>NC_137426.1:26507500-29062500 GCF_964374335.1 Astatotilapia calliptera | reverse complement strand
TCCAGAAATGCACCCACCAGGACATTTTAGGAACAAAAACAAATGTGGGATGATGTTTTTAAACCATAAATTTTGTATACGTCTTATTGTCTTCTCTTCAGGGTAGCACTTACTTACCTTTTTCTATCCTTACATTTTATGCCCGTTGTTTATTACTTTCTCTTTACAAGAGACAAACAACTGTTGGCAACTCATAAACTAGGTTTTCAATAAAAAAAAGTTATCCAACTCCCCCAGTGGCAGAAGATTTCAAGGGCTTCTTTTATAATCAAGCATTCTGGTGACTTTGTGCCGACTATTGTGATCACTGGCAGAACCATTATCTACTTCTACAGAGAGATATAAACTTAATGAGTCAGCATAATCTCATTTTCCACAACATTATTAATCTGTTCCTCTACAGCTGTTATCAGGAGGGGAAATCTGTTCAAAATGAATGGCTATATCATGCTTGTTGCAGTCACGGTGCAGGGTGTTCGTCGCGTCTCACTAGCTAATAATGAACAAAAAAAGGTATGATATCGTCTGTGAAAAATATATTAGTGTTATGAAACAAGAAGAAACCTTAACTTATACTTTTTGATCTTGCAGTGAAAGACACGAGATCCTAGGAAAAGAATAGCAATATGCTGATTCAGATGAGCTTTAATTGTGTAAATAAGCAGCTGCGAAGTCTTAGTGTCCATATGCACAAAGACAAACATGTGTGTTGAGGGTTAATCTAGCATTGTAGCTCTTCCACCAAATTCAAAAAGTTACCGTGTGCATGAAAATATACTTATAATGGATAATTTGAGATCAAACTGCCTGGCACACCCCTCTCACCCACAGGCGAAGACTACAGCTGTGGGCATGCTGTTTTTGGAAAAGCTGTAAATCCCCACTAGATGAGGTGTAATGAGGGAATGCTGAGCTGATCCCCTCTGTCTGGGCTTAATATGGTAATACATGCCCCCACAATGCCCTGGCCATGGGCAGAAAATACAAGCAGGATTTACTCTCTTTATTACCTCGGTAGAGCATTTAATTTCCTGGGCATTTGGGTGGGTTTGTGGTACAAGCAGGCGGGTGTCATGACTGGCAATCACTCAGGGTGATGCTGGGAGACAGTGACATACTGAGAGATACAGAGAGAGAGAGAGAGAGAGAGAGATACAGAGAGAGAGAGAGAGAGAGCCTTTGTTTGTTATGTTGAACCACAGCTGCCCTGGGTTGAGAAACGGGATGTGTGCAATGTATACTTGTAGCTGTTAAATATAAATGTGTGGGTGTCCCTTTGTTTCTGTGTAATGTAAGATACATTCATTAATGCATAAAGAGACAGCTATTACTTCACTGAGAGGCCCACAGGAGCAGATGACACTGTTTGCCCATCATCCTAATAAATAAGTTAGCATCCAAATTGCTTTAATAAACATTCTCCTTTTAGTTGTGCATTTGTTATGGTGGCAGGGGAGAATGTGAGCTAGACACTAGCTGGCACTCTGCTTGCATCTGCACAAGGAGAAACACAAATATGCCATTACAGCTGAATGAGTGAAGTGAACGTACAGGTATAATAGTTTCTACAGGTGAGAGGATGGGGTAGGAAGCTTTCTGTTTACCCTGTTAGTTAATTTAATCTTCTTTTACACTTTTTTCCCCCCCACAAGTGATTTTTTTAAGTGCTTCGCATGCTGCAAAGTTCACCTCTCATTTATTGTAATTATGGGTTATATTCCTTGCATAGTTCAGCCTTATGTAGACATCATTTAAAGGTTATGTGGACTGTAAAATGAAACTCCATTTTCATTCTTTTATTTTCTCTCTGCTTACTGTGTAGTTACACAGTAATATGCCTATAAATTAGAGGAGTTCTCTTTTCAGTGTGATTACAAAGCAAATGTTAGGTAAGGAGACTGTAACCTTATTAGTAAAATGTGTTTATGGATTAAATTGTCTTGGCCATCGATTTAATATTTTACATCCCCCAAAGTACTCTAATAAAATGGAATAAAATGTTACTACTCTTTTCATTAGGTGACATAGACAGTTGTTATGAATGCATTTAAAAATCAATTATTGCTTCAGTAAATATCACTGATATGACCAGATAGAAGGCAAATATTAAAAAGCTAAATAGATTTTATTAGAGATGCAGTGAAGCTGGTACAATAGAAGAGCCTGTTTTACTTTTACAATGCAAATCTCGTGAGCGTTATCACTTTAGTGCAGTTATGCTGCCAGCTAGGCTGCTGAGTATTTCAGTATTGCAATCTTCTGTGCCTGCTTTGTGTGAATGTTACCGGAATACATCTCAGTGCAGTGATGGAGGAGATATGCTTTAAGTTGCTTGTGGTTTCTGAATTCTTGCCAGTGTTGCGGAGACACAGCCATCCAAACCTGTGGCCTCTCCCCTCAGTCATGTTCTCATTGGAGAGGAAGGATATACCCCACTTCCTAAAGCTCCACCCTGGCCCATGCTCTGTAGAGGAAGAGGGAGAAAATAAAACGAAGGGCCAAAAAACTCCTAGTGAAACCTTAGGGTGGGAACTAGCATGACCCTAACCCTCTATTTTGGAGAAGACAAAATGTACTTTTTTGGGGGGGAAATAGTTTTTGAAATGTCATTTAGAATGATTATTTTCTTGTCTTCTTGTTGCCAAGACCTGGGAGAACGATTAAACAATACATATCTGGATTGAATTGAAGATTACTTTTAGGGTTGGGGTCATCACAGATGATGACTTGGACCTCAGAGGGGTCGAAGTCCTCATTCAAACAAAACTTGCCACAAATAAAGAGGTCAGGAAATCACTGATGCAGTTTTCATTTGTTGACTAAATGACTTCTGTAGTAACTCTGGGCCTTAACTTGTTCTGTCAAAAACTAGAATACTAGGAGCATTAAGGATGTTAAAGCAGAAAGAAAACTACATTTCCTGTTCTGTTGAAGGCATTTGAATGGGAAATCAATGAGACTTCTTTGGGGTTGTGATATATTTTCTGCCCTACAGTGACATAAGAGTAACACGTGACAAAGTGGTGAAGCGCACCTCTTTCTTGTCGTTTATGGACTGCTGGTCAATAGGTTTAAGAAAAAAAAAAGTATGTTCTCTGTTCTGCATTTTCTTCTATTTTATGTTTAGTTTTATGTTTTGCAAGAGTTGTTTGTCACTTAATTCACTTCTGTGAGGAAACAGTAACTGCTAAAGGACTGGATGTTGTCATTACTATGTACAGTGTCTCCTTCAGGCATGCAAAGGACAACGGGGATGGAGGAACAGTAGAAATGGCAGAGCAGGAAGCATACCGAGGAGGCCAGGAAATAGGAAGTACAAGCAGGAATAAAAGCAGTTGAAGTAGTCAGAGGGAAATTCTGTCTCATGGTCTTAAGGATTCCCGTAATTCCTCTGGAGTCCTTGAAAGAAACCTAGAATTAGCCTCTCCCAAATATCCGTTAAAAGCAATATATCAGCGTTGCTATCAACACTACACAGATGCACACCAAGAAAGATGACGGATTTTCCAGATGCTAGAACAAATAGCAATAAGTTACTTGTTCCAAACCTATCCCCAAGGTAAAGTCTACTACTAAGGTATAGATGTCTCAACTCAAGCAAGCAAGAGTCGAAATGAAAGTAAACGAATTACAGAGAAAGAGAGACCCCTCTCCCATGTTTGTACATTGTTAGTTTCTTAGCTTAAGATAAACTGGAGAAGCAGTGACATCAAAAACTCACTAGCATAATATATTTCATGTGATTCATTTCCTGTGTACTTCCAATTTTCTGTAAAGACAAGATAATGAAACTAATCATCTACTGACTGAAGCTTTAAATTTAGTGTAAGGAGGAGTGTGGTACACTATATATAATGAAAAGTAACAGTCCCTTTAAAATCTAACAAAACAACAGTAAATAAATAATAACATAATGCTAAATACACCCAAACCAGTGGAGTGGCTGTGTTTAATGAGTTGAGTTACATTTCACTGAGCACAGCTGTATGCCTTTTGCTTTAAAGTCACCTTATAGTTATTGCTTTCAATGTTTAGCTCTCCCTCCAGTGCAGAAATAACTCTATTGGATAAAATTGGGAGGTTAAATGAAAAGAAAGAAGAAAAAAAAGAAAGCAAAATCACAACAACAACAAAACACCATGTGCTGCAAGGTCAGAGCGAGTCCCCCTCCCACGTAGGCAGGAAGTGTCAAGCACAAATTGTCTGTGGGCGCTGCCCATCAGCAACAGGAAGAACAAAGTGCAAACCAGCAATGACGCCACACTCCTCACATCATAGGATGATGGATTATTTTATTTGAACACCTTGGAGACAGTACAGCCACCCTGAACTTTCTATTTCACTTCACAATGGTGGCAACAATGCTAGCCTAAAATTAAGAGCTGTTTCCATACTGTTCAAAAAAGGAGTAGGATCCTGTAATTACTTTTAAAGTATAAATTTAGTGGGCTTTTAATCTTCTAAATTGTCATTATAAGGCAAATTTTAGATGAGCTCTGTATCTTTCCACTTCTCCTGCCACACTAAGGACATCTCGACAGACCAAAAATCCATTGACCCAACCATAAAAACAGCAAGGGTTCATTTTCACAGCAAATATCTACTCGCAGAGCATCCTGGTAATAGCCAAGTGAAAACACTCCAGACAGCTTCAGTCAAAGGTAATCCATCATACGCTGAATAAATCTTGTATCACGTGCAGCACATTTCCTGGCTACATTTCCTACTTTAAAACAGAAAAGTGTGCAGGGTGGATTTTCTTTAATGTGAATGTATTCACACTTGGCAACCATTTAGATGCACATCAGCAAAATATACTGTACTAGATGTATGGCTATGAAGATAACTCATAGCACCCACAGGCACAAAAACACACCCACACTTGCTGGCATCCCACAGTATAGCAGGACAACACTGTTTTGTTGAGTGTATATAGAGTCTAATTATATTGTGAGCAGTGGCGATAAATCACTGGAGTCTTAATCAAAGCACTAGAACAGAGAGAGTCATCAATCACCTACAACAGCACAACACAACATCAGCCTGAAGCCTCTCCTTGTCTTCTTGGCTGGCAGCCCTGCTTTGCGCCTAACTAGGGCCATATCGCTGTGACACATTATCATTAGCACAATCAACTCTACTTTGGATGTCCTGACAGAAAGCAATCAGATGGCAAATGGATATGAGATATATGGAGCTATAAAGCTGACAAACTCTGATTCCCATGTCACTGCATGCAGAGGAGAAAGCAAAAGATCTCTTTCCCTGTTTTCCAGGGAGTGCACGCAGCTCCTCTGAGGTTCTTCTTCTGAGCAAGGTGTCATTGTTTTGATAGCCTGCCACGATCTAGTGAAGGCCTGCTTAATTCTGATCTCTTCGGTCTTTGCATGAACCTTAACTGCAGTTGGCTGTGATGGATCGCCAAGAGTAGGGTCACCTCAAAAGCACAGTAGTGACATTCAAAATGTCCCAGCTTAAGGTGGGGGAGTGACAGATGGCATTTCAATGGAATCTATAAAAATGTGTCAGCACCAGAAGATTTTGACTTTGCCCTACTTTTCAACTAGTGTACATCTAAAATAACAATACAGGGAAAGCCAACAGAGCTGACACTGCTGCAGTCTGGAGCATACCTAACACCTTAATAAAGTGCCCAGGAGCAAGAGTGTGATTGAGACCCACGGCAATGGGTTTCAGTCATAACCAAACTGGTTTTCAAGTGTCTTCTGGGATTGTATTTCCTTTTTTTGATGAAATGTTATCACATCATTCTGCTGTTTAACATGAGAGCATGTCCGAGGTTAAATGAAAGAGGACAAGGCGGATAGCACAAATCGAGAGAGAGAGAAGGGCTGAGATGGTGGGCAGTCAGCTATGAAGGACATGGCCACAGCAGTTATTTTTAGTAATCAGTTTTCAGAGGCTGTCATTCGGAACACCTCATTAAAAATCAGTTTGTTAAAAAACCCTCCAAAAAACACCACCACATTCAAATCAAAGAAACTCTGAGGCTTGTGTCCTGCGCACATATGAGCACACACCCCAGCATCAAATATTATGAGCTCATAAGGTTATCAGCTATCAGCGCATACATTAGCAGACTGCTGGTGACCTCTGTAGGAGACACCTTTTCCACATTTGCTTTAATTTTAGAGGCGGTGTAGACAGGTGGATTAATTATGTCCACAAACCCACAGGCACCACTCTTAAAATGCAAAGAGGCCAATCCAAGGTTTATTAATCATTCGATAATAAGAGATTCATTAACACGATTTGGATACATTAAATCAGATGCTTAAGGTAGATGCCCTTAAGTAACATAATACCAAGATTTAAATTTCCTGTCTCATCACTGCAGAGTGGAAAACAACGCAAAGCAACAAATTAATTACTTTTTATGTAGGGTAGTAGAAATGCAGAAGAAAGGGTGCTGTATATTTTAGGACTTTATTCTCATTCAGTTACTTTGCATCCACTGCGGACGATAAGATTAATTCATCAGATAGTTTTATCCCATTCGAGCAGGCCATTTCGCTCTTTAATGCTCATTAACTGGTTTTATAGATGATTGCTAGTTGCAGGGCTAAAGCACATAAACCGGAGCAATTATCAGGTAATTACTAGTATAGACTTTATTTAACTCTCAATGCCATTGTTAACCTCCAGTGCCCCACGGTGATTTAGAAAAGTTACACTAAGATTGCATGAAAAGTATCAGCATTCGAACAACTGTGCTAAATACGATCGCTAAAAATTGATTTCAGTGATATACAGCGACGAGAGTCTAAAGTAAGTGTGCACAAATATACTTCTTTAATCATTTGGCACTAACAAAAATAACTTGTTTTATAAATGAATGAAAAAAAGATTCATACTGGATACTTCACTGTGGTCCAGTGTTATAAAAGCTTTAAATCATTATCCTGTTAAGCGATAGAGCCCTCTAGCTGTATGTTTCTCCCTATATGTGTCTCAATAATCTCCTGATTTTATCCTGCAAGGTGCCCTATGGCACACACAGCAAAGCATCCCCATAAGACAACTGAGCCGCCTCATAGATCACAGAGGGCAGGGCGTGATGCTCCTTAAAAGCTTAATTCTCTCCTGTGAACATGATGACACTTACTTTTTGTTTCTTCTGTTTGAAAAGCAGCTGCTCAGTAAGGATTATAGAAAAGTAGAGTTTTTGTAATGTCTCCCTTTCAAAAGTGGGCTTTTCCTGTTGTATTCAGAAAGGGGCGCACAGTACAGTCAGGGTGTTTTGATCTTGGAGGTCAAGTAGTGTATGTTTTGAAGTTTTTGTTGTATTTTTTTCCTGTGTCAAATAGGCTACAGCCACATCTAAGGAGTTTAAATATGGTCCCATAAACTTCAATGTCATACAGAGATCAGATGTTAGCAGAAGAAATTGCAGCCTTTACCAAGACCATGCATGGCAATTATTTTCTTCCTTTTCTCTTGTTTTGTTTCTTGTCTCTGTTCACTCTGGTGAACACAAGAGCATAAACATTTTTTAAATTTTAAATAGCCTGAACGACACAACACAAGATTGAGAATCCCTGTATTACAAAGCAAAGGCAATAACCTGCGTGAAATGTCACATTTCACGACATATTTGTGGAATACCCATAAGCATTTAATGCTAACAGGTTTTTTTTGTTTCCTTGCATGCCCAGTTGACAATATGATAGTGTTTAGCACAGATGTTTTAATTTCAACACTTATCAGGATGAACTGAGGACCACTTCAGTAAGGTATACGGTGTAAGGGTACTGTATTGAACCAATATGGACAGTATTGATACCAGTACTGGCATTGGTTTCAAATCGATGCTAGGTGATAGGATCGATACTTTGTTTTTATCAGTATGTATTATAAATGAATGAATGATGTCAAATAATTTTTTTGGAGGGGGGTGAAAATATATAAACATGCACTATTAAAAACGTCTGAATCGTTTTGTGTTGACTGTCACATCTATTTTATTTATAGCCTATTGCACATGTAAACAACAGATGATGAAAGCTTGAAAAGCTGAAAGGTGTGTTTTGTTACATTTACTAATTATTGTGAACAGTAAAAACATTACAGTGGTTGATGGTCATTAAAATGTGTTCAGAATTTGAAAATGAATAATTCATCTCATAAATCATGGCACACTGCCCCCCGACCCGCTCTACTTAAGCAGCGGTATTGCAAACACTAGCCCTTGATTTACTTGGTACTGGATCAATACTAAAATGTGCAGTATTGCCCAGCAATACAAGTTTGCGCTTGAAAACTGGTGACTTGTAAAGCCGTAAGGTAAATGCTACCATCTGTTGGAACTTCGATGTAATTTCCGCCTTTATGACCGACTGTTGACAATGCAACCTTCATGATAATGGGAATATTGAAATTCCACCTAAATAATAAAATTACAACTAATTTATCTTATATAGATTATATGCTCTACAGCCTCTAGCTGCGGGACACATTAATTCTAAAACTGTAAACCAGAACATTGTCAACAGAGACTTTTATCCGACAGTAACGCTATTGTTGGCTGACAGATTTCTTGTTTACTACTGCTAAATTGGACATTTGAAGTTACTCAAAGATGGCGGAGACGGACGAGCCGTAAGTAGCTGCCGAAGAAACAAGCAAGAAACCCCGAAAGATGCTTTCAAGTCACCTTAATCTGCGAAAGCACAGCATGAATCAACCTTCTTTTATTCTCTCTTTTTAGGGAGAAGAAAAGAAGGAGAGTAGTGGAGCTGACTGAGAAGTTAGTGATCAATTGGTAGAACTGGCGCAAGGTTTGAGGTTAACATTAGGAGGAAGGTTAACATTAGCTAGACGAAGAGCTAAGCTAATGCTGGTTGTAAATGAAACTTGTGAGTAGCTAGTTGACAGAAATATCCTGCCTAGTTGACAGTGAATAACTAACACGTCTGTATAGTGAATTAGTAGTGGTATTATTAATCTCTGTGCGAAGTTTGAGGTCTGTTGTACCTCCTCACTGTTGACATGTTAGCTATTCACTTAGCTTAGCTGCCGGCAGGCTGGGAGCTATTCAGGCAAGAGATATTACCCAAAATTCAGTGGGTCAGAAACGCCCACCCGTGAGACAGGCAGTTTTACTAAGATGTTTAAAGGGGACAAATTATGCTCACTTCCAACTCTTTGCTGACTCTTTTTAATCTTGGACTCTTTTCAAGAAGTTCATATTTTTTTCATCTTATATTGGACCTTGGTGTAGCCCAGGCATTCTGTCCAAAGCCCTATAATCACTTTCAGCTAGCGCCCTTTAAGGGAGCTTTCATCTGATTGGCTGCTCTTCACAACTAGAAAGTTTTAACTTGAGGTCGGTGGGGCTTTTGTGGTCACGGCCAAAGTTGTGTGCCTGAGATGACCATATAAGTAGAAACAAGCTTTTGAAACTGAAAGCTTTTGGCTCAAAGATTTGGCCATGTTTAATGTGAGCATCCGCTGTTGCAACAACTATGAAACTGCATAATAGAGCCGCTTTAAAAGAGTCATATGTGAGAGAACCGAGGTTGATGTAGAGTAGAGTAGACATTAAAACATAAGGTAATGATGCCTACTTAGTTTCTTAAAAGTCATTTAATTTTCTGCTGTAAATAGCGCTCTTCCTGTTAACATTAATCACAACATTGAGCATAGGATTTGGTTCTTTTCCATGCTGTACAATTTAAGTAGCGATAAACATTTTTATGTTATGGGGCCATATGTTGCCATGCATGCACTATTTAACATTTTTGTCAGAGATACTGTTGATAATGCATCCTAAACATGAATGTCATCCTTAGGATGTTGGTGGATGGAGACACTGGAAGCACCTCTGACTGGGATGACCGTTGGAACCATATCAAGAAGTTTTTGGAAAGATCAGGTCCATTCATGCATCCTGACTTTGAACCCAGCACAGAGGTAATATTTGCAGTGAGGAATCTGATACAGATATGTCATTTTTTCTGTCCTGTGGCATATTTGATATCTCTGATATGAAATGTATTCTCCTATTTTAGTCCTTGCAGTTTATGTTAGAAACCTGCAAAATCTTGGTCATTGGTGCTGGTGGTTTGGGATGCGAGCTGCTAAAAAACCTGGTATTATTATTATTATTATCATTATTATTATTATTATTATTATTATCATTTAAATGGTATAATTATAATTTCAGTGAATAGTTCGTATTTAATTTTCATCTTTTTGTTCATCTTGTGGCTCAGGCCTTATCAGGCTTTCGCAACATTCATGTTGTTGACATGGACACCATTGATGTTTCCAACCTAAATCGACAGTTCCTCTTCAGGTGAGTAGAATCAGTCAGTTCTGTGTAAAGGCTGATCCTTACTGTGTTACGTTTTATCTTTGATTTTCATGTGTCTGTAATTTTCACTAGAGCTAAAGATGTAGGTCGACCCAAGGCGGATGTTGCTGCTGACTTTATAAACAGCCGTGTGCCTGGATGCTGTGTAATCCCGTATCCTTTTGATTGAGCATCTATTCTGAGAGTTCAAATGCTTTATCACGTTCACATGGCTAAAATTTTAACGTACAGTCATTGTGGACAAAATGTGAAGAATGTTCAGATATTACAGTTTAAGAATGCAAAGACACCATACTACTTTTCTGTGATGCGAACAATATGAAGTGAATATTGTGTTAAAACCCAAACCTTTCCTAAATGTTTTGTGCAGCTATTTTAAAAAGATTCAAGACTTAGATGAAACATTCTACAGACGTAAGTATCAACAGGGCAATCCATTACTGGCTTTTGTAATGTCTGAATGGATTTGCTCACTTGAGATTAATTTTGTTTCACATTAAATATCTCACTGCAGTTTAATTTATTTTTTTAAGTGTGTGCAACTTACTCTAAATGAAAAGCCATTGCACCCCTTAATAGAATAGAGAAACATACTTCACATGTCCACTTTCCTGTGATGTAAACCTGCTTCTTAATGATCTCACTTGCCATTAGCAATTTACTTGTTAACTATAGTTACTTGAAAAAGAAAGTTTTCACAGGACCCCACAAAATCCTATAAAAGTCCTTTGTGATATTCTTAAAAACCCAAGGGCTACAGCAATGTTCCCTCTAATTTTTCATGTGTCTGAGCAAACACACAAACTCCCTGAGCGGTCTCTTGGACCACTGTGAGCAACATTAGACGTCTGCACTGTGGTCACGCCAGCATCAGATCCATCCAAGTTACATGGTTTATTAAAATAATCAAATTACAGCATTTATGTTAGACTACTTTTAATTAACCTCTTTAGCCCACTTACAATGAAAAAAATTTAAAAAAGTCTTGTTCATGACCTGTGCAGCATGTTAACACTATTGGAAGTAAAAATAACTTGATCTCCAATTATGAAAACAAAACTTTCTTCTTTTTTTTTTTCTTTTTTTTTATAAAGCTCTGACTTGTATTATGAGTATGAGTCTGTGGTCTGGGAGAGAGTCCTGTAACTCTGTCTGTAGAATACAGTATATAATGACCAATGTTGCGCAATTAATTATATAGTTACTTCTTTAAAAAAGTAACTGAGTTTTGCAAACAAAGTTTTTTTTACAGCTGTTTACCTAAAATTGCAGCCAGGGTGTTTTTTGTTTTTTTTTAAATAAACATTTCAAAGTATTTACAGCAGCGGTCCCCGGGCCTCGGACCGGTACCGGTCCGTGAGTCGTTTGGACCGGGCCGCAAGAGTTGAGGCTCAGGTGTGAAATGTATGGTTTTCAGGATTTTTATCGGTTTTTAGCATTATTTTGTTATCGTTTTTATCGTTAACTCGGTTTTCCTGGGTCTTTTCACATGTGTTATGAATAAATCTTCTTTTTTTCGGTACCGGTACTATTTTTATTTTGTTGTATTTATCCGCGACGCTTTAAAGGCTGGTCCGTGAAAATATTGTGGGGCATGAACCGGTCCGTGGCGCGAAAAAGGTTGGGGACCGCTGATTTACAGAACAATCAGCTGTTCTGCATCAAATTTGATGCCACACAAATTATTTGTGCCACTCCAAAAAATAATTTCTGCCCACTATGAGATAAAGGAGAACAACAGCCTGATACCTGCAGGCCTGACAACAGGAGATGTATCACTCCTGTAACACCTGTAACATTCAGCAGTCGCCTCATTGTTCTGACACACACAACAAAACTATTGACTACTTATCATGTATCTTATATATGTACAATATAAGAGTGTATGCATATTACTGAATGTGTATACTAATATGTATATCTACTTGTGTATATATGTGTGTGTGTGTGTGTATACATATTTTAAAAATTAAATAGAGTAAACGATAAAATAAAATGTATAAAATATACAGAGGTTGGTAGTTGGATATTGTGCAAAACAAGTGGCATTAATGTACAGTATGGAGTGCATAATGTTGAAGTTTCAGTAGTGAAGGTGAGGTGTCTATGAAATGTTCAGCAGTCTGATGGCCTGGTGGAAAAAGCTGTCTCTCAGTCTGCTGGTACGGGACCGGATGCTGCAGAACCTCCTTCCTGATGGAAGCAGTCTGAACAGTTTATGGCTGGGGTGACTGGAGTCCTTGATGATCCTCCCCGCTTTCCTCAGGCACCGCTTCCTGTAGATGTCTTGGAGGGAGGGAAGCTCACCTCCAATTATCCGTTCAGAGCACCGCACTACTCTCTGGAGAGCTTTGCGGTTGTAAGCGGTGCTGTTGCCATACCAGGTGGTGATGCATCCAGTGAGGATGCTCTCAGTGGCACAGTGATAGAAGGTCCTGAGGATGCGGGGGCTCATGCCGAATCTTTTCGGTCTCCTGAGAAAGAAGAGGCGCTGCTGCGCCTTCTTCACTGTTTTGTTTGTGTGTACTGACCACGTAAGATCCTCAGCCAGGTGTACGCCAAGGAACCGGAAGCTGCTCACTCTCTCCACAGCAGCGCCGGTGATGGGGGTGGTGTACTTCGCTGCACCTCTGGAAGTCCACTATCAACTCCTTTGTCTTTGTGACGTTGAGGGTGAGATGGTTGTCTTGACACCAGTGGGTCAGGGCACTGACCTCCTCCCTGTAGGCCGTCTCATTACCTTTGGTGATAAGACCCACCACTGTAGTGTCGTCTGCAAACTTCACAATGATGTTGGAGTTGCTAGTGGCCGTGCAGTCGTAGGTGTAGAGTGAGTACAGGAGAGGGCTCAGTACACACCCCTGTGGAGCACCAGTGTGATGGGGGATGAGGTGATGCTGCCCAGTCTGACCACTTGGCGTCTGTCAGACAGGAAGTTAAGGATCCAGTTGCAGAGGGAGCTGCTCAGTCCTAGATCCTGCAGTTTCCTGTCCAGCTTCAAGGGAACGATGGTGTTGAATGCTGAGCTGTAATCTACAAACAGCATTCTCACATACGTGTCTCTCTTCTCCAGGTGTGAGAGGGCAGTATGTAGTGTCAGGGCTATGGCATCATCAGTGGACCTGTTGTGGCGGTATGCAAATTGTAGATGGTCCAGTGAGTCGGGTAGTGCAGAGTAGTTAGTTTTTCACAGAACTCTATAGAATCCATAAACTTGATACACCACTTTTTGATACCTCCACTTTTTTGACATTTTCTTCACAAAATTTGAATTAAAAAAACCAATTAGATTAGAAAACATAGAAAATTGGATTTGACTTTGTCCCTCTTTCTATCTTTACCTAGAATTCCATATAATTGTGTGTGGATTGGACTCTATTGTGGCGAGGAGGTGGATGAATGGTATGCTGGTAAGTTAAATCTCTTTATTGTGATCTTTAACATGATCTGTTTAGCTTTGCACAGTTGAAAAATGACTGGATTTCTATCTGTAAGATAATGCTAGCTAAAAGGAACATATTCTAAATGTAAACTCCGTGTTTCTGTTTTTTTTGTAGCTATCTTTGCTGGTGTATGAAGATGGTGTCTTAGATCCATCATCCATCATCCCTCTGATTGATGGTGGGACTGAAGGCTTTAAAGGCAATGCCAGAGTCATTTTCCCTGGCATGACAGCCTGCATTGACTGCACCCTTGAGCTTTACCCTCCCCAGGTAAGGTAGCAGATGTTTGTCTAAAATAATGATCATAGCCATGAGTTAATTATCTTTCAGAACCAGATCCCAGTCAGTTTTTCAGTGCTAAACCCAATCTGTGTCTGTAGATCAACTTCCCCATGTGTACAATAGCCTCAATGCCTCGTCTGCCAGAACATTGCATTGAGTACGTGCGAATATTACTATGGCCAAAAGAGATGCCCTTTGGAGGTAGGAAGTCACACCATATTACCGGTATATTTTTTTTCAATAATAATTACAATTATGAGGTAGTCAAACATTTGAACAGAAAGTATGTTTCAATTTTTGTTTATTTTATTATTATTTTTTGTTTGTTTTGATGTGGATTAGATGACGTGTCTCTGGATGGAGATGACCCAGAACACATCCAGTGGGTGTACCAGAAATCTCTGGAGAGGGCAGCAGAGTTCAGCATAACAGGAGTCACATATAGACTAACACAGGGTGAGCTTGCATAAATAGCATTTCTGTGGCCATGAGGTGACTGTTACTTTTCTAGCTACTCCTGTGGAAGATGAGCCAAGTAATATAAAACACAGCAAGTTGATGGTGCTTTCAAACTCTTATCTTATTTTGTGTCAGTAAAACATTAAAACACTCCCTAAAGTTCATTCAGATCAGATGCTTTGTACAGCTTTTCTTTCTTTTGCCCAAACTGCATTTTCCTCTTTGTTTTCTTTCATGATTAGAGATATAAAAAACTAATTGGCTTTAAATGTTTCAGGGGTTGTTAAGAGGATAATCCCTGCTGTAGCATCCACAAATGCTGCCATTGCTGGTAAGTAGCTAACACTGAATAAATGTAAGACCTGTGGACCTGATTCCTCTATGAACGATTATAAAAGTTAATCATTCACTCGTAGTGCTCTGTAAATAGCATTCGTTTTTTCTCTGCTTTATTCGATGCAGCTGCTTGTGCAACTGAGGTTTTCAAAATAGCATCAAGGTGAGTTTGCAGGTTGTTTGCCACATGTCAAAATGTGTTTAAAAACTGAATGCATATTTCACAGTTTCTAATAACATTGCTATTACCTTTTTGCATGCAGTGCATATTTACCTCTGAATAATTACATGGTCTTCAATGATGTTGACGGCCTGTACACCTACACCTTTGAAGCCGAAAGGAAGGTTTGTGTCTGACTCGCATCTGTTAGTTCATGACAGACTTGCCTGTTTGGATAATGCGTGCATGTTTGTGGTTATTACTCTTATTACAGGAAAACTGTTCAGCTTGCAGCCAAGTACCTTCGGACCTACACTTTTCGCCATCTTCCAAACTCCAGGAGGTGTTGGACTACCTGACCGAGAGCACCTCCATGTACGTTTACCTCACTTACTGTGATGTCCTAATATTAGTTCCCACCTTGTTTGTATCACACTACCAGCTATATTCAATTTACTTTATGTTGCAATGCTTCCAACAACCAAATACAATGGATTTTTTTCAGACAAATGAAATCACCTGCCATAACAACAACGATGGATGGAAAGAATAAGACTTTATATTTACAGGTAATTAACCTCCCATTTAGTACAGTTTTGTATTCTAGTTCAATCTTTGAGCAATTTGAGGTGTTTTCTGGAGAAGTTCAAGTTTTGGTTGTAGCTGAAGTATTTTGTTTTACAGTCGGTTGCTTCCATTGAACAGAGGACGCGGCCTAATCTGGCCAAAACCCTGAAGGGTGTGTTGGTTTATTTACTGAGAATGTTTCCACATTGGTCAGATGAGTTCACTGTGAATGTGCTGACTCACTTATGTTATGAACATGTTTTCCAGAGCTGGGGCTGGCTGACGGACAAGAGCTGGCTGTAGCTGATGTCACCACACCTCAGACTGTGTTGTTCAAACTCTGCTTTACCTCATGAGACAGAATCAAGCACCTCTGCAACTCATCTAAAAGCTACAACAGTTTACTGCTTATTCAGTCAAAATGTCAACCATTATAACCTATTTAACTGTTCCAGTACAAGTATTGACTAAAGTTAACATTTTCCACTGAAAAGCCAAATCTTAGTTCAAACTTGGTTATGTTTTGGTGAATAATTGATGTCAGATTTCTGCATTAATATTTTGCTGGAGCCTATAGCATGTTCTGTGCAATGACAGATGCAAGGGTTATTGTTTTAAGATTACTTTGTACTTGTTTTACAAATGAATATTTATTTATTTCAACTCATTTTTTAGATGTTTAGCCACGGAAGTGGTAAAACACATCGACAATGATGATGTGTGAACTGGAATAAAATCTTTTTTTTGTTTGTTTTATTAAGTTTGTGTGCACTTAATGTGTGGCAGGAAGAGGAAAGACAAGTGGGGTTTTTTGTGATTTATTAATTAATTATGCAGTAATTCACACATCTATGTTCCTGAGGAAATACATTTTATACATTCATTTTAATATCTTCTATTCATTTAGACATTAAATTTGACTCTTGTTTGATAACTTAAAAGGAAAATGAAAAGAATAATTATAAACAAATATTTGTAAATGAACTATTAATCTATTAAATAAAAATCTTTTTTTTTTTTAAAGAAAAACTGATTTTCAAAATCTTGAAAAAAAAGGAAAATAATGGATTCAAAATTTGAATTGGTAAAACCATATAAAACCACCTTTCCTCCACTTTTTTGATTTAGTGTCCTTTTCGTTCTAGGATCAAGGTCAGTCACTGCCAAAGGTTCTTTTATTCATATTAACATATATTTTTAACAGTAGTGATTGCCTTTCACAATTACAAATATAATTCATTGGTATTTTCAGTGGTTCACCAGTTTGACTGTGTGTGTGTGGAGGTAGTCATATTGGAGAGAACACAAATGATCAGTGAGAACATTATCAGGTACCAGTACCTCTGAAATGGGAACAAAAGTGCTCAAAACACATAAATTCCCTGCTGTGACATTGCTGTAGGGTCAGTGAGTGACTGTTTCAAAAATAAAATAATAATAATGGATTAGATTTATATAGCACTTTTCAAGGCACCCAAAGCGCTTTACAATGCCACTATTCATTCACACACTGGTGGAGGTAAGCTACAGATGTAGCCACAGCTGCCCTGGGGCAGACTGACAGAAGCGAGGCTGCTATATCGTGCCATCGGCCCCTCTGGCCAACACCAGTAGGGTAAAGTGTCTTGCCCAAAGACACAACGACCAGGACAGGGAGCCCGGGGATCGAACTGGCGACCTTCCGGTTACAGATACGCTTCCCAACCCCCTGAGCCACGGTCGCCCCAATAAAACAATGCCCCCTTAGAATTTTGTAATTCTGATCTCAGTGACTACTATAACTTTATAATGGGACAGCAGCATATCTGCTAGAGATTAAAACTGATCTCAGAGGTTGACCTCAACCCCCTAGAGGTAAGACCACTTTGCTGATAGGATAGAACTATTGTTACCACACTATAAAAAACGACAACAACAAAAATCCAGTTCAAGGTCATAAATGAATGTGAAGGCTTTTTTTGTATTATTTAGAGTTATTTTTCTGTATTTCTTAACTACTAAAATTAATTGTTGGAGCAAGAACCCCAAAAGAGGGGAGGGGGGCATTTACATTGTAGATTCTCTTTAAAGGCATCAAAATTATGTAATAAACAAAAAAATGTGATATAACCCAAAACATGCTTTGTATTTTAGATTGTTCAGAACAGCCACCTTTTGCTTTGATTACTGCTTTGCACACTCTTGGCATTCTCTCACTGAGCTTCATGAGGCAGTCACCTGAAATGGTTTTCCAACGGTCTTGAAGGAGTCTCAAGGTGCTGAGCACTTGTCAGCCCTTTTGCCTTCACTCTGCTGTCCATCTCATCCCAAACCATCTCAATTGGGTTTAGGTCACGGGACTGTGGAGGCCAGCCCATCTAGCAGAGCACTCCATCACTCTCCTTCTTGGTCAGTTAACCCTTACAGAGCATGGAGGTTGTATTTATATTCCACTACTGTTTTGAAATCTCGCAACTCAAATCTCATCTATATTGTCCTAGTAAGGCTACCAGAGGGGGCGACCATGGGAGGACTCTTTAGGACAGGCTATGCTACAGAGTATTGCTATAGCCATGTACGCTCCTGCTACGGTTCAATAAAGCAAGTGGTGTTGAAGATACCCCATGTCTTATTACTTCATATCATGACAGCTACTATACGTCATTAACCTTTCTCTTCTATAACTAATAGGGTGTGGTTTGTCCTGTCTCTGTATGTTTTCCTTTTTCACATCTTGTTCCATTAACAGCCCCAGTTGGACCCAGCAGAAGGCTGCCCCTCCCTGAGCCTGGTTGTGCAGGAGGTTTCTTCCTGTTAAACTGAGGTTTTTCTTCCCTGGTCTTGCTAATTGCTTGCTCACAGGGGATCATTTGATTGTTGGAGCTTTTGTCTTGAGAACTGTAGTTGGAAATTATTGGCTATATGTGGTTTATATAAAAAACTGAATAAAATTTAAGTTAATTTGAACATAACTTGTAACCGAACTTCAGTTGTCTAATCCAACAGACATACAGCACGATAAAATAAATAAGATGCTACAAAATCAACCAAATATTCAGTTGAGGACTGACTATTTTGAGTCTCCTTTCTGATTCGTTTTCTTGATTGTGGATTATAACCTGTTCATTTGACTGATTATACAATTTGCCATGTCTTTACTTGTCCAGGTCTGAATATAACACTGGTGTCAATGTTTTGGTGTGGTAGCATCTCCAGTGATACGATGAAAAAAGAAATACTTCAAAATCAAGAGGAAAAATTGGAGAAGCACTAATGTTAGGGGTTTTGTTACTATCTAAATTCTCCTGTCCTCTTTTTCTGGCATGCTGAAGCGTCCTCCGTCTGACTATGAACCTATACGTAACCAAATGTATCCCGTAGCATGACAGTAAATCTCTTTTCCTAAACTGCAGGGATCAGGCTCAACAAAACCATGCACCTTCTTCCTGTTAGGCGTTAGCTGTGTTAGCTGTGTTAGCTGCTCAATTAAAAAAAAAGAAAATGACAGATAAACCGAAACAAAACAAAGAAAATGTATAAATTCTACTAGATTTGCTTCTATCAAACAGGTGGAGCCTAGGTGTCTAAATCTTCGAAAACCTCTCCTGCAATGTCAACATCTCCACCCAACTCAAAAAGCCATCAACAGCAGTTACTTACTGAGGTCCCCCTCACATCCAAAATCTACCAGAGGAACAGGTCAGCAGGTGTTCTATTCATTTTTTTTAATCTAATCATTTTTATGTTGTTTATATATAAATGTTAACACAAAAGCTGTTAATGTTTTGTTATATGGTTCCATCTCTAATTAGATCACCTGTATTTGTGGTGCAAAGCCAATTTACACTTGATATTAAACATCTTTGTAATTTTCTTTTTTTGGATGAGGTGGAAACAACTAGAAAATGTGTTATATAGATACACACTGTTGTTGCTCATTTCCTAGAAGTTAGTTAATATTAATGTATGGTTTGCACCACTTAACCAAACTCAAAACCATGACCCCAATCTCTGCTCCAACAGTTCAGATGATCAGCTGGGTATTAAACATGGCAGGTGCTTGATAAATGGATCAGAATCAGGTGTTTTAGAGCAGTTAAGCACCTAAAACCTAAAACAAGCAGTCTCAAATACCAAAGTTTAGAGGCACTATCAGTATTGCCCTAAGAAAGGTGATTTAACTGCATAGTATCCCTGAGGCAACAAACCAGAAAATACTGTTTTAGCAAACAAATTACATCAAAATCCACCTTTAAATAACCAAATATTTTTCCTCACATATTCAAGCACATTCACATATTTTTAAATATAGATATTTCCAATTAAATGTGTTATAATGAGATTATTCTTAGCAGGAGTTGGCACTACGTCCTATGTGGATCTGGTTCCCAAAAGGATTGCTCAAGAGCCAGGGTAAACTTCAGAAGCTTAACATATTTACATACAGCCTTTGAATGCCAGGGTTATATCACAACAAAAAAACCCCAATATATATATATTTTGTTCATGTTCTTATTTTCAGACCATATTGCAATGTCCTTTCTCTAAAGCTGAATTTTCGGTTTTCCTTCTAAGAAAGTTCTTTGCATCAATCAAACAAACATTTTTGGTTAATAAACACTGATGAAACGAATGAAAAATGGTTTCAAAGTCAAACTCTCTTTTACTCCTTATTTTACTCGTATCCTCGGTTAATAAATAAAACACAAAAATAGATTTAAGAGACAGTTTAATAACCAATGATACCGTTTACTGGCTGATAGCTGTCTGTTGTGCTAATATTTACGGAGGGGGAGGGGCACGGACGCGCTTCTTCGCTGGGTTACGGCTCAGACCGGATAATGACGTCACTGTGCTACGTGGAAAAGGAAGCAGCGAGCAAGCTAATGCTAGCATTGCTACAAGTTGTGAGCGACCAAAACAAACGATGACAACCAAGGAAAGTAGCCGTGAAATTTGGGATTAAACGTGAGAATGGTCTGAATTTGCGATGGTTGCAGAGTTCTGGGGATAACTGTATTCCTGCATGACTGACCTTTGGCGTGAAAGCGATTTTGAGGGCCAGCTTGTCAGTTTTCGATCCGAAACTATAGTGCATTGGTACTGTCCATATACACCAAAGGTATGCATTGCTAACTAGCTGTTTGGTAACTTGCTGTCATCAAAGCTTGGAGTGGACAGTCCGTTTTTTGACAGTGCAGATTATTCCCAACCAGTCGGCGTTGATTATATATCTATATAAAAAATGGAAAAACGGAAAAAATAAACGTATTCTTCTGCTGACGCTGAATTCGCTCTAACATCCGTGTTACAAATCCTGAACTTGGAGTTTGTTTGCTGTCTTGCCTTATAAGCAAAATGAGTTGGTTCAACGCATCTCACCTGTCCAGCTTCGCTAAACAAGCTTTAACATCAGCTCAGAAGTCAATCGACCGAGTTCTGGACATCAAAGAGGAGGACCAGTGGGATGGTACAACTGTAATGCCCCACCACGGTAAGTAATTAATGTAATATAGCGTGTTAACAGCTAATGTTGATGTATGTAAATGATATGCAAATGTAAAATTAGAAGCTAAAGCTATCGAAAGACTTGACATAAATAATCTTTCTCAGCAGATGTCACATTACCTGGAAAGCTTTCATTAAGTGGAGGCTGGGGGTTGACACAGTGGGAAGCACCCACCGAGGAAAAGACCATCACACCACCCCCTTCATCGGAAGCCATCACTACTCCCGTCACTCGTACTGTTGTGGATGAATCCGAAAATTTTTTCAGTGCCTTTTTGTCACCTGGAGATTCACAGGCTGTCACCAAAACTCAGGTTGTGTCAGTACCCCCTACTAAGTCTCAAAGGCGGCCTCAAGAGAAAGAAAAGCAAATCAAAGAGGCTGTTGTCCAAAAAGATGTGGAGAGTCAAATGTCATTCGTGGTTGAGGATCCTCAATCTGGACCTGCTGATAAGATCCATGAGAGTCAGAAAGCTGGTGAGATCCAGGTGGTGGAGATCAAGCCCTCACCAGCAGACACTGTCCTCCTGCAGCCAGTTTCTCCTGTTTCCTCTTCCAGTGATCTTCCTTGTGACTCTGACAGTAAAGCAAGCAGTGTGAAAACAGATGCTGACTCAGTAGTTTCTGTTGACTCAAAAGCAGAGCAGTCACACACTTCAATAGAACACCAACCAGAGAAGGATACCACAGATTCCCCTCAACCTAAGAGTGCTGCCCCTTCTGATCCGTCACCTCCCGTATCCACTAAGGAAGTACTCCTAGAGCATAAAGACTCAAAGACAGAGGATCGTCAGAATGATACACCCTCTCCTCCAGTTAGTGCTTTCTCCTCAGGAACCTCAACCACCAGTGACATTGAAGTGCTTGACCATGAGAGTGTGCTGAGCGAGAGCTCAGCCAGCTCTAGACAAGAAACCGGTGAAGGAAAGACTGGCCTTCACCTAATGCAGGGCTCCTTCCAGCTTCTCACTGCCTCCACATGTGGAGATTTTCCTAGACTAGAAGACTACCCAAAACTCACAGAGAGCTGTGGTTCCTCCTCAGATGCATTTGAGCGTATTGATTCCTTTAGCGTGCAGTCACTGGATAGCCGGAGCGTCAGTGAGGTCAACTCGGATGACGAAATCCCTGGCAGTCGGACTCTAGCATCCGTCACTGCGGGTCCTGCCCCTTTAACAGTGCAACAAGCTGAATGTCAGAAGCAGGAAGGTGGAGAGGCAGCAAAGGTAGATGAGAAGGAAGAAGATGACGAGGAGGGATTCACTGAAACAATGCGGGAGCAGTCGCTGGATGAGATGGAGGAAAGCGGACGAAGTGCGACACCTGTGAATAGCGAGCAGCCCGAAGACTTGACAGAGCAGGAGGCTAATCTCACACTGTCTGATGCCACCGCTGCAGCTGAAGAACAGATCACTCCACCAATCACTGCAGAAATGAAAAGTGCCTCAACTGTCCAGATACTGGAGCTTCAGAAGGTAACCAAATGCTGTCTGCATCTGGTCCTGTCATTTGAAAAGATTGTTTATGCAATGCACATACTGCCAGATCTAGTTGGAAAAAGTCCATATTGCTTCTAAAATCCATTGAATACAACCTGCAAAATGGTTACTGCTCAAAGAAGGGTAGGTTTTTATCTGTAACTGAAAAGTAATGTATAACTGATGAAGTGGCAAATGAGTCACATTTAAAAATAATAAATTTACAAAAAACATTTTTAGCATAGTTTTTCTCCTCCATATGCAAGAAAGGGAGAAATTGCTTTGTTAGATTGTCATGTCACAGCATCATGACAGCTTGTGAACTGTACAGCGCTTGATCTTCAGCGCATTTAGTGTGACTTTAGGTACTTTGTTTTTTCTGTTTAAGATTATTTTAAAGCTTCTTTTTAATCAGCAATTTTGTTGAATATTTGCTTAAGAAAGGACTAAATCGTTTACTTGGTTGTATTAAAAGTAGTCATGGATTTATTTTCAGTGAATTGAGTAACAGTGCTTATAATCTAAGTAATGTTTCTCTTTATCCATAAATATGTATTTACCTGACAAATTGGAATCTTTATTGATAAACTTTAAGAATTTCGCTTCTTGTTAAACAGAACCAAATGATTTCTTTTGCGACATTTTTAGAATCTTCTGTAAATACAGAGCATGTTGTGGTCACGTTATAGGTTATTGATGAGCTATCAGGGCGCCTTGAGAAGAGAGAGTCTCAGCTGCTGGCAGTTAGCAAAGACAAGGCCACACTGGAGGAGGAGTGTGACAATCTGAAAGAGTGAGTATGAGGCAGACACCTGGTTCACAAAGGAAGTGTAAACAGTCTTGCCAGGAGTGCTGGTCTTCCGGATATGTAGGTGAGATGAAATGTCACCAGCATAATGCCACTGTGCAAACACTGAGCAAGCAAGGGGAGAATAAGTCAATCTGATTTAATGAAATGGATTTCTAAATTGGCATGACAGTACTGTAAGAGTCTGCTAAGAATTTCAAATCCTTTACTTAAAAATTAAGTGACTCTGAATTGTCATACTAATCTACTAGTATGGATTTTTAAACGCTGGCTTGGTCTTGAGGTTGTCTTTCAAAATGAGCTTTTAAACTAATGAGGTCTTTCATCCTCCAGTGAAGTGATAGGTCTGAAGGAGGAGAGCTCCACTGTTCAGTCCCTGAAGGAAGAGTTCACCCAGCGTATAGCAGAGGCAGAAAGGAAGGCTCAGCTGGCCTGCAAAGAGAGAGACATAGCTAAGAAGGTAATGCTAAGAGCTCTTAGTCTGTGACTTGTTAACTTATGATTAACAAAATAAATGAAAGGTGCTGACCTTTCATGTATTTCTCCTACCACAATTACTTCTAGATGGACAATTAAAATTTTACATGTCCAAAATTTTTGTGGCAAAGATTTTATTTTATTCTTTTGGTGCTGTAGGAGATAAAGGGTTTGCGAGAGGAGCTTTCCACAAGACTAAACGCCAGTGATACAATGGAGATCATCAAGGAGAAGGAGGAGCAGATCAGAGGTCTGCTGGAAGAGGGTAAGACTTGTTTACGGAACATGTTTTTTTTCCACCGCAACCAACAGATGGCATAATCAACACTTGGTAGGACAGTAGCTCTTACTTGTTAGGTTATTACTGATTAAATGGTAAATGGTCTGTATTTATTTAGCGCTTTACTAGTCCCTAAGGACCCCAAAGCGCTTTACATATCCAGTCATCCACCCATTCACACACACACATTTTAGCCACAGCCACCCTGGGGCGCACTGACAGAGGCGAGGCTGTCTGACACTGGCGCCACTGGGCCCTCTGACCACCACCAGTAGGCAACGGGTGAAGTGTCTTGCCCAAGGACACAATGACCGAGACTGTCCAAACCGGGGCTCGGACCGGCAACCTTCCGATTACAAGGCGAACTCCCAACTCTTGAGCCACGATCGCCCCACTTAGCATCACATATCGGCTTTGTTAAAGTGTCTGAGTAGGTTTTTATTTTTCTCACTTTTAGGTGAAAAGCTGTCCAAACAGCAGCTACAGCACAGCAACATCATCAAGAAACTGCGTGTGAAGGAGAAGGAGAGTGACACAAAGATCACCAAACAACAAAAGAAAATCAAGGATCAAGAGGAAGAGCTGAGACAGCTCCAGCAGGTAGGGATTTGGGATGTGTTCAATACTACACTTGAATAAAAGTTCATACCCAACTGTTATTTAAAGCATTTTAGTTTTAAGGCAGTTTAGTTTGAGTTTTTGTGTTTAATTTCATTTTCCTGGATCAACTTATTTTGTTCTCTCTTCCTTCCCTCACCTTTAACCGATCACGGCTTCCAGTTCTTCCTGTTAAGAGGGAGTTTTTTCTTTTCACTGTCGCCAAGTGCGTGTTCATATAGGGTTCATCTGATAGTCGCTATTATTTTAGGGTATTTTACTAGAGATGGACCGATCCGATATTACGTATCGGTATCGGTCCGATACTGACCTAAATTATTGGATCAGATATCGGAGAGAAATAAAAAATGTAAACTGATCCATTAAATATCAAAAAAGCACCTCACAAAACTTGCGACACAGCGTAACTTGGCTCATAACGGTAGCACGTCGGAGCAGTGTGCGTCACGTGATAGTGCTGCTGTGTGTATTTGTAGCCAAACCGTCATTTCATCTCCGAGGAAGTGATCCCAGAGAGAAGTAAAGCAAATGTGTAAGTTCATCTCTGAATGTTTGTAAAGCATTCCCGCGTTAAGCTTAACAACATATGGACCAACTGCCTCTTCTCTCTTCCTCCCTCTCCTGCTGCTACTTCAATCATGAAACTGATCAATGATCAGCTGATCGGCTTTTCTGTCGCGAGTCCGTCTCTCTTCTTTGTTTTTGGCCCACTTCGCGCCAGAAAGAGGAAACCAGCAGCTGAACAACAGCAGCACGTTTCAGCTTGATAATCTGTTGTTAGAATTTATTTATTATTACTTTCTACACCAGGATCTTTTTCTACGTAGCTGACGACTGGTAACTGTGCAGGAGCCGATCTAGCAAAGTTTAGCCAGGGGGGCCGATAGGGCATTAACAGGGAAAAGGGGGCACAAAGACATACTTTTCTTTCTTATTCTCATTTAAAATGTTGAGCTTTTAATAAATAATTATCCGAATCTTACACCCAAAGTTTTAATCTGATGTAGAATATATAGAAGTCCATTACTGTATATAGTAACTATTAAGTCTAATATACCCTAGTAAGCTATACTACTTTTTCCTTTGGGAAGATACCATCTGTGCAGTCTGCAGTTCTGTTGAAGAAAGATGTTGAATCTATTTAATTATTGTAGAAAATGTTTTTATTTCTGTGCATTTTTTTCTTCACACTGCATCAAATTAAAGTTGATTACGTCGATTAAGCATCACGAGGTGGAGGGTGTTTCCCTATTTTTTTTTTTTGCTGGGAGTTTGCAACCCTATTAGTTAGGTTGCTTAATACTTCTGCTAAGTACTCTTTAAAATACCAGAATAGGAAGGATGGAGTAGGTTTAAGGTTATTAGATTGATCAGTTTTGCTGAACTATGAAATATTTTGGGTGCAGTGTATTTTTTACATACAGGTATATCAGAATAGCTTTAGTGTTTGTTTTTGTAACTTGAGTATGAACTTATACAAAAAGCTGCAAGATATTAAAAAAACGTTTTATTGATTAAAAAACACTATATCGGATTCATATCAGTATCGGCAGATATCCAAATTTGTGATATCGGTATCGGACATAAAAAAGTGGTATCGTGCCATCTCTAGTATTTACCTTACAATGTAAAGTGCCTTGAGGTTACTGTTGTGATTTGGGGGTTTATATATGCAATTTAATTTAATTTACAATAATTTTTAAGAAAATGTTATCATAATTTTTAATTAAAAACATAATATTAATATTATTAATTCTTTGTTTTCAGTGTTTAGTGGTTAAATCTTATGTTGGAAGAATCAAAAGGTACCTGTTAATTAGTTTATAATTAAGCTGAACTTGCTCGTAATTGTGCTGATTGGGAGCGTTTTTATTCTTCAGCTCTCATTTTATGGGGATTCATTTGGTTTTATTACAAGAGGGGTTTACTTTTATTGCATGTTTTGGCATGTCCTTTCAGTAATGGTACTAGATGGGGCTTGTTTTAAAAATGAAAGTAATTCCAAAATGCTTTCAAGCTCTCAACAGCCTCCTCTGCCCTGTTTTAAATGAAAAAGCCCCTTGAATCATACTCTTGAGACTGTGGAAAATAAAAATGTCACTTTCCAAAATGATGAGTAAATGCACACCTTAAGAACACTGTTACATTTGCTTACACTGTTAAACAATGCTGCTCATACTAGTTTTCTCAGTTTGTTATGGTAGTGTGGATTATGGCTTCAACATGGTCACGTGTAACGTATGGTATGTCAAGCCAAAGTCTTATACTTTGTTTTCTTGCAGGAGATCTAAAGAAAACAATGTTGTAAATCATGGCATTTACTAGTCATTTATTACTGGTAAATGTAACATGATAAAGTCACTTTTTCTCAGTTGTTTTTTTTTCTCAAACACATTTGTATCTCATTTGCCCATCCAGTGTAGACAATTATTGATATTTACTTCAACTATAAAATGATCATGGTTTCCTGTTATGTGCAGGTTCTAGATGGAAAGGAGGAGGTGGAGAAACAGCACAGAGAGAACATCAAGAAGCTGAATGGTGTGGTGGAGCGCCAGGAGAAGGAACTGAGCAGGCTGCAGTCAGACACTGAGGAGCTGCAGGAGAAAAACAGGAGCCTCGAGGCTGCTCTGGACAACTCTTATAAGTAAGCAAACTAACCTCATAAGCTTGCAACATGACAAATTCTTTGCAGATCCTAAATGGTCACTGTATTCGTAAAGACATTCATATGTTAACCAGAGCTATTAGAGTGCACTCATCCATGTTGTTTTCTTTTTGCAAAGTTTTTTCTCTCCCTATGTTTCCCTTGATACTATTTCCTCATTGCCATATTTACACTGTGAAGACACAAATTTTGGCCAAAAGCCAAAAACTAATTTGTGTGAGTCAGGCTGATTAAATGTTTTACAACCACGAGTTGAACTTTGATATGTATTTTAAAACAGAACAAGCCATGTGGTTGTTTTTCCACATGCCTTTCATTTAAAGTGACAATTCATGGCCATGCTCGTTCCATGTACACTAAGGCTACGTTCACACTGCAGGTGTTAATGCTCAATTCCGATTTTTTGATCAAATCCGATTTTTTGTCTGCTTGTTCACAATACAAATAAAATGTGACAGCAAACGCTCTCTAGTGTGAACGGTCAAAGCGGCCCGAATGCTCAAAAGAAGACGTCACACACAACGCGCTCTGTTTATACCCAGACCAAATAGTATTGTTTGACTGATGGCCCTTAATATAAAGACTTCGGACTTTACGTTTCCCAATTTTTGTTTTAAGTTATTTTATTTACATAATAATGTAGATAACCTAATAATTATCCTTATTGCTGTTTTAGAGGAGCGGTGCTTCAAAGGATAGCTGCAGATTTCTGTCAGAATCTGCAGATTATACAGTACAAATAACATGCTCACGTTTCTCCAACGTTGTCTTCCGAACAGTTTCACTAACATCTACGCTTGATGGCCAGGAAGCGTTTGCAATGTCTTCTCCGGAGCTGATAATTGGCGTCTGTCTTGTGTCAGTGACGCAAAAGACAGATTTAATGTGACATGACCGTTCACACAGCAGTCGCTTTCTAAAACATCGGATATGTATCGGATTCAGTACCACATACGAAAGTGACCCAGCTCTGATTTGAAAATATCGGATTTGTGCCGTTCACACTGTCATACCATGATCGGATATGGGTCGCATAGGGTCAAAGAAATCGGATTCGATGCGCTTTCACCTGCAGTGTGAACGTAGCCGAAGGCATCTCATTATTATATTACCTTAGAGCCGGGACCACTCTAAATAAATATACATAGATACATGTGCTGATTGTAATATTTATGGAAAGTCACAGTGATGATGGTCTTCTTCAATATCTCTGTTAGGGAGCTAGCAGAACTACACAAGGTAAATGCCAGCAGAGCCAGTGAGGCTGAAGAGGTGGCTCTGAGCAGGGAGACTCAGGCCAGAGAACAGCTGAGTCTGGCTCTGGAGAAGGCTCAGGAGGAGGCCAAGATACAACAGGAAGCTCTAGCAAACCAGGTAACACTGGGCCACACACTAAATATATAAAACACATGTGATAAACATCAACTATAAGATACTGGTGCAATTTAAAAAAAAAATAGTTAACTCAACATTATATTGTTGTCTAATGCTGTGTACAGGTGGCTGACCTGAGGCTGGCACTGCAGAGAGCAGAGCAACAGCAGGCCAGGAAAGAAGATTATTTGAGAGAGGAGATCAGTGAACTTCAACAGGTAGCATACTATTTCCAACTAAATTATCTCAATAGACGAAAAATACATTTTGATAGAAGAAAATAATTTTACAACAATTTCGTGGTACATGTACAATGACAGTAAAGAGCTCATCTTTTTTTAAATATAGCAACAGAATTCTTTTTTTAATGCATGCCATCATTTCTTGTCTTCTGTCAGAGACTTCAGGATGCAGAAACTAGGAACCAGGAGCTCAGCCAGAGCGTTACCTCTACCACGCGACCTTTACTGCGACAAATTGAAAACCTACAGGCCTCACTGGGTGGTCAAACGGCCTCGTGGGAAAAACTTGAGAAGAATATCTCTGACAGGCTTGGTGAGACTTAGGGATTTAAGCTTTTACACCATGTCTGTGTAAAACAAACAGCAAATTACAGTATCGTAGAAAGTGGGGAATAAAAGCTTGATTTGTTTTTGCACCCCCTCTAAACAGCGGATGCCCAGGCGCAGCTAGCCATTGCTGTGGAGAAAGAGCGATCAGCAACAGAAGAACTGTTGTCCATTAAGTCCCAGTTAGCCTCTCTGGAATCCCAGAATTCCTTGCTTCAGCAGGAGAAAGCCAGGCTTCTGGCACAGCTGGATGCTGAGAAAAACAAGAGGGAGAAATTGGAAGATGAGAGCAGCAGGTAATAAATTTAAAAAAACCAACCAAACAAACTGGAGTCTACAGGGTTAAGTGCTCATGTAGATCATCCCCATCATCATGTATACCGCGTTTACTGTATGTGGCTTATATGTGGAGTTAAAGTAAACATATGTGTGGTTAGTTTGTTTGATAATTATCAATTTTTGCCGTTTGGTTGTTGGTGGCTTTTCTTTGCTTTGCACAAAAAAAAGTGTTAGTGTGACTGTCAAAAATGGGATTGTTCTCCACGTTGTCAGAGAGGCTTTGTGTAGAACTTAGAGCCTGACTTTGAATTTCATTTGTCTTTTTTCGCTGTGGTTTTTCTTATTGGTTCCAAAAACCTGCTTTGAAACATCAGTTAACAACACAAAGAGTTTGAGCAGCACAATGAAATGCTGCATTTATTGCATTAGTTGCTCTGAATGAAATGAAATCTCTTTGGTTGTGGTTTTATGTTGTGCCAATAGAAAAATATTCTGTGTCAAGATTAATGGTGAAAAACATCTTACAGTCTCTGCTAGGCTTTGTTTGTAGATTGCAGTTTGGTTTTGTTCTTTCATATGTATGTGAAAAGAAATGAGTAGCTCGGGTTTTTCTCAGTGAGACAGGAAAACTGAGTCACAGTAGTCTCGCTTGTAATGCTAATCCTTCCTGGAGTGCTTTTGTTTTTCAACAAAGCCATTTGTGACTATGAAGCTGAGGCCCCTCAACACCCACTCATGTGTCAGCACGTGGTTTCAGTGGCAGACTGTTTTCTTTGATGAGGAAAGCAGAGGGTGTGGTGGGGCCAGTGGCGCAATGGATAACGCGTCTGACTACGGATCAGAAGATTCTAGGTTCGACTCCTGGCTGGCTCGTCACTGTTTTTGGTCTTTTAACAAAAAACAAGTTGTTGGAAATATAAATACATTAGATATAAACCTTTTTTTTTTCTCCCTGAGGAACCATGTAGAAAAGTAGAAAAGTAATCCTTTATATCACACAGTTAGGCTTTCATTTGTAGCATTTCACAGATGTATTGCACTGTTTTTATTGCTGTTTAATTTTTTTTGGTGACTTCTTGCTCATTTTATCAATGTAGGGATCGTGTTGAATTGGAAAACCTGCAAGGAGAACACAATCGAACGTTAGAGGAAACAAAGAAAGAAAAGGTACCAAAAAAGCTATTTTCTACTTATGATGTTGTCCTGTATGAAAATGATTTCTCATGGGCATCTTTTTTTTTGCTCCTTCTACCAGTTACTGCTGACTAATCAGTTAGAGATGGAGAAGATGAAGGTAGAGCAAGAAAAGAAGAAATGCTATTTGGCACAGGAAGCACTCAAGGAAAAGGTTTGAGAGAATCTCTTATGTGTTGTTTTTTTTTCCTTTTCTTTTCTGTTTTGACTTCATTCAGTCATGACTTCATTATTTCAATTGTGTCCTATCAGGAGCGAAAAGCCACGACACAATCAGTTGGAGAGGCCCTAGCATCATCTACACCCTCCTTGTCTCGCTCCAGCTCGATGAGTGGGGCAGACAATGGGCTGCACACTTCTGTTCTTTCACAGGTGCATTCTACTTTTCTCATAGAGGTAGTTAGGAATATGATAAAAAAGGTTAAGCTCTGTAAACTGAAGATGAGTTTTTAAATGCTGTGATGTCCTTTTGTACATTATTTTTCTCCTTCTTCTTAATCCATCTGCAGGATGACTCTTTAGACCATTCACTGGGCACTATGACTATGTCCATGTCGATGAGTGGGACCAACCTGTATGAGGCGGCCAGACTGTCTGGAGGCTCCAGCATCATAGAAAACCTCCAGTCTCAACTCAAACTGAGAGAAGGAGAGATAGCACAGCTGCAGGTAATGTCGAATTAAAATTTTAGTGATTAGGCTGTTGCTTCTGCTATCAGCAAATGCACGCAGTTATTTGTACTGCACCTCACCTTTTTGTCCTTTTCTTTTTCTCCCCTTTTTAGCTTGAGATCGCTAATCTGGAGAGGAGACGATCTGTGATGGCACAGGAGCTGGTTCGACTCACAAATCAAAACGATGAGATGGAGGAGAAGGTGACAGAGATCCCCAAGTTGAAAGTTCAGCTGAAGGTACAAGGCTGTACAGCGCAGGGAATTAATGTTATACATTTTCCATGCTGCCAGATGTCAAAACTTGAATTGAATCATATTTCCTCTTGAGAGGGCTTATTTGCAGAGTGTCTTCTGATTATTGTGGCTGTGCATTTCAGGATCTGGAGCAGAGGCATAACACCATTCTGCAGATGTATGGAGAAAAGGCTGAAGAAGCAGAGGAGCTGAGACTGGACCTTGAAGATGTAAAGAATATGTACAAAACCCAAATCGATGAATTGCTGAAGAACCAGAAATAAACCAGTTTCCTTTACGTGTTATTTTGGGGCACGAATCAGCTGACAATATCAACAATAAATGCATTCACAAGAAACAATGAGGTAGAACTTTTAAGTTGAATCACTGTGTAAGAAGGAAATTCATTCATATTTGTTATTTTGTTTTAATTGATTATCATATGCTTTATTTAAGTGTCAATATTGGAATTGTGCAAAGCATACAATGAATACAGAATCAGTATGTGAAGAATTGTCGACGTTGACTTGACTCGTCCATCTGGAATCTTTGGGAGTTTGCTTTCAAAATTTCTTGTGATTGAACCTTTAACATAGTATTGTATAGTTTAAATTGTATGAGCTGGTGAAGGTTTTTTCACTATATGAATTCATCCAACATTTCTTTATAATCAGAAAGGTTTAAGATATATATAAAATGTATTGTACAGAGAAATTTATGTATTGTTCTTAACACCTTACAGATCACAAAGTGTGGTGTAGGCCTGAGTAGTCTTTGAGTGAAATCCTGAAGATTGGATTTCAAACTTTATACATATGTAAATTAATATACATTTATTAGGTTAGTAAAAAGTAAGTTGGTTCTTTATTGTTAAATCACACAGAAGATCGAATTTTCATTGCATTCAAATAAAACACTACATCTCAGTGCAACACAACAATAAATCTGTTCTGAACAATTCTATGTGTCTCTTTCACTTTTTGGCAAGACTAAAACTTAAAAAAATGACTGATACAAATGACTAATGCCATATTGTAACACCTAGAATGTGAGATGATATTCTGAAACTGAGTGGCCTTAGTTACATTTGAATAATATTCTGTAAGAGACAAAGCACATTAACAAGTTTGCACTGAATATTTGTGTTTTATTATTAAACTGAATGATGTATTTTGTAATAACGTGGAGTGTGGAGAGCGTTATAGTGCCGTTTACTATCAGAAAACTGCGGTGGACAGCGCCACCCTATGGCCGAATGTTCGTATTACATGCCGGTGTAAGGTTTCCGGTGTTATGGCGACCGCCGGTCACTGCATCGCTTCAATCTGGGGAAAGCAGACTGCATTCAGGTAAACTGTCTCTCATATAAACTTATAGCAATCTTTTATAGGCAACCACTGATAAGGGTCTCGTTTCTTTTAAAGGTTTTGTTTCTCGGAAATGTAAAAACATTTTTCTTGCTCCTTTTCTTGTACTGCCTCTTTAGTCTATCTTAAAATTAACGTTAAGGGGGCTCCTTGTCTTTGTCAAGAACTTAAAGGCTAGATGTTAGCCTCTGCATAGTATACTTCAGTTACCGGTCAGCCTCAGTTCGTATTTTCCTTTTTTTTTTTTATCCACAGACGAAGAAACGTTTAAGTAATGCGTTATAATCACAACAACTCCTCAATCTCATCTCACGTGCCTGTTAGGTCACTATTGACGGTCGCGACGTAGAGGTAAAGTTTAGTTAACTTGCTAATTGACCGGAAGCTAGCTAAAACTTAAGAATTAATTAAACGCTCTAAAAACGAAGTTTTCATGCGCTCGGAGAGCTCCTGCACGTCAGAAACTCGAGGAAATGAAGCCAGATTTCTCAAGGGCTTTTTTAAAACTACTCCTTTTAAAGATTTAAAATATACCTAACCATAATCGTAAAAAATAGATACAATTCGTCGGTGACGTGTTTTAGGCTTACTTGTGTTCCACAGGTATTACTGAGTTTGATCAATATATGCTTAGCCGGTGCTTTGATGTAGCGCTCTTAATTTCATGTCTCCAGTTACATCAGTACCACCGCCTTAACGTCACACACATTTAAGCTTTACCTAACTGTGTCAACGTTACCACCAGGAGAATATGCAATTAATGACCGATAACGTTAACCTTCACCACCTATTGTTACCAAATGTGCAGCATAAGGCAGTTTCCTCGTTTCCTTCCCTTCATTTGAATGTGAAACTGTGTGGGAGCCATTTGTTATACAGCACAATGTGGTATCTGCTTTAAGAAAGGTCACACTGTACTATTCAATCATCAGTCAATGGTATTGGGACGAAGGCTCCAGGCTGTGCAAGAACATGCATACTTTTGACAAAATAGCATTGATCATGCAAATTTGGCTGTTGTGTAAATACCAGGTACTGCACTGGCTACCTGCATATTAGGTCACATTATTACCAGTGAATATTTCTCATTTGGCCCTGCAGCCTCAGTTGTGCTTACTAACGGAGAAAGGTCACTAACACTAACAAAAACAAAAAAACAAAAAACGTTTCCTTTTGTGAAGCTTAGATCTGCCCAGAGCTACACTCCCATGCACTTGCTTGTACCCACATGCTTGTATACTCCAGTGTTAAGTTTTACCCATTGCAAGTCTGAGTCTGTTTCTCTGCCTCTTGCCTTTTCACAGTGTGCGGTGAAGGGAAGCATCTATTTCGCATGTCTGTGTAATTCTGACTATGCTGCTCCTGGTAGCACTGAGCATAGTTTTTTCACCCTTTGTGGTAATCACTGAGACGCCTGAAAACCCACACCACAAACCACCAACACCAACTCTCAACTACAGCACGATCTCCCTGCCACCAGAGCACGTACCCTATTTCCTGAACAACAACAAGAGGGTCGCCAAGCGATGCCGCCTGGACCCGCTCTGCCCTTTTAAAGTAAGATATGAACTTGGTTGGAGTTAATGTTTGTTCTTTACTTTACTTTCAGAATACGGTAAAAAATATAACAGGTAACCTTGTTAACTTATGACTCACATGAAAATGGTTAATTAATTATTTTGCCTGTGAGTATAGGCATCATGCGAGCTATTTCCTTGTGATCCACACAGTAGTAATTTTGAAATACAGGATTTCTGTGCATTGGTTTAATGGATATTGTTTTCCTGAACTCAGAAAGAAGAAACTTAACAGTTTATTTTGCTTTGTCTGTGCTTCTTTACAAGAGAGAGACTCCTCTAAATAGAAGCAGCTGAATTAAAAGCTTGTTAAAATCGTATTTTGGTGAAACTGCAAACTTTCCACGTGGTTTTTGTAAGACTTAAGTGAATAAAGTTAATTCTGTTAATTCAAAATAACTACACAACTAAGTGCCTGGGGCCATTGCTTCTAGACAGACTTTGCATCAGCTTAGTTAGGTTAGTTAGGTAAATGGATTAGCAGATAATCCATCACCACTGCTGTGTCTTTCACATTGCATATTACATTCTGTTTCTAATGGATTTTCTAAAAGAAAGATAAGATTTAATGTAACTTTTCTTTATTTCTTTCTCTCTCACACCCTCTCTCTCCTACATACACACACAACACTGCTTATATTAATTTGTATTTTGACAACAGGATGCACTCCAGGATCTGTCTTTTTGTTGGGGTTATGAGAAGAACTGTGATCCAGAGAAACGCTTCAGCTATCCTATGTGCACCAAAGCTGACTCTGGATGGTACTGTCCCTCACATCATATTCAGTGAAATTACCAAAATTATTGTTGTGATTTTTAAATTAAGAAATTTTGGATTTACTGAGTTGCAGTGTATGTAATTTTCCACAGTATAAGTGGTTTCATGCAAAGTGTGCGTCATCGATGGTGTAATGGTTGTGCTTTTGGTGATTTGTCTGAATCTGTCAGGGCCCGTTCACTGGATGCCGCCCAGGAACTTTTCTGGAAGCAGGCTGATTTCGGCTACGTCAAAGAGCGCCTCTCTGAGCTCAAAACACTCTGCAAGGCTACCCGGCCAGTAAGTCTGCTCATTTCCTTAGTTCCCACACGCCTTTGAGTCAACAGGAAGAAACAACAGGTAGAAATAGACGCAGTATTCAACAGGAGTCCACAGACAATGAGCCTAAAATAATTTCAAGTTCAAAAGCAGTGGTATAGAGAGAACCTAGTAAAGAGGCCACTCTCATGGCCTTTAAGGTCCACATTTTGCTGGTCACCTGAATACTAAATATTTATGAATTTGCATTTCAAGGGGGACTCCTCATTAAAGTGTTGTAGTCACATTAGATTCTGCAAGGCTACAAATCTTTACCTGGACTTACGAAAGCCACGCAGAAGTCATGAGAGGTCAGTGCAATTTGAAAATACAGTTTTTATTTTTATTTTTTTAAACATCAATGAGTATGCTTTGAAAGTCAACTGTGTTTATGCTGCAGGTACAAAGAGGACTTCATTCAGACAGGAGAGATTGGTGGACACTGCAAACTCATCAAGGAAGCACTTGTTGGAGAGGGCGACCACAAAAGCCCCTTGCAGTCTTGGTGAGGCAGGACAGATACATTCACATGAATCCTACACTTAGCAATCAAACTACAATGAATGGCTTCTGTTGAAATCTTGAGCTTGTGTTAATAATCTTCCGGAGCCACTGTTAACAAAAGAAAGCTGGATGTTTGTCCCACTGATTTCCTTGATTTACAAATATAAAAGACAATGTCAAATACTGAAACACATCCACAAATAGGGATGGGTATCGTTTAGGTTTTATCCGATACCGGTGCCAAATCGGTACTTTTGAAACGGTGCCGGTGCTCAAACGGTGCTCAAACCGGTGCTTAAAGAATGGAGAACACAAAATTGGTCCAAAAACCTCTCATGTTCAGCTGGTTTTTTGTAAAAAGATAACAATGTTAGCCTTTTCTGCAGCTATGGGGCATATATGGTATCACTCTTGGCTGGAAGCAGTGCTTAAACAATGGAAAAAACACAAACTTTATCCAAAAACCTCTCATGTTTAACCGTTTCCCTCTTTTTCTTTGGTCATTTTAGCCTTTTTGGCCAGGGTGAAGGGAGTATCTGCCATCAAACAAGAAGACAGCCACATGTAGCTATGATGATGTTTGCTAGTTCACCTTACGTGCATTAATGTAATAACGTGGTTAGCCTACTCAACGTAAATTACACACGAACAACATTAAGCTACTCACGCAGAGAAGAACGGCTGCTGCTGCCATCATCATCCGTCATCATTTCTGCTACACTGGCAGGGCTAGGGGCCAGGACTCTATTCTTCGGGTTTTTGGGGATGTTGCTAACTCCGGGTCCGATAACAGGCAACCCACCCGCAGTAGATGCGCTCGGTGTGAGGTCTCGCAGCAAGCTATCAAATACGGCGCATTTCTTGGCTTTTAAAAAAAAGCCCGCTATGCGTCGCCAGGTGTTTCACCGGATTTGAGGTGTTACCTCCTTTGACAGTATCACAGTATCAGCTTAAAGCACTTGTTGCAGGCTGCTGAGTTTGCATCTTTTGCTGTGAAGTACAGCCAGACTTTTGACCGCTTCACCTTGGGCATTTTTAATCTGTAGCTCTGCTCTAAAAGAACGTACGTACCTGGACCCGCCTACTATCCTCGGAAACGTAAAATGATTGGCTAGAAGTGTATCACAGCTCAGGGAAAAAAAGCACCGAAATAAAGCACCGAAATGTGCGCTGCTTTTCGGTCTGGTTACTACCGTTTAAGTCAGAACCGGTGTGGAATGTATACGCTCTTAAACATTGTACAAATTTGGTCAGAGAACAAACTTTGACCTCACCTGACCTTTTGATTTTCTTGGCGGGGGGCCAGTGGCGCAATGGATAACGCGTCTGACTATGGATCAGAAAATTCTAGGTTCGACTCCTGGCTAGCTCGAAGTGTCTGCTTGCTTTTGCCCATGTTGGGAGCAATGTTGTCAGTTTCGGAGGGTGAAAACCACCGAGGCACAGCATTTTCAGACAGTGCATCTGAGCTCCTCTGATACTCCTAAAACCATAAGGGATCACCAAAGGTTTTCCTTCAGCCAGAGCTTGTCCTTCGTCTCGCTCAGTTCCCCCGTAGCGTTCTTTGGGTACCTTCCTAGGTTTAACAAATATCCAGCTAGAATGATCACATTTACTCACAGCAGCCAATCTCATGGTGTTCCCTCTGTCTTATAGCGTCCTGATGACATCTAGGTCGTGCTAGGTTGTGGATGATGAGAGTCAAACCTTAAGTACTGTATGCGTTGGCTTACACTACGCAATGACTTTCAAATGTCCCCTATTACTGATGGCAATTTCCCAGTCTAAGAAAGCTAGCGTGTCATTTTTCATATCCTTCCTGGTGAACTTGATGTGTTTTTGCACCACCTTAATGTCATCTGTGATTGGTTTTACATCCCGAAATTTGACTTTCACCCAGGCGTCATCCACATATTTGAACCAGTGGTGTTCGAGGACAGGATGACTTAGCAGTCTTTGTTTCCCACTTCCTGCTTATAAGAGTTAGCCACAATGGGTTAAACTGGGGAATTCATGGTGCACCCACACACTCACACTTTGTTGGTGTTGAGGGTGGTCCTGTTGGTGAGGGTGGGGTCATCCTGTAAGCTCTTGTGAACTAGCACCACTTCTTCGGTAGCTGTAAGACAACGGAAGAGAGTTCTACCATTGTAAGTGACCGTAGTGTCCTCTGCCTACATAACGATATGGCTGACCTTCTTCATGAAATCCATAGCGTTCTGAGGATGGCGTTTCCAGCTGCCTACCGACGGCTTGAGGACCGAAGCCAAAAGCCTTTCGATATTGTATGTAGCACAGTTGATCGTGCAGACAATGGGTCTTTAAATTACCTCCTGTTTATACAACTTAGGCAAACAACAGAGACTTGCTGTAGCTTCCAGACAAAATCTTTGCTCACTTGTCCACATCCTTGGTGTTTGTCTCTTTAACTGGCCTTGGAGGACCCGCTCTGTCGCATGCCAATGTGTCTTGTGCACAGTAAGTAGTTGAGCCTGCCTCTACTCCCTGGTCTTAGGCTATTTATGCAGTGTTAGACAGCATGAAAAGTATGACTGAATTCACTTCTCAGTGAATTCAATCACCTTTGAAGCTTTTTGTCATCTAGAAGAGTTGCAAGTCTTTTTGGGCCCAGCTCCTCTTTTGGTTTTAAAACATGGTAGGTAAATCAATGTTTCTCACCAGTTCGTTTAGCATCTGATTCTGTGGCTTTGGGAAGATTTTAGTAGCTTGGAGGCCTTAAACAGATGATGTCATTTGCAGACTTTTAGGAGTAATCCCAGCCTGTTTAGGTCTGAGGCTAAATCTCAAGCGGTTCCTGTAGTCTGCCATCTTACATGCCACCTGCTTATACTCACGTAGCAGCTTCAGGCAGTCCTTGCCAAAGGGAGGCAAAATGTCTGGATGGATGTTCAACCAACCGCGTAAGGAAATCCGACAAGGTTGATTGTGCTCACCTGGAAACTGGAAACAGTATAAACAGAATCAACATTGTGGGATTTTTCTTACCTGGATGTTTTGAGCCTGCATCAAGAGATTTTGCTTTCTGGAATATTTTGAAGGATTATCTTTGAATTCTGCAGGCGATCGAAGTGTGACCTGACCTCACCTGCCCTTTCAGGGATCGTTGTAGGTGGGCCAGTGGCGCAATGGATAACGCGTCTGACTACGGATCAGAAGATTCTAGGTTCGACTCCTGGCTGGTTCGCAGTGCGTGCTTTTTTTTCGTGTTGGAATGGATACGCTCTTAAATATTGTACAAATTTGGTCAGAGAACAAACTTTGACCTCACCTGACCTCTTGATTTTCTTGGCGGGGGGCCAGTGGCGCAATGGATAACGCATCTGACTACGGATCAGAAGATTCTAGGTTCGACTCCTGGCTGGCTCGAAGTGTCTGCTTGCTTTTGTGCATATTGGGAGCAATGCTGTCAGTTTCGGAGGGTGAAAACCACCGAGGCACAGCGTTTTCAGACAGTGCATCTGAGCTCCTCTGATACTCCTAAAACCATAAGGGATCACCAAAGGTTTTCCTTCAGCCAGAGCTTGTCCTTCGTCTCGCTCAGTTCCCCCGTAGCGTTCTTTGGGTACCTTCCTAGGTTTAACAAATATCCAGCTAGAATGATCACATTTACTCACAGCAGCCAATCTCATGGTGTTCCCTCTGTCTTATAGCGTCCTGATGACATCTAGGTCGTGCTAGGTTGTGGATGATGAGAGTCAAACCTTAAGTACTGTAAGTACTGTATGCGTTGGCTTACACTACGCAATGACTTTCAAATGTCCCCTATTACTGATGGCAATTTCCCAGTCTAAGAAAGCTAGCGTGTCATTTTTCATATCCTTCCTGGTGAACCTGATGTGTTTTTGCACCACCTTAATGTCATCTGTGATTGGTTTTACATCCCGAAATTTGACTTTCACCCAGGCGTCATCCACATATTTGAACCAGTGGTGTTCGAGGACAGGATGACTTAGCAGTCTTTGTTTCCCACTTCCTGCTTATAAGAGTTAGCCACAATGGGTTAAACTGGGGAATTCATGGTGCACCCACACACTCACACTTTGTTGGTGTTGAGGGTGGTCCTGTTGGTGAGGGTGGGGTCATCCTGTAAGCTCTTGTGAACTAGCACCACTTCTTCGGTAGCTGTAAGACAACGGAAGAGAGTTCTACCATTGTAAGTGACCGTAGTGTCCTCTGCCTACATAACGATATGGCTGACCTTCTTCATGAAATCCATAGCGTTCTGAGGATGGCGTTTCCAGCTGCCTACCGACGGCTTGAGGACCGAAGCCAAAAGCCTTTCGATATTGTATGTAGCACAGTTGATCGTGCAGACAATGGGTCTTTAAATTACCTCCTGTTTATACAACTTAGGCAAACAACAGAGACTTGCTGTAGCTTCCAGACAAAATCTTTGCTCACTTGTCCACATCCTTGGTGTTTGTCTCTTTAACTGGCCTTGGAGGACCCGCTCTGTCGCATGCCAATGTGTCTTGTGCACAGTAAGTAGTTGAGCCTGCCTCTACTCCCTGGTCTTAGGCTATTTATGCAGTGTTAGACAGCATGAAAAGTATGACTGAATTCACTTCTCAGTGAATTCAATCACCTTTGAAGCTTTTTGTCATCTAGAAGAGTTGCAAGTCTTTTTGGGCCCAGCTCCTCTTTTGGTTTTAAAACATGGTAGGTAAATCAATGTTTCTCACCAGTTCGTTTAGCATCTGATTCTGTGGCTTTGGGAAGATTTTAGTAGCTTGGAGGCCTTAAACAGATGATGTCATTTGCAGACTTTTAGGAGTAATCCCAGCCTGTTTAGGTCTGAGGCTAAATCTCAAGCGGTTCCTGTAGTCTGCCATCTTACATGCCACCTGCTTATACTCACGTAGCAGCTTCAGGCAGTCCTTGCCAAAGGGAGGCAAAATGTCTGGATGGATGTTCAACCAACCGCGTAAGGAAATCCGACAAAGTTGATTGTGCTCACCTGGAAAGTAGAAACAGTATAAACAGAATCAACATTGTGGGATTTTTCTTACCTGGATGTTTTGAGCCTGCATCAAGAGATTTTGCTTTCTGGAATATTTTGAAGGATTATCTTTGAATTCTGCAGGCGATCGAAGTGTGACCTGACCTCACCTGCCCTTTCAGGGATCATTGTAGGGGGGCCAGTGGCGCAATGGATAACGCGTCTGACTACGGATCAGAAGATTCTAGGTTCGACTCCTGGCTGGCTCGCAACGCGTGCTTTTTTTTCGTGTTGGAATGGATATGCTCTTAAATATTGTACAAATTTGGTCAGAGAACAAACTTTGACCTCACCTGACCTCTTGATTTTCTTGGCAGGGGGCCAGTGGCGCAATGGATAACGCATCTGACTACGGATCAGAAGATTCTAGGTTCGACTCCTGGCTGGCTCGCAACGCATGCTTTTTTTTTCGTGTTGGAATGGATACGCTCTTAAATATTGTACAAATTTGGTCAGAGAACAAACTTTGACCTCACCTGACCTCTTGATTTTCTTGGCGGGGGGCCAGTGGCGCAGTGGATAACGCATCTGACTACGGATCAGAAGATTCTATGTTCGACTCCTGGCTGGCTCGAAGTGTCTGCTTGCTTTTGTGCATATTGGGAGCAATGCTGTCAGTTTCGGAGGGTGAAAACCACCGAGGCACAGCGTTTTCAGACAGTGCATCTGAGCTCCTCTGATATTCCTAAAACCATAAGGGATCACCAAAGGTTTTCCTTCAGCCAGAGCTTGTCCTTCGTCTCGCTCAGTTCCCCCGTAGCGTTCTTTGGGTACCTTCCAAGGTTTAACAAATATCCAGCTAGAATGATCACATTTACTCACAGCAGCCAATCTCATGGTGTTCCCTCTGTATTATAGCGTCCTGATGACATCTAGGTCGTGCTAGGTTGTGGATGATGAGAGTCAAACCTTAAGTACTGTATGCGTTGGCTTACACTATGCAATGACTTTCAAATGTCCCCTATTACTGATGGCAATTTCCCAGTCTAAGAAAGCTAGCGTGTCATTTTTCATATCCTTCCTGGTGAACCTGATGTGTTTTTGCACCACCTTAATGTCATCTGTGATTGGTTTTACATCCCGAAATTTGACTTTCACCCAGGCGTCATCCACATATTTGAACCAGTGGTGTTCGAGGACAGGATGACTTAGCAGTCTTTGTTTCCCACTTCCTGCTTATAAGAGTTAGCCACAATGGGTTAAACTGGGGAATTCATGGTGCACCCACACACTCACACTTTGTTGGTGTTGAGGGTGGTCCTGTTGGTGAGGGTGGGGTCATCCTGTAAGCTCTTGTGAACTAGCACCACTTCTTCGGTAGCTGTAAGACAACGGAAGAGAGTTCTACCATTGTAAGTGACCGTAGTGTCCTCTGCCTACATAACGATATGGCTGACCTTCTTCATGAAATCCATAGCGTTCTGAGGATGGCGTTTCCAGCTGCCTACCGACGGCTTGAGGACCGAAGCCAAAAGCCTTTCGATATTGTATGTAGCACAGTTGATCGTGCAGACAATGGGTCTTTAAATTACCTCCTGTTTATACAACTTAGGCAAACAACAGAGACTTGCTGTAGCTTCCAGACAAAATCTTTGCTCACTTGTCCACATCCTTGGTGTTTGTCTCTTTAACTGGCCTTGGAGGACCCGCTCTGTCGCATGCCAATGTGTCTTGTGCACAGTAAGTAGATGAGCCTGCCTCTACTCCCTGGTCTTAGGCTATTTATGCAGTGTTAGACAGCATGAAAAGTATGACTGAATTCACTTCTCAGTGAATTCAATCACCTTTGAAGCTTTTTGTCATCTAGAAGAGTTGCAAGTCTTTTTGGGCCCAGCTCCTCTTTTGGTTTTAAAACATGGTAGGTAAATCAATGTTTCTCACCAGTTCGTTTAGCATCTGATTCTGTGGCTTTGGGAAGATTTTAGTAGCTTGGAGGCCTTAAACAGATGATGTCATTTGCAGACTTTTAGGAGTAATCCCAGCCTGTTTAGGTCTGAGGCTAAATCTCAAGCGGTTCCTGTAGTCTGCCATCTTACATGCCACCTGCTTATACTCACGTAGCAGCTTCAGGCAGTCCTTGCCAAAGGGAGGCAAAATGTCTGGATGGATGTTCAACCAACCGCGTAAGGAAATCCGACAAAGTTGATTGTGCTCACCTGGAAACTAGAAACAGTATAAACAGAATCAACATTGTGGGATTTTTCTTACCTGGATGTTTTGAGCCTGCATCAAGAGATTTTGCTTTCTGGAATATTTTGAAGGATTATCTTTGAATTCTGCAGGCGATCGAAGTGTGACCTGACCTCACCTGCCCTTTCAGGGATCGTTGTAGGTGGGCCAGTGGCGCAATGGATAACGCGTCTGACTACGGATCAGAAGATTCTAGGTTCGACTCCTGGCTGGTTCGCAGTGCGTGCTTTTTTTTCGTGTTGGAATGGATACGCTCTTAAATATTGTACAAATTTGGTCAGAGAACAAACTTTGACCTCACCTGACCTCTTGATTTTCTTGGTGGGGGGCCAGTGGCGCAATGGATAACGCATCTGACTACGGATCAGAAGATTCTAGGTTCGACTCCTGGCTGGCTCGAAGTGTCTGCTTGCTTTTGTGCATATTGGGAGCAATGCTGTCAGTTTCGGAGGGTGAAAACCACCGAGGCACAGCGTTTTCAGACAGTGCATCTGAGCTCCTCTGATACTCCTAAAACCATAAGGGATCACCAAAGGTTTTCCTTCAGCCAGAGCTTGTCCTTCGTCTCGCTCAGTTCCCCCGTAGCGTTCTTTGGGTACCTTCCTAGGTTTAACAAATATCCAGCTAGAATGATCACATTTACTCACAGCAGCCAATCTCATGGTGTTCCCTCTGTCTTATAGCGTCCTGATGACATCTAGGTCGTGCTAGGTTGTGGATGATGAGAGTCAAACCTTAAGTACTGTAAGTACTGTATGCGTTGGCTTACACTACGCAATGACTTTCAAATGTCCCCTATTACTGATGGCAATTTCCCAGTCTAAGAAAGCTAGCGTGTCATTTTTCATATCCTTCCTGGTGAACCTGATGTGTTTTTGCACCACCTTAATGTCATCTGTGATTGGTTTTACATCCCGAAATTTGACTTTCACCCAGGCGTCATCCACATATTTGAACCAGTGGTGTTCGAGGACAGGATGACTTAGCAGTCTTTGTTTCCCACTTCCTGCTTATAAGAGTTAGCCACAATGGGTTAAACTGGGGAATTCATGGTGCACCCACACACTCACACTTTGTTGGTGTTGAGGGTGGTCCTGTTGGTGAGTGTGGGGTCATCCTGTAAGCTCTTGTGAACTAGCACCACTTCTCCGGTAGCTGTAAGACAACGGAAGAGAGTTCTACCATTGTAAGTGACCGTAGTGTCCTCTGCCTACATAACGATATGGCTGACCTTCTTCATGAAATCCATAGCGTTCTGAGGATGGCGTTTCCAGCTGCCTACCGACGGCTTGAGGACCGAAGCCAAAAGCCTTTTGATATTGTATGTAGCACAGTTGATCGTGCAGACAATGGGTCTTTAAATTACCTCCTGTTTATACAACTTAGGCAAACAACAGAGACTTGCTGTAGCTTCCAGACAAAATCTTTGCTCACTTGTCCACATCCTTGGTGTTTGTCTCTTTAACTGGCCTTGGAGGACCCGCTCTGTCGCATGCCAATGTGTCTTGTGCACAGTAAGTAGATGAGCCCGCCTCTACTCCCTGGTCTTAGGCTATTTATGCAGTGTTAGACAGCATGAAAAGTATGACTGAATTCACTTCTCAGTGAATTCAATCACCTTTGAAGCTTTTTGTCATCTAGAAGAGTTGCAAGTCTTTTTGGGCCCAGCTCCTCTTTTGGTTTTAAAACATGGTAGGTAAATCAATGTTTCTCACCAGTTCGTTTAGCATCTGATTCTGTGGCTTTGGGAAGATTTTAGTAGCTTGGAGGCCTTAAACAGATGATGTCATTTGCAGACTTTTAGGAGTAATCCCAGCCTGTTTAGGTCTGAGGCTAAATCTCAAGCGGTTCCTGTAGTCTGCCATCTTACATGCCACCTGCTTATACTCACGTAGCAGCTTCAGGCAGTCCTTGCCAAAGGGAGGCAAAATGTCTGGATGGATGTTCAACCAACCGCGTAAGGAAATCCGACAAAGTTGATTGTGCTCACCTGGAAACTAGAAACAGTATAAACAGAATCAACATTGTGGGATTTTTCTTACCTGGATGTTTTGAGCCTGCATCAAGAGATTTTTCTTTCTGGAATATTTTGAAGGATTATCTTTGAATTCTGCAGGCGATCGAAGTGTGACCTGACCTCACCTGCCCTTTCAGGGATCGTTGTAGGTGGGCCAGTGGCGCAATGGATAACGCATCTGACTACGGATCAGAAGATTCTAGGTTCGACTCCTGGCTGGCTCGAAGTGTCTGCTTGCTTTTGTGCATATTGGGAGCAATGCTGTCAGTTTCGGAGGGTGAAAACCACCGAGGCACAGCGTTTTCAGACAGTGCATCTGAGCTCCTCTGATACTCCTAAAACCATAAGGGATCACCAAAGGTTTTCCTTCAGCCAGAGCTTGTCCTTCGTCTCGCTCAGTTCCCCCGTAGCGTTCTTTGGGTACCTTCCAAGGTTTAACAAATATCCAGCTAGAATGATCACATTTACTCACAGCAGCCAATCTCATGGTGTTCCCTCTGTCTTATAGCGTCCTGATGACATCTAGGTCGTGCTAGGTTGTGGATGATGAGAGTCAAACCTTAAGTACTGTATGCGTTGGCTTACACTACGCAATGACTTTCAAATGTCCCCTATTACTGATGGCAATTTCCCAGTCTAAGAAAGCTAGCGTGTCATTTTTCATATCCTTCCTGGTGAACCTGATGTGTTTTTGCACCACCTTAATGTCATCTGTGATTGGTTTTACATCCCGAAATTTGACTTTCACCCAGGCGTCATCCACATATCTGAACCAGTGGTGTTCGAGGACAGGATGACTTAGCAGTCTTTGTTTCCCACTTCCTGCTTATAAGAGTTAGCCACAATGGGTTAAACTGGGGAATTCATGGTGCACCCACACACTCACACTTTGTTGGTGTTGAGGGTGGTCCTGTTGGTGAGGGTGGGGTCATCCTGTAAGCTCTTATGAACTAGCACCACTTCTTCGGTAGCTGTAAGACAACGGAAGAGAGTTCTACCATTGTAAGTGACCGTAGTGTCCTCTGCCTACATAACGATATGGCTGACCTTCTTCATGAAATCCATAGCGTTCTGAGGATGGCGTTTCCAGCTGCCTACCGACGGCTTGAGGACCGAAGCCAAAAGCCTTTCGATATTGTATGTAGCACAGTTGATCGTGCAGACAATGGGTCTTTAAATTACCTCCTGTTTATACAACTTAGGCAAACAACAGAGACTTGCTGTAGCTTCCAGACAAAATCTTTGCTCACTTGTCCACATCCTTGGTGTTTGTCTCTTTAACTGGCCTTGGAGGACCCGCTCTGTCGCATGCCAATGTGTCTTGTGCACAGTAAGTAGATGAGCCTGCCTCTACTCCCTGGTCTTAGGCTATTTATGCAGTGTTAGACAGCATGAAAAGTATGACTGAATTCACTTCTCAGTGAATTCAATCACCTTTGAAGCTTTTTGTCATCTAGAAGAGTTGCAAGTCTTTTTGGGCCCAGCTCCTCTTTTGGTTTTAAAACATGGTAGGTAAATCAATGTTTCTCACCAGTTCGTTTAGCATCTGATTCTGTGGCTTTGGGAAGATTTTAGTAGCTTGGAGGCCTTAAACAGATGATGTCATTTGCAGACTTTTAGGAGTAATCCCAGCCTGTTTAGGTCTGAGGCTAAATCTCAAGCAGTTCCTGTAGTCTGCCATCTTACATGCCACCTGCTTATACTCACGTAGCAGCTTCAGGCAGTCCTTGCCAAAGGGAGGCAAAATGTCTGGATGGATGTTCAACCAACCGCGTAAGGAAATCTGACAAGGTTGATTGTGCTCACCTGGAAACTGGAAACAGTATAAACAGAATCAACATTGTGGGATTTTTCTTACCTGGATGTTTTGAGCCTGCATCAAGAGATTTTGCTTTCTGGAATATTTTGAAGGATTATCTTTGAATTCTGCAGGCGATCGAAGTGTGACCTGACCTCACCTGACCTCACCTGCCCTTTCAGGGATCGTTGTAGGTGGGCCAGTGGCGCAATGGATAACGCGTCTGACTACGGATCAGAAGATTCTAGGTTCGACTCCTGGCTGGTTCGCAGTGCGTGCTTTTTTTTCGTGTTGGAATGGATACGCTCTTAAATATTGTACAAATTTGGTCAGAGAACAAACTTTGACCTCACCTGACCTCTTGATTTTCTTGGCGGGGGGCCAGTGGCGCAATGGATAACGCATCTGACTACGGATCAGAAGATTCTAGGTTCGACTCCTGGCTGGCTCGAAGTGTCTGCTTGCTTTTGTGCATATTGGGAGCAATGCTGTCAGTTTCGGAGGGTGAAAACCACCGAGGCACAGCGTTTTCAGACAGTGCATCTGAGCTCCTCTGATATTCCTAAAACCATAAGGGATCACCAAAGGTTTTCCTTCAGCCAGAGCTTGTCCTTCGTCTCGCTCAGTTCCCCCGTAGCGTTCTTTGGGTACCTTCCTAGGTTTAACAAATATCCAGCTAGAATGATCACATTTACTCACAGCAGCCAATCTCATGGTGTTCCCTCTGTCTTATAGCGTCCTGATGACATCTAGGTCGTGCTAGGTTGTGGATGATGAGAGTCAAACCTTAAGTACTGTAAGTACTGTATGCGTTGGCTTACACTACGCAATGACTTTCAAATGTCCCCTATTACTGATGGCAATTTCCCAGTCTAAGAAAGCTAGCGTGTCATTTTTCATATCCTTCCTGGTGAACCTGATGTGTTTTTGCACCACCTTAATGTCATCTGTGATTGGTTTTACATCCCGAAATTTGACTTTCACCCAGGCGTCATCCACATATTTGAACCAGTGGTGTTCGAGGACAGGATGACTTAGCAGTCTTTGTTTCCCACTTCCTGCTTATAAGAGTTAGCCACAATGGGTTAAACTGGGGAATTCATGGTGCACCCACACACTCACACTTTGTTGGTGTTGAGGGTGGTCCTGTTGGTGAGGGTGGGGTCATCCTGTAAGCTCTTGTGAACTAGCACCACTTCTTCGGTAGCTGTAAGACAACGGAAGAGAGTTCTACCATTGTAAGTGACCGTAGTGTCCTCTGCCTACATAACGATATGGCTGACCTTCTTCATGAAATCCATAGCGTTCTGAGGATGGCGTTTCCAGCTGCCTACCGACGGCTTGAGGACCGAAGCCAAAAGCCTTTCGATATTGTATGTAGCACAGTTGATCGTGCAGACAATGGGTCTTTAAATTACCTCCTGTTTATACAACTTAGGCAAACAACAGAGACTTGCTGTAGCTTCCAGACAAAATCTTTGCTCACTTGTCCACATCCTTGGTGTTTGTCTCTTTAACTGGCCTTGGAGGACCCGCTCTGTCGCATGCCAATGTGTCTTGTGCACAGTAAGTAGATGAGCCTGCCTCTACTCCCTGGTCTTAGGCTATTTATGCAGTGTTAGACAGCATGAAAAGTATGACTGAATTCACTTCTCAGTGAATTCAATCACCTTTGAAGCTTTTTGTCATCTAGAAGAGTTGCAAGTCTTTTTGGGCCCAGCTCCTCTTTTGGTTTTAAAACATGGTAGGTAAATCAATGTTTCTCACCAGTTCGTTTAGCATCTGATTCTGTGGCTTTGGGAAGATTTTAGTAGCTTGGAGGCCTTAAACAGATGATGTCATTTGCAGACTTTTAGGAGTAATCCCAGCCTGTTTAGGTCTGAGGCTAAATCTCAAGCGGTTCCTGTAGTCTGCCATCTTACATGCCACCTGCTTATACTCACGTAGCAGCTTCAGGCAGTCCTTGCCAAAGGGAGGCAAAATGTCTGGATGGATGTTCAACCAACCGCGTAAGGAAATCCGACAAAGTTGATTGTGCTCACCTGGAAACTAGAAACAGTATAAACAGAATCAACATTGTGGGATTTTTCTTACCTGGATGTTTTGAGCCTGCATCAAGAGATTTTGCTTTCTGGAATATTTTGAAGGATTATCTTTGAATTCTGCAGGCGATCGAAGTGTGACCTGACCTCACCTGCCCTTTCAGGGATCGTTGTAGGTGGGCCAGTGGCGCAATGGATAACGCGTCTGACTACGGATCAGAAGATTCTAGGTTCGACTCCTGGCTGGTTCGCAGTGCGTGCTTTTTTTTCGTGTTGGAATGGATACGCTCTTAAATATTGTACAAATTTGGTCAGAGAACAAACTTTGACCTCACCTGACCTCTTGATTTTCTTGGCGGGGGGCCAGTGGCGCAATGGATAACGCATCTGACTACGGATCAGAAGATTCTAGGTTCGACTCCTGGCTGGCTCGAAGTGTCTGCTTGCTTTTGGGCATATTGGGAGCAATGCTGTCAGTTTCGGAGGGTGAAAACCACCGAGGCACAGCGTTTTCAGACAGTTCATCTGAGCTCCTCTGATACTCCTAAAACCATAAGGGATCACCAAAGGTTTTCCTTCAGCCAGAGCTTGTCCTTCGTCTCGCTCAGTTCCCCCGTAGCGTTCTTTGGGTACCTTCCTAGGTTTAACAAATATCCAGCTAGAATGATCACATTTACTCACAGCAGCCAATCTCATGGTGTTCCCTCTGTCTTATAGCGTCCTGATGACATCTAGGTCGTGCTAGGTTGTGGATGATGAGAGTCAAACCTTAAGTACTGTAAGTACTGTATGCGTTGGCTTACACTACGCAATGACTTTCAAATGTCCCCTATTACTGATGGCAATTTCCCAGTCTAAGAAAGCTAGCGTGTCATTTTTCATATCCTTCCTGGTGAACCTGATGTGTTTTTGCACCACCTTAATGTCATCTGTGATTGGTTTTACATCCCGAAATTTGACTTTCACCCAGGCGTCATCCACATATTTGAACCAGTGGTGTTCGAGGACAGGATGACTTAGCAGTCTTTGTTTCCCACTTCCTGCTTATAAGAGTTAGCCACAATGGGTTAAACTGGGGAATTCATGGTGCACCCACACACTCACACTTTGTTGGTGTTGAGGGTGGTCCTGTTGGTGAGGGTGGGGTCATCCTGTAAGCTCTTGTGAACTAGCACCACTTCTCCGGTAGCTGTAAGACAACGGAAGAGAGTTCTACCATTGTAAGTGACCGTAGTGTCCTCTGCCTACATAACGATATGGCTGACCTTCTTCATGAAATCCATAGCGTTCTGAGGATGGCGTTTCCAGCTGCCTACCGACGGCTTGAGGACCGAAGCCAAAAGCCTTTCGATATTGTATGTAGCACAGTTGATCGTGCAGACAATGGGTCTTTAAATTACCTCCTGTTTATACAACTTAGGCAAACAACAGAGACTTGCTGTAGCTTCCAGACAAAATCTTTGCTCACTTGTCCACATCCTTGGTGTTTGTCTCTTTAACTGGCCTTGGAGGACCCGCTCTGTCGCATGCCAATGTGTCTTGTGCACAGTAAGTAGATGAGCCCGCCTCTACTCCCTGGTCTTAGGCTATTTATGCAGTGTTAGACAGCATGAAAAGTATGACTGAATTCACTTCTCAGTGAATTCAATCACCTTTGAAGCTTTTTGTCATCTAGAAGAGTTGCAAGTCTTTTTGGGCCCAGCTCCTCTTTTGGTTTTAAAACATGGTAGGTAAATCAATGTTTCTCACCAGTTCGTTTAGCATCTGATTCTGTGGCTTTGGGAAGATTTTAGTAGCTTGGAGGCCTTAAACAGATGATGTCATTTGCAGACTTTTAGGAGTAATCCCAGCCTGTTTAGGTCTGAGGCTAAATCTCAAGCGGTTCCTGTAGTCTGCCATCTTACATGCCACCTGCTTATACTCACGTAGCAGCTTCAGGCAGTCCTTGCCAAAGGGAGGCAAAATGTCTGGATGGATGTTCAACCAACTGCGTAAGGAAATCCGACAAAGTTGATTGTGCTCACCTGGAAACTAGAAACAGTATAAACAGAATCAACATTGTGGGATTTTTCTTACCTGGATGTTTTGAGCCTGCATCAAGAGATTTTGCTTTCTGGAATATTTTGAAGGATTATCTTTGAATTCTGCAGGCGATCGAAGTGTGACCTGACCTCACCTGCCCTTTCAGGGATCATTGTAGGTGGGCCAGTGGCGCAATGGATAACGCATCTGACTACGGATCAGAAGATTCTAGGTTCGACTCCTGGCTGGCTCGCAACGCGTGCTTTTTTTTCGTGTTGGAATGGATACGCTCTTAAATATTGTACAAATTTGGTCAGAGAACAAACTTTGACCTCACCTGACCTCTTGATTTTCTTGGCGGGGGGCCAGTGGCGCAGTGGATAACGCATCTGACTACGGATCAGAAGATTCTATGTTCGACTCCTGGCTGGCTCGAAGTGTCTGCTTGCTTTTGTGCATATTGGGAGCAATGCTGTCAGTTTCGGAGGGTGAAAACCACCGAGGCACAGCGTTTTCAGACAGTGCATCTGAGCTCCTCTGATATTCCTAAAACCATAAGGGATCACCAAAGGTTTTCCTTCAGCCAGAGCTTGTCCTTCGTCTCGCTCAGTTCCCCCGTAGCGTTCTTTGGGTACCTTCCAAGGTTTAACAAATATCCAGCTAGAATGATCACATTTACTCACAGCAGCCAATCTCATGGTGTTCCCTCTGTCTTATAGCGTCCTGATGACATCTAGGTCGTGCTAGGTTGTGGATGATGAGAGTCAAACCTTAAGTACTGTATGCGTTGGCTTACACTATGCAATGACTTTCAAATGTCCCCTATTACTGATGGCAATTTCCCAGTCTAAGAAAGCTAGCGTGTCATTTTTCATATCCTTCCTGGTGAACCTGATGTGTTTTTGCACCACCTTAATGTCATCTGTGATTGGTTTTACATCCCGAAATTTGACTTTCACCCAGGCGTCATCCACATATTTGAACCAGTGGTGTTCGAGGACAGGATGACTTAGCAGTCTTTGTTTCCCACTTCCTGCTTATAAGAGTTAGCCACAATGGGTTAAACTGGGGAATTCATGGTGCACCCACACACTCACACTTTGTTGGTGTTGAGGGTGGTCCTGTTGGTGAGGGTGGGGTCATCCTGTAAGCTCTTGTGAACTAGCACCACTTCTTCGGTAGCTGTAAGACAACGGAAGAGAGTTCTACCATTGTAAGTGACCGTAGTGTCCTCTGCCTACATAACGATATGGCTGACCTTCTTCATGAAATCCATAGCGTTCTGAGGATGGCGTTTCCAGCTGCCTACCGACGGCTTGAGGACCGAAGCCAAAAGCCTTTCGATATTGTATGTAGCACAGTTGATCGTGCAGACAATGGGTCTTTAAATTACCTCCTGTTTATACAACTTAGGCAAACAACAGAGACTTGCTGTAGCTTCCAGACAAAATCTTTGCTCACTTGTCCACATCCTTGGTGTTTGTCTCTTTAACTGGCCTTGGAGGACCCGCTCTGTCGCATGCCAATGTGTCTTGTGCACAGTAAGTAGATGAGCCTGCCTCTACTCCCTGGTCTTAGGCTATTTATGCAGTGTTAGACAGCATGAAAAGTATGACTGAATTCACTTCTCAGTGAATTCAATCACCTTTGAAGCTTTTTGTCATCTAGAAGAGTTGCAAGTCTTTTTGGGCCCAGCTCCTCTTTTGGTTTTAAAACATGGTAGGTAAATCAATGTTTCTCACCAGTTCGTTTAGCATCTGATTCTGTGGCTTTGGGAAGATTTTAGTAGCTTGGAGGCCTTAAACAGATGATGTCATTTGCAGACTTTTAGGAGTAATCCCAGCCTGTTTAGGTCTGAGGCTAAATCTCAAGCGGTTCCTGTAGTCTGCCATCTTACATGCCACCTGCTTATACTCACGTAGCAGCTTCAGGCAGTCCTTGCCAAAGGGAGGCAAAATGTCTGGATGGATGTTCAACCAACCGCGTAAGGAAATCCGACAAAGTTGATTGTGCTCACCTGGAAACTAGAAACAGTATAAACAGAATCAACATTGTGGGATTTTTCTTACCTGGATGTTTTGAGCCTGCATCAAGAGATTTTGCTTTCTGGAATATTTTGAAGGATTATCTTTGAATTCTGCAGGCGATCGAAGTGTGACCTGACCTCACCTGCCCTTTCAGGGATCGTTGTAGGTGGGCCAGTGGCGCAATGGATAACGCGTCTGACTACGGATCAGAAGATTCTAGGTTCGACTCCTGGCTGGTTCGCAGTGCGTGCTTTTTTTTCGTGTTGGAATGGATACGCTCTTAAATATTGTAAAAATTTGGTCAGAGAACAAACTTTGACCTCACCTGACCTTTTGATTTTCTTGGCGGGGGGCCAGTGGCGCAATGAATAAAGCATCTGACTACGGATCGGAAGATTCTAGGTTCGACTCCTGGCTGGCTCGAAGTGTCTGCTTGCTTTTGTGCATATTGGGAACAATGCTGTCAGTTTCGGAGGGTGAAAACCACCGAGGCACAGCGTTTTCAGACAGTGCATCTGAGCTCCTCTGATACTCCTAAAACCATAAGGGATCACCAAAGGTTTTCCTTCAGCCAGAGCTTGTCCTTCGTCTCGCTCAGTTCCCCCGTAGCGTTCTTTGGGTACCTTCCAAGGTTTAACAAATATCCAGCTAGAATGATCACATTTACTCACAGCAGCCAATCTCATGGTGTTCCCTCTGTCTTATAGCGTCCTGATGACATCTAGGTCGTGCTAGGTTGTGGATGATGAGAGTCAAACCTTAAGTACTGTAAGTACTGTATGCGTTGGCTTACACTACGCAATGACTTTCAAATGTCCCCTATTACTGATGGCAATTTCCCAGTCTAAGAAAGCTAGCGTGTCATTTTTCATATCCTTCCTGGTGAACTTGATGTGTTTTTGCACCACCTTAATGTCATCTGTGATTGGTTTTACATCCCGAAATTTGACTTTCACCCAGGCGTCATCCACATATTTGAACCAGTGGTGTTCGAGGACAGGATGACTTAGCAGTCTTTGTTTCCCACTTCCTGCTTATAAGAGTTAGCCACAATGGGTTAAACTGGGGAATTCATGGTGCACCCACACACTCACACTTTGTTGGTGTTGAGGGTGGTCCTGTTGGTGAGGGTGGGGTCATCCTGTAAGCTCTTGTGAACTAGCACCACTTCTTCGGTAGCTGTAAGACAACGGAAGAGAGTTCTACCATTGTAAGTGACCGTAGTGTCCTCTGCCTACATAACGATATGGCTGACCTTCTTCATGAAATCCATAGCGTTCTGAGGATGGCGTTTCCAGCTGCCTACCGACGGCTTGAGGACCGAAGCCAAAAGCCTTTCGATATTGTATGTAGCACAGTTGATCGTGCAGACAATGGGTCTTTAAATTACCTCCTGTTTATACAACTTAGGCAAACAACAGAGACTTGCTGTAGCTTCCAGACAAAATCTTTGCTTACTTGTCCACATCCTTGGTGTTTGTCTCTTTAACTGGCCTTGGAGGACCCGCTCTGTCGCATGCCAATGTGTCTTGTGCACAGTAAGTAGTTGAGCCTGCCTCTACTCCCTGGTCTTAGGCTATTTATGCAGTGTTAGACAGCATGAAAAGTATGACTGAATTCACTTCTCAGTGAATTCAATCACCTTTGAAGCTTTTTGTCATCTAGAAGAGTTGCAAGTCTTTTTGGGCCCAGCTCCTCTTTTGGTTTTAAAACATGGTAGGTAAATCAATGTTTCTCACCAGTTCGTTTAGCATCTGATTCTGTGGCTTTGGGAAGATTTTAGTAGCTTGGAGGCCTTAAACAGATGATGTCATTTGCAGACTTTTAGGAGTAATCCCAGCCTGTTTAGGTCTGAGGCTAAATCTCAAGCGGTTCCTGTAGTCTGCCATCTTACATGCCACCTGCTTATACTCACGTAGCAGCTTCAGGCAGTCCTTGCCAAAGGGAGGCAAAATGTCTGGATGGATGTTCAACCAACCGCGTAAGGAAATCCGACAAGGTTGATTGTGCTCACCTGGAAACTGGAAACAGTATAAACAGAATCAACATTGTGGGATTTTTCTTACCTGGATGTTTTGAGCCTGCATCAAGAGATTTTGCTTTCTGGAATATTTTGAAGGATTATCTTTGAATTCTGCAGGCGATCGAAGTGTGACCTGACCTCACCTGCCCTTTCAGGGATCGTTGTAGGTGGGCCAGTGGCGCAATGGATAACGCGTCTGACTACGGATCAGAAGATTCTAGGTTCGACTCCTGGCTGGTTCGCAGTGCGTGCTTTTTTTTCGTGTTGGAATGGATACGCTCTTAAATATTGTACAAATTTGGTCAGAGAACAAACTTTGACCTCACCTGACCTCTTGATTTTCTTGGCGGGGGGCCAGTGGCGCAATGGATAACGCATCTGACTACGGATCAGAAGATTCTAGGTTCGACTCCTGGCTGGCTCGAAGTGTCTGCTTGCTTTTGTGCATATTGGGAGCAATGCTGTCAGTTTCGGAGGGTGAAAACCACCGAGGCACAGCGTTTTCAGACAGTGCATCTGAGCTCCTCTGATATTCCTAAAACCATAAGGGATCACCAAAGGTTTTCCTTCAGCCAGAGCTTGTCCTTCGTCTCGCTCAGTTCCCCCGTAGCGTTCTTTGGGTACCTTCCTAGGTTTAACAAATATCCAGCTAGAATGATCACATTTACTCACAGCAGCCAATCTCATGGTGTTCCCTCTGTCTTATAGCGTCCTGATGACATCTAGGTCGTGCTAGGTTGTGGATGATGAGAGTCAAACCTTAAGTACTGTAAGTACTGTATGCGTTGGCTTACACTACGCAATGACTTTCAAATGTCCCCTATTACTGATGGCAATTTCCCAGTCTAAGAAAGCTAGCGTGTCATTTTTCATATCCTTCCTGGTGAACCTGATGTGTTTTTGCACCACCTTAATGTCATCTGTGATTGGTTTTACATCCCGAAATTTGACTTTCACCCAGGCGTCATCCACATATTTGAACCAGTGGTGTTCGAGGACAGGATGACTTAGCAGTCTTTGTTTCCCACTTCCTGCTTATAAGAGTTAGCCACAATGGGTTAAACTGGGGAATTCATGGTGCACCCACACACTCACACTTTGTTGGTGTTGAGGGTGGTCCTGTTGGTGAGGGTGGGGTCATCCTGTAAGCTCTTGTGAACTAGCACCACTTCTTCGGTAGCTGTAAGACAACGGAAGAGAGTTCTACCATTGTAAGTGACCGTAGTGTCCTCTGCCTACATAACGATATGGCTGACCTTCTTCATGAAATCCATAGCGTTCTGAGGATGGCGTTTCCAGCTGCCTACCGACGGCTTGAGGACCGAAGCCAAAAGCCTTTCGATATTGTATGTAGCACAGTTGATCGTGCAGACAATGGGTCTTTAAATTACCTCCTGTTTATACAACTTAGGCAAACAACAGAGACTTGCTGTAGCTTCCAGACAAAATCTTTGCTCACTTGTCCACATCCTTGGTGTTTGTCTCTTTAACTGGCCTTGGAGGACCCGCTCTGTCGCATGCCAATGTGTCTTGTGCACAGTAAGTAGATGAGCCTGCCTCTACTCCCTGGTCTTAGGCTATTTATGCAGTGTTAGACAGCATGAAAAGTATGACTGAATTCACTTCTCAGTGAATTCAATCACCTTTGAAGCTTTTTGTCATCTAGAAGAGTTGCAAGTCTTTTTGGGCCCAGCTCCTCTTTTGGTTTTAAAACATGGTAGGTAAATCAATGTTTCTCACCAGTTCGTTTAGCATCTGATTCTGTGGCTTTGGGAAGATTTTAGTAGCTTGGAGGCCTTAAACAGATGATGTCATTTGCAGACTTTTAGGAGTAATCCCAGCCTGTTTAGGTCTGAGGCTAAATCTCAAGCGGTTCCTGTAGTCTGCCATCTTACATGCCACCTGCTTATACTCACGTAGCAGCTTCAGGCAGTCCTTGCCAAAGGGAGGCAAAATGTCTGGATGGATGTTCAACCAACCGCGTAAGGAAATCCGACAAAGTTGATTGTGCTCACCTGGAAACTAGAAACAGTATAAACAGAATCAACATTGTGGGATTTTTCTTACCTGGATGTTTTGAGCCTGCATCAAGAGATTTTGCTTTCTGGAATATTTTGAAGGATTATCTTTGAATTCTGCAGGCGATCGAAGTGTGACCTGACCTCACCTGCCCTTTCAGGGATCGTTGTAGGTGGGCCAGTGGCGCAATGGATAACGCGTCTGACTACGGATCAGAAGATTCTAGGTTCGACTCCTGGCTGGTTCGCAGTGCGTGCTTTTTTTTCGTGTTGGAATGGATACGCTCTTAAATATTGTACAAATTTGGTCAGAGAACAAACTTTGACCTCACCTGACCTCTTGATTTTCTTGGCGGGGGGCCAGTGGCGCAATGGATAACGCATCTGACTACGGATCAGAAGATTCTAGGTTCGACTCCTGGCTGGCTCGAAGTGTCTGCTTGCTTTTGTGCATATTGGGAGCAATGCTGTCAGTTTCGGAGGGTGAAAACCACCGAGGCACAGCGTTTTCAGACAGTTCATCTGAGCTCCTCTGATACTCCTAAAACCATAAGGGATCACCAAAGGTTTTCCTTCAGCCAGAGCTTGTCCTTCGTCTCGCTCAGTTCCCCCGTAGCGTTCTTTGGGTACCTTCCTAGGTTTAACAAATATCCAGCTAGAATGATCACATTTACTCACAGCAGCCAATCTCATGGTGTTCCCTCTGTCTTATAGCGTCCTGATGACATCTAGGTCGTGCTAGGTTGTGGATGATGAGAGTCAAACCTTAAGTACTGTAAGTACTGTATGCGTTGGCTTACACTACGCAATGACTTTCAAATGTCCCCTATTACTGATGGCAATTTCCCAGTCTAAGAAAGCTAGCGTGTCATTTTTCATATCCTTCCTGGTGAACCTGATGTGTTTTTGCACCACCTTAATGTCATCTGTGATTGGTTTTACATCCCGAAATTTGACTTTCACCCAGGCGTCATCCACATATTTGAACCAGTGGTGTTCGAGGACAGGATGACTTAGCAGTCTTTGTTTCCCACTTCCTGCTTATAAGAGTTAGCCACAATGGGTTAAACTGGGGAATTCATGGTGCACCCACACACTCACACTTTGTTGGTGTTGAGGGTGGTCCTGTTGGTGAGGGTGGGGTCATCCTGTAAGCTCTTGTGAACTAGCACCACTTCTCCGGTAGCTGTAAGACAACGGAAGAGAGTTCTACCATTGTAAGTGACCGTAGTGTCCTCTGCCTACATAACGATATGGCTGACCTTCTTCATGAAATCCATAGCGTTCTGAGGATGGCGTTTCCAGCTGCCTACCGACGGCTTGAGGACCGAAGCCAAAAGCCTTTCGATATTGTATGTAGCACAGTTGATCGTGCAGACAATGGGTCTTTAAATTACCTCCTGTTTATACAACTTAGGCAAACAACAGAGACTTGCTGTAGCTTCCAGACAAAATCTTTGCTCACTTGTCCACATCCTTGGTGTTTGTCTCTTTAACTGGCCTTGGAGGACCCGCTCTGTCGCATGCCAATGTGTCTTGTGCACAGTAAGTAGATGAGCCCGCCTCTACTCCCTGGTCTTAGGCTATTTATGCAGTGTTAGACAGCATGAAAAGTATGACTGAATTCACTTCTCAGTGAATTCAATCACCTTTGAAGCTTTTTGTCATCTAGAAGAGTTGCAAGTCTTTTTGGGCCCAGCTCCTCTTTTGGTTTTAAAACATGGTAGGTAAATCAATGTTTCTCACCAGTTCGTTTAGCATCTGATTCTGTGGCTTTGGGAAGATTTTAGTAGCTTGGAGGCCTTAAACAGATGATGTCATTTGCAGACTTTTAGGAGTAATCCCAGCCTGTTTAGGTCTGAGGCTAAATCTCAAGCGGTTCCTGTAGTCTGCCATCTTACATGCCACCTGCTTATACTCATGTAGCAGCTTCAGGCAGTCCTTGCCAAAGGGAGGCAAAATGTCTGGATGGATGTTCAACCAACTGCGTAAGGAAATCCGACAAAGTTGATTGTGCTCACCTGGAAACTAGAAACAGTATAAACAGAATCAACATTGTGGGATTTTTCTTACCTGGATGTTTTGAGCCTGCATCAAGAGATTTTGCTTTCTGGAATATTTTGAAGGATTATCTTTGAATTCTGCAGGCGATCGAAGTGTGACCTGACCTCACCTGCCCTTTCAGGGATCATTGTAGGTGGGCCAGTGGCGCAATGGATAACGCATCTGACTACGGATCAGAAGATTCTAGGTTCGACTCCTGGCTGGCTCGCAACGCGTGCTTTTTTTTCGTGTTGGAATGGATACGCTCTTAAATATTGTACAAATTTGGTCAGAGAACAAACTTTGACCTCACCTGACCTCTTGATTTTCTTGGCGGGGGGCCAGTGGCGCAGTGGATAACGCATCTGACTACGGATCAGAAGATTCTATGTTCGACTCCTGGCTGGCTCGAAGTGTCTGCTTGCTTTTGTGCATATTGGGAGCAATGCTGTCAGTTTCGGAGGGTGAAAACCACCGAGGCACAGCGTTTTCAGACAGTGCATCTGAGCTCCTCTGATATTCCTAAAACCATAAGGGATCACCAAAGGTTTTCCTTCAGCCAGAGCTTGTCCTTCGTCTCGCTCAGTTCCCCCGTAGCGTTCTTTGGGTACCTTCCAAGGTTTAACAAATATCCAGCTAGAATGATCACATTTACTCACAGCAGCCAATCTCATGGTGTTCCCTCTGTCTTATAGCGTCCTGATGACATCTAGGTCGTGCTAGGTTGTGGATGATGAGAGTCAAACCTTAAGTACTGTATGCGTTGGCTTACACTATGCAATGACTTTCAAATGTCCCCTATTACTGATGGCAATTTCCCAGTCTAAGAAAGCTAGCGTGTCATTTTTCATATCCTTCCTGGTGAACCTGATGTGTTTTTGCACCACCTTAATGTCATCTGTGATTGGTTTTACATCCCGAAATTTGACTTTCACCCAGGCGTCATCCACATATTTGAACCAGTGGTGTTCGAGGACAGGATGACTTAGCAGTCTTTGTTTCCCACTTCCTGCTTATAAGAGTTAGCCACAATGGGTTAAACTGGGGAATTCATGGTGCACCCACACACTCACACTTTGTTGGTGTTGAGGGTGGTCCTGTTGGTGAGGGTGGGGTCATCCTGTAAGCTCTTGTGAACTAGCACCACTTCTTCGGTAGCTGTAAGACAACGGAAGAGAGTTCTACCATTGTAAGTGACCGTAGTGTCCTCTGCCTACATAACGATATGGCTGACCTTCTTCATGAAATCCATAGCGTTCTGAGGATGGCGTTTCCAGCTGCCTACCGACGGCTTGAGGACCGAAGCCAAAAGCCTTTCGATATTGTATGTAGCACAGTTGATCGTGCAGACAATGGGTCTTTAAATTACCTCCTGTTTATACAACTTAGGCAAACAACAGAGACTTGCTGTAGCTTCCAGACAAAATCTTTGCTCACTTGTCCACATCCTTGGTGTTTGTCTCTTTAACTGGCCTTGGAGGACCCGCTCTGTCGCATGCCAATGTGTCTTGTGCACAGTAAGTAGATGAGCCTGCCTCTACTCCCTGGTCTTAGGCTATTTATGCAGTGTTAGACAGCATGAAAAGTATGACTGAATTCACTTCTCAGTGAATTCAATCACCTTTGAAGCTTTTTGTCATCTAGAAGAGTTGCAAGTCTTTTTGGGCCCAGCTCCTCTTTTGGTTTTAAAACATGGTAGGTAAATCAATGTTTCTCACCAGTTCGTTTAGCATCTGATTCTGTGGCTTTGGGAAGATTTTAGTAGCTTGGAGGCCTTAAACAGATGATGTCATTTGCAGACTTTTAGGAGTAATCCCAGCCTGTTTAGGTCTGAGGCTAAATCTCAAGCGGTTCCTGTAGTCTGCCATCTTACATGCCACCTGCTTATACTCACGTAGCAGCTTCAGGCAGTCCTTGCCAAAGGGAGGCAAAATGTCTGGATGGATGTTCAACCAACCGCGTAAGGAAATCCGACAAAGTTGATTGTGCTCACCTGGAAACTAGAAACAGTATAAACAGAATCAACATTGTGGGATTTTTCTTACCTGGATGTTTTGAGCCTGCATCAAGAGATTTTGCTTTCTGGAATATTTTGAAGGATTATCTTTGAATTCTGCAGGCGATCGAAGTGTGACCTGACCTCACCTGCCCTTTCAGGGATCGTTGTAGGTGGGCCAGTGGCGCAATGGATAACGCGTCTGACTACGGATCAGAAGATTCTAGGTTCGACTCCTGGCTGGTTCGCAGTGCGTGCTTTTTTTTCGTGTTGGAATGGATACGCTCTTAAATATTGTACAAATTTGGTCAGAGAACAAACTTTGACCTCACCTGACCTTTTGATTTTCTTGGCGGGGGGCCAGTGGCGCAATGGATAACGCATCTGACTACGGATCGGAAGATTCTAGGTTCGACTCCTGGCTGGCTCGAAGTGTCTGCTTGCTTTTGTGCATATTGGGAACAATGCTGTCAGTTTCGGAGGGTGAAAACCACCGAGGCACAGCGTTTTCAGACAGTGCATCTGAGCTCCTCTGATACTCCTAAAACCATAAGGGATCACCAAAGGTTTTCCTTCAGCCAGAGCTTGTCCTTCGTCTCGCTCAGTTCCCCCGTAGCGTTCTTTGGGTACCTTCCAAGGTTTAACAAATATCCAGCTAGAATGATCACATTTACTCACAGCAGCCAATCTCATGGTGTTCCCTCTGTCTTATAGCGTCCTGATGACATCTAGGTCGTGCTAGGTTGTGGATGATGAGAGTCAAACCTTAAGTACTGTAAGTACTGTATGCGTTGGCTTACACTACGCAATGACTTTCAAATGTCCCCTATTACTGATGGCAATTTCCCAGTCTAAGAAAGCTAGCGTGTCATTTTTCATATCCTTCCTGGTGAACCTGATGTGTTTTTGCACCACCTTAATGTCATCTGTGATTGGTTTTACATCCCGAAATTTGACTTTCACCCAGGCGTCATCCACATATTTGAACCAGTGGTGTTCGAGGACAGGATGACTTAGCAGTCTTTGTTTCCCACTTCCTGCTTATAAGAGTTAGCCACAATGGGTTAAACTGGGGAATTCATGGTGCACCCACACACTCACACTTTGTTGGTGTTGAGGGTGGTCCTGTTGGTGAGGGTGGGGTCATCCTGTAAGCTCTTGTGAACTAGCACCACTTCTTCGGTAGCTGTAAGACAACGGAAGAGAGTTCTACCATTGTAAGTGACCGTAGTGTCCTCTGCCTACATAACGATACGGCTGACCTTCTTCATGAAATCCATAGCGTTCTGAGGATGGCGTTTCCAGCTGCCTACCGACGGCTTGAGGACCGAAGCCAAAAGCCTTTCGATATTGTATGTAGCACAGTTGATCGTGCAGACAATGGGTCTTTAAATTACCTCCTGTTTATACAACTTAGGCAAACAATAGAGACTTGCTGTAGCTTCCAGACAAAATCTTTGCTCACTTGTCCACATCCTTGGTGTTTGTCTCTTTAACTGGCCTTGGAGGACCCGCTCTGTCGCATGCCAATGTGTCTTGTGCACAGTAAGTAGATGAGCCTGCCTCTACTCCCTGGTCTTAGGCTATTTATGCAGTGTTAGACAGCATGAAAAGTATGACTGAATTCACTTCTCAGTGAATTCAATCACCTTTGAAGCTTTTTGTCATCTAGAAGAGTTGCAAGTCTTTTTGGGCCCAGCTCCTCTTTTGGTTTTAAAACATGGTAGGTAAATCAATGTTTCTCACCAGTTCGTTTAGCATCTGATTCTGTGGCTTTGGGAAGATTTTAGTAGCTTGGAGGCCTTAAACAGATGATGTCATTTGCAGACTTTTAGGAGTAATCCCAGCCTGTTTAGGTCTGAGGCTAAATCTCAAGCGGTTCCTGTAGTCTGCCATCTTACATGCCACCTGCTTATACTCACATAGCAGCAGGCAGTCCTTGCCAAAGGGAGGCAACATGTCTGGATGGATGTTTAACCAGCAGCAGTGACGCAATGGATAATGCATTTTCCTACGGATCAGAAGATTCTAGGTTCGACTCCTGGCTGGCTCGCACCTCGTGCTGTTTTTCGTGTTGGAATGGATACTCTCTTAAATATTGTACAAATTTGGTCAGAGAACAAACTTTGACCTCACCTGACCTTTTGGTTTTCTTGCCCTTTAAGATTAGTTTGTTTACTCATCGCGCCAATGGTAGGATAATTATATAAATAATAACCAAATATTGTTCCAGGTCTGTAAAAGTCCTAACTACATGTGTCAACTGCTATTACATATTTACAGTTACATAATCCTTGAAAGAAATAGATAGTTAATGTATGTTTCCACCTAGCAAAAATTTACAGTTTTATAGTTATAATTCTCAATGAATTTTTCATTTCACTTGATTATTAATCTTCATAAATGCCCATGAAGTGTTATGTGAAGCTTCTTCAAGTGAGCTAAGCTTATTGCATAACATGATTTTGTCGTTGCAGTTAACAGTAAACACTTGTGACAACAGCTCAGAAAATTATGTTTTTGTTTTCTGATATAGATTATTCTGCATCACTAAATCTTCTAAAAGAATAATTTGTTTTGATGTCTTAATTTGTGTGTTTGTTTTTATTGGTGTGTTCATATGTTTTTTTCATCATGTCCTGCCTTTCCAGTTACATATATAATTTTTATAATTTTATAATTTTTCTGTTTTATTTACAATAGTTGTTTGGTGTTTTTGTAGGTATGCTGAGCTGCAGACATACACAAATCTGGATTTTCATCCCATAGAGGATGGTTACTGTGACCTAATAGTTGAAAAACCTACAGTTTTCATGAAACTCGATGCTGGTGAGTAATAAAGATTTACTGGACTCAAATTAAAGCCCTGAAACCTTAACAGAAAGCTTGAATCTTTTACTCTTACTATACTTGAAACTGACGCATTTAAAACCTCATTTAAATGTTGCAGCAATGTATTGACAGCATTTTTTCTGCTTTTATCCACACAAATGAATACTAGTGATATTTTTTGTCTAAAATCAGAGAAAAATTAAAATTAAAATTAAAGAAATCAAAATAGATAGTTCGCAGTCTGCCTTAAATGTGACTTTGCATTGAGCAGTCAAGCACACTGTGTTTGTGTCTACCAGCTTGAATAGGAAACCAAGTCAAGGTGAGATGGAACTTTACCAACAATAACACTATTGTATGAGGGGTTCAGGGTAGTGAAAACATGGAATAGGAGTTGTTACATAGCAAAGACATCGTAGAGAAGCAACAGGTATAGGCCATCGCCAAGATGAAAAGATTAAAAGGAAGGTGAAAATGTAAAAGCTCTGTGAGCTATTCTCATATCCATATTTGATTCTTTAATTCTACTAGAGCAGCTTTGCATGAGTCACAACTCAGAATAATCTTTATTTGTCTTATACTAACCGACCGGTTATTTACTTTGATCATGATTTTTGCTCTCTTTAGGCCAACTCTCTGAGTGTGCCTTCGAAACACAAGCTTTGGTGTTGTACAGGGCCACAGCTGAGATGACAATATTAGTGATATCCCATTTCTATGACATTATAGAGATCTGAGAATTAAAAAACTGTCTGAAAGTGTAACAGTATAATATAATAATAATTATTATTTATATATATATGTATTTTATTTGTTTGTGTAACAGGGGTGAACATGTACCACCATTTCTGTGACTTCATCAACCTATACATCTCCCAGCACATCAATAACTCCTTCAGCTCAGATATCAATATTGTCATGTGGGACACGGTGGGTACCTGATGCTTGCCACTGCTGTTTCAGTGGTGGTTTTAATCTACAATGGGTTTGTTAATTAATTATTTCCATTTAAGAGAAATAATAATGGATAATGAAGTAAATACAATAACTAATAAATAAATTAATAACCTTCCAAATCTTTGTTTTGCTGCACTTAATGCCTAAAATGTTTATGCCACACTTGTCTGTCAGAAGAAGACACAGGGCTGGAGTTTCCCGTTGTCTATTTCCCCATGAATTTATAAACGCCTCTTTCAGAGTTAGAGAAAACTGGCAGGAAGAGGGAAAGCAGTGACCTTTCATCACAAATTGCACAGTGCTGCAAGCTGCCGCATAATAGTGTGGTAATAGATTTTTTGTACAAAAGCAAAACTTCAGAAGAACTGCCTCTGGTGGTGCTTGAGGCATAATGTAGTTAATTTGGATTTTATTGCTTTGTTTTTTTTATTTCTGCTGTGACAGAGATTGAATCAACATTTGTTGCCCATTTTATATGTTTCTCCCAGAGTTTTTATGGTTATGGAGATCTGTTCAGTGAAACGTGGAGGGCCTTCTCAGAGTATGACATCATCCATCTGAAGACTTTTGACTCAAAAAGAGTAGGTATAATCACAACTCTGGCAAACCAGGTATTTTTAGAGGTTCAGGAGAAGATGCCCTGTACCTACACAGCTGTCCTGGAAAATAATTTTGACATTATTCTCTGTTGCTGAGGCCAAAATATAGATGTTCTACCTTTTCTTTGGTGTTTGAACTGCACTATATGTCATGGTCCTGGGCCATGTTGGCACAGTGTTCTTAGTTTCCTTGTACGTTTGTATTTTGTTCCTTGCTTAGGCCATGTTTTCTGAGTTGCCCTGTTGTGTTGTTCCCTAAGTGTTTTCCCTTCATGGCTTTTACCCCCTGTGTGCCCCTCTGTGTATCTGTGAGCCCTCGTCTCTCCTTATGTTTTATCCCATGCTTCCCCTGCCCATTATGTCTAAGTTCTCCCCGTGCTCTCTCTTCCCCCTGTGTGCCCTCTATGTATTTATGAGCCCTCGTCTCCCTTTGTGGTTGTTTCATGTTTCCCCAGCCCGTTATGTCTGTGTTTTCCCCGTGCTCTCTCTCCTCCTGTCTGAACCTCTGTGCACTTCCTGTTTACCTTGTGACTCTCACGCCCGTACATGTCATGTTCAGTTCACCCCGCCCTGTCTCGTTATGATTATCAGTGTCACCTGTGTTCCCCGTGTGTTCCCACTTCCCTCGTTAACCCTCTGTGTAGTTCTGTCTACGTCTCCCTCTGTTCAGCGTGACGTCGTCCCTCATGTTGTGTGGATCTCCCTGTGTCTCTCTACGTATGTTAGTTTACTTTTCCCAGTTTAGTTTTTGTATTTCCCATGTTCTGCCTTCCCAGCATTAAAGCTGTGATTTTGAGTTCATCCCCGTGTCTGCGAGTTTTGCGTTTGGGTCCTCCTCCTGCCTGCCACACAGCCGAGCCTTGACACTATATTTACATAGTCTTACTAATTGCTTAACATGGAGATACACTAATTGACTGGGCAGAGACCAGAATCAGAAAATTATGAACAAATTCAGCCCTGAAATTTGTTCAAATAACAAATTGTCACCTCACCTTACATTTGCTCAGTTTCAGAGGGGGTCAGTGGCACAATGAGCTCAGATGTTCTTGGGTTTGACTCCTGACTTGCTCTGAATGTGTGTGCTCTTTTTGTTTGGTGTTTTTTTTCTTCTTTTTTTCTTTTGGTAGTGTGAAGGATGCTCTCATGAATGTTTTGAACGATTAGTCAGAGATCAAAGTCTGATCTCACAATTCTCATAAAGAATTAATTTATTAAACTAATGAAATCAAGCCAAGTTGCTTAAGAATGGCACAAGAAAGTGCTTCCTAGAGAGTAGAAAAAAATTAGAGTTGATCATTGTTTTAAAGTCAGCTTCCACATGTTTAGGACGATACTACTATTTGCATTTATAATGGCTGAAAATGAAAAATGTGAAAAGTAAAGAAGAAATGGCGGAAATACTCTTCAACTATGTTCTGAGTGTTTATATGGCATAGTTTTCCACAAGAGGGCACTCTGTAAGATCTTTGTTGGCAACACACATATTTGAAATGCCAGTGGTTTGATGAGGGGTAAGGTAAATAAAAAACTAGGAATAACACATGTTAGGAAAACCTGTTTATGTTTAACATGTGTGAAAGGTAAAGAAAACATCCTCGATATTGTAATATCTTATTTTTAAATCCCCAAATATTGGTAAGGGTATCAATCCTTATCAATCCTTCTTATTCTTACTTTTATTTTTTCATGTCTATTTAAGCGCAATTTATGACAGTATGTTTGCACTGAAGCACCGCAGCAATTTCCTAATGTTGTAAACCTGCTCAACATTTGGCAATAAAACCCTTTCTGATTCTGATTCTGATTCTGAATCCTAAAAATCCTTTACTGGTCAGGATCTAATATCATTCCAGTGTCACAAACAATGTGCGGTTTTTGAAAGAGTTGAAACCATCAGGGGATTGTTTGGCTTTTCTGATATGGTAGTACAAGTGTTGTTATAGACTCCCAATACATGCATGCATGTAGATGTCATTATTACAACTTGACAATAATTTCTGCGTCATATCAGATAGTTAAAGTTTGATCTCTTCCCATTTGTGTATAGGTTTGCTTCAAAGATGCCTTCTTCTCCCTTCTCCCAAGAATGAGATATGGTCTTTTTTACAACACTCCTCTTGTAAGTTACCCCCCGCATGTGTGTGTGTGTATGTGTGAAAATTAGTGTAACTACTGAGATTCATATATGTATTTGCTATATGAAAACTGCAGTGTCTTACATCTTCAAACCTGCTTTGTTTGCGTCTCTATCTATTTTTATCTCACATTGCATATATTTAAAGGTCTTTCCTAAATTCAAGATATCTGGTGTAGTCGTAAACATGCAGTTTAGGTCAAATATTTTTGTAATATATTCAAAGGCTCAGCAAGTGCTTATGTTATTTAAATGATAATTCCAAGGAGATTACTACAAAGAGGATCCCACGTAAATATGTGTCGTCCTGTGGTTCCAGCCTTGAGGTGTGAAATATTGATAGGTCAGCCTCAAGCTGCTTTTGATTGCCCCTGCTGCACATCATGTTTATATTCATGTGCTCACATTTACAGCTGCAGTACAACGGTGTGTATGTGATATTCTAAAACCTGAGAAATGCCTCATATGATACTCACTCCAGGGAGATAAGCAAATATCTATACAGCTGTCAGTTTCCCTATGTGTGTAATATACAGTGTATATTTCTTTTATTATTTCTTTTTATCACCGTCCAGTGCAGTAATGTGATGGTATTGCTAGATTCAATTAGTTTTTACTTCATTTCAAATTTCAGAGTAGTATTTATGTATGACTGCATACATATTCTAGTACAATATTTGATATTAAACAGTTAAAAAATAGTTATATAAATGTATGTAATATATAAATTATAAATGTTATTGAAATTGACTCTTTATGTACTGTGTTAATGACAGATCTCAGACTGCTACAGTGAAGGGATGTTTCGGGCATTTTCCCAGCACATCCTGCATCGACTCAACATCACACAAGACAAGCCAAAGGTAGGAACAAAATCTCTAGGGAAACACAGCAATTACTTTTCCTGTGTCCGAGTTATACCATATAATATACATAACACCAAATAATTTCTCATAAATAACATTATGGCTGCACTTCACCACTATAGAGAACCTGTGAAAGCATTCAGAAGTTTCTTTCTTGTGCATAGATCATACTGCTACTGAATCAAGCCTTTGAACAATTATTTTGGTTAAAAAGTTTTCAGTTAAAAGCTCGTTTGCGACCACTTCTGTGGACTCACTGTTTGCATAACAATTAAGATATTGTTTCTTGAGCAGACTTTAGGGAGAGCAGTAGTGCCTCTTACCCTATGTATTCACAATAAAATTGTGGGACTATGTAAGATAAAAGTACTTACTGAGCTGCTTTGGTGGTCTCAGGTAAAATTTGATTTGCTCATTGATATCATGGGTTTGATTCATGGAAAAGGCTAAACTGTAATCAGTGGGACATTGACTAATACATTCAGTAAATAAAGACTAAGCATAAGTTGGATGTATTTTAAATTTTTTTCTTTGCTAATGCACGTTTATCTCATCTTATAATGTCTATATTAAAATGTTTATTTTTCTGTAAAGCCATTTTCAGAAACAGCAGGTCTGATGCAATGGGTAATGCCTCTTCAGGCTACGAGTTTAACAGTAAGAGCAGGTAAAACATTATGAGTGAAGGATGGTCTCCTTTTGAGGGATTTATTGCCACAGGTTCAGGCTGGTGTCTGTTTATTTAGTCTTTGTCTTTGACTTCTCTAGAGAGGTGGATGGGACTTTTGTCTTCTGTTAGAATTGCTAAGCTTAAAGACTAACAAAAGCACAAATAGGAACAAAACATTTTGCACATACATTTTAACATTTTCCCCCAGTGACATTGCTTATTTTATTGTGTCTTACTTTGTCTTAGCTTTCATGGCACTTAATGTTCTTATTTCTTTTACTCTTTTTGTGTACAGTATTTTGTGACTGTTTGTTTGTGAAAAGCACTTAATAAATAAACTTTACTTATTTTATTTACTTACTTGCTTACAGCTACAACCTGTGGACAAGGGTCTGGAAAGTTCGTCATAGAGCCTACAAATGGCCAATGCACTTTAAGAACCTGTAGATTTTATTTTTTTTCTTGTTTTTTTTTACAGTTAACATGAATATGTGGAAGCAAATAGCCCACCGGTAGAAGTGTCTTGAATCTTCTGCAGCCAGAGTCTCGTTAATGGTCTAGTGGTTAAGATTTGGTGCTCTTGCTGCCATAGTCTGGATTCAATTTCTGATAGGGAATGTCAAGTTTTTTCCCAGGTTGCAGTTGAATACCCTAAAAAATTTCCTTTTCCTAATTCCGCTTCTTTTCTACAGCGGTTAGCTCAAGGCTTTTCATATTGTATGATTATAGCCCTGTAAGACAAGAGGGTCTCTCTCATATCGCTCTCTTTTTCTAACTGCTTTTTCCTCACTTTGGTGGAAAATGTAATGAAATCAAGGAAAGGTTTGAAGAAGATTTTACAAGGTCTTAGGAAAATAGAAGCATGTTGCTTAAAGAATCCCAACTGCACTTACCAACTCCCTAAGAGCGTGATGGGAGATCTGTGCCATTTTGAAACTAGAGTTTCAAAAAGATGGACTACAAAGTGCATGTTTTACTTTATCTCAACGTGTTCTCACCATGTTTTTTTCATGCGGGTCATATAGTACATAATATAATGTCATATTCTTAAAATATGACATTATATTATAGAAAATGAACATATAGCCTATAAAAGAAAATACATTATTCTTTCTTTCCTTTCCTAGTGATTCAGTTCCTCCTTTCTGTAAAGGCTTTCGATGACTGAAATGCAATTCCCTCCATTAATCAATTATCCAACTCAGGGTGGGTGGGTAAGCATCTGGGTCCTATCCCAGCTGACCTGAAGTAAAAATTAATTTACTGATAATTCAAAATGCTTGCAATAATGGAAACGGAACTATGGCAAATCGTAAAGGTGGTTTATTTTAATACAGTGTAATACAACCTATAATCTTCACTCAAGGCAACACCTGAACAGGAAGAAGATTTCGCTGCAGCATTGAAAACAATTTATCAAGTTAATGCATGAGGTGGAAAACAGTTTTAATTAACATTTACATGGTCTGTTCTATCTCTTGTGTTTTGTTGATCACTGCTCTAAGTAGTAGGACGGTATTATCGTCTCTCCTTTCATTAAGGATAGTCCACTGAAGCTTATGCTAAATGAGGTAATTAAGAAACAAGGTAACTAAATTTTCTTTGTATCTGGACACAAATACTTCCAGGGAACCTTCCTAAGCAAAACTGACTATTCGGCTGCACCCATAATTTGTAGAAGCAAATTACACACGTGGACGCTCTAATGCTTGGCAGTTGAGTATTACACCGACATTATGGATGTGCACTATAAACTTCAATAGGAAGTCTTTAGGAATAAGGAAAAGAAACATAATTTCCTCTTCCATATTCTGTAAGTAACATTCAGAAACATCTGGCCCAGACTCTGCAAAAGTCCACGATCGATGCCTTTAAAAATGTTTGCCTTGATGGCACCTCCTCTTTTGCACTGAGTCTGCCATCATTTGCCATCAGCAGTAAGTGTAACATAACCACGATGTTGACTTCTACAATAGTTGATTGGTTATTGGATACTAAGTGCATCAATGACACTACACCTACCCCAACACCCACCTCACCCCAACCTGATATAGTACTTTCTGAAAGAGTACACGCATAACTGTATACTGACAGTGCCATGCACTCACTTCCTTATTCATATTCTTCATCTATAACTCTCCAGACCTCCTCATAAGTGCTTTATGGTGCCATGCTTGTAATGATTGACTGTATCTTTATGACCAGCGAGGCCCGATAACTTCTTCCTTCCTGTGAAGCAGCTCATTGGGTATTCATATTCTTCACTGGAAATATGCTAAGAGGCTTTTCAGTGAGACACGGGGCTACGGGCGATAGCAGGCTGGCAACTGAATGAGAGGTCTTCCCAGCCCTGACCCTCTTCCCAGCTCTTTCTTTCATCCTTAGATTAATGACATCAGGCAGAAACTCACGCTGCTCTCCTTTATTGTGTCCTATCCATTTGCTACTGCCATCCCACTCCTTCTATCTCACCTCATCTTAATTTGCTGTCTTTTTGTTTCGCTCAATTGGCTTTTCCCCAATACTCTTTGAAATATATTTGAATTCGAAAAAGAGAAATTGTGTCTGTACTGATTGCATATATAATTACCACTGAGGTATAATAGTTTGGTTTTTTTGTATTTAGATTATTTCACTGGTTTGAACTTCCTGCATTTATTTTGATGATAAGCTAATGAAGGGCCCTTACTGTTTAACAGTATGTTACAGATTGTGACCCCTCCAAAAGTCTAAATACTCTTTCTGATCACAAGATGGCAGTAGTAGACCGTGAAAAGAAATATCCCTAAGCTGGCTGTCTGGACTAATAAGATTATTTCAGGAAAAAAAATCTCATTGTCACATTAAAAATTGGACTCTAAACGTGATTTTAGGCTATTGAGATTATCCACTGCGCTGTAAGTGCGTTAATTTGTATGAGCACCATGTTTTCCCAGCTGTCTATCTCTTGTTTGTCCTTGGCTGATTGTTTATTGGGTGCGTTGCTGTTTCCAGGAGGGGCGTGTTCGTGTCACCCTGCTTGCACGCAGCACAGAATACAGAAGGATACTAAACCAAATGGAGGTGAGTCCAGCACCACTGGCCCTTCTCTTTGTCTCTTTCTTCCGTGTACCTGTTCTTCACTCTGCAGGACAGGCGGCACAGAACTCTCCTGTTTTCTTACCGCTTGTCCTCCTTTTTCTTTCTCTTTGTCTTCTGTCTCTTTTACATTTCTGTCTTTACTTTATACAACTCCCTCACACCTCCTCCTTCAGCTATCGATTTACTGCCCACCTCTGTTAAGTGCCTATTTAAAATCTTATTTGTTATAAAAAGTATGAGTAAAAAACAAGGCTTGTGATTTATATTGTCACTGTCTGTATTTGTTTGCTGTCTCATTGATCACAGAACCTGTTCTTTTGTTGTTGTTACAGCTGGTAAATGCCCTCAAGACTGTGCCTTCACTGGAGGTCAATGTGGTAGACTACAAATACAAGTGAGTTATAGAGCGCTGGCTACACGAGTCTAGGAAGCTTTCAGTGCTGCTCAGCATTGGTCACCACACATTGTTATACAGCTGTGTGTAAGAATAAAGGAATCAGTCACAATGACTGATGTGTAACTCATTGTCTGTCTTTCAGGGATGTTCCCTTCCTGGAGCAGCTGAGGATCACCCACAACTCTGACATCTTTATAGGGATGCACGGGGCTGGTCTCACCCACCTCCTCTTCCTCCCTGACTGGTCTGTCATCTTTGAGCTGTGAGTGACATTGTCCATCTGTGTGTCAGCTGTACACATGCATGTGTGTATAGTTGTGTGTATGTGTGAGTAAAAGCCAGGTGGAGCACAGGCACGGGGAGAGCAGTTTGTTTTGCAGCCTGCTCTGTCCAAAGTACCCCTCAGCCACACCTGGCAATCCTCAGCAAAGGAGCTACTTGAAATGTGTGTGTGTGTGTGTGTGTGTGTGTGTGTGTGTGTGTGTGTGTGTGTGTGTGTGTGTGTGTGTGTGTGTGTGTGTGTGTGTGTGTGTGTGTGTGTAGAAGCATAGAGAGAGTTGGGTGTAGATTTTGGAGGGTGACACAAAGGAAGAAGCACTGTGTGCATAGAGAAAGAGAGACAGAGAGAGAGAAATTGAGCTAGAACGAGGGAAAGAGAGGCAGATCGAGGCGAGCAAGAGATAAAGTGTCTGCATCCGTCCCTCCTAGATATAACTGTCAGGATGAGAGCTGCTATCGAGATTTGGCTCGGCTGCGGGGCATTCGATACGTGACTTGGCAGAAAATGGACAAAGTGCTCCCACAGGACAAGGTAGGGGAAACTCCTGTATACGCCATTAGCTTCCCAGTACCCCAGCAGCAGCTTTGGTAATTCATCTCACCTGTGTAACATAAGTGTACACACACTTAACCTCACATGTGCACACTGAATTATGTGCAGTTATTGGTGCAACAGAACAAATGTAAAGACTTCATTTCGTACTTATATAACATCTTTGTCCTCTTCGTGTAACAGTGAGGTTAGCGTGTAAACACACACGCCTATGCTCTTATGTTGTCTTTCTCCTGTGCTTCTGTGTTTCACACATCCTCTCTAATGCTTCTCTCAGGGTCACCATCCCACCCTTGGGGACCATCCGAAGTTTACCAACTACTCCTTTGATGTGGAGGAGTTCATGCGCCTTGTGCTGGAGGCAGCCGATTATGTCACGCACCATCCTAAATGGCAGCGCCGTGCCCTTCGTGATGAACTCTAGAGCGTCTGTGAGTGGACCGAGGGGGCGCAGACATCTGGCTGCTGAAGAACTCTAAACTTTAACCTGCTTTTTTCTGTGATGGGAAAAAAAACTTCACATTGGCAGAGTAATCGTTAAGGTATCTTGAAAGGTTGCCACATTTACCAGTGAATCACAGTGGTGCAGCGGGTTTTTTGTCACCTACTATCTGCTGCATTGACAGGTCTGGATGAATGAAAACAGTATGGCGGACAGCTCGAGTTTGAATGGCTTTCACTAGCTCTATTAGTGTCAAATCAGTTAAAGGACTAGGCGTGTGTAGTGGAACCATCTGGAAAGCAATAAGATGTGTCCTATGCTTCTTCATTACCTCCCTGCGTCTGCTTCATTCCACGTCGCCAGAGTTAGCAAATGAGCAGCTGTTACGACATTCCTTCACATGCGACATCTTGTCCCATTTGATCAGTGTCACGTTGACGGGAGCCTCTAGAGTTGTTGACAGTCACGCTAGAATTTCTGCGCACATCCTGCATAAACCAGTCTAATACGGTGAACAGTATTCACATGCTGGATTCTCACATCCAATTTGACACATCCAGTTGTAGTCTGACATTTTGAAATCGTGATTTTAAGTTACAATCTCATCCCAAACACATAGAAGTCTAAATGGTAAGATACAGCATGTGTGTTCCCTACTGCCATGATGTATTTTCTGTTGTATCAGTATTAATGTTTGTGTGTTTAAATGCAGGAATAGTATTTAGAACAGTAACGGTGCATACACGTATGTGTATGTTGTATGTTGTATGTTAGGATGTATGTGTATGTAAACCTTAACACTCCAAACATACTGATAAAGACTGTTTTAGGATGAAAAGCAAAAATATTTAACTGGCTTTGCAGCTCTACTCTTTGCTGCTGGATCTTTATTTAAATTTGACCTGGTTTTCTTTAATATTTGTCACATTTATTATTTAAAAATATGTTGTGCTGGTTTGATTGAATACCTTTTGATGCCAATGCCTTTTTCATTATAAATTCCTTTGCATTTTACCAAAGGAAAGTGTCGTTATGGTCAAATAATGAGAGTGCTGCTATTATCTGTTACCTTTTCCAGAGACTTCTGAATGCTGTTAGTTTTGTATTTTACGATAAATTTGTCTGAATTGGAATGACACTTTGCATGCAGTCTGGTGCTATCCACAGGAGTATTTTGAGCGATCACAAGAAAATGTTCATATTTCTTGGCCTCTGAGCCTGATGTTTTATTTATCCATGAGACTGTGTTGGACTGAGTCAGACACTTGGTTGGGGCTTTCCTAGACTTGCGGGCAATTTCATATTCAGGAGCTGTGTTAAATTTTAAAATAAATAATTTTAAAAAAACATGCTGAAGCATATCTTTGTGTCTATGTAGGCCATATTAGGCATCAGAGATTTAATTCATCTTAATTTAATCAATCATCTTTTGAAGTCTGACCTTGGAGGGAAAAACTGAAGCCTCTGCCTTGCCAGTTCTTGCTGATGCCAGACAGCTCTTTGCTGTGGGTTTCATTATTTTACTGAGTTCAGGTCTAAGGAGGGAAAGGGCTCCTCGCAAAAGGGCACTTGTTCAGTTTTTACTGTCACCGTAATAAATCTGGATGACCTCAAAAACTACCCGAAGTACCCGCGTGACGGATCGTGGCCACATGGGGGCAGTACAACACCACACATGAGGCCAAATCACCAGCCTGCGCTGTGTGATCGTTCCTGACAGACTTGGTTCAACGGTGTAGACACCGAGAATAATTTATTCACAAACGTACCCAGTGGGTCACAAAGACAATATTTGTTCAAAAGCGTTTGCTTCAATATCCCAAGTTTGCTGTCAGCAGTCGTTCTCCTGCGTGTTCTTTTCGGATGTTGTGTCTGAACTTTCAGAGTATTGACAGACACCGGGCCTGTCTGGGATGGACACTATTTATGGCCCTGCTCGGGTTACTGCCAGTGACCTCGTAAAGAAATGAAGAATCTTGATGCAGAGGGGGATCAAAAGCAGAGGAACCAGGATGTCTGTTTTCATTAACCTTCATGACCGCTGCGAATCGATGAGTAAGTCATGGTTTTTAGCGCAAAACTGACCAAAGCGCATTCAAAATGGATCGTCTGCCTGGAAGAGAAGGCGCACTCGGTCACCCAAATAATTTCCAGCATGAGATAAACTGCAGAAAGTTACAAGTACGTAAAACTTTCCCTATGTGTGCGCACACGACAGCTTTTGTTCAGGGTTCCTTCTCTTGCCTGTCAGGTCTTGCCTTTCTACCTTAGGCCTCAGTTCAGACTTCTAAGGATGCACATTACGGCTATTCCCCGTCATGAAAATGTGGATTTTTTTTTCTTCGGTGAGGATTAATAATAGCGTCAAGATGATGAGAGCGATTTCAAATAAAGACTGAGGTTTAATTACTGGATGGAATTCCAAACAAAGCGATTGGATCACGTCTGAGCCGTCAGTCCTTCATTCTTTCATAAAGCCATTTCTTGCTGTAATTTGCAGCACGATCATTAGCATAGTCTAATATATCTCAAAAGACAAACATTTCTCACGCCGAACTCAGACAAATCAATTGCAGCCCGCTCATCTTACCATGGCCACTTTTCCAGGCGTGCCCACACCAGAAAAAACAGTGCATTTCAGCAGGATTAATGCAGAAATATCGATCAAGTAGTAAGAAATATTCCTCAAGTTATGAACAGACATTTCCATAATGTTTTTCTCCCCTGTTATTGGGGTGGGGGTGGGGGGTGGAATAATTCCAAACGATATCCTATAACCCTGGTCTCTCTCTTTACATGACATGCCAGGAGGCCTTCAAGCATATACTCTTACTTTTTCCACAACACAGAAGGTCATTTCTGCGACCTTTAGCATTTCATGTTAGCTTAAACGCCAAAACGGTTTGTTTTGTTGTTGTTGTTTTTTTTTTAGGAAAAATAAATCTGGTGACTTTGAAATCTCTAAATGCAATGTGAGGTAAAACGCAAGGAAATTTAATTTCACACCATTCGGCGCTTTCCAGAAAAGTGGCCAGGTCCACATGATGCAGCTTCCTTTTATACTATCTGACCCTCTGACGAACGATAGATGAGATAAGTGCTGTGGGCTGTTGCATCCATTAGCTGCCTCACTTTAAGATAAAAGGCCTCAGATCCCCACTGGGACACACGGGTTCAGGACTGTAGATACAATCACTTGCCGCTACAAACAGGATATAGTATCAACTTTTTTCCCGCCCCCTCCTTTACTTACCATTTACACCGTTAAGCCACTTTTATCTCCAAAGTGGATTAGCCGCTTGACAGCAAAGTAAATCCACAGAAAAGCCCGGTGACGGAACACCGGAACAGTCTGGAGCTGTCCAACTCGCTGAATTTGTATGCAGTGCGTCTGGCGCTCTCCGTGGTGCTGAAACTAGGAAACTTGGTTCGGTTTAATGTTTTTTATCTGGATCTTGCGAGTAAAAGTGCTGCATGTACCTCACTCCTTGCAAACCTACATCAATGTCTAATCTGTTCTCAGTTCAAAGCCAGACAGATCGATTTGTAATAGATTCAAGCAAAGATTAATCGGTTCAAAGCAACACACTGGACTTTCTCACTCTATACACAGGGGGCAAAAATGGTCCCAAGGTGCTTAGGGCAGTGTCAGATGAAGGTGCCTGAGATTACCTATGCTTCATGATGTGGTTCACGGCGCGTGTTTCATTTTTGTATAAATTTTAAAGAAGCAATAAGAGAAAAAAAAAAAGCCATAACCTCAAAAAATACAATTAAAAAAACAACCTCAGCGGACACTGAGTCCATCTTGTCGCGCAACAATGCTGGCAACAAGAAGACAAGGAAGACATCTGAGTCTGTCTGATAGCCCTTACTTTTGGGTCGTTAGCAGGCATCCACATCCCCAAAGTCTTAACGACTGCAAATGCAGCGCAAAGCAATCAATCGCCATCAACACACAAGAATATTCTGGGGATGGAATAATTGATAGGCTGTCTCCTGGTGCGTAACGGAGAGGCTGCGGTGATTAAATTCTGTTTAACATCTTGGTGGGTGAAAGGGAGGTGGTGATAGTGGGTAGTTTTACATCATCCGCGTGCATATCCGAGCAAGGAACCTAAGTATTGACATCCACACACTGTTTGTAACATGAGCGAAGTGTTGGGGCGAGGTGGGCTATTATTTGACGAGCACAGGTCAGCGATTTTTGCACAGTCGCGCACCTGTCAGTCACTCGGGAACAAAAGCAGACAATCCTACTCACACACACACACACACACACACACACACACACACACACACACACACACACACACACACACACACACACACACACACACACACACACACACAAGGGTACACGAATAATGAAGTGGCGATAACTGAAGTGTGAATGTTCAGCTTGTGATCCCTACTAGGCAAATCCATAGAAATCATTGATGTGCATTGTACGTGTACTTCGTACCTTAACAGACACCGAAACTACTGATCGGCTTAAACAAACAAGCCAAAGTGGGAAAAATGATCTAAAATCCTTTTAGGTCGACATCACTGATTTCTCATTCAAATATGATTTGCAACTTGTGCCATATAGCTTATGTCCTGAAGAAATTTCAGGACTTAATATAACCTCAGCGTTTAAAAATTCTGGAAATCAAAAGTGAGATGGAACACCTTAAGATTAACTAATGGCAATCCAAAACCCCCACAAACCAAACCAAACCAAAAAAACAACCCACTGACGTGTGTCTCATCTCTCCTTGGACCTATACGTACGGTCCAGGCTACTTGTAAACTACATGACATCAGTGAGGAAGAAGGGGTGTACTAGGGAGCTGGTGAACTGGGCGGGCGCTGTTGCACGTGTTCTGAATGGGGAAGACGGGCTCGCATCGCATTTCTCAGGTCCAATCGATCCCTGCTCGGGAGGAGCGACGGGAGAGCAACTATCACTCCTATATCACTATACCATCACTCTCATCAGCATCTCCCCGGCGACTATAACGCCTCTGTGTGACAGACTCACATAACGAGATGAACTTGTGCGGAGTGTCATCAACCCGGTGTCGCTTTGGGGGAATTACGCACTTCTGATGACTTTCTCCTCAGTCTGGTTCTGAGATGGGACTCAGCGAGATCATGGCAAGTTGGAGCACGTCCTTATTACGCGATCCCTGTCTTCTAGCCCGGTTTCGGAGGGTTGGCTCTGCGGAGTGGCAGCATATCTCCTCACTCATTCTTTAGCGTGTTTGTGCGCGGGTACCCGGACGGAAGACTTACTAGGATTGCCCTGTTTGGTGTGAAAACAAAACGCCTTGGAGTTGAAACAGAAAGTGGCAAAGCTCTACTATCGCCTCACCTGGACTCTGTACAGCTACCAAAGATCATGCCATCGCGGTTATAGATTTGGGTAAGATGTTTTACCCCCTTCTCTTTAGATTAAATTAGTATAATTCACGTTTAAGTTCTCTTTGTCTCCTTCATAACGCGCGGTCTGTAGGCTAAAGCGTAAAGGCTAGGGTCGGAGGAGGACTTTGTATGTGGAACATTTTTCTATGTCGAGCAGGGAGAGAAGAGGTGGCGACTGACTGGCAAACTGAAAGCAACTTTGCTGCTGTTTGGCTCAGAGCGCAGCGGACACGCTTTGCTGGGGAACGATGTGTTATTAACAGCGTAATTTTCATAGAAAACCTCGCCGATCTCCTGATCACTCATGTCTCCTCATTTTCATAGCTTTGCGTAAAAGAATGGAACACGCGACGAGCCCGTTCAAACGGCCGTCCGTCCTGTGATAATGTGCAGCGCGTGCCGTTAGAAAGATCGCGGAAAAATGAGGTGAGATTGATGCAGTGTTTCATCACTGTGAGGTTAAATAAGCGATCGGTTCCGCTTAGCACCTATTGAGTGCTCCGCCAGGCTGATCCGCTGACCAGACTCTTTTTGCTCGCCTTCTAATCTCTTTGCATGGATTGAGATCGGCTGGGAATAGCGGGGCGCGCGCAGCTCAGACGTAGAAGAGAGAAATGAAGTGCCGCCGGGTTCTCCAAGCAGATTGCGCACGGAGCCAAGGAGGTGTGTTGCAGAACCTAATGGCCACACTCTATTGGGCGTACACGCACAGAAGCGTCTCTCTCTCTCTCTCTCTCTTCTCTCCCTTTCTGTGTGTGTGTGTCTTTGTCTAGTGCACACACACACACACACACACACACACACACACACACACACACACACACACACACACACACACACACACACACACACACACACACACACACACACACACAGCCCGAGTGGGGAAAATTACTCGGTGCATGTTAATGGGCGCAGTAATGAGACCCAACCCCTATCGTGTTGTAATTGTTAGTCATCCTTGTCTCCACCCTCCCTCTCCCTTCCCTTCCCATCCCATCCCATCCCCTCCGCCCTCCCTCCCTCTCCCTCCCTTCGCGTGTATCCCTGCCCGTCCTGTGGCTCGGCTCTGCAATTTGTACTGTATTGTGTAATTATTTCCCCATTGTTTTGAGTGCGCCGGTAGTGGCACTCCACAGAAAGCGGTGTCATTAGTGTGACAGGGCCGACAGGCGAGGGAGAGGGGAGCCTGGTGGAGGGGATCGGTCCGGAGACTTAATTCTCATTGACAGTCACATTAACACAGGAGCAGCACTCTTAATCCTGTGGAGATTACTCTCTCCAACCTGACTCCCTGTCACCCACCCATCCTCCAGGGGCTCACTTACTCACACGCTGTGACAAACACCTGTAAGAGGGTGGCACTCTGATATCTGTGCGTCTGTCTGCAGTGGATGGCTTCTCCTCTGTCTTTGTCAACCTTTTCCACCCTTCACCCCCTCTGCCTCTCTTCCTCCGCAGCCCCCCTCCAGATCCACGCACATACACAGTTTTCACACACACAATTTTATCATCCATACCCTTCCCTTTTCTCCCCCTTCCTCTTGTAGCAGGTCCCAGTGATGGGACAACAGGTATCCTCTGAAGACTATTCTGCTCTACATGTCTCAACAACCTCCTATCTACTTACCCCACAGAGAGCTGATTGGGATGACTGGATGGGAATGAGGTGGGAGGGATGGATTGTGTGCATTTGTGATTGTGCATGAGGACACAGCCAAGCAGAGAGGCCACGACAGCGAGGAGGAGGAAAGGGAGAGCAGGGGAGGCGAGAGAAATGAGCTGGAGAGACAGAAATGATGATGCAAGGGAAAGATGTGTATGTGCGAAAGGGAGAAACAGAAAGCCTATATGTGAAATGACGTGTGTCTGTAATAGCAGGAACTCTGCACAATGGCATCTTGTAAATCTGTGTACTTGTTTATGTGTGACGGAGGGGTGAACACTGCATATTTGAGATGATGATGATGATAATCTGTGCATGTGTGTAAAAGGTGTTGTGGGTGATATGTGAATAAGCAAGAATTAGACATGTAGGACTGATGAGGTGACAGCAGCGTGACAGATTGGAGCTCACCTCCACATGTACGCACACACACACACTGGCATAAACAGATTTCTGTGATAAGTGGATTCTTCCTGACTAAGAGGAGGAGGAGGACAAGGAGTGGTAGAAAAAAAAGACCAGAGAAGAAGACTAGAGAGGCATGTCACTGTCCATGTCACCGGGAGAGGGATAGGGGAAAGGACCCTCATTTGTAAATGACAATGTCCTGGACAGCTTTTCATTTCAGGCAGCTTCTGGGGATATTGAGTCAGAAAGCATGAATAGACGTCATGTAACAGCACTGGAAAATAATGCCGTCACTCATCGTCATGAAACCAGGCTCAGTGAAAGCAAGCTCTAAGAGGACTATTGTGTCTTCTCAAAAATATGAGATCCATGACTTTAATGGAGGAAGGAGCGACATTAGATCAATAAGTAAGAGTGTGGTATGCATCTCACTTTTGTTTCAACCACAAAACCACAAGTGGACAGAAGTCATGACCTGTGGTGAAAAAAAGAGTAAAGTTCAGCTGGTGCTTACAGGCCAGGGGGATAACATTTGATACATCATTAACTGTGAAAGGTGGCTTAGAGTAGAATGATATCCAGAGTGTATCTATCGGTTAATGAACGATACATCAATTCAATTAAATTCAATTCAGTATGTATAGTACCAAATCACAACCTCAAGGCACTTCATATTGTAAGGTAAAGACTCAACAACAATACAGAGAAAACCCGGGCAATCAAACAAATCCCTTTGAATTAGCACTTGGTGACAGTGGGAAGGAAACACTCCCTTTTAACAGAAAGAAACCTCCAGGAGCCATGCATCACACGCTTCACTGTACTTTCTAATAAAAATGACCTCAAACAAACATTTTATCAGATTATGAAAGAATTTTAAAGCATCTCATGTTTTAACGTTTTCTTTCACACAGCAATCATTTTCTCATAGTAGGCTCCAGCTGGTCCCGGCAGTAAAGATCTCTTGTTGGAGGGCCACAGTTGTTCTTTACCTTTCATCCTGTCCTTTGTCAGACAGTCAATCAGTTGAAGACAACAAGGCCTTGGCTTTTCTGTGTGGTGTCATAACACCAGCCCTCTGACTAAGTCTAGCAGGTCTTGCATAGACTGGTAGCTTACACCGCCACATGAAAACTCCTGCTGTCCAGCTCAAGAGAAATGGTGAAAGACATAGCCGTGTATTTCAAACTTCTCACTTGTCTTGAAAATAGTAATTTGACTAGGAGTTATTGGATTATTGTCCACTTTGTGTCAGGAGCTTTTAAAGAATCTGTCATGTACTACTGAGGGGTTATTTTTTTAAAACAGCTGTTTTGCTAGTATATTTTGGAGTAATTCATTTATGTTTTAATTTGAGTCACTTCCAATTGGAAGAGAGTTTCGAGAATGCCGTCATCCCTTTGCAAACACTGAAAATAACTCCACCTTACAGCCCTCAAGGTGATATTCTCTGTAGCTCCGACTCACTTTGACCATGACAAATCTCCCTAAGTGATAGTAATGATTGTAATTGAACAGGCACAGTTGCAACCCACAGTGCTCTATCTATCACCTTGGATGCAATATGCTGCTTCCACTTGTGTGTGTGTGTGCTTGGATTTTTTTTGTGTCCATCTGTGTGTGTCTCTTTGAGAGACTGCGTGTCCCTGTTCGCGGCCCCTCTGGCAGCTGGCAGATGTGCTGTTAACTGTGAGCGACAGTGTGAGTGTGTTCGTGGGATTATGAAAAGCTCCCACTGTGCTGTGCTGCCCGGGTCCACTGTAAAGCCGCTGCGAAGAAGCCGTGTGGCGACGGCAGAGCCTGGGGCGGTCATCACAGCAGCCCTCAAACAACGCAACAGCTCGTGAGGGGGAAAGAGGGTTTCACCCCTGCGGGATTGGAGCTTTAAAAGGGAGAAGTTGTGAAGAAGAGGAAGGGATAAAAAAAACAAACAAAAAAACCCCCACAGAGTTGAAAGAGAGGAAGTGAGAGAGACGGCCTAATGCGGGAGCTGAATGGGATGCTGAAACTGAATGAGTGTATAAGAATTCAACAGGGAGGAGCATGATAGTCATGAGACGGTCAGAGGAATGTGTGTCTGTGTGTAGGGAGTAATGGGAGAGAGAGAGTAAATACCCCAAATCAATTCAACTTAACCGTAATTTGCTGTAAATCATGCATGAAGTGGAATTGTGCAAGCGTGCTATCTGTTGCCCATATTCCCCTGTATTGAACAATATATTATTTTTCCATCGGATCTGGGGCCCTCTAAAAAACATAGCACCATGGGTTCATTTAAAAATGTGTTTCCTCAAATGCATTTTGTGGACTCAGAGACAACAGCTAACTCACGCACAAGGACACTAATACATTTGTGCAATCTAAAATCCTCCTAAAGGGTTTTATGTGTGGTGCGAGCTTCCACATGGAATCACAGGCACTGGTGTAATTGCATTAAAAATTTCCTTTGTTGGTAGATCTGTCCCTGATATCTGTGTATGATCCTCACATAGAATTGCTTTGTGAGAGTGTGAGGAGGTTAAAGGCCCCGCCTGTCTCAGGGGAGCACAGTGATATGGTGTCATGCCCCGAAGACTCACAGACAAATTAATTCACTTATTGACACTGCTGACACGTCTCAGTGACTTTGTAAAATGAACAATTGATCCCCCCCCCCACACACACACACCTCTCATACTCTCGGCCTCTCTCTGTTTTCTCTGACTTCTTTTCCTCCTTTCATTCCTTCCACTCTGCTATTTCCACTGTCTACAACTCTTTTATCTGTAAGCTGCTTCCTTCCCCCTGCTTTCACCCTACACGCACCAACCTCTCTTTTTTAATTTGACTGGCCAATTGACAGCCATGGCACGTATGGTAATTAATATAATTACACACAAGCTGGTCATTAACAGGAGTGGGGACTGAAATAATCAAGATGTCACTTGTCTGCATATCTGAGTTTCAGTGGGGATGTGCTCAGACAGCAAGAGAGTGAGAAATAACGTGTGCGTTTGCACGAGTGTGAGGGAGAAGAAGGGGAAAGGGAATGTGCTCCTTTACCTGTGTGTGTGTTTGTGTGGGCATTTAATTAAAACAATTGTGTGAACGAATCTAGCAGCCCAGAGAGTGTTCAGAGAGTGTTTGTCCAGTGTTTTTTTCTGGGTCAAAGCAGTACGCACAACTAGAGGCCAAAAGCTCAAAGAAAATCAAAGCCAGCTCCACATCAAGGCTGTTTATTTTCCATTAATCATAATTTGGGCACAAAACAAAATGAATGGCTGCTGCTCTCAGGGGACTCTCTGTCAGGGCCGGGTCTCCTTTTGTTTGGCTCCAGGCCGCCGTTCAATACCAGCAGCCACAGAAGAAGGGTCCAGTCAGAGTTAGCAATACACTGCAGCATGCACACTCTGCTCTTGACTCTTTCATTTTCTTATTCTTTGCACAGAAAGGTGAAGGGTTCTGTCACTTTATTACTACACTAGGTCATGCTGTGTCCTTCCTGCCTCACTGTGGTTAACCAGTTTTCTTCTTCATATACATATAAGGCTTCTTCTATGGCTTGGGGAAAACAAGAAGTATATAACATATACTTACAATGAAAGCGTAAAGAAAGAGAAGAGAAAACAGACAAGGAAATATGTACACAAGACTAAAAAGTTGCTTTCCACATCATGCTAAAACCATGCAGACACACTGAGTGCACGATTACTAATTTGGCACTGAAAAAACCGCGACCGTGAAAAGCTACTTCCTATTTGTTTCTGTGCACGACACGATGAGTAAAATGTGAAAACCTGCTATGCAATCATTCTAGCACGAAGGCAGATCAGTTGCGGAAATGGAGAACTTACTGAGCGAGCAGAGCAGTACATAAAGATTGTGCTTCACCCCCCTAAATCACAGTCTCTACTTGTTTTTTTCTTCTTCTTTATCACAAAAGCAAGCTATGGCTAGAATAAAAGAGGAGTAACAACAAGAGAGAAGCATCAATACTGCAGATACCTAGTTTGTCTCGAGTGGAAAGGGGGGAAGAAAAGCTGCCAAAATGGGTGTGGGTGTGTACAATCATCAAAAAGTGTCTCCTATTCTTTCCTCCTTTCCATCCATCTTCCACCGCTGAGGGACACTGACTTTTAATGGCCTTTTATTGCTTTATTAGGGTGCGGCAGATTTACTGCTGGACCGTGCCTCTGTCTGTCAGCAGCTCTGAGGAGGATTTCTCTGATCTATGTTGGCTCAAGCTGGCTGTCTAGGTTTTAAATGACAAACTGAGGAAACCAGGGAGTGGGCCTTGGCCACAGACTTGTTGTATTAGTGAGCTAATGTTTATTAGCCTGTTAGTGCCTACGCTTCATCCCCTTTTGTAAAACAACTAACAGCGTACTCCCTCTCCCTGCCGCCCAATTCAGTGGAAGAGGATGCTAAAACACTTTAATGACACTTGTTAGCAATGTGGGAACATGACAGGTACATTTAGCAACCTTAGAAGTGCGTCTGCTGAGTTAATCTAACTGTACAACAGGTGTGATCTGCATAGATGGGTGTATCAGTAAAACGGCATGTTTGTGAATGGGTGACATGTGTACACCAGCTTATGAGCGGCATCCAGACTCCCAGGAGTGGCTGGTCGCCTGCTGCAGCACATGAAACGTATAGTGGGACTCTGATCATTTCTGGCTTTTATCTATGGAAGTGAAGGAGTGGAAAACAGTGAGGGAGAGGAAGTAAGATAAGTGCTGAAAAGAAGGGGATGTAGAAGTTGGCAGAGAGAGAATGAGAGCGGAGCCAAAGAACAACCTTGGAAAACACACCAAAGAATAGAGACACAAAAATAGATTCACTCTCTAGCTTGCTGCACATACCGCTCTAAATACACGTATATTTCTTGGCCGCCGGATTCTGAGACGATAGTTTGTGCAACAAGGTGGGATTTAGACTTAAGTGCAGGCCGATCAATTGAGTCATAATGGTACCTCAGTGCCAAGGCCATTCTCTGAACTCTGCAGTCGATACCAGTGCCAGGCAATGGTCCCAAACTCAGACTGTTGCTTACAACTCTGTCTCTCCTCTCTCTCCGTCTCCTCACCTGGCCATTTCAGCAAATGTGGGGTTTTCCATTTAATTGCTTGCTGATTTATTGGAGGAAGAAATACAGTGGAGGAGGTGTGATGTTGCGGGTGGATGACAGTAAACAGATTCAGTGTTGCTCTGTATCTTTCAGGTGCCTTCTGACCCCCCCACCATAAAATATTTATAAGAATCATGTGCTATGACGTAGTATTAATCCTCAGCTGCTGTGTACCTCACACAGAGACCTAGTCCAGATTTTATTATGCAGTTATGCACACTGTCATACTGATTCTGCCAAAGACTATACTGAAACGCCTGTTCATAATATGTTAACAGTACAAAACAAACTAAAACAAAGTAATTTAGGATTTTAGGCATCAACTAAAAATTCTGTAGACGCTGTTGTTAATGTGAAAACAAAACATGCCTCAGTTCTGAAGATTTTCTGAAGGGTGGCCTGGATTTTATGCGTGCCCTTCATGTGTCTGACTCACATGCGTAATGTCTGACATTTTAAGATGTCTTCTTCATTATGAGTTGAAGCAGAGAGATTGTTGGGGTGTCATTAGAATTTGCAGTTGGGAGGTATTGAAAAAAAGCAGAGATGCTGATCTGCACACTGAGGAGAGAAACGAAAAGGCACAAACGCACACACACACATATACACACACACATAGACACACATGCACGGAGGCAAGAATCCTTTGGCGAGCAAGGGTGAGGAGGAACAAACAAGAAGCAGGAAGAAAGTGAGCTGGGCAAAGGAGGACAGACAAATGCAAAAGGCTGTGCCATATGAATGCATACCGCAGTGTTAATTTAAGTTTGTACATTGTGCCTCACTGTGTGTAATAAAGTGCATTTGTGTGTGGGCACACACCAGCTCTATCTGCCCAGCGACCCAGAGGAAATGGCAAGGAGCACCATGCCGTATTGGTTTTAGAGCTGAAAGCAGACAAATATATAGAAGCAGAACATTACACATCCTAACTGAATGATAATACTGTGCATATCGGCAGAAATCTGAAACGCTTCACGTAAGATTCCACTGGGCTTTGTGCTTTTGCCCGTTTCATTTTCAATATCTTTCCGCCTTAGGGAGATGCACTTTGTTTTACACTGATATGCTTTTTGTCTGCTTGGTCTTTGTCTGGGCAGAGAAAATCAGCATACTGAGATGCTGGTGTGATGCTTGTGTGGTCTACAATCTTATTGTGTTGTTTTTGTGTGTGTTCACATTTATTGGAGTTCACCCAGAGACCACGTTCATGTATCCGGTAGCTCTACTTTTCTGTTTTCTTTGAATTTTGTATTCTATTTAAATAGTTTTAAATTCCAAATAAACCACTAAAATCCAATACTGAAAACCAATCTTGCCTAAGTAAAAAGAGTCTCATGAAATTGAACATATTCCACAAAAAAAAAAAAAAAAGAAAAAATAATTTTTTTGTTAGATTCTGTTCAAGGTCCTTGTATTATCTATTTGCTGAAGAAACAGTACACAAAGCTCCTGCTAAATATGTAATTTGCAAGGATTATTTCTGAAAAGAATCACAAAGAAACAAAAACAAGACAAATAATATACTGTTTTTATGTAACTGATCACGAGGATCTGTCCATACATTATTTGGCTTGCAGTGATGTATGTGCAAGCTATTCATGTAGCTAATCAAATAAACATGCACATGTAATATAAATGTATATTTTATAAATATATTTTAAACCCATAAGACCCACTCAGATCTTACACAGTTAAAAAATGCATATTTATTTGTAATATTGATTGCACAGGGACAAAATGTTTATGATCTGACAGCAGTAAATATCTAGCATTTAAAATAAAGCCGCAATTGGCCCAATACAGCCAACATAACACAAACAGTCAAACCTAAACAACTATCATTGCCTCTCGCCGTGTAGTGTTGGGCAGACGAGCAGCATCTTCAGTCTTGGGGTAGTGTCAGAGGAAAGGCCTTGGGATCATAAAAAATTTAATGTGCAGTTCATAATGTGAGTCTATGCTCATTTAATTTTTATGTTAATTTCATCCTGCTTATTTTGATTGTGTTACTTTATGTGTTAGTGAAATGTGCTCAGCAGCAAGAACGCTCAGCTGTTGTTAGTTGCTGAGAATTCCTTCGTCCAAACCACCATGTTTAATGGATCGCCATCATCTTTTTGGTGGCTGGCGAGGCAAACATCAGCCTGTCAGTCAGTCGGATGGCTAAACTATCCCGTCAATAATCTGAAGCAGACTTCAACAGATACAAATCTCCTTCTTGTTTCTCATTCATTTTTAAAAGACATTATTTAATATTACAGAAAATTTCACAAAGCCTGCCTATGAACACTGGTACATACAAAGCAAGAGACACTGAAGCTATCAAATAATGGTATGGCGCCTGTTTTTTGCAGTTCTGCCGAGCCGCGACTTCCTGTGCTGCCCTGACAAATGATATAATCTGTGAGTGACAAACAGCACGGTGTCACGGTAAACCCTTCCTGCGGGAAGTGTCTTAGCCTTTTATTTCTGATGCACAGCAAACATCTTTCCTGATGAGGTCAGAGACTGTATGCGGTATAATACATGCAAGTATAATTTTGCAAGTTCACGGGTGCATGTTCGTGATTGTGCACGCGTGCGTGTAGAGCACGGGCAGATGATGCTGTTCGGATGCAGGGCACACAGGATGTATTTGTGGCAGAGGTAGGATCGTCTCATTGCATGACATTGCGTGTCAGTCCTGTGTGTGTTTTCTGCAAGGAGTGACACAACCCAGGCCTCAAGACCTTGCAGGCGCCTGGTGAGGGAGGATGTGGAAGTGATGATACAGAGGCAGCGATTATTTTAGAAAGAGTGAGGCTTGATGTTCTTAGATAAACTTGAGGATGTCGTTACACTGTTTGCTAAAGTGTGCATGTCCTTCCTGCCAAACACAACAAGCTAATGATGACCAGCTGAGCCCCACGCACACGTCATCTTGCTTTAACATAATGTCACCAGAGACTTTGGCCTTTTACTGCAGTGTGTATGTTTGCTGATTCACACACTTATTCACAAATAGATACAAATAGATCTAGATATACAGTATATATAAGGTACATTTATTACACAGTTAAAAGGCTACAATCTGTGATCTGACAGTATTGCTGTTACTGATGGCATATTTCACTGAGTCCCAGTGGGCTGCATCTGGAGACCACACACACACACACACACACACACACACACACACACACACACACACACACACACACACACACACACACACACACACACACACACACACACACAAACACACATTCATACATATACACATGCACAACTGTGCTCTCTTAATGAGTGTTTCAGAGAACAAAGCTGATACAAATGCATGCCATAACCCAGCCTTTAAAAAGGAATGTGAAATAGTCTTGCATGCAATCGTACAATCATGCAGTGTGCCTGATCCCTCCACACAGCGCACACAACTTGGATACTGTACTAGAAAAAAAAAACAACCCAAAGACACACACATACATATACATAGACAGGAGTATAGATACTGTGATACAAATATAAATTGAAAACACACAAACAATATCTGTTTGTGTGTATCTGCCCTCTTCTCTCTAACCCATGCTGCTGCTGCCTTCAATGATAATTCAATAATAATAACTCATTCACATGATCTTTTGCTCGCTTTCACTGCCCAGCTACTTTCTCACTCTTGCCAAAGCAACCTCCTGTTTTCATGAGATTCATGCCCTTTGCTGTTTGCTTCTTTCCCACTAGGGGGCAGTGGTACTACATAGATGGCTGCAGGTGTGGAGGGAGTCCTATCTACTCGGGAAGTTTCTCAGCATGTTAGCGGACTGAGCTGCATATCAATGAGTTATGATGAATAATGAAGGTTCGAGGAGGGAGAGAACATTTTGTTATTAATGTGAATCTGTTGTCTTTCATTTAGATTGCAGAGTTTGTCCCTTTGTAAAGAGAGGTGTGTTGACACACTCTTATGGCGGGATGGTAATTTACTCAGTGTGTGGGTATGAGAGTGTGCAGACAGCAACATGCATCAGTAGCTGTCACTCAGCTGTAATTAGAAGGGCCTCTCTTGCTGTCCTTAGATAGGCTTTGAATTTACTTAGCAAACACTGTGTAAATGTGCTCTGTGTGTGTGTGTGTGTGTGTAGAGAGAGGGAGAGAGAAAAAGGCTGTGTTCATGGCTTGTTTGATCATCTGATTTGTTGCAAGAAAATGTTTTAGACTGCTTTTTTTTGGCATGTTTCTGTTAAACAGACCTATTTTCTACCCAGTTTAATTTTTAGTGTGTTACACGCGCACGTTTTGAGTTTTTTGATTAGTGTATTTACGCACATGACAGAGTGTGAGGGTTTGTGAGGGAGAAGGGGAGAGACGTGTGATGTCTAGAGTGGGGATCACATTCAGCCTGGGGGTAGGTGAATCTATTGTAAACAATGGATCTGACAGAATCTGGGCCTTCACATCTCCGCCCCCTGTGCGTGCGGGTGTATGCTTGTTTGTGTGTGTAGACCTTCATGCAAGGCCATCCGAGGCCACCGAGGAACTCCAGGGCAGCCTGGCCTCTCTGACTGAGCATGTCTTTGTACCTCCTTTCTCCAGAGCCTTCTTCTGTTTGAGGTGAGGAAAAGGTGGAAGCAGGAGGAAGAAGAAAAGGAGGAGGTCATTTGAGGTGGTGCGCGTGAATGCAGCCATGGCCTGTAGCCGCTGTTCATAAAGAAGCCACACAGTGGAAGCGAGACCAAAGGAGACAGATGACCAACAGGTGAGATGGTGTCCCGCATCACCTACTGGCAAGTGAAACACATCTGGTGCTGCAACTAATTACTGTTCTGTGGTTTTTGTTAACTAAGTCATTGTTTTAACAATAAAACAGAGTAATTATATGACTTGACAAGTTCCTACAATTCAAGGTAACATGGTGAGACGCTTTCATTTTTTTCCCTTAAATTAACTGATAAATAATTAATCAGTAGATTAGATAAATGAATAACTTTATTTTTTTCCAGCAAATCCAAAGTTCACTCAGTGTAGCAGCTCAGATGTGAAAACCTGCCTAAGTTAAAAGCTTTAGATTTGGGTTGTTTACCACAAAAAAACAAACAAATAAACAAGAAATTGAAACAATTCACCTTTGGCCTTTTTGGACATGTTTAACAGTATTAACCAGCTAATCAAGAAGCAACAGCAGAAAAAAAGTCCAATCATTAACATAGTGATTAGTTTCAGCCTCTTACCATGTATTACTGTTTCTGGGTTACACATGTTTCTCTGCTCTAACTCTTGTAAAGTCAGCCCTTTTGTAATTTGCAGCTCCAAGAAGAAAATTTGAAAACTTTATACTAACAGGATGCTTTTAGCACACAGGTCCCGCAGTTCCTATATCTAAGTCTTCCTGTAGTATGTAGGAAGGACATTTTTTGCAGGCCTAGTCTGTTCTCAAGCTTCTCATTGCTTCCTTTGACCTTTGACAGTTACCTCTCACATTGTTTCTGCTTCTTGGAAAAAACAATATTTTTTGTGTGCTCTGCTGTTGCCTCCTGTTTTTTTTTCTCTTCTTGTTTTGGGTACAGGTTGTGACCCCTCACGATGACCTTTTCCTCCTCTTCTCTTCCATTTGTGCCTCTTTTTGCTCCATTCCCTCTCTCTCTCTCTCAGGATGAAACTGAGGGGGAGGTCAGCTTGGCCTTGGCAGGTGGCCTTCCTTGTTGCCTTGGTGATGCTCTACGTTGACCCAGTGTCTGCTGGCAACCGTAACCATCGGGGACCGACAGGTACACCAGGTCTCGATCCAAGCTCCCCTTCCAACACCAAGAGAGGTTAATTACACTGTCACTTCAGAGGTGTAACACATGTTCCCTGAGCCTGTCGCTGACTGAGCCATCCACGTCCTGGAGGAGGGGGACGAGCGGGCACAATTTGCTCCGTTTCCCAGCATGACAGAATGTAATCTAGACAAGACCTCGTTTTAGTCTTGGATGCAAATACGTCTCTATTTGAGTGATCCAGCCTGTACAGATACAAATGGCACTTAAGCTGTCAGGGGCTGTCAACACAAATAGATCAGTGTGGGTGAGATCTGATCTATTCAGAGTGCAGACATGCAGCAATTCGGGGCCAACGCTGTGGTTCTCAAGAGGCCTGTTAGTGGTTTAGTGTTCGCAGTGCCATAAAACAGGGTGTATGCCTCACGCTGAAGAGACCCGTCGGCTCATGACTTCTAATCCTCAGGCTTATAATTGTCAATGCTCACATTAATATGCACAACTCTGCAGCCCCCGCTTAACTAGAAGAAGAAGATAGAGACCATGGCAAGCGCTGACTTAATTCAGGCCTGCGAGCTACATCTCTACTCTAGCTTTAATTTCCATAAGTCATGGAGACAAGCCACCCTAAGCAAAAAAAAATAAAAATGACCAACACAGTCTTATTAAAATTTCATTGAGGCTGACAACGGGGACAGTTGTGCTGAGTCACAGCATCTTGTGCTACAACTTGTTGGTGGCAACCTCCCCTGTCACCTCTTCCTCGCTCTTAATTATGACAATTTCTTTAATTATCTCAGTTTCTTCACTATTGCTGCTCGCGATTTGCAAGGTGACCTTTATATGCCACAGAAAATGCTACCAGCATCCAGTCTGTTCACTGGCTGATGGCATTAGTTTCCTTTAGACAGAGAGGAGGCTGCCTGCTTATGGCAGGGACACTACTAATTGCAGGCCTTGTGTGTTGTGAAGGTCAGCATCGGTGCCTGCCCTCTTCTTAGTTTCTTACTCGCGGTAAAACAAGATGTCTTCCTCTGAAACTGACTCGTGCTTTTTATTTGAGGGTTTCCTCTAATTGCTGGAAGTTTAGGACTTTTCAGTGATGAATACAACATGACACTCATAATGCCGAGGCTGAGGAATAATTGGCTGTGTGTTATGAGGGCTGTAAAGATTTTCCAGAGGCAGTTTTACTGCTGTTTTGTTTTCCTGATCATTCAGACATTTGCTTGTTCCTTGCGGTTGTACCATTTGCTTCCACATGGTGGCTCTATAGGTCAAAAAATAGCCAGTGTTGGCTCTCGGGCAATCGGTATTTTTTCAATCAAGCAGACATAACACGACTAAGAGTTTTTAGAGGAAAGGAAGAACATAATCTCTGTAGCTCAGGTTAACAGCACAACGTGCAGATGATTCATTTGGCGCGGTTAGTAGCCGTCTTCTTTGCACACCTGCAAGACACACTCAGCACATGAGAAAGATCATCTAGCATAAGTCTTGCCTTCACAGCTCATTTCTCAGTTTGCCCCCTCATGAGCAGAACAAAGCTGTGTAGCAACACATACTTGAACACAGCCCCATTTTTTAATGCTATTCCTTTGGACACACACCATTTTTTCTTTTTCTTTCTTTTTTTAAAAAGGCAAATAGAGAAATTCATAAGCTGCATTACAGGAGCAGTAAATGTGATCCAAGACATACCAGTGTCATGTACTGTTGAAACATCAGCCTTTCTCAATGGTAAAGTCATTGTCTGCGCTCATACAGCAGTGCTTCGCAAAAATATCTGAAATTCTCTTTTCTTTTCTCGGTTGAATGCTTGAAATTAGATTATTTGAGATTAAATTCAATCACTGCCTTGCAGAACTGATATATTTCCATACACTCTTATCACAGCTTGTTATAGCACACTTAATCTGGGAACCCATCAGCTATTGCCTGATATGCAGATATCTGTTTACAGAGATTAGAGGGTGGTTGGCAAACCACACATTTTGTTCTTGTGGAACAGTTACTAATCTGGCAACCCATCATAAATCAATTTATAGCATGTTGATGGCTCTTCTTTGCCCACCCTGTTCATGCCAGGAGCCTCCTTTTAGCTTTAAACGGTCTCTGTTAGACTTAAACAAACATTACGCCACATCTGCATGTCCATCTCTTTGAGAATACTGCCTGTTTTTGCCTCCCCTTTAGGCTGTTTCTAAGATGACTCCTCAAAAAACATACCAGGCAAGGTCAAGGGAGTAGGATTTATTGGGGATACTTTTGTTCCACAGAAGCACCTGTTGTGATATTTAACATAAATCTGTGTTGGGCCTGGTGTGGACTTGTGAGACATTGATCCTGTCAGGATTGATGGGTGGTGCAGGCCTGGAGTAGAGAGGAGATGGAGCAAAGAAGGTTAAAGAGTGGGCTCAAAAAGCAGAAAATAGGAAGATATGGAAATTTAAAAAAATATAATTTTTGAGTATATTTTGTAAAGGAGAAGTTATGAGACCTGGTCTTGTGAGCTTGCTCTGTTGAAACTTAAAACTTGACCTGTGCGCTCTACCAGAGATAGTCAGTATGTCTTTGCTAAACTGGCATTGCTGCCTCTGACAGATTTGCTAGATACCTGGCCTTTTATAGCAATGTGCATGCTTGTCAGGTATTGACAAGGGATAGACACAGTTTTTTTTTTTGTTGATAAATTGTACAGTGCTGCTGCTTGCCGGTGTCTGTCAGAATACATCAATCGCCTCGCTAACCCATCAGTTCAAGGGAGCTCCGTTTGCTGGCCGCCCGGCTCTCTCCCTTTCGCAGGAATAGAAGCGTTTAGCCTTGCCAAGTCTTTTCATCTCAGGCTCTATTTAACCAAGATGGCCATAACAGAATGATTTAAAGGCAGCACTATGACATTAGATACACTGTTTTTGTATGTATATAGCTGGAAGCTGGCTGCTCACCACATGAATTTTAAGCAGATAAAGGGTGAGAAGCAGAGGCTGAATGGGAAGGTAAAGGGCTCAACTCTGAGGGCTCACAGTTGAGCTTCAGTTGTTAATACTCTTACTGATACTGTTCTGATGATCAGACTCCTTTTTTTGGTTCAACTTTATTTTGTTTCTTCTCAAATTATCCTCTGAAAATGTTCCTTTTAGTGGTAAAACTCAAAGCATGCAAATGCAAGCTAACAAGTTGGGCAACACAGGACAGCACCAAAAGAATTTGATGATAATGAAGGCAGAGAAACACATTTGTGCACATATCCACATGCCACCGGTGATATGGAACAATAGGTGAGGAACAAAGGGAACAGAAATGAAGTGATGAAGCTCTAAAAGCATGATAAGTTTTTTTTGTGCAGTTAGTTTCACAGCAGCAGGCTCGACTGTAGGGTGCAGGTGAACTACATGATTTCCTACACAACTGTTGTACTGTCGCTTTGAGTCCTGTGAAACAGACTTGGTTTTTATATATGAAAGAAGAATCAAACAATTAAAGTTTCATTATTTTACTTTACTTTTTACATCAGGATGCACTATATTTGGTTTCACTGAATAGCTCGCACTAAGAGTGGCTGTCAGATTCAGCCTTGTGAAAACAGGCTTTACGGGAGACTTTTTGTTGAACTCTAATCTATGGAAGCCCGTTTCCGCCACTAAATAAAAACAAAAAAGCTAGTATCCATAACTCTAAATTTCGAGTTATTTTCTCGAAATTTCGAGTTAGCTCTGCCAATCAAAAATATACGTGAATGAGGTCGCTTTCTTGTTACCCGGAAGCATATGGCGCAGAGGAACGCGCACTCAAAAACGGATCCCAACAAATTGGCGCTTTCGCGAGTACGTTTGCTGATAGTAACACCATGTGATTCAGCTAATAACACAGGGATTTCATCATTTGTGTAGCCAGGCTGAAAACACTCAGCAACCTGTGCATTCACGACTGGATGTAATACCGGTAGCTTAGCTGTAGCATTTGTAGCTGAGGGCTTCAGCTTCCGGGTAACAAGGAAATGACGTCATTCACGTAGATTACTGATTGGCAGCGCTAACTCGAAATTTCGAGTTACTTTTCTCAAAATTTTGAGTTAATAAATCGAAATTTTGAGTTAATATGTCGAAATTTCGAGAAAAAAACTCGGAATTTTGAGAAAATAACTCGAAATTTTGAGTTATGGATCTGTTTTTTTTTTTTAGTGGCGGAAACGGACTTCCATACTAACCAGATTAAATATTGTAATAAGATTTTGGTGACACGTTGGAAGCATTGTGTGGATGAAACTGTACGTGAAATGACCAAATGTGAGCTACATTTTAAATAAAATTTAAATATGGCATTAGGTCTCGCCCCTAATGGGAAGCCAAATTGCCACCTATGCCCTAAAATATGCAATTCTTTAAAAGCTATTTCACTTTTAATAGTATCATAAGCAGACAACATAAATGTATATGGGAACTGTATCATATATCACATTAGGGTCATTTTTTTCATGGTATTGTGCTGCATTCTCCAGAGTGAGAAAACTACAGTGGCCCTATGAGGCCAAATGGACTGCAATTTAAGAAAACACCAGCAATAAGAAAAACACTGCAAAAAAACACAATACACAACGGAAATAGGAAAAACAAGAACAGAAATAGGAAAAACGAAAACAGAATTAGGAAAAACAGATTTCCAAAAGCACAAGGGAAGTGTTTCTGGGGAGACAATAACCCGACGGACCAGTTGCAGGAACCAAAATATGCCAGGTAAGTGTGTTTTAATCTCATGATTCATGTAATACTGATGGCGGATTTTCAGGTTAATAGTTAGGCTAACACACTTCCCTCTCATCCTTTCTTTCCTGACAAAACCGATAGATCCTCCACTTCTTTTAAGTGTCTCCCAGCGCAATTCCTAGCATATTTTGGTTCCTGCAACTGGTCCGTCGGGTTATAGTCTCCGCAGAAACACTTCCCTTGTGCTTTTGGAAATCAGTTTTTTCCTATTTCCGTTTTCGTTTTTCCTATTTCCGTTGTGTTTTGAGCACTTTTGCAGCTTTTTTCTTATTGCTGGTGTTTTCTTAAGTTGCAGTCCGTCTGGCCTCTCAGAGCCACCGTAGCGAAAACAAAACTACTGCAGAAGTACTAAAAAATGCAGTTCCTAAACTGGCCACTTGAGGTCTGCTCCGAGAGCATGTCAATCCCCATAGAGTACCATGTTAAAGGGCTCAAATTGATAGCGTTCAGAAGCAGAAAACTAAACACTGGTTTTGAGCATACTCACTGTGCTCAGATGACTCAAATGCAGATTTCGACTGACAGGTGTGCCAACACAAGCCTGTTTAGGCTTCACTAATCCCACTTACTATTCTGATCCTCTTCATCATGTTTCGTACCATCTGGGGCATTTTGGAAGTATCTGCCAAACCATCCAAAAAATTTGTGCTTCAGTCTTGGTGCGTCAAATTCTAGTATTTTATTAGTTTGTTACTTAACGCTAATTAAGATAACTAAAGATAACTAAAATGCTAATTAGCAGATACATGAATCTGTGCAGTTTGATAACTTCTCACTTCACCCTCTGATCTAAATATGGTTAACACAAAATCAGTGTTGATTTTGACAGCAAATTTTCATCTATAGTTTTAGTCATTATTGAGGCAAATCCTAAATATCATGCAATACAGTGGAGTAAATCTGAAGTATGCTATACATATTTTCCTTGACATCAAATGTTAAATCTGTCCATGTGTCTACTCTTCTTTCGTCCCAATCGCTGACATTTTGTCACGTTTCTATGAGAAACAGGGAGCATTGGAACTCCCACTGTGGAGATCAAAGTGTGCGCATCTAATCTTATTGCACAAGGAGATTAATTCTGACTGACTCACTTCCAAACTTGTCCCGCCTTTTTACACAACTTAATTAGTTCTGATTGGATATTGTCTAGTAGTTTAGTTATTAGTTTTTTGCTTCGGTATCGTCTTGTTTTCGTCAGGAAAAGAGGTCATTGATGAAAACTATGGAGAAAATTATTAGTCAACAAAATTAACACTGCATTTTGAAGCTAACATGTTAACCATATTAACATTGTACCTTCAAAATGCAAAGTCTAGAATTTTGGCGGTTGACATCATTTATACACAGTCAGTATTTGCCAGCAGTGAAGTAGCCCAAACGGACTATTTTGCAGCTTTCTAATATGTTGTATTATTTAATTTTGTTTACTTTGTTACTGTTATTACTGTCTTGGAGCAACTATGATCACGTAATATCTTGTGGGATTGATAAAGTATTCTGATTCTGATTAAAGCACCAGCACCTGCCTCACCTTTCAGACCCAGAGACTGTGTGTGCATATGCTCATAAACTCACTGTCACTAGGGTTGCAAGCCTGTTGTTTTCTGGTTGAACTGCGCTTCTTTTGACATGTTCCTGCAGTCCGCTGGTTGGATTAGACCCATTGTGCATGAAAATTGCATTCACGTCTATAAAAAGCAAATGTTTTATTTTACCCAAATCCCACCAAACTGAATCCAAATCAACACGTTAAACCACACTATCACACTTACTGTGCACACACATGCACATAAACACTCCAAGTGAAATGCTCTGTCCTCATTTAGTTATATTACTCCCCACAAAGACTATATAGGAACACTGTATGATTAACATTACACTATGAGAGAGTGAGAATGAGAGTGTTTGCAATGATACCAAATAAAAGCTTTACTTTCTTGTTTCTGGGCAACAAGAGTGGGCGATGTTGAGTTGATTCCTCCAGCACAGTTGTGATGGATTTATATAGCACTTTTCTAGTCCTATTGACCACTCAGAGCACCAAAAGGACGCATCCTTTTAAAAAAGATTTTTTTGATAGAACCTTTTCCTACGACCCCCACTTATTGATTCATTAGAGGTGCTAAAGTTCAGTGTCGTGACCTAGAGCACTTCACATACAGACTGCAGGAGCCAGGGATTGAACTGCTTTCTGATTAGTGGATTGTACTACTTGCCTGCTGTATGGCTCCCAAACCTTTTACTGACTGAAGCATTTTTATGCTGAATGGTAGAACCACAGCCAGATCTAACTGCCGGCTACCATACATGCTTACAAACTTATCAGTGAATCAGCTCATCTTGTATAATATTTTCCAGAATTCAAAAATTCAAATTCAAATTCAAATTCAAATTTTATTTGTCACGTACACAGTCATACTCAGTACGATATGTAGTGAAATGCTTGGACAACTGCTCGTGACCTAAAGAAAACAAAAAAGGAAAAGGCTATGAATAAGATAGGAAATAAATATGAAAAATTAAAAAGGGTAAATTTAACTAGGAAGGAATAAAATATAAATTAAGGTTAAAAATGAAATAACTGTACAACACAAATTAGAATGAAGGGTAAATTTAACTGGGATGAATAAGATAAAGATAAATATATAAATTAAAGTTGAAAATAAAATAACTGTACAACACAATACACAATATAGAACTATATAAGAATGTATGAAGAAATCTAAATATAATAAATATATACACAATAACAGCAGCTGTACAAGTATTAACCGGAAATGAAGAATATAGTGACCAGTGTTGTGCAAAACCAAAGTCCAGAAAGTCCAGTGTGTGTGTAAGAACCATATGTGTGGGTCAGTACTGTGTGGTGGTGTGATTGAAATTAGTTTATTATATTTAAAGGCTATTTTACACCTAAACACTGGACAGTTTTTGCTCCTACTGAAGCAAATCCCTTCACCATTATATAAAAACTGTATTTTATTTTTTTATTTTTATCTTTTTATTGTTACATTTTAGCCACATAATGTTTCACATCAACAAACCACAGGCAGTCTAAGCAAAAATATGTTTCGGTATGCAGTGTGTTGTGTTGCTCCTCGATGAACGCGACAGTGGCAACATCTAAAATACTCTGAAGTTGTTTAGAGTGTCCTTTAAACTGTCTATGAAAGAAAGCCTCTTAAAGCATTTACTTGAAGAGCACCTTGGTCTCTTTTTGTTCTTCTTCTTCATTAAGCTGCATATGTATACTTTAAGAAAACCCAGCAGAGGCTTTCTGTCTCCTGTCTTCCTTAAATAATGGAAATCACATTAAGAGAAGGATGTGGGCTGTTCTCATACCTTACATCAGCCTGAATTTGCCTCATTTGCATCCATTTATACTTCGTTGAGATTTTAATTAGGGTACGTGCCACGGACAGACAAAAAGAATGTGCATAAATGAAGCTGGGAAGGGTTTATCATCCACTGCTCAAACATACCCTCAAAGCTTTAAAGTTTTCAAACGTAAACATCTTCTGCCCAGTCCTGATATAGGCAATAAAGAGAGAAGGCCAGTGTACCTCCTGACCTCATTATGCCAGCGGAAGGCGAGCTGCTCTTTGTTCTCTCTGCTGCCTGTGACACTGCTTTCCCTCCTCCTGCTTGACTCTCTTCCTCTCTTTCCTCTCTCGTGCTAACAAGCTGCCTTTTTCCTGAGATAAGGCCAGCAGATTGAGCAGTCTTACTCAGTTCCAGTTCTGCAACAGCAGCAGAATAATTTCTTATTTATTTTGTACAGGCTATAAAATTGTGCTTGAATTAGATTTTCTTATTTTTACGCTGTTACTTTGAGCTTCAGTTGTGATTATTGCTGTTGTAACTATGACTTAATGTGTAGTTCTTGTCCATTTGACTTGTGCTGAGTTTGATCTTTTCTTGATTTTTATCATTACACAGAGCCTATATATATGTTTGCGTGTGTCAGTGAGTGCATGTGCAGTGTGCACGGGTGTAATCCGGCAGCTGCTCCAGCCTCAGGAGAGCCCGAGACAGAGGAGTGAGGGAAATGAAAGTGGAGGGATGATAGCGGAGGGGCGCCCTCGGAGAGCCAGGGATCATTGATGGGGCTCTCTGGAGAAGAGAACAAACAAACTTTAAATCAGAAAGGATGAGAGGGGCCATGGCCTGCAGAAATGGAACCCTCTGCTGAGTGTGTGCGCTGTATGAGTGTGTGTGCTTGTGCACACTTTTGTGTCTGCCTGCAAAGCCCATTCAGCTTACCATGAAAAGTTTTGGAGTCTGGGTATAGTCACGTACATAAATGAAATCTGGGCTTATGGTACAGTATAACCAAGGTTTTTCCAGGGCTGTAAAGAGGCTTATAGGTAGTTATGTCGCCAGCAGGGTTTGCTGTGCTCTGGAAACGGTGCCAGAGACTCTCAAGAGTGCACAACAAGCTTTGAGAGGGAAGATAAGGCAGCTGGAATCCATTCAGAAGCCATAAGCAAAGCTTAGATTCACTAAACATTGTACCCAACAGTTTTGGTTGGCGCATTTTCCTTTAGGTAGGCACAAAAACCTTTCTGCTAAGGGATTCATGGGTTTATTCATGTGCTGAGGGGAATGTAACATTAACACAGACAGTGCGCATTACACACTTCTATGCATTACTATGTAACATAATTTACAAGTCATCCTTGCTGCCTTGTACATGTGACAGATCAAGTTAAAGTATAAATGGTTGCTCTCGTGAGCTTACTCCTAAAATGAAGATACAGTCACCTTTTAGTCCCTGAAGACTCTGAAAAGAAATCATGTGTGAGGGGGCAAGATGTTCAGAAGGAATTCAACAAAAAATACTGAAACACTCACACACATAGTACCACATTTTGCCACTGTGCAGAAAGCTTTGGGTTTGCGCTACAACCCCTCAGGTTCGTTTGCTGTCCGGAGAGTCTTATAATTAACCAGACCAATGCCTGCTGGGAAGTGAGAAGCTAATAAGAGACATTAGAGGTGGCTGGTTTGTTGGAGGTGTCAGGTAAAAACAATTATCCTCACATATATCATGACTTTAAGAAGCACACACAAATGCAAGGAACCAAACACACAGACAGACGTGCATGGAGATGGAATGATAAAAACAAAAATGCGGATGCAAACGTGACAGCGATTTCCTCTAACTAAATAAAGTGCACACGTCTCTGCTTAGATCAAGTGCTTTGTCTGAAAGGAGTCAAAAAGAAATGATTATTTTTTCATATGCTGTTTGCTTTTTTTAATTTCCCTCCATGCACACCATCACGAGAACAAGAGTCGCCTCTGTGACAGAGTTAATGAGGGCGCTGGGCTGAGAATAAAAGCAAAATATCACTAAAAAGTGTTTACTTATGAATCAAAGACTGAGACCGGAATAAATCGAGGAGTTTAAACAAAAGTAAATTATTCAGCAGATCTGTTTAATCCTCAGAAAAGCTGGCCCGTATTTGATTGTTATTTGCGGCGCAAATGTGTTTGAATTTCGACTCGATTATTTTCAACAACAAATGCCAAAACACCAACAAAATCTCCCTTACAGTCGATGAATTTCAAGCAAATAATCCCCCCACCCTTTTTTCCCCTCCTTCTCTCTCTCTCTCTTTCTCTCTCTCTCTCTCTCTCTCACAGCATCATACCAAGTGAAGCAGGGGACATGTGAGGTGGTGGCGGTGCATCGCTGCTGTAATAAGAATAAGATTGAGGAGCGCTCTCAAACCGTCAAGTGTTCCTGTTTCCCGGGGCAGGTCGCTGGCACGACCAGAGCCAGACCCTCCTGTGTGGAAGGTAAAACTACGTGTGAGTGTTAGTGTGAGTGTATATATCAGGCCAAGCGTCTCTTCCAGCGGTTCCTCATTTATACCAAACAAATCCCGATGTGAGAATCTCTTGAAATGAAGTAGAATTAGTGATTCTAGTGGAGCTGATCACCGACCAATAGCCTGAGTGGATGTTTGGGCTGAAAATCAGCCCCGTCTTCTAACAGCGCACAGGCCTGAATTTGTTGGGCATCGTTGCTTTGTGAAACACATAAACAAGTAGGGTGTGCTTTCGGTTTCTGTGTTTTGTGCATCATATTGCAGACATCTCCCCCACAACACTGCAGCAGAGTCTCTCCATTTCTGCCAGATCTTTTTGGTATCTGTTGGAAACCTTTGCGAGCGTGACTGGAATTCCAAATGAAGATTTTGCAGGTTTGGACAGTGCTTCGCTGCACAACATGTTTTTGTAATAATTGACACGCTGCTGAATCCGGCGGGGTCACGAAGGCTAAAAATGGTTTTAATTATCTTGCATCATTAAAGTTTCTACATGAAACTTCTCACCTAAAACAAATCATTACTAGATTCATTTTGGAGATATTAGAAACGTAAATAGATGAGTTTAAATTTGCTGCCAGGTTGGATTCTGTCTGAAAATGACTTTTTTTTAATGGCACACTGCTGCTGGATTGAAAATGTATTTTCAGTTTATAGGAGTGAGATTGAGAGTGAATTCACACCACTGTCTTTACTTAAATTAAGATAGGATGTTTACTGGAAAATGAATGTAAAGCACCTTTAAGTGGGTCTTGAGTAATAGGATTTTTAATGTGTTAAAGTAAACCTGGATATATCTCGGTCCTCTTTCACCAGCGGTTTGGGGTTCATTGCATCCCAAGGAGATAACATGAAAAGTTAAAGCCACTAATGCCGGTAATGTTTCTCCTTGCCTTGCTAATTCCCCCATGCCATATGAAAGGAGAATCAAAAATATGACATCAGATTGGATGATTAAGCTGCGGTTTTAAAGGAATGCTGGTATATGGGACAGCTTAACGTTTCATATCCAGTCAGGCCGCGCGAGTATTTGACAGATGGTGATAGAGAAAGTATTTTCTTTGCATGTTTTTATGGGTTCAGACAGAACATTTGGGTGATTAGCGAGAGGAACGTTTTTATAAACAAATAAAAGCATGACATCAAACCCTTATGTTGGTTATGATTTTCAAGTCAACAGTTAAATAAAAATGTTGGATTCTGAAAAACGACAACAACAAAAATATCATCAAGCTAATTAATCATCCACAGACTTTCGCTCAGATACACAAATGTGTCTGTTTATACATGCTGAGTGTGCGGCTAGTAGCGAAGATGGACAGACGAAAGCTGAGGGTCGTTTTCATAGACCTCTGTTGCACCCGTTTGTCCGCATCGAGAGCTGCTGCCCAGCAAGAAACAAGCAGTGTCACTGACCCCTATCATCCGCAGACGCTCCGCTGAGATCAGACACACACACACTGTGTCAGCCAACCTCATCCAATCGCACTGTATTAGCCCCCTACCAGAAGAAAATACACAGTTGTTTAATACGTGAGAGGAGACACTACCTCTCCAAAGCATGAGGGTAATTCATACTGTTAACGTCACCTCGGGAAGGGGACTGATTCCGCACTTGCAAACAAATAAGTAATGAATCTACACAAATAGAGTCTTTGATGTGAGATCTGTGGGCAAACTTGAAGTGATGTCTCTTTTTTTTCTGTTTCAGATTTGGAACTAGATCAGATTTCACAGCGTTTGGTTTATTTTCCATGAAAAATAGCGTATTAGCCCCATTATCACTCTAATGCTGTAAATGAATGATATGGTAATTATCAAGAAGGGTAAAAAACGAGCCAAAACAAATCTCATTCACCCCGGCTCGCTGTTTGTTGACGTCTATTGACAGACAGTGCAGCACACAAACAAGAACTACTCACAGTCATTTAGTTTGGCAAATAGCAACTTCTTATTAAAACGCACATTATTTTTGACACGTGGTTCCCAATCCTACAGCTGTGCTATTGCTACATACAATCGGCTTTAATACAACTTCCCATTTTCATTTGAGTCTTCGTTTTATCTGACTTTGCAAATGCCCCCACGCTTTCCACCTTTACTAGTCAGGGCTGTGCACACACTGCCAGTCTGTGCCAACCTCCAGGCACTGAGTTGCTATTGCTGCGCGTGACCAGTAGACGGTGCTTTCCCCATTGAAATAACTTTAGTAACAAGCATACCTGCTGGTTCATTTCAGCACCATTTTCACCCAATAAAAAAGTAGATTTGTTTTTTAACCTCTTTGATGAGTTCCAAGATGGGAACTATTGCTTGATAATGATAAAACCAGGCAACCATAGCAAAGATGATTGGCTTTGTAATGAAAGCCAGGATAAACAAGGAATCACGTGAAACTTTGCTAACCCTTCAGAGCAGGCACTGCACTGATTCCTTGCTTTTATTTGTTTACTTCAAAGACGTGGTCTCGTTTGCTAAAAGGAGGAGTGACACTAATGAGAACCTAATGCACTCTGCGTGTGATTGAGAGTTAGTGATGGATTCTTTTTGATGGTCTTAATCACTTTTTTCGACTCACACGCACGCACAGACTGCGCGGTTCTGCCGTCACACCGGTCACGAGGCTTTCTAATTTTCTATTCAGATCTCACCTCGGAGTCTCACCTCCTCTCACTTCCAAATCCAGTGCTCAGCAGCACTTATCTCATGAGTCAGGCTTGACCTCTGAGTTCACAGTTCCAAAAGATCTCACCTCATCCAGGGTTTTCTTACGCACACAAACACACCTCAGTGCACGCACACATCCACGCGTGCTTCTCTCTCCCCTTTTTTTGGCTGGAGCACTGATGGAAAGAGACAACCCCCTCTCAGCAGGTAGCCTTTGTAGAAAAGCCATAGTGTAAATGGAGTTACATTATTGATGCTGGCTGAAAGAGGAGTTAATGGTGAGAGGTCCCATTACTGGGCTGCTGCACTGCATGGTGGGATACGCTTTTTCAAGTGAACTCTATTCATCACAACAACCCTGAAACCCACTTCTGTATTGGCTTCTTTTCTTTTTCTTCTCTGTTGGAATTAGCGCTGGTGGCGTGTGAGAATAAAGGGTTTGTCCTGCAAAAAGTAAGGTCATTTGGAGAAGTCTAAATCTGCGCGTGAAGAGTTTGCAGAGGTAGAATTGTTAACCGGAAAAAAAATAGAAGTCAAGCAGTGAAGCTCTTTTCGGGCTAACGCTGTAGGAGAAATGCACCCTGTCCACTTCTGAGTGGCTCACATATATTTTATATTTATATATCCTAAAAAACAAACAAAACACAGGTCGATGTCAAGAAAAGAAGTGCAGTAGCAGAGTTATGTTATGGAAATGTTTTCCTTGGTGTCACAGTACGCTAATCTATCTTTGAAGGACAGGAACAAACTGTTGCAAATTGTGAACAGTAACAGCAGCTTAGCCCAGAGCCTCTTTATACCAGACAGCTACAGAGGATGACCAGTTCCATCGTGAATGCTGACGGCCACCCCTTATTTGACGAGGTTAGCAGTCCCTAAATGCAGGACAAAGCTGTAAAGAAACAGCTTTGTCCCATGTTGCTATTCTTTATCTGAATAAGTAATATCGGTTCCATTGATTTTTAATTTGTGATGTATTATGATATTGTTTTTAGCTTCTTGGCCTTTTTTAAAATTGTATTTATTAGTCTGAAGGTTTGCAGTTGGGGTTGTAGTGAAGCCTGGAGCCCTCTCTCTTTTCTCTCTTTTATTTTTCTCACCATGTGTTTGTGAATATTGTCCAGGGTCTGTGTTTGATGTCTGGTAGAAGGGTTGTCTGCTCTTTTAACTGCAAAACAAATATGCCTAGAGGTGCCAATAAAGGAACCTTGAACCTGAAGATTGACCAGATTCACTAGATGTAAAGGTCCCAATTGTGAACACTATCACACAGTGTGAATTTATTGATGTAAGCAGCAATTTTAACAATATGTCATAATAAATAAACAAACCTCTGCACTTGTATCATCAGAGTAGCACCGGCATCCATCTGATCTGCTTTCTCTGGAGTACACTTCTGTACAAAAGCAGAAAGTTGCTCATAAAGTGAACTGCATGTTTTTACGGTGATTTTTTTGGGTACCAGACAAAATGACTTTAAATCTTTTCACAGTCACTGTCATTAAAGTATGTTTGGCGGTGGGGAACGAGAGAGAGCACGGCGACCTGATAAAAACGGTGGCTGAGTGAATTTTGCTCGCTGTGTGATAGATATGGTGACAGCCAAACTGTGTTTCATTGCTGGGCCAAGAAATTTAGTTAAGTGTTTCAGCACACATCAACCTGCTGTTGTTTACAATAATATCTGCTCCTTAATGTCATGCCTTTGAAATTTTGCCAATCTGTTCTGGTGTATGTGCATAACCATAAACCGCGTGCAGTCTTTGTCTGACAGTTATACCAATGTGTTTTTCACTTTTTTGCTTCTTCTTCTTGTTTTTTGTCCACATACCTGGGTGTGCTGGCATGGATGTGCGAGCTGGGGCAATGGAGATAAAGTGTGTTAGTAAATCATTGTAGAAAGAGATGGATGCCGCTCTCCAACTGCTTCTGCACTTCAGGATCACTGAGTGGAACTGTTACAAAGCCTGGGAGCATTCATATATCTGGATCCACCTCCAAACTGCCTATGGGTGTGTATGGGTTTGAGTACATGGAGGTGCATCATATTCCCTTTAAATAGTGATGACCTCGGAGCAAGGGCACAGGAATGCTCTGATTGTGCATTATAGCTTACACTTACTGCACATTTGGGACTGTATAGATGGACACATGAAAACCACATTACATCTATAGTGCTCAACAGACATGTGCGCACATATAAATGTGTAAGCACCCAGACACAGACACAAAGAAACCCTCCTCTGCTGTAGTGTATATATTCAGCTGCTCCATCGTGTGAGTTCAAGCAGTGCCTTTGTAAAGTATTAATGGGGATACACTCCCACAGACACATGCTGTGCGCACAGTGTGATAGGATGTCCTGGCTAACATCAAACAGGCTACAGCATAGTTACACAATTGGATAGGTAGTCATTAAATTAGTTTTGTTATATCAGAGGCTAATTGGTTACTTTAGCTGAAAAGGTTAGGAGTCAGGGAAGTCCCTTTGAACTTGGTGACTTTTTTGCATTCAATGTGACAGATACATTTTTTGCCCACTGATGAACTGAGGACGAGGTGGGAAAAGGCTCAATCCATCAAAAAAAGGCTGTATGGATGAAAATGTACATTTTTTACTGTGGTACATCATAAAAGTAAAGGTCATGAGAATAATGAATAATGTACTATAATATAGCTAAACTATATTCATTACCATATCTCACCCTTAGAGGGTAGGCCCTGAGTAGAGGTGCTACATTCAAAGCAGCCAGTTTAGGTGTTTGGGCATCTGACCAGCATGCTGCCTGAGTGCCTCTTGGTGAGGTGTTTTGGGCATGTCTAACTGTAGGGAGGCCCTAGGGTAGACCCAGGATATGCTACTGAGGTTGAGGAGGAAAAGAAAGAGAAATGATTTAGATTATGCATAACAGTTTTTTTGTCTTTTGAGAGTTCGATTGTGTTGACCTGGTAAAAATCAGAAATTAAAGCAGTGTTAGAAATCAGGTTTATATTTTTGGCATCGAGGTGAATGGAGGTGGTGTTTTTTTTTTTTCAGTCAACGCTTGTTAATTCACCTGCTAAGCTGGAGCACAGCATGCATTCTTGAAGTGCTAATTGGCAAGAATCAAGGCATTGCATACAATAACTGAGCAGCGTTGTGCCACAGGGATGTGAACAAAACATCTTTTTGCTTTCATGCAGTGGAGAAGGAGACCTGCAATTTCAACTTTGTCCACTTGATGTCACAAACATTACAATATCAATGCAAGCAGTGGCAGAGAAGGCATGAACAGAGGCGGCGCTGGGATGAATGCTCGTACGGCTGACATGCTTGTTTGCACACACAAAAATGAAAAAAGTGAAGCTGCAGCTGGCAGAATGCTGAGTGACATTTACCAGGTGTGTGCTAGATTGACATGTTGTGATCAGTAGCAGGCGAGCAAAAGCTGTAGGCACCCTCGTAGCATAAAGCATCCGCAGACCTTATTTCGACAACCCAGGAGACTCAATGAGAGCCAGGGGAATAACATACTGTAGCTCCAGTCCCTTCTGTTGCCTAATCACCTGCACCTTAAACAAAGCCCTGTCTAGACGTTTGCCCTCAGCTGATCCCATGCTGAAAGTTTGCAGGAGAACTTAAAAGGCATTCTGAGTGCAGCTTCTATAACGACTGCGAGTAACTGTGATGAAATGTATGCCTGAGCTGCAAACCTTTTTTTAATTAGCATGGGCACCTTTTGTGAATATAAATGTAGAGTCTTAATGAGACTGATGCAATTAGAGTACGTAGAGCTAAGGGGGAGTTCATGTGTTAAATGCATTTTTCCCTGAAAAAATGTCTTTCTGTTTGACGAACTTGGCAGTGATTCATTTTCACTGGTACTTGTTGAACATTATTGTGAAAAAATTACAGGCAAGACTGTGGAGACACAGTGGAAAGTCATCATTGTCACTTTAGCTTAATAATTTTAAAAGCAACTCAGCTGATGATTGTTTTTCCACTTTGTTTTGTTTTGTAAGAGAGACTTTAACTGAGACCAAAGAACAACTGTTACATGAGTCACGAGTCATGTGGTATGAAGCAGCAAGCAGTAGGTACTTAATGTTGCTCCCTTATTTCCTGTGGAGCCCCCACATCGGCTGGATCTGCCTATTGCTCAGGTGCAGAATTTTGCCACAGATGTCCTTCCTGATACCCTTATGTGCTCGCTATGTCTCAGGCCTCAGTCACACAGGCTGAGAGACCTGTTGGCGACCATCTGGCAGCCGCTGATCATGAGGGGGAAAATGTGCACCTCCTGACTAGTTGTGGATCATTTCTTCGGGTTTTCCTGCCAGTCACTAGCATGAAATGGATCACAAAGATGTACATGATGCTGCACTGAAAGGCCTGTTGCAAATGCTTTGGATGGCAGCAGATTCCCACCTTTGTTGTCTGTAGCTTGCATGGAAGACACTAACTTGTCTGTGAACACTTGCTAATTCCTCTCTGAGCTAAAATGAAACAGTGTGATGCAAACTGGAAACGGGGACCATTTGTCTTCAAAGTAAAAGTTGTCCTTATCGCTGCAACCAACACATCCCAAAAGGCACAGATTTTCTTCAAAGGAAAACATTCTCCACTGCTTGGTGAGTAGTTTGTGTCTGCAGACAAGTTGGCGTCTCCCATGCAAACTACTGGGTGACAATAGCAGTTCCAAGGAACTTTTCAGTTCAGCACCATATACACCTCTTTCACCAGTTCATGTGACCAATTTCAGGTTAGCAAATGCCAACAACCTCCAGCAACTGAATTTTTCCTTTTTTTCTGATGACCAGTAGCTACCAGGGTGGGTCACTGACAACTGTGTGGGGCTTTAGCATTTGATTTCAAAGTGACTGCCAGCAGCCATCATTTACTATTGACAACCAGGGGAATGCACATTTTTCCTGGTGGTTGCCAGATGCTAGCCGACGGGTCTCTAGGCCTGTGTGTTCTGAGCGCTAAGACAGCACACAGTCTTCCATAAATCCATCATGTATTGCTTATATGCTCTTTTTTGTTTGTTTTTGTACATAAAAGGCATATGTATATGCCATGCAGTTTGAGAGTTTTGATAGTGATAGTGGATGAAGTTGATTATTTTTGGACAGGTCGCTATTTAAGCCGGTTTCTGGTCTATGTGCTAAGTTAAACTAGCTGGAGGCTGTCTGTGGTTTCATATTTACTGTAGAGGCTCACGAGGGTCAGTAGTGTTAATATAAGTGGATTAGTGAACTATTCAAGATGACTATCTAAATCTTCTAAATGTAAATATTGAATTTCAGTCATTCAAACCGTTGCGCACCCGAAAAGCTTCCTACTGGCCTCTAAACTTCCTCCATCAGTACAGCGAGGAAAAATACGGCTCCAGTGGAGATAATTTCAGAACTAACTGGTGCACAGTATTGCTGTAATCTTTTTACCATTGACCTGTTGAGATCTCTGTCTGAATGCCGTCCAGTACTTGAATTATCCATGACATCACAGGCCACGTACAAACTCGTGTCCATTTTCTCACTTGACAGGCAGGTTCTTATGTGTCATGCCCCACCCTCCTAGTAATAGCATGAGATAAGGTGCAATAAACACTAACTCCATAATAGCACTCAAAGGCCATGCCTAGTAGCTCTATATAACACTCGAGCAGTACAAAGCACTGTCGTTGACACTGTAATGGCCACATTAACAATCATTACACAGCCATTGGTTTTTAGAACCGCTTACTGCCACTGAGCTCATGTATCATAACAGTGTGTTCAACATTAGCCTCATCATAGCGGCGAGAGGTTTTTTTGTGTTGACTGGGCAGCTTCAAGTTAGCTTTCTGCTTCTCGCCAATTTCCACTCCGCCTCAATTTGCTACTCTCCTCTTCCTGTGTTTTCTTTGTTTGATCTGCTCCTTTCACCACTACAATCAGTGATAGTCATCCTCAAACGGCCTCTTTCCTTTGCACCCTTCACTCTGCCTCCCCGAGTTCCTCTCACTGCTCATTTCCTCACTACAAAGATGTTTTCTTGGTGAACAGCTATTATTTAGTCTTGTCTCCCTCCCTCCCGCCCTCCTCTCCCTCTTTCTCTTAGTGGCACTGTTTTCTTCTCCCAGAATGCTTGAGAGAATTGGCCCATGTTCTTTTGCATTATGCAGTTGAAAGTCAATTTTCCTCACAATACCAGCTTATCTCATTCATTTGTTGGAAACAGCAGATATGAAAAAAAATTCTTTCTAAACACCATCAGTCCAGCAGCTTAATGATGATGAAGTTGGGGAGATGGGATTCTTTTTTTCTTTCTGCATTCACCTTTGAGACTAAAGGATGGGCAGATGATGAGTTAGGAGAGCGGGGACTGAGTTATTCTCTCTTATTCTGTCTCTTGTCTACAAGGTGGGGTCAAATGATCTGTGAGATTTGAGTGCCAGCTGCAAAGATGGAGGAAACTTTAGCTTTTAATAGCGGATAAACTATAGCTCAGCCCAGACTGCATCCACTTTCCTACCTGTGCAACAGGATCCAGTAGCTCAAGACCATATTTACCAAGTCAGGTACATTTTCAGTCGTGTGAGGACATGCTTGAAAAACTATAATAACATGACATTCACAAAAACATAGATTCTGCACTGTATAGATGTGCAGTCAAATATGAGCGAATGTGCGGCATTGACCATGTTACCTCATTGTTCACCCACATGAGATATTATTGCATTAATATGAACCATGGCACTGGAACTAAGTGAATATGTCAGATGTCATACCGTTATTCTACATATAAAAGTGTCAAACCACGGCTGGAATGACGGTGGGAAAGTGTTTTACCTTAACGTGATCAGTTTTCATCCGAGACTACAATAAGAGAAGAAGGGTGCATCAAGCTTTGTTCACTGAAACACAGAAAAACAGCTTTTTAACAGATCCAGGAGTTGCTAACAAAGAACCCAACGCCACAGCAGTTCTGTCAAAGCGGCAGCTCTCTGAAACATCATCATGCTGGGATGATTTGAGTTATTAGATTTGGTTCAAATATGTCCTTGACTGGATGCTGCCATTAATCAAAACTTAGGTAATTCTAATAATTAGAATTATTTCGTTTAATACGATTAGAACAAATATGAAATCTCCACAAGTGTTTTGTTTTTGTGATCCTACATGCATATCCTGCTGTCCAAGTTTTTCTTAGTTTGAACAGAATAAAAGTTGTTGCAGTCGGTAAATAAAACACAGCTTCTAATTGTTTGCTTTAGTACAAAGAGCTCTTTTTGCCCTGCAAAAATCATACAGCACTTCAGAATCAGCATGTTGTCTTAAATAAATGAGCCTTTTTTTTATTGATAGAATTTCTTCTTCATAATCCTATTTTTCCCTTGGTCTTATGCAATATGAATAATGCTGGTTCCATTCACTTAATGTGTTTTGCTGATTTTGCATGTAACAAAAGGCAATTAAATGATAAGCAGAAATTTCATTTGAATTACAGGAAGTGACTGTCAGCTCCTCATGCAAATTCACACATCTGCACAAGAAGCAAAAAAAAAAAAAAAAACACAAACAAGTGAACATCAGCAGTGTTGCAGGAGGGAACTTTTCAACTCTTCTCATTCTACTTATGAATACAAAAAAACCCATTAATCTTTATTCACAGTGTGCTGTCCATGGTTCTGGTGGTTTCCAGTGATCAGTGTTAATTATTGCATGGTGTGCTGGTCACGTTGGTGTTGTAAATTTGCCTTATTCTAGCCTTTTGCTCTTCATGTCATATAATCCATTTACTAACCCTCCGTCTTTAATTTTCTCTCTGAACATCCGCTCACTACTCCAGCGTCCATTGTAGCCCAGAAGTGGTGGTGTCAAATGCAGCCATGTATGGATGGGGAGGAGTGTAAGGTCCTTCCTGACCTGACCGGTTGGTCCTGCAGCACTGGCAACAAAGTCAAAACCACCAAAGTAAGAAGAATGCATTTGTCTGTTTGTCTACACCTGCCTGCTCTCTCTCTCTCTCTCTGATGTGAAATCACTGATCAACGCTTCTCCTTTTCATGGATTTCTTACCTGTGTTTTTTGCGCTTCTGCACCGTGACCTACGTGCAGTGTGTAACTCTAATTATAGCGTAGCCTTTGAAATCTTTTCATCAGCGTGCTACAACAAAGCGTGTAAAATTATCAGTGCTCACATCAAAAAGTCCCACGAGAATCATGTGATGCCCAAAAAAAAAAAAAAAAATACAAAAAAATGCATGTATTACCAACCTAACTAACATTTGATGTAGATAGATATGACCTTGATCTTCAATTCAATTGATTTGTTTTGTCTGTGAAACATCTTGCTTGAATTAGTGTTGAGTAAACAAACTTTCAACTTGATGACTCTTGCTAGTGTTCGTATTGTATACGCCAGTATATGAAAAGAAAAAACTCAGAAGGGCTTCCCAAGAAAATTAAAGTTGATCTTGTAAACAGAGATTGTTTGGATCTTCAAAATGCCCACAGAAGACCGCAGTCTAATTTAATCACTTATTTCAGAGATCATTATAAATTACAAAGAAAATACAGCGCTAATCAACAGGCAAGCCTCCAGGTGATTGTTTGTGGAGCTCCTGTAGCCGTATCTCTTCAGGTAAGACGAATCAAAAAGAACAAAAAACAAAAACAACCATCACAGTAAACCCGAGACCTCTGTACAGTCTACCCCACACAACCGCCATGTGATGTCGAGTAAACTGATGCTATTCATATGAGATAAATTGATTTAAATGAGGGCCCTTCATGGCCCTTTGTAATCTGCTGAAGTGTGAAAGTTAATTTGTGGGTCTGACGACCGGGCAGTGTGTGTGCATGCGCCAGAGTGCGTGCCGTGGGATGGAGCAGGTGTTTATTTACAGGTGAAATATAAAAAGAGAAACAGTTGGACGGGAAAGCGGCGCAGGCGCCATAAGACTAATTGCTCAAGAGATGGCATAACAGAACAACATCTGTCGCATTCATTAGAATGCATTATGGCTGGGGCCTTCCACAGAGGCTTCACAATTAAGAGTCGTAATTAAATTGGTGAGTGGGGTAGACTGAGGAACAGAGGCACTGCCGAGCTCAGTCACAGGCAGTGGAATTAATGACCCTGGGCCTAACACCAACTCTGGGACTGATAGGTGCAATTATCCCTGTTTTGTTGCACGTTGCCGTCTCTCTTCTTCTTCACTCCCTTCCTCTCCTTTTTGTCCCTCCTACCTTGTCTGATGAGGCCTTTAAGCTAACTGCATCAGTGGACATTAATTGTGAATTTGCAAGGTGCTTTGGGACTGGCGAGCAGTTACTTGGAGACTTGGTGGCAGATGTCACTATAGATAGTTGCAATGAGACATCGATTCCTTGGCAACTGCTCACACGGCCCTGCTCTCTTACTTTCTCTGCAGCTCTGCTCTTTACACTGGGTCTCTCTTTATTCCTCTGACCTCCTTGTACCACCTCAGCATATTATTCACCATGATGATCAGTATATGTCAATCTTTCTTTCACTCCCACACGGCGTAGGTGTGTTGTAGAAAGATGCATAGATTGCCTGACTGAGGCATCATCATTTAACAAGAAACAGCAAAAACACCACACCATGAGATCTGTATTTTCATTCTTACTTAATGTAGTTTTATTTGCAGGAGTGGAACAAGCAGAATTAATATTTTATGCATGAGCATATCTGGTCATTATACAGCATAAACACACACCGCACTGGGTTTGCTGGGAAACAAGTTCTTTACATCTGCAATTACACTCCTTCAGCTCTCTGTTCAAGTGTAAACAAACCATTGCAGCTCCAAGACATGTGAAATTCAGCTTAACCAGTTGAGACACTGTTGGTTCTTGCAATCAGACCACCGGCTAGACTGCCAACAAGCTCTTTTGGTCCAATGAAAAGGACACAGAGGCTGAAATACAAAGGAAATTGTTTGACTTTAAATATTCACCCCTGACATCCGATTGTCTCTTTCAAATAGAAACATTTGTTCAGCCACTGTGAAGCACTTCATGTGATTAGATGTCTCTGCGACCCTGATTCTCTTCTCTTCTCTCTCTTTTTTTTCTTTTTAGGTCACCCGATAGCAAGAGAGCCACTGAGCCATGAGGAAACATGAAGCTTTCCATGTGGAAAGGATGGATGACTCACACATATTGTATTTACTGTAAGATGCGGGAAAGGAAAGGACTGCTGTCAAGATATCCATCACAAAATAATGGGATCAAACGTACTCATCACAAACTATGTTCACTTGGCAACATGGAGCCACGTGTACAGCATATGTAATATGCTGGTTGTTGAGACCAATGGACTACAATCAGGGTACCAGTGGACAATAAGGCGACTCTTTTTTCCAATAATGAACAGTTTGGATTAATCAGAAACGTTTGATTTCAAACTCCAATTAAGCATTTCAAAGTATATATTTCAACAAAGCTTTCTGGGACGAGCGTAAGATGTGAACTAGAGGCGGCGCTGAGAGTGTTGCTGGACACGGTTCAGACCTGTTGAACATATACTGGAAACACTGGCGGCAGTCTGGATGGGTACATGAGAGTTAGCAGCTTATAACTAGCAAATAGCAAATTAGATTTAAACGGCTCTTGTGGGTCAAGTCACTACCACAAAGACTGTTTTGCGGGAGTCATTTTGCAGTTCTAATTAGGAATTGCAATAGGATCATAACAACATATTAAAAATTCATGTAAGATATTTGCACTAGTTGAAGCCGTTTGGGAATGTTTTGTTTTTCTAGATATCTCTCATCTTTTTGCTGTGGATGTCACATGAAACTGAAGGTGAGCATTTTGTAAAGTGTCTGACACTTGAAGTAGATAAATATGTATATCACACCTCACTCATTCTGAAAAAAGGCTGGAAAAAAAAGGCTCAGACTGTCGAGCTTCACTTACATACAGCTTGGTACAATATGAACTATTAAAGTGTGATTCATCCGTCTCATTTTTTTGCCCAGAGAAATTTTCCAGGCTCGGCCTTCAGAGTTATATATCTTTGATCTGTTTTATTCGGTACTGCGACATCTCTTATTTTGACTGTTGAAAGGAGGACCATAAATGCTCAAACAAGTGTGACCTGTTCTAATGTTGTTATTTCTTTCTTCCTTCTTTTTTTTTCCTTGCTGAAAATGTTTTCCAAATATTCTGGTTCTTAATCTTTAAAAGCACCACAGATACAAACCCACCGCACGATGAGGTTTCTTTTTAGCTTCTTTTTATTAGACGTGTTAGTTTTTTTGCACGCACGTTGCCTATCCGGTCGTTAAGTCTGACGTCACAAGCCGTGTCTGGGTCTAAACTCCGCTGCAGGTCCATATATCAAACGATCACTATGGCATTACTGAGAGTTGAAAAACTGTCTAAAGTCTTTCATCTTTAATAAAATGATCAGCGTTCTGCTCTACCAGGTGTAACAATTGAGTTTAACATCCAGGCATCCATGAAAACGGAATTTATGACATAAGTAAAGTAAGTAAGTAAAGTTTATTTATTAAGCGCTTTTCATAGACAGGTAGTCACAAAGCGCTGCACACAGAGATTAAAATAAACAATACGATAATTAGCAAATGCATGATATACACAATAGGCCTATAGAGTTTAAATGTAAATCAAAAATATAAAAATGTAAAAAAGCATTGGTCAACAGAAAGCTTGTTTAAACAGTAAAGTTTTTAACTGTTTTTAAAGGATTCCACAGAGTCAACCAAACGTAGTTGTAGAGGTAAACTGTTCCACAGACATTTGACAACGGAGTTAGAAGTTAGCAGGAAGTTAGCTTGCTAGCTTCTATCTAAATACAATATAGCATGTCCTGACTGCGGGGTTTTGGAAACAAATTAAAACGTACAGCTCTGTTATCACTTCCAACATAAATGAAGACAGAAAACTAAACAGCAGTGACGTTTGTAGGGTTACTGAAGTTGGGCTAGCTGGTATATAATGATGTGCTACGTGACCACTAGCGACACAGCTATGTTAGCATAATATTAACAAGCTAACTTTTTTTCCACTCGATAAAAGTTAACATGAGTGTTCTCGGTGGTCAGGAACAAATGTAATCGCATGGCAGGATGCTGTAAAAGGACCAAACTTCAGCCAGGAGAACAACTGAGATAATCCATCCACAATACGAGGTTAGTCATTCATATACTGCTGCATGGGCTGGGCTGTAGTTACATCCTAAGGTTTTAAAACTGAGCTTAAATAAATGATTAGCGGTAATAAAAGCCGAGGGAGGTCAACAGGGATCACTGACTGTTTTAGGAGCTTTTTGAGACTAAATAGAAGAAAATACAAAACATTAAACATGTTAACAACACAAAAGCCATATTAAACGCAGACTACTTTAGGCCCGGAAGTAGGATTCGTCACGTCATCGACCGGATTGATTTTCTCCAGAATTACCCTCCGTATCAAAGCTTGGGTGAGACATACTGAAATAATTGCCACAGATAATGGCAGTTCAACATTTTGCAAACATGTTTTTTTTCTGTACAAGGCTCGATCATTACAGCCCTGAGTGCAGTAGCATCGCGCCCTGTACAAACATCATAAATCTCTCTATTATCTTTGTCCATTCTCCCCCATTCCACCCCCCCCCTTTCTTTGAATCTTTCTCTCCTTCTCTTGTGCCCTCTCCCTCTCTCTTTTTTCCCACTGTAATGTCTGAAACAAATGATGGCACAGATGAAAGTTTTCACGCAATCTACCCCACGCACTGTATCTTAATTTCTCAGCTGTTCGGAGTAGTTTGCAGGTTTTTGCACTGATGCTTGCCAAATCATAACCCCCCCCCCCCCCCCTCTTGTGGACACACAACCAAAAGAAAGTGTTTTTCAAACTGCATCATTCTGCCTCTCTGATTTGTGAATGTCTTGGGTTAGTGTGCCCAAGGGTGAGCCTGGTGGGGGCTGCTCCTCTGTGAATGAGAGCCTCTGCTTTCAGACATGCTGCCTTGTGAGCTATGATAAATTTGTGGGAGCTGAGCAGCTAACTCTCCGGCTCCAATGCCGAGCTCTGAGCCAGAGGGAGCTTGGGGACAGCAGGGCTACCGGTTGCAGGCAGTTCCACTCTCTCATTACTGAGAGGCCTGGATAGCACTGGGCTTCTCTCGGGAACACTGACATGGAATATTTTTAGGCTTACGATGCAGCACTGCAGTTAGGCCAGTCACACCAAACTGCCCTCTTTCCACGAGCGGCGTATCAGCAACAATGGTCCTTTGGAGAGGGAAATATGATGGCATCCTGTAACTGCATTCACGCTCAAGCAAAAACACCTACGTCCACATGAGCTCATTCTTTTTTAAACTTTTTTCCGTTTCATGCATATGCACACGGGCGTGGGAGAGCTGGAATTCGCAGAGAAATTGGCAAGCCTTAATTACAGCAACCAGAAGCTAATGGAAAGGTCTTGAGATCTGTGCAACATCAAACTATATGGTGGATCTGTTTCCCATTCGCCCCTCCTTCCCACTCTCTCTTTCCCTCCCTCAGAGAATTCATGTTCTGTAGATGAGCCTGGCGCCTTGCTCCCCTTCGTCCTACATGGCTCTCTGCAGCAGAATCAATATTTGAGGACTATTTGCGCCGCTCCCCGGTGGCTGGGGTTTGACGCTCCAGCTCCACCTTCAGTTTCAACTGTGTTTAGAAAGACAAAAAAAGAGCTGCCAGGGACAGATTCAAACCTCGTCCCAGGTCACCAGTATTTAACGAGAAAATCACCAGAGTGCACCGTATGTACTTTTACTATTGCTGTGCTGGACAACCAACTCTGCAGCAGAGAAGCCACACACTACTCTGCACAACACTCCACTTGTGCTAGTTTATAAGAAGTAAGTCTAAAAAACCCACTAAGAACCCTTGAGGTATCTTGGAAGAATTTATATTACCATTTTCACCTTTAATGATGCTACACTGAATGCAAATTTAGCAGACATCAATGTCTATGCAAGGCTATATACATTATCCATTCTTTGTTTTGAAAAAAAGCTTAAACCCTGCTTCCAAAACCTTTGTTGCTAGCTAGCTTTTAAAAAATGATGAAAGAAATGTATTCTATGTATAAACTGTGCTTACATCACATTATCTAGTGTGAAAAATAATCTTGTTTTTAACTGGAAGGGGATGTGTCTTAGTGTGTCAGTGGGGGTCTAACCTCAAACACCCCGTTGAGACTGGAAGCTTTCATCTCCATGGGTTAGCAACTGGTGGGACCCAGAGGGTAGGATCCTTAGAAGCAAACAAGCAGCATGGAAGAAAAGACTGCAGAATATCATACTAATGAGAGGATAGATAGCTGGAGTAAAAATGGAAAACAGAAGAATGACAAGATACCTACAAGAGATAAAGAGGTACAGCTGTAGTGTTTTGAGAAGTGGGGGAGAGTCTGAGGAGACTTTTAAGTATTTATTTGTTCATGTGTGAAGTCTGGTTGGTCAGCTCCAGAGAGGATGCATACATCATCAAACCAAACACCAAAAAGTCCATCGTCACACTTGTTGAAAATTTGTGCAATCATTATCTAACGAGGGAGAAAAAAATGGATGAAAAGCTTTTGTCTTATTCATCATACTTTGTCAAGTCCAATTTGCATTAGCCTCCAGCCACGTCTGACAAATATGGGTTCAGGATTCATTTTACGTGAGAGCTGTAATCTTCAGATGAAGTGAGTCGGTGAGAGGCAGGTGAACTTGACTCGGTTGTAGGAAAAGAAGAGTTCGCTGTTGCAGGAGGAAGAGGCTGGAAAGCCTCGCTGTCTGAAAGTGACACTGATTTAATATAAGTCAGAGGCAGATTAGCAGATGAAGAAGATCTGATTGGTTTTATTGTTGCTGGATGGCACTCGCTGGTCTCGTCACTGTCACTTCAGATGGAACAAATCAACCCGGGCCAAAGTGTTTCCTTCAAGAGAGCAAATCATTTTAGCCCAAAACCATATTATTCACACCACATCTAATTGCATTCAGGCCTTTTATTATCGCTGAGCTCACTTGAGAGCACAATGCAGTAATTTGCCTTCATTTTGAATCATGGGGTAGGATGTTAGAATAGTGCAACAGCAATAGCCGTCACGTGGTTTTTATTGGCCACCACAGCTGGTTGGCTGTCAGGTGATGGTATGGGGATTAATTGCATTATCTCCAGTCTCTTACCCAGCATAGAAAATGTGACAAAACACCCTAACATAGCCCATTAAAATTCTATGAAACCAGGAAAAAAGAGAGGACAAACAATCAAAAGCGTCTTTAATATTCATTTTGTGGCAGGCCTGCGACTGGCCGATATTGACGGTGGAGTGAACGGGGGGAGACATTAACATCTTCTCCCTCGCTGCTTCCTTTCGCTGAGCCGTCCCTTGCTGCGTCGTCAAACTCACTTATCTCTCTGAAGCAATTAGCCACTGGAGGCTCCATTGACCTGAGCCTTTGTTAGACTAACGGGTTACATTAGCATGGCCGTAGCCTGGCAGGCTTGGCAATGCATGTGTCGTTGCCAGTGCGAGCAGCACTGATAAAGAGGGGCCCTGCAGTCTGTGGGTGTGTGTGCACAGGAGGATTAAGGAGCTATTATTAACATATTAACTGTCCATTACCATTTTGGCACTTATACTGAATACCTAGTATATGCACTCTGTATATATGTATACTATACACGTGTTTGCTGCAGTCCTGTTTACATAAGGAAGGTGTCTCATATCTGAGTCAATATGGTTTTCTCTGCATTTATGCTATGGCATTCAAAAAATTGAGAAGCTGAATGCAAAGCAACACTGATAATGTACACAGTAGATATCAGACTTCAACAACATGCGTCCTGATGCACAATATTCCATTGTATTTGCTGGCGTGAGGTGCATACATACAGTAGAAGTGACAGATTTAATTCTGCCTACTGACACTTTAAAATTCCTCAGATATGCACATGACAGTAAAAACACTGCTTGCTCTCTCAGCTGAACATATAACAATAGAGAGACCATGCACTTAGCTGGGGAATATGGTGTGGTAACAGTGCTATTTAAAGCTCACGTCTATTTTGTGAATATTGCATTTACTTTACTGTCACACTGTATGACTGCCAGCTCCAGACCATATAACAACAGAGGGTCCATATTTAGACAGCACATAAATATGCATTGAACTCTCTGATAAACAGCCAGCATTTACGTTAAGCAGAGAAATGGGCTACTACTGCTAGAGTGTTTGCACCAATGACAACAAAAGCTAAATTTGCAAGCATTATTCATAATTAATTATCATAGTGTGATACTCCTTCCTTATTTACCAAATTAATGGTTTGTTTTCCTGAGAAATGTCTCCTGTCTGGCATGTTGGGTGGAGAAACAGCATCCTCATAAATTTCCCTGGCAGGTGGGGCATGGAGAGAGTGATGAGACAGAACAAGGGAGGATCAAACACAAAGAAAACCATTAGTTCCACTGACTCGCTGCTGATTTTTACAACTTTAAAGTCATTCCTTGCAGAGACCTTGCAAATTCTACCATGCTGTGGTACTTGTCATGTAACGTGGAGTCAAGCTCATCCCCCAGCTAGCCACTCTTTGCTCTACAACCATGTGTAAAACAGTGGGTTTTTCCTTCATTCAACTTTATGCATCATTGAATTATGTAACAGTGGTTTTGTGTCCAAATTGTCAACTATAATGGATGTCTTCTCTTGTCATGTCATATTTTCGATTAGGCTTAAAGCAGCACTTTGCCGATGCTTCTCGTGTAGCCATTGTCAGCTTTTAGAAAGTACAGCTCCAACAGAGCGTTAAAATGAGGTTGTTGTTACACTCAGCTTATTTAAGAAGGAATTTCACTCTTAGCTGTAAGGTCTGGTGGGCAGACAGAATCTGATATAAGATGGGAAGCATCCGAGCATTAAGAAAACCTCATTCAAAATAAAGCTCGCACTTTTAATAAAACAAATCACCTCGAAAAATTGTTACGGCCCAAGCAGCAAAGGCATAGATAACACAGGAAAAATGTCTTCAAAAATGGGCTTTTTAAAATTTTTAACCCCCCAAAAAAGAAAGTTCAAAATATAATTAGCAGGGCCATAAAAGAGGTCAACTAAATGCAACGCTACTCAAAAAGTAACTTCCAGAAACTCAACCAAACAAACTAAACACATGTTAACTCACAAACTGACCTAAACACAAAGACACAAGAGGCACAAAATAACATAAGTAAACTAAAACACCCCAGTTTCTGAAATGCACTTGGTTGGTCCTGCTGAGCAGGCTTGTATTGTCAAAATCCTCAGCTCTTGGCCACGCCCTTTCACCCAGACAGGAAACAGCCACCTCCCCAAACCAGGAAAGATAGAAAATTTGTATAACAGAACACATTTTTATGATATCACTGTTAGGTTTAAGTAAAGACATTAACGAATAACATTATTGAAATAAGTGCAAGCCAAACTAATGAGATATAAGGTATGGACTGATTTTTTTCCCATGTGTGGCAGATGCCATCGCAATAATAATGAAATGTTAAATAAAAATCTTTTGATTTGCCCAGACACGAGTAGTAGATTTAAAAAAAAAAAAAAAAACAGTGACAAAAACAATATAATTGCAGCCTGCTTTGGAATTTGCATACCTGTATTATAAAGTTAGCTCTAAGTTAAGTGTGCAAGTGAGAAATAACTGAAAACAATAGGTGCTCAAATTTTACGCTGCGGTATAGAAGTAGACGCCACTTTATCATGTTATGTGTGTACAGAAAAAAAACTGAGAAAATTCATTGACATATAGGAGCTGCAGGCTTGCTAGAGGAGGTGGTGCTTTTTTTTTTTTTCTTTTCGTATAATAAATTGCACTGAGAAACAATGCTGGTGCTTTCTGTCCACCAGCTATCCTGGTGCTCTGCAGAATGATTTTTAGACATATATTTTCAGAGTCTTCTGAGCGTAGCTGCGCATCTGCTGGGACTGGCAGCCAGATGCTGTGCCCTCAGCCAGACCTCAGCCCAGATGACAAGCTCCACAAGCCGTGATTGGCGTCTCTCATCGCGCTCTACCCTGTTCACCCTCATAGCTCAGGGCTTTCTGCCGCTCCGGCTGCCTCTGTGCCAGCCTGACAGATGCCCTGTCGGAGCAGATGTGAGTGGTGTCGAAGTGGTGGGGGATGGCAGAATAGAGCTAAATCACTGTGTAATCAACGTGTGTGGCTGGGAGGTGATGGGGGCTCAGCGGGCACGCAAACATTTACAATTGGCCAGGCAGTCCTTGTAAACAGGAGTGGTTGTACAAAAGAGGCAGGTTGAATAATTGATAGCATGTAAGAGGATCTGGCTTTGGGGGATTTTGGAGCATTGATTCTGGCTGAGAGGGAGTGAGAAGGGGAGAAAGTGAAAGGCTTTCCTGGTGCCAACCTGTATAAATGCTTCTCTCTTTCCCTTAGACCCCACCTCTGCGCTTGCCAGGTATAGTTTTTCGTGTCCGCCTCTGTCTTTTTGTAAAGCTTTTCTGTATGAAATAGTGGGTAGGCCCTCATGCCAGTGCCTGACAACAGCATAGCCAGAAACAAACAAAAGAGCAGATGGCGGCAATGAGCAAGAGTGAGAGTGAAAGAATAGAAAGAAATGATAGAATGAGAGGGATGCGGGACGATTTACAAAAGTGAGAGGGAAACAAATGGGACAACCAGGCCCAACAGCGCCAGTGAAGAGGTAGAGGGAATGCACAAAATATGAAAAAAGAAAACCCAAACACTACTAATATAAATGTGGGAGAGTTAACCTAGATGAAAACCCCAATAATCAGATTTTACACACAAAATCAAAAATACACGCACCACATACTGTGGTAACCCCTACATCTCACCAGCTGCGGGGCTCATAAAAAGAGCTGATATAAATAAATTCACCAGCTTGGTTTCAAGCCCTGCTCTTAGTCTGCCAGCAAGCACAAACACACAGGCATGCACAATGCAAATGTGCAGCAACGAACGCAGACGAGAAGCACACACAAGCCACACACAGCCTCTTTTGACTTTGCACACTTCACATTCACAGCATGTCCGCAGACTGAGAAACAAGCTTATCTGTGGTTGTTTCGCTCGAGCTCTACTTTGCAGCAGCAAGAGAAAATGTCTTGAAGTCTTATTCTTGTCTCATCAAACAGAATAGGTATCAAGATGTGGCATTTCACAACACCGGTCACTTGTAAATGTGCTGCTGCCTTGTTATTGTTGTGTAAGTGATGGGCACTCACTCTTCAAATGCAAATTTGTCTTTGAACGAAGTTGCACAGCTGTACCATCAGCTGCTTTGACTGTATATTGCCTGCTTTTATCAGAATCCATCAGAATATTGCACTCCAATGTTGTGCGCTACAACGTTGGAATAATTCATACATCAAAGTCCTAACATATTCACATTTGTCTTCATACTCGAATGGCTGTGATTGCTGCGGTAATTTGAAGTCCTCGGTCTTAAAGTCTTCATGAAACTCTATGCAATTAGCTATTATGGCTATGCTAATGCTTCCCCTCCTCTTGGCAATGGTCTTAGCTTTCCTGTGAAGTTCATATATCATGGGGAAGGTATGAAAATAAGAACCTTTGCTTTTTATTTGCTTTTTATTTGCTTTATCTTTAGTTCAAGTAAGGCCCCCTTTTATGCATGAAGTAACGGAGAACAGTGGGTGGCTTCTCCGAGACAAGAGACATGTGTTTGTTTGGCATTGGGTGGGTGGGTTACATCATCTAACTGTCCGCCTCATGGCCATGCACTCCTCAGTGCCGAAACAAAGACAACGCGCTAAGACCATCATCAGAGGAAATTAGCTCAGTAGCACTGAAAGCGCTCGCTTCTCACAATAGCCAGTGGCCATGCTAAATCATTAGCCTGTCACTTCGTTGGGGTTGAGTCCAATTATTCTCTCAATCCGCCTCCAAACCAAATTGCATTATTGCAATTATATCCATTGCATGACATATTGTCATTGCAAGGGCGTATAAGATGGGAAAAGGAGGAGTGGGGCTAAAAAAAAAGAAGGAGATGGAAGGGGGAAATAATTTTGGTGGCATTATCAAGCACTGAGGAATGTCTCCATGTTTGCTAGCTGGCTCTTTAAAAGGGCACATTGATTATGTTTTCTGCTTTAATGGATGTTTCCAGGCTATTTAAACTTCTCTCCCGATCACCCTTCCCCACACTTTTTTTTTCCAAGTAAGATTTTCCCTTGTTAGACTTTGTTATAGGACCAATCCATCTAACTTGTTACATAGATTTTTTTGCTCTTCTTCTCGCTTTCTCGTCACTCTCAGCGTATATCTGCACACTTTTCCCCTGTCTTCCTTTCACACATCTCTCAACACATCTTTTTCTCTCACTGCACCCTTGTCATCAAGCTGTCAGCGCTAATCAGGGCAGGGTGCAGTTGATTGCAGTGCATCAGATCATTATTGAGACCTTCCACTCTGATGAAGTCCGAGGTATAATACAGTGCAGTCCCGTCAGCCCCGTCGGCAGTCATGTTGGAGTTACCTGCTTGTACTGTAGATCACAGCTACTGCCAAGAGATTCAGCGCTGCCACTGGGTGCATCATGCTGAGGTGTTCAGCAGTTACACTGACCATCTTCATATTCCTACACTCCAATGTCTTACTTGCTACAACTCTACTTTCTTACTATACGATTAAGTACCCCAAGCGAAAGATATTCTTTTGCAGTCCCACTGTTACTTTTGAGATCGTTTAAGACATTTTAAAAAAATAGACTTTACTTTTCAGCCATTATTCTTGTGTAGTCAACGCTCACGCTACCCTTCTCACTGTCTTTTCCTTCCCTATTTCTTGCACTGGATAACTCTGTGTATGTGTTTGTTAGTGCGCCCTTGTGCCTGTCTGCAGTGAGACCTTGGACCCAGATGTAATTAGACTTGGTAATGATGTTTACAGCTTAAGCCCTCTGCTAATGATAAATGCACTTGACGTATGTAAGTCCAGACTACACATGAAAAAGACAGTGTGGGACATGCCCCATTTCAGTTAGTCAGCCATCACTAATGTATCGTACTTTTACACCCTGGACCTTGTGCACATGAGAGGCATGTTCTCAGAGCTGCTTGGAGTAGCCCCCATTTTGACAGCTAACAAATTAGTCTGTAAATATTCAAACATTCAAACTACAGGAAACATACTGACTAATCTTACACATCACTTGCTGTTTGTGATGCCTGACATATTTATTCTGAGGACTCTTCACCAGTTGATGGCACAGCTCCAGAAGTTGTTGGTCAAATCATTCTAAAAATAATCCTTCTGTTGGTCACAGTGAAATGTCCCTAAGACAGGTGTGGAAATGGACCATGCATTTAACACTGGCATAAAGCCAGAGGCTTGACATTATGAAAGAGAGAGAGATGCCGTGCTATCGAGACTCCTAACCACCTGCTCTCTCTCCTTGCTCTCTCTCCTGCCTAGCGGGTCACTATGGACACACTTAGAAGACCTGCACTTAAACTCCTTGGAATCAGAGTCAAATAAATGTCCCCACTTACTAATCCGCTCAGTGTGTGTGTTTCTGTGTATGGTCCTGCGTGTCCTTGTGTGTGCTGAATACACTCGTCTAGCCCCCGGGGAGTGAGATCGTGGGATGGTTGGGGCTAGGTGTAGGGTGATATGACAGCGCTGGGGCGGAGCAGGGCCAGACGGTGCAGCTCCATCTGTGGCCCTTCTGTTCCTTCACTACCTGACCTTTGACTGTCTTTAGGTGTTACATGACAAGGATATCTGAGCCATGGCCCTTTAGGAACACTATTGCTTCACACTCACTCTATACACACAGGTAGCAGTTTGTGCATAAATAAATCACACCTCAGACACAAAGTCATGTGTATGTGTTTGTGTAAAAGGGTGCTTCTGGGTAAGAGGAGATTTTGTAGCGGCTCTGATTCACACTTGACACTGTGCTAAAGAGAGAGGGAAAAAAACTGTCACTTCACAGTGCTAATTTGGGTGTAATATCCCAAAGTCAGCCAATTCACAGAGGAGAGGAGAAAGAGAAAATTAAGCATCTGCTTCATTTCCCTAACTGGCCACAGCCCGACTCATTAACAAGAACTATGCTCATCCAGAGAGGCTCTACTCATAGAAACATGCAAACAGCCAGTTAAAGAACGAGAGTATGTAGCAGACTGTAAAAATCTGCATCACTGCTCACCTCCATTTATAAAGTCATAGAATCCAAGTGAGAATCTTTTAGAGAAATTACACAGCAGATTAGTGCAAACCAATGGTGATTACTTAAAGGAACCCTTCATAATCTAAAATTGAGCGATATTCCTGACAATGCTGTTTATGCGTGCTTTGAGTGAGTAAGAGCATCCTGCATTAACTTCCTAGGTGAGGATGGTAAGCTGCGAGGCCAGCTCAAACAAAGCTCTCTATCACACTGTTGTTGCCTGGCAAGATTTCTGGGTCACTGAATGTGAGAGCTGAGCTCATAACCAAATGGCTGTTGTCGCTGAACAGATGGGATACAGCGACTGTTTGTTGCCGTGGCAATTGCAAAATTTTCAGTTAAGGGGGTTATAGAGAGACACGAGAATCAATTAGGTTCGGATTGGGGCAAAGTTCTTACATTTCATTACTGACAGCCTAATTACAGGGGAATAATGTTCTGATAATTACATTTGCAATAATTAATACACTTACTGTAACAAAAGGAGCGCCGCGAACACACTCATCAGCTAATAGCTTATTACTTAGTTGATACAATCAGCCATTCTGTAACGAGGGATGACGGAGCTACAGAAGTAAGAGCAGAACAATAGAGTTTGCCAATGCAGATGTCTAACATCAGAATATATTCTGAAGAGTCTAAAAGAGTCTGAAATGCATGGCTGTCAGTAAGAAATACCAATGAATCTATTAGCATTTCATGTAAGTGATGAGTGACATAAGCACTCAGCATTAATCTGCGCTAACATGGATTGAAATATTAATGAATGCATGAGTGTCTTCTCTTACCTTTGATTCAGCTCTCTGTGTGCTGTATGTGTTTAATTAAGCGCCGAGTTAAAACATCTTTTTTGCAAAAGCGATGGAATTCATAAGATTTACCCAAGGCTACCAGTAAACACTGCAGCAAACACTTCAATAAACAAAGCTAGCCTTAGCAAAACATACCCAATGATCCTAAGGGCTAAGACAAGCAAGATGTTTAAGGTTTGTTGAAGGAAGCAAGACTGCCCAATTATGTTCACATTTCACGGATTTCTTTGGGGCAGCGAGGACGGAAAAGACTGAAATAAGAACTCTATGTTCGTCAGTGATCCTACACATCCGTTCTATCGCTGAGGTCCCTGCCAGGCTGAGGGAAGTGTTCATTAGTACAACATGTTGGAGGGACATCAGTGCTGAAGGCAGACGCCAGACACGCCAATCAAGGCCGTGGGTGGACAAGGTCGTCCTTGACTCCAGGTAAGCTATCCTAGTTGTTGCTTTTTCAGCTGAGAAATATGGATCACAGTTTATACAGCTCAGACTTTTTTCAGGTTTTGTGGGAGAGAACAAGCAAATGTCAATGGGCTCCTGCAGAGGAGGTTTATATCGAGTCCTTAGTAAACAGATCATTGATTGCTTAGATTTTAATGTTTGTGCCTAGGTGATGAAAAGGGTGCAAACATAAAACTCCCTGACTGTGTCTTGAAAGTATTCCCTTTAATATCTGCATGCAAATAAACTGAGAAAAAAATAACTACTAAGGGGAAGGTTTTAACATATTTAACTGTTTTAACATATTACAGTATTTATAACTTAGCTTACATGTTCAATGATCATCGATCTGGTATTGATTTTGTATGTAAATAGCTGCAGTATTACATATATGTAGATGTGTCTCTCTACATATATGTAATACTGTTGCTGTTAGTTAGCTGCAATTTTTCCAGCTTCATGAAAATTATCCTACCATCCCACGCTGTAGCTGGTAATTTAAACCCATGAGAAAAGGCTACATTTTAATTAATTTTTGCATGCTTGGCAGGTAATGCACAGGAAACCCTGGGTCATGATCAAAGGAACTATAAATGCTTATTAGAAAAAGTTAACGTCATCGATATCCACAGGGAAAGTCATAAACCATCTCCTTATTATTGCTCTCGGACACCTTTGCTTGTGTGAAATGGTGTTGTCTGCAGCAGTATAAATGTTGGAAAAGCCCACGAGACCTGACTGCCTGCCCTGTTCTCAGCTGCCTTGACAGATGTCAACATGTGAACAATTGTCCTTCAGTAAAACTCCAGTGGGTTGGGTGATATGTGTCTATATATGATGTAAGCTTTGGGAAATGCAGAGTCCTTGAGAGTCTGAGGCTTTGTTTGAAAAAAAAAAAAGTGTTATGTTTTCTTGTGATCGCCAAATCTGGTGTAATTTTTAACATTCAAGAGGAAAAGGCTTCAAATAAAGACTAGACAGATGCAGATAACACAATAGGAATTTAACAAATTTTGCATCTAACAATCACAACATGAAAGATTACAGTTTGTGTCTATTACTGAATATTTACTTACTGCCCTCCAAAGATTTTCTATGAATTTCGCATAAATGCATTTTGAACTGCATTCTGAATTCTGCTCTCGCTGTGTGATGACCGTTTATGTGGTGTCTGTGGCAACTGTGTGTTTTGTCAGTGTCATGTCATGTGTAATGCTAGGCCCAACTTTAACTTGCATGCAATCCTCTCTTCAAATACCTGGGCCCTTTTTCAGCACAGCAATCATCAACCTGGGTATCTAAGCCAGTGTGTGCCAGTTGTTGGTGTCTGTCTTGTAGAATTTGAGATTTTTGTTCAATGTGTCTTTATACCTCAGGAGTGGGCACCCAGAACACCTTGTACTGGAACAGAGTATATGATCCTGTACTCTTTGAAAATGAACTGGTCCAACGCTGAATGGTGTTGGAAATGTTTCTAAAAAAGTTGTCATGAGCAATGATCATTTAAACCCTGTTTTGAATTTGATCAAAGCTGAGCATTTCAGAAAAGTTCACAGAGACAGAACTTCTTTTAACACCAATTTACCAATAGCAGACCAGTTGCAGGAGACCAGTTGCCATAATTTAGAAAGCCTGATGTTGCTTTTTCTTTCTTTAGTCTTTGTCATGCAGCAGTTGTGGGAATTTCTTGTTCTATCTGAGAATTGTTTGGCTTGTTGGTAAGTCCCACAGTAATAATTTTAATATTTTATGAACTAAATTAAATTTCCTAACAACAACTAAATACATGCCTAGCAATTAAATGTTAGGCATATATTTATTGTTTTGCAGGTTTTCTATTAACTCGTGCACACTGTGCTGACCACTAGAGAATACTCCGCCTATATTCACGTGTCAGTGCAATTCACATCTAAAATCTGGTTTATTGCTAATTTGGTAAGCTATAGGAAAACAAAGTCTGACATGTATAAAGTACGGTATATGTTTTTGGATGCTATTTAGGTTTACATTTAAAACATATTAAGAAAAGAGTAATAGTTTAATTTTGGCTATCTTCTAGATTTAAAATGATGGTTCAACAAATCAGATTCAAAGGTGACTGTCAAACAGCAGAGGTAAAATAGGCAGACACATTCAGACACTTTCAGCCTGGTGCACACTGACTGCACACAGTAGCAAGGAAGATGCTTCCTATCAAAGGGCTTTAGACTAGTGCTTTCTTTTCAAATTATGGTCCTTTAAATCACGAGACATCATAATTCAAAACACACATCCTTATTTGAAGCGTCAGAGCTCTTCTCTTCACTAAAATGAGTTGCTTTTTAAGTTGACCTTTTAGTGTCTGCCAGCAAATCTTGTGCATCATTGCAGGAAGCTGTTGGAAGCAATGGAGTGAGTCCTGACTTGATCAGACTATGTGTCTGCCAGTCTGTCTGTCTAGCAGACAGGTATATTGACTTTCATTCATAAGACATATCTCGCCGTTTGCTCAGGGTAAATGTTAGCGCCATGACTATGCTTGACTGATGCTGAATATCTCTCTCAAACCATAAGTAAATAATACCCTCATGAGAAACCCTGGTTAGGTGGCTACTGGCTGTCAGTGGGGCATTCACACCTCTATTACATCTGGCAGGGCATGACACAACTCAGCCTGTTATTTACAGCTGCTCACATTCTGCATGCTGTATTTCTGACAGTCTGGAAGTTCTCCAGCGTCATCCATTTCTCGGGGAAAATATGGAAACAGACAATATTTATCTACTCAATAAATTTACTTAAAGTTACCATCACTTGCTGGACAAAGAAACCATTTTTTTTCTGTACACTACCACAGTGGGTTTTAAATCAGCCAATCCAGATGTGATTGAAATGCAGATTTCAGCTTTCACTCAAAGGGTTTTACAAACATTTTCTATTAACCAGCCCAGAAACACCAAACGGACACAGACGAAACCCAAAGTGGATGATGACAGAATTATTTCTCTGGTTAAGACACACATGTTCACAAGAAGCAAATCAAGAACACTCTACAGATACATCTAGCACCTTCAGTCACTGCTGTCTACAAACAAGAGACACGGTCATGAATGGAAGTGCAATAAGGTGTAAACCATCGGTTACACTCAGGAACAGGAAGGTCAGACTAGACTTTGTCAGAAAACATCTAAACGAGCCTGCACAGGTCTAAAGCATTTTTTGACAGATGAAAGCAAAATTAATTTGGATCAGAATGATTGGAAGAGAAAAGTATGGAGAAAGGGAGAAAGAACCAAAACATAGCACATTATCTGTCACATATGTAGGTATCATTATTGAATGGGAATGAAGGGCTGCTGGTGGAACCAGGCCACTGGTATTTATTGATGATGTGACTGCTGCTAAAAGTAGCAGGATGTATTCTGAAGTGTACAGGTCTATACTCTCTGCTCAGATTCTGCCACATTCTGCAAAACTGATCAGGTTCTCAGTGCAAATGCATAACCTGAGTTTCTCAAAGAAATGAGACATTCTTCAATGGCTAAATGAGGCATGTTATTATCACCAACAACAGCAATAATAATAACAATAATCACCATCATAATCATATTGAGTATGTTAGTTTGTCTGATTCAGCCTCTGTAAATGGGGGACTGTGTATAAATAGGTCTGTAATTCTGAAACCTTGTCAAACTCTTGAATTAAAGTCGAAACTAAAACGTGAATCACATCTTAATTATTTGACTTAAAATTCAGTGTGACAGTGTACAGAGGAAAAACTTCATAATTTTGTCTTTGTCTCGCAATATTAGGGATCTAAATGTAAACCCATCTGTTTGTTTTTTATATCCTCTCACTAATATTTTGGATTATTTCTAGCTTGTCAAAATCAAATCATCAATCACTTTTTATTTAAACCCAGGTGTCATCCACATACCCTAAACAAAGACTTGCTGGTGTTTCAGGGTAGGATAACAGAGGACTCTTTTCTGCTTCTTCCATGTGCAAGTTGTACACACTGGGTCAACTGGGGAACCCATGGCGCACCCATGTTTCTTCCTGTAGTGCTAACCATGGTATGTGAAATAGGTGGAATGAAGACACAGATCCAAGAGCAAACACACTTGGTCAGTGCTGAGAGTGGTCCTGTTGCTGAGGTGGGGATCATCCTGTCATCTCTTACGCACTACCTCCACTCCTTCAGTGACTGGAACACAAGTGAAGAGAGATGTAACATCATACAAGCCCATGAGAGTACATCTTTCACCATCTTACAATGCTGTCATTGCAGCCATTCCCCAACTCTCATTGATCAATTGCCAGTGATCAATGGTCTTTAATCAGTGGTTGTTGACGAATGGTCGTGACAATTTGCATATTAATGATCAAGAAACTGACCTCACAGCCCATTGTTCATCAGCGGTGCTAGATTCAGTCATTGTGGAAATGTATAAGGTTGAGGAAACCTGCAGTGAGCTGAGACTGAAGAAGTCACTTGGATGAGTGACAAAACACTGAAAGCGCTACGTCCAGATGAACAGAATCAACTTTTGGGGATTTACTTACCTGGATGATTGAGTATGCACCAAGATATGATCTCAAATGGGTGTAAAAAAACATCCCCTGTCATCTTAGATGGGTTTTAATAAGTTCTTGCATCTAATGCCTAAACTAAAAAAAAAACACCTTTTTAAATCTCTGCTCAGGGATCATTGTCAAATTACTCGTAGAATGTCCACCAAATGTATATTTTATGAATACGTTGGAGAAAGGCATTTGTGGTTTTCAAGTCATACTTTAAATGCTAAAGACATAAAACCTTGTGGGTGAATCCCAAATATTGTGAGTCCACTGTATTCATGCTTACAAAAGGAGGTTTTCTTATCGGCCTAACTGCAAAGACACTTGTCGGCACATCTTTGCAAGTAAGTGGATAAGGAAAGCATAAATGTGTGAAACCCAGCTGTTTGTGTAGTTGTATTGTGTTTTATTTTGTAATGTTGTTTAGTGGTATCGTGACATTGTTCTCAATCCAGAGAATAAATGGTCCCAGAACAGATAGGGAAAAAATGTAAAAAAAAAACAAAACAAAAAACAGGTAGGTAAATTATTCTCCTATTGCTTAAACGAAGGATAAGTGTATTCAGGTTAAGCAATAACTAAATGATTAAGTCTTTGATTTATTTAACATGCAGATTCAGCTATCATAAACCCACAGAATTTATTAAAATTGCACAAAAAATGTATTATCTATATTGAATCGAAATGAATGGAAAAAAAAGCATATCCGCAACTTTGCTTGTGTCTGTTTTTCAGTGATAAGGCATGAAATAAAAATTAGTGGGCAAGTAAAAAATGTAATATTGTGTTGAATTCCGTCTGGAAGACTGTCATTGTCATTCTACTTTCTGAGAATTTCTTTGTGAAAAGTTTCTGATCCAAGAAATAGTCAATACACTTTCTGTCTACATCACACAGAAGACTTTGTGTTAAATCCTGAGAAATGTCTCTCTATCAGTATGTAAAGAATATGCAGCACTGTAGGTGTGTCTCAGCACAACCTTGAGATATAAAAGAAGGAAACTGCTTAAACACTTGCGACATGTGTACAATACTCTTCTGTTAGGAAATATCATTAGTAGCATCTACATTCAGTTATGAAACTTATATGACTTCCCAAGTTGGAATCAACTGACTTGGACTTTTGCCATTCTGAGGCTTCATTGCAGCCTTTTGGAGGGCTGGTTTCACTCTCCTGGGTCAAGCCATGGCCCTTCCCAGTCTGCCCATGTAGGATAAAACAAATGAAGGGGAACTAATGGTTTAACCACAATTGCAGTACTCTGGAATTTTTGGAAATTAGTATAGCAGTGTATTGTGGTGCATTTGCAAGTGAACAATAATTTTTCTTGCAGCTGCATTCAGTCCCCGTATTTGTTTGTGCTTGTATGCGGTTGAATGCACGCGGCATAGACACACAATAATGCATTGTATGTAAATTCAAGTAACCCTGCATAGTGTGGGCACATACAAATGACAGACACAATATCTAGGACAGCTACACTGGAATTCAGAACACAGACTCAAATGAACTACGACCTCAAATATTATCATAAAGTGTAGATATTGCAAAATTGATCGAGTATTTCTCAGTCAGCCTTTGTGAGGCAGAGGGGTTCAACCTGAGGTTCATGCAGAACATCGCAGTTTTTCTCACAATGATCAAGTTAAATGCAAAGCGGTTGGGTTGCATTGTATACAGATGTTCTCGATATTACGTGTACTCTCTGCAGGTGTAAACACAATTACAAACACACTCGCTCCCCCTACCTGTCCCTCCAAATATAACACAAATCAATTAGAATTCACTTGAGAAATTAATTACCTTCTGTTTGCTTCCCTCCACTAAGCTTTTCATCAAGCATCACTGGGAGAGAGCAGGAGGTGAACCGGATCTTATGATGACAGCATAGCAACATAGACATTATGGTCTGCCAGAACTGTGCTTTGTTTTGGATTGCCATTTTGACTTCACACAGGGACGTCTGCGCTCCCCATTGTTTACAACATTCAAAATTGGTGATCTGGCAGCTGTATGATATTCGTGGCACTTTTCATGTATGAAAACCAGGCATTATCTCGGCTTTTGGTTTACACTGCATCTCTCCGCTCCCTCCCTCTACTCTGTAATCACTGGCTTTTCAGTTGAAACAATTATAAACACACATCATTGAGCGTCATTGCATAATGTCGTTGGACATCGCGTCACAAGAAGAGACCATAACCCAGCCCTTAATCTCTAAGCATGTTGAAATCTTATGATTTCTTATGTTCCTCTGTGCCTGCGAGTAAGAACTGCGGCACTCATCTTCTGTTTTGGTGGCTCAGTGACTAATGCCTCGGCCTTATCTTTTCCTCTTTCAGTGCTTCGATGTGTCATACAGTGTTCCTACCTTCTTAAAAGATCACATTATATCTGGAATGTAGTTTGATTTTTACCTCCACCTACATAAATGACTATACTTGTTGCTTTATGATGGTGGTATGTCCAATTATGGATTAATAAGAATAATGTAACATCAGAGGCTTTGATTAAATTACACTCAGTCCCCTGTCAGCGACTTTGTCACAGGGCTATCTATCCAAAGTCTCCTTTAATCTGATTGCTTCATGTGGATCACAAGTGGATTTTCGTTACTCTCTCAGCCCCCACTTTTCATGTTTTATTAATGTCATATGCTGTCGAGTTGGGTTCTCCTAACTGACTTACCAAGTCATCCTTTTCCTTGTCACAAATCAAATTAGCCCAGGCTGTGATTAATCATCAGGCAGAGCACCCAGTGAAAGGGGGCTGACACCTTATTAATTTCCTTAATTACATCTTGTATTAGGTTTCAGAATCGTCCCGTCTAATTATGCCGCCTTTGACTCCCAAGTCTTTCAACCTGGCTACACAAATAATTTGTGCAACCAGGGGTATTTAAATGGATTTCATTTAATGTAGGCACATGTGATTAATGTAATAAAGATGGGGACAGGAGCGAGTTGTTGAGGTGGAAGATGGTGTAAAATTTGGAAAGCTAGGTTACACGTAAAATGGGCGTTATATCATCTTGTGAAGTTTGAGTTATATTTCCAGTAATCAGTCTTCACTGTAACACTGATTTCATTGCTTTATTAAAGTGAATAAATCGCTGTAATATTGCTGGAAGGTTGTTGTTAAGATAGATTTGAATGTATATAAAAGAAACTATTATGATCTGTTTAAGCTCACATGTTATGTTACATGTTATTGGCTCCACAAGTGACAAAACACGTTTTTAAAGGCTATAATTTCCTTCAGATGTAATCTGGAAAATACTGGTATATTGCTTTTTAGGATGCAGTAAAACAAATATCTGTCTGATGCAGCAGAGAGCTGCGCTTTCGGGTAGCGGAAAATTATGAATCAGCTAAATGATCAACGCATTTTATATGAGCTCATGGATAGGCTTGCAGAGCTTTGCTGCCACTGTCATTATTTGTGTTTAGAAGGCAATTCTGGAGGTGCTGAAATGAAAAAAAGAGATTATGTGCCTGAGTGCACGCACTCTGCCTATGAATCATAGGAGAAGGACTGTGCTGTTTAATCGATGACACATTCCAGGCATTCATTTACTAAGTTGTTCATATGGGGAACGACTTTAAGTAGTTTTGCTCTGAGCACTTCAGGAAAATGCACTGCCAGTGTTACACGAAATGAGAGCAGTGGCAGGGGACATTCCTGTAACAGCCTACAGCAGACTGCACCGGGGGATCACAGCTTCTCTCTAGCTGAACCTTATGCACTAATGGTTCGCCGCACTCAAAAAACCCAGCTTTATTTAAAACACACATAACGGCTGATGTCATTTTTATTTTATTTTGGCTTTATGAAAATATAAAAACTGCACAGTAGATTAGACAAGGCAGTTTCACAGCACTGGTCGAGTGTGCACTGAATGTCTCTTGATTAGGATATACGATGAAACCCCCCCAAAAAAACCCTTCCTTCATATTTCAGCAGCTCTATTGACTTTGTCAGTTTGCATTATGAAAGCATTGTGTCACCTACAGGTATTATGTATACACAGGCCTATTTGTCTTCTATCTACTGTCTGCGAGGGAAGACAGACCGAGAGTTAACTTTGCGACAGCTCCCAGAAAAGCTAATACAGAATAAAGATATGAAGAAGCTGTTGTAGGGATGGTGTGGTGTATAATATCAGCTGACATGTAACTAACTGTGAATGTGAAAGTGGTTGCAGCTCACTTAGATTATGAAACTATATGAGATAAAAACAAGATGTCTTAGTAGACGGCACAGAGCCAGAGGGCCACGAGCTGTTTCTAGCTAATAGATCCACGAGGGACAAGAAGCGAACAGGGCACTCGTTGGATGTTATGCATTGTGGCCACGTTAAGTTTGTCTGATTTTCTGTAGCTGTCGTGGTTGTGGTCAGTGGATTGCATTTATATAGCATATTTTTGGTGTTTTTCTTACTGCTCAAAGTACTTTAGGCTGCAAACCCCAATCGCATAGCACTATAAATCTTTAACCACTTTGTATATCTCACATTTACCTACAGGCAATTTAGAATCGCCAATTAACGCAATGCTCTTCCGACTGTAGGAGAACACTGGATCACCCAAAGGAAACCCACACAAGTACAGGGAAAGCATGCAAACTCCACACAGAATTGCCCCAAGAAGGTTCAAATCAAGAAGCGACAGTGCTAACTACTACACCAGTCTTCCACCCTGCTGTACAATACCATAAAGGCAAGCCATATAGAGACGTAGATCTTCCAAAATGCTATGCTATTTCATATGAAACATACAAATATGAGAGTCTATTGCTTAATTTATAGGCTAATTCCAATAACTTCCTTTTAAACCTATAAATATGTAGTTGGAAGCATTGGGTCACACACTGAGATGTTAAAGCTCAGTTGTATCACAACCATGTCTGTGTACAGCCAGCACGTTTGACCATCTATATCCAGTCACTGATGAAGTCTGACCAATAACAAGTATTGTGCCGATGGCACAAGCAGCAGTGTCTCACTTCCAGTGTGGATCAATGGCCGCCGCCTTGAGGCGCAGACACCATTCTATTTGGGATGATGGCTTGGGGGAAAAAAATCAAGGTGGGAAAGGTAACACAAAATAGAAAATACCCTGGCTAGTCATACCCAGGCACTGTCGTGGGAATAACATCTAAATTGATTTCTGCATCATGCTCATCTTAAAATTCCAATCTAGCAGCGAGGTTTGCAATACTGGCTGCTTAGGTAAAGGCATGTGTTCAGCTCCTTTGTGTACTTGTGTGTGTATATGTCAGTTGCCAGGTTAAGGCGATTTTCTGAAGAATGTATGCCACTATAAGGTATGCTTTTATGGCCCAGATAGCACATCATTCACATTCAATTATTAAACAAGATTTCCACACTGGACTACTGGTTGCAATCGTTTTTTAAAGGTATGCCTGCTTGTGTTCTCGGCACTGTATTCAGTCTGAGTTTAGCACCGACGTACTTCATCTGCCGAGGGGAAATGATCGTGTTGAATCTGAATGAGGCATCGTTGGCCCTCCGGGGTGGCTCCGTCTCCTTGTGGCCTAAAGACTGTGTCCTTCACAATCCCTGCTTGCCCTTGTGCCTCTAATTTGCATACCAGAGAAAGAGGCAGCTCATTGGCTGAGAGTGGAATTGGGGAAAGTGGTTCCATCCTGCAGCCATCAGAAAATCACCTTTACCATTAACCCAGACTAAAGACTCTGCTGAGACTGTGCTATATAACCGCTCAGCTTGTACCTGACACAGGAGAGAATAGCAACAATTCACTTTCTGTCTAGTCAGTCCATGGATTTTTATGTGTTATTGTGGATTTTACATACTTGGTGTTCTGCGTCATGCTGTAATCACAAGGATTCACTTTCAAATTCAGAAAAGAGGAACTTTTTGTGAGACGGCCTTGAGACATGATATAATGTGGAAGAGACAGATCAGAGAATGAATATGAATTGTAGCAATTTATTTGTGAAAATGTTTTAAATTTATTAGATTATGGCTTAATCAAATTTTAGGATTTCTATTATTCGTGAAAGCCTGTGAGGACAGAGCAAGGACTAAACATGTATTTGGTATTTGGCCTTGGTGTATTACTAGCCTAACGCTAGTCTACAACAGTAGAACTGTTAGTAATTTCCAGTTTAAGATTCAGTTTGATCATCCAACGGTACTATTTGTTCAAATTGAACCCACATTTACAGGATAAACCCAATTGATTAGGAAACTCAGGTAACTTAATGGAGAACGAGAAAAACGGAAATTGCATGAACTCGATGACATGGCAAAACTTTTCAGGCAGTATGTGGGCAAGACAAATGCTCTAGTTTGCCTTTCCATCATCCAAACTTTAGATAAGTTCACTGCAGATATTGTGTGTGTGGGCAGGTTTGGACTGACGGCACAGTGCTTTGTCTCTGGCAGGCAGCCTGGGGGCCAGGCCAGTTGTGAACTGTCTATACAATTGTGGACAAACAACATGAAATTGTATCTGACCTCTCCTTAAAAATGCCAAGGTACAATCTTCTCTGCAATCAAAGCAGCATCTGTCTGTCTATCTAGCAGATAGACAGACAGATAGATAGATCTCTGATATGTATGTCTTTATTTCTTTACTGTATGATGTAATTGAAGCCAACACCAGAAAATAGCTGTGTCGTGTTTACTGGTCTGAATTATAGTACTCTGTGGTGCACTGGACATTTTATGAAAAAAATAACGCAATAAAAAAAAAACACAAATTCAACACAAACAAACAGCCTTTTCAACCTGTGAGATGTGCTGTGTGTCCTCATCCTGCGTTGTGTCCTGCATGAAAACATTATTTTGCATTTTATAATCATTAAATTTTGAATACTGTGAGATGTACAAGCTAAACTCATGTGACGTATTCGTGTACTCTGCGGCTCGGAACAAGAAGTTAACTCCTCACTCCTTCCAGTTCGGCTCTTGGTCATTTATTCAGAAGTGGCAAACAATTGAGAAACTGTGTGTTTACAGCTGTCCCGCTGTGTGGATTCAGCACTATGAAAAATGCTCTCTGTTTAATGGGAAAGTGTGAACTGTGAAATCTCCCAGGGAGGCTGCTCTGTGACGACATCGGCGCCCCTTGTGGGACATGAAATGTCATCCTCAACGCTCGGCCATTCAGCATGTGCAGCATGATGGATTTTAGTTTGCTGCGTTTTGGGTTGAAATGGGAGACGAAATAAGGTGAAGAAGTGTAAAGGAGCACGGAAATAAATTATCATTATGGCAGCCGCTGACAATCATAGACAGGCTAGTCATTTGGCTGACAAGGGTATTGGTGGTTGGTGGGTACGGTTAAGTGTCATGGGACTAGAACAGTGATGTATTGCATACCCATCAGAGTATGTGCTCATTTGTTACAAACAATGGTGTACAGCAGGGGATTGGTGTGTTTCACTTGAAAGTATGCGGTTGAATCAGTTTCAGCTTTTGTGTGTGTGTGTGTGTGTGTGTGTGTGTGTGTGTGTGTGTATCAACTTTGTGTTTTGTCACCACTACAAGTTCTTTTTAAAAAAAGGTGTGATGAACATGTTAGCTGTGACAGTGCTGCCACTGCTCCCATTTGTTGAGTTCAATAATTAAAAGGATTAATTCTACTCTGTCTGATACTGTGCTATTACATTTCATAGAAAATGGGCCACTGGTAATAATGCCCAAAGTTGCAGAAAATAGCTATCATTGAGGGGAAGTTTTAGTGTCATTAATGATTTTCGAACACTCTTAGTTGTCCAGCTCTAGTGAATGATCATTATAAAGCTGATATTCACCGTGACTCATGGCCATAATGACTGTAATTATAGGCCACAAAGCCCCCACAGGTAAGGAGTGTGCCCTTTCCACAAATTATAGGTTGCTATCCAAAATGATTAAAGAATATGAATGTGATAAAGTGCGAAGACAGAAGTGCCGTCAAAGAGGAGTGAGGCTCTTTATGAAAGCTCCTAAAAGCAGCCAAGCATTTACCTTCTATGCAGGGCAAAAGTTTAGGTTTTACTTGAGATACCCTTGGAAGTTACAAGTGCAAGTTTTATAAACAACACTGGCCGACATCCTGCGCGCACATCTCGGCTGCATGAAAAGGGTTGTCCTTGCTGTCAGGCGTTGATTAGCCATCCAGCGTGATGTGGTCATGGCTGTCTCCCTGTCTCAGTGGGAGGTCGGCAGGACTTGATGGATGTCTCTCTTTTGAGATTGTACAGTCCTGTGGCGTGGGAGGAGGACCTGGCCCCGCTTATTTATTCATGCTGGGCTCCTTTCTGCTTTGTCTAAAATGGTGCAGGACCTCCCTCCACAGCACGACTCCATCATTTCTGGATAGAGCTAAGCAGTGCATAAAAGAGAATGAGAAAAGGCAAAAGGAAAAGCACCTCTTCCGTTTCTGATCCCCAAGCACCTTTTAAGCAAAAAAAAAATCCACTTAGAACTGCATAAGTAGGAAGGGAGAAATCGCTTGATTTCCTACACGAGCACCGAATTTGAGGATAATCTTCACAGTACGTCGTCGCAGGATGTATTTCTCCCAGACTCTGGGTCTAAAATACACACACACAGGGATGTGCGTGTAAAAAAAGACAAACGTTTATGGCAACAAAAAAGCACCCGCAGACAGGTCGTGCATATGCACAAACTCCTCTACTGTTTCATTTTCTTTAGTACAAGCTAAATAAGACTTAAGGACGGCCAATCCCAATAAATAGGAGAAAACAAAGACGGAAATGACCCATTCAGGAGGAGAAAGCAGTCTCTCTCTCTCTCCTTTACTATATTCCCTCATGATTCTGGCAAGACCACTGGGAGATTGATGTCTCTGTCTTTTTCATACCTTCTGTGACTGCTCAGCGAGGCACCGGGCTCCACGAAACTAGCCAAATTCCTAAATGATGAATGTACACTAGTGCATCCACTGGGACAAGAAACGAATCTAATATCTGCCGAGAGAGGAGGTTGATATTGAAAATCATCTGGAATTTTGCCTGGCCTGATATTGAAAATCCTTATTCTAATTGCATGAATGAATTGAATGCTCTGTTTTGATAAATCCACTCTGCCAGCAAGGGAATTGTATAAATGAAGCATCACAGATCCGTTTGTGTTTACCGCATGTGTGTGTGTGTGTTTGTGAGTGTGTCTGTGCCCGTAAGTCATTTTCATACCCGTCCTGTGCCGTTCTTGATTGCTTGTTTACTCAAGCAAAAACTCTGTTCACAATGTTAACATATAAAATAAATGAAACTCTGACGAGATCTTCCACCCACATATTACAACATATCAAATAGTCGTAAGAGGAACATTTTTCAAAATATCAGTCACCTTATGGAGAAATGGGAGGCAGCATATCAGTATAGAAAACCATTTTTATTTCTCATAAGGCTGTCCTGTAATGTACTTATAGCTACTGGGGGATAACTATGTTTCTCCTTTGTGACTAATACTTTCTCACTGTCACTTTGAATAAATCATCTCTCTGGTGTGTGTAAGAGGAACATCTACATTACAGACACTCTCACCCGTGACCACTCTCCGCTGCAGAAACGTAATTGTCCTATTATGGTCAGAGTTTCTCTGATGTGTCTGAGGGGAAAGGTCACGGGTGGGTGTTGCTGCTTTCTTTAGTGAGGCAGTTCTATACAGTGTTTTCCTCAGCTTTACTGAAACAACAAGCGCTTTCTGGAGTAACCAAACAACATTGCTGAATGACAAAAGTGAGCAGAACTTATTTTTATGATTCCGTTGTGGCTTTTTCCCCCAATGCGAAGCAGTCCTAGACACACCGCACCGTGACGACAGCCTCTGGCTCACGTTCAAGGGTTATTCAGGATTCCAACACGGGCTTGAAATCTGTAAATATATTTTTCAGCTTCTTGGATCTGTCAGCTTAACATGTAATGTATTTATATATGTGTATATATACACAAATTATCTTACATACAAAGAAAAGAAGTGCTCATGAATTTACACTGGGCATGCCCACCAATAAAAGTCAGAATGTTCGTCGTGGAGGATGAGCGTGAGGCCATGGGGTTGACCCTAAAGCCTCTCTGAGAGTCTTCATTAATCGACCTTTCTAGCGGTAACAGCTGACAGTTTCCTCGGTGCAGCCACAACAAAGCGATCAGCCTCAGGTAGTGAGTCAAATACAAATGCTTTCCACACAGAAATAAAAATAAACCGACGTAATTTCCCCCAATGTGCCCTCAGTTCCACAGATTCAGGTTCAGGTCTATGAAAGTTTGCCAACAAGTTCACCCTCAGATGGGCGGGGAGAACGTCTTCAAATTATGTTTTAACAACCTCTAAATAGCCCCTGCTAAGCTGCTTCAGTTCTGAATAGGGAAACAGAGTGAGGGAAGAGTAGGTCAGAAACTGGCCACAGCTGTGTGGAAGAGGAGAGTCACCAACATGGAGCTCATTGATCAAACACGGGATTAGTCTGGTTTCAAATCCTTGGCACCACGCGAGCAAAGCTGTTTTATCTGGGTGGATATCCTTTCTATGGTCCCAGGTAATCCAGTCAGTAGCCGTGGATGTAATAGTTTTAGTCCATTCGATGAGAAGAGAAAGGGTACATGAGGGGAAGGAGCCTGGCGCTGAGCCCTGCAATGGGAGCTCTCTGTTAGGTCCTGGGATGAATCTGCAACACAGAGGAAGAAGAGGAGAGGAGAGAAAACACACATATGCTTAGATCGAACAAAGGCATACAAGTGTGTGAGGATTAGACCCCGAGGAATTGCTTCGTTCGCACGTTTAAAAAAAAACCCCAAAAAACTAGGGGAGTCTTTTGAGCTGTGGAGGCTTTGTACAGCCCCGTCTCACCTCCTGATTTATGCTGTGACAGAAAACGGAAAAACAGACAGCTTATATGCTTGGAAACCACACTGAAGATGGAGGGTTATTTGGCATTTTTATGTGTACCAGGATAAATCAGCAAAATTCTTTGCATAGGAAACCCTGGTGTGTTTCCATGCTGTGCATGTCTGCTTCATGGTATAATTTTTAGCATATTTTTGCCTTTAACATTGAGCAGTTTTGCAGGCCCCCTCACAGCCTGCTGCAGCACCTTCATTTGAACCTTAATAGTCAGCCAGCCAATTTCAAACGACCTGATAAAATAACGTTGGCTTTTCTAAATGGGATTGGGGGCCCCTGCTGTGGAGTCTGAGCTGTCTCGCCATGACTCTGGTTCAGGGACTCTTATTCAGCCCCAGTTGCAGATCTGGACACTTTTCAAAGCTCCGTTGTACAGCCTTGAGACTGCTATTGAAAGTCCTGCTTTTCAGCATCCTGCTCATCCTGAAGCTCAATAAAAACGGTGCGCACGATGTCTGCAACAGTTACAGTTGTCGAGTTCCTTAATCTCTTTTTATTGTCGCAACAAAAGCATGAAAGAGTTTCATCACATTTCTGACTTATGTTACTGCTTTAAGAGTTTACATTAAAGAAACATCATGTTTCTCGCGCACGGCGGTGCCAATTAGAAATCCCATAATCCTCTTCAACAAAGAAACACACTCATGGCATTTCCAGCAGTCTTGGCAGGTGGCAACCAGGTGTATGAATTTAATTATGGAGGGTGCTGTGTTGGACTCTGTAATCTCTAACTCACAGTCAGAGCTCCAGTAACTTGTACATGCCAGTAAGCAAGCCATGTGACTTTGTTAGCTGTCCTTCCTCAGTAACAGTAATGTGCACCTATATTCACTCATTCCATTTATGAGGAGGTCTTATGATTAATATCTGAAACCATACGAAAACACGTGCATCTGAAAATATAATGCAGTGCAGCCATAGCACCGACAGACTTGTTATTGACTTGACAGAATAATTGAATGCAGCGGCAAAGTAAAAATTTTAGCAGGCCATTTATTTCATCTTTGAGCCGTAATTCAATTTTGTTGCAAAACACCGATTTGACACCAGTTGTAAATGAACATCAGCTCATTTATGCAATTTTCAAGAGCCAAGAATCATCCATTATTCTGCCTTTCTTCCCAGCAGAGTGGTGGATTTTGTCTTCAGGACATTTAGTATTTAAAAAATATATATTTAAAGATTTTTTTCTGGTTTCTCTGCAACATTTCTGGCAGATACCTTAGTCTGGGGCAGATATAGACAGTTTTTTGTTGACAGTATTTCAAGAAAATCTGTAACGTGTCTTCTTTTTAAAACATATACCAGATATTAATGCATTATCTGTATAAACTAACAGTAGAAGGAAAATATATTTAAAATGTCAGCTGAACACAGAATTGTTCATTCCAAATAATGTTCATTTTAGCATCTATTTTTTTAATATTTTGTTTACTTCTTTTATAACTTATATGCGGTCAGTTGCACAATTGTAAACATTTCATGTAAAGAGAATTTTATAGATTTTACTTAAAGATGCAAATACAACTTCTGGAAAAAGTAGCGTGTGAGTGGTAACAATCACACTGACTTATTTGTGTTTTAGGGATTTTTTTTTTTAATGCAGTCGTTAAATCGTCTGACAGGAACAGCAGGATTGATGTAGTCACCTTTTTAACTCTTTTGAATGATTCACCGCAGCTGTTATTATGTATGCTTTAAATAGCTACTCGGATTTAATATTTCCTCCTCCGGGTCTCTTTCTCTGTATAGATTCTCAATTTTTCCCAATGATTTTAAACACTTTCCCCCCCCTCTGGGCTCATCTGTCCAGCATTTGCATATGTATGATCTACTGTCTGGTGACATATCAAAATTACCTCTGCCAGAACAAAAGCAGTAACAGGTTACACCACTGAGGATCACTTTCGGTCTGAAATGCAATCCACCAGAGGTTTGTTAGCGGGAAGAGAAGGGTTGTATGCAAATGTCGTCATTTCAACCCACATATGCATGTAAGAGCAACTAAAAGTGTCCTCTGTTCTTTTTTGTCCCCTTCAAGCAAACAGTGCAGCGAGCACAAGTGGAACGCTCAAGGATTTCCTGCCTGTTCCCATCTTTGCTGGCAACTTAGGTGTCTGCATTCTAATTTGCTGGGTGCATTAAATTGCAATTTGCTCAGACTTCAGTTAGTAAAAAGACCCAAGGACAATTGCCTTAACAAAAGGATTTAGTGCAAACACAGCCTACCCTTTCCCCTTTCTTGTTTAGTGCTGAACAAATCAATCATGCTTGCTCAGAAACCACTTGAAATAGCACTAAAGAGGACCCTCTGAAAACAGAAGACTCCAGACAAGAAAATACATCAAGATCCATTTAATGTGACATTGACAATGGATAAAGAAAAGCAAATGAACATAAATTAATCAGCAGCACTTGGAATGAACTCCTTCACCATTACTATGTATAAATATGTCATAAGGATGACAATCTGGGCACTTTTGGGAGTCTGAACCGCATCTGTCAGCTTAGAGTCTCATCCTTTAAACAAAGTGGATATCTCAAACAATGCACTGTTTATGATTAGTTTATAATTTTTCTGTTTGTCATCGTGATGACATTATACAAAGCTGAAGGAGAAAGAAGCGTTGTCAGGCTCAGAGATGGAACGAATCATTCCTGGGTGAAGCTGGACTGTATGCGGCACGGCCGTTTGGAGTTCATTTTGATCAACTTCAGAGCTCGATCTCCCGATTTGACAAATTAGATGGTGAAGCATCTGCTGGCAGGTCACTTTTGCTCTCGGGCTATCTCACAGATGGGCTACATCCTGTCACAGTGTGTTATTTTGCTTGAAAAAGTGCCCTCTGCTCCTTTTAATAAGGGACTTGCGGCACACTGAACAGCAAGTAAATCATGTCAGACTAGCTGGAGATGGAACACACTGAAAAGTGTGAAAGATGGTGCTCCACTTAAATGTAACGCTTTGCACTCACTAATCTGAACACTAGTGGAAATATTGTGTCTTTATACAGTTTAAACAACTTCTGTAGATGAATAAGAAATGTTTGCTGCAGTGTGAAATCACTAGAAAAAGTTCAAATTCATGGGATGCGGGATGACGCTCGTATTAGATATGTATCACATTCTCGCTTTGATAGTGACAACATATTGATATTCACTCTAGTACACTAACAATGAGGTTATTAAATGGATGTAATTTTTTTTCTCGCTATCATCAAACGGGGAGAAGAATGAATAAGAGAAAAGATGCTTCGATTACAGCCTCTCTCATTCTGCCTGTCTCTTTTAAGGTGTGTAATTGTTTGGAGGGAGCAGAAATGGATTGATCTATTTAGCCAGTGGAGCGGGTAATGCAGATCTATGGTGGGCGAGTGTTTTGGAAGGTGCTCCCCAGCCTCGCTCTCACTGTGACTTCCACAAACAATAGGGCCTGCCTTGTCTGCTGATACAGAACAGGCAATGAAGGGCTCCCTCTCTGAAAGACATAAGGAAAGAAAAGAAGAAACATGGGTGTCAGGCACTGGCTTTTTGCTTCTTGCTTCTTACTTTGAATGCCAATTTTTTGTGAACGATGATGATGATGAAGCCTGTCTTTGGCTGTACATGTACGCACGCCTGTCTCATTGTGTTTCACTTGCGCGTTTCAGAACCAAATAAAAACTTCTAGGTGGAACAAAATGACTAGGAAAAAGAAAACACGCCGCTGTGTTGTGAGTTTGGTGGCTTGTAAAGGAACAAATACAAATGAGGCAATTTGGCCTGAGAGGCAGGTGAATGAGGAATGTTGATTAAAAAAGAGAGCAGAGTGCAGGATAAAAGCCCTTTCATGTAGCCTGTGGGCTATGCTGTGTGCTGATAGCTGCTTCAACAAGACCCTCTGAGGGGGATCAGGACATCAAGTGGCCTCTGATAAGAAGCCACACAACGAAAAGGGAAGAGATCTGCCCGCCAGCCTCAGTTGTGCACACATGAGTGTACCCGTACAAACACAGACATATCAAACACATCAAACATGTGCGTGCATACACAACTAGGAGCACACACACATGGAGGAGCAAGTAGCATGTCACAGATTAGTGCCTAATGGGATTGGCAGACCGGTGCAAGGCGCTGTAATCAAACCCACACAGTGGCCGATAGCAAAAAACAGGACATGGAACAAAGGAGGCAATGAAAGGAAGAAGGACAGATCCTGCCATTACACACTGATCACAGACAGCAAGGTTCTGCTAAGAGGCGGACCCGACTCTGTGTGTGTGTGTGTGTTTCTACAGTGCTCTGTGAATGCGCTGCTATAGCATGCTGTATGCATATGTATGTTAAGCCATCTGCGCACTAAACATTTTACTGATACATGAGCCACAGTTTCTGTAAAAAACTTTGTAGCAACTTGCTTATTATTTATGCGTGCTCTGCCTGCGCTTGGTGATAAATATTTACAGTGGGTGGCGGTGCGATCAGTATTTGTGTCACGCCTGCCTAATCATGCACGGCATGTAAACACACACTTGATTATTTCGCACTGAGTATTTGGGTTAATGGGAAGTCATTGAACATGAGTTGGTCCCACTCCTACTGCCCAACACTCAAATGCATACAGTGATGTGAGAGAGACGTGAAAACATAGAAGGAAAAAAAAAGAGAACAGCTTAAAAAAAGACTAACCTTTACAGAAGCAAGAATGCAGCTCAATTTCTGTTGACGCATCCTCTGCATTTTGCTTCCGGAAGCTAAAAAGGGGAGTATGGCTGGGTGTTCTGCAAAGAGAGGGTCAAGAAAAGAAGGACACGTGTGTATTCGGTAGAAAAGCACCTTCAGGCCTGACCTTTTTACGCTCTTCTCTTAAGATTTTGACATTAGACCAAAGCCATGTTACAGTATAGCTTTTCCATCTTTTGTGCGCAGAAATTAACAAACTCGATTTCTGCATCTCAAGAGAGTAAATAAATAAAATAGGATTCACTGCCTCTACTTTACTGTGCCAAAAATCTTGAGCCACCCTGCATTGCTTTATATTTTGTTAGGAAAATAGCTAATAGGTGCAATGATTTATTGAAATCTGCAAACATACATTTAGGACAAAAAAAAAAAGCATTTTGTTTCTATGCAGGTATCCTTTTACTGCTCTGGCAATGTGACTGGGATCATTGTCATGCTCGAAAGTGAAGCTGTAATCAATCAGATGCTTTTCCAGATATTATTCCAACATAGATCAAAATCTGATGGTAATTTCTCTTTTAATAATTCCAACAATCTCCAACACCACTAAACCATGACAGAGCCTCCACCGTGTTTTACAGATGGCTGTGGACCCTTACTGTTGTGCTCATTGCTGATACATACTGATGATAATCTGAACCAAATTTGGATTCAGCACTCCGTAAGACTTTTCAGTTCAGTTCTTGTGCAATTTGGCGTACGCCAGCCTCTTCTCCCTGTTTCTCTTCATTAAGATCAGATTATTGACAGCCACACTTCCACTGAGACTGAACATTTCTGATGAAGCTTTAGAGGACAGTAGATCAGCTGAATAGCCAGAGGCATCTCTCAGGTCTTGGCTGGATTTCTTTTCCTATTTCTTAAGGACATTAGATACTGTTCACCTGCTTTTTGGGCCTGTCAGTTCTTTGTTTGTCCTCTACTTGCCTGGTGTCCTAAATTGTTTTAACACAATGCACACCATGTTGACAATAGCACTTTGGGAATGACCTTGTTGGTGCAAAAATATTCTATGCCTGTTAAACCGTGTTATCGTAAGTGTTTTTCATAGTTTTGACTAAAGAATTAGGAAGAAGTCACATGCTTTTGCAAAAGGCTGCTAGTCATAAAGTGTCTAAAGATATGATTTAAAATTGGTTCTTTGCTAAGTTGTCTGCGATGTGGCAATATAATAATATAATACAGATGCGGTTCATATAATACTATTTGGCTGATTTATGAGTCAGTGTTAAGCGACTCATCCAAAACACAAAACAGAGAGCGCAGGTATAAGAGAAGAGAGACTGGAGAATTAGTGAAAAAGAAATGTCAGAAAGCCTGCCCAAGACATTTTTAAATACCTGGCTCCTTTGAAGTGAAATGCAAAGAAATGACAGGTTGCTCAAGACTTTTGAACAGTACTGTTCATAAGATCATTTTAAATCGACTTTCTTCACATTATGCAGTGGGCTGCATTGATACTTCTAGATGCATTCTAAAGAGTAAACCAAGTACTGCACCTTACCTTGACAAGCTGGCAAGACCCCATTCGATCAACTTCTTTCTGAAAATTTTAAGCCTGCGATGGCTGTGAGGGGCCCCTTTGAAAGCTTTATGTCTATTTGCTGGCACATAAATCTACAGAACAACCTTGGGAAGCCCCATGACGTCTAGCCTTCACTGGCTGTTCCCCGTTTCTCTACTATCACATTAGCCTCTGCTGCTATTCAAAGTCATTGTCACCAAGCACTGGAAGGGAGAAAGGGGGTCAATTAAGTGAATACAAATCAGGTGATCAACTTGTCACAGTGCTGGACTGCTGGCTTCGAGGACTAAACTCTGCATTATTTTTGCATACTGCAATCGAAGTGAGTGCGCAAAGCTGAAAAAGCAGTGGAGGAGCAGAGCAGCCATTAACTTTATGTCGTTGACAAGTGTGGCCTGAGGCAGATCCCACCTGTTTGTTTACCACCTGCTTTATATTTATTTTTTTACTACTATGGGCCATTAGATAGGTTGCTTACACTGAACAAAACCAACCTTGTTATAGAGAGGGCACAGCTTTTGGATGAATTTCTTTACAGTGCTATTTCAGCACATTTATATGGGTTTGAAAATCTGCGTTTCAATGTGTGCAGCAGCAGGCAGTTGACAAGTTCAAGAAAAACGATTAAATTTTAAGTTGTCTGGCTATATGCAATGCATTGTGTGGAAACGGTGTAAGTGTGCTGTGTCGTATGGTTGGTTAGGTGTGCATTTCTACTCGCAGCACAGAAATGACAAACACATGCGTGTAAAGTATGCGTAGAATAGCTTCTCTGTATTATGAGAGTATGTGTGTGCATGCAGATGTAGGCAGCTGAACTTAAGTGTGTGTGATTTCTCACCCTTGTGGTCTTGATTTTGTTCCCAGAGGAGCACATCCATCCAGAGTTGTCAGGCAGAGTCTTACACTCTTCTCCCTCCAGACACGGTTCCATCTCACACCACCATTTCCCAATTACAATGGACGCTGTGAAAGATGAGCACAGACACATAACAAAGCAGCATTAGTTTAGACACATAGTTCCCTGCCCTCCAGCCCCGCATCCACTCATAAACTGGACTTCTCTTCTACTTGAAACATGAAATACAGAAGGAAAAAGAAATAACTAAAATGGGAAAAAGATTTATTTGTGCCTGCATGTGTTTCACTTCAGTACAGCTGTTATTGCTGGTTCCCTCCACTCCTCTGCTCTTTGTTTCACTGTGTGTGTTTCCTCTTCATTGTGTGATCCGTGTGCAAAGTTCCACACACAAAGAACAGAGCGGGACAGACAGTGACTTTAAAGTAAAGACAGCCACAGCTGAGGTGGAGAACAGGGAAAAATGAGTGTTTAAATAATAAGTCAAGTGTCAAAATCACAATTGCTGGGATTAAATCTGTAACATATGTACTGTATGTACATATGATTTATCACAAATCCCATTTCACTCCCCTGTGAATGTAATATTATGTTCTCTGTTTGCATTTGTTTCATGTGTCATGTTCAAAGTACGTTACTCATACCTAACTTAGTGGAACCATAGTGGAATTTTCACTAAGAATGAAATGAAGTCCTTGAAAAGGCACTGCAGGCTAGTAATGGTAATGACAAGACTTGAAGAAATGGAAGCAGGATGCATTGAAAAGCAACAAATTCAGTTTGTAAAATGTGGGGATAAATCACTGTTTAAAGGACTAATTAAAAAAAATTGTGTTATTTTCAAGATTGTGTTTTTCAAATGGAAAGCATAAAATGTATAGTAACATACAATTTAAAAACATAAGGATTAGTATTCGAAATGTGGGTGGAATCGCACATGCGGAAAACTCCCACACAAACATATTTGGTGTGCAAATTATCCACACAGGCAGAATTGTGAGCACTTACACAGAAGCAGCCACACATTATATTACGAGCATCTCCAGAGGAACATCCAGCAGTGTCTCTAAATGAATATTTTTCCTCCTCTTTGGCCTCAGAGCAATTGTATTGTTGCTGCATGGGTACTTTAGCTGTTGACAATAATGTCTTATACCAACAGAAATTAATCATTATTTTGTTTTGATATAGCTACATTGCATGAAGGGGAGCAATCTCATTTTTAATCAAAACTAATTGCCTCTCATCAACTGAATTCTTCCTCCAGCTATTTAACAAAAGCAAATATGTTCTCATCTTCACAACAAGATGTCTTTCCCTCCCCTTTTCCCATTCCTCTTTCTCTCTCTCTCTCTGTCTGTAGGTACATATATGTTTTGTTTTTACCCAAAGTATATATGGCATGTTAAAGAGCACCATACATGCACTTTCTAACAAGCAAATCTTTTTATGCAGTAATTATGGTAAATGGTAAATGGCCTGTATTTGTATAGCGCTTTACTAGTCCCTAAGGACCCCAAAGCGCTTTACACATCCAGTCGTCCACCCATTCACACACACATTCACACAGAGTGTTAAAAAATTACTTTGTTACTTCTTCTAATTAACTTACTTCAGTCCATATGTTTTTATAGTTGCAAACCACCAGCCTCCTGGGTGTTTCATAGCTTCTGCGTCACTGAGCATTATAGTGCTTATACCATTGCTACTTGCCAACAAACTGCCATATGTAAAAATGCCATATGTAATACAACTAAAAATATCAGTTACTCATTTTCAAATATAGCTCATTTTGCTCTACGCTTCCACATTAAAATCCCTCCTGGTTGTCCCAAGTGCAATACACATTAAAAACTGCATAAATGGGTTTTTCACTGAGAAGCTTCATGTCTTTTGTTTGAGCTTGTCGTTGGTGGTTACACAAACAACTCTAGTTCTCGCGAACTTACACTGAGGCTCAGCTATTCCTTCCTTTGCCTACGCTTTGATACATGGATTAATCAGGTTACTAAATGCTAATCTTAACCTTACAACCAATAAGAATTTTAAATGGCCATCATCTAAGGCTGCTAAATTATGGAATTTACTTTTCTTTTATTGAATAATAACAAAATCACAAGTTCTTCGCTTGATCTGATTGATTCAAGTGGGTGTGAATGTATCAAATTGATTTTTAAACATAAAAGAAAATACCAGAACCAGCCCAAGCTGTAGTTTAGATTCAGTTGAGCATACGGGGTAACATCCTTCCCTGTGCATTTTATATAGTTTTGTAGTATTTTTGTCTTCTAAATTTTTAAATTCCACTCTAGGTTCCCACTGCAATTTGAGTGGGAACCTCTCTTCAAGTTACTGTAAATCCCAGCACAAATCAAAACCAGTCTTTCAAAGTCAAGCTGTGATTCATTTATTAACCATGAAGTTTGAAAAAAGAAACTTTTTGTTTTTCACACTCCTCCGTTAGAGCCTTCTGACAGAAAAAGTTAAAACTTCAAAGCAGGTTTTCAGATGACAAGTGATCTCTTGTCCCAACAGAAATTTTGCAGCATGCACTGTGCTTTCTTAAATTCACTCTTTAAAGAGCATCTTTCCTTTTATCTTGTTGACGCAAAGAGGACGTGAAGGTCAAATTATTGGGTAAGTACAATGAGTTAAAACTGTATCATTTAATTTTCCAAACCTTGTTTTTTTTTCTGAACCATTTGGAAAATATACTTTTTTTACCCTCCAGCATGTGTTGCCAAGGTTACAGACCAACCACCAATCAATTGTGAGCATGAGCAACATGCCGTCTCTACCTGATGGAAGAAGACTGTTAAAGTGCCGTCCCTCACAGCACAGAGTGTGCTACAGTTCAGTGTGAACCAACACACACATACATATACACCAGAGAGAGACTGGACCACTGCTGTTCAGTAAACTCACCATGTTATGTTGTCTCCTCCTTCATTTTTTCCCCTCCATGAGCCCCAAGAATACTAAATACAGGAACGAGAGCATCCACTAACCGGCTGTAAATTCTCCCTTTGGCTTCCCCTGTGGCTGTTTACCTTATACACTAATTACATGTTGGTCCACCATAAACTGTGCTTCCTTATCTTGGCTTTCTCCGTGTCTTAAATATTTCCCATGTTTAATTATGTTCACATTGAGCTGTTTTAGGTGTCAAATCATAAGTATGCATGAAGCCTTCATTAAGTTGCAAATCAGAACTAGACTTGAGGAGATGTGTTTAATCATTTCTACTGAGTGATGATGATGTGCCGTGGTGTTACCATTCTGCTAGTCCCATCCCGTCACTCCAGAGAGTGAACAGGAAACCAAAAAGTTGTTTTTCAATACCCCAACAACCCAGGAGGATTTATAGCCAACAATGTGAATGCTGAGTTCACTTGAAATTGAAGAACGGTAAAGGAGTGCCTGGCAAAACAAAAATCAATTCCTTTAAACCAAACCAGGAAGACAAACAAAAAACAGGAAAAGGCACAAAAAGAAAGATGAATAAAAAGAAGAAAAAACAAGGTGGGAGATTAAAAAGCTGCATCACATGAGAACTGCTTAGCAGTGAATTGACTTTCTTCTAACCCTGAAATGCTTCCACATGAAGTAGATTGTTCATACAGCAGTCTAAAAAAAACGCATTGAATGCAAAAAGTTTGTTTTTCTGTTTTTTATTCATCCCTCAATTTTCCTTTCGTTTAGGGGCAGCTGTAGCTCAGAAGGTCAGTGGCTTGAACCGTGGCTCCTCCAGCGAGGATGTCAAAGTATCCTTGGGCAAGCTGAACCCCAAATTGGCCCTGATGCATCTATTGGAGTGTGAGAGGGTGTGTAAATCTTAGACAAAAGCGTTCGAAGGAATAAAATGAAGTGCTATGGGGTGAATGAGGCTTGTGGAAGGCAGCAGTTTGAGCACACAGCTGGAGCAGAAAAGCACTATGCGTGTACCAGTCCACTTTATTAGTGACTAATGTAAAAATATGCAGTGTTTATAATTAGGGAAGAGCCATAATTCTAGCTGACTGTTCGCACTTGTTACTTGTTGATTATTAATGATTTTTTTTGCTAATTTGTAAATGGTTATTATATTGAAGAACATTTAGTAACACTGATATGAGGCCTCATTTTCAGTACTGTACAAAAGTCTTAAGCTACCCCTCATTTTTTATATTTCGCCAAATTAAAGAACATTTTCAGAAAGAAACTGATTGAATTGCCAGCCTGTCATTGTGAGATGAGGACTTGGTTTACTTTGAAATCCATCTATAAGTTTCAGTTTATCCACCCATCATTTATTTGCCTTTTGGTTTAAAGAGCCAGACTTTATTGCAATTCTTAAAGTGGTCTTTACTGGGTTTCCTGAAGGGCAAAGGTTTTCTTTTGACATTGGCAGCTTTTTCACTCATTGTACCATTTTTAGAAGATTTTCTTTGCCTGTTTTTTGTTTGCTTGTTAAGTTACTTAACCTTAATCTATGAATCACTCAAGAATAAATAAGGCACCTTGCTCAAGGACTGAATCAGTTTAGTGTGTAACAGACACTTAAATTGTATCTTAGTCACTCTGTTACTTGTCACAAAAACACACAATTTCTTTCCATTCTTTAGTTGAACCTAGGAAAAATGCCAAAGATCAAACAGTTGGACAGGTATAAAATAGTGTTTTTGAAACAACAAGTAGAGGTAAAGAGGTATTAGCTGAAAACCTGGCATATATTGTCATGGTGTGCAGTGGGTTCTTAAAATTTTTTGATGAAAGTTGTAGAGGACGAACAATGACGCAGCAGGACTAAAAATCTACAGTAGAACAATATAAGAAAGTCTGAGAGATGCATCTGACCCTTCAGTTGGTCTACTTACTGTTCAGTTAAGCTTCAGCAGAAATGGTCTCAGCTGAGGGGTTTCTATCAAGAAGCCATTCTTCAGGAAGGGAAACAAGTAGAAAAAGCTGATGTATGTCAAATTACACAAAAATCTGACTGAAAATCAGTGGCAACAGGTATGACTGAGTGACTAATCAAAATTTGGCATCAATATTTATGGAGGAAGTCAGGAGAGAGGTACAACAGTGAGTGTCTACATCCACCTGTAAAACATGCAGTGATGGGAATAACGGCATTATAAGTAACGGCGTTATTTTTTCAGGAACGAGTAATCTGACTAATTACTATTTCTATCGTTACAATGCCGTTATCATTACTAACAAGAAAATGCTGTTTTTCAACAAACAGATGGTTGAAGTTGTCTTCAGCTTACTGCACCTTATATCAGTTGCACGGAAGTAGCTGAGCTACGTAAGTAATCTGGATGCTACAGCTTTAAGCAGCTGCGCACGCTCCCGCGGGCGGCAATCACTTTTTGGCACAACACCTGGAGCGAAGGGGCAAAACAATCGCATGAATGCTGCTGTTTGACTGAGGAAGAATAAAGTAGTCGTGGTAATCCAATCACACGACCACTTCAAGATGACAAAGCAACAAGGTGATATACACCAGTTTTTAAATAGTGTTGATAGGCCACGTAAAACCAGAGTCATGATAAACAATATATACGCGCATTTTTTCCTCAATAGTTTCGTCAGTTTACTGTCTAAGGACAGCGCTAGCAAGCACTCTCTGCTTATGACCAAAAATAAATAAATAAATAAAACAAAACAAAAAACAGTCCTTTCGTGTTGGTGAAAAAATATACATTAAACATGTTTGTGGTTGTTATAGTGAAAAATATAACTTTTTCTACTTGGATTTTATGTTTTTTGTCAAATTTTAGATCAGTGGTGTAAATATAGTATATCAACCATCAGTCATGTATGCCTCCTCAGCGCTGAGCTTCTTAGACTTGTAGAAACTCTGTTTTTGCCTTAAGTTACTTCCATGTATGTTTGCATATCAATAAACTGCTACATGCATTTCCGATTTTCCTAGCAATATAAAGAAATGGGTGGCTAAAAGTAATGCATATTATTGACCTTTCCTTCCACCTTCAGTTTGTTTGTTTGTTTAGTTGCTTCATTGTAAGCTCTTCTGTAAAAGACTTTTTAATGCTAAAATCTGTGCTTTTCATTTGAACTCTCTGATGTTCTTCTAACGTTAACTTAAAATGACCCTTACTTGTTTTGGATTGAACTTGATTGAAACTACACATGAAAGCCCACGGGTTTACATACTGAACTTGGACAATCTATTTCATATCTGTTTTTTTTTACTTTAAAAAAAGCCCCTTTCACTCAATAATTTCCATGTTGTTACATTCCAAACATCATTCTGCATATTGAACTTCCAGTGTAACCTTCAATAGTCAGAATCATCTTTTATCTGTGTGTTTATGTGTGTTTTAAAGGAGACAAAAATTGTCTGTGCTCACATCCGTGCATCTTATTTTACAACAGATTATTGTTTGAAAGCCAATCATGCTCTAAAATAATGTATATTGAAACCTTCAGTGAAGAAATAGGTACAGTGATTGAACATAGAGAGAACGCTGCCATTTTTGGGTGTATCACTGCTGTGGATTAAAAATGTATTTAAAAACGATGTACATGTAGTGGACATGTAATTTTACCTTTGTTTTGAGATCAGCTACTACATATGTATATATAATATGTAAGGATTGAGGTATTAGAAAAATAATTGCCAACAAACTACATAGACATTGATAATTCTGGCACCTTAGGCATGTATTTTTTTTCATGGCCTTGTTGTTGGCACTCTTTCTTATTTTGCACTCCCTAGCATGCTCAACCATTCTGTTCTGTTCATTGAGCCTTGGACGAGGAGTATTCACAGTCACCAACAACTGCTTCAAGTTATAATTTTAAGTATCTTTCGCCATTCTTTAGCTTCAAAATAAATTTGTCAGCCAGAGAGAGTGCTAAAACATATCAGCATATCAGCAAACTGAAGCAGTGGTGCAGGGCTGTGGTAAAAAGTACACTCAACAAAAATATAAATGCAACACCTTTGTTACTGCTCCCATTCCCCATGGGATGGACGTAGAGACCTAAAATTCATTCCAGATACACAATATAACCATCCCTCCCAAACAGTGGTCACAAATCAGTCCAAATGTGTGTAGTGGGCACATCTGCCATATTGAGATAATCCATCCCACCTCACAGGTGTGCCACATCAGGATGCTGATCTGACATCATGAGTAGTGCACAGGTGTACCTCAGACTGCCCACAACAAAAGGCCACCCTGGAATGTGCAGTTTTGTCTCACAGCAAAATGCCACAGATGCCACAAGCAATGAGGGAGCGTGCAACTGGCATGCTGACAGCAGGAATGTCAACCAGATCTGTCGCCCGTGCATTGAATGTTCATTTCTCAACCATAAGCCGTCTCCACAGGCGTTTCAGAGAATATGGCAGCACATCCAACCGGCCTCACAACCGCAGACCTCGTGTAACCACACCAGCCCAGGACCTCCACATCCAGCAGGTTCACCTCCAAGATCGTCTGAGACCAGCCACCCAGACAGCTGCTGGAACAATTGGTTTGCACAACCAAACAATTTCTGCAAAAACTGTCAGAAACCGTCTCAGGGACGCTCAACTGCATGCCCGTCGTCCTCATCGGGGTCTTGACCTGACTCCAGCTCGTCGCCGTAACAGACTTGTGTGGGCAAATGCTCACATTCGATGGCGTCTGGCACGTTGGAGAGGTGTGCGCTTCACGGATGAATCATGGTTCACATTGTTCAGGGCAGATGGCAGCTGAGAATGTCCCAGTTCTTGCATGGCCAGCATACTCACCGGACATGTCACCCATTGAGCATGTTCGGGATGTGCTTGACCGGCGTATACGACAGCGTGTACCAGTTCCCACGAATATCCAACAACCTCGCACAGCCATTGAAGTGGAGTGGACCAACATTCCACAGGCCACAATTGACAATCTGATAGACTCCATGCGACGATGTGTTGCACTGCATGAGGCAAATGGTGGTCACACCAGATACTGACCGGTTCTGGGTCCCCAGACCCCCAATAGCGCAAAAAACTGCACATTCCAGGGTGGCCTTTTGTTGTGGGCAGTCTGAGGTACACCTGTGCACTACTCATGATGTCAGATCAGCATCCTGATGTGGCACACCTGTGAGGTGGGATGGATTATCTCAATATGGCAGATGTGCCCACTACCACACATTTGGACTGATTTGTGACCACTGTTTGGGAGGGATGGTTATATTGTGTATCTGGAATGAATTTTAGGTCTCTACGTCCATCCCATGGGGAATGGGAGCAGTAACAAAGGTGTTGCGTTTATATTTTTGTTGAGTGTATATTGGTATAGTTATTCCACCGCACAGACCACCTGATGTGGAAGAGTCACCATCTCTTAAAAAGGCACTTTATCATAATCTTAATTAACATCTTGACAGCTTCTCATCTTGCAATAAAAGTAAAAATTTAATGAGCAGTGACTATGAAATACATCTTATTAACGTTCATGCTTTAATTTATTATTGCCATCAGTATATTTTTCACTGTATGAGAACAACAATGGCTCAAGAAAACCTCAGAAAGCGCTCTTAATGACATGTCTTTACACCAGTAGCACAACGAAAAAATAGACAGTCCCAAGCCCAGTGGGAACACAGACACTACATGTACACGGCTGTGCACCGGCCAGGACATCTGGCTTTGACCTTGACCAATGGAGAAGAGGGATCTCTGGGCTGGGATCCATGCATCACTCTCTGGTGACCACTGACCTCCAACAGTCGTTTTACTTAACTGCTCTCTGTGCAGTCGTCAGCATAGAGGGTATAACCTTTGTTCCAACATCAGCAAACTTTACTCCTCCTCTGTGACGGTTGGGGAGTGAAAGGGGGGGGGGAGACTTATGCTGGGCCACTGTCCGAAATCCTCCTTGGTGGCCATCCATTAATTTTCAGATCCATCTGTTTACAAGATGAACGCGCTGAATGTGATTTAAAGTACCATTACAAATTAAAACCATCCTCGCATATTACCATAAAATAGCTGCATTAGGGTGTCAGCGATAACAGATGGTCTTCGAATAATCAACACACGGACAGGAGGGGTGTTTGATTCAAGATGTCAGCGATGTAGCAAGCTGGAGTCTTTAGCTTTGATAGACAAACAACTGAGAATGGGACTTGATTGAAAAACATGAAGCGATGGACCTTTTTACAAGTGCATCTGTCAGATCACTGTTTGCGGGTTTGGTGATGGATTGAACTTGCTGACACGTCCCTGCCACGTAGCAGAATGTTTGAACACCTTGGCGAATGAGGAAGAGAATTGATCCCTTTCTGTGTCAAAATGTGAATACGTGTCTCTAGGTTCAATGAATAGTTAATGTTAGTCACTTGGTAGACTTTTATAAAATTAATCACAGCAAAAATGGCAGCTTTCCGTTTCGTGATCTATCTGTAATGCGATGGCATCCGGTATTTAGAGTTTGTGTGTTTTTCCCTTTATCTAAGTTAACCAGTGCTCTTCCAGCACCCTGAATATTCACCTATTAACAAAAGAAAGATCCAATCAATCATGCATTCATATAATCATGCACACAAGCAAACAGTTGATCAAATGATTCCCCTCTCACATTCAAAGAATTAGAAGGACTCGCTTTCATCTTAATGAGACAGAGTTATAAATGCAAGTATTTTGCCACAGTGAAGCACTGGAAGGGTCACAGGAGCATGAAACAAATGAAGCAATTGTATAATTATGCAAGGATTGAGACTTGAACCCCTGAACCTGAGGTCAGCTTCAGATAGTCATTATTCTACATTAATCTTTGCCCCTCTCTGAAAAGAGAGAGCCAAGATTTGATTAGCTATTCAGAAAATATTGTTTAGCTTTCTAATCATAGCTTTAGTGAATTTCTGAATTTGTAATTCACCCTGGCACAGCAGCACCTGCAGACCAAAAGTCCAGGGTCTCCATATTTTTATTCTCAGCACGTGTTTTAAAACTCAAATTAATTCTCATAAATGCTGCAAACTATTTTTCTATGATGCGCCTCCATTTCACCAGTCAAGTGAAACTGGAAACCTCACAGTTACAAGTACAAACATCCATAAAAGCCTAACGCAGAAATACTGGCAGGTGCTGGGCCGGTATTACAGTAATGCTGGTTAAAACTATTCCATTTATGACATAACTGGCATTAAATTACAGTATTTAATAACTTCCACTCACTATCAGTACTCTATTTTACAAGCAATGCAGTATCTAAATATTTCATTTCCATGTGTCTTAACTTAAATGTGCAGTAAGTGTAACTCTGTGGTTCTGTCAGTGAACGTGTATATTTTTATTTCCATTTCTTTATGTGGGTAAAAATTCGACTGCTGCTCCCACACAGGTGACATAGATCTCGCTGTGGGTCCCTTCTCTCAGCTCGCTGTGGACTTGTTACTCTGATAGTGAGACCAAGGAAGGCGATGCCATGTTGCTTAAAAAGCTGAGAGAAGTGGTTAGAGAAGGAAGAAAACTACAGTGACCTTTAAACCTCAGCTCAGGGTCAGATGCTTTTCCTTGCAGGTTACAGGTTAGAGCCTAATCACATCATCAGTGCTGTGAGAGCTCAGTGGGATGTGACAACAGTGTAGGAGAAAATGTTCTTCGCAATCATTATCTTCACTCCCCCCTCCCGGAAAAAACATATTTTTTTGACCCAGGAGGATTTCAGTGTTTGTTAGTCTTGCCTTGTGTGCGTTATAGCAAGAGAAAGATGTTTTTGTTGTACAGTACACTCTAATATGCTCCTTCTGTCCATACCCTCGAGCTCTATCTGCAGCAGGTTCGTGTCTTGGCAACCACATACAATTACAGTAGCAGGGGGTCTGTGAAGCAGTGAGACCTGAACTGTGGGAGCTGAGATTTTATAACGGGAAGCCTTTGCTGTTCTTGGGTGTCATCAGGTTGGACTTTGCTGTCCATGCAACCACGTGTAGTAGTCAGTCCTCGTTGGCTATTTTTTTGTAGGACTATCTTTGCCAACAAGGATGTACTTTGTTTGGAAAACAACCACCTTCCTGCTTATATTGACACCAGCCGTGCTTGTGAGAAGATGCTATTGATTTAAGAGTGTATCAAAGTACCCATGTTAATCTACTGTGTTTACTAAAAAAAGATTTTATTCAATTCACAAAGTATGTGAAAAAAAGAGAAAAACTTCAGCACTTACTGTCCCTTCCCTCAGGTAGTCCCCCCCAGGATGTATCTCTAATGTACCATGACAACCTGTTATGCTCGACTCTACACGCCTGCAGCCAAACAGAAGGGTTCATTCCCCACCAGTGATCAGCAGCGAGCGGGCATCTGGGTGCGTCTCCCGCTGAATGAGTGTACCGCTACAGCAGCAACACGACAATACACACGTATGCATAATTAGGCGTCAGCATGCATGTGTTTATTAAATGGGCGCATATGTAAGTGTGTACTCGGGTGCTTCGGCTGAGGGCTTACTTGTCTCATACACGGGGATAAAGGCAGCGGTGCAGTGATGAGCTCCTAATCTGAGTGCATGTGATTGGTCCGGTGAGGCTGGAGAGATATGAGCGTTTGACTTGTTAAAAGGGATGTTCTTCACTTGGAGCTTCGTTGGCCCTGACATAACTGGGACATACTTCTCCTTGTCAAAACTAATAATCAATTCCCACTATGAGGATAATCTGACAGTAGACCCCCAGTGAGCGTGACGCAAGCTGTCCTCACTTCCCCATATATTATTAACAGCCACAACGGTTACCAGTAGCAACTGAGATAACCCCATGTAGCCCCTCTCCACAAGTCAGTAAACACTTGACAATGGGACTGATCTTCACTGTGGGCTTTGATGCTGGAGTTTGACGCTAATGACCAATAATACAGAGCGCCAGAGAGACTGCTTGTTTCTGCAAATTTGGCTAAAAATAAGGAAGTGTTCATTCCTCCGGGCTTTGTATGTGTGTCCAGACTAAATGACCTCTGAAGGTTTTGACTTATATCAGAACACTAGCCGTTCTTTTTATATGTTATTATGTTTTTTTGGATTTTTTTTTTGGGTGGATATATAACCTGTGTATGGTACAGTGACAGCAGGTGTCCCCCAGGGGGTGGCAAGATGAGCAACATCGTTCCTCAACTGGATGGAACATTAATAACATGAGGACCTGGGGAGAAAGCTCCATCTGGGCCAGGCTGGTGCAATGCTGAAGGGACAGGCCACTGACTCCACAAGTCTATAATCCCTCACATAGTGCACTGGAAGCCCGCTGGGGCAAGTTGACAAACACGCAACTTTTCCAGATAATCGACACCCTTGAACGAAGTGACCTCCTCCTTCCAGTGTCACACTTGAAAAAGAAATAAAAAGCTCAATTTAATGGTGTTTGTTTGTCAGAACCTGACACTTTTGACTGCAAATGAGCTCTCATGAATAATCACATAATTATTTTGCGTGCCCTTCAGCCTTATTCCCTGGTAGGTGTTAAATAAATAACACTGAGCCGGATTCACTTTCAAGCAGGTGAAAATTATCCAAGTAGGGAGGCGAGGCAAGATAAAGGAAGTAAAATTATTAAAAGGTCAGGTCACTACCACTCAAAAGGGGCAGCGATGCTCAATATTGTAGCAGTGCAGCTCAGTGACTTGTCATTTCCATTTTTTATCACCACCTCTTCTGTAAGTGCTTGTTAATCAATACACTAACAACAAGGATTCTCTCACTGTGGGAGCTTGAAGCACAGAAGCATGAAGTGTTTACACCAGCCCCTCTTCTTCACCCCGGTGTCTCAGTCTGTACTTTTTAAAAAATACAAAAATTATATCTTTGTCCAGCTTTGGTGGAAAACTTCTTTGGATTTCCTCATCTCGGTGTAAAAAAAACAAACAACTACTACAAAAAACCTCCCCCAAAAACCTGAGGTTGTATTCACATTTTACACTGCATTCAGCTAACATTTTTTATCTTAATGTCCAGGGTGTAATTTGTAGTTGCCGAAAACGAAAGGTCTCAGTCTGACATTAAGGTTTTCAGGTATTGTACGCTGCTGGCCTTGGATAGGAAAAAAAGGGAAAGAATCTTCATTAATATAAAATGATTGCCTTGTCTGCTAGATGCTGCAGAGGAGTGGCTCCATTTCATATCCAAAGATCTTTCTGAGTTTCAGCTGTGGCTGACTAATCTTGTGAGGCCCACTGTCCATGCCTGTCTGGCCCCCCTTTGTAATTTAATGAAGATATTTTGGTGTCACTTCTTTGCGGGAGGGCAGACACATGACTTTGATCGTAAATGAAGGTGAAGGTTAAAAGATCGAAACTGAGGAGCCACAAATGAGCTGCGTTGAATTAAGGGGCATCACAGTTCTGTCTCAGCAGACTTGTGATTTCCTGTCAGCTTTTTCCCCCTTTTTCTCTCCATGGAGCTGCCGATGCCTGATTGTTTTTCTCGACTGAGGTAATTCAAGTGCACTAGCCTGGAGCTTCCCTGACTTCTGTTTATTAGTCATTCATTTCTGAGATGCCTTGGGCAATGCGATCTGCAAATTTCTCTCCATTTAGGAGTTCTGCAGGCCAACTGGATCATCGTCCAGATGCCCAGCAGCACTGCACTACTGGGTTCTTAATAGTTAAACTTAGTTTTGTCATTTGAGAGTGGAGAAATTGTGTTTGAATATACTGTATGCCTTCATCTGAAGTGCTTATTAAAGCCTGAGTCAGACTTGAGATGGTAAATCTCACATTTGAAACGACTTTTGTATGTATAAGTAAAGTTCAGTAACAGAAGCTTTCTTAAGTAATAATAGCAAGTTCTCACAATTAAAAAAAAATATGTAGAAACTGTATATTTATCCTTTTACTTCAGCAAAAATGCAGAACTTTAATCAGTCAGTCATCCACCTCCTCTTATGTGGTCTAGCATAAAGTAGTGGATTTATATCTAAAGTTGAATTTTTATATGAAATTTGTAACTTTTAATGTGATATAATTCTGCAAACTAAATTTGTTAATCTCCTAATTTGGCTGATACTGACTGTGGCATTTTTACTTTTTGAACAAAAAAATCTTCACCAGAGAATAATGTGAGTACCACAAATATGTTGCTGCAAAATGAAGCAGATCCTGTCAGCTAGGCGAGGCAGGCGACCTGAGCTGCACTATGTCATGCACATTAACCTCACTCTTTTCGTGCCAAATCCCCCAAATTGGCAGTCTAATCAAGCCCCAGAATTTTCCTGTCGCTCCCTCTGACGCGTCAGTGCTGCACCTGCCCTGCATTGCATCCTGCTCTTTCAACCCCAGCATCCACCTGTTGGCTAAGGGGTTTGTTTACTCTTCACTCTCTATTTGCATCATATTTGTTATCTTCCCCTGTAAGAAAGCAGTCGTTTTAAACGTGAGCTGTCTGACTGAAATGCCACACATGTAGGACACATGCTCTCTGTACTGTCTCTGGATGTCATTTATACTGGGAGAGCGCAGGTAGTAGTATATCTGCTAGAACAGGTATCAGACGGACAAGGACTGTCTCTCAGAGGAGCATTTATAGATAAGTTTAAAACACGTTAGATGTTCTCACCATCCACACAGGAGGGTTTGTTGCGTGTCGTTCCGGCCACTTTCCCCGGTAAACAGGAGCACTTGACTGTCTGAGAGCGCTCCTCGATACGATTCTTGTTACAGCATCGGTGGGCAGCAATCACCTCGCACGTACCACCCTCTGGAGAGAGATTGAAAAGACACCCTGTCAGTAAATGTGAGATGTTAATAAGAAACGTTTAACAGTAAACTATCTGAAGCAACCATGTAATAAGTGTCCTTAACTCACTGCAGTTTGAACTTGAAATCACAAACGAGCAACAACAACGCAGATAAAAGATGGACATCCTGTATAGGGAGCTGCAATACAATCACTGGGTACTTCTACCATAAGTATATGAAGCAAATTAGCCCTCAAGGCATCTCAATAACGCCATCTAATTGCCTCTTACTTGGTGCTGACTGTTCTCACTTCATACCAATCAGCACATGATTGACTCTGATGCCAATACAATAATAGGCAATAGTACACTAAAGCAATAACTCCAAAGTATAGGTGACATCAGTCGTGACAACTGCTGAACAATAGGTCCCAGTCTGACAAAGGGGTATGTCTGTGGAAAGCGAAGGTGATAAGCACATATAGCAATAGTAGGCCAAAATAACAATAGGGAGGGTGAGGGGGTGATGGAGCTGAGGGACATCCTAAAATGAGTGAGACAGACAGAAAGAGAAAGCTAGAGGACAAGGTGTGTCTGGATACCAGGGACTTGGCATACCGGTGAGTAATGAGAGAGCCACTGGAAGTGCCCCCTTCACACAATTATAAAGCGTGGGGCTAATGCAGCCAGCAGAGCTGCAGGAGAGAGGCCCTCTATCACTGCTCTCCCTTTTCCTTACGCCCCAGGAAAAACTCTTTATCTTCTTTTGACAGGCACCACAACAGACACCAGCGTCCAGCAATTAAACTGGAGCTCATCCCAGGACAAGGGGAGAGGAGAGGAGAGTTTAACTTATTCTCTCCAATATCCAGAATAGAACAGATAGAGTGCAGAAAGAGAGGGAGACAACCAAATGCCACGTTTAATCTTGTCTGTGCATTATTTTTGTGGCGATATGGCTTTTTAAAGAGGACATCCTGCTGTGCTCAGACGATGCACTTGCTTCTGCTGGCATGACAATCACCGGTGTGTGCGTGTCTCTGGCCGGGCTGGTTGTGCAAATGTTTGAAATGGCTCGGGTCATGAATTACAGAACTGAGTTCCCAGCAGCCTAGACAAGTTTGGCAACAGTTTTCTTCTCCCATTCCCATCAATGTCTGCCTCGGCCAGACCAAAGGCCGATGAGATCTGGATTAAAAGGCAAACATTTGCAATCCTGCTGGACCGCGCTGTCGTGCAGAATTAATGTCACTCTCTCCGTGCTTGTTGTCTTGATATTTCTAGGCAGGAGGAAGCAGAACACAGACTATAAAAGTGAGGAGAACAATCCCTCGAGTCTGCTAAAACCCCAATCCTCACAATGTGTTGCCTTGTTGAATATTTTAGCGAGAGTTTCCTGACCTGCGGACTTACTTTTAAGTCAAAGCAGATCGCTAGACAAGAGAGGATTTAATGTTGCATCATAGAATATTGAATTGGCCTGAATCCCCACACCAATAATACGATACATGATCTGCAGGTTAGCGCTACCAGACTTCCAATGGAAAACCTCTGACAAGGTACTACCAAAGTAAACCCTAACATATTTGCATCTGTTATTTGAATGCGATGAGAATGATCTTGATCTGTGTCGCTGGAAGTAGAGTTAAAATTCATTGTTTCTCCACTTTGTGATTCTGTTAGGTAAGAAAATGGACCACTTATCCCAAATGGTAATACAGTTTCATTTAATCATGGAAGGGTGTAACTCAACCCCCGCCCAAAAAAACCAAACCAATACAAAACAAACAAACAAACAAGGTGAGGTAATGTTAGGATTAACTCTGGGTTTTCAGTATCATGTAGCTGGTTTACTTTACATCGCCATGGTAACTTGTGCTCTGCTCCAGCACAGATTAGGGATTAACAGGTCCAAAATCCCAACCTAAGGACTAAACAGTTCTTTAGAAAACAACGGCATCATCATTCCCGGAAGATCAATCCTAGCAAGAAGGTCTAAAGGATCTACAGTTTTTGTCTTCCCTGATGAGGATCAGTAATAAATACAGATTATTAGCAGGAACTCTATTCCCTGTGCATGTGTGAAAGGTTTTTTTCATGTTGACTTAATGTATGATCCTAAAACAGAAGTATTTTTACTTTTCGTCCTTAATTTAAATTTGCACGTAGATCCTACCCTTGAATTCTGTTTTTATAGATTATTTAGTCTTTACTTTCTCTCAGGCTGTTCAACATCACTGCAGCTGAAAGAATAAGAACTAAATCTGTAGGCCTATTATGCAGAATGGAATAACAATTTTAATCTGTAAAATTCAATCTGATAACCACCTTTTTGTGTCTGCTTATCCCAACTGCCAAGTGAAGCCAAATGAAAGACATCCTGTTGATGTTGAACTTTGCTTTTGTACAAGTTACAGTTCAGCTTAGGAAGTCAGCAGCAGCAGAGATTAAGTCGCATAATGAGATCATGAAGGCAGCTTTTATACAAATGGAATGTATATATAGTTATAGAGTATTTAAAAGTAGAATGGGAGGGAGAGCCTTCAGTTTTCAGGCCCCTCTTCTGTGGAACCAGCTTCCCGTTTGGATTCGGGAGACAGACACTATCTCTACTTTTAAGATTAGGCTTAAAACTTTCCTTTTTGCTAAAGCATATAGTTAGGGCTGGACCAGGTGACCCTGAATGTCCTGAAAAGCACCTTGAGGCGACTGTTGTTGTGATTTGGCGCTATACAAATAAAATTGAATTGAATTGAATATGGTTACTATTTAGCTGACTAAACAGACAGAGTGCCAATGAACCAGCAATTCTGGTCATAGATTTAAAAAAAACAGCTGGACGTGAACTGTTGCAGAGTGCCAATCTAAATGTTGTAAGCTGTCTTTGTAGACTTTAAACTGTCATACCCATGCAAGTCAGCTATAAACATACACACTTGGTTTTGAATGACCAATGAGGAAGTGCTGTATGATCATATTTTTACATTTTGTCTTTGGGATTGTTTAGAAAAGTCCAGCCCTGGACAGATGTTGGAAAGAATCATCTTGACAGCTGTTTCACCATGAGGGGAGGATGCATTAGAAACTTTTGCCCAATTAATTAGTTGATGAATTTTGAAGATATGTTAACTCAGATAAAAATCTGAGCATTATCAATTGCTTGTAATAGAAATCCATAGTGTAGTATATAACAGGCTTTTGGCTCTCACAGTTGTTTTGCACCTTCAGTAAAATAAATTAAAAAGTAATTGTTGTCTGGAAGGACAGTGCATTACTTTGATTTTTTCTTAATGCGGTACATAAAATATAGTATGACTGACAAAATTACCAGCAATACAGCGAAGGCATTTGATTGCCAAAGCAAAGCAAAACAAAAAGGAAAGCAGACAAAAACAAAATGAAAACAACTGATGTTGGTGGAATATGGCTGTGTGTTTTAGACCTGTGAAAGAACATAAGACATTTAGTGTTTTATCTTTACCATATTCATTTCTAAGAGAACAGACTGAACAAACATCCCTAACATGCACACAAGCATGTTTTGGTGCGATTCCCAGCAGCATGATCGCGATGAAGCATCTGGTATGTGGAGGAAAGAGCAGCTTCATTACTCTTCTGGGCCAGTCACTAGTGCCACTTAGACAACAAATGGCCATTTGGACAAGCCATATTGCCATTCAGGTAACTAAGAGCTCAGAGTGAGGTTAACGACCATCTATTATCGTCACATAAATTTGGTGGTTTGTGTCTCAATGCATATATTGTGTGGTATTTCATAACAGATTTATTCTGCTCACGTGCACAGTAGTAATCAGTGTGTGTTCTGGTGCAATGTGGGATCAGAACAGCTTAAGACTGTGGTTGTGATGGATGCAGTGCTTGGAGCCTGTCAGGCAACTAAAGGGGTTAAAACAAACTGCAAAGATGGAGTGGGTGACGGTGCACTCTAGCCTTTGGTGAAGGAAGGTGAAGGGTATCGATGGGACCATTGACCGGTCATTTTTCTCTCGGCAGCCTACAGTGACAGCAGTCATTAAATGAGTGGATGAGGTGATTATGCTTAAGGAAATCAATGCTTCATTGTTTTCAGCTTAGCCCAATGGCCAATTAGGAGGTGTTAATGAAGGAAGGCTGTAAAAAGTAGAGATATATATGAGAAGTAGGAATGAGAGTGCAAGATAAGAAGGCATAGATCATATCAGATATTTCCTCTGGTTATCAAAGTTTATGTTTGTGGAAACCACTCTGAACTTAACTATAAAATAACTTTTTACAGATATACAGTATGAATGCACCAAGTTAGTACATCAGATATTCTTTTCAGCGAGAAGCTATAGTTTAGAGATTGACTCCTACTGTGTATTCTGTGTTATAAGTCATGAGCAGCCTTAATGCTTCTAAAATAACTAATGTCTTTAAGACTATATTGGAGTATGGTGTTTAGTGTTAATCAAGCCTAAACCTTTTCATTAGTCTGGTTTAACCTGAGTTTCTAATGCTTGTGTAATGTTACAGTGCCAGAAATAATCCACAAGTAAAAACCGGTCAAAACTGACTCCCTGTTTACTTTCTGCAGAAATGGACTGTGGGTTGCATCATCTGTCAAACAGCATAAAATTACTCCTGTCACAGATGAAGACCTCAAGCTTACTGCTGGAGGAAATAATTTTTACTATCTCATATCGTCTGTTATGAGATATTGTAATTATTTCCCTGATGGACGAATTAATAATTGGGGATTATAAGTTGTACTTTATTAGTTATATTTCATGTTCAATTTCAGAAGAGAAAAGACTTTAAGGATGGGTACTCTCTTCTAAAAACAGATGGTTTAGAGGGCGCATGGCTGTCTGATATAAGCCAAAAAAGACATATAAATCAATCACATTTTGTTATCTTAGGCTGAATGGTAATAAATTATTTAATGGTATAAATCTAGGTATTTTTCTACCAAGTAGAGTTTTTTTGTCCATTTTGGTGGGAACTCAAAGCCATATGTGAGATGCAACAATCTTTAAGACAGGGAAACATTAAAAAAGGAAAAACAAACTTTCCTCTAGGTTTGTGGACCATTCAGGTGCCGAGTTTGCAGCAGTGAAACGGTGTCTTCCCAAAGTCAGGATATAGATGCAAATCAGCCAAATCATATTTTTGTCTTTTCAGTGCTCCCTATTCTGTTCTTTATTCATATTCTTACTCTCTTCTTTCAAACTAAATACATGTCATTTTTAATTCAGGGCACAAAATATACTAAATGTTGTTTTCCACAGCAGCAACTGTAACATTAGCTAGTTGGGTCCATACAGGCAGCTTTCGTTTGGGGGTGTTTGTAACAGTCTGTTATGTGGCATGTACAACACAGGGTTACAAGCAGCTGAAAATGTCCACATGTCTAAGCTTTTTGAACAGGTGGTGTCGAAAATTGCACTCATCAGGTTTTTACATGAAAGGTTAATGCACTTATAAAGCCAAGTCTAGTTGTGGAGGGCGCAGAGGTGTGGACCCAAAGGCAGGACGCTGGAGGCAGGATCAAATTGACTCATAGCTCACGCTAAAAACTGTCACAGTAAAACAGAAAATGAACAAATAATAACTGACACAAGTAGACATGAAAGATGAAAATAAATATTCACAATGAAAGAATGTGCAATGGAAAGGCAAAGTGAAACGCAGAGGGAACTAAATATTAATTTTGAACGGGATAAAACAAAAACAGAAACTAAAACTCAAATATGACAAGAAACAGAGACAATAGGAACAAGAATTCATTATCATTCAATTAGCAAGTCTTCTTTTCCATCCACCCTGTGTGTGCCTGACAGAGGTGGAAAAGATTACACTAAAAAAATGGCACCTAACACAGACAACATTTACCTTACTATAATGATCGCAGCGTATGGATGTGTATATATCTGGTGGGCCAGTATGAATGAAACTGAGCAAACATCATCACACATACAGCCATTATTAACATCTATGTTTTTAAAAAGTATTTAAATATGACAGAAACATAGCTTAACAGATGGCAATTCATTCTTTCATTCATTCAATGTGTTCATTCATGGCCTATGTCAGGGTCACGGGGGGGCTGGAGCCTATCCCAGCTACCAAAGGGCAAGAGGCCGGATCCACCCTGGAGGGGTTTGTCATGGTCCCCGCACCTCGCCAGCTGACATCAGTCAGACGCCTTGTTTGTTTATTCTCCCTCTCTCGCCTCTGCTATCTCTTTCTCTCTCGCTCTCTCCCGCTCTCTCTTTCTCCTGCCGGGGCGGAGCTCAGTGTGGGCTCCCGCCCCTGGCCCACGCACCTGGGGATGATCAGCACACCTGCCGCTGATTATGAATTAGAGGGCTACTTAAGATGGCGGACCTGCTCTACTCGCTGCTGGATCGTTGAGCCATCAGCGTCAGGCAATCTGCAAAGTTTAAGTCGTGAGGACGCCTGAACCTGGAGACTAACTGTTTATCTGTATGTGTGTAGATTCCCCCCTGGACCCGTTCCCTGTGCACTGTGACTGAGCGTGAGCCAGAGTGGTGGTGGAGAGCAGAGGAGCTGTTTGCGTTTAAGGAAGCCGTGTGGAAATCTTCCCTCCCTGAACTTCTGCCCCTTTCACTCCCGGACCCTGGAACCCTGGCCCCCTTTCCCCAAACACCCTTTGTATATATATATTTCACTGTGAAGAGCACTGTAAATAAATTCACTCTTGTTTGAAGGAGCTTGTGGTCTGCGCCTGAGTCTGCTTCGCTAGCCTTGACAGGGTTGGCACTCTGACACAGGGCTAACACACAAAGACAGACAACCATGCACACTCACAGCTACAGGCAATCTGGAATCACCAATTAACCTAACCCCACTAATTACATGGCTTTGGACTGTGTGACTGTTTATTTAAAATATAAATGAATTACTATGAACGCGACAGTTTGAGGTTAAATGAGGAGTGAATTTAGATCGACAGCCAGGATGTGAATCTGGTAGGGTACAATGTGTATTACAGCTGGGACCTTAGATTACTGACCACAGAGATCAATAGATCTAGAGTACTATGCCTCTTAAATGTCTCTTTTATAATTACAGGCATGTGTTTTTTGGAGATTATCACTGGAAACACCAACATTAAAGTATGACATGTAAACATGAAACCCCAGATTTACAGATCACAGCAGGGTTGTGTTTTGTTTTTTGTTTTTTTCTCTAAATGAACAGATTTCTATGTAGCTTACAAGCTAGACAATAAATATATATCTGTATATCTCACTATTATATATATATATATATATATATATATATATATATATATATATATATATATATATATATATATATAAAAACACCCAGCACGCCCCTGCGGGCGGTTTATCCTTCAAGCTCGGGTCCTCTACCAGAGGCCTGGGAGCTTGAGGGTCCTGCGCAGTATCTTAGCTGTTCCCAGGACTGCGCTCTTCTGGACAGAGATCTCCGATGTTGTTCCCGGGATCTGCTGGAGCCACTCGCCTATCTTGGGAGTCACCGCACCTAGTGCTCCGATTACCACGGGGACCACCGTTACCTTCACCCTCCACATCCTCTCGAGCTCTTCTCTGAGCCCTTGGTATTTCTCCAGCTTCTCGTGTTCCTTCTTCCTGATATTGCTGTCATTCGGAACCGCTACATCGATCACTACGGCCGTCTTCTTCTGTTTGTCTACCACCACTATGTCCGGTTGGTTAGCCACCACCATTTTGTCCGTCTGTATCTGGAAGTCCCACAGGATCTTAGCTCGGTCATTCTCCACCACCCTTGGGGGCATCTCCCATTTTGACCTCGGGACTTCCAGGTTATACTCGGCACAGATGTTCCTGTACACTATGCCGGCCACTTGGTTATGGCGTTCCATGTATGCCTTGCCTGCTAGCATCTTGCACCCTGCTGTTATGTGCTGGATTGTCTCTGGGGCATCTTTACACAGCCTGCACCTGGGGTCTTGCCTGGTGTGATAGACCCCAGCCTCTATGGATCTTGTGCTCAGAGCTTGTTCTTGTGCTGCCATGATTAGTGCCTCTGTGCTGTCTTTCAGTCCAGCTTTGTCCAGCCACTGGTAGGATTTCTGGATATCAGCCACCTCCTCTATCTGCCGGTGGTACATACCGTGCAGGGGCCTGTCCTTCCATGATGGTTCCTCGTCTCCCTCCTCTTTCTTGGGTTTCTGCTGCCTGAGGTATTCACTGAGCACTCGGTCAGTTGGGGCCATCTTCCCAATGTATTCTTGGATGTTCCTTGTCTCATCCTGGACTGTGGTGCTGACACTCACCAGTCCCCGGCCCCCTTCCTTCCGCTTAGCGTACAGCCTCAGGGTGCTGGACTTGGGGTGAAACCCTCCATGCATGGTAAGGAGCATATATATATATATATATATATATATATATATATATATATACTTATAAACACTCAACAAATATATATATATATATATTTGTTGAGTGTTTATAAGCAACAAAAGCACTAAAGGCTGTCAACAAAATTTAACACACTGTACTTTATGGCATTGTTGACGTAATCGGTGAAAAACATTTGAAGTGCTTTCATTTATGGATGGTATGTGTTTCTGCTGTTCTTTACAAATAACATGGTTTTGTTGCACACTATCTGACCTTTAAAAGTGTGAACAATTTTAAAGTAATTAAACTATTTTCATTTTATTAACCATGTTTTTTGGCAGTGTGGACCTCTATCGCGTTTCCCTGTGCCAGGTCAGACGTCGAGTGAGATGCGAGACACGAGTTGCATGTAAACAAGGGCTTTAAGAAAGAAATGTAGTGCAGTATCAAACTATGTGACCATAAATGTATTGAAAATATATTGATATAGTTTAAAAACATCTGTCCAATACCAAGGCTTAAAAAGGAGCCGAAATTTTGGCTGCTTTAAACCCATAGAGTAGATAGATGGATCACTGTCTTGCTGTGCATATTCTCAAGGTCACAGCAGCATGACAGCTTATTTTGCAACACCTAAAGGCTTCAAGTTCACAGGAAGTGACAGCTGCTTTCTATATTCAGAGTGACAAAGAAAGCTGGCAACTGACAGCCTTTTGATCACACTGAATTAGAAATTTTTTGACAGAAAAATTAAGGTACTTGTAACAATGTCAGCACCAGATGGAAAAAAAACCCTCTTTACACTACACCTTTGCTCAGCTGCAGTTCGACAACTGTAATCTATGCAGCGGCAAAGAGCAGTAATCACTGGCTCACCATCAGCAAAGCATTTCTGTCACCTCCTCTTTCTCAAGCTCTCTTGATCTCTCTCTTGCACTGCTTTTCTTGCTGCTACAGTTATTAAGTAATAACATATGGCCCAGTGAAGGGACACAGCAGTCCCTTAAGCTTCTCAAGGACTCATCATAACAACTTAATCAGCGCACACTTGCTGCTTCAGCTTGCGTGCCAGAGCCCCTATTTTGTTTTGTCAGGCAGGTGTTGCATCAACCACAATTTTCTTGCAGTTCTTTCATTTTCCTTAGCTTGTTGTTGTTGTTGCTCACTGGTGCTTCTGGGTAACTGACAGCTATCCACAGTCTAAGAACTTTTAATTGTCAATTTACATCTCAGGTGGCAAAAGGAATTATGGTTCCCTTTGTCAGTAAATAAATGTAGATGCATGTAGAGCTAAAATGTAAATTTGAGACCCAGTTTGCATTTATGAAGCAGAGTGAGAGCAGCATTTTAAATTAGCGCTGAAAATGATGCACATTTGGAGGACAAATTGAGACTCTTGCAGTCGCCTTATTTTTTTCCTCACAAGTGAACAAAGTTACCTTGTACTGTGAGCCAGAGAAGTCAATTCAAACCCTCACAAAGTTTTATCAAGCAGCAGATTGTTTGACAAGTTAGTGTCTGTCAACTTTTCTTTCAGTCAAATCATGCATAATGGAAAATGACCTCCTTTTAAAAAACAAAAAAACAAAAGCTTCTGATGCGCCGTTTTCAATCAGATGCATTTCATTAGATTTAAAAGTTCAAAGTATGCTTTGTCATGATTAGTTTTATGTTCTTTGGGAAATAAAAAAAAAGTGAGTATATTAATGACTTGTTTGAAGAAACAATGGCATCAAAGTGGCTGTGGGCCAGCTGTCCCTCTGATTATATGTTTAATGACGCTCATCAGAATTTCTTTTCGTTGCTTAAACATCAAGTTTAGTGGACTTAGGGTAACGTTTAAACACACCTTATGGAACATGTAAGTGATATGATAGGTGGTCTTTCATGGCCTTCACAATCACAGCTGGTTCCTCACCAGTATGTTGATGTTTGTGCTGATAGGAGCACTGGGAATGGTTTATACTGTAGCTGCACAGCCTTACATCCAAGGGGAGAGCAGCTACATTTAAATTAGAAATGTCTTTTACTTTTTATAATCCCAGTCATGGAACCATTTGAATGCACCTCATACTTCCATGCCTGAGCCCTAGTTACTTTCTTAGAAAACCAATAAGACTTTTACCAATGAATAATAAAAGTTGCCTCAAGAAGACAGGCTTCGAGATGTTGGAGCAGTTGAAGTATTTCCAGCTTTGGAACCTTTTATGAAGAAAAATTATAAGAAATTAATCTGAGGCATTGTTGACCATTGTTTTTCCAGTCTAAAACCATTTTGACCTACGTGTCACTGATGCATCAGGAGCTGGAGTGCATTCACCATTTATCAAGTTCCCATCAGCCCCTATTGCAGTGATCCGTATAGTTTGTCTGACCTCAGCCAGTCTGAAGGCTTTTGGCTGGTTTTCACTGACCCGTCTGTGGCCTGGATTTCACTTTCCTCCTGAGGCAGCATAACCCACAGTAATGGGAGAAGACAAACAAGTGGGCATTGCAGCTATAGTCTCGCCTGGAGCTACCACAAACGTGAGGGACAGAGGGGTAGCAAACAGGGGGGTGGGGTGCTCTAGAGCTCAAGCTGACTGACAGAACCACTGACCCAGTTATACTGGAGTCACATGAATGAATGCTGTTTTTTCCCCTCTGCTGGTATGGCTTACTCCTAAGTCTAGTTATGCCCTCACAGAATACTGAATACCACTCCACCACAGGTTGAATTTACAGAAACTGTATATGGATGGAGTTTGATAAATGAGTAGAAACCTAAGGAAAAAATAGAAATAAACATATCTAATGCACTCTGCTTTAACAGACAGACATTCTTCATGCATGAGTGCACCGAAATAGGCTCCAGTTTACTGAATAGGAAAAGTATATTGCAGTAATTGCACCATTGGTGGTAATAGTCTTGACATCTTTAACAGGTAATTCCATTAGTACAAATACGAGATGCAAGGTGCATGCTGGCCACGGCACAGGTCGATTCTTAATCACTTGTATGGGTTTCCTCTCGTGGGCCTGTATGACTCCAATGCTCACATCTTTATGGTTATTAAAGTTAACGATTGCTGCGTGCCTCATTTACCAAGGCTCTATCAATACCAGTTCAGCACCATGAAATTACCCCACTCCGGAGGGAGCAGCATGACAAACCGGATTAAGAAGGGCTCTGTAATACCCTGGCATATATAACTCTCCGTGTCATGGACCGCCGCAAGAAGACCCACTGCCAAGCTCAACCCCAGCGAAGGGGGAGGGGGGTGGGTACTACAGGGATGGATGACAACCGTTATAGCCTAAATGTCAATTCAAGATTTTATTACCCACATAGTTGTTGAGAAATGCAATGAAAACTAATAGCTGGTAGTTAAAAAAAGAAAAGGCAAAAAAAATAAACTAAAATCTCAGAAGGAAACACATTAAAAGTTGTGAAAAGTTACCTCACAGATTGATGAAAAAGGGGGGAAAGTGATTATGGTAAATATATGCAGAATGTAGCCTACTTCTGGTCTTTCAGGTGTATGCATATCTTTGGCGGATACTCTCTTACACGGTACTCATATTTTGCAAGGGCAGAGATGGTTGGCATTTCTTCACTTATACCTTGCTTATCTTATTTCCATGACAGGAGGGTGAAGCCAGAAATAGTACAGAGCTGTGCCAGAAACGCTATTGCACAAAATTTACTGTGTTTACATGCCTGTGAAAAAATGCATTGGATCAAGTCAGCAAACCTTGCTTTATCACATTGTGTTTCTCAGTTTATTCCTCTCGTCAGTTGTGTCCCTTGCATGTGTCTAACCCTATGTCATTACAAGTCAACACGACTGCTGAGTCTAGGCCCGCAGGTGTAGCTGTACCTCTCTGTCTTTTACTGCACCCAGCAGTACAGTTAGCGGTGCCTGACCTCCATTCAGTGTCCATATGACACAGGTCACTGCTCACTCTAAATGAGAGTCGGATGGTGAAATGAGCAACTAAATTGTCCATTCAAAATCACAAAACTGCCTTTTTGAACAGCACCATTGAGTAGCCTTCAAAAAGCGGCATTACCCAGACAAAACAATTGGATGCCATGATCCCTGCAGAATGGCCTGAAAGCAGACCATAAGTTTCAGTTCACCTCTTCCAAAAAAGGAAAAAGAAAACTGCTGAAAGTAAAGTTGCAAAACTCGATGGGATTGTTTTATAGAACACAGGGTGCACCAAGAGGTCTATTTTGAATCCTGCGTGATACACAATGAGCAGTGGAGGAGTTGTGATGCAAGGAAGCCGGTAGCTGGCCGAACCAGCAATCAACGCCATATCCGGATTTCTGCATGAGGACCTTGAATGTCATCCTGGGTTCAGTTATGGTCTGCTTGAATTACACATAATGCATTATCTAATCTGCATAATGCATCAGCAGGCACTTAACATCAAATTATGGATGCATGCAAAAATTCCCAGAGTAGTGTATGCAGAAAAATGGCACTTTGCTGTGCAAATAATCTGCCCACTTTTCATGAAGCTGAGCAATATGGGCTTTGTATGATTTTGCACAAGTCCACCTTCTTACCGGCATGCTTGCACCATTAACTCCATGTATTTCATTCATTTGAATCTATGAACAACTGCTAGCTGCTGTTTCACATGTTCTACAAGCCAGGCTTGTGTTTGCTATTGAGCTCCAGCACCATTGCCTGACAAGTAATTTAGCCCATTATACCCATTATTAAATAAATATTGCCTTTTTTTAATGATACATTGGTAAGGTGATAATTGTACAGCAGAACACTGATCATTTTTACACAGACCAATTTCCATGTGACAATCAGCCTTAGAGCAAAAGACGAAAAAAAATCAATGTGCTAACTTCTCTTCTGAATGACAATGCAGAGTAACGATGTCAGAATTGGCATTTAGCTGCTGACCTTGATCATGGTGGCAGCAAGGACAAGAGAGTGTGTGGACTATGAAAAACACAGGAGCATGAAGCTGTCACTAAGAGCTACAATTCACCATTGGGTTTTTCTTTCTTTCTTTTTCTTTTTTCTAAGTTACTACGGTAACAGCGTTTTTTTTCCATACCTGCTTGTAGATGACAGACCATAAACTCACACTAATTTTACTGCTGACAGTTTTCTGAATAAATAACTGTAGGTGTTACTTTTTATTTTACTTTTTCATACTGAGGTGAAAACTTGATAAATTAAAAACGAAATATCTGATATTTATATCATCAGATCATATTTTTGGTTATATTGTATTGGTATGGTCAGGATTACAGAGCAATTGTGTTTACGCCAATATTTTATTATCATTGTTTTTTTTCCTCATTGTTTTATCAGTTTTTAACATTTTGACTTGTCTGTCAACAACAGATATCTGGCCATCCTATTAAGTTTGTGTGTCCAACAAAGAGTAATTATGTAAATGTCTTGTAGCAAAAACACTGCCTGTCTGATAATGTGGAAAACATTTCCCAGCTTTTCTCCCTGCATTCGAGCATGGCTATTTAGTAAAAGCAAAAGTCAGCTTTTACCTTGTGAAAAGTTACATCATGTTACATCATGTGACATGTTATCATCGTTATTAGTATTATTATTTTTCAGCAGAACACATATTTCCAGTAGACGGAGTATCATAAAGAAAATGCTTTCTCCTTACATTCACCACTGTAGTGATTACAGTAATTGTACTGTGGGGAAATTGTACAATGAAAGGAGTCCCCACTGTTAATACTCATCATCCTTTATGATTTTCCTTTCTACTGTAGATGCTAATTATCCTTCTTACAAAAGCTTAGCGCAAAAGTCAGAGACAGGTTTTCAGTCCTATCACTGGAGCAAAATAGAGACTACTGAAAGTACAGCACGGTACACACTGTACAACAGATTAACTGTGGGCCAAACAGAAATCGGACAATGATGATCTATTTTTCTGTAACAGAGCACTGAAATGGGTTTTCAACCCATTTCTCTACCTGTGGGGAAAAAAAATTCAAAGCTATGACGAATGACGATAAGTGAGCTGAGAGATTGGGGGGGGGGGGGGGGGGGGGCGCGAGGGCGAGGTTACGAATTAGCAGAGAAGGGCAGCGCGGTTGTTTGCAGGCTCTGAAATCGGCACAATATGAGAAGTGGAACACAATTTGGTGTCAGATTACTCACAGCGATATCCATCAAAACACACAATTCAGTCACTCAGCATCGTTACTGTTTGCTTGATAAGCTTTTAAGCGGGAGATAACATCTTGATGTGGTAACGCAAGTGGGAGAGCTGCTTCGGTATCATCCATTTCTATTGTTGATGCCACAACGCAGAAAATAAGTCATGTAGCAGAGCAATAAGTGAGATGATTTGTTGCCCAAAAATGATGGGCTGAGGCTTACTCTGCTTCCCTGCAGAAACTTTCCCAACTATTGACATCTTTTTGAATCAATGCTTTGCTACTTTTGAGTATTTTCATATGAATACTGTGTTTTATGCATGTGCAGAGATAATCTTGCAATTAAAGGTTTTTAGTTTCTCGTGGAAACTGACTGAATTGGCTTGCTGAATGAAGCCGGTGTAATGCAAACTCTCTAACTTTTGCGCTTCCCTATTGGAGTGAGAGTGGGTGGCTGTAGCTCAGGTGGCAGAGCAGGTCAGCCACTAATCAGAAGGTCGGTGGTTCGATCCCAGGCTGCACCCTGGCTGCATGCCAAATATCCTTGGGCAAGATACTAACCCCATGTTTGCCTACTGGTGGTGGTCAGAGGGCCCGGTGGCGCCTGTGTCCGGCAGCCTCGCCTCTGTCAGTGCGCCCCAGGGCAGCTGTGGCTACAATGTAGCTTGCTATCACCAGTGTGTGAATGTGTGTGTGAATGGGTGGATGACTGAATGTAGTGTAAAGCGCTTTGGGGTCCTATGGACTAGAAAAGCGCTATACAAATGCAGGCCATTTTACTTCATCTCCCAAAGCAGTCCTCTACAAGAATCATGCATGGATTGAAACATGCTTTGATTCACTGACAGAAAATATTCCCTGTCTACGAGATTAAATATCAGCTGTAATGAATGACACAGCCTCTTGTAGCCATTAATTATAGAGATTAGAATCATGACTTGTTTTGAACTCGTGGCTACATTCGATTCTCAAGGTCATTCTCACTGACTAGGAGTCTTTGTGCAAAGAAACAGACAGACTAGATAAAAGCTTAGAAAACAGTTTTTCATGCTTTTTGTATTCTTGTTGCCCCCAAATTTGAATAATATGTTGGTACTGTGGCAAAAGACCAAACGGTTTTGGAATGATTGCATGAACATTAACACAGTGTTCACATACTGGGTGTGTGTATTTGAGCTTTTTACAGCACTGTAACTGTGAAAACCTTATGTAGTGATAAAATGAAAATCTGAATCTCCTCATCAGTCTTGCTTCTACATACCTGTAAATTTGATCTGTGCCACCGGGGTGGACTGTGAAATCATGTGGCTGCACATCAAATTGAGACTGAACTTAGTGTGCATACTAATGGCAGTGCATGCACTGAGCTCTGTGATGGAGTGAGAGAGGGAAGGAGAGGGAGAGAGCAAAAGCAGCTGCCAGAGAAAATCTCTCTTCAAAGAAAAAAATAAATATATTGGAAAAACGAAATCACGTTGACATTTAGTTAATATTTCATCCACGGGATAAAAAAAAGGTTAAATACAATTTTCAGGTACATAAAGGTTCACCTTAACTACTTCTCCAAACTGGAATCTGCCTTTCACCGGACAACTTATTGGACGAGGTATTGCTGATATGGTGCCAAAAGCAGCAGTGTGCATCCTCTTTATCCATCATGTCTGCTGCATCATTTCCCTGGTCATTGCCTGTGTACTGGTGGTGCTTCAAGTTGTGACTGTGGGATCAGAGCAAGCAGATAAGTGATTGTCTCCCGGCACACAGACACTGCCTTGACATGCAATGAAGAAAGGAGCCTCTGCACTGCACTTCAGTAGATCCTCTCCCTATTTCTCTCTGTTCTGTCTTTCTCCATCCATCTATCCACCCATCTGTCCATCCATCCAGCCGCTGCTCTCCAAGGTAGGTCAAAAGAAAGATCCTGCTTGGCAGCTCATTCCTCACTCTGATGAAGCTGCTTGTTAGAGACTCATCAGCTCCTCTTCGGGTCTCTCAAAGACACACATAACCCCCCCCCCCCCCCCCCCCACACACACACACACACGCCTGCACAAAATGCAGCACCATTTTTCACTCTAATACTTTTCTTTGAATGTCTCCATTCCACTTTTTTCACAGCCCGTCTTCCCTTCTTGTGTCTCTCGTCTCTCATTAAGAACGTCTCCAACAGCAGAGTGTATAAGCGTATGCAGCGACACTGCATCTGAACTGCAATGCTTTTGAAAACAGCATGCACTGGCTATCACTTCTCAAGGTCAGAGACTAGAAGTCAGTGAGGTTTAGTGACCACTCTATTTAAAGGGACTCTTGAGATTTAAAAAAAACCATGAAAATGGGACTAGATGAAGAACATTCTCATAGAGGAAATGCGCCTGCGTTCTGCTGCTGTTGACTTTCAGAATGGCACTGTTGGGACAATTATTGCAGGTGTATTGATCATTAAAAAAAAAACCACACCATCTTAAATGGCAACTAATGGAATTGTGGTTGTCTTCTGGTTGACACTGTTGCAAAGAAGTGTGTCTTTGATTAATATCATCACGAGGTAATTTGTATATTAATTTTCATATTATTGCTCTGCTCTGTCAACACCTATGCACTCTAAATGGAAGAAAATGCAATAACAATATTTGCCAGCTGTTTCTAGCACACAAATCAAATTAGAGTGCAGCTCTCAAGGCTCAGCAACAGATGGTTGATCACAATAAGCGGGAGGTAAATCCTCAATAGTTACTGTACTGTTCTATGACACTCCTCTGTTTATCTCCATGGACACTCTGAAAGAGCTCTATTATTTACCCATTTTCTCCACTGATGGCATTTTGCGACAGTGAAATGCTGTATTATTTGGGTTTTTTAAAGGCAGATTTATTCGGCTGCTTAGCTGCACAAGACGGCAGCTTGTTTAAATTTGTTTAAAACGTCTCCTATCTGTCTTTGTCAGAACTGCTGCAGCTGCGGCAGATGCCAACACTTTTCAGAACTGAAATGTCTTAGGACCCGCCTGCTTTCTTCGAAATTTAATTAATCGCCGTCAAATTTGGCATGTGGCATCCTGAGACTAGTGCAGCCTTTTGTTGACGTCACAAATGGAGCTTGGCGCGCCCTCTCTGCCCTAAACACCTCTGTTAGCATCGGCTGGAGGGCTCAGATAAAAGGGGAGAACATAGCCGCAGCGTGTGGTCTAAGTCTTGTTTCTAATCCCCAGAATGAATGTACAGTACCTACTCTAAGCATCTCTTACAGAGACTATATGAGGTCAAGGAAGACACAGAAATGTTAATCACTTAATCTCTTTAAAGGAATTCAGTAGCTTTTTTTTTTTTTTGCTAGCTGCTAGCTAGCATCTGTATTCCAGTTAGGGAGCACTTTTCTCTAAATGCTAAAATCAGTGACAATGTTAACACACATAATGTTTCCTTTACCTTAATTTAATGGCCTATTCATGTAGCACTAGAACAATACTTCTGTGCATGGTGTCAGACAAATATATGCAATAAACTTAAATGGTGAAAGTGAGCATTTGTTTGGCCAGTAGGCCAACACACAACAAGTATTGGTCGGGTATGAAAGATTAAGGGGAACGTACACTTCTGTATCAAATTCCATGGCAGGTTATATTAAAGAAAAAATGTGAGGTATTTCATTACAAATACAGAAATATCAATAGTGTGGTGCAATCAGATAAAAAAAAAAAAATCAGGAGACCAAAAAGTAATTGCACTTCATCCTCTGGTGAGCTTGTATGTCTCTGCAAGATTTTATGGCAACCCACCCAAATAAAATATTTCACTGACCAACTAATATCTAAATAACCACAGACAAACAAAATCTACAGTTATTTAGGACCACATTTTAGGGACCCCTCTTTACTACATGAGGGTGTAACCATTGGCAGAGGTGGTGAAAGTATAGACATTATTCTGTAGAACCAGGCTCAGGGAGATGCAACCATCCGGCTGTTTGGTACTTTTATGCACAGGTAACTGGACCTTCTGCCATATATACAAATATATTATTAGTACATGAGACTACAAATGTTATTTGAATCTAAATTCTAATTCTAATGAATGTACTCAGCTTGAATCTGTTTTTTAGGGAATAAAAATAAATGTAAAAACTTATTTTTTTTGTTGCCTACATGGTAGAGGATGACTTTGCATCCACACATAAAATGAGAACAGCTAGTGGTTAAAGTGAGATTTGTCAAGTGAGGGAACACTATGATCTGTTGTAATGGTTCAACGTGGGAAAAATACTAACACCTCACAACAATTTCTGTTGTTGGCTCCAGTAGATTTTCTCACTGGACAAGCTGTGATCAGCTGACCTGCTGCTCTTTGTGGATTTACACAACATAATTCAAAAAGACATAAGCAGATGTTTCCCAGCTATCTTGGCTGAGTTCCATTTCCAACAGTATACTGTGTATTGTCTTTCTAGTAGACAGTATAAAGTTGGTATAACGATTGAATTCAGTCAATGAATGTAAGCGTCATCAGCTGAAATGTAAATTAATCTCTGCAACACTTGATGTAACCCAACACTGACGATAAGCACAACAGCCACCATGCACCAGTCCAATACAGTGTGTTGGATTCACCACATTAATTCAAGCTAACCTGTTTTAACCTGTACTAAACTACCCAGTCTTTTCATGCAACATTCGAATAACACAAAGTTATTATAGCTTTATTTATTTTTCAGGAAGTCTCACAAAATTAAAATATAAAATGTATATACAAATACAATATACAATTTAAATGCTGACATTACATGTAATCTTCAAATCTGCAGTTTATGAAGCATCACTGAGCAGCGCCTTACCTTGAGATATAACATCTCTTCTTCCTCTCCTGTCCTGTCTTTTCCTACATCTTTCTCCATCTCTGAATGAGGTGAACTCTCATTCTTTTCTCTTCCAGGAAATACAGCAGCTGGACCTTTAGCTAGCAACACAGTACTACTACAAACTGCACAAAAACAGTTTGTGTGTTTGCTGATGTTTGTTGAGTTGATAGAAATGTTGTAGAAACTTCCTTTATGCCCAATTCCTCTTCTGTAGCGCTAGCTAGATGCTGAACTTACACACACCTGCTCTTGTTCACACACACACACAACCCCCTGATAATAAATCATTTAAATGATACTGTTGTAAGGAGTAGAAAGTACAGATATTTGTGTAAAAATGTAACAAGTTAAAGGAAAAAGCTGTTAGAAAAATAAATACTCCAGTAAAGTTAATAAAACTCATTGTGAAGTACAATTTCACTAACTCATCTACACAAGGCATTTTATAGAGGTTAAACCTCCTAGAGCAGCGGTGGCAGTCTGACTTGAAACAGCAACTTTAATGTCCACATTTTGACTTTATTCTCAAGAAAGTAGCTCAACTTTTTTTTTCCCCAAAATTAGATTTTTTAAAAATGTGGTCATATAAATCCTTTTTTTATTTGAGGTGCTCAGCTGAGATGATTTCCTGCATTTTGTACTCTACCGTACATTGAATATGAATTATGAGGTTGCCAGTGGGCAAGCTCAGCATACTGGTTTTTCTCCTTATATAATACAACATAATAAACCTCCTTTTCCCCAACATTTTTCATGAAGTCTACGTCTGTCACTCGCTGTGTCACAACTGTAACTAAAACATTTCAGGGTTTTTTTTTTGTTTTGTTTATTTAGAGGACAGATAAAAGTAAAATCAAACCTTTGCCACTGTGTTATTTACTTCTCTTTCAAAAGATAAAGAGGGACATGATTATGGGTCACTCCTGCTGGAACACTAAAACATTTCAATCACAGAACTATTGATGCACAATCTGGCTGCAAAGAAGACTGTAAAACAATTTCTTAAAAATAACTATCTTAGATAAAAACCCAGAAACGGAATAAAGATACTAACCCCATGTTTGCCTACTGGTGGTGGTCAGAGGGCCCGGTGGCGCCAGTGTCCAGCAGCCTCGCCTCTGTCAGTGCGCCCCAGGGCAGCTGGGGCTACAATGTAGCTTGCCATCACCAGTGTGTGAAAGACTGAATGTAGTGTAAAGCACTTTGGGGTCCTTAGGGACTGAGTAAAGCGCTATACAAATGCAGGCCATTTACCATAACTTAAACACAGTTACTCCTAACTTTTACTTTTTACAATGGGGCCATTTAAGTACTGCATTCCAAAAATAGCCGGAACACTTTTGCAAAATGTAAATAAAAACAGAATGCAACAGTGTGAAAATCTCATAAACCCATATTTTATTAACAATACGTTATAATCTATTATAACAACAGTCATGGGTACGTCTTACACAGACCATAGAGTAGCTGCTGAACTTTTGGGACAGCAATTTTGTCCCATTCTTGTCTGATTCTAACGAGTTATCAGTCCCGAATCCCAAAAGGTAGATTCTGTTCATCTGGACGTAGCGTTTTCAGTGGGAGAAGCGTTTTGTCACTCATCCAAATGACTTCTTCAGTATCAGCTGACTGCAGGTTTCCCCAATCTTATAAACAGTACCTTTGCACAATGACTGAAACTAGCACCACTGAAAGAACAATGGGCTGGGAGGTCAGTTCCTTGATCATTAATATGCAACATGGATCAATAACCATTGATCAATGGTCTTTGAACAATGGTCGTGGCCATCAGTACCATTTGTTGTGGAAGTTTTCCATTTAAATAAAGCCTGCAGACGAGCGGTGAGCGGTAGCTAACATTCTTTAATCCAAACACACAAAGAACAGACAACCAAGCTTGTGGAGAGCCTGCATGACCGCGGGGCAGACGGTCAGCAGAGTCTCACTGAGCCTAGCATGGCTCTCAGTTAAATACCTTCTCCAGGAACAAAAGGCAGTACACAGCTGTTTCACACCTTAAGGTTCACACTCCCTTGCTACCTCCCAGAGTCCTGAAAGAGGTTCTTCCTGTGGAGTGGTCTGCTTCCCCCAACTTCCTACTAGACCCCCACCATTTGTCTTACTGTATGAGTGTCAGACATGTTAAAATCCAGTGGCACCAAGGCGTTATACAATAAAATAATGTGATTAATACATAAGTAAAAGAAATTCCTATACACATTCATAGAGAGTTGGGGAATGGCTGCAATCACAGCCATTGTAAGATGTTGAAAGATGTACCATTAGGCTTCCTCCTCGATTTGTTTTTAGTACAGTGCTATCAGAGGGCCTAGAGATCACAGGCAATGCCCTGTGTCCCTTATGCACATAGATCATATGAGCTCATATGTTTCCTGAAATAATAAAATGCATCAATTTTAAAGTTTGACATACTTTCTGTTTTCCACTGTGAATAAAATATGGCTTTATGAGATTTGAAAACCATTGCTTTCCATTTTTATTGACATTTTACGGAGCATCCCAGCTTTTTTGTAATTAGGTCTGTACACAAATCTTCTTCATGAAGGCACATAAACAAATCTTGACCCACACACTACACTAAACTAAATGCAGGAGTCAAGCAAAACGTAATCTTGCCAGAAGCAGCAGACCAGCAGACGCACTTGTGGTTCTGGGCACTTTACTTTTAGGATCTATTGTCACATTAAAACACACAGGCTATCATGTTGGAAGGCATATGGGTGAACTAATTAGGAACGCTGCGTTCTTCGCCACAAAGTACTGGCTCCCAGCTCTGGGCCACTGACCATACTTGCCAGTTAATGAGCTAAGCTTGCAATGCAGAAGCCCCCGCATGCTTTTACAGGGGACACCCAGCCGAAATCTCCATAAAATGTGTTCGCCCAACACACAGAGCGAGAGCGACACGCAGCAAGGTACGCAACGCTGCCCCCACAGCAAAAGCACTGTTCACTCAGTGTTAATGAATCAATCAATTTCTCCCAGATAAATCACAGTGAACGCCTCGCAATGGCCAACTGTCACCATGATGAATTCCTTCATTTCATGTAATAAGCTAGCTGGGAAGTGATTTATCCCTGTTGCACAGGCGGCTATATACAGCAGTGGACAGAGGCGAGAGATACAAAATGAAGTGTAATATGTCATTGAAATATTTCTCATGCAGTGAGTGAATAAGGTTGTGCTTTAGGAAAAACACTTAAGTCTAAACTTCAGTCGATATCATAAGATTTCACTTGGTCTCTGATTGAGGCAGCAGGTTGGGAGAATGGCTGGTCTTTTGCTGCTCTAAGGGTTCCCTGTGGGCCAAGGCACATTTCCTGACTTCATACAGCTTGCTGACATTTGGCTTATATCATGCGCTAAGCTTTTCAAGGCTCCTCTTCTCTTTCTCCTTATATTTCAGAATGAGTGAAAGATAAGTGGGTGTAAGAACTACATTCTAATGCTATTGATTTTCCTTGCCCTGCCTTTGTTCTGGGCCAAGATTAAGAGCTGTTGTGATTTTCCTTTTTTTTTTGAAAAAATGCAGCCCTCCTCTCCGGTTAAGTAGGAGACTCTGCATGTTAATCAATTTAAACCACTCCTGAGCTCAAAGCATCACGCATCACAATCTCTGCCCAGTTTCTGTAAAAGCATTGAAGCGAGTGTCATGGTTTTGTGATAATCCCAGTTAAGTGATGCTAATACTAACAAAGAGTATCTGCCATTTCACCTGCAGAGAAATGCGCAAACTCTATATCAACAGCAGGGCAAGTAGCGCATATCAGTATGTACTGTTTTCATATTGTTGCCACTTCTCATGTTTGTCTACATATTGTTTGTTTTGTTTTTTGTTTTTTGCCACACCCAGCATAGGCTTTGTTTTCCTATAGAATAAATCAATGTGCAAAAAAACCAAAACGAAATACAGTCAAGTAGATTTAAATGAGCATTATTAAACTAATGCAAAATGATATATGAGCAGAAAAAATGGCAACATCTGTAATTGTTAATCATATTTATGTTAACATTTCTAAAAGAATGTCCAAACTCCATTAATGATTCTATTTGCTAGAACAGGAAAAGGCTTGTGGCATTTCCCTCTTGGTTCCACATTTTTAAAATATCCTCCCACTTTAATTTAGCACTCATTAGGGATCTATAAAAGTGAAAGTAATATTGTAATAGCATTTCACAGTTTTCTGCAGAGTGAGACTAGATGGAAGACATGTGGTCAGCAAATGGAATTATTACTTGTGAGCACTTCAAAAGATATTCCAGTGCTACCCTGATTAATCTGTTTCAGTTTTATTTGTGGACTCGATGTTTCTACTTGTCTACACATTAGTGTGTGAATGGGTGGATGACTGGATGTGTAAAGCGCTTTGGGGTCCTTAGGGACTAGTAAAGTGCTAAACAAATACAAATACAGGCCATTGCTTGATGAAAGCTTGTCAAAAACATCCACATTTTCCCAAAAATGTGAGAATTATAAACAAACTATTTTTTCACAGCAGTGACAGAGTAGCAACTTTCTTTCCTCTTCACCAAATACTGAAAGTTACAAATTAAGCCCCTCTGAATTAGCCCCCGAATAGCCATGAAGCTCTTATCCATGTCATTACCATCACCTTTATGGTGCTAAGTGATAATTAATTGAAAATAAATGAGAAATTCTTAAGACTTATTGGCTGCAGAAATCGAAAGGTGATGCAGAAGGCTTTGTTTTGACGACTCAGGCAAGGTGATAATTAAGAAACTGTCACTGTTTGTTAACTAATTCATTGTATGCGTGTGGAGGCGAGTGCCCATAGCGCCAGAGCATGTATGCGAACGGATCCAGGTCCCCTAATCTCTTAAATATGCGTCTGAGGTCTCGTTTAGGTTCAAAGGTCACCGTTTAATTATACTGCGGCAAATACTTAATTTTCAATTATGACAGCGCCAGGGAGCTCACCTTGAAAAAAGGTTGACGCAGAGGCAGGCAGACGGAGCCCCTTCTAACCTTTTCAGAAATGGCTTTATATTTATTTATTTATTTTTTTGGAAACACTGGAGATTGTCAGCCTGGTTGATGTATGGGGCTGTGGCATATTGAAGGCCTTGTGTTGGTGACCCTTTGTAGTTCTTGCTGTGAAGAAATCTGTCTTTTTCTTGGGTAATTAGTGAACAGACCCTTGACCACAAACAGATATGTTTGCTTCCAGGCAAAAATCCTTATAAGGGAACATTTATAGCTATTTAGGAAAGATTAAATCAGGTTTTATTACCAGATAAGTGAATGGTGAACAAAAGAAAGCTGAATACAGGGCAAGAAAAGAGCAGAGCTGCGCAGCTTCTGTCTGAGTCATTGAAACCACAGTTTGCAGTACGGTGGGTCAGCTGTGGTAAAGCTGTTTCCCAATTAAAATGTCCCCGTGTCTGAATTGAAGTCAGAAACTGGATTGGAACCAAAGCGTGGTTAAATGGCAGGTTTGACAATACCCTTTCAATCTCAGCTCAGTTCACAGGTGCTGAGCAACATTAGCAGAATCACTAATGCCTGAAAGTGGTGGGTTTTTTTCTTAAGGGTTGAGAAGTTTAAGAAAAATTGTCTCCAGCAGAAATGAAGACTGTATTATGCAAATTTGCCCATTTTATATTTCCCCAAATCTTCTCGGAGTGGCAGCCAATAGACAGCACTCAGCAGGACACTTTCCTTCGAGCGGCTGGCATCGCCGAGCCCGAGCAGTGGGACAGTCAGGCACAATGAGTGATGAAATGGTTCCCAAACCAAGCTCAGTGCCTCGCTCACTTTCCCTTTTTCCTTCCCCTCTCTGTTTCTCTCTCATTCTCTCTTTCTCTTGAATACTCCACTTCAAGTGAAAGGTTCCCTTGTTCTCAGCATGGAAGAGCGGATGCAGGTTGAAAGACATTTTTTTCCCCCCTTCATCTCGGTGAGAAAATGAGCCTGTTCCTGGCATCAGTAGGCATTCGGCTTTCACAGCTTTCTTCTATGAGAGCAGGTACAGTATGTGAGTGCCAGTTCTCAACATTTCCATTTAGCCAGACATAGAAATGCCCCCTCCCTCACTTTTTTCTAACCTCCAAACAGTCACCTACTCTACTTAACTTTTACACAGAATGAAAGGTGAGTATAAAAAGGTGACGGTTGAAATAAGGAAACTTTTTACTGCCGAATACAGTTTCTCTGTTCTGTTTGTCCAACTCAGCTGCTGCTCATTTATCACAAAAAGCTACCTGCTAAATAGGAGAGAGAACCCACAGAGTCACAGAGAGGAGAAGGAGTAGGAGGAGGAGGAGGAGGAAGGTAGGATGGAAGGAAAGAAAGAAAGAGGGAAGGCAGCAACCAAGCCTATTTTAATTCTATCTCACTTTTGTCACAACTAAACCGGCCCTCCTCCTCCTCTCCATCTCTCATCAATAACACCTACACTTAAACACCTACACTCATTCAAAGGTGACATGCGTCTGCATCACAAATGCATCCTGCACAGAGACAGGAAATAGCCACGGTCAGAGATGCTGAGTAAGGTTTTGCATAGGCAGAGTCTGAAAATAACAGACAGCACAGTGTGGGTGTACGGTACATGCTTTGTTATTACACTGAAGGATTTCAAGGCTGTTACCCTAGGTTTGTTCAGTCTTTTAATAATAATAATAATAATGGATACTTTATTGATCCCCATGGGGAAATTACTTGTTTTTCTCTGCATTTGACCCATTCACTCAGTGAAGCAGTGGGCAGCCCACTAAGCAGGCGCCCGGGGAGCAGTGTGTAGGGACGGTACCTTGCTCAGGGGTACCTCAGGGTAGCCGTTAAGTGGATTCGAACCGCCGACCTCCCGATCATGGGGCGACCACTTTACCTACTGAGCTATCCCTGCCCCTTTTTCACGTTTTAATGGTGTTTTCTCATGTCAAGAAGTAAACAAAACGTATTATTCAGGGGGAAAAAGAAGACAGACACACAAGCAAAATCTAGATGCTTTGCAGCAAGCGGGAAATAAAAAAAAATCTCAGCTTTTGAGGATATACACAATGGAAAAAATAGCTGAAAAGCTGGACCTCGACAACAGAGCTAAGCACAGAGTGAAATGTTTAGACTTGGATTCAGCAGGTGGGCAGAAACATGACTTCAAATGGATCTGCTGGATATAGAATAAGCAGCCAACTCTGAACTGCTAACATGCTATCAATATCAACTCAAAAATGTGTTGTTCCTGTGTTTTACTTTTGTTTAGTTTTAGTTGTTAGTATTTTTTTTTTAAATCACACACTGCATGTTCTTAACCAGTGGAAGGTAATATTTGGTTTGTGGTAGCTGTGGGTAGTGAAGGGATCACACCACCGGCCCGTGTGAACAGTAGGGAAATACAACACAAACATCTTCGGCGTAGAGTATGTAAGTATTCCAGACAGTTTAAAAAAATCTCAGGCCATCTCTTTCACATTTGAACAAATTTTGAATACATTTTTATTGGAAGAAGAGCTCAGCTAAATACACCAGCTGGCACTTTACCGGGTAATTTCAAGCATGTATAATATTGTTTTGCTTCACTTTGTTCAGAATTGTGTTTTTAAGCCAAACAATTTGGAGCATGCGAATCTCCTGGGATGCAACAATTGCCAATGTGTGTGCATGACAAAGCAGACTGTTACTAATTTCCTTTTTTTCAGTTTTCACCTGCTCCCTTTCTTTATCGCAAAGGAGACCTTGAGGCGCTGCCTTTTCTCCTTCACTGGGGAGAAGTTAGACAGCCAAACAGCACATGGATTGCATGCTAACCTAGGCCGCAAAGCATCACCAGAACAGCTTCAGTGTGTCTTGGCAGGGATTCTCCAAATCTCTAACTTTTACTGGAGGGAGGCAACGCTGTGCTTCTAAAAGAGATTGTTTGCTTTGATGTTTGGATGTTGCTAGTGGACAGTGATGAGTGGTCCTTAGTCTTTTAAAAAATATTCAATTAGGTTGTGATCTGGTGAGCAGAAAGACCAAAGAATATGATTCACATAATTTTTATTCTCCTCAAACCATCAAACTATTCTGGGATTCCTTATGGCTCATGGATAGGTAGCATTGCAGACCAATCCTATGAGGACAGGCATGTTTAATCAGGGGATAAATTTGCTAAGTAAGAACAACTTTGCATTCATTTCCACCGATTTGCCTCTAAAAAGACAAGCGAGGCCAAACTATCCCAGCAAAATGTTCCCCACAGTATGACAGAGCCAGGGGATAAGGTTTCATTTTTCCTTTACGTGATCACAAGTCCATGGATGTATCAAATGGGGGTTTTTTTATAGGTATATTTGGGGATCTAAACTGTACTTTTCCTCTGTGTAGCTTCCTCCACTTGATGCATGGAAACCTGCAGGCATGAGAAATTTTAAGAGGTAGGGGGTCTGACTGAATCTCAGCTGGACTGCAAATTGAAATGCACTGTTTAATACAATCAAAGCAGATCATTGGAGTCCATGAGAGAAGCACGGAGGATGACGGAGATGGGTGTGTGTGGGGGCTTCTTGTTAGCTTCCCACAAAGGTTTATCGCTGGGTGTTCAGAGCATCCCAGAGTGCTCCCTTTTCTCTTGTTAGTGGTTTAATTAGAGATTCAACGGCACTGAAGAGGATGGGGGAGTGTAGGAAAAGGGCTGATGTGCTATGAGATAGAGGTGGTTACTGTGAAGAGGAGCTGTTTGTGCTTGTTCTTGAGGCACAAATTGCAAGGCCTTGTTTGTACTGGATTAATCAGCAATTGTCCTACAATTGAGAGCCAGAATATTTATTCTGCAGACATGCTGATAGCACTAATGATGATAATAATAACAACAATAACAACAGTTGAGCCTCTTGGGAGAGCCTTTTCTGTGGGCATTACTTCAATAATTACATGATGCATACCCATAATTCAGCACAATGCGTTTAGAAAAATAGTGGGGGATGAGAGGTAGGTTACACAACTGAGGGAGGCTGAAGTCTGAAAATAAACTAGGCAGAGCTAACACGAGGCTTCATTGGCTCTGTGTATTTAAGAGATAAAACGGCAAAGAGGCAAAAAAAAAAATAATAATCCCACTGAGACATGGGTGGTCCCAGAAAATGCAAATGATGCTGTTAATTCTGCAGATCTTGCTGTGGAACTGGGTGCCCGTGACCCACACACTGTCCCCGAGTTGAGCCCAAATTGCTCTGACAAGGGCATTTGCTTTTATCTTATGCTTGGCTTCTCGGAGCCTGTGATTGATGCAGGTCTTTCCAAGGCAGGAGCACTCATTGTTTTGAGACCACATACCTGAGTTATGAATGTTTCATTCAGGAGACTAAATATGAACTCGCCGGGTGAGAGCTTCCCCAAGAGCACTGAGAAATAGAAGACTCATGCATGCTAATAATGGTCTCTGAGAGCGTGCAAGATGGAAAGATGGTAATAGCAAGAAAAGCAAAAAAAGCAGAGCAAACATATCAAATAATTCAATGGCTTCAGTTCCTTTCTTCTACATGTTTCTGCTCTCTGTCAATAACTCTGAATTCTTTTTACCAGCAACAAAAATTCAGGAACAAGCTTCTGAAAACAGAGGAAAAAAAACACATGAATGGTTTTGACTAAACCAGCACAGCGATAGATCCATCTTGTTGACTTGGGAGATGCGGGGAATAGCTTTTGCCGCAGTGACATGCTGGTCTGTCTTATCTGAATTCGGGTGAAATTTATCAATATAACATGTGCTGCCGTAGTCGCTGACAAGTCCTGCTGTGGCCCATTGTGAGGTCTGGATAGGAAGGGGAGGGCGGCTGGCGGGGATGGGAGTCTGGCTGGGGTTGAATAAAACCACAGAATCAGTAAGTCACACTAACCCGCCTTGCACCTTCTGCACTGTTGATTTGACACCTTGTCCACTGCTGCGGTGGGGTCGAGGCACAGGCACATTGCATGTTGGGAGATGAGAGTAGAAAATATTGAAAAAGCAGTTATCCGTGCAACAAGAAATGTCCCATCTGCAGCAAGATGATGATGATGATGATGGCGACACACGTGTGGTGCAAGAGGTGACTTATGCAAAGTTTTCACTGGCTGCCCTGTAATGCTGGGACTGGAGCTGCGATGTGTGTTAATAATCGAGGTTGACTCTCTCTCTCTGTATGGAATATTAAACTAAATGTGACTCTCTGATCTTGAGTCGCATTGATGCTGAATACTTCTCTCACCATGAACAAATTATGATTTGTGGTGAACTGAGGCACGCTAGCGGTTTAATGGAGTCGAACAGGATGGAGGAGTCTCATTTTCACTTGCGAGTAAGAGACATACGCATAGGCAGAGAGAACGTAAGAAAGCGAGGAGAGAGAGGCAAGCAAAGACATAAAGGATGGGAAGGAAGGGATCCACTGGGATGTGTCAAATGTTGCATGAATCACTAAATGCTTCCTGCTCTAATTGGCTCTATTGAGTGCATCAGCATCCCCTGCGGTGGGGGCCAAATGCCTCCCATTGCATATGTGCGTCTCTCACATTCAACACTCAAAGTGATGGGGATCAAAGGATTGCCCCTGTGCATACAGTGAGCCATGAAGTGATAGTGTCAGCTCCATTAAGGCTCAGATCCTTGTATGAAAACGTATGGTGGAGCTCAGAGCTACTGTGCGAGGGATCGACAACATTTTATTCCAACAAACCTAGAAAGGCTGCTTTCAGCGTTATGTCAGTTGGATATAAGATACAAGTTTATGATATGAGGTGCCGTAAGGGACATTATTACTGAAACGCTCTCACACACACAACTGAAACGCTCTCACACACACTACTGAAATTTTAGCTCTCACACACACAACTGAAATGCTCTCACACACACAACTGAAACGCTCTCACACACATAACTGAAATTTTAGCTCTCACACACACTACTGAAACGCTCTCACACACACAACTGAAACGCTCTCACACACACTACTGAAATTTTAGCTCTCACACACACTACTGAAACGCTCTCACACACACTACTGAAATTTTAGCTCTCACACACACAACTGAAACGCTCTCACACACACAACTGAAATGCTCTCACACACACAACTGAAATTTTAGCTCTCACACACACTACTGAAACGCTCTCACACACACTACTGAAAAACCAAGGCATTTCAGTTGAACAGGAAGGCATTTCAGTTAAATAGGAAGGTATTTCAGTTGAACAGGAAGGTGTTTCAGTTGAACAGGAAGTTAATTCTTGACAAGGAAACTGAAGGAAAAAGTGTTAGATTTCAAACAAACCACTACACAGATGTCTACTCAGCAACCTGTTAGTTAGGGGTGGGTTTTTATAATCGATTTATTGATTAAAATCGATTCTGGCTTTGGATAACGTGAAATCGATTCATTAAAATCCTGAATTGATTTTTTAATATAAATTTATTTTGCCCGAAATGCCAGAATCTCTGGTGAAACCTCACAAAATTTCAAATTAATATTTAGGGAAATCGAATTTTTTAAGTTGCACCAAAGACATTGTGTGATAGGGCATAGAAAAAAAAAAAGATGTTCTAGGGTTTTATTTTCATCAGTACAAAAAGAACACTGATCCACCTCAAAGCCAAATCTCTTTTTTTAGAAATTCTGCCACAGTATTAGTTTTGTTTAAAGTGTGTTTCTTTAACTTTAGGTAGAATAGGCTATTTCATAAATTTTTAGTATGCTTTATCCAGTGTATATGAAATAACTAAATTAGAACCATGCCATGTAACCATTCTGTTGTAACTATGAAATATTTTGTCTTTGAAGAAACTACTAACAAATTTCTTATTGCATTTTTATCAAACAGCTGACATTGCCCTAGCAATAAATTTGGGAGCACTGATGAGAAATTATTGTATATCATAAAAATTTTAATCAAATGAAGCAGAGGCAGTGGGACCAGTTCACAAAATTTGTTATATTCTCTTTGAGAACAGTTTAGACAATATTTTTCTGAAAAGTCTGTGTAACTTAGAATGACACCGTTATCATCCAACAAATCTGTTATGAATATAATATTTTTGTTCAAACCAGTCACTCTTGAAAATTGATTTTTGATTAAGTGTTATTACCCTATTATTCCTTAAGGTTGAATTATGGGGAGAAGTTGTGGGTACATCTCATTTTCCCAAAAATGCAACGTCTGTTTTGGAAAGTTTGATATCTTTATGGGGATTTTATTTGCCGCAAAATCACATTTCAAAATAAAGTCTAATCCTGTATACTATTTTATTAAACAAGAATCATGGGATGTGGAGCTAAGTAGAGTCTGGCTGTGACAGACAAGATTTTAACCATTTAATTCTAAGGGTGCCAACCATAAATTCTAATTCTGGAGTTTTGATACCACCTTTATTGTATCCCTTCACAAGCTGAGATCTTTCTATGTAATGGGTTTTATTCCTCCACAAAAATTCGAACACATTTCTATTTATGGTTTTCATGGTATTTATCGTTTTTTTATTTTTTATATTGTTTACGTGGCGCAAAAAAGGTTGGGGACTGCTGTACTAGCAGGTTGCTGAGTAGAAATCCTTGTAGTGTTTTGAAATATACCACTTTTTCCATCAGTTTCCTTGTCAGGAAACAACTTCCTGTTCAGCGGAAATGCCTCTGGTTTCAGTAGTGTGTGTGAGAGCGTTTCAGTTGTGTGTGTGAGAGCGTTTCAGTTGTGTCTGTGAGAGCTAAAATTTCAGTAGTGTGTGTGAGAGCGTTTCAGTAGTGTGTGTGAGAGCGTTTCAGTAGTGTGTGTGAGAGCGTTTCAGTAGTGTGTGTGAGAGCGTTTCAGTAGTGTGTGTGAGAGCTAAAATTTCAGTAGTGTGTGTGAGAGTGTTTCAGTTGTGTGTGTGAGAGCGTTTCAGTAGTGTGTGTGAGAGCTAAAATTTCAGTAGTGTGTGTGAGAGCGTTTCAGTAGTGTGTGTGAGAGCGTTTCAGTAGTGTGTGTGAGAGCTAAAATTTCAGTAGTGTGTGTGAGAGCATTTCAGTTGTGTGTGTGAGAGCGTTTCAGTAGTGTGTGTGAGAGCGTTTCAGTTGTGTGTGTGAGAGCGTTTCAGTAGTGTGTGTGAGAGCGTTTCAGTAGAGTGTGTGAGAGCGTTTCAGTAGTGTGTGTGAGAGCGTTTCAGTAGTGTGTGTGAGAGCTAAAATTTCAGTAGTGTGTGTGAGAGCGTTTCAGTAGTGTGTGTGAGAGCGTTTCAGTAATAATGTCCCTTACGGCACCTCATACAAGTTGTCCTAATCCATCATAGAGAATGAGCAAAATGCTTAATTGATGCAAACACAGGGAATCAAACTGTACGACACACACAATCTATATACTGCACATATACCCTTTTTTGAGCTCGTATAAGACTTGTGAGGATACTATCAAAAAGGTGAAATGGAGCAGAAAAAAAGGCTTCAGGTTTAGCTGTTCTGACTAATGGCTTTCAGTGGCTTACATCACCATTACATCAGTTTTACCAGACACTTATTAAGTATTCATAGATTCTCCAGCATTGTTAAAGTAACCATAATATTCCTGCTGTGTGTGCAACAATTGAAAGTGACAGAGAAAAATGCAAAAACAGAGTGAGTGTAACTCTAACATTAATATTTTAGGGAACATGGGAAACTGCCAAAATGACAGTATGTGTGACACAGTGTAATCAAATAACATCTTAAGCATTCATCATCTGTGTAATATATTCATGAATACATAATCAGTGTCATATTCAGTGACTTTTGCAATAACGACTGTGTATTGAGTTGGACAGTGGTTACTAATGCACATTCAAATGCTCAGAATCCAAGTGATAAATAATAATTTGCTTCTGCATGTGGAGGTCTGGTATTCTAATTCCAATTTTTTCATCTTGTTGAATGCAAGTTTTAGAGTAAAGCCCCCTGGCTGTCCCCATGGTTCATCTGCTCTCAGTGTTAAAGCTTATTCACCAGTCTAACATGATGCCAGTCATAATACGGCTCTGTGTGCGTGCTTGTGCGTGCGTGCGTGTGTACTGCTGATATAACAATATGCCTAGTAAATACATATATTTCCTCATGTTTTATATCATTCATGTTGCCGACAGTATACGATAAAAAGACCAAAACTAAAAAAACAAACAAAAAGATTTGATCAAACACGCATTCGCTTGTTACCTAAAAGCCTAATATAGCACACTGCTTTGTGCCATCGGCCTCAGTTGTCACTATTGCACCACAGTGATCCACACAGTTGCACCAGGTTGCTTCATTATGATGAGATGATGCCACTGGATTTTATTTTGAGTCAATAGTGCATTCTCCAGGCTGCTCAAAAGAGCACCTAATGTGTGTTAAGCCAAGAATACAAGTAGCCCCCAATGCTTTTCTTTCAAATTTTTTACATAATGTTTTTATTTTAGGAAATAAATGAGCCTATTTTGAAACTGTTGCATTAGAATAAATAGCCACACATGGGATATGTCACTCATTAAGTTTTAAATTACCATACTGAATTAAGATGATGTTGACTACGGTCTCTTTTTTTGAATTTGTAGACAGCTGCAACATTTTTAAGTATTTCCAACCTTGTGTTCATACTTATAGACAAGACTTAACTAAGCTGTGCAGGCACGCGGCACATAGAAAGTGCCTGTTTTTAAATCAGCATGCGGCACAATCAGCTAATGTTCATCTGCTGGCGAGCACTTGTGCATTGGGAATGATTGTGTGGTGGTCATAAACGGGGTCTGTGTGTGAAACTGAGGGATTGGAGGTCATGAAAACAACATGGACATGAGAGGCAGGCTTGTAATCCACCAGGTACCTGTATGCGGATAGTGCTCACACACGAACAAATGACCAAATTTACATTTGCAGGAGTGCAACAGTTTTGCACACAAAAGTCAAAATCGACCACAAAAAAATTCATAGAATGACTGAAACTGACAAATATGTGTGCAAGTCTGGAGAAAACGTAACTACAAAGCAATAGCATCAGAATATGTCAAACAATTTTTATAAGCAATAAAGCTCCTGAGAGAATTATTTAGCGAGGACTGTGTTTACTTAAGGAAGATTATTGACTTTTTGCTGCATGACAGCAATATAGAAAATACAAATAGTGTATAAGAAACAAATATGGCCCAATACTGAAGAGAACAATTTGTAGTTTGCTTTTGTCTTTTGCAGGAGTTTCAAAAGAACTAAATTGTTAGTTTTGTCATCAAAATAGAGATGAATCAGAACAAAGAATATTTTGTGTGACTATTTATAAGGCTGATTGCCATCAAAAGATAAATGCCAAACATTGGACTGTGGTGCTCAAGGACTAAACCAAATAAATAAATGACTGTACTCATTAAAATGTTTTTATATATATTTCCTTCAGTATCATAATTTTAGTAACTTAGTAATAATCAAGCAAACATTGTGTTACATGAAAAAAATTCAAAATAGGCCACTTTTATGAACAATAGAAGTCTTGTCTATAAATATAAAGATTTAATAATGGAATGTTAAACTCTAATTTTTTTTATTTTGTTCGCATTGTAGGACTTTAAGCAGACAAATCCATAATGGGAAGCATGTGTGATGTTCTATCAACAGCGGGAGCCAGCTGTTACTGTAAAGACGCCATATCTGTGCTAATAAAGGAGAGAAATTCTGGGTGTAAATGACTCAAGAATCCAGTTATGACTGTAAGCAAAGTTTCTGTTCTTAGTTTTCTGGCTTTGTAAGGATGATCAAAAATGAGTTCAGTGATAATATGTGAAAAATCAGATAAAACAGATTCATGACTAATCAGACAATATTACTGCAGACATTAAAAAAAAACAAACATTATGGATGCTAACTGAACCTATGAATCATCTAAACATCTTTCTCTAAGACAGATTGCTTTTGACAGTGTTATACAAACTGAAATTGCATTTAACTTTACATCACACACTCCATATGTGTGCAGATGGCGCATCGATCGGAATAATAAAAGAACACCTGAGCTCTTTTCTGGCTCTCGATTAACAGCATACTGAAGTCAGTAAAAAAAACGCATCATCTGCATCACCATATAGTTCCCTACATCTACCAACACTTACAAGGAATTGAAAAATAAAAAGCTTGTTATATACTGTAAGCCGTACTGTACAAAGAGGAAGGGTTATCTCTCTAACAAATCTCTGAAATTCTTAGTAATTCTCAACACTCTGACCTGCTCCCTTTCTTTCTTGGACCTCTTGAGGCTGCTGAAAATAAACCTAGAGGAGTCACGGTGTACCCTGACCACTCTGTTGGATCTAAAACTGCCAGCCCCTCACCCCAGGAGACACCTGGCATCCTCAGGGGTAAGAAAGCTAAACCCTCTAGGCATTTGGCTCTCCTCTACCTATCTGAAAGCCCTACAGTACTTAGAAATATTCACCAAAAACAGCAGCTGAGGACTGACATAACTGAGCTGGACTAACTGCAGCAAGCACTTTCAAACCATATGTGTACACAACGAGCCTGTGCTGTGGTCATCAGCCTCCAAGACTCTTTAGTCTAGCTTTGCTAACTCAACTTGGCTTCCCTCAAGCCATAAAGCTGGCAATGATCGGAGTGCAGTCATTAAAGAAATAACACTCGGGGAGCATCAATAAATGCCCAGAAGGCTCCTGGTTCAGGTCAATCATTCTAGTCAGTTAACGGTCTCCAAACAACAGGGCAAATTCATCATTGGGACTAATCACATTGGGCCGAGTCCACACTTCGCCTCAGAACAATATCCGCTAACGACATTAGCGAAGGGCTAGTAATATGATGTGATTTCCTGCTGTCACACAGAGGTGCTGATCGATGGAGGGATGAGCGGAGCATAATTCAGGGGAACCCAATGTTCTCATACAAATGTGTTCATTCCTGCACACACACGCACACAGAGCATTATAAGCAGCTTTAAGTCTTATATACTTTTTGACATGATTGTTTTTTTAAGACTGAAAAAGCAGGAATGCCGGTTTTCTACCTTCTGTCTAAAAGCAACACTAAATGCCACCCGAACATGGTTTGAAAATGTCGGTATTTTGCTATAAGTCTATCTATTTTGGGGGCTTTGTTGGAAGTGAGACTATTATGTTTTCCATCAATGGAAAAAAAATAAGTATTTCTGGGGTGAACAGATTCAATTAACCTTTGAGAAGAAAAGCTTCATACAAAAAGCAAAGGGAACCTTCAGTAAACTCATGGATGCACATCCAGTATACAGTCTTGTCGCTGTGCTTTTCTCCAATTAAGGAGTCTCTCCTGAGTCCCACTGGGAGTACATTATCACTCTATAATAAATGGGTGGGTTTCAAAATTTTCAAGGAAATTTAATCCGAAAGAATTTGCATTAATGAAAACACGACGAAAAAAGGAAAAACTGGTTTGTTTCACCAGTGAACTACATTGCTTTATTTTGCTGGGATAAATGAATATCAATAAGTGGTTTCTTAAGGGGAAAAAAGAAGAAGAAAAAAGCACAACAAAAAATTTGTGACTTGAATCTGAAATATTCTCTCTTTCTCTGAATAATGCCCCTGCATCTGCCTATTCCCCCCCAAACTTACATTATCACTGTTCAGCTACATCAGTTGTGGCAATAATTGGCTAGGTATGCACTTTGATTCTTGGGAGCTAAGATCAGCTACAAATCCAAGACATTTACTCAAATAGCTTAACACAGACTAAAGCTCTAGCAACAAAATCCTAGTATATTCACAAAGATTGTATCCAAAGCCAGGGTTACAAGACATGAATTATAATGTCGCTGTGCTTTTTAAAAGCATCATTTTTCAGAGAACTTTTTCATTTAAAAAAATAATTGAAGCCTAGAACAAAGTGATCAGTTTTCAAAAGGTAAAGGGATCACTAAAATAATGTGCCTTTCTGTCATATGGGTATAAATAAAACTCCGAGGCCTCCTATTTTTATGAGGATATATTCAAAGAAAATTTTCATTGTGGAGGCAAGAATTTTGATTTGACCTCTGCTCCGTGAAACAAAATGCTAACAAATCCAGCCATTTTTAGCATGGGCACTGGGTACATTTATTTATTATCCTATATTAGTTGCACTTTACTCTGCTGAGCCTGTGGCCTGTGTCTCAGATGTGCAGTCCTGTACTGTACAGTCACTGAGCAGCAACATTTCTGGCTGTTCCACAGTGTTAAAGGGTTTCTGGGATCTTGAGTGGGGTGAGCTCAGCAGAGAGGCGGTCTGTCCGCTCTGCCACCTCGATGACAAGCAAGCAATGGTCCCTAGATTGAGGCCTTTGTGGCTCCCCTCCTCCTCTTTTTCCGACAAAAACTACCTACGCCTCCATCCATATTCACAGCTGCCTGCTCCCTGTCATATTTGCTTGCTTAAGTTTCCAACTGCTGCCCAGCCTCATTGTTACTCAGCTGGGAATGAGTGACCAGGGGAGCTGGGAGAAGACCAAGGCCTCTCTCCTAGCGATACGATTGGAGGCAGTCTGAACACAGACTCCTGAGAGACACACAGAACAAAACAATTGTGACAACAACAGGAGCAAAAATCAAAACGGCGCAAAAGAAGGAAGCTGAGCTGAGAAAGGAAACAAAGGAAAACACATTTCTGCTTTAACTATACTGTTATTATCTGTGGTTCCGCGCAATTACCACATCACGTAAGTTATTCAGCAAATTAGAACACATAACACTACGATACAATACCGCAGAGCTAGTGTCAGCTTTCTCCTCACTTTCATGAAAATGCAGCAATGGTAGACACTTGGAAACAACAACAATCCAAACTTCTTAAACCTCCTGACTTTGGACTTCAGACACAGTAAGAACTATGGTACAGGATATCCCCTGTAGCGCTTGTCTGATCCTGCTCCATTGGCAGGTGAACACTGCTGGCCAAGTTCCAGCAAATGGGCCTACAGGCTGTGATCAGCTCATTATCCTCCCTGTAAACAACAGTCAATAGTGGGTTACCACCTTGGACTCACCTGAGGTGGACAACCTCTATATAGCATGGCAGCTTCCTTAGGTTGAAGCACTACATTTTATAGACCTCAGACCTGTAAAATAATTGTGGTAAAGCTTGCAGTGCTAGCAGTGCATGGGTCCTACAAATGCCCTCTTTACTATTCCAACTTTGTGCCTGTCCAAGCTAGCTGTCAGCTTTACACTGGTCAGCTGGGCTGACAGCTAGCAAAACCATGGGAGAGAGGGACACTGAGCTCTTACACATCCATCTTCAGCACACGTTGAGAAGCTGAGGTGTGACAGAGGGACTGTCCCAGCGCTGGTTAAAGGGCAAACTTAATGGAGGGTGCCCTGGAGCAGATGCCTCAGGAGGATAGGCTAGCTTAATGTGCTTTACTTTACGCTGGCGTACGTTTCCTTGTCAAAAGTTAAAACAGGACAGCTCAAGTGAACTTCAGAGGAAGAACGATCTGGACAGGTTTATACCTTTGACATTTTTCAGGAAAATGTGAGTTATCTGGTTTAGATGTCTAATCTTCCATTCAAGATCATTTTTTGTACACTTCACGTTAAGCAGTTCTGGAATTTTAGGATGCTCCCTGGAAGCTTCTTGCATTTTTGATCTGCAGTTTCAACATGAACCTCAAACGGAAACCTCAACTCCTCTGTTAAACTGACCTGATGCCGAGGACCACAACTGTCTCTCCATGTACAACTCAGAGAGCAAATAGCGGCTTTCAGTGTTTGTTAGGTCAGAAGTACGAGGGGGAGTATGCTCATTTGATTTTGGGTTTTTTTTCTCCCACTGTCAGTGCAGACCTCTAGTGAAATGTAATGTCCTGTAAACGTTAGGGATGAAACTCAGTGGAAGCAGCCTGAACAAAAGCAAACAGTACATTCAAAAGTTTTGAGGCCACAAAAACACAATCTGGGGTCACCTCCCACCCTACTTGCCAGATTTGGGTCCCTTTGTCGGCTTCTCCAAAAATAAAACCTAAGCTGAAGTATTGCAGTATTTACACAATGCAGAGAATTCAGCCGTCATCTCAGGGGGATCACGACAGGACTTCTTGGTAGTGATCTAAAAATAGCTGCAGTGCTGAAATCAGTTAAGAGCTGCACTTCCAGGTAACCTTGAAGACGAGAATGAAAATTAAATCAGGTATGTATTTAATTTCTAAGAATTTCGAAAACTTTTTCATCGTACCTCATACATAGAAAGTAAAAAGTAATACAGATAAGAAGTTTCAAATAAGGCTGTCAAAACTTCAACAGCCATTACTTCAACTGGAGGTTGAAAACCTCAGGTCTGCTGTCATTGTAGCATAAAATATAGAAACTATTGGCCATTTGGGGTTTCTGCTGCTTTCATTAGGGATCAGAACATCCTTCTTTAAAGATTGGCTAGACAACTGTATGTTTAACTGACAGGACGGTGGGATTGCCTGGGCCTCTGACAACTAGAGTTTACTTGGAAGAGCAGGTGGAGGTGTTAATGTGGAATTTTGGAGCCTTGATCGATTTCTATCTCTAAGTAAAAAACTGGAGAAGTGATGAGTTGAATACTCCAGGTAATAAACAGATGAAATGGTGACAGATTTCATGGGTTTAAATATTCAAAATATGTGCTGAATTATTTGCAATAACAGTGGAAGAGCATTTGGAGTCTAGTATTGCTAGCTTGCTAATACTTAATCAAGATGTTTACATCAGAGACCTGTTTTCTTCTTTACCGCTTTGATGCTCATCGTTTTGTCATTCTGTTTCTATTCTGGTCTTGTTGAACCGCTAAAGCATGTATCAGCTTGTTTATTAATATAGCTGCCAAAGCTGGAGCTATGGGTTAGCAGTTTTACATGAAGCACTGTTGCTCTTGATAGACCTCCCTGGGACATTCAGAGAAAAACATGAGTACAATGTTTCACTCTCAGATAGCTCCTCTAGAGAAAGCTGGTGCTAACATCATCATCATTATGCAGACATGCCCTGCTGTAAATTAACACAGCTGCAAGAGTGTAAGATGGGAAATGATGAAAGTTAACTTTGAACAATATACTGTCAGAGTGCCGAAATGGGAGACAAGTGCTGGAAAAGGGTGTATTTGACACAGTGTGGTGGAATATAATGGTAAATATTGCAAGACCGAGTCAATGAAATGGATGTCACAGTTGGGCTTGTGTGTCCACGGCTGTACCCTGAAGGTACAACAGTGGAGTTCAACACCAAACGGAATTCGCTCCCGCTCGCTTCACTCTGAAGTCCAGTCTGCTCTATATAAAGTACCGTGTCAGTGAAATTCACTTGGACAGCTACACGTTTTCTATTTTTTTCCTAGGGCTGTATCATACTCTCAGATCATTTATAAATGAGTTGGCGGGATGTCTGCATCACAAGACGTGCCTGAGCATCGCAAAAGCACGCTAATAGACACACTAGCTCTGGCACGGCTTCAGTTTTCTCTAGTGAAGTGGGTTACGGTGAGTGTTATTATGTTGAATCACACCACCAGTCATGTAAATTTTCTCCTCGTGCTGGGCCTCTGTGCCAATTTTGAGTGTGAAATGCAACGGCACTCGAAGAAATAATGGGTAGGAAAAGATGCTTCCATCCGTCCTCGCACATATTTGCACACCCATGTGTGCAGCAAGCATTCAGCCGAATGGATAAACCATATCTGAATAACCTCAGCAGGTACTGCAGAGATGAATGGGTGAAAGATGAAACACAGCTGAAAGAGCAGCTCAATATAATGACTTTAACATAAAAAGTCACGAGGAGGAGGCAATAAGCTACCCTGAAATTAGTGAGTCTAAACTGTGCGTCTGTAAACATACAAATATACAGTCTGATAAAGATTCAGGCTCTTAAACTAAATTGCTTAAAAAAATCTGTTTTTTATTTATTAGATCACTTAACACAACCTGCAGTAGACAGAAAATGAAATCTATAACCATTGACTATTTTGTGTGACCACCTTCTGCTTTTGGAACTATACATATATCGGCTTGCTTATTAATATAGCTGCCAAAGCTGGAGCTATGGGTTAGCAATTTTACAAGAAGCACTGCTGCTCATGTACAACTCTTGTAAAGTATATATTTTTTAATATACTTAAAAGGGAGATTGAATCAATCACCTTGTGGGTTTAGGCTGGGTGAGCTGCCTCTGTTGCCCCATGCAGTCCTAGATAGCCATGATGATGCCGATGATGCTAACAGGCCAATACCATTTTCAAAGATGACACATCTTCGTAATGGAAGATAACACTCTCAGCACAGTCTGCAGCAACTGTAGCAGAGTCACAGCTGAACAGATGGGCAGTGTCACCTGCAGCAAAATTTTGTGTGAAATGTGCTGATAAAAGTTAATAAAAATGAGCCAGTTGTTTTGCCTTTTCAGTATTAGCAAAGCTGCTACTTCTCCACATCAAAAGGAACCATTTGAGGTGGTTCAGGCATCTGACTAGGATGCCTCCTGGGAGCCTCCTAAGTGAGGTGTACAGGCCATGTCTGCCCCGGAGGAGGCTTCGGGGCTAACCCAGGACATGTTTTTTTCCCCGAATGAATTGGGAACGCTTCAGTGTCACCCTCAGGTGAGATGGTAGGAAGGTGGCTACCGAGGGGGATGTGTAGGCTTCTCTCCTTATTTTAACCCCCAAGACCCAGACTCGGACCGGTGGCAGAAAAGAGATGGATGGATGAATGAGACTATATGAATGCACATGTGTATATCTTTATAAATATCCATATACTGTCTCATATTCTTGGCTGATAACCTTTAATATGTGTATATATTAAAGAATATCAGGCAGTTTGTGGATATCCATAAGACAAGCTTAAAAAAAAAAAGCAAATCCCAATAACATAATTTCTTTTGGATTATCATGCACACAACATTATTGCCACACCATCTTTGCCATGAAAGCCCTGACATCTGTCCCTATCAGATCACTTTAAATGTCTACATTCAAGGTCATTTGTACTGCAGGGGTTGTGAGGTGGGACAGTAAAAATGAGGGTCTTAGTCATCAGGAAATATGTTATGTTTGGCTGAAAATGCTGCTTGTCAGCGATTTGCTACATGGCGGAGGGGTCAGTGCATCCGGACCTGCTGCTGGTGCTACCACTAATCAAGAGGGGGGCAGGGGAGTCACCATGAAGGGCACACCGTTATTCATAAGAACACAAAGTGCCCAGGCTTTGACAGACAACTAGTTTTCTAACTGTGAGAGTAATGACCATTTCCTAGCTATCCAAGTTAGTAACTTTTTTAGGTTACGCAAACTCCAGATTTAAATATCATGCATAATTATTAACATCTTTGGCCAAAGTTTGCTCCTGAATGCCAAAACAACTCCTACAAACTTTTCAAAGAGCAGCAAAGGGCTTCTGGTCCCTTTGCACATGCTTTATTCAATAGAGTGCAGTGGTAGAAGAAATAAAACAGTTGCATAACAATTGAACAGCCCCCTCTCATTGTAAATGGCTAAGTATTGCTGATTGCCAAATTTAACTGGACGCTAGGGACTGGAGTAGTGGGTGGATGTAGGGCCTCCGCTTTCCCTTGGCTCTGACAGGGACCCTGTGGGTTGCCCTGGGCCACTCGAGATCATTTCTAGCCCTAGTTCTCTTTCAGCTCCATTATTTATAGACTTAGAGCAGAGAAACAATTTCCCTTGCGGCAGCTCACTGGGCTTATTTCTCTGCCTGCAGTCCCATTGAAAAGAACCTTTATTTACACAGACATCAGTGGTTAGGCATTGGCCTCAGAGGGACAATTCTGTAAGCTGTCCTTCTTTGCCTTCTGTCTAATATATTACAATAAGAGTGAAGAGGAAAGGCGGCTTAGTGTCTGAGCTATTCACTGTAAGCAACAAGAGAATTGATCAAGTTTTTAAAAAACGCTCTTTGTGCATCGCATCCTTGCAATAGCTCTCAACTAGATGTCCTCATCTTGCAAAGTCCTCATGTTTTCAAAGTCTATTATCCTTAAGGGAGAGCAAAATCACCTCTGAGAAGGAATCTTAAAACCTTAACTAATTGTGGTAGATTTTCATTTTGAAATTGTCCATCTGTCACATAAAGATATCAGAAACAAAAACACAATCGAGCAACTGTAGCAGACCTTAAAAGGGAAAAAGGAGTTTTTAAATAAAACTCCCGGGATAAAAAAGCTGGGTGGAGTAGGGGGATGCATTAAGGATGGCATTGCCAAGTCTCTTGGAAATAGTTTAGACAGCACAGACTTTAAAGCCAAAAAATGTGATGATGGCAGAGGGAGAGGAATGGGGTAAACAGACTGAGGAAAAGGGAAAAAAATCTAGTGTATGTTGTGCATCCTGCTTTATCTTCCACTGAAATATCAAAGGGTAATGTTTGGAGCTTTTGTCACCCTCGGTTTTAATACAAAGCAGCTAGATGGCTTGGTAGGAAAGCAGGAAGACACAGTTGTCCCCCTCAGGGTGAGACATCTGAAGTCAAGCCCATCAATCTCCAGACCCGATGCGTCTGGGTCTGCTGTTTGGGAATTCTGCGTGAATGCCAACACTGATGAAACCTGATGCTGAGCAATTTTACTCTTCTAGTTTGTATAATCAGGTAAAATTGCACGGATTGTGTGATGAATTGTTGGACCATCCAGCTTCATATGAATGTGTATGTGTCCGCATGAGCGCTTCCGTATGTGTACATAATGTTTGTGTCAGTGATGCCATGTGTTAAACCATGTATGAAAGTAATTACATCCCTGGAATGAACCAGTGTAAAAAAAACTTGAGGATGCAATTATGCTCCCATTGAATAACTCATCCTTCCTGGCAAGAGCTAATTGCATTAAAATGGATTGTGTATAGTCCTCTAGCATGAGGCATTAAGATTAACGCCAGGAGAGTTAATAATGTGTCATCTCCAACCAACTCCTCGCACCCCTCACCACCCCCTCCCCGCATCTCCAATATAAGATTAGAAGCAGGGAGAAAAAGACAGTGCAGGAGGATATAAAAACACGTTCCCCTCTCAGCATCTGCTCTCCCAGCTGGGAAAAGACCCAAGCTATTCATCAGGCTCCACGCTGCTGTCTACATGTATTCAACTCACTCAAAGGTCACACCGTTAAAACACCAATCTGAAATTCTCTGGCCTGTTTTTGGAGCGCCATCCCTTCAAATGGGCCAGACCTTTAGGCCAAACTTATTTACATACAACACACACAGAGGGGTGTGGGTAGATATATGCATTCCAGCATCATTTATCAACTTCCATTTTTTCCTCTATGTTTGCTGGCCCGGGGTCTTGTTTGCAATATGTTCTCTCGCGTTTATGAATTTGTTTCACTTTTTTTTTGTTTTACTTTGGAAATTCTACTTTAGAAAGCCTGTGATAGATGCTAATGCACGGCAATACTGCGGCTCTCTCTTCTCTTAGAGGTGTTAGGTGTGTGATCTGGGTAGCAGCTTACACTCACCCGCCCACCATACCCCACCGCGCACACACACACACAGACACACTTGGGGTGGACAAAAACGTGTGTGTTCACTTGAAACACTCCCAAATGGCTCAACACGCTGTGTCATAGTTCCCTGTCAGGCCCTTAGTGCTCCACCAGGCAGCTAATGCTGTGAAGAAATGGGCTCCCGAGCTCAACATTAATCCCTACAGCATTTCTGTCCTCACTTCCCTCCTTCCTTGCTGTCAGAGCAAATTTAATGTGACATATATTCACAAGAACACGGGCCCTTGTAATTGTTCGAGCTCAAGTCATGATAACGTTGGTTAGCCATTTGGCTGTAATGCTGGCATACCAAAGTTTCTAGCAAGTGCGGGAGGGATAGAGGAGTGCGTGAGGCGGGGTCTGGGGTCCTCTCTAATGGTTGCTGAGATATGTTAAAAGAGAAACACAATTTCTCAGTTAAATGATGTGTAAAACAGATCCCACACAGGGGATGTTCCTGTGTTTTTTTCCCTCCTCTCGCTCTACAGAGGGACATCTTAGAAGTTCTTGGCTCATATCCACAAAGCATTTTCTCACCCATAAATACTGCATATAAAACATCAAAAATATATGCTGCATGGTATTAAATTTAGGAACTAAGGCTTTCTCCGATGTCATGTGCATAGATAGCAAATCCTAACAAGTAGTTTTATTCTTAAAGAGTGGAGCTGACACTGAAAATTTAATCACAGGGTGATTACAGAGTTTCAGACTGACAGAGCCTCTAAAATGATGAAAGGGTGTAACTTATTCATTTTTCTTGGTCGCGGGTGTCAGATATTTTTTTTATTTCAGTATAAAAGCTCAGCTGTTGCTTAAAAGGATAACGATCATTTACAGAATTATTAACATTTATGAAATTGTTGATAATTGTGTAAACATCGTGTTAATCCAGGCACTAGATAGATCATCTAAAATCCATTAATAAGAAATGATGATGGATTGTACCAATATTGATTTCAACGAAAGTGTTACGGTTTAAATTTATCATCTCAAATGTTTATATGCTGATTACATTGCTTTATATAAGAAAGGCCTAACTCTGAGTACACTCTGTGCCAAAAAGTGCTGACAGGAAACTGCATGCTTTTGCAGCTAGAATGAAATGAAAGTGAAACCAACTAGGCTGTTTGATGCACACTAGAGAGCAAGTATATAAATACCTAGGCTTCCGTTTGTGCTTCAGACCTTGGGTTGTGTGTTGCGTGCTAAGGTCTCCATATCCGGAAATGTAAAATAAAGATCATTTTTTAAAGTAAAAAGACCACTTTGAGCCGTGTCTTTCTTGGCCCTAAGAATCCAAAAGAACCGGAATATAACAAAAGCTAGAAATTACCTACTGACAGCTACCTATTGACACTCAATTACTCAAAATGAGCAATGTTATCAGATCAGATATGTCCAAGAAGACCCCTTCAAAATGCGATCTAATAACCAATTAAACCAAAAGTCTAGAAAAGAAGGTGAAAAGGCTAAAAAGGAGATTTTTTAGAGGAAAAGGTTTAAGTTTGACTACAGCACGTCCGTTAAACTGTATTGTGTTTAGACAGTTATACAGACAATTTAGGCCAGGACAGATAAACGGGAATTTGTTAAATATGTAGGAAAATCTTGAAATCATGAAAGTCTTTGGGAATTTCAATGAGCTTCTTCGTGTCACAATTTCAGTGGGCATTGATTTTCCATTGAAGTGGCCATTCCTTGAATAATTTCATGGTCCTGAGTCTGCCGACTCACTGCTTTCCGCGCGGCCGGCCTCCAGACTGCCTTCATCTGCCTCACCGCCGTTGCTGTCCGCACGGTTGGCCCCCGGAACTGTTGGCTAGTCGCCGCCGTTGCTGTCTGCACGGTCGCCCCCCTGAATTATTGGTGGACTCACGCACGTTGTGTATTCTACAATACAAATACACACGACTGCTGCCCCAGCCGTGACAAATAAAGAGAAAAGGGATGCTGTTTTACCAATATCAAGGGAACATGCAATAGATGCTGATGATATCTCTCTAAACTTATGGTGAATAAAATTACTAACACTTAATTAGATATGAAAGAGAGAGGATCTGCTTCTTGGGTGCAGATAAATATTGTGGTTGGAGGGATTTGCACTACGGTGGCCCCTAGAGACAAAGCACGTACAAATTCCAAAACACGTACAAATTCCAAAACACGTACAAATTCCAAAACACGTACAAATTCCAAAACACTTGCAAACTCAAAAACACATGCAAATTCCAAAACACAACGGAAGTGCTCCAGGACGCTAGGGGCAGTGTTGAGCTCGATTTGCAAAATAAACAGCAAGTTTGTCTGTATGGGACGGTCTAGTCTCCGTCGCGCTTCCCAGGTTGCCTAGCAACCGTGATACTAACCGCTGGAAACGTGTCATACAACTTGGTTTGACAGAAATGAGGGAGAACATATTTTGTTCATTTGTTTGTTTGTTTCTACATGAGCTTTGTGTGATTTGATAAGTATCTGAGGCTGAGACCACAGGACAGTAAAACATGATTTTTGGGCTTCATTTCTGTACTGAACAGTCATTTCAAGATTAATTAGTAAATAAGAATTAGCTGATGTTGTTCATGAGACTAAAGTCATATCACTTTGGTAATGTAAATATAATATGGCCAATATTCTAGTTATTATATTAATCATTATTAGCTATTACAGCAGTGAACATGAACTCTGTGTCAAATACTGAGCTTCAGTACAGATTCAAGTTGCAGTTATTTATATGTCTTATCACCTTAAATCTTCACTCAAAGACAAGTATCTTTGACAGTGCATATATAGGTGTATCATATATAAGAGACAAATGTTGTTCCTTCATGCTGGCATTACTAAATTTGGCTCATTGCTTACATATATTTATAAAAAGAAAATGTACAAGCTGTGATAACTGTTTCTGATAAAATGAAGAGTAGACTGATATATGAAATATTCCTTTATTGGGTGAGAAAATCAGACCATGTCATAACTGCTTTAAGTCATACAGAATAGATATCAGAGCCTTAAACAGGCTGGCTTCTGCTAAATGGGTCAAACTGGGCAGAAAGTCTACAAACACATAACATCCTTACAGAATATGATGTAACACTATAGATCAACTTACCTCAGAATATATAAAGCATATAAACAATTACAGCAATATGATGCAACAAACACAGCAGTGCTACTGATCCAAAATACTCAAAGCTTCATAGAACTGAAACAAACATTTATTTTTAGCTCCATTCTGCTGCTGATACATACTTTAGGTTTCTGAATATTAAACTTGTTGCTGCCTTTCATAGTGTGTAACTTGAAGGCCCTGAGTACTTTCTCCCACACTGAAAACACTGGAATGATAAAATTATTTGAACATTACCTAATAAGACTGATTCAGGACAGACAATTAGTTATTTTAAACTTTCCTAGCAGTCCTTCACAAACAGGGAACAGTCTGTCTATTCTCTCCATCTGTCAGCTGCTGCTGGCTCTTCCTCCTCCTCTTCCTCACACACTGTTGAGTTTGTCCTGGTGGATCATCAGGGGTGCAAAGCCTCACAGATGATGTGCAGCAGTGTGTCCCTCAGTCTGTCCTCACTCTGGACACTTGCAGTTGTCACACATGGAAATCAAATGTGTGATAAGCTGCAGGATTCAAACACAAGTGTAACTTATTAACACATGTTCATATTTTTATTACACAATCAGAGAGAAAGAAACAGAGAGAGAGTGCAGGACAGACAGACAGGTGACAGTCTCAGGTGTATACACTGCTACAAAACAGCACAAAAGAAGGAGGATTTAGTGTTTGTGTTATTACGAAACAAGAGGAGTTCCCAGATGGTACAGTGAACACATGTGTGACTCCTGTGATTAAAGCATCTTTCTTTCAGCTTAACGAGTAAACCGTCAGCTCGTTCAAACACACGTTAAAGTCCGTTTGGCTCGACACCACCGAACAGAGGCAGCAATATAACATAGCTAACATTAACAGTGCAGTGAATCTTCCTTGTGCCGTGATATTCAGGACTGCAAACCGAGCAGCATCACTGACTTTCAGCTTGTTGTGTTTGTGGATATATGACTGACTTTAATTATCCACAAAATCATCACAATCTCTGTAAGATTAAGATCGACTATATATATTTTTTTAAAGTAAAGGCTTTAAAACCAAGTTAATTCTGAAAGTACAGACATGACTAATGTCACATAACTTTCCCGACATGTGGCCAACAATAATGGTTTAATGTTCTTCATTAAAAAAATATTTGCGCATAAATAAGTGACATAATATTCAGTACTTACTTCTGAAAGTTTACACTTCCTCCGCTCCGCTTCCACCGTTTTTTTTCGGCAAAATTATCCACACCACCACCGCACTATGAAATCTGGGATATGTTGGGCCATGAAGGCTACACCGACCCATCCTTAAAATTCAGGGAAATTATGGACGCATTTGAGGGCCGCATTTCGAGCAGCCTTTGAATTGGGAAAGCCTTCTCTTGTCGCTGTGACGTAATCGGCCTTAAAATGCGGCCTTTAAGGCTGCAAACCCCAAATCCGGTCATTGGTACTTCCTGGCTTGTGTAGTTACTAGGTAACAAAAGCTCAACACTGCCCCTAGCGTCCTGGAGCACTTCCGTTGTGTTTTGGAATTTGCATGTGTTTTTGAGTTTGCAAGTGTTTTGGATTTTGCAAGTGTTTTGGAATTTGTACATGTTTTGGAATTTGCATGTGTTTTTTAGTTTGCAAGTGTTTTGGATTTTGCAAGTGTTTTGGAATTTGTACGTGTTTTGGAATTTGTACGTGTTTTGGAATTTGCATGTGTTTTTTAGTTTGCAAGTGTTTTGGATTTTGCAAGTGTTTTGGAGTCTGTACGTGTTTTGGAGTTTGCATGTGTTTTTTAGTTTGCAAGTGTTTTGGAGTTTGCATGTGTTTTGGAATTTGCAAGTGTTTTGGAGTTTGCAAGTGTTTTGGAGTTTGCAAGTGTTTTGGAGTTTGTACGTGCTTTGTCTCTAGGGGCCACCGTAAGAATGGTCGTGTCACATTAAAGCCGTCTTTTACGTCACTGACACAAGACAGACGCCGATTATCAGCGCCGGAGAAGACATCGCGATCGCTTCCTGGCCATCCAGTGTAGATGTCAGTGAAACTGTTGGGAAGACAACATTGGAGCATTAAGACCTGCAGTGTGAATGTAGCCTTAGTGTCCCCAGTAATGGGAACATTTGCCTTCAGGACTTCCTGCCAGAGAGGTACTGTAGGATATGGCTAAGGCCTGATGAAATGGTATACCTGTAGACATAGACAAGTTTTTTTTTTTTTTTTAAACCAAACTAGGACTGAAAAATCAAAATAACAAAATAACAAGTCTTTCTGGAAAAGAAGGCAAAATTCATCAAGTAAGAGATAGTTTTCTCCTCATCAGGGTATCTGAGGGAAAGCCTGTAGTTTAAAGTGCTGTACAGTGCAGATCTTTTGAAATAAAACACAGCTGATCGTGTAACTTCACCCGATCATGGTGAATAAACACGGCATTCATCCAGTAATTATTTGCCATCTTGCAAAACTAGACTAACTAGATGAACTGCAGACAGAACTAAATGTGACACAGTGTACATCTGGTTGCAGCACAGAGCCTTTTTCAGTACAATGGTATTAAAGATATACAAAACTCAGTCAAAGCTACCATGACATAAGGGAGCACTGACTGCTGCGGCAGTGTATTACAAACATGTTTATGATCTAAGAACATACAGAAATATATTATTCATGGATTCTGTATGTGCGACTGCTAGTCTGACATAACTGTGCTTTAGGCTAAGACTGACTAGTGACTGCTCAAGCTGTTGCAAAAACACCAATCAGAATCATTAAGGCTCTGTGCCAACTTTCACAGGAATATGTAGGGGAGCGATCTATACTGATTGCCGTGGACATCGTGTGTGTTTGAAGTTCAAGGGAAGGGAGTACGTGTGCGTGCATCCAGTGCCAATAACTCAAGTGTATTAACCTCTTAAGCAAGACTAAAGTAACAGCCACGGGAAGTATTTTCTCTAAACTAATGTGTGCAAATTTGAAAGCTGTTGCAGAGAGACAAGCTTAATGATTGTTGTAAAATTATTTTTCCAGTGTGCAACAACAGCCCTGTGAAGAGAGAAACTGCAATACGCTGTTATATCCTGATTATTAAGTAAAGTTTGATGAATTCAGGTTATGCTAATGGAATGCTGCAAATCATTCTTTGAGGCTGTGTGGAAATAAACCACAGAGTAAAAATCAATCATTAGCCCTACGAGCTGGCTGCCCATATTTCACTGATTCTTATTTTACGCTTCCAGCTATGCTCTGCTGTAAAACCTTAGTTGGCCCGCTAATTGCTGGGCCAATGTGAGAGAGGTTATAAAACAAGCTCTATGCCTTATTTAAACCTATTGTTAGTATGATCGATTTGATACATTGTCCTCAGAGCTTCTAGGTTCATTGGCCCATAGGTGAAAACGCACTCGATACTACATTAGAACACGGGTAACATGCAGAGAGCTAAGTTTTTAGCACTAACATCAGCTTAGTAACCACATATGCTGAGTCCATGTGCCTTCACTGAGAGCCACTCAAAGCCCAGTCACACTTCACCCAGCTACTTTTGCATACATGTCACTCATTCTGAATCACAGACAGGTAGCAGATTTTGCACGATGGCTTTCCTTCCACAAGAGGTAAACACTGACTTTCAATTTAGAAATGCTACCGGCTGAACGAATAAATAAATGGTTAACACTTTGGTGCGGAGAAGTGCGGTAAAAAGCGCTGCTTTTTCTACGTGTTGATTTGAATGACCTGACAGCAATCACGCCTAAGCAGATACCGGGAGACAACAGCTGTAGTTTTAGGCAAGTGTTCCGACTGACGTAATGGCTTTTCGAGAAGACATTTGCAGCCCACGGCGTGTCACTTCAACGCCGCTGAAGCGGAGGTGCGTGTGAGTGTACTGCCATGAGCAAAGATCAGGCAAGTTTGTATGTGTTTAAGAAGATCTTGCAGCCAGAGCAGGGCAAATACATGGTCTCACTATTGATTTGGCCCTGGGTTCTCCTGCTGTGCTTGTTTATTGGCCCTTGACTGACGCTTTTGTGCTGAGGAGACACCTGCCGTGTCCTGACTGCTAGCTGACAGACCAAATTCCTGAACTCATGGCTGGATGGCAGCCCACCCAATAAAAACCACAGTGGATCACGCATGCTCTGGAAAAGTGTTAAGTTTGTGTGTATGTGTGTGTTTCTCCACATGAGTGTTGCTACCAACTGTTTCTCTTTGATGTGTGTGTGTGTGTGTGTGTGTGTCTCACGCAATTCTGATGAGTGTGTGCAGATGTGGACATCTGTGTGTGCTCAATTCATATTGATTAATTGCAGTGTGATGAGAGTTAAATCTGTGCAGCCCAGGGAAGTGTGGATTAATCGAAGGAGCCAGCAGACAAATTCCTCTACAGCCATAGACAACCCAAGTCAGACAGCTGGTCCTTCAATACTTCAATTTCAGTACATGCAGTCGTACTTCTTCGTACCCCGAATCCACTGAACAATAGATTTCTAACTTATGTTAGACCAGCTCAGACAATGTGACCCTGAATATATAAGATATGTCTATTAAGTTACACATAGTGATAATGCAAAATGTGTTTGTTTTTTAATTAGCATAGTTTGGAGGCTCGGTTTATTTAAAAAACCACAAGGTAGTCCTCCATCTGTAGTTCTCAACAGCCGTGAGATATGCTTCATATGCTAGTAAATATAAGACAACAATTTGATTTCACACAGCATTTCAGTGCTTTAACGTCAGGTGTCTTCTGCTGGCCCCACTGTACACTCACAACTTACTTCCTGCATTTAATTTTTAACAGATGCCTGCTATCATGTGCTATATTATCTGAAGCTCGAAAACACAACCAGGGTGAGTTGTGGGATTATAGTTCCCTCTCAAATGCCTTTAATTATTCTTGTGTTGTACTTGTGTTATACATTTGTTTTTGTACGGTGACACCAAAAACATGTTGCCTACCTCAAATTTAAGCATGAAAGCACATTTATATGTATATAAAGGGAAAGTAAATTCCTTTCCTTCTCGCTCACTACCTTTTAGAGAAGAAACCCATTAGCCCTGGGACAAATGGCTGATGGGACAGGAAGGCCTCAATAATTCAGCAACCATTGTTTCCTGTGATGTGCTCCACGCTCTCAATTGACCTCTGCTTCTCTGTTGTGTTTTTCCTGCACCGGCTTGATGGATCTCCTCACTATGAGACAACTTTAGGAAGACTCCAAAGACCCTAAGTATATAAATAAAAGCATAGCTACAGGCAGCAGCCGTAGTGGCTGCATTATGTATAAACACACACACACACACACACATGCATGTCAGCTAAAATAAAGCAAGCAGACAGAGAAACACGCAGAGATAAGCACACATGCCCTGGACTTGAACATAAATCAACTCCTATCTGTTTATCCACAATGGCCAGGCTTCTGCCCCACAGCTTAACTGTCACTCAATGATAAATTAATTACTTGAGTACTGCTAGTTTCTCCACTGTAGCTACGGGCTTATCTGCATCATACAAAGAACTTGACATGCGTGCATACGTGAACACCCAGAGGTCCAAAGCACTGGGAGAGATGGAGAGAGTCATAATCAAATTGCTTTCTCTTCCATTAAAAAGCTCATTAAACAGGGGAAATACTTGATTTCATTCCTTTAACAAATGCATTAGCCTGAACACAACTCACTGTGTTGGTGAACTGAAATAAAACACAGGTGAGGGGACCATTTATATGCAAGACCCATAGCTCGACCAGGGAACGCTCTTACATTTTTACTCATTTATCCAACGGCCATAGCTGCCTGCTGACAACTTTGTCTGAATTAAGGGCTGCTGCACAATAATCAGCTCTGCTGAATTACAGGATGGATGATTTGTGCTTGTAACATTTGACCCTGGGCTGTCACGGGAAACATGGGCTTCTGCAGGGCAATTGGGAAACTAGTAGTGTTTCGTGCAAGTATTTTTCCACTTTGCATTTCCTTGTAGGCACCCAAAACCAGATGTTTAAGGTATATTCAGGTAAATGCTGACCTCTAACCTCAACCTTATAACCTTCATTCATCTGTCACATGCTCTTTTTTCATAGTGACACATGCAGAAAACAAAAACGACCTGTGAAGCTCTTTACGTGTCCTTCAACTTGTACGTTATTCACTTCAGCATCTTGAAAATTAAATCTTATCAACCAACTGAGTGCAATTCAGCATGGGGCTGGAGTAATTATCGCTTTGAGTAATTATTTTTTTCTCCAGTAGGCAAAGACTAATCCATCATATTGATAGTCCACATAGATCCCCAATGGGAGTGCGCGTTGACTGAATATTTATACCCTATGAGGTGAGCCATATTTTACTGAGTCAAGGACTGAAACTGTGTGTTCTGTGTTTGACAAAGACTTTCGAAACAATAGCCTGAAACAAACTAATAGATTTTCCCCCCATGTTGTATGGCTTATTGATAACTCTGGGGCTGCGTAAACAAGGGTATGAAAGAATCAGTAATTTGAAAAAATTGAATAACTCTTTAACTGTTTGACTTTTTATGAAGTTACTCCTACAGTTTTCTTGTTATTAAATAGGAGGGCAGAACATTTAGGAATGATTTCAAGGATTATTCAAAGCTCCTAATAAATGAATACTATCACTGGAGCACATGAAAGTACTCTCTCCCACACGACCCAGAAGTTGAAATCACTGAAGTTCAGAGTACTGTAAGATAAGGCAGAGACATGTTTCTGCTCCTGTCTAGCCATGGAAAATTGGATTAGTTAAACCAATGATAAACTGAAAAAAAGTGAAGAGCCTTTCACTATGTAGCACCAGCATGTGTTAGGCAGATTAAAAGCCTCTTCCTCTTCACGGGAATGCAAAAAGGCAAACAAGTCAGACAAGTAAAAAAAAAAAAAAAGAAGATCCTTTTAGTATGAGAGGTGCTGGCAGTTCCTTCAGTGGCAATAAGCCTGCATAGACCACTTGGCTCACAATACATAATGTAAAAGTAGTTGGCTGTGGAAGCCATGCTATCATGGAAAGGTGATGCATGATGGATGGAAATGCTGCTCTGGCCTCAAAGACTGAACGCTGTGAGGAGAGGAAGCCCTGCAGACAACATCTTAAGTTCTATCTACCACTTCGCTATCGACTAATGTTTTTTTCCCCCCTCCCTCCATTCCTGCGGGAACTATCAGCTAACTCGAGATCGAGGTCAAATTCTATGTCAGTGTTTCCCTAACTCCTAAATGTGCAGACAAATAAAACCTATTATGATTGAACCTAGAAGAGAGTGCTATAACTGCACATTATTGCTCACAGTTTATGTCTGCTGAATATTTCGGCTTCAAGGTTTTTTTTGTTTTTTACTGTGCGCATCACAGAGTGTGAAAAAGCTGGATGGTGCTCATTGAATTTTGATTTTGTTTAGAAGTTTTAGAACAAAACTTCATTTTATTGAGACCAAGCTTTACAACTTTACACATACTAACCATATGTAGTGTATATGTAAAACCATTTTACATGAGCATTATTATAAAGGAATTACATCACTATTTTATATAACATACCTATATACTGTACCTATAGACCAGCGAAGGAAGCAGATAACTACGCAGTCCAGACACACACCCACTCAACCTTTTCCCCAACACATCCAGGCTTTGTGAGTTTCCATTACACACTTTTGTTCCCATCTCCTGTTCTGTTCTTCGAAATAATTGGAAAGGCAGTGAAGGCATTCTGGGAAACATGACCATGTAGTCAGAGGAAAGCATCCAGGCAGAAGATATTAAAATGTATAAGTTTCACCTTTTTGTTTTTTTCCAGTGGCAGTTCAGAGCGGGGTGGAGCGACGCCACCCACGAGAGGGGACACTCATCTTCACACATAGCCCTCCGGAGTCTTCCCACGTCTGCCCCAGACGGTCATCTCATAGGCGAGCTAAAGTTTAACACTGATGAAAGCTGACTGACATCATAAGAAATTAATGTTACACATCAGTGGGAGTGCTCCTGCAGCGCAGAGTGGAGAAATTTAGATGTTTAACGTCTCCTTTGAGGAGCAGTTGTTGGTTGACAGTTGCGTTTGGGTGAAGTCGTTGGGTAAGATCGTACTGTGCGTCGTCGGTGGGTATGGGAGGTTGAAAGTCTCCGGAATGGCTCTAATTTTCACAGAAAGTTAATTAATTCCTGCTTGTTCCAAAAGCAGGGAATGCCATAAAAGCACCTTCCACATGATAAAATATGCCATTTCTGAAAATACATAGATTCATTAGTACAGCTGGCCACAGCCATGTCAACAGTCTCTACAGATTAATTAGTGTGTAGACATCTCCACCTTCAGACTAACACCTAACTTTGTTCTCGTTATGTGCCAAGTCTTTAATTAGCCAAGAGGCTCTCTGTTCACTGCTATTTATATTGCCAAATATTTTTGTTTTGTTATCTTCTCTTTTATGCAGTGTCAGCCGGCGCAGAAGCCACACAAACAGTTCAAACAGCAAAGTAGCTGCTAAAGATGTGTCGGAAACCTTAATGTGTGTTGCTTGATTATTTTTTTTGTTTGTTTTTTTAAACAGACCTCATTTCACAGAGGAACAAGTTATTTTGTCGAGCAGCTTAAAAGCTTGACTTAATTGCTGCTGTAGCCAAACTGCCCATCGTCAGCATTCAGCAGGAGAGATCAGAGAACTGACTTCTTTGTTCTTTAGGCTAATTAGTATATATATATATATATATACTGTGTATATATATATATATATATATATATATATATATATATATTCATTTCAGCAGTGGAAAATGAGTGTTGTGAAAATCATTATCATGAGGAGCATAAATCTCAGAATGCATGATTATTTTACACAGTGCTCCACTCTACATAATCGTGATGCTGATTTCTATGTGCATGAACAAACTTTGCGTTTCTTTGTTTCTGTCAGTCTTCCTTCTATCTTTAATTCAGCCACTTGGAATCGCATACTTAAAGAAACAAAAAAAAAAAACCAAATGATTGGAACCCTCTTTTTGCCTTATTAATTCATGCCATGCTTTCTAGTGTGGCAGCTGGTGAGACAAGAGGGTGGGGACTGCTATCGCTTCTGCTCACTGTGTAGCTGTCTGTGTATTACTTTGTAATATGTTGTTTTTTTCATGCCATCTACAGCAGGGTGGGGCATCAGTATAGAGGAAGTGAGGAGAAGAGGGGGGGGTTAGATGAAAGCTGGTGGAACAATTTATCATTCTGTTTCTCCCTTGTCAAGTCAAAACCCAAGACTCTTCTTTTCTGAGCCAAAGAGCAGTGATAACAATAGGCAAACAGTGGAGCCATTTCTAACATCTGTATTTCACACACAATCCCCGCTGACTGAGGTTTGAACATTCCCCCACAGCCCTTGACACAGCAAGCTGCCTGCCTCCTGACTTTGGCAGTTGCTGCACGCAAACACACACAGAGACGCAAGCCAGGAGCTCACACATACCCCAGCAGAGATGCAGATAAACAGTTGAATAGATAAGGAGCCAACAAGATGAAATGTAAAAACAATTTGACTTGACATACCAAGTGCGCACATGCACTCCGGCTCCTCCCTCTCCCCTCCATCCCTGCAATAAGAGCATCATCTTTGCTGTTGTCTTTGTCAAGCTGTGGCGCTGTGAATGGATGTTTTTTTCAGAAATTAGACGAGTGATCACAAGTAATTAAGAGTGAAGAGGTGGAGGAAGAGCAAAAAAACCCAAAAGCTAAATAAAATAGAAAGACCAAAAATACTCCTAGCGGTATGAAAGGAGGATAAGGAGTGAAAAAAAAAACGTTCAAAGACAAGCAAATCAGTGTGGATTAAGTGTCAGACAAGCACCTAAGACCCACCGCAGAATGAAAAAAACACAATTTTGGCTGGATTTACGTATAATTTCGGCTTTTCCGTGAAGCTACGTAGGTTTCCAGCAGGCATCATTTTATCATTCATCTCACAAAATATGCCTGGAGACATTTTTTCTCCCACTTGAACACACACAAGTTTCTTTCTGTGCTGGAATATTCAGCACTGAAAGTCTGGATGTTTGCGGCAACTTACCCATGTCAAAAATGTACTTGCAGAGGAAAAAATCCAACTCTGAAACTGTGATCCAACATTTGACAAGACAGATAAAAGTCAAGCTAGATAAAGCCTGCTGCACACCCTACTGACTACTTTGGTAACTTCTGTAGTTTGTGCTACTCTGTGATTAACTGAGTTACGTCTCCAGAGGGCCAGTAAATCTGCCACACTTATGATAGCTTGATAAAAATGAATAAGGCACACATTTGTCATTTTTATTCAGTCATATCCGTTCCACCAGGCTGGCATAGCCCATCGTCAAAGCAAAGACATTATTAAATGTTGTCAGATTCATTTTATTTCTCACATTTAGTCACCAGACAGCAAGTATTTAAATAAATGGACACATTGGTTTTAAATTGGTCCTGCACAACAAGTTATGATAAATGACAATGTAAGAGTGAGTCCCAACTGAAATCAACAATGTAATAAGAAGAGAAACTAAAATAAAAAATTGAGTTTTGAGGCATCTGTACTCTGTTTAAAAAATCGTGCAGTATGTTATACATTCAAGTGATAATGAAAAAAAACTATCACTTGTTTAAAAGAAATTAGCTTCATAATGTGTTTTAGAGTTTATGAGAAAGATAACACATTATAAATTAGCACAGCGTACCAGCATATAAGACTAAACTCTCAAGTCACGGTTGATCCTGCCTGAAGGTTCTTCCTGTTAAAAGGAAGTTTTTCTTTCCCGCTGTCACCAAGTGCTTGCTCATACCATGTCATCTAATTGTTGGGATTTTCTCTGTATTATTATTGTAGGGTCTTTACCTTAAAATATAAAACACCTTGAGGCAAAACTGTTATTAGGATTTGATGAAATATAAACAATATAGAATTTGATTTAATTTAATTACAAACGTTTATGCTTATAGTGGTTAAAAGATATACTATGAGTATACCCATATAGTCATTAGCTTCCCAAGCTAGCCTATTGCTTAGCTTGGCAAGTGAAAGGTTCAGTTTCAGTCAGAGACACAAAGCCCTTTGGGGTTGCATTAGGAAGGGCATCCGACATTAAAAAAAATAAAAAAAATAAAATTCTGTCAACTCAAACATGTGCAGCTACCTTATGTGATAAAGTGAGCTGCCAAAAAAAAAGGCTTTCTCTTTTGATGAGATTCTTCCAGCATCATTGTGTACTTTGTGTACTGGAAAAAGGACAAACATTACCTCATTGACTTTGTATAGCCAGTTCTGTATTACCACTACTTGTGAGAATCCCTTTCCTGTGCCTCACCAAATATCTCTATAATCAAAATAAAATGAGGAGAAAGTAACCAGCCTGCTCTCCCAACACTACTTGACCCAGACTGACTGCAATGATACTTTTTCCTGATCTCTTAACATTTAAGACACCTTTTTTGTGTAATTAACATGCTCCTACAAGACATTACATCAGAGGGAGAAATGAGAAAGCAGAAATCTTGTGTCGCTTTCCTCCACCTTAGACTCTATCATCTAGCTTTCTTGGCTACATATTCCCTGCTTAGAGGTTTAAAGAGAAATGACACTGACAGCACTGGTGCATTTAGTGGCAGCAGATCTGATCCATTAGGAAACAAAGAACTCTTTTTCTACAGCTTCACTCTGTTTTTCTATCCTCTTTCACTTTGCCAGATCCCGCCAGTAACAAACAGACACTCTCCTCTTGTTGTTATTCTCTTCACCATCGCCCTGTTTTAAGCTACTTTTTTATTTATATTTTTTACTTTATATATTTATAATTTCCCGCAGTACCCAGACTATGCAAACACTACCTCGGGCAATTCGGCTGGAGATTGTCTTCTTTCCCTAAAGTGAAAAAGGCTATATAGTATAAGTATTTGGATAATTTTTTTTCCAAGTTGAAGGATGAATTACTTAACTCATAAATGTGTAAATAAGTATCCTTCACCCATGAGCGATGAAGGCCAGCAGATTTTATATCAACTGCTCGAGTTGGATCGTTTGTGGTTTTGTTCATATACTCATTATAAAGACGGTTATACCCAGCACCATGCATTATGGCTATTTTAATTTAAACTCAACTTCTTATATCCTCTTCAACTCTTCACGTGCCATAGCACCATTAAGTTCATAAATATTCATCGGGAAATCAAAACACCCTTACAAACTTCCTCCAGCTTCATCTTTTACTTTTACACATTCCAGTTTCCACTACAGTGCATTATTTTGAAGTCAAATAAACAAGCAGAAACCTCCAGTTAGCTTTGTGAAGTTGTCCCATCAAGTGAACAGGCTGTCTCTGCCAAATAGATGAACAACGCAAATGGTACAAGTTTCTGCCAATTTGCATGATGAGAAAATGATATGCTGGGCAACGGCCCTAGTGTTGATGAAAAGAAATATGGAAAATGGTTTCTATATTTAGCATCCCCGTGAGCATTCGGTTGGGGGTGGCTCTGGCTCAAACTCATGTTGCTTTCTGTGAGCACTGGGATGAAACATAGTTGCTGTTTTTAAACACCATCATTTGACAAGCATGGCAATCTACATTTTCAAAAATTGCTTATTTGTCCTTAAGTGACACCGAATCGAATGCCAGGGATATCCTGGGGTATAAAATTGGAAAAAAGGGAGGTGGAGGTGTATTGATTTTTGTTTTCAGGTTGGATGTGCCTGGGAGTTTTAAAAGATGTTCGGCACTAAGGTGTAGGCCCCAAAACGCAAGGCATATGTGGGACCCTTTAATACCGTCGGGTAACGATTATCTTTCAGGCAATCTTCAATGCATTTATTTTTCTGGCCTAACCTACTCTTATACTCACACTTGGAGAGATGCAAGAGAGTGTTTGTGCTGTGTGTGTGTCCATTATTAATGTCGTGGGGACCTAGATCTTTGTAGTTATGTTATGGGGACGTGCTGTTCTTGTGGAAACACCAAGTCCCCATTGTGTAAATCAATGGGCATGTTTTAGAGTTAGGTTCGATTCAGGTTAAGTGTTAGTCAAGTAGCAGTTACGGGGACGCAGACAGAAAATGAATGTAAGTCAAACGGAGAGACCCCTGAAGCCATGGATACATGACTGTGTGTTATTGCTCAAATATTGCATGTGTGTGTTTACACAGATTATAGCGTATACTCTGCCAGTATACTGCTGTGGCCTCCACCTCTGATTAACTCAGTAGGTAATGACTGTGAGAGCTGCATGGGGACTGGAATGAAGAGGGCTCAGAAAGAAAAATAATAGTACAGAGAAGAAGTGGGTCTGGCTGGGAAAGTGGATGGACAATTTGATGAGGTTGTCTATTCTGTGCATGTACAAATGTGTCTACTACTATTTGTTTTTGCAGAGACTAAACAGAAAAAGCAATATGAGTTAGAAAAACTGAGAGTAAATTATTCCTAAAATATATTCAATTCTTCTTAACCTGCAGCATATTTGGCACTGCTTTGAAAAAAGAAAAAAATGTTTTTATCGAACATTTTTTAAGTTGTACTTTTGTTCTAAAACAGCCTTTTCATGGAGGCAGAGCGTTGCAGAACCTTATAAATATTTTCTGTTCCTTTGACTGTGTAAAACCATCGCTGCAAAACTTGGCATTTTCCATTACAGCTTTGACAGCTTCTCTCTGAAGTTTGAAAACATCGCCTCATATTTTTCTCAAGCCTTCTGGTCCTCAGCCTCATAAGTGTGCTAAGAAAATCCAAGGCAACAAGTTAAACTTAATAGGCAATTAGCTTTCCAATAAACCCTACTCACTGTGATTACAGGACTACATTAGTCTGTTGCTCTGAGAAAGAAATGGCTGCAAGCTAGATAATCATGGCCATGTTCTACTATAAAGTTTTGGTGCAGCCAAAAATACTTTCCATCTCAAGGTACAACTTATATCTGTGGAGAATCCACTGCACATACCAAAAAAGTTCTACGAAGCAAATAGCATAGAGTACATTTTTATAGTAAGTTTACTCTAAGACCGAGAACACAGCATTTCTCTAGAGGTGTTTGGTTCAGGTTCACTACACACTCTTTGCGTCTCTACACAACAGTCGCTGACACGGCCCTTCCTGCTCTCATTTGGAAAGACTTCATAGTGAGTGCCTCTGCTTCTCAGTGTCCCTGGCCTCTCCTTGGCCCTCATTTCTTCCCGTTTCCTTGCATCAGCTCCATTTTTGTCTCAGAGTGTCTGCGAGAGCACCGGTCATTCTCCCGCTCTAGGCTGAGCCAAGGAATCGATGAGTGGCTGGGCCTCTTACTGTAATCACTGACCCATTCCCCAGCCACCGTTTGGCCTCCGACCTCCTTTTCCTCAGCTCTGAGTGCGGAGCTTTATTTCTGCAGAGCCGGGTCCAAAAGGTCACAATGATTCCGGTTCACTTGGGTTACACCCCCTGAGCCAACTCAAACTCCAAAAGTCGAGACAGATTTTCCTCCTTTTATTAGCTGCTGCTCTGACTTTAAAGTGCTGACATACTTCAATCATGTCAGCTGCTTCAACATACAGCATAGGTCACAGCAAGAAGGATGTCACCTTCATTTTAGTCCCCTGATACCAAAGATGCTAAACTCCTTATCAAACTGCAATCCATCACAAATGCACCGACGGAACCAACAGTTTGTATAAGGTTTGTTCATCTAGGAGCTTCAAGTATCTAGGCTGCATACCTGAGGGTGTTCAGAAAAACCATAGGTTTGGAAGTCCAGATATCTGTCTCCATGGTAACCCTCAGCCCTTGTGCATGTAAGCTGAAAACTGCACAGCATCATATTGTCCTTAGCATCTGAAGGCAACAATTATAACCCAGTTCCTTAGTGAATATGGAGTGATTAGCACACCCACATTCTTGCTGTATGTCACAGGATCTCAATCTGCTTCTAGCTTGCTAAATCATGGGGGTCAGACCCCTTTGAGAAACAGTGGATTGTTTCCTCAAGTCTAATGATCCAGACGTCTTCTGAAAATATGTATAGCTGCTGAAATCAGATGGCATTTTTAAAAAAAAAAGATTCCAACTGTTTTCGAATGAGAGCACATCTGCTAGAGGAAGCTTTATTTGCATTTTAACAACATAACATTTAGTGTGATCCACAAGGAACAGCTCTTGGTTATGAAGCGGGGGGTTGATGTGGACATTATTTACAGTAACAGCCCTCTCCTTGAGATGTTGAATCATCATCAGTATCATCAGTGGATCTATACAGAGTGATTTACTCCTCAGTGTCAGTTTCCTGCACGCCCTCTACAGTGACAGCTGATAGCGTTCTGTCAAATCCTGCTGTCTCTAGAGTATTTATGAAGGTATGATGATAGTGTCTGTAGCAAGTACAGTCAAGCCCTAAACTCCAGCGTGAAGTGGAAATATTTACTCATGTCATATGCACAGCCTCATATTGTCTAAGCGTGGAGTGATCTTCAGTGAACGAAAGCTGTGCATGTGCTGGTTAGCTTACACACATTTACTGACAGCATATGACTTAATTTAGCCGAAACTTCAAACAGACTTAGAAATATGTGCTGAGAAAGCATTGATTGACTTAAAAGGCTTCGCTTGACTTTACTTATTGCAAAGTCAGAAAGCAAAGTTTGCCTCACCTCAAAACACAGTCTGGTCCAGTACTTGGCTGCTGTTAAATTTGGAGATTTTAATTTATTTTTTCATGCTGTTATTTCTCATAATAATATAATCTCTTGTGTTATGCTCCAATACTGTAAAACAATATCTGTTCTTTAAGTAGCCAGAGGAACTAGTATAGGGCAACTCCAGGCCTCAAGTGCTGGTGTCCTGCAGGTTTTAGATGTGTCCTCGAACCAACACAGCTGATTTAAATGGCTAAATTACCTCCTCAACATGTCTTGTAGTTCTCCAGAGGCCTGATAGTGAACTAATCATGTGATTCAGGTGTGTTAACCCAGGGTGATATTTAAAAGCTGCAGGACACCGGCACTTGAAGCCTGGAGTTGCCTACTCCAATCTAGTATTTCTAAAGGTCTAAAACCACATTCATGACGTTGATTTCATAATAATCATGTTAAATCACCACCTTTGCACACTGACCAGTAAATTCAGTATCCATGCAAGGATACATTTAAAAAGACAGTAGACAGTAAACTTTTTAAAAAGTTTTACTTTAACTGCTATTTTATGATGTGCTGAAATATTCATGTGTTGAATGAAAATGTTTTCTTTCCGAAATAGAAATAAAATCAAAGGAGTATTTTAATTCAGTCGGTTCCCCTTTCATTCACATGGTATGAGTGAAAGGCGATCCCTGTTTAGCTCCCAATAGCCAATGGGCTGTCATGTCCTTCAACATTAACATCATCCACTGGGCCCTTACCCAAAGGTGATTCAGAGTCAAAGCTGCCATTTGTCACAGTGGTGCTATAAATTTAATCGTCTTCCCATTTGTATTTAATTTTTTTTAATGCTTTCCATCTACATTCATCCAATTTCCTCTCTTCCTAATAAGAATAAGTCACATAATTGCAAGATGAACACACAGTTCCTTGGAAGTATGCAGTAAACAGCAAACACAATGGGTAGGAAGTGCTTAAACTTGAATGGCTAAAACCAGCCGTTGTTTACTCTCCAAGGAGACGAGCTTAGAGGTTGCATCAGGTGCTTAAAAAAAGATTTTGTTTATCCCGGTGTATAGTCAGTAAATAAAAATAATGAATTAATTGATTCCTTTCTTCAGGGGTCCTTTGCTTTAAAGCAGGGTGGGCTTTGAAAAGTTTGGCATCAGAGGGAATTTTGCCAGGTAGATGCCTAATTACACTTCCAAGGCCCGGCTGTCTAATAGATTTTGATTTTAACTATCACAAAAGCTGCAGTTTGCCCTCTGAGGCACGTATGTCCTTTCAAAAACATAGAAGAGATTAGTAACACTTTTGTTTTCCAAAGTATTATCGTCAACTGATTGTGAGTACACAGAACGTCTGGATGTTTTTCACCCAGGGTTTTTTCTTTGTGTGTGTCTGTGTGTGAAGAAAACGTTGGCATAATGGAATCTTAGCCTAGCATACAGCATAATGTGCAGATGTTGACAATTTATAATCTTAATGCTGGACACTTGGAATATTCATGGGTGAAGCAGGTCGCTCCCGCAGGCCGACAGTGACACAGGCAAGGACACATTTGATCAGCATCACTTGTTCTAAAGTGTATAAACCACTTCCTCCTGAGTCTGAACCCTCTCTTTTCCCTTGCCTCTGTCGTCTTTAGCTACTTTCTCTTTTAACCTGATACCCAATAACATTTTACTCCTATAATTTGTCCCAGTCAATCAGGAACCAAATTACTCTGGAGTTTTCTTGTCACCAACAGGACCAATCTTAGCATAATGGAATCAGAAAATTCATAGTATCCTCTCTGGATAATCAAGAGTTATTTGTGCATTTTTGAGTGGGAGGATTGTCAGCGTGACTACTAGACTGACTAATAAATTCTGACATTCAGGCGCAGTGGCTGGATGTCTTAACAGATATGTATCGCAATAAGAGGGTAAAGTCATCTGCAATTATGACTAATTGAACGTAACACTGCGTCAAAGCGCATGCCTTTTAAAGTAAAAGCAGGCGGACAGTTGTAGTGGTTTGTATAAATTACATATGATAACAAGTAGGCAGGGGTTCAAATGTGATGACTCTAATGTGACAATAATCTAGTATAATTACATGTGGATGAGTCATTATTTGTGTTTGCTCATCTCTTAGATAACAAAAAAAAAAAGAGACCGGCACATTTAATGAGCTGGGAGGAGTAGACAGACGGAGGATCACGGACTGAATGAGAACAAGATTTTTGGAAGTTAGGAGAAGGGTTTGCTGCAGAGAAATCTTGCCGTTTCTACGGATGCATGCGTTAGTATGCAAAAATGTGCAACATTTACCATGAATATGCATCCTTGCACAGGCGCGCCCACATTCAGACTGGCACAGGCAGCATCACACGAGACAGAGAGCGCAGCACGTCCACTTGCAAGTAAATGAACCAGCAAATGTCTCAGCATGCGCACATCAGTGTTAAGTGGCTTTCTTCTACAAGAAAGCTTACGCCTCCTGTCTGTTGTAATGCACGGATGTCTCCAACTTAGTCGCACGGCAGGGAAAAAATCTTAAATGATACGTTGCTGCATTTTACAACGGCGCCAGACATTCCATTAAAGCTAACAAGCATTCTTGACTTTCTCTTGACATTGCCCCATTCTCTCGTCTGAGTCATGGTAATGCGAGTAATAGTGAGTATACCACTGTGGGTGTGTTTAATGTGGCAGCAGTTAAGACTAGTTGTGTAAACAGGCGGCCTAACACCATCTGTTTCTTTATGAACCCTGATTTGATTGTCTCCAACTTGCCATCTCCTTTTGCTTCCTTCTTAATGGCCACTCTCCAGGGACAAATCTGAAACTGAGGACTACTTTTAAGAGAAACACATCCACCGAACCGTAAAAACTTAAATGTTGATTCATCCAATATGCTTTCATTAGTTAGCCGCATTTGTTAAAGCTTTATATGAGGAGGACTTTGTGTGTCCAAACCTGGAGAAGAGAGTATGCTGCATGACTTGTAGCCTCAAGCTGTGTTACCTCTTCTTGATATCTCTCCTTCATTATCCGACTGTGGTTCTTATTTCACTCATGTATCCTGTGAAAGTTCTCGCCACTCACACGTTGCGGTGTCTGACTGTCCTGCTGGTTGTCTCCTTTTAAAATCGATCATTTGAGACCGTCAGTTTAAAAAAGGATCAGCTGTATTTATTTATTTATTTATTTTACTGGAGCAATAAAAGTCTGTCTGCTGTAATCTCTCACCTTTTTCCGGAGGTGCTGGGTTAAGTATATTAGCAATGATTGGGTCTTTTTGAGTGCAGAAACAGGAGACATTAAAAGCTCTCACTAGAATGCTACATATTAAGATTGGATTCCTTTAGAGTGAGGCTCATTGTAGACAACCACAGATCAGGGGAAGAAAATATGGAAGCACTGAAAGAGGAGCTGCATATCCGGGTGTTGCTGATTATCCTGTTGTTCTGTTCGGATTTCTCATATCAAATGGATTTGCAGCTCTGATAGCTCTGTTCATAATATGAGTGAGCAAGCATGACTCTAAAAGTGCTCGGGTCCCAGTGTGCAGTTTACATAAGTGCATGCGTCTGACTGCAAATAGGTAATATCTTTGCTTTCATCTCTGAGGGGCTTTAGCAGCTCCTGTGTGTTCAACATGATGGATAGTGCCCAAGTGGTTTTCCCTGCGTGCAGCTGATCCCGTCACATCAACATGAAATGTTGATAGTGCGGCAATCGGGAAGTCGAAGGCTAGCTGGGTGCTCCTTACGGGCCCATTGATTTGCGCTTGGGTTTTTAAGAGCTAGGATTTCCTAACGATTCACCTGCGGTTCTTTCCCTGTTTGACCAGAAGGAACGTTCCCTTGGGATGCTACAGTGTGTTATATCAGTCTAGTTGTTTTTTTCTTCTTGGTCAATCTCTACTGCTGTGTCATCCACGAACTACTCGACACTGTAAAGTATTGATCTGCATACACAAAACGCCACTCGGCGTTATCATCTCTTTCTACCTGTTAATGAAAAGGCATGCAAAAGGGGTCGCTGACCACACATGGAAAGAAAACCATCCTCGCCAATCTCTTCTGTTGTTTACAACTTTGCTGAATACGATTTGCACGAAAAAAGAAAAATCCTATTACTTGCCAGGTTTTTAGCCTTTTCAAACACACAGGTCATAAGCAGTCATATGAATTGGAACGCCCTGCTCTGAGAAGCGTGACTACCTTTCATACGAGGCAGCTGTTGTGCTTTAATAATAACAGATATGACGTCCAAGTTGAAAGTGGAATTAGGTATCTGGGAGACGGGAGACTGATTGGCACAGCCGCGAGAGCTGTCTGATAATTGAATCTGACTCCTTCAACAAACACAAAGAAGACAAGGTGTCGAGTGGGAGGATAATCGTAGAAGACATCAAGGCATTAGTGGCAGCTCTGCAACTTTGTCTACACAGTGCTTTGCTAGGTTGTGTATCACTCACAAAAACACTCACACCATTAACAGCCAATCATACTATAAGTAATACCATCATTTGAGATGAGTATGTGGATTATTGACTTCAAAGTTATCACAGCGGAATACTTTAAAAGAGGAAAAAGAAATGCTCCATTGAGTAATCCTGTAGCACACAATAGCCAAAATAGCCCTGCTTGGTTGACACAACCTCGGAGACCAAAAAGGGTTTTTTTTCCCGTTTTGCCATTAGTTGTGTAAAAAGAAGTCTGATATGAGTCTGCCTGCTTTTATAATAGCTTGCTGCCACAGGGACATTGCCTTGCTCATTGGAAATCTTAAACAAAGCACAAGGTCTTTTGGCCTCGTCTGATTTGGGATCGGGGAGAGCTGGATTGGCTATTATCTCGCAGGGGCTGCTGCCGAGGAGCTCCGGGAGGCTACAACTAGACCTCAGGTGCACTGTCGTACACAGAGGAAATTGAGCAAACAGGAGATAAGTGAGATGGAGGGCTGTCTCTTTTTGTAGGGCGACATCACGGAACTGTCCCTCACTATTAGGTTTCCACTCGTTTCTGCTGCATGTCTCTCCTTCCCACCCTCTCTGCTTCTTTCTCCCTCTCCTCTGTTATCTCAAACACCACGTAAAACATCGGCCCAGTCAGACAAAGTGATGTGATGAAGGACATCTTGCTACACGGGCCCTTTTTATATTCTCCCTTTATACATAGCATCAAGTATGTTACTCTGAGACATCAACCTAATCAAAAGCTAGCACTTTGCCGTCACCCTGTGCAGTGCATTGTCTAAAGATGACATACTGCCACGGTTGGTGGTGGGAGACAGCAACAGGAACAGTAGGGAAGGCATTTACAATCTATATAGCAGCTTGTGCTGAAACACCCCGAGGCGAGCAAATAAACAGACAATGCTTAGTCAATGCCTGCTTTGGCATTGAAGAAATGCTACAGACAGTCAAGCCAGAGTGCAGACAGACAAGCAGCATTACAACGGTCTACCCTTGTCTGCACTAGCATTTAAATGAAGTGAACATTATTAAAAACAGCACATAAATAAACATGCACATGATTTATAGAAGCTGGCATCCGGGAACTCATTCTCACCCAGAGGAGATGGCTGACACAGGGACATGGGACGAGGGCTGGCCAGTACGTGGTCACTACTGCAGTGCACGATCGTGCTGGAACAGAGGGGAAATGGCATTCTCCAGATGCGGAGTGGCCCGGGGCCGTTTCTGTCCATCAAAATATTGTCAGAGATTCAGCAGAAAGACGAAAAGAGGTGATATGACTCCAAGAGTATTGTGACTGACTTTGAGAGAAAAAGATGGAAAATATGTGGGCTGGTAATGACTTGTGTGTTATCTGCATTTGTATACTCAAGTGATCACGATCTTGTGTTTTTTTTTCTTTTAAAAGAAGATCTTTTGTTAAGATAAGCAAGAGTTTGATGAGTTATTTCAATAGGAAAAAAAAACGCGCGTCTACAATATTCAGGAACAGCTTATGTAAGGACAGATGATAAAGAATGTCACCATGTTGCATCACACTGGTGGCCAGCCAACCGTTGCTTTTGTCCTCCTGATAAAAAGCCATCTCCATGCAAGCTCCCTTTTCTCTTTCGTTGCCAGATCCTCTTTCAGCCTAATTAAAAACAATTACAATGAAGTATATTTAAAAAGACAAAATTCTGAAAATGATGGGAATGGTGCACCGCATCCATCTACACGCATGCCCAGAGCCCAGGAGAGACTCTTGCCTGTTCAGCTGTGCAGATTCTTGAATGTGTAGATTAATTGTATGTTTTATTGTGGGCAGTAGTTATTACTTTTTTTCTCCCCTCCCTTGCCTTGCTTGTGTGTGGGTGAGATTATTAAGACACTGAACACGTGGGAGGCTTAGTCTGCAATGACATGTGTAGTGCAATGACAGACTGGTGATGTGCTCATTATAGCAACCGTGTGCTGCATCCACATGACAGACCTTGACAATATTTCATTCCATTTCCTTCTTTGTGAAACACACTTCATGTTCAAGCCTGCGGTAACTACCATCTTACATCACACATAACCCCAGTAATGGCCTCCAACCTATGTTATCCAAAGGAAAACACCTGCAGCAGGAGAAGGGCAGCACTTTTCCACCACTTTCTTCACTTTTTTTCCTTTACTTATCAGTTCGTCTTTTCATCTCCTTGTCTGTCTGTACAACCCCACTGAGAGGATTTAGTAGCTCCTGAAAGTCGTTATGTCTATAATATACTGGATCAATCTTCATTAGTCAGTGGTCAGCGTAGGTTCAGGCAGAGAGGGGGGAAATAAAAAGGCTCCTGTCACTAAGAAATCTAGACCCAGTCATTTCAATAAATTCTCAGAGGAAGTGACCTTTGCTGTAGTCATTAAGTTTGGGGGTCTGATTTAAAAGCCGCTTGATCCTGGCTTATTGACTGAATCTTTTGGCTGATTTTTCCGTTATTGTCGCTTTTGTGAACATGTGATTATTCATGTGTCTTTCATATGAGATGTAACAGAGTGCATAAATGACTGACTCTGTGTATTCTTTATTCATGAAATATTCCAGCTGTATCTACGTGCAATTCCTCATGTGGGAAATAGAGACTGGCAGACTGTTTATAGCAGATGGCCATAGCTTAGAGGTCTAAAAGGTTAAGCCAGTGTAGAAGTGCCTTCAACCTGCAAGCTTTCTCACAGGGGGCAAATCTTCTGGTTGCAAGAAAAATCTATGACAAAGTGGCCCTTTGGTTTCCTTGATTGAGGGCATCAGTATGACCAATTTCTCAATGATTGCATTCACTAGTTTCAAGTCTCATAAAAAACACAAAACGTTTTATGTTCCTGTAACATTTGGTTCCAGTGAGACTCATAAGAGATGCTAAAGTAGACTATGGTTCAGGATAGGCCACCTTGTGACGGTCATGATTGTTATGAGTTTGCAGTGTCCCTCAGTTTCTTGATTAGATCCACTCCTAGCTTATTACATTCATTTTCAAAACACCAAGGTGCTCAGAACACTGAGCTTAAGGCGGTGGTGTCAAACATAATGCCCGGGGGCCAGAATCGGCCTGACAAAGTCTCCAATTTGGCCCACTTAACTGCTTTGGAAAATGTGATGGGACGAGGAATGGACATTTAACAGTACTTTCATAGGTTTAACAGCTTTTCCTACTGATCAAGACTTTCCCCATGGTTACTCATACTACACCAAAATAAATAAAAATTAAATTACAGTTTTTTTCACTATCTGATGTAGAAATTTATGGTTTTTATAATGGTTCCACAGTAAAAAAGGGTGGGAGCTTTACTGGTCGGGCCTATTTAAGCTTGTATGTGGCACATGGTGTATTTGAAATTTCAACTGAAAGCACTTGTGTAAGATAAAGACAAATAAAGCACATTACAGTATCTGTCACTGTCTCTTATTTATGAATTTATTTTTGTTTGATTCCTCTAATTTTGCAATGGTGACCCACCTGCTACAAAAGCCGTAAAACTTTACCCCTCATTAAGTGTACATGTGAGGGACATAATGTTAAAGCTCATTTAAAACACAACTATACTCTCTCACTGAGCTGAAACGCATCAACCAATCAGTATTCTAATACACTGTAGGTTTATTACTTCACCTGTTATCGCAATCAGGCATCCAGCTGCTCCTGCAAATGAGACAGTTTTGCCCCCATCTGGAAGAGTTAAAGGCAGTGAGAAGGAGCATCTAAGCAGGCAGTTTCTTCCAAATGAAAATGTTCTCCTATCCTAATATTAATGTTGTTATCTTATAAAGTGCTACTGAATCAAAAGCGAGGAAGGTGTAAAGCAGGGGATTAGGAAAAGGTGCAGATAAAGAAGGCACAGAGTAAGAAGCTCATTTTCTTTTCATTTAGTCCCAAGTGGTGATTCTGGAGCTCCGATCGATGCTGGGTGATAAATAAATAAATAAATAAATAGAAACATAATGCAAATCTGTTTTCTTTAAGATTAGCCGTCATTAAAAATGGAGCCTTGCTATATCTCACTGTGAGGAGGAAGTGAAAAAAAAACAAAAAACCTGGACTTTCTTTTGATAGTGGCGGGTTTATATAAGTAAATAAAGCAATCCCTTGTTTCCTGTTAGCTAAAGCTGATATTTTGTAAGGTGTCACAGGCAGTCTGCAGCAGTTTTTCTAGCAAAATACACAGCACAGTTCGGTGTTGCTATGAATGCATAAACACATCCCCTTGGAAAGCATTTGTTTATGAATACTATTTACTGACATTATGATCCCTTAGCACTTGCATGCAGCATGCTGAAGTGTGGGATGAGGGAGGAAAAACTTCATTTTCACTGCATTCTCCAGACTTCACTCCACACTTGTCTCTTACTCGCTCTTATATATATATATTTTTCCCTTCTTAACCAAGCCAAGAGGAGAAGCAGAGTGCAAGTATTGGAATAAAATTTATGAATCATTAAGAGAAGAAGCGCATTAATATTTTACGGCTCTTAGACCACCAAGTGTTTGAGTGGAAACAGGAGTTTGCCCTCTAACACACATATATGCACGTTTCACAGTCTCGACTGCATTTATGCAGCACTAGATAAAAACCACGCACAACCGCACCCTTCACCATAATGCACATATTCAACACATGCACACACAGACACGCTAACAATAAACACAGACTAAAATTCCTCTGGAGAATTTTTAATTGCTGTCTGTGAGGGTGACGCGGTAAGCACATCTGAAATCAACCCTCCAGCAAAGTCTTCCTCAACCCTGTCCTCCTCCTCTCATTGGTTCCTACTCCAAAATGCTCAGCCCTCTCTCTCCTCAACCCTTGAGCATAATTACCCCTCTATCTACAGACAGAGTATTGGTTTCCTCTAACTAAAGAGCAGCAGGCTCCTGCTTCCTCCTATCACTCTAGACCTTAGTTCGGTCGCCTCGCCTAATCATCCACTAAAAGCCTGGAACTATATCAAAGGGGATTTGTGTGTGCGTGTGCATGTGTATGTGTGTTTTTCTGTGTGATAGCTTTTGTGTGTATGAAGGTATATGTGTTTATATGAGAATTGAGAGGGAGCAATGCGCTAATTTGTGTATGGGTGTGTGTGCATGTATGCACAATTTCCCCCCTCACTCACAGGGTATTGTGCGTTAGATCAAAGCTATAAACCCCTCTGGGCTTGACACACTCTAGCAAGGCTGCTGCAGTGTTGAATCCAAGCCGAAGTAATTCTGCTGATACTGTATGCTGCTATTTAAAAAAATAATAAAAAGTTCTTTTTTTGTACAATGGGGATCACAGACTCCTCTCATTGTTCTGCAGAGGTAAGTGTGTGTCTGTGTGTTGATGGGATAGGAAAGATAGCGCGGTCAGCTGGGGAAAAGAAAGTGATATGTGTTCAGTTATAGATTTCCACTCTCTTTCCTGAAACTTTCCCCTGGGAAGCCAGGACATCAGGATTTCTAGAGAGGCTGGATAGTGCAGGTCATTGTTCATTGATATCTTTACTGATGGCCATTGCTAAGCCTGAGCCAACATAGGAAGAAAAAAAACAAAACAAGCCGGAACAGTGTATGCTCCACAGGGAGAACAAAACAGAGTGCTGAAAAAAAGTGCAACAAGAGCTTGGGACCTGCATGGACAGGAAAGTGTGACGTTCTTCTGCGTTCACTCCATCTTTGGGTTTGGAGATTGGAAGGAAAAAACGTGTTTTCACTTCTTTCTTTGGGTGCAAGCTTTTTTTAAGTTGTGAGATGACCCCATGGCTGGTATGGTACTGCTGCTGCTTGTGATAGGGGACGACTTGTATTTCAGGGGAGCACAGTTCCAAGGAAATTTGTTTCTACTCCTGGAAACTCTTCTCATCTTGGCCAGTGGTCGACCTGCAGTCATCAAGGTGGCATAGTAGGTGTCAGATTTGGAGACATTAAAGACATCTTTTTATTTTGGATTCATATCTCAGTTGAATATATATATCTCAATTTAATAAACACTATGGGTCTTTTAGCTAGTGGCTAGACAAGGGGAAAGTGCTTTAGCTGTCTCTTTTTTTCCTGTTGGTCCTTCATTTATTTTGCCTCCATCCTTTGTTTCTTAACCACAGGTACAGACAGGGGAACTCCTTTCAAAATACATTTCTCTGTTTCTCTCCTTCTCATTTCTTTCCTAACATTCCCCAGCTTTAGCACAGAGGCTAATGAATAATAGAGTGAACTATGACCCTTGCAGTGTGGGTTCAGGCCTGGCATCCGTCTGATCTGGTGACCATTTTTAATCCAACACACAATAAAGCTCCAAGATACCTGGAAAAGACCTCACAGACAGTACTGTGTGCACTCTGAGCCTTAAAAATCACAGCGTTTAGCTCAAAGCGACCACTTCAGGAGAAACAAGAAGCCAAAAATGTACAAAGGCCTTTTAGTGTTGTTTGTTTTCTGTCCCGCTGAATTGCTAGTGAAAAGCTAATATGACAGCCTTGCACCTCTAAATGAAGTGTCACAGCAGCATAGTGTGAACATAAGCTAAAATATCGTGCTTGTGTCTTTAACTTTAGCATCCCAAGCCATATGCCTTTTTCACAGGTGTCAGATTCTGTGTCAGGGTGGATATCAGAATGAAAAACACATCCGCAGGGGTAAAACAGAAAGCTGTGATTTGGCAAAAAGATCTATATTTTTTGCAAATGATTTGCTGTGCTCAATTTGTTTGCATTGCCCGGGGATAACCCTCCACCCTGCATCGCCTCACTGACCTCTGAGTCAAAGCTATCTTTTTTCACACCTTGCGCTTTCTCTCTCTCTCTCCCTTTTGGCCCGGGGAAATCTCTCGCTGGGATAGCTTAGATAACACGCTCACACTTCTGGGAAAGCGAGAGGTGCAGAGAAAAGTGCAAGACAAAAGGTGATAGAGGGAAAGTGAAAAGGAAGAAAGAACACCTGTCTCAGCAACCCCTCGAGTGGGGAGATGATATCCTGATTAAAGGGTGATGTAGAGTCTGGGAGACATTGATCACACAAAACACTTGACCATGGAGGCCCAAGATGTGGTAGATATTAAAAAATCATGAAGTATCTCCCCCCACCCCCTAGTTATGTCAGGGATGAAGAACACAAAGGTGTGAGAGAGGGAGAGAGAGTATTCTGATGGATGGAGCGAAAACTTAAAGTGTTCCTGCCAAGCAGCGTGTGAAGTAAGGTCAGGAGAGCTGCATGCAAGAGTGCAGAGAAGAGTCACTCATCCCGTCACTTTAAGAGAAGAACTCCTACATCCTAGGCTAATTCTACCTTTGTGGTCTGCATCCACGCTAATATACGTTTTTAAATGGGGGTTTTAAAACTGTAATGCACATGGCTTAAAACACATATTGCACTGAATATTAAAAGGGCACACACAGGCAAGCTTGTAGAAAATACTACACCAATGACAAAAAGTAACACCAGAGATAAACACAGAAGCACACAATAATCCAGCGATGGTGGCGGAAAACATCGGATTCGCGAATCAAGCAGCAACAAAATAGAGAAATACTTATGGCTGGAAAGTGCCTGCACAAGAAAGATGAAATCACAAATGATATATGAGTTTAATTTTAATGACTAGGCTTTTATTTCCTTGCTACTGACAGAACTCTGCTAGCATGTAATCATATGTGTCTGCGTCACTGTTTAAAAAAAAGATACTCGAATACTTTCAGTCATCCTACAATATGTTTCAGTATTGCTGATGCTTCATATTAAGTTCCTAAAACAGTGAATGTGTAAGTGTGGAACGTACGAGCTACGCTTTGCATCCAATATTAGAGGAAGTTGAGCTGTGAAAGGTGCTGAAATCTGGATTTTGAAAGGGACCGATGAGTCATTTTGGTGCAGATGGGTTCATTCTCTCCCACTCTCCTTTCTGTTTAAAATGCACACGGGAAAGCACGAGCAAGCGCGATGGCCTACCACCTGTGTTAGCCTTCTTCCTAAAGTGTACTAAGTAATCGGCTGTAGCGAGGGGATGGTAATTTGACAGCTGGCGAGAGTGCAAGCAAACCGAACTGTGAAACAAAAAAGTTAAAACAAAAAAAAAGAGTGAAAGAAAGACTGTGGGGGTGAAAGAGTCCAAAGTAAATGGTCCTGTTTAAAAGCTTCGATATGCATCTTTCAAGAGACTCCTGGATTCCCTTTGTGAGAAACAGTTTATTTGCTGGCATGTACCGATACACGCAGACATAAACACACATCATTCGCAAATGGGATCAAAGATCTGATGGAGCTGAAAGAGTGCCCAATAAGTGCTGCTGCCCCAGACTAAATGAGTGACAATTTACCAGGGTTGTTGCTGCCGCTGCTCTTGAGCCCTTGTGATCATGTTAAAAATGCAGGGAAGTGGAGGAGGAGCAAAAGGATTTCAGGAGAAAGGACAGCTCTCAAATGTCCAACGCAACACTCACAGATGAAGCGTCTGGCCGCTGAAAATTGATCTTTGAGAGATTCACAAATGCACCTATAATTTCAGTTGCATGTGCGAGGAAAATGTGCGCAGTGACATCCAGCTTCTCAAATACCACATTTGCACACATTTGTACGACTCCTCACAAAGTGTTGGAACAATGCAAAAATGGGCCAAATGCACAGAATCAGACGTGGAGAACAATGCAGACACACCTCTGGCACCAACATGAAAGCTCATACTAAACCAGCAACGCTACTTGTTTAGCAAATAAGAGTGATTTGAAGACTTTCCCCAGAATCCCATCTGATTTAGAAGCCTAAATCTAACGGACGTGCCCTTCTTTCTTTAGGGAAAAAACATTTTAATTGACATAAAAACATGCAAACTTTGATGTTCTCACATGTTAACGATCTGCTGCACAGTCTCTGAGCTCCTGTGCTGTGCGCCGCATGTTTCCACTCTAGCCCCGCTTAGTCCATCCACTCCTTGAGTTAAGATCCTAGAGAGACAATTTGTGCAGTCCATTAAGAGCTGATGAATTGGATTTAGACCAGCAAACTGGTGTGAATGGGCGGCCTAAACACACAGGCTGACAGCCCCCACTCCCCAATCGTTTGTGCAACTCTGTGAATAATGCTGGCCCAGCGTTCGCTCCTGTTTCAAACACACATACAGTTCCCTAGCCCAGTGCTTACGGCTGTATTCACAGCAGAAAACATGACTTCTATTGCTGTATATTGACTGACATCTACTCTACGCTATAAAAGGCTTGTGCAGGGAGCTTTCTATTTGCAGAGGAGACAAAGCACACTCGACAAAATTTGAGTCGTTACGCTAATAGAGGCGTGTACATCCTGTGAACAGCTTTTAATCTAAAAATCAAGAATGGAAAAGTGCTTGACACTTTAATCCCTTTTTGATATGGAAGTGTTACATGCTGCTCTAAGCATAAATATGGGGGTGAGCGGCAAAAAAGAAGAGAGTTTGGTTTACCACACAAAATGCAAGCATCCCCACAACAATGTAATGCAAACGTTCGACACAAAAACAAAACAAAACAAAAGCAAAAACCACACACCCACACACAAGGACTTGAAAACTGGCCATAAGTGACTCAACAGATCTTTTGGTTCAGTGCGCCGCATTATTGCATTTTGGTATTTTATTAGTAAGGGTAAAGTCTTGATGGTAAAATTCAGGTCTAAAAAACTGCGATCCCTCCATGTAAAAAAGTGTGAGCTGCTAATGAATTGGATACGTGTGATGAAGGCTGAGCAAATTCCCTCCTGGCTCTTAAAAGTGCAGTCCTGTCTCAGTTTCATTTAAACAGAGTGAACAGTAGTTACACATATTTAAACACCGAGGGTGTATTTGATACTGCTTCAATTATTAAGATTGCAAAAAAAAAGGAAAGCTGCCAGTGGAAAAGTGCCAACAATGTTCATGTGGTTTTCTATTCTATTTCTACCCTAATGAAAAAGACTTAATTGAAGAAAAAAAATTTATGTTTTAAACTGTTTTTATGCACATTTCCATCATTGGTAATATTCCCTATCAGCACAGCCCTACTGAACTTTTATTCATGTCTGAGTTGAGTGTTTGTTTTGAAACTGGCCTAAAGTGTTGCCGATTGTTGTATTAGAGCTTTGGTTCCTGTTTTTTAACGCTCACTTTTTTCTCCATGTCTGCTTTGTGTCTCAGTTCTGTTTTAATGGCTCTTCTCGTGCAGGTTTTCTTGTTGTCCTTACCACCTGCGATTCCTTGATCATTTCCACTTGTATCTTCCTTCCCAATTACCCCTGAACATATATGATTCAGTGTCTCCCTCTGTCATTGTCAGACTCTCTACACTGTCTGTGTGTATACCATGTGCTCCACACCTGCGCTTTTTGGCTTTCCTCCCCGTGCCATCATGCCGTTTGTCTCAAACATATCTTTCTCACTCGATCAGCTTTGTGTGTGAAGCTTGTCTTTAGTTTTGTACTTAGTTTCTCACATCTGCATTTGGAGCCTCATTTTGTACCACCCTGAGCACAAATGTATTTAGCGCCGGACATGACATTGTGAATACCATAAGTACTGGAATGTGTGTGCAGTCGTGAACTGGCAAAGCACTGCAGCAATTTTGATTATTATTTATCTCAAGCTTTGAATAAACAAATTCTTGCAAAATGAAAGTCAAAGGGTTAGTTTGATACCGTCAAACCTACTGCAAGTTTCATGCAGTCATCCAGGAAGTGTCTGTAGCACTCTGCCAGTGGTATTAAATATTAATCTCTCCACTTAGGATCTACTGATTCAGAGAGAATGTGCAGGCCATAGGGAACTTAATGGGACACTTATCACACTTACTGTGATAGGCCTAGTGCATGTCTCGCTATTTAACATTTTGCAGTACTCAAAGTCCCACAATATAGTTTTTCATCGGGATTACGATGAAACATCTGTTTTGGCTTTGTGTGTATGTGTGGTAGTAGATGGTTTGAGCATATGTTTGTAATTTTTTGTGGTTCTGTGCCTTTATTTAAGCACGCAGGTAGTGCAATAAGCAAGTGTGTGGGCGGGTACATCTGCGCAGGGCTTAGTGCCTAACTGAAGCTGGATATTTACTGTAGCCTGTTAAACGCCCAATATCAAAAGTTGGTCTTGCAAAACTGTCAGCCACATGGCGGCCACTGGACTTGAATCTCACATGGACCTTGGATTAGTTTCTGTCTATTGCTCAGGGTGAAATGTGTAATCCTGATTCTGAGAGGCGGGTGAGAGGAGAAGGAGTGGGGAGGCGGGGATTCTTGCTATTAATGTCTAACCTTTTAAAAAATGAATTTGCAATTGTGACAAGATACGGGGGCAGATGTGATCCCGAAAATATTTCTGCCCTGTCACAAATACCTTGGGAGAAGAGAAGAGCATTAGAGCTTTTATGATAAAAAATTAAATGCAGTGTGCTTAAGATGTTGCCTTTCATCTCATATCACATAATAACAGCGTAGAAAGAAACAACAAAAGTTGCTGCAATTAATGTGATTTCTTTTTAAGTGCATAGTGTGTTTTGTTTTTTATAAATAATTACTTACCTCCGGTGTGTGTGTGTGTGTGTGTGTGTGTGTGTGTGTGTGTGTGTGTGTGTGTGTGTGTGTGTGTGTGTGTGTGTGTGTGTGTGGGTGGAGTGGTGGGTAAACTGCCAAAGAAAGCTTGCTTTATAAAGCTGCCCAACGCCGACATCTTACTTTGACACGAAACTTCATACTTTCTTTGAAAGTAATTTAGCAATTACAACTGTGGCTATACTGGTGAATTTTCTCTTTAAATGGGAAAAAGCAAAAACAAAACATTTAAAAACACCTACACCTATCCATGTGTACAGGTCTGTTCATATGAAATGAATATGCATTTATATGCTCTGAGACAATGATCTGGCTCCTCAGCAAACCCATCAGTGAAGCGGCAGGGCAAAATAAGGAATGCTTTTAAAAAAGGTTAAAATCTTCACTGTCTGGCAGATGGGGAGTGTGGCCTGCTCGTGAAGACCCTATAACAACCTCTCTTAGCTGCTCCTGGCCCACCATTACAGTATCTCCCTGATCAAATGGATGCCATCTGTCTGGCTGGGGTTCAGCAAGAGTGCTACAGCAAGCTGGTTTGCTGGCTCAGCCAGACGCATCCTACCTTGTTCTTTTGCATACACATAAGCTCATTTTCTTATCCCACTCTCTCTCACAAACAAGCACAGGCGAACACAAAGAGGTGAGTTCAGCCATGCAAATGTCCAGAGGAAACGGATTTAAGATGGCAACTGGGATCTTGTGGCAAATGACGTGTAACAGGTAAGTGGTAAATGATGATCGATGGTAGTGTAATCTTTGGATAGGGACGTGAAATTGACTGTCAGAATTTTCTGTTAAAATACATCGTTGCCTCCTCTAGCTGGCACTCGTGAACAAGAGCCGCACATCCATGAATTTTAATTCACTCTTGTAACCAACGTCAAAGCATGAGGGAAAGCATTCTGCCTAGGTAGCAATAAGAATTTAACACAATTACTGAGTCATTCCCGTGTGCTTCCTAAATGTTTCACACTGTTATCAATATTAAACCTACAACTCCTGCCTCTTATTTTGATTTCTATCTTTCACATGTCGAGTACACATGAAAGCCACATTCCTACTTTAAGGCTCTTACATATAAATGATTCTATAGGTGGTTTTATTGCAGCTCTCCCATGTAGTTTAAGAGTCCTGGCAGAGAGCTGTGGCACCTGCAATCATTCCCTATCACATTCAAGTTGTAGGTGTGTTCACAAAAGCTTGCGATTCCTAACTAGAAATTTGTATTCCATTGTGAATGCCATCAGTATCGCTAACATTAGCACAGTACACCTTTGGGTAGAAAGAATGAAAGAGGTTAGGGCTGCTCGATTATGGCAAAAATGATAATCACGATTATTTTCACTGAAATTGAGATCTCGATTATTTGACGATATTTGTTTAACCCTTTAAGACCTACCATAGAACCAAGTCCGCCAGAGCTTATATTATTTTTTTACATGTTGTAGTGCCATTTGTGGGAGCATTTCAAGTTGCTATACAACTGTTATAGCCCATATTTTAATAATATGTATGCATTAAGTCCATAGTAACTACATTAATTGCAAAAAAGTGCAATAAACTACAAAAAAATTGAAAATAGTTTTTGTTTTGTTTTTTACATATATTTCTACTTGGAGAAATTTAAGAGGTTTATCCCTCAAAACTTTAAATACAAAAAAGTCGCAAAAAATAGTTTACAACAACAGGAAATTTATTTTGAGTGTCTTCATAGTTTTATTTTGGAGATACACAAATTTTTATATACTGCAGGAAAAACGAAAAAACAATCATATGATGCAAATTTGCAAAGAAAACAGCAGGTGCATCAAAATAAACTATTTCCAGCAGTGCAATTTGAGTTCTAAGCATCCCAGAAACTATTCAGAAAAGTCAAACATGGCCAGTAGAGGTTTTTAAGGCCTACAAGTAAAAAACTACATTTCCGCGAAAATGACGTCACTTCCAGTTTCGGCCAGGAAATTGCAGACATGTGATAGTTCTCGCTGACGTCTGTTTCACTGTGGGAAGTGTTACGAACAGCTGATCGGATCGGCAAAGCGTGTTTCTGGAATATTATGTTTTTGTTCCTGCAAGGCTTTTTATGCAGTTTTTGCAAAGCTTTATGTGGAAGGAAACCGTGACCGAGGACAAGCTGATGACATAAGATGTAAGTACAACTCCTCCGGTTTCATATGCAAAACAAATTATTGCGCTAGCTTACGAGGTTCCGGTTCTACCGGGATTTAAAAATAGTTACACAAAACTGAGCGTGCTGCTCTGACTGGATTTAAAGGGTTAACAATGACTTTAAAAAATAATATAAAATAGTGTGCAACACCACTGAAGTTTTTTTTAACCTCTCTTTTCAACCAACGGCAGTCACTCTCCTCTCCAAATAACTTCTGCTTAGCTTTCCGAGCTTCCCTCGGGTCCTCTTAATCAGCGGTCTCCAACCTTTTTTGCGCCACGAACCGGTTTATGCCCGACAATATTTTCACGGACCGGCCTTTAAGGTGTCGCGGATAAACGAGGGAGGGGCTAATAATCGGCTCAGTCATTTTTAATGATCGTTGAAAGCCCAGATTGTAATCGTGATTAAAATTCGATTAATTGAGCAGCCCTAAAAGAGGTCCCCTTACTTTCCGTTGCTGTCATTGAATAACATCTGATAGGTTCAACTGTTGAGCTTTCATCTCCTCCAGATCCACAAAATCTCCCCTCATTGATTCAGTGCTGAAGTGGGACTCAAGTTAATTCCACATGTGTTTTTCCTACAGGTAGGTGATACATTTATCACACACACTTTGGAGCTAGAAACTTAAAATGTGTATCCGCTTTAAACGATTAAGGTTGATACATTTCTCTATTGATCAATACATTTATTTTCTTTTAATTCTTTACATTTTATTTCTTTAGAATAGAATAGAATAATCCTTTAATTGTCCCACAAGGGGAAATTTGGTAAAGAAGAATTTGTTTGGTGTAAATCTCTCCATTATTCCTCCTAGTGTTTTATTTGTGTCTAGTAAAGAATCTCAATAAAATACTATTTTTCATGTTTTTATAGGTTCAACTATTTGCAGAATTAACTGGATCATAGATTACTAGCACACTTTCCCGTAAGCATGCTGCGTGTTTTTGTTTGTGAGAGTCTCACATGACAATGGTGTAGGCGTGTGTGACGTCCGTAGCAGCACCAGACGTGTGTAGATCAGCAATGGATAATATGGAGTTCGGGAGACAGTACGACCATGCAGCGTTTAAAGCTTGGAAGTACTTACATTACTTCAAGTTTTATTCCGTAAGAAGTGACAAAAGCATTAGCGTCCGCAGTAAACTCTGCGTGGGAAGAAAACTTCTTCTTCTTCGTCTTTGATTTTATTTATTCTTTGCTGTGCTTTACTTGCATCCGTTTACAAAGAGTGAGTGTAAACACAAAACATTTTATTTTACATGCTGAAATACGCAGAAAATAGGTTTAAATGTTAAACAATTTCAACTTCAAGTCAAAGACCGTTGTATATAATTTAATTTTTGCTTAATGCAATGTGCATAAAATTAAAAGATTAAAGCTAATTTAAAAAGCATTTTGAGTTTATTTTGTATTTTTGATTTTCATATGTTACATTGCAATAATGTTACGTGCTTGTTTTGTTATTTAGTTAGGGTCTTAGTTGAGTTTTAGTCTAGTTTATGTTTCTTCTATAGCTCCTGACTCATGAGTCTTTTCCTGTCCCCTGTGCAGTCTGTCATGTGTCATTTCTGTGTTAACATTGTCAAGCTTGTGTTGTCTTGTCTACGTTCTGTTATGTTTCCTGTTTTACTTTGAAGGGTCTGGTGTTCCATGTTCAGTGTGTCTAGTTGTACTTCCGCTGTGTCGTTCAGGTTCATTTGTGTCAGCTGTTTCCCCCAGGTCTTCTCATTTCCCTCAAGTCTTCCTCCATTCAGTGTCGGGTCGTCTGTTTTGTCAAGATTCATGTACTTAGTTATTTTAATTATTTTAAAGCTTCGGTTCATCTTCAGGTCTCTCGCCATAGTTTTTGCATGTACCTGTTCTGATTCATGTTCAAGTTTTCATGTTAGTGTTAGCTTATCCCAGTTGAGGTTTTAGTTTAGTTTCACCTTTGTTCACCTTGCCTTGTTTTTCTGTTTCAGTATTCAACCTAATAAATGGCTCACTTTTTGTAATACTTAGTTTCCTCTCTTCCATGTCTGCTTTTTGGGTCCACACCACAAACACACCAGCTGCTCAGCCGTGACAATTTTTCCTTCCCACTGTCACCAAGTGATTGCGCATGTCTAATTGTTGTAGTTTTCTCTGCATTATTGTACGGTCTTTACCTTACAATATAAAGCACCTGGAGATGCTGTTGCTGTGATTTGACTCTATATAAATTAAGTGGAACTGAAATTAAATGAATTAATACTTTTGTCCATATAGTGCAATTCATCTTAAATTTAAAATATAAAAGCAAGCAAACACAAAATAAAAAAAATACAAATAACACTGAATGTTTTCACAGTTCTGGGACTGTGGGTAGAAAGCTAGGAAAACTAACTTCTCAAACTTTACTGTGCAAAACAAGATATGATTACACCTAAGCTAACCTAACTGGTTATATGCGACTGTACCTGAATGGTAATGTTAGCCAACATCTGTCTTAGAGTAATAAATAAATAAAAAAATAATGATGCATAATAAATAATGAACATTGGATTAGTATTTCCTAGTTCCATCTTCTTCTGCTTATCCATTTCACGGTCACAGAACAGCTGGAGTCTGTCTCAGGTATCATCAGGCCAGAAGCAGGGTACATGTCATGTCATCAGCTGGTCACAGGGCTAACACAGAGAGACACTCTCACATTCACATATTTAAAAAATCAAAACAAACAAACACAAAAACCCCATTCAAATACAGCTTGCGCGTTGATGATTACCATAGCAATGAAAACAAGTTCTTCTTATTTTTTTTAAAGGTGTATAACACTGAAAATTCCTGTGAGTCACAAAAGGTAACAGCATTTGATAGAGCTGGAAGCTGTATGACACACATCTTAACACCTAGATACCATCAGACTAGGGCACTAACAAACAGAAGGTTCAAGGTTGTGAAGCCTTGTTGCAAGTCAAAGGGTGCTGAATGGAACGGATATATTTTCTGTTTCCATCTCAACCAACTAATTCCTTTTTCGGAGGCTTCCTTTCACACATTTCCTTTCCTTTGCCTTCACTAAGTATGTCTTTACCGCCGCACTTTTAGCATTTACTCGTCTACCCTTTGGTATATACCACCAACTGCATTATGCCAGTGTAACAAATAGTTATAGCTCTTTGGATTTGTACTCCCTTAATCCTGCCCTCGCTGATGCTTTGGGTGACATTTCTCATTTGCTGAACAGTTTAGAAAAAAAAAAAGAAAACTCTGTCTGCCCTCTCATGTGAAACATCCAAAATTGTAATAACATCACTATAGCAACATTCTGCTGCACAGAGACACAGTCTGGCGTGACTGGCTGCCAGCACGTGCACAGCTCATCACCACCCCAACAAACTGTTAAAAGCAGCATCCCCTGCTTAAGCCATGTTTCATACTAAGGTTATTCTCAGTCGTGCAAAGAAACGTGAACAAGATGTGAACTTATCCAATATACAGCCAGATGGAAGAATAATGCACAGAAGTGTTGCTTAGGTTCATGGTCCTTCCACACGTTTGCCTATCAAAGGTTTAGTACGACTTACACTTTTTTAGAATAAATACACTGTAAACAAGATTTAAACAACTTGCATTTGCACAATAAAATCGTTTTTAGATAATTGCATTAAAATGCTTCAAAAGGCACTAAGGTCAGAAACATGGTTCCAGCATAGGGATGGAAATTAGCTGAGTGCCATCTAGCAGACAGCTACTGGCTACAGCTGCATGTGTCACTCTCAAAATATCAATACAGGTGTGCACAGCCCTAGTAAAACATATATTTAACCCTTAACACTATTTAAATTGATGTGAAGCTACAAAATTAGCAATAGAAACCAAATGCATTTTTAAACTGGGGAGTAAACTTTTCATTTCTGCTTTAAACTTGTGCATTTTAACATAACCATATGGAGACCGACTTGCTTTTGGAGCTTTTCAACTGGCCATGGCTTCCTTTTTAAGCCCCAGAGGTTGCCGCCTGGTTCTGCCTCTTTCACGCTCTACCCAGGCTCTACCCAGGCTCTACCCCTTGGCTTAAACCAAACAGTGGTTTTCCAGTATGAACGTATCTGACACAGAGACTCTCCTGTTGCGTGCTACATCTGAGAAAGGGCAATTTCGGACAAAGCCCAGGCTTGATTCTCTCTTTCGTGTGTGAAAACGGCTTAAGATAGTGATTGAATAGGCTAGTTTTATCCCTTTCTGCCAGCTCTCTGCCTGACATGCATTCTGCAAAAAAAAAAAAAAAAAAGGAAAATGTAGCATCAAGCCAGACAAGTTCTTTTCAGTCCACTGACTGTATCACAAAACATTTTCTGTATTTTATTCAGCTAAATCAAAAACCGATGCTTTGATTGCACCCCAGAGAAGAGGGGGAGTTGTTTTGAGATATGAGCGTAGCTCTATGCAAGGGCTGTACCCAGTAAGACGAGGGAAGAGGTGGAATGTAACACTAAAAGGTAAAATACAGTATGTTAGCCAGAGGTTCTCCTTCTCTGTTCAGCAAAACACTACACAGATACGGTGATTCTTTGGATCTGCTGAGAGTGAAACTAAAGCCCTTTTTTTTCTTGACAAGAGCGGAGCACATTGGCTCAGCTATGAGTAGAATTTTCATTGCATGCTCTTGCCAAGTCACCCACATATACACAAATGTGGGACATAAATGGCTGAAATACAAAATGACTTGGGAGAAATAATGCAGCAGTTAGCTTGTCAAAGGAAATCGTGTATACAGCATGAATCGGGTAGAGCATTAACTGCATCAAACCAGAGTATCTAATACAGCCGCTACATTGTTTTAGTCATTAACCTTAGGTCTATACATTGACCTGCACAGTATACTTGTGCACTAAATCCTTAATAAAGACGTGCATCCTCTGTGTAGATATAAGCAAGGAAATAACTTTGAACCCGATCTTAGCTTGAATATCCCACAAAAACTCATCTGCAGCATAACAGTTGATGTTTTTGTTTGTCTTTCACGAAGGAGCTTAAGCTCACAGGCCTTGATGTGGACTCCACAAGGACACGGAGGGAAAAAAAATTGTATTATCATAAAAGATGAGGTGAGGGAAACTGTTTTGCATCGGTACTGTTCCAGCTCTCTTTATTTAGCATGCATGTGTGCCTCGCGGTGTATGCCTTGGAGAGGGCTGAAATCCACAAGGATGGGAAAAAGATGTTATGATCAAAGAGAGCATGCAAAGGTATTCCGTTCTATTAGCTCGGTTCCAATAACACTCTTCTTTTATACACATGTACGGCAACCTCATACTTTTGTTGATGCCTTTTGGGAGAAGGCTGAAAAAGTTCCTCGGAGCAGGCATTAATTCTCATTTAAACTCAACTCACAGAACTTACAGAAAGCAGGTCAAAAGGTCTTTTTGTTGGAAAAAGCTCAGTTCCTCAAACCACTTAAACCTCTGGGATGTGAGACGAGGAGGAGAAAAATCCTACACAGCCTGCCTGGTTGCCTGAGGTTCTAAATATTATTTCCTTGCAAACGCACACTGCAAATTTTAAGATAATTGGAGCTAAGCACAGCTTTTTTGTTTCTTTTTTGTTTTTTACTAACACCTCAAATGAAACTGACATATAGGGGAGCCTGCGTCTGTACAAATAAGACTAATGTGCATAAGAATAATAAGAGATCAGGCAAATAAATAAAAACAGGATGTCCGGGGCAGGAGAAAGAGAAAGGGCACAGAAGAAAAGAATGAGGCAGCGAGTGAGATGCGCAGCTCCGCTGGGTCATTAGGCTAGAGACAGACACATGCAATTGCCACCTCATCCTTCATTCTCTGGCTCTCCTGGCCAAAAGGCACTGGGGTATTGAGCCATGTTCAGTGAACCTGACATGTGCTGCAGATACTGTGGCAAATGAAGATACACTACGGGGCCCATGGACACTAATTCTCCTCCTCCTTTTTCAGCAGTCTGTCACCATTGTTACTGTGTACAGTATGAGTGACTGGCATATTAATACGAGATGCAAAATAGCGAGAAAACTCTAAAACATGGTGGCTGGAGCAGATTAAAATATGATTTCCTGTCTGTTTATACAAGCATTTGGCTGTGTCCATCTCATGTGTCTTACTCTGTACAGCGGTGATAAATAGTTAGCTGTGACATCTCAACCTAACTTCCATTATTAGAGCGTCTGCTGTCAGATAAAGCTGTGATAAGACAATACGGTGGTGCCTCGGCCCAGCAGTCGCATAGATTCATCCAGACACATCAGACAAGACAAATAGACCTCAGCTAATGCTGACAGAGCATCCCGGGTGGAAAATTTAGACAGACTTTCAATCATTTGTTTGACAAGTGGGGACATATTCAAGCAAGAGATTTCTGTTTCCATAATTCCAAACCCCATAATCCATTTTTGTCCCATAGTCAGGGCTCGAATGACTGGACTGGACTGAAAAATGGAGTCTCCCTGGCAACAAATATGCAACTGAAATTTCATGTTATTAGAAGTGTGAAAGCAATTTTTGAAACACAGAAGGTCTAAATATGAATATGGCATGAGTGTTTAGAAGTAAGGTGTGCATATAAAAGGCAACAAGATAGGTTTCATTCAGAGTGGTGTTTGTGTCCACTTGAAGTCCAATATTCATCATGTTTTGGTCTCCTCTAATATCTGATATCTTATTTTTAGCAGGCAATTCCTTCACTACATTCACTAGCTGGTAGCAAACATTGTTTGTTTGTTTGTTTACTGGTGCAGAGAAAGTAGCATACAGTAGTTAAGCCATTTCCTGATGCAGAAACAGCATTATTAGAACTTAGAAATTTCAGTTGCAATGCATATTATACACACATACCATAGATGAGAATGAACAGACTGTTTTGAACTGACAGAAAGGCAAGATTAACTCAAAAAACCGCTTGTTAGAACCAATGTACGGAGAAAAGCATCTCAGAAAGTACAACCTGGCAACCTTTCTTTTTACCCAGTTAGCATCGGACCTTGAAGCAGAAGGGCTACAGCAGCAGACTTAGGTTTAGAAACTGTGGTAACAATTTACACTGACTCACCAAAATTGGACAGAAGACTGGAAAAATGTTGCCAGGTCTGATGACTTTTGATTTCTGTTGAGACATTCATATAGTAGCGTCAGACTATGGCATAAATAAAAAGAAACCAGAGATCCTCGTATCAAAGGTTCAGGCTGGTGCTCTTGGCATTACTGTGTAATGGTACAGGGGATATTATTTTCTTGACACACGTTGAGCCCCTTGGGACCAACTCCCCATCGCTTAAACGCCACAGCCTACCCGAGTCTTGTTGTTGACCATGTCCATCTCTTTATGACCACAGTGTACCCATTTTCAAAAGGCTGCGTCCAGCAGGATAAAGCACCGTGTCACAAAGCTCAAATCATCTCGAACTGGTTTGTTGAACATGACATTGAGTTCACTGTACTTAAATGGCATCCACAGTCACCAGATCTCAATCCAATAGAGCTCCTTTGGTGAAATGGGAGATTCATATCATGGATGTGCAGCTGACAAATCTGCAGCAACTCTTTGATGCTATCATGTCAAAAATCCAAATAGACCATGTTTCCAGCATTTTGTTGAATTGATCCCACACAGAATTAAAGCAGCTCTGAAGGCAAAAGTGGATCCAGCAACTTTTATTAGGTGTACCTAATGAAGTGTCTACTGAGTTTATATATTAAAATAAAGTTGCATGCTGTCAAATGGAAAAATAGGATAAAAGAGCCTACAAATCTTTATTGAGCACCAAGAAACTGCAGAAGTTGTGTAATAATTCTCACATTGCCTTTCATGATGTGCTTTAAAGGAAGATTTTTAAGTATAACTACTTAAGACACTCAAAAGGTAAACTCCCTCACCGCTGCTCGCTCAATAAAACGAAAACAGAATTGATTACTTCAGACTAGACGCAATGTTTTTATCTGTGTACACTGCAAACCATCAGAGGGGGAACTGAGGGGGTGGGACGAATCAGTAAAATGGCCCTTTCCCTTGCATGAGCTTCAAGTTCATTGCTAAAACAGTGATGATGACATCATGACAGAATGAAACTCGTCTTTAGGATCTGTTTGCTGTCTGTTCACATTTGCCGGACAGTGACGACAACGACATGTACAAAGCAATGCACGATTTAAAAGCCTCACTGGAATGGCTTACCAGAAGAAGACCTGTAGCACGGTTAAGACAAACCTAATTTGACTGCCACTGGATAAATGAGTTGCTCGGGCAAAGTGAGACCTCTGCAAACAAAACACTGAATGAGTAACATTTGTCCCCTGCAGTGGTTTTAACTGATGCGGCGGAGTAGCTCTTTTGCATCACAATTACCTGGCATTGTGTCTTTTCGCTCCATTAGCATAAGCAACCCATTTCACTTCAGTGAGATGCTACTGAAGGGCTCGAGGAGCCCGGAGGCAATCGGGAAGCCGCACGTAGCTACTGTATGAATAAAGATGGCAGTGATGTATGATATAGTAACTATATGCTTTGTATAAATAGAATGGATGTGCTACATGTAACTGGACTACTCTGAGATAAACATGGGATAATAAGACACAGATGTGTATCTCGGTATGCTGCTAGACAGCTGGGCGATGTGAGACCTGTCTATTTTAATGCTCTTCACATTCTTAAAAATAATTGGTGAAGTGAGCCACCCATGCTCGATAGCACCTGCTCACTCAGTGTGTCACAATTATCTAACATCAGAAAAGAACAGGATCTAATCTACCATCTAATCACTCCAGGATTGTGAAAAATACTCCCGAGCACACGCAGTTAAAGGCTTCAGATGGAAAAAGACCGCTCGCTGAGTAAATAAATCCCAATGACACGGCAGAACTGTCACAGGTGAATCGGACTACGTTTGTCGAGGGGGCACATGAAGCAGTGAATCTTCATTCATTCATTAATTAACAGACGCAAGTGGCATTTTCAATAAAGTCACAGCTGGTGACACATATATCAGTAAGGCAGATTGTACAATGCGACTGTACTGTGCAAAAAAATAAAAAAGTTTGACAGTTACCTGAGATTTGGTCATTTTAGAAGTGGTTACTCAGGAAAGAACACGGAGAAGCTCATCTACTTTTCCAGTTTGACACATTAGTGAAGCTCACCTCTAAGTGAATATCTGATTATGTGTGGAGGGGAGAAAAAAAAGTCAAGAAATGGTGCACAGGCGATAGAAAGCACCAGTTCAACCTATAGTCCTTTCTCCCCTCTTGCCGGCCATAAAACGCAGTGTAATAGGATTCCTAAGCTTTTCCAGTGACTGCTTCCACTATCACACAGACATTTAAGTGCACTAATCCATGACAAATTGTCTCATCTGATCCATGACAAATCGTCTGAAGGGCCGATAGAGACGAGGAGATGAAGGAGGGGTGGGCTGGGGAATGGGCGGCAAGAGGATGAAGAGTCGGTGGTGGCAGCGGCGGTGGTGGGGGTGGCTGGTGTGAAGAGAGTGCTGCTCGGCACCTAAATGATCAGACAGTTATTGCCTAGTTTTTTAGAAAGGTTGCTTTCATTACCTTGAAGGGCATGCTGTGTGATAAAATGTGAGTGATCACATAGCGCTGATGAGCTCTCCACCTAAGCCTGCCATTTTCAAAGCAATTATAATCCCATGTGGAGGTAGATTATAGGATTTCACTTCCTTTGTTGGCAAAAGGCCGGATTTGTAGATGTCATGTTCGCAAAACGAATGGTTCTAATTGAATTTGTGTGATATGTAATTTATGATTTTCATCACCCGGTAGTTACATTTTGGTTCTTTTTTTTTCTTTTGGGGGAAAAAATTCTATTTTAAAAAAGACACACACAGACTGACTAAATATTCATTTACAAAAAAAAGATAACAGATAAAACTTAACAAACAAGAAAACTGAGCTTATTCAGAGGTCATACCAGAACCTTGCATATTATTGATTTAAATGTGTGTGTGTGTGTGTGTGTCTTGTACTGTACTATGTTGTATTTCAATATTCACCAATGCACCAACGCTGCCAAGCAGATAAAAAAAAATCCTTTTCATCCACTTTGCAAAAATAAGATTAAGGCATCATCCATTCAAGTGACTGTAATTACATTGAATTTTCTTTTGCCATAAATTCTCACACTAATTAGTCCCCATCGTCTAATGAGGATGCAAATAAAGCTGATTCGATGACGAGAACGCAGCCTATGCGCTCCTACCTTCCTGTGGGTAGCACGGATGGATCGGCTGTTCAAAAGCACCAAAGTGACGAGATTGCCACTGTGCGTTCCTCCGCCTGTTCGCGCCGCTAACTCCGAGCTATTGTAATGAGGAGTGTGACAACTATGGAAATGAGTTCCAAGTGTTTTTTTTTAAAAAACTGTGTGTGCGTTTGGTTCTTAAATCTGTGAAGTTAATTTCTTAGAGTTCCAAAGTGCTGCAAGAGAAATCGTATATCTTCTGAAGTAAAAAAAATAATAAAAAATCAGTTCATACTGTGTATATGTACAGCTTCCAGATGTCAGTGCTATCCTCATTTACCAATCTGGCAGCTTTCCTAAATCCGTTTCATAGTTTAGGTTTAACACCCTGTATCCTGTCTGTTTTTTATCTCCCTAGAAAACTCCATACAGCTCACTGTTACATAAAGTTAGAGTTAAGCTCTGTGGTGTTTTGACAGGATGTGTTCTCAGAGCTGGAGACATGCTGCCTAATTTAACCAACATCCCTGCTTACGGTTATGCTGTTGCCCTTACTTGACCATGTGATGCATCTTGGCTAATCAAAGTAATTACGTGGAGGGTTTTTTATTTTCCACCTCAAAGAAAACTTCTACAGCGACAGAGCATTATGCCACATTGAACAATGAGCTCATTAAAATGCATTCCAATCATCTGGGATTAGACTTTACAGTCCATTTCAGATCAATGGATAAAAACATAACAGCAGCACCACTGCATTATTTATCAGCCTTTTCAGTTAGATCATAGCCCCCTTTTGTGTTTTTACATGTAACATGTTTCACGTCCATGAAAAAAATAAAATAAATAAACTTTTTTTTTTTTTAAATCAGTGCATTTACAGCTGACACTCACAGTTGATTTCATATTCCAATTGTTTTTTTCTCTGACGAACACCAGATAACGTAATTGGTACAAGTGCAGTTCTGTAACAATGCAGATACACCGCAACGCTGCGGCTGACGAGGAATTTGGAGAATAAAACCGGATCCTGTCAGGGTGTGACAGCCTAGTTAGTTTTACAGCTGCACCTGCTCTATTAGATCCAAGTCTCTCTTAAATAATAATAAATAATAAAACAAAGCAGCGGCTAAGGTGCTGTTATATCAAGACTGCTCCTCTTGGTATTGATATATTATAAACTGTACGCTGACTTCATGCATGCAGCAAGGGTAAATAGGTAGAGCACCTGCTAAGTATAACTTAATGACAAAACTCTTATCAGACAACACATTAGGGAGCGTGTTTCATTTTATCATTAGGAGGCACAAATTCTCCATTAACTTCTGCCAGCAAATGCACTGACAATGTAAATGCAAATTGGTTACACTGAAAACCAGTACTATTTATCAAGAGTGGCCTGGTTTGTGCAGCAGCACTCTTGGCAGTGAGAACTTGTGCTCACTGTGCTGGCAGGTGGGGAGAGTGCATAGCCAGGCTTGTGTGTGTCATGTCACATTCAGCTCATCTGTCAATGTAGTGGATTATTTCTTGAGAGACCAGAATTGGCTTCCCAGAATCAGGGCACCATCAATCTTCAGCCGCACGAGCAGGACACGCGGGAGGCTGTGTGAAGCGGAGGCTCGCCGGAGAGAGTGCGGCGCCGCGCTTCCCGAGCAGGTGACGAAGCAGTCGGGCAACTCGTTACTCAATCGCAGCATCAGCCGTGTCTATGGCGATTTGTCACTGAAACGTTTGGAGAAATAAATAAACAAACAAGTGCAATGTGAAATCTTCGCCCAATCTGTGGTGCCTTATTTTAACGTGTGCTGTGAGTTACTGTTGCAGGAGGCAGAGAAGCTGATCTCTCAAAAACTGTTAGCTGCTTCAACAGGCTGGAAGATAACATGACCTTCACTTCCCCTCCTCATATATATACCCACACAGCCCCTTCACTGTGGGTTTTTTGTTTGTTAGCTTTTGTACCACTCAGTTTCTCAGGCAGTCTGCCAAGCTGCATTCACAGAGCCACACAAAGTAATTTCAGGGCATGTTTTCTTTAAAGGTACCAACCTCCAATTTCAGCATCATCATCTCAATGAAATGTATCTTTTAAAAATTGTGACTTAATAGCAAACATAAAGCATGTTAGTCTAATGTAACATTATACTTCTGTTCACAAAATATGTTTCAGTGCTTCATGAGGAAAGCTCTACTGAAACTTAACTTGCAGTAGGACCATGCAGCACATGATATCATTCTTTATTCTTATTCTTATGGAAAACAGCAGAGCGTGAAAGCCAATGGATTTTTCAAGGCAGGACATCTCTTTCTTGCCACGTCCTACATAGCCATATCTATTTATATCTGAGGGTTCTGGCCTCAATGAAACCAGAGAGCTTCTCAAATTATAAAATCAATTCTAATTCAAATATTCATCATAGCATTTCAATTCTGAGAGAGGAGTTCTGGTTAGATCGGTTAACGCCACTTCACGGATGAGTAAGATTGATGTCAGCTTAATCCTCTAAAAAAAAAAACCAAAAAACATGATATACAGTAAATTGTCCAGTCAGACAACAGCAGCTGGGGGGGATGCATTCTGTGAGCAGTCAGATGTGATAGAACAATGCCTGCTGGGAAGTCTGCTGATTAGGACTGTAAAACTTCATAATACACTGGCAGACTAAGATTATAAGTGCATTGTTCTGCACTTGTCTATTTGTCTCTGTTTGTTAAGTTTTAAAGTTTTCTAGAAATTACTCATTGCACCCGTCTCAGTGAGAATCCCAGAGATGTTATTCAAAATTGAGTGGCCCAACCAGAAACACTCCAGTAACATGAATTAAATCTGGGTCAATCACCCATCTCTGTGTTTGAAACTTGCTACTGAAATGCACCCTAAACACAGCTCCAGTATCCCCACAGCACCCATGAGGAAAGGCCACAGCATAATGGCCTTAAAGACGAGACTTCATTTACATCCCTGTACCCTCCTCGGTGCAGTAAATGCATGAGTTGATCTGTCTGACAGGAAAAACCCTTCCCTATCACCATCTTGTGGTTGGATGCCTCTTCTAAATGTACAAGGAAGGGTGTGGAGGCCAACCACTACTCCCCCCCCCCCCCCCCCCCCCCCCAGCCCCTTTGGGATCACTGCATTATTCAAAAAAGACATTTACTGAGCCATGCACTTCCTTGTACATCTTTGGCACCAAGCTTGACTTGCCAACCAGTCAAACCCAAAAAAAAGGGAGGAGGAGGAGAAAGGGAAGGGGGGTAAAAAAAAAGAAAATGAAGGCAGCCTTTAAAAAATTCATTCTGAGCTCTCTATTGCTCATCCCTTACTGTCTTGTTCCAATTAACGGGGCTGGGATACTTTGAGAACTTTCTATCTATCATAGCTGGGATTTTCATGTGTCAGCTGTTCCACAGAAAAAAGTACGCCAGCTCTCTGACATGCTGCTTAAAGCCACCAATGTTCAACACAAGCATAGAGAATTCAATGCTGGATTTTTTTTTCCACTTGCTGTGCTTCAATTACTGTCTTTTTGCCTGGCAATGCAACACACACAAAAGGGAACCAAGCAGAAGATAGCATCAATGTTTAACAGCCGCTTGGCATCCACAGAAAGCTCCGCTCCACACAAGAGTTCAGCACAGAAGTCGCACTTATTGTTAGAAGCTTAAGGAAAGCACTTGCTTTGCTCTAAAAACCTTCGCCTCCAGTGTAACAGTTCTACATGCACTATAAGCGATTCTGGTAAGCTTCTCCGTAATCAGTGAATTAGAGCCACCTCTGTGTCTACCTCCCCTTTTGCCCTTACAGTGCAGCAAGGCGTCGGGCTTAATTGCCAAATGTTTCCAGTGCAAAAGAGGGGAACATAATTGTCATTTCTATCTAAGCCACAGTGATCAAAGCTCCCCTGGCTACCAGCACAGTAATGGGGATTTCTCTCTACAGCTTGGCCTATTCGTAACAGTGTGCCAGCAAGATTCACGCTGCAGTAGTCAAGAATTCCACATCGCGACTGTGAATCATCGTTCCACTAGCTAACTCGGAGTGCTGAAAGGATGTCGTCCTCGTTGAGGTCTACACACAGAGATGGGGCGTAGCAGCCATATTTCTCCAATAGGTTGCAAAAAATGTATATGGGTAGGTTTGATTAAATTAACCTAGGGTAATGCATGATTAGAGGTAGCTGTCTTTGCTTATCTTGTATGACTGCGAGCACAGTGAATCATCTTGTACAGTACCGTGGCAAATCATCCTGACATACTGCAGCAGTGTCTCGCTGTTGCCTTTTAAACAGCCAAAGCTGACAACTGCTGCCCCATGGAGAGGGCACCATGTTTCACTGTAACAGGGTGCTATGAAGCTGAAATCTGACAAAGAGGGACACGTACCCAGGGTGAGAATGTCAGTGCGACCAGGCCGGGCCACATGGTGCTGTTGGATGGTCTGGTAGAGAGTTGCCTGGCACAGCAGCAGGAAGCCGAGGCTAATCCACATGGCCAACAACCAGGACATGGTAAGGCCGAGTCTGCAGGATGGCACGCCGCGGGGGAGAAACAACAGGGGGACAGGGGCAGAGTTGTATTACAGCATGTCTCCATATATATTTACAACACACACTGTGTTTATTTCATGTGCCAAAAAGACAAACAATGCTGACATCAACCACATACATCAAGACCACCGCGTCGAATACTGTCACCTGTTCTTTTTTTTCAAAGTAACACAGCTAATGGGAAGAAAAAGACGACAAGGGGGCTTTGAGGGAAATCCCAGCGGTCAAACACAAACTTTAACATGCTAATATCACACCACAAAAAGGAGAGCAAAGAAACACGGGGGGAAAAAAACACCCTGCCTCCAATTTTTTTTAGACTGTAAGAATGATTCACCCCTTTTTAGGAAAACCAGAGTTATTAAAAACAACAGCAAGACTGTGTTTCTAAGCACAGGCAGCCTTCTTGCAGATTTGTGCAGCGACTGCCTAATGGCTGGTGAGGGCCAGCATATGGAGACACGCCTTAGCCCTTATTGAATAATGAGGCTCTCCTCCTTTCCAGGTGTTATTAGGGCCTCTCTCCACAGCATACCCCCCCCACCCCCAACCAAGAAATGTGTCTTAGTGTGTTTAGAATTAGTACATATAAGGCTGAGGAGCTCATTTAGTATATTCAGACAAATGACAAATCACATGTTCTGAAGTGATGTCATGACTCTAATGTAACTATGAATTTAGTAGTCTTTGATTCTACCTGTCCTTTTACACTCTTTACCAACACTAAACCTGCCAATAAAGGAAAATCTAAATGCTCCAGTTTTCCAAATTAAGTGCCAATGATCTGTTCTGATCTAATAATACACTTGCAGAACCCCCCACCCCCTCCTGGTTTGATGTACATCTGAGATTAAAGCCATTAAGGTATTAAATGTTACCCATGTGTTCTTTACCCTCAGTGACATTGAGGCTGCTTAATATTCAGCGAAAATTAAGCATATAATTATTAACAGCACATTGTAAATCCCCACCCCTGCACTAAATCCATCATAATCCGGTTTTGTGGAAATATGAACGGGTCCTGTGGGTTTATTTTCCTTAAAAAAGAAAAAAGAAAAAGAAAAAAAAAACATTAAAAAAAACTATCGTGTTCTTCTTATCGGGCTGCATTTATTATATATTCAAACAAAAAATTGCGCTTGTGTGCTTTGCTGTTTATTACACAGACTTGGAGGGTGCACGTTCTGACCAAAAAAATAAAAACATCACCTGATGTGAACACACACAGTTTATCATCGAAAGGAGGAGGAGTATTAGTATCATTTTAAAGGAACTTAAGAAATAAAAACACACACAACCAGCTTTGAGGAAAAGCAGACAGGAAAACTCACGTGCATCTCGTTTTCCTTGCGGGAAACAAAAGAATTCACAAGAGCCGGTTTGGCTCTCACAGTTTTATCGCCTTAAAAGAGAGGCAGCCGCTCATCTGTGCGTAACAGGTAAGTCTAGCGTGAGATTTTAAATGCGGTTCGGAGCAGAAGCAGCAGACACACCTGCGGGCGCATAACCTCCTGATGCACCTGCGTGCAGCGTGGATTTAACACAGTAAGGCGGTTTTATGAGCCCGCTCGTCTTAATGCTGCGGAGACAAGTTTAAGCAGTGACTCCCTAACACATAGACCTGTCTACCTGATTGCAATACACCGGGAGGAAATCACTCACCCTTGTCCGCTGGCTTGTAAATAGCCCACATCTTTCCAAGAACTATATTTGTTTAGTGCTTAGCCTGCTACTCCTGTACTGTTTATCTGGGGAGGTCACCTACCGCTATGTGGAACTATTCATTCTAATTCTAAACATAGGTGGAAACTTAGCATCTTGGTTCAAATGTATTCTTGAGGCTAGAAAAGCTTTTCTACTTGGACTCCAGCATATCTTTACATAAACCAGATGCATTTTTCAGCAGGCAGTATACTGTGGGGAATTAAATCAACAGCCCTCCTACCCCATCCCCAAACACCAAAGGTGCTCCATTCAAGCCCCCCACGCCCTTACCTGAGCGCTGCGTTCAGAAGCAAAGGAGTTCAGTCAGAATCACTGCCTGCCCAGCAGACTCACTCCTCAGTCTTAAATCCATCCATACTTGGGAGCCAGGGTTTTCAGCCTGAAATTCCACTAACAGATAAGCCAAACACTGCACAAAAGGGAGCTAAAAAGGCTGTTCTTTCCTTTCTATATATCCTTTTGGACCCCTGCTGCTCAGGTTCTTTTTGAAATCCTTTGGCAACACAAACAGTCACCAAAAGCAAAACACCCAGGGGTCTTTGTTACAAACTGGCCAGGATTTGAGGGATGGAAGGCTGATCATGTCACTGCTGTCTCAGCCACATTCGTGAAGATGTGCTCTCCTTCCTTCAGTGTCTCTTCTCCGTCAGTAAAACTCCTATGTTCTGTTGACAGGGAGCTAATTTACCCTCCTCACTTGTCGTCTTCTTCTCACGCGTGCAGCGGAAGGCTCCAGTGGAATGACTGCTCTGTCTGCTCTTGGCTGCATCCCCCCATTGAGAAGCAGTGCTGATAGTGTGAGCTTCAGTCCTCTCTCCAGCGCTCTAAGTAGAGAGTCTGTGTCAGACAGGCAGAGCGAATGTGAGTGAGTGTGCATGTGTGTGTGTATTACAATGTAGCCCAGCTGGAAAGCAAGGGAGAGAGCGAGAGAGCGAGAGAGAGCTGAGAGAGTCAGATCACACGTCTTAAAGCAAGACTACCCACTTCTGCATCAAGACTTCATCGGCAAATGAGGCATGCTTTATTAACCCACCTCTCTTTACGTCCCGGCTTCCCATCCAGAGCACTGGGAGACGTGCGAGTGTAGCCTTCAGCTCACTTTGAATCTGTTTGCGTCCACGTGCACGCCTGCGAGTGTGAGTTGGAGAGAGGGAGTGTGCGTCTGTTTTAGTCATCGCCCTCCAGCAAATTATCGGTCAAAGTGAAATGCTCCGAGCACAGCACTTTTAATAGAAGGCAGGGTGCCTCATCTCAGCTCTGCAATCACCATATTACATGTTGTGAGCTGGCTTTGCTCTTCCTCTAGTTTCCCGGTGATCAGCGAGGATTTGTTTTTTCCTTCTTTTAAACCACGAACCCTTCAGAAAACATCTTGCCACCCCTGAAACGAATTGAATGGGAAAGAGCCATGACAATAAATCTATTCCCTTTAAAGGAAACCCATCTCTTCTCTTCTTCTTCTTTTTTTGTATGCGTGTGAGTTGGTGTGGGTCACGTGTGACACGTGTGTTTGTATGGAGTGTGTGGAGTACCATTTCCTCCAATATACTGAATTTTCCTCTACAAGCATGAGTTCCTCTTTAATTCATCCTAATGTTAACCAGAGATTTACTGTATATGCCACTCCCACACACCTGCCATGACTGACTCACTCATAGTGTGATATTTCAAGTGAACCGTATGCTGCACACAAGAATACTCAGAGGGGCTAAATAAACTTGCAGACAGTGAAGAGAGTGTTGTTACTGCGGAGGAGTAATACAGATGAACTTGATGATGACTATCTGGATAATTCTCAGATCCGTGTTCCTACACTTTGCGTTCTGTGATGTGCGAGCACAGTGAAACAATCTATTTCTCTGTATGAGAGCTTTGTTGCTAAAAAAAAAAAAATCAGCTTTCTGATTGGCTGTGATTTTTGGGCTATCTTTTTTTTTTTTTTGTTTCAGCTGCTGGTCAGGGTGCCATGATTCGGGGCATCCTGGACTTATTTGCGCTGCTGTGTTATCACCTCTGCTTGTTCTTTACACGCCATAGTGGGATGTGACAGCCAGATGCACACAGCCCCACAGAGTTAAAATCTGCAGGAAAAGGGCTGAAGTCAAAAAACACACATTGTGACAAAATGCCACATGGGGATATTATTCCTGCAGTGCAAAGTGCGGAGCAAGTGGGTAAAAAGCTGTTAAAATTACTCGTCTTAAGACTGAAAAATGTCGTGGATGCAGTTCAAGCCATGTGTTGCTGTTGTTTTTTCATAGTTCTGTAATAATCTATTGGGAAGACAGTTATGAATAGTGGCGCTGCCATCTGGATCTCTGTTGGGTAAAGCACACCACATGTTAAGTGACCAGATTCGCATTAGGCAGAAACTGCAGCGTAATTACCACAATGATTAGCGCGTCTACATTGTAAACGCGTATTTGCACAAAGTGGCTTGATTACTAATAAACAGGCTCATTTGTACATCTTTGTATTAGCTTATTTTTTTGCATGCGTGTAAGAATTATTAATAGTACCCATGCTTGGATTTCATTTTGTCCTCAGCACTTAATGCTTTTATGATCTGTCCCATTGGACTAAGATGAAGGCGTGAAATGAAAGTCCTACAAACAAGCCTCAGTGGAGAACTTAGGACTGAAGGCATCCAGTTATTATGGGTTTCTTTTCGGCGTTGTGTAACACAAGTCTCCCATTTATAGCTTTATTTCTCTGTCGTTGTTATTTTGTCGCTGCCTCCTGTTTTTCATTCTGTGTCAGTCTGAGCTGTGCTGGAAGAATGGACCAGGACAACAGAATTTCACAGTAATTCTGGATTGTTGTCGCAGTCTCATTCCTTCCTGTCTCCCTTCTCAGGGGTTTCCATCATTTCCAAACAGCTGTCGCCGAAGCCCATGCCAAGACCTAACCACAACCGACCAGTCGCTGGCCAACTCTGTGTTTGGATCTGGGCAGACCTGTTAAACACCAGCGTTTGCCAGTATTCCTCTCTCAGTCCTCTTCTTTTTCATTCTGTCATTCTCTTTTTTCTCCCCCGCCTTTATGTTTTTCCCTCTAGCTAATAAAATTCTTCCTTTCAGATCAGCCAACAAGCTTCAATATGCACCCGCTAGCTGTACCAAAATGCCAATTTAAGCCCCCCACCACCACCCCAGAAGCTTTCTGCTTTTCTTTATTAAATGAGCTTTGTGCTTTTCATCATTTCAGACTAGGAAAACAAAGAATTTCTTCATCTGATGTGAAAAGTTGTCGTGTTAGTAAACCTTTTCTCCAGAGTTATCGTAGAGTGACAGAGAGAGTCAGAGGAAAGAAGGGAAATAAAAGAACAGGGGGAAAAAAGAAGGAGATTAAGGCAAGCGGGAAAATTCATTTGGAGGAACTGTGCCGCAGCACTCTTGCTCACTGATGGATGGTAATGGGAAGAAAATGATTAATGAAATAAAGAAACCTGATATATAGTAATAATTTATTTCACATTTATCAGAGCATCTTTTGTGTGCACTTCCTCACATGGGTACCTTACTGTAAAAGCAAAGTGTAAAATGTAAGGTTAGTGGATATACAGTTTTCCAAACATAAGCCTTTGAAGCATTAGGTTTATCCTGTTTCTCATGTGTCAGCAGAACCGGTGAGAGTAAACACTAAAATGTCAGCATGAACTCCGAAAGGAAGAGAAATACTGGTTCTCACAAGCAAATTATTTCGTATCTACAAAGATGAATGTTTTGGGTTTTTTCTTGTTATGGCCCTAATTACATTCTCATTTTCACTACTAGACAAAATCAAGTCAGTTAGACACATTTGAATCCTGTAAAACTGAGCTATTTTTATTGATTGTCTGCTCCTGTTCAGTAGCAAATGCATACAACTGTATGTTGTTAGGAGGCGGTTATATAAACAGCAGATTATAATAACACATGTGATTCTGGAGTAAATTACCATCATCTATCCAATTCATTTCTATTTTAAGCTGTGTTTGCCTAAGCCACTTATTATGGCCTGTTTGCTTGTTGGGGCTCTTTTGAGTCACCAGCTTTGATTTGACCTTATACAAGTTTTCAGTGGAAGGGTTGTAATTTTCCATCACCTAAAGGCGATAGGTCAGCTGAGGATCAAGACCAGTTTTTGCAGTCTTCACGGTTTGAGACTGTCAGCCTGGAGTTCCTGACGTGCTGATAGCTAGCATGCCATCATTTGCAGGCAAGCGACACAGTGCAGTAATATTTCTTTTTTTACTTTCTTCTAAAATGAAAATCAAATTGAAGAAATGGCATTTTGAGTGTAGATCCAGCATGCAGAGACATAATTACAGGAGTAATCAATGAGACTTCCATTGAGTGATCTTAAGGTAGCAGCCACACTGAAAGTTTCTGGACATGCCCAGATGGGCAGATTAGACTAATTCAAGGTTTAGGGTTAAGACCTGTAATTTTTATTGGCCTGGTTCTGGAATATTTTCATCATGGCTTCTAACTGGCATGCACAAGTTAGTATTCAACATTTCCTTAATAAGATGGATCTTGACTCATTGGCCACACTGTATTTGTTACAGTCCATTCTTCTGACATCACTCCATCCCTATATTTGTCAAATTTCCTTTTATAGCCGGGCATTTTTAATATTATCCTCCCAAGGCACGCTGAGCTACAATATGAACCCCACTTTTGAGGCTTGTGAAAGCAGGACACCAGACCTCACTGATGCTGATGAAAAGGTGCCAGGGAACTTGCCCAGCTACTTGCCTTTGTTAACAGTTGAAGGGAAATGCTCTGGCACATCACTCAGATGTGGCACTGATACCACCCCGTGCTCCACCCTGTGCTCTCAGCCACTGTAACATTGTAACTTCAGTGCCTCAGTTTATGATGTATGAAGTTGCTTTGCAGTACACCCACCTGGTGGTCCATGTCAAAACTTTAAAAACTGATCAGAATGCATCAAACATGATCTCATTTGGATTCTGTGCTGTTTAGCTAAAGATCTAATGCTGATGAAGGGTCTAAATTATTTCTACTTGACTTTGAGACTTTAAAGGAGTGTCAAACATCCCTGTCAACTGATCGATCACCTATCTCTGTAAAACTGACACTGAGCTTTGGATTTGTTTATGTCTCTGCCCCAGATCTTCTACAGTTTTGTATTGGTGTGCTGCTCCTGGGCTAAATAATCCATAGTCAGTTGCCCTTACGCTGGCACTGCAATCATTTATCTCTGATCACCAATTAGTTTCATGCCTTGTAAGGTTTTCTAAAATTTTGGTTATCCAGCTCCCTCCTTACATTGAGTTGTTTTCTATATCCACATCTCCCCACACACACGGAGACACACATATATATGATTATGTATCATGTCCTGATGTTTGGGAATTCTCATGGCTGTCACTCTGTATTTGTGACTAACAGCATGTAGTAAGCTGTGACAAAGCAGGCTTTTACATCAAAGGTAATGGCATTGGTAAAAAAAAAGAAAGAAAAAAGAAAGAAAGAAGGAAAGAAAAAAAATCACTCATAAAAATAATACGTTTATAATTAAGGCTTATTCATCACCATTTTTTACATAGGTATTCTGTTGTATAATGCTGATAACATCAGACAACATAATCGAATGATCTCCATAAATGCTACACATATCTACACACTTAAAGTTAAATTCCTTTTTAAAGAATCTCTGTTAGTGCTGCTATAGTCAAACTCCTGGGGAATATTACTCCCCACATATTTAATCATATACTACAGGTAGAAGTGAAAATAATTTGTGGGATTTTTTGTGTTTTGAAGTAGGTCAGAAAATCTGGGCTGGTAATGTACTGGGACTCACCAAGTCTCAGCAGGGCATAGTTTCCTTCTCTTGCCGTTTCAGGCTGGAGGAGTAATTGAGCACTAGGTGCCTCTACTCCTGGAGACGACGGCAGCCATGGAAATGTCCCCTCACAGACCAATAAAAATGTCCTCTCCCTCTTGCTGTAATTGGACCAGGGACGGTGGGGTTGGGCTGTGGCCCAAGGAGACCACCTGTGGAAATGCTTTGCTCAATACACCACTATTAAACTGATGAGGCAGGGGACTCCCTGGGAGGGAAAAAAAAAGCACAGTAAAAAGAGTGATGCTGATGAGAACAAGGAGACAAAACAACTGCAACAAAACTGGAACATTTCAGAAATGCTCACTGCTTACTCAAATTGACAGCTGCCAGAGTTCTACAAATCTACTGAAAATCTGTCTGCCACCACAGATTGGGATTGTGTAGTGACAAGAGCTATCATCGGAATACAATTTCAATATGAACAATAGAATAAAAAACAAAACGCCTGAATACAGCCAGTGAGAAGTCAGGCAATAACAGTAACATTAACAATTAGAGCATCAAAGTTAAATAACCTAATGTGAAAAGAGAACGAAATATGCTTTCCTATAAAAGTAACACTTTGATTACATTTTTTCAGCTAGGTTTTGGGGTTTTATCTTCCAGTTTTTTATTTAGCAGTGAAAAAGAAAAACCTGATGTCAGGTGTCTTAATTTTTTAACTACCCATGACCTTTATCAGTTACACCCTATCTTTAGATTACATGGTAACATGATTAAAAAATACAAGACTGACATTTTTTATTTATCAGGGAGAATGATTCATATCGAGCAATCACCACACTTCTATACACTGTATGGATATACTGAGGAGTTTAAGTGCTACATGCTCTGCAGTTGTGTTTCAGCAACTGTTTCAAATAAAATCATTCTAGGCTATTCCCACAAAATATCACAATCAGTGTGAAAACGCTGAAAAGAAGCGACATCGAGAGCATTCCAAAGCAGCAGGTGGTGATATAATCCTAACCATATAAAAAGTTTAGCTAATGAAAAACCTACTAATAATAACACCGGTTTTACGTTACAGTATAACCATGTATGCATCGGCGCTTGTGATTGGCCATTAGGGGATTCAATTCAGTTCATAATAATTATTCAGAATTATTTCATTTATTGGTTTTGCTACGTGTCATGCACTTTTTCATACATGCTATATGTCTGCATCATTTATGTTGCTCTCGCTTTAATCACTGATCACATTGGATGATAATAGCTGGAATGTAGCAGTGGACACCTACAGCCAATGATAATGTAACAGATGATAACAACCACTCTGTCAGGTTCTACAGGATAACTTCATCCTTCTTGTTTTTATTGTCCAATTCATCCATCCATCCATCCATTCTCTGCCATTTATCCTTTTCAGGGTCGCAGGGGGGAGGCTATCCCAGCTGTCTTAGGGTGAGAGGCAGGGTACACCCTGGACAGGTCACTAGTCTATCACAGGGCTAACTCATAGACACAGAGTTTCCAATTAACCTATCTCCAGAGTACCCAGAGAGAACCCACGCAAACACGGGGAAAACATGCAAACTTCACACAGAAGGACCCCGGCCTGATGGTGGAACTGAACTCAGGACCTTCATGCTGTGAGGCTAGAGTGCTAAATTCTGCGAAATTCTGAATTTACCGGATTTGAGCTTGCCATGTAACGTATATTCACACTAAATCCACTGAATTTAAAAAAATGAAATCAACATCAAGCTATGATGAGGTGGCACTGATGTTTATAAAATAGAAAAGTAAGAAACTGAGTCAGATCTGTTTATTCTGATCTGAACAACTGGAAAAACTGACCTTGGTTTAAAAAAATAAATAAATGCTGCAAATTTTCCCAGTAAAATTATGTGAACAGCTGCATTAAGAATAAGTGAAATATTTGGACTAAAGACTTTTAATTTGTTATTTCAGCAACAGACATGTGGCCTGGCCACCGACACTGGTGGCTATGAACCTGAGTGATAAAACAGCTTTGAAGCACAGTCTTCTTATTTTTATCTCTTTATCTGGCAGGACTTTGAAAATGTCACGCGTAAATTATAAGTGCAAATTTAAAAGCTAAAACCGTTGTGAGACATATCTTAGATGAGTTCAGCATTACTTTAATGGTCTGATCTGTTTCTTACTGTATTCATCAGGATGATGATGTAGGTCAGGCGTTACAGTGTCACAGCCTTTCAGTTACAGTCACCCAGGTCACACATGGATCAAAACCAAGGTGTTTTAACGCTCTGCATACAGGGCTGAAGAAGGTATGGAAGAAAAGGTTGAGATAAGAGGAAGAGGAGAGAGGGAGCAACAAGAGACAGAAGACAGAGAGAAGCTGCAGGCAGACAGAGTAAAAACGCTAAGGCATTCACACTCAAAGCCCATTTAAACATTCATCTGGCTTCTCTCTTCTCCTGCATTCATGCTGCACAGCCAATTCCGGGGCGATAAGCCAGCTGTGTGCTTCTCAAGGTAAGAGAGTGAATAGAGCAGTACAATCTCTGGCTGATGCTGAGGAGGGACAGAGCCTACACACTTACCTTCCGTATGCTAGCTTTACTTCAGCAGTAGAGGAGGGTTTCATAAATGGATTATTCCGCTCAGTCACCTTTGACCTGTCTGGCTGCCTTCCATAATGGCTCAAGCTGCCTGTCCATCACTCAAAGAGAAGCAGAAAGAGAGGAAGATAAGAGGGGAGATGGTTTCAACCTGTGGGAAGGGATTAAACCCTCTGTTGCTTGGCTGTAGAGACACAGGGGGGCCAAAGTGAGGGATCGGCAACTGAGTTGTCAGAAACTGCAGCTGCCACCGTCTGTGCTGGTGACTCAGTAGGTCAGGGTAATATGGAGGAACTGAAGTGACCTTTTTCATCAACTGTGAGACAAGGCTGTTCAACATTTTCCCTCTGCTGACAATTATGATCTATCAAATGTGGCAGAGAAGCCCGAGGAGAGCCACTGAATGCCAAACATCCCGAGTTCCACCCACAAAGAACTGCATTTTCCAATGTGATTCACAGGAGCTGGAAAGGAACTTCCAGCCCTTCATTGAAAAAATACTGAGGATGACTCAGCCGTATTTGAAAGCATTGTTATAGAACACACATTTAGCAACTGACTCACCAGATCTAGATAATGACTGCTATTTAATTGAAAAAGTGAGTATAACCTGGAGAAGAATTATAGAAGCACATTTTCTCATTGCTTAAATCAGAACACTGGATATGTTGGAGTGAAAATCCTCTGTAACATGTCAAAAGGAAATTAACATGTTATATCACAAGTTTATATAGAAAATGATTACAAAAAAATATGCTCTTGTTGCCAACTCTTTGTATTCCGAAGGACCGTAGCTGGCCGTGACTGACAGTTGATGTTTTGGATGATGGTGAGCCAGTGAGCTGTAACAACTCACTCCAACAAAACAAAATCTCCTACAAGTCTCAAAGGAAAGCTCTTTGAGGGAGGCATCCAATTCCACCTTCCTTTCAGCAATCATCCACCAGGCACGCAGGAATAAAAGAAACAGGACTGAGAGGGCAAGAAAGTAAAGGAGATTGAGACGCACAGAGGAGAGATGAGGGGGGCAGAAGAAGGAAGCGGGAGAGAATGAATGCATGAAGTATTGTAAGCAGGAAGCTGAAAGAGAAAGAAAGGTTGTGCGAGTACAGGGGATTTTCTCCTCTCTACTCTCTCCATTTCTCCCTCTGGCAATGTAGCGGTTATTTACTGCGGCTTCTCCCCTCCCGGTGGAATGGGAGGGAAATGGGCTCTTAACTGGGTTTCCATACATCACCTGCTGACACTGATGCTTGTAGTTTTGGAATGCCTACATCTGATGTTTCTCTTTAAAATCAATTATTTACAGAGTATCTAAGAGCCTTACAATTCATCATAGCTAATTGCAGTGCATCACCGCGGCCCTAGATCATGTCAGCGGCGTCTCGCTCTGTTTCGAATTTGTTTTAAGTGGCAGAAAAGTGGTGAAAGCTTCTGACGTTCTCAGCTATGAAATTATAGAAACTGAGCTCAGCAGTTGAGCTTTCATCAGCCCACCCTTGATTAAAAAAATCTGTCAATCATTTGCACCTCGGATGAAAGTCGTTGTTTTTACACTGTTTATTGTGCACTGGCAATGCATTTTAATAAGACTTGTCAAGCCATCAGACTATAAATAGAACAGAATAAAGTAAAACTGAAAATAGTTTCATCAGGCACTTATGTATTTAGTATTATGAAGCACTGATCCCCATGCTGACATGTCACATGTAGTCACAAGGCTTTCACCTAGAGGACAGAGTTAGTTTTTGACTTTCAGATTTCATTTTCATTGCTTTTTTTTTTTTTTTACATTGATGTTCTCTGTCTCAGCTGGAACAGGCTGCAGATATTTCCAGAGCGACAAGTCTCTTCCCATTTGTCTGTGTCCTTTCAAAGAAAGTGACAGTAGAAAAGCAAGTCAGTAATTGGCAACAATATAGTAAGGTGACTACAAACACATGTGTGATATGCTGCAATCAATCACAATCAAGGAGAAAACATGTTTCAGTTTGGTTTCACGAGAGTCAAAACTTTAGACAAACACCCGCATTTAGTCAGTTTGATCAGTTAATGGAAACGTCTTATTAACAACAGACAATCGGGATCCGTTTTTAAAATGCTCTGACTTTGATTAATCACACCTTTAAGGAGGAAGCACGAATACAATTTTGGGTTTTTAAATAACTGACTGCTGACTGATCAGCAGTCAGTGGTGTTTGGTTGTTAGAAATGTTGATGGTTCTTCAACAACCTTGGATGCCATGAGGACATCCCACAAGGGTCCTGAGGGATTATACATGGTGTTCATTAGATATGATGGAAATAAAGGCACCTGCTGGTACCCAGCTGTGTTTAGATACGAGGTATACATCAGTGAGATTGCAAGGACACCCCAGCATGTGTATCCCTTTAGATCTTGTTGCTTGCTATTGACACACATGATGAAATCCTTCCACTCTGAAGAGACCTCAGCACACCTGTACCCCACAGGGTGGATGAAGTTGTCATCCACTGTGGAAATTTGTTTGAATTTTCCCAATGTGGCTGCCCCCCTCCTCCACCACCACCACCACCACCACCACCAGTGTTCACAGTCTGATTGCTTTTACACAAATCTAAATGAAATACAACTGCATTATGAGCCAATCCAAGAAATACATTAACCTTTACAAATCAAAACATGTCATATCCTTTGAGCTGGTGCTGTTTGCCTAAAACGGTTGGATTAAAAAGAACATAATTATGTTTTTGTTTTTTTACTTGTGTTTAGCTGCCTATTGTTTATTGAGTCAGTGGACCTTTTAGTTACTCTCTTAAATGGAAACATCCATGTACAGTAAAATCTTGTGTTTATCTTCCCATTATTAGAGGAAGGATGTGTTTCCCTTTTTTTTTTTAATAATTAAAATGCCACAGGCATTAATGCACCGCAGTTATTCAGAAGTTGTTTGGAGATGACCTTCTTCGCTCCTTTTCTGAAAACGAACGACATTAATGGCAGCGTGTAGGGGCAGATCAAAACAGGGATAACAGAGAAGCAGGAAGTGGAGATAATATGTAAAATGCCGTGAGAAGATGAATTGGGGAGTGGGAGCAAGGTGAATGATGGCAAGATGATCATGGGGAACGAGGTGAAGACAGCAGCGAAAGATGGTCAAGCGCGGATGGGAGAGAGAGGACTGATTGACAATTTGCATCCTCTTCAGAGGGTATCAGGGGACATGATTGAATCCAGTCAGGCTGAACCCATTAGGGGTGCGCTGCTGTCGGAGGCCGAGCAGAAAGCCATTCACTGACACCCAGTCCCTGCTCTTCACCGGTCTCCATTTATATTCATGTCAGGGTTGAGTTATTGAGGGACAAGAGAGAGAGAGGCAGGCCTCGCCCAGCCATCCATTTGCTGTTTGTAAGCCATAAAGTTCTTACCCCCTGCCTAAATTGCTCACTTAACCTGTGCACAACTGATCCCATTTGCATGCGATTTTGAAGGTTCAATGTGTCTATAAATTGGATTCAAATTGCGGACGTATGACATTTCAAACCACTTAAAAGCACTGGGAGAAACTATTTAAATACCCTGCAGAAAATGCAAAGCATATTTGCATTTTAAGCAGTTTATGTGTCTCTTCTCATTAGCCCAGTTCGACAGTGCTGGCATAACTGAAACCTAGATGGTGCATATTCTTGGGAGATGGCCATGCAAGAGATTTTTAGTTGAACCGAAACAAGCGTTTTGCTGAAGGTTCTTCTTTGTGCTTCTCGGTAGTCTCGGGGCATGATGAAAGCAGCGGAGATATACAGCACTTGAGGGTGTGATAAGCCACAATGGCCGAGGGCTGCTGGGAACAGTTCCTGACAGCTGTCCCGCTGCTCGTGTCTCCATTCACCTCAGCCAGACAGCAGATCCAGGGCAGCCTCAGAGTTTGACTAGGTGACAAAGGAGGTGGAGTGTTGCGGAGTGTCGTCCACGTGTCGCCATTTATCTCACAAATACAGCACACACGCCCAAAGCTACAATATTACAGCAAGCTTGGTTTTGTTACAGCTCGGTTGTCAAAGCAGAGATGATGGAACCATGCCGACAGACTTCTCTTTATTCTCTCGAGTGGAAATCAGACGCTAATAGAGAAGATTTCTTCCTTTGTGTGTGAGTGCTTTCAGTGGACCTTTTGTGATATTCTGCAGTTGTGAGTGACTCAGACGTAAGTACTAAAAAGGGACACTGTGGCATTTGAAAACAATTGTATTCATATTTTAGTTTGTACCTTAGAAGTGCACTCAGGATGCCAAATTGCCTATTAGGCTGTTTTCATAAAAGCTGCCATGGCGCCGCTAATCCAGTTTTTATACATTGGCTCCTTGCTTTGATGTAATTATCTAAACACAAATTTGATAAGTGTTTTCTGGGTATTTTAGGAGTCCAGCAGGAGTGTAGCTGAAATACTGTTTAATGTCATACAGTCGCCATATAAAGATCACGAGAAAGAGATGTGGTTAGTTGGTTCCTCCTGGGACTACTGTGGAAGGGACTGGTTATATGGGCACAGTCATTTTTGCTGCACAGCAATACGTTTGTTTCCAATGTCTCTTGCCCCGCCTCGCCTCGCCCGCCTCTTCGTTTGTGTCCCTGAAGTTTAAAATAGTCACAGAGGGATCATGTTCGAGTTATTAATGTCCTAATTACCAGAAGGTAGAGAGAGAGAGGGTCCTGAAAGTGGTGCTCAAGTGACTGGTTCAAAAACATTGCCAGGCCATAGTTTTTATTTAGGCAGGCTTAATGCAGGCTATTGACTTCTCAGTGAGGACCAGGATTAGGTCAGATATACTTCACTCACTAATGCATGCCTAATGGTTCTACTATAGATTAGCCATAAAAATGGATGAACATAAATATTGCTAGATTTTAAAACATTTATGAGTGAAATCCAATGCCCCGCTTCGAAAACTGAGAGTCACTAAGCAGAGTCACTGAGTGCAGATTTATGCTTTATGTTTAAAAAAAACAAAAGTGGTGGAAAATGTTTGGACTCAGCATAGCTGCATTGATTCCAGTACCACTCTACAAGATGTGTTGTATTTTTGTTTGGCTGCTGTGTTGCACATTCTCCAGCTGGCATATCCATCACAGAGTAATGAAAGAGCAGGAACGGTGGGTCTCGGAGCTTCCAGAGTTGACTTGTTCGTGCCGGCCTGCCACGGTTACTTCGGCGTCTGTGGCACAGCTGTTGACAAGTGCCTGCTTCACCTGTCACAAGCTCAACTGTCACCTTTGACCTCTGGCAGGATTTTATGGCAGGTGTTGAGATCTGCCTCTGAAAACTCAAACACACATAACGCTGTCAGTGCTGTATGAGACGATTTCAGAGCGAAAGCAATAGTGAAGACCACAGCACATGACAGGCAGGTAGTCAGCAGCAGAACTACCAAGAAGTAACGTTTTCCTGCTGACGGGATTGAGAGACAGTCTTCCTGATGAAGACGTCACCGCCTTCACTGCTAAATCTATTAAAACAAAGTCACCTTTAACTTTAATAAGACTCTTTAAATCAAACTACCTTTGTCACTATCATCACTGAACTAATCAGTAGTTTTTAGCAGTGGGGCTCTCCTCACATGGTGACTGAGAGTGCCATTGTCAATTCAGCCACAGTACATTACCTTCTCATTAAAAGCTTATTAAAAGACCATGAAAGCCACAGAAACAGTCATAATATAGCTCAGTTTTTAATAATAGGCTGCTGAGCTTTAACCTTATGTGCTGTGCAGATGTAGTTTTTCTACTAAACTGAATATTAGAGTCTGGGCAGGCAACCGACTGAGCATACCCCTGAAATGAAGACATTTACAATCAGGACAGAGCACAGGGTTGTTTGAAAGATGATGATGATGATGATGATGATGATTTCACCGACTGATGTGCTGAAGTGCATTTCTGCAGTGATCAGAATGGCATCATCAGTTACTAAGAATCTATAGACCAAACAAGTAGACCATGATTGCTCTAGAGTCTTCGAGTCTTCTTCTTAGTTGATATATATTTTAAGCATAGATATAAGCATACACTGTATAAAAAGTATATAGTTGAGTTAACCCACTGGTTTGTAGGCACATGCTTACATTAGCAGCTTATCAGTCGAAGGATAGTTTCATTCTAAATCATGTATTATCATCCATTTTCTCTAAATGTGACTTTCATTTGGTGAACAAAAGTAATTCTATTAAATATAAGTGTCTTAGTTATTGTTATTCTCTGGCTCTCTTAGACAGCGGGTCTTTTTTCTTGTCTTCCTCCCCTCACCCCCCACCAGTCATGGCAGATGGCCGCCCATACTTGAGCCTGGTTCTGCCGGAGGTTTCTTCCTGTTGAAGGGAGTTTTCCCTTCCCACTGTTGCCAAAGCAGTTGCTCATATGGGGTCTGATAGTTGGGGTTTTCCCTGTATTATTGTATTATTGTAGGGTCTCTGCCCCTTAGGATGATCTGATATCGTCGTGTTGGTGTTGTTCCCAGCTCAAATGTTGTTCCAGGTTTAACATTGCACGTGACGTTATTCTTTTGCACGCCAAGCCATTCCTGCATTTATGAGATTCCAGTGTTGCAAGGACAATATCAATTCTGCTTACCGTTTATTAAAGGGTTAGGGTCAGGGTCCGTTAATCGGCGGACAGAGGTGGTTTCTCGCAGCTTAAGTACAGTTTTTTGTTTTACGGTGGTTTTCCCCAAAGTCGCAAAAGTATGACGTCGCAACATTCTGATTGGTCACTTGCAATGTTGATCCTGGAACAACATTTAGTATGATGATCTGGGAACAACACCAACACGACGACATCAGATCGTGCCTCTACCTTACAGTATAAAGCACCTTGAGGCAAAGGTTGTTGTTATTTGGTGCTGTATAAATAAACTTGAATTCGATTGAAGCTTTAGGACTATAAATTAATTAGTTAATTAGTGTTTAACAAAGTCAAAAACAAAGAAAAAAGCAGGGGTCATTTTACATATACTTACTGTATATCTTTATATACGAATACTACAAATGGACTTCTTTTTGCAACCGAAGGATTCACCCTGCTCACCATTGGAATTCTGATTTAAGGCACTTTTTCCTTGCTTCACTTTTCAAGACCCAGAGGCAAAAAAACTCCCCTCTGAGCTCTGCAACGCCCCAGCAAGGAAATCTTTCAAAAAGCAGTCAAAATGTCACCTATTGACTAGAAGCCTTTGGCCTTTGACTCTTTTCCTCCGTGTGTGTGTGTGTGTGTGTATATGTGTGTGTGTGCGTGCGTGTGTGTGTGTGTGTAAAGCCTTGTGTTACCTCGTGTTACCATAGTCGGCCCTTAATAAATCTAAGTTATTATTATTAGTAATAGTATTAGTGGTAGTTTTAGTATTAGTTTTATTCAAGTTTTTCATGTGAGATTGTGCACACATTGCTCAAGAGCTGTCCACTGCCTGAAGTTTGTTAAGCTTTGTGACACAAAATGCTGACAAGCATGCAAACGTCTATAGGCCTTGAGATCTTGCTGTGTATAATTTGAGGGGTTGTTGAGAACTTAATGATACTAATTGTGTGTCATGAAGTCAGAGAGAGCGTCAGGGCTGCACTTCACTGCACCAGTAAACAAACCTGGCGACAGTAAGTAAATGTCCGACATCAGCCCTTCCATGCTCCATTTCATCACATAATGCACAAAATGCTCACCCTGCAAGTGTTTTTGTCAGAGAGGGTGTATGCATTTTTTTTCACACACTGCAGACATAGTTTATCTTGTGTACATTTAATGTATTGCAGGTTTATTCACTGTGTCACTATCACTTGGAGAATAGTTAGCAAGCGTTTGCAGATAATTCAATGTCTTCCAAGCAAACTATAGGTGGCTGTGGTAATACAAAGTAGCGTGTTACTGTACTAAATCAAATAATCACATTACAGCCACAATTATTTCAGTACTTGTACTACAAAGGTTCTTCAGTCATTTGCACGCCATTCGGATAGAAAGAAGAAAAACATCAAACATAAACACCTTTTTCTTTTTCGTATTGAGAACTACATACTTATATATCATATATCATAACTGGTGGTTTCTAAATTTTTGCTGAGGAGTCTCTAGATCCTGCATTCACGTCCAAAATGACAAGTTAAGCTCAGGAAAACATATTTTATCAGTGTACTTATTTTACACATATTCATCAGAAAGTGTTAAAACAGAAGTATGTTGCCTATGTGTCATAGATTGTGCATCACTGAGCAACCTGATCTTTACAAGTGCTTCTTCATAGCACTGACGACACAGTCTCACACTTACCAAACAGTCAAATCAGTGAGTCATCATTTAGTCCCATTGAATTCTTCTTCGGTTCATTTATGCAGTAAACTGTTTAAAGTCATTGCAAACATAAACAGAGCCGGGGTTATCGTGGGTTAACCCTTTCCCACTACACCAGTACTTTCACACAGATGAGTGTTGCAGCTTCTGTCTTTGTCACTCGTGCACCTGATTCTACGACTGACGAGCCTGGAGACATGCTCATCGCATATTTCTTTCTTTTATAGAGCTATGAATCAGTGCTGACTTGTATTAAGCACATTTTCCAGCTAACATCAATCGCCACTCTCACTCTCGTACTTTTTGCTGCTGTTCTCATCCTCCCTTTACTCGCCTTGCGCCCTCTCCAAGCAGCAGATAAATACATGTTGCTGGCTCGTTCTCTTCTTCTTTGTCCCTGTCTCTGTTTCATACACACAGACAAAAACAAGCAGTTTGTTTAAACAAGTGCTGCTCTTTTGTTCTCTGCTGTGAGTGGGGTCAGCAAAAGGTTGGCAGCAGATAGTGTGTGTCCAATGGATCGCTGCTCAGGAGTCAATTAACGAGGGTCTTTGCAAATGAACAGAACAAGGGCATAATCAGCTCCAGTCTCCTGCTAAGACCTGCCTCCTGACTCATCTGTTAAAGCATGCTGGTAAATTGACTGCTCTGGACTTTAATGGGATGAATCTTAAGTGGTGGAGGTTGGAGGCTCTTAAGACAATTGGTCCAGAGTTTTTAGAACAAGCGCGAGTGATAAGAGTAATCGAGATGCAAAGAGAAGAGCCTTCTGCTCTCACCGTGCCGGTGTAATGTAATGGGTTTCTGGACATGCTCTGTTCAGATACATTGCATAAAACATTATGAGACTGAGCAGGGTGCGTTACCAGCGATTTTAATTAATTACCTTCCCATGGCCACAAACAGCCTCAACCACTTCACACCACTGCCCCCAAACACTAATCCATGAAATCCGTGCTGACAATCCTCTCAAGGCTGTCCTCTTCTCCTACCACTCGGTTTCCCTGCCCATTTTAACATGTGGAAATTCACTGGTGACATTTTCAAATCGAGATGATTTCCCAAGTGGGCAGATCAATGAGTTCACTGCAATGCTACATCGAAAGGTGCAGAAAAGTATATAACAAGCAACTCACACCTCTCCCTGTACATTTATGCATTACTAATCAGCTATAGTGTACAAATAACGGAGTGGCCCTGAGCAAGGTCAGGTACCATCTACTGCTATTAAGATCATTTGTGTATATTTATACTGAATAACTATCTTAATATACAGCTTTGATCAGAAGTTTACATACACTCATCGTAGGCATGCATATCATGGTAATTTTATTGTTTTGATGATTTCTTTGAACTTTTTCAAGGGTGAAATGATTATACAGTATACATCTTTAACGAATTTAAAAAAACAAAGCTTATGTGGAAAAGTTTGAATTAATTCTCTCTAATCCACACAGGGTCAAAGTATACATATAGGTTCAAAAATATACATAAACTTACTTAAATCTTTTAAAAGGGTTGAATATTGTCTTTTAACTTGACAAGGCCAAGACCCATTAACTTCTCATTAATGATAATGATTGCCCACAACTGGTAATTTCTCTTTCCCAACATAAAAAGGATCGTTTAATATCACTCAGTGGGTTGGCCAATACTGAGAGCAATGGGGAAGTAAAAGGGACTCAGAGAAGAGCTAAGAAGAAGAATTGTTGGGATGGTCTCAGTTTCTAAACAGCTGTAACCTCCGAGATCATCAATGTAAACACTCAGTTGTATCTACAATTTATGCTTTCATGTCACCACCAATGTCTGGAAGAAGACCCAGGCTGTCACTCCCACATGCCAGGGCAGGTCAGGCTCTTAAAGAACAACCCAGACTGAGTTATTTGGCACAGGGACAAGAGGTATGCTTGGAGGCTTTCAAACCTAAGAACACTGAACCAACTGGGCTGTTAAGCTGTTAAGCTGTTAAGTGGATAGAATAATTAAAAAGGAAGTTCACCTCGAATAAAAAGCTAGATGGTTAAAATTTGGACACCAATGGGTGTTCCAACAAGACAATGATCCCAAACACACATTAAAACTGGTTTGGGGATGGATAAAGCAACTGACATTAAGCTTCTGGAATAGCCTTCCCAAGTCCGTAACCTCAAGCTTACTAAAAATTTGTGGAGTATACTTAGTGTTTGTGGATTAGAGAAAATCCAGAATAAAACTTTAAACTTGAGCACCCAGTTCTTGTTTTTTACAGTCATTAATGATGTGCACTGTACGATCATTTCACTCTGGAAAAACAATCGCTCAAATAAAGAATTAAAAACCTAAAATTAGCATGATACTCATGCTCATGAGCATATGTAAACATCTGACCACAACTGTATGTTTGTCTCAAGTAAATCCATCATAACTGAATATTATTGGCATCTTGTCTACAATGAATCTATATCTCGCCTCAGTCTTTTTCCTGCTGAGCAAAAGTGGCTGGCCTTTTTTCTTTTTTCTTTTTTTTAGTTCATTTTTTCTAGGCAACTGGTGAAATGACGAAAGAACGCTGTGAACTTCACACGACCATCAACATTTCCCAGTGTCCTTTAAAAGTCAGGCTGCCCATTTCCTTTCTAAAATAGCAAAGTGTATTTAAATAGCTCGAGCAGAAACAAGCTTAAAAACTGAAACAATGAAAGTCCAGCCTCACGGTGCGTACCAGCTGTGACATTAGAAGCAAGTAAAACTTTCAAATAAAATATGTCTGCCTCGTTCCTCCTATATTTCATTTTAGTGGTGTTGTGTTCACTGAGCAGTGCAATAAAAGTTTGAATCATTTTTAAAGGCCTGTAAATCGAATCTGTGGATTGAACACAATGGGGAAAAGGGGAAGAAAGGGCACAGTCATCAGCCGGCTACAAGGTATTAGAAGCTCCTCTTATAGGAAGGCTTGGGGCTTCTGTCAATGTCAGCTGGCACAATGGAGCCGGATAGGCCGGAGAATCGTCAATTATTTCATTGTTATTTTGTTCAGCCTATGTTTTTATTCTTCTCTGGCCATATATCTCCAAAGACATGAAATGTGCAGCTTTGTTGTCCTTGTCTGTCTCATGTTGTGTCTTCCTGTCATTTTTTTTCCAAGTTTGTTAATAGCGTTGCACGACTGTTTTTAAAATGCTAACGTTTACAGTTAAATTTGACTAAGATATGTGACATATTTTTGGCTAAATGTATTTAAGCAAGAGGTTTGTTTTTTATTTGAATCTATTATCATCATAATTAAATAAAGAGAAGAAGCCATTGCTGTTGTTTTATATTAGAGCATCTAAATTTGGAGCACATTGTCATATTATACTTATACATATACATATTATACTTGTCATATTATACAGTTTATACCCTCAAAATAGTCTAGCAAAAATCTACAGTAATTTAGCTGCCTGCCTAAAGGGACCAATTAATGAGAGCCCTAATTAACACGTTTGCACACTGTATTCTAATGTATTTGAATAATGGCGATACTTAGAAATGGATGAGGAAAAATACCCAGACGTGTCAGTTATTATTTATTAATTATTGTTTATTTATTTTTACCTCAAATGTTCTGGCCAGTAGTAAGAATGCCCTATAAGGTCACTGCTTACCTTAGCTGTCACCATGCCTGGTTTGAAGCGTCCATGTCTATTCGCTCTTGGGGAGGCTGTAAAACTTTGTGAAAGGAGTCTGATAGGGGTCAATGAGCAGATCGAGCTCATGTCTGACCTATGACTGTGATTTTGAAGTGAATTGTTAAGAATATCCTGAACGTTTATGTCAGAAAGCACTGCTTTTTTTGCCGGTGTTAGTCAGTCTTACTAAAGCTTTCTTTGAAGTGGATCAAACATTGTCAGACTTGAACAATTAGAAAAAAAAACTCCTATATGATGTGAGAATGTAATGAACCAATTTATCAAAGGAAAAGTGGGATTTTTATACACTCAAGCTTTGAGTTAGCTGGCCTAATGTTAACTTACATGTACATTATAGATGGCTCATTTTCAGCTATCCAGACTAATCTGCTGACAGTAACTGAGTGCAACAGAAGACAAGACTTCAGGTGGATTCAGAGGCAAATGAAGAGAAGAATGGTAAATGGTAAATGGCCTGTATTTGTATAGCGCTTTTCTAGTCCCTAAGGACCCCAAAGCGCTTTACACAACCTGTCATCCACCCATTCACACACACATTCACACACTGGTGATGGCAAGCTACAATGTAGCCACAGCCACCCTGGGGCGCACTGACAGAGACGATCATTAAGAGAGGAAGAAAATATAAAGTACAACTTTTAAATGAGTTTTGTCATTTGAATGAAGTATGTGTGACCATTAAATATCAAGGCTCGCATATTTGAGACTCTTCAATAGATTTTTAGCTAAATGTAAGTGTGCTTGATGTTTATCAGATTTCCCTTTTCTTTTGGAGTCTGGAATAATCGAATAGAATAACAGTGGGCTATGGATGGATAAAACTGGGCCGTGCTTGTACAAGAGGATGAGGGTGACTACTGTCAGCTTAGCTAACATTTAACAATTAACATTATGATGTATTAAATAAGAGCTGGAGCTAGTAACTAAGACCATAAACACATTACGGAAATGTTTACTGGGGTAATAAGTCAAGTGTAAGATAAATTTTTATAGGCCTCCGTAGATCTTGCTTTCTACCAAATGAGTTCCTTAACATTAGAAAGAACATAAATTAATATACATTTGACATGGAAAACTGTGACTTAGTCTCTTGCTTTTTCAGTGAAATGCACAAGCTTTGAAGTAAGAACAAGTGCTGGTTTCCAATTTCCCACCTGGAAAACTCCAGCTGTCAGTGTGCTGTCCATTTAGCAGAATATTATAATGAAAATCCACTTTCACCTGCTCCCTTGTTATAAGAGGTCACCATAGCAGGAAGCTCCACATCTTTGCTCTGCCAGGGTTTTATGCCAGATGCCCTTCCTGATGCAAAATGAAATGGGATTCAGGTCTCCAGCCAGAATTAAACCAGCAACCTTTTGCTTACAAAGTAAACGTGTAATCCACTATAGTATAGTATAATAGTATAGTTTGCTACATAGTACAATAGTATAGTATAATTATTATTATAGTATCATTTTATATCTGACCCCTGCTTTTCTGCACTACCAATAAAAAATGTTTAAAACTGTGTTTTTAAATTTTGGTGTCACATTTCTAGGATGTAAGGGATCTGTATTTCTTTTCCCACTTAGAGTACAGGCACAATCTTACGTGCGAGAAATTCTTCACATATAGTACCTGTTCTTATTCAAAGAGCACAAAAAGACGGGGGACAAAGTTTAGAGTGCGTTCATCATCGTTTACATGCAGGAAAGAGTTGTCAGACAACAACTAAAGCAACACTGCAGAAATACCTATTGAGCTTGTCTGTGTTGGACTGCTGTACACGATCCCCACAGGATCCATCTATCTGCTACTCCAGCTCCCTGATGAGCTGTGCATCGCCGATCCAATAAAAAACTCATGGAACTCCGCTGACAGCTCTGTGCTGCTGCAGGCTCTGATCAAAAAGAGCTACAGCCATTCTAATAGCCACATCTCATTGCATTATATTTCACACAGTAAATATGGCATCAACCTGTCAAGGCCCAGTGAAATTTAGGACACAGAGCTGGCAGACATTTTTTTTGTCCTGGCAGGAGCTTTTCCATGTAAAAATGGGACAGAGTGATAGACTTTAACTTACTTTGTAGAAAATACCTCAGGCAGTAAGCACCAGGTTCATAAGACAGGCATCCCTTTTTGGCAAAATATGTAAGGAGTAGATATGTACACATACGACAGACATCAAGATGTAAAATAGTGTGTTGCACACATGTTACCCAGGGTAATAAAATCCCATTGTCTGCCCTTGGAACATGGGAGAAAAATGGACTTGGGCAGCTAGCACCAGCTTCTTTGGATTTCCCAAAGAAGGATTTGACACAGTTTATCTTTACACACCATATAGCAACCTCCCTTTACCTTTTACTTCAGTGGCAGCATGAAACCATTTCTTTTGCGTACTGTGTGTCATCATCAGTTCATTTGGCAGCCGAGTCACACATAGCAGATACCAAGGGCATAAGCAGATAACCAGATAATCCCACTTCAAGCGTCATTCCGGTGAGGTAACACACAAAATGTTCAATTGTCTTCAAGAGATTCAGCTCTGAGGGAATCCAACGGCTCTTCTGACAGCTTGGCTGATACAGCTATCTTATCTGAGGAAGGTGTTGCTGGGGTTCATTTATTGCTGGTACTTTATTCTATCAGAGTGTTCTAGTTTGAGAAACAGTATGCCATTGTCTGATATTTTAAATGTAGAACGCTGTGCAAAAGTTGTGAGTCACCCTTCCTTTCTTTATATTTTGCTTCCAAGGAGCCAGACGTTCTTGTAAAAGTAGTATTGAACATTAGTTTGCCAGGATTTCTGAAGGTAATTCGAATTTTTTCTTTGGCTGCTTTTTCACTCATTTTCAACCCATTCCTTGCACCTGACCATTTTGAGGACAAGTAGGAGGAATATTTGGTCTGTTTTTAAGCATGTAACACATGTAACAAACATCTTAGCAAAGAACAGATTTTCAATGTTATCTTTCAGAACTTTGTTATTAGCAACCTGTCGCAAAAACACATAACTTGTTCCCTTTACTTTAGTTGAATCAACAGAAAATGACAAAGATAAAACTGTTTGAAAGACATCGAATAGTATTTTTGCACCAACAAGATGATTCCCAAGGACTTACCCCAAAACCTGGCATCCCAAAGCATGGTGTGTAGCGTGTCCTAAAGAAATTTGACAAGTGGAGGACAAAAGAAGAAGCAGCAGGCCCAAGAAACTTTCTACAGCGGATGAGCACTATGTGAAAGTCATGTCCTTTCATGGATAAAAATCCAACAAAGGTCTGACACAGGACCTGAGAGCTGCATCTCACCCTTCAGTTGATCTATTGACTGTTTTCCAGAGCTCCATCAGAAATGGTCTGTGGACAGGTGGCTGTCAGGAAACCAATCTTGTGGGAAACGGGCAGAAAAAGACTGAGGTAGAAGTTTGCTAATGTGATTTATTACAAACAGATTGGATGCAGTTTCCAACTTGAACCCATTCAGTTGCTTCAGTTGACTGACTCTAACTTAGTCACTTTGAAGACAAGGAAAGGAAATTTTTTGGTGATCTGGCCCCTGTATTCAAAACAACCATTTCAAAGGAAATGGCACTGCAAGTTTATTGAACACTAAAATACTATCCTCACAGTTCTGATTACAGATGAGTTCATACTTGTAGGGAGTTTTACTAACAGTGATGCTAGGATTCATTGTGACACTGGACGATGTGATGCCTCCAGTCTAACTGAATGATGATAACTGTTCTACGGTTGAAAGGATATGCCTGTCCAAGTCAGCCTTTGTTCAGGAATCTTTGCAGCAATATTCCCACACAGTTACCTCAGTCATAAGATGTGAATTCTAGGGGGTTACGGAAAGCAGTGGCAGCATGTGAACCAAGTATTGGTTAGCCATAGGATTCTGCAAATGAAAAATAGGCTGACAAAGCACATGAGAAAACAATAATAAGTAAATAATAAATATTTTCTGGTAGGCATTAGCAAAAACCTTTATTTAGCTTTAGTGTTATTAGTATGCTGAACATTGTGTTTGTAAAAATCACTCAGCTGCATCATTGCACTGCATTATTAAAGCATCTATGACTGTCTTCCAAGGCCTTAGTTGATATGTGTTTATCGCCTTTTGCTTATCTCACTTGAATCTCTAAAAAGTTTGATAGAAGCTTCAACTGAAGATAATTATTTATAAGCTATGATCTGGCTCACTATCTTACTTGTGAACATTATCCATATATGTTTCAAATATTTTGAGACTGCACTTGTACATAAAAATATCGTTGAGTAAAAATATTGAAACCCTGACAGTGAGGATCTAATATTTTCTAAATTAAGCAATTTTAACCTTTAATGCATGCTGTGAGGAGGGCATTCTCTAATGAGGTAGGAGAAAAGGAATGATGGAGGCTCAGTGAGGTGTGCTGAACTTTGTAGGAGTCTGTATGCTCTGGATGAGACGAGGCGATCTCTTTGCTGGAAATGCTGGAAACATCTCTTTAATTAGCCAGCTGCTGTATTTTCTATCTTATCAAAGCCATTTGCTTCAAAAGCAACAATTAAATCAGAATTTAAACTTTTTTGAACTTGTCGCTGCCCTCGCTGCACATCAAACAAGCACATTCTTTTTGTCTTCCAAGCTAAAACCCTACAATATATGCAACGAGCTAGGACCAAAAGAACCAAACTGATTTCATTACTCGCAGAGACGATATGACAAGCCGAGAAAATGGCACTTAAGGAATCCCACGGGTGCCCCACGTTCCGCTGCCACGTGTCCTGCACACTTAATGGAATCTGTGCACTTCTCGGTTTCCATATCAGTGGAGCTGAAATGTCAAAGGACTAATGTGGACTTCCCCTCCTGACACTGCAGTCTTAATTAAAGATCCTGGACACATCATTATTTTGATGGGGATTGTTAGCTTTTATGAAGGTGGCATGTTGGTCTGGCACATGTAATTGTAAATATAGCATTATACGTGAATAATAAGCCAGTGTTGTATTCGTTGTATCACTAATGATGTCTCAGGGACACCAAAGTCCCAACTTAGACTTTCAATTTTAGGTGTGAAAATGCAATGCCGAGGACAGTACATACTCTGCATGCAACCAGGTTGTTGCTATCATAGTGAATATGACTTGTAGACATATCACGTCCCAGCCAATTTCATCCTTTTTGTATGGAGCAGCAGCAGCAGCAGCAGCAAAGGTTTAAGTTAATGTTAGGTTTTAGCATGAATCAATCCCAGAGATAAAGTGCAAACCATTTTCAGATTATGGAGATACTTTTGCCTTGGTGTTATCATTTTGGATAAGCTCTGACTGAGCTAGCCCCTTGTTGTTAAAGGGCAGCTTCAAAGAATGAATAAATCTGCAGGTCTCTGCTGGATTTTATTTCTCTCAGACTGAGTTTTTGCTGTGGCCAGTATTAGACAGCTGGATGGCTGACCAGCTGCTTAACACTGGCTGTACTGCAGGAAACACCCCAAGGTTTCTATACCCAGAGTGCCAGCTGATAAATCTGCAGCTACATTGATATTCTTCCGCTCTCACCACCCAGTATGCCGAAACACCTTTCAGCATATGGTGGGAGACCAGGAATAGTTCTGACCTAGTTGGAGCTTCTGTGCTTCACCATCCAACTTCTCTCTCCCTCTAGATTCTGAGTTCCCGTGGCCTGGGCATCAGAGCCAAAGAGCTTCACTAACTTTACAAGTTGTTGTGTTGTGTGTGTGTGTGTTTTAGAAAGACCTCATTTTTACATGAAATAGTTACATTTCTCTAAATGTAAACAAAAGAGACATTTTAAGCAACTGCCCTGAAGCCCATGAATTTAAAAACAGGCTGCCATTATTTAATCTGTCATATTGTATTGTTTATCGTCCATCTTTTAGAAATGTGAAAAATAGTATTAAGTTCAACATACAAATTTCCTGCCATGGCCACACCACCCCTGTTGAGAAAGAAATACAGCTTGCAACAATTCCTATTTTTTTAGTGTATAAAAGGTCTTGGGCAGCACAGCTGTTCCCCTCATGCACTTCACAATATGACTGAAGCCTATTGATTGACAAGCCAGGAGTTCTAAGAGCTTTGACAAACAGATACAAGTGCAAATAATCCATAGCTGGCCACATTAAGGATAGTGTCCATTTATATACATGAAGGTCAGTCAATCGATGGTTGGTATTAAAACAAGAAACACAAGGCAATGCTTTGTCAGATCAATGGGAGAGCAATCCATCGCAGCAACTCCACAAAGTTCTGACCTTTGCAGTTAAATTTAAAATCTCCTTGGATCACTCACTCTTTCTTTCTTTGTTTTTTTGTTTTTGTTTTTTTTGCCTGTTTGTAGCTTTGAACATGTTCTCTGGAATCATAATTTTTTTAAATTTGGCTTTACACATAAAATATTTAGAAGTATATTTAACCATTCAGATGATCATAGATTCAAACAAAGGAAATTAAGTATTCACGAGGCTTTCATAATCTAAATCTTCGCTTTGTTGCTTCTGAAAGGGCACCTGTGCCCAATAGTTGGACGGCACCAAGGAGAGCCCTCCACCAATCACTCGGCGTGTTGCACTGAGTTCAGCACCATGGACAGCTCCCTCTGCTCATTCTGCTCATGGAGGTGAACTGCACTCTCTTTTCTTTGTGCGGTTCTCATGGCCTGTTAGATGACTAAACACCATTATCAACAACCTTGCGGCTAAACTTTCGATTCCTACTTGTGTCCTGGAACATTTCAGCCTTGTGCGCAGCCTCTGCGTCGCCATCAACATGACCTTTATGCTGCAAATGCAGCACCTGTTTGATGGGCTGCACCTGAACGCTCATGAGACAGCCTTGTGAGATGTTAAATTGACAATTGTCTAGTAAAAATCTGAGAGGATTCTGAGATAAAGCCCAGGCAGAATGTTTCTATCCTTGCGTGTGCTGTGAATGCAGTCTCCTTCACAGCACTACAGCCTTGTCTGATTCTGATTCACTGTCTTGCCAGACACTATGAGTCACACAAACAAGCTCACTGCAGGTGTTTTCACTCTTGGTTAGTTCAAGCTATTGGTGAAATTCTTAACACACATATTTTAAGTTAGCAATGTGTGTCTGTGTGTGTTTGTCTACCTGTGTTGCATAGTAAATCTTCAAATCTATACACTTTTGTAAAGCAGATGGGAGCCCAGGCTCCCTGGGGGCTGCTAAATACTATTCCAGGTGCACATTCTAATTTCCTGACTTCTTACTGAAATGCTAACTAAGTGTTTCTAAAGACCCAACGGCTTGTAGTTAAAGAAGTGCTTTGTTGTGGATACCTTGTATAAATAGCCAATAAGTAACCTGGAAAGGTGAAAAGAGGTCTTGAAGTTGATGTAAACCCCAGGTGTAATGTCTGCTGCTGTGATAAGGACCTGTTTGTTTTTCCCCCCGTACTGCACTAAGCTAAAAATTGACTGGCACTATCTAAGCCTCTGGCGATTATCTGACGTGCCAGAGGGTTCATGCCGCAAAGACTAATTAGTTTCATTAACTTGCACTCCAGATAAAAAACAATTGCTTTCATGTAATTGAAATTCGGATTTTCTTATCCCGCAGCTCTCCCATCACCACTGCCTTGTCTCACTTTTCTCTGGATTGGATATCTGTGCCCTGACCTGCCCCTCCATCTCTGTACTTAAGGGGTTGATCTCACCATCAACGCACTCTTAATGTTTTTGCTACTTAATTTTATTCTACCGTCACACTTGAAAATCACTTGAATGTGTGAGTCCGTTTTCTTTGGTCATCTCGCCAACCAACTGGACAAATCTGTATTAGTATGTAGACAGTATATAACTTTGGGAAAACCAAACTGATCATAGTTTGGCCATATATAATGATTTTTGTGAAATTTTACCCTTATACATCAAATATTTTCAAGATACATTGTTTTGAAAAATGGGCCGCTGACCCACTTTCAGGGCATGTTTTGGAACACTGAATTGTTTGAACATGAATATTTTAAAAAGTATTAAAGCCAAGAGCCTGAAATTTTCAATGGTCTTTCTTATCAACATGAATCAGGATCTGTAATTTGGCACAGACACAAACAATTAAATGAAAATATAAATACATATATAAAAAATAATTAAAACTTAAATTTTTTTTTACTGCATTCATTATATATGTCCAAACTTTGGATCAGAAAAAGGGTTGGACCAGAAAACGTTCTAAAAATTGGCTGATTTAAGAATAAAAAGAGGCAAAGATTCAACAATCTGCAAAAAAACTGCGTCTGTAAATTCTGGAAAATTTTCAGAATAATGTTCCTTACCTTAAAATTATGAAGACTTTAAATATCTCATCATCTACAGTAGACATGGCCTGGGCCATTTTGACCCAGCATTTTGAGTTTAATATTTTGTATTATGGTTTATGCTCGGGTTCATTTATAGTCCTAGTTGTTGTATTTTTGAGTTTCCTGTATTTCATGATTAGTTCCTTGATGATTAGATTCCCTCTTGTGTCTTATTTGTCTTGTGTTCAATTCTGCTTCCCACAGCCCATCATGACCCCTCTCGTCTGCCTTTCCTCCACTCCTCTGTCACACTCGTGTGTCAGTCTTGCATTTTTTCATTTCCTGTTTTATTGTGAAGGTCGTATGTTCCATGTTCAGTGTGCTTAGTTTGGCTTCCCTGGTCTCATCATGTCTAATTTGTCTCAGCTGCGTTCCCCAACTAGTGTCTTTTAGGGAAACAGTAGAAAGTTGTTATTGGATGTCCGTGATCTTTGTGCCATCCGACAACACTGTATTAAAAACAGGCATGATCCTGCCAATGAAATCACTGCATGAGCTCAAGAACACTTTCAGAAATTATTGTCTGTGAACCCAGTTTGCCATGCTGTCCAAAACTGCAGGAAGAAGAAGCCATATGTGAACATGAGCCAGACATCTTGCCGTCTCTTCTGGGCCAAAGCTCATTTAAAATGCCCTGAGACAAAGATGGAAAAAAACAACTATTGTGCTGTGAAATAAATCTGAAATTCTCCTTTTGGAGAACATAGACATGGACTAAAAAGAAGAGGGACCATCCAGCCTGTTATCAACGCTCAGTTCAAAAGCCTGCATCTCAGCTAGTACAGAGGTGCATCAGTGTTTGTAGAACTGGCAACTTACACATCTGGAAAGGCACGACCAATGCTGAAAGTGTTTTCCAGCGAAGCCCTTGGACACTTCAGCAAGCCAATGCCAAACCGCATACCTCATCTATTACACTGCTATTTTTGTGTATGCATACAAACCCCCCTAACCATTTTAAAAAATAAAATATATAGAACAATCAATCCTTTTGTTATGAAGCTTTATGTTTAATTACCGTTTTGTTTAATTTTGCGCAACACAGCAGCAAACCGATATTTCAAAATGGATGTGAAAATGTCACAGATTGCTAATTGCATCAGCAAGCATGTTATTGTCACATTATTAGATCACGTATGATTGAAAGTCATTATTGTTGCTATTACCATCGCAACCCCCTCCCCAGCTAGCAAGCCCATCATTAATCATCATCATCATCGTCATCATTACTGTCTTCATAATGAACAAAAACACCAGCAAAAGTTGCAGCTTCCACAGCCGCACCAACTGCACCAGAAGCAGCATGATAGTGGGTGTTAACAGCTGGTGTCTTCATAATGAAATGTCACTTTTCATTCAAAAGAAAATCCAGAGAATCCAGCCAAACAATGGTTCAATAATACAGGCTGAATAGCGTGACATGAAGCACACAGTTGAGGAAGTGCTTGTCAAAAGAGCCGTAAATATCAGCTGTGTTGTATTCAAGGTAGCTGTAAACACCTGTTTTCACACCACAAAGAACAGTGAGAATAGTGTTCTCCCCCCACTACTGTGCCTTTACACTTTTACCCCTCTCCTACATTTTCTTAAGCTGACAACATCTCTTTCACGTGGTCGCATGTACTGTCCTTCTTTACAAGAGCTGAATGGCAGAACTGCAACCTGGTTTTAACTGGATGCATCTTTGTAGTGTATACTGGTATATGCAGTACTGCGTTCCTCCACTTAAAAAAAATAAAAATTGACGCTGAAATGACTGACATCATCTCAACCTGCAGACGTCCCTTTGAGACAAGGTGCACATTCCTCTTTATTTTCAGTGTATGCGATTTTCTGATAAGACAGTCTATTACATACACACCAGGATGACAATCCAAATTGGTATTTCTCAGGTGTGGTCAGAAAACTCCTATATGAATGTCAGTCTTGTGTCCTTTATGTAAATTTACAATCTACCTATGATCTCCCAGAGAAAGCCCACCTGTGGGCTACGAGTCCACATAAAAGTTTTTGTTTTTTTAGTTTAGCATGCATTTGCTCTTTACTCTGTACTCTCTCTCTCTTTCTCTTCAGCAGTTTATATAAACGATGGTAGGTAATATGGTCGCAAAGACAGAGGCAGTCACAAAACTATAATTTAATTAAAAGGTTACTGAAGTACACGGCATTTGTTACTCCCCACCTCTGAGTGGCTTCAGGTTAAAAATTTCATTTGCTGGAGCAATAAAATCCCTCAGTTGCACCCAGCTGGGGACCTTTGTTGCATATCTCTTTCCACTTTTCCCCCTTATAATCTCTCTGTTGGTGCCATATGATATGTTATAAAAGGCCCAGTGAAAACATACCTTAACCCTATGAAGCCCAAAGCACGAAATAAAACTCAAGTGTCTATTGAACCTTTTGACCAAACTGTTTTACAGTTTTGGTCATTGCATTTTTTTTGCAAATATGTGTTTTCAATTTACACTATTTTTGCTACATCTGCAATTTTTTATAATGAAATGTATTGCTTTAAATTGTTTTGTGCAACTTATTTAGGTTTTATGGAGGCGGTTTCGATTCACACGGATGACGCAAAGGTGTCAAAAACTCATGTGTCAGATACGATACACTTGGCATCAAAGGGTTAATATTGGAGTTTCTCAGGCACGTTCATGAATAACTATTTCCTACAAAACTAACGACGTTCCCGTCACCCTGAGCTGCACAATGTGTTTGGAGAAGACTTACAAATGTTGGCACATCATTTCTCATAACACCCTTGCAAGCAGTGTCTTGTTTCACCTGCTGTATGAATAAAACTCCATTTGATAGCCCCAACCTGCACATGACTCTTCACCCAGCTTCACCTGCTCTCGCTATGTACTACATGTACATGACTGCAAACAGGGCAGATATTGTACACTATGGAAATAAGCTTGCAGTTTACTGAAACAAACACCACCTACGCCACCCACCTTGCATATAAGTTAACTTTTTCTTCTCCTTCAGGGCTTCTGGTCTTTTATAACAGTGTAGGTGAGCAATGACGTGTGTGATATTGTTTGATATTGTTTGGAAAGTGACACACTCCGGGGTTAGACAGAGAGGCGCAGCAGGGACTGGATCGGACCCATTCGCTCTGTGAAGAGATATTGGCGTTTTGACCGAAGGGGTCCGTGCCCATCATTAATGACCTTTTCAAACACGCAGACTGAATACATTTTATCGAGTCTGCACTGTTAAACCTCACGCTATCCCAGGGCTGCTTTGTTCTGTGAAGAGTTGGGCCCGCATAAATCACAGATTCAAATATTTTGATGTAGTTCCTTTTAACAACAGCACAGCAATGATGGGAGCAGGCATAAATAGAAAGAGAGCCGCTGTAGCTTTTCTGTGATTAGTGTGTGTAATTTGCCTGTAGCCATAAAGAAAACATTATCCTAAATATAAAGGAGGCCAGCTTGTGAGAAGATGAGTCGTTATTTATTAGCAGCTGCATTCAACAGTGTATTTGTAATTTTACAGTTTGCACTAAATGACTTAACGGTACGTTGTAAATGTTTATAGGCGTTCTATGAGGCTGGCTATGAGGATAATTAGAGTTGCTGCTTTGGATCAACCGAACGTCACTCAAACAGCATTCTCATTAAAGTGTGTTCAAATGACACTGAGCAGCCATATTCATTAGTTTTTAAGCATTGTTAAAGGAAACAAAGACTTTCCTCAACATAAAGCTTCCATAATGACTGAAAAAGTCTCGGAAATCCTCAAACTTTTGAAGCTTATGGATTTTAGAGCCGAGCCCGCGAAAGTGATTATGTGCCATGAATGATTATAGGCTAATGTGAACAGAAAGTGGCAGTAATAAAGCACCACAGGATGAACAGGGAGACTGACTGGCAGGCAGAGGAAGACACTTCCTCCTTCTGAAGCGTTACTTGCCGAATTTCCATTTCAATCATGGGCTGCCTCCAGAGAGGCCCCCAGCCCCAGAGCCTGAATGGGAGGAGTCAAGCCCCCTCTTTGCCAGTGGCGCTTAGCATCGAGCAGAACAGCCTGATGCTTCTGCTTTGTACACCTCTATCGCACCTGTGAAGAGTTTGCATGCAGCACAGGCTCCATCCTCCACTTTGCAGTCTCACTATCGCTCCCTCTGCCTGTCTCCCTTTGCAAACACCTCGGTATCTTCAAGCACAATGTGATAACACCAACCCTTTCTACCATGCTCCACAAAGAAGTTGGCAGTCTTTCCAAACTTTACTTTCACTTTCTTATAGATGCTATAAAAAGAGAAAAATAATTGAGTGCATCAAATCAGCAAACTTTTGTCCACCTTAAGTCCTGAGTTTGGAAGAAACTCCGGGGTTAGACAGAGAGGCGCAGCAGGGACTGGATCGGACCCATTCGCTCTGTGAAGAGATATTGGCGTTTGGAAGAAACTCAGGAGTGGACAGAAGTGGATCATCTGAGTTTCTCATTGGACGCTGCATCCTTTCATTGTGGAAATGAAGATCCAATTTAGGGGTTTAATTTTTTAATACAATCTTGGTTGAAATGTGAGTGCAGCTCTCAAAACGTCTGAATCTTGTGAAAAGTTCTATTTTATTTTATTCAAAAACCTAAACTTTGATGTATTCTTTATTCATGGTAAATGAAGTGAAATATTTCAAGCTTTTTTTGTCGTAATTAGAGCTTCTAGCTTGTGGAAATCCAGTAACTCAAATATCTGAACATTTTCTGAGATCGATCAAACAGAAATGTCTGCCTTCTCACGAGTATGTTATTTATTCACTATATAGTTAATTGTGACTCCTTTGCCATGAACTACTGCCTCAGTGTGGTGTGATAAGAGAAGCTCAGATTGCCGTGAGCAGCCTAGTGTTTCTCATCTTCCTATTTACAATACCGCACAGCTGACTGACTGCTTCTCTATGGGGTTCAGCTTGGGTGAGTTGGCTGGCCAATCGATGATGGCGCTACCATATTCAGCACATATTTAGTAGTAGTCCAGTGGGCAGGTGCTAAGGCTTGTTGGAAAAATAAATTCAGCATCTGCATAAAGCTTGTCAGCAGATGAAGTGCTCTAAAGTCTTCTGATAGCCATCCTGCTGCCTGAACCAACCATCAACATCAGCAGGTGACATGATACCCTAAATCATCAGAGAATGTGGAAGCTTCATACTGGACTTCTAACGGCTTGGATTCTATGACTCTACACTCTTCCTTCAAACTTTCAAAATGAAATGCAAAAGGTTTTTCTTTTTCTCCCTCCTGACACTGCCTCTGGTTCAGGAGCAGCTGATTGGATCAGGCCACTCTTGCATGTAATGTAAGAGTTGTAGCCCCTGTTTAAGAGCCTTTACCTGGCTCTTGATGCACTCACACCAGCCTCAATCCGCTCACTGTGAAGTTCTCCAAAGTTCTTGAATTGACTTTTGTTGACAGTCCTCTCAAGGCTGCTCCCATTCTCACTGCTCGTGCACATCTTGCCACACATTGCCTTCCCAGTCAACTTTCCACCTTTTCAGCAGTAACCTTGTTTGCTTTACCCTCATTTTATAGAGCATCACTGATCGCCTCAGCGCTATCAGGTCAGCAGTCTTACCCACGTCACTGGTTAAATATACTGAACTAGACCCAGAGATACACAATATACTGTTACTATAGTCATTTACTCATAATTTGAGATATTAGTTTTTTGATTTTCATGAACTCAAAATATTTCATTTTACATGCAATGAATGCAGAATATATGAAAGATGTTGAGTTGCTGATAGCAAGAATATTTGAAATAAAGATCAAAACGGGAACTTTTTCAATCTAATCTTTTGAGATGTACTAGTATGTGACATGCTGGCTGTGCCGAGGAGTCGAAGCAGCACTTTTTGTCTGTAAGTGGGATGTACTGATGCTCACTGACATAAATAGGTCCTGCATATTTGGTAACACATCGCCTGGGTATATTTGGATGTGTTGCAATAAAACCTCTGTTTGCTCTCTCTCCCACTCTTTCTCTGTGTTTTATGTTTTATATAAGACTGTCACAACTAAAATGTTTTATCTTTGTGCAAATGAATTCTGGTGCAACAACTTCTTAGGGGCAGTCACAAATAATATCCTCTTGAAAGCAGTTCTGCTTTAGAAGAATGCAGATAAAATGATCGGGGAAAAATTAGGCTCGAGTAAGTGGCTCACTGGCTTTCTCCCTCTGTGTCTCCTTCTCTCTCCCTCTGTGCTGTCAATACTGTAAGTAAGATGAAAGGGCTGTTTAGGTGAAATACAATAAAGACATTTCTACCTCCGGGTCCACTGGCTCAGGATCGATGGCTGCCAGGCATGTTTTACTGTAACTAACATGCACGAATAACATCAGATGATGGATCTTTCGTTTGTCACAAATATTTTTTTTGTCTGCCATGACACAAGAGAGCAGTCATCCATGAGGAGAGCATTACCTCACTGATCTTGATTTGCCTTTCTGATATGACTGGAACACGAGGGTATCTTCAACATGTCAGAGAACAGATTCTTTACTGTGATGCCATGTGTCTGATTATTTCTGTTTGCTCTGATAACCTCAGAAGAAATGAGTGAGCATTCTATAACACAACAAACGTGCACTGAGACTCAGTGAGAGCAAGGTTTTTAAACAAGGTTGCTTATTGCAGCTTTGAAAGAACTCAGAGTGTAGGTCATGCCCTTGATGACGTTTTAATACTTTGACAGTCTGACTACATTAGATTTATTGCCAGTTATTAACTACAGTTCTATTAAATTTTTAAACAACACATCAGGCAACAAAACAAGCTCACCAAGGCTGAAAAGTGCTATGCAAAAAGATGCCAGAGGAAGGAATCAATATCTTAAAGGACGGCAGACCTGCATGGGTGAAAGATACATGGAGGCTCCAAAGCTATTGAAATGCACTGTACGGTAAAATGATGTGATTTTACAAATCATGATCATTATTTTAGGAGAGAAAAAAATGCAAGTTGACCAGTTGGGCAAATCCATGTATTTTTACACAGCAGTGGTAATGGTGCATTGCACTTGAACATTCAGAATGCTGTAAAAATCAAGCGAAACCACCAAATAAGTTCATCCGTAATAATATGTTCCACTGCGCAGTTCTTTTAATTTGCTAAACTTCATTAGTAACAGTTGCATGGCTGCATTTAATAACGTGACATAATGCATTATTTATTAAACAAATGTGGCATGAATACACACATCTCATCCTGGCTAACTAATAGTAAGTGCTTGTGTTAATGTGCTTAACCAGGTTTCACTGTCCTCTGTGGCTTAACGTTTTCAAGTGTGCTCCTCCTCTGTATATATATATATATATATATATTAGGGGTGCAACGATATTCGTATCGATATTGAACCGTTCGATACAGTGCTTTCGGTTCGGTACGCATATGTATCGAACAATACAACATTTGTAATTTATTTTATCAATTTTCCTTCTGACGATGCTGTCTGTGTTGAGCGCTCAGTGAATCTGTGTTCGACTACTCCGCCTAGGCTGCACTGTCCAGCGCAGATCCACTGAGCACTCAACACAGACAGCATAGTCAGAAGGAAGAGCGCAGGGCAAGCTAGCAAGACAGAAGTTAAGCTCTCCTTGCAACAGGCAAATTGAACCTCATTCAGATCTGGCGTTTGGAATTATTTTGGTTTTCATGTGACGTATGACCCTGAAGGTAAGCGAGTCATGGACTAAAGTAAAACAGTATGTTGGATGTGCCATGCAATGCTCAATTACATTGGTGTGAACTAGTGTGCTAGCGCAGTTAGCTCGTTAACGTGTTGGCCGTCTAGCCCCATGCACGGAGCGATCGGCGGTAGCTCGTTAACGGAGATTTGCCGTGCTGTGGCGTTAAGGTCATTTCAACGAGATTAACCTGAAAGCACTAGTGGGAACACAACGAATATGACTGCACATTTACGCCGACATCATCCTAGTGCAAAGACAAGTGGAAGCAGAAAAAAAAACAAGCAAGCATGCTACTAACTTTAGCCGAGTCATTTAGACAGCTGTTAGCACGTGATTCTCCTTATGCTGCTGAGAATATAGCCCAGAAGAAGCGGATAGTATAGCTTTTATTTGGGAAAGAGCCATTTCTCTGTAATAAACTCTCTTTTCCAAAGATGAGTGATTCCTCAATCAGATACAGGGCTCGCAATATCGCTAGCCCGACGTCCCGGGGCTAGAGATTTTTTCAGTCGGGCTACCAAAATCTATCTCTTCCCTGCCCGTCGGGCTATTGTAGGAAGGAAAAATATATGTCAATGCTTTTGCATTCTTTCAGAAATGTAGCTGGGTAATTATGTCATTGGCATCGGTGAGCCACTGTCAATATGTGACATATTGAAGTCGCGTTTGAATTTGCGCTTGTTTTTTTGCTTTCACTTTGCAATGACAGCACTGATCTGTGAGTGATGATAATTTGTGCACCAATTCCTCTGACATCGTCTTATTAATTGTTAGCTTACTATGCAAACATGACAAGTGAAATCTCCCGCAGCTTAAACATGTGAGAGGTTGATCGCGCAGAGAATCGCTGAGCTTATGTGAGTGCATGTGTAAAAGCATTTCAGTTCTGCTGAGCCAAATAAGACAGGTCAGGGTGAAGAAGTGACAGCCAAAGAAAAGCTTACCACAAAACGGAGAAGTTATGACAAATCAGACTATAAGGCAAAAAGAAAGTGCAGCTTTATGGTTTCATGGACAAAAGAATTTCTGTGGCTGCAATATGACAAGCTAAATAACCAGGGCTGCACATAAGTGGTTCGCTGTCAAAATAAAAAACACGCACAAGGGTTAGGGTTAAATTTAAAAACTGTACTTTTGAGTTAAAATATATATTTATAATTTTAATAAATGACAAATTAAAAAGGCATGAATATATATATATATATATATATATATATATATATATATATATATATATATATATATATATACATACATATATACATATATATACATATGACCGAGCTAAGATCCTGTGGGACTTCCAGATACAGACGGACAAAATGGTGGTGGCTAACCAACCGGACATAGTGGTGGTAGACAAACAGAAGAAGACGGCCGTAGTGATCGATGTAGCGGTTCCGAATGACAGCAATATCAGGAAGAAGGAACACGAGAAGCTGGAGAAATACCAAGGGCTCAGAGAAGAGCTCGAGAGGATGTGGAGGGTGAAGGTAACGGTGGTCCCCGTGGTAATCGGAGCACTAGGTGCGGTGACTCCCAAGCTAGGCGAGTGGCTCCAGCAGATCCCGGGAACAACATCGGAGATCTCTGTCCAGAAGAGCGCAGTCCTGGGAACAGCTAAGATACTGTGCAGGACCCTCAAGCTCCCAGGCCTCTGGTAGAGGACCCGAGCTTGAAGGATAAACCGCCCGCAGGGGTGTGCTGGGTGGTTTTTTATATACAGTGGGGCAAAAAAGTATTTAGTCAGCCACCGATTGTGCAAGTTCCCCCACCTAAAATGATGACAGAGGTCAGTAATTTGCACCAGAGGTACACTTCAACTGTGAGAGACAGAATGTGAAATAAAAATCCATGAATCCACATGGTAGGATTTGTAAAGAATTTATTCGTAAATCAGGGTGGAAAATAAGTATTTGGTCAATAACGAAAATACAACTCAATACTTTGTAACATAACCTTTGTTGGCAATAACAGAGGTCAAATGTTTACTATAGGTCTTTACCAGGTTTCGGGCCTGGACATGCACTGGCTTCAGCAGCGGAACACGTCTGGCACTGCGGGATTTGATTCCCTGCCGTTGTAGTGTGTTACTGATGGTGACCTTTGATACTTTGGTCCCAGCTCTCTGCAGGTCATTCACCAGGTCCCCCCGTGTGGTTCTGGGATCTTTGCTCACCGTTCTCATGATCATTTTGACCCCACGGGATGAGATCTTGCGTGGAGCCCCAGATCGAGGGAGATTATCAGTGGTCTTGTATGTCTTCCATTTTCTGATGATTGCTCCCACAGTTGATTTTTTCACACCAAGCTGCTTGCCTATTGTAGATTCACTCTTCCCAGTCTGGTGCAGGTCTACAATACTGTTCCTGGTGTCCTTCGAAAGCTCTTTGGTCTTGGCCATGGCGGAGTTTGGAGTCTGACTGTTTGAGGCTGTGGACAGGTGTCTTTTATACAGATGATGAGTTCAAACAGGTGCCATTCATACAGGTAACGAGTGGGGGACAGAAAAGCTTCTTACAGAAGACGTTACAGGTCTGTGAGAGCCAGAGATTTTCCTTGTTTGAGGTGACCAAATACTTATTTTCCACCCTGATTTACGAATAAATTCTTTACAAATCCTACCATGTGGATTCATGGATTTTTTTTTCACATTCTGTCTGTCACAGTTGAAGTGTACCTCTGCTGCAAATTACTGACCTCTGTCATCATTTTAGGTGGGGGAACTTGCACAATCGGTGGCTGACTAAATACTTTTTTGCCCCACTGTATATATATATATATATATATATATATATATATATATATATATATATATATATATATATATATATATTGCTGGAAAGAGAGCCCGAATGCAGAACACTGAGGAAGGTTAAATAAGCACAATACAAGCTCTTAATGGCTGATACCAAAACTAAAGGTAACACACTTCAACAAGCAGTTAGAACAAAACAGGAATCTGAAAGGGGATAGAAGAAGGTCAGAGGGTGAGTAAACAGACTAACAGCTGACAAGGGGAGAAGCAAGATGACTATAGTAAGCACACGCACAGGCCAGACAGGATACAAGTGAACACAAACATGTGAAACTAGGTGGCACAAACAATCATAACGAAGGGGAAAACAAGCAAAAAACCCTGGAGATGTGAAATATAAAATCAGAAGTAAGAATCAACAATACAAGGAAACAAATACATTAAACAGAGTGGGGCAAAGCAGAGACACAGGTGGCACTTGGAGCTCTTCTTATGTCATTAATATGCACTTTGCTCCTTTTTCATCCCTGCTCCTGCCTGAGATGCCAAAAATCAATCACAGTCTATCAAAAAACTAAGTACACCTTGTGATTCAGTAGCTTGTAGAAGCACCTTTAGCTGCAGTAACCTGAAGTAATCAATTTTTCTGTATGACTTTCTCAGTTCATCACATGGTTGTGGAGCAATTTTTGGCCCAGACTGTTATAGTTATGCAGCTCTGTTTGGGATCATTGTCCTGTTGAATGAACCATTTTCATCCAGGCTTTAACTGTCCGACAGATGTCCTCGCATTTGACTCTGGAATACTTTGGTATACAGAGGAGTATATAGTCAGCTCAATGACTGCAATTTGCAGCTTTAACATTTGACATGCTAACTGAGGCCTGTAGACTCTGAGATGTAGCTCTTGGGTTTTTTTCTAATTTGTGTGAGCATTGCATGATCTGACCTTGGGATGAGTTTGCCAGGATTTCAATCCCTGGTAACACTGTAGTGGAGTCTTAACACACCCTTTAGTTGTCCAGACCAGCAAACTGCCAATACTTCTGCTTTTAGTCTTAATCTAGTGCATCTGATGAGCAGTAGCTGGCTGTTAACCTTCCTATGGAAGCAGTAAGGGTGCACCTAGTTTTTCACAGCACTTGCACAGAGTCCTTAGAAAGTCTTTATTTACAGGAGAGAGGAAGCTTACCAGATAATCAAGGATGCACAGGTATATCTTTTTGGAAACCTCGAGTGTTTAAAAGAGGTGTGGTACACAGGTGCAATATACGAACCAGAGTGAGATGAGGACTCTTTAAACAACTAGTCCTTTTCATCTCTGTGATTGAAAAAAGCTGTGCAGATATCTTTTCACTCTGTCTATGTTGTGAATTCAATTAAAATTAAATATAACCATAAGCACTGTTACCAATCATAATATAGAGTTACAGCTGGGCTATAGCTAAGCAATTCATGATGCTCTTGTGTCAAATGTCATGTTTAATAAAAATGATTTTAAAATGATGGCTCCAGGGTAAGGCTGTCTCATTTTGTTGAACGTTTGTTGCCTCAACTCTTTGCTCCTTGTGTCTCTTCCTCACCTCCTCTGCTCACATCTCTAGGAGCAACTAAGACACAAATAGAGGAGTCAAGGAGAGGAATCACACAAGAAAGGATGCAACCAAAAAGCAGCCTAAAGTTAACCAGGAGTAAAATTTCTTTATTTTATCCCAAACGGACATCTGATTTTTAAATAGGGAACACCATTCTTAGGTAAAGAACACACAGAGTGCACTATTCAGTAAATCCCACCAGTGGTTATTCACACATACAGCTTTATTTCTTGTACTTTTGCCATTCCTCTGCACCAAGTGATACAAATCTGGAGGGAAGGGAGTGGATGAACCCTATCAAATGTACAGCAACAACACTCTTTACGATGTAAAGAGGATGTGCCTGCGAGGTGCTGATGATTTCATTTGGTCAACACCATAAAAACAATTTGAGAGCGAGAGGAGAAATTTGACAGGAGACATTTCAAGTGTACAGAGGATGACTGAATGTAAGTGGCTGATTTAAGATGTGTGCACAAACCAACTGATCTCAGTGCAAGCATCACGTTTGAGGCACCTGAGTGCACAGAGAGAACTAAAGAGATCGGTTATAATAATAACACTAATAATAATAATGAGCCTTTTAATGCACAGAACTTTTTAAAAGATATTTACAAAGTGCTTTACAGAACAATAAAATAGATCCCAATCAAAAAGAATCTCTACAAGAACTGGTATCAGTTCTAAATATTTACTTGTATGTTGATTCTGTGCACATATTGGGATTATTCTGTTCCTGCTCATGTGGATTCTCCACGGTGTTCGTTTGTTGTTGTGTGTATGTTCTGTGTGGAAATATGCTAAAAAGGTCGGATTACTGTTTTTATTTCCCTTTCTGTTGGCAACAGAAGACATCTTATGAAAACACATGCCTTTTTAATAAACTGAGCAAGTGTTTGATGTGTAAATTTGTATTCCAGGCATGTAAATAGAATGCTATCAGCTACTCAACATCTGTCTGTCAGAGTTTTGACTTGTCACCAATGTTCTTCTTCTTCATCTATGTGCAGTTCTCTCTTATGTACATTTCCTTTCTGCCTTGACAAGAAAGCAAACTGGCAAGTGTAGCCTGAGGCAGAGCAACAGAGCCTTTGTTTAAAAGGTTATACATTTGTGCTCATGCTGATAGAGAACTTGCAAGCCCACTGGCTTAGCAACTGTTTCATCTAGGACAAAATAATCACATATGTGCACCGAAATTAAATACAGTCATGACAATAAAATAATATGACTTTAAGGACTTAACAACATTACTTCAGTTATAGTACACCAACATCTGTTATACATTAGCACTAAGGGAACACTTAATGACCTGGTGGTTTTTGTCCATCTAAGATTATCACAAAGTAAAAGATCTCTCAGCAAAATTATGCAACATTTTAGTCGCACTATTGCCCCGATCAAATCAGTGAGCTGGGATTTTTTATTCTAAACATGAACTACTGTTACAGCAACAGACATGGACTACTGGTGCCCCACACAACAACTTAATGTCCAGTATTTGAAGGAGCCAAACACAGGCCTGCTCCTCTCGTTAACTGAGATAAACTGCTGGCATATTGGTTTTATATCTATACTGTCCAGTCTCTCCTGGTGGACATGGCAACACGTTATTCATGGTTACTGTGAGATTATTATATTATCTTATGCCACGCTATACCCCCCAATTATAGATTGTGAAATTATTATGTAGTTTTAGTTCACATTATTCTCCTGAAGAGGTGATAACTATTAGATTTATTAGACTGATTTGTATTACATTAGACTGCTGATTTATTGTGAATGAATGATATTGTTTTATGCATAATAAAACAATAATGATGCATTATACTGCTGAGTTGTAAGAAATACTGTTTTCAGAGAATCATGGCCTTATTTGTCTGATTAGAAGAGAACAGAACATACCGTAGAGGTTTTCTGCCCCATCTCATCAGGAGGAGATAAAACAGGAAACCAAGGCCGTCACTTAAGACGAGAGAGAGAATGTGAATGCTTAGTTTGGAGGGGGACAGAAGCTATAAGAATGTGAGACACTTCGAGATCAGGCGGACACCCTCCCACGCTCATCTCCCCTCTGGATGGTTTATGCTCAAAAGGGTTGTTTGGAATAATGAGAATTGTATGGAATAAAATGATTGTTGATTGAGCATTTATACACCGAGTGTTGTCCTTCCTTCAGCCCAAAGATCAAAAGAATTGGAGATTTAACATTACATACAATTTTAGACTGATGTGGACCAAAGCCTAGCACATACTTGCCATACTTGAGACATCAGAATTAGGGAGACATTCAAAAGGGCTGTTTGGGATATATATATATATATATATATATATATATATATATATATATATATATATATATATATATATATTCCCCACTCGCCCCTGTAGGTGGTCAATCCTTCAAGCTCGGGTCCTCTACCAGAGGCCTGGGAGCTTGAGGGTCCTGCGCAGTATCTTAGCTGTTCCCAGGACTGCGCTCTTCTGGACAGAGATCTCCGCTGTTGTTCCCGGGATCTGCTGGAGCCACTCGCCTAGCTTGGGAGTCACCGCACCTAGTATTCCGATTACCACTGGGACCACCGTCACCTTCACCCTCCACATCTTCTCGAGCTCTTCTCTGAGCCCTTGGTATTTCTCGAGCTTCTCGTGTTCCTTCTTCCTGATGTTGCTGTCATTCGGAACCGCTACATTGATCAGGGCCGTCTTCTCATGTTTGTCTACCACCACTATGTCCGGTTGGTTAGCCACCACCATTTTGTCCGTATATATCTGGAAGTCCCACAGGATCTTAGCTCGGTCATTCTCCACCACCCTTGGGGGCATCTCCCATTTTGACCTCGGGACTTCCAGGTTACACTCGGCCCAGATGTTCCTGTACACTATGGTTATGGCCACTTGGTTATGGCGTTCCATGTATGCCTTGCCTGCTAGCATCTTGCACCCTGCTGTTATGTGCTGGATTGTCTCTGGAGCATCGTTGCACAGCGTGCACCTGGGGTCTTGCCTGGTGTGATAGACCCCAGCCTTAATGGATCTTGTGCTTAGTGCTTGTTCCTGTGCTGCCATGATTAGTGCTTCCATGCTGTTTTTCAGTCCAGCTTTGTCCAGCTACTGGTAGGATTTCTGGATATCAGCCACCTCCTCTATCTGCCGGTGGTACATACCCTGCAGGGGCCTGTCCTTCCATGATGGTTCCTCGCCTTCCTCCACTTTCTTGGGTTTCTGCTGCCTGAGGTATTCACTGAGCACGCTGTCAGTTGGGGCCATCTTCGTGATGTATTCGTGGATGTTCCTTGTCTCATCCTGGACTGTGGTGCTGACACTCACCAGTCCCCGGTCCCCTTCCTTCCGCTAAGCGTACAGCCTCAGGGTACTGGACTTGGGGTGAAACCCTCCATGGTGAGGAGCTTTCTTGTCTTTATGTCAGTGGCTTCTATCTCCTCCTTTGGCCAGCCTATTACCCCAGCAGGGTACCTGATCACGGGCAGGGCGTAGGTGTTGATAGCCCGGATCTTGTTTTTACCGTTCAGCTGACTCCCCAGGACTTGCCTGACCCTCTGCAGGTACTTGGTGGTTGCAGCTTTCCTAGCGGCCTCTTCATGGTTCCCATTTGCCTGCGGGATCCCCAGGTACAGCTTGATGTCATCCATGTACAGGAGGTGGCTGACAACTGCTCCGTTCCGTAGTCGGTATCCGTAGCCAGTCTTGTCAATTATCTCACTGAAGGGGTTCAGGCCTATGCAGAACAGCAGTGGGGACAGAGCATCTCCTTGGTAGATCCCGCACTTGATGGTGACTTGTGCTATGGGCTTGGGGTTGTCCTCCATTGTTGTACGCCACATCCCCATTGAGTTCCTAATGAAGGCTCTCAGGGTCCTGTTGATCTTATATAGTTCTAGGCATTCCAGGATCCAGGTGTGGGGCATTGAGTCATAGGCCTTCTTGTAATCAATCCAGGCAGTGCACAGGTTGGTCAGTCTGGTCCTGCAGTCTCGGCTGACTGCTTGGTCTGCCAGTTCGATACAGTGCTTTCGGTTCGGTACCCATATGTATCGAACAATACAAAAGGCTGCACTGTCGAGCGCAGATCCACTGAGCGCAGTGCAAGCTAGCAAGACAAAAGCTAAGCTCGTTGCAACATGGCAACTGCCTCAACGCTACCTGAAAATGAACCTCCCCCACCCTCATTCAGATCTGGCATTTGGAACTATTTTGGTTTTCATGTGAAGCATGACCCTGATGGTAAGCGAGTCATGGACAAAAGTAAAACAGGATGTCTGATGTGCCACGCAATGCTCAATTGTTGGGAGCTAGTGCATTAGCGCAGTTAGCTCGTTAACATGTTGACGCTGTCCAGCCCCACGCACGGGACGATCCGCGGTAACTCGTTAACGGAGATTTTCCGCATTATGGTGTTAATGTCATTTTAACGAGATTAACGCTGACAGCACTAGTGGGAACACAACGAATATGACTGCACATTTACGCCGACATCATCCTAGTGCAAAGTCAAATGGAAGCAGACAAAAACAACAAGCACACATGCTACAAACTTTACCCGAGTCATTTAGACAGCCGTTAAAACATGATTCTCCTTATGGGGACCTGCTATGTTTAATATGCTGCTGAGAATATAGCCCAGAAGAAGCGTATAGTATAGCTTTTATTTTGGAAAGAGACATTTCTCTGTAATAAACTCTCTTTTCCTCTTTTCCACATGTCAAATGTATCCCTTAAACGATATCAAGTCATCTTGAGCAACAAACAACAATCCTGTAACAAGGTAGAAGCCGCAATCAGTTTTTGGCAGTGACTTTTATGTATGCTTTATTTAGGCAGTTAAAAAAAATTCTTGTTGACTTTAAAAATGTCTCTCTTAACAGTAATCTGGCCAAGAGGACAGCTGAAATTGCAACACATGCAAAAATAGTTCTGTAAACATATTTTAAGTGGACAAAAGGGAGCTGATTGATTATAATGTAGGTACAATAACACAGTTACAAAGATACTTGAGAAACAGGTATTTTTAAAATTTTATATATAACCCCTTTGTAATACCTGTTCACAGAATTCTATTTAGGATCATATGTAACGATATTACACATAAAAGACACAGGGAAACATTGGAAATCACTTTTTGGCACAACACCGGCTCAGATATGTGAAGTTTACACAGCTACATTCTCGCCTGAAAATATGTTTTGCGACCCAGAAAGAGTAATAAGAGTAATATTAAAACTAAGTAGCTGCAGTGGTAGTAGCCATTGTTGGAAACTGGAATTGGCTGGGCCAAGCTGGGATATTTTTCAATTTTGTTGTCTGGGTGGAAAATTGGGATAAATTGGGGAGAATGGTGGCTCCGGGAGATTTTCAGGAGGGAGCCCTGAAATTCGGGATTCTCCCGGAAAAATCTGGAGGGTTTGCATGTATGGCGTAGCATAGCCTGTAACATTATTTTGACGGACACATGAATGAACTTGACTTTAAGTGACTTACAGGTTTCTTTGAAAAATACTTTCTTATATCCAGGTTCTTCCTTTTTGCTGCCATCCTCCTCTCCTCCTTGCAGGTCCTTGCAGCCGCTGCTAAAACTAAACATAGCTGCCTGAAAGGCACAGCCAATCACATTGGCCATATTTGTCACATGAGGTAGGACTCCAGTAGAGAACATAATTTAACTCTTTCTGCACCGTTGGGTGAATGAGATGTTGACGGATTGTCTTTTTTCTTTCTATCGGGTTTGTTTTTCTTTACTCGAAGAGATCAAATTATTGGTGCGGACAATTCAATAATCGCTGGATATTGGTGGGGACATGTCCCTTCCATCCATGCCAAATCCACGCCCTTGCCTGAAACACTTCAGCGGGCTCTTAGCAGTGCAGAATTGCAGCAGCTCGGCTGTGAGCCCCTGCTGAATAATCAAGCACCCTTTCTCTAAGTATGAACCCAGCCATCCTGTGGAGGAAGAGTTATGTCACTAACCACAGCTCATGGCCAGTGTTGGGGTTGTTACTCACAAAGATTAAAGTACTCATTACTTTTCTTAAAAGTGATGCAGTATGTTACCTAATTACTCACCATAATTTTTTACAGTACTTTTGCATTATTCCATAAATTATGTGAAACACATTGTCTTGTAATTCCTTGTTCCACACACCAACACAAATCGCTATCCTAATGATGACACACATACAATCTTTCCTTTAGTGTTTACATGTGAACACAAAGCCGACAACACAAAGCAAAGTGATTTTCCTTACAGGTAGGAATGAAGGCCACTGACTGCTCCGCTTGTCTTTTTAGCCTGTTGAAATTCAGCTTTTCTCGCATTCACTCAGCTTTAGCATCACTCTGGTTTCTTTGCTAGCTTTGTGTTAGCATGCTGTCTGTGCAGATGCTTTTGGTAAAGACAGGAAACGAAGAGGGACCAATAAACTGACTGCCTTAGCTTCAGATTCCTGCTTTCTTTTCCCTCCTACTATGTCACTAAAGTAAGTTTTGGTAGCTGGGAACTGGATCACCAAGTTCAGTCTTCTGCCAGTCCAAAACTCACCAGACCCGAACAGTTCATCCTGCAGGTGGTGGACCCAAAGGAAAGCAGCCCCATGTGGGTTTTTTGACAGCTGAGCTGGCTAGGCCTCAGGAGAAGGGTCCCAGTTGTTCATCTCGTAGGCGTGTGTGGTCTCTCACCAGCGACCGCATTCATTTTGGGAAACGCATCATGGACAGAAGGCCTCTGAGAGTATAGCTCCTGGGATCAGTCAAGCAGCACTCAAACCTCTCCACCATGATAAAATGCAACTTAAAAAAAGTGTGAGTTTACAGTTAAACTACTAAAATATACTGTAGTCCCCAATTTTCAGAATTTCAGTATGCTCCCCACAGAGAAACTATAATGGAGCAGGTAAGTCACAGCCTTAACTTATATGAAATGGAAAGTTCCGCATCTATAGATCCACTGCAATTCAAAGAAGAATGTTTAGACTGTAGCTTTTTACATAAAACATATATTTTTTATCCTATTAAGCACACACTTTTTCATACTCAAACAAAGCCACATTTTATTTTTAATCCTGACAATATTGTTCTATAGTCTTACACCCAGTTGCATAAAGAAAAGTCACACACAGCTGACATTTCAAAGAACACGAGTGAAAGGAAATTGCTGTACAGTTCAATTCAGAATTGCTTATCGCTCGGAGGCATCTGTCTGTACACACGTTCTTCAAGATACAGAACTGCAGAACACTAGGAGAAAAAGGTTTGTACAACATCAACACATTCCTTTACATTAGCAGTTTTCCTGCATAGCACTAGTTCAAAACATATATGCATTCTGAAAGAAGATTAAATATCCATTAAATAACCTCAGGACATTATGTGCATGCTCCTGGAAAGAGTGTGGCTAGAAATATATATGTATGTCTTGTGTTTTCTTGTGCTTTCAAACACTTTGTGTTGTAAAACTCAGCCACTGGAAATAGCCTCACATGAGCTGAAGCCCCCCCACTGTTTGATATAACAACCATCTAAAGGTCACAGTCGGCTCAACTTCCCTCCCAAACCAAACTCCCTCACTCCCACCACTGCTATTGACTTCATAACCAAAAACATTTGTTCATTTCATTTGTGGCTTTTGTAGGAACTAAATATCCCAGAGACGTTTTAGTCCATTTCGATGTCTGATCTTACCATGAGCTCATTAAAAATACATGATCAGCATTCCAGCTTTGGCACTTGGATAACTGCTTTTTTAATTCCCCTCGCCAACATCTCATGGAATTAAAAAGTTGGTATTAACACGACTAATTCCATCCTCAGGGGGATTTACATGCACACTGTATTATGGCAACTTGTCAGGACACACTGATTAGTGACCACTGTATACAGTATGTGCAGTGATCTATTCCCAGCCTCGGAATGTCTGTGAAATGTGCCGTGAAGTTAAATCAGACATTTAAAACTGCAACTTTTGTTAACATTACACATACAAACAGTTAGTACAGATTTGCTTTTTGGTCCTCAGGCTAAATCCTTTGCTTCTTATAATTTGATAAAGCTGATTTAAATATTCCAGGATCTGAATTTCTTTTTTCTTTTTTTTTTTGCACCTCTAATATTCAACAATTTGGGATCTTTACAGATAAATTAAATACATTTATACAAGGAAAATGGATAGATGAACAGTTAAGGAACACTCACAAGAAAAAGTAAAGCTTTAAAAAGTTGGATCCTTTAGATAAGATGCTAAAGGCAAGCTGAGAGGAAGGTCATTGCACCAGCAATAAATGAGATTGAGAAGGTGCAGCAATGCTAGCAGTTTGCTAAAACATGCATAAGTGAATATATCAGAGAATCACCAAAACGCTAACCTGGTGGTGGCAGCCAATGAAAAGGTATGAGTTTAAAAAAATTTGACATCAATACAGACAAAAAACATCTGTGCAAGAATATACAGCAATCCATCTGCTAGTTGTTGAGGTATATTATAATGTGGATCATGCTTTAGACTGATTAACACACACACACAGTTACTGCTATCCTTCAAGAACTTTAGCTAAAGGGATTGTTTGTTTGTTTTTTATTGTTTTTTTATTTTTTTATTAATTTTACAGTTGTAGCATCAGTAGCCATAGTTTCAATAAAGTAAACCTGGAACATTAGGCCTGAGCAAACCGTTCAAGCTCATTGTACTTGTCTCCTGAACTGTCTATGTGTGTGTAAGAGACAATGAGAGAGCGAGAGAGGGAGCGAGAGAGTCCAATTTCAGTATTGATATCGCAGATTTCACACACCAGGCACCAAACTGTCTGAACACTTTAAAAGAAGCCCCTTGCAGCAATAAATTGTCAGTCTTATGCCAGCAGAGACACATACACGTCCTATCAGTGACTAATCGTTTGAAAGACTTTTGCCACACCACCGCAAAGGACAGAACCTTTGCTTCTACCATAGATTTGAAGTAATGACCTGTTCCTTTATTCGTCATGATCTTTTGGGGTTGTTTATACTGCCTGTCCAAGATACCTCACACAAAAAATACTCCTAGGTCAAAGGTCTGAGATCAAGTGTTGAACGATTAATAATACAGTGGAGGACAGGGAACTCTTCTCGCTTCCTTGTGCTGTCGCATCTATAATACATGACCCAATATGAAGGACCATCACAGCTAAGAGGGACAGACTTGGTACAGAACAACGGTCATTCCAGGTCTCAAATCCAGTAATCTATATTTCAGGAGTTATCTTGTGAAAGCGAAACTGCCCCCTCTGTTCTTTATGATGAGTTATAACGGATTCCTTTTTTGTTTTCTTCTATACTTCTTTTAATCTTAGCTTTACGTGCCTGATCAATTTTTTACACAGCTGGTCTTCCTGTCTTTTGTGTGGTGGCTTTTGATGTTAGCCTGCACTTTTTCCACCTATGTACAGGGAGTGCAGAATTATTAGGCAAATGAGTATTTTGTCCACATCATCCTCTTCATGCATGTTGTCTTACTCCAAGCTGTATAGGCTCGAAAGCCTACTACCAATTAAGCATATTAGGTGATGTGCATCTCTGTAATGAGAAGGGGTGTGGTCTAATGACATCAACACCCTATATCAGGTGTGCATAATTATTAGGCAACGTCCTTTCCTTTGGCAAAATGGGTCAAAAGAAGGACTTGACAGGCTCAGAAAAGTCAAAAATAGTGAGATATCTTGCAGAGGGATGCAGCAGTCTCAAAATTGCAAAGCTTCTGAAGCGTGATCATCGAACAATCAAGCGTTTCATTCAAAATAGTCAACAGGGTCGCAAGAAGCGTGTGGAAAAACCAAGGCGCAAAATAACTGCCCATGAACTGAGAAAAGTCAAGCGTGCAGCTGCCAAGATGCCACTTGCCACCAGTTTGGCCATATTTCAGAGCTGCAACATCACTGGAGTGCCCAAAAGCACAAGGTGTGCAATACTCAGAGACATGGCCAAGGTAAGAAAGGCTGAAAGACGACCACCACTGAACAAGACACACAAGCTGAAACGTCAAGACTGGGCCAAGAAATATCTCAAGACTGGTTTTTCTAAGGTTTTATGGACTGATGAAATGAGAGTGAGTCTTGATGGGCCAGATGGATGGGCCCGTGGCTGGATTGGTAAAGGCCAGAGAGCTCCAGTCCGACTCAGACGCCAGCAAGGTGGAGGTGGAGTACTGGTTTGGGCTGGTATCATCAAAGATGAGCTTGTGGGGCCTTTTCGGGTTGAGGATGGAGTCAAGCTCAACTCCCAGTCCTACTGCCAGTTTCTGGAAGACACCTTCTTCAAGCAGTGGTACAGGAAGAAGTCTGCATCCTTCAAGAAAAACATGATTTTCATGCAGGACAATGCTCCATCACACGCGTCCAAGTACTCCACAGCGTGGCTGGCAAGAAAGGGTATAAAAGAAGAAAAACTAATGACATGGCCTCCTTGTTCACCTGATCTGAACCCCATTGAGAACCTGTGGTCCATCATCAAATGTGAGATTTACAAGGAGGGAAAACAGTACACCTCTCTGAACAGTGTCTGGGAGGCTGTGGTTGCTGCTGCACGCAATGTTGATGGTGAACAGATCAAAACACTGACAGAATCCATGGATGGCAGGCTTTTGAGTGTCCTTGCAAAGAAAGGTGGCTATATTGGTCGCTGATTTGTTTTTGTTTTGTTTTTGAATGTCAGAAATGTATATTTGTGAATGTGGAGATGTTATATTGGTTTCACTGGTAAAAATAAATAATTGAAATGGGTATATATTTGTTTTTTGTTAAGTTGCCTAATAATTATGCAGAGTAATAGTCACCTGCACACACAGATATCCCCCTAAAATAGCTACAACTAAAAACAAACTAAAAACTACTTCCAAAAACATTCAGCTTTGATATTAATGAGTTTTTTTGGGTTCATTGAGAACATGGTTGTTGTTCAATAATAAAATTATTCCTCAAAAATACAACTTGCCTAATAATTCTGCACTCCCTGTATTTTTCATGCTCTCTGACAAGCAGTTAAGCATTTACAATGCATTGGTTTGTGATAATCAAATAATAGACTTAAAGAGAATGCTGCCATTCACTTTTTACAGCATGGATATGCATCTAACTTTGAAAGTTTTCATACCTTATTAAAGCTAAAAGAGTGATCATGCTAAACAGTATAGGCCAATATTGCAGCCATGAATTTCATTGTCTCTTTTCAGCTCCAGGATGGAGCAATGCCAGGCAGGTCTCTGCTTGAGGCTCACACCTCTCTTATTGTTGGATGTACAACTCAAAGTAGCACAGGGTCAGGTGGGGGCATCATTAATTAAAAGCATGTGCTCCACAGAAGCGCCTCTCTGCAATGCAATAAAGCAAGTTTATAGGTCTCAGCTGCCCACATTCTTTTCCCCCACTTTTCATCTCTGTGACAAAATGCCCTCTCCCCGCTCAGAGAATAACTCTCCGCTCACTGACAGCTCCGGGATTATGACTGTGGGGAAGAGGGTGAGGTGAGAGGGAATGGGAGGTAACAACTTGGCTCCTCAAAGTCATCATGCCGGCTGTAGATTACCTAGTATCCTCTCCCTCACTCTCCCTGGCAGGCGGACAGCGTGCAGCAGCGTGCATGCTGATCAGTTGTGGGAAAGATGAGGGAGGAAGGATGGCAGGACAGACTCGTGTAGCTTGGGCCTTGGGAAGAAAAGCCACCTGATCCCACAGCTGCCGGTGCAGCCCAGGCGCCTCGCACTATCCCACTCAATAGGTGGAGACAGGAAGGGCTGGTAAGAGCTGAGTGATGTGACTGGAGCCTTGGCTGTGTTAAGATCAGCTCTTTGTGTCTACATTCATACTGCTGGCTGCTCACATCTGGTTTCTGGACTAGCCAGTCATATCTATCCTAGGATATGTGGCATCACTGTCAAACGTCATCACAGCTGTCAGACTAATCCTGCATTCCCGCACAAACAGATACTCTTTGCTTTGAGCAGCGGGCTAAACTGCTGAGGCCCCAGTGGAAATCTTCTTTAGGCTACCCTAATCCTGGTGCTTACTGGAAAGGTAAATGCTTTAGAAAATAATATGTGGAATAAAGGTAACAGATAATTTCTAGCTTAACTAAACTATAGACAGTATATAAACAATAGATCATTTAGCATGATGGCATTTGCTGTCTTACTTATTTGTTTTCAATGTCTTTTAGAAAATCAGCTAGTGCATATTATTTGTAATGATCTTAGTGTTATAAAAATAGTTACCAAAAGCTACATAGATGAGATGCTACACTAGGCAGTTTATATAGTAACTTTCATCCAAATTGATTAACATGTCTTAAATTAGGGAACAGACACAAATTATAGTGAGATTTACTAAAGTTTATTTTATGTCATGGCTGAGCAGCCGGTGTGTTTGTGCAGTGAACTCAAAAGCAGACACGGGAGAAATTAACTGATGATCAAACAAAAAGCATGCCTGTATTATGGCTGATACAAAAAAAACCCAGAAAAATAAGGAGAGGCAAAACAAGGCTGAAACTAAACTGAAACCTAAACAGGGACTGAACTAAACTAACTACAAAGACAATGACATGAGACATAACATGAAACCTGAACAGGAGCATGTAAAACCTTGAACTTGAAGTAACTTAAACATGAAATGAGCATGAACCTGAACAAGTGAAAGCAAACACTCTGTGACCTGACCTGACCTGACCTGGAGACAAACAGACATCCCAACACTAAACAGAGGAAGACAGAGGACTTAAATACACAGAAGGGTAACGAGGGAAGTGGAAACAACTGGGAAAAGGAAAACTAAACACACTCAATATGGAAACTCCAGACCTTTCAAAATAAAACAGGAAACATGGAAAACATGAACTAGGACACGCAAGCATGACACAAGAGGCAGAGACAGAAGCAAGAGAGAGAGAGAGAGAGAGAGAGAGAGGAAACAGACACAAGAGGAAACATAGGTGACATAAACAAGTAGACATGTGTCAAACATAAACTAGACTAAAACTCAACTAAATCCTAACTAATAATAACAACACAAGAACTTAGCATATTTCCAATATAACATAAGAAATCAAACATATAAAATACATTCAAAATGATCCTGACACTTTATTTTTTACTTTACTTTCTCACATAGCTTAATACAGGGCTACCACATAACACAAAGGTAACATACTGTCTCTATGCTATCATTCTGTTCAAAAAAGTTTGACTGGCATCAGTAACTTGTCAAAGAAATAGAAGCAGTCCCATGTGACCAGTGATTCTTCCTTTTACAGTGTGATACATGGTGTCATTATATCAGCCTGCCATATTGTCACAGTTCTGAAACATCTCGTTTGGCAGTGCAATTTAAACTTTTCATTTTAAAGTCTGAATGTCCTACTGAGTCATTCAGCAATTCCTGATTTAAAGCTATAACTTTGCAGACACTTACAAAATATTATGTCAGCTGCCTACTGGTGAATTGTATTGCTCACCTATTGTCATGTTGGCCCTGTCAATTTCCACATTGTATCAGAACCTGATTTCCCTAACCTGGATTTTCCGTGGTCTGTATGAGAAGTCATGCTGCATGTATCACATTTAGCAGAAAATATCAGATCTGTGTCACCCATGACGTGTGACAGAACTCCAAATGTGGAGCTTTTCAGCTGTAGTGTGACTGTGCCCTTGTCTTTCCATCTGTCTACCCTGGCTCTCTCTCTCTGTGTACCCTGTTGGTTGTGTCTGTCTGCCTGATTCTGTCACCTTTCTATCATTTTCTCAGTGTCTCTTTCTCCCTCGTCTGGTCTCCTTGACTGCCCCATTTAAACTACTTCTGCTTTCCCTCTATGCTGTCTCTCCCTCTCTTCTTTCCTTGTTCCTTCTCTTCTGACACCATCATTTTGTCCCCTCAGAATTGGTCTCTGCCTTCAATCCCATATGGATTAACATACATTACACATTTCACAGGGTGCTGTGTAATAAAAGACTGCATTCAGCTTGTCACTCCGAGAGCAGAAAGCAGTATGTACCTTTCCCCAAGGTCAGGACAGACCTGAATAGCCCACCTTAATTCATTTTGGGGGTGTGCCAGTATAGGCTACTTTGGCATGCCGTCTTTTTTTGCATCGCCTAGTGGCCCAGGTGTTGCTTTTAGATTACACTGTATGCTCACAAAGGGGAAGAGGAGGCCTGTAATCAGGTTAGCTGGATAAAGACACACTACACCTCTCCTTCTTCATAAAATTACACCTATTGTCAACACTCAGGACCATTTACCTCTGAGGCTCTCTGACAAACAATATGGAGTAGTGCCTGACTATGTCTGGCTATGTGTGCAAGGGTAGACATAAGAGTGATGTGGCTGGAGGTGCACTGACTTTTGGAAGAGACAAGACAGCAGGCCTCTGTGAAGGTGTAAATAGGTAGCTGGAACAGCAGCACAACATGACAAAAGGATACCATGTTTGAACAACTACCTACACCCTTTTCCATCTTCCTGGGATTCTTTTTTATTTTATTTTTATTCTATCTATCTATCTATCTATCTATCTATCTATCTATCTATCTATCTATCTATCTATCTATCTATCTATCTATCTATCTATCTATCTATCTATCTATCTATCTATCTATCTATCTATCTATCTATCTGTCTGTCTGTCTGTCTGTCTGTCTGTCTGTCTGTCTGTGAAACTATCAGAAAAAACTCATTCAAATAAACTGGATCAGTGCCATTTCACACCATTACTTCACCACCCCAGCGGTCAAAAAATAATTGATAGTGTTATAGGAAGACCAGGCATATATCATTAACTTTTATATCACAGTGTTTCTGTGGGTGAATACTAAATTGAACAGACCTAAGGGCAATGTACAGAAAGACATAAATATTGCTCTGCTTTTTGGAGTGTAGGAAATTCCAATTATTTTTGATATTCCCATTGAGTTTGATTGCTCCATTAAAAAACAATGTTAAAAAAACAATTTACAATTTAAATGTACAATTTAAAAATGAATAAATAAATAAAAGAGCGCATTCAAATTCTGGGCATTCATATTTAAACTGGAACCTTGTCTAGTTTATATTCCTGGAATTTACTTTCCATATTCTAAAACAAATCCACAAACACCTCTTTTTAGAAAATAATATCTTGTGGTTTTTGCTTTTGTCTGAAAACTTTTGAAGCATTCTGCCTTCTCATTAGGCTACTCGTCAAGTTATGCGCTGGAAATGCAGTATTTTGCTTAAAAGGCAAGGCAGGAAACATTAGTGTGAGGATCAGACTGGATTTTAGCTCCAGTATAACAACCATGTCAAACCTTCAACATTCCAATTTTTCACAGACTGCAACTTGGTTTCATATATACAGTTTTTTTTATTGGTTTGGCGCAGTTTTCACAAGCAATTGGTACATTTTCAAAACTCTTAGTACTTATAGCACAACAGATCATCAAAAGTACACCTTTTTCAAACATTTCAGCATATTTTCAATTGTGTTAGTACAATACACATAATGACGAAATATCTTTTTCTTTTTCTTTTTTTTTTTTCTTTTTTTTTTCTTTTTTTTTTGGCCTGTCCCGTTTGGCTCTTTTGCCATCAGAATTGTTGTCTAAAGGCAAACAAAGATGCACAACGGATTTACTTTACCAAATTGACCATCCCAGCCTTGCCGTAATGGTCCATTTGATTCACCTTTTATTGTTTATTTTATTTTCACTTACTGAATACGGGACAGACTTGACTGGGGGAAAGAAGGGGAGAAAGAAAGAGGGAAAGAGAAACAGCTGAGAAGAGGGATGGGGGAGAAGGGCAAAAACCAAAAACCAACAGAATGAGCAGAAAAAAAGAAAAAAAAGAAATAAAAAATGCATATATCAATCACCTGGATCACCTGCTGAGAAAGAAAAAAGAAAGAGTGAGAGCTGCGTGTCTGTGCCGTTCTTTCACCTCTCCTCACTATTTCCCCTGTTTAAGGTAACTGTCATGCACAAATCTGTATAAATGTGTGTTACTGTTGATTATTACATTGTTATCATTGTTCATTGTAGCGGAAGATGTGAATTGCGGACTATTTTGCTGAGAAGTTCCAGTTAATCTCTGTTGCTGCGTATGCTAGTTTTCGCTATTGCTCCGCCATATTGTGTGAAGATTTTTCTGTTATTATCTGTATAAGTTAACTACTGGAAGACATGCAGTACTTAAAGTATTATTTCATTGCTGTGGAAAGTTAGTGACTGTGTCAGCTAACACGTGCGAGTTAAAAAGATGTTTTTGCCTAATGCTACAGTTCATGTTATCTAAAGTATTCTCATCAGCTAATGCTGCGAACAATAGTGACTTAGTTTGGATACAGTTGTCCTGAGACTGAGTGCATCCATAAGAATATTGTTTTGGTTGTATTGCTTCTGAAACTCAATACAGACGAGTGAGAGTGAGAGCTGCGTGTCTGTGCCGTTCTTTCACCTCTCCTCACTATTTCCCCTGTTTAAGGGCACAACATTTGGAGGCACCGCTGGGATGATTGATTCGAGGACCATCCCTGACCTGTAAGAGAAATCCTCTCGTTGATCATCCCCCCCAGACGACCCAGGTATCAGAAAGGAGCATAGTAAAGCAGCAGAGACATCGCTAGACCTACGTTGGTATCTGTATCCTGAAGTGAAAAAGTGGCCACTAGGGGGCAGTAAAAGCCAACTAAGTCTGATCATTTCTCAACTGACTGCTTGTGCTAACTCCTCTGACAACATGGAGTCTGAATTAGAAAAGCTACAGCTGGAGATTAAAGGAACACTGTATCAACTGACTTTAGAGCAGCTGACTAAATTATGTGATGTACTTCAAATCTCAGGACCAGGAAAAGAGTTTGTGATTAATAGAACGCGCAGTCAGCTAGTCTCGCATTTAGTTAAGCACCTTGAACGCACAGAGCTGGCTACCCGTGAGGACGAAGGTATGTCAGAACTTCTTAATGTCCAGGACATTATAAGTGACATACAAATGGATAAAAAACAAGGTGTGAATGAAACAGTGGATCCAGCTGTTCAGGACCAGGAAAGTAGCCAGGAGGAGATAGAGACATTAAGACTGCTCTTACAACAAAAAGAGGGTGAAATGCATGACTTGATGAGGAATAGCATGAATCCTGCCTTAAGTCCTCGCATCCCAGTGAGAAACATTGTTCCAACAGCACCAAACAGTTCCATGTGGCGCAAAGATTTTAAGATATCAGGCCAAATAGGAGAGCCGGGGCAAAAAGACAGGCTGACATTCTCCAGTCTGGCGAGACAAATTGAAAGCGGGATCAATAGAGGCTACCCAGAATCAGAAATCACTGATGCTGTAATTCGTGCTATCACGCCAGGCTTGCAGCTAAGGAGTTATCTTGAAGGAAAAGAAAACCTCACATTACCTGCTCTTAGGAGAATCCTCAGGTCTCATTACCAGGAGAAAGGTGCCACAGAGTTATACAAACAACTTACCTCTGAGGTTCAGAGTAGTAAAGAGACACCCCAAAATTTCTTGATCAGGACAATGGACTTGAGACAGAAAATCCTGTTTGCTTCTCAGGAAGTTGAGTCCAGTCTAAAGTATGATCCAGCACTAGTCCAGAGCCTTTTTATGCATACTGTCCTGACTGGCCTTCAGAATGACAATATTAAAAGTGACCTGCAACCTTACCTCCTGCAAACAAATACTTCAGATGAGTTGTTGCTCGAGAAGGTAAATATTGCAGTCGCAAATGAAAAGGAAAGACAGGACAAAAAGAAACATGCCGCTCCATCACGAGTAACAGCTGTAAATACTGTCCAGTCTAATGATTCCCCAGTGGGAAAGAGAAGCACAGCTCAAGAGAAACCAGCTCCTCTACCCCCTGATCTTCTAACAGAAATAAAGGAAATGCGTGCTGACATGGTGCTGCTGAAAGACTTGAGGGCTGAAGTTTCCCAAATCAGAGAAACCATTCAAAAGACAACCCCAGCACCTCAGCAGCCTTTCCCCATTAAGGCTGAACAAAACTGCATGCCATTTTACCACCAGCACCCTCCTGCAGCAGCACAGGAACACCACCCAGCACATGGACCTGGACATGTGTATGGGACAGCACAGTTTCAACAAAGATTCGCACCACAGCGATATTATCCCTCACCAAGTCACCGTCCCAGATGTTTTGCATGTGTGCAGGCAGGTGAGGCATATTGCCAGCATTGTTTTAGGTGTGGGAGTAGTGAGCATTTCCGTGCAGGTTGTAAAGCACCTAGACTGACAAAATCAGATAAAGGGAGCCCTTTAAACTAAGGGAGGTTGCTCCCACGGGACATGGGGCAACCGACAGCATTGAAAAGTCCCAATATTGTGCTAACTGTGAGGGAAAGGAAGAGAGTATGAAGTTAAAATGTTGTTCTGTTTGTAAAATAACATTGTACTGCTCAAAAGACTGTCAAGAGACACACTGGTCTGTGCACAGAAGGTACTGTAAGCCACATACATGTTCATCTATTAAGAAACAGGAAACACAGTCAAGTTGCAAACCAAAGTGTAGGAAAAGAAGTAATCCAGTGAAGATGCCTACTGTAAGAGAGCTTGTAGGAGAGAAATGTCTCATTCAGTGCTTTCTGCACAACCAAAGAATCCAGGCACTTTGGGACACAGGTTCACAAATTTGTGCTGTAGATGCGGCCTGGAAACAGACCCATTTGCCTGATGTCCAACTAAGAGATATAGCAGAACTAGTAGACCCACTTGAACCACTGCAACTTGAAGCAGCCAATGGGACGGAAATACCATATATTGGTTGGCTCGAGGTAAGCTTCAGACTTGCTGCTAATGATAAAGATCTGCTAATACCTGTGTTAGTGTTAAAAGGCAACCAACAGTCATGCCCCATAATTGGCTTCAATGTGATTTCACACCTAGTTGCAAACAGAGTACAGGATAAGACAAACAATAAGAATAAAGAGAAACTCATGAAAACAGTAAAAGTAGCTTTTCCTCACCTCAGAAAGAGTAGGGCAAGAGCTTTTGTTAATGCAGTGACAGTGGGACAGCCATGTGAGCACAGTGTAAGAACAACAAATGAGAGAGTTGAAGTGCCTAAACAGAGTTCCGTCCAAATAGAGTGTCGTGTGCAAGCCCCGCCGTTCAAAGAAGATAGAACCCTGATCTTCGAGCCTCATGAGAACCCACAGTGGCCTGAAGGACTCGAGTTCTGTGATACCCTTGTTTTAGTAAAGACTGGTATGACACCAAAAATTGTCATTAGTGTACAAAATCCCACCAGCCATGACATCACACTGCCAAGTAGGACTGTTATTGGAACTGTGCAGTCTGTTGCATCAATATATCCTACTAATGTATTCAAAACTGACTGCCTCCCTACTGCATCAGTCTGTCCCATCCAGGCTAAGAGCTCAGGTGAGAACACACCTAAAAGTGAACAATGGGACCCACCTGTCAACTTGACTCACCTGAATGACCACCAGAGACAAGCTGTTAGTCAGATGTTAAGAGAAGAGTCAGAGTCATTCTCTAAATCTGATGACGACATAGGCTGTGTTGAAAACTTGCAAATGAACATTTCGTTGAAAGATAATGAGCCAGTCACACGGACTTATCTCTCTGTACCAAAACCCTTGTATCAGGAAATGAAAAACTACCTACAGGACCTAATAGCTCAGGGGTGGGTGGAAAAATCAAACTCATCTTACTCCTCTCCAGTAGTCTGTGTGAGGAAAAAAGACGGTACATTGCGCTTGTGTATTGACTACCGAGAGCTGAATAGGAAGACTCACCCAGACCGCCACCCTATTCCCAGAGTACAAGACATCATGGACAACTTAGGTGGCAACACTCTCTTTTCTCTACTGGACCAGGGTAAAGCATACCACCAGGGGTTCATGGGCAAAGACAGTAAACACCTAACAGCTTTTGTGACCCCCTGGGGCCTGTATGAGTGGGTCAGAATCCCATTTGGACTGATGAATGCTCCGGCAGCATTTCAACGCTGCATGGAGGAGTGCTTAGAAGGGTTAAGGGATGAAATATGTGTGCCTTACCTCGATGATGTCCTTGTCTTTAGCAGAACGTTTGAGGATCATGTTGAGGATGTCAGGAAAGTGCTGCGCCGACTCAGGGAGTACGGAATCAAACTCAAACCAAGGAAGTGTGACCTGTTTAGGACAGAAGTGAGGTACCTTGGCAGGATTGTGTCAGCAGAGGGAAGCAGGATAGACCCCGCAGACACTGCTGCTGTAACAGCTTTGAAAAACAAACGGCCAGGTACTGTTGGTGAACTAAGAGCAATGTTGGGCCTACTAAGTTATTACAGACAATACATCAAGGATTTTGCCAGAATTGCAAATCCTCTGTATGACTTGCTCAAGGGACCTGCAGATGCTGAAACCCAGCGAAACACAAGATTAAAGTGGCAAACAAAGCGAAACAGGTGTAGTGTCCCTTCGAGTACACCTATTGAGTGGACCGACATGCACCAGTTAGCACTAGAGCAGCTGATAGACTGTCTAACTCAGCCCCCTGTTCTAGGCTTTCCAGAATTTTCACAGCCATTCACCCTTCACACTGATGCGTCAAACCAGGGATTAGGTGCCGTGTTGTACCAAAAGCAGAATGGAAAGCTTCGTGTGATTGCTTATGGTTCCCGCACTTTAACGGCAGCTGAGAAGAATTACCATCTGCATTCAGGCAAGTTAGAGTTTCTTGCTCTCAAGTGGGCTATCACAGAAAAATTCCGTGATTACCTATATTATGCACCATTCTTCACCGTGTACACCGACAATAATCCACTTACCTATGTACTGTCCACTGCCAAACTGAATGCAACAGGGTGTCGATGGGTAGCAGAACTGGCAGATTTTCACTTCACAATTAAATATCGCCCTGGTAAAGAAAATGTGGACGCAGACAGCCTCTCCAGGATGCCGGTAGACATGGAAACGTTTATGAATGAATGCACAGAGGAAATGGCATACGATGCAATTGGAGCAACCACACAGGCAGTGGAAAGGCAGGATGACTCCAATGTGTCATGGTCCATGGGTGTCTCAGTCAGGTGTTCAGCCATGGCCACAGATGTTTCCATCATTCCACTGACAAAAGGCCAGATCAAACAGGACCAGAGAAGTGATCCAACTATTGGACCTGTAATTCAGTGTAAATTAACACAGGAAAAACCATCACGTTCAGAACTAAGAAAACTCAGCCCACAGGTCATATGTCTCCTGAGGGAGTGGAACAAATTGGAGATGGATGAGAATGGGATCTTGCACAGAAAAACAGCAAACAGAAAACAGTTGGTCCTACCAGAAATACACAAAAGTACTGTACTAAAGGAGCTACATGATGAAATGGGCCATCAAGGTGTAGAGAGAACATTGTCACTGATACGGGACCGGTTTTACTGGCCCTATATGCAACGGGAAGTAGAGGATTATGTGACCAGAAGGTGTGTTTGCATAAAACAGAAGAAGCCGTGTTATGAGAGCAAAGCACCACTGACTAATATTGTCACTACTCACCCATTTGAACTTGTCTCAATTGATTTCCTGCACCTTGACAAGTGCAAAGGGGGTTATGAATACATCCTTGTAGTCATTGACCATTTCACACGCTTCGCCCAAGCGTATGCCACAACTTCCAAATCAGGTAAAACAGCTGCAGACAAAATCTTTAATGACTATGCTTTAAGATTTGGCTTTCCAGCACGAATACATCATGATCAAGGTGCTGAATTTGAAAATCATCTGTTTACACAACTGAAAAACTACTGTGGAGTTGCTGGGTCCAGGACTACTCCCTACCATCCCCAAGGGAATGGACAAGTGGAGCGATTTAATAGGACACTACTCCAGATGCTGAAAACACTCTCAGAGAGTCAGAAAACTAACTGGAAGGACTCGCTTAACAAACTGATTTATGCCTATAATTGTACCCGCAGCGAGGTAACTGGATTTTCCCCTTTTTACTTGTTATATGGACGCTCCCCACGATTGCCAATCGACATGCTGTTCAGCTTGACCTCAGAACAAGGAGATGGCAATCATCATGACTACATGGTAAAATGGAAACAAGGCATGGAAGAAGCATATGAGATCACGAGAGAAAATGCTCATAAAGCAGCTGTAAGAAGTAAAAGACATTATGACAGCAAGGTGAAGAGCTCAGTATTACAGCCAGGCGATCGTGTTTTAATAAGGAACATGACACCTCGAGGAGGTCCAGGCAAGCTGAGGAACCACTGGGAGGATGTGGTTCACACAGTCGTTCGTCAGGTCAGCAGAGATATCCCAGTTTATGAACTCAGACCTGAGAAAGCAAAAGGGAGATCAAGGATATTGCATCGCAATCTTCTTCTGCCATGTGACTATCTGCCTGTTGAAACTGAAGTGCGACCACGAACAAGAAAAAGAGCCGTGGAGACAAGTGAGGAAGTGGAACAAGCTGAGGAAGAGGATGACGATGATGAGTACTATCCAGTGTCATCTCAGCAGCCATTTGAGCCACTTTACCCTCCGACACTGAATCCTATGAGCACTGATGAACCAGCCAAACACCTTCAAACAGTGGAAAACATGTCATCTGAGCCAGAGAATGAACATGAAGTACTGAACCAATGTGAACAACTACCCGACCAAGAGGAAAATTATGTCGAGGAACCATCAGTGGAGGAACCTGTTCCTCCACCTGTTCCAGACAAACACAGCAGGACCTGTGAGCAAGAGCATCAGCGACCGAGTAGAGAGCGCAAGCCACCAAAGATCTTCACATATGATCGGCTTGGTTCACCAGCTTGTTATAACCTGAGAACACCATCACATCATACACACTTCATGGTTCCACGGACTGTTCAGGCATACTGCCACTGATAACTGTATGGACTTGAGTGAAAAGAAACATTGTGATCACACACGAAACACATTACTGAACAGAGACAATGTACTTACACTCCACACCAACCACAAGGAAATGGACTGTTTAACACAGAATTCATATTCAAAGTGACTTTTGGACATTGAACTGATTCATATTGTGCTTGCAGCTTAACAGACACATCCAAAGCACACCACATGGCTACGGCCACTTGTATCACTCTCATGGACATTTGTCAAAGGAGAGAGTGACTGCTTTGACAAGCTGCACTAAAATGACTTTGTTCTCAAGCCAGCAGCAGACTGTGTTAATGTAACTGCATGGACACTGTAATTCATACAGACTGTATGAGAACACTGAAAGACTTTGGGTAATAACCCACACTAAAGAATGTATGAAAAGAGTTCCAGCTTGTGAAACTATTTTTGTAGAGTACATATAAGGTACAAGAAACAATTATAGTATGCAATGGTTTATTGTATGTGGTTTTGGTGATATTAATGGTCATAACTCCACGTTTGTGCTAAATGTTAAACATTTGGATGTTGAGGACAACATCTATTCTGAGGGGGAGTATGTGGTGGATCATAAATTTGATAATTTGATTAGTTTTCAAGTTGTACATCTCTGTTCCTTACATTTCATGTCATGCCCTTATTAATGTTTTATTTGTTGCTTTGACTGTTTTAGAATAGAAATGCAGTGGGAATATAGAGGGAGATAAGTAGTGAAAGTTTTGCCTGGGTTGATTGTGCGTCGATCCATTGTTAATGCCTCAGGGCTCCAGTAGGTGGGTTCGCGCGCTGCCTCCTTCACTCAATACAGACGAGTGAGAGTGAGAGCTGCGTGTCTGTGCCGTTCTTTCACCTCTCCTCACTATTTCCCCTGTTTAAGGTAACTGTCATGCACAAATCTGTATAAATGTGTGTTACTGTTGATTATTACATTGTTATCATTGTTCATTGTAGCGGAAGATGTGAATTGCGGACTATTTTGCTGAGAAGTTCCAGTTAATCTCTGTTGCTGCGTATGCTAGTTTTCGCTATTGCTCCGCCATATTGTGTGAAGATTTTTCTGTTATTATCTGTATAAGTTAACTACTGGAAGACATGCAGTACTTAAAGTATTATTTCATTGCTGTGGAAAGTTAGTGACTGTGTCAGCTAACACGTGCGAGTTAAAAAGATGTTTTTGCCTAATGCTACAGTTCATGTTATCTAAAGTATTCTCATCAGCTAATGCTGCGAACAATAGTGACTTAGTTTGGATACAGTTGTCCTGAGACTGAGTGCATCCATAAGAATATTGTTTTGGTTGTATTGCTTCTGAAACTCAATACAGACGAGTGAGAGTGAGAGCTGCGTGTCTGTGCCGTTCTTTCACCTCTCCTCACTATTTCCCCTGTTTAAGGGCACAACATGTACACCTGTGAGCATGGACGCGCTTGTTTTTAAAAGGTTCCTTCATGTAATGATCTGCTAGAGGGTGTGGGGGGGCCACAGCCCCGTCCTCCAGGGCATGAAGCAGGTATGGAGGAGATCAAAACTCCAGACATCCAGAGGCCCCCAGAACACAGACAAAATATCATTTTCACTACACAAAATAAGTGTTTCATCTAAATAAATGTTTCGTTCACAGTTACTGCCTTTCATAATGTTGTCACTATAAAATTTTTGATTTGCATCTCTTATTATTCAGTTTACAGTTTTTTCTGAATGCTTAAACCCTAACTGTGATTCCTGTAGCACAATCTCTAAAACTATTCAGACTTATAGCAAAACCACTCACTGAGTTTGCAAAACTAAAAGCACAAAGACTGCTTTGCACTCAGTTTGCAATTTTGTAACACACTTTGCAAAACTGTAGGCACAATTCACTGCACAACACTCAATTACCAAATTTCCAACACACTCCTAGCAAAAGTATACACATGTATGGCTATCATTAACACTAATTTGCCAACTGTCTGGCACACTTTCACATGTGAAAACTTTTTTAGATAATTCGTTCACTTTGCAATCAGCCTAAGCACTATAATACAGGTAAGCTCTGTGTGCGGAGTACAATGGAGGGAGCAGAAAGAGTGAGAAGTAGAGGAGGCCGAGGAAGAGGACGTGGAGGTGAAGAAGTAGGATGAAGAGGACGACAAGGACAAGGAGGAGCAAGAGGAAGACGAGGAGGAGGGAGAGGAAGATGAGGAGGGGGGAGAGGAAGGGTAGGAAGAGTAAGAAATAGAATTGCTGATGACATCAGAGCTACAATAGTGGACCATGTAATCAACCGTGGAATGACCTTGAGGGTAGCTGGCCAACGGGTCCAGCCTAACTCGAGCCGCTACACTGTAGCAAGTACCATAGGGACATCTTGAAATGAGAATCGGTTAGTACAGTCACTTCGCACAAAGATTTGTAGCACTGCCATATGCCAATGAGAAACACACCAATACCATTGATGTAAAAATACTGAAATTGTTACTTTACAGAATTGCTAGATGACCAGATGCTGGGGGCAGAGGAAGCATGTTCACTGCAGACCAAGTAACCCATATAGTCATTATGGCGATTGCAAATAATCCTATACTTGGAAATAAACACTTGTGTTTGTTTTGATGTACTTGAAGTTTGGATCCCTCTATGCTTATGGATCTATGACAGAAGTATGAGCTCAAACTGACATAGCCTACCTTGTGCACAGAGAAAGCAAAAGCCAGATGTGTTTTGTATTCATACCATGTAGATGATAGTAGATGATGGCTTGTGTGTACTGTTTGATACGGAAACACCATTTTTACGAAGGTGTGAAGAGTTAATCTAGCTGTGTTTGCTTTTGCAAGAGAACTACAATGTTTTGATGATTGGGTGACAGGTTTTCTTATTTGTGTGAAGAGTTTTGCAAAATTAGCCAATAGTTACAAAAAATGTGCTTAAGCAATCAGAAAAAACTGTAATACATTTTTCTGTCATTTAATTCAACCGATCTTAATGTTTAATCAATGAATCTTTCATTATGTCCATGGATTTTCAACTTGACTGATTGTTGTCTGGTCATTTGTAAGTTCCTTTTGAGAGGAACAATGTCCAGGTGAAACAACTGCGTTCAGAATATATTCAGGTACAACACTAAACTGGCATGCAATTACTGTAACAGAGGGTGATGGAGCTGGACGCTGCTGTGAATCATCACAAGTATATTTTTGTTGATGAGGCCGCTTTCAGTCTAGCAAAAACTAGACACAGAGGACGTAACCTTATTGGGCTACCATCCACGTCCCTGGACAACGTGGGGGGAACATCTCAATGTGTGCAGCTATATCTGAAGATGGTGTGGTAGGCTGTAGACCAGTTCTAGGGTCATACAACACTGAACACCTGATAGTTTTTTTTTTAAATGAACTGGAGCAGGCCTGTCAGGGAGAAGACATCGTCTATGTTGTTGTATGGGACAATGTCAGCTTCCACCATGCACAGCTGGTTCAGGAATGGTTTCAAACACACCATATTCCCCTTTCCTCAACCCAATTGAGAAATTCTTCTCTACATGGAGGTGGAAGGTGTATGATCGCCATCCCCATGAGCATGTCTCCCTTCTTCAAGCCATGTGTGGAGCTTGTGGTGATATAACTGCTGAGCAATGTCAAGCCTGGATTCGTCTTGCCAGGAGATTTTTCCCACGGTGCCTGAACAACGAAGACATCCACTGGGATGTTGATGAAAACTTATGGCCCAATGTTAATGACCGGCTTGATTAATTGTATAAAAGTGATAAAAATAAAATAAAAAAATATATTGTGCTTATGTAAATGACTTGTTGTTTTTTCTCCCTTTTTCGTGTGTGTGTGTGTGTATATGTGTATATATATATATTTTTTTTTTTTTGTTTTTGTTTTTTTTGTTATGCCTGAACATAAGTGTAATATTTGCTGTGTAAAGTTTTACAGTTCAGTTACACTCATTCATCACCAAGGACAATTTGAAACGCTTTACCTTGTATTATTTGCTCCTGAATGAAATGATTGGTAAAAGTACTACGTTGAAAAAAGATCTTACTGTTTTGTCTGGGTGAGTAAAGCAAATGTTCTCAGAATATATCACAATGATCATATGTTCTGCAACAATGATTAAGTGGAATGAAAATATGTGCAAATACAATGAACTCATGACATCAGATTTGAAAGAATGACTAGTGGTGTTACAAATGTGATCAAATGTGAGTTTTGTACTGAGAGATTTGAAAATGCACACTTTAGTTGTGAAAATAGTACCAAACCAATTAAAAAAAAACTGTAAAGTAAATGTAGAGCTTCGATTAATGGACAAAATAGGTAAAAAAATATTTTACCTGTCAGCAAAAATGACTGAACCCCAATGCCAAGCAGACACTAAAACTGAACAAGAAGGATCCTGATGAGGGTACAACACCTTTGAACTACTTCCCTCCTGTCTCTTCTCATTGCAGCAAAGCTAAGTAGGAATATTAGTCAGCCTACGAACAAAGCTTAGAAGGAGCAACATCAGCAGATCAATGCACAAATTACCGGTTGATGCAGTTGGCTAAGACTCTAAAACTAGGTAGAACAAGCTGAGCATCACCTGGATAGATTATAAGAAAGCCCCAAATACCCCACACATTCAAGTGCTTGGTACTATGAAGGCTATACAAGGTTACTGATAACCTCCATCAAGAACTTGGTGTGGCAATGGAAAATAATGCTGGAAGCCAAGGTCAATATACTAGTCATCTCCAAGTGCAGTAGCTCCTGTACACAGATGACATCATGCTTAAGTCCTGACCCATTTTACCAGAATCTACTGAATTCACAAAGAGGGTGAATGTGATCAGGACTTAGCTTATAGTTACCAAGTTAACATTACCAAAGGGAAGGATAATAAACTTACAGGACTAAGTTTGCTAAGAAGGAAGAAAAAGATCTAAGCTATGAATGTGTTTTTCTTGCCAGTCATCAGATACCCAACTGCAGTACTTAAATGGCCACAGGAGGAGACAAAACCAACTACATGTCAAAGCAAAAAAAAAAAAAAAAACCTCCTCATGATGCACGGAGGGTTTGTGAGGAAGTAAAATAGGGTGGGAGAGGATTAGTGAGTGTCAGAGTCACACTCCAGGATGAAACAAGAATCACAGGCTACATAGTAACAGGCTGTAAGATATAACCTGAGACAGCATAAACTCAGAGGCATAAGCAAGTGGCTGGGACAGTGGACAGAAACATCTGTGCCACATATGGATTACAAATCCCCAAGTCCCAGTGAAACTCACCTCGGAAAGTGGTTAAAAAGAGCAGAGCCAAGATCCTGTGGGACTTGTTTCAGACAGAAAAGAGGCTGCTGGCTACATATTGTTTGTGCGGGTATATATACATAAATAAAGCAATGTCAGCACCACCTATGTGTGTTTGCCTGATATAATTTTGTTGATGTTGCACTCATTTTATTTATTTTATTGCTGTGCATTGTAAGATTTCTCAGGGTGTTCCATTTCCTTTCGTTTTTGTCCCCCGCATGCTAATCCTATTTTACAAAAACAGGTGAGGCTGCACGATGTAGGCAGGGAAGCAGGTGACATACATCTGCACCATTAAGCCTCATTAAACCTCTGGGTGTTCGCTTTATGCTGTAGATGTTTCGCAGCTCTTGTTTTTATACATCAAACCTTGTAACCACGCAAACAAAGGAGCTCACTAGGATTTGTTTTGTTTCCTGAAATAAAGATATGGTGGGAAAAAAGGATTCTTATTGAATATTTTGATTTTTTAGGAAGTTTTCTGATTGATTAATTAACCATAGCAACAATTGAAAGTAAAGTCTGAAATGGCAATCTGTGCATTTTCTTATTTTTGTAAATATGTGCCAGTAAGGCGTATCAATTATGGATGATGAATAATGTATGTAAGCGCTAGATCTGTCTGCAAACTCCACATCCCGGAGTTGCGTATTAATTGATTTCATGTAATCAAACTTTCTTTGCATGTTTGCAGCGACTCAGTGTTACCAACTGACAAACTGACTGGATTGGGGATTTAAAATGAATAACACAAATCAGCTTACTCACAATAACACAAAGGTCCGCTGAATACAGAGAGGCTCTGTCAGCACTTTGCAAGAGGCGGCAGCAGGAAACGAGTTTCACTGACAGTGTAAATCATAGATCAGTTCATTAACAAAATGGCACTGATGGATTTACACTGGGGTCAGAACATTACCAAGCGCCTGGAGGATCCTGGCTCTTTTCTACAACCTTGTGCAATGTTCCACCTTTGTATCCTTTTTCGCTGAACATTTTAATTCTCTGTTCCACACCTCAGGCACAAGTAGAGGAGATTTTCACCTACAAAGGCCACGAGTGAGAGAAGCTTCCTTTAACTGGAAGGATGGCAGAAAACTTCACAGCCCAACAAAAATGTAAAAAAGGAATTAATGTGGCAAATACACCACCTTACATCGGTCCATCCATTTTCTTGGGGTTGTGGGGGTGTTGGGGGAGAAGGGTGGGATTGAGACCCTGGACTTTCTGCTAATGGCTCAGTCACGCTAGAGAAAAATGGGACAGCAACCTCCTTGCAGCAAGTAAAAATCACTGATTTTCCAATTATCGCATTGAATTTTATCACCTTTGGTTACCGTAGTAACTAGTTTCAATTGCAAGGTCACCTGGTGGGAGACAACTGTTTACTGCTATGTCACATCATTGTCAATAAAGATTTCAGATCATTTTACACATTAATTCACCAGTTATTGACAGATGGAATCAAACTGTGCACTGCCAACTTAATGCATATATTTTTATGTGACCAGGTAAAGCTGAGCAGAGGATGAGTGGGCGGCATCGCCTCCACATTGCCAGAATGTTCATGCCATGTGCATTTCAATATAAACAGGAGGCCTTGAATCTTACTGAATGCAATATATGGATAAATAGTCAAACTCCCAAAGTGCCTTTTGTAAAGTGCATCTAATGAGCATAAATAGGTGAAAAGACAAAAAAAACCCACACTGATGGAATGAATATGTGATGATTATCGTTTTACGCATTCAGTAATAATGTGTGGCTCACACATAACATATGGGATATGGAGCTGTGCATGAGTGATTCAAGTGAGTGTCATACACACATGAAAAAAATCATGTGTGTATGACAAGCTGGAATAGTAACCGGTGACTTACAGAATACTTCTGCCTCCACAAAAGCTTCAGCTCTGGCATGAATTACCTTTGTTTTGAAAGTCAAAAAGGGCATTCATGATGTATACAGAAACTCTTCAGTAGCATTAGATTTGTATTATGAGATATAGTATAATGGTTTGATCTCTGGGCAATTAATTTATAATTTATTTTGCCGGTTTTGACTAATGACTTGCTTAATTGCTTTACTTTCATGATGTCACATTTATTCACATCTCTGTGCTTGCACAATCACTGTGTTATGATCATTTATTTATAACCTTATTTATTAGCTGTGTCTAAATCCAGCTTAAAATAACTTCCAGCCAACCCAAAAAGATGTGTGTGTTGTTATCAGAGCTGCTCAGTGTTGGTTGTGCTGTTATGGGCCTGCTGTTGCTTTATTGTGGCAGCTTTTTTTTTTTTCTTCTGAGAAAGAAACAGCCACTGCCCGTAGAGAGAAACTCGGTCCGTGCAAGGTCAAATAAAGGTGAAGCTCTTGGCCGTCTGGCCCCAGCGTATATTCTGCTTCACTACTGTGTGAGAAGTGTATTCTGGGCTGTGCTCTCACTTCACCAGAGTGGAATGAGTGTCACTCCTCTGAGAGGAGCTGTCACAGGCAGGAAATGTGCTCCAAGAGGACAAAGGCAAAGTGTCCACAACTGACGGCCAATATCTGACACAGAGAGCTGTGAAGAAATGAACGGATGCACGAAAGAGAAAAGCAAAAAGGCAATCCCTCTTAACTAGAAAGCTGGGGAGGGGGAGATTTTATCAAATCTTGCGGCAGGTATTTATTCGACATGAATTAAATTCTGTTCACAGAACAGTTTCTCCTTCAGGATATACAAGAGCGAAAATAGATTTACAGTTTACGCCTGGAAAATTCTGCACCAGCAATAAGTAAACATGATTAAAACCCATTAAGTAGAACGTGGTTGGAATTTCAGCTGTGTGTTTTTGTTTCTTTGCGTTTGTTTTCCAGATTCATTTAAATGATTGAGGTCTGATATGGGGAATGTTTCCATCATTATAACAGTTTGATTTTGTTTCTGAGCTTTGCATCTCAACTCCTTTTCAAGATGTACCTTTGGAGCAAGATGCCCATTATTTCTGATCTGTTGGGTAAGAAGAAAATGAACAAATTACAAAGTTTCCCCATATTTATTAAATGTAGAAAAGTAAGAGAACATACACACAATTTATAGCAGTGATATACCACATATCTGATACCACAATGTTAGGGTTATTCCTATAATATTATATTAATGTTGCTCCTGAACTATCGCCACAGCCAACCAACCTCAGTGTTGGGATGTTAGAGCTCTGAAAAATATGAAATGCAACTTTGTAGTGCAAACAGTAAACGGGGGTGGTTAAAACACAGAACATTAACCCCGTCACTGGTGTCTGTGTCCTGTGGAGGGGGGTTGACTTCGGACCAAAAGAAAATGTGGAACTATTCATTTGTGCTCAGTGGATGTAATATTTTAAAAAAGATTTGGTTGTGAGTCAGAATTTGGTTAAGTTTAGAAATTATAAATTAAAATACAACATAGTACAACAAAACTAAATAAGACTAAAAAAATAAAACAAGTTGGGTTTAGAAAAAGGTCATGGTTTCCATTAAAATAGTCTTTTTTATGTTACCCATTTATTAAAAAATAATTGTCATTATAGCGAAAGGCATAAAAACAAACCCCCACGTGCAGTCTCTTTCTCCAGGTACAAACCTTTGTCAAAAGAGTTATCAGTAGAGATGGCACGATACCACTTTTTTATGTCCGATACCGATATCATAAATTTGGATATCTGCCGATACCGATATGAATCCGATATAGTGTTTTTTAATCAACAAAACTGTTTGTTTTTTTTAAATATCTTGCTGCATTTTGTATAAGTTCATACTCAAGTTTAAAACAACAACTACACTAAAGCTATTCTGTTATACCTGTATGCAAAAAAAAAAAATTTCATAGTTCAGCAATACTGATCAATCTAATAAACTTAAACCTACACCATCCTCCCTATTCTGGTATTTTAAAGAGTACTTAGCGTAAATATTAAGCAACCTAACTAATAGGGTTCCAACTCCCAGCAACAACAAAAATAAATAAATAAAAAATAGGGAACCACCCCTCACGCTCCACCTCATGATGCTTAATCGACGTAATCAACCTTAATTTGATGCAGTGTGAAAAAAAAATGCACAGAAATCAATTATTTTTCAAGAAATATTAAATAGATTCAACATCTTTCTTCAACAAAATTGCAGACTGCACAAATGGTACCTTCCCAAAGGAAAAAGTACTATAGCTTACTAGGGTATATATATTAGACTTAATAGTTACTATATACAGTAATTGACTTCTATTCATTTTACATCAAATTAAAACTTTGGGTGTCAGATAATTATTTATTAAAAGCTAGACATTTTAAATGAGAATAAGAAAGAAAAGTATTTCTTTGTGCCCCCTTTTCCCTGTTAATGCCCTATCGGCCCCCCTGGCTAAACTTTGCTAGATCCGCCCCTGCACAGTTACCAGCCGTAAGCTATATAGAAAAAGATCCTGGAGTAGAAAGTAATATTAAATACATTCTAACAACAGCTGATCAAGCTTAAACGTGCTGCTGTTGTTCAGCCGCTGGTTTCCTCTTTCTGGTGCAAAGTGGGCCAAAAACAAACCAGAGAGACTGACTCGCGACAGAAAAGCCGATCAGCTGATCATTAAGCAGTTTCATGATTGAAGTAGCAGCAGGAGAGGGAGGAAGAGAGAAGAGGTAGTTGCTCCATATGTTGTTAAGCTTATCGCTAAAATGCTTTACAAACATTCAGAGATGGACTTACACACTTGCTTTACTTCTCTCGGGGATAATTTTGTCGGAGATGAAATGCCAGGTTGCTAGCGAAGCTCCACATGCTATCCAGACCACCGACAGGTCCCGCATGCCACAGCCGCTCTATCACGTGATGCATACTGCTCCGACGTGCTAATGTTCTGAGGTGAGTTACGGCGTGTTGCAAGTTTTGTGAGGTGCTTTCGTGATATTTAATGGATCGGATTACATTTTTTTTATTTTTCTCCGATATCCGATCCAGTAATTTAGGTCAGTATCGGACTGATACCAATACGTAATATCGGATCGGTCCATCTCTAGTTATCAGTCAAAAAACTGATGTTGTAGAAGCAAGACCATTAAATATCTGATATGATAAATAATTTTGAATGGCGGACAAGGATGTTAGGAACAAATTATTTACAGTCCAGCTATGAGGCTCCTTAAGACCCTCCAGATGAGGCAGTTTGCTCGAGCTATCAGCAACCAGTGCTTTTCTAATACAGGTTTCACAATATCCATCACACTGGTTCTTCTTTTGTAGGCTGGAGAGATTAAAAGAAAGTCAGAATTTCAGTAGTGAGCAGGCTTTGGTAGTTCAGAAGAATATGGGGATGATTCACATGCATGTATACCTGCTCTGGAAGCACCACGTCATTGCCAGCGGATGCTGAGACACACAGTCACCTGCTGAGGGGACAGAGATTTTTAGAGTGAGTCAGCGGTAACAGAATGTTTTGAATGAATCAGAGCACAATCTGTCCTCTGTGCACTTGAGAAGCTGAGTGGCATCAATAAAAACTAATCCAAACAGGGCAGTGAGTCAGTGGGAGATGTCTGCAGAATCTCTCTCTGTCTTGGACACTGGTCCAAGCCTGGATAAAATCGATGGTCTGACTGATGTTATGGGTCAAAATATTCCATGAATAGAATAGTTTAATTTTGATCTTCTAAACCTGCTGCTAATAGGGCTACAAGCACAATCACACTACCCTAGCGAGGATTAAGATTTTATTTATATAATTTTCACCAAGAGTTGTATTTTTTAAACTGAGGTTTTCTGTGAGGATATTGGTCCGAATAAAAAACCTGATGAGCCTTGCTCCTATCTATGTCACCTATAGATGGAAGAGTTTTTTTCTCCAATCAAATGAATATAAAAAGCACTCACTGTAAACCTGCATAAAGATCTTTTACACCAGCGGCTCATGTGGAAAGCAGTTATCAGGGATTCTGCTGTGTCAAAGTAGTAAAAAAGTACTAGGACTTTGTTGCTAAAGTTACAGTAGCTCGTTCATGTCCTGCCAAAATATGTAGTATTTGCCTCGTGCTACCATCTTAGTTTAGAAAGCTTTGTATGATTTCTCTCTCACATAACGTCCTGATCCAAAGCAAAGTGCAATGTAATTATACTAAAAGTTTGTTTTGTGAAATATACACAGAGAACTATTTACATCATTTAGCGCTTTTTTTGATTAAAGGGCATGCGCACGTGCATGGACTTACACGTGTGCTCGGAGATGCACATGTGCACAGTGAGTGCATTTCTCTTTGTGTTCCTTATGTGGTTTCGTATGCTCAAGAATTATTGTGCGCTTATACGTGTGCACTCGATACTGAAGACAGAGAAACGTGCATTGGAAGCAGAGTGGTGGAGGCAAGGGCAACATGACAGCACGCTTGGCTTGTTCAGCTGGTGACCCCGCTCATCACCTACCTCCAGGCTCTGCCTCTTCAAAAAACAATAGAATATTTACTGTGCCCGTCCAAGCAGTGGGCTGTGTGGATTGGAAGCTGCCCAAAAATTCAAGTTTATTAAAGTATCTGTATGTGGGAGACTTGGTGTATATAGCCAAAAAATAAATAAATTCTAGATTCAGCACCATCAAAGGCGTTGAACAATCACATTACTGCATGCTTTGTTTTGGTGTGGGGGTTTGTACATGACAGGGATTGTTTCAGCCATGCCTCCGTTGTAATTTAACAGGAGTTTATACTATTTTGTCATTCTTTAGCTTATGTATGTTTTTTAAAAAAGGACAGAGAAAACTTTTTAAAAAATGGCTAGTGTTTACAGTGATGTTTTAACTGAGTTTGATGTGTTTTCTGTGGTTTATTTACTCCAGTTTTATCTGAATAGAATCATCGAAGCATTATACTGTATTCAATTATAAATTCCCAGATAACATAAAAGTAATCCATTAGTTGCACTTATGAGAATATGGTGTAAGGTGCTAATATAAAAATGAAGGCACTAATGTGCTGCCTTTAATTTGATACTTCCCTGCAGGACCTGTTATGTGCTCTAAAAGCATTTACTACTCTACTGTAGGGTCGTACCTTTGTTGCCTTGGGTGCAGTTTATGGTAATCAGACATTATCTTACAGATTAAATGGTGAGATATGTTTGGTATTGTGTAGTAAGTGTGCCACAAACTCCGTAATGCCATAATCATGTATGTGGTAGGATACAGACTTTGAAATTATGACAGTAAGTGATAAAAGACAAATTCAGCTTTGTTTCATCTTGCTTTTCATCGTCACACAACCTGTACCAAACTGTCACAGCCTTAGAATAGCACAGTTTGCTGTAATATCTTTCAGTGTAACAAAAGCTGAGTTTGCACGAATACAAAAACCTGAAAATTTCAGGCAGATAAATTGTAAGGTGAAGCGTGAGTGAGAGTGTTAGGGGTGTGTGTATCTGTGTGTGTGTGTGTTTGTGTGTGTGTGTGTGTGTGGGGGGGGGGGGGGGGGGTGCAAACAAAACAGAAAAATGATAGGACTGAAGTTCAGTTTAGAGGCCCACTCAAGGCGATGCTAAATGAGAGAGACAAACGGCGCCGAGTTGGAAAGGCGTATCTGATGAGATTCTGTGAGCATACACCACTCAGAAAACCTCTGAATGGTAGCAAATTGTTAATACAAAAGATTCATTGATATGACTCAAGCATTGAATTATACACTGTCAGAGAAAAATATAGCAGAAGTGTCTCTTTTGTAGTAAAAAGCCAATGCATTCTCTAAAAGTAATTTATTTGGGCATGCATTTTGCTCTTTGTTTACACAGGGCAAGTTAAAAAAACAACAAAAAAAACGATAATAATATCCAGAGGATATTGCTAATGATAATGTATTTTTTTTTTCTATTAAAATATCTTCTGGTTTCAATTCAAGTCAGTTTAATTTATATATCGCACAAAACCCCAACAACAGTTGTCTTAAGGCACGTTGTATTGTAAGGTAAACACAATAATACAGAGAAAAACCCCACAATCAGACCACTCCCCATGAGCAAGTACTTGATGAGAGTGGGAACGAGAAAATCCTTTTTAACAGGAAGAAACCTTCAGAAGAAAAATACTTTGTGTTTTGTTTATTTTATTGAATAAATGAAGCATTTATTCAATAACAATGTCAATGAAATTAATATTCTTTTAGTAGTAAAAGCCTGGCATCAGAAACTAATGTTGGCTGCTCAATAAATCAAAGCTCATTGACCAGAACTGGATATTATTCTGATCAGTTATGGTTCTTGATAAACTTTTGACCACTCAACTGGAGCTTTGTTTTCCACTGCAACAGCCACGCTGGATAACAAGCTTTAAGGCAGACTTGTAAAACTGAGTTGGGAGATAGATTGTACATGTTTTACTTTAAAGAGCGATCCATGAATCCATTCGCCATGAGACATTTGTGTATTCAAAGATTTTTAGTTTGTTTTGTTGTTTTCTTTACACATGCCAGTAAAGCTGTGAAGTCAATAACAGAGAACTTCAGAAAGTCTAAGAAATGAAAAGAGGGCTGCAGCTACAGTGCACCATATATTTCTTCATCCAAAGCTCAATGTGATGGAGCTGAGATGGAATCGCTGAAGCACTATACTGTATTAAATTATGAATTCCCAGATACCATAAAAGTAATGCATTAGTTGTACATATGAGACTACTGGCCTAAGGTGCTATTATAAAAACAAAAGCAGTTATGTGTTGGTTTTAATTTGATACTCCCCTGCAGGACGTGTTATGTCCTCTAAAAGCTTTTACTATTCTGCTCCAGGTTTGTATTGTGGGTGCTTTAGATGCAGTTTATGGTAATCGCCGGGAGTGGCTACAGACATTCTGTATGTTAGTAGAAGTACAGATAATAGCGTTAAAACATACATAAATACATAAAGTGCTGATTCAACTTCTTTACTCAAGTAAAAGTGAAAAAGTACAGGTTCTGATATGTACTTAAAAGTATGAAAGTAAAAGTAGGATTATTCTCAGTCAGTTTTAGTGGCTCAGTGTGGGGAAAAGACTCAGTTCACAATCATTTCTATTTAGAGCTCCAGCAATCCTCTGTCTCTATGTTTTTACATGCTAGTTTTTATTTTGTGGCCTGTGTGCTTGTGTAGAAAACACTACTTTGTGATGCATGAAATAACCTGTCAATATTTTAAATGCTAACATGTAGCTAAATGTACTTTTTATATATTCATATTCGTTCATTTTTATTGTTGCCATAGGATCAAGGGAAGAAAATGATGCAGGACTTTGTCACGGCACTTTTATTGCACTCTTATAAATGTGAACTTGAATATAGGTGAAATCAGAGCCGTTCTTGTAAGTGTGCCCTAACCTCTGTTAATGTTCTTGTATGTGTCTTTCAACTCTCCTGAAGCCCAGATCATATTTCATGTTTTTATTGAAAAGAGCGCCCATTTGAGTTCATAATCGCCTCTGCATTACGCCAGGGGCTATTTCTCTCTCACGCGCGTCTGATTTATGTTTTAGTGATCTCTGCTTGTGGGCTCACATACTGTGTGAGTGCCGCTCGTGTCTGACCTGGATATCTCCGAGCGTTATAAAGTACTACAGGGAGTCTCGGGGTTTGAGAAATTGTGTGGATGGGGCAGTGCTGTGAGTATACATCTATTGTTAATAGGCCCTCAGCCCTAAGGGCCTCCTTCAGGGCCACATTAGGGGCTTCAGTAAACTGTTAGCCTCAACTTATTGTCAGTAAAAGAGCAAACCGTGGATACTGAAAACCAGGTGCAGTGGTGATTTCTCCATCTTCCATGCATTAGATATACACCGGTAGCCCCCTGAGGTTGATGGGGGATTTTGTCTGGTGCAGTGAACGCAATGCTCTTGGTTAACCACGTCACATTAAAGTTTTTGGTTGCTTGTTTTCTCATCTTTCCACAGTCCATCTGAGGGAGGTACGGCTGCTCTGTTAAAGCAGACTTACTTGTGGTTGTTTTCCAGAGTGTAATTTGCACATCAGGGAGAATGTTCCAGCTGTGATGAAAGGAAACTGATTTATAATTCATGAAGTTGTAAATTACTGTGCAACAGGCTAATGGGATATGTGCTGTTATGTAATGAATCGCAGCATAATGAAATTTAGGAATATTGTATGACCCTTTAAATGGCAACTCGAGTTTTTCAATAAATTTGGGCGTTAAGCTATGCGTGTCGAGTTTGTTCCGCTTTACTAGAAATAAAATTAGAATACAGACAACCACCACTGTGTTCAAAGTAAGGTGCTCTTTAAGAATTTATATCTACCTGGCAGCCTGAAAATAAATCAGTGGTATTATAAACAAAACAGCCTAACTCCGTTCTGAAATATCCAGTGCTCTCTTGTCACTGTCAGTGGCTACAATGGAAATAATTGACACTCTTTTGAAGTGATGCTTAAGACTCGGTTCCAGCGCAGGTCAGACATTCTTGAAAAATAAGTCATTAAAACTGGGAGATAAAAGAAAGGTAGAGGAGCAGATAAGCAGAGAAAGAGTGGACCAAAAAAAGACAGCACAACACAAGCACAAGCATGCTAAGGAAGCACGACTTCTTTGTTCTAACACCACGCTCAGGGAAAAAGGCTACATCAATGATGTTGGCTGTTTCCCTCAAATAGCATAAAAGAGAGGGGGTGGGGGGGTATGAGAGCCAGGCGAGAGGAGGGAGAAAGAGAGTGTAATCCATTTGAGATTCTGGAAAGGACTCAGTCCTCCCTGTCACTCGTCCATCCTTCCCAGGAAACACAAAGAGCATTATGCATGAAGCCCAGAAGGTCTCCGAGCACGCACCATGCTGTCGCCCAGCTCCACCATACAAAGTCACTCTGACACCATTTCTCCAGGAATTCACAATGCTGCATAACACAATGAAATACATCCAAATCAATGAGGGGTTAAGAGGTGATAATTCTTACAGCTTTCAGCCTTGACCACCTCCTCAGCGCTCCTATTGAAGTGTGACTAACAGCCAGTCACCTTTCAGATATGACATCTTTTTCCCTGTGGGTAGAGTTTGAATAAAAAATAGCATGGGGGAGAAAGATATGAAAGATATTTAAATCCATTGTCCTTTTCTTTTGAAGTCTCAAAGTGCTGTCTTGGGTTTTTTAGATTTCTGTGGGTTTTCTCTCATGTGCAAGTGCAAAACTTCCTTATTCTGCTCTAAAGTTGAGCGAAGAGATACAAGATAGGGATGTGGCAACCACCCAAACATTGTGCAGGTACCTTTTACAGATAAAGTTAGAGTAAAATCCACAGAAGGGAGGGTAAATAAAAAAAAGATAAAGGCTGAGTCAGATCATATGCCGAACAAGCTATGTGATGGCATGCCCCGATAAGACGAAGAAACAAAGAAGAGCTGCATTCACCTTTCTGTGTGTGTGTGTGTGTGTGTGTGTGTGTGTGTGTGTGTGTGTGTGTGTGTGTGTGTGTGTGTGTAAATATATATATGCATACACTTATATAAAATGCCGGCATGTTAGGCAATCTGGGACTGAATCAGTCGTAGATCCTAGCGTTCCAGACATCCATGCTGATGGTAACATGTCCTATTTTTGACTGCTTCCCATAGTCATCTTAATGCTTAACAACCATGTAATGTTTTGTGAATCAACTTCTGAAAAAGCTACCCATTTTATAACACCTGAAAGACTTTTGATGGCTTAGTAATGATAAGGAATAAGGTGTAGTACTGATTAGGCAAACAAAAAGAGCATGCAACAAATGCAACTGTCACTCACTATTGTGTAAGCATGTGCAAACAATTTTACCATACAGTAATTAAAAAGGAGAGATTTATATGCAAATTTGTATTATTATTAAAATCAACATGAGGTCAGTCCATCTCTTTAATCTGAGCATGGCTCCAGAATACCATAATCACCTCCTGAGTTTTTCAGATTTATAGTATACTAGAGATGGCACGATACCACTTTTTTATGTCCGATACCGATATCATAAATTTGGATATCTGCCGATACCAATATGAATCCGATATAATGTTTTTTAATCAATAAAAATGTTTTTTTTAATATCTTGCTGCTTTTTTTATAAGTTCATACTCAAGTTACAAAAACAAACACTAAAGCTATTCTGGTATACCTGTACTGTATGTAAAAAATACACTGCACCCAAAATATTTCATAGTTCAGCAAAACTGATCAATCTAATAACCTTAAACCTACTCCATCCTTCCTATTCTGGTATTTTAAAGAGTACTTAGCAGAAATATTAAGCAACCTAACTAATAGGGTTGCAAACTTCCAGCAAAAAAAAAAAAAAAAAATAGGGAACCACCCCACACCCTCCACCTCATGATGCTTAATCGACGTAATCAACTTTAATTTGATGCAGGTTGGAGAAAAAAAATGCACATAAATCAATTATTTTTCAAGAATAATTAAATAGATTCAGCATCTTTCTTCAACAGAATTGCAGACTGCACAGATGGAAAAAGTACTATAGCTTACTAGGGTATATTAGACTTAATAGTTACTATATACAGTAATGGACTTCTATACATTTTTCATCAGATTAAAACTTTGAGTGTAAGATTCGGATAATTATTTATTAAAAGCTACATATTTTAAATGAGAATAAGAAAGAAAAGTATGTCTTTGTGCCCCCTTTTCCCTGTTAATGCCCTATCGGCCCCCCTGGCTAAACTTTGCTAGATCCGCCCCTGCACAGTTACCAGCTGTCAGCTACATAGAAAAAGATCCTGGTGTAGAAAGTAATAATAAATAAATTCTAACAACAGATTATCAAGCTGAAACGTGCTGCTGTTGTTCAGCTGCTGGTTTCCTCTTTATGGTGCAAAGTGGGCCAAAAACAAAGAAGAGAGACGGACTCACGACAGAAAAGCCGATCAGCTGATCATTGATCAGTTTCATGATTGAAGTAGCAGCAGGAGAGGGAGGAAGAGAGAGAGGCAGTTGCTCCATATGTTGTTAAGCTTATCGCTAAAATGCTTTACAAACATTCAGAGATGAACTTACACACTTGCTTTACTTCTCTCGGGATAAATTTGTCGGAGATGAAATGCCGGTTTGGTAGCGAGGCTCCAAATGCTCAACCACAGCAGCTCTATCACGTGAGAACACTGCTCCTACGTGCTACGGTTATGAGGCGAGTTACGGCGTGTCGCAAGTTTTGTGAGGTGCTTTTTGAAATAACGGATCGATTACATTTTTTATTTCTCTCTGATATCCTATCCAGTAATTTAGGTCAGTATTGGACCGATACCGATACGTAATATCGGATCGATCCATCTCTATAGTATACCTATTCTTTATTTTCAACTTTGTAACATTTTAATGATTGTAACCTTATTTTTTCCATCTGTGAATCGATTCATGTCTTTTACACACTTCAGAATATCCAGATATCAGGTTATAGAGCCTTTTCCACTCCATAAAATCCACATTTTGGCTCCTTAGATCAACGCATCGTCCACGCAGGAAACGAAGTGCACATGGGCTGCGTTTAGGCTACTGGATTTTAGGGGACATCATTCATCAACCACAAAACAAAGATTTAGATTAAAGGGATTACTTTTCCTGGTGAACTCCAGTTTTACAGCCAGGTGATGCCTGTTCCCGTGTTATTTTGTGACAGATGAATCAGACATAATATCAGAAGTGATTGAAGTGTTGAACTTGTGCTTTTTAGCTTTTCACTATAATTGTAAATTGGAGGTCCAAAGAGATGTTAGTGCAAGTGAAAGAGGGCATCATCAAGCTAAAAAAAAAAACAAATAAACCTAACCCTCTCAGAGACAAAAACTGTCTGGTGCATTGTTAGAAAAAAAATAATTCACTCAGCAAGACCAAGATGATTGAAAGACGACAGAAGACAACTTGAAGTGCATGATGAGAGAATTATTTCTGCCAAAAAAACAACTTCACAACATCTAAGCAAGTCATGAATATTCTTAGTGAGGTAGCTGTATCACTGTGAAGTTCTACGATGTAAAACCACTGGATGCACTCAAAAACAAGAACGTGAGTTTGAAAACATCTAAAAGAGCCTGGACGGTTTACGTTAGTAATATTTTGACAAAGTAAACCATTATTATCTTGTACCAGAATGATGGGATGAGAAAAGTATGGAGAAGGAGAGAAAAGTTATGATCCAAAAAGTAACATATTGACTGTCAAACACGGTGGAGGCAGTGTTATAGCATGGGTGTTTATGGCTGCCAGTGGAACTGAGCTACTAGTGTATACCTGACTGCTGATAGAAGTAGGAAGAAGAAAATATAGTGAAGTGTACAGGGCTATACTCTCTGCTTAGGTTCACACAAATGATGCAAAACTGATCAGACAGCACTTTACAGGGTACATGGATAATGATCCAAAGCAAACTGCAAAAGCAACCAAATCTTAGTTTCTCATGGTAAAGAAATTGGATATTTTTCAGTGGAAGGTCAGACACCTGTTCCACCTAATAGAGCATGCTTTCATGTTTTCATTAATAAATACAAAACTGAAGGACCCACAACTGAAGCAAGCTGCAGTAAAGGTCTGGCAAAGCCTCTCAAGGGAGGAAGCACAAACACACTAGTGATGTCTATGGGCTGTAGACTTCAGGCTTATGTTGACTGCAGAGGATTTTTTGATATATTGTTGGATTGTTCATTTGAGCCTCTAAAAATAGGAGCGTATGTATTAACACAGCTGAAATTTTTAAATGACTAATGTAAACTGGCTTCTGTAAGACTGAAAGCTGAAAGTCTGCACTTCAGTAGCATCTTGATTGCTTGCTTTAAACTCCACTGTTATGGTGTCGAGAGGCAAAATTACAAAAATTACAAAATTGCATAATTTGTTGGACAAAGCATCTTTACCCAACAGATTTTGGGCTTGTATATCTTTTTTTCTTCTTTACTCTACATAAAAAGCAGTGTGTTCCACTGCTCTTATATGACTTCTGCATTATGCTTAAAATTGGCCTGAGATGCACTGTTGTTAGCTGGTAATTACACATAATTACCAGCTAATAATATAAACTGCAGGCTGCGCTGCTTCACAGGAAACTGCTTTTGTTACCTTTTGAGAATCAGTCCTTCGTCTGCTTGACTGGGCTTATCATACACGTGGCTTTAAAATCAGTCTGAAAGAAAAATCTGGTGTTTGTTGCTCGAGGCTCTGTGTTGTCCTGACAATGTTTACAATGGCTCATTTTGTGAAACCGGTAGTAGACAGTTGTCCCTGGCCTGAAAGTAAGGTAAGAAAGAAAAAAGTTGTAGACCCCTTTACTATTTTATCTTCCCTCCACAGCATGTGAAGAGAGCAGACTGTAATGCCAGTGCGCAAGAAAATATTTATGATTTTATTCTATCCATCCATTCATCATGCAGATGTTCAAAGAAGTTGAAACTAAAGAACGGCGGCTTGAAACACACATGTCAATTTAGAATTCTTCTGTGTCACACCACAGCCCGAGCCAGTGCAGGCAAATATTGGTTTTGTGTCAAAAAGCTACTTGAAAGTTGGATGTGTTAATCTTCCTGCTAATGGCCTAGCAAAGGCCTCCTTATTATTCTAGTCCCAGCCTCCCTCTACTGAGGGTGTCTTCACAAGGTTAATTAGTGGAGGGTCCCCCGAGGTTCCCCGTGCGATGTGGGCTTAGGATAGTGGAGGTGCCTCTACACAAACAAGGTTAATGGAGCCTCAGATAACTCCCTCCTACTTTTTCCCTCATCCACATGCATCCACATGGAGAGTGTTACTGTGCTTTATTCATTCATCTGCCTTTGAGGTGGAAGGGCTGTTTGCCTGGGAAGTCTGAAGTATAAGGTATTAGCCATTGAAATGACATTTGCATCTGCTCGTGGTCATTGCTTATTTAAGTAATGTTTCAGCTGGCAATGCGAAATGGCAGTATGGTAAACAGCCAACTGCTGTTTCCAGCAATAAGAAGTTAAATCATCATGTGTCAGCATGCAGAAAGAGCAGCAACGGGAGAACATTTTCAGGGCAGAAAAATGCATTTGGATATCATTTTTACCCGGAAAACCATTTCGGGAACCATCATCCATCAATGATCTCGCAGCGTAGCAGCTTTTCTGATGTAGGCAATAATGTTCTATTGAGCTAATCCCAAGCCCACGGGTGTATATGTCATCATTTCCCGAGAGACAGAGGCGGTAACACAAGGCTTAAATCAAAGAAATAACCCAAGAGTGGAGGAGGCCCTTCGAAGGTCACTATGTCACAAAAAAAACCTTTGCATCCAGAGTAAATGTGAGCCCACTCCGAATAGCACCCCTGAATAAAGTGTGTCTTTAAGTCATTCCCTACCGGCACGCATATCTGAACGTCTCTCCTGGGATGGCAGGCATGCAACTGCAGATGGTAATCGCAGCGACTCGCACTTGGATGATAGCTCATGTGCTATTAACGTGTTTACTTTACATACCACATGCTAAGAGAGCAGGCCAACGTAGATTTGTGTGTGTCCGCCTACACATCTTGTTGTCCAAGTTGAGATAGCACCTCAGAGGGAAAACGACGGCAAGCTGCTTCTTTGAGGTCACAGGCGAGGAGGGTGTTGATATGCTGGAGGTCTGTAAGGGGAGTGAAAGGCAGCAGAGGAGCAGGTAAAAGTTTTAAAGCATGACCCAGTCCTCCTTTGGTGACGAAGGTGGCACAGCAGGTGGTGAGGCTTGTGAAGGGATCTGGCTCCTCTTACACTCATATGCACATCTAAGGACTCTCTCTGCCTCTGCTGGCCTTGTCACCACTGAGCTCTGAGTGTTGGTGTTTGTGTGGGGAGGATGTGCAGCTTTTTGTTTTTTTCTGTGTGTCCATGCATGTTTGTGTGCTTGGTTTTGTTTGGACTATGAATTCCATGCTCCCCAGTGCACTGAGCCATGCTGTGTGTGATACTGAAGCCTGAAATAAAACAGGGCCATCTATTGAAGCCAGCTTTTTTAGATGTCACCCCTCCTCGTGCTGTTGAAGTTGAGAGTTTGTCAACATTTGCTTTCCTTTGTGGGAATCCAAGTAAGCCTCTCTAACCCCCCGCTCCTTCTGCACTGCAGCAGAACCCCTTAATGCAAAGGATCTACTTAGTATCGCCGTTGCTACATGCATTTACTCCCAAGCATTTATGATTAGCAGATCAATCACCTCCACGAATGCTCGGACTTTCTGCGCTATCGCAATATTATCTCGCTCCAGCTTTGATCAAAGCTAGTTATTTCCACCCAGGAAGCAAATGCAAAACCTGCAGGAGCATCACGCGCTCACAGGCCCAACACTTCACAAGCTTTGTTTGATGCATCTGTCTCTAAGCATGGGACTGACTATGTTATTCCACAACACATTAATGGAGGGCCTCCAGCTGAGTATGGCTGACAGACATCTGGGGGAGAGAGACAGCTAAGATGTGGCAGCTCCTGTTGCTGTATTGATTCCCTCTCCAGCTCTGACATTCAGAGCAGACACAAGCCAAGCTTTGGCAGTCTTATGTTCTTGGGCTGTTATGGATTTTACGGTAGAAAAGTGAAAGTTATAGAGGGTAATGCTGAGGTATGTCAGTCGACCCTTGGGAAAAGTCTACCCCGCTTTTCTTCCGGAGTAAAATATGTTTGCTGTGTCATAATCTTTCCAAACTCTCTGGGAGAAATGAGGATAAAAGAAAGGTCTTGGACTCATGCATATGCATTGTCGTGACATTGTGAACTCTAAGGGTTAGCACAGAAAATGATGAGTAACTATGTTTGCCGTCTGTCATATCAAAAGATGTGCTGAGCACAGGGTGGCAATGACCCGATCCCACTCTTTCACTTTCTCTCTTGTCTGATCTCTGTCGCTCTCAGCTCTCCGTAGCATCTTCCTTGCCTATTTTAATTTCCCTGTCAGGCAGTCTGCTTTCTGTCTGTTTGGCTAAGCTGCAAGATTCCTTGCTTGTTGACTCAGCAGTTAAGTGCATTAATTCCCCATCTCTCTCGTTACTTTGGCATTCTGTCAGGTAGAAAACAAAACTCTCCTCTGGCTAGTCAATGCCACATGATTCTGTACATAAACATAGTATAAAACAGCCTTTAAAACATGAGTTTTCACTGAGATCGCCGCTCTGTTACAAGCCTACTTTTGGAACTTGTATGCAAAGTTAGTCCCTTACTCTTAAATGCTCGGCATGGACTTTTGGCCTCACTGCATATATATATACATTTATTCAGAGAGGTCACACTTAGTAAGTTGGTGCTTGTCCATTTCTGCTTTGTGTGAATGGAGACTGAATAAAATGAACACACTGATCTGCATTCAGTCCAAAAAATAAAGGGTCATTGAAGTGTCCAGGTTCTATGTCAGCGTGACACTGACAGACAGCCAAGCAAACCTTCTGGATGCTTTTAGTTTCATCTTTCTCTTCCGTGTGATCTGCTATGCTGTCCAACCAGTCACGTTAATGAGAGGGGCAAAGTGTTGCTGAAACGGCCTCATTGACGTTTGAAGAGGTATAGTCAGGATCACTGTGGAGAATTCTCTTTTGAGCTCACATGCGGGAAGTGTGGTTAACAGACAGCTCAGAGATAAGCAGAGACACACAGAGAAGAAGGGGCAGAGAAAGCCGAAACAAAGAGACACTGGAAGAACAACAAGGGCAAGAAACGACTTAAAGTAGCACGGTCAGTGCAAACAGAGAAAAAGAGAGAGGCACCGGAGACACGAATTAAAAAGAAAAAGATGGCAGAGGAGCAGAGACTGACAGTGTGGTCCAGACTCTGGGCATGCTCAGTGTGTCAGCTCCTCGCCTGATCACTGCAGGTTGTTAGCCAACCACCCCTCTGCTATTTTGGTGACAGAAGCATCAGGGCTAACCGCACAACCTGTTGGGAACTGTGAGTTTTCATCCCTGGTATTTTCATGGCTGTCAAGTTATTGAGTGGAAACTGACAATGGATAATTGAGTGAAACCACAAATTAGTTGCCCTGCCTGCACACTTACTCATGTTGCTCCCGGGAGAAAAAAAAGGGTGGGGGAAAAAAAGAACGATAAGACAAGATCACATATGTTATAAGATAAGATAAGATAAGACTTTATTGATCCCACAACGGGGAAATTGTTGCGTCACCTCAGCTCAGGTACAGATATCAGAAGGAAATACAAAAATACAAATAAGTACAATAAACTATATAGCTTGATATAGCTATTGTACCACTCACCACCCGCTGGTGCAGGGTCCGCTCTTCGGCAAAGGTTTCTCCATTTGGTTCTGTCCAAGGCGTCCTCAGGTTTCAAAAATAAAACTATGAAGACACTTAAAATAAATTTCCTGTGGTGGGAAACTATTTTGTGCAACTTTTTTGTATTTACAGTTTTGAGGGATAAGCCTCTTAAATTTCTCTAACTAGAAATATATGTTAAAAAAACAAAAAGGATTTTCAATTTTTTTGTAGTTTATTGCACTTTTTTGCAAGTTATGTAATTACTATGCACTTAATGCATGCATATTATTAAAATGTGGGCTATAATCGTTGTATTGATGTATATCATCTTAAGGGCAGGGATAGCTCAGTAGGTAAAGTGGTCACCCCATGATCGGAAGGTCGGCGGTTCGAATCCACTTAACGGCTACCCTGAGGTACCCCTGAGCAAGGTACCGTCCCTACACACTGCTCCCCGGGCGCCTGCTTAGTGGGCTGCCCACTGCTTCACTGAGTGAATGGGTCAAATGCAGAGAAAAACAAGTAATTTCCCCATGGGGATCAATAAAGTATCCATTATTATTATTATTATTATTATTATTGAAATGCTCCCAAAAATGGCACTACAACATATAAATTTATAAAATATACTCTGGCGGACTTGGTTCTATAGGTCTTAAAGGGTTAACAGAGTCCTGCAGACTCCGAAGGACCTCAGTCTCCTCAGCAGGTGGAGTCGACTTCTTATACAGGATGTCTGTATTTGTAGTCCAGTGCAGTTTATTGTTGAGGTGAACACCCAGGTACTTATAAGAGTCCACTATCTCAATGTCTTTCCCTTGGATGTTCACCGATGTTGTAGGGGGTGACTTCCTCCTGGAGTCTATGATCATCTCCTTTGTCTTGCCAGCGTTGATTTGGAGTACGTTGGTCTCACAACAGCCAACAAAGTCACTGACGACCCCCCTGTATTCCTGATCATTCCCGTCTGATACGCATCCAATGATGGCTGTATCATCTGAGAACTTCTGTAGATGACAATCGTCCGAATTATAACAGAAGTCTGAAGTGTAAAGGCTGAAGAGGAAAGGTGAGAGAACCGTGCCCTGTGGTGCCCCCGTGCTGCAGATTACCACCTCGGACACACAGTCATGGAGCCTCATATACTGTGGTCTGTTGGTAAGGTAGTCGATGGTCCATGCAGTCAGCTGTTTGCCTACTCCGGCTCCCTCCAGCTTTCCTCTCAGTAGTGCAGGTTGGATGGTGTTGAAAGCACTGGAGAAGTCAAAAAACATGATCCTCACAGTGCTCCCCGCCTGCTCTAGGTGAGAGAGGGATCAGTGTAACAGGTAGATGACAGCGTCATCCACCCCCATTCCAGAATGGTAGGCGAACTGCAGGGGGTCCATCACTGAGCCCACCAGTGGCCGAAGGTGGTGCAGGATGGTCTTCATCAGATGAGAAGTCAAGGCAACAGGCCTGAAGTGGTTGGGCTCCCTGGGGTGTGCAATTTCTGGCACCGGAACCACACAGGAAGTCTTCCACAGTTCAGGAACCCTCTCCAGGCTCAGGCTCAGGTTGAAGATGTACAGGGCCACCTGACAGAGCTGGTCTGCACAGTCCCTGAGCAGTCTGGAGCAGATTCCATCCGGACCTGCTGCCTTCCTTGCCTTCGTCCTCTTAAGCTGATTTCTCACCTGATCAGCTGTGAAGTAGATGTGAGGCTGGGCTGGAGTGGGGGGTGGGGCTGGCTTTGTTGTGGGTAGATGTGTTATGTATCTGAAATGAACACAAGCTGCTTTAGTCACACTGTTTTGTGCTATAAAACATTCAGCCATTTTCTTCCATTTATCCAAATCAGAGTAAGTGGAAGGGAAAAAGATGAGGTACACGGTGGGCAGGTTGCTAATCTTTCACAGAGCTAAAACTTAGTGTTAATTTAGAGTGACTAGTTATCCTAAAGCCACTAATTGCATGTCTTTGGACTGTGGGAGAAAGCTAGATTACTCAGAGAGAACCCACACAGACAGGGGGGAGAACATGCAAGCTCCACACCGAAGGTGAGGTAACAGTGCAACACACATCCTACCTCACGATTCACCTGAATCCTAGTGAAACATTTTAAGAATTTTATGTGTGATTAAAATGTTTTTTTTTTAATTAACTTTTGTTTTAGTCAAAGAAAGGAGGCACAAACAGCAAATACCCTGCTTTTCTGGTGCATTTAAAAAGTATCACTGACTTGAAAATCAGCACGTACTTCTAGTTGTGTATTCATATATGTAGATATCGTTGTACTTTGTGAACTGCCCATTGAAAACAAATTCAATTTGTGTTAGAAAGTTTAGGTAGTTTTGAAAAGAATACAAAGCAACAATAGCTGCTTTGTATTCTGGGATTAAAATGACATGATTGCTCCGAGTGCAGACAAAAACACAGGTTTTGTTCTGAGCGACAGGACAACATCTCAAATTTAAAAAAAAAGCTGAATTGTATTAGTTAGGGCCATTGATATTCTGACAGTCCTGTTTGAATATCAGTTCCTTGGAGAGAAGAAAATGTCCCTGGTGAGAGAGAGAGAAAAAGAAACAAAATGCTTTAAAACGCTCACGCGAATCATCTTTTAGTCATTCTGCTGGGCTCCCACTCTCAGTGATTTTGTTTTTTTTAATACTTAAGTTACACACGCCACTCTTCACTGACACAAAGACACTGGGTGGACTTTTTATACATTCGGTAGGATTTGTTGACACACCCAGATATTATGCTGGTGCAGCAATTTTCACTTCATTTGTGCAGTTACTGTGCTAAGGTTTTTTTTTTTTTTTTTTTAAAGCTGGCAACCACAGAATATTTTCAATGTGTGAAATATGGATCACTGACTTCCAAAAAGCTCTCACCCACAAGCTGGGGGGGAGGTTAAGAGCAAAAAAAAAAAAAAAAAATCAAATAAACATGAGGCAAATTCTCTCCCCGTTGACATCAAAGTGGCTCACATTTGCAAATTTTTCTTCTTTCAAAGTTTTTCAGGGGTTTATCATTTCAACTTACTTATTGACCATAAAAGGTCTCCAGAAAAAGAAAAAAAAAGATCCTTTGGTTGTAGCTGTTCATCATCATCTCCTCCCCTCCGTCATGTCCTCTCTAGCCTGCTGACACTGATGGTTTCTAAGTGAGTATCTCATCCAACTCTCCCTCTCTCTCTCTCCTCCTGTCATAATCACTGCTCTTTATGATCGGTTTGCCCTCTCTGCCCTTTCAAGATGCGGCGTGTAATGAGGGCTCTGGAGAACTATGTGAGTGGGCTATTTAGCTATTCAGACAAGATCAGCTCACACATCCCACGCTCTCTCTCGCTCGACTCCCTACCAATACCTTTCAGCTGAGTGCAGTGATTGTTTGTCCTGCTCACAAGGTCACACTGTGGATGGAGCCGGAGCAGCTCCGCATTCAACATCCATGACGGGCCTTTTAGTGTCTGCTCACCACATGGAAATTGAATGATTAAAATGGGCGATTTAAATATTCAATTCGATACTACTGTCAAATTATTTTGTATAGCTTAATAGCTGCAAAGGCAACATAAAGGGTCAGTTTTCTCAAATTAAAATAATAATTATAACATAAAAGACATATTTCCTCCCACCAAAATCTGTGCACGCCGTATGAATCCATCATATTTTACACCAGCAGCAGCTTTTCTTTTTTTTTTTTTTGCAATACTGCCAGAACTCATTAACCTTGAGTTTCAAGTACTGCTTGTACATGCTGTTTGCAGACACATTAATAAGCAGCAAATAATATTATTTCTATTAAGGCCCCCCAAAAAACTTGAAACTTACTCTGCAACCTTCCCCACCCACTGGATAAACAAATTATGTCCATGAGTGCTTATAGATGAACCTGTACAAATTCTTCCTGCAATTCATGTCCAGTCTGCTTGTGTGGGTTTTCCTCCCACAGTGCAAAGCCAAGCATGTTACATTAATTGTGGAGTTGATCCCCAGTTAAGAAAACGAATGGATGCATTTCCAGCAATGAGACTGAAACTAATACACACACACATCCTCCCCATCCATCCAAGCAATCAACCCCAAACGCAAAACAAAGACTGTATGCACTATGTGAGTCAGCACATTATAAATCCAAGTTATACATATATGCAGTAAAAATGTTTAGTTTGTTTGTGCCCTTTTCTTATGTCCTTTGATTCTTAACATTAGTGGAAAATTAACTCATATTGCTGTTTTTAATAATATGATTTATTATGATTTTCAGTTGTGATTGTTCATCACACATTAGTAACATAACTATTTTAAATCATATCTAATTTACCACATAAAAGTGTTAAATTGGAACAGATCAAAAGCGCATCAAATCTGACTTTTTTGACCCAATGCGACCCATGTGCGATCATGCTATGACAGTGTGAACGGCACAAATCCGATATTTTCAAATCCGATCTGGGTCACTTTCGTATGTGGTACTGAATCCGATACATAGCTGATGTTTCAGAAAGCAACTGCTGTGTGAACGGTCATGTCGCATTAAATCCGTCTTTTACGTCACTGACACAAGACAGACGCCAATTATCAGCGCCCGAGAAGACACTGTGAACGCTTCCTGGCCATCCAGTGTAGATGTTGAAACTGTTGGGAAAACAACTTTGAAGAAATGTGAACATTTTATTTGTACTGTATAATCTGCAGATTCTGACAGAAATCTGCAAATATCCTTTGGAGCACCGCTCCTCTCTAAAACAGCAATAAGGATAATTATTAAGGCCATATGTAAATAACAAAATAACTTAAAGCAAAATTGGGAAACGTAAAGTCCGAAACAAGTCTTTATATTAAGGGTCTAAACAGAGCGCGTTGTGTGTGACGTCTTCTTTTGCTTTGAGGGTTCACACTAGAGCGCATTTGCTGTCACATTTTATTTGTAGTGTGAACAAGCAGACAAGAAAATCGGATTTGATCAAAAAATCGGAACTGAGCATTAAGACCTGCAGTGTGAACGTAGCCTAAGATTCAAAGCTTATTACAGTAGAAAAAAGGAAAAAAAGAAAAAACCTGCATGTGTAACATGAGTTTAATAATAGAATCTAAACTCTTCTTCAGTTGGTTAAAAACCACAAATTCCCAGAGATATTCTGAGGACAGAAACTCAGGGTCCTGTGTGGCAGTTGTAACACTGCACACGCTAACATGTACTACTTATGTAACGTGTAAGGGAGAAAATGAACATTAAAACTTAATAACAACAAGTTTTACAATCTTTGGTTTTACCCCACATATTGCTCAGTTACAGTATTTGGTCTAATGCTTAGATGACCCCATTAAGACCTCAGTAAGATCTAGATTGCTCAAAACAGCGATGCCCATCTTGCGCAGTGTCCACTGAGGGACACATACCAGGCTGGACATTTCTTCCTGTTAGAAGCGAGTTTTTCCTTCCCACTGTCACCAAGTGCTTGCTCATAGAGGGTCATCTGATTGTTGGGTAATAGAGAATAGAGAAGTCACAAGTTAGGACTAGTAATACTCCTAACTTTACAATATAAAGCGCCTTGAAGGATTTGATTTTAGACAAAGAGAAATTGCTAGATCGTTAGATTTTTAATCTACTCTGTTCTCACCTCTGTCCCTGTAGTTTAGACTAAGCGCCAACAATGTCCATGCCTGCTAAACGTGCACACCTGCCTCCACCGTGTGCATGCGTCTTTTAGAAGCACCGCCCACCTCTGATTCTTGACCTATGATCGCTCATAGGCTTTCAGCGTCATCTCCCGTTGGACTTGCGTGTCAACATGGCGGCTTCCATGGCATCCCAGGCTGTAGCGAAAGGACTGAGGATAGCTACTTCAAAGCACATACTTCTTGATAAAGCGAAGGTAGCGTCACAGCTTCTCTTGCTGATGTTACGGTCTGCTGCTCGGGCTGGGTGGCTTCGTCGCTGACAGCGTCTCACGGCTAGGGTTAGCAAGTTAGCATGTGTGAGCGGACAGAGGTTTGACAGATCAAAGTTGAACAGTGTGACAGTTCACAGGTGACGTAACAATGCCGTCTTCAAGTCCTGCAGTAGCTCTAATCATGGAGGCTGTTAAATATACGCGCTGCTCTACAAATGATAGTTATTCGGCAAGAGCTTGTTTGAGTAAAGCTTTTCTAATGCGCTCCTGCATGTGAATGTTACTCGTGTACACTGTCTGTCACTATAACTGTGAGTCTGTAAGTTTGTGCGTTTAAGATATTTTTAATTTTTCTTTATTGCGTATAATTGAACTGCAAGGGTCTTCTCGTCAGTAAGTTATTTTGCATGCTTAGGTTCAGCACTTCTACAGTGGGCTGTGTGACCTCTGATGAGCAAAAGTCATAGTGAACAAAACCTCCAGCCTGGCCCCATTTCAGATAAGACCCGAGTAAAAAAGGTTAACCCTTGCACTTTGAGCTTCCAGCATGTGCGTGTGAGCTGGCAACAGCAGCCAGCAGAATTCGCCTGATTAGAGTTGTCTAAGTACACAGTGGCAAATGCTTACAGTTGCACAGTTTCTCATTTAGCAAACAAAGCATTTGGTCTGGTAATTGCAAAGAGTCTTAAACATGCTGCCAGAGCTGCAAGACATAAATCCCCACACCCCTGCACTGTATTGACTAACAAACAAACCCAGTCACACAGAGTTGTGCTTTCATAATAAATTTCAAAGCTCCAGGACGAACAGATGAATAAATTAGCATGATATGCTGTACTGTCAGTTTGATGCTTTTCTGCGCAGTCGGTATCTGAGAACTGGTCTTTCAGGTTGAGGTGCTTGCATAGGTATTTGGAACATTAGTACAAATCACCATAGTGGGTGGACAAAGCAGGGACATCTCATGCTGTGTTTACCTTTCATATTTACTCCCAGATGGATTCAAATGGATGGTAACTTATCATCAAACAGATTTCATGTGCAGTGTGGTAGAGTATTTTTTTATATAGGTGTTGTACCTGGAGGAAAGGTGATTGACTGAAAAATAATTGTGCTTTATGCTGATAGAAAAGAAAATATGTAAATTGAACTTCTTCTTTTATCCAAATTTGTCCAGATTAGCTTGGTAAGCTCCTAATACTAAAACTATTAGACATAATTACATGCTACGTCTCAGTATCAGAATTCATTATTATTGCTTTTCAGCTTTAATATTATGACTTATTACAAAGTATTGTCAGAAACGCATGGAGGTTTTCTTTTTGTGTTTTTGATATGTCTTGTGTTAAACTAGTTGCTTGCTTCTCTGCAACCATTACTAAAGTATAGAGAGGCCAAGTAATGGCCCACACTTTACTCCGATTATAAACCTGCATATATCTGTGCGTCATGCCTCCCCCCCCCCCCCCCCCCCCCCCTTTTCTTCATGTGGCTATTGCACATAGCTGCATTACTTTCTTAGTCCTTCCAAAATGTGGGCAACCTACAGCTTACCTTGCCGGAACATCTTGGATTGGATGCTGCTTTGATAATGTGCTCTTCACACTGTGCCTTCTATTTAGCCATGTGTCTGTGTCTGTGTTGTTTTTTTTCATGATTGAAAACCTTTGGTTAATGTTATTACCTAAATAAAAACAATGTCCCAACCAAGGCAACAAATTGCATGAAACATTTCCATTATTTCTTTTCTCATTTTCCACCAACACATTCCTTAGAGCAGGGAATGGGACCCCCTGTAAAGGCTGCAATTATTATAATTTTTTTCCTCCAGCATTAGAAAAAATGTTCTATAGGATTACTAAATCTGCTATTATTATATATCAAATATAAGTGTTTTTTATTTATTTAAAAAAATATATTTTTCATCCATCTAAGAAAGGAACTGTCAGTTTGCTAGTGGACGACAACTTCGCTCTTATTTTGAAAGGTCATTTGGCGGTTAAAATCTGGCCTTTCCAACTCCTGTTTTTCCAACTGGCTATCTTGCTAGCCGGGGGTGGAAAAAGAAGTGTATTTCTTTTTTAGCACTTACAGCACCAACTATATGAAATATCTCTGAAATTGAGGAACCTGCATCAATAACCAGCCTATCTGCATAAGGTAAAATTTAGATATGTCAGTGGAGGCCTGAGACCTGGCCTGAACTGTTCCTTTAAAAAGTAAACTCTAACAAAAGTTTTTATCTCATGTTTACTGGCTCTTTACCTGCTCGTCTTCTGCTTCTTTCACTTCTTTCGCTTCTGTCTCTCTCTTTCTCTCGTTCGGGCCAGGTGATAAGAGTAATGATCGGGGATTTTCTCTGGTGTGTAGCACAGTATCAGGGCCTGAACAGATTAACAGTCAGGTATCGCTACAATAGAATCAAATCAGCTTTGACAGTATGTCAGCTAAGCTGTGGAATTCAATTTGCAATGATTTGTCACCAACAATGCACAGGACATTGCAATATTCAGATGGTTAGGCTCCAAGATACTCCTTAAAGGAGGAGTGAGATGTTATTTTTTTTTCTCTCACACTCTCTCTCTCTCTCATAAATCAAATCTCCTGAATTCTTGTCTGCACACCGAGATAATCCTCGGGTTGTTTTTCACTGTCGCTGCACAGGGATGAATTTGTAAACCTTTGCTAAGTTTTTATTTTTTGTGTGGCGAGCGTGCTTGGTAATACCCCAACTGTGTTGAAGCCCAGCGTGGTTTGAAGGGGTACACTGGGAAGAAAGGTGTCTCAATGAGACTCAGTCCTGAATATTTTACAGAACAGGGTGGAGAGCCCTCTGCTTGCAACGGCTTCTTTTGCTGGAACTTCAAACGACGGGAGGCTCCCCCATCTGTCTCAGCAAGAACACATTTACATTTCCTCCCCGCAAGGGATACTGGAGGACGAAGTTGGCTCTAACTGGATTTGAATATCGTTCGCCAAGGTTAATAGCCATTTCTGTAGCTGGTGAGGTGCTTAGGCTTTTTCAATAATTTAGAGCGGCTGCAGTCATTAGGAAATGTTGCCAGCCTCTGCAATGAGTAAATGCGCTCCTATCAGCTTAACTTATGCTGTTGTGCCTGTGTAGATAATGAGGGAGAAGTGGGAGTAATGCTGAAAATTACTTGAGAAAACAATGTCAGTGATGGCTGACAGGCGTAATTCATTAAAAGTGCAGTATATTGAAGATCATGTTCAGCTTCTCTATCATCTGTGAAATGAGACCTTCAAAGATTGAGTTTTCCTGGAACTACCCTTTGTGCAAGTCATACGGATCCGATTCATTGAAAATTCTGACTGGGTCTGGCTGGCTGATCTCTCTGTGCCATAAAGGCGGTGATTCCACTAGCACTGCGTGAGTGAAGAGACTGTGTTACAGAGCACAATGGCTGCTGCCACTTGTAATAAGTACGCTGTAGTACTCTTTGCACAGTTTTGCCTAGATATCGACCATCTCGCCTGCTTAACCTTGGCATGCATGCCATGATCATTTTTAAAGTGGTGACGGCATATTAATCTGAACTTATTGATGAACAAGATAATTAAGCCATCAGCTAAAAGCAGTGCGTGGCTGTTAAAGCACAAGGGGAAGGCTTTTGCAATTCATGAGCTGTGACTGAAGGTTTGTGCCTGTGGCAAAGTTCACAGATATATGGGACTGAACTTTGCCACAGTTGCGCATCCTTGTATTAACTTCTCCTTATTTACTGCATTATCTTCCCTTTAGACCTGACACCTTTGAATCTGACTCCCTCCTCATATTAACTATGCTAATTACTGAAATCCCTATCTGTAGAGACACAACAGTCAGGTTTTCCTTTCTTAAGCCTGTCTGCAGGAGATTAGACCTGCCCTGCCTAAAGACCTGCCAATGATGCAAATCTCACTGATCTAAATCCTGGAGCCATGCTCTACTGCTTCCGTCTCTATCTCTGCTCCGCTGTTCTATCCCCGGCTCTGTAACAGGCAGATGTCATTTCTCTCTCCTTACTAAAATGGTCTGAGCGTGACCTTTTTAAAAGGCAAGGGCAAAAAAAAAAAAGCTACAAGTGGCTGCTAGCAGTAATAAGAGCAACAGCGCATCTTTTGTGCAATAACCAGACCCAAATTTAATTTATCACTTTTTTTATTTATTTGTTTTGTCCATGTGATCAGAAAGGTAAATTCAGAAAAAGTAAAGTTCTATAGTATAAAGTGCCTTTCTCTGGTAGCTACAACAGAATGAATAGGCCAATCATTTGAAACGCTTTAACATGCATAACTTTTTAAAGGGGGTTATGTAACCTGCAATTTTATTTATTCATTTATTTATTTATTTATTTATTTTTTTGATAAACTAAATAACCTATTCATGCTTTCATCCAAATCTATAGAGGCACTGCCACAGTTGAGGGGTAGAGAGAGGCACTTGTGCCACGAACACTCAAGCACTATATTAATTAGAGCAGATAAGGCTCTTTGAATTAGTCCACTAAAGCTTCATGAGGCATACTCGTGCTGCTTTAAATGGAAAGCATGGCTGTGATTCATACTGGCATGTTTGTGAACACAGCTTCTTCGCGTCGTCCATCTCTCTTATTTTATGTCACCTCTAGCACAGCTTACTACGCAGCGCTTGTCTTATCGCAAGACAGTTTGTATTTATGAGTTGCAACGAAGTAGCCAAGTGCCACCTCATTAACAGAGTAACACTGTGCGATCAGTATAGCAGTGACTCTGATAGTCACACAGAGGACTGCTCAATGTGATTCAGCATGTGCGAGTGCGAATGGACACTATAAATTTCCCCTTTTAATTTTTCCTTGGATGGTTAGCTGAATGGATGGGGAAAAGAGATGAGTTCATAACCTGAATGGGAACAAATCAATTACATAGAATTGATGAACTGGCAATCTGTTAATTTCTTAAACATTTGATAATGCCCCTTAAGGAGCATTCTGGTTAATTAAGTCTGCAGTCATTTGTCTTAACTAATTAGGCAGTGTCATTTCAAAGGGTTAGGGACTGGCCATGACAAATAATGAGGATTTTAACCTCACCAGACATCTGGGAATACCACTTAATAATATGTGATATTCGGTGACTGTGATTCGCAGTTTGGAACAAGTGCATTGGTTTGTAATAGGTGAGAGTAAGGACTCATTTTTGTGCAGAAAAAATGGGACTTAACAGCCAATAATAACATGTCAGTGTGTTGCCAAAATTGCTCAAAAATGCTTAACTCTATTGTGATACATTAAAGAAAAATGTCCTTGTATACGGTTTAATGCATCGGTATTGAAACATACTGTTGTCCTGAAAAGTAATTGTTTCTGTACAACAATAACAACAATAACAAAAAAGATGTGCATGGGAGGGCATGAGTGGGGAGAGCGGTGTGCCAACCAAACCTCATTTAAAAATCTGGCCTTGTCAGCTCTTGTTGTGAGAAGTAGGTGCCACTTTTCACTGAGTGTGTGATAAGCTGCAGCTGCTTGAAGTGCATGCCGCTCCAGTCCTCAAGTTAGTGATATTGTCTGTAAAGTGTCTAGATAAGCCTGAAACTAGGTTTAACAGATATACAAACCATATCTGATATCAATATGCTTATTTCTTATATTCTATGTAAAGTAGAATAGAATATATTGGTATTTCGTTATTCCCCCAGGCATATATGCAAATTGGGCATTTATTTTACTTTCTATTCTATTCTACTAATCTTCCTTAAAGAAAAAGAAAGTTATCACTCTGAAACTGTAGCATGGGATTTGTAAAAAATAAACAAACAAAAAACACTGATTAGTTTCTATTTAGAAGACAAAACCAAAAAAAATGAGTCAACAGTTGAATATGGAAGCCCGTTTCCACCACTAAAAAAAAAAAAGGATCCATAACTCGAAATTTCGAGTTATGGATCCTGGAAATGACGTCATTTCCTTGTTACCCGGAAGCTGAAGCCCTCGGGTACAAATGCTACAGCTAAGCTACCAGTATTACATCCAGTCATGAATGCACAGATTGCTGAGTATTTTCAGCGTGGCTTCAAAAATGATGAAATCCTTGTGTTATTAGCTGAATCACATGGCGTTACTATCAGCAAACGTACTCGCGAAAGCGCCAATTTGTTGCGATCAAGTTTTGAGTGCATGTTACTCTGTGCCATATGCTTCCGGGTAACAAGAAAGTGACCTCATTCACGTAGATTACTGATTGGCAGAACTAAGTCGAAATTTTGAGTTATGGATACTTTTTTGTTTGTTTGTTTGTTTGTTTGTTTGTTTGTTTTAGTGGCGGAAATGGGCTTCCATAATTGAAAAACCCCGGTAAGACCTGAATTGGAGATTCACCCATTTTAAGTTTAGCATCTTTAAAGACAATATATTCCGCACGTCTTTGAAACGCAACTGAAATTTATTGCTAGTCTGCTTGTCAATGTGCCCACTAATACAATCTGAACAGGTTTCGTTGTTAAATGTGCTGAAGACTAATTGTAAATGTTCTGGAATATTGTTGCCCAGTCCCTAATGACTGTGACCTGGTGTAGCTAAAACCAAAGAAATGTTTTTTGATGAGAAAAATGTTATTAGATTTTCATCAGAGCTCCCCTTTTTTTTCTGGCTGTGCATTATATGTGCTTAGGTTTGAGCATGTGGCAGCAGTGCATTCATACAGATGCTGTTTGATAAAACAATCTGTTGTTCTTTTTACAGAGCTTGCACGTGGACTTGGCACTGAGGAATGTATTTATCTTTATTTTATTGATGCTGACCTTTCATTTTCTAGTGTTTGACAGCCTTACAAACTAGGAAAACTTCAGAATATGTTTTATGTGCCATAAAACCGCTGGTCTTGCTTTGAGGACCTGTTTCCCAGACATGTATTAAGCTTAGTTCAAGGTCTTTTCTTCAGTCGATATTTTTAAAAAGTTAATCCAGGACTGGGCTCAATACATATCTGGGGAGCTGGATGAAGATGTTCTTCAGCACTTGAATTAATAATAATAATGATTTTAAAGGCACAGACTATTGTTTTGACGCTCATTATTCTTTAAATGTTGAGTTCCAGATGTCATCAGGGATGGAAGTTTAGTGCTACCTATTGGGAAAACTAATGGATACAAAGTGTCCTTTGTCCTATCTTTAATTGGATCTTTAAAATAATTACAGCTCTGAATGTCATTGTGTCTGTCTTTCTTTTCCCCATGAATCATGGTGACAGTGTGGGAGAAGTAGATCTGCTGTTTGCTTTGTGTTTGATGTACAGGACATGCTGGTGTTAGACTCCTGTCTTTCATTTACATTGGCCTGTTGGCAATTATGGTTTTACCATAGCAGCATCCAGTTATGTTTTTCTGTCTTCTTATTCAAGCACATTAGTATGCTAACATCTGTTAATTATTTCAGAATATCAAAGTACAGCTGGGGGTGATTGGCACATTGGTAATGGTGATTTATATGTTCATAAATGTCCAACTTATCAGTGGCTCCCCTGAGATATCACAGCTCATCCTTAAGGGAGCGTGAATTCAATAGCTGTCAAATGTAAATCTCATAATGGTGCTTTATATGAAAAGTCAGGAGGTGAAGGTAAAACATAGTATATGTGTAGTTAAAATCCACTAGATATTTTGGCAGTTCATTGCAGACATTCTTTCATGTAATAAGGAGGGGGACCAGCAGATTCACGTTTCCAGCTACAGAGCTTTCTTCCTGCTGGAAATAAAAACATAATTCTTTGTTTTCACTGTAATAGATTCTAGGTGTAGCAGTGCACCTATGGCAGTTTGCTGCAACTGACAGCATATACAAACAAAAATTAACTTTTGCATAACTCCATTTTAATAATTGTATGACATTATTAAACTTCACAACTTTTCCCAAACTACTATAAGTTTAAGGATCTTTTCTCACTTACTCATCTGAAAATAAAGTGCTCCGATATTAGAAACCGGCATAAATACTTAACTGAAAGTGAGCTGCTGTACATTCATCTTCACCTGACGTATTTGACTTTACAAGACTAAATCAGGTGCAACAGATTTATATAACAAAACCAATGTCAGTTTCTTACATCATTTTTTCAGAGGTAAAATATCGACCCCGTTTTCTCTTTAACTCTATAAATCTCTCTCCATAATTTTCCTCATACCTGCTTTGGTCCTTTGCTCATGCTGAGGCTGCTGACTTCTGAGGTTTAGATTGAGTTTAGCGTTAGCTACTTTTCCTTTGTTAGCTTCTTTAAAATGTCCACGTTCAGGTGATGCAGAGGAGTTAAGCATTGGACTACGTTTGTCTTTATAAATGTTTTTCAGACTCGTCCATCTGTACTTGAATTTATGTCCTCACAGTGAAGAGTTTCCATGGTGAAGACATGTTAGCTTGTGGATTTAAATGTGCGCACAACTATAGATCAGCTTGTAATCAAACATCTGGGAGGCTGTTTGGCTGGTCATTGGTCTCTACTGAGAATGCTGGAAATCGGTTGATTTAAATCATGGATTGATTGATGCATCTCTAATAAAAAATGTCTGCTTTTTTCTGAAAATGGAGAATAAAATAAACACAGCAGGCCATTTCAGAATTTGGCAAGTTAGGAATTCTAAGCAGTCATTAAAAGAACAACAATGAGGTCTTTCATAATGCTTAAATATTTCAAAAGTCCCTTTGACACGTCCTGATTGGACTGTTGCAAACTTTAGAGCTCTGAAAGGAGTGTCACGCAGGTTGCATCGATACAGATTTGCAGTGTCCTCATGAATATGCCTGCTTAAAATTGCCTTAGTCTCTCAAATGTTGTCAATAGCCTTTCTTTATTTTTGCATAGAAACTAGTAAGGATCAATCCAGGGTTGACTTATTGAAAACTTCCTGTAATGGAACTCACTTTGTCCTGCCATCAGGGCTTTTGATTGATGATAGGCTTTTTGTAAGTGGGATGGTGTCTTGTTCAAGGTGCATTTCTGACTCAGTGCAGCTGTTTACTGCCTTAATGTAGCTCTTCACAGTGTATGTAAGAGATTTATCTGTGTATATATAATGTATAAACTTACTAAGTAAATAATTCAGTGAGATAATGTAAGGTTATTTGTTTTTATTTATTTTTATTGAGTTTTGAAAGGTGATGACTGACAGTGGCTCCTGTTAAAGTACGTCTCCTGCTTCAGTGCAGCTTCTTCACAAAGTCATTTCATCACTAGTGTAACAATAGATACCATTAGGTTCTCATATTGCTCACATTTCTATATAACAGTTTCCATAAAGTACTGAGTTTTATTATCGCTTTGTTTGTCTGTTTTTAAGAATGGTTTTAATATAACTGTTACAAAGGTAATATTTTTGGAAAGCTGCTGAGCTTGTTTGAATAAATGTTATAATAGGATAGCTGGAAACTAGAGTTTTTTGGGGGGGAAATAGTGAAATTGATTTATCAGATGATTTTCTTTATGCATCACTTGACACTTTGTTAGTTACACCCTGTTAGTACTGGGTTTGGACTCCTTTTTGGACTCACCACTGTCTTCGCGGCATCAATCCAGCAGCAATACTCAGATCGGCTGTACAAACCAAGTACAGTTCACACGGTCCTATGTGAACTGTACCTCAGTTTGATGTTTTTAGCTCGCACTTGGTGTGTGTGGTCTTCTGCTTTTATAGCCCTATGCTTCAAGTTTGATGTGTTGAGCATTCAGAGATGCTCTTCTGCACACCACAGTTGTAACAAGTGGTTATTTGAGCCGTCCTATCAGCTTGAAGGATTCGATCTCCTGTGATCTCGGGCATCAAGAGGCCATTCAGACCTCTGTAAACACTAGTGATGGTTGTGGGGAAATACCCCAGTAGATCAGCAGATTCTGAAATAGTTACACCAGCCTGTCTAGCACCAACAACTGTGGCACATTCATAGTCACTTAAATCAGCTTTTTCCTTATACTGATGTTCAGACTGAACCAAAGCAGGTTCTTGACCATGTCTAGATGCCTAAATGCAATGAATTGGTTCCATGTGATAAGCTAATTTGTGTTAATGAGCAGTTGAAGAGATGTACCTAACAAAATTATACTTTGCATACAACATCTTAGTTATATAGATAATGGTAACTGGTCATTTTTATGAACCTTCCAGCAACCTCTTTGAAAAAATATTAACATAAGGTGAAGACACTGCTTAACTGTGCACCATTGCTACATGTGCAGCAGTGTGGGGAGCATTATAAACAATGGAGTCAGAACCACTCTTAATTTGATTTTTCAATAATCAAATGAATCGTTTTAAATATGCCATTTAATATTTTGTGAGTACATATGTATGATGTAATTACTACGAGGATACGTGAATTTCATTACATTGCCAAAAGAAAACGTGTGGCGGAGTCTTTCTTTTACAGCCGCAGTGCTGAAGTCTCTTGTATGATAAATCGCTTGTGTTGAGAGATAATGTTCCTGTACTGTTAACACCTGCCAAATCAGAATCACATCTTCACTCACTATTCGCTGGATCCTGTCTAGACTTACTTCCAAGAAACAAATGTGTTGTTTGACCCGCCGTGTCAACCCTTTGAATTTTTGAGTAACAGATTGACGAGCAGTGCAGCATTGACGCTCGGCTGTTTATGGGCCTGATCAGAGGTGATTGCCTGCTTTGTAACCTTCCCCTGTAAATTAAGGCTTATGGCTCCAATAAATTTTCAAGGGAGCTGGAACTGCTCTGTCAGATGGTGACTTTTTGACATTGTTCTACTCTCATAGTGATAAAGACAACTGCTCTAAATTAGCCTTAGGATATTGACTCCTTAAGTTTAACAGAAGGGCAAATGACAAAGTAGTGGCATGTCTTGAAATGACTTTGCAAAGTGCCAAGATCAGACATACCCTAACTGTGGTGACACTTCTCACAACAAGTGTTGTTTGACATTGTGCATCCTGCTCTCAACTAAGCATGAGACTGCACAATTCTGTTCCTCTTAGGAGGAAGAGAAGTCCTGATGTTGCACGATGCCGCGCTGATAACCATATGGTCCAGCCAGAGAGGTGTTTTGGGACTAGTGTTGTACATACCAAGATTTTGTCCTTCAACACCACTGGTGGATCAGTACAGCTGCGACAAGGACTTGGCAATCTGATGCATCTGCTGCCATAGCACTATCTGTCCTTCCTGTGCCTCTTTGTGCGAGGGCACAACCAGTGAGTGTTCTGGAAAGAGAGCGCCTGCATGTCTATTCTGCTCATTTCAGTGTTGCAACTATTCTTGTTTGCTTGTTCGTTTTTTGCGTGTAAATCTCATCAGAATTTAGTGCAGGGAATTCAACGTATGAACTGTGGTCTTTAGATTTGTTTACCTTTTTGCAATTCTTTCATTTATGCTAACTATCTAATAAGGTGCCTTTGATGTGAATCGTTTTTGCAGATACTTATGGAGCAAAGGACCATGTCAGGTTGTTTTTGGCTCTTTGTCACATACACGTGAATGTGTATCATCTATTTGTTTAATTACACTTCATCGTGTCTTTTCAAATCTAATATAACCACAGTACACTGAGCACTGACTCACTTAAGGCATATTTTTTGATTTTTCTATTTTTCTATTTTTGCAATTCCATCAGAACATAAGCGTGTGCAAAGCTCCTCTCTTTTATCGTACTTTTCTAGACAAATTTTATTCGCACTTTACAGCAATAACCTTGTGCACCAATACTTTGTTGGAGTTTTACTTTACTGTGTTAAAGGGAAGAAAATTTAAATGTTGATCAAGTAAGTAAGCAGACAACCCATCAAGATATGGCTAAATGTTTGATGTTTGCTTTTAGCATTAAATGAAAAGCCCTGTTAGGATCCATCTTTTCTACAGTGTATTGCTGTGACATTTTCTGATCACTCGCTGAATGTCAGGACTTTTGCTGCAAGCATGCCAAAAGCAAAATCTTTCTCAGAATAAGTGCTTACTCAGTTTAACTTCAGCTTCCCTTTCCTCTGCCTAATTTAAATTTTATAGTTAAGTTATTTTTCCGTGCTTTTGCATCAAATCTAAAATGCAGTTGCACAGGTATAAAGAAGACAAGGTTGAGCTAATAATAGAGTGGTATGGCATTAATACTGTATGACTTTGTGGTTAGTTTGGGGTTATTCCTACCTCCTGGACATTTGCGTGTTCCTGTCCTGAAGGGAAAACCGGAGACAATTTGTGTGGGCCTGCGATGGTTTGTCAGTGGGCCAAGTTCTTCGAAAGTATGGCTGGAATGAGAAAGGGGACTTTTTGATTTACAGAGGAAAATTGTTCCTTCAGTTTTTTTTCTTCTGCCTCCTCTTACCTTCATATATTAATATAGAGATCATTATTTATCATTGTCACCACTCCACCTCTCTTTCTCCAGTGTGCCCCACTTCCTTCACTTAAATGCATCCATATGAGAGATCTTGAGTGCTTTTGTCTGTAGAGAGGTTTGCTCTGAATACTTTATCCCATCTTGGGCCCATTGCATACAACTTTGTTTGTGCCAGTGTCTAGTCTAGTCACCATTGTGCACAGCAAACCTTATGTCTATTCTTGTCATCTTTGTGTGTGCATTAAGAATAAGTAGAGCAGTAGTTAGGCTGAAGGACTGTGTAGGATCGTCTCTAGAGTGCTGCTGATGATAATTACTGTAGAGAGTGTGTCTCGAGGGACTGCAGGCCAGCTGCCTGCTTGCCTCCCTGCCTTACTGCCATACTGTCATCCAACACTTGCAGCTTTTTTGTTTTTTTTCCAGGGCAACCATGCAGTACTCAGATTATTTCTCTTCCTGTCAAGATGTCAGCACTATCATGACTTTCTTGTCTGAGTGCAGGATTAGAAATGGCTGAAACCATAACTGTTTCAATGATTAGTCCGAAAGGAATTTTAAAGTAGTGATATCTTTATATGGTTCACAGTATCTATTGTTAAGGTGGCAAATATATCTGTGCTCTGAGTTGCAGCATCTGGGGAATTGGCTAGTATAAAAGGTTTTGCAATACTGTAATTCCCATTTGACACTTTTCTTTAAGCCTTACTGTTTTCCTGTTACTCAACTTTGAAATAACAGAGTTTATGCAATAGCCTTGCATAAATATTAGCATTACAGAATGACAGTTAACTAAAATGTTCCTGTACTTTAAAATCTGTCAGTGATCGAATGTACCGTCCTCTCTGTTTAAATATTTTTAAAAAAGAAAGAAAAAAAGTAGTAGTAACGTAGGCCGGGCAGTTAATTGATGTTTCTTTTTTAATTAAAACAAAGTAAATTGAAAATGAAATGAAAGCAATAATTAAGAAACGGTAATTGCAACACTGTGATAAAGATTATTGTGCAGCATTTCCTTTGCAGTCACGCTGTTGTGTATCCTTGTTGTAAATCCATCACACTTCTTTTACAGTGGTACATTTTTGTTGCTCCCTAAAACCAAAACTTGGTGTTATATTTAAAGTTCAAGAAAATCTAGTGCAAATTTCCATGAATTACTTTTGTTCACTTTCATAGCATTTCTTTTTGTCTCACCCATGTTACTCAGAGAACCAGGGTTATATTGATGACCTTACGTTTCCAGATTCGGAAACTAAATAAGCATCAAATAAACATGATTTAAATATTGACCTGCAAAATTTTAAATAAGACTTCAGTATTAATCAACAGCCCTTACTTGAGGATTTTATGCCAAGGCACAGTGACCTCGTTATGGGGGTGCATGTTTGCTCAACACCATCCTACGTTACTTCACTATGTGGATTTTTACATTAATTTGTCTCCCATTTTTATATTGTTATCAGCAGTAAGAGCCCATCTTTGATACAGACTATTTGTCTGTGGATCTGCGACACAGTAAAATGTGCCTCAGGTTTCTTTCCATTCTCTGGTGTTTTGCCCAAGGTAACTGTCAGTGCCTGGAGGGCCACCTCAATCCCTACCTGACTTTCTCAGTATGCAGGGGTTGTTATTTTAGGAAGTCTGGATATCTTTTTCACCCTCGCTCACCCTTTCTTTGGGTGACAGTGAAGCCTTATTAGTTTGAATTTATTTAACTTTCCTGAGTACTTTTTCTAGACCACAACAGTGTTTCTAATAATATATGCATAAGTCAAAGATAGTTGAAGATGCCTCCTGTGGAGGAGAATAAACACTGACACTTTGGGTTTTTTATTTTCTTTTTTCAGATTAAGTAGACAAAAATTAATTGACATGGTAACTGTTAATGAAAATAGTCACTGGTACAGACACTCAATTAGTATGCTGTTTTATGATGCTGATGTATTTGTGGATGACTCTTAACCTCTGTAAAAATGAAACCTCAAGTTAGAATAATACACTGCAGACTAATACATGAAATTGTTTCATGCACAAACTTGCACTTGTGTAGTTGAGGTTGACTACACACTGGCATTACTGATGAGCATAAGAGCTTGGATACTTTGCAAGTATCTATATACATACCATCTGACCATACTGTGATGCGTCTTAGGTCACTCGGATCAAAGCATTTAGCTGTCTGGTTAATACGTGTTGGTGTGATCTGATGATACTTCCTATTAAGGTGTTTAACCTGGCCCTAGGAAGGGTCCCATTTGCCACTTTCTTTTAAGCCCATTATAGAGTAAAAGATTGACAGATGGAGTTATTCATTTAGGCAGCAGAGCTGATCCTCCTGGGGCAAACAGTTGGGTGGCAACGGAAGTGGATGTTTTAAGAGAGAGGGCCCTGCAGGTACCTGACAGCAGTCAAGTGAGTCGGCAAAACAGAGGAAACGTGTTTTGCAGCTTGGTTTGTTAAGGCTGTGTGAGATTTTCCGCTAAAGTGGACATAAAGGAGTGAGCGACAGGCAGAAAAAAAGAGTAAAGTTTTAAAGTCATACACATCAGCCAAGTTTTTGGCCAATACCACGCAGTACAGTTAATTTCCTGCCCTTCCTTTGAACCCCATCCACGCACTGTGAAAGAATGACATTATCAGAATGTGCTGCATTAGAGGGATATGGGTAATAGACTTGGAAGCATATATGTGTACAGTACAAGCTGTAATAGCTAAAACATATAAATAGTGTAGTATTACAAACAGTACTGCAGAGGTGACCTGCACATGCCCCTGTTTAGTGTAGGCCAGTATACATCAGCGTGCGCTGCTCTCCAAGAAAACAACCTATTTTGGCTGTAATGAAGTCTCTCGACAGGCTCTCACAAGAGCTGGAATGGAGAAAGCATGCTAATAGTGTGCTGTGGCACAGAGAGGATTGGTTTTGGCATGAATTGTGGATTACTGGTCTTGCAGTTTTGTTTTCAGTCGAGGTCCACCGATGATTGTAGATTGAAAAGGTTTAACTTGGCTATTGCCTATTTAAGGGACCATGTCAAGATCATTATCCTTTAATCACTAATAACCATTAAGTGCTAGTCGGGGTTACATTTTACTCCGTCTATCAGTAAATGGTTGAAAGAACATCTCTCTCTTTCAATTCCCTCACTCTTGTGTGTTCCCCCTTCGTGAATGATGGAGTGACTGATGACTTTAAAAAACACACAGTGGCCTTTTCACGCCCCATGAACCACTGAATCAAATTGCAGCCTAAAAATGCAGACACAGTCCATGTGCGTGCGCTCAAGTGAACAAAAAATGGCTTCTATTGTTGCCTGTTTGGTCCCTACTGTAAGAAGCTTTCAAAAATGTAGTTTCTGCTCCTCTGTCTTTATTCCTCTTGAATTCAAACTACATTATTCATTCACTGCGCACGGGTCTCACGCTGTTTGCAAGTGTGAGCAAGAAACATATAAACATGTTTGCTTGCTTGCAAACATTTTTACCATAATCTGAAGAGGTCCAAATAGTTAAACATGACTTAGTACGCAGAAGAACATGATTCTGTTATGGTTGTTTTTTTTTGTTGTTTTTTTACCACATCACAAATCCTTAGTCTGTTTATGAAAAAGTCTATAAATAATTTGTTAGACTTATGTCATAAACTTTAGACAAAATGGCATTGTTTTGTTTTTTTTCTTGCCATGAGTCATCGAGAAATCGACAATGCTTCCTTAAGCACAGTTCCTGGTTTGTAGCATTTGACGTTGTTGCATTGATCTTTTGACAGTCTGTTACTAACAGAGTTTCAATAGTACACAAAAGCAGTGGATTATGTCACAAGTGATCATTGTCTTCTACATTTTAGATCACTTATGTGGCCCTTATGCTCATGCAGGTGTCCCTGAATAACTAATGTATTCTCTAACAGCATCCCATCTCAGTTTAACTCGACTGAGTCAGCAATAACATATTGTGTTGCAGTCCTAATGTTATCCTGATGTAAGTTTAATCTTTACCGGGTAGACAAATAGAAATACTGAAGCATTCTTTCTGTGCCGGCCGTGATTTAGTTCATAGTTCTTGTTTTTCCTTTACTTTAATGGAGTTTCTCTTCTTAATGACTCCCCAAAGACCTTTGCTGTGAAAACATTTGCATCCAGGCTCACATACAAGCCTGCTGGTGCAGAGGGATTCTAACTCTAACACAGTCTATGTCTCACTGTCGCATTAAAAAGCCAATTTCTTTTTAATAGCAACAACAGCTGGAGCTGACAGGACCGGTGTCTTGCTGATGGAGCAAACGGCTTCTTAGCTGTCCTGCAGTTTAAGCCCAAATGCCTGCCTCATTACAGGAAAAGAGAGCGTAAAATAGTTGGAGAGGAGGGAGGAGAGGAGTAGAAGATATATCCTATACTTGCTATGTGTTGTTAGACATGTTTTGGTATTGTTTAATGTAAAGAAAACACAGCAGAGTAGACAGGCTTGGCGATGTTAAGGTGAGGGGAAAAAATTGCCATTGTTAGATGTGGTGGGAGCCTATTTGCACTATTAACTTTGTTTCATTTACACTTTTACTCTTTCTACCTCGATCTTTCATCTAGTGCACCTGGTTGAGTCCGAGGAGATGGCTGAATCTACAGGAGTACCAGAGCAAGAAGCTGATGCAAGAGAGTGGCGTAGCTGTCCAGCGCTTCTATGTGGCTGACACAGCTTCTGAGGCACTGGAGGCTGCAAAGAGACTCAGTAAGTAGAGGACACACATACAGAGACATGTGATTCACTTATGTCAGCAGCTGCAATACGTTGTTGTTTAATATTGGTTTGTACCAGTGCTCATTCGTGGATTTCACTGATACATTACTTGAAGCTGTATGTTCAATGATTATTTGGGATCTGTCACAGTTTTTCACATTTATGGTAAATGGCCTGTATTTGTATAGCGCTTTTCTAGTCCCTAAGGACACACCTGTCATCCACCCATTCACACACACATTCACACACTGGTGATGGCAAGCTACATTGTAGCCACAGCCGCCCTGGGACGCACTGACAGAGGCGAGGCTGCTGGACACTGGCGCCACCGGACCCTCTGACCACCACCAGTAGGCAACGGGTGAAGTGTCTTGCCCAAAGACACAATGACCGAGACTGTCCAAGCCGGGGCTCGAACCGGCAACCTTCCGATTACAAGGCGAACTCCCAACTCTTGAGCCACGATCGCCCCCAATTTAATGAAAAGCAAGTTTAAGGTCAGTCTCAAATAAACTGGTGAGTCTGTGTTATAGCGGTCAGAATTGTGTTATTTTCAATTATTTTCATGCAGTATAGATTCAGCAAGTGCACTTGACTGTATTGCATTTGTAGCTCTCTTTTAAACACAGATGTAGTGAGGCATAAGCTAATTCCTAATTATTCTCTTACTGTAGTTTTAATGAGTTAGTGTAATGGTAAACGGTAATTGTATTGCTGTACCCAGTAAAACCTTAACGGTCCTATTTGTGCCGCATGGCTCTTTGGCCCTGCTACCCAATGTGCAAATGGCTGTGTTTGCAATTTAACAAGGCTCGAAGTTTTATCATGTTAAATTCCATCTTTGCTGTTTGCGTACGTGTGGGAGCTTGTGTTTTTGTGGTAGTGCCTGCTCAGTTTTTCATCACGGCATTCATCCATACTAATTTGTTTCGCAACCTCTCATATGAAGTTTCATATATAAGTGTCAAGCTTTTGTTTGGGTGTGTGTGTGTTGTATAAAATTCAACTTGCTGCCTCACACAGTCATACAATGTAAGGTAGTGGCCAAAATTGTGATTTTTCTTTTTCTGTTTTTGTACTTGTGGTACAAATTTTCACAGATGCATTGTAAGCACAGTGTTAAGCACACATACATATGTGTGTGAACCTACATCTGTCCTCTACCTTCCCTGTTCTACTTTCCTTTCACACACCAAATTGTCCAACACGTATAGTGTGTATTTCCACCCCCAGCTTTATATTTTATTCAGTGTCCTCTCTAGCTACAGCAGCAGCTTTCTGATAGTGCCTCCAGGTTGGTTGTCAGCCAGTGAGGTGCCACTCTTACTGCTGCCTTTGGGCTCAAGCGCCTGGGGCGCTGCTTTCAGTGGCCCTGGTTAAGATGCTGGCAAAGATAAACTGAATAGGGGAAGAGAATATATATTTTCATGACAGTATCTAGAATGTATTGCTTGGTAGGGGATGAAATGGAGAGTCGGAAAACTTGGACAGAAAAGTTCGAAGGGTAAAATGTAATTTTTCTGCACTTACATAGCTTATTTTACACATACCTGAATTTTAAGGCCATGTTTTTCTTGTTCACTCATTAACAAACACATTAAAACACAAATGGCAGCGTTCACCTGCCATCAGGAACAACTTGGGGTTCACTCTGTTGCTAGCTCTGCCATTAGTTTACATTCCACACTACCACCTAAATTACAGCACAACAGTGGAATGGACAGTCTAATGAAACCATCAGACAGCCTTAAAGGCATGTGTGCTCTCAATTCAGACAGCATTTGTCCATTGACAGTACATGCACTCACCAACCATTCACATATTCAGGTTTTCTTTGTCATGCAAATACTGAAAGGTGATTTAAGTGAGTTTCAATGTGGCATGGTTGTAAGTGCCACATTAGTTAATGGGCTGGTCCGTGTATTTCAGGAACTGCTGAACTACTGGGATTTTTCCGCACAACCATCTCTTGTATTTCATAGAGAATGGTATTTAAAAGAAGAAATATCCAGTGAGCAGCATTTCTCTGGAGAAAAATGACTTGTTCATGTCAGCAGTCAGAGGAGAATGACCAGAGTGCTTCTAGCTGACAGGAACGAAACAAAGAATCACTCGTTAGAACCAGGATATGCAGAAGACCGTCTCTGAAAGAAAAACATAATAGAACCTTGAAGAAGATGGGCTACAGCAGCAGAAGACCACACCGGGTGGCACTGACTCATTAAAGTTAGAGAGAAGATTGGAAAAACATTGCCTGGCTTGATTCTTGATGTCTGCTGCAGCATTTGGGGGTGGCAGCAGCTCAGGAGGTAGAGCAGGTCATCTACTGATTTGAAGGTTGGTGGTTTGATGCCAAACATCCTTGGGCAAGATACTAACCCCAAGTTGCTCTGTGATGCATCCATCTGAGTATGAATGTGTGCCAATGTTAGAGCACTTAAAGCAGGGGTGGGCAACTCCAGCCCTCAAGGGTTGATGTCCTGCAGGTTTTAGATCTCACCCTGGGTCAACACACCTGAATCAAGTGATTAGTTCATTACCAGCCTCTGGAGAACTTCAAGACATGTGGTACGAGGAGGTAATTTAGCCATTTAAATCAGCTGTGTTGGATCAGGGATGCATCTGGTGTGAGTAGGTTAATGTGACATGTTGTATAAAGCGCTTTGAGCGCTCCAGGAGAGTAGAAAAGCGCTATATAAGAATCAGTCCATTTACGAATTACATTTGGATTGTGGTCATATGGCATAAACAACTTCCATCCTGCCATCATCAATTAAAGTGCTAATAGTGAGGAAATGGGTTTGCATTATCTTGGTTCACTCTTAGTATCAGTTTAGCATTGTGGCCTCCACAGTCACCAGTTCTCAATTTCATGTAGTTTTATTGATCTTATTTCTTATCATATCATAAACAAATCGCATGAGCAGTCACAAAATTATGAGCTGAAAATTGGTAGGAACACATTCAAATTACAGCTCCCGCAGCTGACTGGGACCTTTTTTATGTTACTAATGCATTTCCAGTGTCCCTGACAACAAATATGTTAACCCAAGTTTTTGCAGTAATTTCAAGTCAGCTTGGTTAACCAATCCCTTGCTTCCCATAGTCCCTCAGAGCAGCTTTGCCCTAATATCTCTATTCATGCACTGGGCTTTGGTTGGTCCTTATCTGTGTATGTCTTGCAGTTTTTGTGCCCTTTGACTACTGCTGGCTCGCTAATAAAGCATGCAAGTGAGCATCCACATATGGTTCATTTCTTCAGACACACACTGACTGACTTTGTCTGGGCCATTTTAGGTCATACATAAATGTGTTAGAAAGTAAAAAAGGCAGAGATTAATAGTCTTTAGTTGAGATTTGTGGTGCTGATATACAAGCCGAGGCTGTGCCAAGCTTTGTGTCTGAGGCTGTGATGGGAAGGCAGGGAATGGAGCCAGCCTAGGATGAAGATCTATTTCATGGCTTTCCACTGTTGAGGACACGTGGTATGGCTCTCTACAAAAGATATGGATGTTTGGGGTATCTGAGCTGATCAGAGTGACTCACATGGATTTTGATGTCCTGCTGCGAACCCCTGACGTACACACAATTGAATGAACTCATCAAACATTGAAGCACGGGCACAGATGAATGACATTCATGGAGTAGGCTTGCTTCTATGAGCACACAAACACTCAAACATTCACACCAACTAGTACACTCCTCTCTGCTCTCCTCTCTTAACCGTGAAGTGGTTAAATTGGCAGTTCAGTCACAGCAATGTTACACAGGAAAAAAAACTCTCATTCCTCTCATGGACTGTGGAGTGGTCCAGCTCTGGTAAGGTGGGCACAGACCGATTTGTTCTATTGCTGCTGAGGACAAACAGATTTTATCCTTCTCTATCAAAGCATTAAAAACATGTATCTGGAGCAGACTTTTAATTCGCTTTAACTTGAATGACACTCTTAGGGGAGAGTTTGCATTGCGTCAGATGGGTGATTCGCTACCAGGTAATGGCTCATAGAAAGTAGAGTTTGATTTCTTTAGTGTTGTACTGGGTGAGTCCTGCAGGGAGCTTTTGTGATGGCTGGTCCACTGGGACACTGAAAACGTTACCACACTAACTGCTGCTGTCGGTCCAAAACCAGTGACCCACATCCACTATTCACATTCACAAGCTACTAATTTTTGTATTTTGTGTGTGTATATGCATGTACAGATTACAGTTTACATCTACAAATTACACTTTTCCATCTAAGTATTTCTTAATCTAACCTTAATATGTAAATACTTTAAATGAAAGTTAGAGTTTGTACCATATTGCCTGATAATGCCTGATTTGGAACAGATTGTTTTCTTTAGGTAGATTTTCATCACCATAACCCAAAAATTTTAATATGCAAGTAGGAAATCAATCCTGTCATTTGAAGACTGCATCGTCTCAGATGCTGTGCCTGGAGCGACCCCCTGCTTGGGCTTACAGCAACCTGATGCTCGTATTCCCACGGGGATCACTTTGAGCTTCCACCTTCCACATCTGTTCTTTTTGTTCCTTCAGCTCCTGGTGCTTCTCGACGTTCTCATGCTCCTTCTTGGGATTACCACATCTATCACTGCTAATGTTTTTTGCTTGTCAGCCACCACCATGTCACCGTGGAACTGCTTAAAGTTGAATTCCTGCAGGATCTTAGCTCTGCTGTTCTCGAGCAGTTTTGCTTGTATGTTCCGGGTGGATTTTGGTACGTCTTGCCTATATTGGACAGAGAGCTTTTTGTACACTATCCTTGCTATATAACCGATCAGCTGCAGACCAGTTTTATTTTATATCTCCTTGAGTTTATTCAGATAAATTGCATAACACGATCTTGTTACAATGGAATGTTCTCCTGGGAAACTTTGCGCCCTGGCATTCATGTGGATGTTAGTTTGACACATACTGCTTACCTAAGCATTGTGCAGACAAAGCACAGCACACTATAGCAATGACGCTTTCCATAGGGACCCCAAGTAGGACAGCGTGGCCTGCCTCAGAGTATCACAGGCTCACAATTGTGTACAAAGCCCAAGGTGTTGACCCAGCTTTCAAACTCATCAGAGCCACCTTTAATCCAAAATTTAAGGTGCAGGCCAGAGATGATTCCTATCTAGGAGCCACAACCCAGCAGTTCACTGGGCCTAAAAGATCTTTGGGCAACATCCTACGCCAGAAACAGCACATCCCAGATATCCTGTGTCCATGCCAAACAGGGCAAAGTGGTTTTAGTGAAATTAAAACCTAACTAGAAGGAACAGTGCCATCTTAAAAGCAAGCAATCATACTTAATATAAACACCATTGCTATTTTTTGTTCTGCATACTGCACTTTATAAAGACAGTTTAAAGAAATAACTTTTTAGTGCATTTTTGAAAGCGCTGTTTCTTATCTGCTAAGGCCTAAAACTTTCATAGGCAGAGATTTTTCACAAATGCTTTGTTTGAGATGTCACAGTAACTGCAGTAATGAATATAGATTTTGTGTTTGCCTTCGAAGCAGATTTGCACGGCCATGCACACAAATATACAAACACACATACCTGTGCCCTGCTACTGCCAAAGAGAATATGATTATGCAGTCCACTTTGTGTGTCGCCACCCGCCTGACAGATGCATCTGCAGAGCAAATCTTGATGGATTTTCAGTCTGAATTCTAAATCAAAACCACATTTTCCCTCTCTTTTCTTGGTACGAAAGCCCTTCATGTCTGCCATTTCCTCTGCCTCCCACAGAACTCGTTCATTGACAGAGCAGTGATGGGAAAAAACATCGGTCTGGATTCTTATCTTAACCGCATGTTGAGCCTGTGTGATGAATGGGAGCAACATATACTTGTGTATATGTACAGCTTACATCAGATGGCAAAGTGTTCTCTTTTAGCATTGTCATCTTCCTGACTTTCCTTTCAGAAATTGTGCTGCAGTCATATTCTCTGCGTCCTTCATTTTTCCCTTTCTTGTTTTCAGTTTTATACTTTAATCTTTTCGTACTCCTCGCTCACCTCAGTCTCCCTCTGCTGCTCTCTTCCTCTCTTTGTGCTTAGCACAGCCTCACTGCCAGAATGACAATTAACAGAGGAAGGAAATATTTTAATTTATTTTTTTTCCCACTGCTATGAATATTCAGTGTAAACAGTTTTTATGCATGGCTGTCAAATCTCATGTGTGCTTATTAAAAGGATGGTTGGTTTGATATGTTGGCTTACTGAATAATAGCAAGCTACCTTGACATTAGCCAACCCTTTGATGAGGCAGGTTTATGTGTGTGTTTATGCAGTTTTGCAAATTTGGTTATTCTTGTATATTTTGTGATGTTGCTGGATAGGAGAGGGAACGAGAGCTCTATGGGATGTTCCCAGCTCACAGACACATTTACATTGGTTTCCACTTTTTTCCCCTCTGAAGTTGAGGTACTTTAAAAGCACTCAGATTGTCGGATGACATAGACGTCAATCTCAGAATAAAAACCGTGTGTGTGTGGGGGGGAGGGGGAGGGGGTTATTCTATATATAGTGGTTTATGTTCTTAGAAGTGAAAGAGGCTCTTTTGTTGGGCAGGATCTATTGTACTCAAGGGAAAGAAGCTCATATTGTTTTTTGTACGTATTGTATCAGTAAAACTAGCTTCCATACATTTTGTTGAACTTTGAAGTGAACAAAAAACCCAAAATAAACAACAGCTAAATAACAACCTAATTACAGCTGCATACAATAGTTACATGGGCTGTAAAAGCCAAAAATTCTGTCAGATGTGGAAATTTGCAAAAGTCTTAAGCCACCCCTCATTTTTTAAAAAGTATTTTGTTAGGAAGATTTTTATTTTAATTTTAAATTGTTCTTTGGGAATCACCTTGTTGGTGCTGGTACTGTTTTTATGCTTGTCAAACTCCGCTGTTTTTGGCTTTTTTTTTTCCTAGATTCATTGCTAATGGGAACAAATTTGTTTTTGTGATAGGCTGCTAGTATCAAAATTATCAAAATAAAATAAACTGTTTACGGCAATATTTTTTCATCGTTTTGATGGTCACTGTAGTGGCTGTATTAATTTCTTAAAGTGCTCTCTTTCTCTTGTAATATAACCACACTACGGACGGACAAGCGCCTGTTTTTATGTGTTGTCGTTAGCAACAACGACGGTAAAACCATCGCGTGTCCGCTTGTTTATTTTCCATATAAACCTTTCACAATAAAGCTCAAGATCCTGTTGAGACTTTTCAAAATAAACTGAATCACGTGAAAGATGCAGAGTGTTTACGGATGAGAAGTAAAAAGGAGCTGTCAGGTGCTAAAAAATAAACCTTGGACTCAAACGTTAGAACAGGCTTTTCCCCGCAGCACGGCGTCTAATGAATACTCACAAAGAAAACGGCGGCCGTTACAACTTATGTCTAAAAATGTATCGTTTCAAGCATCGGTTAAAACACTCGACTTCAGGTACATGACGCGCAGCTGGAAACACTTCACGCAAGTCGAGCTGCCCGAGATTCACAGAATTTACAGAAAATGTTAAATTTTTGTGATTTATATCGTTATCGGGACGATAGATGTCTTGTATCGGGATATGAGATTTTGGTCATATTGCACAGCCCTACAGTAGTATTATAAAATACTATATTTTTATCACATGCATGACAACATGATCATAATTCGGTCGTGGGGAAAAAAAAGTGTCCCGCTGTATTTCCTGTTCACTCCTTACTTGAATGATCTTTAAACCTTAGAGCTTTCATCAGACTGTCATGCTCTAACCAAACCTTAACCGCCACATCTCCGTATCTCAAGTTTCCATACGCAGCATAACCTCATCAAAGCTCAACCTATATTTACGGTATGTTGAACCAACACTTTCTGTACAATTCATATGAAATATGCTTAGTGTAGTGAATTCAGAAACTGTGCTTCCAGATGCAGTAAATGAATTAAATGTAGGTTATATGCTCGTTTAGATGATTGGTGTTTGTATGTGTAATGTTGCTCCAGCAGCCAGTTTCTGATATAATCACTGCAACCATCCTAGTTTTGTGTGACTGGTTTTGAACTGTCTTTTTTTTTTTTTTTTTGTATCAGATATACGTTTGATTTGTAGTACATGCTCCATCCGTTCAACATCGGAAGAATAACAGCATGAATGAGCATTTTGTTTTTCATCCATTTTTCGTGGAATCTGGATTTTCAGGGTCGACTGAGTACTTTGTGAGTGCTTAGCTGATTTCCTGCACAGCAAGTTTAGCATTTTCTTTTTCAAGTTTTCTTCAACAAAATTGGAACAAAACAAAAAAAAAGGTCTTTCCATTTCTGAACTACTTGGCTCCTGTAATTGTTGCTTGCAGGTGTATTATTTATATTTGTCTTTCTTCATAATTCAGCAAAATGTGGAAATTCAACAAGAGTATATTTGACAGACTTTAGGTAAAGCACCGCTTTAGGCAAAGCACCACTTCTGTGTAGATGCCAAAATATATGTAGGAAAGGCTTGATATTTCAGTAGATGCTGAAACGGTTACTGCTGACATTTTGATTCACTATTTGTTTAACAATTGTAGGATTGAACAAGTTATTTTACTGCTATTTTATTATCAGTATTATTATTGCATTATAACCACGTAACAAGCATTGCATTAAAGCATATATTGAAGCTGTTAACATTACATTAAAGTCTGTTATTTCAGGTGGTATCATAATCATATAATAATCTTTCATTGCAGGAGCAACTGTAATCATTTTATACACATTGCATTTTGGTGCTTATTAAAGAGTTGAAGCTCGGTCAGTTAATTGATGGTCAGAAGCTTCGTCCGGCGCGATGTCCGGCCGATCTATTGAGTAAAGTGGCCTAGAGCTATGGAAAGATTGCATACAGGCTTACAATACATATATCACATATAATCTAAAAACAGGCCTGAATAAAGGCCTGAGTGTATTCAACAACCTGCTGCGTTTGAGTTTGTTTGGTAACAGATGACTCAGAATAAGTCAGGAAGTATACTTCTGAAATGTCTTTGTTTCCTCTGTAAAGTGTGCATTTTTTGGTGGTTATTTTGAGGAGCTGTCTGGATGAGGCTATTTGAATAACCAGGTTGTTCATTGTTATCTTTTTCTTTTGTATTCTTTTATTAAGTTTTAAGTAGTATCATTTGATTAAAACATTTATTCAATATATTACACATATAGTTTCAGTTGTGTACGTGCGTGCCTTCGGTCTGGTGGAAAGGTTACAAGGTTTAGCTGGTGAGGTGAGAGGTGAAACTGAGTGCATTTCAGGTCAACACAAACGCACACCCACACGTCAGACGTGTTGATACATCACAATAGTTCATTAGTCTTAACTAAACTCCTTACAGTCTTACAAGGTATGACATAACACACACATACACTTTTGCTGGTGATGCGAATGGTTCCACTTCCTCTGGCAGGGTGCAGAGAAACATTTACACCTCCAACTGAGCCTGGCGCTGCTGCATGAGATCATCTAGAGGGTACCATATGCCTCTACACCAACCCCACACACGGCCTAGCCAGTGCCATCTGTCACGAAAATGCACTTTTCCACCATGGGCATCACCACAAGTCATTTTGAGGAGTTCCTTATCCAACCATGACGCACCTCACCTGAGTCCTCCATCACGCTCCCCTCCGATCTGTCTAGACTGGCCTGTTTGCCACCAGAAATTCTGTGCTGTGCTTTCTGTGTTTATTTTTTTTGTTCTTATTTTTATTTAATATTAGATAATTGGGGTGTTTGTCGATCATTATAGCTGCTTGAACATCTTGTTTTATTGTAGCTTTATTTCTTAATGAACATGGGACATCGTTGCATTGGATTAATACAAAAGGGTGAGCATGAGGCATTCTTAAAATTCCCTATTACATCAGATTTGTTTTTTTCCTAATGAATAATGCAAGTAAAAATGTGTGCTGGTTAAATCTTAGTGAAAAATAATTTAACAGCAATGATTGTATGTGTGTTCAGTTACTGTTCAATTATAAAGTGCCAGAACTGCATAAAGTCATTGGGGCTAAACTGACGGGCTAGAACTTTGTTGTGAAGGTCAAGATTTCTTATTCAGCTGATCACACCTTCATAGCTGATAAATTGTATGACTCGACAGACTTGGTGGTAACACTCGGCAGCCGTGTGCTGTTCACACTGAGGATCTAAAAATGAAGCAAACAGATCAGGCTCGGGTGGTTTCTATTTCTTTCCAAACCTTCACACCTTCCTGACATTTCACCAGGCTTAATGCTCCGCTATGGTACTTTGTAGTGTAGTTGGGGGATATGACTAATTACTCGATTCAATGGTTAAACTAGGTAGACTAGTCTGTCAAACTAGTGCCATTACACAGCTTCTTTTTTTTTCCCCAGTGAGGCAGTAAATGTTACATTATAGCAGACTCCACTGATGAAAGTCGGTATTTTTGTTTGCAAAAGTCAGAAAATGGAGCACAGACTTTTCTAAGTGTTAAAAATCACTGCTTTAGTCAGCAAAGCCTGGCAGGTTGGAAATGAGGTCTTTCTTTTTCAGTATGTTATTTTCTTAAGTAGCAGTGTTTCTTGCACAAATAGGTACATTTAACGGTCATCAGAGGGAAACCCAACCTGCCACCTCGTCTCAGAAATGAACATCTGCTGTAAATGGCACTATATGAAGCGATATTTGTAAGCAAGGTCTGGATGAGTCAAAATTGAGTACTTTGGCCATGATCACCAAAGGTGTGATTAGAGTAAATATGGTTTACAATTTTATGAAAAGAAAAGCTTGAAGAATTAAAGTGAAAAATTCTCGACTTTAAGCCTCTAAGGCAGCTACTGTAGTGGCAGAGGAAACATTGCACGGATAGAGGGAAGACGGCATTTGTTTAAAGAGCAGTAAATACTGGATGCAAATGTCATGCAGTCAGAGGATGAAGTAAAGGCCTGAATGGAGAATCATCCTGGGAAGTTATGAGTGGAAACATTTTGGATTCAGCACCACAGATCGAAAGGGTGTGGATGGAGGAAAGACAGTTTGCTCTTTTGTATAAAGGCAACTGTCTTGCATCGACACAACCACAATAACATATCCAACACTGCATCTTAGCTTGCCATTGAATTGAATTAGTGGAAATTTTACTAAATGAAATGAATTCTACATCTTAAGTAGTTTAAAATTAGGTTACATGAGATGCATTCAAATGAAGTGAAATACATTTCATTATCTTTTCTTTAATTCAAACTTGAATGAAAAATGAATGCGAGTGCCAATCCAACTGTGTTTTTTTTTTTTTCTTCTTCCTTTTTTGGATTTCAACCAGAGAAATAAATAGAAATCTGCACATATTGCTGACTTCTCGAAAGCTTGTGCTTGGCAGCTACTACACCTGACCTGCATGAAACAGACTGTGAACTAACAGATTTTATATGCATAAATATACATTAAGCAAAAATGGTGAAAATTGAATTGATGAACAAACTGCAATGCATGTAATTGAATCTAACCCACTGTACAAACGTGAGCTTTGATTGACTTGGTATCATATATGTATTGTAGGACTTGACAATCAGAAATATGTTGAAACCTTGTCGTGGGCTTTGAGTATTTATATGGCACATTAGCGTTACTCATGCTTCAGTTCACTTGAGCTCTTTTATTCCTTTGTGTCCCAAAACTTGTGCAGTTGTAGAGCCATTATCTGAATAATACTCAGCCTAAATTGCATGTTTTATTAAGGCTATTCCATGATTCATTGAGCAGTGAATTTGTAAGAAGCAACGCAGTGATATTTTCTCTCTGTTGTGTGTGTGTGTGTGTGTGTGTGTGTGTGTGTGTGTGTGTGTGTGTGTGTGTGTGTGTGCGTGTTCTCTCCAGTTCACATCCAATTTTTGCCTACCTTGATTTGGATAGCAGTGCTGTGTAAGACCTGGGTCTTTTGTCATCAAATTCTATTATACTCAGCTCTGTGTGTGATAACTCTCCCGTTCTATCAATGACAAATGTTTGGACATATCTTGCACTTCAATAGAGGGTTGAAAACGGGGGGAAAAGGTACTGTACACATCGCGTGCACATGGGGCCCTTCTTCCTTTTCAGCGAGGGACAGACAAATATTTTACTGTCAAACATGGTTAAAACACGGAAAATGGCCAGACCTCTCCTCGCTGTGCACATCCTCCCTTCTCATTCACACTGTCCCCACTGGAGCTGCTTCATGCACTTCAACATTTCAAGCGCCTTTTAAGACCACTTTCATCTTCCCCCTTCAGAAAATGAGGCAGAGTCTCTGGTGAAAAGCGCTGACAGTAGCAGTTAGCGTTGAGTAGTGTTGGCTCAACCACAGCTCTTTTTCTTCTGTCTTTGTCTGAAGTATTGAGAGATGAGACGACCCTCTCAGAAGTTGGTCTGTGTGACTGTGTAGACCAGCTGGAGCCCTCATTGCGTCCTCTCCTCGTTGGTCTGCTGGACAGAGGACACCGAAGCAGCTGCTCATCTATCAAGCCACTTGATGTTACAACGGGTTCTCGCACTTCATGAGAATATGCAGCCTGAGCCTCTGAATTTTGCGCTTGTTTCGCTGCCATCTTTGTGCTCTTGCTGCCAGCAATTTCCATCAGAGTCTTTGTCATTTCCACCTCTACTGTTTCCAGTGTAAACATTATGTGGTGAGTGGAGCTGTGCTGAGATTGGGTCTGTTTGGTGTCAACCATTCAGATGGGTGAGCTTGTGAATCACTGAACAAACACACAGGGGAAGATGTATTTGCTAGCTCACTACCTCTTTTTTGACATGCAAGCCTATATATGAAAGAGCTGTTTAAGTGGTTCATGTCTTGAGTCTGTGGCTTCCAGATAGACATTTTTTTTGAACACACCACTATCTTTTGGATATTTAATGTTTGCTGACCAACAGTGCATAATTAATAATACTCAGTCTTTGTGTTGACTGCACAGTGTAATGTATAGTTTGCAGTAAAAACATGATTGGAAAATCCGTCAGGTCATTGGCTGCAGCTGCTAAGAGACTGATATGAAATATTTGTGCCCAAATGATAAGAAACTGACAAATTTGTAGCTGTTAGCTGTAATTTGGCATGCCTCAGCCTTTTCTCCAATTTCCCTTAATAATAACTTCTTGATTGCCATCCTACCACTGAGACCATTTCTGATGAGGGTTAAGGGCAAGTCTTTCAGATACAAGTCATCTTTTGTCTTCTACTTGTCCAGTTTCCTCAATATTTTTTAAGAACGCACTGCACACCATGCCGAGATGTGCCACATGTTTGGGTAATAGCACTTTGGAAATCACCGTGCTGTTCCAAAAATATTTTATGCCTGTCAGACTGTTATCTTTGGCAGTTTTCCTAGAGTCAAATAATAAAATGAGAACAAATTGTGTTTTGGCAAGAGGCTTAAGTGCCTAAAGATACAATTTAAAATGGGTTCTTTGGTAAATTGTCTGTTATGTGTAGAGACAATCCTGGTTCATCCCATTTAGAACTTGTTGCACACGTTCTAAATGGGATGAGTTACATAGCTCTTAAATTGTGATTGTGAAGTTAAAACAGCATTGGAGTTTCTTATGTATTGAAACCACACAGTGCGCTGTTGCCTTCTTCTTTAGTCACTCTTTTCAGCCTTGTAATGTCTTTGTCACAGAACTATCCAGTTATATATGTTGTATACTATATACGTGTGAAAGTGTCTTTTTTCTTTTCTTCCACAATACGTGTTGACTTTATTCATATTTAAGTCGTGAGTGTATTATAGCATGAGTGTGTTTTGAGTGTTTTGAGACGTACAATGCAAAACTTTTTTTTTTTTACTGTACATTTGTTTATTTTTCTTTCCCATATGATTTTTCTTTTTCATTCGTCCCTTACTTCAGGCTGTTGTTGCTCACTCCTACTCGCAGCTCCCCTTATTTTTAGTATTTCCTAAACACCCCCTCAAAATGTGCCCAGACCTTCTGTAAAATCATCATAGATGGTACTCATTTGCCAGTTTAATCACATCGGAGGGGATAAGTAAACAAAAGCAGGTTGTTAGCTGGAGCCAACTGCAGATATCTGCGTCTCACTCACTGCAGGGCTCCTGCTGATGGACTGAACAGCTCTCGCCCCTCCATAGTGCTGCTCTGTCACACAGGAAGACAGATGTTAGCCTGCAGTTTTTCACTACCTGCCAAGATAACACGCATAGCACGCAATGAGGAGAGAAAGTGGGGGTGGGGAGGGGGTGTGAAACAAAAGGTTATTAACACAGACACAGCGACCCGCCGACTTGGAGACAAAGCAGAAAACCACCCGTAGGCAGCATGATAGCCGTGAAGACACATGCGCATAAAAACGTCGAGAATTTTCAAGCACAATATGAGCGTTCCAAAATAAACAAGCAGATGCACATTACACTGCCCTCTCCAAGGACCTGTTGTTATCCATTACATTAGCTGGCTCTTAGGTCTTGCGTTGGTTTTAAAAAGGGGGAAAAAAGCAATGCATCTGAAATAGTCTTAACAGCTGTAAATAGGCTTTGCAGGGTAAAGCAGCCTGTCTCTCAAAGAGCTGATTTCCGTAAGCAGCTTAGTGTTTCCACCTCCTCATTACGCACCACAACCTTTTCATGTTGTGGAATTATTTTTCACACGTCTTCTCTATCGTATTAGGATGATACTAATGTGCCAGTGAGCGTGCCGCCTATTGTTTGTTGTCAGGGCACATCGGGTAAACATGGGGCACCTGGTCGTGCCGGAGTTGAAAGTAGTTCGAGCAGATACAGAAATTGTGGAGTAAAATGTGCAAGCTCGGCTGTGCTTCATTGTAGTGAGCTCCAGCCATTAGATACGTTTCATTAGTCATCAGTGGAATTGGCATTGCGTTCCTCCTGCCCACTAATGCAGCAGCAGATGTCTGTAGATTTTAGAGTTTTTCTCTGCAGTTGTTAATGCTGAAGTGAAGAAATTGTATCAGTCAATAAAAGGGCCTCTCAGCTAGTTAAACTTTTTTTTATTTATTTTTTACTCTTTTTCTTTTTTTTCTGGCGATCTTGTCTTTAACAAGTTGATTTTTTTTTTTTTTTGTGTTAACTGTTTCCCGATGAGCCTCGATACAAGTAAATGTCTTCACCCTGGTTTTTGCTCCGAGACGAATGATTCGCCCTGCAGATATCTCCATGGTCATTTAGCACCCATTGCTCCACAACACCATTATCATTATGATCACCCTTCTGCTTGCATGGCAATTAAAAAAAAAAAAAGAAAGAAAAAGGGGGAAAAAAGACTGAGAGGAGACCGGGGGCATCTCAAGTTGTCATTAGAGGTGCTGTCCTGTGTCTGAAATTCAGGTGGACTTGTCCTCTAATGAGGACTCAGCTGTCATGCAAGCCGTGACTGGAGGAGTGTCACAAAGAGGTGCCATTGTTGGTCAGGGAAACTGATATTCTTTTTCCACTGAGTAGCACCGAGATGCATCATTAGATGCAGAGACACATGGACACTGGGCTTAACCAGACAAGACAGTGACATGATAATTATTTATTTAGTTGTAGCGAACAAAGAGGATAAATGTTGCAGTCTTTGGCTATTTTGGTGTTCAAATCTGTTTGTTAGAGTCTTGTTAGGCCCATATATCTGGTTGAACTGACGCGCCAGTAGTAAGAGGGCTTTTACCAAGCGCGCTTATGATTTATAAATGTTGGTTGACTTTTCAACCTCAACTGAACAGGCAACATATTCTGCTTAAAGAATTTCAAGACCATTATATGTCAAGGTAGATGCAAAACAGAGAGATTTTATTTTCCTGTCTCTCCTTTTGGTTCACTTGCCATCGCTGCATGAATAGAAAACCATTTAATGTCTGACCTTTTCACAGTCTGGTAGAATTGGGGGAAAAAAGGTAAAAGTTTAGAGAAAGCGGAACTTTTTCCAAGATAATGTCAGCTTTATCTGCTGCGCTTACAGCCCCATCTTCTAAAAATCTGTATTCCTTTGTTAAAAACAATGATTTTACTGTATTCAATTAGACATTTGATGGCACAAAGAAAAATTGTCGAATACTGAAACTGGGAAATTTCATTGTTATTTGACTAGTGTGCTGATTTTAAAGTGCTAGCCCTGTAAGAGACAGGCTGTCCCAGGTGTATCCCAGCCCTGAATGGGATAAGCAGGGAATGATGGATGCATGCCGACCAGTTTATAAAAATCTTTTGCCGTTAACAAGTTATTTATGAGCACAGCTTAAAAAAACTAAAAAAAAGTTTGATGATTTGTCTCTGTGTTGTTGTTTTTTAATTAAATTTAGGCTTTAAATGATTCGCAAATGATTTCCTTTTGTTTTGATTTACATTTTACATCGCATTCCAGCATTTCTGGAAATGGGAGTCGTAAATGAAATCATTATGCAAGCAGTCATTAAACATGACCCGCTCTGTGCACTTGCCCTAATGGTGCCTAAGTGTAATTAAAATAAAATGTGTTGATAAGGCTATTACACTAGGCATTTTACAGAACTAAGCGCTGGCCCTAAATTTGCCTTTTAATTCACATGAAAGGTAAAAACCCGGCGCACATATTCACTTTTGTGCTTAAACAATTAGTAAAGCTTATTAGATGGTTTCTTTGTTTCGGATCATTAGTTTCCTGCGTTGCCTATGGTGCTGTAGTAGATTATGAGTCCATTTTCACAATATTACTGATACATAGTTGTGACACAGCCAAAAATCACTGCGGCAAAGTGACTCATAAACTAGAGTCGACAGAGTCACTAGCTTTCTTGACATCAATATGCAGCTGACAGCATAATTGAAGTTATTTAAAGGTACACTATGTGCTTCTAGATGGAAGCAAATGGAGGTGCAGATTGTTTTGTTTTTTTCCTCCTACTTATCGTAAAATAGCTCTATACTGGGAAAGTATAATTGTGCCTACGCTACTTGTTTTAATGATCCTGTAGACTGACATTTCCGGCCTCTTCTTTTTTTTCTTCTTCTAAAGAACAGATTCCACCTGTTCGACAGCAATCAGCGCTGTCTGGCATCATAATCGAGCACAGATGTTGAGGGTTTGACTGCGTTTCTTTTTATTTTTTTTATTTACTGTCTTTCCTCTGGTGTTAATGGTATTTATCCATAGGAAGGCTGAGACTCAGACTGGCTGTGTTTGATTGTAGCTGTTCGTGGCTTGTGTTTGTTTTCTCCTTACTCCCAAGAGTTTGATTAGTCTTCCCCATTTAGCCGCCGCATTACTTTCATTACAGCACACGAGTGTCGGGGAGGGCCACCCTGATCTTTTTCTCTCTCCTTGCAGATGGTAGCCTCATCTTACTCTCTCCGGATTGGCGCATAGCCCGCATCTGTCCCTTACCAGGCAGCATTCCCCCTCATGGCGCAGCCTCGAAGGCTTAATTAAATATCAGACCAAAGCTAACTGTGCTGTTGGCCGCTCATGAGCTACATGCAGAGGGAGGAGGGTGGGGGAAGAGAATAGCCTTTCAAAGTGCACAGAAAGAACGGGGTGAAAGAGACACCGACTGCAGAAGTAACGTCCTCTTTGCCAGCTGCCTTCACTGGCAAGCAGACTGGGAGTTGATTTGCTCTCATTACTGGGAAATAAGTAAAGCCTGAGGATGATGACCGCATTACTCAAATTGCATACGATGAGATCGGAGATGTTGTGCAATGTTAATCTCCTTCCGTGTGTCCCCAAGAAATGGAAAATAAATGAAGATGAAAATCTAGCTCCATTTCTTCACAGAGGGCCATGCATGATACAAATGGAAGCAGTTAGCTGATTATGAAACACTGTCTCCCTCCGACTAAGAAGAGGATTCTCGTTCAGCTGATAAGCAAACTAATATCAGTCTGAGGAGATTTTTTTTTAAAATTATTGTGGCTGGATAACAGAAAGGGATTGTTCACTTAGCCAGTACTGTAAAGAAAACATACAACAAAGCAACGTAATCAGAACATAGAAAATGTTCCTGTGATAAAACACCCACCTGTGTCACCTTTCAGATGTTTAGAGCTAAATATTGCATTTTTTCCACTGTGTGAACATCTTGAGCTGTGACTCATCAGCAGCGCTTGCTGGTGTCTTTATTAACTTCAGACACGTGCCCTTGTTTCTGCTTTTTCTTTACAGTTTGACATAAGAAAACTTTGACTTGTTTCAGATTTTTTTTACATTTTATTACTCCTTTTCCATCCTGTCCTCACGCTGCTCTCATTATGGACCAACCTTTTTCTCTCAGTGTTAGAAGCCATCTCTTGTCTGCCATACTACCAGCTAATGGTCACACTGCTCTTTCACTCTGATCTTTAAGGACATTGTTATAATTTCCATGCATTTCAACTGAGATTGATGTTTCAGTGTTAAACAGCATTATTTGTAAGATTCTACATGGTGTGTGTGAGAGAGAGACCGAGAGAGATGGGAAGAGGCAAGTGTGTCCTTTTTAATCATGCTGTCTTTGTGATTGGTAATACTCACAGTTTATCACATTATATCTGCTTCTTCTGTTTTTCCTCTAAAGTTTTCTCTTATTATCAGCACATTACAGCTTCTGTGGCTATTCATAAATGCTGAAATTGCTTATATATCTTATTGTGTGCAGATTGGCTTCACTTACTAGTGCAGCAAGAATGAACACCTGCCTTGTTCTCACACCATTACCTTCCTTAACACGCCACATACCCTTTTCTTCTTCTATATATTTTAGTGTACTTGCTATGACGTCTTATCTTAGTTCTTTACCTTTCTTCACACCTCAATGATGCAACCTCCCTGCTGGGCCACATCCTTGTTCTTTAACTTGCTTCTTTTTTCTATATATTATTTCTTCTTTTTAAAGCAAAAGTCATTTCCTCTGTGCTGTCCCTCTCCGCTGCACATGCCCGCAGGACATGCTTTCTCATCTTGCTTTGAACTCTTTTTAATTTTGTGCAGTAGCAGTTTTTTTATTAACATATTTATTCATTTATAACTGCTCTCAAAGCCTTTTGCATACGAGCTCACCTTTCATTCTCTCTCCATCTCTTCATGCTTTCGCTTCCCCTCTCCCCTCAGCCTTTAACTCTCCTCGCAGAACGGGCCTCACTAATGCAGTGTTAGTTTAATCCCTGTCACTCTGTCCAAGCCTGTATTCCCTGGGTCCTTTTTTCTCCCCCCCCCCCCCTTTTTCCTCCTTTTTTTTGTTTTAAACTGCAGCAACAGTGAACATGGAAAACATTTTTAGCCCCTCCAGCTTCACCAGGTCCTCGATCTATTCCGCCCTTCCCTTAGACGTCAAGAGTTTTTATTTTTTTAAATGCCATCAAGGGAGGAGCCAAGGTCAAGGTGTCTTCTTAACCACGTTTCTACGCCCCCTCCACCCACTTCCCAACGTGCTGGCAGCCACCTGTCAAAGGTTGAACTCTCCCCACCTAGATAATAATAACCTAACTGTAGACCATCTTTCATCAAGTGTCCTCTGATCCATTTGAATAGTGCGGGATTGTGGGTAAGATGCGGAAGAGAGAGCTCAGAGACGACCTCCTGATGCGACTGCTTGGAAGGTGGCAGTGACAGCGAAGGGGATGCTGGGTGGTTAAGTAATTAGGGCAAGGTCATGTTTCCAAACTTCCAAGACTTCAATGCTTTACCAAGTTTTTATTTTCCTTCTTCCTTATGTGGATCTTTTAATTCTTAAATTTATCATAATGGCAATCACCCCAGAAATGGTAATCCTCTGTCAGTGTGTCCACCACTTTAGCTTATATGTTAAATTCAATCACCTGAAATTGGTAGACATTTCTGTTCTTCAGAAGCTCTCCTGTACTGTTTAGCATAGCCACCAGGATTTTGACTTCTTTGGGAAAGTAGTTCTACTAATACTCTGATAACTCCAAAATGATCATCACAGTTATTTTAATCAGTACTGACATCGCAGTTAGTGGCTCTACATTGTGTAGTGCTTTATACTTCTGCCCAACAGCAGAAGCTCCCTGGTTAAAATCCCAGCAGGAGACACAAATTCCAGAGAGGTTTTATCAGGAAGGGCGTCTAATGTTAAATAAATAAATATCTGCCAAATCAAATGTGAAGCTACCGGCTGTGGCGACCCCTTTTTGAATAAGAGAGCAGCTGAAAGGAGCTTTATTGACATTATGATTAAGCATGGAGCTTAGTGACAAAAATGCTTTGTAAGTATAACACTGCTTTTTCATCCAGGTTGTGTTCCTGCTAATGTCCCTTCATATTGTTCGTATTTACCATTTTCAGCAGCTGAGACAGATGTTTGTTTGTTTTTTCACATTAGTTTCGTATTTCTTTGACCTTTGAGCTAACACCAGCATCAGGTCAGAGGTTTTTATTTTCCTTTGCTTTTTATTTATTTAAAAAATGCATTTCAGAGATCCAGTTTACCTCAGTGAGTGAACAGGTGATCATATGCCACAAGGCTATAGTGCAGCAGCCCAGGTTCAAGCTGACCTGTGTCTCCTTCTCTCTCTTCTGTCTCCCCACTTTTTTTGTCTGTTTTCACTGCTGTACTATCAAATAAAGGTTAAAATGCCCCAAAAAATAATCTTTAAAAGATGCATTTATGCTGTTGACAAGTTAAACCACCTGTACTTTTTCTTTAAAAAACATTAATTAATGGACTTAAGTGTCCATTGATAAAACTGGTATGTTCTTTACTGGACTATAAACAGATGAATGTCTCATTGGGAGCCCTTAGATCTGGAATGCACTATAATTGGTGTTTAAGGAAGTCTTATCTGAAATGTATATGAAAGGATGTTGTCCACGAGTCCTGTTGGGTTGGTGGGAAGGTTAAGACCTGTCACTGTCTGAGCCAAGAAGAATAACATTAGGTTACAAAAGATATTTATTTTCCACCATCCGGCTGTCTGTAGACTTAATAGAGTTAACTTTGTGATGCATTACAACAGGACCTTAGTATAAACTAAAGTCAAAGTCTTGCAGATGATCACTCTGCTAAGGAATGTTAGCCAGCCTTCTGTTTTCTTCCTCCCTCTTTCCTTCCTTCAATCATATGGACAAATAATTGACAGGCTCAAGGGTGCGTTCAAGGGCATGAGCTTATATCTTAAGTGCTCCGTCTGACTTTCTCTTCTCCTTTTGTCTCGTTCCCTCTCTCTATCTCTCTGTCTGTCTCACTCTGTTGTTCAGATGCCAAAGAGATCGTGCTGAAAGCTCAGATTCTGGCCGGGGGCAGAGGCAAGGGTGTGTTCGACAGCGGCCTTAAAGGTGGAGTGCACTTAACGAAGGAGTAAGTATGCCCCTACGTGCATTTCACACTGTGAGTTACTGTAGGAAATAGATTGATGTTATTTTCTCCAACAACAGCGGCTTTTACAGCGAGGAGGCTCAAAGAGCTTTCTGAAGATGCTCCCTAGGCACAAAGACACAGTCAGGATTACTCGGGCTGCAAATAAACATTTTTCTTTCTTCCACTGTCTCGTTTTCGAACAACTACCCTCAATTAAATGTTGAAAAAGGGGCTTTTAAGGTCGACTGAAGCATTACTCACCCCATTTTCAGTTTCCCCGCTCGGGTTTATTGGGTTTTGTGCTACTATTTTGTTCCTGCTCAGAGTTGCGAAGTGTGATGGATGTATTTCTTCAATGAGGGCTCACTCTGAAATCTTATGCATTTTTCAAAAGGCTAAACAAATCTTAAAAGAGCTTTACTTTGCTCAGGAACTGCATTTCCCTCCACCAAGTTTCCCCCGTATAAAATACATAAATAAAAAAAAAAAAATGCTGTCTTCTTAGTAAAGGTAGCTACAACTTGCTGCCACCGCAAAGGCAGAAAGGTGATTTATGACAATTGTCCCAAGCATGTATCATCATCACCCTACTTCGGGGTTCGGAAAGGCCGGAAACTTTTTCAAAGTGAGATACAGTGAAGTTCATCGTCCCCAGACAGTGACATGAGTGCACAGTTCACCTTCCTCTCATCTATCAAAGGATGAGTACAACCCCGAGCTTCATTTGTATTCACTTGCAAAAGCAGAGCAGGCTAACAGAAGCAGCCTCAGCATGCGTGCTGCTTTTAAATGGAGAGAAAATGCGGAGTTTGATTCACAGCAGTGTGCACGTGTACCCAAAAGCTGTCCTTCATCAGAATATTTTGGACTAATACCGAGAAAGTGCTGAGACATATTTCTTTTCAACCGAACAAAGTTATTGAGAGGGGAAGAAATGCGCTTTCATCTGTAGACCCCTCCTGCTTTTTCCACCTTTATTTTAGAAGTCTTTTATTTTTTGGCTTTATGATAAAGATTTATTTCAAAGAAGTGATATTGTTTGACCTACAACCTCTGTCCTTTAGCCCCGCTGTCGTTGGTGAGCTGGCCAATAAGATGCTGGGTTTCAACCTGACTACTAAGCAGACACCAAAAGAGGGAGTGAAAGTGAAAACGGTGAGCCACTGCAGAGACAGAGGGAAGGAAAAGATCTCTACCCTCACTATCTTTTCTTGCCTTTTTTTGACCTCATTTCAAGTCATTTTGAGTCCAGTAATTAATTTCTGTCATATTAATATCAGTTTTGTTGTTGTTGTTTTGTGCTCAGTTTTAATAGTAGCTAGCCCCCGATGTTTACTTTTGGGTTGCACTAGCTGGTGTTATGGCTCATTGCATAAATTGAACAGAACCCACTGTGAATTTAAAGTGTCTGGTAAACAACTGTTTCTGTGCGCCACTAACAAGCAGGAATACTATTTTCTCTGCTCGCATGCTGCATGTCGTCCCCCCTGAAAACAGACGTTTTCCAGGTGACGAAGCCGTTTCAGTCTGTGGCTTGTTTGTGTGTCCTGCTGCCTTCCTCTTTGTCTCTCCTCATCTCTGTTTCTGTTTCCCCTGTAAAGTTTACGTTGAATCAAATGAGCATCACACATCATTTTTATTGACGGCGGCTAGAGAAAATTCAACAAGCTCAGAGTTAACTCGCTGTCTGAGGCAGAAGGCAAAGGCGGATAAAAGACACAAACATATGGCCAAAACCTGGATTAGATCTGACTGAGAAGAGAAGTGAAAACCAATTGGACATCTACAATCATTGTCTTACCAAGAAAATCTCACACAGCACAGAAATCTGACGTGGCAAAGAGCCGCCTAACGGCTCGAGTACAATAACGGTGTAGTCAGAACCCGGCGTTTCCGATGACAGCCAGAGCTCAGCTGTCAACCTGCCAATGGGAGCACACACCAACGCTCAACCCGTCCTACAACACAGATAAGGGGCAGCACTCGTGTATCTGTGTGGATTTTCACTCTCATAGCTCTGAATGAGAGATGAGGAAACGAGGCGGGACAGGTGAGCGAGGCAGAGAAAGATAGAAATAGACTGTGGAGAAAAGAATAGGTTTAGTTTGAGAGAAGAAACTGGTATAAGTCAAACGACAGGCAACTTAAAAGGTTGTTTGAGTGAGTGGGGAAAACAACTTTCGGACAAGAAGATAGGAGCGCTGTCTGTTAACACGGAGCGCAGAAAAGCCGATCCATCCTCATTCACTGGGCGATAAGGTGGAAGCAGAACATAAGGGCTGTGCATGTTCAAACAAACACCCCTTCCACCAAACCTGCACCCCATTAACCACCACAGAACTGATAGTTTCCTGTCAAGTCTTTTTTTCCTTTCCTTTTCAAATGGGCTTCCTGCTTGCTTCCTCCTGCCCCTCTTTCTGAATGAACACACAATCCCTCTCTATTTGCCTCTGTTTCTTTTATTCATAACAGATGACATTTCCTCAGAGCTGTTGCACGTAGATTGTGCCAATCTCTGCACTCTGCTTATGTTCTTGTTTTGTACAGCTAGTTGTAAATGTGTTACTTTTAAAAGATAAAGTTAAACATTTTCGGAGTTTTTGTAAATACTGGTCGGAATAAAGGGGAACACAAATGACTTATTTCCCTTTTTTTCCCCTTAATAATAATGTTTTCTTAGTGATGTCAGATCAGTAACATAGCTACCTTCTTCTATCCAGCCCCTCTGTTTTTGCTTTGCAATGTGCAGGTGATGGTTGCTGAGGCCCTGGATATTACCAGGGAGACATATTTTGCCATCCTAATGGACCGCTCCTTCAATGGTCCTGTCATGGTAGGAAGCCCCCAGGGAGGTATGGATATCGAGGAGGTGGCTGCCAGCACCCCAGAACTCATCTTTAAGGTATAACATTTCTGCTTTTCAGTCATTTCTAAGTTGTCAGTGATTACCAGCTACAAGAATAAGAAAGAGGGGGGGAAAAAAAACTTGAGAGCAGTCCAAACTTCCTTGAATTAGACATCTTACCATGATGCTTGTTCTTTACTGGCACAGTGGAGCTCTTTATAATCCCCTCACCATCTTACTTTAAAACTGATAAAGGTTTTGGTGGGGGGGGTGTTGAAATCATACCGAGTTTCCAGATGGAAGCTGAGATCTGTTCGCGCACACACAGCAGAAGCTGAACACGGCACACGCATACAGGAACACACTGGAGTTTAACATGTGCAAACACACACAGCCTTCGATGTTTTCTTTTGCCATTAATGAGATTTTATTTACAGCTTCTCGACAGCACGGCCTCATCGTCGTTAGCAGATGTAACCTTGAAGCGTTTACAGATGGCTACCTCCAAAGGTTATATACGTGTATCTTATTTTGCTAATGTGCGTTGTGAAACATCAAGCTGAGACAATTACGTTACATTAACTTCACCAAAGACTGTAGAGTTTCTATAAATGAGAAATGCGTGGTTTTACTATCAAACAAAATGATTAAAATAGTTATTGTCCAGCCCTGTTTGGTGCTACAGACTGTCTGTACAGATGGATGAGATGTCACCAATAGGTGAAGCAGTAATGATGTTGTAAATAGGAGATGGGCAGTGAAGATTAGGCTGTTTCCTACCAGATGAAATGCAAACACTTGGGTTTTGCTGAAGGATGATGGTGTCAAAGTGAGCACCATCAAGTTGACTTTTTTTTTAAATAAAAACCTAATTTCCACATTGATACATGAAATTATCATTACTATGAAATTCATAATAAACTGAATCTGCTTCACTACAGTTTGATTTTGCACTTCCACATCTAACCAGCACTTGGAACACAGACGTGCCTCCACAGGAGCGTGCACACAGGTTCATGCCCGGACTTTTGCACTGCTTTGAAATGGATGTGTCTGCGGAGCAGTGACACTGATCCATCATCATCAAAAGAGAGAAAACAGGAGGATATATTAGGCTGCCAGGCTGACTTTTTGTCCTCCTTTATCCTGGAGCTTAATGTGACTGCAGTTTCTTTATATATGGTCTCCTTAACTTTTTGTTTCCCCGCGGGGGTTTCTGTCAGTGAAGAACGTGCATAGGAATAGTTGGTGAAAAGTGCAGAAGAAGCAGGTGAGATATTTTAAATGGAATAAAACTGTAGGTGTGAGGTAAATAAGTAAAAGAGCCAGCAAGTCTTATTTATATATGTTCAGCTTCTAATCAGCCACCGTTTCTCTCTGAACCATGTGCTTTTTTGGGTCACACACTCTGCTTTATGGAGGACGGATAACCTCCTCTGCCAACAATGATGCTATCAGTCATCAGCAGTGCTAAAGGGGGAGGATAGAACGATTTGAATATGGAGCCAATTGCCCAATCCTAATAAACACACATGCCCAGAACTTCCCACAGATCAGTCGATGCATTATGCATAAATTACCTGCATGTTATAAAAACCCAGTGGAATGTGGGTAAAGGATCTAAAAGGATAGATCTGGATCACTTGGTGATGGATATGCTCCCTGAAATTTTATTATGTTACACCATGTTACTGTACTCCTGCTTTGTGCAAGCTATAACTCTGGTGTCTGATTCTGGTTTTGTACAGTTTACGTATTTTGTGGTCTACAAAGGAAAATGAATGACATGGTTTAGGAAAGAAACAGTTCGTACATGTGCAGATGCTCCACTAGTACCTCAGGGATTGCTTCAGCTACTACAAATAAGCACTCATTAATAAGATAATCATAAGCATTTATAAAAAGTTTGATGAGTGTGATGAGCACTTTTAGATATATTTTTGGGAGGTATTGTGATCATCTTCATAGACAGCCTATTGCTGTTAGAGAGTTGGTCCATTCTGTGTATGATTATCAGAAATATATTGCATAGTTTATTTAGGATATAGCCTAATGTTTACTTCTTGTCTTCGTTTGTTTGTCTTCCTCTGTCTTGCATATTCTCTACAAATCTACCAGGAAGCCATAGATATCTTTGAAGGTGTGAGAGACGACCAGGCACTTCGCATGGCAGCTAATTTGGGTTTCAAAGGAGCTCTGCAGAGACAGGTAATGGGCCCATGGAAGGCTTTAAAGTCACAAAGAAGGATCAGTGATTCTGACATTCATATATATGTAGGCAGGCAGATGCTTGCCCAGTCATAAATAGGCCATACTTTGGCTATTATTAGTTTTCCAGAGGCAAGTTGTGAAGTGTCATTATACTATGCTGACTTGCCAGGTGGTCTGTTGTCATACTTGGCAGTGAGGCACAGCACTGTGCCAGGCTTAGGGAGCTTACAGTACTAACGATATCATTATTTGGTAGAACATGGCACACACTGATTTTGTGAGTGAATCATGCGTTAGCCACTAAAACTCATCTCAGTGGGCCAGTTATGATTTTGAGGACAGTGAAACAAACATTTTCTCTCCTCTCCCCAAAGTTTTGAGTCATGTTCAGGCATTTGCTCTGAAAATAAAGCTGAGGAAGAATAGCACAGCAGTAGGCCAAGCTCACAGTCTGAATAAAATGTGTGCTCGGTTAAGATTACTTTAGATCTTTTTTTTTTTTTGCCTCTTAGTATTAAACCCTATTTTTATGGCAAAATTTCAAGTATTTATTTCTGGGCAAATTTACACAAATTTTGGTTTTTATTCAGATTTTCTATGTGTTGTTTCACATTTGCCGTCACAAGCACTGGAAAAAACAGTTAACTTCTGGTTTGTGTGATTGCTATTGTTAGCAAATCCATGCAGGCTGTTGCCCATATACAGTATAAAAAAAGGCTGAATTGTGTCTGTGGGTTAACGGCACCTTGCCGGGGAGGTGACAGGTGTGTTTACAGTGTCTGTGAGCTATGAAAGGCTTCACAGTGTGGGCCTAAAGCCACACAGCAGCCAGACTTTCGGCCTTGCATGCCATGTCAAGAATGTAAGCCGACGTCACAGCTTTGTGCTGGAAAAGGACAGAAAATCTGCAAGTCATGTTTCCATCACTGCAGATTGAAGGCAGAGCCGATAAATACCCAGAAACGCCGTCAAGCAGACTAGAGTCATTTGACCGATGATAAATGCAGCTGTACCCTTTCCCGCTGTAGAGAAAAGTCAGATGTTTGTCCAGTATAAAAAGGGCTTAATTTGTTTTCTTTTGCACAAGCTCTGACTGGCATGAGAAATCAGATAACTCAAATCCTAGCACATAGAATAATGAAATATATAAATTACAAAAAAAGTAAAAATCAAATCTGCCTTTGTGAAGCAAACTTGATTTGATGACATTTTTATTGCATCCTTTTTTATGGCCTGTTTTTGCTGGATACTGAAAGGAAATTGATTTTAAACAGGGAATGGGAGAAATAGAAAATTATTGGTTAATTGTGTGCATTGTTAGTGCGCTTCTCCATGGTTGCTGTTTGTCAGTTGCCAAGCTGTTTAATTCAGACATAATTACAGCATTTCTAAAATACCTTTACTGTTTTGAAGGAGCTGTGTGGCGACGGGAGCTTTGTGCAGATACAATTTTTTGCGCGTCTGTCTGCACTGTCAGACTTCCTTTGTCACTAAAGAAGCAAAGCTATAGAGAATTAAAAAGAGGTTCCTTTTAAAAGGAGGATTTCATTGATAATGTTTAAGTGCAGTTGTGTTTAATATCCCGTATTCTCACTGACAACATTTGTTTTCCACATTGTAAATATCAGTTTTTTAAATGCAAAAGGCACATTAGCAAAACAGGTATGCATCGATACTACATCTATGTGCAATCAAGTGAAAGGTGTGCTAACACCAGGTAATTTAACTTTGCCTTCCTTACACATTAATGCCATAAAAAGACACGGCGATGTTGAAGGTGATTTGCCATGTTTTATGTAGCCTGTGTGGGAGGCTGAGCAGCCTTGTCAGGGCTGACTACTCAGAGCCGAACCATCAGGTAATTACTGTCCTCTGTGGACCTCACAGGCAGCAGATCAGATTAAGAGGCTCTATGATCTGTTCCTGAAAGTCGACGCCACTCAAGTTGAAGTCAATCCTCTCGGAGAGACTCCCGAAGGACAAGGTACTTTGTATCATTTTTTAAAAACATACTTGCCTGTATGTTTGTTTGTTTCATGTGTGTCTTTGGATGTTTCCCGTCCTGCTGTCTGTAATTTCTATTAAACATTTTACACGCAGAACTCAGCATTTCAGCATCACGATGCTGCCACATATTAATCACCGACTGCGAGACAGAGGCAGCACTTCGCTCCTCTGGTCTAAATGCATTTCAGAATGTGAAGTGTACTGTAATTGCAACACACTGACATCAGCTTCTTGTCAGCATGACTTTGTCTGGATCAAAATCCAAATGGCTTCAGGGAGCAGAGCTTTCCATATTCACAGCATGTTCATGTTTGTTGATGTTTCCTAGTTGCTGATGATTAACTGAAGGCATATAATCTATCATCAGCAAGTAATGAGGGACTACGAATAGCAGCAGCGGCAGCTTCAGACGCAGCCTTTTAATTTATGGTCGGCGAAGATTAACCACTTTGAGATGTTCTGTGAAACTCTTATGGGCTCTGAGTGGAGCATTAATGAAATAAAGTATCATAATTAAAAATATATTGACATAGGTAACTTTGCATGACCGTTTGTAGTTTTTGAATTGATCAGCGTTTATTTCATATTTATTATTTTCATATTTATTTCATATTTTGCATGCGCACAAGATGTTCTGTGTAATCCCAGCAAATCTTTATAGGAAAGCTAACAACAAATAATGCTGTTTATATTTATAAATATATCAAGTATAAATGTTAAGATTTCCAAAATAATAGGAAGAAATAGTAGTTCCCAAGTTAAAAACGTTGCATCGGGGAATGCCCCTAAAGCACTTTAAAAACCACAAAAACTATTTAATTTATCATACTGTTCACTTGTTCTATTCTCAAAGGAATTATTTTCTATAATTGTGTCGTTGTAAACTGGCCTTATTCCAAATGCATGTGCTCAGCCAAAAGTACTTAACTTGGAATATGTCTGTAAGTGTCTCTGAATGGATGAAAGGGAGATTATTAAAAGGTTGAGCAATTATCATCTTCACTCGACAATGTTTATTGGAGTGAAGCTTAGCCTATTACACGCTCAGTCTATTGAAATTAACTTTCAGTAATTATATTCAAGATAAATTTATTGTGTCGTCAAGCAATAAATATTGTCTCTTAACTCTTTGTACTTCATGTATAAATGATCAGATGAGACACATGAGCCAAATGACAAACTGTAAAATAGTAATGCTAAATTTTCTAAGAAACGATTAAGGTGTTGGCCTTGATCAACATGTCTGACTTTGTGCTGCTGCAGAAGTAGTTACGGCTGCCACGATTAGTCGACTAGTCACGATTACGTCGACTATCAAAATCGTCAACGACTGATTTAAGTCGACGCGTCATTTGAAGCTTTGTAAGATACCAAAAGACGCAGGAATAAGTAGTAGGATTTAAGAGTGTAATAACGGACTGAAACAGAAGATGGCAGCACTGCATGTACAAGGATGCCAGCTGCCGTTAAACCCCGAAGAAGAAGGAGCTGTGTCCCAGACAGTGTTGCCAACTTAGTGACTTTGTCGCTATATTTAGCGAGTTTTCAGACCCCTTAGCGACTTTTTTTCTAAAAAAAAAAATCGCTAAAATAAGACGTGAAAGCACGTATCGCTTTTACTCTCAACAAGCAGCGGGTGCTGTAACGCAGTCAGTTCTTCTTTTACTCTTTTACTCTTATGCTGTTTTGTGGATTACAAGGTTTAAAACTACTTATAAACACAGACACAAAGTAACTCCACCAGAGCGCCTATTTCGGGTCACTTTTGCCGGTCCAAGCCCGGGTAAAGGAGCAGGGTTGGAATTGTGACATTAAAAAAACAATAATTGCTAAAAGAAATTTAATTTGTAGTTCTAAACTCTAAATGCATTTAGGACGTTTTTTACTCACTTTATGTCTCTTCCACGATGTTATTTCTCTCTCCAACAACATAGGTTACAATTAGATTAGCATGACCAATTATGCAAATTAGGCGATGACGTCATTTAGCGACTTCTAGCGACTTTTAGGACAACCAATAGCGATTTTCCTTACTGAGGAGTTGGCAACACTGGTCCCAGAATTCATAGCGCAGCCCAGCTCAGTTTCCAACAATGGCGGCAGCTAGTTAGTTTTAACTTTACTCTTATTATTCTTTCTGGGTCACAAAATAAACGTTTAACATATTTTCAGGCAAGAATGTAGCTGTGTAAACCTCAAATATCTGCTCAGTTTATCAGGACACCACATATTTTCAAAAGCTCTCCGACGTTTTCGGAGACGTCTGTTACCCACTAGCTCGTTAGCTAGGCGGGGGCAAGGCTCACTAGAGCCGTGAGAACACCGGACTCCCCGCAAATCATTTTCAAACCCACCGCGGTCTTTCGCTACTCAGGTTAAACATGATATATAAGTCACTTAGATAACTTGGAAATGTTATTGTTTGGCTTTTTTTTAGTGTTTTATTTGTTCCTGAGTTAATCGGTTTGGCTGAGATCAAAGTTATAGTTTTTACACAGCTGAATAAACGTCAAGCAGACAGCTGATTATCAGAAGTGTGAGATGCTCGAGAATATACTCCAGTGTCCTGTTATATTTTAGATAGCAAGGAGTTTATTAAACTTCACTGAAACAATCTGCAAATTTCATTCAAATTTAATAAACTATTATCTTGTCTTTATTTTTAGTTAGCACCTTAAACACTTAAAGCTGTAAGCTAATGATAGTTATATAAGAGCAGATGCTGCTGGTGCAATAAGCTGTAGTTTTACGTCTAATACTTGCATGATCTGATTAGTCGACTAATCGCAAAAATAATCTGTGACTAGTCGACTATCAAAATAATTGTTTGTGGCAGCCCTAAAAGTAGTTAATAAAAAGATGGGATATTTCAGTCATTGAAAAGTGTCTTAGATTAGTAATTTAGAAGTACAGTCTTAAATCCCCCCTTATTTCTTTATATTTTGCTAGGATAATGGAAAAAGGGGTGCAATGATTTACTGAAACACGCAAACATCCATGGAAATACAATATATAAGGCAAAGAGTTAATTAAATTCTACTGAGCTTAAAACTCAACATTTGGTAAGACCAACTTTATCTTGAGCACAGCCTGAACTCTCTAAGCAAACCTTTCTTGGCATTTCCTGAAGTAATCCTCAGAAATAGATCTCAAAGCTTCTTGAAGGACATTCAAAGCTCTTCTTTGGATGTTGGCTGCCTGTTCAGTTCAGCAATGTTGCTGATTGGACTCCGGGGACAGTGACTGTTGTGTCTGAGTGATGGTGTTTCACTGTGTGTTTTCTCTATCCAGGTATATTTTTACTGCATTGACGGTTTGTTCGGGATCGTAATGTTAAAAAAAATGAAAGTGCTGCCAGTCAGATAGTTTCCTGATGGTATTGCTTGATGGATCAAAATTTGAAGTGAATGAAATACAGCCAAAATCATGACACAGCCTCCACTGTGTTTTACAGATGGCTCCAGACACTCACTGTTGTATGTTTTTCCTGACTTCCTCCAGACGGGTTGAACCAAAAATTTCAAATGCGCTTTCATCACTCCGTCAGCCCTGCAGCCGCTAATTTTCAGCCCAGTGGTATTTGGCCTTTTCTACCCCGTTTCCCTTCATTAAGAATTCTTGATTCAATGAAGAGTGGATGGATCTCAAGTCTGTTCATTTTCTTTTTAGGCTTGCTACTTCTTTTGTCCTCCATGTATCCAGTTTCCTTAATAATGCCAAGATACTCACATACAAGTTATATGAATCCACAACAGTAGTTCATCCTTGAGTCGAGTAACTTTTTTTTCATATACTTGAATGTATCATAGGTCAGTGTTAAAGGGCTTAACAAGACAAAAATTCCTCTGAAAATGGTCAGGTACAAGGACTGGAGAGAAAAGGCAACTTTTAATGGTTTAATGAAAAACTTTGAAAGGCCTTCAGAAAGCCTGGAGCACTATTGATCAAAAAATTTTTTAAAAATTACAAGAAAGTCTGTCTTCTTGGAGGAAAAAGATAAAGACATGATTCAAGATTTTTGCACAGTAGAATACAATTGGATCCAATATCTACCAGGATTGTTCAATTTTAAAGTAAAATACCATTTCACGGCCCCTTACTTTATTTGAAAGTCACCAAGAGCAGTTCACATTTCTGTCCTCCTCTCATTTGTAGCAGGCACTAGCAAACTGTTGTGTCCAGTAAGAGTAATGTAAGAGTAAAGTTTCTGCTTCTATAATTTCTTGATGTATTTTTCCTGTATGGCGTAATCCCTGTTGGAAGCAAGCACTTCCAGTCACACAGAAGAACAGAGATATGGGTAAATTTCAGTCACCTTGATTTCCCCTAGTGACAAAAATGGAGGTTAGCAGGAAAACAATTCAAGTGCTCGTCATTCACATGAGAAGGCTGTTATAGGAAGTCACAAAGCATTATTCCAGCGCTTGTGACGCTGCCAAACGTTGGTTTTTGTTTTTATTTTTCTCTCAAAGAAATAAGAGTGATTGTCTTGTCTTTGGAGCTGAACACAGATTGAGTGTGATGTGTCATACACTATTACAGCGTGCTGAAGATGCATCACTTCTTTGATCCTTAGTTTCCTCAAAAAAAAGATGCTTGCTCAAAGTTATCAAACACTCACACGACAATGTTTTTGTGTGATTCGTTATGAATATTAATGCAGAAAATGAGTCCTTAAAAAAACTGAATTTATACGAGGGGTATGATTTTTTTTTTCTTTTTTTTTTTAAAGAAGGAAGACGCAGGTGTTGTGATTGAAGCAGGCTTTGTAGAAGGGCTTCACATTAACATCAGCTCATTCTTTGCTTCGATTTGTTCACACGTCGCAAGGGAGCACAGCTATTTTCTTGCAGGCTTTCGACAGACGTGTTTGGAGAAGGAAAATTTCTCAAGGGTGGAAAATTTGTATTTTTTTGTCTCGTTTGGTAATAGCTGAATACATTTTGTAGATAGACTGCAATAATGGATGTGTCAAAACAGAACAAAAAGGAATTGTGTAGTGAGGAAAACGCTTCACCTGGAGGACGCAGCATGCCGACTCCCCAGTCCCAGGAGAGTCTGCCGGCTCAATGTGTCTTGTGTCCATGTATGTTGCTCATGTTGCACTCATAAAATATTTGCACATTTCAATATTTTCCTTCCTTTCCTCAGTTTCGCATCAGGATTGCCTGAATGTTTAAATGTAATTAGCCATTAAGTGGAATAGTTAATATTGAAGGTGCTATAGAACATTACCGTAGTTCATTTTAAAGCAAAGTGTGGAAAATACTGTGAGGCCTGAGACTGAAAACTGGACTGGAGAATATAAAGTCAGCACAAGCAGCTGGTTAGCAAAGCAAAAACTGGAACTAGGAGACGTGGTCCTCCATTTGGATGTCATTTTTATACTTTAGGTTTTGTATTAAATTAATTGAGCTTCAATATCGGGGTGAATTTGTTACCTTTCCCCCTACTTTCCTGGTTTTAATAATAAGCTGAGCTAACTGACTTCTGGCTCCAGCTACAAATTTAGCAAATAGACGTGACTTTTCAAATTCTCACCAAGACGGCAAATAACTGTATTTCTTTTGAATGTCCAGTTATCCCTTTCAGTTAGAGTCACTATTTAAGTGTAAGCGCTTCTACTAATTTGTTACATTATTAGTGTGCGGTATTTTCAGGTGGCTTTAAGAGTGTAGAGTCTTTGAAATACACACTCTTTGATGTGTAAAGGAAATGTCCATTTGCTATAATAGTCTTTTCCTTAGAGGCAGTGTCAAAACCACATACCTTAGTGAGCCTGAAATAATTAAGACCAGCAGACTGAGGGGACACCCTGGAGTTCATTACTTTCAGGTTTTAGAAATGGTAATTAGGGTTTTTTTTTAATGTCTGGATTCTGCTTCCTCTTTCTCACTTGTTCTATTTTTCCCCCATTGCTGTCTTTTACCCATCCCTTACCGTAGTGGTTTGCTTTGATGCTAAGATCAACTTTGATGACAACGCTGAGTTCCGTCAGAAAAACGTGTTTGCCATGGATGACATGACGGAGGCCGACCCCACGGAGATGGCTGCAGCAAAGTGGGACCTTAAATATATCGGACTGGATGGGAACATTGCCTGCTTTGGTAAGGAAGCGAATCTCTCCATCAGACCCGACACACCTGCTTGCACATACACCACCCAATAAAGGAGTTCTCCCCTCCTGCCATGTGGCTTTAATGTGTCTCTTAAGTAGAGTAAGCGAAAAGCTCAGACACAGTTAAAACTTAGTCAAACTAACGGCAGTCTGTGCTCTCCTCCAGTCCACATTACAAGCAGCTTTCTGAAGACTCCAGAAGGATTGCTGCCATAACCAATGCGTTCTAATTAGCTATAATCCACCCAGAAAGTCTCCTGTGAGCCAGATTGTTAGCATTCTCATTAAAGGCCCCCTCTCTTGTCATAAATCAAAGCTTTTACAGTGTACAACTGCACTAACAGGTGCTCTCACTTCTTACCCCGTAGCCTCATAAACACATTAGTTGTCTGTTAACACTTCTCCTCCATTCTGCACACAAACCCCATTCTGCATCCCCAGCTCCCAGGCTCTCCTAAAGTAACAACAGCTTTTAAGGCCCCGCAACTTCCTTGAGAGCTCCGTAAGCCACCAAAGTGACAGCTGTTAAAGCGAATTTCCCTTTTATTGAGACCTCGGTTGGGGAGCTTGCCAGGACGCAAGTTCAGCTTGGCTAAACCAAATTATGTAGGACATTTTTGTGCACTTGGCTCCTGCACAACTCAGCAGGGCAGAGGCACAGGCAGTTGGCTAAATGATGACATAGTCCACAGTCCAAAAGCATAGCACAACCTCTTCTAATCAACACTCTCTTCTCTGAAGTCGGGAGCTGAGTTGTAATCAAATTTTCTCTGTGTTGCTTGACTTGAATGTTTCTGATTAGAAGATTTCCAGCAGATTCACTTTTTAAGTGTGGCATTTTTTTCCAGCTATTTGCTCGTATTTAGTGGATGACTTAGCACTGAATTCCTTTGCGGGTTATTATAGTTCATGCCATCTTTCCTTCAGTGTCAGTAATGTTACTTTAATTAACTCGTGTCTGCATGTATCGCACTTTGTTCTCAGGCACGTCTGTTTCAATATCCGAATATTAGCCTTTATTTAATGTTCAAATTGTTATACTTTAGCCTCAATTATCGTTAACACAAATATGTGAAAGTGCATAAAAACGAGTGCCTAATTATTACATTACATTGTCGTAACAGTGAATGGAGCTGGTTTGGCCATGGCCACGTGTGACATCATTGACCTGCATGGAGGAAAGCCAGCAAACTTCCTGGACCTGGGTGGTGGAGTCAAAGAGAAACAGGTGTACGAGGCTTTTAAGCTGCTCACTGCCGACCCAAAGGTAGGAACAAACTGTTAACAAAGAGGTCGCTTGCCTGCTTCTTGAACAGCTTGACTGTAACAGTTGAGTACATAAGCTAAATTGGTTACTGATTTTTAAAGCACAGCTTGGAAGAAAAAGCAATTTTACCACCTGTTGAATTGCGTTTGATATTGCAGTCATGTATTTTGTCACAGTACATTCATAAAGCTCTATCTGTCTGGTTAGAGCTTTGTCAGTGCAACTCATTAGTCTGGGGACCTTGGCATATGCCCATGTTTAACTTAGGAAAACAGACTCTGGGAGGCTGTGTGATTATATGCCATCATTTCAGTTACTGTGGCATGATAAATTGGCGCTCTGTATTCTGCAGTAACTGCGCTTGTAAAGAAAGGCTAAGACGTGCAACCGCGTGCGCTGTGAACACGCAATAACGGGCGCATATGCAGCTCAGATTTAATGCACATATAAAACTTTAAATGAAAAGCATGCGACAGAAATTCTCGCGGCTGTGAATGAGTGGCAGCTCGGGGTGTTTTACAAGTGATTCTGCTCCATGTTCGGAAAGCTAATAATTCCAAGCTAAACAACGTAAGCCTTGTAACGATACCGCAGTGCTGATTGTGTGTTGACAGTTATCACATCGCTAAATCCCTCACTGCTGTCACTCCTGTATCCCAGGAATGATCACGGGTTCGCTCTCTGGGGCGTCTCTACTTGGTTGTGTTGAATACAGAGTAGAATTAGATTGAAATTCAGTCCTCAGCTCACTTTTTTTTTAAAAATCTTTCTTTAAAAAAAGCACATGCTGACTTGATTTGGCAGTACATATTTTTGAAGAATTAGCTTCGCATCTAGTTTAAAAAGCTGTCTTGCCAGCTGGAATTTCCTCAAATGGCTTTCCAGGACAGGTTACTAAACAATACAGCTACAGTACGCTGTAAGTGCATGTGATACATAGTCTAGTCTTAAAATAGATATTCTGTATATATTACACATACCAGAAAGCTTTATTTCATCTAAAGCTCATTCGAAACACTGAAGTAGGATTTTTCATGGTAGCAGTGTTGCACACCTTTTGTTGATGAATGTTAAAAACTTGCTAACCTTAACACTCCAGCAGGTGATACATTGCCTGACTCGAAAAATCCACTGTGTGATCGATTTTGGTCTCACAAAATCAGCCCGGCAGACTGTGGAGAAAAATAAAAATGAATATGGTGGTTAAAAAAGAAATGCAATCAACAGGGGAGATTTGCTGCTCTCTTCCCCTGAGGGAGCCACATTTTTATTATTATTATACCCTTTTAAAACAAGTTGGATATCTTCAAAGGCGAGATCAGGTTTTAGTCTGTATCCACTGGCCCCCTCACCATCAAACACTCCTCCTGTTCCTCTTTCTCTCTCTTTTTTTTTTTTGTCTTGGGTTGATTCCCCAAATCCAGATGGGGGAGTAGACCTGCTGCCTGTCCCTCCTGCTGCTGTGTATGGAAACGGAGACGGGAAGCTCCTCCCTAACAGGGAAAAAAATAGAGGAGGATTGACATTAAACTGGGTTGGAAGCACCATTAGCATTTCAACCAGGGGAGCTGAGAAACCTGCTCTGATCTGTGGAGGGAATGTTAATCATTTCACAATAAGAGCATGCTGCTCATTTGCATTTGGTTTTTCTTTTTTTCCTCCCCACAAATTACTACTCCCAAATATTTAAAGGATATATGAGCAGTAAGTAACAGTAAAATCATACCCTGGGTAAACGTGGATGGGATGAGGTGCCGAGGCAAAATTGATCGGCTCGGAGCGTCAGTAAATTCTGTTTTTCCTTATTTGCCTTAAACATCAAGGCTTCAGTGCTTATTTCCTTCAAATGCGCAGCCTTTTGTTTAGTATTTATTCAAAGTTTAGAGTCTCAGACAGCCTGGTCTACTTGCATTTCACATCATTATTTTTCTACTGATTTAAAAAAACAAAACTTTTGCTGCTTTTGCATAATAGTGTTGATAGAGTGCCTTATAGGAATGCTTACTTCCACTGGCACTGAATAAAATGAGTTTGGTAGCTGCTGTGAGGAAGGCCAGAAATGTTCTGTTGCATATGTGAAAATGTGTTGTTTTTTTTTATTAGGAACCACTGCAACTTTTGAGTGCCAAGATTAAAATGGTTTATGTCCTGCGAAGAAAAAATGATAGAAGCCCATTCAGCAGGAAATATTACACTGTAATGACAGAGAGAAAAAAGAAGGGGAAAAACAGGTATTTTTGGGGTCCGTCTCTTCTTTCTGGCTTTCTTCCTCGGTTGCTTTTTCCGCTTTTGTCTCCCTCCCTCCCCTCTGTCTTCCTCGCGCTCTCTCCCTCTCAATCTCCGCTTTGATGTCTCAGGCTCATTGTGCTGAGAGGAGTGGATGCGACGCGAGTGTACCGCTGGCACTGAATAGCAGAGATGGAGCATGAGATGACAAAGGCTTCCTTTTCTTGTTTGCTCACTTCCCCAGAATCTACCCTTAAAGCATTCATTACCTTCAAATTATTATGTTGTGAATGAAAGGGGAAGAGAAAACCGATAAAATGGAGGGATACCGCATGAGAAGTGGGAACAAGACGAGAAAGAAAGTGGGAATGAAATTAATGCGAGAAAAATAAGCGAATCATAGAGCTGTATGTCAGCCCCCCCACCCCATCCTACCCAAGTGTGTGCAAGTGCGTGTTCGCGTTAACTATGTGAGATGTTATGTAGCTCAGCTGGGTCTACTAGACCAATAAGGTTTGTTTGAATTTAGGCCCCCGGCTTTTTTAACAGGAACATATTTATCTTCCATGCTAAAATAAATAGCTCCACTTTCTTCACATCCACGCGTGGAACAGTTTGATGACAGAATGCCTGAATTTATTAAGGTTTCCCTCACATCACCTGTAGGCACAGGAGCAGGCAGCAAATACCAACAGCCAAATAACCTCGTTATTGCCTTGCGCCTGTGCCGTAAAGAAGGTGGCAGATGGATGTTTTGTCCAACTCAACATCCATTTTGTTCTCCGGGCTTAAGGCTGTTTTCTATAATTTTTATAGGCTAGAGTAAATGATGACATTTTCCTAAAACACACTCTTGTTGTGGCTAGATGCCCGTATCAGGGCCGCCATTATATCAACCTACTAATTGTCAAGGCGGCTTATTTTGTGATTTATTGTGTCGCCGTTACGTAATTAATATTCTATTCAAGTAGGCCGAGCGTTTTCGTAATACTTTAACCTTTCATTCCCATATTCATGCGTCTCACTGCGAGTGCATAAAGGAGCCTTTTTCAAAGGTTTATTACAATGCGAAACATCTAAAGCCCTGATCTTATCCTTGACTACGGCAAACTCTGTGTTTTCAGATGAATGAGAAAATAAGCACGTACGGCAGCCTGTCGGTAAATGAACATGTCGTGCTGACTCACGAGTGTGTGTGGGAAGCTTGGTTAACATTACACTGAGTTTGTGCATGTCATGTGTTTACAGATTAGCCTTTCGTTCCAAATTTACTGTAATGCAAACTAAAGTCTGCAGCAGAGAGGCAGCGCGGTGATCCTGGGGATGAATACTGAGGTTCTTTCTGTTTCTTGACCGACAGTTCCCAATTTCCATTTTACAATTTATGAAAACTACAGAATCCAAAGCAGTCCGACTTTAAAAATGAACTGGCTTTCGGTGTAGATAACGTCTTCCCCTTCCAGAATAAGGTGGTGTTGCGGTGTTGCTCGAAGGAGAGTTAAATTTTCAGAGTGAGCGAGCTGTCAGGGTTCTGCCGCCCACTCAGTTGTTTCTGCGTGTGTTCAAAGAGATGGCGATAAAGAAAGAACAAAAGTATAATGTGTTTAAAGTTGTAAATAATATAAAACTGGGAAATTACACATTTATGTATCAAATATGATAATAATGAAAACAGCTATTCCTACATTGTGACCTTAAACATACAGGCAGTGTTTGTTTCTGCGTCTTATGACAGATTTTCTTCTTTCTTCTTTGTACATTGTTACCTTTAGGCTTGTTGCATACTGCAGTAGTTTGTCACATCTCTGCGTTGTTTGAGGTGAAGCAGGGACGCTATGAGGTGGAAGAGGCACAGACGGGCACATTAGCATTAGTCAGCCGGGGGGACCCGCCTCTGAGGCAAAAACAAGAGTCGCGTACATATTCATTTTTTGGCGTTGCATAATCACACTGCCGATCGTGAAACATCTTTTAGCTCGCACTGGTTTGTGTGTGAGTGTGAAGGCAGTTTGAAATGCTGAGACTCACCTGTGTGTATGTAATTTCGAGTTTCTCCCTCAGAGAGCTCTCCCTCCATTCTCACTTGCTCTCTCCCTCCCTCTCGCTCTCTTTGTGTGGGATTATTATGCGTGTCGCTCCAGCCCCCTCATTGCCCTCAAAGAAAACTACACACAATTTTACCTCTTTCCAGCTCAGTGACTCTGCTTTAACTCATCTGTGGTTCCCCTTTAACCACTTTCCTCGTTGTTGCAGTGACACTCCCGAGCCCTGCCGGCTCTAAGCCCCATCTCACCCTCTACAGGGAACACACCACTATTACTACCTTTCCAGCTCTGTCTTATGTTATCTGTGAAACAGTCTTTACTGGTGTTATACACCACTACTTATGTGCTGATGTATACCCAGGCATTTCCTGTCTGCTCCTGCTAGTCTGTCATTTCACTAGTTCTTCTTGTGTTTTCTGCTTCTCCTTCTCCACCTTTTATCTCTCCTTCTTTGTGCTTCTTCTTTCTTCCCAGCAGACTTTCATCTCACTAAATCCTGTTAAAGTCAATGTGAAGAGCTACCTTCAGTTTCATGCCTGCTAGTTAAATCCTGCAGGTGCCCAGGCACTGTTTCTCATCCCTGTATGGAGATGTCTGTACCCGTGTCCAGTGTGCTCCACATGTATGCAGACAGAGAAAAGGGAAGAGGGCTCAGGTCCAAGCCAGGTGAGCCAGAGAAATGTGTCATGAAAAGCCCATCATCCTTTCCTCACTGAAAAGAAGGAAAAGAGCTCTGTGTTACAGGGCTGTTTCCTAAGGGTGTTACAACACAGTTTGCAATGAAAACCATACAGCTCTTCCTGTCACTCTTAAGAAATGCAAATAGGTGCAGATAAATGCTTGTGTCGTGGCACAGCCACATCATACAGACGCACACACACGTAGTCCTCATGGGAGCCAAACAACTTTTAATCACAACAGTCACCTGCGATATTAGAGTCCCATGCTGCGTTATTTTAGTAGGAAAGAAATCACCTTTCCGCCTGGAGCCAAAGGCCTTTGGGAGATTCTGGTCCCCTGTGTTATAAACACAAGCAATGCGAGCTGGTGAGAAAAGGAGAGAAAGAAGAAAACAAGCTACCTCAGTAATGGGGTTCATTCCCAGTGTGCAGAGTATTACACAAGTACTAAATAGGGGGCCAGACATAAAGGGACGCATGCTTAGTCCAGTCAACGCACTGGGGCAGCTATATTGAGGCCAAGCTGCAGGAAGAGTGAGCACTGCTCGAGACAGGCAGACAGTTTGTGCGCTCCGAGGGAGCTGTGGCTCTCTGTTTTCCAGTTACTGGTTGCGTAGGTCATTTGAGAAAGCCTCCATCTCATATTGTGTTTTCCTGCAGATTTGCTTATAGTGCATTTAAGTCCCGTAGTGATGGATATAGGGTTAGGTTCTGTGTGCGTCTTTGAGGACCTTTTCGTCTCCAGCTCATTTAAAATCAGTGCAGCAATGTAAGAAGCTTCTATTATAGGCTAACCTTAGAGTACACTGACCCTGGCGATAGTCTGTGAAATGTATTCACCTTTTCTTTGCTATTTGAACATATAGTTTTTGAATGCATGTGCGTATAAATTTCAGTGCTTTCCATTCTGAGCTCCCAAGATTGAGGGCAAAAGTTCAAAACCCCTTTGTGCAGCTTTATAAAATACACATGTACAGGCTGAGGCAGCATGGGTGAACATACTTGATGAGACCTTACCTGTTAGGGAAAATATTCTAAAACACTTCTTCAGTAAAGACTCAGAGAAGAGAAACACACAGAACTTCTTGCTAGCAAGGGCAGCCTCCAGACTGAGACTCGCACTAAGAAACTGCCCCAATCTTTATTTATACTTCAGTAGGTGTGTGTGTGTGTGTGTGTGTGTGTGTGTGTGTGTGTGTGTGTGTGTGTGTGTGTGTGTGTGTGTGTGTGTGTGTCCTGCTGATCAAAGGGTCATGAGAGCACAAAAGGTACATCCTTGGTCAGGAAAGGGGGTAGTCTCCCCCACCCTAGATAACATGGTGAGGAAGTCCAGCAGTTCATCTATATGTAAAGAAGCACTTAAACTAAAACAGACATAGCTACATTAATCCTGCCGTAAAACAATAAAACAAGGTATGAGCTCTCATGCTCCCAGACGTGGGGGTGCATTCCTGGGATGCACCCCAAGCCTGCAGCCTGTTAGAGATCACACACAATTAATTATATGCCTCTAAGTATACATGGTTGAATATTTCCTAATACAAATAACTACATGCAGTATTCTACCATATGCAAACTTATATCACTAAAAGATTATACTGACTACTAAATACAATTTTCCATTGACATTACCTCACGGCAGTATTTTAAGTTCAGCTTCCGAATTAACTTTTGGTGTTTCACAATTTTTAACATGACTTCTAACAAGAGAAGTCAGGAAGAAGCAGATGTTTGTTTTTTATCACATTTTTCCCCAATAGTTTTAATGAGTGCACCCATGAAACCAAGAGAATACATGTCACACACAGCAGCTGGTGTGTTGAAGTGTTGATTGGTAGAGACACGAGATGGCATATGGATTCATGCTTGTTTCGGTTTATAGAGATATATGCATTTTGTGTGTGTGTGTGTGTGTGAATCAATACCAATGTTGGCAGAGCTCTGTTTCTGTTTTCAGCTTGTGCATGTTTAGCTTTGGCTGTTAGCTTTACATTTGTAAACTGTGCTGCAGTTGTAACATGAGAGAATTGCAGATGGTGTCTTATACCTCTTTGCAGTGTGTTGGATGAAAGCAGTAGATTTATGCTTATAACCAGCCTAACTATATTTTCTTAATTTTCTCTATTTGGGTTTTGAAGCAGTTCAGGCTCGGAACAGATGAGGGATTTTGAGAGGCCAGTAAAGATCCCGTAACACTGAGATTAACAGTAAAATGTTAATACGCCCGGAAACACGTTAATATTAGCCATTTAACTATTATTACTAGCCATATTAGCCACATGCTAAGTTATTATTTAGGTAGCAGTTGTTGGCAGTGGCTAACTATTAAACTATAACATTAGTGAGGAAGCTAGGAAACAAACAGCATAAGTTCTGCCTGTCTTTAAGTCTAATAGAGGCAGTTAACAGGATAACGCAAGTATTTATGTGTATAAAGTTTAATGCTTTTCGTAAATTCCCAGAATGAAGTTGAGAAAAGTCTACTAGCAACTACAATATGTGCTTTACTTTTATATGTGTTGCATGAAAGAACAAGAGTATGATGATGAAATGCGAACTGCATCCAGAAACAGAAACTACTGCACAGCCAGCATGCTAACACAAAGCTAGCCAAAAACTCAGACTGACGTTAAAGGGCCCAGCAGCCTGACCCTGAATATCAACCCTAAATTTCCACCTGTACATGTTTCTACAGTAGGATCACTGTGCCTTTAAAGTTTCTCTCAGCTAGTTCTAATCTTTACTTGGTGTTTTTAGTTTTGCTTACTTACGTAAAAACTAAAAGAAAGCTCGTATGTGTGTCCTCATTAGGATTGGGATTTATGTTGGTGTGTGGGACTGTAGCCAAAAATTTATGTTAACTTGTACTTTTTTATTACAGAGTGCGTCTCAGGTCATTTGTCAGAGTAACATGGAAACAATGTAACAAATTACTTTCTCTGGTGAGTAATTAAGTAATATCCTGTGTCACTTTTATGAAAGCTAATGAGTCAAGTGTGATACATTACTTTTTTGAGTAACCCGACACTCTTGATCAGTACAAAAAATATGGTGCCCAGTCACCAGAAGCATACAAAATTTTGGCTTTTGTCAGGTTTTTTTTTTTTTTTTTTTTTTTTTGCACAAATACTTCATATGTGGATATCTTAGAGTTCAGTTACTCTGTCACTGTCATTTACATTATTGTTTGTATTGTTCTAATCTTTATTTTTAAAAAGTGCCTTTTCCCTTTGCTTTTTTCACCTCATGGTATCAGAAAGAGTATCAACTATCAATAATTTTCTGGTCAGTATCAAGTTTAAAAATGTAGTATCATGACAACTCTGTACTAGTTTCTTATCTTAACCAGAATCACAGAAGTCTCAGAAAACGAGTATGTTGTAGTAGGTCGTATAAGCACACCATGCCAGAAGTACTTGACTATTTGGACTTGAGCCTGAGTTACAAATGCATATCCTCTGTCGGCACGTTGATGCAGGTTAAACAAACACCGCGGGTCTGTCTGTGTGGTTTGACCCTCCTCTCCACCTGGGTTTGATGTGGGTCAAATGCTGCCCAGCTTTGGTCACTTTCTGTTGCTGTCTGAAGTGGAAAGAGTCTTAACTTTTAAGTGTCATTTACCAATTGGCTGAAGGAGGAGTGAGAGCACGGATGAGGGCAGAGAGAGAAAAAGCGATTAAAAAGCTGGAAAGAAAGAGAGAAATTTTGCACACCTTGGTGTTGAAGAGAGAGGGAGGGGTGAAACGAACTTTTTCCTGCATGTAATTCTGTGTCATTTTCAGCCTTAACTGTGAAATGTGAAGCTCCTAGCAAGGATAATTTAAAGGCTGCTCCGTGAGTGGCTTTAATGCAGATTGAACGAGAGTGAAATAGATCTGTGACACGCACAAGCGTGCTCTCTTGAAAGCAGTATTGAGTGGGTGAATGTTGAGACAGGTCAATGAGATGTGAACTGAGAATGAAAAAGTCAAATGTACAGGCATGATGAATAAGCACAAAAATATATGCTTTCCACCACAGAAAAGGGATGTTTAAGCCGTAAGTGAAGAACAAACAGTACTTTTAGACTAACTATTGTATACTCTCTCTCTTATTTCTGTGCTTAATTTGAGGGCTCGAACTGTCCAGACATGTACAATGGAACTGATGAGTTGTCAGATTGATTTGCCCTTCAGGGAGCTGTCGTCTTCTCCACTTGATCTGGGTTGGAACAGCACAGCGTGCTTTTAAAGACTCATGTCATTTTCCACAGCACCATCAGCAGACAACACTATTAACCTAACCATCATGTATTCAAGAAGACCGTGGATCGCTAATGTATTCACCTCATCCCAGCACCTTGACTTGGCACCAATTTGTCCCCTATTGAGACACACACACTCGTGCACACATGCACACAGAGACGAAAAGACAAAGAGGGAGACGGGTCCCATGGGTATGTCTGATTGAGCTTTCTCCTGTCTGCCATTCCTCATCCGAGGGAAATCAATAGAGGATCTGGGATTGGAGCTTGAGCTAATTGAGCTCTGCTCTCTCTGTTCTCTTATTGCTGCCAGGAGCATTTTGTCATCACAGCACCTGGTTCACACCACGGGGCCAGGGGGAGCTAGTCAGCGATCAGATAGGGCCTTTGGATGCCACAGGGAGGTGAGCTGCATGTGATTGAGCAACCTTGTGAAGTCAAGCACTCAGAGGAAGGGCATACCAAAGACGCTCTTCATTTATTTTCATTTGCTTCTTTGAAAGCGGCTTTACGTCTGCTCCTTTTCACCTGATGATAAAGGAAGTGGAAATACATTTTTAGTTTTGTAAAGTTTAATCATTTCGACAGTGATTATCACGTTGGGCAGATCCTTGTTAGAACTCTGTATCGTATTGGTCATTGCATCTATCTGCATGTATTTTACATCTCACTATTGGCTACAAAAAACTCAGAGAATAATTAAAAGGCTTCAAACTTAAACCTGTTGTCGTGCCAGTTTAAACCCCGATGCTTTTTCGCCCTGAATATCACAGCGTGAATGCAGCAGTTTTGTTGTGTTTACACACCACACAGGGTTTCAACATAGTCACCCACGATAATGGCTCAAATTAAATGTGGCATGCTGTTGCTAGCCAGTGTTCTCCTCTTCTGAGTGTTGAGTAAATGAAGATTTCTTCCATCCAAACCATCTGCTGTCATCACTCCACCCTTTGCCTCCTCTTCCCATCCTTCCATCTGTCCATGTTCCAAGACTTGAGAGAGTATGACCATCACAGACTTTTCCCTGTGCAGCTCTGAGAGACATTGCTGCAGAAATGTGACTCCCTCATTTCATGCTCCTCTGGCGCGTATGTGTGCACACAGGCGCGGGAGGGGGTGGATTATATGTGGCCACTCGAACACTCAGTCGATGAGATCAATCGTGCTCGGTGAGCCATGTATTGACACCACAAACACTGTACCCTCTCCTGCTCTCATGCTATCAAGGTGGAGGTCGGTGGTGCGCAGGTTAATTTCAGTGAAAGCTGGCGAAAGTTTGACGAGCAAACATGGCAGCTAGCTAGCTCTTTTTGGCTAGAGGTGACCAAAGTGCACCTCATTAACTGCAGTATGAGTCACTGTAAGATGCATCACTCATCACTCATCACTCAAGGAGATGCATGTACTTTAAAAAGGGCTAATATTTTAATAGCAGCATGTATTTGCTTGAACAAACTCTGAAATTTCATTCAGTTTACATTTTCCAGCTCCTGCAGGCTGCTGTGTTATAGGATTCTGCAGCTGAACACAATATTATCACACAATATTTTTGTTCAGTCGCATGAATGAGAGCTGAGATTCTGCACTTTAAGCATTTATTCATCATGAAATTGAAACTTGAATATGTTTTGGTACACTGCGAAAAATTGTGCCAGCTTCCAGAAATATGTGAACTTAACTGTCTTTTCTGGTCACGCTGCTTCTTTCTGTGCTGGATTTTCACTGCGGCTGGGGCTGAGGCAGCACCTCCATACACAGCAGACTAAAAATACTGAAACTGCATGAAATATCAACGCTTAGTTTAAGAATATGTTAGGTTATTTCTTTTGCTGTTGTGATATTTATCTGAACATATTTAATCTGCACCACTTTTTGTGTATGCATGTGGTGTGTTTGCCTGTAGATTTCATTCTTAGGGATTGCGTTTATTCTAACAAGGCCCTAGGCTCTGAATAACTCACATTAACCTTCTGATTTTAGTCAGACTTGGCTCTAAATACCTCCCCTCCCACTGCCCTCTCTGCTGTTGATGCCTCATGAGCTTTGACAGGGTCACAGGTTAAAACATCATCTCCTTTCCTCTAGCTCCTTTGTGCCATGCACCTCTATAATGTCCTCAGAATGAGCAACATTAAAGGACAACTGTTTTAGCTTCTTTGTCCACACTGTAAGTAAATAAAAGTAGGATTGTGCTAATGCTTGCAGTTTCAAAAAGAAAGCCACCCAAATTCTGAAAATCCCAAAGCATTTGCTCTTAAAATGCGGCGCCTTCCCACAGATGCTGTCGCTTCATAAACCGTTCCTGGATACACTATCTGTTTAGATGTCCTGTCTCTTCTCAGCGCCCCTGCTCGTCATGTTTCAGGTAGTTGCTGCTTTGTATGGCGAGACATGCCAGCAGCAGTACAGCGAGAGATTATTGTCACAGTAATTGGCTTTTCCAGGCCTGATTTGATACGAGCCTCTTGTCTGATCCACACACTTCTTTATTATCAAGCGTAATGGAAAGACGATGAGGCTCCCATAAAACACTTGGCTCGTCATATCTCCAGAGAAATCGCCTCTCGCGTTTTGTCTCCATACTCCGGGTCAGGATAGATGGCCTTATATCTGTGTGAAGACTGAAAACCCGTAGAGGCGCACACACTAGCATTAGGCGTACTGGATCTGCACACATGAGAAGAAAAATGGTCTTTTTCTATACTTCCTGTATTAATTTTAAGGTAAAGTTACATTAAAGGATATTGACATGGATAATAGTTTTTGATACCAATACCTAAACAGTTCTGCTATAGGTCTGATTCTTTATCACACATTTGCTGAGTTTGACTCAAATGGGACTTTAATGTCATTGTTTTTGCTTTGTGCAGCTGTCAAATAACACAAAGTTTCTAGGAATATTATTTTAAAGGATAATTTAAACTGTGTTCTGGATTTCCATCCCTGTTTAGAAGTGCTGGTTGGTGCATAAGAGCGAGAGCATCAGGCCTAAACAAAAGCGCACATCACCCTCACCAATGAAATTAAACAAGTGCATGTGAATTAGATCAATAACTGAGTAACCACCAAATGATGATAATGATTGTCAGGCCAATACTGATGCTATTAGTATTTGTTCAGCAGGTGATGCTGTTTTTTTGTTTTGCTTTTGACTTTATTACTCCCTCTTCGATAACTAAAATACTTCATTATTATTGTTGTTGTTGTTGTTTAAAAACAGACTGGTACTCTGCTATCTGGATTTCACAGTGCTGTATGTGAAGTGACTCACAGTTTCATTTCGCTCCATTCTTGTGGCCGGCCCGCCTATCAAAACTCCGATCAGATAAACTCTGACAGATTTCATTTTCTTCAGAGGACAACATTACACTTCTACATGTTTACACAGCAAATTGTTGTGTGCGGTTTTATTAATGTTTAAAATCTCATATATTAAACCCTTAATCGCCATTTTGCTAGTACGCACTGCGGCACATTTCCCTTATCCAGATTTTATTGTCCCTGCGTTCCCCATAAGTGACAGCTGGTTGGAAGAATTTGCTATCAGATTGCATGATCCAGTTCAATTCCTGGTACTCTGTCCAAGCTGACATGACTGTCTGCTGCTGTGGCAGTCTGCCTTGTTCACCAAGCAGCAGAGGCAGTGTTGAACACGGCTCTCCTCCATTATTATCTCAGTCACTATCTGCTACTGCCAGAGGAAGATACAGATGGACAAGAGATTTTCGCAGGGAAAATGGAAAAGTACTGTGAAGGCACGGGAAAAAAATGTTTTTATTTCTTTGAGATTGTTTGAAATAAAAATAAATTATTTCAGTTTCATTTCTGTAGTTTGTGTTCGGGGCTCAACTTTACCATTACCACCTGGTGAAGTCTGCTGGCAGCTAGGGTTTCATTTCTTATACGATGTCACATTCACACATTTTTAAGTGCTGATTCTACATTTTTATAGAATTTCCTCCATGACTTTGCTGATTCACTCACTGGGTTTTAAAGTCCCTCAAGCTGAGCATGTTTGCCATTGCTGTCATAGTGGATGCAAGGAGCAAGGGTTGCAACGGACTGAGACCAAGGCCACTGCATGCTCATACAGCAGGGAGTAGGCCTGCACTCAGAGCTCACTTTGTAATTTAAATGTAGTGGCAGGAGTTTACAATATATCATGTATATTGTTTATATTGATATACCAGCATAGTTGGATGATGAATTTACAAAAAGAGTTTCTTTATTTACACATCCAAGATATTGATGAGGAGAACCAACTGCTTGCTTACTGCGTAATTCTGATCTAAAGCAATCAATCAATCAATCAAGGCTTTATTCGCTACGTGCAGGTTGCCCTGCAGTTAAATAAGGACCCCCCCCCCCGACCTTACACACACAACACAGACATCACATGGGGATACAGGTCGGAGATCGGTAGCGTTACAGAAAAAACACTGAGGACAGCATGAGAACGGGTAACAAAAAAACTACTCTGCACAAAAAAGCACATAAATGTCCACAGCACAACATTATGGAACACGTGACAAGCCACAGGGTCAAGTGGGGGGTGAGGAGTAATCCGAAGCAAACACAGCAGCCATCCTGCCCAGCGCTACCATTCCAGCGCGGGCTCAGTTCCCAGGAGGGAACAAGCATCGAAGGCGTTTGGAAAGGGAGGGGGGGATGAGTGTGTGCATATCAGTGTACATGTATATGTGTGCGTGTCCAGAGTTCAGCTGAGACGGTGTCCTTCATCCTGCTAGGCTAAGTAAACAGTCTTCCAGCCAACCCAGGTGGCCTCACATGGAATGGGAAGGAACAATCTAAACGCAGTCATTATCAGGGTGTTTTTGTTCGGCTCCAGCCTTGCGACCGCAGCTGGCGCCGAAAGGGTCTCCGCATGAAGTGATGGTGTTTTTTACTTTAGTGCTAACAGCTCATATGAATTTCAAAGCAGTTCTAACAGTCCAACACTGGTCTCTCAATCTCCCGTTGGAGAGCCGCGAGCTTCTCCGTGATGTTATCAAACTTGCGCTCTGTGATGTTATTCCGAGCGAACCCCTCCAAGATGTAATCCAGTCTGCACTCAGAGATCTTATTCTGAGTATTCACGGCAGCCGTAAGCTTCTCCAAGATCTTATCCGTGCTGCACTCAATGAGCCCGTTTTGAGAAACTCACGCCTCGTCCCATCGTTTCAATCCCAGCGGGCAGCCTTGTGGGGGTTTGAACAGCCAGTTCCGCTTTCTTAATTCTTCGATAAGTCAGGGCCAAGCCAGCTCCGATCAGCAAGAGCCCTGTTACCATGGTTCCGAATAGATAGTTAGATATCTTCATCACTCAGGCTCACCCGAGCTCAAACTTCTCGTTGAGAAAGGGGTGTCAATTGCATTTAGGGACCAGTTGATCAAATCCATAATTCCTCTTTTAGGTTTTAGAGAACAGACTGTGAGAGAGTGTTCCAGGGAAAAGTAATAAAAAACACGAGACTAGACAAGGACACAAGAGGCTAAGCAGGGAAGCTAAGGGAGAGGAGTCAAGAGCAAGAGCAAAAGCATACCACAAAAGCAATCAGCGAGCTGCTCAAGGCAACAAAAAAAGCGATGTTCTTCATGACAAAGTCAGTCACTTGATCTCAACCCAACAGATCAAATATTTCAGTTACTACAGAGGAAACTAAAGCCAGAGAGACCCACATATAAGCAGCACCTGAAAGTAGCTGCAGTAACAGACTGGAAGAGCATCTCAATGGAGTAAAAATGGCATTTGGCGATGTTCATGGGCTCTAGACTACAGGTGCTCATTAATAGAATAGAATAGAATAATCCTTTAATTGTCCCACAAGGGGAAAATTGGTTGTAACAGCAGCAAGAAAAACACATACACAAGCAAACAGGACACAGAACAGAAACATAGTTTTTTACATTTACATCATGAACAGTAGTTACCAAAAAAGAGTACTGTACAGTAATTAAAATAAAATGACTGCAAATGATTTGTTGTTACAAGCATACCTCATATTTAAAATGTTAGTCTGTCCAAATACTTTTGAGCCTCTGAAAATGGCACACTACACCACAGTGATTGTATTCATAAACTGTTAATGCACTGTGTTAGTTAAACCCCTTGAATCAGTCTATATTTCAGTCACATCTTGACTGTTTGAAATCCACTGTGCTGGTGTGCAGAGAGAAAACTACAAAAATTGCGTCATTGTCCAAATACTACTCATGGACCTTGCACTGTGTATTTTTGGTTAGCATTAAACGAGAGGGTACAAAGCACTAACATACCTGGTTTTAAATGAATTGAATCAAATGCCATTGAAAAATATAATTATCTGAATCCCAAAGGGATGCACTCGCTATTGACCCACTGATATTTTTTTTTCATTAGGCTTTTGTTGTGTGCTTGTTTCCTTACCTACAACAGATTGTCATTTCAACAGCCGTATGACACTCATTCTTTGTTTATTTGTTGTAGCAAGCATAGTGAGGAGTACTGGGAGAAAATGAGTAAAAGCGAGTCGGCGTGAAAAGAGCAACCAAATGGAAAGTGAGAAAGCGCAAAGGATGAGAAGAAAAGGAGGGAATGTGTATGTAGTGTGTAGAGGGTGGTAAAATGGGTGGAGGAGTGGGGCTGGGAGAGGAGTTCTAGCAGTGATTACATTGTCCATCAGGCCACAGGACGGCCTGCATCAGCCCGCAGGATTGATGTTTGACAGAATAATTAGAAAACTGTCGCAGCCTGTAATCACTGAAGCTCATCTTCCCGAAGAAGACTTCCATTCACTTTGTGCCACACATACACACACACATATACAGACTAGTGGGAACCATCTGTGGTTGACTGGTATATGGGACAGTGGGTTGATAGAGTGGTAAGATGGGAGTGTTCCTGTTTATTCTTAAGAAAGTGAAAGACTTTATCTGCAGCAGTGGAGACAGGAGGCGAGCGTGGCGCCTCACTCACTGGTTGGCTGACGGCAGGAGTGGGGAATGCGCTGGTGATTTTAAAGGTGCCGCTGGTAGGATTTATGGCATGGCAAAAAATGAATTAAATGGAGTTTTATTACAGTGGGTGGCAGAATGAATGAGATGTGGGACCAAGAAAAAAAAACCTCACTTTGACTATTTCATTCATGGGTGGATGACTGGTTGTGTGAAGCGCTTTGGGGTCCTTAGGGACTAGTAAAGCGCTATACAAATACAGGCCATTTACCATTACTAGTGTGTTTGCTATAGGAGTGACTAGATCTGCAATGCTAGTCAAAGTGGACACAGTGTATTTGCAGTAGCCCATAGTGAATGGTAGGACATGAGTAACCCATCATTACTAAGCTGTGACACACCAGTGAACATGCTTAAGAGTAGTGGATGGTAACTAAAATCTAATCACACCTTAACTGTGTTTCCTTAAAGGTACAGGTTTGCTTTTGCCTCTGGCATTTGTTCATAACACCAACAATTAATCCTTACCAAGTATCATAAGCTATAATGAATAAGGCTTATATTTAAATAAACACACCAGTGTGAGATGGAGTAATTACAGTGAACTACACTGAGTCAGTGGAAAGTGTATTGAACAAAGCACTCTCATTACAAGAACAATTTAAGCAGGTGCTCTGGAACTTTCAGCCCTTGCATGTTTTTTTCATTTAAGCCTAAAAGATGCATAACAACAGATATTGTAATCTAGTTATTAGATTGTAATAGATTATCTTGAAAGTTTGATATTGCTATTCAAACTCCCAGTTTCAATGCCTGTTGATGGTTTATTTATCAGCAGTATAATATTAAGGCTTTCCTTGATTCAGCTACATGTTGAGTCTGTGACAGCCCTGTTTTGTGATTATTGCACATCAACTAGCATTAGCGCCTCCAGGTAAGAGGTCACAACATTAAACATGTCATTCTTACACAGCTTTTAAACAGGCTTGTGGAGTCTTTCCCAGCTTTGAGTGAGGGGACAGGATACACTCAGGATAAGTTGGCATATTAAAGTTAAGTTAAAACACAACCAACCCCAATATCAAATAGTACAACAACCTCTGTTTCATTATTAGGCCAACACTGCAGGAGGAAAGACAGAATATCAGGTCAGCAAGATAGCCCAAAACATTCAAATGAAAGAACTAGATGTTGGTCTTGAAATGATAGACGAGCGGCACAGTTTCCATATTTAAACAGACAAGTTTATGTAGGATGAACTGGACAGAAGGATGAAAGCAAAGCAACCTACAAGTGGAGCACTTTGCAGAAAGAGTATTGAGATCAACTTTCAACTGTTTTTTTGTTTTGTCTTGTTTGTTTGTTTGCCACAAGTATAATTAATTATGAGATTTAAACCTTACAGAGATTTTCAGTAGATGCAGCCATGTCATTGATTTGAAAATTCTGCGTTTCCTCGTTCTTGACTTATTGCATTCACAAACTTGGGTGTCCACACCGCCCCGCTATATACCAAACTCAAAAGATTAAGAGGTGTTTTTCATAAAAAATTACAGCACACAAATAACAAAAATGGCAACACTATTTTTGATCTAATGAAGTGCCAAAAACAAACAATAAATAAATAAATAAATAAATGGATAACTGGTAGTGAGTCTTTTGTGTGCACACAGTCTGTGTCAACACACAGGGGAACACTGAGACTTCAGAACATTTTCACTGTGTTTGTCTCATTCAGCCACATATTTGTTTCAAATAACTTTCAGATTTTTCACATAAAAAGCAGCACAGATTTTGTCCCTCATCATTTCAGCTGCAAGCACTTTATAAGGTGAACATTGAAACTGAATAGAAATCAGACCTAGCTTCATTCTTCAGATCATTCTCCTTCTGCTGGTCTAACAGCACAGGTCACAGCTAGTCTTCTCCAGCATCATTGCTCTAGTTTAGTGTATCCCAGCCACTGTGCCATGGCACACAGGTGTGAGAAATGATCAGGTGTGCTGTGGAAGATTATCTGGTTCCACCTGATTAGTACTCTAAGCGATCGGGGCGAGTAACGGGCAGAACAATTGTATTCTCTTCCAGTAGAGGGCAGTACAACTACCTGCTCTAATAAGGCATTTAAACATACACAGGCATAACAATACTGCGTGTATAAATATGAATATATAAAGTTGATGACTGTGAAAGTAAAATAGATCATTGTAATCAATTTCTTGTTTGCTCCCAAACCTGTAACACATTAGCTTGCACTTGAAGTTCAAAGGTCACATTATATGGCCTTCCTGTTATTCACAAGGCCCCCAGACAAGACTTTCATTGATCTGAAATCTACTCTGCATCTTCCTTCTCTCCCCAGGCTTTTATTGGTTTCTCTGATCCCTTTAATACCTGAGCAAACCATTAATGGCTAATTGATATGCTGCACCGTTCTCCTGAACTCCATCAAAGTATGCATGGCAAAATGTCAGCCATAAAGCCATTGGTTGCCCCCACCCCCTCCCCCCTCCCTTCCTCTAAGACACACGAGAAATCCTTTGCATTTGCATATGTGAACAGGCCACATCTCTATTTGATGAGACTTCAGGACATGGGAATTTTTTATGTAAGAGCTCTCAGTGCAGGAGAATAAAAGGCATGAGCTGGGGTTGCTAACATGCCCAATCAGTGTGTGTATCTGTGTCTGGCTTCCTGTAAATTAAACCCTGATTGTGCCCATCTGTTTCGACCAGGTTTGGATGTTCCTGGCAATTTAGCACCCACTTTCCCAGACCTTGTTGCAGCCACAGGGGTTGGGAAGGAGAGAAAGCTGGAATAGAGAGCAAATTGGGTCTATTCTATCAATTTCTGAATTACTCATTTAGCTGGGGCTGAGTGCCGTAGAGAAATCGTCATCTCCATTCATTAGCTGCTGTGATTTGGTCATTGACAAGAATGATGAATGAATAAGTGGGTTTGTTGGAAGGAGTTCTGTACTGTATGCAGAGGCTTGCTTTTCATTAAGCTTTTCTCTCGATTTTGGCATTTATAAAAGGACATATGAACTTTGACGTCAGTGCAACTACTATACTGTTCTCTCTAAGTATGTTCTAGGGATCTAATATGCCATCCTTTTGGTGCACGTAGCTGATTTCATATACTAAATTCTCACTCTACACCATATTCACCTGCCCCTTGCTTAATTGGCTGCCCTTCCATTCTTTCACAGCTTAGGTACGGTTTGTGCTTATGTATTCTTAGAAAACTTGCGCTGCGTTGGTGTAGTACTTGTAAGATGCGTTAAGGTGAAAATTGTAGTTGCGGTGCCACTTAATTGTGAGGGGGAGGAATGTGAAGTCCTGAATGAACACTAGAGAAGTTCTGTAAAAATCTTTTTCCCTTCCCTGTCAGCTTGTTTAAGAGCAGTTATTCCACTTTAAAAAAAAAAGACTTTGTTTCTTTTTTTTCTAACTATGCAGAGTCTTGGAAATTATTACAGCAAAATCAAGCTTACAGTCTTTTAACCTGAAGATTATTCTGTGTTTGGTCTCATTTACAATCACTCTTCTCTCCTGTGCTCAGTGTGTGTGTGTGTGTGTGTGTGTGTGTGTGTGTGTGTGTGTAAGCGCTTTGTTCTGTTTAACTGACTGTCCTCCGAGTTGTCCGGCTAACTTCCACACCAGGATTACCTGTTGAGCATTTTTGAGCATTAGTGTTAACTATTTGTTTACACCAATGTTTACTTAGAAGTCATCTGCTCTGTTACTTTTTTGTTAAGTTGTTTATAGTGGAATGCACTTCACTGAAAGCGAGCAGTCAGGCCTGCTCTGTCGGACACGTAAATGGTGGGGAGGTGACTAAAGATGAGAGTTTGGGCGATGATTTGCCTTGCAAAGCACACCCATCTGCCCTCTCGATGGCTCATTGGCTCCCAAGATCAGGTGCTATCTGAACTGGAATCATTTGGATAATTGACCTTCTGTGTGCATACATTAGAATAAATTAATTCTGATTGGCCGTGCAGCATTAGGAACAAAGCGGGAAATGTTGGCTCTTTTATATTCAACTCCTGGTGTGTTGTACCCAGTCTCTTAGGTGATTATGTATGCCATTCCCCAAACTATTATGCATTTCTTCAGTTTAATAAAATAATTCTTGCTCTGAGCAGAGTAGAGCACAACAGACACACACCAGTACTCAACTTTTTAAAGCTTCAGCCTGACTTTGCAAAAAAGTATCCATCCTACCATATGTCTATGCACTTATGCAAATTTCAATACATATTTCACGAGTAAAGGTCAGTGATGTATACCAATCTGTGTGTCTGGCAAAGAATAAGAATAATATTCCTGCTTTCATCATTTGCGTTCTTGTCTTCCAAGTTGTTGTTTAGTTTGTTTTTTTTAAATCTCCAAATGACCTTGCTATTCCAGTGAAAGTGGTTACACTGTGTGTGCGCACCAGGCCCGTGTAGCTTTGTATGTGTCGTTGCTGCGTGATGGACAGCCATTAACCCTTGTTCAAGGGGTTGAGGAATATTTATGTCTGCCTGTCAGCAGTAGCACGACACCCTCCGGGGATGAATAATATGCCTGCCCTACACTGGCTCCTATTGTTGAGTCTAATTCACACCAAAATGGTTTGTGTGTGCATGTTGGTGCGCCTGCTGATAGGTTTACAGTGTGTACGTGTGCATGTGTCAGTTCGGGGCTCTCTGATACCCTGAGGTGAACAGCAGGAGATGAGTTCTACATCCCTCACTGACATCTGACAAACGTCCCGCTCACCACAGAGGTCGGTCTCTCCTCGCCTTGCGTCATGCATGGCATCTCTGTTGCCTCGTAACTGTTCTTTCCTTTTTCTCTCCGTGTAACCTTCAGTGTGCACAAATATATAAAAGGATTTTAATCCTGATTATGTCAACATTAGGATTGGATTGAAAAGGTTGTTCAAAGGTCCCGAAACCTATAGCCTGGAAGAGTTTGCAATTTGTATGGTGACTGTATAGAAAGTGGAACATGGTCTTAGGGCCTTCATAACTAATTATCAAATCCCTTCATTTTACTATTATTAAATCTCGTGTCTACCATCGTTTCCAAATTCATGTTTTTTTTTCTCCCTCTGAGTGTGACATATTTTCATAGATGGCTCTAAAAGGTCTCCCAAACATTGCTGTTAAAAATGCCTTCTGGATTGCTTTCACTCACCGCAGTAAGCTTTAGGGCCTGTAGTGAATGACTTTTGCTGCCAATGGGATCATTTCTACTCTCAGCCTACATGCAGTGCTGCTCCAGCCTCTGCTGCTGTGAGGTTGTCAAGGTCTAAGAGGAAGAGAAATTTTGTGGAATAAAATAAATACTTATACAGCTGACCCAGAATCAGTCGATACTCTGACACCAATCAATGCAAAAAATTACTATCAGATGAGATACTCGTTTGTAGCAGTATCAGTACTAACGACACCATTTTTGCCTCCTCCAGCTGATCCACAACTTCACACAACACCTGCAGACTTGCAGACACACAGCCCCTCCTCTGACATTCATAACACTAAATAACACTTTAAGTTATTCTCAGAGACCAGTAAAGCTCTCGTTTAAACAAGATTGAAGTATTGAATAGTTATCATAAATGTTAACTTGGCCACATTAACATTTGTGATTCCCACTCAATAGGTCTCTGAGGAATCAAAAGTAATATTGAGTCGTCATTATCGAGCTTGAAATTCTGGTATCATGACGACCCTAGCATGACCTTAGTGCCACTCGGATCAGATTTGTCTGTTCACTGTGACGATTTGAGTACTCGTCCCTTTAATGTAACATTGGCCCACCGTATGAATTCGTTGAAACACATTCAGAAACTAAGTATGCATTCCTAGTCTAATCAAGCTCCTCTAGCCCAAAACGTGTTCCAGATAAAGTCACGTCTAAACGCGTGAACATTTTAAAACTGTGCTAATGTTTAATGTTCGTTCACATTTTTAAGGTTCTTCAAAATGCTATCCTGGCTTTTTACAAAAAAAATGTGCTTCTTTACAAGGTCTGCTGTGGTGGTTTTTGCACCGGAGATTCTTAAGTGAGACTTTCATCCTTCTCGGTTGTTTAAAAGGATTAACTGGCAGCGTAAAAGAATGTGGAGTAACATGCTTACTGCTCAACTCCTGCTTCATTAGAACTATCCAGTGCTTTCAGAGTATCTTAACCTGTCCTTCATAGCTTTCAACAACAAAGTTTTTCCCCGTCTGCACCTCTAAGCCAGCAACATCAGCTCCCTGCTCCTATCTGCATGACAAAGAGGAAGTATATTTTGTAAAGCTGACCTTCAGAGGCACCTTCTGGGTTTTCATGTACTTGAAATGCATTTAAAGACAAATACACATAAACTCTGTGACACTATTCATAAAATGTGTACATTATCAAAGTTATAGGTGTTGTTGTGGGAGCAGTTATTCATAATTTTCCCCACTCTATTATACCCATGTACTCAAATAAAATGCTAGAGTTGTCTCTGTAACACAGCAGCGTGGATAAGATTACATACTTTACCAAATACAACTTCACAAACACATTCTGTTTGGCCTAAGGCACTGAAATGTTTGGTCTTAAACTCAAACTCTGTCAAGATGAAAGCTTATTTTTGTGTGTGTGAATCATAATAATGTAAATGACAGCTGAATGAGTTCACAGTGTATTGTTGGGATGTATTTCATAGAAAATACAGTTTTGTTTTGTTTTTTATAACTTTTTGTGTCTGATAAGTTGTGAGAGTCTCTCTTAAATTTGAAATTTGATTTCCATGAATACTAGATATTCATTCTGCTTATAAATCTGAGGGGAGGTGAAAGGGTCACATAATCATTGTGATGGTTTAGTAGCTAAGAATAAGAATAAAGCTTCAGTTACACAGTGACATCTTTATTTAAAGCTTCTTAAATGTTGGTACAGGTGATAACCATCACCTAACTGCATCCAGGAAACTCTTGATCTAGCCTTTTTTTTTTCTTCTTTTTTTTGTCTTCAGAATCAGAATGCATTGGTCAAGTTTGTGTACATGTGCAAGGAATTAGGCTTGAATTTTCTTTGGTCTCAGTAGAAACAGAATAGACAAACAGACAATTGCAACATGACACGAACAACAGCTACATGTGTAGCATATTTATATTTAAATATTCAGTCGTGTAAAGTGCAAAAATATTGAAATAAATTATGGAATAATATCTCTTCTTATTGAAGTGATGTTTCCTGGAGCTCGGTGGACACTTGGCCTTTGGTCACTATTACTTATTAACTGAATGTCTCTTAGAAAAAAAAGGACATAAGTAGTAAATCCAGAAGTACTTGGATTGTACACAGTTGCACTTGTAGTTTTACAGTATTCCTTGTTCCTTGTACAGCCATTTATTAAAACATGTGCAATCTTACATATAAATACATTATGTAAGACAAAAGCAAGTTAATATATCAGCAATTGTACAAGTGGAAGCTTTCCAGATGGTTTTGCATGGTTGCTGAAAAATTGACGGTGTATTTCTGTTTTCATAAATCCATCGATTTTGACAGGATCACCAACACCACTGGCTGAAATGCAGCCATGAACCAGTGTTTACAGCTAACTCCCTCACACTCACTGTTGTACCTCTCATACCTCAGCCTTTTCTTAATGGCTTCTTTACAGTCACCATTCAACTCAGACCTTTTCTGATGAGGCTTCATTGAAAAGTAGACGGATCAACTGAATGGCCAGATGCATCTCTCAGGTCTAATAGCTAGCATGTTATTGGTACAAAATTACTATTTTATGCCTGTTATTTTTGCTATCTGTCATAGATTCATCTAAAAAAAAATGGGAACAAATTACATGTTCTTGCATCAGGCTTTTAGTAACAAAGTGTCCAAAGATACAATTTCAGATTGTAGACAAAACACCGGTTCCCTTGATTTAGATTCGTTTTTTATGCTTGAATGGTTCACAGATTGGTGAAAAACAAAAAACATCCCTCTGAAAATGGTCAGGTACAATATCCAAAGAAAGAATTTGGAGACCTCCATAAAGCCTTTGAGAACTTTTAAAAAGTGTAAGACCGTCTGGTTCCTTGGAAGGAGAATATAAAGAAATTAGGGGCCGCTCAAGAGCTTTGCGCAGTACTGTACGTTGATCCAGTCATTTAACCCCAAGAAATGAGATGGTTAATAGTAAGATCTGCTGTGGTGTTTACATTGGTCTGTCTACAGTTAAATGTGTTTGATTCTTATATTTAACAACAGAGAGAGAAAAGAGAGAAAGAATCACATCCTGAATGACAGAGTAGAAAAAGTGGTAAAGACGTGTCACTAGAGATCCCCAAAAGTCCCACAAGAAGAGAAACTTGTCACAAAATGTTAGCAAATCACAAAATGAGTTTCATGAAAAAATGCTTTGCTTGTTTTTTCTACTTTACTGAGGAAAAATCAAAGAAAATCTTTAATTGTAGGGCGGTGGAGCCCCTCTAAAATAATCCTCTCAGTCACGACACATTGCACAGTTTTTGTGTTTGCTTGGCATATTAGACAGTTTTGGTTAATTAGCATTATTTGTGCCTCTCACACCTGTCGAACATGTTTAAACTAATCTTAATGGGAATGCCTGGCAGTGGCTGGATCAGAAGGCAAATGATTACAATCATTAAACTCCACATGCTGTATGATTTTATCTCCCGACTGTCGACACCAACTGGCCCACACTGGAACAGATTTGATCCCACTTGGTCCAATCAGTCATTACATCCAAATCATAGCTATTAGTGGCCCAGAAATTGTAATGTATATTCAACTCCTACTCTTTTTTTTCTTTATTCAGCCAGAGATTTTTGTGTCCATACTCATTGCATTACTTTGACAAAACCACAGAGTGCAATGACTGATTCCAGAACAGTGCAAAAGTTTGTGAGAATAAGATCAGAAGAGCAATGAGAAACAAGATATGTTAAAGGCCGTTTTCAGGATCCATTCTGTGGTCACACAGGTTACGCCAGACCTCAGTTTGGTTTTTTCCTCATTTCCCTCTCCCTTTCTGTACCTACCAATACCTTCACACAAACTGATTTTGGCTGGAAGCAAAGCCATCTTTTCCTTGATTGGTTTCTATTCTTTCGCCTGCAGGGAAAAAAAGGAATCCCAGGGGGCTCTAGGTTGGAGGTGGCTGAGTGCTCATAAAAGACTCTTGGCCAGGACATATGTGAGAGGACTCAAAGATGTGGATGAAAGCGTGCAAGACATTTCGATGCATACTCGAGTTAAGGCTCTGAAATAGTGCTCCGTCGCGTTGCTCTCAGGATGATTTGTTTTCAGAAAAGAGAATTGATGCCAATAATAAAAACGATGACTATCTGTTAAACTGCTGTTCAGTAGATGGTTAAAGTTGGGTTAAATACAGTCACTCTGAAAGCATGTAATCATTGCACAGCTTTTAAATTGGCACAGAAACAGGAACATAAAGGAGTATGTGTAGTTAGTAAACTTAGTTTAGTGATTACATCCTTATGTCCTCCAGATGTAACCCCATCAATCAGACAGGTATCCAGCTGCCTGTTGCGGTAGGTTTTTACCATCAGCTGAAACTTCAGACGCCACTGTCTGTCAAAAGGTGTCTCTGCCAGTGACATGGCCAATCTTTGACATAATGCTCAGTCTGTCTCTCTGCAGTCCCAAGAAGGGGCTGTCATGCTTCAGCAGGCCGGATAATTATTTCCCTCTTATCCCTCCTTGCCAGGGCCAATCCTAGCCTTCAATAGAAGTCAGGGCCTGCACCACTTCCCATCAGTTCTTTCTGTCTCTTTTCTTCTCCATCTCCCTTCTTCCATCTGTTTCACTTCACCTCACTCTCTGACTTTAAGACCTTCTTTTTTCCTCAGTCTGTCTTTATGTCATTCTCTCTTTCCTGTTCTGTATCGTCTCTAAGAATAGATTTGCATGGTAAAATAGATACTCCGTTTGACAGAATCAGTGGTCATAATGGCAAATGTTCCATAAAATTGCCGTGTGGGGTGTTTGATTCTGTGAAGTGGTCATTTAATGCAAAGCTTGTAGAAGAGTTGGGTTTCCCAGAGATGACAGTGTTACATGATGGAGCTCCTTGATTTTTAAAAATGCTGAATTTAATTCAGTAGGTGCTGTCAGGAGTTTGGATGCTCATTACTCCTCTTGGCGTTGTTCACTGGACCACTCACTGAATGAATGAAACACTCTGATAGAGGGAAATACATAGCATTATTCGGATGTATTGAATGAATGAATTCCTAGTTTTTGGACCTTTTTATCAGCATTTTAGAACCCAGCTGCTGAACCTGGACCTTTCAGATGTTTTTCTATAAACGTCAAAATAAAGTAAATGACCCTGCTGCCATTTGTGAGATTAGGCTCTAATATGGAATTTATAAGCAATTTACCCATCTCAGTATCTCAAACAAGGCTAAAAAGAAGGAAAAGAAAGCATGCTAGAATACTGTGAACAGGCTCAAGTCACTCCTCATTTCTTTATATTTTGCATCCAAGTAGCCGGTCTTTCTTTCCATTTTTAAAGTGCTCTTCTGGAGTACTTTTAAAGTTTTTCCCAACTCAACTTGCTGATACAGTATGGCTCAATCAATGACAATTGCAAGCATATTTGGGGGAGAGCAAAGTAATCCAGATGCATAAAGAGATTGCTTGGGTTTACGGTCAGTGAGGAAAACCTCCTCCAGGCTGCAGGAACCAAGTTTTCTTTTTTATAGGCATGGTGAAAAGCATCTTATTCCATTCTTTGAAATGGATGATGACTTTGTTGATTGTGCTGATGGTGAAGGTCTTTTGAGTGCAATGGTTGTGAGTACAGTGCAGACAAGTGAAGGCTGTTCATTAACGAATCAAATATAAATGTGTCTTACTGCATAATGGCAAATACTTTGCATCTATGCCAATTCGTCTTTCTGTTAAAATTGAAAAAACAAGCAAAAGAAAATGTGCAGATCATGTTGGAGAAGCTGAAATCCAGTGAGCACAAATGGACCATATGTGAAAAAATGAATTCGCATTTTGTGACAAAATTAGAATTTAATATTTTATTTGGTATTTTTTTAACTCTGCCTCACTGAGTTAGGTAAGTTTTTTTTTTTTCTTTTTAGTTTTTTGAAACTAGATCTAGTTTTTAGCTCCCTTTGAGTTGTTCTTTTACAAAGTTTAAGCTATTTGAGTGTAGAAACTAAACATATACCAAGAAATCCAAAACAACTCAGTGCCCATCTAAGACAATTTAATGCTTTCCACTTCAAACACGGGCAGAAACAGAATAATCGTTTCTCGCCAACTGCTCCTCCTTTCATTCCAAGATGTTTTACTAGAGCCAGCAGGCCTACCTTGATTTGGAAGCCGTCCATGTTAACCTGTGGCCCCAGGACCAAGAACTGGGCCCCCAGTGGATCGAAAACAAATAAACAAGACCTGCCAGAGCAGGCGGTGACAGTACAGGCTGTCTTCAGTAGATAAGACAGAACAATAGCCCTTAATAGGCCACAGAGAGACACACACCCATCTCCATCCCTGCCTTTTTTTATACTCTATCTTGCTTGCTGGTAACAAAGGGAACAAGATTCTTTCCCTCTTCTATCCTGCTGAGAGATTAGCGGTGCTTAACAGCGGTATGGGCATAAAAATGTGTATTTGAGTGATAATTCAGCAACGCACGCACAACTCATCACAAGGAGCCTCGCAGAATGAGAAGGAATACAATGCCTTTATTCCCTTCTGGGCTAAAATTTGGAGGAGAAAAGTACATCATGTTTGTTTGCTACTTAACAGTGTATGGAAATGAGCACCAAGACATCCCCAACATGGAATGGTGCTTTCTAAAGTTGTCCTCATTTTTCAGTCAGTACAGATGACTGTTTCAGTATATACTGATCCAGATCTGTGCCCATAATAATTACACACAGTGGGGGTTTTCCCAGACATGTATTCAACATATGTTTTATAAAAAGCTCAGACAGCAAGACTACAATGAAGGTCCACATGAGCATGGTGAATTGTCTGAGTTATAGCTTTCTTGTCCTAAGTGCAGTTAGTGGGGTGTATAATAGCAGGCAGAAAAGCCTGTTTCTCCTGTGAAGGCCCCCTTTTTTTGACTTTGACACAAAAAAAACCTTGGCAGAGTATCTGAATGCCAGCAGCAATGATCCTATTTTCTAAAATTTGAATCATTTCAGCGGCACCCAGGTAGAAGGTAACAGCTCATGCTGCAACTCTGCCTGAAAGAACACACAAAGATCCTCTAAAAGAGTGAGCTGGCACATTATACCTGATGCCTTTATGCTGAGCTCTGATGAAAGAAATCCACCCCGCTGCCAACTTTGCTCACCTGAAATGAATGCCTTTAAGGAAAGAGACTGTAGCGTTTTACCGTCTGTTGCAGAAGTACAGAAATGCGATGTTGAAGGTTTGAGGCGGATTGAGGGGCGCAGCGCTATTTCAAACCTTGAAATCTGGATTTCTGAGATGCTGAAAGGATACGTGGTGCAGGGGAGTTTGTCGTTTAATTGTACAGGACATCAAACAAATGGGCTTGGCACTAAATTTGGCTCCCATTCTTTTTGTTTCCCCTGTTGTTGCATTTTAACCCCACAGCTCACTAACCTGCGGAGAAGCAAAGTAATTCATACCTAATGTGCCGTTTTCATTCCACCACAAAGGAACCGTACGCTTGACCTCACCATATTATACATTTTGAAACCGAGTGACTCATTCCAGGGCAGAATATCTTTAGAAAAATGAATAGTTAGAACTGCCGTCGCTGCCTTGTTCCCTCCTGCCGCACGGTTCTGTATTTAACGTATATCTGCGATTTCTGCTTGGAAAATATAGCAGCTGAAGAGTATTTATATCAAATGTCTGCTTATTTGTCTCTTTGTACGAGGTGCTCCTTTGGGATGTACACATTGTCATAAAACGAAACGGGAGAAGAAGGGAAAAAAATAAAACGAACTTTCAGCAAAGTGCAACTTATTCCTCGCCACATCCATATTTCTATAAACTGCATTTACTTTTGTGGCCAGCAACATAAATCATGCCTTATATATCATTAATATACATGGGTGTCAATAGGAGATGCATGAATGGAAGAAATATGGTTCATCCCCACAGAGACAGAGTTGAAAAATGGGCTGTGGACGGGGTGAGAATAGAGGCTTCTCTAGTGAAGCTGCAAAAGGCGTCTAAATCTCTGCTGCCCCCAAGTGGGACTCCATATAATGGAGGGTGTGTGTGTTTGCGACACTAAACAACTGTGATACAATATGTGCAGCTTGAGCCACCAGAAATAAAGAAACGCACTGTTATCGTAAATCGGTGCCCCATTTTGCTGTTGCTCAGTGTCAGCTGTGTAACGCGAGGAGCACTCCAACAAAACTGTCACATTAAATGCGATACATTGTTAACGCACTGCACTGTGCATGCGAAGTCATGGCCGATGATACGAGCATTGTTTGCTCACTGGTAATACAAACAACTCCAATGATTATCTTCCCTCAGCGGGTCATTTTTTCTCTCCACATTTGATCTTTCTTTAAAGCTCTGTTTATGCTCTGGATTTTATTTATTTATTTTTCATCTATTGTACGTTGCTGCCGGTCAGGATAAAAATTGGGTGCGTGCATCGACTCGAGCATTATAATTTGGTTGATTATGTTTTCTGTGGATAATATCCAGTTGTTGTTGTTGCCTGTTGTTTGCCACACCTGCACGGGGTAATGTAAAAACACACACTTTCATACTTGTGCCCTAAGGCAGGATGTAGTGTATATGGCCAAAAAAAGAGGAAAAAATATAGACAAGCATGGACTTGGTGAACTCTGCATCACATCAGCTGCTAGTGAGTCTTTGTCATTGATGGTAACGAGTGAGTAAATGTTATTGCTAATATATTGCATATGTTTCCTTTAAAATGTATGTAAATTTACCCATATTTCACCTCCACATTAACCTATATGTGGTCCTTCCCCTGTAGACCCATTATTGCAAACACACAGGTCATACAATGTGTGGTGGAGCAGATTCATGATTGTGCAGTGATGTCAGTCATAAACATAGACAGTAATGAACAGCAGGGATAATTCAAAGCTTCTCCTTTTAGATGTTTTACAATAGGTAGAATTTTTTAACATTATATTGACTTTTCAAACTATTCATGGTGCAAAGTACAAAGTGAACATAAAATAAATAAAAAGACAGAAAAATGCAGAAATAAAACGCCCTCCTCTCCTACCTTTTCCGTTTCAACTTCACATGAGGAAAATATGTATATGTATATGTAATGACATATAATAGCTTTCCTTTTTACAGAATTTTTTTCTTTCAACGCCGTGCCTTAAAGCAGAGAGCGCAGCCTTTGTTGCAGCAGTCTTTTCTTTTTTTAGCATTCGGAGGTTATTTTGCAGCATTTTGCAGATATGGGTAACATAAAAGAATTGTAAGATTAATTTACAATAATGAAATTAGACTCATAGAAGTAAAAGAGAAAACAAAATGATTATAAAAGTGAAAAGGTGCTTTCCATTTTTGAGCAGTTTGTAATTCTGGGAAAGGATGAGCAAGTGTGCTTGTAAATATTATCTTAATAAAATGCATTTAGTTTGTTACTGTTTAAATGATGGGAATATTATAACAGGGAGAGATGAAGTACTAGAAGTACCTGAAGCTGCTGAGTGGCACAGTTATCATTGTTTAGAGTGTATCGTCAGCTTTCCCGTAGACTGGGATTGTGACTTCATTGGAGTCAAAAACTACAGCACACATAATTCAAACTGCCTCTACCCCGTCCATAATTCTCCATAAAGCTCCTCATCATACAGCATTACTCTCTAATCAGGAGGCCGTGTTTCATTTGATCACCTTTGCGTTTTATTGAAACATCAAACTGTTATTTTCAAGTTTGAGACTATCGATTCCCGGCCTCTTCCTCTTGTTTGTTTGTTTTTGCATTTCAGGGCGAATTCCCTGTGCGATGCACTTAATCAGCACAAAATGGGTCTCGGTGTGAATCTTTCTCGGTGTCTTTGCGTGGTAAATGAGTTTTTATAGTCCTGCCTATGTTTGTGTTTGTTCGGGAGCGCTCTCCTGGTCTTGTGCCATTCTCCGCCGTTCGTACGGAGATGCTCATTTGGATAGCATATAGAGGACAATGCCATGGCGACACTCTGATAGCTATCCAAGTCCTTGATCTTCTCTCCCTGTAAACATCATTACCACACACTGACAACATACACATGCACAACAGGCACGCACACACAAGCACACAAACACACACCCACAAGCTGCTCATCCAAATCGCTGCTAACAGATTAGCAGTGATTATAAACAAACATGGAGGATTAATCCTGTGTGCTCTCAGTCTACTTTTCCACTGAGCTAGCTAGGGTAATTACCAAGTGCTAGATTGTCAGTGTGTAATCACACACACATGCAAACACACACACATACAAGCTGCAATACTTCTCTATTTGGTGATATCACTTTTGTGCTTGTTTTGTAAGAAAGTTGAGCGTGTCTTCATCGATATTTTAGGGCAGCTGTGCTCTGGTAAAGATGATGGGATGTTAAGTCACTTTCCAATAACCTGACAGCATCTGAACAGGTCACTGATGTGTTGTAATGCACAAACTGGACACTTTTCTATAAAGGTACAACATATATATCCATATATCATTTACATAACACTTTGCACAGAGGCTCAAACAAGATTATCCTAGTTCAGAAACACACACTGCTGTATCGTGCCCTAAACAGCCAAACAGAACAGCCTTTTGTCATGAGACACACTTTTGACACTGTCTCGCAGTCTTAGTCTGCCCGTGCTGACAGAACAGACAAAGCTGCTCCTTTGTGGAACAAAATGTGTTTTTATGCACACCTGACAAAGTGTGAACTTCACACTTCTTCCACCTTTCACTGCCAGCAGAGTGCAAAGATGCACTCTGTATGTCTCTGTGTGAGTTTGCCTTTTTCACTTTGCCCTACAACTTTACAGTAAAGTCTTCACCCCAATGAAAACTTACCAGCAAGAAAAATAATCGTGATAAATTACCCCTGAGACACTGAGAGGATTGGCCATGTTGCGTACAATACTGTGTACTCCACGTAGGGCTGGGCCATATTATACCGTTTACGGTAATACCGGTATAATGTTAGGCAACGATAGGAAAATGAAATATCGCGATAGAATGGGAGTAAAACGCACGTGCGCAGTGCCTTTGTTTTCATACACACATGGCCGATTGTTGAGTGAAACAGATGAACCAGAATTGGTTTGTAAAAATGGTGCAACTTCAGTGATGTGGAACTGGTTTGGTGTTTGTCCGTCAGATACACAACAAAGCACATTTTTTTGCAGAACATGCAAGCGGCCGTTGTTATTGTCGTATTTGTCGGACTAAGATGCTCTTAAATCTGGGAGTAATCTGGGTCCTAAACTCCGTCTTTTTCAGGTCAAACAACACTGCAGCATCACTTAGAGTTAAAAACTGTCTAAATTCTTTCATCTTTAATAAAACGATCAGCATTGCTGCTTTACCAGGTGTAACTATAAAGTTTAACTTCCAGGCATCCATGAAAACAAAAGTTATTACATTTAACGGAGTTAGAAGTTAGCAGGAAGCTAGCGGAAGTTAGCTCGCTAGTTTCGCTAGTTACCTAAGCATGATATTGCATGTTCTGACTGAGAGATTTCTGAAAAAAATCAAACGTACAGCTCTGCTATCACTTCCAACATAAATGAAGACAGGAAACTAAACAGCAGTGACGTTTGTAGGGTTACTGAAGTTGGGCTAGCTGGTATATAATGATGTGCTACGTGATCGCTAGCGACACAGCTATGTTAGCATAACATAAACAGTGAAGCTGGAGGACGAACACTAACACTTTTCCACTTATAAAAGTTAACGTGAAGGTTCTTCATGGTTAGAGACAAATGCAATCGCATGGCAGGATGCTGTAAACGGACCAAACTTCAGTCAGGAGAACAACTAGGGTTGCCAACTCCCTGAAAAATAAATAAGGGACACCTCGTGGCCAGGGCCGGGCAACCCAGTTGTCTTCACCCTTCCCAGTGTGGTAGCTCTTTTTTTGTGTGTGAAATTATTTTTTAACCATTTGACTTGAACTTGATTTAAGCAGATGCATATTCTTTGTGATATGACCATATGGGAAACAAATGATCATTTAGCCATTTATTTTTAGCTCACAATGACAACATTAACACAGTAAAACAGGTCTCTTTCTTAAACAGAAGCCTGTCATGCTTAACTTTTGAGAATATAAGTAAATCTTTCTTTAAAAGAACTCTGTCCTACTTAACTTAAAATTATATAAATTAATAGAAAGCAATAGAACGAAAAATATTCTTGTAACAGTGCACATTTAGTGCATTTAGTACAGTTGGCTTCAGTTGAGGTATTATTTCAGCTTTTCTAAAGCTAATCAGCTGCTCCTGTTTGTAAACCCACTTGTTCCCATGATTACGTATCTTAACTCATCATCATTATTCATCTATGTATTACTTTTATGTATTAGTGATCTATTTGTTGTAATCATCTATCCTTGCAGTTGTTTATTACACAAAATAAATTATATTATTACACTTCTGGCCACATAGCCCTGATATTCACTGCACATGCCCATATTAACCTTAACCAGAGGGTTTAAAAAAAACAAACCAGTGTTTACATACCATATCTGCTTCTGCCGTGGCCTGGCGGACAAAAAATTGGTAAAGGGTTCCCCGAGCTTTCATGCCCCTCATGTACTTCATGTGCCCACCACTAGAAGCATGCCTATGGAAAAAGTGCGCCAGCACACAGTGCAGTGCGCTTTATAGTGCATTTTTCCAGCCAGGTGTTTTCCTTTTCCCATTCCTCCCTGTACTTTTGCAGCCTTTTTTTTTCTTTCTCTGAGCGAACAAACATTGCTGCTCTAATGCTGGGCTCACACTGTGCGATTTTTGGCCCATTTTGAGCCGATTTTTGAGTCGTGCGACCGATTTGGTGATCAGCCCGATTTTGGCCTTCATCGTGCATCGTGTAGTATACGTGGGGTAACGAGAAGCGATTAACACCTCACGACCAGCTCCCGATCATCAATCGCTCGTGAGGGTGTCACTGCAGCTGCTCACGCGCAAACACGTAAACGTCGGTGAAAAAGACGTTGCAGCACGGCTGTGCAGCGTGTGATCTGGACACAAGCGATGGAGGCACTTGTAGAACTTTGGAAAGCTCATCCGAGCCTTTTCCATGTGGCATCACAAAATTATCACGACCACAACAATCGTGAAAATAGTTGGATTTACACTGTTGCTCAATCACAGCTGCCTGATCATGTTTTTCATTAGCAATTTAGCAAAGTTGATGTGGTGGTGTGTCTGTGTGAGTGAAAGACAGAGAGAGCGAGCGACAGATTTTCTGTTATAACCTTCATTTTATGGACGCACAGTGTGCCGTCCGAGACTTGCACCGCAGTGTCGGCGTTTGTTTCCCTGTTGGCCATGCTTCTTGTTGTGGTCATCGGTTGTCTTCCGGTATTTTCTCCGTAAGCGACCTTTCCTCAACCAATGAGATGAGCGGTAATCTGACTTGTCATACTCGAATTGTCATAAGTGTGCTGTCAGCTCATTGGTCACAAAGCAGGAGAGGGGCTGGGAATTATGTTTTCAAACAAAGTGTTAATTCCATTAAAAGTTATAGACTACTTTTGATTCTCACTGTATTACGGGACAAAGTGCGTCCCTTATTAGCTCAATACGGGACGTGTACTTTTGTTTCTAAATACGGGACGATTCCGTTTTTTAAGGGACGGTTGGAAACCCTAAGAACAACTGAGATAATCCATCCACAATACGAGGTTAGTCATTAATATACTGCAACAACATGGGAATAGAGCAGCTGCCAGAGAATTCAACATTAATGAATCAATGGTACAGAAGTGGAGGAAGCAAGAAGAATGAGTTTAATAAAGTTTGATTTATCTGACTGCTTTGTTTCGCTTAATGTGCCTTATAATCCTGTGCACCTTATGGTCCGAAAAATACGTACTGCACACTGCAGTTTAATGTTGCAAAGCACCTCTTTTTAACTTCAGTGGATATTATACATGGTTATGCTCAGGATATGTCAGCCCATTTCTACTGGAAATGCCTTTTGGTTAAACTTTCAGCAAGGAATTTGCATTTGCACTGTTACATTTTTATAAAGCTTTAATGTACATAAAAACCAGCTTCTTGTTTAAGTGAAAATAAATGGAAGGTTGTCTTTTTGCGCTAGTAATGTTGTGGAGTTGTATTTTGTCTCGCATCAATTATATCGTCAGTTATATCGTTATCGCAAATTTTCAAATATATATCGTGATAAATATTTTTGGCCATATCGCCCTGCTCTAACTCCACGTAGGACATTTTTTTTTAATCAAAAAGCAAGACTTTACCAGTTTGTCACATCATTGTTGAGGAATTTCATCCCCTCTTCTTTGCAACATTACTTCAGTTCAGAGTGTTTGCTTATGCACAGCTCTCTTAAGGTCCCACTGCAGTTTTTCAGTCAGATTGAGGTCTGAACTTTGAGTCAGCGCACCTCCTTAATTCTTTCCTGTTTTAGTTATTCAGTTGTAGATTTGTTGCTGTGGTTGGGATCAATGATGGTTGTCAGACAGACTGTCTCATGTTTGACTCTCGAGTACTTTGGTATACAGAGGAGTTCATGGTCGACTCGAAGGCTGCAAGGTTCCCAGGCCCTGTGGCTGTGAATCAAACCCAAACCATCACCGTTGTTATGACTAGGGCTGGGTATCGTCACTGATTTCTAGAATCGATTCGATTCCAATTCACAAGGTTCCGAATCGATTCGATCCACGATTCTATTCAATTCGATTCGATTTGAAATTGGGAAATTTTGCCTCAGACAGTGAGAAATATTATAATTCAGATCAGTACATTTACATATTTTTGTATCTATAAAAAGGAAGCTGACACTCGCAAGACTTTATCAAAGGTGTAAGCATCACAGCAGATGCCTTTGTTTCAAAGTAGCTGAAGATAAAACACAAAAACATGAAGGTGATTTTCCTGGCCTGGGATTTTATAAAAATATTCTGCAGTACATCAAAAACGAAAGAAAACCATTAATCAACATATGAACATTACCTCTGAAGTTACAGCGGTTTTATTAGAGACACAGCTAAGCGTTTTGCATTTTGCATAATTTTTAAAAGTTTACATTTGTTCAGTATTGAACGGCAGAAATTAGTCTTTCTTTTCGGTCGTTAGTAAAAGGGAAAAAAACGTCGGCCGACAGCGCTGTAAGAACGGTAGACTTGTGCGTAACAAGCAAGCGAATAATGCAGAAAACAGATTTTTAGATGGGAAACTGTTCTTGAAGTATACAGAGAAAGCGAGAGAGAGAGAGAGAGCTGTGCATGAAGTGTGGTGGAAGCAAAACAGCAAAAGTCAGAGTGAATTCATGACGATGTTTTTGTGAAGCGTAGTTTGGATCTTCTTTTGCTGCTGGTTTGGTCAATAATGTTTGGAGAGATCAAACTAACATCTTTAGAATCAGCGCAAAAAGGGCGTAAACACAAAGCGCGGACCCACCGAAACATCTGAATCAGCGAGCTGTCAGCTTTCAGCCCCGACCGTGTCTGTGCCGTCGGGTGAGAAAGGCGACATCTCACTGATTCTGATGCGTCGGCGGGTCCGAGCTTTGTGTTTACGTCTTTGTGCAGAATCTGTGTTCCTACTCTCATTTACAGTTATGAGTTGGTATGAGGTGTTTGTGCTTATACGCTATGTTTGGGTTTCACCAAACAATCCAAAGGACATTAGAGTCTCTTTCAATAGTGTTTGCATGGACATTCTTACCTTGCACAAAAAAGTCCATATGCAAAATTATTTTCAGATTCATGAAATGTGCACACCAGCTTATGTGTTCTTTACACCGTGCTTCTGTTAGTGAAACACAGTCATGTTAAACCAACAGGCTTAGTATTAGTAAAAGTAGTAATTTCAGCACTAACAGTATTTTTATTCAGCTTTGAAAAAAACTTGTTTAGTTTCAAAGACAGCCAGACCTTTGTCATTGAAATGTCTGTATGCATAGTTCGTGCATAAACTTGTGCATACACATTGTTTCAATGAGGTTCATTGTTCCAAAATTTGTGCTTTGTGAGAAGAGGCTTTTTCTAATTGTACTGTCGTGAACTTTAACATTTAACAGCTCGTAGAGTCTGAGATGTCGGTCTTAGGTTTTGTTGCACTTTCTCTGATCGCTGCACAGCCTGATCTTGCAGTGAATTTGCTGGGACATCCACTCCTGGAAAGATTGGCTGCTGTCTTGATCGTTTTCCACTTGTGAATAATCTTTCTCAGTGTGGAATGATGGACTAAAAATTTTTCGCAAATGGCTGTATAACCCTTGATAACCCATTGATGGACAGCAACTAGAGCAGGGCGATATGGCCAAAAATATTTATCACGATATATATTTGAAAATTTGCGATAATGATATAACTGACGATATAATTGATGCGAGACAAAATACAACTCCACAACATTACTAGCGCAAAAAGACAACCTTCCATTTATTTTCACTTAAACAAGAAGCTGGTTTTTATGTACATTAAAGCTTTGTAAAAATGTAACAGTGCAAATGCAAATTCCTTGCTGAAAGTTTAACCAAAAGGCATTTCCAGTAGAAATGGGCTGACATATCCTGAGCATAACCATGTATAATATCCACTGAAGTTAAAAAGAGGTGCTTTGCAACATTAAACTGCAGTGTGCAGTACGTATTTTTCAGACCATAAGGTGCACAGGATTATAAGGCACATTAAGCGAAACAAAGCAGTCAGATAAATCAAACTTTATTAAATTCATTCTTCTTGCTTCCTCCACTTCTGTACCTTTGATTCATAAATGTTGATTTCTCTGGCAGCTGCTCTATTCCCATGTTGTTGCAGTATATTAATAACTAACCTCGTATTGTGGATGGATTATCTTAGTTGTTCTCCTGACTGAAGTTTGGTCCGTTTACAGCATCCTGCCATGCGATTGCATTTGTCTCTAACTATCAGGAACCTTAACATTAATTTTTATAAGTGGAAAAGTGGTAGTGTTCCTCCTCCAACTTCACTGTTTATGTTATGCTAACGTAGCTGTGTCGCTAGCGATCACGTAGCACATCATTATATACCAGCTAGCCCAACTTCAGTAACCCTACAAACGTCACTGCTGTTTAGTTTCCTGTCTTCATTCATGTTGGAAGTGATAGCAGAGCTGTACCTTTGAATTTTTTCAGAAATCTCTCAGTCAGAACATGCTATATCATGCTTGGGTAACTAGCGAAACTAGCGAGCTAACTTCTGCTAGCCTCCTGCTAACTTCTAACTCCATTAAATATAATACATTTTGTTTTCATGGATGCCTGGAAGTTAAACTTCATAGATACACCTGGTAAAGCAGCAACGCTGATCGTTTTATTAAAGATGAAAGAATTTAGAGATTTTTTAACTCTCAGTGATGCTGCAGTGTTTGACCTGAAAAAGATGGAGTTTAGGACCCAGATTACTCCCAGATTTAAGAGCATCTTAGTCCGACAAATACAATAACGACGGCCGCTTGCATGTTCTGCAAAAAACCGTGCTTTGTCGTGTATCTGACGGACAAACACCAAACCAGTTCCACATCACTGAAGTTGCACCATTTTTACAAACCAATTCTGGTTCATCTGTTTCACTCAACAATTGGCCATGTGCGTATGAAAACAAAGGCACTGCGCATGCGCGTTTTACTCATATTCTATCTATATTCTATATTTCATTTTCCTATCGTTGCCTAACATTATACGGGTATTACCGTGAACGGTATAATATGGCCCAGCCCTAACAGCAACAGTGGTCTGTAAGATCACAGCTGACATCTCTTTGTCCTCAGCATTGTACACACCTTTGCTGCTCTGGACCAGCAAACTGCCAAAGCTTCTGCTTGTTCAGAGGCACTCACACTCACTAATTATCAGTTAATCAAGTGCATTTAATTAGCAGGACCTGGCAGCTACTTACTCTCTTTATTCCTATAGAAGCAATAAGGGAATTCTTGGTTTTTCATGTACTGCTTTTGCATTTTAGCTCAGTTTTTGATAAAGAAATACTGACACGCAGTAATTTGTCATGTTTTGTTATCTGAGGTTGCAGTTACCTCATTTTAAGACCAGCTAAGGACCAGATTATTTCTATTTTGTCTTTATAAGTAAGACATTATCATTCAATGATATAATTGAATGTCTTATTTAGTACATGTCTGAATGAAGCCGCTAGGATTCCCAACAAGACATGCTCTGCTGTTTGTTTAAATGATGTTTCTTGCTATTGCACAAAGATGGTACAGCTGAAACTTGCCTTTATCTTATTTCATTTCACTTGCTGTTTATTGTTGGGTTAATTCTTTTTTTGTCTATTGTCTTCTTTCACAGGTTGAAGCCATCCTGGTCAACATTTTTGGGGGCATTGTTAATTGTGCCATCATTGCCAACGGCATCACCAAAGCTTGCCGAGAGCTGGAGCTCAAAGTGCCGCTGGTGGTCAGGCTGGAAGGTAAAACAGCACTTGACACTCACCAACACTGGAAAACATGCACAAAAGTTTTTGTTTTGCCTCTCTGACGCTGTTAGTAAGTCATTGGCAGTTGGCACTTCCAGTTAAACCAAACAGACTGCATCATTTCTCTTAGGCACATCTAGCCTCCAGCGAAAGAATTTCACATTAATGAGCATTTAATGATTCAGGGTTAATACGCTATAACATGCAACTAGGTTCACAGCTGTGTCGCTCGTCACAGTTGTTCACCTTGACCTGGCGCATGAGTAACATCATCATCATGTAAACACAAGTTCCTTTTGTCTTGCTTTTACATATATGTGTCAGTAAGTTTTATTTTTCTTGAACTGTACCTAAAGTCTCCTTTGCTCAGGGTACAGCTGGTTCGAGTTTATATGGACTGAGAATATAGCTTGCAGTATCGTTTTATGAATATTTTCAATTTCAAAGGTACAAAGAAACTCATTCCCCACCTAGTTTTAAACTTTGGAGCCATTGTATTATTGCTGCTGTACTCTCAGGAGCATATCCATCTTCATTGTGGCCCAGTGTCCCAGAAAGAACAGCAGTGCATTTCTCATAGATGTCACATTCTGCTGCACCTGTCATTAGCAGCAGCCAGAATAACTGTAGAGACGGCACTGATTGGCTCACCTTTCACCTCTATATGCTAATAAAACCTGCTCAGCTGTGTGTGTTTGCCCGAGTGTGTGTGTGTGGGGAATGGCAGTGGTGACTCAGAGGCATAGGGCCAGTTGGTGGTTAGCTTAATTGTCAAGATCCTGCCGAGTGGTGTGTCCAGAGCACAGAGCAGGGGAGAGTGTGTGTGTTAGCGCTTAGCATTTCATGCTGTATGTCTGCACACATCTGCTATTTGTAGGTCAGGGCGTGTAAGCTGTTTCTAGAAGCCAACTGTGTGTCGAGGTGCTGTGCAGTAGTGAGGGCATGGTTGTTCAGAGCACGATGTAGTGTGAGAATTTTACTCTTAACTGTCATTTCCACTACTTTCCCCTAAAGTCGAATAAAAATGTCATGCAGGTATGTACATCTACCCCATGGCTGTAAAAACTTTGCGTCTGAACCAAAAATAATATTGTTGACTGGAGTTCAAACACCCCAAGTTCAAGATGCACATTTGTCTCTTTAGAATACACAACTACAGAACAAACTAGACTGGCAATCTGCACGGATCCTTAATTATCCACCACACATTTCTGATAGTAGCCATAATTCAATATGACTCTCAGACAGTCCAGAAAGTCACTTCTGGTGGATGCCGGATGGTCCAAACACGTCACCCTGACCGAGGCCTAATCCAAGCCTTAGTTGTGGGTCATTACATCCTGGGCTGCAGTCTTGTGGAGAGGATTGGCTCTGAATCAATCAGCTCAGCTTGCTAGGCTGTCTGCCGGGCATTGAAAACGGCCCAACGTTCTTCAACAGGATCAGAATGGATTAACAGGCACACTTTTAATTGGAAAGGCCCTAAAGAGCCAGGGTTGATTGCACTGGCAGAGAATTATGTGCTCCCATATGTGGGGAAGAGAGGCCATGTGGTCTAGTTCTTGATAGAGTTGTGTTAGTTGATAGACTATGCATGAAGTGTTTGATGTGGGCTGATTGAGTTGATCTAAAACAGTCTGTAATTATCATCGCTAGCACTTAGACTCATCTGGTGAAAACTGAGCAGAGAACACGCAGACACACTGTCGTTATTGAAGGTATAGAAAGGAAGCGATACCTAAGGAGGTGCTGTACTGCCCTCTTTGGCTACAGTGTGCGCATGGTCATCCTGTGTTTCTCTGCAGGTTTGTCTGCCTCTTAAAAAACCTTTGGCATCCAAGAAAAAGGTGACTACATTCATTTAACTCTGTTCTGAGGTGTCCCCCAACTCTCTGTCAAAGAGTGGAGAATGTTCTGCTTGAGCAAGATTTGAAGGCCCTGTTTCAATGGATGAGATTTCAACATCAGTCCTGACAGCATCATTATAGCTTAACTAATTGCTGCAGCTATATGCATATCCACATACATAAATATAGAGTAATATACATTCACACACTGGTTGATTTGGGGGGGGGGGGGTTCTGTCTTTGATTTCACATATATTACACATTTTTTCATTTTTGTAGTGCTTTTTAAAAATAGCTATTAACTTACCCTCACATAGTGTAAATCTCGCTATTTGCCTCTCACAAAGAATCTGACAAGAATTGATTAAATCATGAGAATGAATGTCATGCACATTATACAAGTATGCAAATAGGGAACAGTGTTAAGATACTAAGATACTCTCTGTTAGAGTTAGCACTGATGAAAACATGAAATCTGGTGGTGCAGTAAGCTGCTCTTAAATAACAGATAATACAAAAAACTGAATAAAAAATGTAATGTGTTATGTTTGTTTTAATCATGTAGACCAGGGGTCGGCAACCTTTCTAATGGCGAGTGCCATTTAAAATTTCCTCAGAAGTCAGTGTGCCATATGATTGCATTAGCAATAAATTTAATAACGCTCTATATGAACAGTTACACAATATATAGACCCACTTTATAGAATTATATTTGTTTACAGATTTTGGCAGCTATCAGTGAATAGTTATCAGATATTTTGAAACAAAAAAAAAGAAAAAGACACTTATTATCCATAACAGCACATGAACTGTACAACAGAAAATACAAATGCTATTTATGGTCTCCTCACAACAATGATAAGAAAAATAAACTAAGCCAATGTGGCATGTCTGTTAATACAGAGACACACATGTTAATGTGATCTCTGGTCTCCCACTCAGAGACACAGGTCTTCGAGTGTCCAGCATTCAGACGGCTACCTGAGGACTAATGTGAGAGGAAATCTGCGCACACAGATATGTACAGCCAAATACTGTCAATAAGGCCTCTGCAATGTTCTGAAGACAGTTAAACTTCTCAGGTAGTGATGTCCAGCAGGTGAAAATGCAAGCTCCATGAACACGCACAGCTGTGGATTCCAGCTACGTCGATGTCGCATTAACTGGCATCAACTCAGCCAGTTAATGTGAGACAAATCCAGCTGCTCATTAAAGATTTCTGGTTTGATCAGAAAAGAAAACATTGGTCCAAACACCTGAGAGCACCACTGGTGCGGCCATTTATTTTTTGATGCATCTTCTCAGATTAATTCACTGCGTGTCGTGTCCACGGCTGGACTGGGACAAAAAATCAGCCCGGGCATTTTGACTACAGACCGGCCCACCAGGTATTAAAGCCATAAAGCCTTTGAATGAAAACAAACGCTGTTGTGACAGTGATGTACAGTCTTGTTGGTATATGCATGATTTCTGTAAATTTTACATCAGATAAAAACTGTGGTTGTAAGCTTCAGATAATTATTTAATAACAGCCAGACATCTTAAATGAGAATAAGAAAGTATTTCCTTGTGCCCCCCTTTCCCTCTTAATGCCCTACCTGGGCCCCTGGCAAAACTTTGGTAGATCCGCCCCTGCACAGTTACCAGCTGTCAGCTACTTAGAAAAGGATCCTGGTGTTATTTGTCTCTCAGAAACAGTTCATAACTTCAACTCATTCATGTCACCTAAAAGGTAAACCTGTTTCTCCATCACCTGTTCAGCTCTGATGATTCAGTAAGGACATCTCCTGGTTTCATCTTCATGTTTCCCTCTCACCAGATATACAAACCGATATCATGACCAGCAGCTTTTACAGCTGTGGCTCCAGCAAACATCAGCTGATACTAGAAAGTAATATTAAATAAATTCTAACAACAGCTGATCAAGCTTAAACATGCTGCTGTTGTTTAGCGCGAAATCCGCTGGTTTCTTCTTTCTGGCGCAAAGTGGAAGATAAACAAACAAGAGAGGAAAGCCGATCAGCTGATCATTGATCAGTTTCATGATTGAAGTAGAAACAGGAGAGGGAGGGGGAGAGAATGAGAGAAGAAGAGGCAGCTGTGCAGCAAAGACACAGAATAACTCCAGCTTTGTGTCTTTTTTTTTCATTCTAGCTGAAGTACGGGACAAACTGCGTCCCCTCTCAGCTCAATACGAAACATGTAATATTTTCTCTGAATGAGGGACCATTCCATTTTTTAAGGAGCCGTTGGCAACTCTACTAACTAACCTTATGAATAAAATAAAGTTCACTTTAGTTCAGTAACATCATAGCACCCACCCAGCTGTATATAAACTCCGTCATGCTAGCTCACGCAGTATGAGTTATTGTAACTGACTGTAAAAAGTCAGCACAACGAAAATAAACTCCACCTAAACTTGGTTTATATCTGACCCAGACAGACTGCAGGTCATAACTTCATACCTGAAGTTCAGTTCACCTGACACTCGGACCGGCGGCCGCCTCGGGTCCCTCCTCCTCCTGCCTCCCCTTTCTCTCATCCACCTGTTGGCCTCCACCACTTGCTAATGTTACTGAATCTGTGGAAGCTACGCCATAGCCACCACCAAACAACTGAGTTATTTTTACACACCGGCCACATCTGGCCAATCCAACACCTTTCATTGTTTATACCGTTACAAAAAATAAAAAATCATCGGGTCCCGAGCAAATGCCCGGTATGCCCAATGGCCAGTCCAGCTATGGTCGTGCTATCAGTTAACCCTTCGCGTCCCAACCGTGGCACGCGTGCCCAGGGTTGCCGACCCCTGATGTAGACTGTCTGGTTGGGGCTGGGTTAAGAGTTGAGTGAGTATGACAACATGCAGTCAGTTAAATAGTTTTCTTTTGGGGGGAGGGTGTATACATCAGCTGCCTGTGGTTCATCTGGCTGGTCTTGAGGCAGAGCGCCCTTCTTTGTTTTAAACTGCTTTTACTAAGTGAGTTACTGGACTGTAGCATTGTGACATTTATGCAGGTTCCCAACACAAAAAGTTAATGATACAGATTATAATGTATGTTAGGACAGTGGCACGAAACAAAAACAGACTAAAATGTTAACTTTTGGTTTGCCATGAGATTTCCTGACAACTGCAATGACATACATACAGTTTACATACATAATTATTTGCTTTATTTGTACTGAGCTTGTGTCTAATTTAAATAAATAAGTCCTCTAAGAACTTCTTTCACAGCGTACCCCAGTATCTTCAGACAGCTGACAGATGGTGGGAATTATGTTAGTGTGACACATCAAAAGCTCTCATTGACAGCCAGGAGATTATTACGTGGGGAACTAATCACTTTCTAGTGTGAAGCAAACCATAACTCACCAGCAGTGCAGACAAGCCACCAACTCAGGAAACCTGAAAAAAACTGTCAGTGGACAGTCTTGCAGAAGCTGCCCGTCTAATTGCCACGTATTAATGACAATTGTAATATTTAAAAGGGAAAAGAAATATCCAGACACGCACAGCCTTACACTGACAATCACTCAGTCACCACATGATTAATTAACCGGTTGGCTTGACTGTGAGAGAAGGTGAAGGGGTTTCCATTTTTTGTTGTGGCAAAGATTTTACCAACAGCAGGCGAAAGAGTTCATTTATCAAGCTCTACATCTTTTTGTTTCCCTTATCTTCTCCTGCTAAGGAAACAGTCTTTATCGTGTCCTTGACACATAAGGAACCTTTACAACTTCAGACTTCCTTTGTATGTGTGACTCTACGGCAACGTGTCCTTCTCTCAGATGACAGCAACGCTAAGCACAGCTTGTTAGGACAAAGCTGCTCACAAATGTAGGATTTGCAGCATCAAGAAAGCTCCTCCAGCACAAGTCTTTGGCACAGCCCCAACCCTTATTATCCCACTGAAGCCTAGTGGCCTGTAAGTCACACGTTAAGGCGTCATTTTTCACAGTAGTCACAGGTACGCTAGTTAATTGCCACATAAATGTGAAAATATTGTGTTGTGATGCTTGCCACCTGCTGAATGCTCTTATGTTGTTTTCTTTGTTAAATGCTGAATCTAATTTAAAATCCTTCTCTTCATGTACAAGGTCTAGAATAATCAGGTCCCATCTTATATTAAAGACCTCACAGTACCACTTTGCCCCATTAGAGCACTTTAGTCTCAGACTGCGGGTTTATTTGCAGTTTCTAGGATATTTACAAGCAGAATGGGAGGCAGAGTCTTCAGTTTTCAAGCCTCTCTTCTGTGGAATCAGCTCCCAGTTTGGGTTATGGAGACAGACAGCCTCTAGTGTTAAGTTTAGGCTTAAAACTTTCCCTTTTGATCAAACATATAGGGAGGACTGGATCAGGTGACCCTGAATCCTCCTTAAGTTACTCTGCAATAGGCCTAGGCTGCTGGGAGATTCCCATGATCACTCGTCTCCTTTCATAAGTAGTGTTCATAAGCTACTCTGTATTTAGTCATTAGTTATTATTAATCCCAGGCTCTCCTCCGAACTCATTGGTGTGGTCTTTCTCCCCTTAGCCCAACCTAGTCATGGCAGATGGCTGCCCCTCCCTGAGCCTGGTTCTGCTGGAAGTTTCTTCCTGTTAAAAGGGAGTTTTTCCTTCCCACTGTCACAACCTTCTTCCTCTAAGGGGTTGTCTAGCTGTTGGGGTTTTCTCTGTATTACTCTAAGGTCTTTAAATTACATTATAAAGCGCCTGGAGGCCACTGTGGTTATGATTTGGTGCTATATAAATAAAGTTGAATTGAACCTAATTAAATTCGGGGGGTTTTGTCGGTTTTTGATTGGATTGAGCACTTTTGAAAAGTGAATTAAAGTTTGATTGAATTTTCAGGAGTTGATTGTTAATAAAGAAAAAAGTTCAGACTAGCAAGTTAGTGTTCTGTGACATTTCTCAGTAATTAACAGGTCAGTTGGACTAATGATCGAGGTCTGGAGAATACGTGTTGTGATGAATTTCTGCAGAAATCTATATTTTTGCCTTCTCTAATGTTCATTTCTTATATTTAAAGATTTAAAACAATCATCTTGCTTTGGTTATTTGTGCATGCTGACTGTGTGCGTTGATGCCCTCTCCAGACTGTGAGTAGGTCTCTGGCAGCACCTAGTGGCTGCAGGTGAACACACACATATCCCCATTCTCCAGTTATACCCTACACTCACACACATATACTCCACACATGCCTTAGTAATTCTGTATCCAGCTGAGCTCAGCCCTTGCTGATGCTGCTGGCGTGAGCTATCAGTGCTCCCTACTGCTCACAGTGGAACTGCAGTCAGCTCTCACCCATACTTGTGCAGAAAAAGACTCCCACAAATGCACGACTCCAACACGACGTGTGATTCTTCCACCACACATGTCCTGAGTAACACACAGATGCTGCACAATCTAAATAATACACTGAATACTCCTGCTGGTCATGAATATGTATCAGCTTGGGGAGAAAAAAATGCATGTTTACTTTTTGTTCCTGTATACACTTTCCATAGGCATATTTGTCTTTCAGAATACCTGCTGCATTATGTATTTGCTGGGGGCCCATATGGCTGCTTCCACTTTCGTCAGTTTTATCTTGTGCCGTTTGAACTTTGTTGTGCTGCAGCTTTGTTTTAATCTTGTGACAGATAAACCTGTCAGTACACAAGCATAGATCCATCAATCTCAGTGAAGTTTGCGGATTAGCCTGTTGAATGTAAAGCATACAGTACTGCACCGCTCTTCTCGCTGCGTGTCCGAATCGAGACGCACACAGTCGCACGGAGAATATCCGCTGTTTGATGTGAAAACGACTTGAGACATCCGATCCCCTGTTTATGCAGCAGAGCAAGAGCTCTTCCTGCTCTTATTCTAATTAATTGCATTGCCGAATTGATTGTTTGGAGTGCGAGCCTGCAGAAATGTGTTTGGAATGACTTATTATACGGCTGGACAAAAGAGATGAAATATTAGGCGTTAAGTGGCAGTGGTAATAGAATTCCTCATGAAAGGTCTATTGATCAGGGTGGCCCGGCCTCCGGAGAATTCACATATCATGCAGTCTTAATTACACGGCAGCCACGAGAGCGAAGGTCAACCTGTGAGCGTCTGAGCATGCACAAACACTCGCACATCGACTCGTTTAACACCCGAGCGAATACAGGGAGACACTAATATACAGAGAATCTCAACACACCCTTTGTCCATATACAGCAAACGTAACGTGTAAAGTCACAATAAAGTGTTTTTCCAGAACCTTTTTTAGAGACTTTTTCAAATGTTGTTCGTTTGAATTTGAAGTAAGAAAAGATCAGACAGGAGTGATCGTCAGTTGAAGTGTTCAGCATGGACACAGAGAGGTGCGTCCACTCAAAATGTAATAAATGAGATCTGAAATCTGATTAAGAAAAACAAACAAATGCAAGTAGTTCGGGGGGAAAAAAAGATAATTAAATGTTTCAGCAGCGTGCTGAGTCTTTGATGGCACATCAGACAGATTCAGTTTTTGTTCTTCATGTGTCGAATCAGTAAATGCCACATAAACAGCTGGCTTTTGTTGTTTTTAGCTGCGAGGGGCCAATTTTGCTTCATTTGACCTTTTGCTCTGCTGCCCCACCAGCACCACCACTTCGTTCACTCCCTCTCTCTTGCTCTCATCCACTCCCCTTCCTGCGTCCCTCCGTCCGCTGAGGCGCCCCCTGCCCTGTGTTGTGACAGGCTTGTCAGGCTTGCATTTGGCCGAGCGGTGTGCAGTGCTGGGAGGCAGCCAGCTCAGTGCGTAGAGCCTCGGGGTTGCACAGAGTATCTCCGAGTGTCTTCCTCTTTCTCTCTCTCTGGTTGGTTGTGGGCCTACTGGGGGCACAGGCATCACCGTATCACCCAGCACCTGCTACCCCTGACCTCACTACAGCCGGGGGAGCTGACACACACACACGCGCGCACACAAATTGCCCTTTTGCCCGTTGTTCACACTCTACGACGTTCGGATCAGCAGTTGCATGTGCCACCATTGACCCATGACTCCATCTGTCTGTGTGGATTGATTCCTCCAGAGGAACTCTTCGTCTTTCACACAGTGTGGTTTTTAACATCCGTGCAGATGGCAGATCAGGTTCACCCTTGTTTAGCCATTTTTGTAATGTTGGTTGTCGCCTGTTGTAACACTGTTTTTCTTCCCTTTTTTTTGCCCCTTTTCAGGGACCAACGTCCACGAGGCTAAAAGGATTCTGACCGAGAGCGGCCTGCCCATCTTGGCAGCAGATGACCTGGATGATGCCGCCAAGAAAGCGGTGGCAGCCATCAAGAAATAGAGAATCCTGCAGGACGTCTCATTCCAGCCTCAGCACAGCACCATCAGCCTTTTCTTCCACATGCAGACCTCCAAAACCTTGAGCCTTTGCGTGCATTTCTCACTTTAAATGCCAACTGAGATCCAGATCACGAGCACTTACAGGATTCTGCCATTACACTGGTTTCCTCTCTGCAGATCAGATCAGCTGCAGTTTCTTTAATCATTAAAATGTGCATTAGTTAGGAAGAACCACTGACATATTCAGGCTAACATATTGAAAGGACACCCAACACTTTGTCCATTCCATTAGCTTTCTTGTCTTTATTTTTCAGCAAAATATGAAGTGGGAAAGACATTTTCCATCTTCACATCCAGCCCTGGCATCCACTGAGTTGTTGCCATGTTATCGCACACCATTCATAAGCTGTGATATCATTCAGTGGTACTTGCTGAAACCGAGATGAATGGAAGCTGTAAACACTTTCTTACTTCGTCCACGTTGGTTACCAAGCCTGGTCTGCGTTTCAAATGAAGTAGATGGCGTACTCACTCTGAATTTGTGCATCATGTCTTATTTATAAAGTGCTACTATGAGACGTCCATTATCTGCTCTAATCCTGTGCCTGTCCAGTGAAAGCTAATGAGGCATCACAGGTGTCGAGAAAATGAATAATTAAAAACAAAGAATTGTACTTTTTTATAATCATGAATGGATGTTGACAGGATGTCTGAAATACAATGAGAAAATGCAATTTGTGACATTAAACAAAAAATGTTTTAAAAACTACACTTTAGTGTGTTGAATTTGTCCGGCCCATATCGGAGTATCCTGATGGAGGAAAAACTGGCAGAAGGTGGAAAGTAAGGCGGAAAAAGAAATTCTGCTGAATTTCCCGGGTATTTCTGAAGGAAGCACACTCCCAGAATAAATGTGATGTCAGTGAGGAGAGCAGATCCTCAGCAGTTTGCAGTTTTCTTAACACTATTGACTGCATGAGCACATATTTTGCAAATGTTTTTCCAAGTAAATCAAGCTGCTTCTTCAACGGGCAAGTATTTTTTTTTTTTTCCAACAAGGGAAAAAGAGACTTGGATGTAATTTATAGTGAAAAGTTTTAATATAAGCAGTTTTTTTTTTCATTCTTGTAATAGATCTCCCTTTTTCTTTTCAGGAGGATGACACAGATGTAGACATCTCAAAAACTCATGTATCAAATATGACACAGAAGGGATTAAGGGGTTAAGCGATCCAGAGGCCAAAGCTCATCTTTGTGTTGAAGTGTCAGTTGTCTAAAGATATTTAGTTTCTTAAGATTTCTACCATATATTTTCAGGTCTTCTTTCTTAAATGTTTAGAATTTTACGTTTAGAACGTATAAATGTTACGTTTATTATTTTTCCATTCTTCAGTAGTTCAATAAATCAGGATTTTGACAGAGCTCAGAAACTGTTTGTTACAGATTCCATGGTAACTGTAAAACTAAAGTCACTAGAAACGCCCTCATGTGTATCCAAAAATATAGTCTACATGATATCATTTAAATCTTTTTTTGTTTCTTTGCCATTTTCTTTTTGAACAACCCTGCCTTCTTTCTTGCTTTTCGTCTGCACATCAGTGTACGCGTACACTTAAACTCCTCAAATCATCCACCTGCAGTCTTCTAATGAAATTCAAGTGTACGTCGTCCCAGGAGAGACTTGAAAAGAGTGATTGTCCTTCATAGGGCCCGTGTGAGCGCTACAGAAAGTTGACTGAGACCTCTTCCTGTCAGACACACTGACTGTGTGATGGATTATCTGTCAGGCAATCTGAGAGGGCTCACAGGATCGACTGCCACCTCCAGGAAAGACGCACGCAGAGAGCACTTTTCTCGTCCTGCCTGCACCGGAGAAGAACACCAAGTGTGACTCAAACTGAAGCTTTTCTCTACAGCGCTTTTTTTTTTCTTGGGCAAAGTCAGGAGGACTCCAGAAGGGCCTCTTGGAAACTGCTGCCATAGCTACACGTCTTTGTGACATGTTTATTGACAGGCTATATTTAGAAACAAAAAAAAGATGTTGCCTAACTACTGAAATTTCTTTTCACTGTATTAATTCTTAGCATCCCTATCGCTGAGAGTCATCTCACAGCACAAACTCGGAGCTCTGAGGCTCTGTGCTGCATCGTGCCAGCCAGCCAAGCCGTAAAAATGGGCTGAAGGGTTCAATAATTGCCTTATTTCATGCTCTTCCCTCCGTGTGTCAGAAATATCCCCGCTGATGGATTGGACGGAGGAATTTAAGGCTTGTTAAAGCGGGCTTCTTGAGCCCTGATATTGTTTAATTCAGTGTCAAGCTGGAGGTCACAACGGAATGTGCACACTGATTTACTGGGCAAAATTAGTGCCGCTCCTTCATATAAATATAGATGAGGGGGGAAAGAAGCTTTGGAGGTCAGTCTGACGACTTCTATCGTGTAGCCCGCTGCTTTTAACTCTGCTAATACCTCCGGAGGTGGGAGACACGGGGGTGTTGTTGTAAATGACCCTTTGGATGGGCTGCTCCTTTAATTAAGCTGAATTATTATGCCGCGGGAGTTTTATTTTCCCGCTCTCGGTGGCTGGCTTTATTTGCCTCTGTAATTGTCCAGTTTGCTTTCTCAAAACAGGGCAGGTTTGTTATGTGCTTTCTGAATTGATGTCAGGATGGTAATTGCCACTTTACCGAAGCTGCTTTCAGTGTTTAAGCGTGTTGGGGGAAAAGCGTCCACTCGTGAAAAGCGTTCTTTCAGACAACCGGGTCAAGGCCGTCTCTGAGGAAGTATTGGATATTTATTGAGTAATTTGGAAGCGGCAACTATGAACATATTAGTTCATAAAAAAGCAATAGTGAGATGAATTGCCTCCGGCTATTGTACTTCATTTTTCAGGGACAAGGGGTTGCTCAATATTTACAATTTTCTGCCTGTGAATCTGTCGACCAAGCGGTGGATAGATGAGGACAATGAGCCTGTGTGTGTGTGTCAATTGATTGTTATATCAGTTCCTGTAAGCGCTGTGAACACATGTTTATGCATGAGCTCTAAAAACCGCCAAGGTAGCTCTGCTCTGTGGGATCATACAAACACACAAACATTGTTTTCCTTTTCTCGGTCATGGAAATGCCAAGTGAGATGGAAGGTCGGGCCTCGCCCTCTCCACGGCCATTATTGTCTTACCAAAACCCTGAAATCATAAAAAAATAGCTGTCGACAGATTTTATGGAGCAAAAGCAATACAGCGAGGTAAAAACGTCAAGTGAAGGAGGAGCCTTGGCTGGCAGCAGCGTGCTTTGTTACAGCGCCGCTGTAGAAGTCCTCAGATTTGGCCTTGGCTCACAGATGAGCAGAAAAATCCATTTCCCCTCTCTCCAAACTGTTGTCAGTGTGTCTGTAATGGAAGGACTTAGAATCGATTTAAATTACCTTGGCTGTCTCGAGAAATTGAGCGAAGAGGAGGCAGATTTAAAAAGTTGCAATAAGCAACACTCCTCTTTCCATGACAATCTCTTGTTTTCAGCCTGTCTCCCAGCTGCTTCCACAATCAATACAATTTCTGCATCTCTTTCAGTTTCCAAAGTTTAAACACGCAAGATAATTTTTTGGGGGGATGTTTCCTGTTGATTTGGACCAAAGCATTTTAAACTTCCTTTCCATCCATCAAACACCAATTTGCTCCCTCAGTTTTTTGTCATCTGACCCTCTAACCTGATTTATAATAGTTTTGCTTAAAACCTACTGCCCTCTGTCTTTGTTGACTTTCTCCTTTGGTTCCCTTTTCTTTTTTTACATTTCTAATCAACCTTATTACTTCCAGGTAGTGCAGTGGGGCCGTGGTTAGCACTGTTCCCACACAGCAAGAAAGTCCTGGGTTCAAAGTCTAGGCCGGGGCCTTTCTGTGTGGGTTCTCTCAGGGCGCTCCAGCTTCCCTCCAGTCCAAAGACGTACTTGAGGTTAGGTTAATATGAGATTTTAAATTGTCTGTAGGTGATCATTACTTCTCTCCCTTCTTCTTTGTTTATCTATTCAGGCTTTGTCCTCTCTAATTTTTCCTTCATTCTTACTCCTCCCATCTTCATCTATTGTTTTTTGTTTTGCTTTGTTCTCCATCCAGAGGTATGTCATCCTCTTTACGTCAGGTCAGGATGGGCATATGACATGAAATTCTGCTTGTGGTTGAACCCTAAGTTCTGATGTAGGGGAGCAGTGGGGGGAAATTACGTAATTAGAAATACACTCCCTGGAATCACACGGGTGCTCTGATAGACTGAGCTCTGGTAACTGTGGAGGCCATTTGAGTTCAGTGAAGTCATTGCACTGTTCAAGACATCAGTTTGAAATGATTTGAGTTTTGTGACTCAATGTGTTATCCTGCTAGAAGGATTGACATGGTCAGTAATTATGCTCAGGTAGGCTGTGGCATTTAAGCAATGTTCAGTTGCTACTAAAAGGCCCAAAATGAGTCAAGAAAATAACCCACACACAATTACACCATCACCAATGGCCTGAAAGATGAGAATATTAAAAGAAGCATGTGTGCAGGCGGGACCGTGTGGTGAATAACTGTGTCCAAGGCATCAGCTGCAAGCACAGTCAGGCTGCTGCACATGAAAACTGAACTCGCTTGACAGTATTTTGTATTTTACTGCCTACAAAATTGAATTAGTTATTAGCTGAAGTTAGTGCAAAAAACGGTTCCAGGTGGTTCTACCTCAGCACCTTCACTCTTCCATCCTTCCCTCTACATTTCAAAAACATATGAAATCCCTTCCAAACCATTTTTGCACATGCTTTAAACTGCAGTCCTGATCAGAGTTGCAAAGATGCACTCAGTCTGGAAACTCTGGCATCTCAAATGAGACTTCAAAGTGTTTTCTGTGTCGCTCGCAGTGCAGCATACAGTGATCAGATCAAATCAATAGTGCTGAGCAGAATCCATGAGTGCCATGAAGGACAGCATGGAGAACAACGGTGGGTTAACAGATGTCCAAATACATTATTTTGTAGCACTTTGAGGTGAGATGTCAATACAGGAAAAGCTAGAAGGAAAGCCACATCACCATCATACCTACGTGCTGACTGATGGCTTAACAAGGTCCTCAAAGCTTCTGTAATTACAGAGTGCAATACAAACAGCAGGAACAGACAAAGGGAGGCAGGGTACATAAACTACATAAACGCTGCATAAACCTGCTTTCTTTTTCTCATCTCTATTCTGACTTATAAACCTTCCCCTCAACGCATCCTCATTTTTTGGTAAGCGTCCTACGTCATCAACAAGCCAGCATCAAGTGTGTCAGTGTGGAAAAGAAATCTACTCCTGCAGTGGGTGTAGTTAAAAGCTCATTTAGTTGACCTCTGAAAAAGCTTCCACCGCTTAATTAAAACGGAGGCAACAGTTTCAGATTGCTCCCAAGTTATCCTGGTGGAGCGCTCAGCAGGTGTTCACCTGACACTCTCAGGCGCTCAGTTTTCCCACAATGCCATGCTTTGAGGCCGTTCTTTACTGCACTTCTTGCATTTTCCTTATCTTTCTTCATATGGCTGAAGGTGTGTATGCTGATGAACATTAAGTACACACCCAGTGACGTGATCTGTCTCCGTTCATCGTACTGGTTGCAGTGTGTTTGCACACACCCCTCGGGGCGAAGGTGACTTTGGCAGTTAATAGGTGTAACGTTAGCTTTGCCGTCTCATGCTCAGGCTGAATATATGAAATGTGTGTGTTCGTGTGTGTGTCGAGCGTTATCACCATCAAATGATTCTGCCCACAACGCGCGCTGAACGGGGGGCACCAAAGGAAAGTGGCCCGTCACCTGTGATTTTGGCAACGATATAAAGCAGAGCAGTACCAGCAAAATGAAGGCCGCTCTCACAAATCCAGCTATGAAGAGAAACGGTAAATAAGGTAATGAGGTTTAGTAAGTGTGCTAGATGTGCCTTGTGGAGGATGCAGCGGAAGCCTGAATAGGTCTGATTGTGTTTATTCTTATGTTTGCTCTGTGGATGTGTGTCAGAATCCACAGGAACATCAAATTGGTGCATATTTGCACCTGTGTTTGTATGTGTGTGTGTGTTTATTCACTGTGGGAAGATTTGATGAGGCATTTGTGTAGGGAAATGTGCTTGAAGGTTTGTTTGTGTTCAGGGTTGCGAGTGAATTGCTTTCTGTAAAAAAGTAAACTCGTGACGGTTTAGTGCACGTCAGCCTGGAGTATTTAAATCATATGGTAGCGATTAGCATGATATGAATCCGCTGACTAATTGTAAACTTTGCCTCACCTTTGTTTACCTGCTGCTGTTTTGCTGAGTACACAGGCTCGCTGCATTCACGCTGGACTGCGCATTCATTAGTGGGAGCTCAAACTGTAGAGCACAGCCATCTTCTTCTTTTCTTGACTGCTTACCAGCCTCCGTGGAGCAGTTTGGGATTAAAAGCCTTGATCGTAAACATATTAATGGCATTTGGTCAAGATGGTGCTTACTAGAGCTGTGCAGGAGGTACACACTCTTGGTTCTGTCTTTACACAGACGTTTATTATGTAGGAGGGCATTATTTGTTTCTTACAAAGCAAACCTTAACAGATAATAATATGGGGTAAGGCAAGTATTAAGTAAGGATTTGAAATGTGTTGATATATTTCAGAAACTAGATTTTTGTGATTTTTTTTTTCACCATGCAGGGTAACCAGTAAACACAAACGCCCATTAAGCCCACCAGGGAGTATCAACTTATATATAAATAGCCCTGAAGGCACAAAAGCGATCTCTCCACTAAGGCGTGCAGTTCTAAAAGTATAGTTGTTACACACAGAGTAATAAAAGAAAGAACTAATCTTCATTTTATCTGCCCAAGTGTATTTGTGCTGGAAAATCAGACACTCACTTTGTAATGTGCACCTGTTCAATTGCGCTTTAACACAAATACCTAATCAGTCAATCACATGGCAGCAATTAAGTGCATTTAGGCACAAGGACATGATCAAGACGACCTCATCAGAATGGGGGACAAAGGTGATTTAAGGGACTTTGAATGTTTCTGAAAATGCTGATCTACTGAGATTTTCCTGCACAACTATCTCTGGAGAGAAAATATCAATTGAACAGCAGTTCTCTGGGTAAAAATGATTTCTTGTTGTCAGTGTCCAGAGGAGAATGGCCAGATGCCTCCGAGCTGATAGGAAGGCAAGACTAACTGAAACAACCACTTTACAAGCAAGGTATGCAGAAGAGCATCTCTGAAAATGCAACACGTTGAACCTTGAAGTGGACTGTTTGCAGCAGCAGAAGACCACTCTGGGTATCACTCCTGCCAGCTGAGAACAAGAAACCGAGGCTACAGTTTTTGCATGGGGTCACTAAATTTGGACCACAGAAATGTTGCTGGATCTAACAAGCTTTCATTTCAGACAGTTGGATTGAAGGGCCAGAATCATCCGGCCAAGCATCCACCCATCCATCCATCCCCTGGATAATGCACCACATCACAAACTGGTTTCTTGAACTTGATAATTCTCTTAATAATTAATTAACTTAATAATTTCCCTGTATTTTAACTGCCTCTACAATCACCAGATCCTTGTGTAAAGGTGCTTTAACCTTTGGTGGAATGAAAGATTCTCGTCATGGATGTGCAGCCAACAAATCTGCAGCAACTGTGCGATGCTATCATATCAGTACAGACCGAAATCTCCAAGGGAGATTTCTAGCACCTGGCATCTGTGCCACAAAAAATTAAAACGCCAAGACATCAATATACTACTCAGTATATTAGTCATCTGACAATCAATCAAAACCTTTGAAAAAAGTTCAGGAAATTTCCTCCTGAGAATCTGCAAATCATGCACAACAATGTGTGTGAGAAAAAGACGTAGTTTAGGAAAGAAAGCGGAGCCTACTTTCCCTAGATGAACACATTACCTACATCCAAAGAATCTTTCAAACACTTCCCCTTGTAAAATTCTCTATTACATGGGTCAATAGAGGGCAATGGGAGAAGAATAAATACCCACCCCTCTCCCATAGACTGCAGCCCTCTTCATTGCCTGCACACAAACATGCACACACGCGCCGGCTGACACTCGCTGTCAGCCCATCTGATTGCCTGTTAGGCAGTCTCACCCACCACGACAAGTGCCCTTTATCGCCAAGAACCATTTTCTCCGCCATGTCAGATATGGAGATATTAATAAATGCACAGTGACAGTACTTAGGGAGGCGAGCAGCTATCCTGCCTCTGCAAATTTACCTGCGGGTCACTTTTGTTCGACGGGAAAAAGAAACTACGGAAACAAACAGGTGCGGGTCAAAAACTCATCTCCTCTCCCAGATTAAAAACTCATCTTTCAAGGCAGTGCGCCGTTATTGAGGCTGATTCCCAGTGCTCTCCATGCAAATGGAGGTGTGATTAGACACATGGGAGGGGTAGGGAGGACGTGGCTGGGGATGAGGAGAACAATGTGTCCCTCTGTTCAATTACCCCTGTAAGGATAACTGAGAGATAGAGGGCCAAAGGCTGCCTCTGCCTCAAAACACTCATTAGGAGTCAAGGTTGTGTAGTTAGCACAGGATTCAAAGAAACACACAGCTTCACACTATCCTTGCTATTTGGTAAATTACCAGTAATGCACATAATAATTTCATCATTAGTGTATTTATTAATTTTGTATTTAAGCTATATTAAGGGCTACTTGTGTTACATTTGTGCCTTTTTTTTTTATTAAGAGGGCACTTTTTTATTTATCTGCTATCACTGAATCTTTTCTGGTAGATAAAAACTTATTGTGTCTGTGAAGGTTCATCCAGGTCATCATAGTCTAAGGAGCTTGGAAAGAAAAGTGTCTGGACTTCTTTAAGTTGCTTGAAGACATTTCACCTCTCATCCAAAGCTTCTTAGATGAGAGGTGAAATGCCTTCAAGCAAAAACGTATTGTCTTTATTTACGTTTTCCATATTTATTTGTGTATGTGATCAAATATAAAATAAAAAAAAATATGATGATGATGCAGATCATTAAAGCACTGCTTCAACCCAGCCATGAGATGCCACAAGCCAGTATTTTCCTTGTGCCAGGCCCAATCGCAGATAAATGGAGAGGGTGGCATCGCAAAGGGCAACCAGCAAAAAAACCACAAATGTGTAGTTTTCCATACCAGATTGGTCAGGACCCGGGTTGACGACCACTTCCTGTAATGTTGGCCAACAGGGTGCAGGTGGAAACGCTTCTTGTCTTCCTGTTGGCTGAAGATAAAGGAAGAGAAAAGGGGATGGTGTGTTAGCAGGTATCAAGAGAGAAGAAAAGGCAAGAATCTGAAACTGAGAGTTGGGACTAAATTGTTGGGATTAAATATAAAATTGACTGACTGGTAAAGGTGGAGAGTTGGCTGATGTGATGGAGAAAAAATAAGGTAAATATATTTTGTGTGCAGGAGACCAGGAGGAAGGGAAGCAAAGCCAGCAGCATCAGAGGTGGATTCAACCTGTTCTACCAGGGTGTAGATAAGAGAAATAGAGTAGGGGTAACCTTCAAGAAAGAGTATGTGAAGTAGGTGGAACAGAGCCTGGACAGGTAAAGGTATGCACTGGAGACAAGAGGAGGGAAAGTCAGTAGAAGCAAGACTGAATATATGTGTAGATGGTGGATAGAAGGTGGATACGATTAAATATCAAGGTTTAACCATCCAAGGCAAAGTGCAGGCAGGGTGGAGTGGGTGGAGATTAGTCTTAGGGGTGATTTTTGACAGGATAGCAACAAGAGTGAACGGGAAGGTTTACGAGATGGTGAGACATGCTAAGATATATGTTTGGAGATCTTGACACTGACAAAAAGACAGGAGGTTTAGCTGTAGGTGGCAGAGCTGAAGATGCTTAGATTTTCATTGGATTAGAAATGAATACACCAGACAAATAGTGCAGGTTGAGACAGTTTGGGCATGTGCACAGGAGCGAAGGCAGATATTTTATGACAAGGATGTTGAATATGGAGCTGCCAGGCAGGAGGAAAACAGAAGACCACAGAGAAAATTCATGGAAGTGAAGGAGGACATGCAGAGGGTTGGTGCGATGGAGGATGTTAGTGATTGTGTGAAATGGAGGCAAGTGATCCGCTGTAGCGACTCCTAAAGGGAACGACCCAAAGAGGAAGAAGATTAAAGCACTGCTTCAAATGCCTTTTTAATGAAAATCACCCAGGTCCAGCAAAGCTAAACGGGGGGGAATGAGGGTGGTTTCATCTGCTGTTGTTTCCTCATTAACCTTAAATTATGCAAACTAGACCAGTTCCCATTCCAGTTTGTGGACAGCTCCCTTTGCTCACTCTTGCGGTACCAACCCCTTCCTCTCCTCCCCCTCCCTCTTCCTACGAGTGGAGTGCTTTCATGTTGGCTCCAACAATCTGAGGGTCATGTCTGCTTTTCATTGCCACCCATTCCACTGCTGCTTTCCTCTGTAATGAGTCCTGGTGAGCCGACAAGGTCAGGTGGCACAGACACATGGAAATATCGTTTCTTTTTCATGTGCTAGCTCTGTGTGTTTGCACTGGATCATTTCACCATCTGTGTGTGTGTGTGTGTGTACGTAGGGACGCACATCAAGCTACAAAGCCACCAAGGTCGGTATAAACAGAAACTCATCCATCCTCACACACACATTGTATTTCGCTGGTATAACTCCCTCTTGCTGAGACTGCAGTTACCTGCGCTGCTTCCACTTCAGCCTCAGGGTACGGCTTCATAGTAAAGTCTGCATATTTATCTGCTCTGCTGTCATGGATGAACTTGTTTGGATTGATGTGGAGGATTAGTATTTCACACCAAATCAGATAGCTCCTTGGAACCTGCCCTTTAGCTTCTGGACTTTTTGTTTTTCAAGGGAAATAATATTAGAGAGAATTATAGATATGAGTGTCATTGTACAGGTACGTGTCCCGAGGAGGCTAATGCTAGAATGCATGAACAGTTAGAAGTCATGGAATATATATTTTTTTGTAAATAAGATTTGTTTCAGTAAGACCTAGGGCTGTAGTGGTTCTACAAATCAAATGTTTTCTGGGTCCTTAAGTCAAAGCCTCTTAAAACATCCCATCTCTCACTGCAGCATCCTTTAGCACAACAGCTTCTCATGACTAATTAGCATAAGCAACAAAGCTAATTAGTGCGACATTATGTTCACTTATTACAATCTATGTGTTTGTACTTTTTTTAAAATAGGGGGGGAAAGCTAAATAGCGGTTCAGCACAAAGTTTGCCTAACACTGAAGTTAGGTAGTTCCATGTATAACTACACTATGTTGGCAAAAGTATTCACAAGTTCAAAAGAATATGAACTTGAGTGGCATCCCATTCTTAATCCATAGGGTTTAATATGATGTCCACCCACCCCTTTGCAGCTATAACAGCTTCATCTCTTCTGGAAAGGCTTTTCACAAATTTTAGGAGTGTGGGAATTTGGGAATTTCTGACCATTCTTCCAGAAGCACATTTGTGAGGTCACACACTGATGTTACATGAGAAGGCCTGGCTCACGGTCTCTCCTCTAATTCATCCCAAAGACGTTCAATGTGCAGGCTAGTCAAGTTCTTACACACCAAACATCCATGTCTTTATGGAACTTGCTTTGCACAATGGTATGCAGTCATGTTGGAACAGGAATGGGCCATCCCCAAACTGTTCTCACAAAGTTGGGGGCATGAAATTGTCCAAAAGATCTTGGTATCCTGAAGTATTAAGAGTTCCTTTCACTGAAACTAAGGGGCCGAGCCCAACTCCTGAAAAATAACCCCACACCATAATCCCCCCTCCACCAAACTATACACTTGGCACAATGCAGTCAGGCAAATGAAGTCTGGAGATCTGTAGTGATTTGCTCTGCAGAAAGTTGCCGAACTCTGTGCACTGTGTGCCTCAGCATTCCCCGATCTTGCTCTGTGATTTTACATAGCCACCCAGTTTGTGGCTGAGTTGCTGTCATTCCAGTTTGTTTTTTGCCACTAACTAACACTTGACTGTGGAATATTTAGCACATTTCATGACTGGACTTATTGCACAGGTGGCATGCTATCATGGTACCAAACTGGAATCCACTGAGCTCCTGGGAGTGACCCATTCTTTTACAAATGATAGTAGAAGCAGTCTGCATGCCTAGCTGCTTGATGTTATACACCTGTGGACATGGAAGTGATTGGAAAACCTGATCAGTGATCAATGATTTGGATGGGTTAGTGAATACTTTTGGCAATATAGGGTAGACAGATGCTTCTTTATGAGCTGCTTTTCACTGTGAAAAACTTCTACCACTACCATGTTGCTTACTAGACGTCACCAGGACTCTGACCTGTTTCTATCTCAAATTTCTGTCATGCTTTTGATGTTCCTGTAAAATTAAATAATAAAAATTAAAAACCAGCAAGTCACAGCTTTAAAAAGTCTCTGTAAAAATGTTACTGTTATGAAAGTGTTTAACTGTTAACAAAAGTGATTAACAAAAATAACTGGCATCCAGCCATTCATTTATCATTGTTTTTAACCTCTTATCTAGTTCAGGGCATAAACAGCATTAAAAGATGGTTGTAGCTATTTAGACATCACACAGTGGTTTTGAAGCCTCCAGAAGGTTTCTACTGTCGCCATCATGGTTGTAAAAAAGAAAAGCAATATGTTTGTGAAGCCACCCACTCTTTGGCTGAAGACTTTGTGTGGTTTATTTTTTTATTCAATATTACCCTAAATGAGTGACTGAGCTGATAAGCTCAGCATGCAAGTGTTTACACAGGTCAAGACAGAAAGCCACTTTGCCATAAACTTCTATAGGACCAGAAAACCTTTTGTGGCCACAGCTATCGCTATCTGGTGCCCTTCAGATAGACTCTGCAGGTTTAAGGTACTAATAGTGGCTTAATTGTTCTGACCTGGAAGACACATCTATGTTTTTTACTGTCTATGGTTCAGGGTTACATGGTGGCTGAAGCCTATCCTAACCTCATAGGGTGGGGGACAGGTCCGCTCCATCAAAAAAAGGTCATTTAGCTTTATTACTGAATCAGAAAGATATTGAAATTTAAAGCCCATTTGTGAATTGGAGATGTTGTTTGTGTTATTGGCTGAAGTAGTCCTAAATCTACCAGATTCACTATATGCCGGTGCACCGCTACAATAGCGCTGAGTGGTGCACAGTGTTTTTCAAGTTAGAAGATATTGATGGACCGCAGCACTAAGGAGAAGAGACTTTGAGGCAAATTACATTCAACTGTCTGCAGTTCTGATTTCCAGTCAAACTTTGACAGGAAAACTTGTTTAAATGATAAAGTGATTCTGTCAGTTTTTATATATCATACAGTCAGTTCTTACAACAGGATATCACTGGAGCAGCTGCAGATTATTAGCATTCAGTTCAAACGTTATATCATAGGACTATTATGGTCAGTTTCAACATGAGATAACATACTGGTACAATTCATAAGTATAATTTAAACATTTAAACAAGTCATTTGTAAATTGACTGAAGTATGATGATGATCGTTGGGATAGAAATTTGTTTCTCAATAGACTTTAGTGCACTATGAGGGGTGGCTCTCTCCAGTGCCACTGATGCAGTGCTCCAGTGAACAGCATCAACTAGTGTGGTGACAAGTAGGTTATACTGAAAAATTCAATTCATTCAAATTTAAGAACATGGCAACATTACTGTAATCGATTATGGCTATACTTGTGTAAACTGTGGTGGATAATCATTTTACTAATAATCCTTTCATCTATTTTGTTATCTATTTATCTATTTAAATATCTATTTATGTTTTTGCATATTTGTCAACTTAAATGTTTCAGATCGTTAAACATGAATATTAGACAAAGGTAACACAAGTAAACACAAAATGCTGTTTCTAATTGAAAGTGTTTATTATTAAGGAGAAAAGAAAATTCAAACCTACATGGCCCTGTATGAAAAAGACGTGAACCTGCTGGTGTGTTTTGGATCATTGTCCTGCTGCAGAACCCAAGTGAGGTCAGTCAGCTTGAGGTCACGAACAGATGGCGGGACTTTCACCTTCGTGATGTTTGGTAGACAGCAGAATTTGTGGTTCCATTTACCACAGCAACCCAAAAGTCTTGGGGATCATCAAGTTTTCTGGCAAAACTGAAATGAGTCTTTATGTTCCTTTTGCTCAGGATTGGTTTTCGTCCTGGACCTCTGGCCATTTTTGCCCAGTCTCATTCTTATGGTGGAGTCATGAACCTTAACTGAGGCAAGTGAGGCTTGCAGTTCTTTGGATGTTGTTCTGGCGTTTTTCGTTCTTTTGTGACTTCTTGGGTTAGTTGTCACTGCTCTCTTGGGGTAATTTTGGTTGACCGGCCACTTGTGGGAAGGTTCACCACTGTTCCATATTTTATACTCCGTATACTCAGGAGGAACTGAAATATAAAATTAGTTGAGGACTACACTAAATTAATGTCAGGGAAACTCAGCCAGAGAGACTATCAACCAACCAACTACTCATTGTGTATGGGATTTGAACACCATTGTACTGTAAAAATATTGCCTGCCTTTTATGGAGTAGCAAGGGTGCCAAATAAATACACTATAAAATGATGTATTAAACGTGTCATGTATTAATCAAAATTGGAAATATGTGGAATATTTTTTTGAATACGTAATAATTGAATGTATCATTCATTAAAAAATCTATTCATTTTATTTCTCTAATTCATTGTTTCATGGTTCATGCATAGGGATTCACTGGAAAGCCTTATGAGACAGTAAAGGAAGGGTCTAAGGTTATTTTTACATACGATGTTTAAGTTGAATTCATGTGCTAAGTGTGAAAAATGAAAGAGTGCAGCTCAGCACACACTTTTAAAGCAAAACTTTTTATACTGACGGTGAGTAAATGAAGGGATGGGAAAGGAGGAGACAGAAGAGAGGGAGAAATATTATTATGTAGTCTAGTTTTGTTGGTGTCGTTTTTTTGTGAGTGTCATAAAACACCCAGAACAGTTGATTGTCAATTTCACAACGTTATTATCTGATAGAAAATCGAAATATTCTAAAATAATAACATTAGGTTGGTACAATAAACAACAAGACCACACAGCAATGGCTCAATGTTTCTGCATCACCCACTGTTCTTCATGAGTCATTTCACTGTGGCTCAACAGAGATGGAAAATGGGAATTTCAAAACAGCCCTTTCAAACAGTGAAACAGCTGTCAATTTACCGTCTTGGTGGAGCTACAAAGCAGTGGCTGTGAGCTGGGAGGTCCCTCCTGTCTTTCTCCACCTGGATCCATCGCCCTTGATGCACACTTTCAAGGACACCTGGCAAACTCCATGGAGGAGCTCAATAATGTAGGCAACGACCCCAAAAAGCCCAACGCAGCAGCTGCTTGGGCGCCACTCAGGGAGAGGCGTGTGTGGGTATGTGTGGAAAAAGTAACAGAAGCATCTAATTGAGTGAAAAAGTGTTTATATAGTCCGTCCAATAATACCATGCTAATATTGGCTAGGCTATTTGCTCTCAAAGGAGCATTAGCTTTTCAGTTCATGGATGTTGGAAACATTTCTTTTGTGTTCTGCTCAGTGTTTACATATTTTTATCACATTATTTCTGTAAGTTCTCTGCAGCTGCACGTCGGTGCTGCAGATTTTCTGTCACTCGGGTCACTGCAATCATTGTCAAGCTAGCCTAAAACAACTCTCTTTGAGGTACACTGTTTAACATAAAATAGAAATCTGTGGTTACAGCAATATACATTTTTAGCCATAACTATAGATTTGCTAAATAACATATCCACTTTTGTGCTACTTTGTGACGTTCCAATGACATAAGTGCTTGTTGTTAGTAACTGCTGCTGTTTTTGGTGATGGTAGCTGCTGTTAGCCTATGTTAGCTGGTGTTAGCTAATGTTAGTAAAATCATCTTTGAAGGAGGTCTAACATTGCTGGACTTGGACAAATAAACTCTCATATAATGTCAGAGGGTAATCAAATTGTTTGTCAGGGAAAGTATGATTTTAGGACACTCCAGCCTGACATTAGCTGGCATACATGTTAGTTTTTATCCAGCTGTTGTTGTTATTTAGCTTGCTTGTTGTCAGCTGTCCAGAGATGGGAAGGACACATGTCTTAAGTGCTAATAGTAAGTAATTGTTACAATATCAGCATAATTACGCGCTTTTATCCACGTTTTTATGTGTTAGAGCCCTGACAAGAGTTCAGGAGATGAGGCTTGTAGGAAGAGGGTAACATTTTATCGAGATGCGGTTGTGTTGTCACTTTCCTTCATCTCTGCCCTTCTCTTATAATGACACATAGGTGTGATGCTTCATCATCAGGTGCAGACACGAATTAAAATGTGTCTCCACAATACACAAATGACTACATATTCTCTTCTTCAAAAGTTGATTCTGTTCATCTGGACATAGCGTTTTGTGGGAGAAACGTTTCGTCACTCCTTGAAAGAGATGAGGATGTACACATCCTGGACAGGCAGGAACGCTGGTTTGAGTGCGAAGTCAAGGAGGCCATTTACGTGAAAAGGGAAAGACCATCTCTGAATCGAGGAGGGGGCCTAAGGGTAAGGGAAGAAGTCACCTGGATGAGTGACGAAACGTTTCTCCCACAAAACGCTACGTCCAGATGACAAGAATCAACTTTTGGAGATTTACTTTCCTGGATGATTGAGAATGCATCAATACATATTCTCTTCTTCTTCTCAAGCTGGTGGGACAACATGGCAGCTTCCATAAACCAGCACCTGCTCCTATGTCGTTTTAATGGACTCTTAATAGATTAATTCTAAATTTGGGGTAACACACCAGTTTGTTGGATGATGTAATTACACAAAGATCAAAGTATATTTATGAACACAACATTTTTCTTTCTATTAAATTACCTTAAAAATGGCCGTGCCTTTAAATAATGCTGCTTCTTAACAAAGTGAGGTTAAAATCATTAGTTCCATTTATTCAGCTGGTTAAGCAAAGGTAAATGTCTGTCTTTGAGAAAACAAGTGCACACAGACACACACACACATACACACGCTGTATGTGTGCAAATGTGAAAGCTGAGCCCTATTCTCACCTCCGCAAACCCACCACCACCTCCCACCACCTCAGAGCAGCAGATGACATTTCATCAAATATTTATTAAAAACAATCTCTGAACAGCATAATTAGAGACTGGGTTTAATGTCGGCCTAATCCTTGGGCTCCGATTTCCCCGCCGTGCTCGTTTTGCAGTTATGGAAGCCAGTGCCGCAGTGTCTACAGCCAAATGGGCTCCCAGTGAGCACCCTGCAGCGTGATGTCTTGTGGAGCACCTCGTCAGTTCCTCACCTATGAATCAACGTTTAATTTCTCCCCCTCTCCCCTTTTTCTACTGTCATTCTTGTTTATCTCACTAGAAGCTCACAAAGCAGCTGCAGTGTAATATGCTGACAAGATGCACGCACGCACGTACTTGGCTTCAAACGCTACAATCCCCCGGAATGGCTTGTAGGAGAAAAGCTGCCGCTGAGCACATTATTATATTTTCAGGTTATTAATTACTTTCCAATTACTTAAACAAATATGCTACATTGAGTGCCTAATTTCCCTGCTAAACTGCAGCAGATGGATGTGGCTTTGGCTCGAACCGGCTAGCACTTGGTGCCTCAGCATAAAAGAAAAGCACAGAGATGAGGAGAAATATCATGCACTGGTTGCTGCTCTGCTGTTTTAGCTCTAGAACATTAGTTAGTTGGTGAACCCTAAAGCAGGGCATCAGGACGTGTGTGTTTTCTGTGCAGCCTCGCAGAGAAGCAGCTGCTATTAATTATTCCTTGAAAAGTTGTGGCTGTTTGGCATTTTGGGAACAGTTATTTTTTTGTATCTAGTTGTAAATGACCTTTTAGACAACATTTTCTAACCTTGAACTATAAGCTTTTTTTTGGGTGTGTGTGTGATGGATGTTGGTCTTTCATTAGAGAGGCGCACACCTACATATGCACGGAACGTGGCGCCCTATGGTTTTGCGGGTGCTCGTCTATTTACACACCCGCCAACTCTCTCTCAAAACAGCGGCCAAACTCTTCAGTCACATCTAAAAGCCTAATGGGAAATCTCTCCCCTAATTAAGATGCATGAATAATTCAAGTGGTGGCACGCTAATTAGTATTCCATCAGTCCTCTGTGGCAGTGACGGCCTGTCGAGGCTCATCACAGCTAGTTACGGCCCGTACGGGGAGGAGGCCGGCTGAAGAGAAGGAATGCAGACACCTTGAGAGCTGCTTGACAGAGTATCCTATGATTACTGCAGAGAGCATGACAAGCTTCCTATTTTCCTCCATCTCTGTAATCAACAACAACATGCATCCTTTGTCTGTGGAAAATCTGGTGAGAAAGATATAATTTAGGAGGAAAATGAGCCTTAGGAGAGGGAACTGGGTTTTTTTCCCCTTGTCTAGCTTCAGCTAGAGAAAGCGATGTTACATTTATTTGTGTGAGCATGAGTAGTTTTCTTGTCACCCAGGGTGCAGTGAAACTTCCATATACACATTGTACTGCTTTAAATGCATGATTTAGCAGTGTTATGGCCCCACAGTTATTGCCTCTCTCTCAAAGGGGCTGTTTAATGCTAGTAAAAGCAATAAAGAGGTGTTAAGATGGAAATTAAGTCTGGATAAATCACCGAGGTTAACTCTGCTTTAGCTCACAATTACTGTGTGCCTTCAGTGAAATTCATTACTTTATCCACAACAGGAATATTAACCCTGTATGGAAATGTGCTAATGTGTCTGTCATCTTGTGCGATCTCGCTCCGCATTGTTTTCACTGCAAGAATATCATTAAACAAGAAATTATCTTTAATTCAATTACAGCTGCGTCGTGAAACAAATTAATGGCGATGCGCGATACATGACGCAGTAGCTTCTATTCGTGCCCGTGGCTGTGTCACTGTATTCGAGGATTCGCCGTTTTGTTGCCATGATACGCACACACACTGTCTCTCACACACACGCACACAGGAAAAGAAGAAAGGCTCCTGTGGGCCCTCGCCTGTGTGAGTGTATGTCGCCCCGGGGAGGCAGGCTGAGGTTTTGTGGTGTCTTTGTGCTGGGGTTAACCTTGGCTGTGGGCTAAACACACAGGGAATGTTCTGAGAGGACCTTCAGCCATCAGCAGTGGCTTTTCATATACTGCTTCACTCCTGTGGGAGTGCCGCCACAAACACAACTATTGATCCGCTGTCACGCTCTCACACACTCCTCCCCTTGGCGTTTCTCTTTTTCTCTTAGCCAACTGGGTTGTGTGTGTGTGTGTGTGTGTGTGTTTATGTGTGTGTCAGCCAGGCTAAAAAACACTCTCCAAAGTGGTCACAGATCCCCCTGATGTGGTATTGGGATATTGATGTGTCCCGTGTATCCTGTGGGCTTATGCATTATGTTTTGCATCTTTTCTTTTTAAATCTATTTATAGCCACAAATGGCCTGCAGTGAATGTGTGCAAAATATGATCACATGTTGTAAATTACACGATTTCAACTTCCTGGAAAAGAGTGGAGGGTGACCTCGTGCTGCATTATTAGTTATTACTGTTTCTGCTTCTATCAAAATCAATTTTAATTTTCCCTTTCTTGACTGGCACCACACTGTTAATGCAAAATGATCTTTTATTGTGCAGGTGCGCCCTGGCATTGTGTAGTAACATTGCTCATTTTTATTCACAGAAACGTTTGAAATTATAGGAGAAATTTATTTTTTTTAATTTGTTGCCGTGGTCTTTAAAGTTGAGTTAGTTGTGCACTTTATGTTGATTATACTTTATGATATATATCTATGCTTTTCAGTGGACAAATTCATATTTCTTCATGTTGGGATAACCTGCTGTACGGGTCACACCAGCAGTTAATTCATCATCATCATTGTTAATTAGAATTTGTTTTTTGCATTCCTTGAACTTTAATTAGGGCAACATTTCACAAGCCTTTTGTGAAACTGTGCAGAGGATGTCTGATTCCCTGTGTGTAGGTACAAAGAAGCAGAAAGATTTAGACATGCTTGGTTGTTTTGGGGGCATGTTTGACCCATCTAAAGACTTTAATTGTGAAAATTGTGAATTTTTAATTATTATTTTTGGACATATGAGATAAAGTTGGACAATAAAAAAGTTTTATTTGCTTTTATGTGGATGTCTTCTCCTTCTAACCTCATGACTGTGTTATTTGGACTATGGCAGCCCACCTTTTTTTTTTTTTTTTTGGCCATTTGGGAGTCAGGTCAGTCTGTTGTGAGACTAAATGTGCAGTGATGGTAAAACAGAGTTCGAGAATTTTAAATGCACAGCTAATAATTTCAAATTTGGAGGGGAAAAAAAGAAAGAAGACGAAACCCCAACAGATGGAGCAGGAGACAAGTTCACAGGATTTGTGGAAAAAAGAGTTGGGGAGAGAGAAGGAGAGAGAAAGAGTGGTCTGAGGGACTACAATGATTCATCTCCACTTCCTCTGTATGCGGAATAAATAGCAGGCCATTTCCACATCATAAATATCACCCCCGCTTAATGTGCTGAGCTCCAGGGTGGGCCTAGACTGCGTTTTTGTTTTTAGCTTTTTTTCTTCTTTCTTTTTTTTTTGCGATTTGGGGGGCGGCGTTGTTGATGAGGTGGTGCGATGGATCCCTTACCTGCACGCCTCGAGAGAGGGGGCAAAGGGCATTTAATCCCCGAAGCAGGTGCCATAGCTGTCATGGTCCCAGAGGGGCAGATGTGCTCCAGATGCCAGAAGGGACCAAAAGGAGCATTAATCATTTTCAGCCTGATGACTCTCCTCTTCATCTCCTCAACCCGGAGGAGCGCCTGTGTGAGGCTGAATGAGGGACGGGCACACCTATATTCGCATGTGCGGTGTAGCTACGTTTCCTTGCTGTAGAAATAGAATGAAGACTTTGGGGGCCAGCTGTCATAATTTGAAGACAAATTGAAGAGGATAGTGAGCGTACACACGCTTTCTCTTTCTTTTATCCCTTTTGAATGTAGACCTCTCGTGCTGAGCAAGTCAGTGACATTGGGCCCCGATTTGTCCTGACGTGTGGAGGGTTGAGCTCATTTTTCTGGATGTCAAGCGTTGTCCCCTCTGATGAATCCTCTGGCCCGAGGCCTGGGCAGATTGGCTCGCGCGCTGGCTACAGGCAGGTGATTGATGACTGGAGGAGAAGTCTTCGGCTTTGCTCTGATTTCCCCTGACCAGTGTATCTGACAGCACCAATCGCCAGGCGGACATTGGAATTGGGCCCTCCGCCATCGAGTGCCCAACCCCTGGCAGAGCTTGCTGCTTAAGCTGCCCGTATCGCTCTACGTTTTGAAAACAGCGGCATAGCTACGCTTAAAATGCCCGTGCAGTAAAAACCAGTCGTGCTTTTGGAAGGCTGTGGTGTATTACACCCACGCAGACATGAAATACCACTAAGCTGGATGTTTTCCACATTCAAGTGCAATTAAGAGAGATTGTGTAGCATATCTGGGGTCCAATTCAGAATGGCTTTTCTCAGCATCCTTACAGGCGAGGAAAGCAGTGAGCCAACGCCTCCCTTCACAGCCCCGTCTGAAGCCCCTGCATCAGCTTTTTGGATGAATGCTCGCCTTGGAACACACATAGGTGGTATATCGTCTTCTCAATTAGCACCTTGTCCAAAGGCCCCCCATGTCCCATTCCCTCCCACAGTACGGGTGTGAAATTTAAAATCCTCCTCCAGCATGACTGCTCTTCTCTTCGGGGGAACTGCACTGCTGAGCCAGCATAATGACAATCACCACAGTAGCCCAGGATGGCAGAGCAACAAAACAGTGAGTGTTTACAGGGAGGGTGAAGGACTGCAAACTAAGCTCAGCGATGAGTGAAAGTGAATTAACAAAGGAATTAGGAGTGTTGGGAGTGCTGTACTGTGAAGGCTGAGTTAAGTCATCGGGCTTTCTTTGGCCACGCTTCTCATAGCCAGTTATGAACGTCTGTTTGTTCCATTAAAACATCCCTCATTCTTTTCCGCCCCTTCCTCATTTCCTACTTCACTCTACCAGTCTGTGTCCCATGGCAGCTCACCAGGTGGGCAAAGTTGCAGCTGGCAATTAACAGGTACCCACCTGAGAGCTAGTGTAAACGTCTGTTTGGTTTAAAGGAATGTGATTAGCTGCATTTTTTTTAGACAGCTATCTCAGGGGAAAAGCAAGCAAATAAAGGAGGGAGGGAGATTTCTTTTTGATGTTTTGAATAGAGATGTTAAGTTGCTATTACCCACTGGTTTCTTTCTTTTAGTCCTTAGATCTGTTTTGGCTCTAGAGGGTGGGAATGGCACCAAAAAGACTAATTATAGTTGTTAAGGCTTACAGTATTCCCAATCTTTGTGCCTAACCTTTTGGAGCACCTTTTGGTTTTTATGCAGATGAGTATGCACAAGCCTTTGTCCAGTCTTGGATTTGCATTTCTTCTTCTTTGTTCCTGCCTCTGTGACTGATTAGCAGAACTCAAGTTATGGATCGGGTGTAAACATTGATAAGAGCAGTGCATAATGCATGAGTGTAGTTAAAAGTGGAATTTCTCTGTCGTAACTAGAGCAATAGCATTGTGAATACTTAATGTTAGAGTTGCTGTAAAACCTGGAGGTCTTGGAGACACTTCACGCTGACCCCTTCTGATCTGATGCCGTTTTGACACTAGCTCAGAAGCATTCTCAGAACAAGGGAGAGGCAGAACCTCTGCAACCTCTTCCAAGCTCACCTAGCCAAACCTCTCATTCTCAGATTGTGTGACTTTAACCATAACCTGTGAACAACTGAGCTGCTCAGCAGGCTGATCTAAACTTCTATATGAGCGCCTTTCAGGAGTCATGAGTGTTGACACGATTAAGAGTGAGCGGGTGCCTTGTTTCGTGGATGGAACTATTTTGATCCATAAACGCTCACCTGTGGCTGCTGTTGATTCTGATAGAAGTGTTGCAAAGCAGGCTGCCTGTTGTCACTTGTTTTGTCTTTTGGCACAATGGCTAGGCGTGACAAAAACACATCCTCTCCTTCTGAAGCACTTCTTTCGGCAGCGCCGGAAAAAAAAAGACACGGGTGGTGCCTGCCAAACTCGCCACAGTCATAATAAGCCAAGTCAGAAATATCAGCGGCCCCATCATATACATGTAACAGACCAATCCTCTGAGTTTTTCATGATCCATTGTGTGATATTTTTTTACCCTGAATCATAAATGCAAATCAGTATTCATTTGCCAGGACGTGCGCTGCCACCCAATTCACTGAAGCCACCCGTCTGCAAAAATCCCAGCCAGTTCCCAGGTCCACTAGGTCCCTCGTGAAAGCACTACGCAAGATATTTTTGCACAATTTGGCTTTCAAAATAAATTCCTAGGTTCTCTTTTATTCTGTGACACTGTTTAGGAAGCAGCAGAGCTAATTTTTGGTTGCATGCCTCAACTTTCCATAAAATCTTTAAAATAAATGTTTCTTTGGCCTGAATTTTGCTCTTCTTGAAAAAGTGTATCAGATATGGAAGAGGATTAGGGCCACCGGAAAAAAAAAAAAAGGTCCGAATTCTGACTTTTTTTCTCAGAATTCTGGAAAAGAAGAAAAAAAGACATGCCCACGTTTTGTTTTTGTTTTTTTCTGGTGTGCACCGAGTGACAGATATTATTAAATCACAACCTGGAGCCAGACAAAGATGAGAAAAGAAGGAGGGCAGTGAGAAGAAGAGGAAAGAAGTGCACCTTTCCAGCAAAGCTCAGACACATTACTATGGCAGACTTCCCAGTGTCCTGCACATCAGAGCCCAATCAAATATTCTATTACATTATTCTCCAATTTCTGCCCCCTATCAACTTCTGGGGCCCAGGGGCCTTGCTAGCACTGTCGGCCGAGGAAATGTTTCCTCTGCATCCATCTGTGGTGATGCGAGGACATATTGGAAATCAAAGCAGGAACAGGAGGAGGGAGCAGAGGGCAGGTCCCCTGGCTCCTGGATGGCTCCTCTTCGGCCAGGAATTGCCACTCTGTGGAAAGAGGTAGTAGGGAGAGGTGAATTTGTATGTTAAATGCATACATGCACACACTCCTTACTGTACATACATCTGTTCATGGATGTGGTTGAGCCTTATGCATACAGAAGTAGAAATACAAGCCAGAACATTTGTTCTTCACTTTTCAAATTTGAACTTTATATATTTCCAGTCACCAAAGTTGAAAGTAGACATGGAGATAGTCACATGGGATTAAATGTGCATTCTCACCAAGGACAGCAAACTCTCACATAGGTCAGGTTCAGCAGAGTCAGACATTTTCAAGCTGAGGAATCAGACAGCAGCAGAAAAAAGCAGATAAAAAAATATCAAGAGAACAAAACCCTGCTCAAAAAACAAGGTCAGAGAAAACTGCAAAACTGAAAAGTAAGGATACTGTTGGTGCCAACCCACAAGAAGTAAGCAGTCTTGAAAAAGGCATAAACACTAGCGAGGACACCCATTGAGGACTCACATCAATTAATAATCTGGCCTCTGCTCAAACTGCCTACTGATTCCCTCTGAGCGGGTTTTACTGAGCATTCTGTAATCTTCCCCTTCCCCAAAATATCCCCCTTCAGGAGACATTTCCTACGGCCTCAACTCATATCTCTGCAACACAGTTGGTCAGCAATGTGGTCCTGGCTTGGAACCACAGCTGCAGAGACTCGGATGGAGTTCATCACTGCAGAGGAGGGCAGAATTTTGGAAATCTGGTATTAACAGGCTTGCTTCTTATAATTTCTAATGAGTTAGTAAAGTTAGCCAAGAAGCATTTATAGATTTAGAAGCTTTGTGCAATAAAAACTTTCTCTCTAAACGTGCAGCTACCCCTAAATCCACTTCGCAGCTTTGTGGTTGGACTGGAAAACATACAAACAAACCAAAATACTTGCTTCTGACGTGTGACATCAACTAGCTTCATGCTGTACTCGTTCTAACTGTTACCAGCTTCTGTTTTTGTCATATTTACATTTATGGACTGGATCACAGGTCCCACAGTTGGGACAACAGGAACCACTTTTTTCAGAACCATCCTAATATTACATTTTAATATTGCATTTGTCTATTTGCACAATATTTCTCTGTGAATAGTCTCTGGATTGTTCGTTTATTTAAACAAATAAGTTATAGCTCTAAATATCTGACAGTTTTCTTATCCATCTCAAAAATTGGTACACATGGTATTAATGTGTGTACATTATTATCTGCCCTAATAAGAGAGCAAAATGTTATACCACTACTCATATGAATCCAAAAACCAAATCTGATTTCACTGTGGCGACTATTCTCATCAAGGGCTTCTCCTTATGCACCAGTCAACCCTATAAACCTCAGGCTACAGTTCTCCACATCAACACAAATCCTCATCTAATGAAGACAGATATAAAGGCTTTCTTTTAGTGTTTAGGTATGAATATGTGTAAATACAAAGCTGACAATACAAAGCAAAGATGAAATCTAGCCTAAGGAGATTTTAAAGTGATCGCTACAATGATTCTACAGTGGTTGCCAGATGGTTGCCAACTGGTCTCTAGTCCAGTCTTACCATATCCCCCCATCAGTTTATGATCAAACACAAGTGAAGAATGATGAGAAGCTTTTCCCCTCACTGTCATTCAAACTACTACTAATGGGTGGCGAGTGATCACATGATTCACCCTGGCAGCTATGTGCATTATGCACCCCGAACGAAAACAAACAAGCCACTGGCTTCTGTTTAACCTTTGGAAAAAATGAACAGATAAACAAATGAAAGGGGGAGAAGTGGAAATAATGAGCAACTGATAACCGTCAGCTGGCGGTCAAACGCTGGTGTGCCACATACGCTTTTTTTCCACCTAAACACACACTCACAGTGTGCCCCTCACTCCAATCACCACCTCCCGGCTGCCCAGCAGGAGACTCGGGTTGATCTCACAGCAGTGTGACAGGACAGCAGGAGCGCCTAGGTGGGTGGTCAAAGGAACAACAGAGGTTAGTGAATAGAGGGGCATGATGAAAGCATGTGTGTGTCTGTGGAAAGAGTGCAGTGTGTAGCCACTATGTCCACTGACAGTGGCCTGAAGATCACGCCAAGGGCACTCCAGCCAGCTACTCTTCTAGCCAGCCCCCTGTCTTTAGCGGCTCAGTGTGCATATGGGACTGTGTGTGTGTGTGTGTCACAGCACATGAGGCTATCTCTATATCTGTGTGTGTACGTGTGATTCACCTATGACCAGCTCTGCTCGCTCGGAGGCAGCTCTTTGTCTTTGTGCTGACAGGGTGAAGATGATCGACTGCTCTGTACCTCCAGTTTCACGCCAAAGAGACAGAGAGGTTTATGCAGTGAACACGTTTCACAGTATATGTTAGAGCTTTGCTTTGTTTCGGTGTAAAGTGCCAAAACATTGGATTTTTTAACAACTAAAAGTCAGCTATGTTTGATATTTGGGTAAGTGACTCTCTCAAATGAGATTAAACTAAACTGTGTGTCCAGAGGGATTATATAATATCAGAATATTATTAGTTATCTAAATTGAATAAAGCTCTCAGAAATGAAAACCATATGTCTAAGAGGGTTCATTCTTCACATGTAATCTCCCTTTTTTGTTGCGATAAGCCTGAATAGTACAATGTTTAAAAATGGAGAGGGGAAAAAAGTACCACGAGGGGATATGTGTGTGAAGGCAGGAATGAAAGAAGTAGTGATATGATCATTTGAAATGATAAGGCTAGACTCATGAAGACTTAATTGTTTTTTTTTTATATATCTGAGGCTTTATGGACAATGTTTTCCTCTTCTGCTCTCCACATAAACTAAAAAGATTTCAGGTCATGCATATTCTCTGTATTCGTTCAGACATTCATGAGTAGTGAACCCTTTTCCAGGACATGTCATGAAAATAATTGCACACTTCCTCATCCAGAAAGATGGTCAACATCAAGATCAGAAGGAAAAAAATGAAGCCAAAATGAAATTTGATCTAGCGTAATATAAGAAAAAATAAAGTCAAAGGGAAAACTCTGAGTACAGAAATATCAGAGCCAAACACCAGTATAACTGTGCAGAACGATAATAAACCTTAACTTGGTTACATCTTTGTTTTTCAGGACATTACAGGTGAGAAGATCTTCACCCACAGTGTTGATTGTTTCTTCTTAAAAACTTAATCAACTGATAGGAAATCAGTTGAGCCCCTAGTTCAACATTTGATTGGTTATTACGGTCATTATTTTCACAGCAAAGATATCAAGCACTGTATACTTCAGATTTCCACTTTGCTGGTTGACTTGAGTGTCTGTGGGGTTTGGACATTCGATTTTACATTATTTTTATAAATTGCTTTGCCTAAAAGAAATACAAGTTAAAATATAACCAGATTAGTAAAAGCAACTGTGACAGCCCTTCATGAGTTAGTAATGTTTTACGATGACTGGCTAATTGAAGTTTCTCCATTTCTTTGAGGAGGCAGGAAATCATGCCAAGACAGTGTTTCTCTTCCTCTCCTTTAATGTCATATTTCTAAGGCTGCTGATACCATTATGTCGACAAGAGTGTGCTGAATTACGGAGTTTGGCTTGCGTCCCTGGAGAGCATGAGCTGTTGGAATGATTAGTAAAGCATGTAACCAGCCTGCATCTTGTTGAGCCAGACAGACAGGGAACATATGTATGTGTGCCGGGCCTTTTAATCAACACATGGGCTGAGAGGATGCTTGCTACTGCCAAGGAATGAATGCGCTTCTTCCCTCTGTGCTTTGAGGGAAATAAGGTAAACCGCCACAACACGAGTGAATCCAAAATAAACGTGCGCTCAGATGTAGAAGCCAAGAAGCAATAAAAAAACCAAAAACCTCTCAACTGAAAGTGCTAAGCAAAATTATATTTACAGAGTGTGAACAGATAGGAATATTCAATCAGTTTTTATAGCCCACAGAGACACATACAGCAAAACCCAGCAGTCATTGTAATATCACTGGCCTAAATAGTGTTATTAAGCTGACAGTGGCTAATTAATTTTATTGGCGGCTTCATTTTCTCCCTCTCCCTGCGGTAAGAGTCCAGTGTCGTCGATAAACTGTGAGAGCGGTGTGACAGTGACCCTCTGGGCGCACGCAGGCCCCAGCGCCTCCTTACGCCGCCTGCCGTCACTCCCGTCCCGCCAAAGGCTCCCTGTAATTAAGAGCTACGCGCTGGGGAGCGCGTGCGTGCATTTATCTATGGAGCGATACATGGAGGGAGTATTATCAACAGGGGTAATAAAGCATGCTGTAGAAGATAACAGGGACAGATTAAAATGCTGTAAAAATCATCTGAAAAGTCAGTTCGTGTAAATAAAGGGAATCTTGATTTGTAAGATAGCTTAAAACATGTCAGTCTGAACTGTAGGTCGTGTCTTCTTTAAGTTGTGCACTGAAAAGCTGAGGCGTTCAGGTCAGGGGGCTAATACTCGCATCATTTTGTTAACTAAGTCTTTGAGTAGGCTTAACTTAACCACACTCAAGATCAGTAGCACAGAAACTGTTTACTATGAATTCAGCAGTATTTCGGTGCTGCAGTAGTTCGGTCTTCACATTTCCCCAACATCAACACACGTCACCTGCCTCCATGCTTCTTCAGACAGTAGTGGGAATGTGTATTAGCTGTGAGTTTAATCTTATTAAAGAGAACAAGGAAGACTGTTATTGTGGTAAAACGTGTTTTTAGGTTTTATATATTATGAGGAAAGCAGGGCTGTGGGTTAAGTGCAGGGAACAGGGTCTAAAGTCACAATACACTGACAGAAAGATTAACCCACAGTCATGCCCATCGTTTTTTAAGGGATTTATTGCATGAAAACAAATACAGTGGCTTCTATATTGTGCTTCATCATTGGCTTCACAGTGTGATGGTTTTAGCAATGGCTTAACAAGCAAAAGATCTCTGCTTCAAACCCAGGAGGAGACGTAGATCCCACAGTTTGTTGGCCATGCATGTTCACTGTATATTAACAGGAGTACATAAAGGTTAAATGTGTGTGAGAGGAAAGCTGAGAGCTATTTATCCCCGGAGCTTTGCTCCATATTTTCCCTCCCACCTCTTCCTCCTTGACATGGACGAAAGGTGAAGTGAGAGAGTGAGATGATGGGCTTCGCTTCCTGCAAACGTGCTCATCAGCGCGTTGCATTGATTGCACTAATATCTTCTCCGCAACAATCAATGACTCCGTGTCGTCCTGACACCGTTGCGTGTCTCACAGGCTGTCTCACAGCTGATGGAGACAAAACAGGCACATGTCCTTAAAACCGGCAGTTCTGTCTCAATCAAAAGAAATATATATGTTTTTAAATCATTCTTTAAATGTCAGAATGATGTATTTTTTACACCAGTTTGTCTTTCCACGAATTCTTTTTGTTCCGTTATCACGCGTTCATTATCCAGTAGAAAGAAAACAGAAATTACCGGTATAATTCGACCCTAACTGAGAGCTGGTGTCTGTGACTCTCGTGCGCTCTCCATCTCTGGCAGGGTGGCAGGTGTTAGATGAAATAGAGAAAATGAGCTCAGTGGAAAGACCCATTAGATGCCAGCAGCGGGGGCTCAATTGAACAAATAGAAACACTTTTGTCATCTTGGGTTCACCGTAGCCAGCTGAATGCAATCCTATCAGAGGCTAAACAGGAATGTGCAAACGTGCACATACATATGGGTTTGGATGTAATCCAATAACTACCCCGGCTAACTCGCAGGAATCACACAGAGATGTACGTTCACATACAAAATATTCCACTTTAGATCTAAATTGGCTGAATGTTCCCCACGCAGCAGCTCTTTAGGTAGGATGGAAGATTTCACTTTCAAAACTCCGGCAACTTCAGTGGAAGCCTGTAAAAAATACAAACTTTTTCATTTCAACATTTGATTGTGTTTGCTCCATTTTCATTTACATTTATTGACAATAACTACTCTTCATTTTGGGCAGATTTTACATCATATTTTCCCTTATTTACTGCAGCTGTGTTCTTCCTGTCCTGTTATCCATCAACGGCTTCTGTTTTTTCACCTACAGGATTACCAGCCGTAACGTTACCCACCTTCAGGTTATTCAAAATCAATTTTTTTCCTGACCTTATTTCCAGCACAACCTCAGTACTTACTGGACCATACTGTATGCCATCTCTCCTCCTCCTCTTCTTCCTTCATCTGTTGACTTACTGTCACTGTCCCGCTCACCTTCTGGTGCTGGCACATGTGCTGAAATCCTCAGAGCAACTTCACCCCTCCTCCCCTAACGCTCGCAAATTTATTAATATGATTTACATAAAGTTAAAGTTCTCCTGGCAGCCAAGGAGGCCGCTCTAAAATAAGCTGTGGCGCTGACAGAGTCAATGTGTTATGTGTGTCATAGGCCCGAGGGGCTCTGGGGGCTGTTGGGCAGGGAACGTTATAGAGGGTCCCCGGGGGTCTGCTGGCCTGGAAATGACATGGAGTGAGGGAAGAGCCCCCATACTCCAGAATCAGTCATCTCATCTGCAGGGGGAGAGGAGGAAGGACAAAGACGCATCGCCCCACCGCAAGGCACGTACGCACACTCGTGGGAAAGGCACGCATGCACTCTCACACACACTCGCACATGCACGGACACACTCACCGGAATATAATATTTTATGTGTGATTTTTAAATATGGCTTTAGAGAAGGATTATCCAGGAGATGATGCGGGCCGATTATGGTTTCAGGACATCGGGGGCGCTTGAGCTCTCTAGAGAGGCCCAACGCAAGAGTGTATTTTTTTTTCTCATACCGCAAACAGATTTTAAAATAGGGTGAAAAAAAACCATTAATTTAATTTAACATTAAAACGGCCTGTTCACTCAAATGACAGGCATACAATGATGCTTTCTTTTCCTGTATTAGCACGGCTCGAGGGTGAATTTAACAAAAATTATATATTTATTAGGAGTTTATTAATTAAAAGCAGACATAATAAAACACAACTTAAAAATAAAATGACAATTTTAAGTATTTAAAGTTTCTCTATTAATAATGGAGCACTCATAACTCCTTTCAGTTACACAGTGACTGCAACAAAATCCGCTGTTAACATCGTCGAATGACCACCACATCTGAAAATAGCAGTGTGTGGTGTTGCTTACCTACCACAAGGTCAATATCTGCCCGCACCTGATGACAACCAGCTGATGTCAATCCATGCTGACAGCTTTTGGGCTTTTGAGTGGTTTGGGGCCAACCCCACATGGGAAATACAATCTAGTGTAACCAGTAATGGAGCAGAGGTGGTTAAAAGAAGAAGAACAGAAAATCCAACCCACCGCCACACTCGGAGCTATCCAAACAAAACTAAAAGAGAAAAATGTGAAAATCAAGACCTGCGGAAAAACCATTTTGCGCCTGCCTTCGATAAGCCGAAGGCCCGCTTTTCTTTTTTTCTCTCCTAAGGAAGAATAAGTATGACTGCATGGTCTGTGTTACAGCTGTGAAATTATCCCAGCGTGTCTCCTCTGAGCTGCATGACAATGAAAAGGCAAAATGTCAACACCTTGTTTTCCCCGCAAATATTTAAGAAAGCTGTGACTAAAGAAGTCCTCGGAGAGGGGAAAGGAACACAGAGGGGAGAATTAGCCGAAAGATTCGCGTACCGGTTTTCCCTGATGCTTCATCTTAATTACTGCCGTGCAAGCCATGCAAATCCGATTGGTCGTTTATGCCAGGAAATTCATAACCACGGTGCGATATTAATTACTCCGGTAGGATTCGCGCCATATTTGATATGCACGAGGCATTGGCGGTCATTACCAGCCTTGTGTTTCAGCCCTCAGCCCTGCGTGTCAGCGGTAATCAAATCTAAACGTTGACAACAACACATTCACTAATCAATATAGGATGGGAGGGATCCTTTGATGCTGGAATTTTAATCTCTTTTCCTTTCATGTGTGTGTGTGTGTGTGTGTGTGTGTGTGTGTGTGTCAATATACCATTAGTATCTCTCACACATGCACACACACAACTCTATTAATTTCTCTCCCAGGATGCTCATTGGATTTCCTCATTTAAAGCACGTCTTTTATGTTCCATTGTTCCTAAAGACATTAGATTAAGTGGAGTCAAATGCAATTACGGCACACAGTTGTTCAGCGAGGGCAAAGTGGGGTTATGTGTCACATTTGGGGGCAGTATAGGCAGAGAAGATGTATGCCATACTGCGATAATCACGCAATGCTCCCACTTCTCCTAATGCATGACCCGGAGAGAAAGATGAATGGTGGGGGGAGTGGACGACGATGTGAGAAAGAGTAATCTGAATGAGACACCGAAGAGAGAAGATGATGGACAGAGGAAGAAAGCCGGCCCTTAATTCCATCAGTGGAGCAACACTGACCTCTCCTGGCTAACGCACCTCTCCTGTCGGTGTCACTTTGTCGCTCGAAGTCCCCGGCAGTGGCTTTAAAATTGCTTTCTTAAATCATCCAGCGTGTGAGTGAGAGGGAACAGAGATCGAGCACGCTGAGGAGTAGAAATAATGAGGAAAAACACAAAGCACGCGGCCAATTACTGACTCGGGTTCTACATTGCTCTTATAAAAATGTAATCAATCACTCGCTCCAGTGTAGGCCACACACAATGCAACCCTCCCACCCCCCAAGTTTAACACTCTGCCTGCCACAGCAACAGGGAAAGGTCACCCAGGGGAGTGGGGGTGAGAGGTAACAGTGCATTCCAGTTTATAACACAGCCACACTTTTAGTAAATATAGAAATGATGGTTAAAGAAAATGAAGCACTTATAATGACAGTCAGCATTTCACTCTCATCCATATTCAGGAAGAACATGCAGGTTTTGCCTCTGAGAAACCCGAGCAGGTCTCTGTTCTTCTGTAAGAGCCACAGTGGGTTTTCAGACCGGCACTGAGGATGCCACCTGAAACTCACAGCAGCTTGAGCATGTTTGGAGAGGAGACAGGGTGGAGATGATGGTCTATATGGGAGGAGAGCATGGATAACAAACAAAAAGGGAAAAAGAAGCCGTAAAGTGGAGGCAAGTACACTGATGTGAAAGCATGTGGCCTGGTATTCATCCATGAACCCCTGTGATGCTTATATGTGCTCATAAGCAAAGATGAAAGATCCAAACAAGCATGGAGACACACACTTTCATGTCCCACTCTGAGTTCAATTTGACCATCTGCATACTGAGTTTATTCAACTGCAGGCAGCTTCTGTGCAAACAGTTATCAGAAATCATTGAATAAAAAAAAAAAAAATCTGTGTGTGTTTCTGTCTCACAGTCATCCTCTGCCTCGACTAATGATGTGTTGGCATGCGCATCGCAGCCACATAGCCATTCACAGGGCTGGCGCCTGTTAATGGTCCTGGCACCCCAAGCCACCCCAGTAAAGTGATCCGTCCAACTGGCTTAGCGGGCGCACACGCAGTCGTGGACCGAACAGATGCCACTCATTTCTGCTGGCCAAAGTGACCCAGCAATAAGCTGGCTAAGCACCTAAAAAAAATCTCAGCAAGCTAGTAATGAGAGAAATGAAGTCTCTGCTGTGTGACAACGCAGCGTGGCGCCCCGCCACAGTGACCGCCTTTCTCGCTCTCCTACTTTCTGTTTGTCCTTTTCCTGCTCTTGCCAGTTTTGGGGCTGATCCTGGCTTATTTGATATTTTGCTGACCCTCGCTCAGCTCCTCTATCGTTTCCCATGCTTCTTCTGCATCAGTGTCCTCTTTTTCCAATTGCTTTCTCCATCACGCAAAATTCAATATTTTTCTGCACCACTGTCCTCTCACTGGGCAGCACTGGTATGTTTTGTGTGTGTGTGTTTCCATGTACTTGTGCACCCGCGTGTGTTTTGCTGCTAGCTGATGCGCTCTATGACATATTGAGGAAATAAAAAGCTCCTCCGCGGGGACGGCTGTGGCCCACTAATTAAACACCTCCTATGCGACCTTATTGCAGGCGCCAGTTGCCATAGAATCGAGCTGCATCTTCTGGGCCCTGCGTCAAACTGCATCTCCTCCATCTCTGAATCACAGGAAAGAGGGGGAAGGAGAGGAAGGGCAGGAAGCTGCAAGGTCATTACCTCAACAAAAAAAAACAACAACCCTCAATTACTAAACAAAATAAGCTTTACACAGAGCAGAGATATTGGCAGACTTGCTTCCGCAGCTCTGTGAATACTTTTAAGGTGGCAATTTGAGAACAATTTGTCCATGATCTGTTCATGTAAATTGCATAATGTGTAAACAGCGATGTGTTTCAGTTTTTGTCAGCTTGCACAATGTGAAGCTATTTAATAGCTTTTTAACGGCGCATGTTCTTAGGCAGCTTACTCTGTACACAAGATTATGTTTATCTCACAGACGGTGACTCGAAGAATGCAGCTCAAATATTAAAAAAAGAGGACAAAATTCAGGATAAACTTTATAAATCTTTTTGATAACATTAAAAAGCAGCAGCTTTAGCAGAGCTCTTGTGAATTAGTGCTGGTGACACTACATATTATAATGCATGGGGGAAAAAAATAGAAACACAAACATCAAGGCCCGAGGGGAAATGTGACTACCAACGTCTACCTGAATTGGATAACCAGGGACTCATTTGCACAGTCTCATTTGGCCATTCAGGCTTATTCCTGACAACATTGCATCTTTAGTCATTAGATGTACTGTAAGAACTTGTTGTGACTTGTCTGATTTTCCCCTCTGGTCATCTTTGTTTTGGTCAAATCTCAAAATCTGACTGCATGCCTGCCCCTCTCTGTCTGTGTTACAGTGATATGTTTTATTGCTAGCTTACTATCTGGGAAACTGCTAATGTCATACAGAACACACCGTGAACGCAGCAAAAAGGAGGGCAGGAAAAAAAAAACACAAGCAAACTGAGGGTTGAAATAACCAAGAGGAGACCTGGGAAACACAGCTGAACAGAATCTAACTACTGAGGCAGGGGAAGCAAAATTAAACATAAAACAGACAAGACAAGAGACTACCAAAATAAGACAGGAAGTAACTAAACATGGAAACAGGAACACAGACCTGATGCAAAGACAAAAAAGGGAAACAAACAATGAGACAAGTCATGCTTCATACAGGAGACAGACAAAACAAATGAGAACTAACAGAATCAAACAAGGACGAATGTTTAATGTTTTGAACCATGTAATAACCAATGAAAGTCAAGCATGAGGATACCACATGCGCACTAAGGACTGAGGGATCCCCAAAAGCTTTTATTAATGCTATTCAGCCAGCAAATGAATGTAATAGTTGGAGAGATCCGCAGGTGTGTGTCTGTGTGTGCTAGTGTGCATCTTGTGTGTCTGCTAGGGTCAAGCCCGCTGAATGAAGGTGTCCTCTGATTTGGTCCATTGTGGTGCGAGGGTCAGCGCAACAGACGACTCAGCACCTGTCACCGGTCGAGTCCCACTCATCACTCACCGCCTCCATATGCTGCCCATTAAAATCAGACATGCGGGCACTCGGCTGGCAAAGTCCACACACCCAGTGACCCTCCTCACATCTGTTGACAAAGTCTTAAACACATGCAGCATGGAGAAGGGGGAAAGGACAGTCGGTAGGGGAGGCAGAACAAAGGGAAACGTTTACATGCTAAAAGTTCACTTTTCCGAACGCACAGCAGAGTAAACTGCGTGACAGATGTGCTCTTATCACTCACGGCATCTTGTGTCAGACAGCATGTCTGTTTATAGAGGGCTCACCAGGCTGAGGCCATTACTTATACCGAACAGAGAAACTACTTTTTTTGTGTGTGTGTGTGTTAGTGGCAAATCTCTGTAGCGCAAATACTCATATTTTGAGTCACTCATTCATAATTCGTTTATGCAGACATGACCGCCACGAGGATTCATCTATAATAAGCTTTTTATGCAACCATAAACTGATTAAAGAAATCGGGACAGATGCCAAACCATTTAATCATTGAATAGGGTTATAAGATACAACTTCAGTGTGCAGTTGCTGTGTTAAAATGTGTCCATGTGGAAACAATGGGCACAGCAAAATGGTTGCGCTATAAAAGTAGCAGATACTGGATGCAAATGCAGTTATGTGCACAATCCCCTAAAGGGTTTCACGATTTGCTTGCCTGAGGTTGCCAGAGGGACGGAGAGGAATTAGTCTGCGGACGTGTTGCTGAGCCTCTCTTCCCTTAAAATTAGTCATTTACAGTTTCTCACTGAAAAGAGTTAATTTATTCAAAAAGCAATGATAGCAGCCAGAAAACCCCTCATGTTGTATTGCTTTTAGTGGCAATTTTAATCCAAATCTTAAATGATAAAATGTTATTTTGTTTTTTTTAGAGTCAATGCTTTCTAAATCGCCTGTGGCACGAAGCCTCAGGCCCACTAATTTCCACACCATGCTTTTTTTTTCTTTTCTTTTTGTTTTTACCTGTAACGTAAACACAGAATAAACTAAAAGCCTCTTGTTTATTACAACATCTGATCTGGTTTGTTTTTGGACATTCACAGCAAAGGAGCACAATCAAGCCTTCAACTGATGCAGCGAGAGTACTGACTGAGATCATTTTTTGTCCCACATTACCTTCTATTCTTTGGCTCTGTGCTAAATCCAGAACTGAATTGATAATCCTTCTCCTCACATCTTGATTACTCAGCGCCCATCATGTATTAAAGACCTCATAGTACCATATAATCCTAACAGAGCACTTCACTCTCAGACTGCTGGATTACTTGTAGTTCCTAAAGTATGACTGGGAGGCAGAGCCTTCAGCTCTCAGGCCCCTCTCCTGTGGAACCAGCTCTCACTTTGGATTTGGGAGACAAACATACTTTTAAGATTAGGCCTAAAACAGTTTGATAAAGCTTATAATTAGGGCTGGAACAGGTGACCCTGAACCCTCCCTTAGTTATACTGCAATAGACTCAGGCTGCTGGGGTAATTCCCATGATGCACTGAGCATTTCTTCTTCACTCATCACTTTATTAGCTGTGTTTTTATACACGACTACTGTATTTAATAAATAGTAATTATTAAACCCTGGTTCTCCCATAATGTTTCTTTTATTCTGTCTCTTTCCTCTTTCCTCTCACCCCCAACTAGTCATGGCAGATGGCCGCCCCTCCCTGAGCCTCGTTCTTCTGGAGGTTTCTTCTTATAGGGGTTGTGAGTTTCTTTGTAGTGTGCACTTTATATTACCTTACTAAGTGCCGTAAGGTGACTGTTGTTGTGAGCTGGCACCAAATACAAATGAATTGACTTAAACTACTGTATATTAAACAGATGCCTGAGAATAGCAGTAGGTAAAGTACAGAATATCCACACAGTTATACCAAACCAATAACTGAGGTGAATGATCTGGAGTCTGAAGACTGCAAGCTAGTTAAGGCATTTCACTCCATTTTCACTGCTCCACATGCACATAACATGCCTCAGTCTCCTCGCATTAGATGCCAAACACACCCTCAGACTTTGGTGGCCTATTTAACCATTTATTGGGTTAAAAAAAACATTTGGTGAGTTCAGTGGACATCCAAATAGGGTTCTATCCCATCTTTGCAATCCATCAGCAAAGATCAGGCTGTATCACAGATAGTGACATGTTATTTAACCCTAACCTTAGTTATACGTAATTAACCTTAATTTTCAACATAAAGAATGAAAAATGTTGAAATGAAGTCAAAAAAACTTCCACCCTCTCCCTTTGAGGTGCTGCCCTGCTCTGCAACACTCCCTGCTCTTACAGCCACTCCACTGCCGAAGTGCCCACCTGTGGGCTCTGCAGGGATTTTTGCTCATTACTGACTGAGCTTGAATGTTAGACAGCAGACTCTAACCATATTCTACTGTGGTTATAAATGATTTCAAACACGAATAGCTTAACTTACCTTTGAAAATTATCGGTTGCAGTGATAGCAGCATGAAAAATGCATTTCTAACAGCTTTGTATTTTGTGTGATCAGATCTCAAACCTTTACCTGATGCTGTTCATTGCAGTCAACCTTTGTGCACAGTACACTCAATCCATAGCTATTTTGTTATACTGCACTTGAGAATTACTGTTTATTCAATGTTAGTGAAGATATAAATTTCTTACTTTCATCTTACTGTTTTCAAGCAGTAAACCAAATTATATCTGCATGCCTTGATATGGTTCTAGCTAAAGTTTAGTGATTGTTTTTAATAGAATCAGCCATATGACTGCTTTGCAACAGGAATAATCAGCTGTACGGTTTAAAAGCTGCATGTAAGCAGTTTAACCTGAATTAGACCTTTACTGGAGAATAGCCAGTAGCCGAGGTAAGGACATGCATATAAGTGCGGTCTGAGAGAGAAGCAGAGAAATCAAATGAGGGACTTGGAGTTGAAAGTAAAGAGAGTGTCTGTAGAGATTACACGGATGGAATTCTATGTGCTAGGTGTGCACGCGTGTTTAATTTGGTGTAATAAGTGTACGAATCTGAGTATGTATGCAGGCGCGGTTGCAAAAAGTTTAATGTGTGTAATAAAAAGATTCTGAGAGCATGCCTGAGTGACTGTAAAAGAAATGCAGAGGGCATTCTCTTCAAACGGGTGGTATTCAAAGAGCAGGCACTTTCAAAAGGAGACAGCACTGAGGGCAGCCGAGTTTGAACTGTGTTTGTGCAAAGCAGTCTGCCTTTTAAAAAAAAGACAAGCAAAGAATTAATTCCTGAAGTGCATTCACTGAGTCTTCTTAGAAAGGGAGCAAATTTTAGGGGATATAAAGAAGTAGTGGTGGAGCTATGAAGACGTGAAGACAGGGGGTTTACTAACCGAGCAGGGAGCAGGGAGAGGAGGGAAGTTGTGGACTGGAAGGCAAGTGAGTGAAATACATGGAGGGTAAGAAAGGGATGGAAAAAAGGGACACATAGAGGGAGAACACTGGCCCGGGGCGCTGCTACGTGCTTTGCCTTCTTTCTCCCCTTTCTTCAGGAGGCTCTCAGAGAGACGGAATAGACACGAGATGAAAAGAACAAAAACCCACTTTCTACATGGACCTATGGGAACGCTTGAGCCAGTGGTGCCACATATAGCTGCACCGATCTGACCTCGGCGCTGCAGGAGTGATGGCTAGTGAATTACCATGTCAGTGGCCCAGTGCCCCGTCACTCCAGCTCCCTCACACGCATAATAAACACACTCTATCACCCGTTCGGCCCAACCACACCGCCCAAAGAGAGCATATTAATTATAGATACACATTAAATTACTTTCATTACCTCCCCTGCTCAGTCGACGGGACAGAGACAGGGATGATGGATGGAAAGGGGTTTGCTTTACTTCCCCAAGTAGCAAACGCCCCTTCTTTTACCTTCTCTCACCCTTTTCTGGCGTGTTCATTCTTTATTTTGCACCAGTTATCCTGTGACTTGCATTTCCCTATTTGTCTTTTGCATCTTTCCCCCAATTTTTTTTGTGACAACTAGACAATGGGAATGTCTGTTCTCTGTCACATAGAAGAGAGCAAAATGTGCCGTAGGGGAAAATTGCCCCCATCAGACCGTTGTTTGGATCAGCTGAATGAATTAATGAATAACTGTGGTACTTTCAGGACCCAATAGGTACGCTTAATTTTTTTTATACTGAATATGAACCATAGGAAAGAAAACCCAGGTTTGTCGTCGGTATGTTATAATACAGTATTGTGCAGCTGAAGTTGTCAATCAGACACTTTCCAGTTGAAACGTGAATAAAATCTGACTCTACTTTTCTCTGTTCATATTTGCTCATGTATCCAACAGCACTGACTGAAGTACAGCCAAAACATTGACAGTTGTACCTCTAATGACCTCCTGCAATTTGAACCAAATTTTCACATTTGGCTTCATCGCTCCAACAGACCACTGATTTTCTGATGTATACCTCAGCCTTTTTTTCCCCGTTTCCCCTTCTAATAAAACCATTTCCAAAGAGGCTTAAGCAGACAGTCGATGGATCAACACAAGGATCAGATGCATCTCTCAGTTCCTGTGTCTGGTATTTTTTTCTGGTATTTATTTCTTGCTGACATCATTTTCAGATGCTGTTCATCTGCGGTAGGCCTGCTATTTTTTCTTTTGTCCTCCACATGCTCAGTTTGTCCACAATGCCAATATAATGTTTCAGCTAACAGCTCTTTGGGAATCACATTGTTGGTGCAAAAATACTAGTTTTGAAAATCTGGGAATGTTATCCTTGACAGTTTTTGTAGATTTAATTCAAGAGATGATGTCCTCTTGTTGCAAACTGCTCGTAACAAAGTGCCTAAAGATGCAATTTAAAATGTGTTCTTTGGTATGTGTCAGCACAACACTGCCTCAACCCTTGTGCTAGGTGCCTTTTTTTTTTTATCTTTGAATGATTTAGTGTAAAGTGGTTAAAAAAAACATTACTCTAAAAATAGTCAGATGCAGGAACTGGACTGAAAATAAGTGGAAAAGAAGCTAATATCCAAAGAAAACCTTTAGAGACCTGGAGAACTTTCAACTGTGGCTCAAGACTTTTGCACAGCACTGTATTTCCAGTTGTACTCGATTAAACTTGATCTATAAGCTCTCTGATTTGATTAACTTTTGAAATCAATCACAAGAAACCTAGCGTCTGCATGCGCTAATGAAAATGTGGCTAATGTGAAAATAGCACCTCTCCAGTGTCATCTTCTCTCATCCCATACAGTGCAGTCCCTGAGCAAATAACCATGCGCCACATCTCTTCTTTAACCCTAAAGGCCGCTGTAGGCTTCGCAGTGTGTCTGTGTATTTATGTGTGTGCACACTTGTCCTCCTTCGCTGCCTTCTATAAGTTTGATCTCACTGCAGCCAGGAAACCATTACATCGGGTGCCTCTGCTTGCTCAACAACCCCGGGTCTATCTAATCTCTGCTGCTCCGAAACATCCCATTCAATTTCTTCTGTTGATAGATGCCAGTGCTCTTTGAGCCCTTCGGGAGTACATTCTTTCTTTCCTGCTCGTCTCCAACTTTTCGCTTGTGTAAGACCACTAGATTCATCAGGTCAGCCCCCCCTATTGTAAACAACTAGGATCTGATTTGCACAGATCCAAAGGTCAAGAGAACGGCTGACAGTCAGCATCCACGCGCCAGTCTAAGAACGTTTCGTGGCGTACGTAGGATGCTTTATGAAGAGTGATACCCACTTAGATTCACACACTCCTGAGCTCGCTACCTCTTTAACACCGACTGACAGTTACTGTAACTGAGAGCTGCCAGTTACACTTAGAACAAGCAGATGCATTCTAATTGTAGTCGTCATAAACAGATAAGGAAGAAGCACTCTAACACTACTCTTCCTGTTTACATTTACAGCCACAGATGCTACTTAGTGTTTCCAGCTATTTTGCAATTATATTACATTTTGCTGTAACCTCAGCAGACAGAGATCTACTGGGCAAGACACTAAAACCCATGATGCAAGGAGAAAGAACACCAAAAGAACCCTTTAGTAAGGACGTAGCCCGTGTTTATTGAGATCATGATCACATAACATTGCATTAACTGTGAAATTACTAAACAGCAATGCAGAAGTGTAAACTACCCTCAAGCCATTTTATTCACGGCTGTTTATTTTTTGCTCCACAGCACTTTTCACCCAGCATTGCCTAGTCATTGGACCACCTCCAAGACCCTCTGGAGATCCAGAAGTCTTGTGTTTTTTTTTACCATTGGGCATGGAGGACAACATTTATGGAACTCCACAGGAACAAACATTATGAGAAGGGCAGCCTGTAGAGGAGGGTCAGGAGGCCAGAGGGGAGCACGAGGTGAGAGTGAATATAATAATGACAAACAGATTCCTGGCCGCTGCAACCGCAGCCTCGTCTCTCGGGTACCTTTCCACCTTGTCATGTCCAAAGACCTTGTATAATACTCAGCAAAGGGACAGGAGATAGCAAACACGTGTGTATCTGTACTCGCCTGTGCATTTCTAATTTATTGGCCCACTGATTTGCTGATGCGTGTGAGGCCGCACACAGGAGCACTAGCCTGGAACAGCCGGGCTTTGGTTCATTAGGCGCTCACACCCTTAAGCGGCTGACATTTCCAAACTTGTTCCCCAGTTTTCTAATTGTCGTGAAAAATTGGACACAGGCGCCAACATTGAAAAAGCTGCACGCTACATCTTGATTTGATGGCATTTCTTGAGCATCGCCGGATGAAAGTGAAATGCAAAAAAAGCACGCTGGATAGTGCAAAAAGTGAGGAGGGAAATTAAACAGGGCTATTCATCCTTCTCATTTGAAGACCTAAATAATCATCTACATAGATAAACCACATAGTGTCATCTACCATTATTGGTACAATTCGCACATCTTAAAAATATGTCAGATGTGGTGTGTAAATTTCAAAAGAATCAGAACAGTTTCGAAAAGTAAACCTTAAAATTGTTACTCAGATAAAGAAATCAAATAAGAAAAGCAAATACATAGCATTAAATCGATTAACAGTTTATACAAATCCATCTTCTCCATAAAATAAATGTGACTGTTAAATGTCAACACAAAATTATGGCATCATTTTGGGGCACTCGTTAGTTTGTGTTTCAGCTTGAAATTAATAAATACTGACAAACGGTTAAAAAGGTTAAAAAGGTGTCATCATGTGCTGTTGATTACAGAATTAAAGTCAGTTTAAGACTCCAACAACAGGCTTTGTTAGTGTATGTTTAAACTTTACAGACTTTACAAAGACCAACCAAAAAAAAATGGAAATATATGGACCAGCAGACAGGGTATTTCACATACAGAAAGTAGAAGTTATAAAATGTAATCACTGCATGTGCAATACTACAACAAAATATCAGTGTTTTCAGTACGGTGAAAACAACGATGGAAAAACATCACATGTTTAAAGGAAAGTACACAATTCAACATTGCTCCAGAGTCCAGGCAGGTGCAGTTGTACAAATGTCATACCTCTAGAGAGCTGACAGAGTGGACAGATGACTGTAAATTAGTAAAACATGCTGGTCATAATTTCCCCATGAATGTTAAAGAGATGACTGATATTTAAACAGTAGAGAAATTAGCTGTTTAGAGCAGCTAAAGTTTGACATATAGCTAAAGGTCTTAGCTTTGTACTTTGTCACAGTACTCTTTTATTTCTTTGTTGTCACAGGTAACATACCACATTTGCAATTCATGGCATCTTTTCCATCCATTACTACTCAAATGTAACTTTTTTTTTAACCCAGTAAACAAAAAAGAAAATCCCAGACACATCTGCATTACTAGCGCATTATATAAAAAGACAGAAAATACAATTTCATTTCATTTTAAGAATCACTGTCACAGTTTTTCTTCCTCTGTGTGGCCTTAGTGCTGTGGGATAATTTACTCATTTTCTAGAAAGTGTCATGTAACCTTGAAGCATACTGAGGAAAGTAATAAAAACATGAGATTTGCTGTAACTTACTATAAAAACAGAAATCTCTGTCTGTCCACAAACCCCTCCTGAACCATCAAGAGTTCAACCAAACTTGATGCACAGGGTAGCATCATATCATTTTGACAACAAGACCTGATCAACAAACTGTAAATTCCAGAATTTACATTTTTTACAGTAAATATTCGCATCACTTTTCAATTGTGCAGAAAAAAGAACAACAATACAAGAAATCACAGACTGTGTCTGAGAAAACAATGTCTCTCAGCTACAAACAGCGCTGCTTGAAATGTGAAAAAGCACAACAGCTTCACAACACAGCTGCTGGCGAGGTCCACTGATAAAGAGGTGCCAGTGAGTCAACTCAGAAATAATAACTTCTAGTTTTAGTTCCCCATCCTACTCTGTGGAAAAACAAACAGCTTTTTGTTGTTTACAGAGTAAAAGGCACTCATATCGGTTTGCAATGAGGTAGATCAATACAAATCAAAAGGTTAATGTATAATAAGAGTTGTGCCTTCAGAACAAAATAACTGGCAGGATCAAGAATGAATTGCAAAAAGGGTTTTGTTTTTGGTAACACAAAAGGTACTCCAACAAGATGCATTTCTCATTTAAAAAAAACTTGACCCAATACTGATATTTACTTACAGGCTGCACAAACTCACATGCACAGGAAAAAACTTTTAAACTTTCAAAAAAAATTGGTTAACCATCTTCAATTCTTCATCAAGAGCCATAATCAGGTCAAAGTTGTTCATGTACGTATGTATGTATGTATGTATGGCTTGTACAGCAAAACTTCCATCAGCTTTAGCTCTACCTTGTGCTAATTAGCAAAAGTAATTAAAAAAAAGGAAACACACTAAGCTAACATGGTGAATATAGTCAAAAATCTATACCAGTGAGAAATCTCCACGTTTAACAACGTTAAGCAGCTTTGCGCGCCGATATTAGCAATTAGCTCAAGTTGCTATACAACCTGTTAGCATGGCTGTAGTCTCTGTGTTGTCTGCTGGTTGAAAGACTTTACAGTTCATCAAAAGTCAAAGTAATTGCCGACTGACTGAACGAATAAATCAGTCTGTTAAAAATGAGTGCGAGCAAGCAGAAAGCAATCTGTGCTAAGATCAACCTGTACAGCTACAACTATCACCCCGCTGCATTCACGCTAAATAAAGCAATCACATTTCATTTTGTTTCGGCACTCTCTGGGTCCTGCTGGGCTGCGCTCATCTCCGTCTCCTCAGCTTCAGGCTGCTCCATCTCTGCCGCTGAGATGCTCATCTGCTCCTGGTTCTCTATGTTAGTTTGGTTACGCTCTCGGTCTTTAGCTCTCTTTTCTTTCTCCAGCATGTGGTAGTTGTAGATGTTCATGACGAAGAGAAAAAGCCCGCCAGTCGTGATGACTGAGCCACACATGAGGAAAAGGTACTTGTAGTCGCCAAAGATGTCTACCAGTAACCCTGTGTGGAGGAGGCCAGAAAGAATATTTAAAATTAATCAAAGAAAACACAGCACAGTGAGAGTATAGCGTCTAGACGGCAAGTTTGAAGGTGAAGAGGAAGATCAGACTCAGATATTGCTTATGAGTGCGTGCAAGAGAGCGAGAGTGAGCATAGGCCAATTTGAGAAGAGCCATCTCGGAAATGACGGGGCCATTACACCCTTCTTGGCTCTCCTGAATTGCCGGAAATGCAATTTGGATGGCTGCTACCAAAACGAATCAGAAGAGAGGCATATTCTCAGAACCATAAATATCCAGCTCAAGTCTGCAGAAAAGTGACAAATGTGGTTTAGATCAGATTTCAGCCTGCGGCTTTTCTGAGCCCTAAGTCCACAAGTCGCCCCGACCCCCGTTTTCCCCTCCAGACACGGATCGATAGGCGAATGTCGCTATCTCTCTCAGTGTCGGCATCTAGGACTGTCCACCTCACTGCATTACAATCCCCCTTAAAGCCGTATGGAATCCTGGCAGCTCGCCTCAGAAGCTGAAGTATTTTGAGCAGGATTAGTTTCTGTTTATTTTCTCTTGCTCCTAGAGTCTTCCCTTCTCTTTCCACTATTAAACATCTAGTTAGTAAAGATGACTGTGTTTATTCATCAGGCCAGTTTTATAAAATTGATGTTTGTCAAACATATTAGGAAGCACATTTAGTACAAACATGCTACCGTCTCCTTCTGAAACCAATTAAAGATGATGTTAAACTATAAGGAAATTAAACTGATTCCCTTAGCAGATCTCCTTAACTATACCACCTGCCATCTTTGCAGTGGAAGATTGTGTTAAAATAATGTTTGTGTGACTGAATGCAATGTACTGTACTATACTAGGAGGGGGTCACTTTGCATTTGGATCAATTTCAACCATCTCAATGCCGGCTGTATTATCTGATTGATAGCACTCATCTGGTGCCTGTACTCCAATGACCATCACCCTCATTAAGACAGCCCTTGATTGGCTAAGCAGTAATTAAGTCCATCTGGCATAGTCACCTCTTTTTTAATGTATTCACAGCTTAATTATGGCCCAGGTACAGGACTTTAATGACGAGAGTTTGAACTGAGCGTCATTAAACACCCAAAGCAAAAGGGTAATTACACCCGCTTACCTCACTTCCTCCTAATTGGATTGACCCGAAGGTTTGGGGGAGCAGTAACAAGCAGAATAGGGGAGACATAACGATTGAGCCCTCTGGAGGAGATTGTTAGACGTGCAGGGAGGCACTTATTTACCCTATTAAATGAGCGCCTCGGAACACGGTCGCTCTAGACTAACTGGGGGGCCTGTAACTTTTCACCTCATTAAAAGTCAGGTTGGAGGCAAAGGACGCGTTTGTCAGCAGGATGATATTCACAGCTGATTAAGTCATGTTCAGCTAAACTACTGTACATCCTCACCTTGTTTATGTAGGACATTAGGCCTGTATGAACACTGGTGAACAAGTTGAGCAACAACAGAGAGGATGGCTTGCTCACTGCAATACAGTATGTGTTATTGACAGACATCACCAAAAATGATAAATACCTTTCAAAACCAAATTTCTGAAAACACTAGGGAGCGTACACCCACAAGTATTGTAGTCTATCCTTACATGCATGAAGAAAGATGGCCACAAGTTAAGAAAAAAGTTACATGTAGGAGATGGTAACTAATTTATCGGACAAAATAGGTCTGCCTCGACTTGTTAAGAAAAGCAGTAAGAGTCGTGGAATAAATGATTTAAAAAAAGCATCATTTTTTTTGACAAAAGGAGGAAATACTTTGACTGATATTGCAAAATCAACTCTAGGCTAAAATGGCTATTACATTATATCTCATAGTAATGTTAGTAGCTTTTTTCTTTTTGTTTTACAGGGACAATGAGCCAAAATGCTGAACAGGTGGTCAGTGTAGTACTGTGTGCTAAGGTTGGGGCATATGTAAAAATTTTCCAGCTGACATTCGTCAATCCAATAAATGACGACGGGCGATATATTCGAGCAGGTGACTTTTTGATGGGCGGGGGAATGTAATCACGCACCAACTGATTTAAGCATTTAAAATTTATTTGTAAGTTTCATTTGGAGGGAATACTTTACCTTCTTTTCTTGTTTGTTTCAGTATTAATATAGCTACTTTTTGGATTATTGAATCATTTATTTATTTGAGATGCACTGAATCACACAAAAGACTTTACGTCTGAGGGTTTGGGTTTTTTTTAATGTTCGCTTGAAGAGATATTTTGATTTTTAACTTACTTTTTGTTTAATTTTGTATTGGTTGTTTGGTTGAGTGTGTAAGACAGACAAACACTGGACCGACCTGTAAACACGGTTATAGTGGAAAAAAGAATCCAGTTTCTCTTTGTTTCCCTCCCCACCATTGTGTTTGTTAGTTTTTTTTTAATTTAAATAAAATGTTTTTGTTTTTTCTGAACATAGGCTACTGCCGTTCTTTCTTTCTATTATGAGTTTAAGTAAATGAATCGCTGCATTTGGGTGACTCTGAGGAGGGGGGGTTTGTTCGCAGCTGGAATACGGTGCTGCTAAAACAGCGCTATTATTTTTTCCATTGACTGCTTTTATTAGCTTCAACCAACATTATTAGCAAACTTACTTGTGGGCAAATAAATAAATTGCTCTTGTAAAAACGATCAAAAGCTTTTACAAGAGCGGTGGGTCCAATCGCCCAACCTTACTGTGTGCTTCCTAATGTGACGTTTATACACTATGATGTAGATTCATGCATAAGTGAATCAGTCTTAAAGTTTGGCATTGTTTTTTCCCCATCAGTTTTGCAACATGATTTTATAACTGCAATGAAAACCAACAATACCACAATACAAACAATACCACCCTAACTTTACCTCGTAAAGCCTCAACAATGAAATATCTGTGGATGTTACAGTGGGCTGCGTTTATAGATATATTTCTGGCACTGCAGTGAAAAGCTGTCACAATAGAATCGTGCCCGCTTTTAATTGACGGCCTGAGCATCATGGGCATTATACACTCGTCTCATGTGCACAGAGATTCTCTGAATCTGTTGATGATAGTATGTACTGTAAATGATAAGATATTCAAAGTCTTCACAATCTGATGTTGAGAAACATTAATCTGAAATTGTTCCACAATATAGACACAGTTTGCTTCTTACTGGTAAACTGCCCATCTGTATTTCTGAGTGCCTCACTAAGACGCTCTTTATACCCAACCTGTTGCTATTGCAAATGTTCTTCCAGCTGTGGTTAAAGTCAGACTGTAAATAAAATGCAGCTTCTTTTTTTTTCTTATCTTTAAATGAAGCCTGGATTTGCCCCAGATGCTCCATTATGTCATGAAAGCCTGTGCCCATGAGGATAGATGGCTTCTTTCCAGCAGGAAATCACCATGACGAACTGCATCTTTGTGTGGGCGTCTCATACAATACAAAACATCCATACTCCGTGATAATGCGGCTCTGTCTTACAGGAATGATACTGTTACCAAGCTTTACTGCAACATAATGCACAGCCTGTGAATGAAAGAGATAAACAAACAAATATTGTTTGCAAGGCTGCTCTCGCTTGAAAGCGGTTATTTCCTCTGTAATGGTGGAAATTTCTCTTTTCCCCAAGTGTTTCTGCATGTTTGTAAGTATATATTACCTTGCTCTTTGCCTCAGTTGTAGAAAGAAGCAGCGTAAAGCAATCTTAAGTGATCTAAGAGTAAACATGTGTACTTGTGTAAGAGAAAGACAGAAAAAGGATTATGTATGAATGAAGGATGTGTTACCTGCAGCAGGTGGTCCCAGCAGCATGGGGAAGCACTCCACGATCGTGACAAGTCCAACGGCGCTGGGGAAGCGCTGATTTCCCATCAGATCCATGAGGCATTCAAATATCAGGGCGAAAACCATCCCAAACCCCACACCAAAAAATACTGCGTAGACCACCAGGAGGGTATAGCTCCTCATCAGAGGGCACAGCAAATGGCACGTTCCATTAAAAACCATGGCAAAGCTGAAGAAGTACTGAATTCTAGGCCTGATCCACTTGCTGTTGGCTACCAGGCCGGTGCCGGGTCGAACAAACATGTCAACAAAGCCCATAATGGAGAGCAGGTAGGCCGCAGAGTACTTCTCAACACCTTGGCTAACAGCATAGGTAGACAGGAACACAATGGGTGCATACGCTCCAAAGATGAACATGACATTTCCTATTAGGTAAATGACAAAGCCCCTGTCCCTGAAAAAGGACAGATCCACAAACTTCTTTGTGTTCTTCATACAGCTTCCTTTTATCTTAGTCTTGCACTTATTTGGCCGATCCACGTTTTGCTGCGGTGCACAAGCGAGTGTCTTACAAACAGGTCGCATGAGGGCTCCAGCAACACAACAGTTGAGCATCAGACCCCCCAGGATAAGGAGGCTTCCTCTCCAGCCATATGTGCCCAGTAGATATTGGTTAAGAGGAGCCAGGAAACAAAGGAACACTGGACTGCCAGCCATAGCAAGTCCATTGGCTAAAGGACGCCTGGCCAGAAAATATTTACTGATGATGGTGAGAGATGCATTCAGGTTAAAGGCGAGTCCACAACCTGCATGTAGAAAGATTGAAAACATCTCAGTCACATTCCAAAAACCCTCAGGAAGAAAAACCCTACTGAACCTGAGCTCCAAAGGGTACTTAATTAAATTAAGACTAAATCTGCCGGCTGCTCATTAAGGTTCCATCTCATTTCACTTTTGCCATCTAAAATCTCATTACAGGACTCTGGAATTATTTCAGAAATAATTTCTCCATTCAAGTAGAAATAAATTGGAGAGCCTGGGTAATACATTTACTCACTTGCCTTTCTATGCAGAAATTTTTAATCTAATTGGACCTTATTTTGAAGAAGATGAAGAGTTACAGTTAGATAGCTACGGTGTTTAGAATTTCTCCCTCTAATGTCAGGGTATTCTTATGATGCATAAAGTTTTTGTTGTTTGGTTGTTTTTTTAATGCATTTAAATGGGGATTTACTATATTAGGCTTTTAGGGGGACATAAAAAGTGTAATTTAGCAATTTTTTCTTTTCTAATGAGGAATTTCACATTATTTTGACTTTAAATTAAAAAGACTGACTGCAATCCCAATAAATGTGACATCTACAAGTCACCGAATTATGACACTGTCCCCTAAAACTTAAGAGGAACACTTAATCATCACAGTATAATAACATATGTTAAAGCTGTTGCCAGACTTGTTTTGGTGCAAGTGAAAGTGACAACAGGTTGTCTTCATTGGAAAGGCAACCTCCAAAAAGCCACATGGCACCATTTAGTTGTAATCCAGCTCCTCCAGGATGGCACATCACCTTCTCAAAATGGTTTGCTGTGTCTCCCAGCACAGTCTCAAGAGTGTGGAGGCCATTACACAAGGAGACAGAGCTGTAAAGGGGTGCCAACCCAGCAGGAGTGGTGTCGGCTCCTTTGTATGGGAAGGAACAGGACCCAGCAAAATGACCTCCAGCTGGCAGCTCATGTGCATGTTTCTGACCAAAGTGTCATAAACAGATTCCATGAAGTGTTCATAACCAGCACCGTGCAGCTCCAATGGCATTCGCCAGAGAACATCAGAACTGGCAGGTTCGCTGAGAGCTCATCTGACAGATCTGAAAGAGTCTGGAGATGCTATGGCAAACCTGTGGTCTGTGGCCACCACATGCAAAACAGTTTCTACGTTCCTGGTACCCGTTTTAATGCATAACAGTGTGTTTTAAATGATCACGGAACCCCAAATCATGACGTACCAAAAATAGTAACAGAGGAATTTTCCATGCATTTGTGCTGTCACACCTGGATTATTGTATTGCCTTATTTACAGGCTTAGATAAAACATCTTTAACGCCTCCAAGCAATGCAAAATGCTGCAACCACACTAACACATTCTAGTAAATGAGCTCACATTAACCCTGCTTTATCATTTTTAATTTGGCTCCCAGTTGACTTTAGAATTTGTTTAAAATTTCTTGTATTACATACGGACTAAATAGACAAGATCCAAACTATATATCTTGTAATCATTTTGTGTGTGAAAAGCACTATAGAAACTATTTAAATGACGCTCTTAGTTCAATTATAAATATGTACTACCATCAAAATGTCCTAGAAAGTGTTGAGATTAAATTATTTGAAGTGCCTCAATTCTATGCTTTATATTAACTAAAATGCCATATATATAGCCATATATAGTGTAGTATTAAGTGGACACAGCCCTGAAAATAAAGGCATTAGATTACATGTCCTTGGGGGATAGAATGCTGTAGACTCTCGCTCACGCTTGCCTGGGAGAAAGTAGATAACAGGGGACCATCTTCTAGTAGAAAGTTACTGAAACACTGTTGTTTAGACTAGAGAGGGACCAGCAGATTGATTGTTTGATTGTAACTGATTGTTTATTCTGAGAAAAACAGGTGTGGGATATTAAACTGTTTTGTGATGCATTATACTGCTGATTTATAAGAAATACTCTTTCCAGAGAATCATGGCCTTATTTTTCTGATTAGAAAGAACAGAACATACTGCACAGGAAGGCAAGGTCATAACTTACGCTCACTGAGAAAAAGAAAGAATCTGAATGTTTAGTTTGGAGGGGGGCCGAAGCTTTGAGAATGTGAGAATCGGTCAGACACGTCGAGATTTGCCGGACACCCTCCTGTGCACATCTCCCGTCCGCACATTTGTAATGCTCAAAGTGTTGTATGGAATAAAGACAATTGCATTGATTAAAGAGATTGTTGATTGAGCATTTATACACCGAGTGTTGTTCTTCCTTCAGCCCAAAATTCAAAGAGTTGGTGTATTTAATAAAAGTCCACTGTGTGTATAACCAATGCAGTCAATCTTAGCAACACAGATTGTTAAAGCTGAGGTGTGTGCAGAGAGACAAACCGTGAAACTGTTCATGTGATCTTGTGTTGTGCTTGAACGGTGCCAGGCAGGTGCTCCAACCAATCAGAAGCATTCATTATTCCAGTGACAAGGACAGCATACCTCACCAGCTTCTCAGCATCACAAACACCAGTGAGAGAGTGAATGAAGGAGTATACGAGGAGGAATAATTCTGAGATGTATTTCGCTGTGTGTGGGGTGCTTTTTTATTAACGTGCAGGTGTTTGTGTATGTGTAAGCATATGTCTGCATGACTTCTAGGCAAAACTGCCTAATGCCTGTGTGTCAGTGCACTAGGCACAGGGGAACAGTGTAGAGCCCACACATGCCCCAGGCACCACACATGGCCCAGCCACTCGCTGTGCCTATTAATCCTTCACAGGGGCCCTTGGCTGGGTAATGAGCCTCTTAGGATGGCAGAGAGCCCCCATGTGAGGAACCTGATTGGAGCTTACGGAAGAGTACAGAGGGCCATGGAAGATCATGCTCTCTGGGATCAGAGACAGTTCTGTCTTAATTACTGTCCTGGTCCTGGTCCCCTCGGTGCTCTAACTGCACCCTAGGAGCCGGGGCAGATGCCCAGGGCCTTCAGGAAAGGCATGGCAGTCTAGTTATGGGGAGCAGATCTGAACCAAGAGATTCTAAAAGGGATGTGAAAAGATGCAGACTGCCAACATCCCAATCCCACTGGGACCAGGATTGATGGGAATGCAAACTGAATGGTAAACAAGTATGGCATGATATCTTGGTTTTAGTCTGTGATCAATTATGAATTCCCAAAGTGAGACCACAAAAAGTAAAACCTGTTCAAGCAGCAGTAATGCATACTGCTTAGGAATAAAAGTACTGTACCTCCAATGACGCCAATGCAGAAGTAGAGATAAGCGATGGAGCTCCCAAAAGATGCGGTTACCATAGACACTCCACACATCAGTCCACCCATGATGACAACTGGTCGGCTCCCAAAACGATTGACCAACATGCTGCTCACCGGTCCTGCAAAAACAGATGAGCACTGAGAACGAGCAGTACATTCTTGTATTATGTTACGTCTTAATGTCGCCAAAGTTTTAGTAATCCGGGTACCTACTACTTCAAGGTAAACTGATGGGTCTAAACCAGTGAAATTCATCATGTGATCATAGGGCTAAATTCTGCCACACAATTTTGTAATGAATAGCTCATTAAACAAAATAAATAACTTAAAAGATGAGTTTCATGTTTTTTTTAATGTCTGTTCATTTTATCTGAAAAGCATTATTATTTGCACATTAGCTGTTGAGCATCCCTGATCTAAACCAAGGGCAAAAGGACATCACAGAGGGTGACAGAAGACCTCCACAGCAAAGCAACCTGGCAAGTCATTAAACATTCCCCTGATAATGTAAAACACTACACCCAGTGATCAATCAGCAATTAAAAAGCCTTTTATATGCTGTCACTCTTTCCTTCATTCATAACCTTGCCTGAAAGAGTGACATTGAACCACAAGTCATTCTCCAGAATAATGAAAACCTCTATATTCTTATTGCAAACTACACAGGCTTCTCGAAAAAAAAAAAATTAAAGGAACGGTTTGAAAACGCATCAGATCTCAATGAGGAAAAAAAGATACGTATTCTGATGTGGGCAGTGTTAGGAATGAAAAGTTCACACATCATTTGAAGGCAATAAAAGTGATCAACCTGCCCCCCAAAAATCAAAGTGGAAAAAAACAATGCAGCAATGATGCTCAGTTGTATGTCCCCACATTACCCTGTATGCATGTGTGACAACGTTGGGGTGTGCTCCTAATGAGACAGCGGATAATCTCCTCCCAGATCTGGACCCGGGCATCACTGAGTTTTAGCAGTATCCTGTTTTAGCAGTTGTCTCATTGTTGCCCCTCTAGTGCAGCTGTTGTTAATTTCATTAACACCAAAGTGGGTGAAACTGATTAACAGCCCCCTCTGCTACTTACCTAATCAATATCCCAGCAGTTTAACTGAACTGATGCTATACTCTGATTAAAAGCTGTTCCTTTAATTGTTTTTAGCTGTGTAGTTCAGTGGTGGTAGCAGTGATAGATTAAATCTTTTTGTTCCAATTTCTTTCATTTTTGCACTAGCAATGTGATCCTTAAAGAGCCATTAGCTGAAGACATTGCATATCTCAACATGGTGCAGTTTGTCCAAAAAGAAATCTAGGAAAACTGGACAAGTAGAAGTTGTGTCCTTGGGAAATAGGGAAAAAGCATTCTTAAGGGAGCCCGAAGGGAGAAAAGGCTGAGGTATTCCCAGTTACACAAGAACTGGACTTAAAATCAGTGGCAACAGGTCTTATGGAGTGATTCATCCAAATGTGAAACTTTTGGTTCAGATCAATGAGTGTCTACAACCAGTGGAGGCTCTGTTATTGTTTGGGGCTGTACATCAGCCAGTTGTGTTGGGCATCTTGTCAAAACTGATGGAATAATAAATGCAGAAAAGCATTAACAGATTTTGATCCACCACACAAAGCCGTCTGGAAAGTGTCTGATTGGCAAAAACTTCATTTTTCAGATCATGATCCAAAAACACCTCTAATGCAGTAAAAACATACCTGAATTTAAAAAAATAAAAATACAAACTCTCGACAGAAAACAACAAAAGGCAGCCAAGATCCAAACAACAGCTTCAAGAAGCCTGGAGAACTATTCCTGAAGACTACTTAAAGAAATCAAGAAAGCGTGCCTAAGACAGATCAGGCTGTGTGAAGAACAGAGGGGGTCATACCAAATACTGACATTCATGCTTGTTAGAATGATACAATATTTATTCTTTTTACCATATATGCTCTATTTCCATGTATGATTTGACATGTTTTAATAAATTGCTGCACCTGTGTCCCATTTTTCTAGCAAAATATAAAGGAATGAAGGGTGACTCAAGACTTCTGCACAACACTGTATGGGAAATCAAATATCCACCCAGCTGTTTATACAGTTACACAGGTTCAGAGCAGGGTCAAAGATAGATCATCGTTTTCGCTGTAGCCGTGTCACAATAGGGCATCTCTTGTTCTACCACCGTATCCATTTCCATTATAAGTTTATCATTGTGACTCGTTGAGTCAGAGGTTTCCTGAAAAGGCTGTCATGTCTTTCCCATGGGGGCCTGGTGTCAGACCCCACTGTGCTGAACCTTCCTCTGATATATTCCCCTCTTTCCTTCTCCTCCGCTAGGTGACATTGTTGAATCCTTGCCAAGGACAATATGATAAAGTCCTGTGCCTGAGCCACATTGGAGGGGAATATTTCACTAGTTAGGCCGCTCTGAGTTGAGTGCAGGTGAGTAACATAGCGTGCTGTCCTGCAACCTTGAAAGCAGATACTAACAAACTCAGGGAAAAAAAAAAAAAAGAAGAAGAAGACAAGAAGAAAATCACACTAAATAAAAACTCAAGATTCTACTTTTTTCTTTCAGCAGTGAATAAAATATTTATGTCTTCACAAAATCGTAGAGAATACAGTTTTTGTTACCTTTATTTATTCTCAACGTTAGTATTTTGAAGACAGTATATAATATATCTAAGTAGGGTCTGATTTGTGACATCTGACTTCACTTCTACAAACCCAAATGTACAATAGATGTCACATGCAGTGGTGCTTACTTCCATAAATTCCCTTTGGACCTCAGTGAAGAGACTTAAATTTAGGTCAGGTGACTTACATGGAAGCAACGTTCACTTTATTAGGCAGCGGGTGCAGTCGCTCATGTGAAGCCAGTTATACTCGTTACTGTATTTCTCTAAATCTAAATTACAACCATACACAACAGTCGTGCCTTTGCAGCGGACACAGACACCACACAAACGATCTTTATGAAACTGGGATTTTTGTGTTTATGATGCTTATCGCCAAGTACAAATGCACAGAGCAGACTTCTCAAAATACTGATCTGTCTGCTGTCGGCTGGTTTGAAGCTGTGCTTTAGTAATGCTTGATGCAACTTCTTACAGAAGGTGTAGAGAAAGTCTGATCAACAGACCACGATCGGTGCTAGTATGGGGTGTACGTGGTATGTCAGAGCCCTAGGACAACTAAATAAAACACAAAAGAACAAGAGACCAAAAAAAAACTCAGTCTGGTTAACCTGCAGGCTATTATTTACCAGCCAATACAAATGTGTTCTCTAGTAGTGATAGGAGTACTGATTTAGAGGTGCTGACTACAAAAGGTGTGATGGCCTAAAGGTATGAGGCCACACTACACTGCATTCCAAGCAGCTCTGGGTTTGAGATTATCATATTTATGCTAACCAAGTGGTTTATTGATGTAGCATCACAGCTGACAAAAACAGACTGCAGAAGACTATTCAAATTCAATTCAGTTTTATTTATACAGCGCCAAATAACAACAACAGTTGCCTTAAGGCGCTCTATATTGTAAGGTAAAGTTCCTACAAAAATAAAGCATACAGTAATGCTAACTATGTGGATAGGAAAGCTTAGAAACAGTTTAACCAATAAAGCACACACAGAGTCAACTCACCTCCTGCATACATGGCAGCTAGCATAATAGAGGAAATCCATGCTATTTCACTGTAGCCAGCCTGCAAGTCTTCTTGAATGTCTTTAAAGAAAATGGAAAGGGCTTTGGGTGTGGAGTAGGCAAACCCAATGGAAATATGGGCCCCAATCACAACCATCCAGCCCCAACCGCCATCCAGGGGCTTGGAGCCCAAAACATCTGCTGGAGCAGGAGGCATGTTCCTGTTCAGAGTGTACAGTACAGGGGGACACAGTGTTACAGTCGCTGCATGCATGAACAAAGCAGTACAATCTAAGTAAAACACACAAGCGCATATTAACTAAAAACGAGGAGTCGGATTTCAAAATAAAAGTCTCAACATCATTCTAAACTTGCTGACAGGTAGTTGAGACATGGACTCACACCGAACTTAAAGTTTGGGCTGTTTTCAGATTCTGCGACATGCTAGACCACACCGGCCATGTTTGTAAACAGAAGCGGGGGAAATAACCCGCAAAACTACGCAACAAAGCAAGCTCTTGTGTAATATACTGCTGCTGCTGTTGGTGGTGGTCATCATAATGGGAAATGTGTGATTTCTTCCCTAGACGTATTAAAATACAGCAAGACCCAAAGGTCTGACACTGCAATTCCACATTAGAGTTTTTTACAAGCCAAGATAACTTTTCCGATCACTCCGTCTCGTTAAACCGTTCCGCGCAGAGTGGGGCAGGAATGCTACTCACCACCACGTGGACAAAGAAACCGGTTAACCAGCGTGTGTGGATATACTGCAGAAAGCCTGACTGCATCTCACCGTTCACTGAGCGTCTGCGCAGCCTCTCTTTACGAAGTTCCTGACCAAAGTTTCACCAGCCTACAGCTTTATTTGACTGCTGGTCACATGTCGCACACATGGACCCGAGGTGATCCGATTCACTAAATCAATGGGACATGAGCTTTGTCTCCTCTGCGTTTTTCAGCCACACTGCTGTCTGCGGCGGCATTCAGTATGACAGCCGAAGGAAAAACTAAATTCTACAACTACTAAGCTATTACAACAGGAAGAAAGCTGTTACGGCTGTGTGTCCTTTACCTTTGGCAGACATAAAATGTTTTCATGTACCTAATGATGGTTTTCAGGCGTTTTCCAAGCCAAAATGAGTTAATCTGACCCATCTGATCTGATAAATTGAGGTCATAATCTAACTACTCAAGATCCGCCTCTTCTACCCGGTGAAATACACACAGACTGGACACTTTATTAGGTATAGCTTTCTAGTACTGGTTTGGACCCACTCTTGCCTTCAGAAGTGCTTTAAAACTTTATTGTACAGATTCAACAAGGTGCTGGAAATATTTCTGATCTCAAATGTGCTTTACTGAACTGAGATCTGCTAACTGTGGAGGTCATTTGAGTACAGTGAAGAAAAAACCAGTTCAAGATGATCTGAACTTTGTGGCGTGGCATATTATCCTGCTGGGAGCAGCCATCTGAAGATGGGTACATTATAGCCATAAAGGGATGGATATGGTTGGCAATAATACTCATGGAGGCTGTTGGTGTTTAAATTATGCTCAGTTGCAATAAGGGGCTCAGGATGTGCCAAAAATAAATAAATAAATAAATAACCCTGACACCATTACACTACAAACAGCTGCCTGAACTGTTGATATGGGGCAAAAAGGATCCATGCATAGACCATGGACAGCAAACTCTAACCCTACCAAGTGTCACAGCACACAGCATAATCTTCCTGTTCTTAGCTGACAGGAGCGGTCTTCTGCTTTTCTAACCTATTTGCCTCAAGGTTTGACATGTTGTGCATTCAGAGATGCTCTTCTGCATACCTTGGGTCTAAAAACTGATCATTTAAGCTACTTTTTTATAATCCTATCAACTCAAAGAACACTAGGCATTCTCCTCTGACCTCTGGCATCAAGGCATCATCCAATAGTGGACACCTTCTCTTTGTTAGGCCATTTTCTGTAAACCCTATAGATGGTTATGCAGGAAAATCCCAGTATTTCAGTAGTTTGAAACACTGAAACAAACCTATCTGGCACCAACCATTGCACACGCTAAGCCATTAAAACCACCCTTCTTCCCCATTCTTATGCTCAGTTTAGAGTCCACCAGGTCTTCTAGACGATGTTTGCAAGTCTCAAAGTGTTAAACTACTGCCATGTGATTAGCTGAGCAGATAAGTTACATCTGTTCAACTGCTCACTAAGTGTCCAGTGAATGTAAATGACCTGGCATAGCTTTCCACTATCTGTGACACAGCAGCTACAGTATAAGTATCAGAGAAGTTCAAGGTAGGAAACATTTTTAGGATCAAAAATATCACAGTGGAACACAACAATATACAATTGAGGTCCAAAGGCCTCAGTCACTTGAAAGTTAAAAATAAACAGAATAAAAATAAAACATTTCACTTTTAATAGTTTTATTTTCAAATTATGTGCAAGGTGAATTTCACAGTTGAGCTCAACAACCACTATAACCTGAAACCCAAAAAAACCAAAAAAAACCAACAGAAAAATAAATGGATTAAAAAGACACAATGGAATAGCACCCATAGGTGATGCATGAAGATGACCAGAACGAGCTGTGTTTGGCCGCACAGGGCAGCCAACTCTTAGGAGAAAGCAGGTTTTATAGCTTTGTGTATTACATGACTGGTGTTTGAAATATGTTGTAACAATGCAGTTACTTCAACTGTAATGCTTAGTTTCAGTGAGATGTTCCAAAGATACTACTGTACTACGGGGTGGAGGGGGGAGGGGGGCAAATCAAAATATATCACTCGTGCGGGTAATTTTTTTTTCCCCCTCAACAGAACAGGATTACTCTATTATAACTAAACAGATAATTATGTAAAGAAAAAACAAAACAGCCACTAGAGACAACAAAAAGAAATCACATCTATTTTTCAAGTTATAAAAGAAACTGAAGATAACTTTAAAAAACTGTGCAAGTACAGCAAATCTATAGTACAGTATATTACACATAACAAAAACAACTTAAATACAGTACTGGGTATCAGTAGAAATCCTGAGAGTTCTCCGTTCCTGGTTCGCAAATGGCTGTCTGTGGACAGTCGAGTGAAGCCCAGACCCACTCTGACCCTTTTTCGTGGGAAACATTGTTCAAGCTGGGTTGACTAGAAATCAGGTTAAAGTCAGTCAACAGTGAATCTTCTCTCGGAGAAGTTAATTATATCCTCAAGTCCTTAATGAATGCGACTTTTCCTGTATTAAATGCCAATGTAAATCTCTTAAGATGATTGCTATATGGTTGCTAAAATGTTTTCACTTAATAGGAGGGCACTCCTTGCTTAGATAAAATACACAAGAAATGTGTAGTGCAATGATGAAACAGGAACCTGCGTGAGGAAACTGACGGCACTAAAAATGTCACACTTTGACAGCAAACGCCCTCCAGTGGTGGCGTTCTTCTGTACAAGATTGTCAAAAAAAAAAAAAAAAACAGAAAAAAGCACCAGCACCAAAAGTTTGTATCCTCTGTGATGACGTGTAAAGACGGATTCATAGCTTTACGAGGGTGCTTCGTAAAGTTTGCAGTTAAGGACCGCTGAAGTGGCGAGTTATTCAGTGCAACGCTGAGTAAGACTTTTCAGATATTCTTCATCAGGAGGAACAGTTTTTGATTCTGATGCCCCTTTTTTTCTAGCTGCAGGCACATTGGCATCACAAAAGATCTCCACGAAAAATCCGCATCACTTCAGCCAACAGCCAAACAATCGTTATGGGTACTACTGATCTTCGCTAGCAGAGACGAGCACACAAAACAATTAATGCACTTTTAATAAGGTAATACAATGTAATATAGCCTAATCACAGTTCCAAGATTTATTGCTACCACAAAATCCGTTTCCAACTTCCACGACAACTATAGTAAGACCTCAAATGCTCTTTTGGCATTACGAGGAAGGCTATTGGAACCCTTTTTTTCAAGCGTTTAATAACCCGGTGTCAAAGAACAAACTCAGAGCTCAAACTCAGAGCAAACACTTGTTTATATCAACACAACGGCCTGAAATGTCCCTTTGCTCCTAATCAAAAATCTCTGAAGTTTCTGAGGTAAACCTGTTGGTCTGAATGAGCCACTTAGTGTTGCAACAAATTTGACTCCGTCCTTGTTTCTCCAATGTGGAGAGTGAATATTCTAACATTTCACTTAATGGATGCCAACTCAAAGCAGGAAAAAAAAAAAGTCTGGAAGCCGCACATAGTGTATGTTTGACACACTGACACCTGTGGAGGAAGAGTGGGCAATAAAAAGTTACCATTTAACTTTCAACCTTTAAAAACACTAATGTCAATCACAAGCACACTTCAAATTAAAACTTGCATATGAAATAAACTGAAGAGAGGCATAAACGCAGAACAGGAAAAAAATCCACACAAACCTCAGAGCCAGCAATCTACTAATGACCTAAGGTACTCATCTTACCCGTATGAATATATCGTTTATATGACTATTTGTATATTTCTATATCTATATAGAGTTTCACTTTATGCTGACACATAGCATCCATATCTCCAGAGGCAACACCCTCAGTTCCATGCTTATCATTTGTAAAAATTCATACACACATTAATCAGCCACAACAGTAAAACCATTTACAGATAGCACTAATACAACCCAATCCACAGAGGCCCCACCCTGCAACTCAGGGGTTTTAACGTTGTGGCTGACTGGTGTATTTATGCACCTAACACAAAAATAGAACAACATGGCTCGACAACAAGCAAAAAAAAAAAAATAGTATAATTGCACTTATGAGTCATTGTACGGTTTTGTTAAACAAGCCTCAGTGTGGGTAGTTGGTGCTTTCTTGAAGAAAAAAAAAATACTGCAATCTTTAAAAGCACCCCCATTTTGATCATTTTAAACCAGAAGTTGAACAACTTAAGACTTAACCAAAAATGGTGCATGTGGTGCAAACCCAAGGTAACACCAGGCACAAGGCAGGCAGGACCACACTATCCCCCCTCTGCCTCAGAGATGGGGTCCACAAAATTCAAATACCTCAAAGCACTTTCTGGAGACACTGTGGATAAAGTTTGGCCACCACGCATTCAAAATGGCGGCCCAAATCCCAGAGGCGATCGGGTGTCTCATAGACTTTGGTCCATACATCTGCCTCATCGTCATACTGGTAAAGGGAGTTCTTCCTGCTAGTGCGAAACACATGCTCCTCCACCATGACTTGTGTAGCTCGTACAAACAGGTGTAGCTTGCCTTGCAGCAGCATGGCCTTGATATACGGGCTTGTGGCTTGGTCAAAGGGTAGATCTTTCTTGCGGCTCCATGTGTTCTTCTCAATGTCGTAGACCTCCACAGTAAAAGTACGCTGGTGGTTTCTGCAGATCCCAGCTATGTAGTAGATGCAGTTTTTATACAAGGCAGCCAGACCCTGACTCCGAGGGACACTCATTGGCGCCAGATGACTCCAATAGTCCTTACGGGGATCATAGCAGAAGAAATATTCACCTGTGCGAAACAAAGAGACAGAGTTATGATCAGATGCATTTAAATGGTTTTCATATGCAGTATGTCTGTTGTATTAATATCACTTTATTTACATATTTTGTACAGATAAAAAAAAAAACAAACAAACATAATTGCATAAGTTCCCCTGAGCACAGAAAGACTCACCTTGGAGGACGTAGATACGGTCTTTGTACTCTACAGCACTGTGAAACTCCATGGCCACTGGCATTGGACTGACTGCAGTCCAACAGTTGTCTCTGGCATCATAGCACTCTACTGATTTTAGTGCATTTCGCCCATCACCTTCATAAACACGGCCTCCCAGTGCATACAGCTTCCCGCAGCAGTGCACAAGCCTGCATCCAATTCGGGCTCTCAGAAGAGGTGCACGTGGAAGCCATCGGTTGCCTGCATGCTCGTACTGCCAGAAGTCACTCTCTGCTCGATGGTCTATGGACACCTCGCTGTTACTCGGACGGTACCCACCAGCAATGTAGATGTCATTTTCTGGGGACACCAAGATGCCAACCTCCCGGAGATCATTAGGTGGTTTGCAGAGTTTGAACACCCTTCCTGTGGCCGTGTCCAGACAAGGCACAGTCTGCTTCTTACCTGAGTGTTTATGAGCAGCATCAAAGCAGATGACCATCTCAGAAGCAGTCATACCCAGGCGCTGTGGACAACCATTTGTGCCAGTGAGGCGAGCTTTGGCCTCAGCAGAGTCTGTTGAAAGGGAGAGGGCGCAAGCAAAGGGGGGAGGTATCCGATTGAGAAAGGCCTCATCCAGCAAGGGCAGACGGATACACTGGGAAAAAACCTCAGCTAGATGAGTTTCACGGCCAGACAGATCATGCTCTAGCCAGCGGACAATGCTCTCATAGACATGCTCTTCCTTTTCCACATTGAGGTCATCATTATTCAAAATGCTGACCAACTGCTCCTTGGTCATCTGGAGGAACTCTTGCTCCCGTGATACACACAAAAACTAAAACAAAAGAAGTTTTAGAGTTTCAGTTCAGACATTACAAAGTTCGATGTCAATGTTGTTGACTGCCACTGTTCCAACAAAAATAAGACATTTGCCAAAAGCAGGAACTGTGTCACATTAAGTCTTTAAGCTCTTGATGAAGACCTGAAAGACTATAAAACAGTACTCTAAATTATTTATCAATTCCCCTGGCCACTAAACAAGGAATACATAAAAGTAGAAAAAGCCATAAACACAAAAAAGAAATAAAAAAAATTATATCAGTCGTCTACCAAATTATCATTACATATTAGTACCAACCAAGAAATTTAACACTCAGTACATCCTTAGTTTTTTGGCAGCCAAATGTCCTGGTCATAAAGAAAGCAGAACTACAAAAGTAGATACCACAACATGTCTAAAAATTGTGGTATAAAATAGCTGAAGGCATTCATTACATCACAGTCCAAAAGTAACGGTTAATAACCAATTTAGGCTTATGTTCAACTGACCTTCTTGCGGATATAATCCTGTGAGCGTTCCCTCAGTTCCTGGTGCCCATATGCATCAGCAAACATAAAGACTCCTATACAGTTCTGAGGGTCAAGTCGGCTGATCATGAACTGGGCACACTGGTCCTGCAGGGCAGGAATCTGGAAAATGCTGGCTGCAGTGAATAGGGCCTGGACATTAGACTCAGAGAGCGAGACCCTGGATGTGTAGGCATAATCTAGGACAAGGTGCATGGATTCAGATTCCACGCCAACAATTCGAACCTCACGCTGACTGCTCTCTGTAAGGCCACTGGTGAACATGGACCTAGAGGAACATTTGAAAAAACACAAATTATTTTATGATTATTATAAATTCTCATCTTAAAAACTGAGAAAGTTTATCAGAAAATCGTATTTTCTAGACAACCTCTAGTCAAAATGACAGTGAAACCAAGAAAGAAAGCAACTAATAAATATTTGTAAACAAACACGTACAAATGAAGGACATAGGCACATATGCAGTGCTGAATTTCCTACCTAAAATATGGGCTGATTGCAGCAAGAACATTTCTGTGGCATGAGAAAGTCTTGCCATGGTCCACTTCTACAACGATGTCTGTGAGCTGTGCTTCATCGTACAAGGCTTTGAGCTGCTGCAGGATGTTACAAGCATGAACAGCATCTACCCCATTGTAGTTGGTGATTGGAAGCGTCCCATTTTGTACTTGTAACAGCTTCCCTACCTCTGAACAAGAGCAGAAACAGAAAAAAATATTATTATCATCTCACTTTAATTTTTTCAGTCAACTCTAAACACATGTATAACTGACATGAAAACACAAAATGCTTCATGTATATACCAAAGAGCCCCAAAAATTAAGGAAATGCTGCAGAAAAAAAAACTGCCTCACAGACACTCTAGATATGCAAGCTCTAGTTTGCTACAAACAAATATCACATGCAGTATGCCAACAAAATATACTGTAAGAGAAGAATAAAGACAGTGCACGAGGTATGAGTATTTAAAGCACTTTAATCTCAGTATCTTTAGTTGTTTTGACGAATGCAAAGTGTCAATTTTGAGAATGAATCAGAAAAGAAAAAAAAACCCAGATCCCTTTGACTGAGTTAGCATAAGACATAGGTCAGGTCAGGTCCAGAGGATGTCTAATGACAGGTACCTGAGGTTACCTGGGGACACAAGATCAGGAGAGTTGTAAACAGGTTGCAAAACCACACATAATCACATAATAATGATAATTACTAAATTCTTTAAACAGTAATACAGCGTACATAGTCAACAGTGCTCTGGTTTAAACACTCATTTATGTAGAAACATTTTTTTAATTAAAAATTAATAGATTATTACAGAAGAAAGGACTTAAATATGATGTTAACATACCTGACAATAGCAGCCACAGCTTCTGATCTGGAGCTACCAATTCTTCTGAAGTTTTTGTTTAGCTGCCAGTGTAGAGCTCTGTACCATTTGCCTATTCAGTTTATACAATGTGCATTTTTAATACTTAACTGCTATATAGTCATTTGGAAGAGCATCAATACCAACAGTACCGTCTTCAGCCCATCCAGCTGACACACAATTTTACAAACCAGCTGCAGACAAGCAGCCATGCTTCCCTCATTAGCGGCTGAACACATGAAAAACGCGAGTATGTCTGTGGTCTGGAGGTATTATAAAGTTGATGACAACAACATTGCCATTGTGAGATATGTAAACTTGGAAAAGCGACCCACTTCAGTACTGGAAAGAACATGCTAATCAGCTTCCCAGTATCGACCCAGTTGCAACCCAGTATCTCATGCCCCCTTTAGCTCTGTGGACAGTGAGAGCCTTTTTAGTGCCGTTGCAAACGTCCTTGATGAGAACAGAAACAGGCTCAAACCTGACAAGGTAGAGATATTAGTTTTCATTAAGAGAAACATACTATATTTTCTGCGAAACTTACTACTGTGATGACAGTAAGAGTTAGGAGTGCAGTTCCTAAAAGCACATTACTGGCTTTGCAAACACTGTGGATCTTTTATTTTTTTATTTGTTTACATGCCTGCCGGATATTTTAAGTTGAGGTGCTATTTGTTTTTATATTAGACTTTTTTTTAATATTTACTGTGCACTAAAGTCCATAAGTGAAGAATTTATTTTATTTATTACTTGATTGTTCAAGCTACCTCACAAAAGTGCTGTGTTTGTTAACAGAGCTGTTAAATGTTAAAATAAGGTGAATTAAATAAAAAAATGAGGAACATCCAGGATCTGTTTGTTCGCTCTTCTTTATTCTTTTTTTTTATGTATTATAGAAGTATCGGATCGGGACTCGGTATAGGTAGACACTTAAAATCAAATGACTCGGACTCTGACTCTATGGCAAAAAAACATGATCGGGACATCCCTAACATGAACAGTAGTTTAATCTTCACAACACTGAACATCTCTTAAGATAAATAGTAAGAGGTAATTTAAGTTCCCATCAGCAACATCAAAGTATTAAACATTTATCATGAATATTAACCTTGTAGCCACACACATCACCACTAACTATTAGCATTTACATAAGAAAGGCACTAGCTGTGCGTTAAGTTATCATTAAGGTAATGGCTAGCCAATATGACTAATAATAAAAAGATAACATTAATGTAGCAGGTAAGCAGCAAATGTAATCAGTCCTGCTCATGTGTAATGTTATAATAGGGAGTGTTAGTTAAAGGTGTCTATATAAAGTGTATATAGGCAGTGTGAAGTGTTTGAACTGTTTCTGCAGCTAGACAGCAACAGCAGCAGTTAGAACCTAGCAGACTAACTCTACTTGATCAGCAACAAAAATATAGTGCCAAGTCAAAAGAAGCAAAGCACAATTTCAGACAATCTTAAAATATCTGTCATATTTTATTGTGGGGTTTTTGCACTAAGTTCAATAATATAGAAACAGTGTTATCATTGATGTTACAGTTTGTATTGTTGTCAGTTTTTTCATTTCATTTTCTTTCTCCACTGGCATTGAAGATGGGATTTTCTTAGACAGTGCTATTGAGTTTGAATTTCTAGTATCATAACTACTCTATAAAGCACACAGCCTCTAACCCACTGCCTAAGAGATTTCAAAATATCTGAATCTCCTTAGTGTTAGAGCTGGGCGATAGAACGATAACGATATGTATCGCGATATAACTTTTACTCGATAGAGAAATTAAGCTATCGCGATAGACCTCGACGCTCTTGTCCTCAAAAAAAAAAAAAAAAAAAGGTCAGCCAATCCAAATTAAGTAGCGCAGAGCCGAACCAATCACAGCCGCAGCGTCACGTCGCGTGACTTGTTACGTACAGCACAAGTGCCAAGCCCCACATGTGTATTTGTTTGGGAAGCAGCCAGCGGGTAATGGAGGAAATGAGTGTGCCGACTAGAAAAATCAACCGAGCATGACCGAAGAGAAAACAGATGATGGTTCCAACGCCGGAGAGATTGTCAAACAAGTCTGGAAATACAATAAACTGGTGCATGCGTCACACTGTGCGCCACGTTATTGTTTCGGTGAAATAAATTTCTACAATACTGTTACTGTTAATTCTACTCTCTGCAGTGTTTAAATGCTTACATATACACACAGTTACTGTCCGTCCACACATACGACTCGGTTCTGCTTCTATGCCCCAGCTTTGTTTACTTTTTCCCACCGAGGCTTCTAGACTTCTGATTGGCCAACATTTCTGCACGGTTAGGAATCTAGCGCCACCTGCTGCTTTGGCATGTTCATAGCAGCGTTTTCCTTCATTTCTGCTTTTATGTGTGGACGGGATTATTTTTTAAAACGAAAACGGAAAATCTCCGTTTTCAAAAATACCAGTGTACGTGTGGACGTAGCCTCAGTCTCTGACTGGAAGCGCTAATTCGTCATTCGGCTTTTGTCAGACTAAAGTAACTGTTAAAACTGTTTGAAAAGCTCAGCTATACAACAAGGAGAGATTGAGAATTTCCTTTTAGTTCTCAGTTTATTTGATATTGACAAAAGTTAGTCAGTTTTGTCTGTTCTTCTGTAAAACAAACTAAGATTTATTTTTAGAATTAATATTTTGTTTCTAAGTGGAATTGACAATTTAGTCTGTTTTGTTTGTTCTATTTTGAAACTTAAACGCTTTAGTGGCTGCCTTTTGTGTAGTTTGCAATATTTGCCTTTATTTATCTGAAAAAGTCTCATGTTCCTTAAGTACATCTACCCTGTTGAACTTATTATGGGAAATAAATATTTAAATAAAAACAAGCTGCTGATTATTTCACATTTTACTTGTGAGCAACGGCACATTTAAATCTTACAAATATAGTTATTTGGCTTATATCGTGATAGATATCGTTATCGCCTGAAATGAAAAAAAAAACATATCGTGATATGAAAAAATCTCATATCGCCCAGCTCTACTTAGTGTAGATGACTAGAGTGTAAATACAAGAGTTTCTGTGATCTTACTCAATCCCTATGTTTCACAAACTTTTAAGCAACACTTACTTGGAGATTATTTTAGACATTGTAGGTAAATATTGTTACTTTTCTAACATAAAAATCTTCAAAAGAAATACAAAACCTTCTAATTATTTTATATTATAAAGCAATTTCCAGCTGCTCCCTTGTCACAGGGAGCCACCAAAGTGGGTAGCTTCGCATGTTTCTAAGCTGGATGCCCTTCCGGCCCCCAAGGGGATTTATGCCTCCTTCTGGGATTAAACTGAGGATCTTTTACTTGTGCTATGATATACATGATATGATATACAGTTTTATTTTGGATTTTAAAGACATTCAAATATATAAGGAAATAAACTCAAATGACAAAGAAATGTGCATTACATGAAATAAAAATTAATCAAAGCCCAAACTGGAGTACAAAGAAGTATGCACATGCTTATGCGTACCCCATGTTCAACACTGCCAATTTAGCAGGATCATCATTGTGGTACCCTCATATACATGCATACACTTGACCCACATTCATATTAGCATAAATATGAACCAATACATCTTTATACAAACATTAATTACATATTATTTTAAAAAAAAAAAAAGTCAACTGAATAAAGCTTGAACATTGCAGTTGTTCCATAAATGAAAATACAAAAAACAGCAAAACTGAGGGATAGTTTTTGTTAGGTAAATCTCAAAACCACTATACTATGGAGCCACACATTCTTTTTATAGTGTAATAACATAAATAAAGTGTGGAGTGTGTGAAAACCTGATGACCAAATTTTAAGGATGTATGCCACCTGGATTAAAGGTCCAGATATAATGACTGATACAGCTGTATAAATATAACTATTTCCTGCGCTATATTTGCTTGTTTCTAAACTTGTACCGAGAGATTGTTCCCTTTCTCTTATACTGAATGAAAGCAGCAGGACAATACATGAGCCTAGAAACTCGTGAGTACAGCAGTGCTGCCCTTATAAGCGTACACAAAGTGAACGTCTTTCTTATCACATGTGTTATATCAAGTTATAAAAGTGGCACACCAACTTTATGACTGCTGTAAAGCTTCACTTTGACTTATACGGTATACAAACTTACAACAAATGTCTCGGGTTGTGCAATGCTGACAGGACAAAGACTCTCGGTGGGTAAATAGAAAACTACTATCACACCAGGTGGTAGCTAGCTTGCTAACATCTCTCATCGCTGCCCTGTGCCTGCAGTAACGGTCTGGTTAGCTAATAAGACTGAAAACAAACTTGAAGAATAGACACTAATGAAGAGCGACGCTGTACACAACTTCGCCTGAATGCTTGTGTTTCATAAAATACAGTAATGCTCGCGGTTGGCTTAGCTAGTTGAGGAGCAAGCTTAACTTTTAGCAGACAGCTAGACACCAAGCTAATGCTAGCAAAGCTTTCTTTGACACAACATTGCGAGATATAAATGGCGACAAAAATCTGAAGTGTTTTAAGTGTTGACGTCTTCATCTTATAGAAGCATAAGAGTGTGTAGCGCAATGTCTAGTGTATTCGTTTGATGACTATAGCCATTACTACAACTTGTCTAACCTTTGTCTCTTGTCATAAACAAGTGTTTACACAGTCAGCTGTGGCAGCGAGCTAACCGGCCGAAAGTTAGCCACACAGCTAACGTTAGCTACATAGCCGGGCTAACGACAGCCAACAGTTTTGAGGAGTCGTTTAGAACCTGACCTTATTTAATGAAACTGCAACATGTCAAGACCCCTTCGTTTAATCTGTAAAGCTACGCCTGGTGAACACATAAACTTACATATTCTAACTTTAAAAAGCAATATTTAAGTACACAAAACAATGAAGATTTTGCTAACCTCCACTGGCAGCCATTCTCTCCAGTCTGTCTCAGAGCAGACCGACAGAAACGTCAAATGAGTGCAGAGCGGAGCCCCGGAAACAAGGAACAGCCAATCGCAAGAGGAGAACGGATCTCAGAGCCAATCATTTTCCTTTTTTCTGAAATAGGAAAAAGTTAATACTGCATGGATAAATTACACACAGGGCACTCGGTTAGAGCCAACCAAAAGAAGTCAAATCAGCAGTATCTAAACAGGTGCATCCAAAGCAGAGGTTGTTTTCATATATTGGTGGGAACAGTGGCGGTAGACATAAGTTCACCTGCAGGCAAAAGGCTAACTGCACATGGGGATAAACACATTACAGTAGCGTCTTATTCTACAATGTACAACATGCTTTTTTGGTTTGCAGAAGAGTGCTGTTATTGATTTATAGCGCTGAAATGAAAGCTATTTAGACTTCATATAAATAGTGCAACATGAACGCTGAAAAAATAGATGAGTATTTTTTCAGTGTAATATAATAAGAAAAAACATTGCATGCCATATAAAAATATTGTACGCATCAATTATATTATATCGACATAGATTAATATTGCTGGAAAATATATTTTTAAATAGCAAAGATAATAATGCATTTTACTATAACAAGTGTAGGCAAAAGACTCCACATTCTTGACAACCATGTGGTGACACATGTTAAAAGCCATAACCAAGATGTTTTGTGGATTGTGGCATCCTTGCATTTAGCCAGCAGGATGGACACATTTATGTTATGTTCCAATGCAGATCTTGTAGTAACATATGCCATAGGAGGCAAATGTTCAAATCAGCGTGACAGCGTATATTTTGAAGGTTAATCAACATTCATTGTGACTGCATGCCTAATTCTAGACATATGATCTGTTTCTAGTACTTCAATATCTTGGGGGAAAAGTCTAAACACCAATGAAACACCCTACAATCCAGTGTTGCATTACCTTTATTGTCTTAATAAATAGTAAATCTGCTGTTAAATTGCATGTCAGTGATGGGGGCCACACGACTTTGTTAGTAGATAATCCCTTGCACCTCACATGCAACCCTATGTAAAATACATTATCAGTAACAAATACTTTGTTACTGTACAGAGCAGTATCTGTACTTAACATAAGGTTTGTTTCTGACCAGCTTTTTTACTTCCTTCGTTTTTAGACAAATATCTCCTTTCTACTCCTTACATTTTCATTACTTGTTTATTACTGTAGGTTAAAGACATTTGTGGGCAGTTATTATTTCATGTCACTGCACACCTTCAAGTTGATTTGAATCTGAACAGAGGGAACAATAACACACAGAAGACAATTTCTGGTGTATCTATCACCAGTTATCAGGATTTGTGATATGGTAACTATAAAATAAAGAAATGTCCTGTTTTGCAAGTTCCCTTATGATCTGCAGCATAGCACCTACTCTGTGTTTGATACTTAATCAATCTAATCCAGTCCTTTGTGGCCACTTAAAATATGTTTATAGAGCTGTGATGTTAAACAAATTTCCCACGTGTGGGACTAATAAAGCTTATCTTATCTTATCTTATCTTATCTTATATTTGTAGCCATTTCTGCTGCCCTCTTTTTCCTCTTACCTGGATACGTAAAGGATATTTAAAAGTCAAAAATTGATTGCAAATTCTACTTTGTGATACGAATAATCTTTCATTGATTTCAAATGCAGATTTCAAACAGGTAAACAAATATAAAAAACACACACAAACTGTCTTTCTGTGCAGTTTCTAACTAAATGTATAGTTGCTGTAACTTCACTCACAGATGGAGATGGGGTTGAAAGAAAGACACGACAGGAGAAGAAGAAGAGATTGTTATTAAAGGGTAAGACTGCTCAGTGACATTTGATAGTCTAGAAGGTTAAAGCTTCTGTAATGTGACATTTTTTGGATGTTGGATCTATACCTGATGTGCTGCTGGATTTCTATTTCATATTGTGAAATATCTTGCAAAACAAAGTGAAGTGTACCTTATCCAAGAGTAGCAGAAATCCAATTAAATTTAAGGCGATGATGCTGATTATACCAGCTTGATACTGCTGGTAGCTGCGGCAACATAACATATTTTTATGTCTGGTTAAATTGACAAAAGCAGTGAATCTCAGAGCAGCAACAACATAAGTCAGCATCACAAGTCACAGCCTGTACACAAACTGTACAGGCGCTCACAATGCCAATCTTAGGAACCTGCTGACTCACTTTAACCTGTGACTGTACAAATTTTTCTGTTCAATGCATTTTTAAAAAATTCTCTTGGTTTTTCTCTGCTTATGTTCAGCATACATTGATTTGATTCATTAGAATTAGAATTTTAGTTGAAATACTTCCCATGTATTAATATTATTTTATTAATATGACACAAGGTTTAGTCTGCTTTGCAGAGAAAAACACCTGGTAGAAACGTCCTCAAAGCTACTTTTTACTTTTACATTCGAGTACATTTCAGTGTCTATACTTTACTGAAGTGACAAATATTTGTACTTTTGCTACCTCTGTACGTAAGTTAACATTCATGTTAAATTATCTTATTTTACCAATTTTGGGAAGGTGCTCCTGCTGCTGGCCTGGATTGAGCCAAAGACTGATTGTATCCTCTGTGAAATCCCTGGTTCACGCCAAGGCCATATGCTTCCATGTGTGAAACCTTCTAAAATAATGACTTCTATTTATGGTTAACCTGCCTTTGCCTTATGTGCTGTCTCTTGGCCTCAGTGAAATGATGCCGACCATTCTTGTTACTGTGTGTACGTGTTCTAAGCACAGTTTAGAGCTCAGTACTCAGTATTTCTCATGTATTTAAATAGCCAAGAAACATGGCTGCCGGGTCAGAGAAACAGGTGCTCACGATGTCACAAAAGCATGATGATGAAATGGCTTCAGGTTATTGCCACAGTTGTCCTCATACACCGCACTCAGTCAGTAACTGCAGAGTCCCAACACCTTGTAAATGATGCTCTAGGAACTTCTTCAAGATCTTTATCTGTCCTGAAAATGTTCTCCAGCTATTTTTTTGAGCATGTCCTTCGTGGTTGCCAGGTGCTGAAGAACTTGCAGGAAAGCTAACTGTATGTGAAACAGTGGAAATGTTGTGCTGTCGGTCAGTTACTACATCACACCTTGGGAGCAGGTAATTGTTAGGTTGAGGTTCATGAGCTTCATCTCCTCCAAAAAACACCACCACTGCCCTGTAGACATCCAACCAGCTAATGAAGGCTGCTCCCCTACACCCTGAGGTGCAGGCAGGACTCTCCCAACACTCAACCACTAACTAAAAGCTACATCTTTGCTCATTTTACTTTCTTTTCATTTGCTTTCTGAGAGCAGAAGGTCCTTCAGTGGGTCCACCTCTCATTGCTCTAAGGCCAGACACACAAACCCATACCTCAGCAGCCTGCTCTCATCGCACCCCCCACTCGCTGACCCATTTTTACCCTTTGACATTTCCTGCTCACACATGGTCACATGTACTTTGTTCCCACTCTCCATCTCATCTTCACTCCTATAACTTTGAGTGCTGAAAGGCTGTGAAAGGCTGGAAGAAAACTACATACAGATTCATGGATAGGTTATCTTACCATTTCCTAGTCTGCATGCAGTACACATTCACATCTGAATGCCACTTGAGTTCAAGACATACATTTCAAGCACTTTGACACATTGAAAAATACATTGTCATTGTCAGATTCTGTACATTGTCTTCTTTTAGATGTGGTCATTGAGCTTAACATTGAGGGAAAGAAGGCCCTTTTCACTTTCTTACTACTCTTGTCCAGTCGTCTATCAGCCTGTTCTGTCTGTGTCCCTTTTTTTTCAGTTCGCCCCTCCTTCCCATCTCCACCTCATTCAGGTTGTAGAGAGGATCACAATCACAGTCTCTGTCAGACATCTGCTTTCTCTTCTTCACCATCATCAGTGGCTAGACTCCAGGGGAGCCCTTCACCTATCGCTATCAAAATAGTTCAGTTCTCCTCGTTCGTATACCTGTAATACATTTGTTCTGCTTTCATCCAAATAATATCTCCTTATTGAAATTCACATTTCTCAGTTTAACACATCAAACGAGCCTTATCGCAGCGCTTCATTTCTGCAGGACACACGTGTTAGAGCAACAGGACTGTGTTGCTTGAATGGCTTGGCAAACTATGTGTACTGTGGTTGATGTTTTTAAAGTGGGGTAAATTGAGTTTTAATTCAGTCTGGCATGTTTACGCTTATCCTTGAAAAACCAGGTGAAGGTTTGATTAGCAATGACAGTAGATGAAAAATGTCTTCGTGCCATAGCAAGTTTAATTGGCATGTTTTTTATTATTAAATCACTTTAAAATAGTGATTTTCTATGAGAAAGATGGGTATATTTGTTGCCACAATCCTATCCTTCTCTGTTTGTATTCACCCCACACACACACACACACACACACACACACACACACACACACACACACACACACACACACACACACACACACCACCACCACCCCCCACCCACTTTCCACCTCATTTTTTAATCAGATAAATGAGGCTTGATGGCAGAAAATAAAACAAACGTTCAGCCTCACGCTGAGATTTAAGTCTCTATTAATTTATAATGTTGGCCAATTTTTAAGCCTTTTAATTCCGACATTGTGTTAAAGGGTTCAGATCGATACTGTGGCATTACTTACTGATTTATGGCTAAGGGTGCTGTGTTAACATAAACCAAAATAAATATGTTCTTGGGGAAACAACCATTTTTCTCCTGCAAATAAAGTCAAACTTGACTATTTCATTGCACTCTCTATTATTATGTTGATTACATCTTTCATGCTCTTCTCATGCTGTCAGCAATAATGAGGCAAAGCCCTGGGTGGCCGTGGCAGTTGATAATTTGCTGTCTGTCTGAGCTGAGCTGGGACTTTGCTGCAGTGGGTCATTTGGCATTCATGTGACAGCACCTGCAACCTCAAAAGAAATAGAGTAATTACTCTGTACTGAAAACTGTGATTGCCATGTAATCCCCATAATTGACATACTGTCTTTTAATCACTACTGCTTTTATGAATGGATTTACGCCCCCAATAGCGTAGTGGTTAACACAAGCGAACAGTCACTGGTTTGATTCCAGTCAGAGATACAAATCCTATTTGGAGTTGTGCCAGTGCAAAATGCTGACAAATCAAACATCAGAACGACCGGTTGTGGCAAGGGAGGAGTTGAAAGTAACCTTTACTAGTAAATTTATAAGAAAATCTCTCTTTTATGATTATTGCTGAAAGTTCAACAGAAATTGTATCAGTTAATTAAAGCAAATAATTAACCTTCAGTCTGTGGGAAGTGACATTTCAAATCCTTCCATTCTCTGGTTTTAACCTTTGAATAAAAAGACCCCAAAAACCTCTCTTCGAAACGTTTTGCTATCATTTAAGCAACTTTAAGTGATACTATAGCTTCACTCAGCATTTCCATATAAGCTGACACTTCAGCTTATATGAAGTGTCGGCTTATATGGAAGTACTGTGTTAGTACTCCTATCACTGTTGGCCTTGCCAACTTATTTTGTTTTATTTTATTTACAACTTTTTTCATATTTTCATGATTCTGTTAATAAATGACAAACTGGTAATTTATGAACCTGCAGTTAACCTGCAATTAAATGATAATTAATGTTGTTGACTAACAGAAATTATTTTGGAAACTAACTGTAAAACATGGCACGGATGCTAAAGGCCCTCTTAGAAGAAGAAGACTTGACACGTTAATGATGACATCACTGGGTTTGATCCCTTTTTGCCTTCAGAACTGCTTTAAACCATCATGGCATTCATTCAATCAGGTTCCTCTAAACATTCTCAGAGATTTTAGTCCATGATGACATGATAGCATCACACAGTTACAGTAGAGTAGTCTGCCACACACGCATGTTTTGAATCTTTTTTTCCACTACATCGCATTGATCGATCCTCTATTGGAATTTGAGTCCAGTGAACTGATGGCGATGCTGAAGAAACCAGTTTCAGATGACTTTACCGTTGTGACATGGTGTGTTATCCTGGTAGAAGCAGCCACCAGAAGATTGTACACTGTGGCCATAATGGAATGGATATGGTCAGCAACAACACTTAGACCAGGCCTTGTTTCTCCACTCCTTCATGGTCTGGTTTTTGTGGCCACATGCAAATTCCAGCCACAGCTGACAAGGGCAGCACCTGGTGCGGTCTTCTGCTGCTGTAGCCGATCTGATTGAAGGTTCAGCCTATTGTGCATTCTGGATTGCATGGTTGTAAAAAGTATTTGAATTAAGGTTGTTGTTCTGATCTCTGACCTCAACAGGGCAGTTTCACACAGACAGCGGATGCTCAATGCTCACTGAATATTTTCTCTTGTAAACCCTGTTCAAAGCCACTTAAATCACCGTTCTTTCCCATTCTGATGCTCGGCTGAATTCCAGCATGTCATCTTGATTTTGTCTACATATCTAAATGCACTGAACTGTTGCTATTAGACATTTGTGTTAAAGAGCAGTTGAACAGATGTACCAAGTAAAGTTTGAGTGTAGCGTCTTTCTCTTTCAGTTGTAACGTTTAGCATTAAAACTGAATTTGTTTTCCAGAGAGTTTAGCATTTTCTAGGCAATGCGGAGTGTTTGTACAGTCACACATTTTCGATCATCCCTGAAATTGAGCAATGAGAAGGTGAGCTGCCGTCTCTTAGCTTAACTTTGAGAATTTCCATGGGTGGCGTGTAGGTAAGATTGCTCTATATTTGCCATGCAGTACAAATCAAATATTCAGGGAATTTAAAAGAAGGGGAAACACATGAATCTTACAGTTGTTTCATTACAAACCAAAACTGCTGACCTGAATCATTATTCACATCCACTGTGGATGTGATTTTGATATCAGACCTTTGATGTGTATAATTTTTTTGATAAAAATAGTTCTACACAGAAACCATACAGTCAAAACCGACATTATTAAACACTAGTTAACAGTACTCCTGCATGGATTAACCTCCGAGCATTCTTTTCATACAGCTTATGATTGGTAGGTAGGACTTTGTTCCAGTGCCGTCATCAGTGCTGTGCAGGCTGGAAATGCACCCTAATGCTGCGTAACACTGTAAAATGACAGAAGAGGAGACAAATAAAAGTACAACTGCAATCTTAGCAATCGATTTCACATTTTTTTTCCAATTTCTTTCCATTCAGCCACAGTGCAGCTTGTGAAATTGGGCCCGGCTACTGTTGAATCAGAGGAAAAAGGCTTCCTGGGTTTGCAGTTATTTGATGATAGCTCTCGTTTCTGATTACCTCCACCGCCCGCCCATAGATGTCCTTTTTGGATACATTGAAACTGTTCACCCGCTACTCTTTCGACTTTCTCCCCATCTTGTGCAGCATTTTCTGGTAACAGCACTCTTAACAATGCACACTATATTATTATAGTGTGCATTTACAACACGGCACAGGTTATGCCCAGCAAATGACAGTAAAGGAGGTGTTTCAAGGGAATACACAGGGTTACAACTGTTTTTTCTGTCTCATGCTTATCAACTATCTGCTGGTTCTAAGTGAGGTAAATGCACATATCTGAGTTTATTATATCAGCAGTTAATCATGTTAGCGAGTGTCTATAGAATTTGTCAACAATTTGGGGAGGATTAAATTGCAGAACAAACAAAAAGGAGACAAGATGGAATGCATGAGGAAGATGAGGCAGGGGGTGTAATTGCAGTTTAAATGTGTGTTTTTGTCAGAAATGGAGGTAATGGGTTATTATATCCCTCTGGAGGCCTGCAGTGGAAAATGCCTGCAGATGTTGTGAAGGGCCATGGGCTCCCCCACCACGCCACTCAGGAGGAGACAAATAGGAGCACAATGGGAGGCTGCTGTAAATACAGAGTTGGAGGTCCGTCTCCATCTTTATAAAGTCCCTTTCTTCCTCTTTTTCTCAGACTTTCTTTCTCAGCAATCCCCACCTGAGTAGCTGATGAGCAGATGGTCTGAGTTTCCCCAAAAGCACCTTAATTTCCAAACAATCCCACTATAGCAACTCAAAGTGCTGACAGAGATCTTTGTTAATGGTTGTTGTTTAGCGGTGTAACTTCTAGCTTAGATGTTTTCTAGGTTTCGTTTCAGACCTTTTATTATAGCACAGTAATGCAGTAAAAGATGACTGTTGGTAACACTTTAGCGTCCCAAACATAGACTGTATATAAATGATATACGTAGCCTCTTTATCTGACAAAATGAAGCCAATGCAGCATTCAATTTAATGGTCAGCAGTAAATATTTTCCTAATGCCCTAATCAGACGCTAATTTTAAATGTTTTTCACTACATTTTCTTAATTTTGGTGCCCAGCAGGGTGTGCAGTAGGACTACCGTGCAATTGAGAAGTTGCATGAGCCTCGTTTGTTCAGTTAAGTCCATAGCGCCTTCATAACAGTTAGAAAATACAAAATGCTCAGCTCAAGGTTTAGGAGCAATCACTGTGTCTTTACACTCACCAACCACTTTGTTAATTACATGTAGCTAGTACTGGATTGGACCCAGTTTTGCATTCAGAACTTCCTTAATTCCTCATTGCATGGATTCAACAAGGTGCTGGAAATAATCCTCAGAGACTTTGGGCCATAGTTAAATGATAATGACACACGGTTATTGAAGATTTTTTGGCTGCACATCCATGCTGTGAATCTCCCAGAAAGGTTTTCTATTGGATTAAGATCTGTGACTCTGGAGGCCATTTGAGTGCAACGAACTAATTATCATCTTTAAGAAACTAGTTTGACATGATTTGAGGTTGATGGCATGGTGCCCGCTGGAAGCAGCCATCAGAAGATGGGTACATTGTGATCATAAAGTGATGGAGATAGACAGCAACAATACTTGGGTAGGCTGTGGTGTTTGAATGATGGTACCAAGGGGCTCAAAATGTGCCAAAAATGTACACCACCACTGGCCTGAACTGTTGATGGATGGATCCATGCTTTCATGTTGTTTGTTGGTTGTAATGAGTGGTTATTTAAGTTATTGTTGTTTTACTCAAAGCAGTCATTTTGGTCATTCTCTTCTGACCTCTGGCATCAAGTAGGCACTTTCACCCAGAGAACTGCCGGTGGATCGTTTCTCTTTGTTGGAACATTTTCTGTAAACACCAGAGATGGTTGTGTGGGGGAATCCCACATCCCACCAGATCAGCAGTTTTATGAAATACTAAGACCCATCTGGCACCATCAACCACTGCTATGTTTAAACTCACTTTAGTTTGAACTTCAGCAGGTCATTTAGATCATGTCTACATGCCTAAATGCACTGAGTTTCTACCATGTGATTTCCTGATTAGATAGTTATTCTAATGAGCATTTGAACAAGTAATGTATTAAACTGGCTGGTGGATCTATTTACTATATGCAGTCCTTGGTCAAATCAACTCAAGCGCCATATACCAGTTTTGAGCAGGTTATGCATCAGACAATGTATTTCCCTTAAGCATTAAAATCTGTGAATCCTCAAGTTGAATGAGGCTGTGTTTCCACTTGGTCCTGGACTAAGAAAGTATTATTGTTGTTATTATTCTTAGTGTTATTAGATTTTTTACACTTAAGCTTCTGTATGGTATATAGCTATGAGAGATAACTTGTTTCATTTTGTTCCCAGTCTCTGTACTTCCTTCTAATACCTTGTTTTGCAGACAGAAATCAGTCTGGTATCAGTCTTTTTCAACTGTCAACAATAAAGCAAATATGCTTATTCCCCAAAATGTCAGACTTTTCTCTTGTTTGGCTGAAGATTGTTTGGTCTACTTTATTTGCAGCACAGAGTTTAAAGGTCCAAGAGAAGTATTTTATATAATTCAAAACAACATAGACACTGAATTCCTCAAAATTGAGTTCATTTGAGGAGAGATCAGATTGTACAAATATCAAAGTCTTTTGGAAGCTGCCTGAATATTATCCAGTCTGTTGCAAACACAGTGGGCAGCCTTATCCTGTGGTGATATTAACCATTCATGCTTTCATAGCTATAAGATGGAAAGAAAATCCTCAGTTTAGCAGAGACGAGCCCTAGAAGGATAGGTCTTTTTTTGTGTGCGTGTGTTGCTGCTGCGGCGGAAATGTAACGGAGCTAATAACGCCGGATCAAAAGCATTCTGATCTAGTTGCCAAAAGCCACGGGGCCTAGTAGGCAGCCGAGGTTTGCGCTGCTCCAACTTTGGGGACGGTTTCAATGGGCTGCTCCTGGGTGACCGTGCATTGTCTGCCCTTCAAGTTGGAAAAGCAAACAAATAAGGCTATGCTGCCTCCCGCTGTGAGGTCGACTCATTTGTTCCACTTGTCCGGCTGATGGATTTGGTTTTTTAAAATTTGGCTTTTTTTAGCCTCCTGCTAATTAGTTAAGGGAAAAAACACGCACTCCACACATTTCGTCCAATTTGACTAGCCTCTTTTTTTTTCTCCTTCTAAATCGCCCTCCTGTGATCATCTTCACAGACTGTGCATCCACAGCATGGTTGCACTCGGTCTATGAATTAGGCAGAGCCTGAGTGTCCTGGAGGCTCTAGTCACCCTGTAGGAGGGTCTATGAGCGATAACAGATTAGGCGGGGCTCCCTGGTGTGTACTGCCATGCGCCCATGTGTGAATACTCTGTCTGTCATCAGCAGTAAGGCAGTGGCATGGGTGGATCTATCAGCAAATCCGACTTGCATGGAGAAAATTCTTAGGTCCTGGCAGAAAAGGCTGGGATGGGCTTTTTCCCCCCCTCTCTCCCACTTTCCTTTTACATTATTTCAGGCCCCAGGAGAGTATTCTCCATCATGTCAATGTAATGTAGCACACAGAGGCAATCATGCAGCCTCTCTGGCCTCGAGGCTGCCTGCTCAGAGGAGAAAATGCAGCTTTAGCACTTAATCATCTCACCAGTACCTGGTGCACCAGTCTATGAGAAGGTTTTCCACACAATATGAAAGCAGATCGTTAATGGTGGCTGTGTTGTTGCGTAGTCCCCAATGGTTAAGGGGCTTCTCCATTGACACCCCCCCCCCCTACACACACACACACACACACACATAGTTGAAGATCAGTGAATACTCAGACCTATGCGTATGTTGGCCCAAACCATGCGGAAAAACACCACAGCTGGGCGCCAATGTTACATGCAGACACCTGCTGAAACATTTGGATTCATGACTCCCGTCTCCTCACTGAGGAGCGCACTGCAATCAGAGTCATTCTAGTGTGATCAATGCCACACCGCTGAGGAAGACCATGCATGCTGAAGCAGTGATGTGGGGCTTTATTGATATTGCCTTGCATGCATACCAGACATTGGTGTTTCAGAGCTGCACGTATCACATTTGATAGGAAGTGGATCCGATACTGCCTTAATGTGCTGGTCACACTGGTTGGGAAGGCCAATGACAAGAAGGGAAAAAAAGCGTATGTGTGTACATGTATAGAAATGAACAGAGCAGTGTGTGTATTATCAAGTGATTGATCGGCTACACGCATGGCTCCAAGGGAAGACATAGGGAGAGGTCAAACAAGACTGTTCCAAATAGACCTGTCGGAATGAGCCTCGGGGAGGCCTAACTGGTTAGACAAGGGCAATACTTTTTTACCACAAGTGCCCTTGTTTTACTGTGCACGGGCTGGACAAGCCCATGTATTATTCACTGGTCTCACTGGGTGATAAATGGGAGGCCTCCATTCTAAGCAATGGAATATTCACACCAGTGCTTATCTCTTTTAATCCCATGACTGCAGGCCAAGTCACTGAATTAGTGGGCAAGGCATAACAGTGCCATTTAAACTGCAGGGGCAAGGTTGTTTAACTAGGAGCTATTTCCAAAAGCTCTTTTTTGATGAATACGTCTGGCGGCGTTAGCTAGTGTTCTTTTTAGGACGTACAGTATTTAAAAAGAACACGTGTTTTTATGCTTTGGAATAAATCGCAGTTATGTCCGTGCACTGTAAATTACCTGTAGCAGTTTGTTTACCATCTGTGCGCTCATTTATTTCCCTTCCCCTCTGTGTTTTATCTACAACATAAAACCAAAGAATACACATATCTGCCAGCACGTGGTTATTTTTATTAAACTATTGCTAACACCAGCAACCGTATGGCAATATTTTAATGACTAACTCGTGTCATCTCATAGAACTCGCAGTGATGAGTTTCTTTTATTTGGGGCTATAAAAAGATAATTAAAAAAACTTCACACTCTTATGTCTGTATATAAGAACATGATGTTTGGGGGTCTGTAAATGTACAAATAATGAGGAAGAGAATGAAAGCTTTATTGATCCATTAAGGAAACTCCCTCCATGTATTTACTTAGAGTGAGTTTATATAAATCTATATATAAGTGAGCGCCTTGATCGGAACAGGATTATTAACCTACGGTGTTATTGATGGTGGGAGGAACCAGAGCTCCCAGAGGGGTTCTGCACTCAAATGGGAGAACGTACAACAACTCCAAATCTCTGGCCAAGTTCGAACCCATTTTTCTTTTCTGCTAACAGAACTTACAACGGAGCATCCCTCTCAGTGCCTTATGAACATGTGTCAAGCATGATACTTTGTGAGCATTAGTCCAGGCTTCTAGCGCTTTTAGCAGCTTCTTGCCTCTGAGAGTTGTGTTTCTTTTCCCTCCGCACATAATTTATTTGAACCAATTTGATTTTATGTTCATATCAGGAGCTTAATACACATTCAGATCCTTTTACTTACAGAATAAGATTATTCTTTGCTTAACTTCATAGAAAAGATGCTTGCACAAACAAATAAAGGCCTCAGATACAAAAAAGAAGTTGTTTAGTCAAAGGATAGCATTTTGCAAGGGATACTGTAACATTTCAATCTCTATCTAAGGAAGGAAAAGAAGCCAGTCAAAGGCTAAAAGCAAACTCTTGTACAAACTCTTGCTTTAACCAGTCTCAATCTAGGTTGTTTCTGATTTAAATGCATGACCTGTTTATTGACAGGGCCAGTGGCGCAATGGATAACGCGTCTGACTACGGATCAGAAGATTCTAGGTTCGACTCCTGGCTGGCTCGAAGTGTGTTTTTGACACCTGATTTGAAGGAGGAGGTGGAATAATCAGGATATGAAGAAAGAAAGAGGTTAGTTTAGGTTAGGGATAGAGATTAAAAGGAGCTAACAAGTGGAGAGCACTACTTAAAGCTGACAACAGTGATGGACAAAAGATAGATGAAGAGTGAAACTTTCAATAACAAGGGTTATTTCCTCACATGTAGAAACTACAGAGGAAACAGTTGAGGAACCACACCATGCAGATATGGTAAAAGAGTGAGCATTATTAAGGCATCATGCAAAAAAAAGAGAGCACACTTGTTTTGTGCTGATGGAGAAGGTCAGAAAGAGCTTCACTGTTTCTTCATGTTTCTAGAAAAAGGATATGATAAGAAGGCAGAAGAGGGACTGTGGTACTGCATAGAAACAGGAGGTGGGTGCAGGGCAGGGAGGGACAGAGCGAGACTGATGTCATCAGTACATCAGTTTGTAAGTGGCATTTTAAATGTTCACATTACAACTTGCAAGATGTGATTAGTGACATACCACAAGTTATTTTATTAGCATCTGCACTGTAGACCTACCTTAACTTTACCTTACATTACCTTAGAGCTAATATAGCTACTATATAAAAAAAATAATCAATGTACTGTTCAACAAACTACTTCCTGTCTTGCTAAAAAAAATCCCAATAACTCCATGCAGCCCTGCCATGGTCATATTTCAGCAGTTTGGAAGAAGCTGGATCCTGTAGTCCAACTACACCGCCAGCCTTTGTTTTCCCTGCACAGAAACTGGATGTCTGCCACGGAGCTTTCTAGAATACTAATGACAGTGGTTAGCGAGTCAAAGTTACTGACCTGAGGTGCCGAGATAGAGCACAGAGCAAGGAGTGGTGGAGCTGAAGCTCAGCCATAATAAGACTGGAAATGTCATAGTTTATTACCTCTGGTGTGGATTGCACTCCACAGGTTGTGGCTGATAGCGAACTCCACTCATTCCCTATTCATCCTGCTGTATGGATTAAGGGTGGATGATGACGGGGGGAATCTCGACAGTCAGTGCAGACGGGGAAAATGTTTTGCATTCTTTCTCCCCTGTTGGAAACATGTCTGAAAGGCATGCTGTAGTTAGTGTTGGACTCCAGATGAAGCTCTGCTTAGTGGATTGGCAGAGAAGGAGCACCTGAACAGCCTCTGGAAGCAGCGTGTCTGGGTTTTTTGGTTGTTGTTGTTTGTTTTTTTTACTTCTTCATCCCATTGTTCACCGGCCCTTTTTTCTCGTGTTATGTTTTTGTTTGTTTCATTTTGGAACTAACCATGTTTCTGGCAGCCCATTTCTCCCATTTGCTCTGCCCATCATCTCCCAACTTTTCCAGTTTCATTTTAATTCTGTTCCACCCTCTTCCTTCTCTCTCTATCGCCTTGTCTCTCTGCAGGTGGGGAGGGTTGGAAGAAAAAAAACCTGAAAGAAAAAATGAAAGAAAGGCGGCTATGCTTCTTTTATGCCCCTCGTGCCTTTCCTCGAACAAGGCGAGGGTTAGACTTGTCAGGCAATTAATGTACCTGCACATGGCTACAAGGAGCCTCTCCATTAAAAACAAAGCCAATTCATTCATGGATTGGAGGATAATCCCCCCCCTCCCACACACACACACACACACACACACACACACACACTCCTTCATTTGTATCAGGGTTAGAGTAATTACCCCCCGTGCAGCTAATCTATTTCTGCAGCTACTGATTCATCTTCTGCATCTTCTCAATCTGTTTGAGGTGGTCTCGCATATTTAATCTTTTTTTTTTTTCAAAAGTCACTTTTTATTCAGTTTTTTTAAATCACTGATTGCAAAATCTTTGATTTCCAGCATGAATTTCAGCCGCTCTAAGAGTTTAGCTGAAGCCCGGGCTTTAATCCTTACCGTACATCAACCACTTGGTAATAATCCATGCGCAGAGATTCATGCATTAATGCAACAAGGTATAAATATTAATCATAAAACACAAATTAACATTGAAGCAGATTATAGATAAAAGCAGCCGTGGGAAGAAATGAGGGGTGAAACTTTTTTAAGTCTGAAAACTTTTGAAATTTTACAGAAAAAAGTAAATCCGCACAAAAAGAAGTGAACAACAATGCAATGCTTCACACACGCTGCTCAAGTGTAAAATTAAAACATTTATTATGTCGGTGCGTCTCTTTTTTTCCCCTCCTATCATGCGATTCCTATCTTCACAACATCGAGTGACTCCTGAATTTGTGTGTCTGTATAACATTGTTCCCCTAAAAATGCTTTTTAGAAGGTTTAAATTGAACAGCTACTGAGTACACACGTTTCCAAGATAATATCCAAAGTCCAAATGCTGCCTATTTTTTGTGGAAGAGCAACATTGCCATCTATCACTGAGAAACAGTAATGCAGCACACACAGGAAATAAAAGAGTTGCATGTAAGCTGTTCAAAGTTGGGTTTTTTCTGATGTCTATAAAACCTCAAAGCGTCCAACTAACCTTTTAATATTTCTCCTGCACAAACGACACTGTTTTTATCTTACCTGTCTGTATTCTATAGCACAAAAACCTTAAACATCACTGTTACAACAGCACGAGGAAGCTAGATAAGCCAAAATAATGAACAGACAACAACAACAAAGGGGTTCATCTACACCAAACTCCTATCCCTCTGTGTGCAGTTCTGCTACGGTGGCCTCAGATGAGAATACTCCACGTTCAGTGTGAGATTTATTCATTCCATTTACTTCCAGGTGTTTTATTTTCATGGGATGAGGTGATGCTGCACATTGGTCCTGTCCTAAAAGTCCCACCAATGGCTTGTGTGGATGTGATTTCATTTATCCCGACTAATTCACTGAAGGGTTCGGGTTATTTAGTGGCCTGCCAGTGTGAGAGACCACAAATGAAGATGGCCAGAGTGCTTTTATTTGGTGCTGTGTTTGCAGTGGTGGCATCATTGCGTGATGTGCGACTTTTTTCCCCTTCTTTTTATTAGCATGCAAATGTATAAAGCACATCCATGTACAAAGACACCGTCGTCACCACTGGCAGAGATAGTTTCTTTCCTAACCATAATTTCATGCATAATGTCACAGATCTGGATGCCGCGCGGCCCAACTGTTCTCCCGTGAATCCTAATTCCACATTCAGATCGCTTTATTTCTGAGACGCCTCTGCAAATCGTGCCCTTAATTAATCTGAATGATGCATCGATTCCACCTTCCCTCTTCCCTCTTCCCTTTCCTCGACAATTTTAAAGGGCTTGTGAGGAGCGCGTGAAGAAATGGAAACACAATCAAAGCAGTGGAACTACCCAGGGAAAAAAAGGATACGACTTTATCAGATGTAGCATTTGATTACCCCGCCTGTGCTTAAAAATCTGCAGAGAACAATTTGAAAATGTTAAAACTATGCAGGAGTTCAAGTGCGTGTCTGTAAATGCACATCTACCAATCAGAAGTTCCAGCGGGTCTCGGTCGCCTATTTTTCAAGCTTAGTTTGCCAGGTTTTCTTTGGGGGAGCTTTTTTTTCAGCTTTGGCTACCTTCTGGTCTACTTTCCCCTCCCTCCATCCTTTGCTCTTCAGCTCTAACAGCCCCTGACAGCTGGAGATGAAATAGAAATTTTGATATCAAACACCTACACAAAGGAGGGCTGACCTTTGATCAGCGTGCTGTTTGATGTTGTGACATAAAATTTGCATCATGGGAGCCCTGGCAGCGGACGTTACCGCAAAAAGGGGTAATGCCAGAGCCCTGTCAGGGAGCCGCGAAGGTCAAGGGCCTATTAGGAAGGAACAAGCCCTCTAATCCCACACAAGGGCCCTGCAAAGCATTTGATGTTCAATGCACAGAAATAGAATGAAAAATTGAGCCCTGAGAAAAGAGCAAAGACATTAAGAGGTTATTTCGTATCAGCCGCTGAGTGAACAGGATAGGCAGGGCATTATAGAATTGTTCTTATTATACTTGATGTTGTGTTTAGATCAAAAAAATTCATAACCTCAGCTGGTCAAACAAGATTATGCTCTGCAAGTCAGTCGCTCTCGCCTTGTTGAAAGCAATAACCTGTGTGTCTTTAAAGCATTTCGTACTACACAGATCCTCGCCAGAAATAACACTGGCGTGCTTTCTCAGGTGTGTGGCGGCGCGGGCTACTTTAGAGCATATGGCACGCTCCGTCTGAATGTTGTCTATTGATCTGTGGACAGGTTGATCAGTGGAGCTCTGAAGCTCTTTAATTATTCAAGCTGGCACGTCATTTTTCATGCTCGCTGTTATTCCACAAGACCAAAAATAAATGTGTCACTCCCACTTTCCATCTTTCATCTGGCCATCGGCTTGCAGCCTCATTAGCTGCACAGCACAGTTGAAGGAGGAAAGGAAAGGAAAGGAAAGGAAAGGAAAGGAAAGGAAAGGAAAGGAAAGGAAAGGAAAGGAAAGGAAAGGAAAGGAAAGGAAAGGAGAGAGAAGTTGACATACATTCCTCATCCCTTGTTCAGCACACGCTGTTTAACAGGTCTGCTGCACTATGTCAGACAATCATTTGATCTCATTTCAGGCAATATCATCATCTTTCCTCTCGGTCCTGTAATCAATATTTCAGTTACATTTTTGCTCTCACTTTAAAGCGCAGTCGTGATGCATGCCAAAGACTTTTATAAATCGCTGAAGACAGTGTTTTGTTTGGTTAATTTATGACAGTTACTCATATCAACTTTGACTTTTTAAGGGAACATCCTGAAAAATGCGTTTGATTTACTCTCTTACAGGTTTTTCCTCATATTACTCCACCCCTGCACATCTGCAATGAAGCGCTGTCCAGAAAAAAACACAGAGGGATATGCTTATATTACTTTTAAATATGTAAGCTTGACTTGAGAAAATCTGTTTTACTTTGGCTTTGACTGAAATTAAACGTGGATTTTTTTCCACAGAAGGAGACTTTCTGTTTGTCGTCACATACACTGACATAGTGTGTAAGATGATATAGCTTTTATTAGTCCCACAGTTGGGAAATTCACATTATCACAGCAGCAAAAATGAAAAGGAACAAAATAAACAGATGCAGCAATAAAAAAAAGATAACCTATATGAAATATACACTAAATGAAGCAGGAAGGAAAGTCTATATTACACAACGTAGAAAGAAATATCACTTAAATATAAGCGCAGTGGTTCAATGTGAATAGAAGAAGTATGAAAATCTTGAAAATGTTACCTAAAGTCTATCTAACTAATATTCACATACGCAATACAGGTTAATACAGAAAAATACTACTTTTTGAATATTTAATAATCTCTCATTAACTTTAAATTATTATTCCTGGTGGATTAATGGCTTTTCCCCATTAAAGCAAAATTAAGAACCATAAGAACTAACATTAGCATTAACATCAGCTTAGACTGATGCTCAAAAATGATACAGTAACTTGTTTAATGTTGCTTGTGTTGAATCTATGTTTAGGCGCAAGCCCTGATCAGTGCATCGTCTTTTTCATTGTCTATCCCATAATCACTGCATTTTGATGAAACCTGCCCATAATGTGAGCTGATAACAGCTGACCAAAATAACAGCACATATTGGTCCAATCTGATATAAGGCACACTACTTAAACTGTGCTTAAATTGCTGCTGCTGCCTGTGCACGCTGCTTTGCAACCCACCTTCCATTTAGCTCCTCCTGTTTGTGCTGTTTTCATGTCTGTTTTTTCTGTTCTGTGCTCAGCATCGGTTTTCCTCTTTTCTTGATGTGATAGGGGTACTTCCGCCTTTAATGAAAGAACAATCATTGTGCTTAGGATAGATGTCCATCCCTAGTGAACTTAAATCAGTCAGAGTTCAAGACATTTTCTCAAAATGACATATTTTTGTACATTTTAATAATCCAACAGGGGGGGGATAAAAAAAAGACCAGATAGAATCTACTGTATAACATTACCTCAGTCACCATATTTTCTGACACCAGTATGAGGTAAGACTTTCCAGGTCAGACATTTTTAAGACTCAGGAGTTTGCTGGCCTGATCAATAATTTTGTTCTCTATAATTATCTCACTGTTGCACTCATTAATTACACTTTCAAGGCTCATTTCCAGTGCTGGCAACAGATGCCCATTCTGCTGGAGCGTCCAGGGAGGCGAGGGCGAGCTAGTGGTGGTGGCAGAGAGAGCAAGGCCTGATTAATCCTCTGTCTCTCTGTCTAAGGTTGGCTGCCACTCGCAAGGGGTAAAATGCAAGCACTCTGTCATTTGAGACTTCACCACGTGGGAGACAAATGAGGCCTTTGGTGGCCAAATCGATAAGTTCCTCTGATGAGCCAAATTTAGTGAGTGCCGCTTCTGCTTTGAAGTAATCCTCCAAACAGTCCGGGGTAAGGCTTTTCCAGAGAACTTACTGTGCAGTGTTTTTGGATCATCAAAGTGAGAGAAAACTCACTTGGACCACTAGCTAATTCTAATGCCTAAGACGTTATATTATGAGCAGTTTTTTTTGCAGTGCAAAGCATCAGTTGCTGGTCTTTACACTAACCAGATGGCCTTCAGTTGAATCCTGTGTCTAAGTCTTCATTTCTCTTGGATCCTATTGTCTAGAAATGCTGCCAATCCACCTGCACGGGCGGAGGAAATAAAATGATGAGGATTAGTTTGGCTGATGACAAATCCAGAGTGATGTGTGACGTTGCTAAATGTGATCACTACCTTGCCAACCTCTCCATCTGTCCAGGAGGCGGGGTCGCCAGATTGGCTGAATAATTCCACCAGACCCAGACAGCTGTCAGTTCTTATCTACCCTGTGCTCCCACGACAACACCTGGATGCAATAAGTGGCGAAGTGAAGAGACTGTCGTTACAGTCATTACCGCCTCAAGTTTAGAAAAAAAAATTATTGCTGTAGGTTTGAAAATATTAACTGTGTGCGCGTGATTCCATTTTATCATCTTTATAACAGTGTTTGCTTTTGCTGAGTACGCTCCAGGATATAGTCCCCCAGAATGAGTTAAAAGTGCAGCATCGCCTCCAAAATGTTCCTTTTTTACTGACATCCACAAACAAAGGGCAGACAAGGGTCACAATCAGATATACATTCAGTCCCTATAATGCCCTTTTAAGAGCAGCCTGGGCAGATCGGAGCGCAGATGAAAACACACTGAGCTGGCACATGGATGCCATCTGTCTGTTAGAAAGCTGGATGTTATGACCAGAAGGTCAAATTGTAGTTCCATACATAACAGTATTTCCTGTCCATAAACAATCAGTCAGGGACTAAAAATTAGATATTTTTCCAGTGTATTTCCACATGTCCAATTCAGGGTCACAGTTGGCTGGAGCCTATCCCAGGGCTAGCACCGAGAGACAGACAACTATTCAAGCTGACATTTACACATCAACCAACGGAGAAACAGCAATAAACCTAACATTACTGTCTTTGGACTGCAAGAGCAAGCCAGCGTGACCAGTGGGAACATGCCAACTCCACAATGAAAAGCCCAAGACATCCAGTGGAATCAAACCCATGGCCTACTTGCTTTGAGGCAACAGTGCTAACCACCACACCATACTTAAAGCTGCAGTGTTTTGTAAGTCATGAAAGCGTTAATTCAGCTATTCTTTTCAGCAAGCGCTGCATACATCTGGCTGCAGAATCCATTGTTTGACAGTTGGGCAGCCCAGTGCAAGAAAGCCTGAGTTCTAAGTGCTCCCCGCATCCACATGATGCGGGGAGGCGGGGGTACAGGAGAGAAATGATGGAAGAGGAGGTGGAGCGAAGGAGAACCAGCTGCGTTTGAACCTTCTCGATCAGGATACAGCTGTACAGTTGAGTGCTCAGACCAGACTGGGCCTAAACATGGAGCGGTTTCATGCTTCAGCTGCAACTGGGAAACAGACGGCAAATGAAGAGACTTGAAAGTTCTTCCCATACACAGGCCTGTTTAAAGGGTTTTGGCTCGATCTGCACTGTATGAATCTATAGAACTCTTTGACTGTGTTCTCTGTTCACTGTATGTGAACTATAAAGTTACAGAAAACTGACTTTTCATTATTACTCTGTTAGGTATCAGATATTATCAGATGCAGAATGAAGTGCTGTCTTTCTCCACAAGAGGGCAAACTCTCTCTGTAATATTTGCATGTGGAACCATGAACACAATAGGCTTACTACTCAGTACAACACACTTGTCTTAGAAGTATGATATAATTTAGGAGTAACTGGGATGGCTATGGCTCAGGAGGTAGAGCAGGTCTACTGAGCAGAAGATTGGTGGTTTGATCCCTGGCTGCTCCTGTCCGTGTGTCAAAGTGTCCTTGAGCAACACACTGAACCCCGAGTTGCTTCGGGGTTCAACACAAAGTTACAGAAAACTGACTTCTCATTATTACTCTGTTAGGTTCAACATACAAAGAAGTCCTTGCGTGTGTGTAAATGCATCAAAGTACCTGCAGTGAACCAGAACCAGTCCATTTATCGTAACTCTTTAGCTCAAAGGTTCAAGTTTGTGCACAGCTTTCAAAGCTTGACATTCAAACATGGCTTTAAAGCATATTGATTCCTTTTTTCTTTTGGTTTCTTACATCTGACTTTCACCTCAGATTTAATATTCCCACATTGAATGTCTGCTTTAGCTTTTTTAAAATATACTTCTTCTTCTTTCACGAGACAGGAAAGAAACACAGGAGGTTTTGTGCTTCGCTGTGGTGGAGGCTGAGACTCCCCACCATCACTCCCAGAGTCCCAACTTGATGTTGGGAGATGAGACGGGAAACAGGTGTCACCCATGACCTTCGGTGCTCAGACACTATGGGCCTCACAACCGGGAGTGCTCCATAAGCTCCTTCACCATTCTCCCTCTCATCCTTCGCCTTTTATACTGAGGCAAACCTGCACAAACACACACACAAACACTCCCGTATGTGTCATCAAAGATTACACCCATCGCCACTGATGAGCATTCAGGATTGTGTGTTTAGCATCAGTACTGCATTACAGTTACAATGCATTTCTCTTGTGCTCCCGCCCTGATTTCAACTCAACTCGGAAAGACGACCCCTCAGACAAAGAAGGGAACACAAAGTAATAACCTCTAAATCCCCACGACTGGCTTATGTGAAGCCGGAGACGATTGGGAAGTCTGCCTTTGAGAAGGCTGGTTGTGGGAGCTGGCAGTGTCAGTGTCCTCAGCATGTCTGTCAGTGCCTCTCCTATCGCCCACTCTGTTTTCCTCATAAGAAAAAGATTAATTTTGCAGATTATCAAGCTCCAATAAAGTGCTTACTGTTAGCCAGTAATTGAGAGAAGCCGATGCCTTGTCCAGAAGCAAATAATAGACGGTCAAATAGAGGTAAAGGACACACAATACACTTCTGGTAAATCTGAAAAGTGCACTATACCAAAACCTGTAAACAGTACAGGGTTTAAAGCGCGCAGCTCCCAAAACAAACAGCATGAATATCAGATCAAAGGTGAAATGTATCCAAATGCTGACTTCAGTTATGACTGGAATGGCTGCAAGCTGCGCCTTGTGGGGCCCACGTGGGATAGCAGCGCAATTTATGGTTTAAGCTAGCTATTGCAAAAGATCTGAGAGATAAGAGAGACTTAATCTAAAAGAAAATATTTTTGAACCAATAACTGGATACTTCATACATGCATTAGCGACTGAGTAGTTGGTAAAAAAAAAAAAAAGCTCTGAAAAATATACCTCAAACACAAGACTCCACATGACCTGTCGTCATGCTAAAAACCGCATCACATTATCCCACATGATCCTCTGTAAGTAGCCCAGTTATTCCTCGACACATAAACAAACCCCTCTCTGTAAAGATCTTCGTTCTTTTCTGGTTAAATTTAGCCTGCATTTCACATGTCAAAGCTTCACAGCCATTATCCCGCCAGAGACATGACCATAGAAATCCCAAACCATTTGTCTATAGAAGGGGCGCCTGTTTATGGACTAATGGTTATCCTGGTTGTGTGTCTATGGCATGAGCCTGACAGCCAACTCTTTGACACCGAGGCCACATAGGCAGATGGCAACCAAATGCCTTTTATTGCCTCCCTTTACCACTTGTGTGTCCCGATCGCATTAGTCATGAACACTGCAGGGACGACATGACACAAAACTCATATACAATCTCTCTCCCTCTCTCTTTCTCCCCGTGCTCTCAGCCTATCAGATCAAAATGAACACTGTGACACAAGCAGTGAATTTTTTAGTTCATAGTTAAACCTGCTTTCATGCATCCGTGAACAGAATGTTAGCATGTGTGTGTGTGTGTGTGTGTGTGTGTGTGTGTGTGTGTGTGCTTACAATATTATATGCATGGAAAATGTTTGTGTATCTATGTGTGTTTGTGCTTTTGAGTGTCAGATTGCCACGCTATGTGCTGACACTGCCTAGAGCTACAGGTTGCACCTGGTGTGTGAGAGCGGTTTACCAGCTGCTGATCCTTGAGTGTCACGCACACAAACGCACATGCACGCACACATTCACTGTACTGTATATTTGCTAATTCCACGTTTACATATGCGTGCATGCACCATGCACTGACATATGCTACTCCATGCCCCACATAACTTAGGATGCATGAATGCATATTTCTAAGAGCAGCACGCACGGTACTGAAATGTTAAACGTAGCTCCTCCCGAGACACAAAACACACACACAAGTGCTTTAAAAGGGATTTTTATTCAGTTAAAAATGATCTAGCCGATCCTTTGTTTGTTCATTAGGTGTTTCGACAGTATAGGCCACCTGCTCACCACAAAAGCTTTTTCATACCTTTTCACAAACTGTTAACAATGTAAGATTTCTTCCTTCTCTGTAAACGGTAGGTATTCTTTAACTCTAACTAAGATATTGTGACATATCCACAATTTTGGCCTTCATAATCCTGAGCTTGGTCGTGTTCCTCTGGCTGTTTACTCTGTTCCAACCACAAGTGCAGTAATTTGCACTCCTGCTCACAGTTTTCCACTGATAGCCCATTAAGGGACTTTACGCGTCGTACCACCACTTCAAGCGAGACATGTAAGATCAAAGACTGTCTAGACTCATGACTCCCGCCGTACTGTGGCTGTCACAGGAAAGCGGGGAGTCGCCCGACATTTTGTTGAGATAAAACGGTTGCATTCTGATCCAAAAAAAAAAAAAATCAAACAGAAGCTTGTCAAATGTGTGTTACTTAAGTTGACGATAAGGAATCAAAGTTGCTCTGGCACCAGCCGAGCCATCGTTGGGACTTAAAAGGTGATCGTAGCGTAGTTAGCTATCACTTTCTCCCAGTACAGGCTAATCTAATCAGTGTTAGTACAGTAGAGACAGACTGGAGGTGAAGCTGTACGGACGCCAGAAGCCCAACACTCCAGAGATTAAACCCACGTCAGACAGGCGACACATTATGCAGATGAACATGAAACATGAAAGTGGTAGCATAATGTGCTGTGTGTATAGGATTTCTGATTTAATCTTTTTGAATACCTGCTACATACTTTTTTTTAACTCACAGGGCCACCTCATAGCACCTAATGCACAAAATGCTAAAATAGTGGACCTGTTTTTCTCCACAGGAATTTCCTCCACACTCTTTGTTGACACTTGTTTGTGGTGGAGCAAGGAGTGGAGAGGAATTGCGAGGTGAGAGGCAAGGAAACCATCATACCCCCTCCTGAGATGGACAAGCCCCTATTATCCCCTCGTTCGTCCCCCACTCGCTTCTCCGAGTGGGGGCTTATAATTGGACCTTTGTGCTGTGTGTGAATTCTTCGCCTGCACACACTTTCCCAGACTGTGTCCAGCTACCAAACAGATGGGGTTTGTATCCAGGGGACACACACACACACACACGCACACAAGCTTACCCAGAAACATCCACACAGAGTGCACCGGTCCAAGGGACATGTCACACGCCCATGCCAGGTCTTTCTCCTGTGTCGCTAATAATAGGAAAAAAGTCTGATTAGCCCTTGGCCTCTGCGAGGACGCTCTGTACCCCTGAGTCTGTGGATCCCAAATGCACAGAACGTTCAGCCGTGTTTTTGTAACCGGGACGTTTGAAGTCATCGTGGTGGGGAGGGGAGTGCGTCATTTTTTGGGGAAAGGAAGGACAAAGAAAGGCAACGGCCTAAGGTCCATTGTTTTTGTCCTTTCTCTGGTTTTGTTCGCATTATTGAACATTACAGCGGTGAGTGGCACGGCTTGGAAGAAAGCAGCATATTGCCAAGGCAACCAAAGCCTGTACTTGTGTGTTAGGACGTTAGAGCTTGCAGCTGCATGGGCTCTTCTCTGAGAGGGCCCTGTTAAGGCCGTTGCCAGTAATGGCAAAAAGAGGGCTTTCAAGACCAGGGGGTGGGTTGGTTATGTGTGTGTGTGAGTCTCACTATTTTTTTGTCTTTTAAAAGTATCAAGCTTTTCTCTCCTTTATCTCTCTAACTGCTCACACATTTCTTTGGCTTGTTTCTGCCACTCACTCACTTTCCCTACTCGTCCTTCACTTCATCACAATTTCTGCCAAATGCCCTCTTTGCTCTCTTCACTCATTCTGTCATTGAACTTCTTCCTGGTCCCCCTGCTCCGCCAACATCCCGCCCCTTCTTGTGAGACATAACTGTGTGCCAATTTGCTCCACTTGTTGAGGCTGTCGGATTTGCTCCTATATGACACTGTCTGTCAACAAGTAAACACTACAATCCATATCTGCAGTGTCATGCTGAACCCTGTTTAGTATCACCACAGTCGCAAGAAAAACATAACCTTTTCACAGAGTGGTGGCATGTTGATGGTAAGAGACAAAAGGATATGACTAATGTCCTACGCGGATAGCAGAAAGCAGTAAATTGGTTTCTTGATATGAAAGAGGCAGCAAAAGATTGTGAAGCAAAGCCAAAAAAAGAAAAAGGTAAAAAGCATGTGCGTTTAAATTAGGGATGGCACGATACCACTTTTTTATGTCCGATACCGATACCGATATCATAAATTTGGATATCTGCCGATACCGATATGAATCCGATATAGTGTTTTTTAATCAACAAAACTGTTTTTTAAAATATCTTGCTGCATTTTGCAAGTCTGCAAGTTCATACTCAAGTTTAAAACAACAACTACACTAAAGCTATTCTGTTATACCTGTATACAAAAAAAATATTTCATAGTTCAGCAATACTGATCAATCTAATAAACTTAAACCTACACCATCCTCCCTATTCTGGTATTTTAAAGAGTACTTAGCGTAAATATTAAGCAACCTAACTAACAGGGTTCCAACTCCCAGCAACAACAAAAATAAATAAATAAAAAATAGGGAACCACCCCTCACGCGCCACCTCATGATGCTTAATCGACATAATCAACCTTAATTTGATGCAGTGTGAAAGAAAATGCACAGAAATCAGTTATTTTTCAAGAAATATTAAATAGATTCAACATCTTTCTTCAACAAAATTGCAGACTGCACAGATGGTACCTTCCCAAAGTAAAAAGTACTATAGCTTACTAGGGTATATATATATTAGACTTTATAGTCACTATATACAGTAATTGACTTCTATTCATTTTACACCAAATTAAAACTTTGGGTGTCAGATAATTATTTATTAAAAGCTAGACATTTTAAATGAGAATAAGAAAGAAAAGTATGTCTTTGTGCCCCCTTTTCCCTGTTAATGCCCTATCGGCCCCCCTGGCTAAACTTTGCTAGATCCGCCCCTGCACAGTTACCAGCGTCAGCTACGTAGAAAAAGATCCTGGAGTAGAAAGTAATATTAAATAAATTGTAACAACAGCTTATCAAGCTTAAACGTGCTGCTGTTGTTCAGCCGCTGGTTTGCTCTTTCTGGCGCAAAGTGGACCAAAAACAAACAAGAGAGACGGACTCGCGACAGAAAACCCGATCAGCTGATCAGTTTCACGATTGAAGTAGCAGCCGGAGAGCGAGAGGCAGTCGCTTGTTAAGCTTAACACAGGAATGCTTTACAAACATTCAGAGATGGACTTACACACTTGCTTTACTTCTCTCGGGGATAACTTTGTCGGAGATGAAATGCCAGGTTGCTAGCGAAGCTCCAAATGCTATCCAGACCACCGACAGGTCCCGCATGCCACAGCCGCTCTATCACGTGATGCATACTGCTCCGACTGCTAACGTTCTGAGGTGAGTTACGGCGTGTTGCAAGTTTTGTGAGGTGCTTTCGTGATATTTAATGGATCGGATTACATTTTTTATTTTTCTCCGATATCCGATCCAGTAATTTAGGTCAGTATCGGACCGATACCGATACGTAATATCGGATCGGTCCATCTCTAGTTTAAATGCACGTCCATCGGGGTGCCTGTGTTGACCTGCCTGTCTCCTTCAAGCCTTATAGCAAATAGGAAACAGCTTCCAGTGCTTCACGAAGAATATGCCTGCTTCCCGCCATTTAAGAGCAGGACAAATTGGAGCAGGGTGCTTTCATAACTCAAAGCGAACCACATGATGGATTCTGGCAGGGATTTCCTCCAAATCAATAGTCATGCTTTTTGGGGATGGAATGTAGCTGAAACATCTGCTGCTTGAGGGCTGACCAACAGGTGGTGCGGAGCGGCACTGTATCGTGAGAACACAGAGCCCGCTGCGAGTAAGAGCGCGGCCAGGTGCTCCCAGGGCCGTTCACGTCTATCTGTGGGGGGAATCCACATTATTAAACCAAGCAGAACTGTAAACTTGATCCAGGACAGAGCAGAGTTTAACACAGGGGCAGTTCGCCCACGCAGGCTTGCAGTGCTCTGCCTCATGAGGTACCCATCTTCTTTTAAACTCCTACGTAGCCGCTGTCAGCCACTGCAACCCAGCTGAAAAAAATGTGAAAAAATGTAAGAAAAAGCTATTTACATAATTTCCCATTTTTAAAGTTTACATGATACCTGCAGGAAAATATTTTATCTGGATACACAGGCTGCGTCCTGAAATGGGGGTGGGGGCGGGGGTATATCCAGAGGGAAAACTATTCAGCAGGAAAAATAACTGAAACACACTTGTGTTTGTTTTTCCCATTTTGGCGCTATTGACATAGCTGCTCCTTCGTTCCGGCCTGTCCTTTGCATTTCCCAAACACACCCAGGTGCACGTTTTGGAGTGCAGCAGCCAGCCAGCCGGCCTTGTCACTGCAAGCCTTTACCACGGCAACAGGCCCAGTGGAATTGATGATTTTCAACACTTCACCTCAGGGAGCTTGTAGGTTGCTCAGTGTGGGGATGGCAAGGTGTTTTCTATGTCAAAGACTATTACGCACAAAAATCAGATCTAAAAAATAAATAAATAAAAGATTTTTTTTTTACTGGATGAACATTTTCACACCACTTGGTGCTCAGACATGCTTTCGTTAATTTGGGTTTTGGTTCCAGAAATGTGGTGTGATATTTCACTGAGAGGGGAGAATTGTAAAGTCCAGCTGTTGGCTTTGACAGCTTTGGGCACAGCTGGTCTCAGTCTGTTTGTGTGTGTGTGTGTGTGTGTGTGTGTGTGTGTGTGTGTGTGTGTGTGTGTGTGTGTGTGTGTGTGTGTGTGTGTTGACACATAGGCATTATGGGTGCTAAAAGAAAGTCTCCATGGGGCAAATCATTACATTTTAAGGTGATAAATGCTTTAAGGTTGGGGTGAGTTTAGGTATATGTTAGTGTTAGGCAACGTGTGTGATGTTTGTGTGTATGTGTGCGTATGATAAGCACGCGTGTGTTATTCGACCAGTTGCTCATAAAAGTTTTCAAATTCATTCATCTATTTTTGCTAAATGAATAGCAGATATAATGAAGCGTGGCGTCTGAAATACAGGAAAGAGCACTGATGATGAGGTGTTAAATATATGTGAGATGGAGCTATGAAGCCACAGGAAGAAAAAGAAGACCATTACTAAACACTTCTGGGTAAGCACTTAAAATATAACATGAAAAATGTAATTATGAACATTTAATTTATATGATGAAACTGAACCCTGCTCGACCTTTCTAAACTATTCTTATCCATCATATAGTGAGAATGGGACTGCTGGGGGAGAGGGGATTGAAAGAGGAAGGACGAGGGAGGTGAAGGGGGGTCCCATCCCCTGGGTGTGGTGATGAGGTAGATAAGCCTTGGCTGTACCCACAGGAATAAAAGGAAGCAAAGCAAGGCTCAAACACTCTCCTCTCCTCTGCTCTGCTCTCCTTTCCTCTCCTCCTCTCACCTCTCCTTCTTATCTGATCGGGCATCCACTCACTGTTATTTGCAATTCTAATGAAAATCAGACACCTGCCCTGCCAACCATCAGCACTCTCTGTAGATCCCTGCCACAACAACATGGACCAAAAGAGAAGAAAGGAGGCAGGGAGAAAAGCAAGTGATGTGAAAGCGAGTGGTGGAGAGACCCATATCAGAAGAGGGGATATTATGTTACTGGAGGCCTGGTAGATTGGACTGTCAGATGACCCGGCAAGGGAAGGAAAAATGTTCTCTTTCATTCTGGGTTTAACAACGGAGGTCTTCTCACAAAGTGGAAGGATCACAGTATGATGTTGGCTGTGGCACTGCTACGGAGACCAAATCAGCCCTGTGGGCGGTCTAATATACAGGCTTCTGTCATCCCATTGTACATTTGGGACATGTCTGAATAGATGATGCTATGAAACCTACAAGGACGCTGTAAATTCACCTCTGATGAACTCAAGAAGATGCTGTTGTCAGTTTGGCCGAGCTGTAGGATATCACCTTCACGGTGACATTTCAATTGTTGCCCCCTTAAAGCTTTATTTCTGAACAGGACCATATAATGTTACAGAATGTGTAATACCAGCTAAAGCCACTGTTCAAGATGGACAAGAATGCACTGTTTTCTATCCATTACCCACTGGTACCTCATCTATTACAACACACAATCTGCACCTCTCCCTGCCCATCAGTTGCTGATAGGCAAAAGTTGAGAGTATCAGCAACCCTAAATGGGCCCTTTAACAGCCAACAGCCAAAGACTAGAATGGGGAGAATAGAAGCAGGTGGGGAAGTAGGGAAGTCAGCAAGATGCTATCAGTCCATTACAGACCCCCAAGGACAAAAGCAGCTTCTCTCCCTTACAGTCTGGCCTAGTTGTGGCCATGGCTTAGTCACTTCCCTGTGCTCCACATATGGGTGCCCAGGCAAAGAGGCCTTAATGCAGGTGTCAAAAGGTGCCAGTGATTTTGACTGCTTTGTGTGCTGAGTTCAACCCTTGTTTTAGGTTATTTTCTATCCAAGGATAAAGCAGCAGACGCCCCAAAAGGCCTACTTCTACATGAGCAAGAAAAAAAAAGACCGCCCTACAGGTTAGCTTGATGATGTACTAGAATTCAATTATATTCATATTTAGATCCATTTCATTCTGTTACATTCCCACTCTTATTTATTTCAGCATTGACTGTAAGCCTCCAAACAAACAAGAGATCCTTGGTTCGATCCTGGGAGAAGACACAAATCCCTTTTGGGTTCTGTCAGGAAGGCTATTTGGCATAAAAAGAATCTGCCAAATCAAATAAGCAGAGCTACCCGCTGTGGCAACCCTTTGAGAACAACGGAGCAGCTGAAAGTAGCTTTACTATAACCAGCCTCCCCTCCCCAGTGCTGCTTTGCTGGGACAGAGCCCACAGGAGACAGCTAAGAAAATAAAAACAACAACAACAACAAAAGGCACACCTGTTGTAAACTACTTCTCCAGCACTACCCTCCACTTGAAGCAGCCATTTGATTACATTGTGCTTAATCCAGACAGTGGTATTGTCACCCGTTTAGAAGGTGCTGGGTACATGTGGCTCACCCTTTAGCATGCTTGAGGCGGTGAGGGGTGGGGTGTGAAGGCAGGCTGCAGGCCACAGTGGCAGGTGCTGTGACGGATGTTCTGGAGAGTGCCAAAGCAAACACGGGTAGGCAAGGTGGGGTCAGGGTGGGGCAGTAAAGTGGGTATGGGGAGATTAGTGTGCCATGGGCCTGCCCTTTAGAGAGGTGTGACCAGTGATAAAGAGGGGTGACAGCACAAAGGGTCACATTCTGCCGCATCATGCCCCGTGTGTTTTCAAGGGGGGGCGAGCAGAGTTCAGCTTGAAAATAACACAAGGCAAAATGAGAAATGTCGAAGCCAGCTTTCATTTCCCCGGCCAAACAAAGAGGTAGTGTTTGAACGGCAATCAACTCTTCATCTGCTCGCACTTGTAGGACAACTTTGAAGTCCGGCTCCAACTTGCAGCGGCAGCAGCGGGAGGAAGTATGAATCAGGTAGAGTTTCACTTGCCTCATGTCCTCTAATGGCCCACCCAATCACCAGGACATGAGCATTACACAGAACATGTGCACAGGAAACTTGGAGGTATAGCTGTTACACAACAGAAACTGGATACGCCTTGTTCGCTAACCTTGGGTCTCTGTCCTGCCCTCAGCCCCTTTCGCACTATTATGAGGGCGACGAAAGAAGGGCACAGAAAAAAGTGTGAGCTTTAATCTATTCTGGACCGAACACTGATGGGCAGCTTCTTCGGCTACAAGGGCAACATTTGGTGGATAATCGGTTACATGGAGGTTTGTGGAGATTTCCCAAAAGCAGCTAAATCTCCTGGACACATCTGGGAAACTCTTTAATGCTAGCATGAAATGGAAGCCAACAACACAACAGCCAAACGGTAGTGCAACTACAGTGCTCTCTGCTTGTAAATGACTAGCCTGGTACTCAGAAAGAGACACTAGGAATGAGAGTAGCAGGTGGCGATAAAACTTCCTATTGCCTTGACCTGGCCTTGAGTAAGCCAAGGACTTCAGGAAGGTTCAGAGCCCAGTGTGACTCAGTAAAACTTTTTACCATTCCTTGTTGCAGTCTTTCTGTTAACCACAATCACTTCCCTTTATCTTCCCCTTAATTCTCATCTTTAAATGCCTTTAAATCCAAAACCCACAAGTGATGTGGCTTAACTAAATGTTTTAAGCCCAGGATAATGAATTAAGATAACAGTCAAATACCTCAGTTAAAGCAAACTAAAAATCTCACTCTATGTATGCACAGTGCTCTGTTTCAAACAGTATATGGGCGATAAACATGATCCAAAGAATGTCTGATAGAAGTTCAGAGGTCAGAATGAAGCATGCCTTGGCAGGGACAGAAGGACATAGCCACCTGGTCATCTGGGTTAATTATAAATGAGGCAGGCCCGCAACAGGGGAAGATGAGCTGGACAGCTGTCTCTCCAGACACACATATAAATGGGATCACAGCCCATATGCATGGTCCGCTCCACTGAGCGCCAGATCCCGGGGGCCTGTCGTGGCTGAAAAGCGCTCCGCTGCAGCCAGGTGGAACTGGGGAAAAGTTCACAATCACAGCTGCCAAACTGTTTTTCACTCCCTCTTTCTTCGCTTCTTCTTTCTTATAGCGTTCCAAGGAAATACAAGATGGGGAGAGTTGTACGTTCCTCGGATTTGTCTACAGTAATTCTCTGGTATTCTCATGACTTTCATGACAGGAAGTTAGAGAGTGCTGATTAAAGAAAGCGGGAATAAATCACATTATTAACGCCAAATGAAGTTGAAAAAGTCCATTATTTGTCTCGGGAATCACTTCAACCGATGCATGAAAATTTCCAGAGCAAAGTCTTTGTCCCCAGACTTCATTAACAACTCCAAATAGATGTTCATAACAGGACCTCGTTCAACTAAATACCAATTTATCACTATTCTGCCGTGCCTGTGGGGTCCTGTGGTAATATATACTCTTTGGCTTAAATGTGAAATAAGCATTTTTTCTTTTTTCAGGCTTAAACTAGGAGACGCCGTATAATACACACACAGCAGGATTGGGAGGAGCCAGACAGCAACATAGCAGATGCAAAGGTACTGGCAAAGAAGAGCGATGATTAAAAAAAAGAGCAAAGCGGAGGGAGAAGATGAGAAATGGTAAAGGTGAAAAGGGGAGAAGTGATGGACAGGAGTACGTGTTAATGAGACACCAAGAGAGTGAGCTATATAAAACTGAATATCAAGCAAGAAATGGAGGAGGGGTGATCATTTGCCAAAGAGTCTGATGCCAGCCGTATGTCTTCCTCACAGGTTATGAAACTGGACTCGTCGGATTTGATCAGTCATATTCAGCACCTGTGTGTTTTACTTGATAATATTTCACTGGCTGAGTGTTGATGTAGGTAAAATGATATGGGTGATTATTTTTTGCTGATTTGGTATATAAGGCAAAGCACTGCCCCGAGACTCCAGACACATGCAACCAGTGAAGCAGTGAAGCATTATACTGCGGTCCCAGCTGAGAGCGAGCTACGTGAAATATGTCTCATTGCTCTCTGCCAGATTCGAGAGATCTAGGAAGCAGACAGATCGTTGAACTTGAGCTTTTGTGGAGGCATTGTCCAAAAAAAAAGTGCTGACAGTAGAGATACAGCCCCAGGTGCCCCCCCTCCCCCAAACACTGTGTAAGTGTCCAGTCACTGGAAAAGCCATTGTGGTAAAGCGGAGGAGTAATCCTGGCGTGGCCTGTCTTTTCACTTAGGAAACCCATAAGAATCCAAGCCCTGAGCAGAATGTCTCCCCTGATACCCATAGCTGAGATAGCAAAGACGGCACTGGGGACACTGTGTTTGAAACAAACAGAAAAACTGCGTCTGCTGGGCACAATACGTCTGATGCTGGCTCACTTTCTCAAAGCAGCTAGAGAGTACTTTTCATGTTGCAACAAATGTCTCTGTGTCTGTCTGTGTGCATCTGTTTTTTTTAAACATTTGAAGAGTCATGCAAATCAGCAAGTGCACAATTTGAAGGACACTGTATATTAACATGATGCTGGACCCTTTCCCAAACCCTTTTCATGACTGTCAAACTATCTAAAGCTATAAAAAAAAAAAATCCACCATCCATTTTCTGATCGTTATGACAACCTGTGTCTTTTCAAGTCCACTATGATCAATAGCTTCACTGTAATGGTGTTTGTCAGATCCGAGCAGCAGAACATCCTTAATGTTTACATTCCAATCACACGATGACAGCTGGGTGGAAATCCACTGTGTATCAGCCATGCCAGCTCGCTTACATTGACCGACATGTTGCCTTTGAGAAATAACAATGTCACCTGTCACTCACAAGCAGGACAAAAACATTCAGGAAACCTGATTTGGTGAACCTGCCAGAATATAATTCAGAAGGAAAACTAAATGCCACACTCTTGCCGTGATTGAAACCCTAACTCGACAGTACACAAAAGCTGGACAGAAGAAAAATGGATGACAAGTCCACATGGAGAGATCTGGTCTAACATGGATTCATTTTGAAGTGCATGTGGCTGGATTAAGAGTTACGTACTCTCAAAGGATCAATAAAGTAATCTTCGTAAGGGTAAAATGATTAGCTCCTTTATCACTAACGAGTATGATCATAGTCTTATTTCTTGCAATATTGTGCAAAAGTCCTGGGTCACCCCTCATTCCTTTATATTTTGCTTGGAAAAGGGGAACGTAGGTGCGGTGAATTATTCAAACATGCAAGCATGCATGAAAATACAGTACATAAGGCAAAAACTGAATTTGTATAGTTACAACAAGTTTGAAAGTCACTATTTGGTATGACCACTTTTATTCTTGAACACAACCTGAACTCTCTTGAGCACTTTTAGGAATAGTTATTCGGGATTCTTGAAGGACATTCAAAGCTCTTCTTTGGATCTTGGCTGACTTTTGTTCGGTTCTCTGTCAACATAATCTCACCCTGCTTCAGTAATCGATCCAGGTTCTGGGGAGGCCAATCCATGACTGATGGTGTTTCATTGTGTGCTTTTACTGCACTGGCAATGTGTTTGGGATCACTGTCATGCTAAAAAATGAAGCTGATACCAATGAGATTCTTTCCAGATGATACTGCATGTTGGAGCAAAACCTGAAGTTACCTTTCTGCACTCATATTTCCATCAACTTTGACAAGATGTCCAACACGACTGGTTAAAATACAGCCCCAAACCATGTTGTATTTACAGATGGCTTTAGACACTCATTCTTGTACATCTCTCATGATCTCCTCCATACATGCTGATAATAATTTCAATCACTCCATAAGGCGTGTTGCCACTTGTTTTCAGCCAGTCAAGAAAAAAGAAAGAATATTCCTCTAAGAATGGGCAGGTACAAGAACTGGACTGAAAATAACATGAAAAACCATGCAATGTCCAAAGATAAACTATGAACGACTTTTAGAAAACATATTGCTCAGGACCATTAAAAAATACAAGACAGTCTGGCTCATTGTAAAGAAAACATAAAGAAACTAGGGGTGGTTGAAGACTTTTGCACTGTGCTGCATGTGTTTGGCACATACAATAGAGGAAAACTTGTGAAAAGAAAGAAACTCAAACATCTTTCCTTAAACTCAGGGCAAATATGCCCAGCTTAAGTCTTTGAATTTCATTCAATCTAAACAGTGCTTTTAAATAGACCAATAACTTCCCAAAGTGAATAAAACACTTCTCTTGAAGTATTGGGGCCTTTCAGAGTAAAACCCATTCAACACTATTAAAAGCATAACTTTGAAAACAAGCATTTTTCATTCGTCAAATCTCAGTCTGACACACAGTTTTCTCTGGTCCTTTGCCACCCAGCTGAAGCATCCAAGCTCATTCAAACAAAGCAAAAGTGCCAATCAGCTGCAAGTTGAGCCCAGCTGTTGCCGGGACTGGGTGTCATGGAGAAGATATTAGGTTGGGGTGGTGACTAAATGTCCAGTGCTGGGAAAAGGGAAGGGGTGGCAGTAAGGTAGCTGTGGGACTGCAGAAAGGGAATACAGGGGATGGAAGAAATCAGGCTGGAGTGTCAGATGAGGGATCGGATGATGTTTGGCCAAAGCCTGAGGAAGTATCATATGCGACACCTTCATGAGAGAAGGTTACTCTGGGCTGAGCAGCGGCCAGGACCACAAGTCTCAGGAAACGCTGACGGATACACAAATCTACAGACAAACACACACACAGATTAACACCCACTGCTCACACTGACACACAAATACTCACAAGATGAAGCAAACACCGAGTCACATTCTCAGCATAAGTCCAATTTGCCAGTGCACACACTCATTGATTAATCCATATGGGCTTGCACAAACACAGCGGCTTCTTACAGCTGAGTGGTGAAATTGGAGGGCTCCACCCAAACAAAGCTTAGCAAGTCAGAATTATTTCAGTAGTTTGCTGTCTGGTATTGGTCTAGAGACCACAATAACTCAGCTCAACGCACAAAGTCCTGACCAGTTGTTTAGAATCTCCTCAAAGCAAACAAAACATTAATGTGATAGCAAAACTGTAGGCAAGCAGAAAGTGTGTTAGAAGACGACTGAAGCATCTGGCATACTTAAACACGGGCCGTCCATATGATGCAGCAAGCCTATGCTAATGTTAGAATGATGAAAGAATCCCATTAATCTCATTTGTCAGGTCATAACCATCACTCATAATGCCGAAAGATGAAAAGAACGCTTTCTATAATCATCAATTAGGGATCCTGTGATCCATCTATCCATAGCGCTCACATTCTGCAGAGCTTTTCCCCCTTACTCGAAGTGTCCAAACAGCAGGTGGTGGTCTGGCGATTGACATCTGAGCGAGATGTGACCACAGATAGCCCTCCCTCTCTATTCCACCTGGAGCTGGCGCGGCACTCATGACTGACAGCTCTGTTCTTAATAATTCATCTGGCCTTGGGTGTCTGAAGGTCAGGAGATCATCTGCTTGGACTTGGGCGCTGAGGAGAGGTGGCGCTGTCATCAAATATTTATTGACCCGCTGTACTCCCAATACACTCTCAAACTCAAAATACACAATCTCATGCGCTAAACACAGCACAGATTCGCACCCGGCAGCGGAATAGCTCGACGGCACTGATGCTGTTGGACCGCGTGCGAGGGCGCAAAACGAGTGCACGAGTGATTTGCCTGTTGCACATATGGATTGCAAGAAAGTACGCCACTGTAACGGCTGATGAGTCAGAGCGTTGTCCTGGTTTAACTGCAATCAGATGGGAAACAGAGCTAAAAAGAAAGAACACATAGCATGGAACAATGAAAATGCATTTATTTGGCAATCTGCATATTTTTCTCACTGTCTATTTACTGAAGAAGACACAAAATAAAAATCTAATGAAAAAAAATCTGAAATTATTCTTAAAAATCTTTGAAAATCAAATTTGTGTCCATTCATACAATGTGCAACATTAGAGTCCATACCAACCACCTTAATAACAAGTTTATTACTGATCCCTTTGAAAGCAAAAAGTGGTATTTTCTGGTTCCAGTTCAGCACAAAACGTCGTTAGTATAAAATATTTTGAGAGCAGCAAGAACCTCCATATGTGGACATGTCTCCACCAGTCAAGCCCAGCAGCTGTAGAGACGCCAGGAGAAGTGATGACCTAATACTAGCCCTGTTTCATCACGATCACTCCTGAAAGAACATATGCAGACATCCACTCCGAAGCCAAGGCATTACACGCCACTCGCTCCCCAGATTTCGAGCAGGTGCTGCTGCTGTTGTTTGTAGCAGCGTTTGGCAGCACAGTCTTGGATTGCAGCATTTCTCTCCATCTGTATCAGCTTGATACAAGCCGTTACGTGTTCCTGGTGGTATGCTGCAACTCACAGAGCCCAACTGTTCCAGCGCAGGGTTTCTCAATCTGAATCAGGAGTCATACAAATGTTTTATGACTCTTACAGAATGTCTGTTTGCGCATGACGCCATAGCTATCTAAATGTATTCAATATCTTTACACGTGTGTGCGCTTGTGTGCACTTGTGCATCCGCACACTTTAATGGGCTTCTGCAAGTGAATGTACAGCAAGTGAGGTTGTTTGTGCGGCTAAACTACGTCACCTTATGTGTGAAAGAAAACAGCGTGCGTTCCGTCAAGGTTTCTGAAAAGGAGTCACGCAGCGGCACACGTTGAAGCACTGCTGCTGATTTGTGGAGTGAAGAGAAAGCTGTAAAGCTCACCTTAAAAAAATAAATAAATAAAAACAAGCTTACAACCAAGCTGTGTGACCGGCGTAAAAATAGGCAGTTCTGTGTGCAGACTGTCTGCTTCTAAGACATTAAAAAGCAGATTATTTATTTTATTCATGAGGTCAGACGGGGGGTTTGTTCCTCACCCGTAGGTGAGTGAATATCTGCCTCGGATTGAGTGCGCTCATGCATGAGTGTGGAGTAATTTTCTCCCGCTTAGAGCCTGATGGGCTGTGCACGTTGGACTCGAGGTGTGCACATGACAAGTGAATGGTACACTAGCCTGTACCTGTATCCACAGATACAGGCTAGTGGTACATCAGTATCAGTATTGATATCAGCCAGTATTGCTGATATCAATACCGATTCTCATTATTTTAACCTATGGAGGCAGCTCAAGTACGGCAGAGCAGTGTGTCATGATTTATGAGATGATTCATCATCAATTTGCAAATTCTGAACACCTTTTAATGACCACGAAATCACTGAGATTTTTACTTTCCATAATAATTAGTTTCAACAACCACACACACCTTTAAGCTTTTCATGTATTTTGAAACTGGGCTGACCTGGAATGTAAATGTGTCTGTCAGTGCGCCCCAGGGTGGCTGTGGCTACAATGTAGCTTGCCATCACCAGTGTGTGAATGGGTGCATGACTGGATGTGTAAAGCGCTTTGGGGTCCTCAGGGACTAGACTAAAGCGCCATATAAATACAGGCCATTTACCATTTAAAGCACTTTGGGTCAATGTCTGATGTTTAAATATGCTATAGGTTAAAGATCAAATATAGGAAATGGTCAATACAAAAAAGGTTCAGACTCACCTGTCTCGCTTCTTTTAATGCACAGCACTTACATAATACACACTGCTAAAACAAACAAACAACAACAAGTAAACATCTCTGCAAGTTAGCATCCTGCAAACTAACTTGTGGCGGAGGCGTGGCCCCGGGCGCAGCTGCAGGGGAGGAGTGCAGCAGAAGGCTCAACAGGGCGGCGCTGCGAGGCCGGTAAGAACAGCTGATGGTGTTTATGTACTGATGATGGTCTCCCTCCGCTGTTTTTATAGTGAGACGGGGAGGGGCGGCCAGAGGAGAGATCAGCTGGGCTCGTGAGCTGTCAGACTGTACGACTGAGTCAGCTGTCAAAACTCAAAGCTTCAATAAATGTGGAAGTTGGCAGTACATACCTGTGTGTGCGTGTGTCTGTGCCTGGTGTATTCTACATAACTGTTTAACGTAGCTTCTTCCACACTGCTGTGTTTCTGTTTTACTTCTGAATTTTGAAGTTCTCAACTCTGAAATGATCAATAATTGTTTGCAGCACATACATAGCACAGAGGGATTTTGCAATCTAGGCATCATAATTTACATCTCTGTAAGGGTGTTTCATTTATTTAGCAGATTATGGAGTCAGAATGTCAATTAGCCTGGCATCGTGGTTCATATGCTGTTTCGCACCCTGCTGGAGGTGACACTTTCCAGCTAATTAACTGGATAATTGCTCTAGAAAACAACTAAACAATCAAAATAGCTAACGAGCACATGGTCTGCTAAATTACATCACTTTTTAATGCACAGTATGGATGTGCATAAGAATACCTACCTACCTTCCTCTCGCCCTCTCTACAGATTCTTCTTATTATCCCACAAAAAATAAGAAGTTTTTGTTGCATTCAGATGTCCAGAGAACAAGCCGTGACAAATGACTTGCGCCTTGTGTGAAGATATGTGGAAGATAATAGCAGTGTTGGAGCACAGAGGGATGAAACCACAGGTGTTAAACAGCTAAGCGCTTTAGCCGCTTCAGGGGAAAAGATGTTATTGAACCAGGAAGCTTCTTCCACCGGCCCCTCTCTGCAGGGCAGCTCAAAGCCCAGGGGTCAAAGGTCGGTGTCAGCAGAAATAGAAGCCATTTGTTTGGTTGTCGGCTCAACAGGTGAGCCCTGGGTGGGGGACTGGGCTTCTTAAAACATCTCATCCGACAAGAAGAAAGAAAAAAAAAGCTGTCTAAATATCAGGAATGTCCACCGCATACGGTCAGTCACTCACCACACACACGTCACAACAACCTGTGTTTACCCTTATTTCTGCCACTACTGTGTTTGCTTTGTAGCTTTGTAAGAAACTGTTATAGAGAGAAGCAGAAAAAAAGGAAAGAATGGCCACCATTGGTGCATACCTCAGTGTTTGTTTGCGTGTCACAGGGTCAAGTTTTGTTCTTGTTTCGTTCTTTTCTTTTTTGTGCTGAATGAGAGACAGCAGAGCTGCACCTGTGCTTCAAGAGCATGTGGTAGCTTTCCCCTCTGGCTGTGTTGTTTTGTATAGGGATCCAACCTGTGGGTTTGGGCCCCAGCAAGACACTGAACACATTTGTGCACACATGCCTCCTCCTTTAAGCCTATTGAACAAACTGTGTGGCCAGTGAAGCATTCTATATACAAGCACCACAGCTCATTTATGAAGCCGTGGGTGACTTACTGTACCGAGCCTCACAATGAAGCCTGATTGCTTAGTGGTGACAAGTCATTTAAAGCTAATTGTTTGTTATATCCCACACTTACGAGGAAATGATTCATTTCAGTTCATCAGTACATACAAGCTCTTTTGAACCATTCATAGAAAGGAAATGCAATGTCAAGAATACTGTAAAGAAATAAATACAGTCATGTGAAAAAGAACGTTTTTCTATGCAATCCCACGAGAAATAAGTGAGCACACTTTATGATTCAATAAACTTTTTAAATGCAGTGTCAATTAAGCCAATATTGATCTTTAGCCTTGTCCCATGCAGACAGAGATTTCTCCAGATTATCAGAGACTTTTGATGCTGTTATGTACTTCAGATGTGCTGTAGCTTTTCCATCCTTTTGTTGCCCTTATTCCAACTTCTTTTAGATGTGCCATCAAATTCAAATGACCCCCTTTTTTTGTTTAAAAGTACAATATGTTTTCCACGTTCTATTGTGAAAAAAATACAGGTTTATGTTTTAATACGTTTTGGCAAAACACAGCATTCTGTTTTTATTTCTATTTTACACAGCCTCCCAACTTTTTTATTTTTTATTTTTTTTGGCTAGTGTAGGTTCAAATAAAGTTTGGTAATAAATTGACAGAATAAAGAAATAATAAAAATTGAAGAAATTAAATCCACATGTGTTCATCTTGTTCAACATCTGCTGCTTCCAAGGGTAAGAGGCAATGCACTTTTACTTAAATAAAACTCTAGTGGCCGGGACTTTTATTTGAAATGGAGCAATTCTCCATCACAGGTCTGCTGCTTTTGCTTATGTGAGTGGTCAGGGAACTTGCACCACTGACTAACGGCTGTCAATGTATATGTACAGGCATCATACAAGCCCCTAAACTCAAAATGACCTGCTCTTTCAGACAGCACTAACAAGCATGAAGTTACGGTCCAAAGCTGAACACGGCAGGGCATTAGATGAATTATCAGAAGGGGCCTGTGACTATTACAAAGCTGTAAAAACAAGGAGGTACACATGAAAACATCTGCTGCGTGTGCTGGACTGAGAGAGTGAAAAATATAACAATTTAAGACCAAGAAAAATACTTGGAACATCATCATCTCAATTTTCGAGCAGTCCCCAGGCTCAGCAGCACATGTGAACGCGAACACACGTGCACACACGCACATACATACACACAGATGTCCTATGTTGTCCTGTCTTGATGGGCTGTGCAATGGAGATAATTATGTTTAAATACAGGCGGTTAAAGATAAATGAGCAATAGTAGGTAATGATGGCTTATTTCCCATCTGTCGGTGCATTGCAAGGCAGCTGAGCCTTGTGAATGAACATCACTGTTCTGAGCGCACACAACTACTTCTGAGCGGCAATTTATCTCACCCATTACGAGCACGTCATGTTAAGTAAACAGCAATTCAGCGATTGTGTTGTACCCTAGAAACCTTCCCGTTTTCTTGGGAGGAAATTCTCACCTTTTGGGAGAAAGATGTTTATTTCGTGCTTAATAATGTGAATGAAAAACAGAAAGCGTGGACTTGTTGTCCTTTGTTACCACAACAGTCTTCCTGGTTGTGCGTCACTGGCCTGTAAACCAAATAGTGAGAAAAGAGTATTTAAGGAGGGCTTTTAATGCTTCGCACGCTGACAGAAACCAGGTCATTGACATGCAGGAGAGCGTTGTTGGGTGATTGAAAAAGCAACTGCGCAGAGAGAAAATAAAAGGACTGAGCAGGGGGGAGGCCTCAGAAAACATCCTGCAAGCACTTTAAAAGAAACTTTACAGCTACTCCCAGAGGGAGTGAGGAGGAAAATGGAGCCTTCGCCGTGTCGATACGTTATTCTGTTTGTATTTGTCTAACTGTCACCTCTTTTACTGTCTACTTCCTCTAAATCTTAATCTCCTTTTTTTTCCTCCCCTCATTTTCCGTGGGGCGGTTTTTCTTACTCCCTTTTCACTCTTCTTGAACACGAGCACACACACCAAACACATCTAGGGCATGCAGGTGCGACGGTTGTGTAAGCGACTTATTCCAGGTGCAGCTGTTTCTGCTATGACAAACTGCATTTCCACATTCCAGTACATTATGAAGCTTCTGTTTCATTCTAATCATTTGAAAAGCTGAGCGCTGAACTGCAGATCTGAAATTCTGAGGCATCTGTTGTTTATGTCATGCGATACAGAGCCTTCAAAAGATTTCTTGACAAGGTTAAGCTGGCTGTTTAATCTGTTTGGGAAAAGAATGAAAAGTCATTTCTTACGTTTTCAGGTCAGTTGTGTTAAAGTAAACGTGCGCTTGCCTGGAGTTTTTAGGCAACTTCCTCACCAGCAAACAAGAGCACTCAGAGAGCACAACTCCCTCTAAAGGGCAAGGGCCATATTCTCAATCTTTGATGTTTTATGACGCTTTTATTACAGCATGTTGACGTCAGCCAGTTATGGTGTCATTGTGACGTCCTAGTGAGTCGTATTGACAAAATATAATATAATAAGGTGTGTCGTGCAGCTCTTTCCATGCCCCTTCATATAATATATTACACTCCATATGTTTTCTTGAAATTTTCTTTTCAAGGTCAACTTTGAACTTAATAAAAATGAGGGTTAAGGTCAAATGCTTAGCCAGCCTAGGTACTCTGTCTCCCAAGGCCTAGTACATTGTTGTAAAGTTTGAAGAAAATATATAAAAACTGTACGTAATATAAAGTTTTTAATTATTTTCACATTGGTGAGGGGAGACTAAACTAAACATGTCTCAATAAAAGCAGATCTGAGAGGTTTTCTGGTCTGGAGCATTTAGGTGTGTTTAAGACGATGTCAATCAAGAAAAGACGTCCACCATGGGGGATAAGTCTATTTTAAACTGTTTTTTTAGTCCATTATTCTACAGTGACAAAGAGGGGTGGTAAGTTTGGCTTATTTTGCAGTCACAGTACCTGCACCTTGCAGTCTTTGAGCCGACCATGCAGTTCTCTTCATACCAAAGAATTCTAGACAGGCAGATGTGAGGTCATCTGTCCAACAGCTAAAGCATGGATGAAACTGGATCTCGCAACAGGACAATAATCCAAAGCACAGCATCAAATCTATGAAAGAATGCCTGAAAACTAAAAGAATCTATGTGTTGTAATGGCTCTGTCAAAGTGCAGAAGTAAATCTGGTTAATCTGGAGAAAAAAGGCAAATAAGAAGAAAGAAAAAAGTGGACTTAAAGTCGTCTACAATGATATGTGAAACTGAGAAAGACACAGAAAAGGTGCAGAGTGTGTACTATCTTTTACTATGACTAACCAAATTACCAAAATAAAAATCATAATTATAATCATAATTTGATATAAATATTCAGGAGGAGCTGTTAACAACTTTGCTCACTAGTCACTAGTCAACTAGCACTACTATCACACTAAACTTTTATTCAAAGGTTTAATCCGCCAACAGTCCAATGAGCTAGTTTGAAAATGACAGCAGTAAACATCTGGAGAATTCACAGAAAGTGACTCAGTGTGCTAAATACAATACTCTTTGCCTGGGTGCCACCCCTCACCTAAAAGACATCGTCATCAGGCCTCTAACCTGGACAATCTGCTGACAAAGGGCTGGGACTCTTGACCTAATTCCCCTGACACTGTCTGTAGTTCATGTATGAAAAAGGCTGAGGTAAACGTTAGCACTCTGAAAACGCTAAGGCAACAATGGTGAGCATGGTACCAAAAATTATACCAGCATATTGACTTCAATAGCCTTTTTAGCTCAAAGCGCCTGTGCCTGACAGAGCAGCTAAGGTGGTTGTAGCCTACTGTTGTTTCCATTGTAATTTGCTGAACAGATTACCTAGCCAAAGCATTTTTTCCATCTCTTTAACAATCAGAAAGGATACACACAGCAAGGGAGTGTATCTCTTTACATTCTTTAATCTTCTCATCTTTCTTCGACAGCTGGCAGAAGCTTCACTAATCTTTCCAATCAGGCAAGCATTTCCTGTCTGATCCACTGTCAAACAGAGCAAAAAAAAAAAAAAAAAGAACAAAAAAGAAAAAGAAGAGGAAGAGGGAAGAGAAAGATGAAAACCCACTGTGAGACGGAATAAACTCTTCCAGGAATCATTGGTGTCATTATTGCATTTGACTGTGCACGTCTGCAGGCACGCAAGCACATTTTCACACCTGCAAATGGGTCTGCAACTCACAGAGCAAATGTTCCCTCACATGCCGGCATGTAAGCATTCATGCATGTTGACATACTGTGTATACAGACACACATAGCAGGCAGGGCATGTGGAGAAACGCAATACGGCAGGCACACACGGCCATAAAAATCTGAAAGACAGAAAAGGTAAATACACCGTACTTTCACTATGGAATCATACTTTCAAACTACATCAACAACAAATAGATGTCCCTTTTCATTAGGAAGAGCTCCAATTAATTTGCTCGAGCTAAGTATGATAGTGTAAGACGGGGCCCTCGTCCAAACAAGATGAAATGTGAGACGAGGCAATCAATCTGCTCCACTCGGTGACTGCCAGACTTAAGGGCTCCACATCTCACCTCAACTCGAAATGTGATTTCCACTGCAAATATCCTGCTATAGTCATGTTTTAATCAACTTTGTGTGTTTGACTTGGAAGCGAGTGATTATTATTAGGATATTATACTGACGTCTCACTACATGAGGGACAGGCAGTTGCCGGGACACTCAAAATGCCTGTTTAAAAAGAAAATAAAGCCAAGTGTCATTATAAAGATTTCATTTCCTAGTGCATCATCAGTCTTTACCATTACTAAGTTCGAACAGACCGAGGGAAACAAAGAGAGCAGGTTAGAAAACAAGGGACAGAGAGAAACTGCAAGTGTCTGTTCGGAATTAGATATGCAGAACTGAGGCGCATCTGTCCTGTCACGCTTCTGGTCTCCAACAGCCGGAGGTGCCCACGCTAAATAAGCACAACAAATTCACCACAGGAGTGTGTGTGTGTGAGCAGGAATGGGAAACATCAGGAAGCTCTGGCGCGTAGCAGCACCTTTCCGGTAAAAACAAATTCAGCTGGACGTGTCTGCAATGCCAAAGGTTAAACTGATCTACAGGAGTTAAGTTGGAGGTGGAAAAGATCCAGAAGAGTTTGAGTTTGAAGAGTTTGGGAGTTTGAACGACAGTTTGTCGCTGTCAGCAGCTGTAATGAACTAACGAGGAATAAATGCAACCTGTTGAATGAGCTCAGCTCTGAAGTAAAATGATGTTTACAGCACGGGCCTCAGATGTCCATATCTCACTGTCAGCTCAGATCTAACGTCTCTGCTTCTCCACACATGCAGACATCTGCTGCATGTTCATGGTTACGACGAATGTTGAGCAACCAGAACCACCAAGAAGCGACTAATTCGTGGGTGTTTTGTGGCTTTTTTTTTTTTTTTTTTTTTTTGCATCATGCCAAATGCTACAAGGCAGATGGAAGAGATCGTGAAGATGTTGTGCAATGCGAGATGTTAAGTTATTACATTTGAAGATGGGGTAAATTTGATTTTGGAAAATTTAGTTTGCATAGCGTTTCAAATTTGCACGATGCTGCATGCCCTGCTGCTGATTTGTTTATCTTTTCATCAATGATATTTTATGACCCTGACAGACTGACAACCTGTGACAGCTGAGATGGACTAAAGCTCCCACCCCTGCTGCAATCCTGAGTAGGGCTAGTGGTTAAAAAAAAGGCTGTATAGATGGCTGGATGATTTATTATTCTTGAATTTGACATGTGCGGCAGTGTGCAGGGAATGTGCAGAACTCATATGTGTCTTCAGGTGTGGATGATAGAAGTTGCATGTGTTTGTTTGCCCATATGTGAGTTTATGGAGTCAGGTTGGATTTCTGAACTCCAGCATTCTTCGAGCTCGAGCTCCAAGGGATTAAAGCGTAGGCGTATGATAAAGTGTCATGAGTGTCCATGCCTGCTCTTTTACAGAGGTGAGAGCAGTGAGAGTTTCCCCTTTTGAATCATTCCCCATCATACACATACCTACAGTCTTTCTGCGAGAACAACTGTCCCGTGTCGCTTTAAGAACAGAAAAAAAGCAAACATCTGTTATGTAGGTTAAAAAGCACCTTAAAAAAAAACACCTGGCTGAAATTCAGAAAAGCTCCCCAAGGTCTTAAGTTATTGTCCATTTTTCTTCCTTCAATAAACAGAAGCAGATAAATGGAACATATTTTCAGTGCCCTATAAATCCGCCTCTATCTCACTTGGTTCACCCTTCAGTAACAAGTGAATCCAGCCTGTAGAAGTGTCAGCGATTTTTTATCCAACATCTTACTTACCTCAAAAAATTACTCAAGTTTGTTTGTTTAAAAAAAAAAAAAAAACATCTATAAACTCTTATAAATGCTCCTCAGGGGCTAAAAACCCAGATGTCCCCAGCCCCGGTGCTGAAACGTTAAAGATAATTCACTCCTCCTGCAATCCCCACAAAGTAATTTTACATAATTTTAAAGACGTCCTGCATCCCCATCTCCACCCCCCAAACAGACAAACCAAGCACACACACACACACAGACACATTGACACACACACACATGTATGCACACAGCCCTCAGCGCTGCTCTGTGGGTCTTAAGTGTGCATAACATGGCAGCCATTATCCTATTAGCAGCAACAGTGGCCTGGGGGCAGGTAAGGGAGCAAAGGAAGGAGGAAAGGAACCGGCACTAAAGAAAAAAACAGGAGCTGCAGCCGGTGGAAGGAGGGTAAAGCAACAGTTCGTAGGTAAAGGGAGAGTATGAATGTAAAGTGCACGGGGAAGGAAAACAAGCTGACATGCATTTTAGCAGCTGTGGCAGCGCAGCAGTGTGGTTGGAGCTGTGGAAAGAAAAAAAAGATTAATAAGCGGAGAAGATAGATGCAAAAATTGACTAAAAATAGAAGCAGGGGTTTTACCCACGGCAATCTTCAGAAGAAAGAATTGGGAGGCCCTCTGTGTGCACATCATTACTTTACCTGGCATGCATTGGAAAGCTCTTTAAATGACTCATATTCTCTTTGAGCTTCAACAGACGCCCTGCCGAGCTTGATTTGGCCACCATTTGCAGATCCCAGCTCCAAAGTCAATCTCTCACTTTGAACTGCCCAAATAATGGACTTCAACCGCTTCACTACCGCATGCTAATTTCCTTTATGATAAACCAAGTTGCTCTTCTTCGCTGTCACACACCAGCCCCAAGAGCTGCGTGCACAGCAGGGGTGTTAGCGACGATGTGCTTATGCAAACCCCACATACCCTCTCTGCTCCCAATTAATCCCCCACCGCACCAACCTCCTCTTTATTCCCCCCCTTTCCTTCCTTCCTTACCTAACTTCCATTCCTCACTTTCTCTCTCATTATTCAGCTGCCCTGTCCAGGCTCTTTTCACAAGGTCTCTATTGAAGTCAGGGGAAAAAAGGCTCAGCAGCAGCTGGCCACTCTTTTCTCCAGAGCAGGTATAGAGGAGCTGAGAGCTCTCTGCATGAGCGAGCCCCATTCCTCCAGCTCTATTCAACTCTGCCTTTGCCTCCACTATTCACCAAGGCTCTACTTTGTCAAGAGCAAGGGAGCAAAGGAAGAAGGAAAAAAAAAAGGAGGGATCAGCCTTTTCACTCTTTGTACTCCACATGGCTATACAAGCATTTCCAAAGCCTCCACTAATGAGTTGGCCACAGCGTTGTGTGAGCGGAGAGAGAGTTAGAAACAGGTTTGCAAAAGAGAAAAGGTTTGATTAATACGGGTTCATTCTTTTCTCTGATGGAATGCCGGTCTTACGTTCATCAGCCTACATGGGTGGCTTCACTTTATAAGTCCATTTGTGTCACGTATAACCAGCTCCGGGATATTTAGAGGGAAAGCGCAGCAATTAAAGATGATAATAAATGTACAAGTGCAAATGCAGTGGAGTGTGATTTCACTCAATCACTGTAATTTATGTGGTTCAGAGGGAAAATGTTTTGTGCCCGAGCTGTGAAGTGGCTGGTAAACATGCAGTCTTTGTGGCAGCAGTTAACACGCCGTCTAATTGCCATTTCTCCAGTTAATGATACACTCAAGATAAAGTAATGATGCTGAATGAATTGCTCGTAAACATATACAACGCATAACAAGAGGGAGGCCATTTGGCTCACTAGTGAATGGGTATCCAGTTACTTCAAATAAATTGAATTTTCCACCTCTGGTCTGCGGTGCCATTGAGTGTGTTTGAAGACCTAATTGAATTGAGACTTTCAGACCATTCTGATTTCGCTAGCTAATTAAACCGCTCACTGGCTATCTAAATGCCAGGCCGGTGGGTAACCAGCCGTGAAATGTGACAGATCAAACGTAGGCCTAGCGATTTTAAATCCGTGGATTTGAATCAAGTCGTTTTAAAAGCTTTTTTGCTTTAAGAAAAACGTGCACGGTGGAGACAGGTCACCGAGTTCGGTAATTCCAACTGTTTTATAGCTATATTCCACACAAACAACAAAAGCTGTGTTTAATCCCATTCAGAGCCTGAAGAGAGAGCAAAAGACAAGGGCAAGGGAGAGAAAAGACAGAATGAGATCTCTTTTTTTCGTACAAACGTGTTTGCACTAAAAAACACAGAAACAAAAAGCGCTGGCAGACTGAAAGCTGTTTGGCTGCTGCAGCCCTGCACCACCTTTCAAAAAGTGAAACAAGCACATTCCTCTGCTAGGACAGAACAAAAACTGTTCCGGGCCATTGCTTCTTTTATGAAATATTCTATTGACAAGGCCTATTAAAACAACCACAGCCGAATACACAAGAGAGTCACCTTTCCCCACCCTGTCTGTCAAAGTAGCTGTAAACCGACAAGCCGTGGCTTCGACTTCGCAGGGCGAGGATGTGAGCAATGTAGACACAAGCAAACACCTGTTGAAAGGACCTGGAAACTAACTGCCATTTTGGGCCCCACTTTCAACAATGCATGCCTTCACTGCAGCTGACACTGTGGGCTTGAAATGTAAGCATAGTAGACAAGGTGTGCGCTTCTCGCCACGCCTACCTCGTGATGGAACAGGTTAGAGAGCTGGTATGGTTTGTCTCTCATCGCTCGCCGTTGGGCTGCAAAGCTGCGAGTCTTACCTACTGACAGGAACTTGGCATGGCACAGCCTGATTCACCCTCGTCATAAGGAAAACAGTGATGTGAACTGTGAAGGTTAGCTCACTTTCTATGCAGTGAGAAAAAAACAGGAGAATAGCTGGAGCTATGGTGTTTAGACACCTGCAGGTTGCACCACACTTGAAGCTTCTTTGTTATTGTCTTTCATATACCCGTGGTTTAGTTCATTATCTGGTGAAATACTGATTCCTCTCGACGTAGCTATCACTCCTAGCTTATTTCTTTACTACAGGTGTAAATTTCAGGGGTAGTGAAGTGGCACGGTGGTTAGCACTGTTGCCCTACAGTTCTAGGTTTAAATCCACCATGTCGGCATGGCTTTCTCTCAGTGTCTGCATGAGTTCTCTCCATGCACTTCTTCCCAACGGTGTGCCCTGCCTCTTGTACCTGAGTAACTGGCATTGGCTCCAGTAACTTCCCTTGACCCTGGTAAGGCCAAGTGTAGGAGATGGATGCATGGTTGTTCTCTGTGCATTTTCATAATGATAGCGTTTTACACATGAATATCTGTTTGGTTTGTTGCCAGGTCAGTGGAGACTGTACGGTGGCCCTGAAAGGTCAAACGCAATGCAACTTAACAACACCAGGAAATAGAAAAATGCTGTAAAAGCACGAAAAGTTGAAGTTGAAAAAAACACAGCAGAAATACAAAAAAAAAAAAACAACCCACTGTGATCATAAAAAAAATAATGCAAAACTAATGGGGAGATGATAATGTAACTGAGTAGCTGGGGAAGTGACAATGTAGCAGTAAAAAACAAATAGCAAGCATGTATCTAAAGTAATTGTGCAATTAAAACACACATTACCTGCATCCTTTTCTCTCTCACAGCACTGAAAAATGCTCTACTCCATTAAATGTATGTGAGTGTAGCCTGTCGCATGCTTTGGTTTTATATCTTTACATTTATTTACAACACATATCTTCTTCAGACTTTTAAAATTTATAAAAATAAGTAGTCATCAAGTAATCAGTGATTATTCCTAATTTTGAGGAAACCCTAAGGTAGATCAGAGTCAAGGCCAGAGTCTTTCATCCAAAATGTCTTGCACGTGGAGTGTTTATAGACATCCTGCACCTTCTTGCCTTTACATTTTTCTTTCTCTGCATCTGTCACGCTTTCCTCTTCCCCCTCTTCACTCACGTCCTCTGCCTTGTAGGCCACGTAATCACGCCACTTAGCAGGCAGTCTGGTATCGACACAAGTGCCCAAACTGTTTCTGCTTCCTATTAGCCAGGCATCTCTGCACTCCTGCAACACCCGTTAGCCATCTAGTCCCAGTTTGATGAGTTGGCTGCGTTTCACGCCTCTCCACTTTATAGTTGATGAATAGCTGCAGCAGATGGTTTGTTATCTTTGAAGATTCCAGTAAGATGAGCGTGATGAATCGCTCCAGGCCTCGCACGTCCACCCCTCCTCTCCCCTCCTCTCGCCATCACGTTACCCCTCCAGCACTGAAATAAAGTGAAATGTGAACAATGTGTATTTGACTCATCGTGAACACATAAGAAGCTACTGCCTGCACTTCTCATACCGGCCCTGAAATCTGTGGACGTGTCTTTATGGACACTTTGATTTTGTTCCAGCTGCATAAACACCAATATGAATGGTGTTAAAATCATAAAAAACAGATATAAAAAAGAAGAAGACAAGGGCTCATCTGGTGCAATCGTTATCTTCTTTAGAATGGACTCTCATGACAGGAACATGTCCACTAACACAGACAAGAATGGGCGTGGGGTGAGTCTGAGGAGTTTCCCAGTTGTGATAGAAAAGGCCGTTAATGCTTTTCTTACAATGTAACATCGTTGTTTGACTGTCAGTTTAATGAACGGCAAAAGTAGTGCCAAAACATATGCTATCAAAGTAAAGAAATATCTGCTACTGAAATAAGAATTTGGAGGAAAAAATATGAGAAGAAATATTTCTCATTAGTTTAACTTGCTGTCTGCCTGCTGCACTAGTAGACATTATATGACCAGATAAATCACATTAAGAGACAAGTCAACAGTCCACTCAAAATAGAGCCCCAAAGTACCTGGTCCACATACCCTGTTTGTTGGGCTGGGCATTTGTGGCATTGCTGCGATGGTATATATGAATAAGGACATTTAAATAGCAGTTCAGTGGCTGGAAGTCCAATATAATAAACTCTAGCAATTTGATATTTATATATTTTACTATTGATATATTATATTACTGAGTATCAATTAAAAATATACTGAAAAAAAGACACGATTTAATACTACACCATATATTCCTAAGAAATAGAATTATATAACTGGAATTTACTTTCTAAATACATTTCTTATCAAACGAATAGATATAAATACCATATTATATTTTAAAGTTGAAAGTTTGTGAGATATCAAGCATTTAAAATATTTGAATGATTTTCACAACTCCAAAGAACAGTCTAAAAGAAATGCAGTTTCTGGACAAAACTATAGAAATTTGCAGTTCTCCATCACCATCGAAGTCATGTTTTAACAGTGTCTCATTTTGCAGATATTTTCCTCGCTTCCAAGAGCCAGAGGCCTCACCTGTAGGCCACAGCGCTCACTCATACACATGGTGCAATGTGAAACCTTTGCTTATTCACTGGAAAGGAACCGCGCTGCTAAACTGCCTGCAGTGCTCCAGGTGTGAATATCTATGTCCTTGCTACTGTGATTAATAGCAAAGAAATCTGGGACTTCTCCCAACACGAAGCGATCACAATAGCTCCGACAGAGTCAATCAATACTTATCTTTCAGTGCTGAGAAAAGAAATGTGATGAGAAAAAGAAGAAAAAAAAGCGTACAAGGGGCCGGGAGGCTGACGGGGGCATTGATTTATCACAGATGTGCATTTTTGAGGCACAGGGCAAATATGATTTCAACATTTGGGAAAATTTTTCTGCTATCATGTGGCCATTACTGGGCATGCTCAAATGGTGAACGATTATTCTGGATGGACAAATGACACACATGTGTATGGGTGTGTTTGCAGGCCCATACACACATACAATTATACACATCCACTTTGCGTGCGATTGTGTATGCAAATTGTCAGGTACATGTACACAAAACATTTGCAGCTTTTCGCGGATGGTTATGAAAAAGGTTCTTTACTTAATCACAACTAATTTTAAAGACACCCCATTCAAAGTCATTGTGCAATATTATCAACAAGATCGAAAATAAATCGATAATTTAATCACATTATGTTAAGAATTTTATAAGAGGCCTTTCAATTGCTTACAGCGTATGGACAGTGTGTCAATATGGAGCCAATTTGAGCTACTTGGAATGTAAGTAGGCTTTACTCATGCACCGAACATTCATACATTTTCGTCCGTTTATCCAATTCAGGGTCACAGAAGGGCCTGTACAAACCTATACCAGCTGTCATGGAGCAAGAAGCAGGGTAGACTCTGCACAGGTTGCCAGTTCATCACTTTCTACCAACATAGGGACTGGCAACCATTCACACTCACACCTACAGACAATTTAGAACCACAAGTTAACCTGTGGGATGAATCTGGAGTACCTGAGAGAACTTAAATACAGTTATATTTAATTATGCTTTTACTGCACTTTTGGTATTTTGACTTTACACTTTTTTATGCTCCACTACTAGGAAGCAAATCCAGTATTTTTCTCCAGTTTTATTTGTAAGATGTTATTATTTAAGATTAAATACATTTAATTATGATTGGATTAGAATTAGAATATAAAATGATTAGAGTAGATTAGATTAGATAACATATACATAGGTGGAATCATCACCACAGTCACCGCCATTAATGATCTTTGCACAATCGTCTATCGTTAAACAGAGTAATATCCAACCACCTTTCCATCAATTTTCTTAATCGCTAATCTATTTCAGGGTGATGAGGGGTTGAAGACATTCTCACCTATCACTGGGTGAAAGTGGACCAGAGTAATTAGTATATTTTATTTTGACATTTTGATAGCAATTAATTTAACCTTGATTTGAGCCTGATAAGTATCTACTTTCACTAGGAGTATAGCATTTTTAAACTTGCAAATTTTGAACTTTATAAACAAAGTATTTCTGTAGTATTGTTATTTTTAAGTGATATAAAATGTCTAAATTACTTTCACAGCAACACTCACTGCTGGATTCTATTCTTTATCTGAACACCTGCAAAGTGCAATTGTTCTCTGAAGCGGAGTGGAGATATAAGGGTTCTTCTTCTTCTCCTTCTTATTATTATTATTATTAGGCAACAGTCGACTGAGGTGTTCACTTGGAAAGAGAAATGTACTTACTATTCCACAATTGTTAATATTCATGCATACGCAAACTTTACACAAGCAAATGCACATGCACAATTCAACTTTCTCCAGCTGGAACTTTATCGTATTTTACAGAAACTCCTTCAAATGCGCGTGGCTGAGGGGAATACAGCCAATTGCTTATAATCAGCTTTCCCGCTCTTTCTTCTGTATGTAAATCTTGATGTCAGCCTTACTAACAAATACTTAAATCGGGCTTTCAAACCAATTATGTTATTACGGCTTGTTATAATGCGATTACAGAGCTTGATCTGGGTGATTGTCTCTTTAAGAAGCAGTGAGAGTGAGAGGAGGTGGTGCGGTTTCACACCCCGGGGTGGGAAACATGGGCGGGGCCAGAAACCGCTGAGTGACAACTGCTCAAGGGCTCTCCAACTTCGCGAGGCAGTGAGAACCCGCAACGACCAATGAGGTTAGGCTGTAACCCGGCCGTCAACTCTCACCAGCCAATCACAAGCGAACCGGGGGAGGACCATTGAATTGCTGTTGTGTTTCCAACATGGGATTACCGAAAGGTCCCGTAGGAAAAAAAAGGAAAAGTAACTGGGTAAGGGGGAAAAACTCATGGTGGTACTGAACGCTCAGAAGGAGGAGGAGGGGGTACTCAATTTAGCTATTAATCGCATCGTCGAGATTTTGTGACCACAGACTGTACCTGATAAGCAGCTGGTGGAGAACACCGGGCGTGCGGGGGGTTTAAAGTTGGATGTATTCGACCGCCGCGGTATGGACGACATGCAACGTTCGGCTTGAGAGACCAGCGCTGGAGTTTTCACCACTGTTCCTGCGAGCCCGAAATTATTTCCTACATATTCAAATTTCTGGTTTCGTCTGGCAGTTTTCTTTTGCTTAGTGTTTACTTTTTTGTGCTACTCCGCTGATCAACTGTTACTTTGAGAGGTGTACAGGCGCAGTGTCCTTTAACGTCTGACTGTTGCATGTTTTCAGAGGTCGGCAAAAGCAATATCACTACTGACAAACTACATTTAGCCTTTTATGCACAAAGTTTGGAGAGTTAAAGGAGTTCGCTGTAGCAGAGTTTCGCTGCTAGTCCGTGATTTACCTTTCATTATTTTTTTAGCCCGCCTCGGACGCTAGAGGAGAAAGTTGGAAGTGGGGGACTTGTGTCAGAGATGAATGTTTCTGGGACGGAAAACATTTGGCTGCCCCAAAGTTGTCCGTGCTAGCATCTTTAGTACAAGAGGACAATTAATGCGTTATAACGAGCTTTCGTTTTTTTTCGTAGCCACATTAAAGACACCAGGTTGTGGGCACCGGGAGAGAGCTCAGCAGCCGCGCTATTAAAACTGGATACAAAATGGCGGCCTTCCTGGGACGATTTGGATATCTGTCTCGGTGTATTTTTTATTTAATTTTGTCGGTCGAATTCTTTCAAAGTTACGGATTGAGTTCAGACACACCATGTGCCCAGAACTGTACCTGCAGTGGCGACTCAGTGGACTGTAGTAATCTGGAGCTGACGGCGACGCCTTTGGACCTTCCAGTTCGGACTGTTTCCTTGTAAGTAAAGCGCTTAGTTGCTCTAACCTATTTATTGACCAGCCCATAACGGGATAACAGTGTAAAAATGTGGACAGCAGCATAGAGTGTTAGGGCTTTATTTGCTTAAACACGCCGACAGCACGGCTTTGAAGCAGAGGACCCCTGTTGGTACGGGGCTTCTCCCCAGGAATCCCGTCAGAGAAGATTTTTGTGGTTCTGCTTAGAGTTGCATAGTTTTGCTTATGAACTAAAACAGAGGGGGGAGTGACGGGCAGCTGTCATAGAAGCTATGCCCGTGCCTCCTTTCTAACTGTATGTAAGCAAACAAAACTGCCCCCCTGCCCCGCGCGTTTTGTTTTCAGTTAGTTACCCCGTCAAAGTACTCCGGAGGCCCCCCGCGCCTCTAGAAAGTGACGGAACATTAAAACTTTACGCAGGTAGACCCTGAACATCATGTTGTAACTCCACTTGAGCTTTTTTGTTTTTCATGCTGTTCGTAAATTAAAGTCGCATAATCTTTCACAACATTGTACCCCCCCAAACAAATAAAAGCATCTGTGAGTTTGACACTTGGCCAGATGCTGTGTTGAAAGACTTTTTGTGTAGTTCGGGCATTCCCTGCTGATGTTTTTTTTTTTTTGCTTAAATAGTCAGACTTGGGGAGTTTTATTCAAAGTAAGTAGGTTAACAGGTGTTTTTGTTATCGCGAGAAGAGCCACGTGCGCAAACGTGTATTCCAAGTTGTCTGCACTTAAAAGGGTGTCAAAGGCTTTGCTTTGTGAATTATCGTTAACTTCAAGTCATTCTGTATTTTATAACGCACTTACTTTTAGAGATGTGATTGAATGTTCCAGGCTCTGGTTTATCTTCATGCTTAAAAAAAAAGATTTATCTTTCTGTGCCTGGCACATGTGCCTTCGGTTGCATCTATCTGAAGGTGTATTCATGTTTCCAGTGTTAGAGTGAGCAAACAGTCCCTGCAGCCTGAGCAAACAAATAGACCCAAACATGTCATAACAAATTAACCGTCATTACTCAGTGAGACTTATGACAGGTATCATCCTGATTCCCCTTTCTGTCTCGCTAGATTCACTTCATAAATTCAATTTCTTGGGAAAGTCACCGGCTCCTGGAAGTAAAGCTGACAACAAATGAAACTCTGTCTGCCAGATCATTTAGGAAATGAGCTAATTTGGCACATTTTTATAAAACATCCCCCAATGTATGGGGAACTTAAGCACTTACCAGACTGAATTAGATAGTTTACTTACAGACAACACTGCTCTCTGTCCTCCCTGTTGACATGTTGTTTCTCACTGGAGTATATTGCACCCACTGTTTCCAGTGACTTTTACAAATCCTTAAACTTTTGAGATTTTTTAGTGTTTGTGTGTGTGTGTGTGTGTGTGTGTGTGTATTCCTGGGAATTTAGAAAAAAACGGCCTTAGGACTGTTCTGGCTCCCAGGTTCCTGTTTGAGGCAGTTTTTCTTGCCCCATGTAGTCAGGAATGCAATGGCTTTAAAAAGTCCTCAGAAAACACGAATAATGGCACTTGTGCCTGAGTAGCCCCGTTGCCCTGAAGCACCTCTTAGCCATTCTCAAGTGCAGATGCTGTTTATCATGCATGCACGCAGACTCACAGTACTGCCCTGTCCTCTTGGACAATGATCATGTATTGTGGGACAAATGTCCCATCTGAAACTGCTGCACTGGACCTTTTGGTTTGTGTGAAGACAGGGTTCCCCGCGCAAGCCCTGTGTCGCTCCAAGTCGGCTTCTGTTATCTCGTCCAAACCTTATCAGGCAGAGATTTAAGGACCCGCAATCTTTGTTGTTTTCAAAGGGAATGGCTTTATGGCTTTGAATTATCTTTTAAAACACCTAGGTTGCATATTTCCACACCACTTGAGATAGTCACATTGTGCTGGCGGCTAACTCAAAGGGAACCAGCTCTTTGCCTCTGGGGTCCGTAAATGAGCCAGATTAGTGGATGATTACCGTAAACCCAAAGAGGCAAGTACGGACAATTTCACCTGTGGCCCAATGTGATCCCATCATAGTGAACCCTGTGCTAACTCTGTCCACTTATGTGAAAACATTTTATTTTATTTTAGGGTATGCAGCAGTTTGGAAGGTTATTTTTTTATTTCTGTGCACTAGAGCTTGTCTCGTGTGTGGTGCATGATGTGCACAGCTGAAAGGGAAACTTTGGTATTGTTGAAAAAGACAAGATAGAGCAGGGGCTGTGGTACAGTGCAACAATAATAGTTTTAGCCTGTCAAAAGAGCTGAAAGAGTCAGTGTGCACAGTCCCTGGTTTCAAACAAAGTGTGCTTGTCTATCTCCACCTTCAGGCATCTTAGCCAAGTAATCAGTGTGGAATCAGTTCATTGTTATGATTTCCCCCTGGGGAGGGAGCGGCAGTGGTGGTGCAAGAAAAGGCAGCATTGGTGGTTGTCAATAAACACAAGGCACCCACACCAGTTTTCTTCTCTCACTCAAGTGCGCAGTGCAGAGGCTTCCCATAAAGGAAAAATCTCATCATCACCTGAGGTAAACGAGTAGAGGCTGTTAATCCACAACAACAAGCACCCTCCGTTAGTCAAACATACAGCGTGCATGCTACAGTCGGAAGCTTTTAACCCTTCAACCCTCTGCTCTGCTGTCTGTAAAATGAACATGGTTCAAGCAGCAAATAAATGAACATTTCCCACCCTTTTGTGTGGGTGAAGAACGATAGCGCTGTCATTTAGCTGCTGCAGTTATCCTCACACAGGCGCTTAAATTGGGATTACAGTAATGAACCATGGCTCTTATGACACAGCAGCGCACTCGAGGAAGCTGCTCTTGGAGAGAGTTATCATACCTTCACCAAGATGGAGAATTTCAAAGCTTTTAGGCAGCAAATGATTGCAGCAACATTTTTCTTTTACACTTTGTGTTAATAGAACTGTATAATGTCAGGTTAAAGCCACAACCAAAGCAGCTCTTGCAGTTGTTCCCTGTGTTACAGAGTCAGGGAAAATGGATGAAGAGTGTAGTTTATTAGAATGGATCTGGAAAAGCCGATGAGCTTTTTGGCCAGTCAAGACAAGTGGCCAGTGGACCGGTGTTATACTGCAGTTCATCCATTACTAGCAGCCCCAAGTCCACAGAGTCCACATCCCTTGGTGGAGAGAAAACAGTAATGCTTTCCAGTTGTCAAAATAATCTCTCCTCAGGATCTTGTGAGAAAGTGGCCTTGATGGTGCATTCAGGGAAACAAAAGATGTTAGCACATCCTGCCTGGGCCACAGAAAGAACAGAGACAAATAAGACTCAAACTTTTAAGGGAAAAATGGGTGATTGACCAGGTGTGGAAATGTACCCTTAAAAAGAAGCGTATTAGCTACTTTTTGCTATTTTAGATCATTGATTACTGTATCGCAGTAATATTGATCACTATTGATCACACTAGAATGCTTTATTGCCCCCCCCCCCCCCCCCCCCCCCCTTTAAGCACATGAGATTCATGAGTGAATGCCTAACAGCCTGGACATCCAGCCTCTTTGAAACCTCTGTGGTTATGAACTTCTTCGTTGCACTTGTCCTTTCCTGTTTTACATCAGTGCTTGTAACATTTAACAAACTGTCCACCACTCTCAGATGTTTGCCTATTGTTTCTGATTGATGAATAGCCTAACAACATATAAAGCAAGTTTACTCTCACAAAGTCACATATTCCCTCTCAGGAGTGGTGTCTTATCTTATTTGCAGCCACAGTAATGTGTATTAAAAGCATTTTTGCCCACTGTGCCACTGGCATAATGGGATTTTGCAAGTAAATAAAAGCATGAGCATTACAGATTTTGGCTGCGATTGCGTGCTGGGATAGAGATAAAGCAGATGGAGGGTGTCTGTTTGCCAGCGTCTCTCCGTCTTTTCTTTTTGCTATTTGTTGTTATGGAAAGTTCCATCTTTTCTACATATATATTTTTCACTTGAATACTGAGCCCTTGAATCACTCACCTGCTCTCAAATGACCCCCTGTGTAATGTGGCATTTTGCTAGTGGTTTCCCAAGTTTTTACATGTGCTGGCCAAACTCTCTGCTGCAAGTCATCCCCAAAGTGTAGCCTTCAACCTCACTTAAAGCCTTATTGGTAAACGCTACCCCCAACAGCTGGTTTTTGGCTTCTACCTCAGGAAATAGGTTTGTGTTGGTGGTTTCGGGATGGAGAGCCCAGATGGTCGATTGCAGACTGGTTACTGGGGGGGGTGTAACTCTGGATCACCTGGCCTGTGGGAGTAGGAGTTCGTGGAGAGGGATGCATTAAGCGGAAGTGTCTTGTTAATGCCACAGTCTGCTTCTGCTTACTGAATCTCAGCTCCACTAGTTGGTGAAAGTCCTCTCAGTGGTCAGAAACCTCAACCACTGTCACACATGTTGTAACACACAGTGGAAACCCAAAGGAAATTGCATGTTACACAGCCGTTTGCTTGACTGCCACATATATGCAGAAATAACACTTTTATTTTCAGGTAGTGTTTTGCTTCATCTAAGCTATTAATAGACACACAAAATAGGTTTAACCACTAGTACTATGCTTGCCCTGGGTTTACTTTTTCCATCATGGCCATTTATACTGTCAGGGATTTTGGATTTTATGTTGGGACTGACTGATGTATAAACACCACAGTGCAGAAATGTTTCGTCTCTTGCTTAAACACATCAACATTTGAGCAGCTGGGGCAGAGATACAGCAACAGCACTCAGCAGGGCTGAGCCCTTTGTGGTTTCTAGGGCATTTCTCGCTACGCAGCCTTGTAATCTTGTGGTATTGGTGATTATACCAAGTTTGTTTATTGTCATAGTTTTGCTGGCCTTGCGACTTTCATGTCTGGTAGATATTTTGTAGACCTAACTTGTGTGTTTAGAAGGCTTTAGGATGATATTATCATTGGAGGTGATCTTTATCAGGCCCACGTCACTTTTCCTCCCACATCAGGCCATTAGATTTTCAGGTTAGTAGAAGTATTGGTGGTTCTTAGATGGAAGATTAAATAGAAGTCTTGTTTTTTTTTAACCGGCTGAGATGATTCATGTAACGCATTAGCTGTGAACAAATTAGGAAGAAACGGCTAAAGCTTGATCCTCTACTCTAATAAGAGCAGATAAAGTCTGACATTAATATGGAGATATGGAATGAGCTCATAGCCTCACGCTGGCTCTAATGACAATCAAACAGCTGCTGCCACAACTCATTCGACAGGAATTCAGTCAGCAGAATAGATGGCTCTTTTGTGAAGACACTTTAGGGCGCCAAGTTTTTCTTTTTTCTCTTTTTTTTCCTCTTTTCCCTCTACCCTGAAGTCAGTATCTACAAAGTGGGCTTGATCAGTGAATCATCTGTGAATTCTGTACATCTGGTAAGAGTTTGGGAATCTGGAGAAGATGTTTGGGGGAGAAAAAAAAAGTGTGACTTGGAAAGAGTGAGAGGTACTGCGCAAGTGAAGCAGCTTCACCCCAGAAAACAGACAGCCCTTCGAGACACAAGGGGAGATTGGAGTGCTAACTTGGGCCAGATTTTTTTTTTGGCCTCTGTACTTTCTGATACTGTAGAAAACAGCATCAACTTAAATCCCAAAACAACCACATATTCATGTGTAATCATTATTACCATGGGTAATTATTGTTCTGCTAATAAAATAAACATCACTGGGGAAGGAAATTAACGAATGAAAAACTGTCTGTCTTTTTCTTCACTTTGAAGTTAAGAGCATTAGGCCAGACTACTAGACAGGAGTACAACAATACAGTGTTTATGTTATTCTTCGAGATTAATTTGGGACACTCATTTCCCTGTACTCGGAATGATCTAACATGGCGCCATTTGTAAAACATTACACTGTTATCACACTAGACGGCAGGAGCATGCTCCTGCATTAAACCCTTGGTTTGCCTGCTGTGCAGACGGCATCAACGGGTTTGTGCTTCTCATATGGAGTGCCCAGTCTCGGGTCTGTGGGCCCAGCCGTGGGTTCAAGCAGCGCCTCGGGCTGCTGCAGAAACTTTCCCCAACCTCGTCCTGGTTTGTTTGGAGTGCGCTGCTTCATCTCCTGCTATAACCCCAAAGCGGCAACACTCACAACGGGGCTGCACATGGCCCCAAGATGTGCCTGCATCGGAAAACTTCAGAGTCACGCTCCCTGTCGGGCTGATTTCAAAGGCAGGAGCAGCCTCTTTGAGTTATGTGTGTGGGGGCAGTGAGTATCTGTAATGCAAATGGTAAAATATGCTGAGCCCATCAGCACTACATCTCTCTGATCTTGCACCTAAGTTCTCCTTGCCCCCCCTTCCAAGGATCTGGTATTTACTGTGTTTCTTTGCTCCGATTTTAACGAGTCAGATTTATCACTTTTATAGTAACGCTTGTCGGCCAGTTTATGCTTTTAACCTTGTCGAAACTGATAAGATACCGGCCCCACTTCTCATTCGCTGTATGACTTGTGTGTAAAATGGTGGCCGGGAGCTGGTGTTAGCTTTGTGTACACTCTCACTGCAGTTGCCGGGCTATAAACTGGCCTTTAATGACAGGAAGAGCAGCGTCGGTGTGTGTATGTGTGTTTGTGTGTCTGTGTGTCTGGCTCTCTGACACGCAGGTTATTATTTGACCAGTTTTACGATGCCATGAAGTCGACCACATTAAAGAGCTTTTGTCTCACAACTGGGCTACAGAAGGCTCATCCCTGACATCACTTCACACTTTGAGCGAGCAAAGTTCACACTGCATTTATCTACGATAGAAATGGGAAAAGATAATGATGATGTATCTCTGTATGTCTAAGTCCCTGCACTTTTCCTCCCTCCTCACATCTCCTCTCCCACACACAGGCTATGCGCTGACTTACAAGTGTAGTGTCATACGCTATGACATCACTCCACTACTCACAGGCTTCCTCTACTCCCACAGTACCCATAACGAAGCAATTTTTTAAAGCTTTTTAATGAGTTTTATGTGTCACATCGGCTACACAGTCCAGAAGTGATGGTCTTCTGCAGGCGCTAGGCTCCATTTTTCTTTCTAAGACACCTGCTCTATGAAGCAGGCTTTTCATGAGTTTATCATGCTTGCTTTTGAAGCGTTCCTTCCCAGGTATACTCGGATTGAGTCAAACCTTCCAACTAGTTGTTAAGGCGACCAGCTTAGGATGTTGTCAATTGAAGTATGTCTGTTGCTGTTTCATAAAGAACCTTTGATATGTTCCATCTTTAAGTGTTTTAGGGTACTGGTACTGGGCCAAGTTGACTTGGTGGGGTTGTTGTGAGCAAAAACTAAAATTTTTAGGTGCAATGCACTAGAGACGGCAGAGTGAAAGTACATCCGAGTAACTAAAGAGGCAGCAGATTGTATTGTTCAGTTATTTATTTGGAGGATAAAATAATATTTAATAATTGAAAAAGCTGTTCCTCCACATAAACTCGCCCACGCACACCAAAGGACTCAAAATCTGAGGGAAAACATTGGTAGACTGTGTGATGAATGTTAATTGTGCCCCTTTTTGATTATCCAAAATGCTTTACTGGCATCAGCACATTAATCAGAACAGATTGAAGTCATTGCGAAAATTAGCATTTGATTCAACGTTTAGATTTTCCCACACTTTTTTTGGCTAACTACCTGGCTGAGAGTGCTTTTGAGTGTGATCCTGCTGACTAATGTCAAACAGTCCTGCCCATTATGAAGTAGTTGTACCACACAATGGAATGCAGTGTTTGAACCACTCTCAATTTTTTTTAAGGTAAATTGCAGTAGTGTTTGCCATGTTTAATAAAACACAGCTACACTTCGTTTTCCAGCTGGTTGAACTATACAGCATAAACTTGCAGAGCTTTATGGAACGCTAAACCCAGTTTAGCATTTGAGAGGATATTTGGATAGTTCTTTTTTTTTTTCTTCTTCTTCTGAGCATGTTTGTTTCTGTTAGTGTTGGCGTCTGCATCTCTCCACTCGCGGAGCAGTCGAAAACTCAAAGACTTGTATTTTTCTTACCCGATGCAGCAAATTCTTTCAGAAACTGCATGAGTGCAAGGTCACTTTCTGGAAAGCATTAACAATGCTTAAAGCTGGAGTCACATTCCCTCCTTCTTTCCTGCCATATGAGGGAGTGTGTGTGTGGTGGCGATGGGGGTTGGAGAGGGAGAGAACCCAGCCCTTATCATCACCATCGCCTCCTTTACAGTAGGTGTTAAAATACTGTGAAACTTATCTCATCTGATAGGCAAGAAAACAGATTTGTCTCAATGAAGTGGGAAGGAAAAGACGGAGTTGTGTAAATACCATAGGTGACTGAGGAAAAAAAGGCACAGGCGTGCTTGCATATACACACATAAAGGGCCAGTTCTGTTTGCTGCTGTGGCCTTTGGCACCAACCCGACAGGTTTACCCCCCAACCTCGACTTTGTTCCTTCATCCTGCTTTATCCTTCTCCTTATTTTAAACCTTGAGTATCATATCTGCAGTCAATTTTCTCTGCTTAATTCAATATTAAATATGAAAGTTAGAAATTCACAAAGCTCCATGATTGTGGCGTTTTTGGATAAATCTTTTACTTGCTTGTTATGCAGCATGGACTGCTGAAATTTCTTCTGCTATTTTGTGCCAAATGCAGGTTGATTAGAAACTACTGATAGCTTGTCCAGATGACGGCACTGCCTCTCATGCTGTCGGTGTTGGGTGTATCTTTGGCTCATTATACCTGCCTCTAGGCAAAGGCGATCAATGGGGACTCTGTGTGTGTGTTGTTTTTTTGGCTTCGTCATAACAAGGTAATTTCCTCCCGTTGCAGGGAACAATAATTTAGCGATCTAGGCCTGAATGGGAGGTGCCCCAGTAAATGATCATGACATAGACATGCATACACACCTCTCTGTCAGCCCCGAGGGCAGACACACGCTCTGCTATTATCTCGTCTCACACACACACTTTGAGAGAAAGAAATGGGGAAAAAGACTGTCATTATCTGCAATTGAGCACAGAAGACAAGAAAGGGAAATCTGTCAAGTGAGATGGCTATTGAGACTGATGGGCATAAATTGTTTAAGAGAAAGTGTTGTGAGCATGAAGTATGAAAATGGCAGGTTTTTTGTGTTTGTTTAGCTTCAAATGTATCTTTTAAAAAAATATATGTCGCTGTCCAGTCTGTGGGCTTTTAAGGCCACTGTGGTAAAAGCCCACTGTGGGACAAGAGCAGAATGAGGAATGCGTTACATCAGGTAAAAGTGTCCCCAGACTCTGGGAACAAGTAGCCATCTCTCGGCAGGCCTGTGAAACATTCCTGGGCCGTCTCTCACGTCTGGACAGAGGGATGGAGGGGCGGGAGGCAGGCGGCTCGGAGCTGTGGGCTCCCTTTGTCTCGCCTAGCCTAGCCCCACCACGCAAACACAAACAGCGCTCTCACTGCGGCCTGCTCTGCCAACAGGCAGGCGACATGCCAGCTAGGCAGGAGGCAAGTGTGTGACACAGATAGCACTTGTCTACGCGAGATAAACTCGATTCATACGGCGTGGGAATCTCGGTGAAAAAGCAAAGGTGTGTTAGCTGTGTTTTTTTTTTTACCTGCACTCTTAACCGCAGTAAGGCTGTGTCACTGGACAAATCGCTCACTAATAAGCTTCTGTACAAGTCAAGTGCCAGCTATTAAATACACCGTTAGCTGAAAGTGCAGATTGACTGCTGCAGATGAATGGCCTGTGGGTAATGTTTGGAAAGTGAGCCAGGAGAGAGACGCTCTGTATCGATGGTATCGATTCGGGCCCTCCTTGAAGGCTGGCGTAAATTTATGTACTGCAGTGTTTTCAGGCATACTTAATGCAGACAGATGAGGATGTTTGTCAAATGGGAAACATAATTGCTGCTATTGATTAGGATCCTTATTTAAAGTGCTGAAAAATGCCAAGGACAAAAGCAATAAAAGATGTGAAACACCATTGCCCTGCAGGTATTTCAAATAATTGTTGTTTCCTGTCTTGTAATGAGCAACTTTTTGTTTGTTTTCAGAAATCTTGGCTACAACAAACTGACTTCCATCAGTCCTGAAGCCTTTGCCAACCTTCCCAACTTGAGAGAGCTGTAAGTAGTCACCCGCAGAGCACTCATGGTTTCTGCTGACAGTCTCCTTAAAATCTCCTAAACCCTTTTCAGTAAATGTGTTTGGCCCTGTTGGATTGTCACCTGAAGTGTCACCTGTTTTTTTGTTTTTTTAAAAAAAAAAAAAAAAAAATCAGTTACTTCATTCTGGCTAACTCCCATCTTTGCCGCGCCGCTTCCGAGCAGCATTCTCATATGTGTTCCCTTGAACTAAGTCCAATTGAGAATTAAGTGGTGGTTTTCTATATTAAGCCCTTTCCCCCACCACCTGATACTGTGGCCAACACTGGCCTTGTAAATATTTTATATGGTGAGGAGAGGGCTTGGTTTTGTGTCACTCAGCGCCAGTACACAAGGCACACACACACACAGATACAGGAACGTACTGGTGATACACACACTGGTGACATCTTTGGCAGGCCAGCGGGCCAGTCATACGCTCCCGGACATCTGTTTTACTCCCATGTTATTTTCAGTTTTTAAAAGGATGACTTGCCACTTGCTCTGCAGCAGACGTGAAAAGTCCTATATGTTGATTTATACGTGCTTTGACTGAAATGAGTTATAACAACCATATCTAAATATGTGTAGATATCTGTGCACACACACATCTATCTATCTATCTATCTATCTATCTATCTATCTATCTATCTATCTATCTATCTATCTATCTATCTATCTATCTATCTATCTATCTATCTATCTATCTATCTATCTATCTATCTATCTATCTATCTATCTATCTATCTATCTATCTATCTATCTATCTATCTATCTATCTATCTATCTATCTGTCTGTCTGCCTGTGTGTCTGTCTGTATATAGTCAATTTTCAAGGGTGCTCCTTTATCAGCGGTTTGCTTCTCTAACCCTCTTCTCTCTGTGTTTGTAACTTTCAGTCGGCTAGACCACAATGAGCTGACCTCCATACCAGATTTAGGACAGGCTGCATCCAAGATTGTGTCCCTCTACTTGTGAGTATTACTACACTTACTGATTAACATGGCACCAGAAGATCTGTATCCAAAAGAGAGACCTTTCCCTTGTAGCCTGTGTGTGAGGTGCCCCTGTGTGTTCACAGCTGCAACACACACACATGCCCAGACTCACAAACAGTGACAACAACAAAGAGAGTTAAACGTTAGAGAGTGCGGTCACACTCACGTCTGAAAGGGCACAGCAAATATTGCTCTTTTAGTAATTTTAACAGATTGATGAAGCCAGCCATGCCTATGTATCCCATGTCTGCAGAGGGCTTCTGTTACTGTATTCTTAGGTCAGTTGCCTCACTGGCGTGCTTTTAAATAGTCTGTTGACATATGTTGAGAAAGAATAGGCCTTTGCATCTCATAAGTAATGTTGAATTCATGTGAAGGTAGCCAAAAATTTGACTCGACTGCATTTAAATTAGCTGGTGTCAGTACGAATTTCTGTCTTCACGGATTAGCATGTGATGGAGTGAGCGACCAGTCCTTTTACCTTTCCATGTGGGCTTGTCTGCCGTGAGTGGTGCTGGCTGTTTGGAGTGTCAGCTCGTATATAGTTCTAAGTCGTTGCTCCCAGTTGTGAAATTGTGGCGGCGGGGGGGGGGGGGGGGGGGCTGGCATCTTGCTGCATATTTACAGCCGTATTTGGAAAGGGCGTGGGTGCACTTGTGTTTGTCACAAACGTGGGCTCAGCAGTGTCTTTTTTTTTTTTTTTTTTTTGCAATGGAAGGAAATTGATGAAGTGGGGGTAATTCAGTAACTTTATTCATGCTGCTAAAAGATGGCGAAAGCAGTGATGAGGCAAGCCCACAGAAATATGTGATCTTTTTATTTTTAATGTTGTTCATAATAAGATAAAGTTAATGCAATGCAAAGTAATTGAAGGAAATAAAAGAGTTCTGACACCTTGTTTTCTCAGGATGTTACCTAAAGCAACTCATAATGCAAGAGACAAAGGTTTTTAAAAAACCGGTATAAACTTCAACAAAGGTAGTGATTAGTCACATGGCCACAAAGTGCAGCAGTTTCCCTGAACGTTTGTTAACAAATAGAAATAATCAATATTCTGAGGATGTTTCTCCTCGTGAGTGCTGAGCAGCGGTGGCCTCTCTGCACATGCTCCACACATGTGCAGAGCATGTGACGAATGCAGCGCCTAGCCCCTCAGCTCAGGGTACGGGGGCGGGGCTTGCCAAAAGGGGTTCGATAACAGCAAGGAAAAATATGCCATTATTGTCCTAAATTGCTTGTGTTTTAGTTAATTAAAAAATTATAAATATGTATACAGTAACAGTAATGGAACCAACAAAACGAGCTGAACTACATAATTCACTGTGCAAATATAAATGTAGCTGCAGTGCACTTCTTCCCAACACCTCCGATTGGGGTCAACAAGGCAAATAAATGTGGGTAGTGATGCTGGCCTGTGAATGGATATGGCAGCGTTGTGGTTATTGCGGTATCCACAAACATTCTCACAACTCGCTCAGCCTGAAACGAGCAAGTTAATCGGCCATCGTCGAGTGCGAACCATTAGCTTCACTCTGTATTTTCTTTCACACTTTGCTGGCATCCAGGCGGGCTGCATGGTAGTAAAGTACACAGCTGCTGGTTCCTATTACATTGGTCATCGACATATCAGATTCAGCGGGGATCTTTGTGGGAGTCACACGTCCGCCTCTCCCTGTGTGTCATCTGCCTGCTTCTCAGAATTTATCGTGATGCACTGATGTGGTCAGAATATTACTGTAAGCTGTGGACAGTTGGTAAGGGAAGCATCTGTGGTTTGATTATTCAACTCTAACAGATGTCTGTTGACGTGTATCAGAAGTTTGACCTTCTGTTATTGTGTGTCATGGTTTGTTTGTTTGTTTGTTTGGGGGGGTTTTTTGGTCTGTATCTTTAAGTTTTAGCACAGTCTCATGTTCACTCTGCCTCTGATATAAAACAGACTGGAGCAAGTTCACCTTTACTTGCACAAACTGTGTCCAGTTGCAGGCCCTGCAAATGATTGGGGTGTCTTTTTTTGGGTCTGACTTGCAGCCTGTTGCTAGGGGAAAGGCCAGTAGTGCTGATGGGAGTGGAGGCTGGTGGGAGGGTCAGATTTTTACTAAGCCATGCAGCTGAAGTGAAGGCCCACCGAAGCACTTGCAGCTGCAGCTGTCAGTCACATAGCTTACAGTAAAATGGGTGAGGGTAGGGAAGGGGAGGAAGGATGAGAAATCAGGGAGGTAGTAATAGATCGTAGTATCAGAGCAGGATGACACCATCATATATCGAAAGAGGAATGGTTAAAGGAGAAGTAGTGGATGAGGCAGCAGGAAGGGTGCAGAAAAGAAAGGAAAAAGGAAGTGAGAAGTGATCTTGGGTTCAGTGTCATTCCCAAAAGTAAATCCAATGTGCTTTAACACACCAACCACTAAGTCCTCTGCAGTGTGTGTGTGTGTGTGTGTGTGTGTTCGCGCGCATGCACCTTGGCAGACACAGCAGCTCGGGCTGCTGGGCGGTGTTCCCGTGCTGTTGGTTGGAGATCGTCCGGAATGTAGTCTGACTAGAAGTTTGTGTGAGACAGTGGCTTGCATAAACATACAAACACCCAGGGAAGCAAATGGACAGAGAATCTGTCTTCAGCCGCTCATCAAACAGTAAACTCTCCAAAAGCCCAAGAGCATTTTATATGTGGTTGCTACTGACTGACAGGCTGACTCCCTCCGAGTCTTCTAGTCTATCGAATGACTTGTTGCAGACAAGGTATGCAGTCATGAATAAAAGGATCTATCCAGAAGGTGTCTTGACACAGAACCTGAAATAAATGGTGAGCTCCTAGTAGGGCTGGGCGATATATCTTTTTTTTTTTTTTTAAATATCCATATATTTTCATACGAGATATAAGATGTGACAATATCGTTTATATCGATATAGTCTATGTTACGTTATAATTATACTTATGGAGCCGCAAGTTTGCCTCTCTTTCGTCCACTTTTGTCTCTACGCAACGTTACTCGGCCTCGCCTCTCCTTCACTGAACACAATTTCCCTCCCCCATAGCTTCACCTGCAGGCAACGACAAGATGAACACGGCAAATCTCCGTTAACGAGTTACCGCGGATCGCCCCGTGCGTGGGGCTGGACGGCGTCAATGTGTTAGCGAGCTAACCGCGCTAACGACCTAAAATCCTTTCATTTTCTCAAAAATCGATAGTGCGCCTTATGTATGAATTCTGGTTGTGCTTGATGACCGCGAACCAATTTTATGTGGTACACGGCGCTCAGCAATCTGTCAAAAAATGTTTTAGTACGACTTTGGTAAGCTATGGAGCTGCACCGCTTGATGGATTGTCGGAGCATTACGGCTACCGTAGTCTGGAGCCTCGCTGAGTGCACGTACTGTGCTTCAACGTAATATTACCGTATTGTGTGTGTATAAGGGCCATAAATGGCACCTGTTAAGAGACATGGTTGCAAAGGCTATGTCCACACGTACCCGGGTATTTTTGAAAACGGAGATTTTTCTATGCGTTTGCACCTTTCGTCCACATGTAAACAGCGTTTTCGGTCACTGAAAACCGAGATTTTTAAAAACGCCTGCCAGGGTGGATATTTTCGAAAACTCAGTTTTTGCATTTACATGTGGACGAGGAAAACGGAGAAAACGCAGCGTCAAAGGTGTGCGCCTTTTTTGATGTCAGACTGTGCGCCATGTTATTGTTTCGGTGAAATGAATTTCTACAATGGGGGAGACTGTTACTGTTAATTTTACTCTCTGCAGTGTTTAAATGCTTACACATACACACACAGTCACTGTCCCTCCACACATAGGACTCGGTTCTGCTTCTATGCGCCATCTTTGTTTACTATCTCCCACCGAGGCTTCTAGACTTCTGATTGGCCAACATTTCTACACGGTTAGGAATATATCGCCACCTGTTGCTTTGGCATGTTCCTAGCAGCGTTTTCCTTCATTTTTGCGTTTACGTGTGGACGGGATTATTTTTTAAAACAAAAATGGAAAATCTCAGTTTTCAAAAATACCCGTGTACGTGTGGACGTAGCCAAAGAGGATTTCAAACTCAAGGCTGCCAGCCACGCAGTAGAACTTGGGAATAGAGCAGCTGTGAAATCTGTCTGTCTTTGTTATTATGCTCATCGTCTTTTAGTTTACATTTTGACTGCACAATTGTGAGCTTTTTGTTATGCACAAAAACAACATTGCTTTCTTTTATTTATGGAGAATTATTATTTAATAAATGCTGATAATTTATTTTTGAGTAATTTCTTCATGTACATCTACGCTGTATGTTAATAAGTGCCTGTGTGACATCTGGGACACAGCTTTGACTAAGAACTCTCTTTTTGTTCTTACCTTGTGGCTTTAAAAATATACCGAGATATATACCGTATATCGCCATCCAGCTAAAAAATATCGAGATATGAATTTTGGGTCATACCGCCCAGCCCTAGCTCCTAGGATTTTTGGCATTATAAATTTCTGCCAAATGAAGAACAATAATTGCAAAAATGAACACTTGTGGGGTTTTTTTTTTTTGTACATTCATTATTCACCTTCACTGGAAGGTGAAGAACGAAACTGCTGACTGATTCATGTGGGTGTGCAATATACAAAATGAAAAACAAGTACATCAGCCTGGCTTCAACGGAAATAATAGGAATGCTAAAAAGAGACGAGTGGGCAGGTGAGTTGCTTTTGTTCTCAATGTTTTGTTTGATTGAGAAATGACTCAGACTCAAATTTTTGGCCTTTTTGGTGCCTCTTGTAGCACTCTCCCTTTGGTGCTTTCATCCTTTCCGTACATGTCTGCGAGCTCTGTTTTTTGCTGCACTTTTTGATCGGGTACAGACAAGCATGGCGGGGTGGTCGAAACTTGTGGTCACTTTCAATTTGATTAGATGTCCATCAATCATCACATAAAAGACATGAATTACTATTAAGTCATCTGAGCATGTCAAACTTTCTGTTAAATCATCCAAAGGCCATATGCCAGGCACCCACAGTTCCACAATACAGTTGGCGAGCCTGCTGATGTCCTGCAGGCTCCCAGAAAGCCACAGCAGGATGACAAGCAAACCAGAAGCAAGTAAATGTTTTAAAATCAGAGTGTCAAAGCGACAGCAGAGCAGCACAAACTTTCCTATTGTGCTCATCGCCTGCTTCAGAGGGGCTCTTTAACACAGCTTGGGATAGAATATGTATGGCCCACTGGATGATCTAATTTTCAAATAATTCTCCCTTTGTCCTGACAGTGGACTTCAAACGGAAAGAGACGGGCCAAACAATCGACTTCAGAGATGGCACTGGAAACAGGAGAATGGGCATGCTAGTGTATCCCCCCCAACAAATGCACTTTCCATACATCAAAAGACGTGTCAAAATGAGCCGGGCTCATGATAATCAGATGGTCGATGGGGCAGGGTAATGAAATTTGGAATTAAGTGGAATCAAAGCGAATAAGGAACTCCTGGACATCAAAGGGAGCACGGGTGAACCGAGCTCCTCTTTATCAGAAATGTCACTAGCCGTATGATAATCAGTTTTCATGATCGCTACTATTGTATGTGCAGACTTCAAACACGATGAGCGCCGAGGCTTTATCCGTCTCTCACACGGTGCAGCTGGGCTCTGGCTGTGGGAGGGGAAAGTTTGATTGGAGCGGTGGAGGAGGAACGGGGGGGGGGGGTTCAGCCTCTCCCACCAGTTTGAGACTGATCTGTTTTTCCACAGTGAAGGTCACCAGCTGTTGACCTCGCCTCACCCCATAATCCCCCCTCATTTTCTCCTCACCCCTTTGCTTCCTTCCTTCTTTCTTTCCATCCCTTTCTTGCTCTTATTGCTCACTGTTGCCACTGTCTGTTGCTCTGGCCCATGTGTGCGTTTGTTATTTGTGTTGTGTGTTTGCGCATGTGTGCTCATCCTTAACCATTTCTGCCACTGTTTATTCAGGTGGGCCACTGTGGTTTGAACCCTCCTACATCCCATACACCAATAAATGACTGTGTGTGTGTGTTCATCTGCTGGCTGCAGGCTAGAAAAAGAGGAGGGATTGACCTTGTTTTGATGAGTTTGACTGGTAGAGCACCTGCCACCTCACACTTTCCGTGAAGCACGCACACGCACTGCCCTTTTAAATATAACACTATCAAACTCTTAAAAGGTCAAGTGAATTGATTTAAAGATGCTGCACGTGATTTGGTTAAAATCTCTCTGTCCCTGATGTTTGATAAGTAATAAGCTGCCTAACTTCCAAGAAGACCGTGACCTTTTATTAACCGAATTGGTTCGACAGACATGGTGATAGTGTGTATTATCAGATTTGGAAAGAATCTACAGTAAATCTGAATGAGGCAGGCCACGTGACAGTACTCTTAGGTTTGGATCATAGACTGTGTTTAAAAGCCACTGTGGATTTTTGAACGATTAACCTTAGCATTATGAAGAATGTGATGTGAAAGAACACTATTTTAGACCAGAAGGTGCAATGCTAAGCTATCAGCTACTGTCAGCTAGTGTGAAGCCTTAAGTGGGGTTTTGTTGTTGTTGTTGTTGTTGTTTTTCATTGCTAGTTTGCTGTTTTGAAACCATACATAAGATGTGCTCCTTTCTGAAAAACCGTTTTGTTTAATTGTGGCCATTCTAACTTAATATTTCATTCATTATTTCCTGGAATGAGTGACTTAGCCTAACAACTTATCGGGAAAGTCTTGCCCCCTCCCTGATCAGACGATTGGCTTCATTTTTCAGACCTATATCCGTGCTGCCTATCGCTGTACCTTCAGGGTTCGTACGGGTGCTTGAATTTGACCCTGAAAAAGGCGTATGAACCCTGTACCTTACAACAGGTTGCATCGTCTACCAGAGAATTACATTAAGATGCTCCAAAAAGCACCAAAATCCAGTACTGTGACTGGAATTAGGAGAGATGCAGCTTTACAGACAGTACCTGACGAAGGAGGGGAATTAGCTTCCAGCTATATTAATTTCATGATAGACGTTCAGCGATTAGCATTATGATGCAGCAGGACTACTTTTGGAGCCATGAGAGGAACTGTAGTTTTGTGGCACTCCAGACAGCTTTGTTTAAATTCAAGAGAAAAAAGAAGTTGGTGTCATTTGCTGGAAAAAGGCTCTTGGGAAGTTGTGATTAACTAGTTAGAAGCATCAAATGGTTTTGCCTTACAAGGTGATGTCAAACACGTTGCTTGTGAAAGCTAAAAAAAAAAGCCTCCGTCATGTAGCAAAGATCTCCCTTGAGTGGTACATGTCAGATGATGAAGTGGCAGTTTGCTTATTGCTCTGCCTTTTTGTGTTACTCTGTCGTGTTTCCTAACTTTTTAAATGTTTTGTTTTAGTTTTGTAAAAACAATGGATGTGGTACTAAATGGATCCCCTGACCCTAGTTAGCACCTAGTCATGTGTCAAACGTGTCATCCAGCAAAAGCTTTCATGTACACTCAGATTACACAGGCCTTCAGTCTCCAGACACACACACACACACACACACACACACACACACACACACACACACACACACACACACACACACACACACACACACACACACACACACACACACCACTTTGGTTGCAACACGGATAAATGTCAAATATCACACTCCATCAGTCTATCTCACTCTTTATTATATCACTGTCTTTCTCAACCTCTCTGTGTGGAACACGTCTGCTCCACAAAATAAAGTCAAGTCAAGTCAACTTTATTTGTCAATTCTGCCACATGTACAGGACATACAGAGAATAGAAATTTCGTTACTCTCAAAGAGCACAGATGTGGAGGAGGTCAGAATAGGGTAAAGAGAGTCACCCTCATTTCTGAACAAGAGCTCTAAACAGGACAGCCTGAGAGGAAATTCAGTCTCCTTTCAGGCTTCTGGCTAAACCACTGACAAAGCTCGGCGGAGATCGAGGTTTCCTTGTGTGAAAACTCCCTGGGTTCATTAGGACCTTTAAAGTAACTCCTCTCCCCATTTCACAGCATACCAAGATTTTCCTTCAAGTGGCTCTGGTTCATCACTGAGGCCCCATCCATCAGACAGATTTTGTGGCTGTTTTTTTGTCCTTGGGAGTTGTTTAAAGAAGACCAGCCTCTGTTTGGAAGCACTTAAAGTACTACATTTTGTGGTGGATGAAGACCACTTTGTTCTGTGTGTTGTCATTCTCTCACTCTCTCTTCCCGAATGGGCTTACAGAAGCCAGTGGGATTGGAGTGGCTTCCCTGATGGGAAGAGTACACAAAGTTTAGGTAACAGTGAGGACCACACCTTATGTCTTCTGTTTGTGTTCTTTATTTTTCAGACATCATAATAAGATTCGCAGTATTGATGGCAGGCGGACTGGGGAGCTGCTTTCTGTGGAAACCCTGGACCTGAGCAATAATGACATTACTGAGCTGCGAGGACAGTGCTTCCCTGCAGGCCTCCATATCCGAGATCTGTAAGTAGCATCTCAGAGGATTCCTGTGGCACGTCATGCACCAGCTATTTAATTAAAACAAAATTAAATAAATTAGTAAAGATAAATATGTTATTTATTATATGAGGAAACTTTAGTTCTGTAACTAATATTAAGTGATGTTAATGGACATGCACATGCAAAATAACATGTTTTCCAAATATAAGATTTCTAACAAACCTCACTGTGGCTTCCCTTTGTTCAGGTACCTCAGTAACAACAAGATCAATGTGTTGGAGCTCGGAGCTCTGGACCATTTGGGCGAAACCCTACAGGTTCTACGACTGAGCCGAAACCGCATCAGCCAGATCCCCGTGAAAGCCTTCCAGCTCCCGAGGCTCACCCAGCTGTGAGTGCCACTGGATTTGATCAGTTTTAACAATGTAGGCTAGTGTGCTGACAAGCTTGAGCTTTGATCTGTCAAAACAGTTCACCCTGCAAAAACATTACGCTGTTGTCATATCATATTTAGGCTGAAAACCGAGCGCCTTTCCCAATTGTAGTGTTTGGAAACTACACAGAGATGAGCCTTTTCCCTGAGAAGGAGCTTCTAGTGTCTGCTGATTGAGCTGTGTGTGTGTTTAACATTTAGAGTGCTGTTAGTGTGAGCTGTACCACTAGGGATGGATAAGACCTGACTAGGTAAACACCAGAGCCATATTATTGGTGATTTATTGCCTTCTTCCATATCCCCCAAAGTGGTTAGTTTAGTCCCCACACCATGCTCCTTTATCTTCGTCAAACTTCCCTCTAGCATAACGGTGAGGTAGACCCATTTGTAGCTCAACGCCTCCATTCTGGAGAGCAAAGGGACTCGCGTAATGGGAGTCTCTCTCCATTGTGGCTCCAGTAGTTTCCCCAGGTGCCTTTTGTTGGACATGGGGCCCCAGTGACACTGTATCACCACATGCTAGAGGTGATGCACATGAGACACAAAAGAAGCTTTGTGAATGTTTATCTTTGAAAAAGCTGAAGGCTTTTACAGCCTACACACACGCACACACACACACACACACACACACACACACACACGCACACAGCGGCTGTACAGATTCATTGTTACATCCACAGGCACCTCAGGCTTTTTATACAAAGAGAAAATGAGTAAAGTTTTTAATCATCTCACTCTGTCTTAATTCAAGGGGTAATAACACATGTAGTGTACAACCCTGGCCCCATACCACCACCAATGCTTGATAAATGCCTTTGCTGAATAAGGGCAAAACAAGGGGAAGATGTTTTTTCTGCTGCTTCTCTTTAAAATGGTCTTCTGTTTACAGTTATCTGTTTTGTCCTACCACCTTTCAGTGAGCTGAACAGGAACCGTATACGCCAAGTGGAGGGTCTAACCTTCCAGGGTTTATCCAGCCTGGAGGTGCTCAAACTACAAAGGAACAGCATCGGCAAACTGACTGATGGAGCCTTCTTTGACCTGGCTAAGATGAAAGTCCTGTACGTACTAAACATGACCTTTAATCATACCAAAGAGAATCATTTATTTAAAACTATTATCCGACTGGTTTTGTTTTACTTTCACAAGTTCTCCTGCACAGCAGAGGACAAATCCGAATAGTTGGAAAAAAAAAATCTAATTTAAAGAATTTGGGTGCTGCAGTTAGTTTGGAGCGAGCACTATCTGATTGGCTAATCCTATTTGCACTCATTTACTGCCATTACAGGAATACTCACTGACTAAAAAAGATCTTTTTGTACCCTTACTGGAACTTTCTCACAATTACACTTTTCCCCCCTCCACCCAGAACTTTTACATAATCACTTAAATTACACGCAAAATAACAGAGTAATGCTCACAAATTGCATTGTAATTTATGTCACAGTAATGTGGTGAAGTGTTGTGAGATCAACAGATTCTCACTGCAGTATCTCTGTGTCATGCAGGCACCTGGACTACAACAGCCTGACGGAGGTGAACAGTGGCTCGCTTTACGGACTGACTTCCCTGCAGCAGCTGTTCCTCAGTAACAACTCCATAGCACGCATCAATCCTGATGGGTGGAAGTTCTGCCAGAAGCTAAGGGAGCTGTAAGTACCAGCATTCAAATTAGCCCGAACGCACACTCTCTTGCCAGATGTACCGCTAAAACGTTTCACCGGAGAGTGGTTAAATATCCGAAAAACTCAGCTTGGTAACGACAAAAAGCGTATATATCAGTGCAGTTTGCATTTTTTAAAATAAAGGTTTAAATGCTAGCTCTTAAAGTTTCCACTAACACTAAATGTGGATTCTTAAAGCCTCGAGAGCCCAACTCTTTTGACCTGCCACCCATATCATCATCACCATCTCCCTTTCAGGGTTAAACGACATTTTGTTTTAACACTCAGTACGCTTACACTATTCTTAGGATTAAGCCTGTTTATCCCATAATTAGAGCTGGGCTCAACAGCACTCGAGCGCTTCGACATGAGTTTTTGTGCTCCGTGTGTAAACCTGCGGCAAACCGGCGTGTAAATCCTCCGCTGGATGTTGTGGTAATTACACTGAAGGATCACCTTCACTGCCTTTGTCTGCCGAGTTATTATCTGAGAGTCTTTCCTGCACTGTTGACACGACTGTCGTAATGCCGCTTTAAAGTGCTTCGCTCAGCTGAGGCGTTGCTAACTACGAGGTAGCCGGGGCTATCTGTGGCGCCTATGTTTGTTTATGTGTAACAGTCAGAATGGATAAAGTGGTAGATGGTGATCGCGCTAGTTTGCTCTGGGTATCTCAGCGCCGCTTCCTGTACGCTCCCAGCACACGTTTCTCCCAGCACCACACCTTTCCACCAGTTATATGATTTTATTATCTGCGTTTTGATGACCCTCACGGCTGATAGAAGTGAGTGACTCGTCTTTATGAGAAGCCTTGTTATTGCATTCCCGATTCGCCGGGCTGAACTGGTCATCAGGGAGAATCTCTGCACACATGACTAGTCAAGCAAACCTGAGACAGACAGAGAGGGCAATAAAATGCACAATACTGCCTTTGAGCACTGTTTGAAAGATACCGTTCTAAGATTTATTATCAGTGGTAATCAGGATTTGCCATAAAAACCACGAAAAGAGGAAACATTCTTAGAAGTCTCTTCAAGCTGTAGTTTCATTTCTTTTCTTTTTTTTCCTTTTCTTTTTAAGATTGCAAGTAAACCATCTCTCTGAATTCCTAAAACAGGGGAAATCCCTTGGAAACCCATGCAGTGTCGACACCCCATTAGTATGTTCCTCAGGCCTTTTAATAAAAAAGAAAAGATTTAGAGGCTGGATGTGAATATGAGCAACATTTTGAGGGTTCCAGGACACGAGTAGCAGTTTATTCCCCTGGGGTTTACCACACGCTTAAGTAGTCTTATAAACGGAGGTTGTAGACATGCTGAGTCCCAACCCAGAATTTCTTTTCTTTCCTGTCAGACGATGCGAAGCTCATTTAAGCTCTGACTTCTGCTAAATCCATTCTCCGTTAACATCATGCGGTGTGGAAAACCGTACAATGGAAAAACGCATCATAAACTGGCAAATGGTCATCGAATGGGCTTTGAAACTGAAGTATAATGATGTCGTGAGCGGTCTCAGTGGTCTGCCAACCTTCCAGACCTCACACAGAATATTTCTCTCTGTCTGTTCTGTTTTTTTCCCTCACTTTCTCTCTGTCTCTCCTCTTCTGTCTCTATTTCTTTCTCTCTCCAGGAATTTGTCTTACAACAACTTAACTCGTCTGGATGAAGGGAGTCTGGCAGTGCTCGGGGATCTCCACACCCTCCGTCTGGGCCACAACTCTATCAGCCACATCAACGAGGGAGCCTTCAGAGGCCTCAAGGCTTTACGCATCCTGTAAGTACACCAGCCCACCCCCAACCACCATTACCAAGCCCTAAACAGACCCCTAACTCACACATTATGCCCCTGCTGACCATAAGGTTAAGACGTGCCACTTGGGAGCAGTGAAAATTGAGATGCTTAATTTTGTTTTTTGCCTGGGTGACATTTGATAGTTAATCTCATGAAGTCCCAAGAGGGAGCTGTTGGCTTTCAGTGAGGGTTTACTGTCATTTGTATTCATGTCTTTTACAAGGTGTCTATTGTCATGGTTTCTGTAGCAACTTCTTACTTTTTTAGTGCCTTTTTTCACTTTGTTTCTTCAGTTTTGTCTGGGGCGTTTGTTTTGTCTCCAAACACCCAGCAATCTTGGATCTAAAAGGGTTCTGTGTCACTCGGCTCCCTTGAGATCCTTCCTGGCTTTTTTGAAGCCATGAATGAAGATAGAGGATTTTTTTTCCTTTCCCTGATCCACCATGTGTACAAAAAGCCCAAAGAAAGAAAAGGGGAGAACCACAGGGAGAAAGCCGGTGGATAAATCCAGCAGAAAGACTTGGGGGTCTTGGTCCCTAACCAAGGTCTTCTTGGCTGAGCTGTTCACAAGAGAGCCAGAGAGGAGAGTAATACCAGAGCTTGCTAGAAAGGCTCTCTGACAGCAGGGTCAGAAGCCAAGGCACATAAGGCTTCTCCCTCTGCTGGCACGCTGGATGCCAGATAACTAGCTACAGAGGGTGGAACAGGGAGCTTTCACTGCCATATCTCAGCCCTTCTCATGTTTTTCTTTCTTGTCTTTAATTAACCGCTTTGTTTCATTTGGCTGCACACTTTCAAAGCCCTCTTAATGCCCATTTCTTCCCCTCTGTTATTCTAAGTGTGTTCTGTCATCTCCTAACGATATCCCACAATACATATAATCTCTGTCTTAATTTTGGAATTTTTTCCTCCTCTCTTGTACTCCTTCTGCTCGGTGTCTTTGAGGCAGGCCTAATCTAATCAGCAGTGGGGAGGACGTGCATAGGCTGGGCCCTGAAAAGGAGCCGGGGGAGCTTTAATTGGGCCGGAGTGGCTGGTTGCGCTGGCATGGGGCTGGAGCCTGAAACGGGGTGTGAAAGCTCCAAACAAGCCAGCCTGCCCTCTAATTCGGCCACGGGGGTCGTTGGCTCATCGGGGCCCCCCTCTCCGTGCCCCCATCTCTCCCTCACTCTCTCTCTCTCGCTCGCTCCTCTACTCTGCAGCCCCCGCCGCTGCCCTTGCTTTAACAAGGCAATAGCCTTTAACATCCACCCAGCCAGAAAGAGTAGGAAATTGGCAGCTCCAGTCCAGTCAAACAGACACAGTCGTCAGCACAAAGTGAAAAGAACCAAAAGGGGATAAGAGATGCTTGGAAAGCAAATGGGAGGAGGAGTGGAGGTGGCTATTGTGGTGGGGGCGGAGGGGTGGGGCTGACCATTAACCCCGAAGGCCCTTTCTCAAGTTTGAGGAAAGTCTTTTTTTTTCTTTTTAATGGCTTGGAGAAGTTCTCAGACTCTGCCGCTTGTTCTTTTTGATCACCATGCAGCAGGGCGGAGCGGTGGCCCCTCTGCAGCTATGACTTCACTGAAAGAGGTAGCTCTCAAGCAGAAGCATTCAGCAAGTGTTCGGAAACCCCCAACTTTCGTTCACTCAATCTCTTCTGTCTTTGTCTGGCCATGACTAAGCTTGGCTGCTAACCCCGTCGGCACTCTTGGCTGCGCCGTACCTGCCAGCATCGGACTTGCAGTCCGAACTGTCTGGCTTCTGGCATTGTGTTCTTGCCAGTCCCTCTACGCCATCATGAATTATACATGTTTCCCTGCACTAGGGTTTGCCTCAACACACCAGCGCGCATGCACACGTTTTCACACGCACACTCCTTCTCCACCCCTCTAAGGAAAGAATATGCTTGGTTGGCAGAGCAGAGCGGGAGAGGGGCTCTTTAAGCCAGGTGCAGCGGGGGCGAAGGGGGTAACCCGTGACTTCCAAGAGCAGCTTCTGCCAGGGCTGTGAAGCGCTTCAGCGCTGCCAGGACCAATCCCTGTTCCTCTCCTCAACCGCCTTCCGCCGTTCTTATCCTCCTCTTTTCTCTCATTCTCCACAGGGAGCTGGACCATAACGACATCTCAGGCACAATAGAGGACACCAACGGGGCCTTCTCTGGATTGGACAGCCTCATCAAGCTGTGAGTGTCTCCCCTCCTTTTCATCCCTCAGCCGTGGCCTGCCACTGTCTCTCTGCTCTCTTCAGAAAACAAAAATAGAGAAAGCGAAGGGAGCCGCCTCCTTTTCTTGCATCCCAAAGCCACTCCAGTTTAAGTTTGTTTAGAACTTTGAGACACTATCACGACCCCACACTTTACTTTGAAAAAAACATGCTCACACTGAGCAACAATTTAAAGGTCCCCTCTTTATTTAGTTTATTAGTTTTTTTCTCCTCATCCTATAGAGGCCACTTTCTCTTCAGTTCATTCTAGCGTTCATCTTGTGATTTGATTGTAAGCTTTATGGGCAAACTGGGTTCTCTTTGCTGATAATGGCTGGAAAAATGAGTCATGTTTTTAATTACTCATTGGTGCTTTCAAACGGCTTGTATAAAGTTCAATATCAAAAGTTAGTAAGCTTAGAAATTACAGAGGCGTGAAGTTTCTGGCAATGAGCAGCAATCATCAACCCACAGGATGAAAAGATGATGTCCAGCCAAGATGGTTCCCAGTGTGAGCACCGCTGAAAGAAAGAATGAGAGAAAGAGGGGAGAGAAAGGGCTTTTCTTTGAGCTGGCAGGGGTTCGCTCCCCAATAGGCGAAGGACTATTTCTCCTCCATAGCCGCACTCCCTCTCATCCCCTCATTCCCAGTCTCTGTTGTTAAGAGCTGAGAGAGGGTGAAATTGAGGGCCGCATTCAGTCATCAAACATCAAACGCCTCATGAGCCCCGCCCTCTGACCGTGCCCCTTTTGTCACGCCGTTGTCGGAAGCTGCCTGATGCATCCCAACGCTGGCAAAGCGAGCCATGGGAAAAACAAGAGAGAGAATCTTACATCAAAGTGTCCATTACACACACAGAGTTCCCATTTTAAAACTGTTTTTAAAAAGCTGCGTGGGAATGCCGCCACATGGGATGGAAGTGGATCTTACTGTTCAAAAGATGATTTTTGGATTTGATTCAGTTACAAGTGCATGTGACAGCTTCATTGAATTCCTTTAAAAACAAAAAATTATACCGTTATCTGTGTGACAAGACTGCCATTTGTTTGTGTACATGTGGACGAGTTTGAACACTGGGCTCTTCTTTGTGAGCCAGCCAGCCATGTCTCCTCTTCCTGCGATCCAAAGGCTATGACGGGTATGAAGAGGTGGCAGTGGCGGGATGAAGGAAGGGGATTAAGACCCCAAATCAGAGCAGCTAGACTTTGGGCTTGACAGACACTGAAATGATTACACGTATGTCCTGTTCGCGGGGGGGCTTTTAGATTCTAATAAAGATAAAAGTGGTCTTTGAAGAGCAGCACAGAGCCCAGGTGCCCCCGCCCACCTCCACATCCCTGTTCCATCCCCTTTACCCTTCCTCTTGGCTAATCTCCACACAGTTCAGGTTTCCAATAACCCCCCCCCCCGTCAATCTTATCAGATTCAAACCGGCTAATTGTGCTTCTCTCTCTGTTTTGTTCTCTCTTCTCATCCCCTTTCCCCAAAATGTTCCCTCCTCCCTCTTCCTCTCCCCCCTTCTTCATATATTGACACCCCTCGTGTTTGGAAACGGCAGGACTCTGTTTGGAAACAAGATCAAATCCGTGGCCAAGAAGGCCTTCTCTGGCTTGGATACCCTGGAACACCTGTGAGTATCCCAGGAGAGAGAGCGGAAGAGGGGAAAGAGGGGGTGGAGTGTAAGGGGGTGTGGGTTTTGTAAAAGTAGTTGGCAGGGGGAGGCTGCTAGCGTCGTGGTGAAAGAGAATGATATCGGTGTGGGTAACACTAATCTGTTCACACTTGATGAAACAGTATTTAATATTTCAACAGGAACTTGGGGGAGAACGCTATTCGCTCCATCCAGCCCGACGCCTTCACTAAGATGAGGAACCTCAAAAGCCTGTGAGTTTAACACGGATCTTTCTGGTTCTGAGTGTGCTTACAGAACCTGCCTGCAGCAACTCACTCACAAATACAGAAAAGGGTACAGTGCACGTGACATATGCTTGTCTGTTCCCTCTCCTCCAGTCTCATTCAAAGCAACAGCTTGCTGTGTGACTGCCAGCTCCACTGGTTGCCCGACTGGTTGGTGGCACGTGGTTTGCAGGTCGGTATCAATGCCACCTGCGCCCACCCGGAAAGTCTGAAGGGAAAGAGCGTCTTTGAGGTTCCGCCCAGCAGCTTTGTGTGTGGTGAGTGTGTGTGTGTGTGTTCTCTGGTTACATGGCTGTGTCATTGCTTTGTGATGAGTAGGAGGCGTTCAAGGCACAGATGGGCCACATACATGGGCTCCGCTGTCCTGTTATTGACACATTTGCATGTATTTGGGTAGTGTTTTTGTTTAGTTCTGTGATAAACTCTCCAGCAACATGATGTCAGTTTTTATTTTCCCTTTTTACATTCAGACACCTGCTGAGCAACGCTTGTGATAATATCCTCACGCTTTTTAAACACACTTTATTTCACCCGCTGCCTTTTTTTAGACGACCTCCCCAAGCCTCAGATCACCGTACAGCCGGAAACCACAATGACAGTCCTCGGCAGTGACGTTCGTCTCACCTGTACAGCTGCCAGCAGCAGCTCCTCCCCCATGACCTTTGCCTGGCGCAAGGACCAGGAGCTCCTTCGTAACGCTGAGATGGAGAACTACGCCCACGTGCGTGCTCACCACCAGGCCGCGACACCAGATCTGCCGGGCGCAGGAGGAGGAGGCGTGATGGAGTACACTACGATTCTCCACCTGCGCCGCGTCACTTTTGCCCACGAGGGTCGTTACCAGTGCATCATCACCAACCACTTTGGCTCCACCTACTCGAGCAAGGCCAGACTCATCGTCAATGGTATGTTACGTCGTTAATAGCTTCTTTGGGTCACTTTTATTCATTTATTAAAACAGACGAATTGTTTCAGCTGTTTATATTATTCAACTGAATTTCAAAATTATAGGGCCCACAGTGAGTTTGTCTTTCGCTACAATAAAGTCCCCTTCCTCTCTCTCACTCTCTTGAGCGTCCTCTCCTCTAGGCTGATATTTGGAACAAATTGATTTAGCTGCATGTCATCGCTGACAGGCTTGATCTATTCTGCGCTCTGGCAGGGAACCAAATTCTGAATAAATACTGTCCAACTGCAGAAAAGCAGTGTGAAAAAGCCTCCATCAGACCTCTTAACCCTTGCTGTAGCCAAGTGCTCGCTCACAGCAGATCCTGTCAAACTGAATTTAGCATTTTGGCAGTTATTTACCTGGTTGTTGCTTTGGCTTACTCATGTATAAATAAAGGTTTCCTGCTTTTCTAACTGAAAGTTTCTTGATTTGAATGTCAGCAGCAGCTGGGAAAATGAATGAGCAGCTCTGTAATCCTTTACAACTGCTGTTGCAGTTCTACATCCTGCTCGGGTAGACTGCCTATATGTTTGTAAATGAGGAAATTACTCAAACTATGAAGTGGATTGTCAACCTTCCTACAATATATAAAGGTCATATTGTTTTGATCTGCTAATACTGAAGGAATTTTTCCATCCGTAGTTCTTCCATCCTTCATCAAGACTCCCAGGGACAGCACCATCCGAACTGGCCACACCGCCAGGCTGGAGTGTGCTGCAGAGGGTCACCCGGCACCTCAGATCGCCTGGCAGAAGGACGGCGGCACGGATTTCCCCGCCGCCCGCGACCGCCGGATGCACGTCATGCCCGACGACGACGTCTTCTTCATCACGGACGTCAAGCCGGTGGACATGGGCGTGTACAGCTGCACTGCCAAAAACACAGCTGGCACCGTCTCTGCTAACGCCACCCTCACCGTACTGGGTAAGAGCTGGGTTTGGTCAGTCCGAAGCAGAATGAGAATCTTTATATTTTGCTTTCTCGCCAGCTGTGGCCTTGCTGCAGGTCAGGGGTCAGAGGTCACAGTTAGGGGTCAAAGGAGGGGATCGAGGGGGATCACAGAGGGGAGTTTGTTAGGCATTTACACCACACACACACACACACACACACACACACACACACACACACACACACACACACACACACACACACACACTCTGTGAGGGACAGTCATGGCTGCTTCACTGCAGGCCTCAGTGCTCCCAGTTTATTGGCTGTTTTACACTGTTAAACAGAACAGAGCTTCTCTCTTATAACCATCTCAGCACATAGATCATCATTGTCCTTTGTCTTTGAACTGAGCAAAACAACCCACTGTTGTATACAGATGGGATATATTTTTACTTATACATTTTTAATTGACCTTTTAAATTAATCTGTAACATACCCACAAACATTTAAAACACTGCTTTAGCATAACATTTGCATGTTGTCAAGTTTTAATCTACAAAGCACTACAAAATACTGAAACAAGATACCGTAGAACCACTCTGAATTTCTAATGTTTGAGTTTAAGTGACGGAGAAGGAGGGGTAGTGTGTAGTCAAGGGGCCCCTAACTGAAAGAAAGTGGTGGGGGAAGAAAAATGGGAGCCAAAGAAGAACTGCAGCGGTGGAGTGTGAGTGCGCATATGTAGGGGGAGGAGGTAGTTAAAAGGGATTTAGAGAAAATAAGAGGGAGGGCAGAAAGAGAAACAGGGAGAAGGAGGACGAAAATATTGATAGACGAGAACACAACTGAAGTGGGTTAAGTGAGATGTCTTAATCTGTGTACATCCCACTGTGAAGGGAAGTGCTCACTCTGAGAGGAGAGGCCACCCTTAACACGCACACCATCGCTCAGTCCAGTGTGCTTCATTCACTGAAATGTGAAGCTGGCAAGGAAACAGACAGGTCCTCTGAAGAGGATCCTGCCCCAGAGGAAATGTTTGTGCTCCAATCAAAAAGCTTTTAAGTTTCAGGAAACTTCGGACTTTATCAGCATTGTGTTTGAGTAATAAATATCAGTCTTAGAAGACGGATAGGCTTTCAGTGGCTGGACATGTCCGTTTGTGCTCAGGCTGTCCAGCTGAATCACCACAATCCGGTAGTCTGTCATCAATACAGTGAACAGAAAGGTGCTAAAGAAAACCGTAGAACCACCAAAACCGTAGTTCTAGAAATCCTTGGGCTCTTTTTATGAGGAAACTCATCACCCCACTTTTCCACAGAAACGCCCCACCTGGCTCAGGACCTGGAGGACCGCAGCATTACTGTCGGGGAGACGGTGGCGCTGCAGTGCAAAGCTCTCGGCAGCCCGCCCCCGCGCATCACCTGGCTGCACAACGACCAACCGCTGCGCCCCTCCGACAGACACCACTTCACGCCGGGAAACCAGCTGCTTGTCATCGGCTCCGCCTTGCTGAAGGACGCCGGGCGCTACACCTGCCTCATGTCCAACACTCTGGGCACAGAGCGCGCCCACAGCCAGCTGGTGGTGACTGAGCGCAGGAACGCTTGCGCCACGCCGACAGGCCCGAGCACCGTTACTATAGGGATCATCGTCATCGCTGTGGTTACGAGTATTGTGGTGACATCGCTGGTGTGGGTGTGTATCATCTATCAGACGAGGAAGAAGAGCGAGGAGTGCAGCGTGACCAACACAGGTGAGCTCAGAATGACTTCTTTTTGCTTTTTTAATTTGTAAGTTAAAAACACATTTAATCTAAAAATGAAGAAACCACTAAAACTTCATGCAGCCCACAGTTCTGGCTCTGATGTCTGCCTCTTTTCTCTCTCCCAGATGAGACGATCGTTCACCCAGATGTATCCAGCTACCTCTCCTCCCAGGGGACTCTGTCCGAGCGGCAGGACATGTGCATCCGTGTGGAGACCGGCGGTGGCCCTCAGCCCAACGGACACGTTGTAGACACCACAGGTACCGCTAAAGTTCGCTCTCTGCTTCCAAATGTTTGCGCTCTCCCCGGCAGTTTCTCCCACGTCCCCTGGTGGGTTACGTAATGATGAGACGAGCGCTGCTGTAAAGCTGTAAAGACCTGCTCAGTGTCAAAAATAATCACAGGAGACGCCCTCAGCACAATTTTGACATGCATTTGTTGACTTTCTGCCTCCAAATCATTTATTTGTTTCCCCGTGGCTGCCCGCAGGTTTCGACAGCACAGTGCTGTGCACAGATTGTATGGAGAATGGCAACAGCTACTCCAAAGATCCCAACTACCTGGCACACGGGTTTGGTCCTGCTGCAGGCATGGAGTACCAACAGCAGCTTATTCCACCACCCTACTCTTACTGTTACCCCGGGGAGCAGCACGACACTGGGTCACACACAACCCCACTCTGCAATGGGACCCCCAGCAGGATCCGAAAGAACTCTGAAGGATCAGTGTTTCCAAAAAACCATAATACAACACTGAACCAACACGATAGAAAAGGTACGGTGATTAGTGTAGTGAGTTTAACTGTACTTATCCAGCCTTATCCCATAAATCCACTACTCTTCTTAAAGCTCCACACTGCCCTGATGGAATAACAGTTTTATCAGGTGATGCCATGAGAAGCTATCAGCCATTCTGGAGTCTTCTTTCTGCAAGTGCCTTTGAATGTGATCTTTGATGGATTGTCTCCTACCAGCATCTGACACTGTATCATAGTTACATGCCCAGAGCCCCTCAGGATATGTATCTCCCTCCTGATGATGCACGCCCAGGCCTGTTCTGGGCTTCAGCTCCTTTAGTTATATAGCAGTGGTATTGGCCTTTGAATACCAATTCTCACCTCCACACAGCTCTACACACACATTCCACTGACTCGCTTTCTTCCAAAGCCGAGCACATATTTGTCTTTGTGCGTGCCACGTCACTGACCCCGCCTGTTCCTTCTCTGTTTCAGCAGTGAGCAAAGCGGGACAGACCAAGACATCGCAGGAAGACTCCTTCCACAAGCCGGTGAAGCTGGCCAGCGTGACGAGCCACGGACACATCGACACGGACTGCGAGCCTGAGCTCAGGCAGACTCTGCTGTCCAATGGACACGCCCTCAGAGCCTCTCAGAATGAGAGCGCCTCTCTAAGGAGAGCCAGTGACTAGCAGCCCCAAAAATGTGGACCGATATATACAATAATTTTTTTTCTTGCACTGGGAAATAACCTGCTACCTCATATCGAGGCAAACGGTCCCGAGCCTCCTGCATCTGAACTGACGGAGGAGGGGGGATGGGCATCCGGAGTTTGAAGGCGGAGCTTGTGTGGGGGGCGTCCCATCTGAGCGTATCAGCTGTACATAGTTAAAAACCTTCCTTTGGGAGGTGGCCGCTAAAAAAAATAAAAATAAAAATTTTAGCTGCAAAAAAGAGGAAAAAAAAAAGAAGAAAAAAATGTGACTTGCATTTGAAGCATGTAAATGTGGGGAATCTTGTACAATATGTATGTGCAGGGGGACTAAAAAGAGAAATATGCCTTTTGGACTTTTTTTTTGACTGTACATAAGAGTTTTCTTATATATTATATAACTTTTACAAAAAAGAGTGTTTAAATATATGTGCATGGCAAAGAAAGGAGTGATGGTATTTTTATTTTTCTTACAACAAGAAAAAAAAAACAGCCTTTTTTCAGCTTTTACCAACATTCAGCTGCAGTGCCTTATTGCATGATCAAAGAAAACTCAAGTTGTAATAGCATATATCCAGAGACTGTTTCTGTGAGAGATCCTGGTACACTTTTTATCGCAAACAAAACACTTGATCGCACTTGAATGTTTTACCTTTTTTTTTTTTTTTTTTTTTGCCAGCTATGGCCTTACGGAAACAGCTCGCACCACCGTTTTTGTATGAAGGAAGAGCTCGGATGCTGATTATTTAGGTACGTTAGATGTTGGTGCGAGTGGTGGGATATCAGTTAAAGCACTTTTTTCTTCACTTCACAAACATGCAGACTGTGTGTACACGATCCACCGGCAGGAATGCAGTAGCCTCCTCTCTGAGGAGACGTTCCGCATATCTCGACGCACTAAAGTCAACAGTACATACTGTACCCTTAAGGCTCTTCCACCTGTTTCACAACACTACACGTTTACTGCAAAGCCGCTCTCATCGGGTTGGGATGAATGCTTCACGTGTTTTAAAGAGGACTTATTATGCTTTTTGGTATTTCCTTTTCATATGCAGATGTACGTGGAAACTGTTACAGTGTTGGATGCTCGTATTAAACATAGCCAAAGTTTTCACATAACGAGATCAGTGCATGTAGAAGTAATCCCTGTGAGCCCAAAGCTCAGGCTTCAGACTGCTCGGTTTTCACCCACCTGCTGTTCAGACACTCTGTTTGCCAGAGGATGATTTGAGGGGGCTGCACTTAGGCCCAGTGTACAAACCTAAATAATTGTTTTGAACTGTGAATCGTGCAAAGCTGCTCAAGTCAATGCCAATAATTTTTTACAAAATTAGATCAATCGATCTAGAGAGAGAGAGAGATCTGCAATAAGCATAATAGGTCCTCTTTAAGTTCGATTTTTTTTTTTATTTGTCCCAGAAAGTGACTTTGGTACAATTCTGCAACCACATGTGGCTGCTAACAGCTAACAGCTGTTGCTTGGAAGCTGCAAAAGCCAGTAATAATCTCTCAGTGCAACTGCGTGACACCTGTCATGAGTTACGGCCCACATTCGTAACCGAAGCTGCAATTTTTGGATGTTTAATTGGCCGGCTGCCCAACTGTTTTTTTTCTCTTCTTTTTAATAATAAAATCTGAATGCTATGGAATTAGCAAAAGATGCATTGTGATGTTGTGTCATTCAGTTACTGCTGTAATATGGGTCGACATCCGGGGGGGAAGCTGGGGTACGGGGTGGTGCATTTGGGAGCAAAAGATGGCCAGTACTCCACCTGAATCACTGCAGTTCAGTAATAACGATTCATGCCTGAGGTGGATAAAGGTGCAGCTCACTCCTGTGAACAGTTAGGGAGGCTTGTGAAAAGTGCCGTAACCAAACTTTGGGGGGTGAACCGTCACAGTCCCTGAATGCTTTGGTACCATTCAACATGAATACACCAGTGGCCTTATCAAGGTAAGCTGGAGGACATGCTCCTCTGGTTACACCTGATAGCACTTACTGAGGTGATTTTTACCAGCAAGACCAATCAGAGAGTATGTTTGTTTTTTTTTCCTCCTCTTCTTTGTTTTTTGGGCTTTGGGAAAGCAACCCCCGTGTAGTAGGTAAAAGGGACTCGAAGGAGCGAGGGTGCAGTTCATATCCTGAGTAATTTATTGATGCAGACTGTCTGAAACCGTTGTCCCAATGTCAAAGTTAAAACAGTGAAGTGTCTAACATGGCATTGAAGTGTCTAATAAAAATCCCATTTTGCTATTATTACAAGTGTTGGGCCTGTTTTCTTGCTCATATAAAAAAAAAAGCACACACATAGGGAGGATGTTTCGACAATATCACAAACAGCTGAGTTAGCATTTAACGCTGCTCTCCTGTCACAGCGGTTATGGAGAAGCCATCAATTCAAATGGAGCATGCACAAAGACATGAAATCCAGAGTCCTTGAGCTTCAAAGTAGTCAAGTAGCCACGCACGCACGCACGCACGCACACACACACACACACACACACACACACACACAGAGAGAGAGAAAGCTAATCTTCCAACCAGGAATGTCTCTTGGCTCCTTGGAGCTGCAAAGACAGCAGGCTTTTTTTTTTTCCTTCTGCGGGCTGTTAAAAATATTTGCTATCGAGTCGAGTCTGACTGAAGGTCAGGATGTGCATTCCAGATGGACGTTTGTCACCAGATGATTGACGTGCCCCTGGCCGCGGCCTACACCAATCACACTCCGACCATTGTTGTGCTACAGCCTAGTGACAAGCAGCATGACAAACAGTCCCACCTGTGAGGACATTTGTCTTCTCGTGCAGTTTTACCTTCCAGACCGGCTGCTGACAGATGAGAGGAGCTAATTCACTGAAAACACACTGATACCTAACTGTTCTTCCATATGCCAGCTAAATAATCCTTCAATAAGATGTATTGGAGCATTTTTTATTAAGTTGTCCTCTTCTTTTAAAAGCCTGAGGAGCAGGGAGGGGGTGCATGAATACTTGTAAAATTTAAAAAGGCCACACTGGAAATCACATCACGCAACAATTTAAATTAAACTCAGAGATTCTCTCATTCATTTCCAAACTTTTCTTATATCTCGTCCTCGTGGCCGGGTCGCGCAACACTTCTGTGGTCCAGGAGTTGGAAACCGCTGCTCCAATAAACAAGATCAAAGCCGGAGTAAAAATGTGCACGGCCTTACCTCTGCTTGATCCAGTCATGCAGATCGGTTCAGCTGTGGGACTGGACCGCTGATATCACACAACCTCAGCAAACAAAATCAAAACCATCTGCTTAAATGAAAGAGCAGAAAATGAAGCTTCTTTGTGAAATCTGGTGTGCTGATCCCTTCAGTGAGTGTATCAGAGCACAAGTGATTTACATAGCCAAAATCAGCATGTTTACCAGTTTCATGACTTCTAATCAGGTCGATCACTTACTCTAATTCTGTTTGACTTGAATGTTTGTACATTGTGGAGAATGCAGTTGCTCAGAGCGTCCCACAACATACAACTGCCATAAGAGGAAAAGCTAGCATGGCTTTCTATAACTGCCTATCAGCACCGCTAATGTGCAGCACTTGACATCAAAACATGGGGATGTTAAGCAAGTGCAAAATTTCAGAGAAGCAGCCATTTTTTATGCAAACTACCCCGTTTTCAGAAACTCAACAAGTGAACTGGTTTATAAGCAGGTTTCTAGCCCATGAAGCCCATTCCTTCTTTCTCTCTTTACAAAATAAGCAGATAACAGATCTGGAGTGTTTGGTTGCTGTTCAGTCGAACTTCATTTGAGTTCCAAAGAGACACTGATACTAGTGAAGGAGGTCAACAAAAGGTTAAAAAAAAAAAGCCTTACACAAACCTATAAGAGAGACAGCAAAATGCTTAAGCAGTGGCCGAATCAAAAATCTGATCTATTCATAAATAAAAGATCTGAAGAGCCGGAGATGACAAAGTGCGTGATTTTGTTAATAAAAGGCTTCTACTGTTCTGGGATTCTACAAGAAAAAAAGGACAAAAAAAAGGCTTTTGCATGTGGATGAGGTCAGCTTTGCTGCAGCAGGATTGTAACAATGGTGAGATAGTGCTGTGTCTCTCTGGTGGGTCTTTAAAGCAGGTGGCTTAGTCCAATAGAGAGGAGAAAACGCTAAAATGACCATTAAACTATGCAGAGTTCCAGAGAGTCAAAGAAAGCCCCAAACCTCACTCGAAAGATACAAAGACCGTTTTTAATCACATAACTCATTCTCTCACAAACACGTGAAACATAAATGGTCCCAGTCACTGCCGACTACAATGACTGCGTTGTCCTAGGTGATACAGTGTTGCTTCATTTCAAAAAATTCTGTGGTGTTTTGAGTGCCTAATCAATAAGTATGAATGTGGCACTCTGGGTAATGCAGTCATCCCCGTGAGCGTCTCCTCTCTGCCTCATTTCAAAGGACTCAGCAGGATGCTGGATCCTCCATTTCCAGAGACGATTTCCCTGCTGTTCTGGTTCTCTCCATCAGGTCATGACTCAGGACAGTCACAGGTCGTGCTGCTATAGCAGAGTGCGGCGGACCTTCTCATAGGCTCCGAGGAAGATGAAACCGCCCACGCTGATGAAGGTCATCCTCGGTATGCTGCCAGCAAACAGACTGGAGAAAGGGGAGAGAGCAACATGTGCTTCTTAAAAAAAAGATATCTTTGCAGCATTTGTCAAAATTGCGGTACAGTAATGCATTTGAGACGCTACAAGACTATCTACAGCGCTTCTGTGCAGGATGAATGGAGTCCTCAATATAAAGAGCAAAATGTCAGTCCACTAATGTTCGCTTACTGTCTAACAACGTAAGATTGCCTTGTTCGTGACACCCTGTTTGTGAGCTAGAGTATGTTTTTTAAAAAAGAGAACACTTGGTGTTTTGTGCAGCACACTTCATCCGTATTTCAAGGGCGTGGTTAGAGGAAGGACTAGATTTTCTTACACTCAGACGTGTGATCAACTCTCATAAAAGTGTGCTGCAGCTTAAATGACTGCCATGAAAAAGCGCTGTGAAAGGAGGAGCCCGGAGCGTCTCGTGTCCAGCTCTGCATGGTGTTTGGGTGCAGAGGGGTCGATGAGAGCGCCTCAAACATGAGGCCATGTTAGTGAGCCACTTTCACAAAGAGCAAAGGCTGGGGCCCGTGTTACAGCGACCGAGGCTCAACGAGGAGCTGCTAACATTGGTGGTGGTCAAAGGATGTGATGGGCCATAAGAGTCTCCCAAGATACCCCCCACCTCCTGCTACACACAGCTGTTTTTGGGATTAGGCTTCAAGCCTCCACCCAAGTCCTCTCTGGAGCTCTCACTCCCCCCACCTACCTCCTTCTCGCTCTCTCTACTCTCTCTCTATGTGACTGATGGCCAGATGACATCTGCACATGTCTCTCTGCTGTCCATCCATCCATTTCTCTGTCTCTCCGCTCAGCGACGTCCCCCTCAGCTGGCTCACTTGTTTGGGGATTTCTCCTCTGACTCCTATTCGTGCTGCGTCATGCACTTCTAAGACACGTGCTCACTCGGTCCTGTCAGTTCATCCGGCTTTTTGTGTCCGTCTCTCCATTTATTTCCCCCCCCGCTTCACTCTGTCTGACTTTCTCGCAGTGCATTTGCCTACCAACACCTTCTGTCTGCCAATACGCCCCCACGCTCACAAGGTCTGGCCCAGTCCAAGCCAGATGAGAAGTATTGTGTGCTGGTGGATGTGTGCTTGTGCTCGCTTGTGTGTGTGTGTGTGTGTGTGTGTGTGTGTGTGTGTGTGTGTGTGTGTGTGTGTGCGCGCGCGCACGTGTTTGAAAAAGACAAAACTGTCGACGCATGCAACATGTCTGTCTCCATTCATCATCCGTGTGGGTGTGTTGGCACTTGTGTTCCTGTCCACTTTCATTTCTAGAGAAACTTTTGAAATATTGCAAAGTTTAATTTGGTTTTCATCAGCCTTAAAAATGCTTCTTGAATGCAAATACATCACACACACGCACAAATCAAAAGAGAAAGAAAATAATTCTGAAGAGCTGACAACTTCTGGGCAACCTGACCAGGCCGGTTTTGTGCTTAGGCATCACATTTTTAAGGTTTCAGGTTTTCATAGAGAAGAAATTAAAACAGGACTTCCAGCTAGCAACTGAGAGGTAAAGTATGCAGATTATTTTCCATATCACATTTCAGAACTTCACACCAGCTTCTGCTGCAGAGCCACCCAGTCCAAGATTTGCTATTACTCACTATTAGAGGAAAAAAAAAAGCTGTATTAATGACACAGCTACTGCGGCGCTCCGCTGTGCATTTACTATACTGATGTTAGCATTTAGCTCAAAGCTCTACTGTGCCTAACCATCGGCCCTGCATGTTCAAGTGGAACAGAAGATCTTCCTACAACAGTCTCTGTGTAAGCTCTGTCATCTTCCTTTCAGTGCCCTACATGAAGCTTCTATTTCTGGACACACACACACATAGTTAAGTGCAGCTCTTTTGAGAAATTTGAGATCAGAGGCCATGACAGACTTCCTACTTATGATATTTTCACGTTGTCCGTTGTAAAGTTATACAAGTGTCCAAGCATGCCAGGGATCTTCCAAACATCCCAACCATTCACACAACTCCACCTTTAAGAATGCTCCAGGCCTAGGTCGCCCGGTCTCAACAGACGGCTTAGCTTTGCATGGCTGGCTTTGATAAGTGTGTGAAACCGAGAGGAAGTTGGAAGTGTGAGAGACCTTATACAAGTGTGTTTATCCAAGCATGAACCGAACTGCTGCAAATAAACACGGGACATTAGTCAGAGGCTGTTGCCCTGCCCTTCGACGTGCTCTTTCCATCTCGGCACGGCTATCTATCACCATCTGCTGAAACAAAAGTCGCAGGCTTGCACCGGGGGAGTGCTGTGCATTGCTTACACCCTGATATCAAATACAATCCAAAGCTAATCAAAACCCACTGACAGAAGTAACAGAGGGCAGGTGGAGCGCCTAACGACAACACAGATCCCTGTGTATTCCACTCAACCTTCTCCATCATGTGATGGTCCGATAGCCGCGCTGCGAGGAATGAACTAATTTTAAACTCAGCGCTCATGTTTTGTCTCAGCTCTCTGCTGCCGTTACATTTCCTGTCTGGGATCAGGCCCACCTGTGGACGTCAGAGCAGAGCCGGAGCTCAAATATTCCCCCTGGGACTCCTCGACATCACGGCCTGGCCATTCACAGAGAGCCGTCATCCCCCTATTGTCGGCCAATCGCCTCTCCCGAGGAACCGGGCTAAATATAGTTTCAAAGCTCGGCAGGACAGTATGGAGGAACCGCCGTGAGCTCACGCAAAATGTTTTGGTTGCGGTGAAGAAATATGCCGGTGCTGCTTAAGAAGAGAGCGAGGGAGAAATCTTCAAATGTATCTGACAGCAAATTTCTGGCAGACAGAATGCGTTCCATGAAAAAAATAAAATAAAAATAGCCGTCCTCGGAAACTCTTTGAAAGGATAAATTTAAGAGGAAAGAGGACCGACTCTAACATGTTTGGGTCTTCAACAAATCTGAGGAAAATCAATCTTTTTTATGTCCTTCTAGCAGGGAGTGGGTGTAGAAAAGTGGACGATAGCTGCAGAGACAAAAACAGACTCGAGCACACTTTCCCTTAAAAAACACTAAATAATCAGTGTCTGGAAAACAAATTACTCATCTGTAGTCACCCTGTTTCCTCTGTGTTATCTTTATCTGTTATATAACTATAACTGCAGTGATGGTGGACATTTTTCATCTGAACAAATAGCACAAACCACTGAGCCTCTAACAAGCACTTTCTGTGTTGTGTGAGTCCAAAACTATAAAAAAAAGAAAGAAAAAGAATAAGTGACATTTTCTTTAATACTGTTCAGTTCTCGTGAGAACTAACAAGTTTGAGACGTGGCTGAGGAATTCTGGAAGACAGAGCGCTACATGTATTTGATAAATCCTTGGAAATAACTCCCTCTGTAGTCAACACCTGTGCTACAGGCTGAATTAACATGGCATTCTAGTAAACATGGTTTCTCCCCACTTGTTGCAGAAGGAAACAACAGTCTGTAAAATGCTATTTAATCACTTCTGTGTTTCCTCAGCGCAGCGCCTAAGAAAAGTTTGACTCCAAAAGAAGAAGACAGACACCTTTTCCCAGAAATCCTATCTAAAGCAAGAATGTTCTGGAGTCCTCGAGATATTTACGAGACAAAAACAGGGACAGGCTTAAATGATGGGCGGACAGCTGCTCATCATTGTGTCTTTGCAGCACAGCTTTACTGTTTCCTGCAACACAGCACGACTCCGTTCATGCTGTGTTGCAGGACCAATAACAGTAAAGTACAATTGCACTTTACCACAGGTTTCTGTGTGTGAGGTGAGAGCGTGTTACTTATTTGCTTTTCTTCTATTCTGGTTTGCACAAGGAGCCAATCAGAGAGCCTCGAGGACATGTTGCCCATTAGTGTTTATTTTGACATGACTCATAGCCGTGTTTGGTTATCCTGCAGGTTAGTGGGGTAGGCCAGTGAGCTGCACTGCTCTCTCCTAACCCGGGCTCTCTGGGGCATGGCACACACATGGAAGCACTTTAGAGCTTCACTACACAGCAATTGGGCCTATTACCATAATTACAGCTTTAAAGCCCCAGCAATCTGTATCAGGCATGCACCAGTGCAACCACCGGGCCACCGGGCCAAAACAGACCCCCCCATTCCTCCCTTTGTACTTAAAAAAAAACTTTTTAAACACTCTCCTTTGTTTCTGCATTTAATGTGTCTCTTAGCTACTCTCTTTGTTCTCATTCTTCACCTTCTCTGGTTACATCGCATCATGAAGGAGAAAAAAAAAGTGTTTGTCATTTTAAGCTCATGGTCCTTGTTCTCTGGGTGCAGCTGAGACACAGCTAAGCCCAGGATGATGATACAATGAGTAGAAGGAGAAGAAGAGGGAGACAAAAAAAAGATTTCCATGTGCTGCAGAGTTGGAGGCTGTAAACAGTTCTCCTGTGCTCCAGCAGGGACAGTGGGACTTGTAGTTAGGGTTTTTCCACGGGGGCCTGCCAACTATCAGCTCACTGAGATTTAATCAAGTCTCAGACGTGATCTTTATTAAAAATGATGCCCAGAGTGTTACCAATGTTTGAAAGAGGTTTTTAGGGAATCACCCTTGGCTCTGATTGGATTCCAGGACTGTGTCTGCTAAAAACAAACACAAAATTTGCCTGTGTGTGCGTGTGTTTGCGAGTCAGGGAGGGTGGAGAGCATTATCCTACTAGCGTTTGGCCCAGCCCCAAACCAAATCTGCTGCGAGCACTACGCCGGGGTGCATCCCGATTAAGCGATGGCAGCCTGTACACAAGCAGGCCTATTACTCACCGGGACTGAGGGTTTGTTTTAGTGCTGGCGGCCCTCTGTGGACCCCATTAGACCTGGCCTTTTGTCCAGTGCGCATCATAAACACATCAAAACACTTAAATAAACCCTTTCACTTGGCCCCTCGTAACACCTTAATCAATAAGGCGCTGCAGCAAGTCGTCAGGAAAAGCTTTTATACAGCTCATTTTTCAGCCGTGGCTGTAAATTCACGCTCCCTGGAGGAACCGCTCTATCAAACTTGATTACGCGAGGGATCGGGAGCCGGGTTAAATCAAATCATGTAAAATACGAGCTTTCTAAAGTGGCCTGGGATAAAATGGTTTGTGTAAAGAGGCTGTTTGGTTTTAAACAATCACAAGGGTCTTTGAATGTTTCACCAAAATCAAGATACACACACACACACACACACACACACAAACACACACTCACCCTGCAATGCCCCTACTCCTCCACACATCGTAGAGCACCAGTGGGATGTTGCCGCTCGCTGTGGTTGAGCCGGCCTGCAGAGAGGGAGAGAGAGGGAGAGTGAGTGAGTGAGACAGAAAGAGGGACCTGGAGAGCACAAATAGAGGTGCGATGACTGATAAATTGTCTCCCGTGCTTCCTGCTCCTCAGACAGACACCCTGTTTAGTCTTTCTTAGCCCAGCTTCCTCCAGCCTCCCCTTCCCCCCTCTTTCTGCTAATGGACAGCTGTGTCAGCGCAGGTGTCACCTCCAGCACCCGCTCAGAAACACACCCAACCAGCTGCCCACCCAAAAAAAACACACTCAACAAGTTCTCCTTGTCTCCCTCTCCTCCTGCCAGTCCGGTCGTTTTATTTATACTAAACGGATTAGCTGGCCAGAGAGTTTTGAATCCATCAGCGTGGAGCGTCACGGGTATGAGAGCGGCACGATAAGGCCACATTGGGTTAAGTGATGGTGGGTGGCTTCAGTTTAAAAGGAAGGAAGATAAAAATGGAAGAGGCAGTTGTGAGATTCGAATAAGCAGGAGGGAGCTGAGCACAGGCTTGAGGAGTTTGTGTGTTGGTGTGCGCACAGCGATCTATGCTGCAGCTTGTTGAACATGTAGGAAACAGTCTGCAGCATCCGCTGTAAATCTAGAGTAGGATTCATGCTTCTTTTCTTCACGGAAATGGGAAAAACACCCCTATTTCTTGTGTTTCTGTTGGAGACAGGTGGTTGAGAAATGAATCCACCACCGCCCCCTCCTCTTCTGGCCTGACAAGTTTTCTTTTCCTTTACTGCTGTGGAATGGTGGAACGAGGGAATGGAGGAACAGGGTGTCCAAAACACACACACACACACACACACACACACACACACACACACACACACACACACACACACACACACACACACACACTCCCTGTCTAACTTATGCTGACATACAAAAATATCTTTATGCATCTCAGTTTATGAGTTTCTTCTCCCGATTCGTGTTTTTTTTGTTGTCCAAATATAAGATTTAAAAGTGCTTCTTGATGTGTTTTTCTGGGTTTTCTGGCATCCACTATGCTTCCTGTGAAAAGTCTGAACAGTAACGGCTGCTCTATAAAGTGTTGCACTGGCTCCTGTCTTTGCCACAGTTGGTTTCAGTGGATATTAGTAAACATGACACTGATGGCAGCACTGTGATGAACAGGCAGAAATCTCCGACTCTAAGAAGACCAGTGTTGTGCGGTAGCAGCATAGGAGGTATGAGGCAGCTCTGTGGTACAACAGGCACGCTGCCACTGCTGCAGGCAGTCCTGTCCTGGAGGGGCTTTGCTCCTCCAGCTGTGCCCTGGATGTCGGCCTGCCTGGGTCTCGGTTGCGCTAGGCTGCATACTGTACAACGCCAGTCTTTCATTCTGTGTCCTGTGGGAAGAAAACTGATGTGACAAGTTCCAACACCCAGTTTCCCCCCATAGCCCGGATCTAAAGCGTCCACAGTCAACACGAGCCCTGCTCTGTCTGTCTTTCTTCAACGCTCCTGCCTGGACTTGTCACCCACAAGGAGCCAACCGAGCGACACCAAACCTGAGCCCCTAAAAATGAGAGTTTAAGATCACTTGAAAATGTATGTTGCATAGTTGGATCTTAACAAGGTTCCAAGTAGAGCTTCAACATGCAACAAGAAAAAATGGGAGTGAGACAAAACATTTTTTGAAAACAACGCTTAAACTGGAACAGGTTGTTTTACAGCTGATCAAAAGTTTAGGACCAAACCCGCCCTTAGTCATGAGGGATGCTCTCTATAACATCTGGACATAGCCAGCGGCCGTTTGACGCCCCTGCACCTCCTGAAGCTCTGTTGTTCCACTGAAGGAAAAAACACCCCAGACCGTTATGGCGCCCCCTCCGCTGTGGCACATAGAAAACATCTCTGCTTGTCATGTCAGTAACATTGGAAACCATCAAGGTTACATTTTTCTCATCAGAGAATAAAACTTTCTTCCACCTTTTATTGTCCCATGTTTGGTGCTCGCTTGCAAAGTCCAAAAGTCAGCTCTGTGGCATTCAAGGAGATTTGTTTTTGAAGCCCTTCAGTTTCAGATGCCGTCTGATGGTTATGGGGCCTTAATTTGGCTCGAGGATCGTCCGGTGTCTTGATTGACAGCCAATTGGATCCTCTGGCTCAGTGCTGGTGAAATTTTTTTGGGTCTTCCACTTGACTTCTTCGTTCCATAACCCCCAGGATCATTTAAGAAATTCCAAATAACTGTCTTACTGTGTCCCACCTCAGCAGTGACGGCGCGCTGCGAGAGACCTTGCTTATGCAGTTCAACCCAACCACGTTCAAAAAGGGAACGTTTTTTTGCCTTTGCCATCAGAACGTCATGACAGTGTGACTACCTGACAGAAAATGACAATGAATCCACATTTTTGCACAGATTTGGCCTTTTAAATGCATGTGGTCCTAAACCTGTGATCAGCTGTAAAACAGCCTGTTTCAGTTTAAGTGTTGTTTTCAATAAACTGCATGTTAAAAAAAAAAAAAAGTTGTATCTCACTCCCATTTCTTCTTGTTGCATGTTGAAGCTCTACTTGGAAGCCACCATGCAAAATATAGCTTTTTGCAGTTTTTCAAGTGGTCTTGAAATAATTTATAATTTTCACAAAAAATAGTTTACAATTTCATTTTCAGCACCACTTTAAGAACTATCGGGACCACTGGTTGCTAATTTGGCTGACAGGAAATACATCACAGCCATTAAATATGATGTTTTTCTGGGGGGGTTTTCAGTAATTTAAAAAAAAAAATGCCAAAGATTTGTTGTTTCCAGGTTGGTGAATATAAACTCAATATCACAGCTTTAAACTGTTAATCATAAATAGACATTTATTGGCATTATTATCACTTTCTCCTAACTCCTAAACATAATGATTTGAGGTTACTGGAGAAAAAAAATCTGCAGCTTAGCTTAGCGATTGATGTTCATGAAAATTGAAAATCCAGTATCTCAAATTATTAGAATTTTTCATTTAAAGTTTGACTAAATTACAATTCAACAGTATTTATACTCAAAGGTAGTTCAGTGCACGCCGCCACGATTGGAAAGCCTGCTGACCTAACCGTTGTCCAGATGATTATGATGATCACTGACACCCTCCATGTGTAGGATGTTAGTAGAGTGCTGTGCTGAAGAATAAAAAGCAAGTGGACTGGAAGGGGAAAGTGTGGCAGGAACAAGCACAAGCTTCAACAACCACTGCTGCTCAGCGGCCCAAAGTCTTATTTTCAGATCAAAGCACATTTTTCCTTTACTGAAAAACAAAGGTCCTGGAGTCTGGAGGAAGCATGCAGAGGCACAGAATCCAAGGTGTTTGAAGTCCAACGATTCATGCAGACTTTTCACTTCAAATTAATATTAATTCTACAGCACCAAATTACAACAACCGTTACCTCCAGGTGCTTTATATTGTAAGGTAAGGACTCTAAAATAATACAGAAAAAACCCTAAAGATCAGATTAGCCCCTGTGAGCAAGCACTTGGCGACAGTGGGAAGGAAAAACTCCCTTTGAACAGGAAGAAACCCTCCAGCAGAAGCAGCTTCAGGGAGGCCATCCGCCACAACCAGTTGAGCGTGAGAGGAGAAAGACAAGACAAAAGACACACTGTATAAGAGAGCCGGAGATTAATAATCACTCATTTCTGAGATATTGAGTTTCTGATTGTCATGAACTGCAAGCCATCATCCTAAAATTTAAAACAAAAAAGGCTTGAAGTTATTTCACTTTACATGTCATGAATATAGCATATATGAAAGCTTACATTTTTTGAGTTCAATTACAAAAAATGAAAGTCTGAGATGCACACATTTAATCCTCCTTGTAGTAAAGTGGATGTGGACAGACTTTAAACAGGAAGTAGAAGCGCTTTAAACGGCATAGCAGCACATTCTCGTTTCACTCTCCTTTTCTCACCTGTGGCGCCTTTAGTGAATCAAAGACTTGGCCTTATAAAGTTATAACTGAAACTCGATGCAGGCCAAGTCCTCTGCTGGTGGTTAAATTACAGCAGCTGTGTTTCAGATAATGTTTACAGGAAGCTTCTGTAACACAGTGTTCCACCTACAGCCAACGGCTTCTCACCAGAGATCAAGACTGTCGGAGTCTTATGTTAATTCCAGTGTCTCATTAGTTAGGACGGGGTGGGAATGGAACACTGTGTCTTCTCCAAGGACAGTGTAAGTGTGCACGTGTGTGTGTGTGTGTGTGTGTGTGTGTGTGTGTCTGTGGGGGGCCGATTGAGGTTACTCTGAACTCACTACCCTTTATACACACAAACACACACACACACACACACACAGGACAAAGTGAGGGAAGCCAGACATACAGTTAGAGCGAGCCAGAAGAGAAAAAAGGTGGCTTGGAGAGGGAGGAAGAGGAGGATTCGCAGAACACGAGGATTTTGGGGGGGACGCCTTGGAAGACGGACATAGTAGGAGAGTTAACCGGAGGGACAATGGGCCTCTGCTTCACCTCTCAGTGACAAGCAGCCTTGGGATGGAAATTCTCCTGAAGTAGTAACATGTCCGCACTCTTAACACTAACCATTCGCACAAACAGCGTGTTCCCGAAATGGTCCATATTCCAGGTGAGGTGATATATGTGCACACAGGTGTCACTAATGTCCCGGCGCTACCTCGGCCTGCTCCGGTCCTGCATGCTGACACTGTCAAAACGTGCTCACGACCACTGCGGGGGTCGCTCAGCTCCCCGCCTGCGAGGCATCACCTGACAGCAGTGTTTATGAATTCGCTGCCAGAGGAGGCGTTGTGCTGTGTGGCCGTGTTTAAAGTGTGTATACCTTTGCGAGCATGATCCTGGTCTTTGCCACGTCAAGAGGAGTGGTAACAAGCGCGGCTACTGCACCTACAGAAAGACACACAAACGCGCTCAGCAAAGTGAAAACATAAGAGGCCTTTACTCTATGCTCTCAGAACAGACTTTAAATATTAAAAATAAACCCATAAAAGAGACCAATTACTTAACCACAGTTACAGTAATGTATTAATTCAGCAATAAACACAAGAACTATTGGCCCTCAACTCCATTAAGTTCATAAAATCATAATATTCCAAGTCCCAGACCTTCCCCTGTTATTAGACCACAAAAACCAGAGACGCGCTTCTATTCCCAGCACCCCCTTTTCTACAGCTTCGTCCAGCCTACGTCTTCCCCTGAGCTATAAACACACACACACACACCTGATTACATGCACATGCATGCAAAAAAAAGCCACGCAGACCCCCTAAAACACACACTCACTCCTGTGAGCTTTATAGAGACGTTCCACCCCAAATTCCCTCCCAACACTCCAAGTTGGAAGCTGGATAGGCAGCAAAATCCAGAGCAGCCTCCAGTGAGCAGAAGAGTGTGTATAACTGAGAAAGTGTGTGTTACGTGTGTGTCGCCCTGACACAAACATAGCAACTGTTCTTGGTAAACATATCTATATGGGCCACTGAGGAGCAATGTGACTGTAAGTGAGGTGGAGCTGCAGGAAAACCGCGTTAGGGTTTAGAGTTAATAGCTAATTATAATAGATGGCTTTTGTTCTCTGCTGTGGGAGGGGGATAAGTTCAAGAATAAAACAGTACAGCTGTCTTACTGTGGCATGCTTTACTACGATCATCCCAATAAATAATCTCACATGTCTAGCGCTCAATTAAATAATCTACACTTGGTAAGTGGGGGACGTGAAGGTGATGAAGGTGACTGATATGATGGTGTCTACACAGGCTGAAAGCTGCCATAAATCAACGCAGGATACTCATAGAGATATCTGGGATGATTAAACACGCATGCGTGAGCATTTCCAGCGTCAAGCAGATTATGTATGAGTGAGAGAGAGTGAGTGTGAAGCGCAATGTTAGGGGAAGTGACTGAAACTTGAGGATCCCTCTTGGACAGCAGCTTGGTCACGTAGGGACGTGAACTTGACTCCTACCCTGGACCCACAGCACCCTGCCCCCCCGATCCTTCACCCCACATTGTTCTCTCTACAAATACATATTCTCAAACCAATGACCAGGCCGCCTGACTGCTTAAATACTCAAATACTATTTGCATATAGTGAACAGTGCAGTCTTGATCCACTGATTTTGTATTATTTCATGAGGAACTAACGAAACAAGGAATTAGGTGCAGCAATTTGACATCATTCACAATTACTAGCTGCACAAGAGGTTCAAGCCAGCTCGTGCAGAAATCCTTCAATAAATCCAAACGGGGTTTCCTCTTTAAAATGACACCCACTGTCACACTTGTTTCTTTTGAAGCATCTCTATCTACAATCTTCCTTTCACTGAGACCACAGCCCAGATGGGGGATGGCTAAAGGCCACGTCCCAATTCCTCAGGGTGCTGTGTTGTGTGTTTTCTCTAAATCAGTCACACTTCAATCTCAGCATCACGCCCCCAGATCACCTAACCTCCATCTTCCTGTCCTGTCTGGCATGCTGTAGCATTTTAAGAGTTATGGACTGAAAGCTGTAAAAGTCCAATAAATGCTCCACAGACTGAACTACAGAATTGTTCTTTTGCTGAAATATGTCTTTACATTCAGGTTTTAATTTTTTTATCTCAAAAAATGCAAGACTGGGTGGAAAGACAGATGTTGCTGCAGATTTTCTTCCATGAAGGACAGCGCTGCCGCTTTAAATGGCCCCGGGTCGAGATTTCTCTCTCTGGTTACACTGAAACTCCAAGTACGACAAGTCACTATAATAAATACAAATAATAAACAAACAAGCAAAACTCTTTAAAATGATAACAGAGAATCAGTTTTACAAACTCTATTTAGTATAAGCCTGTCGTGTTTCAAAGTTCCATTTATTCTCCAAATGAATTGAAACCCTACATTTAATTACAACTAGTACAAAAACAACATGCAGTAAAATGTATTACCTCCTGAAAATGTTTTGTTTAGTTTAATTTTGTAAAATCTTTGTAAAAAAACAAACCAAAAGAATTTCCCAGATCTGGGATAAAGAAGGTGCATCCGTACCTCATTTATTTAAAAAAAAAAATTCTCATTGTGAATTTTGTTCTAATAAACTGTCTAATCTCTTTCTCCCTTTCTTAAAGCAGCTTAGGCTCCAGTGCCCAGGATGTCACAGCGGTGCAGGGGCGCGTGGCCAGAAACGGCTCCATCTCATGCTTCCTGTCCTTTCCTCTGGTTGTCTGTATATCCCATTCACCCAGATCAAGACAGAACAATAAAGTCTGCAGTGGAATAATAGTCACTAGCTGAATGAGCCGACAACTGTGATAATGTGACTTTTCTGTTGTGGAAACAATCCAGGATCAATGCACCGAGGACTGCCAGTTTAATGCCATCTGTGTGTAAGAAAAATACTGGAATTCATTTTCTCATTTTCTCCTTAGTCGTCTTTAGCAAATCCCGGGTGGAGGAGAGAATGGGATTTGTCTGCAGAGCTCACACTTGAGAAACCTTGCAATAATGTGGTTTTGGGTAAACTTGTGCTGCCCTCCTGCCCATCTATTCACCTATCCTATCTAACATCCATCTGTCCATCCATCCATCCATCCCAACCCCTTTCCCTCCCCTCCTCCCTCTCTGCCTCTTTCCCAGCACAGCATATAATCCCCTGCACCTGCAACAGCTCCGCACACTGCTGACTGCCAAGAGTAGAGCGTGTGACCTTGCCTCGACGACCACAGAGTCTGGGAGAAAGAGAAGAAATGTCAAGAGAGAGGGTTGCAGATAGAGGAGGATGATGAAAGAGAAAGAAAATGGGGGAAGAGAGAGAGAGAGAGAGACACTGCAGTTAGTGGGACTATCAGACACATTGAAAACATATTGTGAACCTTGGTCTGGTCTGGGGTTTAGAGCCCACAGCTGGGAAATGAGCTGTCCAGCTATTTTTGTGTTGCCTTTTCTCCCCAGTGATGTCATGCTACTTGTTTCCCAAGACATGGTGTGGGATAAGAGGGAGGCAAGAGAATATACTTAGTACAACAGGTCATCTCATACTCAGATATTCAGTATAATTATTAAATTATATTAGGATATACTGACACTTTAGTAGTTTTACACCAGGAGCTCAAAATCAATGTACTGACCAAGCAGCTGTGTCAGTAAACCCCTACTTAAATGCTTCTTTACATATTTCATGGAACATCACAGTAGCAGATTTATTCTTAATGAAAAGATGGTTAGAAGTGTTTCACTATTGTCTTTGATTTCTAAATTTTTTATTTAAAATCAAACCGCTTATAAAGGTATTACTAACATACTAACACATAGTGGGGAGGATTCTAAATCCTCTAATTAGCACTAAATACTAAGTACAGTTAAAGGTGCTACAGCTTACAGCCTCAAGCTGTACTTAGCATTTAGCACTAATTAGCAAATGTTTAAGCTAACAGTATGTTATTAGCCTGCTAGAACACTATATTTGCTAAATGGCTTTAAATCTCTACAAGTGTTCATCTCAGACAAATGACTTTATAATTTATTTATTTTGTGGCCAATATACTCATTAAAGCTTTCTTTATATAAATGTTCTGTTGAATATTGGTATGCAAAATGTTGATGTTGTTGGTAAAACTGTCCAAGGCACTAGGCCTGCGGTTCTTTTTCAAATTTCAAAGTCGGTCAAGGAATTTTGGTGACTGTTACGTCTCCACATATAGTGAATGTGAAACAAATGCAAAATACCCCACAAAAACAAAATAAAAAAACAACACCTTAATTAGGTTGTTATTAAGGTGTGGCTAACTCATAACCAACAACAGCCTTAGCAACGCTATATGATACTAAACACAAAAGCTTGCATGAACTTCACAATATCCAACATAAACATTTAAAAAATTGAATTAAATTAAAATGAAAACCCACAAGTATCTCATACAGTAAGAATGGATAAAAATCCCCCCCAAAAGAACTGAGTGACTCACCAGCCAAAAAAAAGCCTCAGTAGGTTTTTTTCTGAAGCAGATGTTAAAAAAACTGACCATGACAGTCCCTAAACTTTTCTTTTTTTTGTTGTAGTATTTGCAAATACCAAAGAAATGTTGAATCTTTAACTTTATGTTTTTTTTAATATTTACTCAGCAATGAGGAAACTTTTGCATGCAACAACAGTTTATGTAATTAAACTAGATTTTTTGTGTGATTGGAGCTATATTTATTCTTCCCCTTAAATATCCTAAAAGATTTGAAAATTATTTTAGCGTTGCAATTTTACAGACCGAACTACACGACAAAAAGCAGCCCAGAATTGTATCAATAGAATATATTGTTTATATTATATAGATAAGTGTATTTTCCAAGTACTTACTGTGTATAAAAACTCTCACAGTTAAGAGTGGCTACTGAGTGAAACCACCTGATGTTTCTGTTTTAAGATTAAAGTCAGGATGAGAAGGGAGGATGTCTCTTTTTCTGCCCTCACCACTTTTGGCAAAATGGCGAGGAGCCCAACTCTGCAAGGTTAGCCTGCGTATAAAATACATGTGGACAGCTGGGCTGCTTCGGGTGCTGCAAGTAATGATTACTTCTCAGTGAGAGCAATTGAGCAACAGCAATTGCTCTCATATTTTCTTTGTCTATTCACTCCTTCACAAGTTGAATCTGTTTCATGTTAACTCATTCTACTCTTTTTCTCGCACACGTGTGCACACACAAACAAGTAAACACAAAGAGAAAGATAGAAGGAAGAAGCAAAGGCAGAGGCCGTGGATGAGCTCAGGATATGTCATGTGTATTTCATTAGAGGGCAGATTAAAAAGGAGATTTTGTTTTCCACATCAAAGGCCTCACGCTGGGGGATTCCTCTGTTTCTCTCCTATTCCGACTCTCCCCCTCCCTTACTGCCCGTTTCATGAATAAATAATAAGGAGTAAACCTGGGAAAACAAACTTTTTGACCTCTGAACCCTTGTGTCAGGATCAGCCTTTGCACCTGGTTGCCTTCCCACAGGAAAGTGGGCGGTGGGTCTGTGTATATCACGTGTATGTTCGAATTTCTGTCCTGGGAAACGTCCTTTAGTAAAGATGCAATGCTGTGAAAAAGTCTTGAGCCATCCCTCTTTTAAAAAACCCCAATATATCTTATTAGGAAAATGGTAAATAGGTGCAGGGGTTAATACATGTGCAAAACAGAAGTGGAAACACAGTATATAGTGTAGCAAGCTTGAAAGTCAATATGACCACCTTTAATTTTCAACACAGCTTTCCTCTAATTTCCTTAAGTAGCCTTCAGGAATAGTTCATCAAGGCTGAAGGACATTTAAAGCTCTTTTTTGGATGTTATATGCATTTTGTTCCGTCACCAACCCACGGGCCGGTCCGTGAGTCGTTTGGTACCAGCTACCAGTTGAGGCTTGGGTGTGAAATTTATGGTTTTCAGGGTTTTTATCATTAACTCGGCTTCCCTGGGTCTTTTCCCGTGTTGTAGTTGTGTGTCTTATTTTGAAAGAAATATTTACGCCTTACCATAGCGACCAGACAGCATTAAGGGGCAGACAGGAGGATGTTACTCTCAATGTTGTTGGCTCATTTCAGAAGGACGCTGCTAATAAAGTTACACAATTACACAGTGAATTTGCGTTTATTATTATATTTACAAAATACCAGTTTTTGTCTTGTTCATTTTATTTTGTTGTACAGTGGTCCCTCGCTATAACTTTTTTTTGGTGCAATTTTGCATGATTTCGTTTTTCTTACAGCGCATTGTATTCCGTTTCCTGATTGGCTGTAGACCGTTGTCAATCACTGTCAATCTCGTGCCGTGTCTCCTTTACAGTACAGAATGCTTCAGCTCGTCAAATTTACATAAATTGTCGATCGCTAGCAGTGTGACTCTGAAGTGTTACATTATATGTTTGTAAGTTGTTTCCCCAACAAACACAACAATGTCGACGAAACGTTTTGCACCCTAAGGCAACTGCGTGTGCCTTTGGTTTCATTCTATAACACTGGACTTATTTTTCTACGAAGGTTTGAACATTGAAAGCGTTTAAACAAGAGAGAAAAGTGTGAAAATGTTCCTGCCTTTCTGAGAAAAGTGTCTAAAGTGTGTAGTGAGGGGTTTTACAGCCTTAAAACCAATATTCCCTCTAAGCTGCGCGCGTGTGCAATTGCGCACTGCTGGCACGGTCTCTGCGCACAGAAAATCTGCTTTGCGCACAAAAAAAAAAAATCCAACCTGAAATGACATTAAAATTAAAACTTTAACAGTTCTGTTTTGCAGTGTTAGTCAGTAAGTGACTATGGGATTAGAACGATACCACCTTATCCCATAGTCCAGCCAATAATGCGATTCACATCCGTATATACGCAGCTAATCAACGTCATTGACAGGCTAGGACAGCGTCCTTATGTGCAGACACCGGTGTTTCAGCTAGCAAAGCGGCGTGCCTGATATGGAGTGAAGCCACGTCAATGACAACGTGTACAACCATTGGAGATGTTGTTTATATTTACTGTTTTATAAGGAAAACGCTCAAAGCACTCTCCGCCTGTGAGCAAAAACAAAACCAAAAAAAAATCCCACCCTTTCCTATTGGTGGAAAAATGTATCATGTTGACCAATCAAAAAAATGATATGGCAACATGGCATTTAGTTGTTTAGGAAGGGGGAAGTTTTAGGAGTGACGGCAGTGGTTTGAGATGTGAGAGATTTGCAACGTTTAGCGCAAATCTTGTGTAGTTAGCGTGTAGTGTAGTCAATAGTTTTGTTGTGTGTGTCAGAACAAGCTGATTGTTCTGTAAATAGTTTGAAATGTTTATTTAAAAACACTGCCTTGGCTGCATTTTTAGGTAAACAGCTGCAAAAAACTTTGTTGTTTGCATAACTCAGTTAACTATATAATGAATTACCCAACATTGGTCATTATAGTGCGATCCTCTATGCTGTTGCATGCTGGCACGTTCAGTGAGAGACTGAGATTACCGAAAAGCACCACTGAACGACACAGGAAATCTTTCCTGCCTGTGGCCATCTCCCTGTACAACGCATCCACTTAACACACTGTTTGCTGCTATAACTACACATGTTTCTTGTTCAGCTATTTATTTATGAGTGACTTATGTATGTATGTATGTATGTATGTATATATATATATATATTGTACTATTCTTAGTTAGTGTATTGTCTGTCTTGTCTTAATGTTGGTTTATAATGGAGCACTGTAACAAAAAATAATTTCCCCCAGGGATCAATAAAGTATTCTGATTCTGATATACTGTGTTTTGCAGACAGAGAGTTACAGGACTCTCTCCAAGACCACAGACTCCTAATACAAGTCAGAGCTTTATTTAAAAAAAGAAAAAAAGAAAAAAAAAAAGTTGTGTTTATAAATTGGAGTTCAAGTTATTTTTAGTTCCAATAGTGTTAACATGCTGCACAGGTCAAGAACAAGATTCTTTTTTAAAATTTTCATTGTAAGTGGGCTAAAGCACTTAATTAAAAGTAGTCTAACATAAATGCTGTAATTTGATTATTTTAATAAACCATGTAACTTTGATGGATTCGATGCTGGCGTGACCACAGTGCACACGTCTAATGTTGCTCACAGCGGTCCAAGAGACCGCTCAGGGAATTTGTGTGTTCGCTCCGACACATGAAAAATTAGAGGGAACATTGCTTAAAAAATCTACAATAATTGTATAAATTAAAGCTGGCTACTTCGCGGATTTCACCTATCGCAGGTTATTTTTTAGAAAGTAACACCCACCCACGATAAACGAGGGACCACTGTATTTACCTGCGACACCTTAAAGGCCGGTCCATGAAAACACTGTCTGCCATTAAACCAGTCCGTGGCTCAAAAAAAGATTGGGGACCGCTGAACTAGATGATTGGAGTCCCAAACCATGACAAAGCCTCCACCAAGCTTTATAGACAGCTGTAGAGACTCACTGCTGTAGCTTTCTCCTGACCTCCTCTGTCCACATATCTGATGATCATCTGATTTCAGTTTCAGCAGCAGTAGATGGATCAACTGAATTTTCTTAACGACACGTTTTACACCACGCTGACATATATAAAGCTTTCAGCTAATAGCTCTTTTGGAACCTTCTTGTTGGAGCAAAAATACTTATTTTTTGGCTGTGAAACTTATTTTTGTTATTTTTATAGACTGGTTCTTTGCTAAGTTATCTGTTATATGTAGACAACACTGGTTCATCCCTCGAAACTCAAGGAATGGAGAACTATTGCTCAAGACACTTTAAAGAACAGAAGAAAGCATAGCTCCTTGGAAGCAAAATATTAGTAAGGAGGAGAAATGACTCCAGATTTTTTTTTTTTTTTTTTAAACAGTGCTATATCTCACTGGCTCGTTTTGAGCTTCCATCATGCCTTTGACTCCACATTCCCTGGATTTTTTGTGGGTCTAAGTTGGTGTTCAATCATAACCTAAAAGTGTTACACCCTCCTGTTTTGCTAATGTTATTTTTGAGGTCAGAACAGATGGAGCAAACTGTGCACTTTATTCTGCAGATGCTGTTGGGAAAACAACTGCGGGAAAACCAAAATATTGTGAAATTAATGTGTGAAAGAACCGTGAGAATTATTCACATGGATATTGAAATCTGGCGTGGAGAAGCTTTAAATCTCAGTGTAGTGACCGATTCCCTCATGATTTACTCCCTGACTACTTGTGTCTGCAAAATGCTGCCTCTGTGATATGCAGATATTTAGATGCTTGGCCATTTTACGACGAGACAACAGCACTGGGTCGTGGGTTTTCTTCATTTGGCTCTCTTTTCTTCCCTCCTTCTCTCTGACAGCTGTGCTGCCTCCATGTGAAATTAAAAAGGAAAAAAAAAAAAGCCATAACGCAGCACATTACTATGCCGTGAAGCAGATGGGAAACCATGCCACACACATGCACTGTCTCAAATTCCTTCGGTTTAGCATTTTTTAAAAGTATATCACATTATTTTTGTTGGAGAAATCCTCTTGAACATCCCTGTGGTCACTGAAGAAACAGCAGTAAAAACTTGCTTGCCTCTAAGCAATTGCTTTTTGGGTTTTTATTTTCATCTGTTTTCTTGGCTAGTCTGCCATTAGAACTCAAAAACGGCTCGAGAGGAGAGGTCCAGATTCCAGCAGTTCATTTCTCCACCAACGGATGTGTCCAGATGGCCTGGAGAGAGGAGGCCTTTGACTGAGGGACAAAGAGACACTTGTGAACGACAAAATCTAACTCCCGCAAATGCACAGACACACAGAAACGCATACACACACACAGCTGTGCGCCGTATTGTTCGCCTTCGCTCGGCCGTTAGCTCCCAACATTGATGGAATGTTTGACTGGCCGCCTCTCGCACCCTTGAGACATGATGTCACTCCAACAAAACGCCATCTTTTCAGAGAGAAATGGCTTTTTATCTGTGAAACGCGAGGGGAGAGCAGCGACATGGGGCAGAAAAAGACATTAAGGACGAGAGGAAGCAAGAAAAAGCTAGAGGAAGAGCAACACGGCTATTCTCAGAGCTCGTGATAAATCGAAAGGCTGGTTTGATGACAGTCGTGACAAGCCATTAAACCGGGGTGCAAAGTCCCATTTTGGCCTGCCACAATGATACAGGAGAATGCAGAGGGTGAGCGTGCTGTAAATGTGTGAGTTTTGACTGTACAGTGGATTTATCCTCGACATAATTTTCACTGGAAATGATGCTACTCTGATAAAATAGATTAGCAATAAAGATGCAAAAGGGAATAAAATAAGAGATAGATGCATACCTTTAAATATTCCCAAAGCGGAAACTGAACCAGAGAGAATGGGATCTGAAAAAAAGAAAGAAGGCAGAGTGTTAATCATCGTCATTATGTCAGCATTAGTTTTTCATTTTCTTTAGGTTCAGGTTTCATCTTTAACCTCTAATCTCTTACACTTGTCATTCCTGCCACCTTTCTCTATTTCCTCTAACTCGTCTGACTGCTCCCTTGTTCCTTCTCAGTGCTGATGATTAATGAATGAGACGGGCTGTGGTCTGGCAGTCCTGACAGACGGATGGATGGATGCATAGATGGAGCAAAGTTGGAGAGAGGAATAGAGGGATGAGGGGATGGTGGGAGTGTGTGTGTTGCTGCTGGAAAGACTAAATCGGCTCAGGCAGGAAGTTACAGTGGAAAGAAATCGATGGCAGTGCCAAGGCGAGGTGCAAATGACACGCAGTCAGACCACACACACATTCTCCCTTTCTCTCAAACACACACAGACATAGGAACGAGTATACTTTCTCCATTTGTGTACTAAGCAAACAAATAGAGAAAACACACACGCGCACATATCCTGTCATCCTGCAGTGGACGAAGACAGGCAAGACAGGAAAAAACAAAAGCAAAGGAAGAAATAAATAAAGTGACAGTGAGTTGTGTCATCAGGCTTTGATCACACATACAACAGGATCGTTCATCCATCCGAACCACCCCCTCCAACATGTTCCATCAGACCATGTTAGCACATTGGCAAAAACTGAGTCAGCCAAAGCACAAAGACAATGCACCAAGTGTGTTTACGCCACCTAATGAGCTTAGTCCAAATGCACTGACCTCATATAAACACTCATTCTGAAGTAGATTCAATTAAAGGGCATCTGCTTTTTAAGAGTTTAATATAAGACTTTTAAAGATCTTCATAGAGGCCCAGAGTTTTATTAAAGTAAAGACATAAAGCTGTCAAATTGAGTGCAAATTCAACTAAGTGGAGGAAATTGAGTTTCTGAGATGAGCTGATAAAAGACCTAATGCAAGTATGACAAATAAAGAACATGAGATAGTATTACGAAGGGGCAGAGGGTGGAGGGTGGAGGTGGGAGGGGTACAGATTCAAACTTAAAGAAACACCTACTGAATAAAACCAGACATCCATGACAGGTTAGAGCTGTTACTGATACATTTGTACTCCACTGCTTGTAAAATGTTTGTAAGTAATCCCCATAACACTGTCCCACCCACACAGGCACTGCAGCTACACCTGAACTCACCTAGACCCTTAGATTTAAATGCAATTCTGCATTAGTGTAGTTACTACTCAAGCGTTAAAGCTGAAAATACTGCAGGCGGCTTTTGACTTTTCCTTGATAAATGGGCCTGGCATGTGCAAGGTCAGAAATCTTCACCCATCTGGTCTATCTGTGCAGACAGAAGCAAATTCTCTCACTCCTCTAAGATTATCTAAAAAAAATTTTTTGGGACATACTGGAAGCCTGGTATCCAGCCCCCAGAAAGTGGAGTGTTATAAAAGTGCACCTGTGTTTTATTACCACCCTGATGAGTTCTGCTATTCCAGGCTGGGAAAAGAGACGGACAGAGAGAGAAAGAGGGAGTACAGGGATGTTGGAGGGGTAATGGGTACTGCTGCTGAGTGCAAGGGGAACATGTTGTACTGATATGAGTCAAAGTAAACTGAGAGTCAACCTAAGTAAACACATCCTGACAGGTTTTATATTTATATTTTATACTAGAATTCTTGTGCACATAAGTGCAAAACTACTGTAACGTCACCTTAAATAAGGCACAGATAGATGCAGCACAGATAAAGCGACAGTAACTTCTGTTTACAAACTGAAAAAAGCATTAATTATCAAAAACTTGTTTAAATTTAGCCTTAAATGCAACTGACAGGGTTTTTTGTTTTTTACTACATATTAATTTACAAAATTTCATCCAAAAAATACAAAATCTTTGGTTGCAGTGAGTGCAAAGACAGAGAGAGCAAGCGAGACAAAGACAGATGGCTTCAGCAGAGGATCTGGAAAGAATGATCCACCGGTGATTTATGGCTCGCTTTGACACTCCTGGCACACTGAGCTGGAGAGGAGTGCTCGTTTTTTTGAGCGCGTTGCCCGGCAAAGATGAAACATCTGAAAAACCACATGAGGTCTGATTAAAATCGATGAGTAATTTCTCATTAAACCGAGGCAAACCGAGGAACTGGGAAGACGTACCAACCTGACTCCATGTGACATTTAGAAGAATGTCTGCTTGAGTTACAAAATCAAGAACGCAGGCTGGAGGGCATATGAGCTAACGGCTATAGAGTTGTTTCTACAGCATTAATGTGAGGTTCTGCACTTCTACTGTAATGCTTTAACCTGAGGTTGCTGTAGTGTCAGAAGGAGATCAAAGAAGGAATAAATTTTGAAGATAGGTAGAGACAGAATGGGAAGCTGAAAACAACAAAGGGGACTGAACATGTGTTTCTGCTTTCCCTTCTGCTTCTTAGACCATGGAGAAGAACTAAAAACACAAGCAAGACTTTGGGGGAAAAAAAAAACAAAAAAGCCCAGAAGAGAAATTTATTTTCCATTGTTGGGAAAAGACAGACATGCACATCATGTCACACCTGACTGACTCGCTGTTACTCACAAACTAAGTGAAAGTTCAAGCCACTGCTGAGTGGGACAAACTGTTTTAAACTCTGTCCCGTATAAAGATCAAGTCTGATGACCTCCTCTGTACCCTTAATGATGAGTTTTGACCCTCGATATAAATCAATGCAGACGCAGTTGGACGTCTTTCTTGAGAGGAACCCTCACTAACAAGCACATCCAGTCAGAAACAGTTTCAAGGGTTACAGAGTTGAATCCTGCACCATGTTATAGAAAGGGTGAGAGAAACCTAACATATTCTATAAGTCACAATTTCACCAACAACACTGTAATCAGATAAAGAGGGGCCTAAAATATTCAACTGCTATCCTCTGGAAAACATGACTATGACTATTCTTCAGGGATAATGTGTGACTGTTATTATTCAGTTGGATCATTGTGCAAGTTGGGAAGTACTATTTTTACAGATTTTTTTTGGAGCGTTAGCCCTCTGCAGTGCTGGTGGAAAAACTTAAAAAAAAGCCCAACTGGCTTTTATAAGTGAAGGAGGGACAGTAAAAGTAGCATAAAAACAAAATTACCATTAATCCCTCATGAAAATATCTTACACTTAACTCTCGATATTGAACAAATGACTGTTTAGTGTACTGTTCTGTGCACTGCTGCTTTTAAATGGTTGCAGGTGCTAAATTTCATGGCACACTTTACCAAAGTGTTTGCCAGTGGGCAAAAACAGCATGGTTTTGATATTCTGAGTTACAGACGCGTCTGCCACAAGTGTTGAGGGCACATTTAGACCTCAGCTATGTCATGCTAGACTAACACAAGGCCATGCAGGCATCCCGGGTTATTCTAAGGCTGGTTAGGATGAAGGCAGCCAAGCTGCATAAACTCCATACTCCCCCACGGTGCTAACTGCTCACTCTGTCTCATCCCACCGCCTCATATAATGCCTCAGCTACCATGGGCTATTCAGCTCTGTGAAGCCAAGTTAACGTGTGCATGTGTGTGGAAGGTCCAGGGCTGTTGTGATTATCCTAATAAACATGACTTAATGAATTCCTTTAAATGGAAAAGAAAGTTAGGATTATCAGGCCACACAGGCGAGGAGAATCGCATCATTATCTCATCAATTAAGGTTCAATTTAAGAGCTAATTAAAAAGAGGACATTTCTATCTTGTTTCCTTGTGTTTTTTATTTGACATGGAAGTCACAAATGAGTAGCTGTTTGTTAAAGTGGGATAAAATACTTCCCTGAAGGCTGAGAACTAGTATTGTTTATGTCCACTGAAAAAGACTGAGGTTTTTCTCTGCTTGCCAACATTTTACTAGCTCAACCCCAGCTTGAGCCAATCAGTAGACTTCTATGGCTGCACGGGCTACAACCGAATCATAACCATGGAGGCGAACACACCCAGTGCAGTAATCACGTTGTTGAGGTCTACAAACATGAAGTATCACTCGACATTAAAATAAGGACACACATGCTTAAGGAGCAGAGGCAAATAATTTAAATATTTTAACCAGAAAACAGATCATAAACCTTCCAGTTTATGATGTATTTCCAGCTCTTCCTGCACTGCCCAACAGTATCTACTCATCTGTACATTCAAGTAATCCTCCAGGGACAGGACTCCACGCCTGACAAACAAACAGGGCCCTCACTCAGACCCGTTATCCTGCATATGCATGCCTTAGTTGTTGTTTTTTTGTATGAATACATTGGCGTGCTTAACCATATTCTTGCTTATGTGTGCGCATGTGTGTATGAAGAGCAGCGTTCTGTTTTCTCGCTGATGTATTTCACAAATGATCAAAAGTGACAGTGCCACTTGCTGTGACTGTCAGGTACGATATAATGCAAATATGGAGATTGCGTCTGCTGTGTCATTCTGCTGACAGTGCTCGTGTTTTTTGAGTGTGTACGTGTGTGTGTGTCCTTGCCAACTGTATTAGTCCTAACGTTATTAGTATTCAGAGAGGCTCCGGGCTGTCACAGGTCCTTAGGCACTCAGCGGAGGGCAGGAAAAACACATGTCAAAATATATTCACATTGAGCCTGATTGCAGGCAGGCCAGTTGGCTGCAATTTGACAAATGACTTTTAATAGGTCATACTGCAGCCTCTGCATACTGATGAGCATTTAGCAGGAGAGAAATAGTAAGTGAGATGGATACTGAGACAAGCAGACACATGTATAGATGGCCAAACCAAGCGATGAAAGTCATGGTTTATTTTTTCCAAAAGCTTTCTTTCCAAAAAAAGTATGTCAGCCCTCAACGTTGAATGCTTTCCTACTTTAGAAACTGGGCTACTGGGCTACTGTGGGTTAGCACTCCAAAATCAACTTCACTTGAGGCCAAACTCAAATCTAAAAATTTGCCTTGATACGTCTGACATTTAGCATAATACACTAGCCAATGAGATTAGTGTGTGAATTTGATGTACTTTGATTTAAACTGTTTGGAAGATAGTACTTAGTAACAAATATCTGTCTATCAAACTGTCTGAAGTCTACTTCTGTTGACAAAGTTTCATAAATTCTACACACAACACAAATTTACAAAAGCTCCACTTGGAGGTACGCTAGCTGTAGCATGTTAGCAGTGTTAGCCTTAAAAGCTACATGGTTTTCCCTACAATTTTAGTCAATCAAGCCATTTCCACACAGAGCGTGTTTTTAAAAAATTTTCAGATACAAACTTGTCCAAAAACCTCACTGTGAAAAACATGAAGTCAATATCAAGCCATGATGAGCTGGTCCTAATGTTTCTAAACAAGAAACCAAGATTCTGGTTTCATTCAATTCTCATTAAAAGGCAACAGCAGAGAGTATTTCTTGGTTTGATACAGAAGTTGAAGCAATGGTACATATTTCAGGATGTCAGTGGGGCAGTTTGAGCTCTTGTTAGCAGAGTTGGGACACATAAGGAAGCATAGGAACAATGTCAGAAAGCTGATTGACCCAGAGCAGCGTCTAGCTGTGTGTCTGAGTTTTAACAGCATTGTTTTACTATCTATATATTCAGTACCGGGCCTTTTTGAGCTACATGTACACTTCTTGGCAAATGCAGTGGCCTGATTGGTCACATCTGTTTATTTGCATTTAAAAAAATGTGGAAAAATTAAACTTGAGCAGAAAAAAAAATGCTGCAAATTTGGTATGAACGTGTTTAATGCATGAAATATTCACATACACATCCGATGTGTAAATGCTTTTAGAGCCAGATTTACTGATAAAACTCTCCTAAAAAGCTACACTCTGTGTTTACTAAACACTGGTTGCAGCTTCCCTTCTGTGAGCCTTTTTCTACTGGAGGTTTCATCCTGTTAAAAGGGAGTTTTTCTTTCCTACGGTCACCAAGTCCTTGTTCAAGGAGGATCATTTGATTCTTGGAGTATATTATTTTTGGGTCTTTACCTTACAATATAAAGCAACATGGGGCAACTGTTGTTGTGATTTGTCGGTGTATAAATACATTGAATTGAACTGAGTTAAAAGAGACATAGTTTATGACTTTCAGTCACGAGCCAAGTATTTTTTCAGCTGCCTTATGAAGGAGCTTTTGTTTCCAAGTGCAAAATGTTGTGTGGCAAATATTTTAAAAAATTACACAAATATGATTTACTAAGGTTTGCTGTTTACTTCTCTCTAGTATTGGAGCCATTTCAAACATACTAAAATCTCGGACTAAATCCAGCTATTATTTTTATGAGACTGTGTTAGCGTGTTAGATTAAGGTCTGAATGTTACAATATGAGAGAGAGAGAAAAAGCACATCCACTGAGGATTTATTGCCTAATGCATACCTTACTCTAATTTAACATTTATTACGGTGTTCCAGTCCAAGCTAAAGTGGTGACCTGGAACACACGCTATCATTTCCATCCATAAAGGCTGGGATTGGACCGATTTAAACGCAACTTGTGTTTAACTGTGGCAAGTGGATAATTAACATCTGGTGTATCTTTCCCTAAGTGGATCACACAGCTTGGTTTAATTATCTGTGATACCAAAAAGCATATTACCAGTTGTGCAAATTTGATTGTTCACACTCCACTAGAGCTGATAATTCACTCTTGGTTGAGCCTTGTGGAAACCCAGCTTCAGTTTTTATTACCACATTACTCTCTCCCTCTCTCACACACGCACACACACACACACACACACACACACACACACACACACACACACACCAGGTTTGCCACCTTGCTAAAAATGTGTTCAAACACACAATTCATGGTCTCACAAAAAAAAAAAAAATGAAAAAATGAAAAAATGAAAAAGTAAAAAAGCCCGGGTGGTCTTGATGACACTGTTTGCCATCATCACAATGACGGTAAAGGATGCTCTCAAAGATTTTTACAGTTACATTTTGAAATCCCAGACACAAATAATAAATACTCACATTGTAACTCAGTCAAGACACGGTGGTGCAATCTTGAACTCCCCCCTACCCAATTCTTGCCACCAGATGTGGAGCAAATGAGCAAAGAGCAAATGATTCATGAGGCAGAGAAGTCTAGCATATCCTCAGTTAGCACTCGATACTCAACGACCATTCCAAATCCATTTGGCAAAACCTCCTAAATCTGTGGATTTGGAATTTACCAAATGTACCATTTCAAATGAGACCACGTATGTTACGTCAAATTCAATTTATGCACAAGTGAAAACAAACATAAGGTCTTTTCCAAATGTTTAAATAGTCATTTTAAGAAACAGTGAGTCACATAAGAGCTGTAGCTGACTTTGGATGGTCCAATTAAGAAATAGGAGGAGAGGAAAGGAGAGGAGAGGAGGAACCTTTTTAAAAAAGAAGCAGATGGAAGTCAGATGGTGAAGCATTCAGTAGGAACCTTATTCGAAGGGAAGAAGGACTATAGACCTCTATGGACCATTTTCTCTCTCTCTCTCACACACACACACGGGTTATGCAGGCGCAGCAAAGCCCACAGTCTAAGTCCACATTTATTACCTGCTAATGCAACAGGGCTGCAAGCCGGATTCACTTTCCAAAGACACATGAGCGCGTGCATACGCTTCTCACACAAACATCGAGACACACCCACATTCCATCTGCTGTGTGTCACGAAAGTATGACGAGGAACTGACTGCGGTGACACGCTGATAACAAACAGACAGATCATATTTTAATATGCTGAAAGTCGATAAAGTCATTAATCATGTCAGACGGGCAGGTGGTGTTGGACGCTTCTGTAGGTTATGGTGCCAAGGGCTCAACCACAGTCGCTAAAAAGTCACTGAGCGAGAAGAAGCCAGACCTGTTGGACTATCTGCTGACATAAAAAGTAGGTCTGCGTGCAAGGGCAGCTGAAGACAAAAATACGAAAACAATCGATCGCTTAAAAACAAGTTTGTGCATGCCTGCGAGAACGAAAGAACATTGAAAAAACAAACACACTCACCACAGGCATGCTGCTAGTTAGTGCTGTTTTAACGAAGTATCACTGACATGCGATATGGATGCATGTTGCAATGCCCTGAGCTTTGAGCACACAGCGGGCCTGTTTTAAATACAGGTCAGGGGATGCGATTGATACGTATACATGTTCCAGACCAGTTGGCTACAATTTGACGAATCAAAACCCAAAGTAAAACTTGTAAAATGGAAATTTCTACACTTCGCTAAAGCCAGTCGTACTTATATTTCTATCCAAACAACAGTTAAGTAGTGCCATGATTTAAAAACAGAGCTAGCTAACTCCACCTGGCCTTTTTTTTAAATCTTCAAGGGGCTGTTAATTATTTTCCTCTTCTGCACAGGCTCCACACCATGCATGTAAACGCTGTACATCTGTAGTAATGACACAGGTAGTAAGTGGAGTGATCACACATCTCACATCCTGCAGTGACGCAGCAAAAAAACAGAAAACAACAACCACAAAAAACCTGCCTTGGACTGTGAGAGGAGTTTGAATGTGTACAGTCCAATAAGAGAGATAAAGGGATCCTCTGTGTGTACGTGCGTGTATGCACCTAAGTACACTCTAGGGACAGAAAGGTTCAGGTCTTCTTAAATAAATAAACAAATACACATTTAAAAAACACAAACAAACGCACACAAACACACACACACACACACACACACACACACACACACACACACACACATAAAAGTAAATCAATAGAAAGAGCCTGATCTGGCTCTCTGGGCCTCTGTTTGGCCTGGGGGTGGGGGAGCGAAAGAGAGAGGCAAACGAGAAGGCTCGATTACTTCTCTCTTGGTGGTTGTATAGTCCCGGTTAGTAGAAGCCAAGGCCTGCTCTCTCAATTACAGAAAACAGACTCCCATATGCTTTGTCAGTTGAGGCATGCATGTGCATACATACACACCTGTCTCTAGATTCCCCTGAGGCACGCTTCACACAAATCATAAGCTTATCCAACCTAAACCTACAACACAAAAAAAGCAGGACTTCCCTTGTTCTCAGAGCCTTTCCACCAAACCTAAATTTGTCACAGATTAAGAGGGTTGGAGGCCGTACATCTGCCGTGCATCCGGCAGCAGAAGCGCATGTCCCTTTAAGGTCTATACGGCGTAAATGCGAGGAGCATTCAGCCGCAAGCGACAAGCGATAGCTCATCCCAAAGTTTCTAGCCCCTGTGCGCTGTAAAAACTAGTGTGAGTGTGACTGCACTTGCTGAAGAATTCCACCTGACAGTGTTGAATGCCAAGGGCAGCGAGCGTGTGTGCGTATGTTTAAACAAGCCAAAATAGGGAGAGGTTTAAGCGCCGGCACATCACGCTGGAGCCAATCAAATGGCAGCTGGAGTTGGGTTCCCATAAGCTGCCACGGCCCACCAAAAATCTCAGCACAGCGGAGTTATAGTCCTGACAAATTAAGACTTGTTCGAAGCTGGAGAGAGAGAGAGAGAGAGAGAGAAGAAGAGAGAGAGACTGAGAAAGAGTGGAAAAGAAAAGCCTTAAGGAGGTGGTGGTGGGGAAACAGTGTGCTGGCAAAGATTCAAGAGAGCAATTCCATCGACATGAGAGAAATGCTTCCCAGAAACTGAATAATATTTATGTTGTGCTGGAGATCCCCCCCCCCCCTTCCTCCCACCTGTGTGCAGCTTTGTGCAGCTTGTTGCTTCAGACTGGACACACGATACTGCAGAACACGCAAAAACACAAAGGGTCCTATCAACGGATACCCGATGCTACTCGGCCTTTACGACGTGAAGTCTAGCCCACTGCAAATGCAACACTGTTGTGAAGCAAAGGCATCCACATATGATGTCAAAAGGAAAAATATATAAAATTATTGCAAACTTAGTTAAAAAAAAAAAAAAAACGTTGAAGATGTTGAGTTGAACTTGTTATATATGAAGTAAATGTCATACTTATTCTATGGCTGGCTTAAAAGCATGATGGTTTGACCCGCCACAGCCATTGATGGATGACATCAATAGCAAAGGGCATATTAGCCAATCAATGGTGATGTGGTGTGATACAGGATGCCCTGAGGGTCGACCAATTAGCTGTTGACAGGAACAGAGATGTATTGCTGCCTCAGGACTTCGGTCTGAAGCTGAGCGCGAGACATGAGGGAACAGAGATAGAAAAACATGTTGGTGCTGGGAGCTGAGGCGCAGGCAAGGAGGCTAGCTGAGGCTAGAGAGCTGGACACTTGGTACTTGTCTTCCCAGCACACTATACAGCAGGGCAACTGGAGCAGGCATGTTCAAAGTAATGACCGACACACACGCACACACACACACACACACACACACACACACACACGCACTCTTTTCAGAGGTTTCTGGTTGACTAAACTCATTAGAATTCAAATGTACATCTCCTTTGTCTTCTTCATATGATAAAGTAGCTCAGACCAGGCGAGCATTTCTCTTTAATGTCAACTATCTCACTGTTAGCACCAAAGATAGCTGGTGTCAAGAGAAGCTTCCAGAGATACTGAGATCTGAGAAACCCTGGGTAGATAATATCTGATCAAAATCAAAACTATGACACACAAAACAGATGTGGAAGGTCATAAGGGTAAAATATTTTAAGTGTATCTGCAAAACTGCCATGTGACTCAGCTAAAACATTTCAACGAGGATTTTTCTGGAACCAGTCAACATAAGGCATCGTTTAAGATAGTAGGCTGATATGATAAGATTAATCTCACAATGGGGAAACTCACATTATTACAGAAGCAAAACAAAAAATACATGCAATATACCCTATAACACCAATACTACACAACAAAAGAAAAATATGAACTACATAAGGTAGAGGAGAAAAACTAAACTACAGACTGTAGAAAGAAATATAATTTAAATACGTGTGTTTATATTTGATACAAAGGATGACATTAAATTGTTTTAGATGCTTAGTAGGAGACAAGATAAGAAGCTTTGCACTGTCTGACTGAAAACTATTGCACATTGAGATATAGCAGTGAGTGCATATGTATATACACATGTGTATTTATACATGGGGTCTGCAGCAGCGGGAAGGAACCACCTGCTAAATCTCTCCTTCACATACCCTTGGTACCACAGCTTGTCTCTGAAGGAGCTGCTTTTTCAGTGACAGGCTAATTCAAGCTGGTTACAAGCATGAAGTATTATAGGTGAAGGAGTAAACCTGGAAATCACGATGCATCAGTGACACTATGCAGGAAAAAGTAAAAAAAACAACCAATTGTGCCAATTTCAGTAAGGTTATTAAAGTAAGAGCAAAGCACTAAGGTAGGTCCAGAACAAGGCCGCTTGCTTTTATATCTCCAGCATGGCACTCACACATGCCCATCTGAAACCCACATAGCAGAGGAGCAAACACACACTGTGCTCTCTGGGAGCAGTGCCCACGGCAATAAAACACAGACCAGAGTCATTCCAGCTAACCAGTTGGCCAGCTGAAAAGTAACACACACACACACACACACACACACACACGCACACGCACAAGCTGTACCTTATCAGCTGGGAATCAGATAAGCACAGCAGCAGCACAGCTGGAAATAACAGAATCTCCACAGTGAGAAAAGTGCATACTGGCAGTGACGCAACTATTCTGAAAAAAACACACACACACACACACACACACACACACACACACACACACACACACACACACACACACACACACACACTCACGAGTAAAACAAGACCATGTATGGGCCTGATTGATCCGTTGAAGGGCTTGACAAAAGGCAGCACAACATAATGCTGAGATGAAACATCGTTAGTGGAAATAAAAACACACACCCTTCATGGATAAGACATCTTAAATCTTAGTTCAACTAACACACCCATCATTATTCAGTCTTCATGCGCCTCAAAAACAATAAATAGTACAGATATCCAGTTACCGGATCACCCAGAATGACATTAAGACGGTTCCTTTAATTCATTTCTAATTCATCATTTACTCCAATACTGGCTTTTGTTTTAGATTTTCAGATGACTGGGCTGAGCTGTCTTTTTTTTTTATAACACATTATAGTTCAGGTGATATGTTTACTATGGTCACTATAGTATACTATGGTATAAAAGTATGAAACTTTTCTAATACTTGTTTACTTGTTCTTGTAATTCCCCATTTACTAGTCACCTGAATGAGATTCACCATCACCTGGGATAGGCCCCTGCAAAAAATAGATTTTTGCTAACTAATCCTAAAAAACAACTTAACTTTTATACACTTGGAGCCCGTTTTTTATAAAGACACAATACATTTTCAATATTTGATCTGATGATGGAGTTATTGCAGTGTGACAGCTAAAGTTAATCATGTGGTTAGGGATGGGTACCGGTATCCGGTGCCATCTGACTTAAACGATAGTAACCAGACCGAAAAGCAGCGGACATTTCGGTGCTTTATTTCGGTGCTTTTTTTTCCTGAGCTGTTATACACTTTAGATTCTAGCCAATCATTTTACGTTTCCGAGGATAGTAGGCGGGTCCAGGTACGCATGTTCTTTTAGAGCAGAGCTACAGATTAAAAATGCCCAAGGTGAAGCGGTCAAAAGTCTGGCTGTACTGCACAGCAAAATATACAAACTGCTGCGGTTCCCAGGTTTTTTCCTCCCACCGGAGCCCGCAATGGCCAAAAACTGCCTTCCCATGTTCCCAGAATTTATCTGCGAGCTAACAGCATCATGGGACAAACCTCTGTCTTCCCGCGTCACTGTGCCCGGCTATGGACAGTACATGGAGTTGGACAGCGCCGAGGAGGCTAGCTTAGCGAACCCACCCCCTATGGAGCCATCTATGGCTGCTTATCTGGCCCCGTCCCATAACCATTGTGTCGGCGGCCCCACAACTCTGCCGTCCAAGGACTGCAGATTCTCTGCTTTGCAGCTGGAGAAGATTTATCGGGCAGTGCTCACGCCATGAGCTCCATCTCCATGCTCCGGCATGGAGATCGGCGCCCACTGCTGTAGTGTGCCACCAGCAGGAACACATCCTCCGGCCCGACCTCCATGCCAGTCAGCCTGGAGCAAAGGCCCACCCTGGTTGGACGTTACAGCCCCTTTGGTGGCTCATGCTGTCCTTTCTGCTGGGTCTACCGCTCACTAAGGTGGTGGTGGTCTGATTCCGGTTCGGTGGCTGCTCTGCGGGGCGTGTATATATGTCCCATACTTATGTGTTGTACGGAGTGAATCGACTGAAAGGGAACAAATAGTTATGTCTATAATTTCTGTTCCCTGAAGGAGAGGAACGAGTTACAACACAAGGTGGCCCCACTGAGCAGTTTGGCTCGGTGAAGAGCGGCCATCGAACTGAGGGATGACTGTGATGACAGCGGCTATATGTGCAGGCGGGGCCGTGCGCGTGTCATCAAACGTCATCTGCCTTAAAGGTGTGAATAAAGGTTTCTTCAGCCAGGACACGCAAGGGCGCGATATCTCATACTTATGTGTTGTACTTCATTCCTCTCCTTCAGGGAACAGAAGTTATAGACATAACTATTCAATTTAAAGTCAAAAAGCCAACTAATTTGACAAGGAGCGATAAGTTACATTTTGAATTGAACGTTACAGTAAATCCACAGGAAAGAGAGGTGGTTGGCTTTGGAAAGGAAGTGAGGGGAAAGGGGAGGAATAAGGATCTGCATCACTGGTTTTCACGAAAAAAAAAAAAAAAGTTAGGTTAACCTCTAATTATGGGGTGCTTCCTCACATCTGGCTTTTACACAGCACTGATTTATCCTTCTTCCACTCCCACAGCTCTCACTCTGTCCTGTCACTCCAGGATAAAGTGAAAATGAGACACTGGCTATATAGAGTGGATCTGATTGATGAGTTGCCTCATGTAAACATTCTTTTTCAGCAAATGCAGTAACTTATAAAGTGCTGATTGACTGCGATGGGTGTTAGAGTAATTAGGCTGTTGGGGTATTATGTCACTTAAATACCTGCTAAACTCAAGTGGAACAGGCATCCAATTCAAGCTAAATCTGCATTACAAGTATGGCTGTCAGGGGAATAATGCATCACTCTCAATCTTGTGTTATGGCACCAACATACAGAAGCACACTCCTGACACTTATTTCCTTCCACATGACATCCAAAACATAGCCATCGCTTTTCCCTCCATTCCAGACCCCCACCAATCCCACAAATACTCACAGACCGTAAGTCCCTTGCCAGGCTGTCGGCTGTGTGTTATTAGAAACACATGTGGATTACTAAAGGTTTTCTGCCTGGATTGAGACAAACATGCATAAAGTTGTGGGAAGCAAACACAGCCCCAAGACCCCGAGGGATTCACTGACTAACAAGGCCACTGTGGTCATGAATGCAGCACTTACACAGGCACTATACACCGGAAAGCTACTATAGCCGTTAAAGGCAACAGTGCCTTTTTCCTGGGAATATGTTTGGCAGATGATATCGGTAATAAGTCTCAAAAATGCACAGAGTAGCCGTGCATGATGAACTGCAACCAGAATGATGGATTTCGGAGTCGTCGTCAACGGGGACCAGCGTACTTAACATAAGTGTGTGATCCATGGCTCTCAGTGGTACAGGCTTCCAATGTATCATCCTAAACAAGCCAGCAGAGAAAGCCCGGTGCTGTCCCCCAACCGAACTTAGCAAAAGCCACACGTGGGGGTCTGACAGCATGGCAGCTAACTCCTTTAGCCCTACTGACTGCAGAACTCATCAATAAGACCACATGTTGATCTAAGGAAGGTTACTGAGGTTTAGTCAGATTTGCAGCAGATGTCCTACTGCCACCTCAGAGGGACTGGATATACGAGTGGGCTGCAATACGCTACGTGCATGCCAGTATGGCTGCATTAGGAAACACAGAAGAGGAAAAATATATAGATATGATCATATTCACAAAGGCACATTGATGGGAATGACAGGTGCAGCCAGAACCGCATTCATCCGTCATCCATAATGGCAGTGGGAGGAAAACCATTATTCCCTTGAGTGACATCTATGATAAAGTGATACAAATCATCCAGCGACAAGTGGATCGCTTAAGAAGGTCATCACTCTTCTAACAAGAGTCAGCCTGACCTGGAAGCAATGCAAACAGGGGCAGGATTCAAAAAGAGTATCCCATAAGTCAAGAAAGTTGACAGTAAAGAAAGGAATGATACGAACCGAGAAATCAAGCTAAGGCCTCCAATCGTGTATTCTTTAAATTTATTTTATCAAATTCACTGCTTGTCATTAAATGTTCTGGAAGTCACTCAAAGCCTTCTGTTAATGAACTGGCACTTGCAAGGACATCCCCAACACCAATCACCTAATTTGATTGAACATATGGACGTTTCAGCTAGCCACTGGTGACAAATTAAGGTAAACACCAAATAAATCTACATCATCCTCCCCTTACTTTCTATTATCTTCTTTAATACACACTATACAGTCGTACTTTTCTTTGTAATGATAGCTGGACTTCCTGTGGAACAAACTGACTTATTTTGCACTTTTTTTCTTTAGGACATCCTTGGCTATTGGTCCTATTTTTAAATGGTTCCCTATATTATATTATATTATATTATATTATATTATATTATATTATCCATCCATTCGCTTCCGCTTCTCCTTTTCAGGGTCGCGGGGGGCGCTGGAGCCTATCCCAGCTGTCATAGGGCGAGAGGCAGGGTACACCCTGGACAGGTCGCCAGTCTGTCACAGGGCCAACACACAGGGACAGACAACCATTCACACTCACATTCACTCGCACATTCACACCTAGTGGCAATTTGGATTATCCAATTAACCTATCCCCACAAGGGGATATTATATTATCTTAGTATATATTATATTAGTATATATACATATTATATGGGGTGGTCCAACTAATTGTTGACCAAAACAGTTGTAGTCAAAAGTTTACATAGACTCAGTTTGGGTAATTTAGGCTTTTCTGTTTCCAGTGGTACTTGAATGCTGCACAAAGTGGATGGAATAATGCAGGAAGACAACTACCTCTACATTTTTCAACCTCACCTCAGAATCAACAGCTAAATAGTTTAATCTTTACACAATTGTATGTTCCAACATGACAATGATCCCAAACACACACGAAAACGTCTACAATGAATAAAGCAGGGTGACACTAAACTTTTGGAAAAGACTTAGAAGATCCCCAATGTCAATCCCATTATAAATTTGTAAACTAAACTTAAATGCCAAGTCAGTACCAGGAAACCAATCAATTCTGCCAAGAAAAGTAGTGACATATTTGCCCATGAAGAGTGTATGCAAACTTCTGACCACCACTGTGTATGTATAATGTAAATATACTTTGAATGTGTACTCTGACAGTTCTGACTCAAAACACCAAGATGGCAGACAACCCTCTACGGTTCCTCCATATCACAGGAGCACACGCAAACACACACATATAGCCCTTCACAGGTCAAGGATCAGATCTACTGAGGTCAACAGGCTTCTTCAGTCCTCTTAGCCCGCTCACTGATCACAGAGTAAACAGATAACACCAGCAGCTCCCACTCGCTTCTGATGTGAACCCATCGGAGCAACGCTCCATTTTATTAATTTCAAAGGCTGATAAAAGTCTTATTCTATAACTGTATAATAGCAAACAGTTATGAAATGAAAACGGCTCACACAAACAGTGCAAAACGAATCAAGAAAAGGCCCAAAATAAGTGAACACATTCATCTCACTAGTGAGCCTTCTATTTCATTTTCGAATGACAGCTTAATATTTTCCTTGGCTTAATTTCTCTTTTTTCCAGTGCACTTTCCTTCTTATTTAATCCAGTCTTGTTAAGCTTTTAAAGGCGTTGAAGTAATTTAAGAGTTGGTTTGCTCTCTGGGTCTCTGAGACTAGCGGCAGCTGCTCCGATGAGCTCCAACTCTAAAGCACAACGCAGGAGGAAGCCTTCACTCCTTTACACGTGTCACACAAATCCTACCTTTACATATTAGAGGAAAATAAACAACCTTCGCTTCTACTACCATTTCTTTTTTTCCCTCTTTTTGCTCTGTCTCAGTCATATGAGGGTATATAAACATGAGCCTCTATGGATCAGTGTGCACAGACACAGGATATAGAGTGATTCCACTTTTGAACCCACATCAAGGGTGGAGGGTGGACACAAAAAAGGGGGGGGATGGGGAGAGGGTTCTCACACACACACACACACACACACACACACACACACACACACACACACACACACACACACACACACACGCTCTGCTGTGTGCCTGTTGAGACAATTTCAACCTTAGGATTCCACCAGAGGAAGCAGCATCCACCCCCACATTGTTTCTGACAATTATAACCCAGTGTACACACCACAAGACCTGAGCTGTCAGACATGTAAACATGGTACACGCTGAGTTTCCTAAATGACCCTAGTGTGGTTACCATTTAAACGCAATTACTTAATGATCATTATGACATCAGAACACTCAATGTAACAATATATTCAAGCAGAGTTAAAGAGAACTCTGTTTAAGCTGGTCAAATTGTGGCAAAATGCGGTCTTTGGTTCATGTTTTTCTCTCATTTGTCACTTTTCTGTAGATCAAATACAAATCAGCTCCGATTTGTATTTGATCTGTTGGTAACAGTTAAATCCCAGGTTAGCGTGTCTTTCCTTACAGCTAAGCCCTCTGCTGGAGAAGGCGGGGGGCGGGGGGGGGGGGGGGGGGGGGATCGGGCAGCAGATTGAAGAGGAGATGGATAAATAGAAAGCAGAGCTGGGATGGGGGAGCCTGGATGGAGAGGTGTTTCATAAGCCCAGCTGCCAGAGCCTGTACTTTGCATTGCCAGGTCCCAGCTGCTGAAGTGGGGAAGCTTTGAGGTTGACGGAGGGGTTGTATTAAGCAAACTATATGTAATGCTGGTAAAGGGAAGTCATTCTAACACCCGGTTTTGCTTTAACTTAGGTGGCTCAAATGCCTCCCCTGTCTGTGTGCTTCCTAGATTAAATGTGTTTATTAAGAGCATTCAGAGCAGACACTTTCCAGAACATAACTATAAGTGATTATATGTAGACTGGCTGTATGTCAGAGTCACTGAGACAAGGTGCATTTTACAGAGCCAGCTTTACTTACACCTGCCACTCCGCAACCCACACAACACTGCATTACTAAACACTATCTAATAACCCACTTAAGACTCAATTACTCAATATTGCCTCAGAATATGTTGGATCAGAAAAAAAAGGGCTCGATATTTAAAAATCAGTAACTGCTGTGCATAAATGTCATGGAGCTGGATTGGTACTGATAGGTGAGGAGAGGGAGGAGGGGAAGTACAGATTGTGTGGAATTCAAACAAAAGTCAGGCACAAGCTTCATAAAGGCAGTACCAATCTTAACATGCCATCTAGTGGAGAAAGATGGTACAATCCAAAACCGCGCAAGGGCAGGAAATCCTGACGAAATGAGGACCACTACTACTGATGACATATAATTAGAGTCTTGATTAGACTCGGAAGATTACCCTGTGTGTTTTCATACAATGAATGCAAATGAACACACAGACAACATCAACAGCTTATGTGGGATATGGGGCAAGTGTAGTCTCTCTCAAAGTCCTGAGCAAAGTCTTGCTGGTGTTAATTAAAAAAGGTCCTTGTTTTTCTAGAGCAGAATAAAGTAATTTTTCACCGCGCTCCAGTTTCCTTCACCCCAATCTAAATCTCAGTGATTTCATGCTCTGTTCAGTTGGAACCCATAAGATGCCAACTCAGCAGAAAACTTGACAGAAAGGGTATACCGCAATAAAGATTAATGTGGTGCAAAATTAAAAAGAACTGAAATCCTATTAATCAATAATTTAGATTTAAGTTTTAAAGACAACTTTGGGCAAAGCCGGGGTGTGCTGGGCAAAAACCGCCCGTACATGTAGGCTGGCGCAACAATGACAAACGGATCACAACTGACGTGACACTTGTACTCCTTTACTCCACCCTCCAAGATGATCAAAGTGGATTCTTGCACACTGGGCGCTAATGCGATATCATACCCATCAGAAAAGGTTTCTGAAGGCTGCCTAATGAATATATAGCACAGATAGGACCTCAATTAGTGGGCCAGTGAGAGCAGGGAGGCGCCATGCCGTACCACATAAACAAACTTATCTTGACAGGGTCTCTTGGCCAAAGGAGCGAGATGGGCGGATAGCGACGGAGGCTGAGAGAAAATGAATTACCTTCCTGACACACGTCAAAGCCAATCACCACGAAGCATCCTTTGCCGTTCCCGTGCCCCAAATCCCTGCCGCCACCGCTGCGTTTCATCTGCCAGTGTTAGTATGCACACAGGCCGTGCGCCAGCCTCCAAATGTATTCATTTATTCAGAGCCCCTCGGAGAAATCACAGTGTCTTGTTGTCCTTTTTTTCCCTGGCTGTCCAGATGGAATTTGCGTGAATAACATCAGTTTAGTGAGGCAGAAAATAAGTACAGGCTAGCACAGCAGAGGGGACTAGATTACGCCCTCACCCACCTCCCTAAAAAAAAAAAAAAAAAAAGACAAGTGTCACCTTCATATACTTCTTTCTCCCTCTCCATTTTCTTTTTCCACTTCTATTGAAACTCAAAACACCCATACAATGCTTCCCGCAATTATTTTGCAATATCATGCACTGCAGGTGCAATTAGGCAGAGGATCATGAATCAAAGAACTAGAGCTGCTTTTTTTTCTCCATTACAAAAAGGTGAGCGCCTATCAAGGGAGTTTAGCCCAGAACTCATTTATCCTTGTTTTGTTTTGCATTTATAACCAGAGTAATTGAATTAATTAATCAGATTTAGCTCTAAAAAGGAGAGCACACATCTTGTGCAAGTAATTGACTGAATTGAAAGTGAGGGAGGAAAAAAGAAAATCTGTAAATCAATACTACAAACTTCAATCCAACCCCAGAGAAATTAAATTGTCTTCAGTCACAAGCGTGGAAAGCCTCAATATCCGTTCAACCTATCCAAAAAAATCCACCACACATCTTTCAAAGAGCTGAGGAGCTGTTTTTAGTATTGATTTCAATATGATCTGTATGACATACTTTGTAATTACCTGGAACTAAACTTTACCAAAGACAGACATAAGTGCAGGATCTGCTGTGGAACAGGTACTGATGATGGTATCAACAGTGGATGACAGACACAAGTGAGCGACTGAGTGTGAAGTTAACCCGTGAATGAAACCTACCTCTCTGAGAACCGTACTGCCATATCCTCTGTACAAGCCTCGAACCCCCTGCCCCGAGAAACAACAGGAAAAAAAATGTTTAAATCTAACGTATAAAATCTAATTTTTGCTTTAATGCACATCAGTCAATGAACAGATAAAGCACTTGTATAATTCATCTGTGGGAACAACGTTTATTCAGCTTCTTCACAGATTATAGCAGCACATAACTGCTGAGAGCTGTTAGGGTTAAGGCGCTGGTATGCTCCAACCAAAGCACTCGTCTTAAACCCCCCACCCCACACACCACACCCACCCAACATCATAATGTTTAGATGGGAGCGGCAGAGTCTAACAATTTATTACAATTTATGAAATCAGTGACCCAACATCCACACCCATTCAGAACAGTGATTGGTGGATCTGATCGGTACATCTGGCTCAAAGCAGAGGGGACTTCAGAAACTTAATTTACTTATATGTTCAAACATATGAATATGGACAATACACTCATTTAAATCTTCCCCACCTTGATCTGCTACCTTTTGGAACTACTATCAACACCTCAGCCTTGAATCATGGCTTCACATGAACTAGCAGTACACTTCATTACTTGTAAACTCACAGTGCGAGTACTTTAGTTCTGGATTTCAGATAAGTTTGCTTTTTGATAATCTGCTTGCATTTCTTGGCAACAGGCTTGTTTTCATCAATGGCCTCAGATCCCATATCTCAGCAGCGTTACTGATATGAACGACAGCCAAAAATCACACACACATAAACGCAAAGTTAATGGCCAAAAACGAGCTTCTGATTGCCACATACCTCTTCTCTAAGAGTAGCCAGCAGTATGTTGTAGGTAGAGGATGAGAGGGAAGCTTGGGCCCTCTGTTTGACCACCTCTGTGGGTACCCGGATCAGACACGCCACCTACAGGATGAAAAAACAAAACATTAAAGGCCTGAATTTGTAGTTGTTGTATTACACTATACTTTCATTTTATAGACCCTTTATATCCATGTTGTGCTTAATTGGAGGTTAGGAAACCCACATCTTTGTGTGCGCACATACCCACGCCACTCCCCTAGATGCCCTTTTGCTGTACATGATATCACCTTCTGTATGTTTCTGCTACGTGGCAGGTGGCCATGATGTGGCACGGCTCGAGGAGAGCAATTACATGAAGCTGGCAGGCTAACGACTGCTTTAGTTAGTGCGCAACTGGGCCAATTAACAAACTGGTACACAGAGCGGACATGACACCAGAGCAACAGTTGTCATGTTCGCAAAAGGTCATCAGGCTGACTGTGTATCTGTGTCCAAGGAACATGCTACCGTCAAACACCCTGATAGATCCAGACACGCATGCACACCCCAGCAGCCACACTCCCTGCTCAAGTCCCAACCCATCCACCATATGTCAACAAAAATATGGACTGCCAACAGCTAGTGAAGACAGACATGAATATTTATGCTTCATAACTCCCATGGTCCGAAAGGCAAGGAGAGGCAGGCAGGCAAGCACAGCTGCCCACCTGGCGGCTTGATTTCCCACTTATCCTGCACCGGAGTGGAAAAACCGGCTAACAGCAAGCAATCTTTGAGAGCGATTTGTGAGCCCCCCCCCCACCACCCTACTGTGACTTCCCTTAGTCGCACAGATGCCAGACGCCACAGCAACACCAAGCTAGTAGGATAGCAAGGAGAGAAGGAATGTTAGAGGCAGTGTATTAAAGAAGCTTCCCGTTTTGCTCCTTTCCCAGTTCAGCTGTCGCTATAGTGATTTAGCATTTGGGCTCTTTAGGCTCTTTTGGGCCATACCCTGTAAATAAGAAGGCAAAGATACACCGCAAGCTGTTAAAGGGTTCTGGTGGACACTTGCTCTCTCTGTCGTCTCTTATTTTTCTGTACTGCTATAATACCTGCTGACTGTTGAGCAACAGATGGACCAATTCTCAACTTTGTTTTGACTTTCACTACATCATGTTTTCTGCAGGCTACGCAAGTTGTTCCTCTTTTCAGCACACAGTGAACACAGCAGCCTTAATCTCCATACATAACAGCAAAAACAAACGACTTGAATGTGCCTCTATAATTCTGTGCAGGCTGCTGGTGTTTCACATCAGTGTGTCCAGCTGCAGCACAACCACGGAGCAACACTACCACCAAGTGCCCAAACTCGCACCTGCATGACCCATTCGCAACAACTGAGCTTGCTGCATCTGCCTCTGAGATCTCATTTACCCTCCCCCTTTGGTCAAGTTAGAATTTCTAATACATTGTACATCATGTTTACCCCAAACCAACTCTCCAAAGGAGCAGAAAACGGCAGCTAAATGGAAAGAAAGTGGCTATGACAAGTAATTACTGATGTAATTGGCTGGGGGTTTGGACTTAAGATGGCCTTTTCCTTTCCTGTCACTGCAGCGAGGAGGCCAGAATGAGACACAGATTACACCAAATAAATGAGGAACATTGTTTATTTGGGAGTAATTTGTGCAACTAGAGGTGGCGGCGATGATGCTGAGTGGATAAAAGATCGAGTGTGTGGTCTCCGAGGCTATTTCAGATACAGTATCAGAAGCGGCAGCAAACGAGGGAGGGAAATGAGTGATGCTGAATGAGGACACAATGAGGTATGGCTGGGATGAAGGAAATCTAAATAATGGCTAGAGATGCGGAGGTAATATCTCATCGGAGAGCAAGCGAGATACAAAGAAATCAAAGCAGAAAAAGAAAAAGAAAGGAGCACAGAATCAAGAAGGGGAACGAAAGCAAGCATGCAAGCATTCAACACTTTCCTCCGGCTCGTAAACTTATTAGAAATCTGTTGGTAGCCTTTTAAATTTCTGCTACCATTTATCTTTATTTACAAGCTGCTGGATATGTCAAGCAGCCTTCATTAGGAAGCTGCCTGTCTGTGTTTGAAGCTCTTCAGTTTGGCCTGTTGTCGTTAGTCCAAATGACAGAGTATGTTTTCTGTTTGTAGTGAAAGTCCAGCACTCAGTCATGGGAGAACCACAGTAAGGGATGGGAAATTAGCAGAGACTCGTAGCACATTAGAGTCATTAAATCCCTCCATCCGGCAAGCCTTTGCCCCCATGCCTCTTTTACCACGTCTGGCCATCAGGACACGGTGGTCGGTCAGTCGGGACCGGGATTGCCGTTTGGCACCATAGCAACAACAGGTGGGAAAACATATAGGCTGTAATAACTGCATTGGGCCTAACTTATTTGGATTTATTCATCATTAAAAAACAGTGCGATCACCACCAAGAAACAAGATTGCCCTTTTGTGGACAATAGTAAATTTTAATCTTTTTTCTTTGTTGACATTTGGCTGCAACTATAGTGCAGTTAACACAATATAAAAAATAAAAAACAAACAGTAAGAGTGCCTTGAGCTGCCCTTTCAAAAAGACAATACTGTCTGTAACCACTGTTTCTTTGGATTTCATTATACTTCAAATGCATTACAGTATCGCAAAGGATAAAGTAAGCAAGGAAAATGGAAGAAAGAAGGAAGATGGAGAAGAAAAAGGTCATGGAGAAGAAGGGTAGAGATGAGGACACTGCATGTCTCCAAGTCTGAAACAACAGCCAATAAATCACAGAGCGTGGCGCTCCTCGAAGGCGATGCATGGATTATTTCTCAGAGCCAAGTTAAGTGGCTGCCAGTTTCTCCTACCTCCCTCCCAAAAAAAGAAACTCCTCCCTTGTGCTCCCTCCTTCTCAATGTCCCCCCTATCTTGTCATGTCACACTGTATTTTCCAGTACATCCTCCCACAGATGTGTGGCAGTAAGAGGGTGTGGGGAGGGGGGGTTATAGATGCGAGAGAAGCCTGCTGCCTGGCCTTGACAAATGAGCTTTCAGGGCAGACGTCGAGCGAATGGGAATGAAGATAAATCTGATCTAATGGCTGGATAACAGCCTGCTAGAGCCTGACAGACGCCATCAGCTTACACATTCTTTATGGGAGCGTCCCACCACTGCGGTCGCACAAACACCGAGGTGTTTGTGGCAGTGGGGATTTTCTCTCATTGTCTCGACCCTCTCGAGTTCTTTCTCTCTACAACTCTCTGTTATTGCCTGCAGGTGAATGCAGTGGTAACTAGGTTAATATAGACACTTGAAGAGTAAGATTCAACAGCTCTAGTAAATTTCTGGCTTCGTCCACAAAGACTGTGCACTTGTTAGACCAAAGGATTTTAATTCCACTATCATACGTTGGTACAGAATAAAATCTGAGCAGCAAACTCCCTTTGGTATGGCTATAATAGATTTAGTCTACATTTATTAATAAGATATTGCTAAGTCAAGCACACAATCCACTGAGCTTGGACATCAAAGTCGCAAAGCAATAAGTGCCCGTAAAACATCTGTAGTGAACGTTGTGGAGTGGAAACAGTTGGTAAAACACACTAGCCTCCTGGGGGAAAGGATCGTAGACTGAGTGGGTTAGAGAGGGGAAGTCAGGCGAGGACCAAATAACAAGTTGCTTCTTCTTTAAGTTGTGTGTGTTACACAACTGCTGCTCTGGTCTCCACAAGAGAAAACGAGAAGGAGGTAGAGCAATAAGGAAACAATCAAAGCGAGTCACTCTGATCTACAGTCGCCATCCATCCCACCATCTTAACTGCTTACTAAAGTCAGGCCTGTTTGTAAAGAGGGAAAAAAATGAAGATTGATTAGATCTGGTTAAAGATAGGTGGTCATTACGATCTGTTTGACATATTACATTTGGATGAAAATGGGGAAGCTGCACAGTTTTCATAAAATCTGTTTGTGAAATATTTTCCTTGATCCCTCAAAATTTTCCTTTGGCAATTTGTTGCCTAATGTCCTTTTTATTTGTGGCTTAAAGGACAAAAACATTTTTAGCACACTGTATATTAAATTATAGCACATATAAGTGCCAAAATAGAAAATAAAGTCTTGTGTGACTGTGTTCACTGTGTTTTTCTGTCACCCATCTCACACACATCTGACAGAGCTGATGTGCTTCTGCTTTAACCTGTTGCCTGGCACTGACTCATAAAACATTTGGACAAGTGAAAAACACACCTAGCTATGATTGGCCAGTTATGATATAATCTCAGCTCAGATGAGATGGACTATTAAAAAAAGGAACTTTGGATGAAACCAAGTGAATAACGTAAGATTCAAGTGACCCTGTCAGCAGATAAGAATTGGGTTTTATTTTATTACACTGGTTATGGCCTCTGTAAGGCCATGACCAGTGTAAGGAGAAGAGAGAACAGTCATGAACATTCAAAAGGAGAAAAACTACAGGAGAGAATCGACAAAATCAAACTAAATGCCCACAACATTATATACATGAGGACTAGAAAATAAGGAAGGGTCAGTACATCATGGGAAGTCCTACAGCAGCCATAGCAGCCTAATTAACGGATGGCTTCAAGTTTACTTATCAAGACCAAACTATAAATTCAATTAAAAAGAAAAGATTTATGCTCATCATAAAAGTAAAGAGGGTGTCTTGTCTCCTGAAGCTAAATAAAAGAGTGCTAAAGTAAGTCAGATACACCTCTCATGAAACAAAACTTCAGGAAGTGAGGATTACCAGAATGTTTGTTAATCACGCATTTTCTGCTGCCTGTGTTATTAATTATTTTCTTGGCAAATACTAAGAAAAGTAAGAAATTGTCACCACTTCTGTCAGACACTCAAAACAAGACTGTTATAAAAAGTCATTAGCACCTACTGAGACAAAGAATCATATTTGGCTGCTGTTGCATCACAGTGCAGAAGTTTAGGTCTTGTATCTAACTCGGGGCAGCACTAGGGTAGGCCTTTCATGGCTAAGCCTGAAGATTAGCCTCTTTGAACAAGACGATCTCAGCTGGCAGAATGCAGGAGGATACCGCCCCTGCTCTGCTCGGCTCCATTCTGTGGATTTGTGCCTTTGATGTGCTCAAATCCACAATGAGGTTAGAGGTAGTGGCAACCTCTGCCTGACCTTTCACATTCAACTTGACTGTAGTATACATAAAAAACCTGAAAAAAATGTTCTGATTGTTAAGTGTTAAACACATACGGTAACCCCAATAACTGATACACAAATTCTGAGAACTAGGGGAAGATTTGCTAATCTTCGAGTATCATTATGTCCTCTTGCGAACACTGTGAGGCCTGAAAAGTTTAGAGACTCCATCTAAAAAAGGCAAAAACTTTTCCCTGATCCAAGTTTGGCTACAGACTTCTGTAAATTAAAAAAACAAAAACAAAACAAAACAACAACTTGTGTAGCACCGCGCTGTTCTCTGTGCTTTGCCACACTCGGATCGCTCCCTCCGGAAGTTCTGTTCTGTAAGCGCCTTAAACGACCCGCGCTGGATCTCTTCCACCAAGTCAAAATGTCAAACTTTCAACTTGAATTTCATTCTGGGAAAGAGGAAGAAACATCTGCATGATGCATCAGATCAAGCTGCTCCTAGGAAACTCTCCCACTAGAAGGCTTGTTGGGCTCTAGGTCTTAAACCATGATGCCATGCTTCGCTCCGTTCTTGCAGAACAGGCTCAGTCTCAGAACTTTCTGATCGCACCTCGTAGGTAACCTAAAGTACAGTGAACAACCTGCCATGTGGAATAATCCCATTTCATAAACATGCAAAACCTGGCTAAATTACACCCATCCAAAAGCCATGAATACTGAATGTCTAGCATTTTGCAGACAGCCTAGGGTATACCAAGGGGGGCATCCTATTTTCCATATCCCCCATTTCATGCCAGTGTGAATACCCATGGCCCCCTTATGGCTCAAATCCTGCGGTTCACTACAAGTGACTGGGAGAGGATTCGGCTGAGGAAATTGCGCTGCTTCTCATTGGTTTCAAGCGTGAATTCCCCAGACTAAATTGTCAGAGTCTGGGGTACTGAGATGGGAAAGTAGATGAATCAATAGGCAGTAATGAGGTCTTATTTACCCAGCTGGTTGAGAGAACTGCTGGGACAGTACCGAGGAAGCCCCCTTAACTCACCCAGCTGGACCTTGAGGCCTACAGCCAAAACCACATACTCCCTCCCCAGCTACTCCATTGAAGAGCGGTCTACGAAATTTAAAAGGCGAAAACATTAAGAGACATGCCATTGGTTTTCATTTGGGACATACATTGGTGGGAAAGAAACAACAAGGGCAAGAACACAGAAGAGCAAAAATATGCATGTAAAGACAGCTGGCCTTCTAAAGATGGAAGTGCTGGGAATCATTTAGACCAACAAAAGAATACAAATGACTCAACAGTTTACTGCCAGAGTGAAACAGGGATAGAAATCCACATGAGCGGAGACAAAGGATGGGAGAATGAGGGACAGGCTGACTTACTACTTCTCCCAGGGAGGCGGCCAGCATGTGAGTGACAGGTGCCACATGTGGTAATGCAAACACTCCACCGGTGCCGAGAAGGGCCTTTGTGTATTCGTAGGTGACGAAGAAAGCAGCGGCTGAAACCAAGCAGAACCACAGGCGTTTAAGGCCCATTAGTCAACCAGCATAGAGCAATTAATATCCCTCACTACCACTGACAGGGGAGGAACTGAGGTGTGTGTGTGCGTGTGTGTGTGTCTGCCTGCACTTAAACCCAAAGAAAGTTAACACATTCTGCAAAAGTATACAGATGAAATCATCAAAATCACTCTACTCTACTCAAATAAAGAGATGCTTATTGTATTTCCAATTTCTGACTGTGAGAGTGGTAGACATGCAGAAAAAACATACTTTCTTTAAACTGATGCTCAAATATTAGGTACGTTGGAGCTGCTACCCTGTAAGACTGTGCTTGGCACCTTCTCAAATGCTCTCCTTGACCAGGATGCTGCCTGTGTGGAAAACACTAAGCTACAGTTAGAGAGGTTTACATCTATAGGCCCTTTATAGACCACTTCAACTACAAGGCAATTCAAAGTTCCCAAATTAAATCCTAAGAAAACAAACAGATATAAAAGGGACATTTAAATAGGATTGTAAAGCAAAATAATTGATCGAAATGCTAAAAGGAGAGCATCATTTAGTTTAAGGTTCCAGTGAATTCAAATAATCACTAAATTTTCAGAAAGCTACAGTGTTATTTGTGGTAAATTCTTTGAGTGCATGGTTAATTTGCTGCAGCTCAACAAATAAATGAATCAGCTTCAGTGTTATTAATGTTACTTTTTTCAGCAACTGTTTAAAGGAGTAACAAGCAATTGGCAGCACTTAAAGTTGTGAGAAAAGCATAAGTGCATTCCATGGAGATTTTGAAGGGTTTTTTTTTTAACATTTGATCCTCTTTGAAGCAGTGACTGTAGAAAAAGTTAGAAAGCCTGAACACAAACACTACGAATATGCAAAAAACACGCGATAACCTTAAATGAATGTCATGTTTTTAATTCCGCTCCGGACTCATGAATCTCAACCCAGCAGCAGCGGTAACGTTTGCACGTCCTCTCCCGTTAATGCGGCAGGTAAATAATCAACTAACAGTGCATATTATGTTAGCACGATCTGCCTTATTACAAAACCTGCCATTACTGTGCATTTAGGTGACCATGATGAGAGAGACGGACAGAGTCTGGCTGGCTCAGATGCTGGCAGTTTTCACTGCAGTCTACCGTTAGCGTCTCCTTTCAGGCCAGGATAGACGAATGTCACTGAGCAGTGACTAAGTTTGTGGTCAAAGGCTTGAACCCATTTGCCACAGCAGATGCCCCCGATTTTCAGTAAGTGAATGTGTTTAATTGTAGGCAGGGACATTACTGGATATTCTTGTGTAATTGCTACAGAATAATTTATGTTATACTTTGTTATTGCTACAGAAGAATATTTATTTTATTATTTTACATTTAAACATTTTTTTCCTGGGGACCCTGTGACACCCCATTGAAGAGCCGTAGGCCGGATCTCTTAAGATCTCACTGTTGGGTTTGTAAGGCCATGTTACTCCTAAATTTCTATCTTGTTCGAAGAGAAGATATAAAACAAAGTTCTAAGCTAATCGAAAATGCCAATACTGATAGATTAACAAAAAACTAATATCGACTGACAATATCGGCCCACTGAAAAATCAGCTGGCCTCTTATCAAACTAATCTGATTGTGAACTACCAAACTAAAATATCCAACCAGACGTCTATCAGAAGAGCAAAATAAGGTTATGTGTGAACGGTGAAAGATTATACTACCAAACAGGTAAGTTCTGTTAAATGCTGACAGGTGTAGGAAGTGTAGGAAAAGATATGTTCCAAAACAACTCATGACCAAGACATAAGCTATGATTGCAGTTTGGAAGTTTTTCTTTTTGTTGTTGTTTTAAAAAAAAAAAAATTAGATATATGTTGCTGTCATTTCTGGTTGCATTACTCAGTAATCCCTCCATATACATGGACACAGAATCAGGTGAGATTAAGGTAGATTTTTTTTAATATGAGATATAATTTTATATCTTCTTCAAGATGAATGAGCTGAATAAGTCACGGTGTAAATATTATTATTATTTACACCGTGACTTATGTTTACAGATACACAGTGAGACACTGACAGAATAACACAAGAACAGAAATAATGCAAACAATAGTTCAGAGGGAATACATATCCAGCTGTCACAATTTAACATCATACCATTGGGGAAGGAGCCGACAGCAGCAGATGGGACTCCGGCGTAGATGCCCCTAAAGCCTCCAGCCTTGTAAAAGCCCTGCTGACTCTGAAGTCTGGTCTTTATTGTGTCGAGTGGAAACAGGGTCAGATCCACACACATCCCCGCACAGCCACCTGCCTGCGGTGACAGTCACATTGTGAGATGTACAGTAATGCTGCAACACTCACCCACTGTCCACTTAAGAAACAGAAAACACTGCTATATTGTCACGTTAATGTCTAGCAAATATTTAACTGCAAAACAAGGAGAGCTGAGAAATGTTGGTTGTGTCTGTAAGAGTTCATTTAAAATCGACTCTTCAAGGTCGGTTCAAGTCTCCACAAAACTTCAACCGAAAACAGACTGGCTAGAAGATTAACTGAAGTTTATCAATTTATATTTATCTATATATTTATATTTACATTATAATAACGTTTACATATATTCATTTCAGTACCGTTCTTTTATTTTCTCGAGCTAAATATAAAGCGTCATGGACTTTTACCTGTTCAAACAGATTTCATTATACTGTCTGAACAACAAGGAACCGGCAAAGTGGCGTTTTTTAATCCAGATATATGAGAGGGGGGTTAACAGCTTATATTTGTCTGTATTTAAAGTACGACTCTGTGTAAATAAAATTATCTTACCACCAGAGACGCCACGAACTCTCGCCTCTCCATGTTTCCGCTCTCAAAGCTGCCCTTGTGGTCTTTTAGCTCTTAAAAATGCAACTGCTACACATTATCTGACACTTCAGTGAAACCAAATCATGCCTGTGAAGGACGCAGCCATCTTGGTTAAATTACTTCCGCATTGCGTCACGACGCATATGACGTCGACCGCTTGAGCCGAAGCTTCACGTGCGTGTTTGTTTTTCGGAGAGTGTCTGAACGAGAGGGAAATAAAGCAGTAAGACAGACTCTCTGACTGTAACATGCTCTATAACAGTATAATATGTGCCTTTTAATACCTGTGGTGTCATTTGATGAGCTGTGGTAAGTCCTCCACGTGTTTGAGGCTCTGAGGTGTTTGAGGGATGCTGTAAAATTACTTAAAATTATAAAAATTTCCCCACTTTTCGATAGCTCGTTTCTATATTCTGGCTAGCAGATTGGCTCCTGCTGGCCGTTATTGCCTGCTTAATTGAGGAATATCTAAATATTAAAATAATTAAAGACTAATTGAAACAAAAACATACTCTGAAAATGTCAGATAACTCTGACAAACAGCTTGGCGCGTTTGGAGGGGAAAAAAGCGCAAACGCAACAGCTGTCCTTGTATGATGGCCATTTTGAGAGGTAATAGTAGGTAGACTACGGTGCTGCTAATCACATTAATTAAAGTTCTGTTGTAATTAGTGTGATTACTAACACATGTACGAATTCATATCAAAATGACTGCAGGGAAAAAGTTCGAGGCTTTAAAAGAAACGTGGTTACAGCTGGGTGACCATGTGTGATTGTCTGTAAGAAAGCTGTAAAATGTGACGATTTGGACCTTTAGCTCAGATGAAATGAACACCTGACAAATAGTCATCATCTACAGCCTAAGTGGATGATTGCAGGTTTGCTTTTTCCCATAAGAAATAAAGAAAAAGGGAAATTGCTCTGTCCTCAGCTCCCCAGAACGCTGCTCAGTCATTATGATGACCTGACAAAAACACAGATGAACTGGTGGCTAATTTAAGCCACCCTAATGTGGTTTGAAAGTGTGGCACAAATCCTGTTTGATCTTTTTAATCAGACCACATAATATGTGCTAGGGAGCAAATAATTTGAGACCTATCTTCACACACTCGTGTTGTCATTCTGTGTCTGTATGGCCTTGTATTATTGCACCCTGCTTCTCCCTTGTGGTGCCCGTGAGTGAGTGAGTACGCTCAGGTGAGTGTGTTCTTTTCCAGTGACACGTCGACTGGGTTATTTATGGGCTGCTGTCAGCCAGGCAGCACCTCCTATTAGGGAAGAGCAGGCGAGGGGCCACCACCTCTTTATTCAGCCCGGACCCAATGATGTCTGGGCTGGGTGCGCCCAGTTTGAAGCTCGGCGTGCGCCATCCATCTTGTTGAAGGTGGTCTCACTGGGATCCCATTGGATGAGAGCCCCAGCTGGATCTGGATGGACTTGTTCTCTTCATCCATGGGCCTGAGGATGGCAGTCGCACCACTTACTCTTTCCTTCTTGTGCTTATGTTGTCTTGATGGAACACTTTAAAAAACATGATGAATGTGTAAGTTTTTTTTTTTTCATTTTTTTAAATTCTGGATTTCATTTCCACAATTAAGATGTGAATGATATCCTGTATTTTGGGGATTTTCACCTCACAGCCTAACCTGGGGGACTGAGGTGAGGGACAACAAAAGTTGGTTGTCCCTCACCTCAGACAGAACCTAATCTCGGTTCTGCCTGAGTCTCCAACCACAGTTTTCCCTTCTGTAGCATTAGAAACTAGTTTGGTTTTAGGACCGCAAATCTCCAACCAGATACATTTCGGTTTGAGGCAGACAAGAACTTAGCAACGGCCTGCGCCAGTATGCTCCATGTTTCTCGATAAAAACAGTGCGAGCAGGAGGTGAATTTCTCCATAGGAGTGGATGCAAAAGCTAGCGGCAGGATGAGAGTAGGAGCGCTCAGTTACCCCCGTGTAAGGTCAATAAGAATCACCCAGAGTCTGGGCAGATTTGCAGGGAGCACCATTGATCTTGACCCACTCAGAGTATGATCTCAGAGATAAAAGGGAGGAGACGAGAGGGGAACTTATTCACTGTCAGCCACAAGTCAGCAAAGGGCACTTCTAGCCCGCAGGCTGTCTTTAAAAACTGAAGGGCAAAAGTACGGAGGATTAAGCCACGAGGTGGGGAGGGAGAGAAATGCAAGCAGCCATGAGGTTTATTGCAATAACACAGAGCTAACATCTATTGGTTTCACTCCCCTTTAGAGGCGTGCGCCGGTGACAGCCAGAATGAACTCTGAGTCAAAAGGTTATGTGACTTGCACAGGTGAGAGGCTGCTCAGAGTTCCAGCTGAAGTTTTATATACTTTTTCTTGCTTCTGTGTGCGTGTGCGAGGTTTTTTAGACAGGACAGGTTGCTTACATTTTAATAGTTTAAATAAATTTTCATTTCAAATGCCTAGCTTATTCTTTGGACACTGTTATGGAACAACAGTTGTCTTCTTTTCTTGGATGTAATGTGAGAAAGCACCATCTGTAATGGTCGCTGTTTGAGAGCTGAGAGAAACACACATCTTGACTCTGACACGGTGCTTTTATTCATGAGGCGGCAAGGTGAGCTTCAGCCCAAACATAGCTCCTGCTCATTAGCTGGCCTAACATTTGCATCATTAGGACACCACAACAGCAGGGGTAGAAAGAAATGCGACTAAGCACCTTTCGTATAACTCTTTGTTTTTACTCTCGGGATGATAGGCTACATGAGCCTGTGACAGGGTGGGGTGGGTGAGAGGTGTTGATGCTCTAAATGAAGAGAGGAGGGGAGGTGAGATAAAGGGAGCAAAGGAGAGGAGAAAGGTTAGAGAGAAAGTGGAGCATAAAAGAACATTCATTATAAATTCACTGAATCGACAAGCTGTCAGGCTGCCCCGTGTCCATGCTGCATTTAAGTGTTTGCTAAACTACTGACTCCTGCGTTACACACAAAACTTTTCCTTCCTTATCGCCTCTGGACGCATCCCTATCACCTGTTTCTGCACCACGCTTTGTGTTTTGACCCCCCCTAGAGCCTTGCAAAGCCATGTCATCATCCCATCTTTTCCTTCCTATTTCTCCCCCCGTCTGCTTTCTCATCCCTGCCGGGCCACCAGCGAGCTGCCTGTAGCATATTGATCCCATGCTTTGCTCCTGCCAAAAGACAGACGAGGCAGAGAACGGTCGACACCTTCTTTTCTGCAGAAGCAACCGTGCCAATGATTTCAGTGGTTGATATTGATTGTTGTTATCAATTTTACCACGGCGCACACTGTGCATTTGTTATCGTTGGGTCAGCATGTGCAGGTAAACTGAGAGAAGGGCTGTCACACCAAGTGACCTGTGATGGATTTGGATTGGTTGGAAGGTGTGTAATCACCCTTGCGTTATAGCTGTTCAGTGGCCACAGTCAAAGCATCACCTGTCAGGGCCATGTTCAGACTTTGCAGATAAAATCTTTGTTTAAAACCTTGTTTATACAGCAGAATGACTACAGTCGTTATAAACGCATGAGTTCTGCTCTTCCAAGTTGTCTTAGGTCCTGCCCAGTATCTGATCAAGTTAGGTTGCTACTTGGCTAATTTTGTTTTAACTTATGAGAAAGCTTAAGCCTTGAGACCTTTAGTGCAACACATGCAGGACTAAGCCACTCTAACTTTGAGTCAGTCTTATCTCTTAGACAGCGCAATCCCTGTCAGCCTCAGCTACACTTTGTGCTTGGTGCAAGCAAATGTGCTATACTTCCCAGCTGTTTACCATCGGCATGGTTGTATCGTCACTGTGAGCATGTTGACATTAGCTCAAATCACCACGGATGATTTTTCATACTGAAAATTATTTACATTGTTGGCATTTTGACTTTTAGTATCATTAGTCTGCAGCACTTGTTTGCTCTGCTTATGTACAAAAACACAGATTCATTACAATTTATTAAGTTATTCTTTTCATCTTCATTATATCACTGTAGATGTATATATCTGTTATTGTATATTTTACACATGTTGGTATGGGATATTGTATTTGTTTTAAATGTTATATACTTATGTGGTATGTGTATTTTGACTTTTGTTGCCATGATGCCAGGTCTCTCTTGGAAATGAGATTTTTAATCTCAATGAGGTACCCTGAGCAGTTTATATAATAAGTTTCATCCACATTGATTAAGTCGTGTAGGAGGAGTAAGGGAACAGACAGCCACACATATATATGACTGTTTTGGGTCCAGTTTTGACTTCCTGGAGGCTGTAAACATATAAACATTTAACTTTTATTTTATTTATTTATTTATTTTAATATCAAGATTGAAACTTGACTAGGACAAACCCCTTAAATTTTGTGCTTTACTTTCTTGGTGCCTCACAGTCAATCAGAGTGCTATTGCATATAATAAATAGCACATCATAACATCTTTTAATAAGTTCTTTAGGAGAATCTTGTAGTTGTCTTAATGCAACCCACTTGGTTTCTTCCTTTGGTTTTCATGTAGTAGTGTGCAGCTGTAAATGTTGAGAAATGGGAGGAAGTGTGATCTCAGAGAGACGCCAACAGCCTGAAGTTTCCTAGAAGAAATTTGCTGAGTGGAAAAATGAAAACTGAAAAGAAAGCCACGAAATTACCTTAAAGAATATATGGTATCTATTCATCACAACTAGTGTGGCTGAATTTCCCCCTCTGCTGGTATTAACTGACTGGCTTTTTGCTGTTTTGGCTCATAGTCACAGATGACACTTGCATTTGTCATTGCCTGAGCGTATCGAGGGAGAAGGTGAGAGCATCCAGACTAGCTCGTGGTACTTGGGAAAATGAGTCACAGCAGCTTTGTTTGCAGCATACTTTTTCCTTTGATAAATATGTCCACCAAGTCTCAATTCTTTATAATTCTACCAGCTGCTGGCTCTTGCATTTCCTATTCAAGCACACCTTTCTTCTCTGCAGTATGGACTGCACACATAAGAGATCAACAGGGTCACTGGATTTCATAACAGTCAGATTGAACATTATTAAAACACAGATATTTCCACCCTTTCTCTGCTTTCTACAGTGCATTATTCTCCTTCACTACTAAAAAGTAAATAATAGTGAGTCAGCCACGTATTTACTAACGCAGTCTTTGCATTTTCCTCTAAATGGCCCTCTAGTGGCTGAAGCCCCTAAAGTGGAAAAAACAAGAACAGAACAAGTCTGGAAATAAGATATACCTTTGTGATGCATTAAGCCATAATGGACTCATTAGCTACTCCCTCTTGAGGGATTAAGAAAAAACACACACACATAGGTGATGCTGAAAAACTAGTTCATACATGTGTTACTTCTAAGCTGAACTTATTCAATATTATCAAACTAAAAGTTCCCTGAAAAGCCTCCAGTTGATGTGTGGCCTGCCGATAGGCCGCGCCGTGCCAGAAACAGACCAGATGTGACCACGAACAGAGGATTTCATCTTCTCTGGCAGTCATGCCCTTCAGGGAACTGCAGATGGATCAATAATACCGGTCCCCCGTCTCAGCCAGAATGAGAAGTCTTGGAGTGGCTGTTGTAGAAAAAGCATGTACAAAACCATTCACTTTTTATGGATCGATTCAGGACACGCACATCAAATAGGAGCAGAGCGCTGGGATAGTGTGCACATGTGCATCCGTGCATGCCCGCCATACTCTGCGTAGGCCTCTCTATCACCTCTGTTGGCCAATGAAGATAGAGAAGTTGGATTACAATAAAATATGCACAAACATGCTTGTCAATCCAGTTCTATCTGTTCTGACTGCGGGGCCTGATAGAAATCGGCTCTCATGCAGCCCCTGTCAGACTGACATTTGATTCATCCCTTCATGAGCTTACACTCTGGCTCCAATTTAGTCACATGAAAATCATTTTCATGCTGTTGAAAAACTCCTAAAGAGGCCTATTATCTGGACACAACAGGAGAGATGACACTTTGACGTCATGTGGCCTTCTCTTCTCACCACATTCACCTTAGGTTACATTGAGAAACTTTGCGAGGGTCTAGAAATTAGAGTGTCATCTAAACTGTGATAGTGATCAACTCTTCACCCGGCTGCAGACAGTGATTATGATTCAGCAACACAAATGTTACATCAGATTGTCCTCTGCCTGCAAATGATGACCTTTAAATAGCAGAGTGAGCGCTAAGGGAGAAGCTAACCTTTAGTTTTGAATAACATCTGGACAGCTTGGGGTGCTTTACTACAGTCTCAGAGTGCCACCTAGTGGTCAAATGGTTCACTGAGCCTGTGCTCTGGCTGTAACCTGAATAATATTTGATTACTCAGTGTGGCCATCTGCAGTTAGCAATTATTTTACACTTTAAAATATGCATTACAGCTCACGTTTTGGTAAATAATTGCATAATATTACTCAAGGACACAGACATATTACAGTAAAATGTGTCTAATTTGATTGAGATGCTCTTTTGAAGTCAAAATATCATGTAGCTCCATTATGCCTGCATGTATAATTCATATTATTTCAATTTATCAGCTGTTGAACATTATGTATTGTGCCTTTTCCCCTCTTCAACACAAGGGAAAACTTCCATCAAACGCATGATAGAAGTCTTTTGGGACCAGTGCACTGGATTGTGTGATAATAACCAATTAACATGCTAATTTCACCATGCATCACTGCAATAATTGCCTCCATCAATATAATTGAGACAGTGCAGCCTTCATCTGTAGAACTGGATTTTTTTAAACATCAATTATGATTTATAATGGATGGCACAGGGAAGGGGCCGATAACACCGTGAGTGATTGTCTTTGTTCTTTGGATGAATTAGTGACTCTAGGATATCTATTATTCATAACATAAAAATGCAAGTCCCAGTGTCTCAAATTGTGTCTTTCTCACTTTTCTGCAGTTGTCATATGCAAATACCTAATAACCTAGTAGTGTTAAACCTAGTAGTGTTTTTTTTAGTACGAACAAGCTTCTCTCATGTGTTTCTGAACTTAACAAGCAGCCTATGACCACCACAGTAGTCAGAGCCAGAGGTCTGCAGGATCTTCTAGGAATGGTAATGCTATTTTTCTGTAAAATTGATTGATCAGTAGTGCCGGTGGTTTCATACCTGCTGATCTCTAAGCTGCTCCGTAGCAAGTTTGGTTTGCATCATAAGTTACCATGGCAATGTAAGAAGTGATCCACGTTTATACACCTTTTCTAATATCACAGTTGATATGAATTCATCACGATAGCCTCTTTTCTGTGATGGCTAACCTCCTCATGAAAGACGTGAGCTTCCATATACTGTGGTTGACTTCTTCTAAATTGCTTTATCATCACTGGTGAAAATCCTGAACAGAACAGGCCTTATTCATCGATAAACTGCTCCACGTCTCTCTGCTGGTAAGGATTAAACACCCACTTTACTGAGATACAAAATTCTGCATGTTTGCATAACTTTTTGCTATTTATTTGTCAAATTATAAGCTGTAACCTCAAGTGTTGTAATCCAGAGTTCTTCCTTGTTGCATTTTTCTTCCTGGTTTGAAAGGAACAGATCAATAGATGATGGATAAATGGAATTGTAAACTCTGCTCCAGGCATCCATATTTTCCAAACTTTTTTGAAAGACTTTTGTTTCTCAATCCAATTTTAATTTACTGAGATCAGCTAAATATCAGGGGTTATCAATCAAAACAGACAAAGAATCACTACCATCCCATAGGCACAAAAGTAGTATAATAGTTCTCATTCTAGCGTCAATGATGCAAATGGAAAAATGACACATTCTTACTGTTTACAGCAGCACCAGATGTACTATAAACATGTGCGAAACCATTTAATAAGATTACAGCTTTACACCAGCATGTGTATGGCCACCTACATTCACTAACCACAGAGTTTACATGGCTAAACCCAGCATCAATGTCACACATTAGAGACCCTCATCATGGAGCGCAAAGAGCATGGCGGCGTGAGCAGCTTCGGGAGGGCTTCAGAACTCACAAGGAACTTAACAGACCTGAAAACCTGGATTGTTCTATCCTGATGGTGGGGAGAGTGGGAGTTCCATCCTGATTGCCAGTTTATCCACAGGTCTAACACCAACCACACAAGAACCAAACCAAACCATAAAGGTTTGAACCACAGTCCTTCACGCTATAACAGCAGTGCTAAACACAGCTCTGCTATGCCTCCCCTTCTCAAATCAGCGAGTGAAAATGTTGCTCTGACTAGATGATGTAGTAACCTTTTCAAATTTGGCCTGTGACCTTTTGATAAGCGATATCCCTGGGTTGTGTTTAAATATACAACAGTTAGATACATAATATAGATCAGTGCTCTATCAGTAGCATTGTAAAAAAAAAAAAAGTCTACCTATTTTAGTCCTTTCCTTTCTTACCCTACTGTTGCATAAGTGGGGTTTTAAATGGAGGACTTGTCATGTAATGGACTTCTTCCACCACTGTGACTTACCTGCCTGCCAAACTGACAGATGATGGATTGACTGTGTAACTTACCATTACAGACCCATTTCAGCTCTATTATTGAGTCCAGCAATTTGAAATCACGTCTCCAGGCCACGATTCACTTTGCTGAACTGTGCATGTAATTGCATGGCAATAGTATTATTAACTCTACTGAACAAGGCGAGGCCCCATTACCTTAAACAGCTTGTTTGCAAGCATCACAAATTAGTGTTAATGGCTTGGACAGTAAACATGGCTAATTACACTCTAACAGTAAATTTCCCTAGCTTTTTTTTCTGACTGAGGGACTGCCATATGTCTTTCCATCCTAATTGGTCCCCCCATCATCTCCCATCTTAGGAAACTGCTGCCATGTAATTTTCCCAGTGGTAATGTTCCCAGACGCCTGCAGGCCTACTGAAAATGACTTCCATGATGTCTTCAGTGATTACTGAATATGCTCGGCGCTTTGCTGTGGTTGAGGGAAGGCAATCAAGACGAGAGGCATTAGATACATTAGAAATGGCTCCTGACAGTATAACTGTGCAAAGTAATATTAATAATGTCTCTTGGGGAGGTGGGGGATGGGGTATTGTTTAAACTAAATTACAAACATTCTGCTTTTCTTTTACTTTTTCAAGGTTAAAATCAGCAGTGCAGTAAAGTTATTTCTCATAAGTAAAGAGTTCCCCTTTCGATCTCAGGGCTTGTACATAGGATATTTGTCGAAAAAAAACTTTAAACATTCATTTTTTCCACTACTTTTGCTTTACCTGTTCACTTTTGAAGGTCCCTCATGGTATTTGTATAGTGCAATGCATAAAAGCACCAGCAGGGAGGGCCCATGTCATTCTGTTGCGATGCTGAATCCGTGCAGGGTGAAAGGGTATTTGACTACATGTGTTGTTCCTCAGGCTGTTGATCCAATTGACACCTATGCATCATGCATTACCTGGCAAACAGAAAGCTCTTTCGGATCACAACATGCTCTCAAATGCAGTGCCCATGCAAAACTACGTTTTGGGGGGAAAACAATCCTTGATCCAGTTTCTGGCTCAGTCTGGTCTTTTCTTGATCTGCTTCAATCAATAGTCATAAATGTTCGTGTCAGTCATTGAAGTCCCTTGAGCAGAGGGATGAATGAAGATCTATTTTTCTAGTTATGGAGAGGAGGTGACTCCTGTCCTGAACACACACACACACGCCGATGTTAGGAAAACAAATCATAACTGAAGATTTACAGCCATCTGCCTGAATCGAAGGTTGATGTAAGGACAGACAATAAAGTCATAATCCAAAGGCTGACCTGTGGGACGAGAATTAAAAGGTCTAAATGCAATAAGTCAGCAAGGATGGAAAAGTTTCTCAGGAGAAAGCTACGAAGGGAGTGATGAGAGGTAAATGGAGGGAAAGAGTTATAAGCAGAGGCAATAAAGGTGAGATAAAAACAAGATCAAATTTCTTAAAAAGCTGCTGCAGGAGCAGAAAGAGTAAGAAAGTTGGCTTGAAGTTGTGAAGGATGGGGGAGTGATTTTTCATGCCGTGCCTGTGGCTAATGGAGTCAGATAATGGCTTGTCCCTGCTTTCATCTAAGCTCCAGGTTGTTTAATTAGATCAAAAGCTGATAAATGAGTCTTGACTTTCAAATGAGCTCCTGAAAGGGTTGGAGGTGGAGAGATCTCTATCCACGCTGATAATAAAGTTGGGTCTAATCTGCAATTGATCAGGGCCTCTGCAGAAAACTGGGGAGGATTTGTTTACAAACACATGTGCTCTCAACCACACGCACAGAGTCCTGAAAGTGCATTCATGCAAACTGCGATCCTACACAGCTGATGCTATGGGGCAAATTCATCTTTTCATCACTGTGTTTTACTTTAGTAAAATACTGCTGTTCATCTAAATGTATGCCTTTATCTACACACAAACGTTCCATGGACACTTTCCTGTGGGGCCTGAGCATTACATCATAATACCACAGGCATTTAATCTGCCTCTCTTGCTCCGTTCACCTCTCATCTCAGCTTGTCTCTACTATGGGTCTAATCCTCTGTGACTAATAGGCTGGATATGAGGATTATTTTATACCTGCAATAGGCACAGTAAAAGGAGAGACGAGGGAGAGATGAATGGATATGTGAAGAGCTGATCTTTTAATGGCATGACAGAGCTGTCACCGTCCTGCTCCAGAGTCAGTTGGAGTGTTCGCTTGCTGAAATAAAGTCTGAAAGCCAGAACAGTTTCGTGGTTCAGTTACGCAGGCGTTTTGCCTAAAAAGCGTTTCTTCTCCACTAATAAATTTCACAGATTTTTACAGTACGAGTTGAAGGGACTGACTTGGGTTACAGTCACACGAATGAAGACGTAAGTGCAGTGAGACAGTTTAGCGTACGAAGAGATTAATCTCTTTCATCTCCAATCCACTCTCCTTCAAGGATTCATGCTTAATTTAAAGTATCTTAAATACTTACGGTGTACTTTATAGTTCTGTTCTTTTCATATTAAGAAAGTCAGGCATGATATGGTAAATCTCATGGCAGCCACATACTAAACTGCTAAAGCAAGTCTACTAGCATGCTACTATGGAATAAATTCCTGTAAAATAAATAAATAAAATAAGAAATGTGCAGTAATGTACCGCTCTTTGTGAATATGCTGAATGCTGATGCATGTGAGGAAAACGGTAAACAGTGTTGGAATTACACAGTTTTATAACATCTCTGTTAAATAACATCTCTGATGGACAGAGTCTCCCACCCCATGCATGTAAATGTTGCTGAACTGCAGAGCTCCTTCAGTGACAGACTGCTGCATCCTCGATGCATGAAGGAGCATTTCCGCAGGTCCTTCCTCCCTGCAGCTGTCAGACTGCACAATCAAAACTGCTCCCAACAAACACAAATGTTTACATCAGCGCTGTAACAACTGCTACTGTTATAACTGCACATTACTTTTCTCAGCTTATATATACACTAACTTATCGGATGTTACATGTCTACTTTTTAAGGCACAGGTAAAATACACAATCTTTCTAATTATTCTAAATATTCGTAACTATTTAAACATCTTTCAGTATCCTGCTCTGTTTGCACACTACAACCTGGGTTTGCCACTTATCTGTACTCTAATTTTAATAAGTGTACAGTACTCTGCTTTGGTAACTATTGTCCATGATGTAAATAAAAATTGTGTTTCTGTTCTGTTTGTATATGTGTGGTTTTTGTTGGGTTTTTTGTTTTTTTGCTGCTGATACAACCAAATTTCCCCTTGTGAGACAATTAAAGGATTATTCTATTCTATTCTATTCTTTTTTTCAATGTAGTTCAAACTTGAGTCTCACCCTGTGTGGTTGAGAACATTGTAAGGGTTGTGGGCCAGCATCATCTTCTTCTTTTATGGATTTTAAAGTAATAAGTTGTTTATAGAGACTATATTCAAAATACTAAAGCAACAGTGTTATGACAGCTGAAAGTATTACATTGTGAAACGTCCATTCTATAGAGCACGGTACATAGTATATTTTAAATAGAGCCAATTTTGTTGTAGATAACATAAGTTGTAAAATAAGTTGTATAAATGAGTATAAAGTTGTAGTTAGATGCTATAATGCTTTCAGTTAAATTCTGAGATAGAAATGTGTGCTCAAAGACAAAGATACAGGTTAAGCAGATACAGATGTTTACTATAATTACCATAATTATGTCCCGGCTCGCTGATCCCTGGTTTTTCATCTGTGGGTTTTGAGCTGCTTTGGAGTCTTTGTGGTTCTTTTTGAGAGTTTTCTGTTCATTATCAGTGTTGTTCTAGTTTTGGATTATTGATAAGTTGAGGTTTTGTTTCTGGTTTGGATTTCAGTATCACCCTAGTAATCTTGGTGATTACTTCTAGGTATTTGACTTCCACAGTGGTCACAGTTTTGGACCTGTGTTTTGACTTCTTTTATTCTGAATGTGAGTTTAGTATCTTGTGGTATTGATGAGGATCTGATTTCCGTCTTTGGTACTTAGTTCCCCTTGGGAGAAGTTTCTGTTTTGCATTCCTGTGTTTTGGAATTTATTGCTACAATGAGTTGTAGCCTAACAGGGTTATTGAAGTTCTAGTTACTGTCAAATTTCCATGTTCATTTTTCATGGAGTTGTATTTGCTTGATTTACTGTTCTAGTAGTGGCTGTGATTTCTTGGTCTTTATGTACCTTCAGTTTCCATTTATACTTGGTTATTACGTGTGTGTAATAACCAACTCTAAGTACTCAGTGTTTCTATGTCTGTTTCTTCCTGTTTCGTCTTCCTGTGTTGATGTTATCCTCCTCCTGTATCCCGTGTAATGTTTTTTTTTTTTTTTGTTTCCGTTTACTATTTGTCTTTAGGATATTTCCTGTTTTACTTTGGTTGCTTTTCCTTCATGACTTGTGTCAGTTTTGCTTCCTTCTTTATGATAGTCCTGATTAACTTCAACCTTGTCTCGTTCCTTTCCTGTTTGTCATTCCCAATCAACACTGTATAGTGTATAAATGGTCCCACCTCACTCTTTCTCCATGTTGGATTATCCGTCATCCTTCCTAGTTGTCTTTTTCTGTGTCTATGTTAGATTTTATTCTGTCTTTGTCTTTTGGACTGTTCATTTTTGAAGCTTACCGTAGACCTTTGTTAATCTGTTTTTGTCCAGCTTTTGAGTTCTAACTCTACAAATTATGAGAAATTAGTAAAAAAAAGAATAGGCCTAAATTTGGGACCAATGGGAATACCATGTGGCAGGCATACACTTGTGTTGGACAAATATCAAACAGAAAAGCTGATGAATCTGTACAAAATCAAAATGATTGCACTTTAATGAGTCTGAGGCAAAGTTTTGGATCATTCAGAAGACTGACACTGCATCTCCATCATGTGGGTAAAAATACTCCCAAACCTGATCTAAAGAAGAGTTCTATTGGTTTATGTGACTGTTATCGTCTCTCATGTGGAGGAATTCCTCACAGAGAGCAGCACTGCATCACCGGGTGTCCATTTTTGCATGCTCCAAGAACTAATTAGAATATTTAAAGACACAAAGCTTGCTGGTCAAACCTTTCTCATGCTCTTTCTCCATGTGGTTCCCTCCTTTGATTTCAAGAGCATTGGCTTGTTAAGGCTGCATCGGTGCATAAGCAGATTGTGCAAAGAATGAGCCAGTAAAGCTTTATGTCTCAGACTGATGGGACACAATAAAGCCAATCTTATTAAACAGCTTCCATAGTAAATATATGCAGTGATCCTCCCTTGACTGGTTCACATTGTAATCCTATCACAAGGCTGTGGACAAAGAGGGGAATGTGGTCCTCTCTTGTCCAAGAAAGATTCACTAATTTATTTCCACTTGAGAGGGTGTTGACAGGATTTGGGATAACTTGTCTTTAACTCAAGGCATCATAATGGCCTTTGGATTGGAGTGGACCCCAAACAGAGAGCTAATATGAGGAAGAAACGCTGAATTTATAGCACATGAAAGAATAACAATAGATATAATGGTTTCTATGACATTCTTGCACAGACATAACCACAAGGACTGGGTTACACAAGCTATTCGTGAATCCAAACCCTTAAGTTTTCCTTAAATGATCTCAACTACTATTGCAGTGATTTATTGAACTGGATTGAACCATTCCATCTGAGGAAAGCCGATAAACACTTCAGTAACGTGTGCACTGTACACATCCTATCATTAAATCAGATCAGGTTCTCCTTGATATTTTTCCCCACGTTCTGCATGAGCCCCTCGCTACAACGATAACACTGTTGACTTTAAGATATCACATGGGATAATCACATTCTGCCCTGACTATCTCTCCTGTAGTATCAGATTACCTTCATGAGCAACTTCAAGTATGTCAGTGTTGCGCAACTGATGACAGAATCCTATAATACACTCATTATTCTCAACTATAATGTGTGTGACACAGAACACCAACATTAAATAAAAGCCCAGATTATTGGTGTTGAAATCAACTCTATGAACACATTAAAAGACCTTGCTCTTGTTTGTCCTTTTAATTTGTGCATTTATTCCATCCAGATGATTACTTTTGTAATCTTGTGCTTTAAAAGCTCTCTCTCAAGCCTCTTAGCTCTTTAGTCCTCAGGTTTCAGTCTGAATTCATTAGGCCTTATAACTACGCTATAGTTTGTGTTTGTCTGTGATCCTGCTTCTTGGCCATCTAGACTGCATGGCCATTCATAATTATCTTTTTATCTTTCTCTTTTTCATTGTATGTCATTGTCTGTGTTCTTACTTTTTACAGAGGTTTCACTGTATTATCACCTGTCATCCCCCACCTCTTTCCACATGTTTTACATCTGGATTTTTGCCTTCTAAAAGGTTCAGCTTCTCTTCTTGTTTCACCATCTCTCTTCTGTGAATGTTGTCCTGCGTCTGGACTTCTTTAAGTTGCTTGAAGACGTTTCACCTCTCATCCGAGAAGCTTCTTCAGTTCTAAGGTCAAATGGTGGAGAGTCCCAGATTTAAACCCAGTGGGAGTCTAAGGTCCGCCATTTGACCTTAGAACTGAAGAAGCTTCTCGGATGAGAGGTGAAACGTCTTCAAGCAACTTAAAGAAGTCCAGACGCTTTTCTTTGCAAGCTCCTTTGACTTGTCCTTATCTCTCTCTCTTTGGTTGTTTTGCTTGTTATTTTTCTCCTATAAGTACATGTATTAATGGTAAAAGAAGCTCTGAGGTTTTACATATCAGCAGATTAAAAAAATATCTTACCTTTATCCGGTTCTAAAATGATTTAAATACAGGACCGCATGACATAAAAAAGTACACACCATGATTTGGAAACTTTTAGACCGATCTGTTTTAAAGCGTTGCTTCAGTTCAGTAAAGTTTGGGGGCAGCTCTCTCCAGGTCCACAGCATTTCCATCAGGTTCCGGCTTGTTGATTTGCTGCTGTGTTAAAGCCAAACTCTAGCTATTAGACAGATGTTCTCACATTTGACACTAGAATACTTTGGTATCCAGAAGACTTCATGGTCGGCTTAATGACTGCAAGGTGCCCAGGTCCTGTGGCTGCAAAACAACTCAACTCATCACCCCTCCACCATCGTGCTTGACAGCTGGTATGAGGTGCTGACATGCTGCGTTTGGTTTCCATCAAACATGGCTCTGTGCATTACTCCCAAACATCTCCTCCTTGTTCCAGACGTTTATGGGTTTTTTCAGATGCAGCTTTGCAAAGCTATGTCATGCTGCCGTGTTCTTTTTAGAGTGGAGAGGCTCTTTCCTGGCAACCCTTCTAAACATGCCAAACTTGTTCAGTCTTTTTTGACTTGTAATGGTATATTTAACATGGTAACTGAGGCCTGTAGAGTCTGAGATATCGCTCTTGGATTTTTTTGCAGTCTCTCTGAGCATTGCATTGACCTTGGGGTAAATTTGCTAGGATGCCGACTCCATGGAAGACTAGCTGCTGTCTTGAATGTTTTGTGAATAATCTTTGTCACTGTATAAATATAGAGTTCAAATTGTTTGGTAATGGCCTTATAAACAGCAATATTTGGTTTTGCTCATGTCGGTCCTCTTTTGTGTTAAGATACAGATGAATGCTCCGGACCAGCAAACAGCGCAAATTTGTGTTTTTACAGAGGCAGACACACTTGCTGATTATTAATGATTGAAAATGCATTTAATTAGCAGGAGGTGCACTTAGTTTTTTTAAACACAGCTTGGCTCAGTTTTCTGTTAAATAAATGATGACATGGTGTAAGAAGTCATGTGTTGGTGTTCGTTTGAGCTCGTATTGAAATAATTTTAATACCTGCTAGACCAGATTTGTTTTTCAATTATTATATCTTGATGCATAAAACTTTATAATTGAAAGAGTCATGTTTTTTTCATGACTATTTTTGTGTTATTTTTTCATATCTAGGTAGAATAGCAACAAATGTTTGAGATGTAGCACTACATAACAAATTACTCTTCATTCCAAAGGGATATTAGCATGCTGACATAAACTTCATCCCTGAAAGTTTTTCTGGTCTGTTTGGTGCAACATCCATCCATCCATCCATCCATCCATCCAAACATCCAAACATCCATCCATCCATCCATCCATCCATCCATCCATCCATCCAAACATCCAAACATCCAAACATCCATCCAAACATCCAAACATCCATCCATCCATCCATCCATCCATCCATCCATCCATCCATCCATCCATCCATCCATCCATCCATCCATCCATCCATCCATTTGCTTCTGCTGAGACAGGCTCCAGGGGGGCTGGAGCCTGTCTCAGCTACCATAGGGCAAGAGGGAAACAGACAACCATACACAGTCGCATTCACACTTATAGGCAATTCAGAATGACCAGTTTAATCTAACCCCACTACCTTTGTGAGAGGAAGCCAGAATACAGAGAAAGAACCCACGCAAATACAGAACAAACACCACACAGAAAGGCTCCAGCCAGATGGTGTCAGAGTCAAACTCAGGACCTTCATACTGTGAAGCAACAGTGCTACAACACTGAACCATCGTGCTGTGTAATAATAATGGGAAGTCTCCAGCCAATACCTATCTTAAAACCAGGATAATCTTGAACTTATAAACAGCTAGTACAGCTGGCTGCTGAATTATAAATGAACACACTCCAGCAGCATCCACATAAACGGCCTAGCAGAGCCTAACATTTTTATCTGATAATGTATAGATAACACTCTGAATGACCCCTGTAATGAAAACAGTTTTTCAGGCCTCAGAGGAATTGGTCTGTTCTTTGAGCATCTACATTGATGACCAGTTTCACAGCAAACTCAGTCCACTGGGATCTCATTTACTCTGGGTTTTCATTAACTCCTGGGAATACCAATTGCATTTGTGCCCCCCAGTTTACTGCCTTATATAACTACTATCTACCACTCACAAAATGAATGCACACAACACACAACAGTCTGTTTACTTGTTCAACCTGTCTGGTCACATCTGGGTGCAAACCCCTTTTTGGTTAATGGTAGACTTTTTCATAAAATCCACATGCATAAAAACACATGCACTCACTTAGGGGTGTAAAATGAATAGGGGGTTAGGGGTTACCACACACACACACACACACACACACTACACACTACACTGTCCCCGATCTAAATCTACGATTCCACTTACCTGAAAACAACGAACCCTAAAACTTAGCTCAACATTAGCTCAGGCAGGCCATGAACTGGTCTGATCTGGTCAGATCAGCTGATCTCAGTGGTAGCCATCATTAGCTATTGGTTCAGCTGATACCTAGCTGATTCCTACATATCCAGCAGGCATATGTCATGTGGTAGTTAAGCTACTTCAATTTGCCAAGAGTGTCTGCACATCTGCAAGCTGCTTTGAAACCCACCTCTGCTCTTCCTTTCATGCAGTTTCTGGCTTAATCTGAGTCTTATCAGTTGCTATTGGTGTCTGCTCTGTCCTGTGGGGCTTCACTGCTGCTCTCGCCACCTCTGGCTTCCCATGTATACATGTGTAATGTCCCAATAAAAAGACATTCTGCTAAATATTTTGTCTTCAGATGGAAATGACTTGTGTTCAGCTATAGTTTACCTGACTGAGACTTAATAGGTTTTCATGTTGACTTGCTTTTTATCCCCTTGAGGAAGACAAGTCCCTGGTGTATAAAAATATTCTTCTTCTTTTGGTGTTCACACATGGTAGCCTTTCATACACACCCATTACACATCTGTTGTTTGTCTACGGCTGCCTTTAAGCTTCACTTAAAGGTGGAGTGCCTGAGATAAAGTACTCGTTTGCCCATTTCTTGAGCTTCTACTTTGATGGTGGCAGTGGGAGAATAAGGCAAAAAAAGATGAGAACAAGTAAATCTAGTAAAATGTAGTATTGAGATGTGAGTACTGACCACTCACGTACAGAAATCTAAACAGCAGAATCAAAGATGCTCCCAAAAAGCTTATTAGATAAACTGTGTAATCGCCAGCCACAGCCCCAGTGACACAGCGTAAGCCTGACAGGGCGGAAGGGTAAGAAAATGTGGAAAAACTAAAAAGACTTTTATTCTACTGAAAGGCCAAAACTTTGCTCCAAGACTCCAAAATGTGAGCTATAGAGGACATAGCCTCCATGCCTTGTACAAAAGTTTCATGACATAATAATGGTATTCCAGCTTTGTATTCTGTGATCTTGTTGAATAAAGCATTTTCTTTCCTCCTATATATGAGAGGCCAGACATGTGAATGACCTCAGGTCATGCCAAAATATTTTCAGCACAGCTACAAATTTACTTCAACTGCTGAAAACCTTCCCATAGGGTCAAACAACATTGGCTTTTGCTGGCCTTGTTATGTTCATACTACTTTCCTTCTCCGGGAGATTCCTGTAAAGTGCATCAGAGGCAATAGTGTCTTTAGTGTGTCAGTTACTTGTTTTTAACAGTCCATTTTCACTTGCCCTGGTATGCACCATGCACCATTCTGCGTCACCTCCATATAAAAGTCATGCTTGACTAAAATTTGACACCCAGTCTGTGTGAGATCAAAGTCATATAAGGATGCCCTCTAGACATGTTCAGAAATACTTTGCGCTCTGGCAGTTTGGCCATAAAATAAATCTGTTTGGGCAGAAATTATTATCCAACCAAAATGTCAAAAACCTATGAATATGGAAATATTTTTAATTTCAAAAGTTCATCTGGAGACAGTACTGAACATCTGTCCTGTTGCCTGAAGGACCACGATTGGGTTCCAAGTCCAATAAGGCTTGAATGTGCAAGTCTTAAACATGAAAACAAGCCTTCTGGTGTCAAACTCTGAACATGCATTATTCTGCCTGTATCCAAACATATAAGGGATGTAACTACGATCAAAACTTTTAAATTGTGCAAAACTCTGATGCCAACATGTGTACTAATAATTGAGAGTCCTCCAAGAAATGACACAATCATCACAACCTTCCTGCAGTTATAACAGTCTCTCACGTTGTCATGGTGATAAACCTTGACCTAAACAACTCACATTTCAGCAAACTGCGCTAATGCAGACACATCCTGTCTGTGTTTATTGGAACTGAAGCACACACAGACACAAAACCTACATGTTGAATTACACACCATCTACCAGTTCACGCGAATGTACAAGCACGCTAATGCACGGACACCCACGCACACACTGTGCATCCCTGAGTTGGTGCAGCAGCAGTGCCACTTTGAATCAGTCGTTGAAGACATGCAGTTCTGAAGCCCAATCCGCTTCTGGGTGAGGCAGATTCCTGCTGAGGACAGTAAACGCAGCACAGCGCAGTGTGACCAAGACGATCCCACTCAACACAGAGAACAACTGAGTCCTCCCAACCCACAGAGCTGCTCACGCTTTGCTGGCAGCTCACTGAAATGGATCACTTTGTTTGCACAGCCACACAAAAAAAGCGTAACAAGATGGGGGGTTTTTTGTGTGTGTGTGTGTGTGTGTGTGTGTGTGTGTGTGTGTGTGTGTGTGTGTGTGTGTGTGTGTGTGTGTGTTCATGCATTGCTGTGTCAAAGTGGACTCAAATGGCTTAGAAGCCCCTTTGTGGTGATGTTTAAGTAGGTTATATGTCGTCAAAAGTAGAAAAAGATGATGAAGTTCAATATCCCGCTCAATTTAATGATCTTTTTCTAACTTCTAATTAATTCCAATGAGAGAGAGGGAAAGGTTCTTAATTAGATACAGCTCTGTTTAGGGAACAGGTAAACAGCGTAGCTTTCTAAATCCGGTTACTAAATCTCACCTCTCGTAGCTCGAGAACAATCTTTGCAGCATTTGTAGTGTCATTCTTCATGGAATACAGCATCACTGATGAAACATGTCAGTCACAGTGACTTCCAGTAGCAACAAGAAGTGCTGAAATGCCCAGAGATTCCTTAGCATAATATATCTGTCATTTTCCAGGCATATGCAAAGAATATTCCTTTTTTTCCCAAAATACTTTAGAATGTACTGTTTCCATCTGAAAGCTCCTGCAGGCCTGTTTTGTTTTCTTTTATGACTGAATGCATGGATAGATGACATGGTTTAAAGTCAACATATCTGAAGGCCCTCTTCTGTTGGAGCTCTGTTTTGAATTATTGTTCACTTCCTGACTGTAGACTTCCCTGCCGTTGAATGTTCTCCCAGACTAGTTCCCTGCCTCTCCCTGTGAAACCTTATACAGCTCTGACATACAGAAATGTAGCATAGTTACAGCCAGGCACTCCCAGGTCCTCTGGCTCTCACCCCAGCAGCACACAGCCGCTATCTCAGGGGGACAGCTAGTTTAACTCCAACATCTCCTGGACTTCTGCCGAACTGTCATTCAACGTCAGCAGCAGAAGAACATTTTGACTATTGTTGAAGGCCTAAATAAGAAGCGCTAAAGCTGAACTGTAATTGCAAACTGCAGTACATGAACCTAAAGCTGTCCCTACAGATGTTATTACACTAACAACTGCTCAGAGTGACTACATGCACTGTGAAAGTTGCCACTCATACTGACACCCTTACAAAAATATTCCCTCTGCTAGTTAATATCCGCAGACACATTTTAAGAGGCAAATCTCTGCTAAACTAACTGTATGCAAAGACAAAGTCATCAAGTAGCCACTTAAAGTACACAACAGAGTTAATATTTCGCACTCACAGTTCCACACAAGCAATGCATCCTTGAACGTTTAGAGACATGCCTAACAGAGCTGAATGTGAGAATGGAAATCTTATTCTCCCTTCATTCAGATATTAAACTGTCATGTGTCCTGCCTCCAGTCCACTCTGCATACTGGAATTTTGTGTCCTAGCAGGAAGTCTACGCCTTAGCTACCTCATAACTGCAGACCCCTCTGAAACCCTTCGATCTAACTTACGGTTTCACTGGATATCCACCTCCCTAGAAATGTAACTACATGTCCGGTCAGTGCAGCCCATGCACAATTGTGACTGGCCTGTTTAGCACTGTTGGTCCTTTCCGGCTATTTTCTCATCTCAGTTTTTTGAGAGTGTCAATAATCAACTTAATATAAGGGAAAATAATCATAGCATTGATATAAGGACTTACATATGGCATCAAATTCCTTGAGGTAGATTGCTGAAATTATCAGAATGGGTGTGAGGTATCGTACAAAGAAGTGGAAAAACTAGAGGGTTAAATATGTTTGCCAAACAAAAAAATCCTGACAACAACAAAGGGCAGAGACCCAGGAGGGAAAAAAGTTACCGCGTGTTATATTACTGTCGGCTCACACCACATATAAAACACTGAGACACACGCACAAGGCAATTAACACGTAATGCACCAGCTTGAGCATAAATGCCAGGAACGACAGCAGCCAGTTATGTAGGTTACATTGTAGGCTCTGCAAAGACTCCCTGCAGAAGTCTAAATCAGGCCTTAGAGCCCATACCACCTTAATAACCAGTGTGCTCTGTATTGAAGGTGCAATAGGCAGTAGTGAGATATAGAGGACATAGCCTGAGGCAGACTGTTGTATGCTACAGATGAGAAAACATAATTTTGGACAACAACCTGTCCTAACTCAGTGTCCTAACAGTGTTCAGATTTAATGTGTGAAAATGGTCCGAGTGAACGCTAAACAGCACTTTGAAATCTGACAAATAAGAAGCCTTTTGCATCAACGACATTATGCATAACTTTGTCCAGTAGTTGGTTTGTCTTTGATGCTGGACGCCAAAATTTGTTACAGGTGCTTTATGCTTTAGGGTTAGCATTGTGCTAGCTTTAATTTATTATGACTGGGTCTTTAATTACAAAGGTTCAACACAGTACATAGCAAAGATTCGTCTGCAGCTCAGTGGCCTTCCATCCATTAATAAGAGCAAGCAAAGTAAATGCTTTAAGTGTCACCAGCATTTTCCAGTTGACATAGTGTTATATAATTTCAGTAATTCCACAAATTATACAGCTAACATCTTTCTTCCCCCCCCCCCCCCACCGAAACATGTCTGAAAACTCATGATGAGAGACAACAGGACATTCTTAGCCTAATAATCATCATCAATGGCATCCTTTGCCCCAGACAGTGAACCCATGACAACAATCTTTTTTCTCTCTCTCCGTAATCAGCACCGGGTTCAGGCACAAAGCCTGGCTCTGTGTGTTGAGCTTCAGACTGAGGATGGTTTGAGTGCCACACACTGCTCCAGGCAGGTCAGCTGAGTGGAGTCATGTTGGTCCATTGATGCTTGTCTTCATCTGTCTATATATATATATATATATATATATATATATATATATATATATATATATATATATATATATCAGTTGGTATTTGCTGTTGGATTGCAATATACTACTCTGACTTTTAATGCTTACCAGAGAGTGAGCAGAATGACTTTACACTTTATTGTGAAATGTACATATTTATCAACTTGCGACAGAAAAATGATCAACTTTGTTTCTTTTTTTTTTTTGCATAGAAGAGATGTAGCCTTTCTGGATCAGTTTCCAGCACTGTGGAACAAAGCTTTGTTGTCTATTTGATGGAGCAGGTCCATTCTGCTTGAGTTAGCAAGAGGGGAACCACCTGCACTCCAACAGAAGGGATCGTATGCTTCCTCCATTAGAGTGTAATAAGCACTCAGGCTTTGTTCCCCATTCTGAATTCATGCCAGCTTAAGAACCCTTATAACCTGAACACATGTTTTCATTTGTGACCCTGTCTTTCCAGCTAGTCAGTCTACTTCAGTGGAAAAATATTGGACCTATGTGCTTTCATAGATGGGACTCCATTGTTTCTAAACAACAAAGAGAGATTTGAAAGTCTGGATTTAAGTCCAACTTGGTGCACCCAGAGGTAAATACTATTAGTGACATAATACGTGAAGAAAATATAAAAATTATTCTTTTCATTGTGCACTAGACCCCAATCCAGTTTCCACTGGATTCAGTGTTAAGTGTGCAGGGGCTCTCCTGACATTTTTGCCCATGTGTGTTGCTGTGTTTAGAGGGTCTATAGCTGAATAAAATACTGAAAAGTGCAGAGCATCAACAATGTGAACATTACACACCTACTGTAGGAATAACAGGATATCAGTTACAGTTTGCAAGCTGATACCAAATATAGCTTAAACATTGAAGCTTGGCATGTGAAATCAGCAATCGGTCATTGTAATCCTGGGACTCTGAGGCAAGTTTCCCACCAAATCTAAACATAGCAGTGGTGTGGAATAGTCACAACAAACGTGGTGTATATCCCAAGGCCACTGGTAGCTGCCTACCTCTCTTTCCCCATTGTGTATCGCGGTTTTTCGTCATCGAGAGTAAACCCAGCAGGGTCAAGCAAACAAAGGAGCACCTGGACACAATAGCAGCCTTGTTTGGTGCCACATGACAGCATGACAGGTATTTCAAGGCTCACACTGACAGCAGACTGGAAGAAAGGTCCTTTGGAGTCACTGACATTTGAATAAAATCACAGACTAGCACAAACACAGTCTATCAGTACCAGGAAACAGCCCATGTGAGAAATGTAATTAGTGTGAATGCTTGAAAAGCATTCACAGTATTGTTGTTGTAATCTTTATTATTATTAGTGTGAATGCTTGAAAAGCATTCACAGTATTGTTATTCTAATCTTTATTATTAGTGTGAATGCTTGAAAAGCATTCACAGTATTGTTCTTCTAATCTTTATTATTATTATTCTATTTAGTGTGAATGCTTGAAAAGCATTCACAGTATTGTTATTCGAATCTTTATTAGTGTGAATGCTTGAAAAGCATTCACAGTATTGTTCTTCTAATCTTTATTATTATATCATCTTCCGTACGTTTTTTGGCATCTAACTCCTTCAAAACCGTTCAACTTAGAAAAACCATTCAAACACCGTTAGATTCCTATTATTTTGGACATGACTGCTTCTATTTTTCTCATTTCTAACATTTATATTTTTAATTTTATTCAACTTTATTCAACAAAAATTTCCCATGTATTTCAATGGGGAGACCCTTCAAATTCTCATTCAACTTACTCATTTTTAAACGCTTACTACTTCCACATACATTGACATAGAGCCACCATTCAAACTTTAAAACGAAGACAAGACATTCAACTATTCAACTTGTATTTATCTTTTCAATATCTATTATACTTTTTCTTCAGTTCCAGTTTAAGTTTCATGATGTTTTTTCACCCGTTTCAGAGTTTATAATGGGTGTGTATGGGACGGAATGTTGGGGCTAGAGTGAGACAGCTCAACTGCTAGAGTGAGAGGAGCAAAAAAAATAATCTTAAAATCTTTTTTAAAACTGCTGCTGTGTCCACAGCGTTTGCTCTACAGGTATGATTTTACCCTCAAAACGTAGCCATGGCTGTCCTCTTTCATCCAATGTGTTTACTATTGTACTAGGTGTTATGGTTCTTTCATAAATGTCACCAATGCACAGCCTCCTCCCTCCAACTCTTCCATAGACTCTAATGTTAAAATGGCTCAGAAGGTTCGTTTGAAAATCAGAAGAGCATGGTGTCTTTCCACTGTCACCACGTCCATATAATAAACTCCACAGACATGAAAACTGAGAATTCGGTAGACTAGACATTGCTGTCGCTCACAGTGAAAGAATTTCGTCAATACGACTTTTACTTTTCATTTGGGAGCGATTTGTTTCGGCCTGACTTTTCTGTTCATTTTAAGCAGCAAAAGTGAGGCGCATGTCTGTGTACGTGTGTATGGAGCCATTGGGTGCGGTCACTATAGCAACCAGGCTCACACCTGCCTGCTTAACGAGCTCTGCCTGCCACTGTACCAAGATTCATCTTAAGCACTTCTCTTTCAACTGCTGCTGTGTCCACAGTGTTACAGCCATCATTTTACCCTCAAATTGTCGCCATTATTGTTCTCTTTCCAACACCGTATCTTTCAAAGCTCAGGCATTTAAACTTTTTAAACTGTGTGGATCAAAGTGGAGGGATCACATTTGAGTCATTCAGTGATTCAAAGAATATGACCTTTTAATATTCATTCAGATGTTTTCTGACTCTAAATGTTCTTTTCTCATTTCTTAGGGTTTTCTAATTTACATTTAAAACATTTTCAGTTTTTTTCCAACTCCTTCTTCTGTGTAACCTTCAGCTTTTAGCAGTTCAGCACCTTTGTTTTCAGGTTAAATTCGGGTTTTTTTTTGTTTGTTTTTTTTAATCTCATTCAATATTTTTAACTCAAAATTCAGTAATTAATTCATTTCAGTCCATACATTCAGATTCAAGCATTCACACTGCAGTTTCTTCAGAAAATGCACTTTCTAGTTATTATTATTATTAGTGTGAATGCTTGAAAAGCATTCACAGTATTGTTCTTCTAATCTTTATTCTTATATTTTATTATCTATTCCGTACGTTTTTTGAAAGCCTACTCCTTCAAAACCGTTCAACTTAGAAAAACCATTCAAACACCGTTAGATTCCTATTCTTTTGGACACTGTTGCTTGTATTTTTCTCATTTTTAACATTTATATTTTTAATTTTATTCAACTTTATTCAACAAAAATTTCCCATGTATTTCAATGGGGAGACCCTTCAAATTCTCATTCAACTTACTCATTTTTAAACTCTTACTACTTCAACATACGTTCACATAGAGCCACCATTCAAACTTTAAAACGAAGACAAGACATTCAACTATTCAACTTGTATTTATCTTTTCAATATCTATTATACTTTTTCTTCAGTTCCAGTTTAAGTTTCATGATGTTTTTTCACCCGTTTCAGAGTTTATAATGGGTGTGTATGGGACGGAATGTTGGGGCTAGAGTGAGGCAGCTCAACTGCTAGAGTGAGAGGAGCAAAAAAATTAATCTTAAAATCTTTTTTAAAACTGCTGCTGTGTCCGCAGCGTTTGCTCTACAGGTATGATTTTACCCTCAAAACGTAGCCATGGCTGTCCTCTTTCATCCAATGTGTTTACTATTGTACTAGGTGTTATGGTTCTTTCATAAATGTCACCAATGCACAGCCTCCTCCCTCCAACTCTTCCATAGACTCCAATGTTAAAATGTCTCAGAAGGTTCGTTTGAAAATCAGAAGAGCATGGTGTCTTTCCACTGTCACCACGTCCATATAATAAACTCCACAGACATGAAAACTGAGAATTTGGTAGACTAGACATTGCTGTCGCTCACAGTGAAAGAATTTTGTCAATACGACTTTTACTTTTCATTTGGGAACGATTTGTTTCGGCCTGACTTTTCTGTTCATTTTAAGCAGCAAAAGTGAGGCGCATGTCTGTGTCCGTGTGTATGGAGCCATTGGGTGCGGTCACTATAGCAACCAGGCTCACACCTGCCTGCTTAACGAGCTCTGCCTGCCACTGTACCAAGATTCATCTTAAACACTTCTCTTTCAACTGCTGCTGTGTCCACAGTGTTACAGCCATCATTTTACCCTCAAATTGTCGCCATTATTGTTCTCTTTCCAACACCGTATCTTTCAAAGCTCAGGCATTTAAACTTTTTAAACTGTGTGGATCAAAGTGGAGGGATCACATTTGAGTCATTCAGTGATTCAAAGAATATGACCTTTTAATATTCATTCAGATGTTTTCTGACTCTAAATGTTCTTTTCTCATTTCTTAGGGTTTTCTAATTTACATTTAAAACATTTTCAGTTTTTTTCCAACTCCTTCTTCTGTGTAACTTTCAGCTTTTAGCAGTTCAGCACCTTTGTTTTCAGGTTAAATTCGTTTTTTTTTGTTTTTTTTTAATCTCATTCAAGATTTTTAACTCAAAATTCAGCAATTAATTCATTTCAGTGCATACATTCAGATTCAAGCATTCACACTGCAGTTTCTTCAGAAAATGCACTTTCTAGTTAGTGTGAATGCTTGAAAAGCATTCACAGTATTGTTCTTCTAATCTTTATTCTATTTTATTCTGTATTCCGTACGTTTTTTGTACTCCTACTCCTTCAAAACCGTTCAACTTAGAAAAACCATTCAAACACCATTAGATTCCTCTTCTTTTGGACATGACTGCTTCTATTTTTCTCATTTTTAACATTTATATTTTTAATTTTATTCAACTTTATTCAACAAAAATTTCCCAAAATTTCCCATGTATTTCAATGGGGAGACCCTTCAAATCCTCATTCAACTTACTCATTTTTAAACTCTTACTACTTCCACAAACATTGACATAGAGCCACCATTCAAACTTTAAAACGAAGACAAGACATTCAACTATTCAACTTGTATTTATCTTTTCAATATCTATTATACTTTTTCTTCAGTTCCAGTTTAAGTTTCATGATGTTTTTTCACCCGTTTCAGAGTTTATAATGGGTGTGTATGGGACGGAATGTTGGGGCTAGAGTGAGACAGCTCAACTGCTAGAGTGAGAGGAGCAAAAAAATTAATCTTAAAATCTTTTTTAAAACTGCTGCTGTGTCCACAGCGTTTGCTCTACAGGTATGATTTTACCCTCAAAACGTAGCCATGGCTGTCCTCTTTCATCCAATGTGTTTACTATTATCCTAGGTGTTACGGTTCTTTCATAAATGTCACCAATGCACAGCCTCCTCCTTCCAACTCTTCCATAGACTCTAATGTTAAAATGGCTCAGAAGGTTCGTTTGAAAATCAGAAGAGCATGGTGTCTTTCCACTGTCACCACGTCCATATAATAAGCTCCACAGGCATGAAAACTGAGAATTAGGTAGACTAGACATTGCTGTCGCTCACGGTGAAAGAATTTTGTCAATACGACTTTTACTTTTCATTTGGGAGCGATTTGTTTCGGCCTGACTTTTCTGTTCATTTTAAGCAGCAAAAGTGAGGCGCATGTCTGTGTACGTGTGTATGGAGCCATTGGGTGCGGTCACTATAGCAACCAGGCTCACACCTGCCTGCTTAACGAGCTCTGCCTGCCACTGTACCAAGATTCATCTTAAACACTTCTCTTTCAACTGCTGCTGTGTCCACAGTGTTACAGCCATCATTTTACCCTCAAATTGTCGCCATTATTGTTCTCTTTCCAACACCGTATCTTTCAAAGCTCAGGCATTTAAACTTTTTAAACTGTGTGGATCAAAGTGGAGGGATCACATTTTAGTCATTCAGTGATTCAAAGAATATGACCTTTTAATATTCATTCAGATGTTTTCTGACTCTAAATGTTCTTTTCTCATTTCTTAGGGTTTTCTAATTTACATTTAAAACATTTTCAGTTTTTTTCCAACTTCTTCTTCTGTGTAACCTTCAGCTTTTAGCAGTTCAGCACCTTTGTTTTCAGGTTAAATTCGGTTTTTTTTTTTTGTTTTGTTTTTTATCTCATTCAATATTTTTAACTCAAAATTCAGCAATTAATTCATTTCAGTGCATACATTCAGATTCAAGCATTCACACTGCAGTTTCTTCAGAAAATGCACTTTCTAGTTATATTTTATTTTTCCGTACGTTTTTTGTAAGCCTACTCCTTCAAAACCGTTCAACTTAGAAAAACCATTCAAACACCGTTAGATTCCTATTCTTTTGGACAACACTGCTTCTATTTTTCATATTTTTAACATTTATATTTTTAATTTTATTCAACTTTATTCAACAAAAATTTATAATGTATTTCAATGGGGAGACCCTTCAAATCCTCATTCAACTTACTCATTTTTAAACTCTTACTACTTCCACATACATTGACATAGAGCCACCATTCAAACTTTAAAACGAAGACAAGACATTCAACTATTCAACTTGTATTTATCTTTTCAATATCTTTTATACTTTTTCTTCAGTTCCAGTTTAAGTTTCATGATGTTTTTTCACCCGTTTCAGAGTTTATAATGGGTGTGTATGGGACGGAATGTTGGGGCTAGAGTGAGGCAGCTTAACTGCTAGAGTGAGAGGAGCAAAAAAATTAATCTTAAAATCTTTTTTAAAACTGCTGCTGTGTCCGCAGCGTTTGCTCTACAGGTATGATTTTACCCTCAAAACGTAGCCATGGCTGTCCTCTTTCATCCAATGTGTTTACTATTGTACTAGGTGTTATGGTTCTTTCATAAATGTCACCAATGCACAGCCTCCTCCCTCCAACTCTTCCATAGACTCTAATGTTAAAATGGCTCAGAAGGTTCGTTTGAAAATCAGAAGAGCATGGTGTCTTTCCACTGTCACCACGTCCATATAATAAGCTCCACAGGCATGAAAACTGAGAATTAGGTAGACTAGACATTGCTGTCGCTCACGGTGAAAGAATTTTGTCAATACGACTTTTACTTTTCATTTGGGAGCGATTTGTTTCGGCCTGACTTTTCTGTTCATTTTAAGCAGCAAAAGTGAGGCGCATGTCTGTGTACGTGTGTATGGAGCCATTGGGTGCGGTCACTATAGCAACCAGGCTCACACCTGCCTGCTTAACGAGCTCTGCCTGCCACTGTACCAAGATCCATCTTAAACACTTCTCTTTCAACTGCTGCTGTGTCCACAGTGTTACAGCCATCATTTTACCCTCAAATTGTCGCCATTATTGTTCTCTTTCCAACACCGTATCTTTCAAAGCTCAGGCATTTAAACTTTTTAAACTGTGTGGATCAAAGTGGAGGGATCACATTTGAGTCATTCAGTGATTCAAAGAATATGACCTTTTAATATTCATTCAGATGTTTTCTGACTCTAAATGTTCTTTTCTCATTTCTTAGGGTTTTCTAATTTACATTTAAAACATTTTCAGTTTTTTTCCAACTCCTTCTTCTGTGTAACCTTCAGCTTTTAGCAGTTCAGCACTTTTGTTTTCAGGTTAAATTCGGGTTTTTTGTTTTTGTTTTTTTTAATCTCATTCAAAATTTTTAACTTAAATTCAGTAATTATTTCATTTCAATGCATACATTCAGATTCAAGCATTCACACTGCAGTTTCTTCAGAAAATGCACTTTCTAGTTATTAGTGTGAATGCTTGAAAAGCATTCACAGTATTGTTCTTCTAATCTTTATTAGTGTGAATGCTTGAAAAGCATTCACAGTATTGTTCTTCTAATCTTTATTATTATATTTTATCTATTCCGTACGTTTTTTGAAAGCCTACTCCTTCAAAACCATTCAACTTAGAAAAACCATTCAAACATCGTTAGATTCCTATTATTTTGGACAACATTGCTTGTATTTTTCTCATTTTTAACATTTATATTTTTAATTTTATTCAACTTTATTCAACAAAAATTTCCCATGTATTTCAATGGGGAGACCCTTCAAATTCTCATTCAACTTACTCATTTTTAAACTCTTACTACTTCAACATACGTTCACATAGAGCCACCATTCAAACTTTAAAACGAAGACAAGACATTCAACTATTCAACTTGTATTTATCTTTTCAATATCTATTATACTTTTTCTTCAGTTCCAGTTTAAGTTTCATGATGTTTTTTCACCCGTTTCAGAGTTTATAATGGGTGTGTATGGGACGGAATGTTGGGGCTAGAGTGAGGCAGCTCAACTGCTAGAGTGAGAGGAGCAAAAAAATTAATCTTAAAATCTTTTTTAAAACTGCTGCTGTGTCCGCAGCGTTTGCTCTACAGGTATGATTTTACCCTCAAAACGTAGCCATGGCTGTCCTCTTTCATCCAATGTGTTTACTATTGTCCTAGGTGTTATGGTTCTTTCGTAAATGTCACCAATGCACAGCCTCCTCCCTCCAACTCTTCCATAGACTCTAATGTTAAAATGGCTCAGAAGGTTCGTTTGAAAATCAGAAGAGCATGGTGTCTTTCCACTGTCACCACGTCCATATAATAAACTCTACAGGCATGAAAACTGAGAATTCAGTAGACTAGAAGCTGCTGTCGCTCACGGTGAAAGAATTTTGTCAATACGACTTTTACTTTTCATTTGGGAACGATTTGTTTCGGCCTGACTTTTCTGTTCATTTTAAGCAGCAAAAGTGAGGCGCATGTCTGTGTACGTGTGTATGGAGCCATTGGGTGCGGTCACTATAGCAACCAGGCTCACACCTGCCTGCTTAACGAGCTCTGCCTGCCACTGTACCAAGATTCATCTTAAGCACTTCTCTTTCAACTGCTGCTGTGTCCACAGTGTTACAGCCATCATTTTACCCTCAAATTGTCGCCATTATTGTTCTCTTTCCAACACCGTATCTTTCAAAGCTCAGGCATTTAAACTTTTTAAACTGTGTGGATCAAAGTGGAGGGATCACATTTGAGTCATTCAGTGATTCAAAGAATATGACCTTTTAATATTTATTCAGATGTTTTCTGACTCTAAATGTTCTTTTCTCATTTCTTAGGGTTTTCTAATTTACATTTAAAACATTTTCAGTTTTTTTCCAACTCCATCTTCTGTGTAACCTTCAGCTTTTAGCAGTTCAGCACCTTTGTTTTCAGGTTAAATTCGGGTTTTTTTTTGTTTTTTTTTAATCTCATTCAATATTTTTAACTCAAAATTCAGCAATTAATTCATTTCAGTGCATACATTCAGATTCAAGCATTCACACTGCAGTTTCTTCAGAAAATGCACTTTCTAGTTATTATATTTTATTCTGTATTCCGTACGTTTTTTGAAAGCCTACTCCTTCAAAACCGTTCAACTTAGAAAAACCATTCAAACATCGTTAGATTCCTATTATTTTGGACAACATTGCTTCTATTTTTCTCATTTTTAACATTTATATTTTTAATTTTATTCAACTTTATTCAACAAAAATTTCCCATGTATTTCAATGGGGAGACCCTTCAAATTCTCATTCAACTTACTCATTTTTAAACTCTTACTACTTCAACATACGTTCACATAGAGCCACCATTCAAACTTTAAAACGAAGACAAGACATTCAACTATTCAACTTGTATTTATCTTTTCAATATCTATTATACTTTTTCTTCAGTTCCAGTTTAAGTTTCATGATGTTTTTTCACCCGTTTCAGAGTTTATAATGGGTGTGTATGGGACGGAATGTTGGGGCTAGAGTGAGGCAGCTCAACTGCTAGAGTGAGAGGAGCAAAAAAATTAATCTTAAAATCTTTTTTAAAACTGCTGCTGTGTCCTCAGCGTTTGCTCTACAGGTATGATTTTACCCTCAAAACGTAGCCATCGCTGTCCTCTTTCATCCAATGTGTTTACTATTGTCCTAGGTGTTATGGTTCTTTCGTAAATGTCACCAATGCACAGCCTCCTCCCTCCAACTCTTCCATAGACTCTAATGTTAAAATGGCTCAGAAGGTTCGTTTGAAAATCAGAAGAGCATGGTGTCTTTCCACTGTCACCACGTCCATATAATAAACTCCACAGGCATGAAAACTGAGAATTCAGTAGACTAGAAGCTGCTGTCGCTCACGGTGAAAGAATTTTGTCAATACGACTTTTACTTTTCATTTGGGAACGATTTGTTTCGGCCTGACTTTTCTGTTCATTTTAAGCAGCAAAAGTGAGGCGCATGTCTGTGTACGTGTGTATGGAGCCATTGGGTGCGGTCACTATAGCAACCAGGCTCACACCTGCCTGCTTAACGAGCTCTGCCTGCCACTCTGCCAAGATTAATCTTAAACACTTCTCTTTCAACTGCTGCTGTGTCCACAGTGTTAAAGCCATCATTTTACTCTCAAAACGTCGCCATCGTTGTTCTCTTTCCAACATCTTGTCTTTCAAAGCTCAGACATTTAAACTTTTTAAACTGTGTGGGTCCAAGTGGAGGGATCACATTTTAGTCATTCAGTGATTCAAAGAATATGACCTTTTAATATTCTTTCAGATGTTTTCTGACTCTGAATGTTCTTTTCTCATTTCTTAGGGTTTTCTAATTTACATTTAAAACATTTTCAGTTTTTTTCCAACTCCTTCTTCTGTGTAACCTTCAGCTTTTAGCAGTTCAGCACCTTTGTTTTCAGGTTAAATTCGTTTTTTTTTTTTGTTTTTTTTTAATCTCATTCAATATTTTTAACTCAAAATTCAGCAATTAATTCATTTCAGTGCATACATTCAGATTCAAGCATTCACACTGCAGTTTCTTCAGAAAATGCACTTTCTAGTTAGTGTGAATGCTTGAAAAGCATTCACAGTATTGTTATTCGAATCTTTATTAGTGTGAATGCTTGAAAAGCATTCACAGTATTGTTCTTCTAATCTTTATTAGTGTGAATGCTTGAAAAGCATTCACAGTATTGTTATTCGAATCTTTATTATTATTATTATTATTATATATTCCGTACGTTTTTTGGCATCTCACTCCTTCAAAACCGTTCAACTTAGAAAAACCATTCAAACACCGTTAGATTCCTATTCTTTTGGACAACACTGCTTCTATTTTTCATATTTTTAACATTTATATTTTTAATTTTATTCAACTTTATTCAACAAAAATTTATAATGTATTTCAATGGGGAGACCCTTCAAATCCTCATTCAACTTACTCATTTTTAAACTCTTACTACTTCCACATACATTGACATAGAGCCACCATTCAAACTTTAAAACGAAGACAAGACATTCAACTATTCAACTTGTATTTATCTTTTCAATATCTATTATACTTTTTCTTCAGTTCCAGTTTAAGTTTCATGATGTTTTTTCAGCCGTTTCAGAGTTTATAATGGGTGTGTATGGGACGGAATGTTGGGGCTAGAGTGAGACAGCTCAACTGCTAGAGTGAGAGGAGCAAAAAAATTAATCTTAAAATCTTTTTTAAAACTGCTGCTGTGTCCGCAGCGTTTGCTCTACAGGTATGATTTTACCCTCAAAACGTAGCCATGGCTGTCCTCTTTCATCCAATGTGTTTACTATTGTCCTAGCTGTGACGGTTCTCTCATAAATGTCACCAATGCACTGCCTCCTCCTTCCAACTCTTCCATAGACTCTAATGTTAAAATGGCTCAGAAGGTTCGTTTGAAAATAAGAAGAGCATGGTGTCTTTCCACTGTCACCACGTCCATATAATAAACTCCACAGGCATGAAAACTGAGAATTAGGTAGACTAGACATTGCTGTCGCTCACGGTGAAAGAATTTCGTCAATACGACTTTTACTTTTCATTTGGGAGCGATTTGTTTCGGCCTGACTTTTCTGTTCATTTTAAGCAGCAAAAGTGAGGTGCATGTCTGTGTACGTGTGTATGGAGCCCTTGGGTGCGGTCACTATAGCAACCAGGCTCACACCTGCCTGCTTAACGAGCTCTCTCTCTCACTCTGCCAAGATTCATCTTAAACACTTCTCTTTCAACTGCTGCTGTGTCCACAGTGTTAAAGCCATCATTTTACCCTCAAAACGTCGCCATCGTTGTTCTTTTTCCAACATCTTGTCTTTCAAAGCTCAGAGATGTCAACTTTTTAAACTGTGTGGGTCCAAGTGGAGGGATCACATTTTAGTCATTCAGTGATTCAAAGAATATGACCTTTTAATATTCTTTCAGATGTTTTCTGACTCTAAATGTTCTTTTCTCATTTCTTAGGTTTTTCTAATTTACAATTAAAACATTTTCAGCTTTTTTCCAACTTCTTCTGTGTAACCTTCAGCTTTTAGCAGTTCAGCACTTTTGTTTTCAGGTTAAATTCGGGTTTGTTTTTTTTTATCTCATTCAATATTTTTAACTCAAAATTCAGTAATTAATTCATTTCAGTGCATACATTCAGATTCAAGCATTCACACTGCAGTTTCTTCAGAAAATGCACTTTCTAGTTATTATATCATCTTCCGTACGTTTTTTGGCATCTAACTCCTTCAAAACCGTTCAACTTAGAAAAACCATTCAAACACCGTTAGATTCCTATTATTTTGGACATGACTGCTTCTATTTTTCTCATTTCTAACATTTATATTTTTAATTTTATTCAACTTTATTCAACAAAAATTTCCCATGTATTTCAATGGGGAGACCCTTCAAATTCTCATTCAACTTACTCATTTTTAAACTCTTACTACTTCCACATACATTGACATAGAGCCACCATTCAAACTTTAAAACGAAGACAAGACATTCAACTATTCAACTTGTATTTATCTTTTCAATATCTATTATACTTTTTCTTCAGTTCCAGTTTAAGTTTCATGATGTTTTTTCAGCCGTTTCAGAGTTTATAATGGGTGTGTATGGGACGGAATGTTGGGGCTAGAGTGAGGCAGCTCAACTGCTAGAGTGAGAGGAGCAAAAAAATTAATCTTAAAATCTTTTTTAAAACTGCTGCTGTGTCCGCAGCGTTTGCTCTACAGGTATGATTTTACCCTCAAAACGTAGCCATCGCTGTCCTCTTTCATCCAATGTGTTTACTATTGTCCTAGGTGTTATGGTTCTTTCGTAAATGTCACCAATGCACAGCCTCCTCCCTCCAACTCTTCCATAGACTCTAATGTTAAAATGGCTCAGAAGGTTCGTTTGAAAATCAGAAGAGCATGGTGTCTTTCCACTGTCACCACGTCCATATAATAAACTCCACAGACATGAAAACTGAGAATTTGGTAGACTAGACATTGCTGTCGCTCACAGTGAAAGAATTTTGTCAATACGACTTTTACTTTTCATTTGGGAACGATTTGTTTCGGCCTGACTTTTCTGTTCATTTTAAGCAGCAAAAGTGAGGCGCATGTCTGTGTACGTGTGTATGGAGCCATTGGGTGCGGTCACTATAGCAACCAGGCTCACACCTGCCTGCTTAACGAGCTCTGCCTGCCACTGTGCCAAGATTCATCTTAAACACTTCTCTTTCAACTGCTGCTGTGTCCACAGTGTTACAGCCATCATTTTACCCTCAAATTGTCGCCATTATTGTTCTCTTTCCAACACCGTATCTTTCAAAGCTCAGGCATTTAAACTTTTTAAACTGTGTGGATCAAAGTGGAGGGATCACATTTGAGTCATTCAGTGATTCAAAGAATATGACCTTTTAATATTCATTCAGATGTTTTCTGACTCTAAATGTTCTTTTCTCATTTCTTAGGGTTTTCTAATTTACATTTAAAACATTTTCAGTTTTTTTCCAACTCCTTCTTCTGTGTAACCTTCAGCTTTTAGCAGTTCAGCACCTTTGTTTTCAGGTTAAATTCGGGTTTTTTTTGTTTTTGTTTTTTTAATCTCATTCAATATTTTTAACTCAAAATTCAGCAATTAATTCATTTCAGTGCATACATTCAGATTCAAGCATTCACACTGCAGTTTCTTCAGAAAATGCACTTTCTAGTTAGTGTGAATGCTTGAAAAGCATTCACAGTATTGTTATTCGAATCTTTATTATTATTATTATTATTATATATTCCGTACGTTTTTTGGCATCTCACTCCTTCAAAACCGTTCAACTTAGAAAAACCATTCAAACACCGTTAGATTCCTATTCTTTTGGACAACACTGCTTCTATTTTTCATATTTTTAACATTTATATTTTTAATTTTATTCAACTTTATTCAACAAAAATTTATAATGTATTTCAATGGGGAGACCCTTCAAATCCTCATTCAACTTACTCATTTTTAAACTCTTACTACTTCCACATACATTGACATAGAGCCACCATTCAAACTTTAAAACGAAGACAAGACATTCAACTATTCAACTTGTATTTATCTTTTCAATATCTATTATACTTTTTCTTCAGTTCCAGTTTAAGTTTCATGATGTTTTTTCACCCGTTTCAGAGTTTATAATGGGTGTGTATGGGACGGAATGTTGGGGCTAGAGTGAGGCAGCTCAACTGCTAGAGTGAGAGGAGCAAAAAAATTAATCTTAAAATCTTTTTTAAAACTGCTGCTGTGTCCACAGCGTTTGCTCTACAGGTATGATTTTACCCTCAAAACGTAGCCATGGCTGTCCTCTTTCATCCAATGTGTTTACTATTGTCCTAGGTGTTATGGTTCTTTCATAAATGTCACCAATGCACAGCCTCCTCCCTCCAACTCTTCCATAGACTCTAATGTTAAAACGGCTCAGAAGGTTGGTTTGAAAATCAGAAGAGCATGGTGTTTTTACACTGTCACCACGTCCATATAATAAACTCCACAGGCATGAAAACTGAGAATTAGGTAGACTAGACATTGCTGTCGCTCACGGTGAAAGAATTTCGTCAATACGACTTTTACTTTTCATTTGGGAGCGATTTGTTTCGGCCTGACTTTTCTGTTCATTTTAAGCAGCAAAAGTGAGGCGCATGTCTGTGTACGTGTGTATGGAGCCATTGGGTGCGGTCACTATAGCAACCAGGCTCACACCTGCCTGCTTAACGAGCTCTGCCTGCCACTCTGCCAAGATTCATCTTAAACACTTCTCTTTCAACTGCTGCTGTGTCCACAGTGTTACAGCCATCATTTTACCCTCAAAACGTCGCCATCGTTGTTCTTTTTCCAACATCTTGTCTTTCAAAGCTCAGAGATGTAAACTTTTTAAACTGTGTGGGTCCAAGTGGAGGGATCACATTTTAGTCATTCAGTGATTCAAAGAATATGACTTTTTAATATTCTTTCAGATGTTTTCTGACTCTAAATGTTCTTTTCTCATTTCTTAGGTTTTTCTAATTTACAATTAAAACATTTTCAGTTTTTTTCCAACTTCTTCTGTGTAACCTTCAGCTTTTAGCAGTTCAGCACTTTTGTTTTCAGGTTAAATTCGGGTTTTTTTTTAATCTCATTCAAGATTTTTAACTTAAATTCAGTAATTAATTCATTTCAGTGCATACATTCAGATTCAAGCATTCACACTGCAGTTTCTTCAGAAAATGCACTTTCTAGTTATTATTATTATTATTATTATATATTCCGTACGTTTTTTGGCATCTCACTCCTTCAAAACCGCTCAACTTAGAAAAACCATTCAAACACCGTTAGATTCCTATTCTTTTGGACATGAATGCTTCTACTTTTCTCATTTTTAACATTTATATTTTTAATTTTATTCAACTTTATTTAACAAAAATTTATAATGTATTTCAATGGAGAGACCCTTCAAATTCTCATTCAACTTCCTCCTCTTTAAACTGTATCTACTTCCACATACATTGACATAGAGCCACCATTCAAACTTTAAAACGAAGACAAGACATTCAACTATTCAACTTGTATTTATCTTTTCAATATCTATTATACTTTTTCTTCAGTTCCAGTTTAAGTTTCATGATGTTTTTTCACCCGTTTCAGAGTTTATAATGGGTGTGTATGGGACGGAATGTTGGGGCTAGAGTGAGACAGCTCAACTGCTAGAGTGAGAGGAGCAAAAAAATTAATCTTAAAATCTTTTTTAAAACTGCTGCTGTGTCTGCAGCGTTTGCTCTACAGGTATGATTTTACCCTCAAAACGTAGCCATCGCTGTCCTCTTTCATCCAATGTGTTTACTATTGTCCTAGGTGTTATGGTTCTTTCATAAATGTCACCAATGCACAGCCTCCTCCCTCCAACTCTTCCATAGACTCTAATGTTAAAATGGCTCAGAAGGTTCGTTTGAAAATCAGAAGAGCATGGTGTCTTTCCACTGTCACCACGTCCATATAATAAGCTCCACAGGCATGAAAACTGAGAATTAGGTAGACTAGACATTGCTGTCGCTCACGGTGAAAGAATTTCGTCAATACGACTTTTACTTTTCATTTGGGAACGATTTGTTTCGGCCTGACTTTTCTGTTCATTTTAAGCAGCAAAAGTGAGGCGCATGTCTGTGTACGTGTGTATGGAGCCATTGGGTGCGGTCACTATAGCAACCAGGCTCACACCTGCCTGCTTAACGAGCTCTGCCTGCCACTCTGCCAAGATTCATCTTAAACACTTCTCTTTCAACTGCTGCTGTGTCCACAGTGTTAAAGCCATCATTTTACCCTCAAAACGTCGCCATCGTTGTTCTCTTTCCAACATCTTGTCTTTCAAAGCTCAGACATTTAAACTTTTTAAACTGTGTGGATCCAAGTGGAGGGATCACATTTTAGTCATTCAGTGATTCAAAGAATATGACCTTTTAATATTCTTTCAGATGTTTTCTGACTCTAAATGTTCTTTTCTCATTTCTTAGGTTTTTCTAATTTACAATTAAAACATTTTCAGCTTTTTTCCAACTTCTTCTTCTGTGTAACCTTCAGCTTTTAGCAGTTCAGCACTTTTGTTTTCAGGTTAAATTCGGGTTTGTTTTTTTTTAATCTCATTCAAAATTTTTAACTTAAATTCAGTAATTATTTCATTTCAATGCATACATTCAGATTCAAGCATTCACACTGCAGTTTCTTCAGAAAATGCACTTTCTAGTTATTATATTTTATCTATTCCGTACGTTTTTTGTACTCCTACTCCTTCAAAACCGTTCAACTTAGAAAAACCATTCAAACACCATTAGATTCCTATTCTTTTGGACATGACTGCTTCTACTTTTCTCATTTTTAACATTTATATTTTTAATTTTATTCAACTTTATTCAACAAAAATTTCCCATGTATTTCAATGGGGAGACCCTTCAAATTCTCATTCAACTTACTCATTTTTAAACTCTTACTACTTCCACATACATTGACATAGAGCCACCATTCAAACTTTAAAACGAAGACAAGACATTCAACTATTGAACTTGTATTTATCTTTTCAATATCTAATATACTTTTTCTTCAGTTCCAGTTTAAGTTTCATGATGTTTTTTCACCCGTTTCAGAGTTTATAATGGGTGTGTATGGGACGGAATGTTGGGGCTAGAGTGAGGCAGCTCAACTGCTAGAGTGAGAGGAGCAAAAAAATTAATCTTAAAATCTTTTTTAAAACTGCTGCTGTGTCCGCAGCGTTTGCTCTACAGGTATGATTTTACCCTCAAAACGTAGCCATCGCTGTCCTCTTTCATCCAATGTGTTTACTATTGTCCTAGGTGTTATGGTTCTTTCGTAAATGTCACCAATGCACAGCCTCCTCCCTCCAACTCTTCCATAGACTCTAATGTTAAAATGGCTCAGAAGGTTCGTTTGAAAATCAGAAGAGCATGGTGTCTTTCCACTGTCACCACGTCCATATAATAAACTCCACAGGCATGAAAACTGAGAATTCAGTAGACTAGACATTGCTGTCACTCACGGTGAAAGAATTTTGTCAATACGACCTATACTTTTCATTTGGGAACGATTTGTTTGGGCCTGACTTTTCTGTTCATTTTAAGCAGCAAAAGTGAGGCGCATGTCTGTGTACGTGTGTATGGAGCCATTGGGTGCGGTCACTATAGCAACCAGGCTCACACCTGCCTGCTTAACGAGCTCTGCCTGCCACTGTACCAAGATTCATCTTAAGCACTTCTCTTTCAACTGCTGCTGTGTCCACAGTGTTACAGCCATCATTTTACCCTCAAATTGTCGCCATTATTGTTCTCTTTCCAACACCGTATCTTTCAAAGCTCAGGCATTTAAACTTTTTAAACTGTGTGGATCAAAGTGGAGGGATCACATTTTAGTCATTCAGTGATTCAAAGAATATGACCTTTTAATATTCATTCAGATGTTTTCTGACTCTAAATGTTCTTTTCTCATTTCTTAGGGTTTTCTAATTTACATTTAAAACATTTTCAGTTTTTTTCCAACTCCTTCTTCTGTGTAACCTTCAGCTTTTAGCAGTTCAGCACCTTTGTTTTCAGGTTAAATTCGTTTTTTTTTTGTTTTTTTTTATCTCATTCAATATTTTTAACTCAAAATTCAGCAATTAATTCATTTCAGTGCATACATTCAGATTCAAGCATTCACACTGCAGTTTCTTCAGAAAATGCACTTTCTAGTTTATTATTATTATCTATTCCGTACGTTTTTTGTAATCCTACAACTTCAAAACCGTTCAACTTAGAAAAACCATTCAAACACCGTTAGATTCCTATTCTTTTGGACAACACTGCTTCTATTTTTCATATTTTTAACATTTATATTTTTAATTTTATTCAACTTTATTCAACAAAAATTTATAATGTATTTCAATGGGGAGACCCTTCAAATCCTCATTCAACTTACTCATTTTTAAACTCTTACTACTTCCACATACATTGACATAGAGCCACCATTCAAACTTTAAAACGAAGACAAGACATTCAACTATTCAACTTGTATTTATCTTTTCAATATCTATTATACTTTTTCTTCAGTTCCAGTTTAAGTTTCATGATGTTTTTTCACCCGTTTCAGAGTTTATAATGGGTGTGTATGGGACGGAATGTTGGGGCTAGAGTGAGACAGCTCAACTGCTAGAGTGAGAGGAGCAAAAAAATTAATCTTAAAATCTTTTTTAAAACTGCTGCTGTGTCCACAGCGTTTGCTCTACAGGTATGATTTTACCCTCAAAACGTAGCCACGGCTGTCCTCTTTCATCCAATGTGTTTACTATTGTACTAGGTGTTATGGTTCTTTCATAAATGTCACCAATGCACAGCCTCCTCCCTCCAACTCTTCCATAGACTCTAATGTTAAAATGGCTCAGAAGGTTGGTTTGAAAATCAGAAGAGCATGGTGTCTTTACACTGTCACCACGTCCATATAATAAACTCCACAGGCATGAAAACTGAGAATTAGGTAGACTAGACATGGCTGTCGCTCACGGTGAAAGAATTTTGTCAATACGACATGTACTTTTCATTTGGGAAGAATTTGTTTGGGCCTGACTTTTCTGTTCATTTTAAGCAGCAAAAGTGAGGCGCATGTCTGTGTACGTGTGTATGGAGCCATTGGGTGCGGTCACTATAGCAACCAGGCTCACACCTGCCTGCTTAACGAGCTCTGCCTGCCACTGTGCCAAGATTCATCTTAAGCACTTCTCTTTCAACTGCTGCTGTGTCCACAGTGTTACAGCCATCATTTTACCCTCAAATTGTCGCCATTATTGTTCTCTTTCCAACACCGTATCTTTCAAAGCTCAGGCATTTAAACTTTTTAAACTGTGTGGATCAAAGTGGAGGGATCACATTTGAGTCATTCAGTGATTCAAAGAATATGACCTTTTGATATTCATTCAGATGTTTTCTGACTCTAAATGTTCTTTTCTCATTTCTTAGGGTTTTCTAATTTACATTTAAAACATTTTCAGTTTTTTTCCAACTCCTTCTTCTGTGTAACCTTCAGCTTTTAGCAGTTCAGCACCTTTGTTTTCAGGTTAAATTCGGGGGTTTTTTGTTTGTTTTTTTAAAATTTCATTTAATATTTTTAACTCAAAATTCAGCAATTAATTCATTTCAGTGCATACATTCAGATTCAAGCATTCACACTGCAGTTTCTTCAGAAAATGCACTTTCTAGTTATTATTATTAGTGTGAATGCTTGAAAAGCATTCACAGTATTGTTATTCGAATCTTTATTATTAGTGTGAATGCTTGAAAAGCATTCACAGTATTGTTATTCGAATCTTTATTAGTGTGAATGCTTGAAAAGCATTCACAGTATTGTTATTCTAATCTTTATTAGTGTGAATGCTTGAAAAGCATTCACAGTATTGTTATTAGTGTGAATGCTTGAAAAGCATTCACAGTATTGTTGTTGTAATCTTTATTATTAGTGTGAATGCTTGAAAAGCATTCACAGTATTGTTCTTCTAATCTTTATTATTCTATTTTATTATTATCTATTCCGTACGTTTTTTGAAAGCCTACTCCTTCAAAACCGTTCAACTTAGAAAAACCATTCAAACACCATTAGATTCCTATTCTTTTGGACACTGTTGCTTGTATTTTTCTCATTTTTAACATTTATATTTTTAATTTTATTCAACTTTATTCAACAAAAATTTCCCATGTATTTCAATGGGGAGACCCTTCAAATTCTCATTCAACTTACTCATTTTTAAACTCTTACTACTTCCACATACATTGACATAGAGCCACCATTCAAACTTTAAAACGAAGACAAGACATTCAACTATTCAACTTGTATTTATCTTTTCAATATCTATTATACTTTTTCTTCAGTTCCAGTTTAAGTTTCATGATGTTTTTTCACCCGTTTCAAAGTTTATAATGGGTGTGTATGGGACGGAATGTTGGGGCTAGAGTGAGGCAGCTCAACTGCTAGAGTGAGAGGAGCAAAAAAAATAATCTTAAAATCTTTTTTAAAACTGCTGCTGTGTCCGCAGCGTTTGCTCTACAGGTATGATTTTACCCTCAAAACGTAGCCATGGCTGTCCTCTTTCATCCAATGTGTTTACTATTGTACTAGGTGTTATGGTTCTTTCGTAAATGTCACCAATGCACAGCCTCCTCCCTCCAACTCTTCCATAGACTCTAATGTTAAAATGGCTCAGAAGGTTCGTTTGAAAATCAGAAGAGCATGGTGTCTTTCCACTGTCACCACGTCCATATAATAAACTCCACAGACATGAAAACTGAGAATTCAGTAGACTAGACATTGCTGTCGCTCACGGTGAAAGAATTTTGTCAATACGACTTTTACTTTTCATTTGGGAACGATTTGTTTCGGCCTGACTTTTCTGTTCATTTTAAGCAGCAAAAGTGAGGCGCATGTCTGTGTACGTGTGTATGGAGCCATTGGGTGCGGTCACTATAGCAACCAGGCTCACACCTGCCTGCTTAACGAGCTCTGCCTGCCACTGTACCAAGATTCATCTTAAGCACTTCTCTTTCAACTGCTGCTGTGTCCACAGTGTTACAGCCATCATTTTACCCTCAAATTGTCGCCATTATTGTTCTCTTTCCAACACCGTGTCTTTCAAAGCTCAGGCATTAAAACTTTTTAAACTGTGTGGATCAAAGTGGAGGGATCACATTTGAGTCATTCAGTGATTCAAAGAATATGACCTTTTAAAATTCATTCAGATGTTTTCTGACTCTAAATGTTCTTTTCTCATTTCTTAGGGTTTTCTAATTTACATTTAAAACATTTTCAGTTTTTTTCCAACTTCTGCTTCTGTGTAACCTTCAGCTTTTAGCAGTTCAGCACCTTTGTTTTCAGGTTAAATTTGGTTGTTTTTTTTTGTTTTTTTTTTTAAATTTCATTCAATATTTTTAACTCAAAATTCAGCAATTAATTCATTTCAGTCCATACATTCAGATTCAAGCATTCACACTGCAGTTTCTTCAGAAAATGCACTTTCTAGTTATATTTTATTTTTCCGTACGTTTTTTGAAAGCCTACTCCTTCAAAACCGTTCAACTTAGAAAAACCATTCAAACATCGTTAGATTCCTATTATTTTGGACAACATTGCTTCTATTTTTCTCATTTTTAACATTTATATTTTTAATTTTATTCAACTTTATTCAACAAAAATTTCCCATGTATTTCAATGGGGAGACCCTTCAAATTCTCATTCAACTTACTCATTTTTAAACTCTTACTACTTCAACATACGTTGACATAGAGCCACCATTCAAACTTTAAAACGAAGACAAGACATTCAACTATTCAACTTGTATTTATCTTTTCAATATCTATTATACTTTTTCTTCAGTTCCAGTTTAAGTTTCATGATGTTTTTTCACCCGTTTCAGAGTTTATAATGGGTGTGTATGGGACGGAATGTTGGGGCTAGAGTGAGGCAGCTCAACTGCTAGAGTGAGAGGAGCAAAAAAATTAATCTTAAAATATTTTTTAAAACTGCTGCTGTGTCTGCAGCGTTTGCTCTACAGGTATGATTTTACCCTCAAAACGTAGCCATGGCTGTCCTCTTTCATCCAATGTGTTTACTATTGTACTAGGTGTTATGGTTCTTTCATAAATGTCACCAATGCACAGCCTCCTCCTTCCAACTCTTCCATAGACTGTAATGTTAAAATGGCTCAGAAGGTTCGTTTGAAAATCAGAAGAGCATGGTGTCTTTCCACTGTCACCACGTCCATATAATAAACTCCACAGGCATGAAAACTGAGAATTCAGTAGACTAGAAGCTGCTGTCGCTCACGGTGAAAGAATTTTGTCAATACGACTTTTACTTTTCATTTGGGAACGATTTGTTTCGGCCTGACTTTTCTGTTCATTTTAAGCAGCAAAAGTGAGGCGCATGTCTGTGTACGTGTGTATGGAGCCATTGGGTGCGGTCACTATAGCAACCAGGCTCACACCTGCCTGCTTAACGAGCTCTGCCTGCCACTGTGCCAAGATTCATCTTAAGCACTTCTCTTTCAACTGCTGCTGTGTCCACAGTGTTACAGCCATCATTTTACCCTCAAATTGTCGCCATTATTGTTCTCTTTCCAACACCGTATCTTTCAAAGCTCAGGCATTTAAACTTTTTATTAAACTGTGTGTATCAAAGTGGAGGGATCACATTTGAGTCATTCAGTGATTCAAAGAATATGACCTTTTAATATTCATTCAGATGTTTTCTGACTCTAAATGTTCTTTTCTCATTTCTTAGGGTTTTCTAATTTACATTTAAAACATTTTCAGTTTTTTTCCAACTCCTTCTTCTGTGTAACCTTCAGCTTTTAGCAGTTCAGCACCTTTGTTTTCAGGTTAAATTCGTTTTTTTTTTTGTTTTTTTTTAATCTCATTCAATATTTTTAACTCAAAATTCAGCAATTAATTCATTTCAGTGCATACATTCAGATTCAAGCATTCACACTGCAGTTTCTTCAGAAAATGCACTTTCTAGTTCTAATCTTTATTATTAGTGTGAATGCTTGAAAAGCATTCACAGTATTGTTCTTCTAATCTTTATTAGTGTGAATGCTTGAAAAGCATTCACAGTATTGTTCTTCTAATCTTTATTAGTGTGAATGCTTGAAAAGCATTCACAGTATTGTTATTCGAATCTTTATTAGTGTGAATGCTTGAAAAGCATTCACAGTATTGTTATTCGAATCTTTATTATTATTATTCTATTTTATTATTATCTATTCCGTACGTTTTTTGAAAGCCTACTCCTTCAAAACCGTTCAACTTAGAAAAACCATTCAAACATCGTTAGATTCCTATTCTTTTGGACATGATTGCTTCTATTTTTCTCATTTTTAACATTTATATTTTTAATTTTATTCAACTTTATTCAACAAAAATTTCCCATGTATTTCAATGGGGAGACCCTTCAAATTCTCATTCAACTTACTCATTTTTAAACTCTTACTACTTCAACATACGTTCACATAGAGCCACCATTCAAACTTTAAAACGAAGACAAGACATTCAACTATTCAACTTGTATTTATCTTTTCAATATCTATTATACTTTTTCTTCAGTTCCAGTTTAAGTTTCATGATGTTTTTTCACCCGTTTCAGAGTTTATAATGGGTGTGTATGGGACGGAATGTTGGGGCTAGAGTGAGGCAGCTCAACTGCTAGAGTGAGAGGAGCAAAAAAATTAATCTTAAAATCTTTTTTAAAACTGCTGCTGTGTCCGCAGCGTTTGCTCTACAGGTATGATTTTACCCTCAAAACGTAGCCATGGCTGTCCTCTTTCATCCAATGTGTTTACTATTGTACTAGGTGTTATGGTTCTTTCATAAATGTCACCAATGCACAGCCTCCTCCCTCCAACTCTTCCATAGACTCTAATGTTAAAATGGCTCAGAAGGTTGGTTTGAAAATCAGAAGAGCATGGTGTCTTTCCACTGTCACCACGTCCATATAATAAACTCCACAGGCATGAAAACTGAGAATTCAGTAGACTAGAAGCTGCTGTCGCTCACGGTGAAAGAATTTTGTCAATACGACTTTTACTTTTCATTTGGGAACGATTTGTTTCGGCCTGACTTTTCTGTTCATTTTAAGCAGCAAAAGTGAGGTGCATGTCTGTGTACGTGTGTATGGAGCCATTGGGTGCGGTCACTATAGCAACCAGGCTCACACCTGCCTGCTTAACGAGCTCTGCCTGCCACTGTACCAAGATTCATCTTAAGCACTTCTCTTTCAACTGCTGCTGTGTCCACAGTGTTACAGCCATCATTTTACCCTCAAAACGTCGCCATCGTTGTTCTCTTTCCAACACAGTGTCTTTCAAAGCTCAGAAATGTCAACTTTTTAAACGGTGTGGATCAAAGTGGAGGGATCACATTTGAGTCATTCAGTGATTCAAAGAATATGACCTTTTAATATTCATTCAGATGTTTTCTGACTCTAAATGTTCTTTTCTCATTTCTTAGGTTTTTCTAATTTACAATTAAAACATTTTCAGCTTTTTTCCAACTTCTTCTTTTGTGTAACCTTCAGCTTTTAGCAGTTCAGCACTGTTGTTTTCAGGTTAAATTCGGGGTTTTTTTTTTATCTCATTCAAAATTTTTAACTTAAATTCAGTAATTATTTCATTTCAATGCATACATTCAGATTCAAGCATTCACACTGCAGTTTCTTCAGAAAATGCACTTTCTAGTTATTAGTGTGAATGCTTGAAAAGCATTCACAGTATTGTTCTTCTAATCTTTATTATTATATTTTCTTATTCCGTACGTTTTTTGAAAGCCTACTCCTTCAAAACCGTTCAACTTAGAAAAACCATTCAAACATCGTTAGATTCCTATTATTTTGGACAACATTGCTTGTATTTTTCTCATTTTTAACATTTATATTTTTAATTTTATTCAACTTTATTCAACAAAAATTTCCCATGTATTTCAATGGGGAGACCCTTCAAATTCTCATTCAACTTACTCATTTTTAAACTCTTACTACTTCAACATACGTTCACATAGAGCCACCATTCAAACTTTAAAACGAAGACAAGACATTCAACTATTCAACTTGTATTTATCTTTTCAATATCTATTATACTTTTTCTTCAGTTCCAGTTTAAGTTTCATGATGTTTTTTCACCCGTTTCAGAGTTTATAATGGGTGTGTATGGGACGGAATGTTGGGGCTAGAGTGAGGCAGCTCAACTGCTAGAGTGAGAGGAGCAAAAAAATTAATCTTAAAATCTTTTTTAAAACTGCTGCTGTGTCCGCAGCGTTTGCTCTACAGGTATGATTTTACCCTCAAAACGTAGCCATCGCTGTCCTCTTTCATCCAATGTGTTTACTATTGTCCTAGGTGTTATGGTTCTTTCGTAAATGTCACCAATGCACAGCCTCCTCCCTCCAACTCTTCCATAGACTCTAATGTTAAAATGGCTCAGAAGGTTCGTTTGAAAATCAGAAGAGCATGGTGTCTTTCCACTGTCACCACGTCCATATAATAAGCTCCACAGGCATGAAAACTGAGAATTCAGTAGACTGGACATTGCTGTCGCTCACGGTGAAAGAATTTCGTCAATACGACTTTTACTTTTCATTTGGGAACGATTTGTTTCGGCCTGACTTTTCTGTTCATTTTAAGCAGCAAAAGTGAGGCGCATGTCTGTGTACGTGTGTATGGAGCCATTGGGTGCGGTCACTATAGCAACCAGGCTCACACCTGCCTGCTTAACGAGCTCTGCCTGCCACTGTACCAAGATTCATCTTAAGCACTTCTCTTTCAACTGCTGCTGTGTCCACAGTGTTACAGCCATCATTTTACCCTCAAATTGTCGCCATTATTGTTCTCTTTCCAACACCGTATCTTTCAAAGCTCAGGCATTTAAACTTTTTAAACTGTGTGGATCAAAGTGGAGGGATCACATTTGAGTCATTCAGTGATTCAAAGAATATGACCTTTTAATATTCATTCAGATGTTTTCTGACTCTAAATGTTCTTTTCTCATTTCTTAGGTTTTTCTAATTTACAATTAAAACATTTTCAGCTTTTTTCCAACTTCTTCTTCTGTGTAACCTTCAGCTTTTAGCAGTTCAGCACTTTTGTTTTCAGGTTAAATTTGGTTTTTTTTTTATCTCATTAAAAAAGTTTTAACTCAAAATTCAGCAATTAATTCATTTCAGTGCATACATTCAGATTCAAGCATTCACACTGCAGTTTCTTCAGAAAATGCACTTTCTAGTTATTATATTTAGTGTGAATGCTTGAAAAGCATTCACAGTATTGTTATTCTAATCTTTATTATTATTATTAGTGTGAATGCTTGAAAAGCATTCACAGTATTGTTCTTCTAATCTTTATTATTATATTTTCTTATTCCGTACGTTTTTTGAAAGCCTACTCCTTCAAAACCGTTCAACTTAGAAAAACCATTCAAACATCGTTAGATTCCTATTATTTTGGACATGACTGCTTCTATTTTTCTCATTTTTAACATTTATATTTTTAATTTTATTCAACTTTATTCAACAAAAATTTCCCATGTATTTCAATGGGGAGACCCTTCAAATTCTCATTCAACTTACTCATTTTTAAACTCTTACTACTTCCACATACATTGACATAGAGCCACCATTCAAACTTTAAAACGAAGACAAGACATTCAACTATTCAACTTGTATTTATCTTTTCAATATCTATTATACTTTTTCTTCAGTTCCAGTTTAAGTTTCATGATGTTTTTTCACCCGTTTCAGAGTTTATAATGGGTGTGTATGGGACGGAATGTTGGGGCTAGAGTGAGGCAGCTCAACTGCTAGAGTGAGAGGAGCAAAAAAATTAATCTTAAAATCTTTTTTAAAACTGCTGCTGTGTCCGCAGCGTTTGCTCTACAGGTATGATTTTACCCTCAAAACGTAGCCATGGCTGTCCTCTTTCATCCAATGTGTTTACTATTGTCCTAGGTGTTATGGTTCTTTCATAAATGTCACCAATGCACAGCCTCCTCCCTCCAACTCTTCCATAGACTCTAATGTTAAAATGGCTCAGAAGGTTCGTTTGAAAATCAGAAGAGCATGGTGTCTTTCCACTGTCACCACGTCCATATAATAAGCTCCACAGGCATGAAAACTGAGAATTAGGTAGACTAGACATTGCTGTCGCTCACGGTGAAAGAATTTTGTCAATACGACTTTTACTTTTCATTTGGGAGCGATTTGTTTCGGCCTGACTTTTCTGTTCATTTTAAGCAGCAAAAGTGAGGCGCATGTCTGTGTACGTGTGTATGGAGCCATTGGGTGCGGTCACTATAGCAACCAGGCTCACACCTGCCTGCTTAACGAGCTCTGCCTGCCACTGTACCAAGATTCATCTTAAGCACTTCTCTTTCAACTGCTGCTGTGTCCACAGTGTTACAGCCATCATTTTACCCTCAAATTGTCGCCATTATTGTTCTCTTTCCAACACCGTATCTTTCAAAGCTCAGGCATTTAAACTTTTTAAACTGTGTGGATCAAAGTGGAGGGATCACATTTGAGTCATTCAGTGATTCAAAGAATATGACCTTTTAATATTCATTCAGATGTTTTCTGACTCTAAATGTTCTTTTCTCATTTCTTAGGGTTTTCTAATTTACATTTAAAACATTTTCAGTTTTTTTCCAACTCCTTCTTCTGTGTAACCTTCAGCTTTTAGCAGTTCAGCACCTTTGTTTTCAGGTTAAATTCGTTTTTTTTTTTTGTTTTTTTTTATCTCATTCAATATTTTTAACTCAAAATTCAGCAATTAATTCATTTCAGTGCATACATTCAGATTCAAGCATTCACACTGCAGTTTCTTCAGAAAATGCACTTTCTAGTTATTAGTGTGAATGCTTGAAAAGCATTCACAGTATTGTTATTCGAATCTTTATTCTATTTTATTATTATGGATTCCGTACGTTTTTTGTACTCTATCTCCTTCAAAACCGTTCAACTTAGAAAAACCATTCAAACACCATTAGATTCCTATTCTTTTGGACATGACTGCTTCTATTTTTCTCATTTTTAACATTTATATTTTTAATTTTATTCAACTTTTTTCAACAAAAATTTCCCATGTATTTCAATGGGGAGACCCTTCAAATTCTCATTCAACTTCCTCCTCTTTAAACTGTATCTACTTCCACATACATTGACATAGAGCCACCATTCAAACTTTAAAACGAAGACAAGACATTCAACTATTCAACTTGTATTTATCTTTTCAATATCTATTATACTTTTTCTTCAGTTCCAGTTTAAGTTTCATGATGTTTTTTCACCCGTTTCAGAGTTTATAATGGGTGTGTATGGGACGGAATGTTGGGGCTAGAGTGAGGCAGCTCAACTGCTAGAGTGAGAGGAGCAAAAAAATTAATCTTAAAATCTTTTTTAAAACTGCTGCTGTGTCCGCAGCGTTTGCTCTACAGGTATGATTTTACCCTCAAAACGTAGCCATGGCTGTCCTCTTTCATCCAATGTGTTTACTATTGTCCTAGGTGTTGTGGTTCTTTCATAAATGTCACCAATGCACAGCCTCCTCCCTCCAACTCTTCCATAGACTCTAATGTTAAAATGGCTCAGAAGGTTCGTTTGAAAATCAGAAGAGCATGGTGTCTTTACACTGTCACCACGTCCATATAATAAGCTCCACAGGCATGAAAACTGAGAATTAGGTAGACTAGACATGGCTGTCGCTCACGGTGAAAGAATTTTGTCAATACGACTTTTACTTTTCATTTGGGAACGATTTGTTTCGGCCTGACTTTTCTGTTCATTTTAAGCAGCAAAAGTGAGGTGCATGTCTGTGTACGTGTGTATGGAGCCATTGGGTGCGGTCACTATAGCAACCAGGCTCACACCTGCCTGCTTAACGAGCTCTGCCTGCCACTGTACCAAGATTCATCTTAAGCACTTCTCTTTCAACTGCTGCTGTGTCCACAGTGTTACAGCCATCATTTTACCCTCAAATTGTCGCCATTATTGTTCTCTTTCCAACACCGTATCTTTCAAAGCTCAGGCATTTAAACTTTTTAAACTGTGTGGATCAAAGTGGAGGGATCACATTTGAGTCATTCAGTGATTCAAAGAATATGACCTTTTAATATTCATTCAGATGTTTTCTGACTCTAAATGTTCTTTTCTCATTTCTTAGGGTTTTCTAATTTACATTTAAAACATTTTCAGTTTTTTTCCAACTCCTTCTTCTGTGTAACCTTCAGCTTTTAGCAGTTCAGCACCTTTGTTTTCAGGTTAAATTCGGGGGTTTTTTGTTTGTTTTTTTAAAATTTCATTTAATATTTTTAACTCAAAATTCAGCAATTAATTCATTTCAGTGCATACATTCAGATTCAAGCATTCACACTGCAGTTTCTTCAGAAAATGCACTTTCTAGTTAGTGTGAATGCTTGAAAAGCATTCACAGTATTGTTATTCGAATCTTTATTCTATTTTATTATTATCTATTCCGTACGTTTTTTGTAATCTATCTCCTTCAAAACCGTTCAACTTAGAAAAACCATTCAAACACCGTTAGATTCCTATTCTTTTGGACATGACTGCTTCTACTTTTCTCATTTTTAACATTTATATTTTTAATTTTATTCAACTTTATTCAACAAAAATTTCCCATGTATTTCAATGGGGAGACCCTTCAAATTCTCATTCAACTTACTCATTTTTAAACTCCTACTACTTCCACATACATTGACATAGAGCCACCATTCAAACTTTAAAACGAAGACAAGACATTCAACTATTCAACTTGTATTTATCTTTTCAATATCTATTATACTTTTTCTTCAGTTCCAGTTTAAGTTTCATGATGTTTTTTCACCCGTTTCAGAGTTTATAATGGGTGTGTATGGGACGGAATGTTGGGGCTAGAGTGAGGCAGCTCAACTGCTAGAGTGAGAGGAGCAAAAAAATTAATCTTAAAATCTTTTTTAAAACTGCTGCTGTGTCTGCAGCGTTTGCTCTACAGGTATGATTTTACCCTCAAAACGTAGCCATGGCTGTCCTCTTTCATCCAATGTGTTTACTATTGTCCTAGGTGTTATGGTTCTTTCATAAATGTCACCAATGCACAGCCTCCTCCCTCCAACTCTTCCATAGACTCTAATGTTAAAATGTCTCAGAAGGTTCGTTTGAAAATCAGAAGAGCATGGTGTCTTTCCACTGTCACCACGTCCATATAATAAACTCCACAGGCATGAAAACTGAGAATTCAGTAGACTAGAAGCTGCTGTCGCTCACGGTGAAAGAATTTCGTCAATACGACTTTTACTTTTCATATGGGAACGATTTGTTTCGGCCTGACTTTTCTGTTTATTTTAAGCAGCAAAAGTGAGGCGCATGTCTGTGTACGTGTGTATGGAGCCATTGGGTGCGGTCACTATAGCAACCAGGCTCACACCTGCCTGCTTAACGAGCTCTGCCTGCCACTGTACCAAGATTCATCTTAAGCACTTCTCTTTCAACTGCTGCTGTGTCCACAGTGTCACAGCCATCATTTTACCCTCAAATTGTCGCCATTATTGTTCTCTTTCCAACACCGTATCTTTCAAAGCTCAGGCATTTAAACTTTTTAAACTGTGTGGATCAAAGTGGAGGGATCACATTTTAGTCATTCAGTGATTCAAAGAATATGACCTTTTAATATTCATTCAGATGTTTTCTGACTCTAAATGTTCTTTTCTCATTTCTTAGGGTTTTCTAATTTACATTTAAAACATTTTCAGTTTTTTTCCAACTCCTTCTTCTGTGTAACCTTCAGCTTTTAGCAGTTCAGCACCTTTGTTTTCAGGTTAAATTCGTTTTTTTTTTTTGTTTTTTTTTATCTCATTCAATATTTTTAACTCAAAATTCAGCAATTAATTCATTTCAGTGCATACATTCAGATTCAAGCATTCACACTGCAGTTTCTTCAGAAAATGCACTTTCTAGTTATTAGTGTGAATGCTTGAAAAGCATTCACAGTATTGTTCTTCTAATCTTTATTCTATTTTATTCTGTATTCCGTACGTTTTTTGTACTCCTACTCCTTCAAAACCGTTCAACTTAGAAAAACCATTCAAACACCATTAGATTCCCCTTCTTTTGGACATGACTGCTTCTATTTTTCTCATTTTTAACATTTATATTTTTAATTTTATTCAACTTTATTCAACAAAAATTTCCCAAAATTTCCCATGTATTTCAATGGGGAGACCCTTCAAATTCTCATTCAACTTATTCATTTTTAAACTCTTACTACTTCCACATACATTGACATAGAGCCACCATTCAAACTTTAAAACGAAGACAAGACATTCAACTATTCAACTTGTATTTATCTTTTCAATATCTATTATACTTTTTCTTCAGTTCCAGTTTAAGTTTCATGATGTTTTTTCACCCGTTTCAGAGTTTATAATGGGTGTGTATGGGATGGAATGTTGGGGCTAGAGTGAGGCAGCTCAACTGCTAGAGTGAGAGGAGCAAAAAAATTAATCTTAAAATCTTTTTTAAAACTGCTGCTGTGTCCGCAGCGTTTGCTCTACAGGTATGATTTTACCCTCAAAACGTAGCCATGGCTGTCCTCTTTCATCCAATGTGTTTACTATTGTACTAGGTGTTATGGTTCTTTCATAAATGTCACCAATGCGCAGCCTCCTCCCTCCAACTCTTCCATAGACTCTAATGTTAAAATGGCTCAGAAGGTTCGTTTGAAAATCAGAAGAGCATGGTGTCTTTACACTGTCACCACGTCCATATAAGAAACTCCACAGGCATGAAAACTGAGAATTCAGTAGACTAGAAGCTGCTGTCGCTCACGGTGAAAGAATTTCGTCAATACGACTTGTACTTTTCATATGGGAACGATTTGTTTCGGCCTGACTTTTCTGTTCATTTTAAGCAGCAAAAGTGAGGTGCATGTCTGTGTCGTGTGTATGGAGCCATTGTCACTATAGCAACCAGGCTCACACCTGCCTGCTTAACGAGCTCTCTCTCACTCTGCCAAGGTTAAACCTAAAAATGTTAGATTGTAGTAAGATTAACTTTTTCAAAAGTACAATAAGACAGATTTGACAGGGTTTTGCCACAGATTAATAGTTTGTCACTAGTTAGTATATGCCAACTAAGTAGAGCATTGTGATTGGCACAAAGGTTTTTCAGATCTGGGCAGTTGGAGTCAGTTGATGACTTCAAAATCATCCTTTCTGACTGGATAATTAAAGCTCTCAGCATCTATCGGTCTGTAGTTAATTTCCCCACCTTTTAACTAACGTTTAACTAACCTAATCTCATTTAATGTCTCTGTTTATAGTCTGTATAGTTTATCTCCCCACGAATACACTCAAAGTAGTCTTAAAATAAAACCCACAAAACAGTTCAAGATTTAATACTTTTTATTTGCTCATTTAATGCCAGTTGCCCTGTTTTTCTGTATGTCACTCATTCGCTTATACTTGGGCAAAAAGGACCAATTTTTACACTAGTATAGTGTATTTTTTCCCTCTATCTCTCTATGTCTGTCACACACAGAGACCAACACACAGACATGTATATGCTCATTATTGCTGTTCAAACTGATGGTCAAATTTCCAAGCACCACCTGAACGCCTCATCTGTTTTTAACCTATCACTGGACCAACTGTCGTCATTCCGCTTTGCTCTCTGCTGTGGTAAGTACAGTACACTCAGTACTGCAGTGTTTTATTTTTATGATGGAAAAAATACATGTTTGACATTTAAACTCACATATCAAGTCCAACAGAGTTAAAAACAATTCAAAGAAGAAAGAAAGAAAAAAGAATAACCTTCGCTATCATTTATATACGTTTATTACGTTTTGCTGTTAGCAGCAGTGCTAACGCTAGCTTCAATGCTAATGCTAGCAACAATGCTAACGCTAGCTATAGTGCTAACACTAGCCTTAGCAGTTGTTAACTGACAAAAATAATATTCCTGTGATATTTCTTGCCGGTCAGTGAGACAAAAGTAAGAAATGAGCTTTATTATTGCCATTGTGGCTCAGTTTTAACAGTAAGAGTGCTAGCGCTAGCAGCATTGCTAGCGCTAGCAGCATTGCTAACGCTAGCTGCAATGCTAACGCTAGCTGCAATGCTAACGCTAGCTGCATTGCTAACACTAACTGAAGTGCTAATGCTAGCCGGAATGCTAGCGCTAGCAGCAATGCTAAGGCTAGTAACAGTCTAACAGTAGCCTTACATAAGTGGCAATACTTCAGTTAACTAGTTTGAATTGTAAAATGACTGCTGTATCAGTTGGTGTGCTATATTACTCTATAATTACCCTGCTGACTAGAAGTTCAGTGTATCATGTCGTGTGGGCTTTGTATTTCTGTTAGTCTGATAACACTGTACAGACAACTAACGTATTATTTCTCGTTTCTTTCAGGAACCTGACTGACACTGTGCTTTGCCTGGTAGGTGTGCACATACTGTAAGAGAAGTAGACCAAAATAAAAAAATAATATGACTAATATAAGCTGTAAAGTGATGGGTTCAAACTTTGTGCTAGACCTTTTAAACACAATTTTATAATAAATACACATAAGTGCAGCTTAACAATTGGGCTAAAATATTTTTTTCGTACATTTTTGTAGTCACACTACATGTGATTAATAAATGATTCACTCAATCATATTTGTATTTAAAAATATTATTGCTGAATTTAATTAAATATTTATTCTTTTAAAAAGTGCCCAATTATGCAACTTTTTGCACATGGCAGCCGACAACAGTTTAGCTTGAATATTTGTTTTGTCCTTTTGCAGTAGTCACATTTAGTTCATACAATTACCATGTGATATAATTTTAATAAAATTATTTTTTTTTTCTTGTTTTTTGTTCAGAGTGTGTAGAAGAAGAAGAACAAGGACCAGATCTCCAGTCTTCTCTCTCACATCCCAACCCCCCAACCCCTCTATCCTCTGTCCTGCTCCACCTATTGTCTCTGCCTTCTTTCCATCTGTATTTCACTCTGTGGTTTGTGAGAAATTTTGCCAAACCAACAATCCTTTTGCGGTTTGATTTAAAGCCGTGTCTCTCCTGCTCTGTCTGTTCTCTCTGCTAAATTTTCTCTCTACCTGTTTTTCACTCTTGGCTTGCTGCTGAAAAACGCCAAGCCAACAAAGCAATAAAGAGTGCATATTTTGCCTCAACCTATGAACAAACTGAACAAACAAAGAAAAATCTGCGGTTTGATTTAAAGCCGTGTCTCTCCTGCTCTGTCTGTTCTCACTGCTAAATTTTCTCTCTACCTGTTTTTCACTCTTGGCTTGCTGCTGAAAAACGCCAAGCCATTAAAGCAATAAAGAGTGCATATATTGCCTCTACCTGAGAACAAACTGAACAAACAAAGAAAACTAATTCACGGTTTGATTGTGATTTCCCAGCCGTGTCTCTCCTGCTCTGCCTGTTCTCTCTTCTAAATTTTCTCTCTACCTGTTTTTCACTCTTGGCTTGCTGCTGAAAAATGCCAAGCCAATAAAGAGAGTGCATAATATTCTCTCAACTGAAGAACAAACTGTCAAACGAAAGACAACTGTTTAAGACAAATAAAAACTGAAATATAAAAACAAAGACAACATCTCCTGGTGTGTGGCACTCTTGTGAACATATTTTCTAGAGACTAAGAAACACTTGCAGGTGTGTGAAAATGCCAAGGAAGCAGAAAAAGTCACAAGCTGCAAAACAACGCTGGAAAAAGTTTCATGAGTTTCACAAAGTACCAACATGTGAACAAGCTGAGTTTGATTTTCCTCAGAGCTCTGCTGAAGACAGTGTGTCTACAAAGACCAATTCTGACAGTGTCAAACAGGCAGGTCAACATGTTCCTGCACATGTACAACAGGTATCTTATGCTGATGCTGTAAAGAGTGGACTGCAGCATGAATTTAATGAACAACATGAGGTGTCATGTAACCCACAGGTGGGTTATGCTGATTTTTTGAAAAGAGGCTGTCACAGTGATGTGGCAGGACCATCTCATGCAGAAAGAGTGAACCTTGAAAACCAGCCCTCTGTTATACATGTCTGTGCATCTCGCAGCCAGGCTCATCCTAAATATGGAGACTCTAGAAACAAGCAGTGCACATGTAACTCACTCACATTTCTTGCTTTCCTTCATGAGAATGAAAACATGACTACAGCTGACCTTAATCTGGTCTTGGATAAAGGTGATGTGATGTACAAAGAGGCCAAGAAAAGATTTCCTAAAAATATTCATTTGGCTACCGATGAGCTGCCAGACAAAGTTGATGCTCGCAGGTCTATGTATCATGTCAACATGACACAGCCTTCCCGGTATGGGACATTTGAAGAACCTCCAGAGGAGGCAGTAGATACCTTTCTCAGCTTAGAAGCAGGACTGAGCTGCCTGTTGTCAGATGTGCAGTATGCCTTACTGATTATGAGTGGATTGTGTATCGCAGTGTTCAGATCCACATCAGGCAAATATGGTTTCTTTGACCCACACTCCAGAACACCCAGTGGTCTTCCTCTACTACTACAGTCACGTAATCGTGGTACAGCTGTGATGCTGAAATTCACACTCCTCAGTGACATGATTAAGAGGCTACAAGATTCTTATGAAATGATGGAGATATCACCCTCTTGTAACTATGAACTGAAGCCTGTGCAGTTCTACAGTATGAGCACAGTCAACCTGAGTGATACTATCACAGACACAGTCTGCAGACCAACAGCTGCCACTGCTGTGGCACCTACTCACTCTGATACAACTGTTGATGAAGCAAACTCCTCTACTCCAAGGAGAAACACAACCACTGATCCGACTGAAAATATCTTTTGTCAAATGTCCATTTGTACGCCACTGGTGAAACAAAAAGAAGTCCACGTGACTCAATTCACATCATATGAAGATCAGAATGAACCTCCTAATATACCCACTGAACAACTATGCAGTGAATTAAGTTTCCTTCCATCAAGTGATGCTTTTTCATGTCAATCAAATGCTGCAATAAAAAATGTTGCTGCCTGTGACCTTTCTGATATAGTTTTACAAAAACTGAAAAAAGTTAATAAACAACAAAGGCACAAAATGAAAAGAAGATTAATGGCATCAGAGAAACCCAGAAATCAGAGAAAAGAAAACCAAAAAAGGAAAGAACGACAAAAGTATGCTTCAAATAAAAATTACAAAGAAAAGAAAAAATCTTGCACAAGCGAGGCATATAAAAACAATCCTGAAGTTAGACAGAAAAAACAACAGTATATGAAAAGATGTTACCATGCGAATGCTGAATTCAGAAAGAAACAACAACAGTATGTTAAAAGACGTTACTGTGAGAATGCAGAATTCAGACAGAAACAACAACAGTATGTTAAAAGACGTTACTGTGAGAATGCTAAAGTTAGACAAAAACAAAAACAATATATAAAAAGACGTTACTATGAGAATACTGATTTCAGAGAGGAGAAAAAAAGCTACATCACTAAAAGGTATCGAGAAAACTTTGAATTCAGAGAGAGACAGAGACAACTGATGAAACAACTAATGCGAGACAGGTATCAAAGTAATCTTGCATTTAGGATTATGCACAACATGAGATGTGCCATGAAAATAAAAAGGAAATACAGATGGGTGAACAGACAAACCCAAGAGAGTGACAACAGTGTGATCAACGAGGCCATATCTGTGTTCAAATCACAAATCAAAGCTGGACCATCATACCCATGTACTGTATGCTTCAAGGCTTCATTTCCAAACCAAGTACGACCCTGCACAAGGTCAAATTATGTCAAAAACCCACATGTAGTTACAACATGTTTGACAGGAAAGTTTGTTCATGTTTGTGATGAAAACTGCAGAAATGAGCAGTGCAATGTGCCTGATGAGAGAAAGAGAGAGTGGATATGTCACACCTGCCACGATCATCTTAAAAATGGATCCATGCCAGCACTTGCTGTTGCCAATAAGTTGGATCTTGCTGATATTCCAGCTGAACTTTCTGATCTCAACATACTGGAGAGACATCTCATAGCCAAGTGCATACCATTTGCCAAGATCATTCCTCTTCCCAAAGGCAGACAAAGAGCAATTAGAGGAAATGTGGTCTGTGTCCCATCAGAGGTACAGGAAACTGTTGAAACACTACCTCGATTGAGAATTAATTCTCAGGTCATGAGAGTAAAATTGAAGAGACGCTTGTCTTACAAAGGTCATCAGCTGTTTCAGACTGTAAGCTGGTCTAAACTTGTGCAAGCACTGCATAAACTCAAGCAGATTCATCCACAGTATAAGGATGTGAGCATCAGAGATGATGCTGAGCTGTGTGATCCAACTCTTCCTGATGAAGATGATGAGGATGATGATGATGATGATGAAAACATGAATGAGGACGATTATGATGAGGCTGATTTAATGGAAATTGACAGCTGTGAGAAAAATGCACTGAGTGAAGCACAAAATATAAATGAACAGGACATTGACATGTTACCCTGTGATGGTGAACAATCGCATGAACAGATGAGAGATGATTCAGAGCAAGCAGATGGACTGACTAATGGTGGTTTTGCACTCGAGTCCTGTTTGCAGCCCCCTGATGTGGCTGAGGAGATATTATGTTTCAGTGAAGGAATCTACTCTGTTGCTCCTGCAGAGAGAAACAATCCAATAAGTTTTTTCAAAACACCTAAACTGGAGGCCATGGCCTTCCCTGTGCAGTTTCCTACAGGCCAAAACACACTTGATGAAAGAAGGCTGATCAAAGTATCCCCCAGTGGGTATTTCAAATCAAGACTTTTCTGCATTGATGATCGTTTTGCCAAAGACACAAACTATTTATTCTTTGCACAGTTTGTGACTGAAATACACTTGGCTACATCCAGCATGACAGTACAGTTAAGGAAGGCAAAGCCTCTGACCAGAGATGGTAGAAAAATAACCTCAGGCATGTTACAAGATAAACATGAGGTGGAGAAACTGGTGCGAAATAAAGATGCAGTGAGATTCATGCAGCCTCTGAGAGGAACCCCAGCCTATTGGGAGAAAACAACAAGAGATCTTTTTGCCATGATCAGACAGTTGGGAACTCCCACGTTCTTTTGCACATTTTCAGCTGCTGAAATGCGCTGGCCTGAAGTGATCGAGGCAATAACAAGGCAGCAAGGTGAACAAGTGAATTTTGAAGGACTCGACTGGTCAGCAAAGTGTGACATCCTGAGAAGCAATCCTGTCACAACAATGCGCATGTTTGACAAGAGAGTTGAAGCATTATTCAGAGATTTACTCTTATCTCCCGCAGAGCCACTTGGCAAAGTCATTGACTACTTTTACAGAGTTGAGTTTCAGCACAGAGGAAGCCCACACATACACTGCCTCCTGTGGGTAGAAGGTGCTCCTGTGTTTGAGGAGGATGATGAGCAAACTGTTCTTGATTTTATAAACAAATACATCACAGCTCAGCTGCCTGATCCACATAAACAACCTGAACTGTACAAAAAAGTAACAGAAGTGCAAAAACACAGTAAGAACCACACAAAGACGTGCTTTAGGAGTTTAAGCTCCGGGTGCCGTTTTGGTTTTCCCAAACCACCCTGCAATGAGACAATGATCACAAGACCCAGTGAGGATGATGCACTGGAAGTAGAAACGGCAAAGAACAAGCTCAGACCACTGAACCAGCTGCTGAATGAACCTGAAACTGCTTCCATGAGTTTAGAGCAGCTCTTGGAAAGATGCAAGTTGACACATGCAGAATATGAGAGATACCTGAATAAAATGAACATGAGGAGTACGATCATACTAAAGCGTGATCCAAAAGACTCTTGGATAAACGGCTATAATCCACATCTGCTTGAAGCCTGGAACAGTAATATCGACATAAGCTTTGTTTTAGATGCTTTTGGTGCTGCAAATTATTTAATGAAATATATATCAAAAAAAGAGGGCGGGCTATCTGAGTACCTGAAAACTGTCATTGAGAACTCCCATAAGGACAGTGTAAATGAGTGCGATGAAATGAGAGCCGTCATGCAGGCATATTCAAAGAAGCGAGAGATCAGTGCACAGGAGTGTGTTGCTCGTGCATGTGGTCTTCACATGAAGCAATGCTCACGTGCTGTAATATTCATTCCAACTGATGATAATCCTGTGAAAATGAGTCGTCCCCTGTCAGTTCTGGACAACACAACACCTGAGTCTTCCAATGTTTGGATGACATCTTTGAATGACAAATACAAAGCCAGACCTGAAACACCAGAGTATGAGGAGATGTGCATGGCAGACTTTGCTGCTACTTGCAGGATTGTCTATGGCCAACAGAAAAAAGGTAAAGATGTTTTGCCCCTTCTCAATGAGATGGGGTTTGTGCAAAGGCGCAAAAACAATAAGCCTGCTATCATCAGATTTCACCGCTGCTCACAAGAAAAACATCCAGAGCAATATTACGGAAGACTGCTTAAACTGTACCTTCCTCATCGTTCAGACCACGAACTGAAAACACCATCGTTGCCAACCTATCAGGCTTTCTATGGTGCTGGCTGTGTACAGCTGCCAGGTACTGACCGTCTTGAGTACGTGCAACACATTGTCAAAAGAAACAGAGAAAAATATGAGAAAAACAGTGAGGAGATCGAGAGCGCTGTTGAGGAATATGAGCAGAACAGAGGTGTGACTGACGAATGGTGTAATCTGGCACCTGAATCAGATCTCGTAAGGTTGCCACTTGTTGAACAAGAAAGAGAGCGAGACAATGAAAATGAACAGGAAGATGTGCCCGACTACAGCCGTCAGGCTGATGCTTCAACAGAAGTCAGAGCCATCAGGGAACCCCCTGCTATTGATCCCACATTGTTACGTCAGATGTTTCAGAATCTGAACAAGAAGCAAGCCTGCATATTTTATGCAGTTAGAGACTGGTGCATTAAAAGAGTCTGTGCTCTAAATCCAGAGCAGTTTTTCTTTTATATTAATGGTGGTGCTGGAACAGGAAAATCACATCTTATCAAATGCATCTACTCAGAAGCATCTAAGATACTGAGCAAAGTGCCCAGATATGCAGACGACGTTGACATATCAAAACCCACTGTCCTGTTAACTGCTTTCACTGGGACTGCAGCTTTTAACATTTCTGGAACAACACTGCATTCTCTTCTCAAGCTGCCTAGAAGCTTAAAACCTCCCATTCAGGGACTTGGCAATCAGCTGGATGAAGTCAGATCAGAACTTTTGAATGCTGAAATAATCGTCATTGACGAAGTGTCTATGGTGTCAAGACATCTGTTTGCATATGTAGATGCAAGACTCAAACAGATCAAAGGGACTCGGAGACCCTTTGGAGGCATGTCAGTCATTGCTGTCGGAGACTTCTATCAGCTACCCCCAGTGCGACAGTCTAAACCTCTCTGTGTGCACGACCCGTCTGAGATCGACCTGTGGCGGGAGCATTTTCAGATGATCACTCTGACTGAGATTATGCGTCAGAAAGATGATGTTGTCTTTGCAGAGATGCTGAACAGAATTCGTGTGAAAGGAAAGTTGGATGAGCTTTGCGAAGCAGATCGAGATTTGTTGTTACAGGCCATAACTGAACCAGCCCATTGTCCAACTGATGCGTTGCACATTTTTGCAACTAATAAAGAAGTGGATGCACACAACTCTGCAACACTGGCTCTGCTCCACACTCATATCATTGACATCCATGCAGATGATTATAGAAAAGATCCTAGAACTGGCAGAATGGCACTTCAAGACAGACCATTGAAAGGAGGTAAAAACGAGTTACCAGACACACTGAAAGTTGCAGAAGGAGCTCGTGTCATGCTCACCAGAAACATTGACATACAAAATGGTTTGGTTAATGGAGCTTTTGGAATACTACTTAGAGTAGTTCACTCTGAAAACGACCAACACATCATCAAGCTTGGACTTAAAATGGATAATGAGACATCTGGAAAGAATAACCGCACACCAGCAGACGACATGGTGTACATTGAGAGAGCAGAGGAGAATCTGAAGCAGAAAGGAGTGGTACGAAGACAGTTCCCAGTGAAGCTGGCCTTTGCATGTACAATACATAAGGTACAGGGTATGACAACTACATCAGCTGTTGTCTCTCTTAAGAGCATTTTTGAGCCCGGCATGGCCTACGTAGCTGTCAGTAGAGTGACGTCTCTCAGTGGACTGTATCTTCTTGATATGGAGGAGAAAAAAATATTCACCAACCCAGAAATCACTGCAGCGCTTGAGAACATGAGACAAGCCAACCTTGATGACATGATGCCTCTTCTACACGTGAGGCAAACACTGAGCAGGTCAGAGGTTTTCACCATTGTTCATCATAATACAGAGGGACTGCCAGCTCACATTAATGACATCAAAAGTCACCATGAATTGTGTCTAGCAGATGTTTTGTGCCTAACAGAAACACACCTGCGGGGCTCTTTTGTCGCAGAGAGTCTCCACTTGGAAAATTACAATTTGTTCAAACGCAACAGACACCTGTCCTACACAAACTTTCCCCAGATGGCAAACAGAAGTGGTGGTGGAGTTGCTGTTTATGTGAAAAGTGACATTCAAGTGCATGAAAAACAGTACATCCATAATGTAACTGACCTTGAATTTCTGGCTTTAAAGGTTGAAGCACCAGTCAGTGCTCTGATTGCAGTTGTATACAGACCTCCAGACTACACTCTGAGGCCATTCCTGAAAAACCTGGTAAGCCTATTAGACTCATTGGAGATCATGGACTGTCATCCCATCATAGTTTGTGGTGATTTTAATGAGAATGTTTTATCCAGTGCAAACAAACCAATCCTGGAGCTGTTTGAGTCTAGGGGATACGCACAGGTCATCACTGCCCCTACCACAGAGAAGAACACACTGCTTGACCTAATTTTCATTTCTCAGTCAGATCGATGTCTCCATTCTGGAGTCATGAAGACATACCATAGTTACCATGACCCAGTATACTGTGTATTGTCCTGTGATGATTCATGATCTAGATCTTTGAATACAGTAAGTAATTTCTATATTTTTGAATGACTTAAGAAAGTAGAGCGATATTTAAAAGTTGACGCCCTGCATTGCAGTATAATGGTTGAATTGTTTACATAAAATACAATTACATGAATTAAGTAATGATATCAGTAAAAGATGACAATTTTATTTATTACAGAAAATCTAAAATTCACTAACAGTAACCTATAAATGTCAGAAAAATCAAATATAGCAGTTTGAAACGAACAGTGTAGGCATATCCTCTCTGCAGCCAGGCTTCAACATCCTGCCAGGCTGCCCCAGTCTCACTGTGGCTGGGAGGGAGGGAGGGTGGACCAGAGGATTGCCTACACAACACATAAATGTTCAACAGCTTCTTCATTGTTTCTGAGAGAACAATAATGACTAAAGGTTGCTTTTTAAAAAAACAAACAAACAAACAAACAAACCTAATTACAGCAATAATGACAGTTAAGCCACTTTATGTGTGCCTCTATTTTGAAATACTATTTACAAAAATGTTATTATTTTGGTTTGTTATAAACTTTAAACTTTTTCAAAAGTATACGATTATATTTTTGGACAAATCTTTCGATGAAACATAAATTTTTATGAGCTTTTATCATGTTTCGGCCAGTGCATTTATTAGGGTGGGTCTGGGTTGATAACTGCACATTTCTGGCCAGAAATGTTTCAGCAGTGTTACATAAGTAGTACATATGTAACACTTGCTTTCTGTTACCAGCTGATACCCTACATTTGTATAGACATTGGATGGTGTGAGGTTGGGGAGTTGAGTGGGGGGGGGGGGGGGGGGGGGGGGTTACGGTGGGAGCTGAGGGGGGGGGGGGGGTGTTAGGTTTCCTTTTTTCTTTTTCTTTTTTAAGAGAGACACAGTCCTCCTGTGTCTTCTCCAAGCTTCACATGTAAGATCCAACAGTGTGAAGCACATAGCAGCTAGAAACTGTAATGCCACAGATCAGAGAGGCTTCATCATCACCATCTTCATCGCCGTACGATCAGAGCGTGAGACTTCACATCTGGAGCACAGGAGACATTCTGTGATAAGTCCTCCTTCTAGCTTGTCCCACAAGCAGTCGGTGAGATTTACTCACAACAAAAAGGGTTAATGACATAATTTCCATGAAAACATGTATTCATTCTTTGTAAAGTGTTTAAATTGTGTTTTCACTTGACCTTAGGAGTGTTAGAGTGTATTGTAATGTCTGTACTCAGGTGTTTCCCTCTGTGATCCATCCCCATCAGAGCTGAGCCACTCAGGACTGAACAGACTGCACAGTTTCTGTGACCGAGCCTCCAAAACACCTTCTTTGAAACCACTCATGATTGAAGGGCTTCATATTTGCAGCAGCACTACTACAGGTATTCAGTTTATTACAGGATGTGTTTGTTTCTTAGGACCAGCTCTGAGTGCACACTACCTAACATATACACCTTTCTGTTCATTACAAACCAACTACTCTGGATCATACGGCCAGTTGGCAGGAATGTTGCTGCAGGAAAACATCCCTGGAGATCACCATCATTGTCAGACTGACTGTGCCTCCTCTGTGCAGTGTCAAGATCCTCTCTAAATGAGTGTGTAAGTTAACATTTTCATTATTTTATTCCCTTTGACAAGACAAGTATCACTGATATTTACATTTACAACTACATATGTTCCCGTTTTCTGCTCTTCTTTTAAAGTCCTCAGCTATCCTGCTTCTGTGCTGCTTGCCACACATCAAACACTGGCCGGATGACAGGGAGGATCCACTCTGAAGTCACTGGACATGATGAGGATCATATGGGACTTCATAGTTTCACAGAAACATTGTGCTCTGTGATTACAGGTTTTAAATGGACATAATGACTGCCCCTCTCTGATCAACAGGCTAAAGGATTGTTTTCATTGTTAGTGCTCTGTACAATGTATGCTTATTTAATATTTCATCACAGAGCAAACCTTTATTTATTTAACATTTTTTTATTTTGTTTTAATGTTGAATTAACTGTGGGGATTTTTTTAAGTGGGCACTTGGGATGTCATATGACCAGAAATGTGGTAACTGGAATTCAACAGTATGGAAGAAAAAATCTGCTGAGAACGAAACACATACAAAAACCCCCAAGAAAATTCAAATTCATTCCATGTAATCCAATCTAAAACATTTTAAACTGCTGAACAGCAACACAAACAGTGTTAAAAAACAGTGTTAACAGAATGATTATGATGATTTTGTACCAAAGTTTCAGGTCACATGGCACACCTAGTGTGTAGTGTGGGGTATCAGCTGGTAAGTATAGGTTTTTTTCATATTTGTGTCCTTAGAGTTTAGATAGATAAAGCCTTGTGTATAATAATTAGTCATAACCACAACTCAAAGTCAGGGACTAACTAAATTTGGGACTTTGTGTCTGAGCCCAGGTTAAAACAATGTGTAAAAAAGCATTTAGTGGCATGGCTGAACAATGCTGTAAACTATTGATACTTATTTATCCATGTTCACAAAAAGGACTAATGTGTTTATTTGATTATTTGCATGTGTTAAACTGTGTCACCACCTTACGCTTTCATTTGAGTTTACTCACAAATCTCTATACAGTTCTCTTTTACCACTGTGTGGATTCTGTTTACATTAAAACATAAAAAAGAATGAGTAATAAAAAGATGTGTAGACAGATCAGAAGATTAAGTAGACCGATAGAAACAGCTGTTCAGCCATGTTCTAAGAAACCAACACAATTTAAAGGTTCAGGATTGTGGTTTTAAAAGTTGAATTTTCATGTATTTCATATGTTGCTCATTATTTTTTATTTAGTTATTTAATTTAGTTATTTTTCTTTATTCTACCAGTCCTTTTCAGAAAGAAGCTGTAAAATATGACTTAAGATTTTTATGTTATTTTCTATGACATACAAAACAAATTGATGTATATAATACCGGTACTATTAAACATGATATACATATGTGTATATGTCTGAAAAACATTATGCTGTATATGAAAGTTTGTATTTTCTCCAGAATGTTTGTTCATCTTTTCAGTTCAATTTAACAAATTTGTTTTTACATTTATTTTTATTATTTTTTTTATGAATTAGAGATTTATAAAACATAATTCCACTCTTTAAGTGATTAGAAGAATATGAACTTTTGTTATTCATTCAGAGGTTTGCTGACTACATTTTCTTTTTGTCATTACTCATCTTTTTCTAATTAAAATTTTAAACATTTTCAGTTATTTTCCAACTTCTTCTGTGTGAACATCAGCTTTCAAAAGTTCAGCACTTTTGTTTTCAGGTTAAAAATTCTTTATTTTCCAGCTAATTCAACATTTTTAGCTTAATATTCAGCAATTAATTCATTTCAGTGCATACATTCAGATTCAAGCATTCACACTGCAGTTTCTTCAGAAAATGCACTTTCTAGTTATTATTATCTATTCCGTACGTTTTTTGAAAGCCTACTCCTTCAAAACCGTTCAACTTAGAAAAACCATTCAAACACCATTAGATTCCTATTCTTTTGGACAACATTGCTTCTATTTTTTCTCATTTTTAACATTTATATTTTTAATTTTATTCAACTTTTTTCAACAAAAATTTATAATGTATTTCAATGGGGAGACCCTTCAAATTCTCATTCAACTTCCTCCTCTTTAAACTGTATCTACTTCCACATACATTGACATAGAGCCACCATTCAAACTTTAAAACGAAGACAAGACATTCAACTATTCAACTTGTATTTATCTTTTCAATATCTATTATACTTTTTCTTCAGTTCCAGTTTAAGTTTCATGATGTTTTTTCACCCGTTTCAGAATTTATAATGGGTGTGTATGGGACGGAATGTTGGGGCTAGAGTGAGGCAGCTCAACTGCTAGAGTGAGAGGAGCAAAAAAATTAATCTTAAAATCTTTTTTAAAACTGCTGCTGTGTCCACAGCGTTTGCTCTACAGGTATGATTTTACCCTCAAAACGTAGCCATGGCTGTCCTCTTTCATCCAATGTGTTTACTATTGTCCTAGGTGTTACGGTTCTTTCATAAATGTCACCAATGCACAGCCTCCTCCCTCCAACTCTTCCATAGACTCTAATGTTAAAACGGCTCAGAAGGTTGGTTTGAAAATCAGAAGAGCATGGTGTCTTTCCACTGTCACCACGTCCATATAATAAACTCCACAGGCATGAAAACTGAGAATTAGGTAGAGTGGACATTGCTGCCGCTCACGGTGAAAGAATTTCGTCAATACGACCTATACTTTTCATTTGGGAGCGATTTGTTTCGGCCTGACTTTTCTGTTCATTTTAAGCAGCAAAAGTGAGGCGCATGTCTGTGTACGTGTGTATGGAGCCATTGGGTGCAGTCACTATAGCAACCAGGCTCACACCTGCCTGCTTAACGAGCTCTGCCTGCCACTGTCCCAAGATTCATCTTAAGCACTTCTCTTTCAACTGCTGCTGTGTCCACAGTGTTACAGCCATCATTTTACCCTCAAATTGTCGCCATTATTGTTCTCTTTCCAACATCTTGTCTTTCAAAGCTCAGGCATTTAAACTTTTTAAACTGTGTGGATCAAAGTGGAGGGATCACATTTGAGTCATTCAGTGATTCAAAGAATATGACCTTTTAATATTCTTTCAGATGTTTTCTGACTCTAAATGTTCTTTTCTCATTTCTTAGGTTTTTCTAATTTACAATTAAAACATTTTCAGCTTTTTTCCAACTTCTTCTTCTGTGTAACCTTCAGCTTTTAGCAGTTCAGCACTTTTGTTTTCAGGTTAAATTCGGGGTTTTTTTTTTTATCTCATTCAATATTTTTAACTTAAATTCAGTAATTATTTCATTTCAATGCATACATTCAGATTCAAGCATTCACACTGCAGTTTCTTCAGAAAATGCACTTTCTAGTTATTAGTGTGAATGCTTGAAAAGCATTCACAGTATTGTTCTTCTAATCTTTATTAGTGTGAATGCTTGAAAAGCATTCACAGTATTGTTCTTCTAATCTTTATTAGTGTGAATGCTTGAAAAGCATTCACAGTATTGTTCTTCTAATCTTTATTATTATTATATTTTATCTATTCCGTACGTTTTTTGTACTCCTACTCCTTCAAAACCGTTCAACTTAGAAAAACCATTCAAACACCATTAGATTCCTATTCTTTTGGACATGACTGCTTCTACTTTTCTCATTTTTAACATTTATATTTTTAATTTTATTCAACTTTATTCAACAAAAATTTCCCATGTATTTCAATGGGGAGACCCTTCAAATTCTCATTCAACTTACTCATTTTTAAACTCTTACTACTTCCACATACGTTGACATAGAGCCACCATTCAAACTTTAAAACGAAGACAAGACATTCAACTATTCAACTTGTATTTATATTTTCAATATCTATTATACTTTTTCTTCAGTTCCAGTTTAAGTTTCATGATGTTTTTTCACCCGTTTCAAAATTTATAATGGGTGTGTATGGGACGGAATGTTGGGGCTAGAGTGAGACAGCTCAACTGCTAGAGTGAGAGGAGCAAAAAAATTAATCTTAAAATCTTTTTTAAAACTGCTGCTGTGTCCGCAGCGTTTGCTCTACAGGTATGATTTTACCCTCAAAACGTAGCCATGGCTGTCCTCTTTCATCCAATGTGTTTACTATTGTCCTAGGTGTTATGGTTCTTTCATAAATGTCACCAATGCACAGCCTCCTCCCTCCAACTCTTCCATAGACTCTAATGTTAAAATGGCTCAGAAGGTTCTTTTGAAAATCAGAAGAGCATGGTGTCTTTCCACTGTCACCACGTCCATATAATAAGCTCCACAGGCATGAAAACTGAGAATTAGGTAGACTAGACATTGCTGTCGCTCACGGTGAAAGAATTTTGTCAATACGACTTTTACTTTTCATTTGGGAGCGATTTGTTTCGGCCTGACTTTTCTGTTCATTTTAAGCAGCAAAAGTGAGGCGCATGTCTGTGTACGTGTGTATGGAGCCATTGGGTGCAGTCACTATAGCAACCAGGCTCACACCTGCCTGCTTAACGAGCTCTGCCTGCCACTGTGCCAAGATTCATCTTAAGCACTTCTCTTTCAACTGCTGCTGTGTCCACAGTGTTACAGCCATCATTTTACCCTCCAAATGTCGCCATTATTGTTCTCTTTCCAAGACAGTGTCTTTCAAAGCTCAGGCATTTAAACTTTTTAAACTGTGTGGATCAAAGTGGAGGGATCACATTTTCTTCATTCAGTGATTCAAAGAATATGACCTTTTAATATTCATTCAGATGTTTTTTGACTCTAAATGTTCTTTTCTCATTTCTTAGGGTTTTCTAATTTACATTTAAAACATTTTCAGCTTTTTTCCAACTTCTTCTTCTGTGTAACCTTCAGCTTTTAGCAGTTCAGCACTTTTGTTTTCAGGTTAAATTTGGTTTTTTTATTTTTTTTTATTTCATTCAATATTTTTAACTCAAAATTCAGCAATTAATTCATTTCAGTGCATACATTCAGATTCAAGCATTCACACTGCAGTTTCTTCAGAAAATGCACTTTCTAGTTAGTGTGAATGCTTGAAAAGCATTCACAGTATTGTTATTCGAATCTTTATTATTAGTGTGAATGCTTGAAAAGCATTCACAGTATTGTTATTCTAATCTTTATTATTATTATATTTTATCTATTCCGTACGTTTTTTGTACTCCTACTCCTTCAAAACCGTTCAACTTAGAAAAACCATTCAAACACCGTTAGATTCCTATTCTTTTGGACATGACTGCTTCTACTTTTCTCATTTTTAACATTTATATTTTTAATTTTATTCAACTTTATTCAACAAAAATTTCCCATGTATTTCAATGGGGAGACCCTTCAAATTCTCATTCAACTTACTCATTTTTAAACTCCTACTACTTCCACATACGTTGACATAGAGCCACCATTCAAACTTTAAAACGAAGACAAGACATTCAACTATTGAACTTGTATTTATCTTTTCAATATCTATTATACTTTTTCTTCAGTTCCAGTTTAAGTTTCATGATGTTTTTTCACCCGTTTCAGAGTTTATAATGGGTGTGTATGGGACGGAATGTTGGGGCTAGAGTGAGGCAGCTCAACTGCTAGAGTGAGAGGAGCAAAAAAATTAATCTTAAAATCTTTTTTAAAACTGCTGCTGTGTCCGCAGCGTTTGCTCTACAGGTATGATTTTACCCTCAAAACGTAGCCATCGCTGTCCTCTTTCATCCAATGTGTTTACTATTGTCCTAGGTGTTATGGTTCTTTCGTAAATGTCACCAATGCACAGCCTCCTCCCTCCAACTCTTCCATAGACTCTAATGTTAAAATGGCTCAGAAGGTTCGTTTGAAAATCAGAAGAGCATTGGGTCTTTCCACTGTCACCACGTCCATATAATAAACTCCACAGACATGAAAACTGAGAATTCAGTAGACTAGAAGCTGCTGTCGCTCACGGTGAAAGAATTTTGTCAATACGACTTTTACTTTTCATTTGGGAACGATTTGTTTCGGCCTGACTTTTCTGTTCATTTTAAGCAGCAAAAGTGAGGCGCATGTCTGTGTACGTGTGTATGGAGCCATTGGGTGCGGTCACTATAGCAACCAGGCTCACACCTGCCTGCTTAACGAGCTCTCTCTCTCACTCTGCCAAGATTCATCTTAAGCACTTCTCTTTCAACTGCTGCTGTGTCCACAGTGTTACAGCCATCATTTTACCCTCAAATTGTCGCCATTATTGTTCTCTTTCCAACACCGTATCTTTCAAAGCTCAGGCATTTAAACTTTTTAAACTGTGTGGATCAAAGTGGAGGGATCACATTTGAGTCATTCAGTGATTCAAAGAATATGACCTTTTAATATTCATTCAGATGTTTTCTGACTCTAAATGTTCTTTTCTCATTTCTTAGGGTTTTCTAATTTACATTTAAAACATTTTCAGTTTTTTTCCAACTCCTTCTTCTGTGTAACCTTCAGCTTTTAGCAGTTCAGCACTTTTGTTTTCAGGTTAAATTCATTTTTTTTTTTTTGTTTTTTTTTTAATCTCATTCAATATTTTTAACTCAAAATTCAGCAATTAATTCATTTCAGTGCATACATTCAGATTCAAGCATTCACACTGCAGTTTCTTCAGAAAATGCACTTTCTAGTTAGTGTGAATGCTTGAAAAGCATTCACAGTATTGTTCTTCTAATCTTTATTATTATATTTTATTATTATTATTATCTATTCCGTACGTTTTTTGAAAGCCTACTCCTTCAAAACCGTTCAACTTAGAAAAACCATTCAAACACCGTTAGATTCCTATTCTTTTGGACAACACTGCTTCTATTTTTCATATTTTTAACATTTATATTTTTAATTTTATTCAACTTTATTCAACAAAAATTTATAATGTATTTCAATGGGGAGACCCTTCAAATCCTCATTCAACTTACTCATTTTTAAACTCTTACTACTTCCACATACATTGACATAGAGCCACCATTCAAACTTTAAAACGAAGACAAGACATTCAACTATTCAACTTGTATTTATCTTTTCAATATCTATTATACTTTTTCTTCAGTTCCAGTTTAAGTTTCATGATGTTTTTTCACCCGTTTCAGAGTTTATAATGGGTGTGTATGGGACGGAATGTTGGGGCTAGAGTGAGGCAGCTCAACTGCTAGAGTGAGAGGAGCAAAAAAATTAATCTTAAAATCTTTTTTAAAACTGCTGCTGTGTCCACAGCGTTTGCTCTACAGGTATGATTTTACCCTCAAAACGTAGCCATGGCTGTCCTCTTTCATCCAATGTGTTTACTATTGTCCTAGGTGTTATGGTTCTTTCATAAATGTCACCAATGCACAGCCTCCTCCCTCCAACTCTTCCATAGACTCTAATGTTAAAATGGCTCAGAAGGTTCGTTTGAAAATCAGAAGAGCATGGTGTCTTTCCACTGTCACCACGTCCATATAATAAACTCCACAGGCATGAAAACTGAGAATTCAGTAGACTAGAAGCTGCTGTCGCTCACGGTGAAAGAATTTTGTCAATACGACTTTTACTTTTCATTTGGGAACGATTTGTTTCGGCCTGACTTTTCTGTTCATTTTAAGCAGCAAAAGTGAGGCGCATGTCTGTGTACGTGTGTATGGAGCCATTGGGTGCGGTCACTATAGCAACCAGGCTCACACCTGCCTGCTTAACGAGCTCTGCCTGCCACTGTGCCAAGATTCATCTTAAGCACTTCTCTTTCAACTGCTGCTGTGTCCACAGTGTTACAGCCATCATTTTACCCTCAAATTGTCGCCATTATTGTTCTCTTTCCAACACCGTATCTTTCAAAGCTCAGGCATTTAAACTTTTTAAACTGTGTGGATCAAAGTGGAGGGATCACATTTGAGTCATTCAGTGATTCAAAGAATATGACCTTTTAATATTCTTTCAGATGTTTTCTGACTCTAAATGTTCTTTTCTCATTTCTTAGGGTTTTCTAATTTACATTTAAAACATTTTCAGTTTTTTTCCAACTCCTTCTGTGTAACCTTCAGCTTTTAGCAGTTCAGCACCTTTGTTTTCAGGTTAAATTCGTTTTTTTTTTTTGTTGTTTTTTTAATCTCATTCAATATTTTTAACTCAAAATTCAGCAATTAATTCATTTCAGTGCATACATTCAGATTCAAGCATTCACACTGCAGTTTCTTCAGAAAATGCACTTTCTAGTTAGTGTGAATGCTTGAAAAGCATTCACAGTATTGTTATTCTAATCTTTATTATTATTATATTTTATTTTTCCGTACGTTTTTTGAAAGCCTACTCCTTCAAAACCGTTCAACTTAGAAAAACCATTCAAACACCGTTAGATTCCTATTCTTTTGGACAACATTGCTTCTATTTTTCTCATTTTTAACATTTATATTTTTAATTTTATTCAACTTTTTTCAACAAAAATTTATAATGTATTTCAATGGGGAGACCCTTCAAATTCTCATTCAACTTACTCATTTTTAAACTCTTACTACTTCCACATACGTTGACATAGAGCCACCATTCAAACTTTAAAACGAAGACAAGACATTCAACTATTCAACTTGTATTTATCTTTTCAATATCTATTATACTTTTTCTTCAGTTCCAGTTTAAGTTTCATGATGTTTTTTCACCCGTTTCAAAGTTTATAATGGGTGTGTATGGGACGGAATGTTGGGGCTAGAGTGAGACAGCTCAACTGCTAGAGTGAGAGGAGCAAAAAAATTAATCTTAAAATCTTTTTTAAAACTGCTGCTGTGTCCGCAGCGTTTGCTCTACAGGTATGATTTTACCCTCAAAACGTAGCCATCGCTGTCCTCTTTCATCCAATGTGTTTACTATTGTCCTAGGTGTTATGGTTCTTTCATAAATGTCACCAATGCACAGCCTCCTCCCTCCAACTCTTCCATAGACTCTAATGTTAAAATGGCTCAGAAGGTTCGTTTGAAAATCAGAAGAGCATGGTGTCTTTCCACTGTCACCACGTCCATATAATAAGCTCCACAGACATGAAAACTGAGAATTAGGTAGACTAGACATTGCTGTCGCTCACGGTGAAAGAATTTTGTCAATACGACTTTTACTTTTCATTTGGGAACGATTTGTTTCGGCCTGACTTTTCTGTTCATTTTAAGCAGCAAAAGTGAGGCGCATGTCTGTGTACGTGTGTATGGAGCCCTTGGGTGCGGTCACTATAGCAACCAGGCTCACACCTGCCTGCTTAACGAGCTCTCTCTCTCTCTCTGCCAAGATTCATCTTAAACACTTCTCTTTCAACTGCTGCTGTGTCCACAGTGTTAAAGCCATCATTTTACCCTCAAAACGTCGCCATCGTTGTTCTCTTTCCAACACTGTTTTTCAAAGCTCAGACTTTTACATTTTTTAAACTGTGTGGATCCAAGCAGAGGGATCACATTTTAGTCATTCAGTGATTCAAAGAATATGACCTTTTAATATTCTTTCAGATGTTTTCTGACTCTAAATGTTCTTTTCTCATTTCTTAGGGTTTTCTCATTTACAATTAAAACATTTTCAGCTTTTTTCCAACTTCTTCTTCTGTGTAACCTTCAGCTTTTAGCAGTTCAGCACCTTTGTTTTCAGGTTAAATTTGGTTTTTTTTGTTTGTTTTTTAAAAATTTCATTTAATATTTTTAACTCAAAATTCAGCAATTAATTCATTTCAGTGCATACATTCAGATTCAAGCATTCACACTGCAGTTTCTTCAGAAAATGCACTTTCTAGTTATTATTATTATTATATTTTATCTATTCCGTACGTTTTTTGTAATCCTACTACTTCAAAACCGTTCAACTTAGAAAAACCATTCAAACACCGTTAGATTCCTATTCTTTTGGACAACACTGCTTCTATTTTTCATATTTTTAACATTTATATTTTTAATTTTATTCAACTTTATTCAACAAAAATTTATAATGTATTTCAATGGGGAGACCCTTCAAATCCTCATTCAACTTACTCATTTTTAAACTCTTACTACTTCCACATACATTGACATAGAGCCACCATTCAAACTTTAAAACGAAGACAAGACATTCAACTATTCAACTTGTATTTATCTTTTCAATATCTATTATACTTTTTCTTCAGTTCCAGTTTAAGTTTCATGATGTTTTTTCACCCGTTTCAGAGTTTATAATGGGTGTGTATGGGACGGAATGTTGGGGCTAGAGTGAGGCAGCTCAACTGCTAGAGTGAGAGGAGCAAAAAAATTAATCTTAAAATCTTTTTTAAAACTGCTGCTGTGTCCGCAGCGTTTGCTCTACAGGTATGATTTTACCCTCAAAACGTAGCCATGGCTGTCCTCTTTCATCCAATGTGTTTACTATTGTACTAGGTGTTATGGTTCTTTCATAAATGTCACCAATGCACAGCCTCCTCCCTCCAACTCTTCCATAGACTCTAATGTTAAAATGGCTCAGAAGGTTCGTTTGAAAATCAGAAGAGCATGGTGTCTTTCCACTGTCACCACGTCCATATAATAAACTCCACAGACATGAAAACTGAGAATTTGGTAGACTAGACATTGCTGTCGCTCACGGTGAAAGAATTTTGTCAATACGACTTTTACTTTTCATTTGGGAACGATTTGTTTCGGCCTGACTTTTCTGTTCATTTTAAGCAGCAAAAGTGAGGTGCATGTCTGTGTACGTGTGTATGGAGCCATTGGGTGCGGTCACTATAGCAACCAGGCTCACACCTGCCTGCTTAACGAGCTCTGCCTGCCACTGTACCAAGATTCATCTTAAGCACTTCTCTTTCAACTGCTGCTGTGTCCACAGTGTTACAGCCATCATTTTACCCTCAAATTGTCGCCATTATTGTTCTCTTTCCAACACCGTATCTTTCAAAGCTCAGGCATTTAAACTTTTTAAACTGTGTGGATCAAAGTGGAGGGATCACATTTGAGTCATTCAGTGATTCAAAGAATATGACCTTTTAATATTCATTCAGATGTTTTCTGACTCTAAATGTTCTTTTCTCATTTCTTAGGGTTTTCTAATTTACATTTAAAACATTTTCAGTTTTTTTCCAACTTCTTCTTCTGTGTAACGTTCAGCTTTTAGCAGTTCAGCACCTTTGTTTTCAGGTTAAATTCGGGGTTTTTTTGTTGTTTTTTTTATCTCATTCAATATTTTTAACTTAAATTCAGTAATTATTTCATTTCAGTGCATACATTCAGATTCAAGCATTCACACTGCAGTTTCTTCAGAAAATGCACTTTCTAGTTATTAGTGTGAATGCTTGAAAAGCATTCACAGTATTGTTCTTCTAATCTTTATTCTATTTTTTTATTTATTATTATTCTGTATTCCGTACGTTTTTTGTAATCTATCTCCTTCAAAACCGTTCAACTTAGAAAAACCATTCAAACACCGTTAGATTCCTATTCTTTTGGACAACACTGCTTCTATTTTTCTCATTTTTAACATTTATATTTTTTATTTTATTCAACTTTATTCAACAAAAATTTATAATGTATTTCAATGGGGAGACCCTTCAAATTCTCATTCAAATTCCTCCTCTTTAAACTGTATCTACTTCCACATACATTGACATAGAGCCACCATTCCAACTTTAAAACGAAGACAAGACATTCAACTATTGAACTTGTATTTATCTTTTCAATATCTATTATACTTTTTCTTCAGTTCCAGTTTAAGTTTCATGATGTTTTTTCACCCGTTTCAGAGTTTATAATGGGTGTGTATGGGACGGAATGTTGGGGCTAGAGTGAGAGAGCTCAACTGCTAGAGTGAGAGGAGCAAAAAAATTAATCTTAAAATCTTTTTTAAAACTGCTGCTGTGTCCACAGCGTTTGCTCTACAGCCGCCATTTTACCCTCAAAACGTAGCCATCGCTGTCCTCTTTCATCCAATGTGTTTACTATTGTCCTAGGTGTTATGGTTCTTTCATAAATGTCACCAATGCACAGCCTCCTCCCTCCAACTCTTCCATAGACTCTAATGTTAAAATGGCTCAGAAGGTTCGTTTGAAAATCAGAAGAGCATGGTGTCTTTCCACTGTCACCACGTCCATATAATAAGCTCCACAGGCATGAAAACTGAGAATTAGGTAGACTAGACATTGCTGTCGCTCACGGTGAAAGAATTTTGTCAATACGACTTTTACTTTTCATTTGGGAGCGATTTGTTTCGGCCTGACTTTTCTGTTCATTTTAAGCAGCAAAAGTGAGGCGCATGTCTGTGTACGTGTGTATGGAGCCCTTGGGTGCGGTCACTATAGCAACCAGGCTCACACCTGCCTGCTTAACGAGCTCTGCCTGCCACTGTACCAAGATTCATCTTAAACACTTCTCTTTCAACTGCTGCTGTGTCCACAGTGTTACAGCCATCATTTTACCCTCAAATTGTCGCCATTATTGTTCTCTTTCCAACACCGTATATTTCAAAGCTCAGGCATTTAAACTTTTTAAACTGTGTGGATCAAAGTGGAGGGATCACATTTGAGTCATTCAGTGATTCAAAGAATATGACTTTTTAATATTCATTCAGATGTTTTCTGACTCTAAATGTTCTTTTCTCATTTCTTAGGGTTTTCTAATTTACATTTAAAACATTTTCAGTTTTTTTCCCAACTCCTTCTTCTGTGTAACCTTCAGCTTTTAGCAGTTCAGCACCTTTGTTTTCAGGTTAAATTCGGGGTTTTTTTGGGTTTTTTTAATCTCATTCAATATTTTTAACTCAAAATTCAGCAATTAATTCATTTCAGTGCATACATTCAGATTCAAGCATTCACACTGCAGTTTCTTCAGAAAATGCACTTTCTAGTTATATTTTATTCTGTATTCCGTACGTTTTTTGTAATCCTATAACTTCAAAACCGTTCAACTTAGAAAAACCATTCAAACACCGTTAGATTCCTATTATTTTGGACAACACTGCTTCTATTTTTCATATTTTTAACATTTATATTTTTAATTTTATTCAACTTTATTCAACAAAAATTTATAATGTATTTCAATGGGGAGACCCTTCAAATCCTCATTCAACTTACTCATTTTTAAACTCTTACTACTTCCACATACATTGACATAGAGCCACCATTCAAACTTTAAAACGAAGACAAGACATTCAACTATTCAACTTGTATTTATCTTTTCAATATCTATTATACTTTTTCTTCAGTTCCAGTTTAAGTTTCATGATGTTTTTTCACCCGTTTCAGAGTTTATAATGGGTGTGTATGGGACGGAATGTTGGGGCTAGAGTGAGGCAGCTCAACTGCTAGAGTGAGAGGAGCAAAAAAATTAATCTTAAAATCTTTTTTAAAACTGCTGCTGTGTCCGCAGCGTTTGCTCTACAGGTATGATTTTACCCTCAAAACGTAGCCATGGCTGTCCTCTTTCATCCAATGTGTTTACTATTGTACTAGGTGTTATGGTTCTTTCATAAATGTCACCAATGCACAGCCTCCTCCCTCCAACTCTTCCATAGACTCTAATGTTAAAATGGCTCAGAAGGTTCGTTTGAAAATCAGAAGAGCATGGTGTCTTTCCACTGTCACCACGTCCATATAATAAACTCCACAGACATGAAAACTGAGAATTAGGTAGACTAGAAGCTGCTGTCGCTCACGGTGAAAGAATTTTGTCAATACGACTTTTACTTTTCATTTGGGAACGATTTGTTTCGGCCTGACTTTTCTGTTCATTTTAAGCAGCAAAAGTGAGGCGCATGTCTGTGTACGTGTGTATGGAGCCATTGGGTGCGGTCACTATAGCAACCAGGCTCACACCTGCCTGCTTAACGAGCTCTGCCTGCCACTGTACCAAGATTCATCTTAAGCACTTCTCTTTCAACTGCTGCTGTGTCCACAGTGTTACAGCCATCATTTTACCCTCAAATTGTCGCCATTATTGTTCTCTTTCCAACACCGTATCTTTCAAAGCTCAGGCATTTAAACTTTTTAAACTGTGTGGGTCCAAGTGGAGGGATCACATTTTAGTCATTCAGTGATTCAAAGAATATGACCTTTTAATATTCTTTCAGATGTTTTCTGACTCTAAATGTTCTTTTCTCATTTCTTAGGTTTTTCTAATTTACAATTAAAACATTTTCAGCTTTTTTTCCAACTTCTTCTTCTGTGTAACCTTCAGCTTTTAGCAGTTCAGCACTTTTGTTTTCAGGTTAAATTCGGGTTTTTTTTTTATCTCATTCAAGATTTTTAACTTAAATTCAGTAATTAATTCATTTCAGTGCATACATTCAGATTCAAGCATTCACACTGCAGTTTCTTCAGAAAATGCACTTTCTAGTTATTATATTTTATTCTGTATTCCGTACGTTTTTTGTAATCCTATAACTTCAAAACCGTTCAACTTAGAAAAACCATTCAAACACCGTTAGATTCCTATTCTTTTGGACAACACTGCTTCTATTTTTCATATTTTTAACATTTATATTTTTAATTTTATTCAACTTTATTCAACAAAAATTTATAATGTATTTCAATGGGGAGACCCTTCAAATCCTCATTCAACTTACTCATTTTTAAACTCTTACTACTTCCACATACATTGACATAGAGCCACCATTCAAACTTTAAAACGAAGACAAGACATTCAACTATTCAACTTGTATTTATCTTTTCAATATCTATTATACTTTTTCTTCAGTTCCAGTTTAAGTTTCATGATGTTTTTTCACCCGTTTCAGAGTTTATAATGGGTGTGTATGGGACGGAATGTTGGGGCTAGAGTGAGACAGCTCAACTGCTAGAGTGAGAGGAGCAAAAAAATTAATCTTAAAATCTTTTTTAAAACTGCTGCTGTGTCCACAGCGTTTGCTCTACAGGTATGATTTTACCCTCAAAACGTAGCCATGGCTGTCCTCTTTCATCCAATGTGTTTACTATTGTACTAGGTGTTATGGTTCTTTCATAAATGTCACCAATGCACAGCCTCCTCCCTCCAACTCTTCCATAGACTCTAATGTTAAAATGGCTCAGAAGGTTCGTTTGAAAATCAGAAGAGCATGGTGTCTTTACACTGTCACCACGTCCATATAATAAACTCCACAGGCATGAAAACTGAGAATTCGGTAGACTAGAAGCTGCTGTCGCTCACGGTGAAAGAATTTTGTCAATACGACTTTTACTTTTCATTTGGGAACGATTTGTTTCGGCCTGACTTTTCTGTTCATTTTAAGCAGCAAAAGTGAGGCGCATGTCTGTGTGCGTGTGTATGGAGCCATTGGGTGCGGTCACTATAGCAACCAGGCTCACACCTGCCTGCTTAACGAGCTCTGCCTGCCACTCTGCCAAGATTCATCTTAAACACTTCTCTTTCAACTGCTGCTGTGTCCACAGTGTTAAAGCCATCATTTTACCCTCAAAACGTCGCCATCGTTGTTCTTTTTCCAACATCTTGTCTTTCAAAGCTCAGAGATGTAAACTTTTTAAACTGTGTGGGTCCAAGTGGAGGGATCACATTTTAGTCATTCAGTGATTCAAAGAATATGACCTTTTAATATTCTTTCAGATGTTTTCTGACTCTAAATGTTCTTTTCTCATTTCTTAGGTTTTTCTAATTTACAATTAAAACATTTTCAGCTTTTTTCCAACTTCTTCTTCTGTGTAACCTTCAGCTTTTAGCAGTTCAGCACTTTTGTTTTCAGGTTAAATTCGGGTTTTTTTTTAATCTCATTCAAGATTTTTAACTTAAATTCAGTAATTAATTCATTTCAGTGCATACATTCAGATTCAAGCATTCACACTGCAGTTTCTTCAGAAAATGCACTTTCTAGTTAGTGTGAATGCTTGAAAAGCATTCACAGTATTGTTATTCGAATCTTTATTATTATATATTCCGTACGTTTTTTGGCATCTAACTCCTTCAAAACCGTTCAACTTAGAAAAACCATTCAAACACCGTTAGATTCCTCTTCTTTTGGACATGACTGCTTCTACTTTTCTCATTTTTAACATTTATATTTTTAATTTTATTCAACTTTATTCAACAAAAATTTCCCATGTATTTCAATGGGGAGACCCTTCAAATTCTCATTCAACTTACTCATTTTTAAACTCTTACTACTTCCACATACATTGACATAGAGCCACCATTCAAACTTTAAAACGAAGACAAGACATTCAACTATTCAACTTGTATTTATCTTTTCAATATCTATTATACTTTTTCTTCAGTTCCAGTTTAAGTTTCATGATGTTTTTTCACCCGTTTCAAAATTTATAATGGGTGTGTATGGGACGGAATGTTGGGGCTAGAGTGAGACAGCTCAACTGCTAGAGTGAGAGGAGCAAAAAAATTAATCTTAAAATCTTTTTTAAAACTGCTGCTGTGTCCGCAGCGTTTGCTCTACAGGTATGATTTTACCCTCAAAACGTAGCCATCGCTGTCCTCTTTCATCCAATGTGTTTACTATTGTACTAGGTGTTATGGTTTTTTCATAAATGTCACCAATGCACAGCCTCCTCCCTCCAACTCTTCCATAGACTCTAATGTTAAAATGGCTCAGAAGGTTCGTTTGAAAATCAGAAGAGCATGGTGTCTTTCCACTGTCACCACGTCCATATAATAAACTCCACAGACATGAAAACTGAGAATTTGGTAGACTAGACATTGCTGTCGCTCACAGTGAAAGAATTTTGTCAATACGACTTTTACTTTTCATTTGGGAACGATTTGTTTCGGCCTGACTTTTCTGTTCATTTTAAGCAGCAAAAGTGAGGTGCATGTCTGTGTCCGTGTGTATGGAGCCATTGGGTGCGGTCACTATAGCAACCAGGCTCACACCTGCCTGCTTAACGAGCTCTCTCTGCCACTCTGCCAAGATTCATCTTAAACACTTCTCTTTCAACTGCTGCTGTGTCCACAGTGTTAAAGCCATCATTTTACCCTCAAAACGTCGCCATTGTTGTTCTCTTTCCAACACCGTGTCTTTCAAAGCTCAGAGATGTAAACTTTTTAAACTGTGTGGGTCCAAGTGGAGGGATCACATTTTAGTCATTCAGTGATTCAAAGAATATGACCTTTTAATATTCTTTCAGATGTTTTCTGACTCTAAATGTTCTTTTCTCATTTCTTAGGTTTTTCTAATTTACAATTAAAACATTTTCAGCTTTTTTCCAACTTCTTCTTCTGTGTAACCTTCAGCTTTTAGCAGTTCAGCACTTTTGTTTTCAGGTTAAATTCGGGTTGTTTTTTTTTATCTCATTCAAGATTTTTAACTTAAATTCAGTAATTAATTCATTTCAGTGCATACATTCAGATTCAAGCATTCACACTGCAGTTTCTTCAGAAAATGCACTTTCTAGTTATTATTATTATTATATTTTATCTATTCCGTACGTTTTTTGTAATCCTATAACTTCAAAACTGTTCAACTTAGAAAAACCATTCAAACACCGTTAGATTCCTATTCTTTTGGACAACACTGCTTCTATTTTTCATATTTTTAACATTTATATTTTTAATTTTATTCAACTTTATTCAACAAAAATTTATAATGTATTTCAATGGGGAGACCCTTCAAATCCTCATTCAACTTACTCATTTTTAAACTCTTACTACTTCCACATACATTGACATAGAGCCACCATTCAAACTTTAAAACGAAGACAAGACATTCAACTATTCAACTTGTATTTATCTTTTCAATATCTATTATACTTTTTCTTCAGTTCCAGTTTAAGTTTCATGATGTTTTTTCACCCGTTTCAGAGTTTATAATGGGTGTGTATGGGACGGAATGTTGGGGCTAGAGTGAGGCAGCTCAACTGCTAGAGTGAGAGGAGCAAAAAAATTAATCTTAAAATCTTTTTTAAAACTGCTGCTGTGTCCGCAGCGTTTGCTCTACAGGTATGATTTTACCCTCAAAACGTAGCCATGGCTGTCCTCTTTCATCCAATGTGTTTACTATTGTCCTAGGTGTTATGGTTCTTTCATAAATGTCACCAATGCACAGCCTCCTCCCTCCAACTCTTCCATAGACTCTAATGTTAAAATGGCTCAGAAGGTTCGTTTGAAAATCAGAAGAGCATGGTGTCTTTACACTGTCACCACGTCCATATAATAAGCTCCACAGGCATGAAAACTGAGAATTAGGTAGACTAGACATGGCTGTCGCTCACGGTGAAAGAATTTTGTCAGTACGACATGTACTTTTCATTTGGGAACGATTTGTTTCGGCCTGACTTTTCTGTTCATTTTAAGCAGCAAAAGTGAGGTGCATGTCTGTGTCGTGTGTATGGAGCCATTGGGTGCGGTCACTATAGCAACCAGGCTCACACCTGCCTGCTTAACGAGCTCTCTCTGCCACTCTGCCAAGATTCATCTTAAACACTTCTCTTTCAACTGCTGCTGTGTCCACAGTGTTAAAGCCATCATTTTACCCTCAAAACGTCGCCATCGTTGTTCTCTTTCCAACATCTTGTCTTTCAAAGCTCAGACATTTAAACTTTTTAAACTGTGTGGATCCAAGTGGAGGGATCACATTTTAGTCATTCAGTGATTCAAAGAATATGACCTTTTAATATTCTTTCAGATGTTTTCTGACTCTAAATGTTCTTTTCTCATTTCTTAGGTTTTTCTAATTTACAATTAAAACATTTTCAGCTTTTTTCCAACTTCTGCTTCTGTGTAACCTTCAGCTTTTAGCAGTTCAGCACCTTTGTTTTCAGGTTAAATTTGTTTTTTTGTTTTTTTTTTAATTTCATTCAATATTTTTAACTCAAAATTCAGCAATTAATTCATTTCAGTGCATACATTCAGATTCAAGCATTCACACTGCAGTTTCTTCAGAAAATGCACTTTCTAGTTAGTGTGAATGCTTGAAAAGCATTCACAGTATTGTTATTCTAATCTTTATTATTAGTGTGAATGCTTGAAAAGCATTCACAGTATTGTTATTCGAATCTTTATTATTATTCTATTTTATTAGTGTGAATGCTTGAAAAGCATTCACAGTATTGTTATTCGAATCTTTATTATTATTATTATTATATTTTATTCTGTATTCCGTACGTTTTTTGTAATCCTATAACTTCAAAACCGTTCAACTTAGAAAAACCATTCAAACACCGTTAGATTCCTATTCTTTTGGACAACACTGCTTCTATTTTTCATATTTTTAACATTTATATTTCTAATTTTATTCAACTTTATTCAACAAAAATTTATAATGTATTTCAATGGAGAGACCCTTCAAATCCTCATTCAACTTACTCATTTTTAAACTCTTACTACTTCCACATACATTGACATAGAGCCACCATTCAAACTTTAAAACGAAGACAAGACATTCAACTATTCAACTTGTATTTATCTTTTCAATATCTATTATACTTTTTCTTCAGTTCCAGTTTAAGTTTCATGATGTTTTTTCACCCGTTTCAGAGTTTATAATGGGTGTGTATGGGACGGAATGTTGGGGCTAGAGTGAGGCAGCTCAACTGCTAGAGTGAGAGGAGCAAAAAAATTAATCTTAAAATATTTTTTAAAACTGCTGCTGTGTCCACAGCGTTTGCTCTACAGGTATGATTTTACCCTCAAAACGTAGCCATGGCTGTCCTCTTTCATCCAATGTGTTTACTATTGTACTAGGTGTTATGGTTCTTTCATAAATGTCACCAATGCACAGCCTCCTCCCTCCAACTCTTCCATAGACTCTAATGTTAAAATGGCTCAGAAGGTTCGTTTGAAAATCAGAAGAGCATGGTGTCTTTCCACTGTCACCACGTCCATATAATAAGCTCCACAGGCATGAAAACTGAGAATTAGGTAGACTAGACATTGCTGTCGCTCACGGTGAAAGAATTTTGTCAATACGACTTTTACTTTTCATTTGGGAGCGATTTGTTTCGGCCTGACTTTTCTGTTCATTTTAAGCAGCAAAAGTGAGGCGCATGTCTGTGTACGTGTGTATGGAGCCATTGGGTGCGGTCACTATAGCAACCAGGCTCACACCTGCCTGCTTAACGAGCTCTGCCTGCCACTGTACCAAGATTCATCTTAAGCACTTCTCTTTCAACTGCTGCTGTGTCCACAGTGTTACAGCCATCATTTTACCCTCAAATTGTCGCCATTATTGTTCTCTTTCCAACACCGTATCTTTCAAAGCTCAGGCATTTAAACTTTTTAAACTGTGTGGATCAAAGTGGAGGGATCACATTTGAGTCATTCAGTGATTCAAAGAATATGACCTTTTAATATTCATTCAGATGTTTTCTGACTCTAAATGTTCTTTTCTCATTTCTTAGGGATTTCTAATTTACATTTAAAACATTTTCAGTTTTTTTCCAACTCCTTCTTCTGTGTAACCTTCAGCTTTTAGCAGTTCAGCACCTTTGTTTTCAGGTTAAATTCGTTTTTTTTTGTTTTTTTTTTATCTCATTCAATATTTTTAACTCAAAATTCAGCAATTAATTCATTTCAGTGCATACATTCAGATTCAAGCATTCACACTGCAGTTTCTTCAGAAAATGCACTTTCTAGTTATTATTATCTATTCCGTACGTTTTTTGAAAGCCTACTCCTTCAAAACCGTTCAACTTAGAAAAACCATTCAAACACCGTTAGATTCCTATTCTTTTGGACAACACTGCTTCTATTTTTCATATTTTTAACATTTATATTTTTAATTTTATTCAACTTTATTCAACAAAAATTTATAATGTATTTCAATTGGGAGACCCTTCAAATCCTCATTCAACTTACTCATTTTTAAACTCTTACTACTTCCACATATATTGACATAGAGCCACCATTCAAACTTTAAAACGAAGACAAGACATTCAACTATTCAACTTGTATTTATCTTTTCAATATCTATTATACTTTTTCTTCAGTTCCAGTTTAAGTTTCATGATGTTTTTTCACCCGTTTCAGAGTTTATAATGGGTGTGTATGGGACGGAATGTTGGGGCTAGAGTGAGAGAGCTCAACTGCTAGAGTGAGAGGAGCAAAAAAATTAATCTTAAAATATTTTTTAAAACTGCTGCTGTGTCCACAGCGTTTGCTCTACAGCCACCATTTTACCCTCAAAACGTAGCCATCGCTGTCCTCTTTCATCCAATGTGTTTACTATTGTCCTAGGTGTTATGGTTCTTTCATAAATGTCACCAATGCACAGCCTCCTCCCTCCAACTCTTCCATAGACTCTAATGTTAAAATGGCTCAGAAGGTTCGTTTGAAAATCAGAAGAGCATGGTGTCTTTCCACTGTCACCACGTCCATATAATAAACTCCACAGGCATGAAAACTGAGAATTCAGTAGACTAGACATTGCTGTCGCTCACGGTGAAAGAATTTTGTCAATACGACTTGTACTTTTCATATGGGAACGATTTGTTTCGGCCTGACTTTTCTGTTCATTTTAAGCAGCAAAAGTGAGGTGCATGTCTGTGTCCGTGTGTATGGAGCCATTGGGTGCGGTCACTATAGCAACCAGGCTCACACCTGCCTGCTTAACGAGCTCTCTCTCTCACTCTGCCAAGATTCATCTGAAACACTTCTCTTTCAACTGCTGCTGTCTCCACAGTGTTACAGCCATCATTTTATCCTCAAAACGTCGCCATCGTTGTTCTCTTTCCAACATCTTGTCTTTCAAAGCTCAGACATTTAAACTTTTTAAACTGTGTGGATCAAAGTGGAGGGATCACATTTTCTTCATTCAGTGATTCAAAGAATATGACCTTTTAATATTCATTCAGATGTTTTCTGACTCTAAATGTTCTTTTCTCATTTCTTAGGGTTTTCTAATTTACATTTAAAACATTTTCAGTTTTTTTCCAACTCCTTCTGTGTAACCTTCAGCTTTTAGCAGTTCAGCACCTTTGTTTTCAGGTTAAATTCGGTTTTTTTTTTTGGTTTTTTTTTTTTCTCATTCAATATTTTTAACTCAAAATTCAGCAATTAATTCATTTCAGTGCATACATTCAGATTCAAGCATTCACACTGCAGTTTCTTCAGAAAATGCACTTTCTAGTTAGTGTGAATGCTTGAAAAGCATTCACAGTATTGTTATTCTAATCTTTCTTATTAGTGTGAATGCTTGAAAAGCATTCACAGTATTGTTCTTCTAATCTTTATTATTATTATTAGTGTGAATGCTTGAAAAGCATTCACAGTATTGTTATTCTAATCTTTATTATTATTATTATTATTATATTTTATTCTGTATTCCGTACGTTTTTTGTAATCCTATAACTTCAAAACCGTTCAACTTAGAAAAACCATTCAAACACCGTTAGATTCCTATTCTTTTGGACAACACTGCTTCTATTTTTCATATTTTTAACATTTATATTTTTAATTTTATTCAACTTTATTTAACAAAAATTTATAATGTATTCCAATGGGGAGACCCTTCAAATCCTCATTCAACTTACTCATTTTTAAACTCTTACTACTTCCACATACATTGACATAGAGCCACCATTCAAACTTTAAAACGAAGACAAGACATTCAACTATTCAACTTGTATTTATCTTTTCAATATCTATTATACTTTTTCTTCAGTTCCAGTTTAAGTTTCATGATGTTTTTTCAGCCGTTTCAGAGTTTATAATGGGTGTGTATGGGACGGAATGTTGGGGCTAGAGTGAGACAGCTCAACTGCTAGAGTGAGAGGAGCAAAAAAATTAATCTTAAAATCTTTTTTAAAACTGCTGCTGTGTCCGCAGCGTTTGCTCTACAGGTATGATTTTACCCTCAAAACGTAGCCATGGCTGTCCTCTTTCATCCAATGTGTTTACTATTGTACTAGGTGTTATGGTTCTTTCATAAATGTCACCAATGCACAGCCTCCTCCCTCCAACTCTTCCATAGACTGTAATGTTAAAATGGCTCAGAAGGTTCGTTTGAAAATCAGAAGAGCATGGTGTCTTTCCACTGTCACCACGTCCATATAATAAACTCCACAGGCATGAAAACTGAGAATTCAGTAGACTAGACATTGCTGTCACTCACGGTGAAAGAATTTTGTCAATACGACCTATACTTTTCATTTGGGAACGATTTGTTTGGGCCTGACTTTTCTGTTCATTTTAAGCAGCAAAAGTGAGGCGCATGTCTGTGTACGTGTGTATGGAGCCATTGGGTGCGGTCACTATAGCAACCAGGCTCACACCTGCCTGCTTAACGAGCTCTGCCTGCCACTGTACCAAGATTCATCTTAAACACTTCTCTTTCAACTGCTGCTGTGTCCACAGTGTTACAGCCATCATTTTACCCTCAAATTGTCGCCATTATTGTTCTCTTTCCAACACCGTATCTTTCAAAGCTCAGGCATTTAAACTTTTTAAACTGTGTGGATCAAAGTGGAGGGATCACATTTTAGTCATTCAGTGATTCAAAGAATATGACCTTTTAATATTCATTCAGATGTTTTCTGACTCTAAATGTTCTTTTCTCATTTCTTAGGGTTTTCTAATTTACATTTAAAACATTTTCAGTTTTTTTCCAACTCCTTCTTCTGTGTAACCTTCAGCTTTTAGCAGTTCAGCACCTTTGTTTTCAGGTTAAATTCGTTTTTTTTTTTGTTTTTTTTTTATCTCATTCAATATTTTTAACTCAAAATTCAGCAATTAATTCATTTCAGTGCATACATTCAGATTCAAGCATTCACACTGCAGTTTCTTCAGAAAATGCACTTTCTAGTTATTAGTGTGAATGCTTGAAAAGCATTCACAGTATTGTTCTTCTAATCTTTATTATTATTATTCTATTTTATTATTATTATCTATTCCGTACGTTTTTTATAACCCTACTACTTCAAAACCGTTCAACTTAGAAAAACCATTCAAACACCGTTAGATTCCTATTCTTTTGGACATGACTGCTTCTATTTTTCTCATTTTTAACATTTATATTTTTAATTTTATTCAACTTTATTCAACAAAAATTTATAATGTATTTCAATGGGGAGACCCTTCAAATTCTCATTCAACTTACTCATTTTTAAACTCTTACTACTTCCACATACATTGACATAGAGCCACCATTCAAACTTTAAAACAAAGACAAGACATTCAACTATTCAACTTGTATTTATCTTTTCAATATCTATTATACTTTTTCTTCAGTTCCAGTTTAAGTTTCATGATGTTTTTTCAGCCGTTTCAGAGTTTATAATGGGTGTGTATGGGACGGAATGTTGGGGCTAGAGTGAGACAGCTCAACTGCTAGAGTGAGAGGAGCAAAAAAATTAATCTTAAAATCTTTTTTAAAACTGCTGCTGTGTCCACAGCGTTTGCTCTACAGGTATGATTTTACCCTCAAAACGTAGCCATCGCTGTCCTCTTTCATCCAATGTGTTTACTATTGTCCTAGGTGTTACGGTTCTTTCATAAATGTCACCAATGCACAGCCTCCTCCTTCCAACTCTTCCATAGACTCTAATGTTAAAATGGCTCAGAAGGTTCGTTTGAAAATCAGAAGAGCATGGTGTCTTTCCACTGTCACCACGTCCATATAATAAACTCCACAGACATGAAAACTGAGAATTCAGTAGACTAGACATTGCTGTCGCTCACGGTGAAAGAATTTTGTCAACACGACATGTACTTTTCATTTGGGAAGAATTTGTTTCGGCCTGACTTTTCTGTTCATTTTAAGCAGCAAAAGTGAGGTGCATGTCTGTGTCGTGTGTATGGAGCCATTGGGTGCAGTTACTATAGCAACCAGGCTCACACCTGCCTGCTTAACGAGCTCTCTCTCACTCTGCCAAGGTTAAACCTAAAAATGTTAGATTGTAGTAAGATTAACTTTTTCAATAGTACAATAAGACAGATTTGACAGGGTTTTGCCACAGATTAATAGTTTGTCACCAGTTAGTATATGCCAACTAAGTAGAGCATTGTGATTGGCACAAAGGTTTTTCAGATCTGGGCAGTTGGAGTCAGTTGATGACTTCAAAATCATCCTTTCTGACTGGATAATTAAAGCTCTCAGCATCTATCGGTCTGTAGTTAATTTCCCCACCTTTTAACTAACGTTTAACTAATCTAATCTCATTTAATGTTTCTGTTTATAGTCTGTATAGTTTATCTCCCCACGAATACACTCAAAGTAGTCTTAAAATAAAACCCACAAAACAGTTCAAGATTTAATACTTTTTATTTGCTCATTTAATGCCAGTTGCCCTGTTTTTCTGTATGTCACTCATTCGCTTATACTTGGGCAAAAAGTACCAATTTGTACACTAGTATAGTGTATTTTTTCCCTCTATCTCTCTATGTCTGTCACACACAGAGACCAACACACAGACATGTATATGCTCATTATTGCTGTTCAAACTGATGGTCAAATTTCCAAGCACCACCTGAACGCCTCATCTGTTTTTAACCTATCACTGGACCAACTGTCGTCATTCCGCTTCGCTCTCTGCTGTGGTAAGTACAGTACACTCAGTACTGCAGTGTTTTATTTTTATGATGGAAAAAATACACGTTTGACATTTAAACTCACATATCAAGTCCAACAGAGTTAAAAAGAATTCAAAGAAGAAAGAAAAAAGAATAACCTTCGCTATCATTTATATACGTTTATGATGTTTTGCTGTTAGCAGCAGTGCTAACGCTAGCTTCGATGCTAATGCTAGCAACAATGCTAATGCTAGCAACAATGCTAACGCTAGCTATAGTGCTAACACTAGCCTTAGCACTTGTTAACTGACAAAAATAATATTCCTGTGATATTTCTTGCCGGTCAGTGAGACAAAAGTAAGAAATGAGCTTTATTATTGCCATTGTGGCTCAGTTTTAACAGTAAGAGTGCTAGCGTTAGTAGCATTGCTAACGCTAGCTGCAATGCTAACGCTAGCTGCATTGCTAACACTAACTGAAGTGCTAATGCTAGCCGGAATGCTAGCGCTAGCAGCAATGCTAAGGCTAGTAACAGTCTAACAGTAGCCTTACATAAGTGGCAATACTTCAGTTAATTAGTTTGAATTGTAAAATGGCTGCTGTATCAGTTGGTGTGCTATATTACTCTATAATTACCCTGCTGACTATAAGTTCAGTGTATCATGTCGTGTGGGCTTTGTATTTCTGTTAGTCTGATAACACTGTACAGACAACTAACGTATTATTTCTCGTGTTACACTTTCAGGAACCTGACTGACACTGTGCTTTGCCTGGTAGGTGTGCACATACTGTAAGAGAAGTAGACCAAAATAATAAAATAATCTGACTAATATAAGATGTAAAGTGATGGGTTCAAACTTTGTGGTAGACCTTTTAAACACAATTTTATAATAAATACACATAAGTGCAGCTTAACAATTGGGCTAAAATATTTTTTTCGTACATTTTTGTAGTCACACTACATGTGATTAATTAATGATTCACTCAATCATATTTGTATTTAAAAATATTATTGCTGAATTTAATTAAATATTTATTCTTTTAAAAAGTGCCCAATTATGCAACTTTTTGCACATGGCAGCCGACAACAGTTTAGCTTGAATATTTGTTTTGTCCTTTTTCAGTAGTCACAATTAGTTCATACAATTACCATGTGATATAATTTTAATAAAATAATTTTTTTCTTGTTTTTTGTTCACAGTGTGCAGAAGAAGAACAAGGACCAGATCTCCAGTCTTCTCTCTCACATCCCAACCCCCCAACCCCTCTATCCTCTGTCCTGCTCCACCTGTTGTCTCTGCCTTCTTTCCATCTGTATTTCACTCTGTGGTTTGTGAGAAATTTTGCCAAACCAAGAATCTTATTGCGGTTTGATTTAAAGCCGTGTCTCTCCTGCTCTGTCTGTTCTCTCTGCTAAATTTTCTCTCTACCTGTTTTTCACTCTTGGCTTGCTGCTGAAAAACGCCAAGCCAACAAAGCAATAAAGAGTGCATATTTTGCCTCAACCTATGAACAAACTGAACAAACAAAGAAAAATCTGCGGTTTGATTTAAAGCCGTGTCTCTCCTGCTCTGCCTGTTCTCACTGCTAAATTTTCTCTCTACCTGTTTTTCACTCTTGGCTTGCTGCTGAAAAACGCCAAGCCATTAAAGCAATAAAGAGTGCATATATTGCCTCTACCTGAGAACAAACTGAACAAACAAAGAAAACTAATTCACGGTTTGATTGTGATTTCCCAGCCGTGTCTCTCCTGCTCTGCCTGTTCTCTCTTCTAAATTTTCTCTCTACCTGTTTTTCACTCTTGGCTTGCTGCTGAAAAATGCCAAGCCAATAAAGAGAGTGCATAATATTCTCTCAACTGAAGAACAAACTGTCAAACGAAAGACAACTGTTTAAGACAAATAAAAACTGAAATATAAAAACAAAGACAACATCTCCTGGTGTGTGCCACTCTTATCTTGTGAACATATTTTCTAAAGACTAAGAAACACTTGCAGGTGTGTGAAAATGCCAAGGAAGCAGAAAAAGTCACAAGCTGCAAAACAACGCTGGAAAAAGTTTCATGAGTTTCACAAAGTACCAACATGTGAACAAGCTGAGTTTGATTTTCCTCAGAGCTCTGCAGAAGACAGTGTGTCTACAAAGACCAATTCTGACAGTGTCAAACAGGCAGGTCAACATGTTCCTGCACATGTACAACAGGTATCTTATGCTGATGCTGTAAAGAGTGGACTGCAGCATAAAGTTAATGAACAACATGAGGTGTCAAGTGCCCCACAGGTGGGTTATGCTGACTTTTTGAAAAGAGGCTGTCACAGTGATGTGGCAGGACCATCTCATGCAGAAAGAGTGAACCTTGAAAACCAGCCCTCTATTACACTTGTCTGTGCATCTCGCAGCCAGGCACATCCTAAATATGGAGACTCCAGAAACAAGCAGTGCACATGCAACTCACTCACATTTCTTGCATTCCTTCATGAGAATGAAAACATGACTACAGCTGACCTTAATCTGGTCTTGGATAAAGGTGATGTGATGTACAAAGAGGCCAAGAAAAGATTTCCTAAAAATATTCATTTGGCAACCGATGAGCTGCCAGACAAAGTTGATGCTCGCTGGTCTATGTATGATGTCGACATGACACAGCCTTCCCGGTATGGGACATTTGAAGAACCTCCAGAGGAAGCAGTAGATACCTTTCTCAGCTTAGAAGCAGGACTGAGCTGCCTGTTGTCAGATGTGCAGTATGCCTTATTGATTATGAGTGGATTGTGTATCGCAGTGTTCAGATCCACATCAGGCAAATATGGTTTCTTTGATCCACACTCCAGAACACCCAGTGGTCTTCCTCTATTACTACAGTCACGTAATCGTGGTACAGCAGTGATGCTGAAATTCACACTCCTCAGTGACATGATTAAGAGGATCCAAGATTCTTATGAAATGATGGAGATATCACCCTCTTGTAACTATGAACTGAAGCCTGTGCAGTTCTACAGTATGAGCACAGTCAACCTGAGTGATACTATCACAGACACAGTCTGCAGACCAACAGCTGCCACTGCTATGGCACCTACTCACTCTGATACAACTGTTGATGAAGCAAACTCCTCTACTCCAAGGAGAAACACAACCACTGATCCGACTGAAAATATCTTTTGTCAAATGTCCATTTGTACGCCACTGGTGAAACAAAAAGAAGTCCACATGACTCAGTTCACATCATATGAAGATCAGAATGAACCTCCTAATATACCAACTGAAGAACTATGCAGTGAATTAAGTTTCCTTCCATCAAGTGATGCTTTTTCATGTCAATCAAATGCTGCCATAACAAATGTTGCTGCCTGTGACCTTTCTGATATAGTTTTACAAAAACTGAAAAAAGTTAATAAACAACAAAGGAACAAAATGAAAAGAAGATTAATGGCATCAGAGAAACCCAGAAATCAGAGAAAAGAAAACCAAAAAAGGAAAGAACAACAAAAGTATGCTTCAAATAAAGATTACAAAGAAAAGAAAAAATCTTGCACAAGCGAGACATATAAAAACAATCCTGAAGTTAGACAAAAACAACAACAGTATATGAAAAGACGTTACTGTGAAAATGATGAATTCAGACAGAAACAACAGCAATATATTAGAAGACGTTACTGTGAAAATGATGAATTCAGACAGAAACAACAGCAATATATTAGAAGACGTTACTGTGAAAATGATGAATTCAGACAGAAACAACAGCAATATATTAGAAGACGTTACTGTGAAAATGATGAATTCAGAAAGAAACAAAAACAATATGTTAAAAAACGTTTTTCTGAGAATGCTACAGTTAGAAAGAAACAACAACAATATATTAAAAGACGCTACTGTGAGAACGATGAATTCAGAAAGAAACAACAACAATATATTAAAAGACGCTACTGTGAGAACGATGAATTCAGAAAGAAACAACAACAATATATTAAAAGACGCTACTGTGACAATGCTGAATTTAGACAAAAACAAAAAAACTATATCACTAAAAGGTATCAAGAAAACCCTGAATTCAGAGAGAGACAGAGATCTCGAGTGACTCAGCGTTATGCACGTGACAATGCATTCAGAGTAAGACACAGACAACTAATGAAACAACTAATGCGAGACAGGTATCAAAGTAATCTTGCATTCAGGATTATGCACAACATGAGATGTGCAATGAAAATAAAAAGGAAATACAGATGGGTGAACAGACAAACCCAAGAGAGTGACAACAGTGTGATCAACGAGGCCATATCTGTGTTCAAATCACAAATCAAAGCTGGACCATCATACCCATGTACTGTATGCTTCAAGGCTTCATTTCCAAACCAAGTGCGACCCTGCACAAGGTCAAAGTATGTCAAAAACCCACATGTAGTTGCAACATGTTTGACAGGAAAGTTTGTTCATGTTTGTGATGAAAACTGCAGAAATGAGCAGTGCAAAGTGCCTGATGAGAGAAAGAGAGAGTGGATATGTCACACCTGCCACGATCATCTTAAAAATGGATCCATGCCAGCACTTGCTGTTGCCAATAAGTTGGATCTTGCTGATATTCCAGCTGAACTTTCTGATCTCAACATACTGGAGAGACATCTCATAGCCAAGTGCATACCATTTGCCAAGATCATTCCTCTTCCCAAAGGCAGACAAAGAGCAATTAGAGGAAATGTGGTCTGTGTCCCATCAGAGGTACAGGAAACTGTTGAAACACTACCTCGATTGAGAATTAATTCTCAGGTGATCAGAGTAAAATTGAAGAGACGCTTGTCTTACAAAGGTCATCAGCTGTTTCAGACTGTAAGCTGGTCTAAACTTGTGCAAGCACTGCATAAACTCAAGCAGATTCATCCACAGTATAAGGATGTGAGCATCAGAGATGATGCTGAGCTGTGTGATCCAACTCTTCCTGATGAAGATGATGAGGATGATGATGATGAAAACATGAATGAGGACGATTATGATGAGGCTGATTTAATGGAAATTGACAGCTGTGAGAAAAATGCACTGAGTGAAGCACAAAATATAAATGAACAGGACATTGACATGTTACCCTGTGATGGTGAACAATCGCATGAACAGATGAGAGATGATTCAGAGCAAGCAGATGGACTGACTAATGGTGGTTTTGCACTCGAGTCCTGTTTGCAGCCCCCTGATGTGGCTGAGGAGATATTATGTTTCAGTGAAGGAATCTACTCTGTTGCTCCTGCAGAGAGAAACAATCCAATAAGTTTTTTCAAAACACCTAAACTGGAGGCCATGGCCTTCCCTGTGCAGTTTCCTACAGGCCAAAACACACTTGATGAAAGAAGGCTGATCAAAGTATCCCCCAGTGGGTATTTCAAATCAAGACTTTTCTGCATTGATGATCGTTTTGCCAAAGACACAAACTATTTATTCTTTGCACAGTTTGTGACTGAAATACACTTGGCTACATCCAGCATGACAGTACAGTTAAGGAAGGCAAAGCCTCTGACCAGAGATGGTAGAAAAATAACCTCAGGCATGTTACAAGATAAACATGAGGTGGAGAAACTGGTGCGAAATAAAGATGCAGTGAGATTCATGCAGCCTCTGAGAGGAACCCCAGCCTATTGGGAGAAAACAACAAGAGATCTTTTTGCCATGATCAGACAGTTGGGAACTCCCACGTTCTTTTGCACATTTTCAGCTGCTGAAATGCGCTGGCCTGAAGTGATCGAGGCAATAACAAGGCAGCAAGGTGAACAAGTGAATTTTGAAGGACTCGACTGGTCAGCAAAGTGTGACATCCTGAGAAGCAATCCTGTCACAACAATGCGCATGTTTGACAAGAGAGTTGAAGCATTATTCAGAGATTTACTCTTATCTCCCGCAGAGCCACTTGGCAAAGTCATTGACTACTTTTACAGAGTTGAGTTTCAGCACAGAGGAAGCCCACACATACACTGCCTCCTGTGGGTAGAAGGTGCTCCTGTGTTTGAGGAGGATGATGAGCAAACTGTTGTTGATTTTATAAACAAATACATCACAGCTCAGCTGCCTGATCCACATAAACAACCTGAACTGTACAAAAAAGTAACAGAAGTGCAAAAACACAGTAAGAACCACACAAAGACGTGCTTTAGGAGTTTAAGCTCCGGGTGCCGTTTTGGTTTTCCCAAACCACCCTGCAATGAGACAATGATCACAAGACCCAGTGAGGATGATGCACTGGAAGTAGAAACGGCAAAGAACAAGCTCAGACCACTGAACCAGCTGCTGAATGAACCTGAAACTGCTTCCATGAGTTTAGAGCAGCTCTTGGAAAGATGCAAGTTGACACATGCAGAATATGAGAGATACCTGAATAAAATGAACATGAGGAGTACGATCATACTAAAGCGTGATCCAAAAGACTCTTGGATAAACGGCTATAATCCACATCTGCTTGAAGCCTGGAACAGTAATATCGACATAAGCTTTGTTTTAGATGCTTTTGGTGCTGCAAATTATTTAATGAAATATATATCAAAAAAAGAGGGCGGGCTATCTGAGTACCTGAAAACTGTCATTGAGAACTCCCATAAGGACAGTGTAAATGAGTGCGATGAAATGAGAGCCGTCATGCAGGCATATTCAAAGAAGCGAGAGATCAGTGCACAGGAGTGTGTTGCTCGTGCATGTGGTCTTCACATGAAGCAATGCTCACGTGCTGTAATATTCATTCCAACTGATGATAATCCTGTGAAAATGAGTCGTCCCCTGTCAGTTCTGGACAACACAACACCTGAGTCTTCCAATGTTTGGATGACATCTTTGAATGACAAATACAAAGCCAGACCTGAAACACCAGAGTATGAGGAGATGTGCATGGCAGACTTTGCTGCTACTTGCAGGATTGTCTATGGCCAACAGAAAAAAGGTAAAGATGTTTTGCCCCTTCTCAATGAGATGGGGTTTGTGCAAAGGCGCAAAAACAATAAGCCTGCTATCATCAGATTTCACCGCTGCTCACAAGAAAAACATCCAGAGCAATATTACGGAAGACTGCTTAAACTGTACCTTCCTCATCGTTCAGACCACGAACTGAAAACACCATCATTGCCATCCTATCAGGCTTTCTATGGTGCTGGCTGTGTACAGCTACCAGGTACTGACCATCTTGAGTACGTGCAACACATTGTCAAAAGAAACAGAGAAAAATATGAGAAAAACAGTGAGGAGATCGAGAGCGCTGTTGAGGAATATGAGCAGAACAGAGGTGTGACTGACAAATGGTGTAATCTGGCACCTGAATCAGATCTCGTAAGGTTGCCACTTGTCGAACAAGAAAGAGAGCGAGACAATGAAAATGAACAGGAAGATGTGCCCGACTACAGCCGTCAGGCTGATGCTTCAACAGAAGTCAGAGCCATCAGGGAACCCCCTGCTATTGATCCCACATTGTTACGTCAGATGTTTCAGAATCTGAACAAGAAGCAAGCCTGCATATTTTATGCAGTTAGAGACTGGTGCATTAAAAGAGTCTGTGCTCTAAATCCAGAGCAGTTTTTCTTTTATATTAATGGTGGTGCTGGAACAGGAAAATCACATCTTATCAAATGCATCTACTCAGAAGCATCTAAGATACTGAGCAAAGTGCCCAGATATGCAGACGACGTTGACATATCAAAACCCACTGTCCTGTTAACTGCTTTCACTGGGACTGCAGCATTTAACATTTCTGGAACAACACTGCATTCTCTTCTCAAGCTGCCTAGAAGCTTAAAACCTCCCATTCAGGGACTTGGCAATCAGCTGGATGAAGTCAGATCAGAACTTTTGAATGCTGAAATAATCGTCATTGACGAAGTGTCTATGGTGTCAAGACATCTCTTTGCATATGTAGATGCAAGACTCAAACAGATCAAAGGGACTCGGAGACCCTTTGGAGGCATGTCAGTCATTGCTGTCGGAGACTTCTATCAGCTACCCCCAGTGCGACAGTCTAAACCTCTCTGTGTGCACGACCCGTCTGAGATCGACCTGTGGCGGGAGCATTTTCAGATGATCACTCTGACTGAGATTATGCGTCAGAAAGATGATGTTGTCTTTGCAGAGATGCTGAACAGAATTCGTGTGAAAGGAAAGTTGGATGAGCTTTGCGAAGCAGATAGAAATTTGTTGTCACAGGCCATAACTGAACCAGCCCTTTGTCCAACTGATGCGTTGCACATTTTTGCAACTAATAAAGAAGTGGATGCACACAACTCTGCAACACTGGCTCTGCTCCACACTCATATCATTGACATCCATGCAGATGATTATAGAAAAGATCCTAGAACTGGCAGAATGGCACTTCAAGACAGACCATTGAAAGGAGGTAAAAACGAGTTACCAGACACACTGAAAGTTGCAGAAGGAGCTCGTGTCATGCTCACCAGAAACATTGACATACAAAATGGTTTGGTTAATGGAGCTTTTGGAATACTACTTAGAGTAGTTCACTCTGAAAACGACCAACACATCATCAAGCTTGGACTTAAAATGGATAATGAGACATCTGGAAAGAATAACCGCACACCAGCAGACGACATGGTGTACATTGAGAGAGCAGAGGAGAATCTGAAGCAGAAAGGAGTGGTACGAAGACAGTTCCCAGTGAAGCTGGCCTTTGCATGTACAATACATAAGGTACAGGGTATGACAACTACATCAGCTGTTGTCTCTCTTAAGAGCATTTTTGAGCCCGGCATGGCCTACGTAGCTGTCAGTAGAGTGACGTCTCTCAGTGGACTGTATCTTCTTGATATGGAGGAGAAAAAAATATTCACCAACCCAGAAATCACTGCAGCGCTTGAGAACATGAGACAAGCCAACCTTGATGACATGATGCCTCTTCTACACGTGAGGCAAACACTGAGCAGGTCAGAGGTTTTCACCATTGTTCATCATAATACAGAGGGACTGCCAGCTCACATTAATGACATCAAAAGTCACCATGAATTGTGTCTAGCAGATGTTTTGTGCCTAACAGAAACACACCTGCGGGGCTCTTTTGTCGCAGAGAGTCTCCACTTGGAAAATTACAATTTGTTCAAACGCAACAGACACCTGTCCTACACAAACTTTCCCCAGATGGCAAACAGAAGTGGTGGTGGAGTTGCTGTTTATGTGAAAAGTGACATTCAAGTGCATGAAAAACAGTACATCCATAATGTAACTGACCTTGAATTTCTGGCTTTAAAGGTTGAAGCACCAGTCAGTGCTCTGATTGCAGTTGTATACAGACCTCCAGACTACACTCTGAGGCCATTCCTGAAAAACCTGGTAAGCCTATTAGACTCATTGGAGATCATGGACTGTCATCCCATCATAGTTTGTGGTGATTTTAATGAGAATGTTTTATCCAGTGCAAACAAACCAATCCTGGAGCTGTTTGAGTCTAGGGGATACGCACAGGTCATCACTGCCCCTACCACAGAGAAGAACACACTGCTTGACCTAATTTTCATTTCTCAGTCAGTTCGATGTCTCCATTCTGGAGTCATGAAGACATACCATAGTTACCATGACCCAGTATACTGTGTATTGTCCTGTGATGATTCATGATCTAGATCTTTGAATACAGTAAGTAATATCTATATTTTTGAATGACTTAAGAAAGTAGAGCGATGCTTGAACTCCAGAAAGAAGTCCAGACGCTTTTCTTTGCAAGCTCCTTTGACTACGATGACCTGGATGACTGAGAACCTTCACAGACATAAAGTAGAGCGATATTTAAAAGTTGACGCCCTGCATTGCAGTATAATGTTTGAATTGTTTACATAAAATACAATTACATGAATTAAGTAATGATATCAGTAAAAGATGACAATTTTATTTATTACAGAAAATCTAAAATTCACTAACAGTAACCTATAAATGTCAGAAAAATCAAATATAGCAGTTTAAAATGAATAGTGTAGGCATATCCTCTCCGCAGCCAGGCTTCAACATCCTGCCAGGCTGCCCCAGTCTCACTGTGGCTGGGAGGGAGGGAGGGTGGACCAGAGGATTGCCTACACAACACATAAATGTTCAACAGCTTCTTCATTGTTTCTGAGAGAACAATAATGACTAAAGGTTGCTTTTTAAAAAAACAAACAAACAAACAAACCTAATTACAGCAATAATGACAGTTAAGCCACTTTATGTGTGCCTCTATTTTGAAATACTATTTACAAAAATGTTATTATTTTGGTTTGTTATAAACTTTAAACTTTTTCAAAAGTATACGATTATATTTTTGGACCAATTTTACTATGAAACATAAATTTTTATGAGCTTTTATCATGTTTCTGGCCAGTGCAATCATCAGGGTGGGTCTGGGTTGATAACTGCACATTTCTGGCCAGAAATGTTTCAGCAGTGTTACATATGTAGTGCATATGTTACACTTGCTTTCTGTTACCAGCTGATACCCTACATTTGTATAGACATTGGATGGTGTGAGGTTGGGGAGTTGAGTGGGAGGGGGGGGGGAGGGTACGGTGGGAGTTGAGGGGGGGGGGGGGTTTCCTTTCCTGTTAGGTTTCCTTTTTTTTTCTTTTTTTTTTTTTTAAGCAAGACACAGTCCTCCTGTGTCTTCTCCAAGCTTCACATGTAAAATCCAACAATGTGAAGCACATAGCAGCCAGAAACTGTAATGCCACAGATCAGAGAAACTTCATCATCACCATCTTCATCGCCATACGATCAGAGCGTGAGACTTCACATCTGGAGCACAGGAGAGATTCTGTGATAAGTCCTCCTTCTAGCTTGTCCCACAAGCAGCCGGTGAGATTTACTCACAACAAAAAGGGTTAATGACATAATTTCCATGAAAACATGTATTCATTCTTTGTAAAGTGTTTAAATTGTGTTTTCACTTGACCTTAGGAGTGTTAGAGTGTATTGTAATGTCTGTACTCAGGTGTTTCCCTCTGTGATCCATCCCCTTCAGAGCTGAGACACTCAGGACTGAACAGACGGCACAGTTTCTGTGACTGAGCCTCCAAAACACCTTCTTTGAAACCACTCATGATAGAAGGGCTTCATATTTGCAGCAGCACTACTACAGGTATTCAGTTTATTACAGGATGTGTTTGTTTCTTAGGACCAGCTCTGAGTGCACACTACCTAACATATACACCTTTCTGTTCATTACAAACCCACTACTCTGGATCATATGGCCAGTTGGCAGGAATGTTGCTGCAGGAAAACATCCCTGGAGATCACCATCATTGTCAGACTGACTGTGCCTCCTCTGTGCAGTGTCAAGATCCTCCCTAAATGAGTGTGTAAGTTAACATTTTCATTATTTTATTCCCTTTGACAAGACAAGTATCACTGATATTTACATTTACAACTACATATTCCTGTTTTCTGCTCTTCTTTTAAAGTCCTCAGCTATCCTGCTTCTGTGCTGCTTGCCACACATCAAACACTGGCCGGATGACAGGGAGGATCCACTCTGAAGTCACTGGACATGATGAGGATCATATGGGACTTTATAGTTTCACAGAAACGATGTGCTCTGTGATTACAGGTTTTAAATGGACATAATGACTGCCTCTCTCTGATCAACAGGCTAAAGGATTGTTGTCATTGTTAGTGCTCTGTACAATGTATGCTTATTTAGTATTTCATCACAGAGCAAACCTTTTTTTCTTTAACATATTTTTATTTTTTTATTTGTGGGGATAGGTTAATTGATTAATCCAAATTGTCACTAGGTGTGAATGTGCGAGTGAATGTGAGTGTGAATGGTTGTCTGTCCCTGTGTGTTGGCCCTGTGACAGACTGGCGACCTGTCCAGGGTGTACCCCGCCTTTCGCCCTATGACAGCTGGGATAGGCTCCAGCGCCCCCCGCGACCCTGGAAAGGATAAGCGGAAGCGAATGGATGGATGGATGGATGGATATTTTTATTTTGTTCTAATGTTGAATTAACTGTGGGGATTTTTTTTAAGTGGGCACTCGGGATGTCATATGACCAGAAATGTGGTAACTGGAATTCAACAGTATGGAAGAAAAAATCTGCTAAGAACAAAACACACACAAAACCCCCCAAGAAAATTCAAATTCATTCCATGTAATCCAATCTAAAACATTTTAAACTGCTGAACAGCAACACAAACAGCGTTAAAAAACAGTGTTAACAGAATGATTATGATGATTTTGTACCAAAGTTTCAGGTCACATGGCACACCTAGTGTGTAGTGTGGGGTATCAGCTGGTAAGTATAGGTTTTTTTTTTCATATTTGTGTCCTTAGAGTTCAGATAGATAAAGCCTTGTGTATAATAATTAGTCATAACCACAACTCAAAGTCAGGGACTAACTAATTTTGGGACTTTGTGTCTGAGCCCAGGTTAAAACAATGTGTAAAAAAGCATTTAGTGGCATGGCTGAACAATGCTGTATTGATACTTATTTATCCATGTTCACAAAAGGACTAATGTGTTTATTTGATTATTTGCATGTGTTAAACTGTGTCACCACCTTACGCTTTCATTTGACTTTACTCACAAATCTCTATACAGTTCTCTTTTACCACTGTGTGGACTCTGTTTACATTAAAACATAAAGAAGAATGAGTAATAAAAAGATGTGTAGACAGATTAAGTAGACCGATAGAAACAGCTGTTCAGCCATGTTCTAAGAAACCAACACAATTTAAAGGTTCAGGATTGTGGTTTTAAAAGTTGAATTTTCATGTATTTCATATCTTGCTTATTATTTTTATTTACTTATTTAATTTAGTTATTTTTATTTATTCTACTAGTCCTTTTCAGAAAGAAGCTGTAAAATATGACTTAAGATTTTTATGTTATTTTCTATGACATACAAAACAAATTGATGTATGTAATACTATTAAACATGATATACACATGTGTATATGTCTGAAAAACATTATGCTGTATATTAAAGTTTGTATTTTCTCCAGAATTTTTGTTCATCTTTTAAGTTCATTTCAATTAGAAGAATTTGAACTTTTAATATTCATTCAGAGGTTTTCTGACTCTAAATTTTCTTTTGTCATTACTCATCTTTTTATTATTTACATTTTAAACATGTTTAGCTTTTTTCCAACTTCTTCTGTGTGAACATCAGCTTTCAAAAGTTCTGCACTTTTGTTTTCAGGTGAAAATTTCTGTATTTTCCAGCTCATTCAGAATTTTTAACTTAACATTCAGCAATTAATTCATTTCAGTGCATACATTCAGATTCAAGCATTCACACTGCAGTTTCTTCAGAAAATGCACTTTCTAGTTATATTTTATTCTGTATTCCGTACGTTTTTTGTAATCCTATAACTTCAAAACCGTTCAACTTAGAAAAACCATTCAAACACCGTTAGATTCCTATTCTTTTGGACAACACTGCTTCTATTTTTCATATTTTTAACATTTATATTTTTAATTTTATTCAACTTTATTCAACAAAAATTTATAATGTATTTCAATGGGGAGACCCTTCAAATCCTCATTCAACTTACTCATTTTTAAACTCTTACTGCTTCCACATACATTGACATAGAGCCACCATTCAAACTTTAAAACGAAGACAAGACATTCAACTATTCAACTTGTATTTATCTTTTCAATATCTATTATACTTTTTCTTCAGTTCCAGTTTAAGTTTCATGATGTTTTTTCACCCGTTTCAGAGTTTATAATGGGTGTGTATGGGACGGAATGTTGGGGCTAGAGTGAGACAGCTCAACTGCTAGAGTGAGAGGAGCAAAAAAATTAATCTTAAAATCTTTTTTAAAACTGCTGCTGTGTCCGCAGCGTTTGCTCTACAGGTATGATTTTACCCTCAAAACGTAGCCATGGCTGTCCTCTTTCATCCAATGTGTTTACTATTGTACTAGGTGTTATGGTTCTTTCATAAATGTCACCAATGCACAGCCTCCTCCCTCCAACTCTTCCATAGACTCTAATGTTAAAATGGCTCAGAAGGTTCGTTTGAAAATCAGAAGAGCATGGTGTCTTTACACTGTCACCACGTCCATATAATAAACTCCACAGGCATGAAAACTGAGAATTCAGTAGACTAGAAGCTGCTGTCGCTCACGGTGAAAGAATTTCGTCAATACGACTTGTACTTTTCATATGGGAACGATTTGTTTCGGCCTGACTTTTCTGTTCATTTTAAGCAGCAAAAGTGAGGTGCATGTCTGTGTCGTGTGTATGGAGCCATTGGGTGCGGTCACTATAGCAACCAGGCTCACACCTGCCTGCTTAACGAGCTCTGCCTGCCACTCTGCCAAGATTCATCTTAAACACTTCTCTTTCAACTGCTGCTGTGTCCACAGTGTTAAAGCCATCATTTTACCCTCAAAACGTCACCATCGTTGTTCTCTTTCCAACACCGTGTCTTTTAAAGGTCACACTTTTAAATTTTTTAAACTGTGTGGATCAAAGTGGAGGGATCACATTTGAGTCATTCAGTGATTCAAAGAATATGAACTTTTAATATTCATTCAGATGTTTTCTGACTCTAAATGTTCTTTTCTCATTTCTTAGGTTTTTCTAATTTACATTTAAAACATTTTCAGTTTTTTTCCAACTCCTTCTTCTGTGTAACCTTCAGCTTTTAGCAGTTCAGCACCTTTGTTTTCAGGTTAAATTCTTTTTTTTTTAGTTTTTTTTTTTTAATCTCATTCAATATTTTTAACTCAAAATTCAGTAATTAATTCATTTCAGTACATACATTCAGATTCAAGCATTCACACTGCAGTTTCTTCAGAAAATGCACTTTCTAGTTAGTGTGAATGCTTGAAAAGCATTCACAGTATTGTTATTCTAATCTTTATTATTATTAGTGTGAATGCTTGAAAAGCATTCACAGTATTGTTATTCTAATCTTTATTATTAGTGTGAATGCTTGAAAAGCATTCACAGTATTGTTCTTCTAATCTTTATTAGTGTGAATGCTTGAAAAGCATTCACAGTATTGTTCTTCTAATCTTTATTATTCCATTTTATTATTATTATCTATTCCGTACGTTTTTTGAAAGCCTACTCCTTCAAAACCATTCAACTTAGAAAAACCATTCAAACACCGTTAGATTCCTATTCTTTTGGACACTGTTGCTTGTATTTTTCTCATTTTTAACATTTATATTTTTAATTTTATTCAACTTTATTCAACAAAAATTTCCCATGTATTTCAATGGGGAGACCCTTCAAATTCTCATTCAACTTACTCATTTTTAAACTCTTACTACTTCCACATACATTGACATAGAGCCACCATTCAAACTTTAAAACGAAGACAAGACATTCAACTATTGAACTTGTATTTATCTTTTCAATATCTATTATACTTTTTCTTCAGTTCCAGTTTAAGTTTCATGATGTTTTTTCACCCGTTTCAGAGTTTATAATGGGTGTGTATGGGACGGAATGTTGGGGCTAGAGTGAGGCAGCTCAACTGCTAGAGTGAGAGGAGCAAAAAAATTAATCTTAAAATCTTTTTTAAAACTGCTGCTGTGTCCGCAGCGTTTGCTCTACAGGTATGATTTTACCCTCAAAACGTAGCCATCACTGTCCTCTTTCATCCAATGTGTTTACTATTGTCCTAGGTGTTATGGTTCTTTCGTAAATGTCACCAATGCACAGCCTCCTCCCTCCAACTGTTCCATAGACTCTAATGTTAAAATGGCTCAGAAGGTTCGTTTGAAAATCAGAAGAGCATGGTGTCTTTCCACTGTCACCACGTCCATATAATAAACTCCACAGACATGAAAACTGAGAATTTGGTAGACTAGACATTGCTGTCGCTCACGGTGAAAGAATTTTGTCAATACGACTTTTACTTTTCATTTGGGAACGATTTGTTTCGGCCTGACTTTTCTGTTCATTTTAAGCAGCAAAAGTGAGGTGCATGTCTGTGTGCGTGTGTATGGAGCCATTGGGTGCGGTCACTATAGCAACCAGGCTCACACCTGCCTGCTTAACGAGCTCTCTCTGCCACTCTGCCAAAATTCATCTTAAGCACTTCTCTTTCAACTGCTGCTGTGTCCACAGTGTTAAAGCCATCATTTTACCCTCAAAACGTCGCCATCGTTGTTCTTTTTCCAACATCTTGTCTTTCAAAGCTCAGAGATGTCAACTTTTTAAACTGTGTGGGTCCAAGTGGAGGGATCACATTTTAATCATTCAGTGATTCAAAGAATATGACCTTTTAATATTCTTTCAGATGTTTTCTGACTCTAAATGTTCTTTTCTCATTTCTTAGGTTTTTCTAATTTACAATTAAAACATTTTCAGCTTTTTTCCAACTTCTTCTTCTGTGTAACCTTCAGCTTTTAGCAGTTCAGCACTTTTGTTTTCAGGTTAAATTCGGGTTTGTTTTTTTTTATCTCATTCAATATTTTTAACTCAAAATTCAGTAATTAATTCATTTCAGTGCATACATTCAGATTCAAGCATTCACACTGCAGTTTCTTCAGAAAATGCACTTTCTAGTTAGTGTGAATGCTTGAAAAGCATTCACAGTATTGTTATTCGAATCTTTATTATTATTATTATTATTATATATTCCGTACGTTTTTTGGCATCTCACTCCTTCAAAACCGTTCAACTTAGAAAAACCATTCAAACACCGTTAGATTCCTATTCTTTTGGACAACACTGCTTCTATTTTTCATATTTTTAACATTTATATTTTTAATTTTATTCAACTTTATTCAACAAAAATTTATAATGTATTTCAATGGGGAGACCCTTCAAATCCTCATTCAACTTACTCATTTTTAAACTCTTACTACTTCCACATACATTGACATAGAGCCACCATTCAAACTTTAAAACGAAGACAAGACATTCAACTATTCAACTTGTATTTATCTTTTCAATATCTATTATACTTTTTCTTCAGTTCCAGTTTAAGTTTCATGATGTTTTTTCAGCCGTTTCAGAGTTTATAATGGGTGTGTATGGGACGGAATGTTGGGGCTAGAGTGAGACAGCTCAACTGCTAGAGTGAGAGGAGCAAAAAAATTAATCTTAAAATCTTTTTTAAAACTGCTGCTGTGTCCGCAGCGTTTGCTCTACAGGTATGATTTTACCCTCAAAACGTAGCCATGGCTGTCCTCTTTCATCCAATGTGTTTACTATTGTCCTAGCTGTTACGGTTCTCTCATAAATGTCACCAATGCACTGCCTCCTCCTTCCAACTCTTCCATAGACTCTAATGTTAAAATGGCTCAGAAGGTTCGTTTGAAAATCAGAAGAGCATGGTGTCTTTCCACTGTCACCACGTCCATATAATAAACTCCACAGGCATGAAAACTGAGAATTAGGTAGACTAGACATTGCTGTCGCTCACGGTGAAAGAATTTCGTCAATACGACTTTTACTTTTCATTTGGGAGCGATTTGTTTCGGCCTGACTTTTCTGTTCATTTTAAGCAGCAAAAGTGAGGTGCATGTCTGTGTACGTGTGTATGGAGCCCTTGGGTGCGGTCACTATAGCAACCAGGCTCACACCTGCCTGCTTAACGAGCTCTCTCTCTCACTCTGCCAAGATTCATCTTAAACACTTCTCTTTCAACTGCTGCTGTGTCCACAGTGTTACAGCCATCATTTTACCCTCAAAACGTCGCCATCGTTGTTCTTTTTCCAACATCTTGTCTTTCAAAGCTCAGAGATATAAACTTTTTAAACTGTGTGGGTCCAAGTGGAGGGATCACATTTTAGTCATTCAGTGATTCAAAGAATATGACCTTTTAATATTCTTTCAGATGTTTTCTGACTCTAAATGTTCTTTTCTCATTTCTTAGGTTTTTCTAATTTACAATTAAAACATTTTCAGCTTTTTTCCAACTTCTTCTTCTGTGTAACGTTCAGCTTTTAGCAGTTCAGCACCTTTGTTTTCAGGTTAAATTCAGGTTTTTTTTGTTGTTGTTTTTTTATCTCATTCAATATTTTTAACTCAAAATTCAGCAATTAATTCATTTCACTGCATACATTCAGATTCAAGCATTCACACTGCAGTTTCTTCAGAAAATGCACTTTCTAGTTCTATTTTATTCTGTATTCCGTACGTTTTTTGTACTCCTACTCCTTCAAAACCGTTCAACTTAGAAAAACCATTCAAACACCATTAGATTCCTCTTCTTTTGGACATGACTGCTTCTATTTTTCTCATTTTTAACATTTATATTTTTAATTTTATTCAACTTTATTCAACAAAAATTTCCCAAAATTTCCCATGTATTTCAATGGGGAGACCCTTCAAATCCTCATTCAACTTACTCATTTTTAAACTCTTACTACTTCCACATACATTGACATAGAGCCACCATTCAAACTTTAAAACGAAGACAAGACATTCAACTATTCAACTTGTATTTATCTTTTCAATATCTATTATACTTTTTCTTCAGTTCCAGTTTAAGTTTCATGATGTTTTTTCACCCGTTTCAGAGTTTATAATGGGTGTGTATGGGACGGAATGTTGGGGCTAGAGTGAGACAGCTCAACTGCTAGAGTGAGAGGAGCAAAAAAATTAATCTTAAAATCTTTTTTAAAACTGCTGCTGTGTCCACAGCGTTTGCTCTACAGGTATGATTTTACCCTCAAAACGTAGCCATGGCTGTCCTCTTTCATCCAATGTGTTTACTATTGTACTAGGTGTTATGGTTCTTTCATAAATGCCACCAATGCACAGCCTCCTCCCTCCAACTCTTCCATAGACTCTAATGTTAAAATGGCTCAGAAGGTTCGTTTGAAAATCAGAAGAGCATGGTGTCTTTCCACTGTCACCACGTCCATATAATAAGCTCCACAGGCATGAAAACTGAGAATTAGGTAGACTAGACATTGCTGTCGCTCACGGTGAAAGAATTTTGTCAATACGACTTTTACTTTTCATTTGGGAGCGATTTGTTTCGGCCTGACTTTTCTGTTCATTTTAAGCAGCAAAAGTGAGGTGCATGTCTGTGTCCGTGTGTATGGAGCCCTTGGGTGCGGTCACTATAGCAACCAGGCTCACACCTGCCTGCTTAACGAGCTCTGCCTGCCACTCTGCCAAGATTCATCTTAAACACTTCTCTTTCAACTGCTGCTGTGTCCACAGTGTTACAGCCATCATTTTACCCTCAAAACGTCGCCATCGTTGTTCTTTTTCCAACATCTTGTCTTTCAAAGCTCAGAGATGTGAACTTTTTAAACTGTGTGGGTCCAAGTGGAGGGATCACATTTTAGTCATTCAGTGATTCAAAGAATGTGACCTTTTAATATTCTTTCAGATGTTTTCTGACTCTAAATGTTCTTTTCTCATTTCTTAGGTTTTTCTAATTTACAATTAAAACATTTTCAGCTTTTTTCCAACTTCTGTGTGAACATCAGCTTTTAGCACGTTTGTTTTCAGATTAAATTTTCTTCTTTTTATCTAATTCAAAATTTTTAAATTAAATTCAGCATTTTATTCATTTCAGTGCATACATTCAGATTCAAGCATTCACACTGCAGTTTCTTCAGAAAATGCACTTTCTAGTTATTATTATTATTATTAGTGTGAATGCTTGAAAAGCATTCACAGTATTGTTATTCGAATCTTTATTAGTGTGAATGCTTGAAAAGCATTCACAGTATTGTTCTTCTAATCTTTATTCTATTTTATTTATTATTATTCTGTATTCCGTACGTTTTTTGTAATCTATCTCCTTCAAAACCGTTCAACTTAGAAAAACCATTCAAACACCGTTAGATTCCTATTCTTTTGGACAACACTGCTTCTATTTTTCTCATTTTTAACATTTATATTTTTTATTTTATTCAACTTTATTTAATAAAAATTTATAATGTATTTCAATGGGGAGACCCTTCAAATTCTCATTCAAATTCCTCCTCTTTAAACTGTATCTACTTCCACATACATTGACATAGAGCCACCATTCAAACTTTAAAACGAAGACAAGACATTCAACTATTGAACTTGTATTTATCTTTTCAATATCTATTATACTTTTTCTTCAGTTCCAGTTTAAGTTTCATGATGTTTTTTCACCCGTTTCAGAGTTTATAATGGGTGTGTATGGGACGGAATGTTGGGGCTAGAGTGAGACAGCTCAACTGCTAGAGTGAGAGGAGCAAAAAAATTAATCTTAAAATCTTTTTTAAAACTGCTGCTGTGTCCGCAGCGTTTGCTCTACAGGTATGATTTTACCCTCAAAACGTAGCCATGGCTGTCCTCTTTCATCCAATGTGTTTACTATTGTACTAGGTGTTATGGTTCTTTCATAAATGTCACCAATGCACAGCCTCCTCCCTCCAACTCTTCCATAGACTCTAATGTTAAAATGGCTCAGAAGGTTCGTTTGAAAATCAGAAGAGCATGGTGTCTTTCCACTGTCACCACGTCCATATAATAAACTCCACAGGCATGAAAACTGAGAATTCAGTAGACTAGAAGCTGCTGTCGCTCACGGTGAAAGAATTTCGTCAATACGACCTATACTTTTCATTTGGGAGCGATTTGTTTCGCCCTGACTTTTCTGTTCATTTTAAGGAGCAAAAGTGAGGCGCATGTCTGTGTACGTGTGTATGGAGCCATTGGGTGCGGTCACTATAGCAACCAGGCTCACACCTGCCTGCTTAACGAGCTCTGCCTGCCACTGTACCAAGATTCATCTTAAGCACTTCTCTTTCAACTGCTGCTGTGTCCACAGTGTTACAGCCATCATTTTACCCTCAAATTGTCGCCATTATTGTTCTCTTTCCAACACCGTGTCTTTCAAAGCTCAGACATTTAAACTTTTTAAACTGTGTGGATCAAAGTGGAGGGATCACATTTTCTTCATTCAGTGATTCAAAGAATATGACCTTTTAATATTCATTCAGATGTTTTCTGACTCTAAATGTTCTTTTCTCATTTCTTAGGGTTTTCTAATTTACATTTAAAACATTTTCAGCTTTTTTCCAACTTCTGCTTCTGTGTAACCTTCAGCTTTTAGCAGTTCAGCACCTTTGTTTTCAGGTTAAATTTGGTTGGTTTTTTTTGTTTTTTTTTTTAATTTCATTCAATATTTTTAACTCAAAATTCAGCAATTAATTCATTTCAGTGCATACATTCAGATTCAAGCATTCACACTGCAGTTTCTTCAGAAAATGCACTTTCTAGTTAGTGTGAATGCTTGAAAAGCATTCACAGTATTGTTCTTCTAATCTTTATTATTATATTTTATTATTTTTCCGTACGTTTTTTGAAAGCCTACTCCTTCAAAACCGTTCAACTTAGAAAAACCATTCAAACATCGTTAGATTCCTATTATTTTGGACATGACTGCTTCTATTTTTCATATTTTTAACATTTATATTTTTAATTTTATTCAACTTTATTCAACAAAAATTTCCCATGTATTTCAATGGGGAGACCCTTCAAATTCTCATTCAACTTACTCATTTTTAAACTCTTACTACTTCCACATACATTGACATAGAGCCACCATTCAAACTTTAAAACGAAGACAAGACATTCAACTATTCAACTTGTATTTATCTTTTCAATATCTATTATACTTTTTCTTCAGTTCCAGTTTAAGTTTCATGATGTTTTTTCAGCCGTTTCAGAGTTTATAATGGGTGTGTATGGGACGGAATGTTGGGGCTAGAGTGAGACAGCTCAACTGCTAGAGTGAGAGGAGCAAAAAAATTAATCTTAAAATCTTTTTTAAAACTGCTGCTGTGTCCGCAGCGTTTGCTCTACAGGTATGATTTTACCCTCAAAACGTAGCCATGGCTGTCCTCTTTCATCCAATGTGTTTACTATTGTCCTAGGTGTTATGGTTCTTTCATAAATGTCACCAATGCACAGCCTCCTCCCTCCAACTCTTCCATAGACTCTAATGTTAAAATGGCTCAGAAGGTTCGTTTGAAAATCAGAAGAGCATGGTGTCTTTCCACTGTCACCACGTCCATATAATAAGCTCCACAGGCATGAAAACTGAGAATTAGGTAGACTAGACATTGCTGTCGCTCACGGTGAAAGAATTTTGTCAATACGACTTTTACTTTTCATTTGGGAGCGATTTGTTTCGGCCTGACTTTTCTGTTCATTTTAAGCAGCAAAAGTGAGGCGCATGTCTGTGTACGTGTGTATGGAGCCATTGGGTGCGGTCACTATAGCAACCAGGCTCACACCTGCCTGCTTAACGAGCTCTGCCTGCCACTGTACCAAGATTCATCTTAAGCACTTCTCTTTCAACTGCTGCTGTGTCCACAGTGTTACAGCCATCATTTTACCCTCAAATTGTCGCCATTATTGTTCTCTTTCCAACACCGTATCTTTCAAAGCTCAGGCATTTAAACTTTTTAAACTGTGTGGATCAAAGTGGAGGGATCACATTTGAGTCATTCAGTGATTCAAAGAATATGACCTTTTAATATTCATTCAGATGTTTTCTGACTCTAAATGTTCTTTTCTCATTTCTTAGGGTTTTCTAATTTACATTTAAAACATTTTCAGTTTTTTTCCAACTCCTTCTTCTGTGTAACCTTCAGCTTTTAGCAGTTCAGCACCTTTGTTTTCAGGTTAAATTCGTTTTTTTTTTTTGTTTTTTTTTTATCTCATTCAATATTTTTAACTCAAAATTCAGCAATTAATTCATTTCAGTGCATACATTCAGATTCAAGCATTCACACTGCAGTTTCTTCAGAAAATGCACTTTCTAGTTATTATTATTATTATATTTTATTTTTCCGTACGTTTTTTGTAAGCCTACTCCTTCAAAACCGTTCAACTTAGAAAAACCATTCAAACACCGTTAGATTCCTATTCTTTTGGACAACACTGCTTCTATTTTTCATATTTTTAACATTTATATTTTTAATTTTATTCAACTTTATTCAACAAAAATTTATAATGTATTTCAATGGGGAGACCCTTCAAATCCTCATTCAACTTACTCATTTTTAAACTCTTACTACTTCCACATACATTGACATAGAGCCACCATTCAAACTTTAAAACGAAGACAAGACATTCAACTATTCAACTTGTATTTATCTTTTCAATATCTATTATACTTTTTCTTCAGTTCCAGTTTAAGTTTCATGATGTTTTTTCACCCGTTTCAGAGTTTATAATGGGTGTGTATGGGACGGAATGTTGGGGCTAGAGTGAGGCAGCTCAACTGCTAGAGTGAGAGGAGCAAAAAAATTAATCTTAAAATCTTTTTTAAAACTGCTGCTGTGTCCGCAGCGTTTGCTCTACAGGTATGATTTTACCCTCAAAACGTAGCCATCGCTGTCCTCTTTCATCCAATGTGTTTACTATTGTACTAGGTGTTATGGTTCTTTCATAAATGTCACCAATGCACAGCCTCCTCCCTCCAACTCTTCCATAGACTCTAATGTTAAAATGGCTCAGAAGGTTCGTTTGAAAATCAGAAGAGCATGGTGTCTTTCCACTGTCACCACGTCCATATAATAAGCTCCACAGGCATGAAAACTGAGAATTCAGTAGACTAGAAGCTGCTGTCACTCACGGTGAAAGAATTTTGTCAATACGACTTTTACTTTTCATTTGGGAGCGATTTGTTTCGGCCTGACTTTTCTGTTCATTTTAAGCAGCAAAAGTGAGGTGCATGTCTGTGTACGTGTGTATGGAGCCCTTGGGTGCAGTCACTATAGCAACCAGGCTCACACCTGCCTGCTTAACGAGCTCTCTCTCTCACTCTGCCAAGATTCATCTTAAACACTTCTCTTTCAACTGCTGCTGTCTCCACAGTGTTACAGCCATCATTTTACCCTCAAAACGTCGCCATCGTTGTTCTCTTTCCAACATCTTGTCTTTCAAAGCTCAGAGATGTATACTTTTTAAACTGTGTGGATCCAAGTGGAGGGATCACATTTTAGTCATTCAGTGATTCAAAGAATATGACCTTTTAATATTCATTCAGATGTTTTCTGACTCTAAATGTTCTTTTCTCATTTCTTAGGGTTTTCTAATTTACAATTAAAACATTTTCAGCTTTTTTCCAACTTCTTCTTCTGTGTAACCTTCAGCTTTTAGCAGTTCAGCACTTTTGTTTTCAGGTTAAATTCGGGGTTTTTTTTAAAAATCTCATTCAAAATTTTTAACTTAAATTCAGTAATTAATTCATTTCAGTGCATACATTCAGATTCAAGCATTCACACTGCAGTTTCTTCAGAAAATGCACTTTCTAGTTAGTGTGAATGCTTGAAAAGCATTCACAGTATTGTTATTCTAATCTTTATTATTATATTTTATTCTGTATTCCGTACGTTTTTTGAAAGCCTACTCCTTCAAAACCGTTCAACTTAGAAAAACCATTCAAACACCGTTAGATTCCTATTCTTTTGGACAACACTGCTTCTATTTTTCATATTTTTAACATTTATATTTTTAATTTTATTCAACTTTATTCAACAAAAATTTATAATGTATTTCAATGGGGAGACCCTTCAAATCCTCATTCAACTTACTCATTTTTAAACTCTTACTACTTCCACATACATTGACATAGAGCCACCATTCAAACTTTAAAACGAAGACAAGACATTCAACTATTCAACTTGTATTTATCTTTTCAATATCTATTATACTTTTTCTTCAGTTCCAGTTTAAGTTTCATGATGTTTTTTCACCCGTTTCAGAGTTTATAATGGGTGTGTATGGGACGGAATGTTGGGGCTAGAGTGAGACAGCTCAACTGCTAGAGTGAGAGGAGCAAAAAAATTAATCTTAAAATCTTTTTTAAAACTGCTGCTGTGTCCGCAGCGTTTGCTCTACAGGTATGATTTTACCCTCAAAACGTAGCCATCGCTGTCCTCTTTCATCCAATGTGTTTACTATTGTCCTAGGTGTTATGGTTCTTTCGTAAATGTCACCAATGCACAGCCTCCTCCCTCCAACTCTTCCATAGACTCTAATGTTAAAATGGCTCAGAAGGTTGGTTTGAAAATCAGAAGAGCATGGTGTCTTTCCACTGTCACCACGTCCATATAATAAACTCCACAGACATGAAAACTGAGAATTTGGTAGACTAGACATTGCTGCCGCTCACGGTGAAAGAATTTTGTCAATACGACCTATACTTTTCATTTGGGAGCGATTTGTTTGGGGCTGACTTTTCTGTTCATTTTAAGCAGCAAAAGTGAGGCGCATGTCTGTGTGCGTGTGTATGGAGCCATTGGGTGCAGTCACTATAGCAACCAGGCTCACAGCTGCCTGCTTAACGAGCTCTCCCTGCCACTCTGCCAAGATTCATCTGAAACACTTCTCTTTCAACTGCTGCTGCGTCCACAGTGTTACAGCCATCATTTTACCCTCAAAACGTCGCCATTGTTGTTCTCTTTCCAACACCGTGTCTTTCAAAGCTCAGACATTTAAACTTTTTTAAACTGTGTGGATCAAAGTGGAGGGATCAGATTTTAGTCATCCAGTGATTCAAAGAATATGAACTTTTAATATTCATTCAGATGTTTTCTGACTCTAAATGTTCTTTTCTCAGTTCTTAGGGTTTTCTCATTTACATTTAAAACATTTTCAGTTTTTTTCCAACTTCTTCTTCTGTGTAACCTTCAGCTTTTAGCAGTTCAGCACCTTTGTTTTCAGGTTAAATTCGTTTTTTTTTTTTTGTTTTTTTTTAATCTCATTCAATATTTTTAACTCAAAATTCAGCAATTAATTCATTTCAGTGCATACATTCAGATTCAAGCATTCACACTGCAGTTTCTTCAGAAAATGCACTTTCTAGTTATTATTATTAGTGTGAATGCTTGAAAAGCATTCACAGTATTGTTCTTCTAATCTTTATTATTATATTTTATTAGTGTGAATGCTTGAAAAGCATTCACAGTATTGTTCTTCTAATCTTTATTAGTGTGAATGCTTGAAAAGCATTCACAGTATTGTTATTCTAATCTTTATTATTATTATTATATTTTATTATTTTTCCGTACGTTTTTTGAAAGCCTACTCCTTCAAAACCGTTCAACTTAGAAAAACCATTCAAACATCGTTAGATTCCTATTCTTTTGGACAACACTGCTTCTATTTTTCATATTTTTAACATTTATATTTTTAATTTTATTCAACTTTATTCAACAAAAATTCAACAAAAATTTCCCATGTATTTCAATGGGGAGACCCTTCAAATCCTCATTCAACTTACTCATTTTTAAACTCTTACTACTTCCACATACATTGACATAGAGCCACCATTCAAACTTTAAAACGAAGACAAGACATTCAACTATTCAACTTGTATTTATCTTTTCAATATCTATTATACTTTTTCTTCAGTTCCAGTTTAAGTTTCATGATGTTTTTTCACCCGTTTCAGAGTTTATAATGGGTGTGTATGGGACGGAATGTTGGGGCTAGAGTGAGGCAGCTCAACTGCTAGAGTGAGAGGAGCAAAAAAATTAATCTTAAAATCTTTTTTAAAACTGCTGCTGTGTCCACAGCGTTTGCTCTACAGGTATGATTTTACCCTCAAAACGTAGCCATGGCTGTCCTCTTTCATCCAATGTGTTTACTATTGTACTAGGTGTTATGGTTCTTTCATAAATGTCACCAATGCACAGCCTCCTCCCTCCAACTCTTCCATAGACTCTAATGTTAAAATGGCTCAGAAGGTTCGTTTGAAAATCAGAAGAGCATGGTGTCTTTCCACTGTCACCACGTCCATATAATAAACTCCACAGACATGAAAACTGAGAATTTGGTAGACTAGAAGCTGCTGTCGCTCACGGTGAAAGAATTTCGTCAATACGACTTTTACTTTTCATTTGGGAACGATTTGTTTCGGCCTGACTTTTCTGTTCATTTTAAGGAGCAAAAGTGAGGTGCATGTCTGTGTCGTGTGTATGGAGCCATTGGGTGCAGTCACTATAGCAACCAGGCTCACACCTGCCTGCTTAACGAGCTCTGCCTGCCACTGTGCCAAGATTCATCTTAAGCACTTCTCTTTCAACTGCTGCTGTGTCCACAGTGTTACAGCCATCATTTTACCCTCAAATTGTCGCCATTATTGTTCTCTTTCCAACACCGTGTCTTTCAAAGCTCAGGCATTTAAACTTTTTAAACTGTGTGGATCAAAGTGGAGGGATCACATTTGAGTCATTCAGTGATTCAAAGAATATGACCTTTTAATATTCATTCAGATGTTTTCTGACTCTAAATGTTCTTTTCTCATTTCTTAGGGTTTTCTAATTTACATTTAAAACATTTTCAGTTTTTTTCCAACTCCTTCTTCTGTGTAACCTTCAGCTTTTAGCAGTTCAGCACCTTTGTTTTCAGGTTAAATTCGTTTTTTTTTTTTGTTTTTTTTTAATCTCATTCAATATTTTTAACTCAAAATTCAGCAATTAATTCATTTCAGTGCATACATTCAGATTCAAGCATTCACACTGCAGTTTCTTCAGAAAATGCACTTTCTAGTTATTATTTTCTATTCCGTACGTTTTTCGCCGACTATCTCCTTCAAAACCGTTCAACTTAGAAAAACCATTCAAACACCATTAGATTCCTCTTCTTTTGGAATGGTGTGCTTCTATTTTTCTCATTTTTAACATTTATATTTTTAATTTTATTCAACTTTATTCAACAAAAATTTCCCATGTATTTCAATGGGGAGACCCTTCAAATTCTCATTCAACTTACTCATTTTTAAACTCTTACTACTTCAACATACGTTCACATAGAGCCACCATTCAAACTTTAAAACGAAGACAAGACATTCAACTATTCAACTTGTATTTATCTTTTCAATATCTATTATACTTTTTCTTCAGTTCCAGTTTAAGTTTCATGATGTTTTTTCACCCGTTTCAGAGTTTATAATGGGTGTGTATGGGACGGAATGTTGGGGCTAGAGTGAGGCAGCTCAACTGCTAGAGTGAGAGGAGCAAAAAAATTAATCTTAAAATCTTTTTTAAAACTGCTGCTGTGTCCACAGCGTTTGCTCTACAGGTATGATTTTACCCTCAAAACGTAGCCATGGCTGTCCTCTTTCATCCAATGTGTTTACTATTGTACTAGGTGTTATGGTTCTTTCATAAATGTCACCAATGCACAGCCTCCTCCCTCCAACTCTTCCATAGACTCTAATGTTAAAATGGCTCAGAAGGTTCGTTTGAAAATCAGAAGAGCATGGTGTCTTTACACTGTCACCACGTCCATATAATAAACTCCACAGGCATGAAAACTGAGAATTCAGTAGACTAGAAGCTGCTGTCGCTCACGGTGAAAGAATTTCGTCAATACGACCTATACTTTTCATTTGGGAACGATTTGTTTCGGCCTGACTTTTCTGTTCATTTTAAGGAGCAAAAGTGAGGCGCATGTCTGTGTACGTGTGTATGGAGCCATTGGGTGCAGTCACTATAGCAACCAGGCTCACACCTGCCTGCTTAACGAGCTCTGCCTGCCACTGTACCAAGATTCATCTTAAGCACTTCTCTTTCAACTGCTGCTGTGTCCACAGTGTCACAGCCATCATTTTACCCTCAAAATGTCGCCATTATTGTTCTCTTTCCAACACAGTGTCTTTCAAAGCTCAGACATTTAAACTTTTTAAACTGTGTGGATCAAAGTGGAGGGATCACATTTTCTTCATTCAGTGATTCAAAGAATATGAACTTTTAATATTCATTCAGATGTTTTCTGACTCTAAATGTTCTTTTCTCATTTCTTAGGGTTTTCTAATTTACATTTTAAAACATTTTCAGCTTTTTTCCAACTTCTGCTTCTGTGTAACCTTCAGCTTTTAGCAGTTCAGCACTTTTGTTTTCAGGTTAAATTCGGGTTTTTTTTTTTTTATCTCATTCAATATTTTTAACTTAAATTCAGTAATTATTTCATTTCAATGCATACATTCAGATTCAAGCATTCACACTGCAGTTTCTTCAGAAAATGCACTTTCTAGTTAGTGTGAATGCTTGAAAAGCATTCACAGTATTGTTCTTCTAATCTTTATTATTATATCATCTTCCGTACGTTTTTTGGCATCTAACTCCTTCAAAACCGTTCAACTTAGAAAAACCATTCAAACACCGTTAGATTCCTATTATTTTGGACATGACTGCTTCTATTTTTCTCATTTCTAACATTTATATTTTTAATTTTATTCAACTTTATTCAACAAAAATTTCCCATGTATTTCAATGGGGAGACCCTTCAAATTCTCATTCAACTTACTCATTTTTAAACTCTTACTACTTCCACATACATTGACATAGAGCCACCATTCAAACTTTAAAACGAAGACAAGACATTCAACTATTCAACTTGTATTTATCTTTTCAATATCTATTATACTTTTTCTTCAGTTCCAGTTTAAGTTTCATGATGTTTTTTCACCCGTTTCAGAGTTTATAATGGGTGTGTATGGGACGGAATGTTGGGGCTAGAGTGAGACAGCTCAACTGCTAGAGTGAGAGGAGCAAAAAAATTAATCTTAAAATCTTTTTTAAAACTGCTGCTGTGTCCACAGCGTTTGCTCTACAGGTATGATTTTACCCTCAAAACGTAGCCATGGCTGTCCTCTTTCATCCAATGTGTTTACTATTGTACTAGGTGTTATGGTTCTTTCATAAATGTCACCAATGCACAGCCTCCTCCCTCCAACTCTTCCATAGACTCTAATGTTAAAATGGCTCAGAAGGTTCGTTTGAAAATCAGAAGAGCATGGTGTCTTTCCACTGTCACCACGTCCATATAATAAGCTCCACAGGCATGAAAACTGAGAATTAGGTAGACTAGACATTGCTGTCGCTCACGGTGAAAGAATTTCGTCAATACGACCTATACTTTTCATTTGGGAGCGATTTGTTTCGGCCTGACTTTTCTGTTCATTTTAAGCAGCAAAAGTGAGGTGCATGTCTGTGTACGTGTGTATGGAGCCCTTGGGTGCAGTCACTATAGCAACCAGGCTCACACCTGCCTGCTTAACGAGCTCTCTCTCTCACTCTGCCAAGATTCATCTTAAACACTTCTCTTTCAACTGCTGCTGTGTCCACAGTGTTACAGCCATCATTTTACCCTCAAATCGTCGCCATCGTTGTTCTCTTTCCAACATCTTGTCTTTCAAAGCTCAGAGATGTAAACTTTTTAAACTGTGTGGATCCAAGTGGAGGGATCACATTTTAGTCATTCAGTGATTCAAAGAATATGACCTTTTAATATTCTTTCAGATGTTTTCTGACTCTAAATGTTCTTTTCTCATTTCTTAGGTTTTTCTAATTTACAATTAAAACATTTTCAGCTTTTTTCCAACTTCTTCTTCTGTGTAACCTTCAGCTTTTAGCAGTTCAGCACTTTTGTTTTCAGGTTAAATTTGGTTTTTTTTTTTTGTTTTTTTTTTTATCTCATTAAAAAAGTTTTAACTCAAAATTCAGCAATTAATTCATTTCAGTGCATACATTCAGATTCAAGCATTCACACTGCAGTTTCTTCAGAAAATGCACTTTCTAGTTAGTGTGAATGCTTGAAAAGCATTCACAGTATTGTTCTTCTAATCTTTATTATTAGTGTGAATGCTTGAAAAGCATTCACAGTATTGTTATTCGAATCTTTATTATTATTCTATTTTATTATTATCTATTCCGTACGTTTTTTGAAAGCCTACTCCTTCAAAACCGTTCAACTTAGAAAAACCATTCAAACATCGTTAGATTCCTATTATTTTGGACAACATTGCTTCTATTTTTCTCATTTTTAACATTTATATTTTTAATTTTATTCAACTTTATTCAACAAAAATTTCCCATGTATTTCAATGGGGAGACCCTTCAAATTCTCATTCAACTTACTCATTTTTAAACTCTTACTACTTCAACATACGTTCACATAGAGCCACCATTCAAACTTTAAAACGAAGACAAGACATTCAACTATTCAACTTGTATTTATCTTTTCAATATCTATTATACTTTTTCTTCAGTTCCAGTTTAAGTTTCATGATGTTTTTTCACCCGTTTCAGAGTTTATAATGGGTGTGTATGGGACGGAATGTTGGGGCTAGAGTGAGGCAGCTCAACTGCTAGAGTGAGAGGAGCAAAAAAATTAATCTTAAAATCTTTTTTAAAACTGCTGCTGTGTCCGCAGCGTTTGCTCTACAGGTATGATTTTACCCTCAAAATGTAGCCATCGCTGTCCTCTTTCATCCAATGTGTTTACTATTGTACTAGGTGTTATGGTTCTTTCATAAATGTCACCAATGCACAGCCTCCTCCCTCCAACTCTTCCATAGACTCTAATGTTAAAATGGCTCAGAAGGTTCGTTTGAAAATCAGAAGAGCATGGTGTCTTTCCACTGTCACCACGTCCATATAATAAACTCCACAGGCATGAAAACTGAGAATTCAGTAGACTAGAAGCTGCTGTCGCTCACGGTGAAAGAATTTTGTCAATACGACTTTTACTTTTCATTTGGGAACGATTTGTTTCGGCCTGACTTTTCTGTTCATTTTAAGCAGCAAAAGTGAGGCGCATGTCTGTGTACGTGTGTATGGAGCCATTGGGTGCGGTCACTATAGCAACCAGGCTCACACCTGCCTGCTTAACGAGCTCTGCCTGCCACTGTACCAAGATTCATCTTAAACACTTCTCTTTCAACTGCTGCTGTGTCCACAGTGTTACAGCCATCATTTTACCCTCAAATTGTCGCCATTATTGTTCTCTTTCCAACACCGTATCTTTCAAAGCTCAGGCATTTAAACTTTTTAAACTGTGTGGATCAAAGTGGAGGGATCACATTTGAGTCATTCAGTGATTCAAAGAATATGACCTTTTAATATTCATTCAGATGTTTTCTGACTCTAAATGTTCTTTTCTCATTTCTTAGGGTTTTCTAATTTACATTTAAAACATTTTCAGTTTTTTTCCAACTCCTTCTTCTGTGTAACCTTCAGCTTTTAGCAGTTCAGCACCTTTGTTTTCAGGTTAAATTCGTTTTTTTTTTTTTGTTTTTTTTTAATCTCATTCAATATTTTTAACTCAAAATTCAGCAATTAATTCATTTCAGTGCATACATTCAGATTCAAGCATTCACACTGCAGTTTCTTCAGAAAATGCACTTTCTAGTTAGTGTGAATGCTTGAAAAGCATTCACAGTATTGTTATTCGAATCTTTATTATTATTATTATTATTATTATATTTTATTTTTCCGTACGTTTTTTCAAAGCCTACTCCTTCAAAACCGTTCAACTTAGAAAAACCATTCAAACACCGTTAGATTCCTATTCTTTTGGACAACACTGCTTCTATTTTTCATATTTTTAACATTTATATTTTTAATTTTATTCAACTTTATTCAACAAAAATTTATAATGTATTTCAATGGGGAGACCCTTCAAATCCTCATTCAACTTACTCATTTTTAAACTCTTACTACTTCCACATACATTGACATAGAGCCACCATTCAAACTTTAAAACGAAGACAAGACATTCAACTATTGAACTTGTATTTATCTTTTCAATATCTATTATACTTTTTCTTCAGTTCCAGTTTAAGTTTCATGATGTTTTTTCACCCGTTTCAGAGTTTATAATGGGTGTGTATGGGACGGAATGTTGGGGCTAGAGTGAGGCAGCTCAACTGCTAGAGTGAGAGGAGCAAAAAAATTAATCTTAAAATCTTTTTTAAAACTGCTGCTGTGTCCGCAGCGTTTGCTCTACAGGTATGATTTTACCCTCAAAACGTAGCCATCGCTGTCCTCTTTCATCCAATGTGTTTACTATTGTCCTAGGTGTTATGGTTCTTTCGTAAATGTCACCAATGCACAGCCTCCTCCCTCCAACTCTTCCATAGACTCTAATGTTAAAATGGCTCAGAAGGTTCGTTTGAAAATCAGAAGAGCATTGGGTCTTTCCACTGTCACCACGTCCATATAATAAACTCCACAGACATGAAAACTGAGAATTAGGTAGACTAGAAGCTGCTGTCGCTCACGGTGAAAGAATTTTGTCAATACGACTTTTACTTTTCATTTGGGAACGATTTGTTTCGGCCTGACTTTTCTGTTCATTTTAAGCAGCAAAAGTGAGGCGCATGTCTGTGTACGTGTGTATGGAGCCATTGGGTGCGGTCACTATAGCAACCAGGCTCACACCTGCCTGCTTAACGAGCTCTCTCTCTCACTCTGCCAAGATTCATCTTAAGCACTTCTCTTTCAACTGCTGCTGTGTCCACAGTGTTACAGCCATCATTTTACCCTCAAATTGTCGCCATTATTGTTCTCTTTCCAACACCGTATCTTTCAAAGCTCAGGCATTTAAACTTTTTAAACTGTGTGGATCAAAGTGGAGGGATCACATTTGAGTCATTCAGTGATTCAAAGAATATGACCTTTTAATATTCATTCAGATGTTTTCTGACTCTAAATGTTCTTTTCTCATTTCTTAGGTTTTTCTAATTTACAATTAAAACATTTTCAGCTTTTTTCCAACTTCTTCTTCTGTGTAACCTTCAGCTTTTAGCAGTTCAGCACCTTTGTTTTCAGGTTAAATTTGGTTGGTTTTTTTTGTTTTTTTTTTAATTTCATTCAATATTTTTAACTCAAAATTCAGCAATTAATTCATTTCAGTGCATACATTCAGATTCAAGCATTCACACTGCAGTTTCTTCAGAAAATGCACTTTCTAGTTATTATTATATTTTATTATTTTTCCGTACGTTTTTTGAAAGCCTACTCCTTCAAAACCGTTCAACTTAGAAAAACCATTCAAACATCGTTAGATTCCTATTATTTTGGACAACATTGCTTCTATTTTTCTCATTTTTAACATTTATATTTTTAATTTTATTCAACTTTATTCAACAAAAATTTCCCATGTATTTCAATGGGGAGACCCTTCAAATTCTCATTCAACTTACTCATTTTTAAACTCTTACTACTTCCACATACATTGACATAGAGCCACCATTCAAACTTTAAAACGAAGACAAGACATTCAACTATTCAACTTGTATTTATCTTTTCAATATCTATTATACTTTTTCTTCAGTTCCAGTTTAAGTTTCATGATGTTTTTTCACCCGTTTCAAAATTTATAATGGGTGTGTATGGGACGGAATGTTGGGGCTAGAGTGAGACAGCTCAACTGCTAGAGTGAGAGGAGCAAAAAAATTAATCTTAAAATCTTTTTTAAAACTGCTGCTGTGTCCACAGCGTTTGCTCTACAGGTATGATTTTACCCTCAAAACGTAGCCATCGCTGTCCTCTTTCATCCAATGTGTTTACTATTGTACTAGGTGTTATGGTTCTTTCATAAATGTCACCAATGCACAGCCTCCTCCCTCCAACTCTTCCATAGACTCTAATGTTAAAATGGCTCAGAAGGTTCGTTTGAAAATCAGAAGAGCATGGTGTCTTTCCACTGTCACCACGTCCATATAATAAACTCCACAGGCATGAAAACTGAGAATTCAGTAGACTAGACATTGCTGTCACTCACGGTGAAAGAATTTTGTCAATACGACTTTTACTTTTCATTTGGGAGCGATTTGTTTCGGCCTGACTTTTCTGTTCATTTTAAGCAGCAAAAGTGAGGTGCATGTCTGTGTACGTGTGTATGGAGCCCTTGGGTGCAGTCACTATAGCAACCAGGCTCACACCTGCCTGCTTAACGAGCTCTGTCTCTCACTCTGCCAAGATTAAATCAAAAATGTGTGTTACATCTAAGCAGTTGTAGTAAGATTAACTTTTTCAATAGGTACAATAAGACAGGTTTGACAGGCTTTTGCCACAGATTAACAGTATGTCAGTAGTTAATATAGGCTAACTGAATAGAGACCTGAATTATTGCCCTGTTAAATTCAAGTTGATTGTGTATTGGTGGACTTGTCTTCTCCACACAGGTTTTTCATACCTCGGCAGTTTTAGTCAGTTGATGACTTTAAAATAATCTTTTCTGACTGGATAATTAAAGCTCACAGCATCTACCTGTCTGTAGTGTATTTTCCCACATTTTAAATAATCGAATCTCATTTAATGTCTCTGTTTTTAGTCTGTATAGTTTATCTCCCCACGAATACGCTCAAAGTAGTCTTAAAATAAAATCCATAAAACAGTTCAAGATGACATACTTTTTATTTGCTAATTTAATGCCAGTTGCCCTCTTTCCTGAGTATAAGCGAATGAGTGACATAAAGAGAAAAAGTACCAATTTGTATGCTGGTGAGTCTTGTGTATTTTTTTCTCTGTCTCTCTATGACAGAGAAATATATATGCTCATTATTGATGTTCAAACTGATGCTCAAATTTCCAAGCACCACCTGAACGCCTCATCAGTCTTTAACTAATCACTGCACCAACTGCCGTCATTCCGCTTTGCTCTCTGCTGTGGTAAGTACAATACACTCAGTACAGCACTGTTTTAATTTTATGATGGTAAAAATACATGTTTGACATTTAAACTCACATATCAAGTCTTTTTAAAGTTCAACAGAGTTCAAAGAATAAAGAAAGCAAAAAAAGAACCTTTGCTACCATTTATATAGGTTTATGACTTTTGCTGTTAGCAGCAGTGCTAACGCTAGCTTCAATGCTAATGCTAGCTATAGTGCTAACACTAGCCTTAGCAGTTGTTAACTGACAAAAAGAATATTCTTGTGATATTCCTGTGATATTTATTGGCGGTCAGTGAGACAAAAGTAACAAATGAGATTTATTATTGCCATTGTGGCTCAGTTTTAACAGTAAGAGTACTTCATGACTTTTGCTGTTAGTAGCAGGAATGCTAACGCTAGCTTCAATGCTAACGCTAGCTTCAATGCTAATGCTAGCTATAGTGCTAACACTAGCCTTAGCAGTTGTTAACTGACAAAAAGAATATTCCTGTGATATTCCTGTGATATTTATTGGCGGTCAGTGAGACAAAAGTAACAAATGAGATTTATTATTGCCATTGTGCCTCAGTTTTAACAGTAAGAGTACTTCATGACTTTTGCTGTTAGTAGCAGTGCTAATGCTAGCTTCGATGCTAATGCTAGCATCAATGCTAACGCTAGCTATAGTGCCAACACTAGCCTTAGCAGTTTTTAACTGACAAAAAGAATATTCCTGTGATATTCCTGTGATATTTATTGGCGGTCAGTGAGACAAAAGTAACAAATGAGCTTTATTATTGCCATTGTGCCTCAGTTTTAACAGTAAGAGTGCTAGTTCTACCAGCAGTGCTAACACTAACTGAAGTTAGTGTTAGCACTTAGCGATGCTAAGGGTAGTAACAGTCTAACAGTAGCCTTATATAAGTACTTAAATAAATACTTCAGTTAATTAGTTTGAATTATAAAATGGCTGCTGTATCAGCTGGTGTGCTATATTACTCTATAATTACCCTGCTGACTATAAGTTCAGTGTATCATGTCGTGTGGGCTTTGTTTTTTTGTTAGTCTGATAAAACTGTACAGACAACTAACATGTTATTTCTTGTCTTACACTTTCAGGAACTTGACTCACATCTGTGCTTTGCCTGGTAGGTGTGCACATACTGTTAGAGAAGTACACCAAAATTTTAAAAAAATAATCTGACTAATATAAGCTTTAAAGTGATGGGTTCAAACTTTGTGCTAGACCTTTTAAACACATTTTTATAATAAAGACACATAAGTTCAGCTTAACAATTGGGCTAAAATATTTTTTTCGTACATTTTTGCACATTACATGTGATTAGTTAACAATTCACTCAGTCATATTTGTATTTAAAAATATTATTGCTGAATTTAATTAAATATTTATTCTTTTAAAAAGTGCCAAATTGCTCAACTTTTTGCACATGGCAGCCGACAACAGTTTAGCTTGAATATTTGTTTTGTCCTTTTTCAGTAGTCACAATTAGTTCATACAATTACCATGTGATATAATTTTATTAAAAAATTTTTTTTCTTGTTTTTTGTTCACAGTGTGCAGAAGAAGAACAAGGACCAGATCTCCAGTCTTCTATCTCACATCCCAACCCCCCAACCCCTCTATCTTCTGTCCTACTCCACCTGTTGTCTCTGCCTTCTTTCCATCTGTATTTCACCCTGTGGTTTGTGAGAAATTTTGCCAAACCAAGAATCTTATTGCGGTTTGATTTAAAGCCGTGTCTCTCCTGCTCTGTCTGTTCTCTCTGCTAAATTTTCTCTCTACCTGTTTTTCACTCTTTGGCTTGCTGCTGAAAAATGCACAAGCCAATAAAACAATAAAGAGTGCATATTTTGCCTCAACCTGAGAACAAACTGAACAAACAAAGAAAACTCTGCGGTTTGATTTAAAGCCGTGTCTCTCCTGCTCTGTCTGTTCTCTCTGCTAAATTTTCTCTCTACCTGTTTTTCACTCTTGGCTTGCTGCTGAAAAACGCCAAGCCATTAAAGCAATAAAGAGTGCATATTGCCTCTACCTGAGAACAAACTGAACAAATAAAGAAAACTCTAATTCACGGTTTGATTGTGATTTCCCAGCCGTGTTTCTCCTGCTCTGTCTGTTCTCTCTTCTAAATTTTCTCTCTAGCTGTTTTTCACTTTGCGCTTGCTGCTAAGTTGTGCCAAGCCAATAAAGAGAGTGCATATTATTCTCTTGACTGACAAACTGTCAAACAAACAAAGACATCTGTTTCTGAGAAATAAAAACTGAAATATAAAGACAAAGAAAACATCTCCTGCTCTGTGCCACTCTTATTTTATAAACATATTTTCTAAAGACTAAGAGAAACACTTGTGTAAAAATGCCAAGGAAGCAGAAAAAGTCACAAGCTGCAAAACAACGCTGGAAGAAGTTCCATGAGTTTTATGAAGTACCAACATGTGAACAAGCTGAGTGTGATTTTCCTCAGAGCTCTGCAGAAGACTTTGTGTCTGCAAAGACCAATGCTGATGGTGTCAAACAGGCAGGTCAACATGTTCCTGCACATGTACAACAGGTATCCTATGCAGATGCTGTAAAGATTGGATTGCAGCATGAATTTAATGATCATCAGGTAAACCATAGAGACCAACCTGAGGTGTCAAGTGCCCCACAGGTGGGTTATGCTGATATTGTAAAAAGAGGCCGTCACAGTGATGTGGCAGGACCATCTCATGCAGAAAGAGTGAACTTTGAAAACCAGCCCTCTGTTACACATATCTGTGCATCTCACAGCCAGGCTCATCCCAAATATGGAGACTCCAGAAACAAGCAGTGCACATGTAACTCACTCACATTTCTTGCTTTCCTTCATGAGAATGATAACATGACTACAGCTGACCTTAATCTGGTCTTGGATAAAGGTGATGTGATGTACAAAGAGGCCAAGAAAAGATTTCCTAAAAATATTCATTTGGCAACCGATGAGCTGCCAGACAAAGTTGATGCTCGCTGGTCTATGTATGATGTCGACATGACACAGCCTTCCCGGTATGGGACATTTGAAGAACCTCCAGAGGAGGCAGTAGATACCTTTCTCAGCTTAGAAGCAGGACTGAGCTGCCTGTTGTCAGATGTGCAGTATGCCTTATTGATTATGAGTGGATTGTGTATCGCAGTGTTCCGATCCACATCAGGCAAATATGGTTTCTTTGATCCACACTCCAGAACACCCAGTGGTCTTCCTCTACTACTACAGTCACGTAATCGTGGTACAGCAGTGATGCTGAAATTCACTCTCCTCAGTGACATGATTAAGAGGATCCAAGATTCTTATGAAATGATGGAGATATCACCCTCTTGTAACTATGAACTGAAGCCTGTGCAGTTCTACAGTATGAGCACAGTGAACCTGAGTGATACTATCACAGACACAGTCTGCAGACCAACAGCTGCCACTGCTGTGGCATCTACTCACTCTGATACAACTGTTGATGAAGCAAACTCCTCTACTCCAAGGAGAAACACAACGACTGATCTGACTGAGAACATCTTTTGTCAAATGTCCATTTGTACGCCACCGGTGAAACAAAAAGAAGTCCACGTGACTCAGTTCACATCATATGAAGATCAGAATGAACCTCCTAATATACCAACTGAAGAACTATGCAGTGAATTAAGTTTCCTTCCATCAAGGGATGCTTTTTTATGTCAATCAAATGCTGCAATAACAAATGTTGCTTCCTGTGATCTTTCTGATATAGTTTTACAAAAACTGAAAAAAGTTAATAAACAACAAAGGCAAAAAATGAGAAGAAGATTAATGGCATCAGAGAAACCCAGAAATCAGAGAAAAGAAAACCAAAAAAGGAAAGAACGACAAAAGTATGCTTCAAACAAAGAGTACAAAGAAAAGAAAAAGTCTTGCACAAGCGAGGCATATAAAAACAATCCTGAAGTCAGACAGAAAAAACAACAGTATATTAGAAGACGTTACTGTGAAAATGATGAATTCAGACAGAAACAACAGCAATATATTAGAAGACGTTACTGTGAAAATGATGAATTCAGAAAGAAACAAAAACAATATGTTAAAAAACGTTTTTCTGAGAATGCTACAGTTAGAAAGAAACAACAACAATATATTAAAAGACGCTACTGTGAGAACGATGAATTCAGAAAGAAACAACAACAATATATTAAAAGACGCTACTGTGAGAACGATGAATTCAGAAAGAAACAACAACAATATATTAAAAGACGCTACTGTGACAATGCTGAATTTAGACAAAAACAAAAAAACTATATAACTAAAAGGTATCAAGAAAACCCTGAATTCAGAGAGAGACAGAGATCTCGAGTGACTCAGCGTTATGCACGTGACAATGCATTCAGAGTAAGACACAGACAACTAATGAAACAACTAATGCGAGACAGGTATCAAAGTAATCTTGCCTTCAGGATTATGCACAACATGAGATGTGCAATGAAAATAAAAAGGAAATACAGATGGGTGAACAGACAAACCCAAGAGAGTGACAACAGTGTGATCAACGAGGCCATATCTGTGTTCAAATCACAAATCAAAGCTGGACCATCATACCCATGTACTGTATGCTTCAAGGCTTCATTTCCAAACCAAGTGCGACCCTGCACAAGGTCAAAGTATGTCAAAAACCCACATGTAGTTGCAACATGTTTGACAGGAAAGTTTGTTCATGTTTGTGATGAAAACTGCAGAAATGAGCAGTGCAAAGTGCCTGATGAGAGAAAGAGAGAGTGGATATGTCACACCTGCCACGATCATCTTAAAAATGGATCCATGCCAGCACTTGCTGTTGCCAATAAGTTGGATCTTGCTGATATTCCAGCTGAACTTTCTGATCTCAACATACTGGAGAGACATCTCATAGCCAAGTGCATACCATTTGCCAAGATCATTCCTCTTCCCAAAGGCAGACAAAGAGCAATTAGAGGAAATGTGGTCTGTGTCCCATCAGAGGTACAGGAAACTGTTGAAACACTACCTCGATTGAGAATTAATTCTCAGGTCTTGAGAGTAAAATTGAAGAGACGCTTGTCTTACAAAGGTCATCAGCTGTTTCAGACTGTAAGCTGGTCTAAACTTGTGCAAGCACTGCATAAACTCAAGCAGATTCATCCACAGTATAAGGATGTGAGCATCAGAGATGATGCTGAGCTGTGTGATCCAACTCTTCCTGATGAAGATGATGAGGATGATGATGAAAACATGAATGAGGACGATTATGATGAGGCTGATTTAATGGAAATTGACAGCTGTGAGAAAAATGCACTGAGTGAAGCACAAAATATAAATGAACAGGACATTGACATGTTACCCTGTGATGGTGAACAATCGCATGAACAGATGAGAGATGATTCAGAGCAAGCAGATGGACTGACTAATGGTGGTTTTGCACTCGAGTCCTGTTTGCAGCCCCCTGATGTGGCTGAGGAGATATTATGTTTCAGTGAAGGAATCTACTCTGTTGCTCCTGCAGAGAGAAACAATCCAATAAGTTTTTTCAAAACACCTAAACTGGAGGCCATGGCCTTCCCTGTGCAGTTTCCTACAGGCCAAAACACACTTGATGAAAGAAGGCTGATCAAAGTATCCCCCAGTGGGTATTTCAAATCAAGACTTTTCTGCATTGATGATCGTTTTGCCAAAGACACAAACTATTTATTCTTTGCACAGTTTGTGACTGAAATACACTTGGCTACATCCAGCATGACAGTACAGTTAAGGAAGGCAAAGCCTCTGACCAGAGATGGTAGAAAAATAACCTCAGGCATGTTACAAGATAAACATGAGGTGGAGAAACTGGTGCGAAATAAAGATGCAGTGAGATTCATGCAGCCTCTGAGAGGAACCCCAGCCTATTGGGAGAAAACAACAAGAGATCTTTTTGCCATGATCAGACAGTTGGGAACTCCCACGTTCTTTTGCACATTTTCAGCTGCTGAAATGCGCTGGCCTGAAGTGATCGAGGCAATAACAAGGCAGCAAGGTGAACAAGTGAATTTTGAAGGACTCGACTGGTCAGCAAAGTGTGACATCCTGAGAAGCAATCCTGTCACAACAATGCGCATGTTTGACAAGAGAGTTGAAGCATTATTCAGAGATTTACTCTTATCTCCCGCAGAGCCACTTGGCAAAGTCATTGACTACTTTTACAGAGTTGAGTTTCAGCACAGAGGAAGCCCACACATACACTGCCTCCTGTGGGTAGAAGGTGCTCCTGTGTTTGAGGAGGATGATGAGCAAACTGTTCTTGATTTTATAAACAAATACATCACAGCTCAGCTGCCTGATCCACATAAACAACCTGAACTGTACAAAAAAGTAACAGAAGTGCAAAAACACAGTAAGAACCACACAAAGACGTGCTTTAGGAGTTTAAGCTCCGGGTGCCGTTTTGGTTTTCCCAAACCACCCTGCAATGAGACAATGATCACAAGACCCAGTGAGGATGATGCACTGGAAGTAGAAACGGCAAAGAACAAGCTCAGACCACTGAACCAGCTGCTGAATGAACCTGAAACTGCTTCCATGAGTTTAGAGCAGCTCTTGGAAAGATGCAAGTTGACACATGCAGAATATCAGAGATACCTGAATAAAATGAACATGAGGAGTACGATCATACTAAAGCGTGATCCAAAAGACTCTTGGATAAACGGCTATAATCCACATCTGCTTGAAGCCTGGAACAGTAATATCGACATAAGCTTTGTTTTAGATGCTTTTGGTGCTGCAAATTATTTAATGAAATATATATCAAAAAAAGAGGGCGGGCTATCTGAGTACCTGAAAACTGTCATTGAGAACTCCCATAAGGACAGTGTAAATGAGTGCGATGAAATGAGAGCCGTCATGCAGGCATATTCAAAGAAGCGAGAGATCAGTGCACAGGAGTGTGTTGCTCGTGCATGTGGTCTTCACATGAAGCAATGCTCACGTGCTGTAATATTCATTCCAACTGATGATAATCCTGTGAAAATGAGTCGTCCCCTGTCAGTTCTGGACAACACAACACCTGAGTCTTCCAATGTTTGGATGACATCTTTGAATGACAAATACAAAGCCAGACCTGAAACACCAGAGTATGAGGAGATGTGCATGGCAGACTTTGCTGCTACTTGCAGGATTGTCTATGGCCAACAGAAAAAAGGTAAAGATGTTTTGCCCCTTCTCAATGAGATGGGGTTTGTGCAAAGGCGCAAAAACAATAAGCCTGCTATCATCAGATTTCACCGCTGCTCACAAGAAAAACATCCAGAGCAATATTACGGAAGACTGCTTAAACTGTACCTTCCTCATCGTTCAGACCACGAACTGAAAACACCATCGTTGCCATCCTATCAGGCTTTCTATGGTGCTGGCTGTGTACAGCTACCAGGTACTGACCGTCTTGAGTACGTGCAACACATTGTCAAAAGAAACAGAGAAAAATATGAGAAAAACAGTGAGGAGATCGAGAGCGCTGTTGAGGAATATGAGCAGAACAGAGGTGTGACTGACGAATGGTGTAATCTGGCACCTGAATCAGATCTCGTAAGGTTGCCACTTGTCGAACAAGAAAGAGAGCGAGACAATGAAAATGAACAGGAAGATGTGCCCGACTACAGCCGTCAGGCTGATGCTTCAACAGAAGTCAGAGCCATCAGGGAACCCCCTGCTATTGATCCCACATTGTTACGTCAGATGTTTCAGAATCTGAACAAGAAGCAAGCCTGCATATTTTATGCAGTTAGAGACTGGTGCATTAAAAGAGTCTGTGCTCTAAATCCAGAGCAGTTTTTCTTTTATATTAATGGTGGTGCTGGAACAGGAAAATCACATCTTATCAAATGCATCTACTCAGAAGCATCTAAGATACTGAGCAAAGTGCCCAGATATGCAGACGACGTTGACATATCAAAACCCACTGTCCTGTTAACTGCTTTCACTGGGACTGCAGCTTTTAACATTTCTGGAACAACACTGCATTCTCTTCTCAAGCTGCCTAGAAGCTTAAAACCTCCCATTCAGGGACTTGGCAATCAGCTGGATGAAGTCAGATCAGAACTTTTGAATGCTGAAATAATCGTCATTGACGAAGTGTCTATGGTGTCAAGACATCTCTTTGCATATGTAGATGCAAGACTCAAACAGATCAAAGGGACTCGGAGACCCTTTGGAGGCATGTCAGTCATTGCTGTCGGAGACTTCTATCAGCTACCCCCAGTGCGACAGTCTAAACCTCTCTGTGTGCACGACCCGTCCGAGATCGACCTGTGGCGGGAGCATTTTCAGATGATCACTCTGACTGAGATTATGCGTCAGAAAGATGATGTTGTCTTTGCTGAGATGCTGAACAGAATTCGTGTAAAAGGAAAGTTGGATGAGCTTTGCGAAGCAGATAGAGATTTGTTGTTACAGGCCATAACTGAACCAGCCCATTGTCCGACTGATGCATTGCACATTTTTGCAACTAATAAAGAAGTGGATGCACACAACTCTTCAACACTGGCTCTGCTCCACACTCATATCATTGACATCCATGCAGATGATTATAGAAAAGATCCTAGAACTGGCAGAATGGCACTTCAAGACAGACCATTGAAAGGAGGTAAAAACGAGTTACCAGACACACTGAAAGTTGCAGAAGGAGCTCGTGTCATGCTCACCAGAAACATTGACATACAAAATGGTTTGGTTAATGGAGCTTTTGGAAAACTACTTAGAGTAGTTCACTCTGAAAACGACCAACACATCATCAAACTTGGACTTAAAATGGATAATGAGACATCTGGAAAGAATAACCGCACACCAGCAGACGACATGGTGTACATTGAGAGAGCAGAGGAGAATCTGAAGCAGAAAGGAGTGGTACGAAGACAGTTCCCAGTGAAGCTGGCCTTTGCATGTACAATACATAAGGTACAGGGTATGACAACTACATCAGCTGTTGTCTCTCTTAAGAGCATTTTTGAGCCCGGCATGGCCTACGTAGCTGTCAGTAGAGTGACGTCTCTCAGTGGACTGTATCTTCTTGATATGGAGGAGAAAAAAATATTCACCAACCCAGAAATCACTGCAGCACTTGAGAACATGAGACAAGCCAACCTTGATGACATGATGCCTCTTCTACACGTGAGACAAACCCTCAGCAGGTCAGAGGTTTTCACCATTGTTCATCATAATACAGAGGGACTGCCAGCTCACATTAATGACATCAAAAGTCACCATGAATTGTGTCTAGCAGATGTTTTGTGCCTAACAGAAACACACCTGCGGGGCTCTTTTGTCGCAGAGAGTCTCCACTTGGAAAATTACAATTTGTTCAAACGCAACAGACACCTGTCCTACACAAACTTTCCCCAAATGGCAAACAGAAGTGGTGGTGGAGTTGCTGTTTATGTGAAAAGTGACATTCAAGTGCATGAAAAACAGTACATCCATAATGTAACTGACCTTGAATTTCTGGCTTTAAAGGTTGAAGCACCAGTCAGTGCTCTGATTGCAGTTGTATACAGACCTCCAGACTACACTCTGAGGCAATTCCTGAAAAACCTGGTAAGCCTATTAGACTCATTGGAGATCATGGACTGTCATCCCATCATAGTTTGTGGTGATTTTAATGAGAATGTTTTATCCAGTGCAAACAAACCAATCATGGAGTTGTTTGAGTCTAGGGGATACGCACAGGTCATCACTGCCCCTACCACAGAGAAGAACACACTGCTTGACCTAATTTTCATTTCTCAGCCAGATCGATGTCTCCATTCTGGAGTCTTGAAGACCTACCATAGTTACCATGACCCAGTATACTGTGTATTGTCCTGTGATGATTCATGATCTAGATCTTTGAATACAGTAAGTAATTTCTATATTTTTGAATGACTTAAGAAAGTAGAGCGATATTTAAAAGTTGACGCTCTGCATTGCAGTATAATGGTTGAATTGTTTACATAAAATACAATTACATGAATTAAGTAATGATCAGTAAAAGATGACAATTTTATTTATCACAGAAAATCTAAAATTCACTAACAGTAACCTATAAATGTCAGAAAAATCAAATATAGCAGTTTAAAATGAATAGTGTAGGCATATCCTCTCTGCAGCCAGGCTTCAACATCCTGCCAGGCTGCCCCAGTCTCACCGTGGCTGGGAGGGAGGGAGGGTGGACCAGAGGATTGCCTACACAACACATAAATGTTCAACAGCTTCTTCATTGTTTCTGAGAGAACAATAATGACTAAAGGTTGCTTTTTAAAAAAACAAACACAAACAAACAAACAAACCTAATTACAGCAATAATGACAGTTAAGCCACTTTATGTGTGCCTCTATTTTGAAATACTATTTACAAAAATGTTATTATTTTGGTTTGTTATAAACTTTAAACTTTTTCAAAAGTATACGATTATATTTTTGGACAAATATTTCGATGAAACATACATTTTTATGAGCTTTTATCATGTTTCGGCCAGTGCAATCATCAGGGTGGGTCTGGGTTGATAACTGCACATTTCTGGCCAGAAATGTTTCAGCAGTGTTACATAAGTAGTACATATGTAACACTTGCTTTCTGTTACCAGCTGATACCCTACATTTGTATAGACATTGGATGGTGTGAGGTTGGGGAGTTGAGGGGGGGGTTTACGGTGGGAGCTGAGGGGGGGGGGGGGGGTGTTAGGTTTCCCTTTTTCTTTTTTAAGAGAGACACAGTCCTCCTGTGTCTTCTCCAAGCTTCACATGTAAGATCCAACAGTGTGAAGCACATAGCAGCTAGAAACTGTAATGCCACAGATCAGAGAGGCTTCATCATCACCATCTTCATCGCCGTACGATCAGAGCGTGAGACTTCACATCTGGAGCACAGGAGACATTCTGTGATAAGTCCTCCTTCTAGCTTGTCCCACAAGCAGTCGGTGAGATTTACTCACAACAAAAAGGGTTAATGACATTATTTCCATGAAAACATGTATTCATTCTTTGTAAAGTGTTTAAATTGTGTTTTCACTTGACCTTAGGAGTGTTAGAGTGTATTGTAATGTCTGTACTCAGGTGTTTCCCTCTGTGATCCATCCCCATCAGAGCTGAGACACTCAGGACTGAACAGACTGCACAGTTTCTGTGACCGAGCCTCCAAAACACCTTCTTTGAAACCACTCATGATAGAAGGGCTTCATATTTGCAGCAGCACTACTACAGGTATTCAGTTTATTACAGGATGTGTTTGTTTCTTAGGACCAGCTCTGAGTGCACACTACCTAACATATACACCTTTCTGTTCATTACAAACCAACTACTCTGGATCATATGGCCAGTTGGCAGGAATGTTGCTGCAGGAAAACATCCCTGGAGATCACCATCATTGTCAGACTGACTGTGCCTCCTCTGTGCAGTGTCAAGATCCTCTCTAAATGAGTGTGTAAGTTAACATTTTCATTATTTTATTCCCTTTGACAAGACAAGTATCACTGATATTTACATTTACAACTACATATGTTCCCGTTTTCTGCTCTTCTTTTAAAGTCCTCAGCTATCCTGCTTCTGTGCTGCTTGCCACACATCAAACACTGGCCGGATGACAGGGAGGATCCACTCTGAAGTCACTGGACGTGATGAGGATCATATGGGACTTCATAGTTTCACAGAAACATTGTGCTCTGTGATTACAGGTTTTAAATGGACATAATGACTGCCTCTCTCTGATCAACAGGCTAAAGGATTGTTTTCATTGTTAGTGCTCTGTACAATGTATGCTTATTTAATATTTCATCACAGAGCAAACCTTTATTTATTTAACATTTTTTTATTTTGTTTTAATGTTGAATTAACTGTAGGGATTTTTTTAAGTGGGCACTTGGGATGTCATATGACCAGAAATGTGGTAACTGGAATTCAACGTTATGGAAGAAAAAATCTGCTGAGAACGAAACACACACAAAACCCCCCAAGAAAATTCAAATTCATTCCATGTAATCCAATCTAAAACATTTTAAACTGCTGAACAGCAACACAAACAGCGTTAAAAAACAGTGTTAACAGAATGATTATGATGATTTTGTACCAAAGTTTCAGGTCACATGGCACACCTAGTGTGTAGTGTGGGGTATCAGCTGGTAAGTATAGGTTTTTTCATATTTGTGTCCTTAGAGTTTAGATAGATAAAGCCTTGTGTATAATAATTAGTCATAACCACAACTCAAAGTCAGGGACTAACTAAATTTGGGACTTTGTGTCTGAGCCCAGGTTAAAACAATGTGTAAAAAAGCCTTTAGTGGCATGGCTGAACAATGCTGTATTGATACTTATTTATCCATGTTCACAAAAAGGACTAATGTGTTTATTTGATTATTTGCATGTGTTAAACTGTGTCACCACCTTAGGCTTTCATTTGAGTTTACTCACAAATCTCTATACAGTTCTCTTTTACCACTGTGTGGACTCTGTTTACATTAAAACATAAAAAAGAATGAGTAATAAAAAGATGTGTAGACAGATCAGAAGATTAAGTAGACCGATAGAAACAGCTGTTCAGCCATGTTCTAAGAAACCAACACAATTTAAAGGTTCAGGATTGTGGTTTTAAAAGTTGAATTTTCATGTATTTCATATGTTGCTCATTATTTTTTATTTAGTTATTTAATTTAGTTATTTTTCTTTATTCTACCAGTCCTTTTCAGAAAGAAGCTGTAAAATATGACTTAAGATTTTTATGTTATTTTCTATGACATACAAAACAAATTGATGTATGTAATACTATTAAACATGATATACACATGTGTATATGTCTGAAAAACATCATGCTGTATATTAAAGTTTGTATTTTCTGCAGAATGTTTGTTCATCTTTTAAGTTCATTTCAATTAGAAGAATATGAACTTTTAATATTCATTCAGAGGTTTTCTGACTCTAAATTTTCTTTTGTCATTACTCATCTTTTTATTATTTACATTTTAAACATGCTTAGCTTTTTCCAACTTCTTCTGTGTGAACATCAGCTTTCAAAAGTTCTGCACTTTTATTTTCAGGTTAAAAATTCTGTATTTTCCAGCTCATTCAGATTTTTAACTTAACATTCAGCAATTAATTCATTTCAGTGCATACATTCAGATTCAAGCATTCACACTGCAGTTTCTTCAGAAAATGCACTTTCTAGTTATTATTATTATCTATTCCGTACGTTTTTTGAAAGCCTACTCCTTCAAAACCGTTCAACTTAGAAAAACCATTCAAACACCGTTAGATTCCTATTCTTTTGGACAACACTGCTTCTATTTTTCATATTTTTAACATTTATATTTTTAATTTTATTCAACTTTATTCAACAAAAATTTATAATGTATTTCAATGGGGAGACCCTTCAAATCCTCATTCAACTTACTCATTTTTAAACTCTTACTACTTCCACATACATTGACATAGAGCCACCATTCAAACTTTAAAACGAAGACAAGACATTCAACTATTCAACTTGTATTTATCTTTTCAATATCTATTATACTTTTTCTTCAGTTCCAGTTTAAGTTTCATGATGTTTTTTCACCCGTTTCAGAGTTTATAATGGGTGTGTATGGGACGGAATGTTGGGGCTAGAGTGAGGCAGCTCAACTGCTAGAGTGAGAGGAGCAAAAAAATTAATCTTAAAATCTTTTTTAAAACTGCTGCTGTGTCCACAGCGTTTGCTCTACAGGTATGATTTTACCCTCAAAACGTAGCCATGGCTGTCCTCTTTCATCCAATGTGTTTACTATTGTCCTAGGTGTTATGGTTCTTTCATAAATGTCACCAATGCACAGCCTCCTCCCTCCAACTCTTCCATAGACTCTAATGTTAAAATGGCTCAGAAGGTTCGTTTGAAAATCAGAAGAGCATGGTGTCTTTCCACTGTCACCACGTCCATATAATAAACTCCACAGGCATGAAAACTGAGAATTCAGTAGACTAGAAGCTGCTGTCGCTCACGGTGAAAGAATTTTGTCAATACGACTTTTACTTTTCATTTGGGAACGATTTGTTTCGGCCTGACTTTTCTGTTCATTTTAAGCAGCAAAAGTGAGGCGCATGTCTGTGTACGTGTGTATGGAGCCATTGGGTGCGGTCACTATAGCAACCAGGCTCACACCTGCCTGCTTAACGAGCTCTGCCTGCCACTGTGCCAAGATTCATCTTAAGCACTTCTCTTTCAACTGCTGCTGTGTCCACAGTGTTACAGCCATCATTTTACCCTCAAATTGTCGCCATTATTGTTCTCTTTCCAACACCGTATCTTTCAAAGCTCAGGCATTTAAACTTTTTAAACTGTGTGGATCAAAGTGGAGGGATCACATTTGAGTCATTCAGTGATTCAAAGAATATGACCTTTTAATATTCTTTCAGATGTTTTCTGACTCTAAATGTTCTTTTCTCATTTCTTAGGGTTTTCTAATTTACATTTAAAACATTTTCAGTTTTTTTCCAACTCCTTCTGTGTAACCTTCAGCTTTTAGCAGTTCAGCACCTTTGTTTTCAGGTTAAATTCGTTTTTTTTTTTTGTTGTTTTTTTAATCTCATTCAATATTTTTAACTCAAAATTCAGCAATTAATTCATTTCAGTGCATACATTCAGATTCAAGCATTCACACTGCAGTTTCTTCAGAAAATGCACTTTCTAGTTATTATATTTTATCTATTCCGTACGTTTTTTGTAAGCCTACTCCTTCAAAACCGTTCAACTTAGAAAAACCATTCAAACACCGTTAGATTCCTATTCTTTTGGACAACACTGCTTCTATTTTTCATATTTTTAACATTTATATTTTTAATTTTATTCAACTTTATTCAACAAAAATTTATAATGTATTTCAATGGGGAGACCCTTCAAATCCTCATTCAACTTACTCATTTTTAAACTCTTACTACTTCCACATACATTGACATAGAGCCACCATTCAAACTTTAAAACGAAGACAAGACATTCAACTATTCAACTTGTATTTATCTTTTCAATATCTATTATACTTTTTCTTCAGTTCCAGTTTAAGTTTCATGATGTTTTTTCACCCGTTTCAGAGTTTATAATGGGTGTGTATGGGACGGAATGTTGGGGCTAGAGTGAGGCAGCTCAACTGCTAGAGTGAGAGGAGCAAAAAAATTAATCTTAAAATCTTTTTTAAAACTGCTGCTGTGTCCACAGCGTTTGCTCTACAGCCACCATTTTACCCTCAAAACGTAGCCATCGCTGTCCTCTTTCATCCAATGTGTTTACTATTGTCCTAGGTGTTATGGTTCTTTCATAAATGTCACCAATGCACAGCCTCCTCCCTCCAACTCTTCCATAGACTCTAATGTTAAAATGGCTCAGAAGGTTCGTTTGAAAATCAGAAGAGCATGGTGTCTTTCCACTGTCACCACGTCCATATAATAAACTCCACAGACATGAAAACTGAGAATTTGGTAGACTAGACATTGCTGTCGCTCACAGTGAAAGAATTTTGTCAATACGACTTTTACTTTTCATTTGGGAACGATTTGTTTGGGCCTGACTTTTCTGTTCATTTTAAGCAGCAAAAGTGAGGTGCATGTCTGTGTACGTGTGTATGGAGCCCTTGGGTGCAGTCACTATAGCAACCAGGCTCACACCTGCCTGCTTAACGAGCTCTCTCTCTCATTCTGCCAAGATTCATCTTAAACACTTCTCTTTCAACTGCTGCTGTGTCCACAGTGTTACAGCCATCATTTTACCCTCAAAACGTCGCCATCGTTGTTCTCTTTCCAACATCTTGTCTTTCAAAGCTCAGAGATGTAAACTTTTTAAACTGTGTGGATCCAAGTGGAGGGATCACATTTTAGTCATTCAGTGATTCAAAGAATATGACCTTTTAATATTCTTTCAGATGTTTTCTGACTCTAAATGTTCTTTTCTCATTTCTTAGGTTTTTCTAATTTACAATTAAAACATTTTCAGCTTTTTTCCAACTTCTTCTTCTGTGTAACCTTCAGCTTTTAGCAGTTCAGCACTTTTGTTTTCAGGTTAAATTTGGTTTTTTTTTTTGGTTTTTTTTATCTCATTAAAAAAGTTTTAACTCAAAATTCAGCAATTAATTCATTTCAGTGCATACATTCAGATTCAAGCATTCACACTGCAGTTTCTTCAGAAAATGCACTTTCTAGTTATTAGTGTGAATGCTTGAAAAGCATTCACAGTATTGTTATTCGAATCTTTATTAGTGTGAATGCTTGAAAAGCATTCACAGTATTGTTATTCGAATCTTTATTATTATTATTATTAGTGTGAATGCTTGAAAAGCATTCACAGTATTGTTCTTCTAATCTTTATTATTATATTTTATTATTATTATCTATTCCGTACGTTTTTTGAAAGCCAACTCCTTCAAAACTGTTCAACTTAGAAAAACCATTCAAACACCGTTAGATTCCTATTCTTTTGGACAACATTGCTTCTATTTTTCTCATTTTTAACATTTATATTTTTAATTTTATTCAACTTTTTTCAACAAAAATTTATAATGTATTTCAATGGGGAGACCCTTCAAATTCTCATTCAACTTCATCCTCTTTAAACTGTATCTACTTCCACATACATTGACATAGAGCCACCATTCAAACTTTAAAACGAAGACAAGACATTCAACTATTCAACTTGTATTTATCTTTTCAATATCTATTATACTTTTTCTTCAGTTCCAGTTTAAGTTTCATGATGTTTTTTCACCCGTTTCAGAGTTTATAATGGGTGTGTATGGGACGGAATGTTGGGGCTAGAGTGAGACAGCTCAACTGCTAGAGTGAGAGGAGCAAAAAAATTAATCTTAAAATATTTTTTAAAACTGCTGCTGTGTCCGCAGCGTTTGCTCTACAGGTATGATTTTACCCTCAAAACGTAGCCATCGCTGTCCTCTTTCATCCAATGTGTTTACTATTGTACTAGGTGTTATGGTTCTTTCATAAATGTCACCAATGCACAGCCTCCTCCCTCCAACTCTTCCATAGACTCTAATGTTAAAATTGCTCAGAAGGTTCGTTTGAAAATCAGAAGAGCATGGTGTCTTTACACTGTCACCACGTCCATATAATAAACGCCACAGGCATGAAAACTGAGAATTTGGTAGACTGGACATTGCTGCCGCTCACGGTGAAAGAATTTTGTCAATACGACCTATACTTTTCATTTGGGAGCGATTTGTTTAGGGCTGACGTTTCTGTTCATTTTAAGCAGCAAAAGTGAGGCGCATGTCTGTGTACGTGTGTATGGAGCCATTGGGTGCGGTCACTATAGCAACCAGGCTCACACCTGCCTGCTTAACGAGCTCTCTCTCTCACTCTGCCAAGATTCATCTTAAGCACTTCTCTTTCAACTGTTGCTGTGTCCACAGTGTTACAGCCATCATTTTACCCTCAAATTGTCGCCATCGTTGTTCTTTTTCCAACATCTTGTCTTTCAAAGCTCAGAGATGTAAACTTTTTAAACTGTGTGGGTCCAAGTGGAGGGATCACATTTTAGTCATTCAGTGATTCAAAGAATATGACCTTTTAATATTCTTTCAGATGTTTTCTGACTCTAAATGTTCTTTTCTCATTTCTTAGGGTTTTCTAATTTACAATTAAAACATTTTCAGCTTTTTTTTCCAACTTCTTCTTCTGTGTAACCTTCAGCTTTTAGCAGTTCAGCACTTTTGGTTTCACGTTAAATTCGGGATTTTTTTTTTTCTCGTTCAAAATTTTTAACTCAAAATTCAGCAATTAATTCATTTCAGTGCATACATTCAGATTCAAGCATTCACACTGCAGTTTCTTCAGAAAATGCACTTTCTAGTTATATTTTATTAGTGTGAATGCTTGAAAAGCATTCACAGTATTGTTCTTCTAATCTTTATTATTATATTTTATTATTATTATCTATTCCGTACGTTTTTTGAAAGCCTACTCCTTCAAAACCGTTCAACTTAGAAAAACCATTCAAACACCGTTAGATTCCTATTCTTTTGGACAACACTGCTTCTATTTTTCATATTTTTAACATTTATATTTTTAATTTTATTCAACTTTATTCAACAAAAATTTATAATGTATTTCAATGGGGAGACCCTTCAAATCCTCATTCAACTTACTCATTTTTAAACTCTTACTACTTCCACATACATTGACATAGAGCCACCATTCAAACTTTAAAACGAAGACAAGACATTCAACTATTCAACTTGTATTTATCTTTTCAATATCTATTATACTTTTTCTTCAGTTCCAGTTTAAGTTTCATGATGTTTTTTCACCCGTTTCAGAGTTTATAATGGGTGTGTATGGGACGGAATGTTGGGGCTAGAGTGAGAGAGCTCAACTGCTAGAGTGAGAGGAGCAAAAAAATTAATCTTAAAATATTTTTTAAAACTGCTGCTGTGTCCACAGCGTTTGCTCTACAGCCACCATTTTACCCTCAAAACGTAGCCATCGCTGTCCTCTTTCATCCAATGTGTTTACTATTGTCCTAGGTGTTATGGTTCTTTCATAAATGTCACCAATGCACAGCCTCCTCCCTCCAACTCTTCCATAGACTCTAATGTTAAAATGGCTCAGAAGGTTCTTTTGAAAATCAGAAGAGCATGGTGTCTTTCCACTGTCACCACGTCCATACAATAAACTCCACAGGCATGAAAACTGAGAATTCAGTAGACTAGACATTGCTGTCGCTCACGGTGAAAGAATTTTGTCAATACGACTTGTACTTTTCATATGGGAACGATTTGTTTCGGCCTGACTTTTCTGTTCATTTTAAGCAGCAAAAGTGAGGCGCATGTCTGTGTACGTGTGTATGGAGCCCTTGGGTGCGGTCACTATAGCAACCAGGCTCACACCTGCCTGCTTAACGAGCTCTCTCTCTCTCTCTGCCAAGATTCATCTTAAACACTTCTCTTTCAACTGCTGCTGTGTCCACAGTGTTAAAGCCATCATTTTACCCTCAAAACGTCGCCATCGTTGTTCTTTTTCCAACATCTTGTCTTTCAAAGCTCAGAGATGTAAACTTTTTAAACTGTGTGGGTCCAAGTGGAGGGATCACATTTTAGTCATTCAGTGATTCAAAGAATATGACCTTTTAATATTCATTCAGATGTTTTCTGACTCTAAATGTTCTTTTCTCATTTCTTAGGGTTTTCTAATTTACATTTAAAACATTTTCAGTTTTTTTCCAACTCCTTCTTCTGTGTAACCTTCAGCTTTTAGCAGTTCAGCACCTTTGTTTTCAGGTTAAATTCGTGTTTTTTTTTTGTTTTTTTTTTAATCTCATTCAATATTTTTAACTCAAAATTCAGCAATTAATTCATTTCAGTGCATACATTCAGATTCAAGCATTCACACTGCAGTTTCTTCAGAAAATGCACTTTCTAGTTATTAGTGTGAATGCTTGAAAAGCATTCACAGTATTGTTATTCGAATCTTTATTCTATTTTATTATTATCTATTCCGTACGTTTTTTGTAATCTATCTCCTTCAAAACCGTTCAACTTAGAAAAACCATTCAAACACCATTAGATTCCTATTCTTTTGGACATGACTGCTTCTACTTTTCTCATTTTTAACATTTATATTTTTAATTTTATTCAACTTTATTCAACAAAAATTTCCCATGTATTTCAATGGGGAGACCCTTCAAATTCTCATTCAAGTTACTCATTTTTAAACTCCTACTACTTCCACATACGTTGACATAGAGCCACCATTCAAACTTTAAAACGAAGACAAGACATTCAACTATTCAACTTGTATTTATCTTTTCAATATCTATTATACTTTTTCTTCAGTTCCAGTTTAAGTTTCATGATGTTTTTTCACCCGTTTCAGAGTTTATAATGGGTGTGTATGGGACGGAATGTTGGGGCTAGAGTGAGGCAGCTCAACTGCTAGAGTGAGAGGAGCAAAAAAATTAATCTTAAAATCTTTTTTAAAACTGCTGCTGTGTCCGCAGCGTTTGCTCTACAGGTATGATTTTACCCTCAAAACGTAGCCATCGCTGTCCTCTTTCATCCAATGTGTTTACTATTGTACTAGGTGTTATGGTTCTTTCATAAATGTCACCAATGCACAGCCTCCTCCCTCCAACTGTTCCATAGACTCTAATGTTAAAATGGCTCAGAAGGTTCGTTTGAAAATCAGAAGAGCATGGTGTCTTTCCACTGTCACCACGTCCATATAATAAACTCCACAGACATGAAAACTGAGAATTTGGTAGACTAGACATTGCTGTCGCTCACGGTGAAAGAATTTTGTCAATACGACTTTTACTTTTCATTTGGGAACGATTTGTTTCGGCCTGACTTTTCTGTTCATTTTAAGCAGCAAAAGTGAGGTGCATGTCTGTGTGCGTGTGTATGGAGCCATTGGGTGCGGTCACTATAGCAACCAGGCTCACACCTGCCTGCTTAACGAGCTCTCTCTGCCACTCTGCCAAAATTCATATTAAACACTTCTCTTTCAACTGCTGCTGTGTCCACAGTGTTAAAGCCATCATTTTACCCTCAAAACGTCGCCATCGTTGTTCTTTTTCCAACATCTTGTCTTTCAAAGCTCAGAGATGTAAACTTTTTAAACTGTGTGGGTCCAAGTGGAGGGATCACATTTTAGTCATTCAGTGATTCAAAGAATATGACCTTTTAATATTCTTTCAGATGTTTTCTGACTCTAAATGTTCTTTTCTCATTTCTTAGGTTTTTCTAATTTACAATTAAAACATTTTCAGCTTTTTTCCAACTTCTTCTTCTGTGTAACCTTCAGCTTTTAGCAGTTCAGCACTTTTGTTTTCAGGTTAAATTAGGGTTTTATTTTTTTATCTCATTCAAAATTTTTAACTTAAATTCAGTAATTATTTCATTTCAATGCATACATTCAGATTCAAGCATTCACACTGCAGTTTCTTCAGAAAATGCACTTTCTAGTTATTATTATCTATTCCGTACGTTTTTTGAAAGCCTACTCCTTCAAAACCGTTCAACTTAGAAAAACCATTCAAACACCGTTAGATTCCTATTCTTTTGGAGAACATTGCTTCTATTTTTTCTCATTTTTAACATTTATATTTTTAATTTTATTCAACTTTTTTCAACAAAAATTTATAATGTATTTCAATGGGGAGACCCTTCAAATTCTCATTCAACTTCCTCCTCTTTAAACTGTATCTACTTCCACATACATTGACATAGAGCCACCATTCAAACTTTAAAACGAAGACAAGACATTCAACTATTCAACTTGTATTTATCTTTTCAATATCTATTATACTTTTTCTTCAGCTCCAGTTTAAGTTTCATGATGTTTTTTCACCCGTTTCAGAGTTTATAATGGGTGTGTATGGGACGGAATGTTGGGGCTAGAGTGAGGCAGCTCAACTGCTAGAGTGAGAGGAGCAAAAAAATTAATCTTAAAATCTTTTTTAAAACTGCTGCTGTGTCCGCAGCGTTTGCTCTACAGGTATGATTTTACCCTCAAAACGTAGCCATCGCTGTCCTCTTTCATCCAATGTGTTTACTATTGTCCTAGGTGTTATGGTTCTTTCATAAATGTCACCAATGCACAGCCTCCTCCCTCCAACTCTTCCATAGACTCTAATGTTAAAATGGCTCAGAAGGTTCGTTTGAAAATCAGAAGAGCATGGTGTCTTTCCACTGTCACCACGTCCATATAATAAGCTCCACAGGCATGAAAACTGAGAATTAGGTAGACTAGACATTGCTGTCGCTCACGGTGAAAGAATTTTGTCAATACGACTTTTACTTTTCATTTGGGAGCGATTTGTTTCGGCCTGACTTTTCTGTTCATTTTAAGCAGCAAAAGTGAGGCGCATGTCTGTGTACGTGTGTATGGAGCCATTGGGTGCGGTCACTATAGCAACCAGGCTCACACCTGCCTGCTTAACGAGCTCTGCCTGCCACTGTACCAAGATTCATCTTAAGCACTTCTCTTTCAACTGCTGCTGTGTCCACAGTGTTAAAGCCATCATTTTACCCTCAAATTGTCGCCATTATTGTTCTCTTTCCAACACCGTATCTTTCAAAGCTCAGGCATTTAAACTTTTTAAACTGTGTGGATCAAAGTGGAGGGATCACATTTGAGTCATTCAGTGATTCAAAGAATATGACCTTTTAATATTCATTCAGATGTTTTCTGACTCTAAATGTTCTTTTCTCATTTCTTAGGGTTTTCTAATTTACATTTAAAACATTTTCAGTTTTTTTCCAACTCCTTCTTCTGTGTAACCTTCAGCTTTTAGCAGTTCAGCACCTTTGTTTTCAGGTTAAATTCGGGATTTTTTTTTGTTTTTTTTTTTATCTCATTCAATATTTTTAACTCAAAATTCAGCAATTAATTCATTTCAGTGCATACATTCAGATTCAAGCATTCACACTGCAGTTTCTTCAGAAAATGCACTTTCTAGTTATATTTTATTCTGTATTCCGTACGTTTTTTGTAATCCTATAACTTCAAAACCGTTCAACTTAGAAAAACCATTCAAACATCGTTAGATTCCTATTCTTTTGAACAACACTGCTTCTATTTTTCATATTTTTAACATTTATATTTTTAATTTTATTCAACTTTATTCAACAAAAATTTATAATGTATTTCAATGGGGAGACCCTTCAAATCCTCATTCAACTTACTCATTTTTAAACTCTTACTACTTCCACATACATTGACATAGAGCCACCATTCAAACTTTAAAACGAAGACAAGACATTCAACTATTCAACTTGTATTTATCTTTTCAATATCTATTATACTTTTTCTTCAGTTCCAGTTTAAGTTTCATGATGTTTTTTCACCCGTTTCAAAGTTTATAATGGGTGTGTATGGGACGGAATGTTGGGGCTAGAGTGAGACAGCTCAACTGCTAGAGTGAGAGGAGCAAAAAAATTAATCTTAAAATCTTTTTTAAAACTGCTGCTGTGTCCGCAGCGTTTGCTCTACAGGTATGATTTTACCCTCAAAACGTAGCCATCGCTGTCCTCTTTCATCCAATGTGTTTACTATTGTACTAGGTGTTATGGTTCTTTCGTAAATGTCACCAATGCACAGCCTCCTCCCTCCAACTCTTCCATAGACTCTAATGTTAAAATGGCTCAGAAGGTTCGTTTGAAAATCAGAAGAGCATGGTGTCTTTCCACTGTCACCACGTCCATATAATAAACTCCACAGACATGAAAACTGAGAATTTGGTAGACTAGACATTGCTGTCGCTCACAGTGAAAGAATTTTGTCAATACGACTTTTACTTTTCATTTGGGAACGATTTGTTTCGGCCTGACTTTTCTGTTCATTTTAAGCAGCAAAAGTGAGGTGCATGTCTGTGTGCGTGTGTATGGAGCCATTGGGTGCAGTCACTATAGCAACCAGGCTCACACCTGCCTGCTTAACGAGCTCTCTCTCTCTCTCTGCCAAGATTCATCTTAAACACTTCTCTTTCAACTGCTGCTGTGTCCACAGTGTTAAAGCCATCATTTTACCCTCAAAACGTCGCCATCGTTGTTCTTTTTCCAACATCTTGTCTTTCAAAGCTCAGAGATGTAAACTTTTTAAACTGTGTGGGTCCAAGTGGAGGGATCACATTTTAGTCATTCAGTGATTCAAAGAATATTAACTTTTAATATTCTTTCAGATGTTTTCTGACTCTAAATGTTCTTTTCTCATTTCTTAGGTTTTTCTAATTTACAATTAAAACATTTTCAGCTTTTTTCCAACTTCTTCTTCTGTGTAACCTTCAGCTTTTAGCAGTTCAGCACTTTTGTTTTCAGGTTAAATTCGGGTTGTTTTTTTTTTTTATCTCATTCAAAATTTTTAACTTAAATTCAGTAATTATTTCATTTCAATGCATACATTCAGATTCAAGCATTCACACTGCAGTTTCTTCAGAAAATGCACTTTCTAGTTAGTGTGAATGCTTGAAAAGCATTCACAGTATTGTTATTCTAATCTTTATTATTAGTGTGAATGCTTGAAAAGCATTCACAGTATTGTTCTTCTAATCTTTATTATTATATTTTATTCTGTATTCCGTACGTTTTTTGAAAGCCTACTCCTTCAAAACCGTTCAACTTAGAAAAACCATTCAAACATCGTTAGATTCCTATTCTTTTGGACAACATTGCTTCTATTTTTCTCATTTTTAACATTTATATTTTTAATTTTATTCAACTTTATTCAACAAAAATTTATAATGTATTTCAATGGGGAGACCCTTCAAATCCTCATTCAACTTACTCATTTTTAAACTCTTACTACTTCCACATACATTGACATAGAGCCACCATTCAAACTTTAAAACGAAGACAAGACATTCAACTATTCAACTTGTATTTATCTTTTCAATATCTATTATACTTTTTCTTCAGTTCCAGTTTAAGTTTCATGATGTTTTTTCACCCGTTTCAGAGTTTATAATGGGTGTGTATGGGACGGAATGTTGGGGCTAGAGTGAGACAGCTTAACTGCTAGAGTGAGAGGAGCGAAAAAATTAATCTTAAAATCTTTTTTAAAACTGCTGCTGTGTCCACAGCGTTTGCTCTACAGGTATGATTTTACCCTCAAAACGTAGCCATGGCTGTCCTCTTTCATCCAATGTGTTTACTATTGTCCTAGGTGTTACAGTTCTTTCATAAATGTCACCAATGCACAGCCTCCTCCTTCCAACTCTTCCATAGACTCTAATGTTAAAATGGCTCAGAAGGTTCGTTTGAAAATCAGAAGAGCATGGTGTCTTTCCACTGTCACCACGTCCATATAATAAGCTCCACAGGCATGAAAACTGAGAATTAGGTAGACTAGACATTGCTGTCGCTCACGGTGAAAGAATTTTGTCAATACGACTTTTACTTTTCATTTGGGAGCGATTTGTTTCGGCCTGACTTTTCTGTTCATTTTAAGCAGCAAAAGTGAGGTGCATGTCTGTGTGCGTGTGTATGGAGCCATTGGGTGCGGTCACTATAGCAACCAGGCTCACACCTGCCTGCTTAACGAGCTCTCTCTCTCACTCTGCCAAGATTCATCTTAAACACTTCTCTTTCAACTGCTGCTGTGTCCACAGTGTTAAAGCCATCATTTTACCCTCAAAACGTCGCCATCGTTGTTCTTTTTCCAACATCTTGTCTTTCAAAGCTCAGAGATGTAAACTTTTTAAACTGTGTGGGTCCAAGTGGAGGGATCACAATTTAGTCATTCAGTGATTCAAAGAATATGACCTTTTAATATTCTTTCAGATGTTTTCTGACTCTAAATGTTCTTTTCTCATTTCTTAGGTTTTTCTAATTTACAATTAAAACATTTTCAGCTTTTTTCCAACTTCTTCTTCTGTGTAACCTTCAGCTTTTAGCAGTTCAGCACCTTTGTTTTCAGGTTGAATTCGTTTTTTTTTGTTTGTTTTTTTTTATCTCATTCAATATTTTTAACTCAAAATTCAGCAATTAATTCATTTCAGTGCATACATTCAGATTCAAGCATTCACACTGCAGTTTCTTCAGAAAATGCACTTTCTAGTTATTATTATATATTCCGTACGTTTTTTGGCATCTCACTCCTTCAAAACCGCTCAACTTAGAAAAACCATTCAAACACCGTTAGATTCCTATTCTTTTGGACATGAATGCTTCTACTTTTCTCATTTTTAACATTTATATTTTTAATTTTATTCAACTTTATTTAACAAAAATTTATAATGTATTTCAATGGAGAGACCCTTCAAATTCTCATTCAACTTCCTCCTCTTTAAACTGTATCTACTTCCACATACATTGACATAGAGCCACCATTCAAACTTTAAAACGAAGACAAGACATTCAACTATTCAACTTGTATTTATCTTTTCAATATCTATTATACTTTTTCTTCAGTTCCAGTTTAAGTTTCATGATGTTTTTTCACCCGTTTCAAAATTTATAATGGGTGTGTATGGGACGGAATGTTGGGGCTAGAGTGAGACAGCTCAACTGCTAGAGTGAGAGGAGCAAAAAAAATAATCTTAAAATCTTTTTTAAAACTGCTGCTGTGTCCGCAGCGTTTGCTCTACAGGTATGATTTTACCCTCAAAACGTAGCCATCGCTGTCCTCTTTCATCCAATGTGTTTACTATTGTCCTAGGTGTTATGGTTCTTTCATAAATGTCACCAATGCACAGCCTCCTCCCTCCAACTCTTCCATAGACTCTAATGTTAAAACGGCTCAGAAGGTTGGTTTGAAAATCAGAAGAGCATGGTGTTTTTACACTGTCACCACGTCCATATAATAAACTCCACAGGCATGAAAACTGAGAATTAGGTAGACTAGACATTGCTGCCGCTCACGGTGAAAGAATTTCGTCAATACGACCTATACTTTTCATTTGGGAGCGATTTGTTTCGGCCTGACTTTTCTGTTCATTTTAAGCAGCAAAAGTGAGGCGCATGTCTGTGTACGTGTGTATGGAGCCATTGGGTGCAGTCACTATAGCAACCAGGCTCACACCTGCCTGCTTAACGAGCTCTGCCTGCCACTGTACCAAGATTCATCTTAAACACTTCTCTTTCAACTGCTGCTGTGTCCACAGTGTTACAGCCATCATTTTACCCTCAAATTGTCGCCATTATTGTTCTCTTTCCAACACCGTGTCTTTCAAAGCTCAGACATTTAAACTTTTTAAACTGTGTGGATCAAAGTGGAGGGATCACATTTTCTTCATTCAGTGATTCAAAGAATATGACCTTTTAATATTCATTCAGATGTTTTCTGACTCTAAATGTTCTTTTCTCATTTCTTAGGGTTTTCTAATTTACAATTAAAACATTTTCAGCTTTTTTCCAACTTCTTCTTCTGTGTAACCTTCAGCTTTTAGCAGTTCAGCACTTTTGTTTTCAGGTTAAATTCGTTTTTTTTTTTTTTTTTATCTCATTCAATATTTTTAACTCAAAATTCAGTAATTAATTCATTTCAGTGCATACATTCAGATTCAAGCATTCACACTGCAGTTTCTTCAGAAAATGCACTTTCTAGTTAGTGTGAATGCTTGAAAAGCATTCACAGTATTGTTCTTCTAATCTTTATTATTATATCATCTTCCGTACGTTTTTTGGCATCTAACTCCTTCAAAACCGTTCAACTTAGAAAAACCATTCAAACACCGTTAGATTCCTATTCTTTTGGACATGACTGCTTCTATTTTTCTCATTTTTAACATTTATATTTTTAATTTTATTCAACTTTATTCAACAAAAATTTATAATGTATTTCAATGGGGAGACCCTTCAAATCCTCATTCAACTTACTCATTTTTAAACTGTATCTACTTCAACATACGTTGACATAGAGCCACCATTCAAACTTTAAAACGAAGACAAGACATTCAACTATTCAACTTGTATTTATCTTTTCAATATCTATTATACTTTTTCTTCAGTTCCAGTTTAAGTTTCATGATGTTTTTTCACCCGTTTCAGAGTTTATAATGGGTGTGTATGGGACGGAATGTTGGGGCTAGAGTGAGGCAGCTCAACTGCTAGAGTGAGAGGAGCAAAAAAATTAATCTTAAAATCTTTTTTAAAACTGCTGCTGTGTCTGCAGCGTTTGCTCTACAGGTATGATTTTACCCTCAAAACGTATCCATCGCTGTCCTCTTTCATCCAATGTGTTTACTATTGTCCTAGGTGTTATGGTTCTTTCATAAATGTCACCAATGCACAGCCTCCTCCCTCCAACTCTTCCATAGACTCTAATGTTAAAATGGCTCAGAAGGTTCGTTTGAAAATCAGAAGAGCATGGTGTCTTTACACTGTCACCACGTCCATATAATAAACTCCACAGGCATGAAAACTGAGAATTAGGTAGACTAGACATTGCTGTCGCTCACGGTGAAAGAATTTTGTCAATACGACTTTTACTTTTCATTTGGGAGCGATTTGTTTGGGCCTGACTTTTCTGTTCATTTTAAGCAGCAAAAGTGAGGTGCATGTCTGTGTCCGTGTGTATGGAGCCATTGGGTGCGGTCACTATAGCAACCAGGCTCACACCTGCCTGCTTAACGAGCTCTGCCTGCCACTGTACCAAGATTCATCTTAAACACTTCTCTTTCAACTGCTGCTGTGTCCACAGTGTTACAGCCATCATTTTACCCTCAAATTGTCGCCATTATTGTTCTCTTTCCAACACCGTGTCTTTCAAAGCTCAGGCATTTAAACTTTTTAAACTGTGTGGATCAAAGTGGAGGGATCACATTTGAGTCATTCAGTGATTCAAAGAATATGACCTTTTGATTTTCATTCAGATGTTTTCTGACTCTAAATGTTCTTTTCTCATTTCTTAGGGTTTTCTAATTTACATTTAAAACATTTTCAGTTTTTTTCCAACTCCTTCTTCTGTGTAACCTTCAGCTTTTAGCAGTTCAGCACCTTTGTTTTCAGGTTAAATTCGTTTTTTTTTTTGTTTTTTTTTAATCTCATTCAATATTTTTAACTCAAAATTCAGCAATTAATTCATTTCAGTGCATACATTCAGATTCAAGCATTCACACTGCAGTTTCTTCAGAAAATGCACTTTCTAGTTATTATTATTATTATATTTTATTCTGTATTCCGTACGTTTTTTGTAATCCTATAACTTCAAAACCGTTCAACTTAGAAAAACCATTCAAACACCGTTAGATTCCTATTCTTTTGGACAACACTGCTTCTATTTTTCATATTTTTAACATTTATATTTCTAATTTTATTCAACTTTATTCAACAAAAATTTATAATGTATTTCAATGGGGAGACCCTTCAAATCCTCATTCAACTTACTCATTTTTAAACTCTTACTACTTCCACATACATTGACATAGAGCCACCATTCAAACTTTAAAACGAAGACAAGACATTCAACTATTCAACTTGTATTTATCTTTTCAATATCTATTATACTTTTTCTTCAGTTCCAGTTTAAGTTTCATGATGTTTTTTCACCCGTTTCAGAGTTTATAATGGGTGTGTATGGGACGGAATGTTGGGGCTAGAGTGAGGCAGCTCAACTGCTAGAGTGAGAGGAGCAAAAAAATTAATCTTAAAATATTTTTTAAAACTGCTGCTGTGTCCACAGCGTTTGCTCTACAGGTATGATTTTACCCTCAAAACGTAGCCATGGCTGTCCTCTTTCATCCAATGTGTTTACTATTGTACTAGGTGTTATGGTTCTTTCATAAATGTCACCAATGCACAGCCTCCTCCCTCCAACTCTTCCATAGACTCTAATGTTAAAATGGCTCAGAAGGTTCGTTTGAAAATCAGAAGAGCATGGTGTCTTTCCACTGTCACCACGTCCATATAATAAGCTCCACAGGCATGAAAACTGAGAATTAGGTAGACTAGACATTGCTGTCGCTCACGGTGAAAGAATTTTGTCAATACGACTTTTACTTTTCATTTGGGAGCGATTTGTTTCGGCCTGACTTTTCTGTTCATTTTAAGCAGCAAAAGTGAGGTGCATGTCTGTGTGCGTGTGTAGGAGCCATTGGGTGCGGTCACTATAGCAACCAGGCTCACACCTGCCTGCTTAACGAGCTCTGCCTGCCACTGTACCAAGATTCATCTTAAGCACTTCTCTTTCAACTGCTGCTGTGTCCACAGTGTTACAGCCATCATTTTACCCTCAAAACGTCGCCATCGTTGTTCTCTTTCCAACACCGTGTCTTTCAAAGCTCAGGCATTTAAATTTTTTAAACTGTGTGGATCCAAGCAGAGGGATCACATTTTAGTCATTCAGTGATTCAAAGAATATGAACTTTTAATATTCATTCAGATGTTTTCTGACTCTAAATGTTCTTTTCTCATTTCTTAGGGTTTTCTAATTTACAATTAAAACATTTTCAGCTTTTTTCCAACTTCTTCTGTGTAACCTTCAGCTTTTAGCAGTTCAGCACTTTTGTTTTCAGGTTAAATTCGGGTTTTTTTTTTTAATCTCATTCAAAATTTTTAACTTAAATTCAGTAATTATTTCATTTCAGTGCATACATTCAGATTCAAGCATTCACACTGCAGTTTCTTCAGAAAATGCACTTTCTAGTTATATTTTATTCTGTATTCCGTACGTTTTTTGTAATCCTATAACTTCAAAACCGTTCAACTTAGAAAAACCATTCAAACACCGTTAGATTCCTATTCTTTTGGACAACACTGCTTCTATTTTTCATATTTTTAACATTTATATTTTTAATTTTATTCAACTTTATTCAACAAAAATTTATAATGTATTTCAATGGGGAGACCCTTCAAATCCTCATTCAACTTACTCATTTTTAAACTCTTACTACTTCCACATACATTGACATAGAGCCACCATTCAAACTTTAAAACGAAGACAAGACATTCAACTATTCAACTTGTATTTATCTTTTCAATATCTATTATACTTTTTCTTCAGTTCCAGTTTAAGTTTCATGATGTTTTTTCACCCGTTTCAGAGGTTATAATGGGTGTGTATGGGACGGAATGTTGGGGCTAGAGTGAGGCAGCTCAACTGCTAGAGTGAGAGGAGCAAAAAAATTAATCTTAAAATCTTTTTTAAAACTGCTGCTGTGTCCACAGCGTTTGCTCTACAGGTATGATTTTACCCTCAAAACGTAGCCATGGCTGTCCTCTTTCATCCAATGTGTTTACTATTGTCCTAGGTGTTATGGTTCTTTCATAAATGTCACCAATGCACAGCCTCCTCCCTCCAACTCTTCCATAGACTCTAATGTTAAAATGGCTCAGAAGGTTCGTTTGAAAATCAGAAGAGCATGGTGTCTTTCCACTGTCACCACGTCCATATAATAAGCTCCACAGGCATGAAAACTGAGAATTAGGTAGACTAGACATTGCTGTCGCTCACGGTGAAAGAATTTTGTCAATACGACTTTTACTTTTCATTTGGGAACGATTTGTTTCGGCCTGACTTTTCTGTTCATTTTAAGCAGCAAAAGTGAGGCGCATGTCTGTGTACGTGTGTATGGAGCCCTTGGGTGCAGTCACTATAGCAACCAGGCTCACACCTGCCTGCTTAACGAGCTCTCTCTCTCACTCTGCCAAGATTCAACTTAAACACTTCTCTTTCAACTGCTGCTGTCTCCACAGTGTTACAGCCATCATTTTACCCTCAAAACGTCGCCATCGTTGTTCTCTTTCCAACATCTTGTCTTTCAAAGCTCAGAGATGTAAACTTTTTAAACTGTGTGGGTCCAAGTGGAGGGATCACATTTTAGTCATTCAGTGATTCAAAGAATATGACCTTTTAATATTCTTTCAGATGTTTTCTGACTCTAAATGTTCTTTTCTCATTTCTTAGGTTTTTCTAATTTACAATTAAAACATTTTCAGCTTTTTTCCAACTTCTTCTTCTGTGTAACCTTCAGCTTTTAGCAGTTCAGCACTTTTGTTTTCAGGTTAAATTCGGGTTTTTTTTTTTATCTCATTCAAAATTTTTAACTTAAATTCAGTAATTATTTCATTTCAATGCATACATTCAGATTCAAGCATTCACACTGCAGTTTCTTCAGAAAATGCACTTTCTAGTTATATTTGTGTGGATGCTTTAAGCATCCACACTATTGAGTTCCTGTTTCTCTTTATTCTTTATTATTCTAGTTGCCAATTTTTGTACTTCTTTGGCACTTAACTAGTCCCACAATTTTCAGCCAATTTTCGCCGTTCAAATTTTAAACTATTCTACTATTTCTGCTAATGCGGGCTATGACTTTTGCTATTTTTTGCTATTATACTTTTTAAAATATTAAGCTTTTTTCCTTTAATTTGTCCCATTGAAATGAATGGAAAACTTCCGCAATTCTGCTAAATTTTGCTTGTTTTTGAAACTTAACTACTTCCTCATACTTTCGCCTAGAAAAACCATTCAAACTTTAAAATGTTCACAAATTATTGGGCTATTCATGTATGATTCAGCTTTTTCAAATATTTTACCGTTTTACTTTTATGCCTCTTAAAGTTTTGAGTTGCACAATTGTGATTTTTCACAAAATACATGCGTTGTTATGGTTGCTATGCTCTTGGCTTCCAGTGTGCCACTGAAGCTTTTGCAGTCTTCTCTTCATGTCCGAACAACTTCTTGCTACTTGCTCAATTTTCACTCAATTTCCACAAATTATACATCAAAATGTAGGTATTTTTGCTGGCTTTCAGAAAATGTAACTATCATTGTTGTGGGATTTATAGAATTTTTGCAAATCTCCTCAGACTAACACAAGGTCAGAAAACTCTCCATATAAAGTGAATGGAGAGTTTGTTCAAAATCACCGCTGGATTTCTGTAATGAGAGGCATATTCGAATCGTCATATCTCCTTAACGAAGCAAAGTTAAGACATGAGGCTTGTCCCCGAATATCTTCAGACACCCCTGACGCTCACAATTCAAGAATTTCTTTCTCACCTATTACCGTTCTGAAATGAGTTGGACTTGTTTGAGGGTAGGAAATTCGTCCTTCGCTCAGATTTCTTCAGATTTCAAACTGTGGAAATGAACCACTTTTTTCTCTCGTCATAACTTTTTGTTGGATTTCCACAGAGACCTGAAAATTTCCATGATTGTTCACCAAAGCCTGCTGTCTCTTACGGTGAAAGAATGATATCGATACTCCAAATAGATTTCGAGTTAGAAAGCGTTGTTTGAGGGCAAGTCAAGGCAGTTTTTGCTTCGCTCTACTCAGTTATGGTGCATTACAAGTCAAATATCTTTAATAATTCATATTTTAATGATAAATTGTAAACACTGGAAGATTCCCCCATCTCTTCTGAACAAAACGGTGTAAGAATGACCGCTCTAGCCCCTACGGTTTGGAAATTATGGTCATTTGTTTGAGGGGAGTCCTCACTATGAGAAATAGGCTGCAATAATCCTGTGTCTCTCTGTGCTGCGTGTGTAAAAAGAGGCACATGTTTTGGCGGGAAAAAGTACACAGGCTCTCTGATTGGTGGATTCAAATTCACCAGCTCCCAGGCTGACCTAGAAACTTACTTCTCTCTCCCTGTGCATTTTTTTTGCTGATTTTTTCATTTAACAAGTATATTTGAGGGACCCTCAGCATGTTCAGCATTTTTTCAGCTGTCCATTTTGCTTTTCCAATTTTTCTGTTTAACTTATTACTATTGTGCTAAATAATACTATTTCTGCTATTTTATAAGATTTGTGCCTAATATAGTATTTCTGCTAAATTACAATATTTCTGCTTTTTATACTATTTGTGCTAAAACATAGTATTTCTACTAAATGTAGTATTTATGCTTAATCATACTATTTCTGCTTTTTATGGGATTTGTACCTAATATAGTATTTCTGCTTTTTATAGGATTTTTGCTCAAACATAGTATTTCTGCTAAATGTAGTGTTTATGCTTAATCATCCTATTTCTGCTTTTTATAGGATTTGTGCTTAATATAGTATTTCTGCTAAATTATACTATTTCTGCTTTTATAGGATTTGTGCTAAAACATAGTATTTCTACTAAATGTAGTATTTATGCTTAATCATAGTATTTCTATATATTTCTGCCAGGTCCCCAGGCAGCCAATCCTCTGTGAGGACTGAGAAATTCAAATTTTCAAATCAGGGCCTGCACGGCTTCCCAGCCAATCATATATGTGTCCTGAGGCATTCAAATTTGCATATTGGGGCCTTCATGGCTTCTAAGCCAGCCAATCATATCTGAGGGCTGAGGAATTCAAATCCACAAATCAGGGCCTGCACGGCTTCCCAGCCAGCCAATCATATATGTGGTCTCAGGCATTCAAATTTGCATATTGGGGAATTCGTGGCTTCTAAGTCAACAAGTCATCCATGTCATATATCTCTAAAAATTCACATTTTAATGATAAATTGTTAACACTGGAAGATTCCCCCATCTCTTCTGAACAAAACAGTGTAAGAATGACTGCTCTAGCCCCTACGGTTAGGAAATTATGGTCATTTGTTTGAGGGGAGTCCTCACTATGAGAAATAGGCTGCAATAATCCTGTGTCTCTCTGTGCTGCTGCGTGTGTAAAAAGATGCACCTGTTTTGGCGGGAAAACGTAAACAGCCACTCTGATTGGTGGATTTAAATTCGGCAGCTCTCTCCCTCTGTGTGTGTGTGTGTGTGTGTGTGTGTGTGTGTGTGTGTGTGTGTGTGTGTGTTTAGTGGGAGAGAGAGGACCCTGCCCTTATTTGGCAGCATGTCATTGTAGGATTTAAATTGAATATAGTTAGACTGGTTGACTGGATTAGAGCCTGTGTTTGTGTGTCCCTCTGTGCATTTGTGTTTCAATAAGTTATTACTATTCTGCTAAATCATAGTATTTCTGGTACTTTTCGGTACTTGTGCTAAATACAGTATTTCTGCTAAATCATACTATTTCTGCTTTTCATAGGATTTATGCCTAATATAGTATTTCTGCTAAATTATAGTATTTCTGCTTTTTATAGGATTTGTGCCTAACATAGTATTTCTGCTAAATTATAGTATTTCTGCTTTTTATAGGATTTGTGCTTAACATAGTATTTCTGCCAAATTATAGTATTTCTGCTTTTTATACTATTTGTTCTAAATTATAGTATTTCTTCTTTTTATAATATTTGTGCTAAAACATAGTATTTCTACTAAATGTAGTATTTATGCTTAATAATAGTATTTCTATATATTTCTGCCAGGTCCCCAGGCAGCCAATCCTCTGTGAGGACTGAGACATTCAAATTTTCAAATCAGGGCCTGCACAGTTTCCCAGCCAATCAAATAAGTGTCCTGAGGCATTCAAATTTGCATATTGGGGCCTTCGTGGCTTCTAAGCCAGCCAATCATATCTGAGGGCTGAGGAATTCAAATCCACAAATCAGGGCCTGCACGGCTTCCCAGCCAGCCAATCACATATGTGGTCTCAGGCATTCAAATTTGCATATTGGGGAATTCGTGGCTTCTAAGTCAACAAGTCATCCATGTCATATATCTCTAAAAATTCATATTTTAATATTAAATTGTCAACACTTGAAGATTCCCCCATCTCTTCTGAACAAAACGGTGTAAGAATGACCGTTCTAGCCCCTACGGTTAGGAAATTACGGTCATTTGTTTGAGGGGAGTCGTCACTATGAGAAATAGACTGCAAAAATCCTGTGTCTCTCTGTGCTGCTGCGTGTGTAAACAGATGCACCTGTTTTGGTGGGGAAAAGTGCACAGCCTCTCTGATTGGTGGATTCAAATTCACCAGCTCCCAGGCTGACCTAGAAACTTACTTCTCTCTCCCTGTGTGTGTGTGTGTGTGTGTGTGTGTGTGTGTGTGTGTGTGTGTGTGTGTGTGTGTGTGTGTGTGTGTGTGTGTGTGTGTGTGTGTGTGTGTGTGTGTGACAGAGAGAGAGAGAGAGAGAGAGAGAGAAAGGCTTTTAATGGGATGATCTCATTCTAAGATTTAAATTCAATATATTTAGACTGGTTGACTGAATTGGATCTTGTGTGTGGGTCTCTCTGTGCATGTGTGTTTCCTCATGTGTACATATTTGTGATTGTGTGGCTGTAATAAATTTTTTTGCAGATTTTTGTCATTTAACAAGTATATTTGAGGGACCCTCAGCATGTTCAGCATTTTTTCAGCTGTCCATTTTGCTTTTCCAATTTTTCTGTTTAACTAATTACTATTGTGCTAAATCATACTGTTTCTGCTATTTTATAAGATTTGTGCTTAATATAGTATTTCTGCTAAATTTAGTATTTCTGATTAATTATAGTTTTTCTACTAAATCATAGTACAGTATTTCTGCTTTTTATGGGATTTGTGCTAAAACAAAGTATTTCTACTAAATGTAGTATTTGTGCTTAATCATACCATTTCTGCTTTTTATAGGATTTGTGCTTAATATAGTATTTCTGCTAAATTATAGTATTTCTGCCAAATTATAATATTTGTGCTAAAACATAGTCTCAATTTAAAATTACAATATTCATAGTTCATCACAGTGTCTCTGGTAAATCACAATATTTCTGCTCTGTTGTACTATTTTTCTAAATCATAGTGTTTCTGTAATGTTTAAGTATTTTTGGCTAAATATATTCTTTCTGTTATCTTATACTATTTCTCCTAAATTCTTGTATTTTTGAGAAGTTATCATGTTTCTGGTAAGTTACAATATTTCTGCTAAATTCTGCTATGCTATTGTATTTCTGCCAAGTATTATGTTTCCTCTAAGATATTGCAGTTCTGCTAAGTTATTCCATTTTAGCAAACTTCTTTTGCTTCTGCAAAGTTTTTACAATTTCTGCAACTTTTCAGCTTTTTCAGCTACTTTTTGCATACAGCTTCAGCTTTAAGCATCCACACTGCATTTTCGCAGGAAATGCAAATTTTTCTAGTTTATTCTGTATTCCGTACGTTTTTTGTAAGCCTACTCCTTCAAAACCGTTCAACTTAGAAAAACCATTCAAACACCGTTAGATTCCTATTCTTTTGGACAACACTGCTTCTATTTTTCATATTTTTAACATTTATATTTTTAATTTTATTCAACTTTATTCAACAAAAATTTATAATGTATTTCAATGGGGAGACCCTTCAAATCCTCATTCAACTTACTCATTTTTAAACTCTTACTACTTCCACATACATTGACATAGAGCCACCATTCAAACTTTAAAACGAAGACAAGACATTCAACTATTCAACTTGTATTTATCTTTTCAATATCTATTATACTTTTTCTTCAGTTCCAGTTTAAGTTTCATGATGTTTTTTCACCCGTTTCAGAGTTTATAATGGGTGTGTATGGGACGGAATGTTGGGGCTAGAGTGAGGCAGCTCAACTGCTAGAGTGAGAGGAGCAAAAAAATTAATCTTAAAATCTTTTTTAAAACTGCTGCTGTGTCCGCAGCGTTTGCTCTACAGGTATGATTTTACCCTCAAAACGTAGCCATCGCTGTCCTCTTTCATCCAATGTGTTTACTATTGTCCTAGGTGTTATGGTTCTTTCGTAAATGTCACCAATGCACAGCCTCCTCCCTCCAACTCTTCCATAGACTCTAATGTTAAAATGGCTCAGAAGGTTCGTTTGAAAATCAGAAGAGCATGGTGTCTTTCCACTGTCACCACGTCCATATAATAAACTCCACAGACATGAAAACTGAGAATTTGGTAGACTAGACATTGCTGTCGCTCACGGTGAAAGAATTTTGTCAATACGACTTTTACTTTTCATTTGGGAACGATTTGTTTCGGCCTGACTTTTCTGTTCATTTTAAGCAGCAAAAGTGAGGTGCATGTCTGTGTGCGTGTGTATGGAGCCATTGGGTGCGGTCACTATAGCAACCAGGCTCACACCTGCCTGCTTAACGAGCTCTGCCTGCCACTGGGCCAAGATTCATCTTAAGCACTTCTCTTTCAACTGCTGCTGTGTCCACAGTGTTAAAGCCATCATTTTACCCTCAAAACGTCGCCATCGTTGTTCTTTTTCCAACATCTTGTCTTTCAAAGCTCAGAGATGTAAACTTTTTAAACTGTGTGGGTCCAAGTGGAGGGATCACATTTTAGTCATTCAGTGATTCAAAGAATATGACCTTTTAATATTCATTCAGATGTTTTCTGACTCTAAATGTTCTTTTCTCATTTCTTAGGTTTTTCTAATTTACAATTAAAACATTTTCAGCTTTTTTCCAACTTCTTCTTCTGTGTAACCTTCAGCTTTTAGCAGTTCAGCACTTTTGTTTTCAGGTTAAATTCGGGTTTGTTTTTTTTATCTCATTCAAGATTTTTAACTTAAATTCAGTAATTAATTCATTTCAGTGCATACATTCAGATTCAAGCATTCACACTGCAGTTTCTTCAGAAAATGCACTTTCTAGTTATTATATTTTATTCTGTATTCCGTACGTTTTTTGTAATCCTACTCCTTCAAAACCGTTCAACTTAGAAAAACCATTCCAACACCGTTAGATTCCTATTCTTTTGGACAACACTGCTTCCATTTTTCATATTTTTAACATTTATATTTTTAATTTTATTCAACTTTATTCAACAAAAATTTATAATGTATTTCAATGGGGAGACCCTTCAAATCCTCATTCAACTTACTCATTTTTAAACTCTTACTACTTCCACATACATTGACATAGAGCCACCATTCAAACTTTAAAACGAAGACAAGACATTCAACTATTCAACTTGCATTTATCTTTTCAATATCTATTATACTTTTTCTTCAGTTCCAGTTTAAGTTTCATGATGTTTTTTCACCCGTTTCAGAGTTTATAATGGGTGTGTATGGGACGGAATGTTGGGGCTAGAGTGAGGCAGCTCAACTGCTAGAGTGAGAGGAGCAAAAAAAATAATCTTAAAATCTTTTTTAAAACTGCTGCTGTGTCCGCAGCGTTTGCTCTACAGGTATGATTTTACCCTCAAAACGTAGCCATGGCTGTCCTCTTTCATCCAATGTGTTTACTATTGTACTAGGTGTTATGGTTCTTTCATAAATGTCACCAATGCACAGCATCCTCCCTCCAACTCTTCCATAGACTCTAATGTTAAAATGGCTCAGAAGGTTCGTTTGAAAATCAGAAGAGCATGGTGTCTTTCCACTGTCACCACGTCCATATAATAAACTCCACAGACATGAAAACTGAGAATTTGGTAGACTAGACATTGCTGTCGCTCACAGTGAAAGAATTTTGTCAATACGACTTTTACTTTTCATTTGGGAACGATTTGTTTCGGCCTGACTTTTCTGTTCATTTTAAGCAGCAAAAGTGAGGTGCATGTCTGTGTCCGTGTGTATGGAGCCATTGGGTGCGGTCACTATAGCAACCAGGCTCACACCTGCCTGCTTAACGAGCTCTCTCTGCCACTCTGCCAAAATTAATCTTAAACACTTCTCTTTCAACTGCTGCTGTGTCCACAGTGTTAAAGCCATCATTTTACCCTCAAAACGTCGCCATCGTTGTTCTTTTTCCAACATCTTGTCTTTCAAAGCTCAGAGATGTAAACTTTTTAAACTGTGTGGGTCCAAGTGGAGGGATCACATTTGAGTCATTCAGTGATTCAAAGAATATGACCTTTTAATATTCTTTCAGATGTTTTCTGACTCTAAATGTTCTTTTCTCATTTCTTAGGTTTTTCTAATTTACAATTAAAACATTTTCAGCTTTTTTCCAACTTCTTCTTCTGTGTAACCTTCAGCTTTTAGCAGTTCAGCACTTTTGTTTTCAGGTTAAATTCGGGTTGTTTTTTTTTTTTATCTCATTCAAAATTTTTAACTTAAATTCAGTAATTATTTCATTTCAATGCATACATTCAGATTCAAGCATTCACACTGCAGTTTCTTCAGAAAATGCACTTTCTAGTTAAAATTAAATCACTCACAACAGATTTCAAGAAAAACTGACTTTTTCAGTGACTCAAATTTTCTGGTCACTCTGTGGAAAAGGTGTGGCATTTTTTTTTTTTTGGATTAAAGAACTTTTATCTGCATTTTAGCTACTCTAATATCCTGTTGTATAATACAGAAAGGGGGAAGAGAGTGTGAGAAAGTGTGGGAACATCGCCACTGGGATACGGCTAGCTGTCCACCAAGTCTTTAATGATACAGCTTTTTTAGAAGACATTTTCCTGAGATCCATATAACAATGAAGATGTCCTCATCCATGAAAGTGTCATATCATCGGTTTCCAGAGGTTGACACTGGAGCAGTAACTGTATCAAGAAGTGATGCATTTTCCAAGCAACAACGAGCTTGTTGGACTGGTGGTAATGATCCAAAATAATTACAGTACTGTGCAAAAGCCACCTCTCATTTCTTTATATTTTCCTAAGGAAGTCGGACTGTCTCGTAAATTCTTAAAATGGTCTTGAGAAAACTTCTTGAGGCTTTCTGAATGTCTTTTAAGTAGTTCTTTGGCTATTGGCTGCTTTTTTAAAATTTTCAGTCCAGTCCATGTATCGGACCATTTTCAGAGGATTTTTTTAAGCCACTTAACGCCGACCTATGAATCATTCAAGTATAAAAAGACATCTAACTCTAGGGATGAACTAGTGTTGAGTCTACACATAATAGACAACTTGGAAAAGAACTGATTTTAAATTGTATCTTTGTTTCGAGCAGCCTGTGGCCAAAAACATCATTTATTCCAATTTTTTTGTTGTTTCTACAAAATCACTAATGATAGCAAAGTTTGACACAAGTCTAAATGAGCATTTCTACACCAACAAGGGGATTTCCAAACACCTATTGACTCAAAACTTGGCATATCTCAGCTTGGTGTGCTGTGTGTCCTTAAAATCTGGGGAAAGCAGACAATTGGAGATAAAAGTCATGTTCTTAAGAAACTGGAAATATCCAGCACAGACCTGACACAGGACCTGAGCGATACATCTGGCCGCTGATCCCAAATGATCCCAAACACACTGCCAGTGGTGTAAAAGCATACCTGGATAAAACACACTCACAATGGAACGCTATCGGTCATGGACTAATCTCCTCACTCCCCGGACCTCTACGTTACTAAAGCAGTGGGATCATCTTGACAGAGAACAGAACAAAAGGCAGCCAACATCCATTATGGAATGTCCTTTAAGAAACCTGGAAAACTATTCCTGAAGGCTAGTTAAAGAAATGACACAAAACCTTGTCCAAAAGACTCAAGTTTGTGGTGAAGATTAAAGCTGGTCGTACCAAATACCGACTTTCAGGCCCAAAAATAGAACAGTAACTACTCTGTCAGCTGTGTTCCTGTATGTTTGAACCTATTTCAATACATCTCTGCCCCTAGTACCCACTTTCCCAGCAAAATATAAAGAAATGAGGGGTTGCTTGACTTTTGCACAGCACAGTATATTAAATAGATACTGTAGCAAATATAGAAAATAAAGAATAAAAAGTATGAAGATAAAAGTCCACATAACAATAAATATTTCCCCTTTTTCCCCATTTTGGTTGCATGTGAAGCCTTGTGAGATTTTTACGTTTGTAATGCACATTTCATTTACATGAGCTGATACCACATAGCCCCCACGAAAATATTCCTTCATGTTGCGCTTGCAGGGAATCAGTTACTTTAAACTAATTCCACTGATTCTCGGGGCAGCCTTCTTCGGCTGGGATAATTAGAAACATGCCGCTGCACAGAGTAGACAGCAACAAAAGAGGCAGAGGAATAGCACAAGAGAAGGAGGTGGAGGAGAGCAAATGCCATCTCATGTGGCCTGGCCAAGCGGCTTTAAGTAATCACATCTGAAATCAGGAGGAAACACAAAACAGTTGCTAAAGGCAAGAGAGGGGGAGCATCGAGGGCAAGCTGGGAGGGACTCATATGGTCCTAATGTGAATTATCCATCTGTGAATACAGCACACTTCTCCACTCACAACCCCTTTAATCAGCCTTTTTCTTTCACAAATTCTTCTGTATTTTATCGGGCTTAGAAACATACCACAGGAGAACACAGGATATCAAAGCTAGTTGATAGACACATAGTTCCTCACGGTTGTGCTTCACCCATCAGCACATTCACAAGTAGAGAGTATCAGCAGCCTGTACAGCTGGGCTCTGACCCTAAAATGTCCACTTAAGTTCCTTCTGTTTTATTCTAGACAGTGTGGTTGCTGTGCTGGGATCTGTAGCAGAGCACTAAGAAAAGCCTTGTTCTGTGCAGACTTTATGTTGTTTTGAATTATTCAGTTATGCTTTAACACGGCACACGTGATCTGACCCAGTCATATCCAGCTCATCAGCGCATATCATCATCAACGCTGCCAAGCTTTTATGTTGTGCTTTTCTTCTATCTTTATTTCTTTCATTATTCTTTTTCCTTTTTGTCTTCATCATTGTTGTATGAGTTTGCATGTGAATGAGAATCATACTGTGACATGCTCTGTGTTGCTGCTAAGGTTATAAAAAGAAAAAGCCCTGTATAAGTGCAAACTGTTTTCCATTTAACATTTTAAGGACATGCTTAGTTTCAGAACAGAAAGGTTTGCATATTGTTTTGAAGCTGAGTAGTTCTCCACTCGTACCCTAATGGTGGGGGAAATAATTATTTGATAGAATAATTATTTCCCCCAGAATACTGAACAAAAATCCTGAAAAAACATATTACATGAAAGTTATAAATTGATTTGCATGTCATTAAGTAAAATAATTGTTTGATCCCCAAGCAAAAACAATGCTTGGAAACTCGAAACTTTAACTACCTCGACAAATTTTCTACAGAATTGAGGTCTGCAGACTGGGCAGGCCACTCCATGGCCTTATTGTGCTTCTTCTTTAGCTGTTGCTTTGCTGCCTTGGTGGCATGTTTTGGGTCATTGTCATGCTGGTGTGCAGGTCTACAATATTGTACCCGGCATCCGTTGACAGCTCATTGGTCTTGCCCATGATGGTGGAGAGGTTGTAATGGGAGAAATTGATTATGTGGACACATAATAAGTTGAGATCAGGATTATTTGATTGCTTGCTTGATTGAGCCTGTGTGTCACATGGGCACATGGCAAATCTTTGGGATCAGATACTTATTTCACTCTATCCATTAAAATAAAACTTCCATAAAAAATAGAGACTGTTCATTTCTTTGGAAGTGGGTGAACTTAGGATTTTTTCCTCAATTGTAACAGCTCAAATTAAGTCCAATGTCTATTGTGGAACTGTGACTGCTAACATTAAATTAAAGCTAACACCAAAAATTCACTGTTACCAAACACAACTGCGAGTAGCATCAGTGACAGCCTTTAATCTGGATAATGTCAATACAATAAAACCATATGTGCACTGGTGCAGAACATATACTTTCTTATTCTAAATGAGAAATGTCAGCGCAACAAGCAGAACTTCTTAATTTGAAGTAAATGCACCAATGTCCTGGTCTCTTTATTTAAATGTAGTCAGTCCCCCTTCATAAGGTCCTGAAATTACAGATAAAAAAAAGAAAAAGACACTTAACTCTGCTCAGCTGCCAGTCCAAAAAAGGAGATGATCCTCTCTGGGTTCCCACTGACAGGACGAGCTTTGGAGGGCAACACAGAGTGCTGACATGATGACCCATATGGCATACATCTGAAGGCATCATCAAAGCAGGCAGTAGTAGTGTTTAGCAAGTTAACAGTAGCTGGAGGTTCTTATATTCAGGGTGTCCAAGAGTAAAACTCATTTGTAGACCTGAGCGTGCCGAGGTGTATTTGTCGTAGCGACAAAACAAAACACACCTTCCAACTGAATTATCTCCTTTAGAGCGATGCATATTCGAAACCCAGATGGGCTTAAATGCAACCATTCCTGCATCCAAATACAATTATGCACACAAGAAATTTAAAGACGACGTTTTCCTGCAGGTATTAAAAACACTGGTTGGAAGCCTGGGCTATTCCTATATCAAAGTGACGCTTGAGCCAAACATTCGCAGCATCCAGATCCAGCCTGTGTTTTATTTCTTGGGATCACAGCCAACTTTGAGAATGTGCTGACGTTTATTTAGGCTCCTTAATATGCTGAATGTGGACAATTTACTCATTCCTCTCCTGTCTGGCCCTTAGTAAAAAAAAGACCTCAATTCAGAGTGCATTTTAGTACAGTAGAGCTCCAGCACAGCACAGCTTACAGTAACTATTCCAAGTAACTCATTAGTCTCTGTACTGACTCCCCAGCCTCTTCCCCTCCTGTCACCAGCTTTGATATGACAGCTCTCTGCAGCCCCGTTGATAATCTGTTGGCCTTTTTGTGCTGAGCCATTCATCCTTAATCTTCCAGGGCAACACTGAGCTTTGCAGCTCTGCTTTAGTTAAAAGTAGGATTGTGCTCTTTTTCTCTCACTCACTCCCTCTCGGCCTGCCTCGCTCTCCGTCTCTCTCGCTTTGCCATCAATGCTTTGTGGCTATTATGATGAATGAGGCATTATCAGAGCACGGAGGTAAAACAGATTAAAGTGACATCTAAAGCAGAAAAATGATCCTCCTCATTTGCAGAGCTTGTTAAGTGATGAGCACAGAAAGGTCACAGGTCAGCTTTGACGTGACCTGAACAAAACCCGTTTGTTGTACAATGCTGGGAGCTGCTCAGTGGGTTCGACTATGATGCAGTGATGTAGACCTCAGGGAAGGTTTGCACGGTTTTCGTGAATTATGATGCAGATGTGCAAACTTGTACATCAGTACGCAATCAGCTCAGATATACACAAGCATGTGCTGCTAGGTTTCCATCCCCGAACCTCATTTTCTTCCTCTTGGCATGTATCACGGGTGGGGAACTCCAGGCCACAAGTGCCGGTGTCCCACAGGTTTTAGATCTTACCCTGGGTCAACACACCTGAATCAAATAATTAGTTCATTACCAGGCCTTTGGAGAACTTCAAGACATGTTGAGGATGTAATTTAGCCATTTAAATCAGCTGTGTTGGATCAAGGACACATCTAAAACCTGCAGGACACCGACCGTTGAGGCCTGGAGTTCCCCCACCCCTGGCATAGAGGATGGTGCACAGATGAATTCATCCCTCAAAACAGAAAACGGGTTCGAAAAAACTTTACAGACTTAGGATTTTGAGATCATGCTAACCCATTAGAGATCCTAAGGATTAAAAAGAAGTGTGGAGTTCTGTTAAAAATTTATATGGAGTTCATTCACATACACAAAGTGTGCAAAGATAGCAAAATCATTAAAGATTGAGATGTTGAATGTCAGAGGGAAAGCTGTTGGAAATTTTCAAATCGAAGGAAGCTTTGAGGTACGAGATGTACCAGAGAAGAGAAGTCGCTTACAGGAAGGAATGTGTTGAAAGGTCGCGTGGTGGGCCCCGTCAGATTATACACTCCACTCTGTTTCTACAGCTGTGGCGGCCATTGTTAAGTTAAAGCATTTTTCTCTCTCTTTCTCTCCTGCTTGTTAATGTTAATAGAGATATAAACAACAGCGATATGATTGCAACTTTCCTCCTTTTACTTGCTAATCTGTCACCTTTTATTGCTGGTTTTGTTTCAAAGTTCTATCCAAAGACTTACATTGTTTCTGCCTACATTATGCAATCATCTGGGAGTGAAACTTCTGCTGAATTACAACAGGGGCAGCCTCCGTGTCCACGATGCATGTGTCACATTACACAACTTAAAATCAGAAGTGATGGATGGCTCGGCCGCTGTGCACACAATGAAAGCTACTAATAGTGGAGGTCTGCCACAGAGCGGTCCCAAAGTCATCTGAGCACAGCTGTCAAATTTGAAGGGTGCTTTATTACTGTTGGCCATTAAGCGCGAGCTGCCGTTACTTGTCAGCGGTATCGCTAAGCTCATCACGCAGAGTGAATGAATACGGTGGCTAATAATAGTTTATGACACGCAAACCATTCTTATCTGTGTCTTCTTCTTTAAATGCTGTCATAACAAGGGGGCACAACGGCAGAGTGCGAGCGTACGCAAGTGCTGTTTTAATGAGAGCTGTCAGTGACAAGGTAATAACTTTTATAAATAACTCCACAGAATCTGCACATAATCAGCAGGTTTGTGTTACATGTGTGAAACTGGACGTGTTTTAGAACTTATAATGCACGGTTGCAAAATGACAAACGTGAGAATGGCTGTCTGACTGCGTAGGTATACCGAAACAATGACTGTGATGCCACCAATGGTTTGTGGCTCCTTCGTGTTTGCGAGCGAGTGAAAGGCAGAGAGAACGTGGCAGTCAAATAGAGAGAGGCTGCAAAAGCTAAGGAAGAAGATGTTGACATATACAGAGTGATGGATGTGTGGAAAGGGAATAGGAAACTTTGGGCCCGTGGCACTGTGTCTGCCTCTGTCGATCTGATTTGGGTGACACTGTATGACAGGAAGCTGGCAGAGGAGCTGGCTGACCCCCACGGAGGTCACATTAGAAGTTACTGGCACATATACACATGCAGACACAAACGTGCATACATAAACCCAGTCACCACCACTTAAACTTCTTTTAACCCCTTAGCATCCTCCTTCTTACTGGACTTCAGGCAGACATGATCTCAGAGTTAACCCTGACTTCATGAATAGAACTTCCATGAACCAACCCTACTCCATTTTCCTGGAGGCCAACGGGCCAACCAATATCAACCAACCTACTGTGGCAGGTCAGGGATGTTTCCAAAGTGTTTCTTTGTACATCAGCTGCTTTTCCCTCATGTTCGGTTCAGTCATTGTACCTGACCCTTTCCAGGGAAACGTTTTTTTGTTTGTTTGTTAAGCCATTTAACATTGGGCTAAAGGGTTGAACCAGTGTTTTCGTAGTGTGTTCTTAAAAAAACTGAAGAAGACGGTCAAATGGAAGACAAAAGAAGAAGTGCTATCCTCTATCCTCTCCTATTCTAAGTTCATCAGCACCACTAAAAGTATAACCGTGTCTCTCAGGAAAAGGACAAACTTTGTTTCTTGTACTACATAATAGCTTACCTCTGGTTAATGCATTTTTTATGGCATAGTTAGCAATGCAATGTTAGGGCTGTTTAGTTTAATGGTGCACTGTGGATGAATGAAGGTGTTTATAATTTATGACACTTGGGCCCTGTGTCATGTTTTAAGTACTTTTTCCATATTAATGTTTGTTGTTCATCACTTGCTTGCAAAGAGAATTTCCCCTGGAAACGGACCTGCACTGAACGGAACAAATATTAATCGTGCATTTCATGTATGGAGCAGCTAATAATAGATGAAGATGAGGGAAAGCTACAGTTTGAGCTATATAAGTGCATTTACTATTTCCCCGTCCCATCCAGGCCACTAGTTTTCTCTCTCTTTTTTTTTAATCTGCTGGGACTAAGAGTGCTTTACTGTTATTTTTAGGTTGGAAAAAAAAAGTTCATCTGCCGCTCCCAAGGTGAGAAGCCCGGCACATGTGATTCCATTAGGCAGTCTATCTATATATGTCCATCTCCATTATTATTTTTAAGCATCTCTCAGATTCTTAGATGTGGATCAACAAGTATTTGTGTTTAACAAAAACAGTAGCTAGGGATACAACTAAGTATGTAAATAGTACCGTCTCAGGCGTAAAGAGATTGCATAAGCAGAGAGGGGAGGTTTCAGCCAAACATTAAAACATGGTTTGACACCTGTCTAACCTGAAATACAAGAATTCCAGACGTATGTGTGATCACAGGGTTAACCTCTGACTCACTATGTTAGGAAATCAGCATTTCAGTCAGATTCATTATATCAAAGCTCGATGGATACTGCACATTCTATAATTTTACCAGGAAGCGCACTTTAATTTAATTTGAACCGACTGAAATAAACAAACTGACACCAGGCTCTAATTTAGGGAAAGCCAAAAACCTCTTTCTCCCTACAGCAGCACGCATGCGCTCTTTAAAGCGCTGCGTTCAAATACCCTTTTTGGAGTCTGACATTCAGTACTCGAAGTTATTTTGACAGCACTTCCACTCACCGTGACCATGTTGATACTGTAAATACTAATGTTGTAAATCACGCAGAGAGGTCTTTAAAGAAAACACGTGAAGGGTCATTTTTTTCAGTTTGTGCCCGATGATAAATTATTTAAGTCGCGTACTTGAGTCCACAGTGAAGTGTCAATTTAGGCGCTACGTTAGGTTACAGTCGTGATTTAAAGGTGTCGAACATTATTACCACAGAGCATTATACACACTGTACCATATTTTTTATAAGTTCCATCATAATTACATATAACTTAAATGTAAATTTCAAACTACAACCAAGCTGAAACACTGGGAAATGACCTGTAGTATCTGTGGCTTGTGGACGAGTGAAGAGTTCGCACAGGTTATTCACGTGACCTCTTCGTGAACGCATAAAAATCCGACAGCACCTGAACGCAGCACGGACAGCAACACATCCCCAGCACCAGAGTGGGAATGATTTTCAGCTCCACGCACCAGAGCGACGTACCTGGTTAAAGGAGTTCTGGACGCAGTCGACTGTGGATAAAGTGGGGTCTGCGGATACGGGCAGAGGAGGAGTGAAGTCTCTTTTAGCAGGAAGAGAGGAAGGAAAACCTTTAAAAGTGAGTTTTGAAAACAACCGAGAGGATTTAAGAAGTGGACGCGAGCCGTGAGTGGGAGCGTGGCAGATGTAGGGTGACAACAGTAAAGGAGGATTAAACCGGAGGGGATGTTAAGAAAAGTGATGAGAATAACCGCACAGTAAGGAGTGATTTCAGCGCAGGCAGGAATGGCTTGATTCGGGACCTGTACTGTCAGAGGCGCTCATGTTTCTGTGGGAGAGAAAGAAAGTTTTCTGCGCGTCCCTCGGATACAAATCTACTTTTTAACGAGCAGGAGAGAGACAGGGACTGCTGTGACTGTGTTCCCCCCCCCCAACCCCGGTGGCAGAGTCCGGCCGGTTTGGCGTCGGCTCGTTAACTGTTCGCAATGTCCAAACCCGCGCTGAAGAAGAACCACTGGACCTCCAGGGTGAACGAGGTCTCCGTGTCCAAAGATGCCCGCGGTGAGCTCAACGTGCCGCTGCGTGGCGGCGCGGAGAACGGAGAGTTCGCCTACATTGGACCGCTGAACCACAATGCGGTGGTGTACAAAAGTGGGAAACTGGGTGAAGGGGAGCTGCTGCTCGAAGTGGAGAATCTCTCGATTTCGGGATTACCCCTGTACGACATATACACCGTGCTAAAGAACTGCAAAGGACCCGCCAGGTTTAAAACTGTCAGGCAAGGTAAGACAAAAGGTGAGGCTGCAAAACTTCTGCGCTTTTATTGGTGTGCGTTTAACGGGTTTTGTCCCAAGTTTGATTTCTTGCTTTCTTTTTTTAAACAGCTTCATCTAAATGGAAACTTTTGATTCATTGAGGTTAATTTTCAGTTGAAATAAACCCATAGAACTTTACAATGAATACTAAAACTTGAGGAAGTTGTGACATTTAATAGCTGCGGAACCGTTTAATGTCACATTTAATTGGCAGATTTGTGAATGGCTTTTTCTTTTTTTAAGTTGAAGTAGCCGGGCCTGGTTTTCTCCCCAACAGGGAATGCCACCTGTCTGGTTCAGGGACATGGAAACCCCACAGGCTTCACACACGTTGTTTATTCAGCTTTCCTTTGTGTGTTCTCACTTTCCCAGCTGTTGAGGAAGCACAAATGGTGAAGAAAGTCCAAAATATTGCGTACATTCCAACCTACTGGAGAATTACATCCAGCACTAGGAGCAGTAATGCTTAGAGGTGCTACTTTAAATTCATTTAGGCCTTCTTAAGATGTGTCTGTTTCCTATACTTTACCTGATGACTTCTCAAACAGGCTCGACAGGGAGCACTTCTTTTAACACCTAACAGGAAAGGGAACATCAGGCACCTTACAAAAATGCGAGCATCCGGCCAGTGTGGCTGCTCTAGCCTTCGGTTTATGGTCATCTTGACTCAGCGGGGCTGGGAGGTTTGACACTGAGCCGCTCTGACAGGCTCCCAGCGTGGCAACGCAAACCGCTGAAGGGATGCTCGGAAGTCAGCCCGGGACACGCAGAGACTTCTTTTAGACATGGACAAAAGAGCAACAACTCTTTTCAAGGGCGACCTTACATGTAGATAACCTGTGAAGGCCGCCGGCCGTGCTGGTGGGTCTGCTCTGAGGTTGCTTTGGTAAATGTGTAGCTTTTCTCATTTATTTCAGGACAGTCCTCCGATCATCATCGTGCACTGTTCTTAAGGTGTGGTGCTCTGTTGTTGCGCAACATCTTTTATTATAAAGGAAACCTGGTACTGAATATCTGAACATCCTCTTAGAGACGAGGAGCAGAGGGCTTATTTTAACAATGCTAAAGGCCACTGCTACCTCTGGGTGCTCAGATTTATTTACAATAGCGTGCTCCGAGAGCAGATTTTCATTTTAAACAAATGCTGCTCAATCATATTCCACCGATTAGTTCCTCACTTCAGACTGTGAGTGGTAATGTTTGAATTGAAACTTTCAAGCTTTGGTCTTTAAATTTAGAAACGTGTCTTTGGAATTTTGCATCTTTATTGTGGCACAGATGATGTACTTTATTTATTTATTTAGGCAGGGATGTCAAACTGATATTATGTTGTGGACCACAGAAAGCCTGTTTTTGATCTCACATGGGCCAGACCAGTGAAAGTGTCCTCTTTGCCACTATACAGAAGTTTAACTACACATTTAAAGAAGTGCTATTTCAACAGTGTGGCCACGGGGGAGGTCTTTGTTAATATGTAAAGCTGTAAAACTAAATAAAGTCAATTAAAACTCCAAAAGTTCCCTTTCCAAAGCCATCCAATGAGTGTTTGCTGGCCCAATTCTGGCTCCTGAACCATATTTTTGACACTCCAGATTTTAAGGTCTTGTTTTCACTTACCAGCTAAATTATACCTGTGTTCAGGTTGGAGGTGGGTGGGTAGCTTTGCCGGTGACTCCAAAACATCACAGAATTCTGTTGGCTTGACTTCACAGCAGCCATTTTATGCTGTTGAGTGTTATTTATATAATTTACAATGTCTCTGTTCAAATAAAGTTTTTATAGTTCACGCCCATGTTTTCCCTTCTGTGTCGTGTCCAAATGACTCGTTTAAGAAGGAACAATAATACAAGAACAGCGAGAGAAGAAGAAGAAGTTGTCGATCATTCTCAGTCTGTGTATTCTCACACAGTCTAAAGTGGGGTCGAAAGGTAAAATATGGCAGCTCATGTGCTGACTAACACCCCGATTTCTTTTTTGTGGTGAAATTCTAGGCCTGACTGTCTCGCAGCGTGACTGCTGCTTGAACCCAGTAACCAACTAGATAGAAATAAGCCATGAAATCACATGCCGATTAATGCCAACAGTGGCGCTGCTGTGAAGAAGCAAAAACAAACTGAAATGGATTGTCAAACGCGCGTAAACAAAATGTTTGGGATTCCAGCAAAGAAGCAAATCTAGTCGAGCTGTAGCAGCAGAAGCCTCGCTACCATGCGTCGCCCTGCTGAGGGCGTGGAATAGAAAGGAAAAGTGAAGGAACTGATGCGATTGGTGCCCTTGTGTTTTCAGTCGTTTGTCTGTGGAGTCTTAGGCTTTAAGATCTTTCCTTCCTGTAAACAGGAAGTAACTGGTCAATTTTTTTTAATCACTTTCTAGGGAATCACCTGCACAAGTCCAGACCCGTTCTCTCTAGTTTGTAATGATTTATTAGGATAGGAAGGAGATTCTGTTCTCACTTTGGGCTAATCAGAACCCCCATCCCTTTTTCGTTTTCTTCATTCATCTGGGAATGTCGGGTGTCACTGCTGTACAACGTCACATGATCAGACTCCATTTCAAGTTTTTAATAATTCACGCTGTCAGGGAATTTCCCCTCCCTAATCAGCCTTAATTGAGAAAATATGCTTGGCAACAAGGGCCATCTGTAAAATCTAAGTCACCTAATTTTACCCGGAGCTTGTGCCATTTTCTCACTTTAATCAAGCGAGATGTGAGGAGAGGTACTGCTTCGTTGTCTTGGCTCGCTGATACACACTCAGACTTTCATGTTGACTGCCAGCTCTATAAAGAGGAGGGGGGAGGGTTTCCAATACTGAATACTGTGTTGTCTGGACTTTCTATAGACCTGTGAGCATGCAAGGGCATTTCTAATCTGAGCTGATAAGGAGCTGCAACCAGCTCCACTGCTGAGTTTTTTTATGTTATGTTTGTTTTGGGTATCGGTGAGAAAGCAACACACACACACACACTGCAGGAGACACACCCTTAGAACCACTGCTGAGGCCAAACCATCAGATGTCCACTTCAGTGTATACTGAAGCTGTGGGAGAATAACTGGATTATGTAATTAGGGACTATTATAAACATGGACATGCACTCTTAACTCTTCACCCTTTCGAAACAAGCAGCTGATGACTCTGTCACAATGTAGTTTAATGCGCGCACACACACACACACACACACACAGTGCTGTGTTTGAAAGAAAGCATGCACATTATAAAAAAAACTTCACCAGCTGATCAACCCTGGAACTTCTTTATGGCTAATCTTCCTAAGAAGATGACTGTCTGCTCCACATATGTAAACAAACTATGGATGATACACACATGCTTATAGGAACAGACAATCACATCAGAGAGGCTTTGAGATGGGACCAGATTAATGTCGTGCCCGCGCTGGTGTTAGTACTTAAGCTGGACGCTTTAACGATACTGTATATGATCTACAGTCGGGATTGTATTTAGGCTTAAAGTTGAGGGTGGATGAAGTGTATACTGATAATAGTAATTGTATTATGCTAGGAAGTGTAGCCAGTGACGATTCTCAGAAGTGTTTGTAATGCAAGTGACTGTTAATGTTTGTTTTCTGGACATGACCAATGGCACAGTGGCCCAGAGTTCACGGGTTTCCCCAGGCAGGAGTTATGGTGTGTGTTCCTTTTAGTCGGCACAATCACACACACAAGAAATAAGATTGGATTCCTCTTCACCAGCCATTTTGCTACCTGACTAATCAGGAAACTCCAGTCTTACAGCTTCTCAGCAGTGTATTTCTTTCCAAACTTCATTATATCACAGAGCTGCCCGTGATGGACGAGGCCTTACCAGCTATAAATTCCTGGAAGCAGAAAATATTCCATCCCATTCGTATGGAGGCGCGAGCTGTTAACTACGACTCTCGTGCTCAAATTTACAACACTGTGTCACTGCATTAACTCCAGACTCCCTGTGTGTGTGCGCGTGTGTGTGTGTGCACGCACAAGCATTTCTGGCAGGGATCGCATATGGAAGTGTTTATTTCCTCTCTCTCAGCAGGGTGTTGAACAACCCTCTTTGCCCACACCCGTTTTCTACTTTTGTATTCTCTGCTGATGGCTTGGAGCGACTTTATTTCCTCCCTTATAGTGTGCCGTAGGGAATTTCAGCGTTAATTTCAGGGTCTTTGTATTTGCTCAAATGTGTGTGCAGGTGAGGGCGAAAAGGAGACTATGAGAGGAGTTGTGTGTGTGTGTGTGTGTGTGTGTGTGCAGTGTAAGCATCTTGCACACTTTGAGTTTGCTCAGCTTGATCTCTACATTTAGACGCACTGGAGGAACACTCCCTCACCAGCTAAATAGACCATGAAATGCTGTCTCACTTAAGCAGCGCTTTTTATAATCCCACTAAGAGGAGCACGTATGTATGCATGTGCCATATTCTCTCTTGTTTGCATTGTAGTCTGTTGTATTGACAATGAATGGGCATTGGTCACACTTGGCATTTGCAGTTACACAGCCTGTCAGGAAAAGAGAAAGGGCAACTAATTAATGGTAGTTCAGCAGGGTGGGAGAGGAAGTTGTCTTTGAAGACCGCCCTGATCCATCCTTCTCAAATGTACAGTAGAGATGGGGGAAATGTTTCCGAAACTTTTAAACAAAGGTGATGTCGGGAGCGTTGGGTCTTTTAAGCTTTAGTTGACTGCCTTATCACGTGTCCTCTGCACAGGAAATGGAAACCTTTAGGCAGAGTTGTGACTTTTGTAGCTATTATTTAGGAAGTAGGTGAAGAGTTCACCCACTTCCTCCAGGATACTAGTCTAACTCCAAACCAGTTCTAACAAACCAATTAACTTGCTCTTTTTTCAGTGGTTTCTGCTTGACAGTTTATAACAGAGTCATTTGTCAAACCATGAAATAATGAGCTGCTCATGAGTTTCATACACACTGAAGGGGAAAACCACAGGCTTAATATTGTGCTGCTTTGGTTCAGTGAAGTAACTCTTGACCTAGTCAAAGTGTGGGATGAGTTGACAAATCTGCCCAAAAGCTCTTTACCAATTCTCCCAATACCTGGTTAACATAATCCATCATCAGAGTAGGTGAACATCTTCATAAAATGCTTTCTTCGTGGAGTGTACAGGGTAGAGCGTGACCCATATATGACTTTTAAGAATGACACCGATATTTTGGTGATTTTAAAAATCTGGTGATGAGGTGATTTTTTTTTTTTTTTTTTTGGCTTTCTGTCAGAGACATGAAGCACAAACAGTTTTTCTAACATATGTCATCATTATGTATATTTATTTATGAGTTATTAAAAATATTACAACAATGCAGTTTAAAGATAGTTTTTCAGTTTTATTGTCACAACACGTTGTTTATTTACACTTGTGATGTGTTGCCAATAGGGACGTTGCTGAGCGCCTACAGGTAGACAAACTATACAACATCAACACTCATAACTTGCTTGATGGGTGTTTCTCTTCTTTACCTTTTTACAAAAAAGTCACATATTGGTGGTTGTAAAGGGTGATACTAATACTCTGATTCTGCTATTATATCAATATGGTTCAAGCTGAGTGTTTAAATTTGTATTTTTTATTTGTATTTTTTTTTTAAATCGCAGATTTTTAGCGTCTGGACTGATGGGTGAAAACATCTGTAAATTTAAGACTGCTTGGCCTTACAGAATCTGCCTTTTTACTAGAGCGCGACCAGTACTAGATTTTAAAGAAAAAAAAAAAGATCATGTTGATAAATGGGTCCGTTAAATTTGTTTGTAACAATGAATCATCTAAGCTAGTTGACTCTGCTCAGCTGTCATGCTACTCTGCACGTGCTGCATACAGTCGGGGGTATTGCATTGTAAACTATGGCAATTTGGTTTGTGACCTGTGTGACGGCATCATGTGTCTTTCTTTTTTTGCACCATGTTCCATTAAATAAGACGTTTTATTACGGTTGCATAAATGAAGCATATGTGTATTCATGCATGTATGTATGCATGTGCTTATGTACGCACGTACACACACGTGTGTGTGTGTGTGTGTGTATATATTTATGTATATTATCTAAACTTTGTACCGAGATGCCAACTTTGTCACATCAGTTCTGTTTCTTTTGTTGTTGTTGTTTGTGTCAGGAATTCGATGAAATGCGAACGTGTGTGTGCGTGTGTGTGTCTGTTTGCATCCCCATCTGTGTGTTTGTGTGCGACATTGGCTGACATGGCCAAGTATTTCTGTCAGCTCTGCTGCTGTAAAGCTCAGATGAGATGTGGTTATGCCTCCAGCTGGCGTAACTAGGAAGCGAAATGACGAGATCGGTCGTGGCTGTGAGCATTATTAATATGGTTGAGACTAGTCCTAGAAGCAAGTTGATGTGCCCACAAAAAATGCAGGGTGACTCTTGAAAAGTTGGTTTTATAACTTGTTTTAAATCAACAGAGACTGTATGATTTTACGTTGGGGCTCTGTAACTTTTCTTTCTCACGTTAAACTTCTTGAGATACTTAAGGAGTTAATTATTGTCATTAAAGCGAATCAGCTTGTTATCGTTGTAGTTGTGGTTGCACCGAGAATGTCTGTCCTTTACCTCTCAGCCTCCTGTAAAGGTCCTTTCCCTCCCCAACCTGTTTCCTCTTTTCTTTACCTTTAATTACACTATGGTTGAAGCTGTGGGGTCCGTTTACACAAATCCCATTAAAGTCAAGTCTTTGGGAAGCTTACTCACGCACATTCACATGCACACGTAGACAAAAGAAGGGGGTATAAACAGTTTAAGGAACGGTCCAGCCCTGATTAAGGGGATTTAGACTTGAGTCTGTCTGTTTGGCCACGGCTGTGAGCACGCATCCATGCTCACAGCCCTAAAGTCTTAGTGTTCCTGAACTAGGACTTACATGACACACAACACTTCTCAAAGCTGCTGCCTTTTTGGTCATCTTACCTGCCTCCATTCCCCTCCTTTGCTCTCTTTATCTTTTCCTTCTCAAGCCTTAATTTCTTCTCCCTCCCTACTTATTGTCATCTGAACGTGGGAATAGTGGGGCTTAATAATGGGCAGACCGTTATGACAGACATCCCCTCCCCAAGCCTAACCCTTTTTTTAAAAACTTCCTTTTTTTTTTTCTGTAGAAGTATCCTAATGAAAAGAGAAGTTGAACGGGCCATTTTTCAGTAGTTGCAGATGGTAGCATATGGAAAAGCATTCAGGAGTGTCTCATGTGGCTAGAAGTCACTGGGATGTGAGAATGTGATGGATCGTGGCAAAAAAGACGAAGATTTAATTCAGTGGTTTATAGCTGGAGAAGGTTGTCTTAGCAGCCGACTTGGCTTTTGTCTTGAGCTAACAAAACCGACCTGAAAGCATCTAAAGCTCACTAACTCATACCTAATGTCTTGAATGTGAAGAATAATGCAGTGAGTTTGAAATTTCTTTTAAACAAGCAACCTTTTGTCAAGAAAACTACCTAATAACATGTGCTTTCGCAACCCAAAAACCATTATTACATCCCGCTGTTTTCCTTTGAACATTCAGAGTTAAGAAGATGCAGACAGTCCCATCTGAAATTGTGACCGTAACAGGTGCTGAAGCAGCCTTGATTAGAAAAGCATGTGGCTCCTACAATTAGCTGGAAACTTTCAAGACGCCAAGTGGATTTGATAATTTTTATTATGGTGGGGTAGCTCTGATGTTCAGCAATAACCAGCAGCAAACTTCCTGAGCAGCTAGCAGCCAAGTGACGCCGTCCTCTATCACAACTATCTGCTTTCTTCTGGTTGGATTGTGTGATTGCATTGGCTGTGCTTGTGTATCCCCCTAAAGCAGTGCATTCATGGCATGACTCAGTCACTTCAGAAGCAAGTGAAACTCAAGTTTCTGGTATTTTTAATGCCCTTACAGCATTACACATGCTGGGTGATTGCATTTGATCACAATTCAAAATGTATGTTTTACCTTTAACATTTGAACACGTATATTTTCACAATGTCTTTCTCCTCTTCCACCACTGGTCTCTTTTCTCCTTGTTCATTTCCACCTCATCCTCTTCCTCCCCACCTCAGGCTTATTCTTCTGAGTTGAAGTCGGTGCTCTAACACAGCGGTCCCCAACCCCCAGGCCACATTTGGTACCGGGCCGTGAGAGTTGAGGCTCAGGTGTGAAATTGATGGTTTTCAGGGTTTTTATTGTTATTTTTTTTATTTTTTATTGTTGACTCTGTTTCCCTGGGTCTTTTCCCGTGTGTTATGAATAAATCTTCTTTTTTTGGTACAGGTACTAATTTTATTTTGTTGTATTTATCTGCAACACCTTAAAGGCTGGTCCATGAAAATATTGTCGGACATAAACCGGTCCGTGGCGCAAAAAAGTTTGGGGACTGCTGCTCTAACACAATAAAACATGCTTATCAGGGGTGCAACGATACACAAAATTCACGGTTCGGTTCGATACTTTGGTGTCACGGTTCGATATTTTTTCGATACAAAAAAAATGTTCATGCCTTTTTAATTTGTCATTTATTAAATTTTCACGGCACATTCCGCACCACATCTCTGTGCGTTCATCATTTGTTTGAAGCCAGCTCACCTCCTGCAACTACTTTTCCGAGAATACGTGCTTCTTTTGTGGTTCGCACTCCTGACATTTCTTTGGAGGTGGAGGAACATCACAGTAATTGCTTAAAGGAGTTGGCTTCTTCGACATCTTTAAGAGTTCTAAACAAATGTCTGTCCTCCTCCTGAAAATCTTATGTATGCAAACACTCGTTGCAACTTATCTTGTGCGCGTTTTTTATTTTGACAGCGAATGCGCACCTGCGGACCACTTATGTGCAGCCCTGGTTATTTAGCTCGTCATATTGCAGCCACAGAAATTCTTTTGTCCGTGAAACCATAAAGCTGCACTTTCTTTTTGCCTTATAGTCTGATTTGTCATAACTTCTCCGTTTTGTGGTAAGCTTTTCTTTGGCTGTCACTTCTTCACCCTGACCTGTCTTATTTGGCTCAGCAGAACTAAAATATATATCCTGCTGCTTTTACACACACACTCACATAATGCTCAGCGATTCTCTGCACGATCAACCTCTCACATGTTTAAGCTGCGGGAGATTTCACTTGTCATGTTTGCATAGTAAGCTAACGATTAATAAGACGATGTCAGAGGAATTGGTGCACAAATTATCATCACTCACAGATCAGTGCTGTCGCTCTCTATACACAGTTCGCGCGATTGCAAAGTGAAAGCAAAAAACAAGCGCAAATTCAAACGCGACTTCAATATGTCACATATTGACAGTGGCTCACCGATGCCAATGACATAATTACCCAGCTACATTTCTGAAAGAATGCAAAAGCATTGACATATATTTTCCTTCCTACAATAGCCCGACGGGCAGGGCAGAGATAGATTCTGGTAGCCCGACTGGAAAAATCGCTAGCCCCGGGACGTCGGGCTAGCGATATTGCAAGCCCTGTATCTGATTGAGGAATCACTCATCTTTGGAAAAGAGAGTTTATTACAGAGAAATGTCTCTTTCCCAAATAAAAGCTATACTATCCGCTTCTTCTGGGCTATATTCTCAGCAGCATATAAAACATATCAGGTCCCCATAAGGAGACTCATGTGCTAACGGCTGTCTAAATGACTCAGGTAAAGTTAGTAGCATGCTTGTTGTTTTTGTCTGCTTCCACTTGTCTTTGCACTAGGATGATGTCGGCGTAAATGTGCAGTCATATTCGTTGTGTTCCCACTAGTGCTGTCAGCGTAAATCTCGTTGAAATGACCTTAACGCCACAACACGGCAAATCTCCGTTAACGAGCTACCGCCGATCGCTCCGTGCGTGGGGCTGGACGGCCAACATGTTAACGAGCTAACTGCGCTAACACACTAGCTCCCACCCATGTAATTGAGCATTGCATGGCACATCCAACATACTGTTTTACTTTAGTCCATGACTCGCTTACCTTCAGGGTCATACGTCACATGAAAACCAAAATAATTCCAAACGCCAGATCTGAATGAGGGTGGGGGAGGTTCAATTTGCCATGTTGCAAGGAGAGCTTAACTTCTGTCTCGCTAGCTTGCCCTGCACTCAGTGAATCTGCGTTCGACTACTCCGTCTATACTGCACTGTCGAGCGCAGATCCACTGAGCGCTCAACACAGACAGCATCGTCAGAAGGAAAGTTGATAAAACAAATTAAAATTTTTGTATTGTTCGATACATATGTGTACTGAACCGAAAGCACTGTATCGAACGGTTCAATATCGATACGAAAATCGTTGCACCCCTAATGCTTATGTATTCCCAATATTTTTGCAGTTAGCCCTCCCTACTCTGATCTCCAGATGGCTGACAACAAGTCAGCTAAACAGCAGCACATCATGCCAGCAAGGGGCTTGAATGACCTGAAGTCAGACTCTCACTCTGATAAACAGTTTGATTACATTCTCACATCATATGAGAGTTTAAGTGTCCGAGTCCAACAATGTTAGAGCTGCTGGAAAGAAAGTTTTACTAGCGTGACTAACAGCAGCTAACGCCAGCTACCAGCAGCTAAAACAGCTGCACTTCCCAGCAGAAAACTTCTGGATATTCTCAATAACTCACTTAGTATCACTGTTATTGGACAGAAGTTAACTTCAGTTACTTATCAGTTTATACTGGACTCCTATCACAAAGTTTTATAGCCTCATCCAGAGCACAGAGATGTGGACACCCGGCATATTGACAATGTAGACATATTTACAGCTGAGGTAAACAGCGAAGTGAAAGCCTGCATGCAATACAGATTAACGGTGGCCAGAGATGAATGTCCTACAGCAGCCACCATAGCTAGGATTATGCACTTGAATTTGAATATAGGGGTCCTGTGGCTCAATACGTATCAACAGAACCATCAAACACTTCAGTGAAACTATTCATGAACTGATATTTAGAAATACTACTGAATTTCTAAATATCAGTAAGTAGGCAGACTACTAATGTCTAGAACAGTTCTGAAACAATGTGTTTTTGAACCATTTAGAGATATTTTAAAGTCTCACTAAAACTTAATGAGCTCAGATGGAATTGCATGCAGCGCTGACCCAGATGAGCTCACTTTGTTTCAGTTAAAAGGCCTCAATTTGAGTAGTTAAACTGACTTTTTAATTTCATTATTTATTTTTTTGTAGTTCTGGGAATTCTTTTGTATAATTTTGACTTGTTAAATTCTCACTGTAATTTGCCCGCTACATGCAGAGAAAAACTAACAAGGTGGAAGGTCTAATAAACCTTTTTGACTCTGTGCGATCTTGAGTAAACCAGGCACAAAACACTGATGAGGGTCACGCAACTAACAATTTATCATCCAAACAGCTAATGTCTGTCTAAGGACTCCTGTCCACCCTGTGGTCATAGCAAGTGTGGTTTCATTTGTGATTATACAAATAATTTGCAGATAGCATCTGATCTGATTCTGAGTGATTGGGCACGGCCTTGAGAGCACAGTACAGCTCTGGGACAGGCTGGCTCCTTTGGTTGTCTTTGTGTCGCTGGGCACCGTAGCAGCACAAAGTTATGCTGAACATTTGTGTGTGTGATAGTGGAACATAAAGGTCAGTAATTCATATGGACCCTTAAAGGTCAGTACACAATATGGTATGAAAGCTACGTTATAAAGTCTTTGTCCTCCACTTTCTTCAACAGGCCTGCTCAGGCAGTGAGTAAAATTGTAACAGCTTAATGATGGCATCTTAATTAGACAAGCGGAGACTAATTAGCAAAGACAGGAAAAGGATTGAGTCTTAATTAAGAGGTTACTGGTGTCCATCTACTCTCACTGCTGTCGTCATCAGTTACAGATGTTAACGTCTGAAACCTCTGTTTATTTGAGAACTCCACCACCCTCTATACACGTGCGTCAAACTTCAGAAGTTCCTTACGATCGTGACAGATGTAGGAATTAAAAGTTTAAGGCTGGTATTGTAGCACTTATATGCAAACTTAAACACCTTTACAATTATGATAATCCACTTATTTAAAGGCAGAGTGCACATCCTTGCCATGACTTTGTCTTTTCTTTTTCTCCATAGCTCCTGTGTGCATTTGACTCAGTTAAATCTTAAGGTAGATTTTGCACTACCTCCCAAAGCAGGTGTGATATGGATTCATCACAGCAGTCTGACACAACTGGAGCCTACAACACGCTGTTTGATGCGGAATTGGTTACTTTACACTCGTATCAATGAAACACCAGGCAAACATATGCAACAGGTTGTTTTGCTTTAGTCGGCAAAAGTTATTTTGGTCAGGCTCAGTCTCCACTTTATATTATGAGCTGGGGGAAGGGGGGACTCAACATGCAAAACTTGCAAAACAAATACATGATTACATCCTGGTACATAAGGTACACTATACTGGAATTAAAAGTAAAAAAAAAAAGGTATTATTTAAAGTATAATGGGTTCATGCAGCAAAAATAAGTCACCCCAGGCATGCCTTTAACAAATGCACGATGACAGCTAAGTGAAGTCCTTGCAACTGCAAGGTCAGTAAAAAGTGCAGAGGGTTACTTAAAATGTATTTTGTATTGATTAACTTTTTTTTTATGTTTCATTCTATCTTATATAGGCTAACATATAGGCTTCACACCATCCACTACTCGTGTTACTGGCTTTGTTTCCTCTCCTACACTGCACTGAACAAATACTGACATAAGCTTTGTTTTACTGCTCAGATTTGAATATAGACTTTACTGAAACAATGTAGACTCATTGAAAACAGGCTGTAAACTTTTGTAGTTGTAACTGAAGTAAAATGCAGGCATCACAAGCTAACAACTGGTCTTTACTAGAGACTGCATTATCAAATTGGGGCAGAGCTGTGTGTACGTGTGTGTGTGTTCATGGCATCTAAATTTGTCACTTAACTCTCTGAAATCAAATCTCCAACTGTAGTGTTACATTTGTGATGTGATGGTATGCCGAGTGTCCAGTTGTGTGCACTGCATCGAGCCTTATCAGATACCCATACACATAAATGGTAACATAAACCTGTGTTATCATGCCTGTATGTTCAGTTTACATTCTTGTCGCTAAGTAATGACCCATTACTACCTTTTCTGTGGGGTGAAATTCATACACTTGCATAAACGTACATGAAAATAATTACACAACTTTTTTTCTTTTTGCTTAATAAATGGACATTAACTTTGCATGAGCGCACACACACACACAGACACAAACACCCCCTCCCACAGTTTCCCCGTGCTCTGCGGTGTGCAGGAATGCAGTGTTTACATAGCTAGGCCTGGCCCATATCAGTAACTTGGTCTCTCAGGTGTCTGCTGTGTGTCAGTAGCAGTTATTTTACAGGCCACAGTATAGTCAGTACTCCAGCCAATGCTGCTGCAAATTGACTTCTGAATTACTAGAAAGATTCCAAATTAATATCATTTATTGTTGCAGAAAAATTTGTGGCCCGTTTAAAAGAAGAAGGGGGATAAAAACTTTGAGCGCGTTGATAAAGTTGTGCCTTCAGCGTAAATACTTCATACAAATGTGACGCGTATTCTTGCAGAAAACCCATAAAAATGAGTCTATGCGCTGTGAGTGAGTGCCATACGGACTGCTGAGCAGAATTTCTTTCTCACCACTCCTGGAAGTGACTCTTCCTCAGCCAACTGCATCATTGTAACAGCAATGTGCAGCATCAGCATGCTTTTTTAATATGTCTCTTTGAGATCCCCAGCCCTTCCTCCTCCCTCTGCGATGTTCCCAATGAATGCACCTTACCGTGAACTGCTGTGAAATGACAGTTCCTATACTGGTGATGTATTGCACCAATCTGTTTAACACACTGAGAATCACCATTTTCTTAAAAACCCATTGGCACAAATAGGGGGAAGCTTGCTGGTGAGCACTTGAAGGCCCTTCATGTCCTCATGCTCTACTGGGCTCCAGAGCTCATGAATTAGACAAGAAATCTAATTTCCCTGTGGGGCTCTTGGGTCTGAGTGCACGCAGACACACTGTTTCTTTTCAGGGGTAGTTGATTTCTATATCTTCTTGATGTAAATGGGCTGATAAGAGGACAGTTGGAACTGGATTGTGGCCTAGTTGCGTGCTGAGTCACTATGGACAAGTAGTACACGCTTTCTGTCACATTGAGTGGAGTCAACATCTTGGAGTCGACTTCTCACAACTGGGGACAGTGTTACTGTGAGAGTTTATTACAAGTGTTGAAGTGCGTTAGTCTCAAGTCTCTTGAGGGTCAAAGAAGGTGCCAAACACACATTTGAACAATGTTATCATAGCAAAGCCATTACCTTGCTTATCATGACAAGCAAGGTATTTGCCGTATATGGCATTGTCATGCTGCCTGTGAGTGTGTGAGGTGTATTTAATGCATGAGAGCCAATAAAGACAAACTGAAGAGTTCTACTGCTATTTGGAGTGTAACTCGCAGCATCGACTCATGGATTAAATAAAACCTGTTAGAAAAAACATTCCACTTTAAAAGTACCTGCCAGCTGCATTCAGTGTTTTTCTGCTCTTTTATATATGTTGGCCAATAAAGATAAAAGTCCCCAGAGCAGAACAAGGACTACTGTCAGCTGCTGTCCAAGAGGGTGGAGTTGGAGGCCGTCTGACTGTAAGCGAAGAGAGTCCGGAGATATCAAAGACGGTCACAACAGCAAACCTGGCCAGTGAGCCAAGGAAGTTAGAAAAGGGCTGGGTCTAGCCAGTTGTGACTGAACTGTCAAAATAAGAGCAAGGGAGTTGTCCACTAGCAAAGTGATAGCAGATGGCGTCATTCTTTTGGATGGGTTGAAAGTATAAAGGCAAAATGAGCTGCCAGATACCCTTTGAGACTGGTAAAATACCACAGCGACCTGCCTAACTCATCGATAGGGCGCTGTTTTACAGTACATGAAACATTCGGAAGGGGTGTGTTTATAAAAGCTGCCGACTGCCTAACATTGCTAATTACAGGGCTTTCATCTGAAACCTGACACATGCCATGAGTTTGTTTTATTTTTGTCTTTGGCTGATGATAATGAAATGATGTGACTCACAGGTTGGTTTCTATTCAGATTGTTTTCCTGGACAGATAAAAGATGCCACAGTACACGTCAAGACTGAGCATTCAGAACATTCTCCTTGCATAACTTTCCCTTTTTTATGTCCCAATTTTATCTCTGCATTTTTTTTTTTTTTTTTTTGAAGACAATATCCGTTTGAGAGTTCACAATAAAATGCCTCGTACGTACGAAGGTTTATAGGCTGCAGTTTGAGCTTATTCCCCGATACCTAAATGAAAGACACAGCACCAGACCTGTCTGAAATCAACCTGAGCTCTCACGTTTTCAAGACTCCGCCTGTGCTGCCGGAGCGTTGGTGTGTTTTATTAGTGTCACGCATCCGACAGCCAGTTCATTGTCCTTTTGGTAGGAATGGTTGGAATCTTCTACAGCCTGTCGGGGCTGTTTTCTCTGTTCATCATCAGCCTCTCTGACTTGCTGTTAGTAAACAGCAGAGGGACAGGCTTGTGTCAGACATTAAGTTCAGTACAAAACTATTTGGGCGATGGGGGTGAAGCTAAATGGAAGAAAGTGGTAGGAACAGGATAAGTGAACGCTAGTCTATAAGACGGACTAGAAGTTATTCTCAGTAAGGATTCAGTTTGTAAGCAGCATCCTGAACTAGTTTTTCATCAGTGAGCAAAACTGAGAAAACAATTCCAAATTTAAACTGCCCTGAGGGGTGGTGTGTGTGGTGTGTAATATGTTGCCATTGTTCCTGTAGCTGAGCTAGTTGGACAGGTTGGAGTGAAACTGCGGCATACCTGCGTGGCACCTGTCAGCAGGTGCTCCGTCACAGAAGCCTTCTAAGAGCGAGATAAAGACTAGAAAGACTGCTACGCTTCCTGGAAATGTGGCCACGCCTAGATACGTCCCTGTTTTCACCCCGCCTCCCTCCACAGCATGTTATCATGCTGGGGAATGCAAATTCCTGTGGGCAGTCAAACCGCGGCGGGCGTGATATTTGAATTGTCGTAGTTTAAAGTGTAAGCGTCACATGTGCACTGTGGACGGCACTTAAATGAGGCCGACGTGGCTTTAGCTTTGGTTAAAATGCCACTCTCCAGCCCTCTTCGTCCCCTCCACTTTTATCCCAGCTGCTCATCTGAACAGGGTAAACATGACGTCCGAGGTGATTGGTGTCAGGTGACCTTTAGGTTGCCCTGGCAACGGGGTCCTGAATTCCAAGGCTCCGGTCATCTCCGGGGGCATGGCTAATTTGCTAAATAAAATGTTTCCGGACACACACAGGGCCTTGGAAAAGCGGTAGATAAACAGTGGTTGGGAGAGCGAGAAGCTTTTAGTCTGATGATGTTGCAGGCAGATAACTTTGTTTGGCTGCCTGAATATGGACAGAGCACATTCCTGCCATATCTCTTCACAGACAGCAGGGTACAAGAGCCTGTGCACATCTGGCTGGAGTTGGGTCTTAGACACTCTTGTTTTGTGGACATTTGTGTTATTTTTTTTAAACAGAAGCACATTAAGGCCAGTAGAGATGGCCTACTGGGTGAAGTATTCAGGTTCTGAGCTTATGAATGGTCTGTTTTGGGTGAAGTACTCAGCGCTTTGGGGTGGGCTGACTGATATTCGCAGAGGGGAACCTGAATGTGCCAGACATCACCAAAATTGGAATTTTCCACTGAGGTGTCAGTGCATTCTGTTTCCTAATGAAATTGCTATTCTGTCACTTGACCAAAACAGAAAAGTTTGAAAATTATTTTACAGCATTTTGGAGACTGCTGCTCTAAGCTCTCTATATTTTACTTACATTCTGTCTTTTCCTTATTCGACAGTTCTGATTGGAAATTTGTGCTTTCCTGTAGCTTTGTTCCCCAAAAGGGAGGCTGGCTTTCCTTAGTCCCAGCCTCTGTTCATCTGTGCCACGCCAAAGAGAGAAGACTAAGGGATTAACATTGGAAAACACTGTGATGGCAACTTACTTCACTCATGATTAATCTTTAGCATAGAGGTGTAATTATTACTAGAGCTGCTGGGGATCATAATTAGTGAACACATAGCAACTACAGGGTGCGCTTTAAAATAGGCAGTGTTTACTTTAAAGAGTTGAAGGGAAGCAGATTACTATGGGAAGGCATTAAAGTTTCCACCGGAAAACAGTTGCAGGGAAGCCAGTTGTGTTTGAATGCAACTTTAAACAAATGATGTCATACTTTGCGCTCCATTGTAAAAGACAGCAGAGGAAAATGTGTTGCTTTGTTCCCTAAGTAGCCAGACTCTTGACCACAGGGTGTGTAGTGTGTGTGTGTTTCTATGTGTGAGCGCTGGCAACCGTGCATTGGCACACATGCTTTTGTGCGGTCTAAATACAGCTCTTTAATGTTGCCTAAATCATCGAGCGCCAGGAGGCACAAACAAGGTCATAAAAGTGACTTTGCTTTGCTGTCCCAAACATAGGATCGGCTCTATATTTTCATACTGTTTTCCAAAGGCGGTTGTGTCTTGCTGGATGTGAGTCAGCAATGGATCTGTATTCAGCTACTGTTTGCTAATGAAATGTCAACCAAAGGCTTTAACGCATGCGCCTTGGCTCTATGTCACCGTTCCCAGGGGAAGTTTATTAAAAGCACATAGTCCCTCAGATGTCGAGTATATGTGGGGAAGTCACCCATTCAAACGGCAATCCTGGCTTAACCTCCACTCAGTTCCTGGCAGGAAAAGACGACACACACGCACCCAGACAAACATACACATCCCATCTGCCTGACACTTGGATGAATTGGAGCAGACACAGGATGAGAGACAAGCGTTTTGTTTTGTTTTTTTAAGCGTGCGTGTTTGTGTGTACCTGCTCATCTGGTCCATTTCTGATGTGTTTCTGCCCTGCTAAGTGCCAGCTGTACAGGGAGGTTTTTCAGCCTACCTGATGTTCAGCAGCTCAGCTAGGCTAACCACAGAGCCCATCACTCTATTTATAGTAGGATGAGTGACAGGCAGAGGACAACGTAGGTCTCGACGAAGAGTCGGAGGAGAGTTTGTTCATGCTCATCAGTGTCAGCGCAGCGTCTTGTAGAACAGAAGTTGTTATCTTAGAATTAAAGAGTCTCTCACTCTTGTTTTGTGAATAATTCAGAATCCAATTAGAGAGACGTCGCTTGAGCTTTTCCTTCATTAACGTCAGCCCTCCTGACACGACCGGCTAGTATTGGGTGATCTGTTCTCCTGGAAAATTTCTCCAGCTGTTTCAGTTGCAAGCTGGCAACATCTGTCACTGTCAATATGATCTTTACATTACCTTTTCATGAGCACTGTAACTCCAGTGCCAGTTTTGGCTGCAGTCACACAGACCAGCCCAGCTCCACCGATGCCTCCACAATGCCTCAGCCCAAAACTCATCTCCGTAGCTCCTCATTTTGTGCTTTAATAAAAAGCAAATCCCAGTTTTGTTTAGTTTTTTAACACTTTAAAAATAAAAATTACCAGCTGAGGTCAGGGAGTTCTGAGGCCTGAGGCGTGGGAACCGTGAGGATGAAGGATCGCCTCATTCTTCTCTCATTAGCATTTTAGTTCACACCCATTTTAACTTAATTTTGCTCTCTTGCTCAGTCTCTCCTGGGATCTGTCTGTTTCCTCGACTGATTGAACAGAATCCACACGGGTCATAAAGTCTGGGCGTGCGTAGTTTCCTTCGTCTGCCACGGTCAGCTTGAACAAACCTTACAGAGAAGACAGCTCTGAGGCGGCCTGGAGCCCCCTTTCCTTCCCTCCTCTCCCCCGAGACTCATTCCAGTGTTAAAACCAAATCAGCCTTCTCCTCTGTTGTTCTTAACCCCTCCTCCTTTCATCTCCATCCCTGTCTATCTTTGTGTTCAGTCACATGCTCCTGTCTCCCTCCAAACATATATTGCCATGAATACAATTACATCACATGAGGATAAATCCAGTGTAGTGCTACTACTTCCATCCTTCAGATCTTTCTGTCTTAAATGCTTTTTCATTTTGTCTTTGTGTACTCAGACTCGTCACTCTCTCCTGGTCCACCTCCTAGCCCCTCTTATGTTGTCCCTGGGCACCTGGCTTTCGTTGTGTTCCCACACCAAACAGATCCTTTGTTGACACTGTGGTGGAGCTCTCATGTTTTCTTACACACAGAAGGTGAACCTTGAATGAGAGCAAGGCCAAAACAAGACACTGGATGCATGGCTTGGGTGGATGGTGGCTGTGGTGATGTTGCGTAAGAATCCCAGCCAGTTGACATTGTGGAATTTGCATTGTCTAGATTTGATCATTTGTTAAGCAAACATGGAAGCACTCTAGGCCAATAACTGCCTCTCATGCTTCTTTTTTTTGTTTGGCTTTTTTTGGACTGTGAGAAAAGTTTTATGGGACTTAAGTCCTAACCACTGAAAACCATCAATACAAGTATCACCAAGTAAAAAAATAAAGCAAAAACAGCAGAACAACATTGTTCAAATGTATTTTTTATTTGACAGGAATTATAGCGAGGTGGATTGGGTGGTTACACTCCATGTTTGTCAGACAGCGCTTACTGAATCGTTAAGCTGTCAGGATCCTCCAGCAGATATTACCTCTATATTTCATGGCCAAAGGAACGGTTGTGTGCTGTCGATCCCCCGCCTAATCAGCCCAAAGTGGACTGTGTTAATATACAGCAGCTACAAATCATTCTAAAGTCCTGTTTGTGCTTCAGGTGTGTTGTTGTACTACAGGGACTGACGGTTTGAATTCTCTTTGAGAGATTATATATGCGTGTTTTCCATTAATATGATATGTGATTGCTTACATAAATTTAATTTAAATCTGCTGGTACCTACAGTGTGGGCTATGGATGGATGCCTCTTTTTCAAGGGGAGGAGAGATTACTCCTCTCTCGGCTGGCCTGGGAACGCCTCGGTGTTCCCCCGGATAAGTTGGAGGAGGTGGCTGGGGAGAGGGAGGTCTGGGATTCTCTGCTTAGGCTGCTGCCCCCATGACCCGGGCCTGGATAAGCGGAAGACGATTGATGGATGGAAAGTTAAAAGCAGCTGCACAGAAACTTCAATACGACTTCAATCCATTTAAACTCGTGTGTTTTAAGTAATCCAGCTGTCCGAAGTACCTCTGCCGGCTGTGTTTTAAGACTTAAAATGCTTTCTAATGTTTAGGAAGAAAACAGTGGAATGATATTAAAAGACGTCGACCTGCTGTTTCATTTAAGATTTCATCTAAGACTGTGATAGAAAGCAGGAAAAATGGTTTTGCAGGTGCACCGTGCCCCTCATCTTTCACCAGATGGTGTCCAATCTCTGTCAGGACAGTTACTAAACCGTCCTTTCCGATGGATGTTAGACAAAATACAATTTCAAATCATGAAAGAAAAGCCTAATGAAATCTGTTCCTTATGTAAAACTGGATTGGCTTCATTTAAATATAGGACTGTGGTGTTATTTGAAAAATAAAAATAATGACTTGAGACTTGGGAAGATGCTTGCTTATGGCTTCAAGTTGGTACTAAAACACCCACAGATTTTTGAACACTCAGTTTGGGTATTGTTTATTTTTTATATTGAATAGCAAGCATCATTTTAGTTCACATTCACTCCAAATGTTCATGCACACTGGGAAGGGTCAACAACCGTCTTACAGCATTGTTTAACATAATATTTTCCCCCACTGATCCACCTGGTCAATAGATCATCTGTATTAGAAGAAAAAGTAGTGGAGTAAATGCTACGCTCACTTCAGACACCCGTGCAGGTATTGCTGTCAACTTGCAGCAGAGTTTAGCAGATAACTGCCAGAACTCTTTCATTTTTAGCTCTTTCTTAATTCATCTGTGCTGGTACTGTGTTGGAGGTGGGCAACTAAAATTATTCTTCACATTTAAACTATCCACACAAGCTGTTTTATGATTGATGATTTTATTGGCATTTTGATGTCAAAATAGAGACTGTTGTAGACTTTTTTTTTTTTTAACCCAAATGAGGCTCTTAGATTACCCACAATACAACAAAACTTCAGAGATTCTGTGTGTCATGCTAGTAATAGTCTGGGTAGCCACTGACTGTTACCTGAAAACCTCTTGGGCCTGCTTAAATGCGACTGGTCATTAGTAGCTGGACTATGGCGAGAAACCAAAAAGTCTCAGAGGAGTCGGCTGTAGGCCTGTTATAACATGTGTTTCACTCTGTAATTGCAGTATATTTATTCATTTATTTAACGTAAATCTTGCTTTGACACGATTGCTCTTTCTTCCCACACTGAGCTCACACCTGAATGCAACACGCTCATCCGCCTTTTCTGCCTGAAGTATATTAGAAGAAAGCAAACCTCAGTGAAGCAATGTCAGTGTCACAGAATAGCTGATGAAATGGATCATGAGACTTTCTAGGGATTTTGGGTGGTGTGTGTGTGTGTGTGTGTGTGTGTGTGTGTGTGTGTGTGTGTGTAAGACGGATTTGATTCATGCTCGCTTGTGTCAGATGCGAGTGCTCGTCTGTATTAATGACTCCCTCCCATTGCTCAAAGAGGAGGAGTGTAAACATACTCAAACCAACTCCCCTGGTCATCCTTCACTCCCTCTGTTCCTCCATCTGTCTGTCCGTCATTTCTACTTTCTGTCTGAGTCCTATAGCGGGCTTGCAGTTACATTCACTTGTATTCTGCCCTTCTGTGGTAATAGAATCAATTTTCATGCAGGGGTGGTCTCGTTTCACTTTTATGTTCAAAGTCGATACAATAAGGCCTTCTTTGGCAGTACTGTATAAGATTATTGCCTTCAAACCATTGCAAGTCAACACCTTTCTGGTGACTGTAATAAGAATTGATGTTCAGATTTAAAGCTTTTTTTCCCAATATAAATTGTCCAGCGAAATTGACTTTTTTTTTTTTTTTTTTTTTTGTTTGTTTTAAACAAATTAAACATAATTGCAGTCTGGAGACCTCAAAACTGTTGTGATGCCAGTCATTGCAAAGGAATAAACTCGGTCTGTACAGCACACAGGTAGACAAACACACTGCTGCTGCTTCTTATTTCAGTTTTCAGTTCTGCCTCTGCAAACACAGAGCACAGCAGAGTGAGCGCGGTGACTGGCACAGCACCTCCATAAAGCTGCACAGCCCCATAGGCAGCATGCTAATGTAAACGCCGCGCTCTGCCGCCCCTGGTTTAATCACAACCATATGCCTTGCATTCCTGTCCCCGGTACCTGAACCCTCAGCCCGCCTACAGTCTGCCAGTAATGTGACAGCCAATCTGCTAGCAAGCTTGTTGAATTACTTGGCTGAAACACCTGAAATTGACAGACTGCCTGTAAAATATCATATTTCAGTATACTTTCGAGTTCATATCACACCTGAGGAGGCAGGAGTGTGGCATATGAACGAGCCAACTTGTGCTCGGGAGTGTCGGAATCAGCTTGGAAACGGGGTTTTCAGAGGATTGTGGGAGCCCTGTGTGAGAAATGCTGACTGAACAGACAAAAGACTTCCCCGAATCATGTTGACCTTGTTCCATAGTTGGAAATTGACAAGTCTGCTTGCCTCTCTTAGAGAGTGTACTTTGGCACAGTGGTGTTCTTCGGTACTGTGTTTATCACATAGTTTGGTATGTTTGTGTACTTGTTAATGATCCAAATGTTGAAACTAGTACTAGTGCTGCATCCAGATGACCATGGAGTTGGAGCACATACTGCAAGAGTCCAAATACTGTCAAATATGACTGTTTTGTTTTTCGCTGGTTTGATCTAACCGTTGCTGTGGTTCACCACATTCCTGTCTTCGTGGCTTGTGTCTACTGAAGGCATTTAAGAAAAACACCTGTTGGTGGTGCTAGCTGAGAAGTCTGGGGATCGAGGTAATCAGCGTCAGGTTTCAATGATAATTCATCCAAAAGTGGTGGACTGTCTGCTTGAATAGCTAATCCCAGTCATGGACAAACTGTGTCTGATGAAGAGCCGTGCACTTCATGCTTTGATTTGGAACATGTGCAGAAAGACTGTTAGTGAATAACGATTAGTAAAAAAAAAGAAAGTATTCAGTGTAATGTTTGTTTGGATACTTGGACAGCTAGACCTACCTCACTTTCCTGGAGCTCCTCCACTTCTCCTGAAGCATTGCTGAGAAATAGTCAGGGTGCTTTCTCATTAGAGTACTTAGAGGACTCCAGATGTTAGGCCCTTGTGTTCCTCTTCAGTGTTACCCAAAGATAGTGGAAATAGCATTGTGTGCCGCTCTGTGTGGGACTGACTGGCTGATGAATCACTGCTCCACGAGGTTCAGTTAGAAAGAGAGGTTATCTGAGGACTCAGTGCACCCCACTATTGTGGCAGGCAGGCAGATGGTAACTTGGTGTGTGTCTCATTTGACACTACCCGTGTCTCGTGCATAATCACTCTCTCTGCTCTTCCCTTCCACCTGCTGTCTTTGTCTCTCTCCTGGTTGGTCTCCTCTCCTTCAGTCACTTTTGCTCAATAACTCATCCATGTCTGAAGTTTCACACTTTTATTCTTCTCTCTCCACGCTTTCTCTTCTGAGGCTGTGATGGATTGCTTTTACCAGGCTAATAGCTTTGCATTAATCATGCCTGCAGTTTGTTTTGACAAACAAGATTTTCTTAAGTCTACCAATCAACTATTTATTTTCCTCTGGACATCAATCTGCATTATAGAAATCCCCCCCCCCCCCCCAAAAAAAAAAAAAAAGAAAAGAAAAGTAAAAGGAGCATTGATGGCCCGGACATATTTTAGTGTTTGATCTGTTTAGTTGACGACTTTGTCTTGGGTAGGGCTTTGTATTGGTGAACTCTCGGGAATGCAACAAGAAACAGTTTTATAAGCTTGGATGTAAAATGAGCAATCAGGGGTAGTTTGGCAGAGTGAAACGGAGCAGATGAAAAGGGCTCTGAATGCGACGCATGTGGTCGGACCTGCTCAGTTGGATTGTGGGTGGTCTGATGTCATCCTCTACACATGCGGCCAGTTTCTGTCTTCCCATTTGCGCCGCCTCGCTTCGGTTTCAGCATACATACATGTGTTTTAATTCCCTCTGCTTACTCTTTGATCTTCCACATCTACTGTTAGGACACTTGCAGAACATTTTCAAAGCCCCTTGTCTCCTCCACGCCTCTGGACTCTGGAAAAAAAAAATAGCTGTACAAACAACAGATGTGTGCTCTGATCCCAGGCCGCCACATCCATTTTTGAAAGAATGGTATGTTCCCAGCCTTTGACATAAGTTAACAAAGTATGTTGAGAAAAGGGGGGGAATGTTTTTTGTGTTCAAACTGTGACACATCAGCCCACCTTCGTGTGTTGGTGGGCTGATGGCTCCTGAGATTTGGAATGGCTTCTCCAATTTTTTTCTTTTTAGTAGTTTGGCGATGATACAGTCATGCCCGTGCTTTGCCCTTCCCACCGAGACAATGTGACAGCTGAGCGTGCATGCTTATGTGTGCATGTTTGTACACACTCGCATACAGGTTTAATCACACTAGACTTGCTGAGGAGACAGAAAAGTGCCCGATCTCTTCCTGAATTCCCACACTGCACATAACGATTTGCACCGGACAAGTTGAGGTGAAGGTAAGATCGGACCTCTGGCTCTTTTTTTTCCCCTCCCCCCAGAGAGAAACCTCACAAGCTGTTTAGCAGTTATTAGGTTAATTTATTTATTTATTTTTCCTAAAAAAAGAGTTTTGTTAAGGTATTTTATTCCTAACTTGCTGCTTATGGGACATTCTCAATATTGTAAGCACTGTTATGCTAAGCTGCTTTTACTTTGTGTTTATTGCGCTCTTCAAGGCGAAGTGGCAACATTTCAGAAATGAAGGCCTTGCTGTGTTATATTCTTTACGAGGGCCTTATTGCTTGACATAATGCTGAAGTAGACGTAATTGTTGACGAGGCCTAATAAATGTGCTGCGAGGCAGAGAAACTTCACCTGCTTATATTTATGATGAGAACGGTGGTTAGGAAATGTGGATGCCCAGGTACGGGGAAGGTGCAAGTTAGCCTGTGCTGAATTTCCCGTCCCGCGTATTTTTCTGTTATCAAAAGTTTGCAGCCGTTTGCCACGTTTTAGTTTTCAAGTATCAGTGTCACTTTCAAGTTGAAAGTTGCTTCAGAGAAATGGAGATATGCATTCAGGAAGTTTGTAACTTTGCCAAATCTAACTGACGTTTCTTTGTTAACTAGCTTTTGAGTTAAAAAAATAAATGGATAAATCAAAGGATGTAGATCATTGCTGAAAGGACCTCTCTCTGAGAACGGTGGCTTTTTGTTGTGCTTGCAAACTCAACCCGCATTCCCAATAAAAACAGTTGGTTTATGTTGCGATGAGGATCCTGTTGTTTGCCCTTCCCTTGGTGATTTTATTGTTTAAGAGCGTGAAGAGAGACTGTACTTAATAAAAGGTTCTCTCACTTCCAAAAATACATTTATTGCTCTCATTATTATGTTGGGGAACGTGAGACCAGACATAGCAGTAGTCCTACAGCTTCGTCTGTACACTATCCCAATTTTTTTTTTTTAGTTGCACGCGACCACTTTATGCTTGTTTCTACGATTTAGTTGCTGTTAACAAACTAATTCAGACGGACTCCATCACCTGCTTGCTGCTGTTGGATCTTGATATTCATCAGCAGCTTTCCTCGGAGAGGATCACATCCCTCCATCCCATCTCCTTTTCTGCCACATATCAAATGAATATATATGACGCTCCAATCACAGAGGCTATCCAAATGATTTTCCCCAGTAGTACATGCCGCAGCATGCAGCCATATGGTGCCTCAGCATTTCTGAGTTAGCCGGACCGGTAGAGGAGAAGAAATGGAAAAATGAAAGGGAATCACCAGACGTGTCGGTGTAACATCTCTGTCAATGCCAATACTCGCCTTGAGGGATCTCAATGAAGAAGGCCATTAACACCCCCCCCCCCCCCAATCACAGCATATTGTGCTCATCTTTCCTTTTCTGGGCTTCCATGCATTCTTTTTGATGACTGTGTCTTTGCAGTGTGTGACTTATTATTCCAGCTGTGACTAAAGCTGCAGACTTGGCAGTGGCTCACTGCATTCAGTCAAGCTGAGGTCAGGAGTAGGTTACCACTACCATCTATAAAGCTCAGAGTGTGTGTGTGTGTGTGTTCATCTGTAAATTGATACTGTAATTGATACTGTAATTGATCCCAAGGCACTCCACTTTGCTTTATGATGACATGATTACTTTGGAGCCTCATGAGGTCGGTGATGTAATGTGGTCAATATGAAGCTTGATTTTTGTCTCAGGAGAAAAGGGTTGACTTAGCATGAACTTGATACTAATGCTTCACGCTGGCGCTCTTGGCTCACTTAATTGAAAATAAATGGGTGTGTTTGTGCACACTGTTGATCACAGATCACAAATGGACCGTCCACCCCTAGAGATCCATCAGTTGATTGTGAGCTGACCTGAATCGGACCGTTTTTAGCTGGTCAGCAACGCCCGTTGGTAGGAATATGCAATATAAAGATCTAAAGCAAAACAAAGGGGTACTGTTGGCGAGGGGACTGATACATTTCTTCCAGTAAATAAAATATAGTGGCTATAGTGCAGGGGCAGGCAACTCCAGGCCTCGAGGGCCAGTGTCCTGCAGGTTTTAGATGTGTCCTTGATCCAACACAGCTGATTTAAATGGCTAAATGACCTCCTCAACATGTCTTGAAGTTCTCCAGAGGCTGGTAATGAACTAATCATTTGATTCAGGTGTGTTGACTCAGGGTGAGATCTAAAACCTGCAGGACACCGGCACTCGATGCCTGGAGTTTAGATTCAGTTGGTTCACAAATCTTTTTTTGGCATGTCAGTAATTTTAAAGTGACTAATCTGCTCAGCACAGTCAGCAGTGTTCTGGAGGTGTAGTTCAAGCTTTTCGTGTGGACATGTAAAACATGTTAGATGAAGTGGTGTATACTGCAAATTAGTTCTTAAGCTGTGTCTCAAGCTCTGTCTAGTAGTTAAGATATGGTAAAAGGTCTGATAACCTGTTGATGACTTGGGAAAAAGAGCTTATGCTAAGAAGCGTTTGATATGAGCGTGAACATAAAATTTGCGACGATCAGCAAGAGCTGGATTATGTCAGACTTTTAAAAAATGAGAAATTGGAATCAACCAAGAAGAGTGCAACTGGTACATCTGTAATTGACCTCTTTACCTGTGTGACACAGTCATCGGTGTCCCCACGAGTTCTGATTGCTGTGTCAGCTGAGTTGTTGGGGTTGTATATAAAACTCACACACTCTCACATTCTTCTGTTGTCCCTTCCTTTATGCACGTCTGCATACATTCATCATCGGGTTCATGCTCATCCATAAATTTATGTAATTAAATGCAGGATCAAGATGGAAAAAACTTCTTATGCAGCCTTTTGTTATCTCCAGTCGTGCAATTCTGCAAAGGATTTTTGCCTTTTTGAATGCAATGTACTTCAGTGGAATAGTGTGGTGCCCTAAGGTAGTTGTGACATTTCACGTGTTTAAATGATGGTTGAAAAAACATTTGAAACACATTGTACTTTCAGTGCAAGCCCGTAACACTGGTTATCGCTGAGGAAAAGAACCAAGCTTCTCAAAAGTTTAGTTTTTTTAGTAATATTTTTTGCATAGTATGGCACAAAATTATATTTTAATCAAACTGTCAGTTCTTATTCTTGATATTTTTACTGGAGCTAAATCGGAACAGCTGCAGAATGAAAACTCTCCTGGACCCAAAATGTAATTAGAAGAGTGAACAGCAGAAATGTCATGCTATTGATCAGAGAGAATTGGGGCAACAAAGCCATGCCCAGTCCCCACTGAAAGACCAATTAAAGAGCTTCATTTGGAAAGCTGTGGCTGATTTTCTGAATGGGCAGAGACGGTCCAGCTTCACTCATCTTGCCCAGAGCAGAGTGGTTTACACTCGGGGTTTAAAGTTCTCTGGAACATTTTGACTCTTCAACATTTATTTTGTTCTCTGTTACATTGATCCATACTCTGACAGCAACACCTGCTGTTGCTGTTGAAGTATAGGCTTGTTGAATATTCTTTAGCTGTGACAAATGTGCTCGAAGCGGGATACGTTTAACAGACTAATGTATTCTCCTTACTGCTATTTTGAGCATTTTTCTCTGTTTTAACCTCGTTCAGCTTACTCACTGTCCCTTTTTCTGCTCATATTTTTTAAGTCTGGTGATTCATCTGACTGTAGCCATCAGTGCCTCCCATTAGTGTGTTTAGATTCCTCCGAGATTGCTAGACAGGAAAGTAACTCCTCACATCTATAAAGGGGTAGTTAGTGTAACAGTTTATTTGGAGCATCTTATCTGTTCACATAGTTTGGCCAACACATGCATTCTTAGCATCTGCTTCAGGGTTTGCAGGAATGTTGCAATTGCTCATTGAAATGAGAAATTTGATATACTACTGATATATATATTTTATTATACAGACAGAAGAAAATAACATTGTAGACGCAACATTTAAGGCATCCTGTACAGAGCAATTCTAGCTAGTGAGCTGGGTAGTGTACATCAGACACGTCAAGTCCTCTCCGTGGCATAGGACTGTCTGTCTTAAAGTGAGTGTAAATCCATTCAGAGAGACTCATTTGTGAGGATGTTTAACCTAAAGATGGGAGAACACTGACAAAGGACATTGTTCATAATAGCCTTTGACTTTAGAGCTCTTGCTAGTGGATCTCCAAACATCACCTTATCATGATTAGGGCTGCCACGATTAGTCGACTAGTCACGATTATGTCGACTATCGACGACTGATTTAATAGTCGACGCGTTGTTTGAAGCTTTGTAAGATCCCAAAAGACGCAGGAATAAGTAGTAGGATTTAAGAGTGTAATAACGGACTGAAACAGAAGATGGCAGCACTGCATGTACAAGGATGCCAGCTGCCGTTAAACCCCGAAGAAAAAGAAGCTGTGTCCCAGAATTCATAGCGCAGCCCTGCTCAGTTTCCAACAATGGCGGCAGCTAGTTAGTTTTATTATTACTCTTATTACTCTTTCTGGGTCACAAAATAAACGTTTAAAATGTTTTCGGGTGAGAATGTAGCTGTGTAAACCTCAAATATCTGCTCAGTTTATCAAGACACCACATATTTTCAAAAGCGCTCCGATGTTTTCGGAGACGTCTGTTACCCACTAGCTCGATAGCTAGCCGGGGGCAAGGCTCACTAGAGCCCGTGAGAACACCGGACTCCCGGCAAATCGTTTTCAAACCCACCGCCGTCTTTCGCTACTCAGGTTAAACATGATATACAACTCACTTAGATAACTTAAAAATGTTATTGTTTGGCTTTTTTTTTTTTAGTATTTTATTTGTTCCTGAGTGAATCTGTTTGGCTGAGATTAAAGTTATAGTTTTTGCTCAGCTGAATAAACGTCAAGCAGACAGCTGATTATCAGAAGTGTGAGATGCTCGAGAATATACTCCAGTGTCCTGTTATATTTTAGATAGCAAGGAGTTTATTAAACTTCACTGAAACAATGTGCAAATTTCATTAAAATTTAATAAACTATCATCTTGCCTTTTATTTTTAGTTAGCACAGACCTTAAACACTTAAAGCTGTAAGCTAATGATAGTTATATACAGTGGGGCAAAAAAGTATTTAGTCAGCCACCGATTGTGCAAGTTCCCCCACTTAAAATGATGACAGAGGTCAGTAATTTGCACCAGAGGTACACTTCAACTGTGAGAGACAGAATGTGAAAAAAAAATCCATGAATTCACATGGTAGGATTTGTAAAGAATTTATTCGTAAATTAGGGTGAAAAATAAGTATTTGGTCACCTCAAACAAGGAAAATCTCTGGCTCTCACAGACCTGTAACGTCTTCTGTAAGAAGCTTTTCTGTCCCCCACTCGTTACCTGTATGAATGGCACCTGTTTGAACTCATCATCTGTATAAAAGACACCTGTCCACAGCCTCAAACAGTCAGACTCCAAACTCCGCCATGGCCAAGACCAAAGAGCTTTCGAAGGACACCAGGAAAAGTATTGTAGACCTGCACCAGACTGGGAAGAGTGAATCTACAATAGGCAAGCAGCTTGGTGTGAAAAAATCAACTGTGGGAGCAATCATCAGAAAATGGAAGACATACAAGACCACTGATAATCTCCCTCGATCTGGGGCTCCACACAAGATCTCACCCCGTGGGGTCAAAATGATCATGAGAACGGTGAGCAAAGATCCCAGAACCACACGGGGGGACCTGGTGAATGACCTGCAGAGAGCTGGGACCAAAGTAACAAAGGTCACCATCAGTAACACACAACAACGGCAGGGAATCAAATCCCGCAGTGCCAGACGTGTTCCGCTGCTGAAGCCAGTGCATGTCCAGGCCCGTCTGAAGTTTGCCAGAGAGCACATGGATGATACAGCAGAGGATTGGGAGAATGTCATGTGGTCAGATGAAACCAAAGTAGAACTTTTTGGTATCAACTCAACTCGTCGTGTTTGGAGGAAGAAGAATACTGAGTTGCATCCCAAGAACACCATACCTACTGTGAAGCATGGGGGTGGAAACATCATGCTATGGGGCTGTTTTTCTGCCAAGGGGTCAGGACGACTGATCCGTGTTAAGGACAGAATGTATGGGGCCATGTATCGTGAGATTTTGAGCCAAAACCTCCTTCCATCAGTGAGAACTTTGAAGATGAAACGAGGCTGGGTCTTCCAACATGACAATGATCCAAAACACACCGCCCGGGCAACAAAGGAGTGGCTCTGTAAGAAGCATTTGAAAGTCCTGGAGTGGCCTAGCCAGTCTCCAGACCTCAACCCCATAGAAAATCTGTGGCGGGAGGTGAAAGTCCGTGTTGCTCGGCGACAGCCCCAAAACATCACTGCTCTCGAGAAGATCTGCATGGAGGAATGGGCCAAAATACCAGCTACTGTGTGTGCAAACCTGGTAAAGACCTATAGTAAACATTTGACCTCTGTTATTGCCAACAAAGGCTATGTTACAAAGTATTGAGTTGTATTTTTGTTATTGACCAAATACTTATTTTCCACCCTGATTTACGAATAAATTCTTTACAAATCCTACCATGTGGATTCATGGATTTTTTTTTTTTCACATTCTGTCTCTCACAGTTGAAGTGTACCTCTGGTGCAAATTACTGACCTCTGTCATCATTTTAGGTGGGGGAACTTGCACAATCGGTAGCTGACTAAATACTTTTTTGCCCCACTGTAAGAGCAGATGCTGCTGGTGCAATAAGCTGTACATTTTACGTCTAATGGATGATGATCTGATTAGTCGACTAATCGCAAAGATAATCAGTGACTAGTCGACTATCAAAATAATCGTTTGTGGCAGCCTTAGTCATGATGTTGTGCTCCTTGTCAAAATCACTGTCTGTTGTCACCTTACTGCTCAAATAGATGAACTCTGGTACATCCTTTACTGGTTTGCTGATATATAAATTCTTAAAGACTGAATCCCAAATTTGATAAAGTAGAAGCAAAAAGCAATGATTCCTATTTTAAACTCATATGCAGGGTGTCTGGCGTAACCATTTTTCTTATGTTATCAGTATATGCTCGCAAAGCTTAAATCCCATAGTACTGCACACCGATACAAAGGCGTATGCAAGGGGCCTTTTTCCAGCAGCCCCTTGGCAGACCATCTGCACAAGCAATATACGAGATGTATTTGATGCTTTATAATGTTGCACACTGCATTACTTAGGCTGCTTTCCTTATCTGGCTTTAATAGTTCTGCTTTGTGTTTGATCAGTTTGCATATATAGTATTGGAGAAGAAAAAGTCGGGTTTCCTATTTTTCCGACACAAATCAGTATGTTATCATGTTGATATTAGACACATTGGACCTTCTTTTATTAGTTTTTATGGGAGAGTGTGTCATTAGAGTGAAAAGTATTCAGGCAGCCCCAGAGTTTGCACTATTCATCTTCACTTTCCAACCTTTAAGTTCACACATCTGAGAAACTGAAGTTTAGCCTCCTGGCGTGGCGGACAGGAATGAAAGCTAACTTTATTTACTGGCCAGCTTTCCAACTTTGACAGCAGCATTCTTTTTTGTCCTCCCAGCGATTTCCCTGCCTCAGCCTTCAATCGGTTTTTGTTTATGGCCGCAGAGTGTTCCAGGCGCCCTGAGCTGTTGTTTATGGTAACACCGGCACCTAGAAGCTGGCAATTAAGGCTCATGTTTTATAACTTGCTTTTTGTCTCAGTAACACTACATGGCCATCTCAATAGGGTAGAGTAGTCGACATGTAAATGCATAAAAGGTGACAGCTTCAATTTGTATAGTTTACAATAAATGAAAAGGTTAAAAGTGAGTGATCCAAGACAAAAATGCATCTCTGGTAAAGTTTCTTAGATGCACTTTGTGCTCGGTCCTTTCTGTGCCAGACGGTACTCGCTAATAAGCAAGAGTCATGGCAGAGTACTCTGCATGTGCAGACACAATGCTGCACGAAGGCTCCAGGCTGACTTTGAAGCTAATTCAATAGCGTGTTCTCCTCTGCTCTGCTGCATAATGAGATTGGAATACAGACATTTGGTCCTTTTGATTAAAGTGTCCAATCAAATGGAGGTTATCTGGAGATGGATTCCTCCAGCTCTGACTGTAATGGAGAGCGTTATCTCTGTCGTTATTGTTTCCTTAACTGCAAACGGTGCCAGCGTTGGCTTTGATAGACCTCTTTGAGCCTCTCAAATAATGGAGTGTGAGTGCACCGAAAGCATACTAATTAAATCGGAACTTCTAGTCTCTCCACGTTTTTTTGTTTTTTGTTTTTTTTTTCCCTCCCCAAGTTCGATAATAAAATAACTTTACAGTGAATCCAAAAGCAACTGTGTTGTGGAGGGGTGTCTTTTTTGTGTGTGTGATTTAACCAGTTTGGTAGACGTAGAGGTGGTCATGAAACATCTTAGACCATGTGCCTCAAATGATTGGTCCATCAAAGCTGCTACTTCCTCCAAACCTTCCTCAAAAAGAAGTTAAGTTTCACGGCATGTCAGTCCTTCAGGCACGAGGAACTTGAGAAGGTGAAATGTGTACACATTGGTTCAGCCTGGCAATAATCACGGCCCTGATGACCAATAGAAGGTTTTCATTCATTTCATTCATTTATCGAAGCATTAATACATGCTTTTCCCAGTTTTACAGTAGATTCAGATTACTTCTTGGTGTGACTCTAAGAGGTGAGAATTGTTCTTTCAACATCATGTTTTCATGCTTCAGATGCTGCGTAGCTTTTTGGGAAAGACGTATCAGCTAATTCGTTGACAGTAATATTCTTTATTCTTTCACTTTTAAGAAGCAGGCTCCCACCCACATCTACCTTCTCTTTGTCCTGATCTCGCATTTGATTGGCTCAGTTTGGGTATTTTATTTTCCCCCTAGCTCCTTGTTGTATAACTCATCTTTCTCCCTACCACATGCCACCCTGAGCTCTTTCCACCTCTGGCTCACCACTCTTTCCTTATACATCTCAGTTAGCTATTGATTTTTCTTTTTTACTTCACAGCTGTTGGATTCAGTCTGATGTCTGTTTTCTAATGACCTTTTTACCTCTGCGAGGTCCCTGCAGCTACATTGTTAGCATAGATCTGCTAGCCAAGTATGAGGCTGATGGCCTAATGTGGTCGCCGCTGAGTGATCACTGGCAAACGTGTGTGTGGCGCCTTTTGTTTTCTTTGGACCGGAGCATTGATCTAGATCACAGGACTTTAAGTTTTGTTTTCCCAACTGTAATGAAAGGGTCAGAGACATGCTTACTAACTACAAATTAGTAGATGAGTATTATGATGATGAAGACCCTGTAATAACCAATAAAAATGATAAAAATCACACCTCAAAAAAACGCTGAGATCACCAAGTGAAAGTCTTAGCGAAATTTCAAAAGTAAAGTTTAAAGAAACTTTCTTTACTCTGAGTTTTTCAAATATTCAAATGACATTTAAATAGGGCTGAACGATATATCGCATTTGCGATAATATCGCGACATGATCAAGTGCAATTTTCTAACCGCAAAGGCTGCGATTATACTGCGATTATAAGGCTGTCCAAATTACTACCATATCCCAGAATTCATAGCGCGGCCCAGCCAAACTCCAGTTTCCAGCAATGGCGGCCGCTACTAAGTTTTAAAATTACTCATACTAATCTTTCTGGGTCACAAAATAAACTTTTAACATATTTTCAGGCGAGAAAGTAGTTGTGTAAACATCAAATATCTGCTCGGTTTATCAAGATATCCCATATTTGCAAAAGTGCTTCGACGTTTTCAGAGGCGTCTGCTACCCACCAGCTCGACAGCTAGCCGGGAGCTCGAGGATTACTGATGCGGCCGAGAACGGCACAACTCCCGGCACATCATTTTCAGATCACCGCGGAGTTTCGCTGCTCGGGTTAAACGTAATATATAAGTCACTTAGACAACCTAAAAATGTTATTGTTGGGCTTTTTTCAGTGTTTTGTTTGTTCGTGAGTAAATCGGTTTGGCTGAGATTAAAGTTATTATTATTTTAGATAGCAAGAAGCAGACGGCCAAGTTTATTAAACTCCACCGAGACAGCGGTGACGCTAATCAGAACTAGCCTTCTGATTAGCAAATCAGAAGGCTAGACCGTCCAATTTCACGCCTTTAAACTTTAAAGGCGTGTTTGTGTGTGTGTTTATACAATTGCTATTATGTTTGCACTTTATGTGTAATGTTACTGACTGCAGAGATCAGTAAGATGTGTGTATTTTTTATTTATTAGTTTTATTTATTTAATATTATTTTTTAATTGAATGACTGTCACAGATGTCGAAAAACTGAGTGTGGTAAAGCCACTGATTTTTTTTTAATGTATATTTCTGCAATCTGCACATTGTACTGACTTTCATTTTAATGTTTACACCAGGGTTCCTTGTCAGCACTTTATGCTCAGATGTTTGTAAGCTAAAAATAAACTATTGTGTATGTTCAAATATACTGTTGTGATTGAAGAAGTTAAATAAAAATGTCAGTCATCAATTCATGCATCACCTCATGTCATCATAACAGAGGTCTGTCTTCCAGGAAAGAACAGTTTAAAATAATAATAATAATAATAAATAATAATGGATTGGATTTATATAGCGCTTTTCAAGGCACCCAAAGTGCTTTACAATGCCACTATTCATTCACTCTCGCATTCATACACAAATTAATGTAATATAGTATTGGCCATACTATATGATGTATTGCTTGTCTTTGTTTAATAATACAGAAGACAAAGACCTTAAAAAATAATCGCATATCGCATCGCAATCGCAATATTGGGGCAAAAAATCGCAATTAGATTATTTTCCATAATCCTTCAGCCCTACATTTAAATAGTTCTAATAGCTGCTGTTTGTTGATGTATTTTAAGGATATTACCTGTAGCTTCAGAGGAGGGTTGCTATAGATGCATGCAAATATTGCTTAAAGGTTACAAATCACACCCTACCATATGACACTTATGAGAAATGGCATATTGTGCTATTTCTATAACTCTAGCATTTGGATAATTTTACAAAGGATTATTGTGTCAAACCATTGGGTAACAAAGCAACCACTTAGCACTGTAGGTGACATCTCTGTGAGGCGCTCCTTTGTGTGCGTGTGTGTTCTGAATAAAGATTCCAGGCGTTCACTTGTCTTGTTATGCAAAACCTCACCTAGAAACCCCAAGATTTGGAAATGACATTTAGAAGCGGCTCTCAAACTGGCTTGCATTTTACATTGGAAAGGACTCGAGGTGATATTTTTATTCAAAGAGAGTCTGAAAGTAATGTCGGCTTATTAGCAGGGTTTCAGACCACTGAGCCAGTGAAATACCACAGGAGTCTATTTGAAGTAAGTAATGCATTAAAAGGATTATATAGGATTTTAGAACTTTAGAAAACAGATAAGAGAAACTGTTTTATCTTTTGTCAAATGTGGTAATTAATCGAAATCCAGATTTCAGTTGCATTTCGCCACAGACTTTTACATTGGCACCACTGCTGTGTCACTGGGTAACAAATTAGAGGACTCTGGGTTTTTTTGTTTTTGTTTTTTTTTTTCTTACTCAAGTTGGCCTAGATTTTGGGATGTTGTGGAGAGAAGGAATTTGTGACTGTTATGCTACAGTGAAACTGTGCTGCAGTTGACTGGATTCTAATAAATGATTACCAGAATTGGTTTTCTCTTTTAAAACTATTACTGTGGAGAATGAGACTACATGACCATTTGTTAATTTTTGCTGTGGTAACGTGGTTCCTATCTCAGTAGTGCTTTTCCTTTCTTCTTGACCTCCGACCAGTAATTTCACTGGTTTCTCTTCTGTGAGTTGACCGATTTGACCTGCCAGGCTGGTCATTTTAAAGGTCTGTTCTGATATTTTGATGTTCTGTTTCCTTTCGTTGCTGTTAAACATCATGAAGTTATGTGGGGGGGAACTCTTGGTGTTTTGCCAAACCTTCCTGTACATGTTTGGTTTGCGATCTCTTTTAGTTTCTGCCCACGCACCACTCTGCCAGTCCTTTCCAAAAACATATTTCTACATCTTTATCTTCAGCTTATTTCCAGCTTGGCGTCTTTCTCTGAAACCTGGCAGTTCAAGAGGTGGGGAGATTGCGTGGAGGCCACTGTGATGGGGCGCCACCGATAAATCGCTAAAAATTCTACGCAGTCCCACAAACCATGCTGTGTCTGTCATCACTTGTTTACTAATTTATTAATCAGTCATTGCGTTACTGAGGTGCTGTTGCAGGCTATCAAAAACTCCTACCCTAAGTACCTGCCAGACTAAGAACTCATTAACAAGGCACAAGGCTAAATGATCAAGTGGCCAAATGAGCTTTTAATGATACGCTTTTATGTTGAACTGCTTTATGAAGAATTCCTTAAAGGGTTTATGGATGAGCAGTTCTCTCAGGTTTGTGGTGCCAACTTTAGTTTTGCACTGACCAATCAGGTTGAAGTTCTTGAAAACCCTCCTAATGTTGTGTGCAATATTCTGTCGTGATAAATCTTCAACTTGTTAAAACTATCAAGGAAATGGATCCAAGAAAGATTAAACCTTGGAGGTGGTTTGGTTTTTATATGGTTTTTCACCAATTTGTTGACTTGTTGGAATCCACTGTATTAATCCTAAATTGAACCACTAAGTGTTTAAGAATGTGCAGACAGATGCTTCCACCGTGTTGCTGAAGTTGCTAATGCAGTTTCCAGGAAAGACACGGGGTCATCAAACCATTGGTAGCTGACGTGTGTGTTAGGAGGTAGAGGGTTGTTTGAAGAGCTGTTTCTAGTTCAGCAGCCTTGCATACAGACTCTGCTGCAGGCAGAGTGCGAACATTGGAGGGAGGGGGTATTACGACAATTGGGAATGGGTTGGGGGGACACATTTGCCTAATTGTTGTAATGTGGTTTAACGGTGACTGATTCTCACTCACTCAATCTCTTGCCTCACAGTGCTTCTCTCCCCACTCACTGGAATGCATACTTTACCACGCACGCATGGATAAATGAGCGACCACAACTAATATACATACACACACACACACACACACACACACACACACACACACACACACACACACTCTTAAACACCTCTTTTGCCTCCTGAGCGAGTTGAACCCAAATTGTTATGTTTATCCATGTTTGTTTTTCCAACATTTATGTGATCAGATGTGATTTTTCCACTCAGGGTTTTTTTTTTTTTTTTTTCCTTTTCCATCTTACGTCATGAAAGGCTGCTGCTGACTTGCTTAGTTAGCTGTAATGGGGGACTGCATGCTGTGAAGTTACTACATCTTTTGCATGTCTCGTGATCCTGCATTCCTCAGTAAATTAAGAGTTGAGAACTGTTGTAATTGATAGGGAGGTTCACCGGGCAGGTAGGGTAGGAGGGGGAGGGACATCTGCAAATGCAGTTTTGAAATTGTTTTCAAAATCTGTGATAGATTTTTAATGAACACGTTTTTTCCATCCATCCATCCATTCGCTTCCGCTTATCCTTTTCAGGGTCGCGGGGGGCGCTGGAGCCTATCCCAGCTGTCATAGGGCGAGAGGCAGGGTACAACCTGGATTTAATTTATGAAAATTCTGTTCTTTTTGTTTCTTTTTTATTTCTATATTGTTTGTACCAGGGGAGGCAAAAAAAATCTGAAAAAAAAAACTTTGTCATCTCACTCTCAAATAAAAAACAAAACAAAAAATTGGTTATACAGACTAAAGAAACCTTGACATAACAATGCAAAATAATTGATGGGGCAGAAAAGACAAGCATCTACAAAACTTTCACTTATTTTCCATATTTTGTTTAACAGAATCAAATACTTGTTATGAAGCACTGCCATATCTTGCCGACCATCCACACAAGCTACTCACACCTTACAGAAAATTGGAGGTTTTGTCAAGAACATATATTCCCTGACTGGTTGGCGAGTGGTTGCTGGTTGTAGTTTGGCTAAAATGTTGCTGCACCAAAACTGCTTGATTGCTTTGGTTGCAGGCAGATTTCCACAGTCACCCACAGTTTGCATGCAAGACATCGATTGGCCTGCAAACACTTGCTAACTAATCACAGAGCTGTAGCGAAACGTGAAAAACGGCAATGCAAACCGAAAAGTAAAAGTTGTGCATTGCCACTGAAATCAACAGGTTTCTGTCTCCATTTGCAGTTTCTGTCACGCTCTTCACAGTTTAACTAGTAGTTAGTGAGTATATGCAGACAAGTTATAAATAAATGAATAAATACACTATTCAGCTATTGCACTTGAACCTTTGAAGACTACTAATTACAAAAATCTCACCAGCAGAAAACAGTTCCTTGATCAGTTGTGTATATGACTCTCTAATATTTTCATGTTGATGCATTTACATCCTAGACCCGCTACTTTTACAATAACAGCCTTATTGTTTTGCCTGGAATAAGTCTTGGTTCATCAGTAGAGAACTCCATCACTGTGTGCTCTGTTTCACCTCCCGTCCCTCACCCAACCATCTCATCCACACCCCTTCCCCAAAAAAATAAGTTCTCCAGTGGATTCGGGGGTTAGCCACACCTCACTGCATTCATCCTTTTCAGTGAGCTGTCACTGATTGAAGCTCATTTGCATATAAATGGACAACTAATTCTTCGCTCCTTAATAGTTCTTGGTTGAAAGATTTTGACACAAAAGAAAACAGCTTTTGCAAAGTTTTCAGGCACGTATTCATGTTTGACCTCAAATTAAAGTCCCACCCCCACCGCACCCTAAAGAAATAAACTAAAGAAGTGCACTAGGGAGATGTTTATTTTGTGTCTATGGTTGGATCTGCTAAAGTGGTTCATTAGACTCCATTAGCAAGGTCATGGTAGGCTGCCATGCTTGCTCTGTTTTTGGGTTGTTTCAGTTGTTTGGGGACAAGTGGCTTGCTCTCCTGCTCACCCTCTTCCTCAGCTCTTCTCTTTCCTCCCCTGCTCTCTGACTCACATCCTCTGTGCATTCCTTCTCTTCTTTCGTCCTCTTGTTCCTCACCCAACAAGTGACCATCACTGCTTTTCTTTCTTTGTGTCACCAAAACCATTTCGATTCTCGGAAACGAAGTTGCAAGTCCTTTTTCTGGTAGCAGTAGCTAGTATTTTACCACGCAGTGACTTAATTTAAGACATAGTAGTATTTTTAGTTCAATGGCTGAAGAGTGAAAACATCCGCTCCTCTGAGCTGGAAAGTAGCCAGCTTGTAAAGCCTGCGTAACATTGTGGTGTTCAGATGACCCGAGTGAGGTTTTGCACTAATAGTAGCTAAACATTTAGGAAACTTCTCCTGAAGAGGAACAATTTGTTTCCTCTTACTTCCCAAATTCTGGGTACATATTTGTGACCTGACCTTGAACTTTGCACACATTTCCACTTCACATACACTCAGAAACCTATGAATCGTGGGTGCAACCTGATGTTCCCCAGAGGTTAACGTGTTATTACAGTCAGAGCAAAGGAGGAGAGAATCGGAAAACCAGAAGTATTGCTCACTCTCCCATATGTTACTGGTGCTGGGCTTTTCTCTTTCTGTTTCTTCCCAGTGCTTACAAAGAGAAATCAAGTGTGAGAGCGAGGTAAAGAAGAGGGGTTTGGTCCTTGTTGTCCCATAGTTAATATTTGGAAGCCGCTATGTACAAGCAAGCCTGTGGTGACCTGAGTTCATATTCACTCAAATACGACTCTTTGAGGCTTCTTTCATGTTGTCTTTCATTTATATAAACTGATTAATACTCAGTGTCATTTTGACAACATTTTAAACCACTAATTGACTGTCTCAGAGGAGGCGGAGGAAGCAGGGGGGGATCCTTCTGACGGACAGTGTGTGGCAAGTGATATGATACCTGACCTCTTTGTGTTTCTGGTTGTCTCTCCTTTTTCCTTCGTCTGTTTCTCTCAGTCTGCCCGTCTGCTTGATGAATCCTCTAGATTGGCTTGTCAGCGTCGGCGCCCTCCTCCTCTCTCCCTCAGTCTGTTCCTCTTTCCTGGTTTTCAATCTCTCATCAGCTGTGTTGTGTCTTTTGTCGCAATACCCCAACACTTATTGGGGCTTACCTGCCCACAGTTGCCGGAAGATTTCGTTTTTCTTTGGCGGAAGATTGCTTTCCCCTCCAAAACGATGATTAACGATCCACCTTTTTGAGTAGGCAGAGCTGGTGAGCGTGCCCCAGTTTGGAAGAATATTAATTGCTGGAACGAGGCTTAAATCGCAAACACTCATAACCTGCTCTCATCAACGAGGCACTTACCTCTCCCTATCTGATTTTTCTTCCTCCTCCTCTGTTTGGTCTTTTTTTTTTAATTAGTGTTTTTAGTGGATTTGATTTGTGAGTGCAACGACGTCTATTCTCTACTTTTTGGGAGGCAGATTCATTTTGATTTTTAAGACCTGTCTATGTCTAGTGGTTTCGCTTCAGTCGGCTACTGTTTAAACACCACTGTGTCATTGCTCTAGGTGTGCCACTGTGTTTTCTTCATGCTGGTGAATCTTTGTGCCTTTCTTTAGCTTTTATGAGCCGAGCGTTGCTGAGTTATAACTCTCCATTTGCCCAGCCAGACTCCAAGGTAAACACAGCTCTAAGCCTCAGCAGCCTTGGCTCTGCGTAATGTTAGCTTTGGGGCCGGCTCCCGCACATTGCTCAAGTTAACGCTAACTCTTCTGACTGCATCCGGGACTTAGCATGAGCGCTAACATCAACACCATAAGCCCTCACCACCTAATTAAAACAAATTCAATTTCCAGCACGACCCACATTTTCATCTGCCGTTCCTCCGGCTCGCCAGGGCCCGCAGTGATGACATGCTGTGATGGCGTTCGCTGCAGGGACCCGTTAAGTGTTTGTCTTGGCTCACCTAGGCTAGAATTTCTTAGGCTGTGAAGATTTGTAATGGGATTTTATTCACTTACCTCCCTCGAAATTCTGCTTTTCCGAAATGACACTGATATTCTTTGCTGTGTTGAACCACAGCATAATGAGAACTCACTTATGGCCCATGTGACACCTCAGTTTATGTGTAAACATTACTTTCCTCAGCAGTTTTGCTGATCGTGGCCTTTTCAATGAATTTTACTAGAGCTTCTGAACACGCAAGCAGACAGAGTTGGTAAATTGCAAGTGAGAACAATTGTAGGACAGGTACTACAAGTTTGTCTATATGTGCAACTGCTCATGACTGGATATTTGCTTTTGCACTATTCTGGGTAAACTTCAGAGAGTGTAGCTGTGAAAATCCCAGCAGGTCAGAAATATTCAATCTAGTTTATCTGGCTGCAATCAATTATAGCAAGGTCACAAAGATTGAAAGTCACAGAGATCACATTTTCCCTCATTCTGATGGTTGATGTAAACCTCTACAACTTCTGATCTGTGCTTTTGAGTTTCTCTGTTGCTACACATTTGCCTGATTGCTGAATTAATGTACGGCTAAGCAGGTGTATGTTAGTCTTTGGTCCAGACTTATCTCACCAACCACAAAATCGATTCCCATCCCATAGTGCCCAAAGTATATTGATACTGTAGTATAACAGAAAGACTGTAAGATCACTGTTTGACTTGGGGTTTTGTTGGTCTGGACGTGGACGCCAAAGTTTGTGAACGCGCTATCTTGAGAACAAAGTGACGCAGGACTGTCAAATTGATACCATAGGTGTATCTGCTAAAAAATCTTCAACGACATTGACTCTCAGTGACCTGAAACCTCAAGGTCAACTTCAGGTTTTCTGAAAATATTGTGAAAGTGATAAGAAAGTCACCTGTGTGAAGGAAGTCACCTAGGATTTTAAAATTTATACCATAGGTGTATCTACTTCCACTGCCAGTGTTTTGTAAACTTGGTAAGTTAACACTGTACAATGGCGAGAATCATTGGGGGGGGGAATCACAAAATACTTTTTTTTTCTCCCCCCCCTAAAAAACTTTATTGAACATATGTACAGAAAATGGCAGATATTTGCCAATCAAAAGTACACGGCAAACAATAAAACTGGTTGGGCAAATATAACGATCTGGGAGTTTAAGCATAAAAAATCCAAATTCATCTTGTATAAATCAATAAAGTGCAAATGTGCAGAGAAAAACAATCATAGTAAATCAAAGTTATTTAAGTTAATTACGTTTTTTTCCCACGGTAGATCCCACTGATGCTGATGTTCCAAGCCACTATTACAGAACATGCAACCATTTACATCAACTTTAAATCTTAGTGTAATACAATCATTATCATACATTTATTTTAAAATTTTAAGATGCACTTTTCTTTCTGTCTTGCTGCTAACCTTTTATTTATATTTTTTTCCAATTCTGGTTCTGAATTTTGAGGAATATGGTGCCTTTTAGCCTGATTTAAGGAAAAAACATCTTTCAGTGGCGCAATTCTAATAAATTTGTTGGCGATTTTTCTGCCACAGAATTAAATGTTTTCACAACTTTAGTGAGAACAACCACAAAAGCAGCTTTGAATACTTTGAAGATGGATTTTTGTCAGCAAACTAGTATCGCAGCTGCTCACGATGCCGCATAACTGATGACGTGATGTGTTGAGACAGAATCTTTGAAGAAGCTACTGTAAGTTCGGTTCGGCATGAACTCTAACCTGACTTTTTTTTTCTCTTTTTCATTTTCCTGGTTTTCTTGTTGATCCTTGAAAATGACCATGACTCTTCTTCAACCACGCGATCAGGTAAGAGAAATTGTTTTTGACTTGCACATGTGGCACACCTGCACATGTAGTTGAAAATAAACTGTGACGAATGCAGTTTTTCAGCAGAACACGCTTCCTTTAATCCACATGTTGTGACAGGAAGAACAATGTAGAAATTACTTCACTCCATGAATTGTATCCAGAAGAATGAAAGGAAGTCGTGAACATGAGCAGATTTTTCCGTACTTCTTTATCTTTCAGTGGGGGGATTATGATAATATTTAGACTGTATCTGCCTGTATCCAGTGACAAGGCCTGCAACCATGCTCACTTTGTCACTGTTACTGATATTTAGTACAGTTTTTATCCCATTCTTCTGATCTTCATGAAATCCAGGGTCTCTGTGAGAATTGAGCTTTCAAGGTTGGCCACAGAACCGCGGAAAAATCCAACATTGGGCAGCAGCATGATAAAGCTGTCAATGGGGAGTTGTCTAAAGGGGAAGAGGCGAATTATACAGCAGTTTTCACTGATTTATCTCATGAATATAGCATTTGCCTACACATTTATAGCACCTTGAACGCATCTCTCAATTTCAGTGCAGTTTGAGAGATCCCAGGAAGCCAGTTTTTGGCATCTGGGACTGCTAAAAGAAATCTGTCAAGAATTTAAATTGAAGACACTTTAATGATTATTATTGTACATTCATGAATAAATTAAACTTTATCTTTTTTGAATGAAAAGTCATTAAGGGTCATTTGTTGTATAACAAAGTAAACTGGGAGAAATATCGTTCTTAGTATATTTACGGGGATCTTACTGAATGGCAGGTGACCAGGTGGCAGCCTGATGCTTGTTCTCACTTTGAATCTCACTGGTTTCAGAGTTAAAAAGCAAGTTCTTATTCAGAGTCAATTATTAGTCAACTTTTGCTGTGTGTCAGGTAAAGCCTGAGCAGCAGTTAACAGTGTGACAGACACACACAGCCTGTAATGTAGTTGTTCTTGTCCAATCGGTGACTTCAGCGACACGAGAACCTCGGGAGCTTCGGCATGTAAAGTTTGTGGGGCGTTCCCGGTCAACCTATCGCATCCTCCCCTGAGTAACGGGGGCACATCGGTGACACACTCCCTTTCCTGGCATCCTTCCAGGCTTTCTCCTCCCTGCCTTTTTGCCTTCCTCTTCCTCTGTTTTTGCTTGTCCTTCACTTTTTTTTTTTTTTTTTTTTGCTTTTGTGTTTTGTCTCTGCTCTCCCTCCAATTTTACTTTTACTGCCTTCCAACAGCAACTCCATCCTGTTTGGCACTAGAGATATTGTTCTCTTTAAATATTTCACTTGCTCTGCCTTGCTGCTAACTTTTGATTTACCAAGTGCCCTCCCAGCCTGAACCAGTTCGACTGTCTTCAGAGATTAACAGTATATAACTGTTCACAGCTTCATGTGCAAGATGGAAGTAGTCACTTTAAAACTTTAAATTCTTGGTTTTTGTTGTGCTCACCTCTTTCTCACTGCCCTCGCCTGTACCTTTCTTCCCCATCACCCCTCCATCAGTCTCCATCTACCTCCAACTGGGCTGTCTCATGAGAATCCCCAGAGCTTCACTGGTTCACGGACCCTAATTTTGAAAAGGCTGCTAGCACAGCTCCTCATCCATAGAGAGCCAAAGATGAAAATTAAAATTTAAGCTGTTGCTAATGAAACATGCAGCTGAGACCTTAAATTTTGGTCCCTTGCTTTGCTTGTCATTCACCAAATATCTGGAAATGCTCCGTGGATGGACTTGAGGTAGAAAATGTCTACTTAGGCACCACTTAACATCACTGAATGACCAATTCTGTCGGATATGAACTGATTCAAACCTGGAGGCTTTAGATGATATCATACTGACACCTGACCTTCAATATCTCACACTGATGCAAAAATGTAACCTAGTATCTGTGCGTAGGAGCGATGTTTAGCATCGATCCAGTGTTTATCCTGCCGAGCCGTCGCAGTGAAAGATGAGCTGTTGACGTTTAGTTGCACGCGTTAGGATGCTTTTGCATGGCTCAAACACGTGATGGTGCACGATGTAAAGAGTTGATGGTGATGACTGGCTCTCAGCCCGCTGATTCCCTGTCTGCCAATAACGTAGACCTTCCATGCTCCACTCTGTTTCATCCTCAAGTTTGACTAATGTTCTCCCACGGCTGAGTGGCTCACTGCTTTGCAGGACTCTCGACTTTGCTCTTATCAGGCTGCATTAAGACCGAGTGTCCTTCATCTGAAAGTATTTTAGCTCCAGCATTTTTGTTGCAGAAATTCAAAGGGCACCGTTTCATAATAGATTGCCTTTTGTTTAAAAAGTAATCCATTAATGACAACATAAACATCATCCATCATCCATGCGACTCTGCTCGCTCATATGCTCTGGGCCTCTTTGTTACGTTTCTACCAAAAATGAACACAAAATGATTTTAGTTAAATCATCTCAAGGAATATGATAATTATTAAGCAGTTTGCACTGATAATAACTGAATATGGGTTAAATGTATTATAATAAGCAGAACCATAACCACTTATGTTAAACCACTGGCCAGCAACACAAGGAAAAGTCAGCTTAATGGATTAAATAGGCTGTCCGTAAGTTTATTTTAGGAGGAAATTCAACTTCAAGTGAGGTAGCTGTAAAGGTCTTTATATACATGAAGATTTATTCCTTATACTACAGCAAACTGAGACACAGCAATCACACAACGATTCTAATCATACATAAAGTATATGCAGCGGATGATTGAGGCCTGTGCAACTAGAACTTAAAAAGAACCCCGGCTTTTAAGACATGTTTGCTCTAAAATATGTACTGTGCTTTCGATAATATATATGTGGTATTAAAATACTCCAAATGTTTTCCTTTTAAGCACATTTTATATAAAACTAGTTTACCAGTAGGCCGCCATTGTTATTTACTTCTCAATGCACTCTGGGTAGTGACGTCATACGGTTGCACCGCATCGAGTTCACAGTTGGCAGCGCACTGGAAATGGCTTCTGTTCAACCTTTCCAGTTTGAACCAGAGCAAACCGAGACAGAGGATGAAAATAGTCAACCAGCACTTAGTTTAGATGAAGATGAAAACGATCCGTCACACGAGGACGAGAGAGTCAGGGAAAACTACTGGTGTCTGTGCGGCTACTGCTTGCCAATGGCAACGGCGACTGAGAACGTTTGTTTTAAAGAGCTCAATTTTATGGCAGCAACTATCCATGGTATCATATAACCACATGAAAAAAAACCCATTAATATAATTCTAATTTTTATTATACAGTGAAATTACGATATCGTTGTTTTTACAGATTCTCCATGCAACACAGTGCACCAGAACGTTGAAGCCGTATGTCTTAATCCAGATGTTCTTTGGGCAGCCCTTGTTAGCCTCCATGACCAGTATAGTGCTGGTCTACCAGGTCGTAACCAGGTCACTAATAGGCAAATTAATTAATATCGTTGCTACACTATAAAAAAACAAAACGGGTTAGCTGAACAAAAGCGCCCATACTGCTGACAACCAATACATGTCATCATCGCAGAATGCATTGTGTGCAAAAAAACATGGCCGCTCCGACGGCTCCAAAAGAGTTTTAAACAACAAAGATTTAATGAATAACAAACAAATTGTAGATATTCTCAAGTATGTTTTTATATAGTGGAGATGATTTGTAACATATTTAGAGTAACTTTTAAAGACACTTTCAGAGTAAATACTTTCAAGGAGTTTCTTTTCTCTCTCGTCTTTGTTGATCACAAAGATTCATCACATGGTCACGTCTTGGCTCTAAAATTGGGAGATTTAAGGTGGTATCTGGACAGCGTCCATGCTGACAGGTTTAAGATTAGGTGAGAGGATGATTTAAGGGTTATTCTTAGGCAGTGTGGTGTAGGATTTAAGTTGTGCACATGCTGGGGAAAAGAAGATGCTAGTTGTTTTAAGTCCAAGCATAATATGATGGCATGACTGAAGCTGTGCCCCAGCTGCAGAGATGAAATCTGCTTGTGATAAGTGGTACCATGATGCCCCACCTTCAGGCTCTTTTTCAGTTGGATAAGGCATACCGTCTCAGTTTGGTGGTCTCCTTCCACAGGGTAATTTATATCTCAGAGGGTGAGAAAGTGTTGGCCTTGAATGCATGTCTTTGTGTTTACTTTATGGCCTCTTCCAGTAATTTCCTTCAAAGAAAAACGTGGTGGTGGTAGAAATGCAGCAGTTTTTAAATTACGGTTATGAAATGGTCTGTCCATGATAAGCACACTTTAAAGGAAAATCTGAGCTTTCACATTTGACAGCCAGTCGAGCAGTTCAGCTTTTCCTGTTGACAGGAAGCAGTGGAGAAGAAGCTGCGACACGGGCAGAGCACAGTGTTGGGCGGCGGCGGCGGCGTTGGGGGGATGTGTCCTGTTCGTCAGTGCTTCGTCACCGTGGTTTGGAATTGGACCTTTGCAGTGGATTAAGGCGGTGAACTGGTGTCCTCAAACCTGGGCTCTCTCCAGCCTGAGCCTCTGGTGTAATACTGTGGTGCTAAGTGCTACACATGTCTCTGTGCGTGCATGTGTGCAGTCGGATTCTGCACATTCTCCTCCTGCTCTGTGTGTGTTAGAACAACTCGAGTTACATACGCAGATAGACGCAGATTCACTTTAAGTGTCTCCGTACACACGCACACATAGACAAAGTGCAGCACATGGTTCATTGGGCTTCATCTTGCTCGTTATGTTATACAGCTGGGAAATAACCGTAGATAACCGTACGGGCAGCAGATGAACACATGCATGATGCACTCGTGCAAGGACACATGCGTTCATGAGGCAGGAGTGTGATGTGGAGTAATTGATGCATGAGAACTTGCTGCCTGTGCAGGCACTCGGGCTTAAGAGTTTGGTATTTTTGTGTGTGTGTGTTTGGTGCTGAATGCATGAGAGCGCCTCACTTTTTAACTAATGAATTTTGGTGTACTGCTGTTTGCTATGACAGTTTGCTTCTGAGTGTTTAGTAAATGTCTTGTTAATACCCAATGCACTGCTCATGCTCATCTGTCCCTGTTGGTTGTAAGTGTGTGTGTGTGTGTGTGTGTGTGTGTGTGTGTGTGTGTGTGTGTGTGTGTGTGTGTGTGTGTGTCACATCCTGTCTGGCCTGGAGTCAGCTGTTAAGGGATGCAGGGCTGGATGAGCCATGCCTGATGCTGACCCAGAAACGACTGTAGACGTAACCGGCAGTGACTGCTGCCCTATTAGCCCACAACTCTGAAATTTCATTGTGTGTGTGTGTAAGTAGGTATTTTCTAATACTTGTTCTTTTTTAACTATGGTATTCAGATAACATTTGTCAGCGTTTCCACAACAGAATAACACACAGCGTTACAAAGGTGGACAAAGTGATGATCAGCATGGTGCACATCGGATAAGTTTGTGTTTCTCGCGTTCACACTGTATGTCTCCAAGTGTGCGCGCGTGTGCGTTCTCATCCTGTTTCTAAAATTAGATCGGCCAGCAGATGTAGTTCGTTTCAGTGTTCATCCGCATGAGCAAGACTGCGTTGCCTTTGTTTTGTTTTTTTTGTTTTTTTGTTTTTTTTTAATGCGTTCACACAACATCTTGAGCGCGTCTTGAGTCAGCAGTGTGATGGGAAAGTGGGTCAGTCATGCCCTCTTCAGGCATGAGACATGGATGGACAGATGGATGGAAAAAGAAGAGGAGGATTGGATGTAGATGTTGATGGCTCAAAGGATGTGGCAGAGGGAAGGAAATTAGTATTTTAATGATGTAAGGCGGGTCAAGTAAGGAATTGCATAAGAGGGGAAAGAGATGAGACAGAACCGGAAGAGGTGGTCTGCTCTTCAAGATATGTAATAGAAAGAAGTTTATATCCATAAATCTACGATGCCCAGCACAGAAAGGGCACACGTGACATTGAACTGACATTTTGCATGACAAGAACCTTCTTGTTTATACTGACTTTGTCTACTTTTTTGTTGGCAGACACATTCCCAAAAATGCATGCATACCAGCTTGTTTGCATTTATAGCATCTTATCTCCAATTTGATTTAAATCCCGAAAAGTTTTTGGGTTTTGAAACCTGTAACCTGTAAGAACACTTAACTAGATACACAAGTTTTACCTGTTTCACAAAGAGTTAAAAGTGAATGTCCACGATGGGGATTTTTTAAACACAGGATGTTTTATTAAAGCAATTTAGCAGAAGCAAACAAAAGGGTGCATCAAACAATAATAATAATCACGTAATAAACACTGGAATTATCCTTATTATCCTGGCAACCTGTCCTGGACGTACCCCACCTCTTGCTGTATGGCAGCTGGGATAGACTCCAAAGGGTGGTCAGGCTTAATTATATAAAAACAAATTCTCATTCACTTAAAACGCTCTGTGGGATTCCTCTTCCTCTGAACTCGGCATGTTGTCAGATCAGCTCAGGAGACTCTTTTGGGGAATCTGTTTAGGTGTCTGTTGTAATTACAGTTGTTATTCGTGGCCACACCTCTAACCGAAGGCATCAGCAAACACAGCCAACAATCAGCAAACAGGCTGTACAGTCACAGCACTCACAGTCTCTCATACTTAATGATCCTGAGTGACATGTGCCCCCTGGTGGCAGACTTAATGAGCTCGCCCTGGGCTCCGAGGTGAGGCCGACTGTGGCAGACATTGTTTAATCATAGAGAATAACTGAGTCTTCCCCATGTGGCCAATTAGAAGCCAGGAAATCTGCAATGAACACAAGGAATCCCAACAGCTGGTTGTACAGTTGTAGACAGGCAGGAGGGACGTACCTCACTCTGGGTCTGTCTTTAATATGAACACGCTTACAATAAGCCTCCCATTTCTCTGTGATTTTCTTTTTTCTTTATTATTTTCTTTATGACTTGATGTTTTCCTGACTTGTTTACATTTTTGTGTTTTGCTTTACTAGTTTGCTTGTGACACGGCTGTAATTCTGCCACTTTTCACCCCATTCTTTAAGTTATTCCTCCCTTTAATCCATCCGTGGCTTTGACCAGTGGTTGGCCTGTCGATGCAGTGTTCGCCCACTGTGGTCCTGGGGTGACTTCACACACTGACTCTGATTACACCCCAGCAGATGACCAATTTATCTTTCTCTGAAATGGAATAGAGCGTGTAGAGAGGCCAGGACATATTATGGTAATTCATCTCAGCAATCTAAAGGGCCAATAAAGATGGACATTTTCAGCTTAGTCACAGAAATTGCCAGCAAGTCCTCTGGTGGTCTGTGCTTGATATTTTGAGCACATCTTTGCTTTGGATTACTGTCATGCTTTTGCTGCATACATGGGAATTTTGGACTTGGGGTGGGGGAAACAGGCCTTTGGTGGTGCTTATTGGTCAGCACATAGTTAAGTTAGCTTAGAGACCTTTGTGGAGTTTGTTGTTCTGTATAGCTATTTCGATAACCGCGTCATCACGACCAAAGGTTTCTTTTTATTATCTGGAGGTTCTTTTCAAAGCTCAACAATCTGATGTTGCTCGTGTCATCAGATATAATCCTTATGGTTGTATTATATTAGTTACATACAGACTAAATCTAGGACCTCTGAGAAACCGCAGCACAACGAGGCATGTAATTAGCACTGTTACCTCTGTGCTTGTGCATGCATTTTGCAGAGGTGGGAGATACTGATGATGCTGTAGTTAAAAATTGTACAATTTGTGTCTGATTGGTCCTGATGGTCGTTGTTGCTTTTCATAACTTGTCCTTAATTGCATTAAGTGATGTATTATTTTGCATAAATCATCGAGTAGAAAAATCCATGTGTCATGCCGTAACCAGGTTAATAACAGAGCAGGGCTTTTATTTATAGTGGCGAGTTGTTCTAAAATGGGCTTTTCTTCAGCTGCCACATGTCTTTCTGGTTGTGATTGTACAAGAAGAGCACTTTGCTAAATGACAGTTGTTGTGTTTGAAGGTTTAAGGTGGCTGTGTCCCAGGATCCCCCTTATCTCTGTGTCTGTCTTTCCTATGTGTGCACACAGAGACCTCTGCCATCACATTTTTCACTGAGTGTAAACATTTTACTGCCTGTTCTTATTTATCTTACACGTTTTTGCCATCTTCCACTTTGAGTGGATTTTTCCTTCGTATCACAGTCCTGTGCTTCCCTTGTCTGTGTCTGGCTTAAAGCACAGGTCTTCCTTTCCAGCCGGGGACCTTATTCGTATCAGAGGGCCAATCAGTTGGACTGTCACAGGAGACTAGAACATTCATTGGTCTTGAAATGTTGCCTGTCAGTGCATTAGGGACGGTGATGGAGAGGCAATTATCTCCAAAATACTTGTCTCAGAGGCTTTTACGTCAGTCAGTCAATAATCTCATTGTTAGCTGAGTAAATCCTGGCTTTAAATAAATGAACCTCTTAATTAAGCAGTTATTATGATGTTGATTTACTTTGCATATTAACTTTATTTTGTTTTTTTTGGTTCTGTGGTGATCATGGAGACTGTAAATATATACAGATCCATGCATGATGGGTCCTCTCACTCACAAGCCTAATCTGGAAGCCTCTTTGTTCGCACAGGCTCATACTGTATGTAGGAGGCATCAAAGCAATATTAATAACACAGAACTTATGGCACTGTTCAGCACCCACACAAATCTGGATCCAGCCACTGTTGTTATTATTTATAGTGTCTGAGTCCTTGGCTAGCGGATTGCTGGTGTTTGTCACATCAGACAGGTGCTCATATTGTGTAAATAATGGCCTTTACAAATACCAACTCGACGTCACTCACATGCATGCAGCACACACACAGTGCTCAAACCTGTGAATGGTTGCATGATGTGCTTCTCACAGTCCACTGTCAGATTGCAGATGAGGAAGTGATATCTCTACTGCAGCCTTTTTTTGCCGCCCCACATGCTGATGTAAATCCTCTGAGGATTTCTTTCCCCTCTGTGAAGGACTGCAATCAATGAAAGCAATCTAGGAATATAGTAAACAGGCAAGCAGCTCTGGGACACGCAACCATATAGACAGGATTGAAAATGTGTCAGAGACTTAACCCTGATCGTGTTGGATATGCTTTTTTTTTTTTTCTTCTGATCTGGACTCAACGAGGTGCATCTGTCAAAGTACCAAACTTTGTATTTGTTGTTTCACCGCTGCACCAAAAAGACCATATCTCGTCCTGCATCTTCTGCGCTTTCACAGCCTCGGCTGCAAAGTGATGCACCTAATTTGAGACTCACTCAGCTGTGAAGATTTTCAAGAAACATGCTAGCAAACAAGCAATTTGTGTAGCAACCTCTCACAAAAAAGATCTGATTTGCACTTAATTGAGTACCGTTTCTGACATTATGAGGATAACCTATGTTTCCTGATGGGCTCTGATGTTTTTCTTGCTATACTGGGCTGGTTAGGGGGAACAAAAATGCTGGTGAAAATGGATTTTCCTCTGAGAAAACAGATGGCTTTGTCATTCAGTCAAAGTCATATCCAGATACATTATTCAGCATCTGAGTGCATTTAGTCCTCAATTTAGATCTCCGCTGCCTCATGCAGGCATTGATTGAGAAGCGGCGTACCCCTACCTCTGACCGAAAACTCATTCAGTCACACATTCACGCGATTTGTTGCAAACGCACGAGTACAACAGTATCCATAATGCTGTGTCTAACAATTGCATGGTTGCGTACGCGAGGCCGCTAGCAGTTCTTTTTAAAGAAATCGTGACACAAAACTGCAAACCCAACACATTGACTTAAACTCACGTCTCAGAGCGCTGAAGGCAGTCTGTGATCTTTTCACTTCAGTTAGTCACTGCAAAGACCACTTTTGAGTTTCACAGAGTTCCCAGTACCTCTGATGTGCAGACTTGATTACATTGTTCAGTTAACTGTAAGGTATACATCTCAACATTGTTTTTCAACTAATCTTTTTAGCATCCACACACCTCATTCAGTTTTGCATCGGTAATTTGTCCGTGAGGTTATAGTACCGATGTCTCACTATAGGCATTTCAGATTTATGGTTCATGTAGCTCATCTTGTAACTATTGCGGCAGATTATTTATTTATTTTCTTTTACCTTTAAGCTCTAAACTTCATTTTAGTTCTTGTTTAGTGTGAAGTCTTTGTAGCTGTAGTATTTCAGTCTCTTTGTTGACATTTTTATCAGTTCAAGCAATATTTTACATGTGAAGTAGCCATGCATACGTTTAGAGTAAGTCGTAATTTCTTTATATTGCACCGAGCAGCACATTTACATTAAAAACTCAGTTCCATGTGTCACTGTTCTTAATGTGGCTCTTGATCCATTTTTTTGCTTTTTCTTGTATTTTTGTAAAGCATTGATAGTCCAGAGGGGGGCAGCAGACTATGCCTTGCTGTCTCCCATCACCACCTTTTACCACAGCCTGTACTCATCTGGCAGCTGTTGCTATGGATACAGAGCCCATCTATTGCTGTGATGCAAGCCACATCTAATAGAGCAACCTAGGGGGTAGTGTTGAGTTCAAAGACGGGCTTGTTCGCACAGACACACATGCCTGTCTGCTCTGTGAATGTGAAATCTCTGCCTGGTGGTTTGGGAGTTCTTTTTCAAAGGGCTGTTCATTATAGTAATATCTTGACAACGACCTTAATAAAAAACTTAGAAGGGAAAGTATTTCTGCCATCCTCATTTTACCATGTTTTTCACCCGCAGGGATCTACATAATCTCCGCTGGTGCACACAGACCTAACCATGGTGGTTTAGTTATCGGTGATAATATGGATGTGAACTATCTAGAGGTCACTGGTCGAGGGTCACATTCGGCTCTCTCTGACTTCTCTGCCTGTTTCTTAATCATTATGACATATGGCTAAGCTTTGATCAGGGGTGATGAAAATGTTAAGTGTAGATAGCTGCTGAGTTAAATCAATTAAATGCTGATTAGCCCCGATTATCTGATTAACTAGAGCCATGGATGGACTGCTCACTTAAGAGGTGATTATATAAGACATGACTCTGGGCAGCTTGTGTACATAGCTAAATTTAACTTGTAGTAGGTCAAGTTGGGATGGCATGAATCCATTTGACTTTAAAGCCGGTTATGTCCCACTTTGGAGGAACTAAATTTAACAATAAACAGCCCAGAGAAAGGGAGGATTTAGTTCTAATCATAGCTTTTGCCTGGCAACATGCCCCTTGATGTTCAAAAGACAATTCGTGAGAGGAGGACGGAGGAAAAAAAAGTTATTTGTTACCTTGTGTGCCAGACTCTTTGTGTATTCTACATCGATACGACACCCAGTGCCCAGCCAAACATGGTGGCACTGCCAAGTCTGGCTTGGCTAAGTGTAAAACAGGCTGGCATCCTCGCTGGCATATGACAGTGTTTTCTGCTTTGTCACTTTGTGTTGCTTTGTGTTAAGAGGACGATTGCATCTACCATTGCCCGCTGCGAAGACCGAACCTGCGGTCAAAATCGTTAGATGCCTCTGCACAAAGAGCCTTTTTAAGCAGTGCAGGAAATACATTTAAGTCAGAGCGGTGGGGAATTTATGGTTATAATAAGACCAGCATGCTGATGTCCAACTGTAAATAAACTCTATCTTACTGCAGGTTTTAGTACCAGGGTTAATATGTTTTACAAAGTCATTTTGCAGCTATGAAATAACTTCATGGACATAATTTGCAATTGAACAAAAAGGTGATAAATCACAATGCAGACTATTGCAAAATGTTAAAAATCAGGTGAGGGCATCACCATCAGATGGTGGGTTCTACCTGCAAGCAGCATCGATGAAAACTGATGATCAATCCAACGGCTGCCGAGGTTTCTCACTCTGTATCAAAGTGGACAGAAAGATGTACCAACTGGCCTATAAGTGCTATGTTTCCTTGAGCTGTGGCATGAGCACTCAGTCTGTTTTGACATCTTTTTCCTCTTGCCACATCGGAGAAAATTAGAAATGATAGTTTGTTTTCTGCAAGTTATTGAGAGTAATGTGAGCGGGGAAAAACACACTCTCTTATGCGAGTACTTGTCTGGAATTACATGTAGAGCATGTCAAACTTCCATTATGGGATTCTTCCAGAAAAAGTAATCAACTTTAAGTACGTTTGGATTTTGGCCTGAGCCCAAGTCCTAAATGGACAGCCTCAGCTACTTTAAAACTGTGCAAACATGTAAGATTAATTTTAGGATCAGCAGCAGGGTTATGTAGCCAACGTGTAGCTGTAGGTTGCTGGATATCGAGCCAGCTTTTTGGGGGCTCCCCCACTATGCAATGCCATTCCTTGTCTAGAGTGTAACGGGTGCGTGACTCCTCCCATTACTAAATCAGCAGAAATCGGTCAAACCTTTCCTTTCTTACTAAGGCTGCCCCGCGAGCAAGGAGGATCGAGTTTCAATGAAGTTTTCTTTTTCCATGCTGTGAATACAGATGTCAACTGCCAGTGGAGGGTCTAGCTGGTGCCACGGCTGGCTATGCATGTCTGAGCAGGGACTTGGCTGGCTGATCACAGCCGAGGGGTGCCGGGCTGGGTTCAGTGGGGGAAGATGCCTGGAAAGTAGAGGGGCTTTCCACATTTCAGCTATGTCTAAAAACTCTTTTGATGTTTTGCCTGACTTACTCTGATGTTCACGTTCTGTGTGACAGACCCTGCCTCTCTCTGTTTTGTATAAAAAACCTTCTCGCTCACCTCCCTTCTGTTGTAGATCGCACGTCTCCGGTTAGAAAATCTCGCTTGTTTCAGTGGGATTATGGAAAATCTATAACAGGTGGGCTTTGTTTTAGGGATACGTCTTTTCTAATTATGTGTTTGCAGTATGATTTGGGTGGGTGGCCTCTGGGCTAAATGGTCTCTGAATTCTAGTCTGCTGCCTGCCTGCTCTTTGTTCCATCATGGCAGGTTCATAGAGTTCGGTGATGTTTTTGTGTTAACTGAATTACAGGTAAAATCATCAGGGCATCAGAATTAAAACGATCTGAAATTAAAGCTCAAAACTAAAACTGAAAGATTTTTAAGATGTTCATTTTACATACAGAAGCGGCGCTATTTGCCATCACAGCCAGAGTGCTGTGTCATTGTATAGATGGTACCAAAACAGCACCTTGGTAGCAGTTAATGGTTTAAATTTATACTTGGCAGTCTTTTTAAGGAGCTGACTAGCTGTTTTTAAGGTTTAAGGAGAGGTGATCATGAGAGGTATCATGTTGACCTGACTCATTGCTGGTACACTATCCACTCAATAACAGTGGATTTTTTTTTTTCCTACCGTTTCATCAACCAAAACATATTTGGAGGCAAAAGACACAAAAGAATCTCACGTTGTTGGATCACTTAAGGATAGTGGTTTTAAAGTACTCAGCTGGGAAGGGAAAGGCAATAGGAAATGTGGTCGAATGGTATTTGACCTCATACCAGAAACAACAGAGTACATCGTGTAGCTGCAGAAAGAGGTTCATTTGACTCCCGAACCTCATGCATACTTGGTCCCAGCAGACATCTAAGTACCGGCCAAGGAAAAGCTAGTGGTCACTCATCCTGCACTTCTTGTAGAACATTGTTCAAGATGGTGTGCTTTTATTTGGCTTGCGTTTAAAGCATGGAAGTAATAGTACCACAGTGTGCAGGAAGATTGGGGGTTTGGCTGTACTTCTACTGTCCTTTCTGGTGGACCTTAAAATTAACTTTGCCACTCAAGGTTTAAATGTCAGGAGAATTCGTAGTGTCCAACTACATTAGAAGAAAAGAATAATTTAACGTGTGATGGGAAGCTTGTGCTCGACAGTTTGAAAAGATGTAAATATTATCAGCATCTCCTTCAGCCAGGTTCTACTGTTAGCTAGCTGTATGTTTCTTTTGGCTGCCAAATGCAGACTTTAGATAAAAAATAGTTTGTGGGCCTTGTGATTTCTGAAAAGAGACTGATTCAGAGTTTTGTTTTTTCCTTATTTTGTATTTGCCTTGAGTTCCAAGGCAAGTAACATCTAAGTTGACTTGATTTGCTTCTCACATCTGGATCTTGTATCCTGAACAAATCCTAATTGTATTTTTATTTTGCTTTGTTTTATTGTGTTCCTTTCAGATGTGCCAGATGAAATATATTAGGACTTGACTTTTGGCATAGAGTCTTAATATGGAGCTCTAGCAGGTAATTTCAGTTTTAGGGAAAAAAGGCTTAAGCAGCTTCTTTGTAATGGTGAGCTTTAGTACCAGCCTGGTCTATGCAGGTAGTTGAAATTGGGTCAGACTTTCCCCTAAATGCTTACTGTTAAATGCCATATTTTGACACCAGGTGGGGATCAGTGGATAGCCTTAATTATCAGCTCTGTACAGGAGCAGAAGGATGACAGATAGCGCTATCTACTTAATTACATTGGGACATGTTGATTATCTTCTTATCATTTACTACTCTGGCAGTCCTTTAGGGTCTTGTTATTCATACTTTTGTGACTTTGAAGGATGGCTGCTCATTTTTACGAAAGCATCGTTGTTCCATCAAGATAATGGCACACAAAGAGAGAGTTGGGGGAGGACAGACTCAATGTAACTGGATTAGCTCTTATGCAATTGCTCCTTGAGGTGCTGTTGATGGCACACCCATCACCAACCACGTAAAAGGATTGTGCTAGCTTTCTTAAGCCGGCCTGCTTCATCTGAAAGAGTGACTCATCTTTTAATCAGCCAAAATAATGTGTACTGATGATGCACAAAAGCTGCTGCTGAGTTTGATGAGCACTTGGTTTTGAGCCTGATTGGAACTGCAGAATTCAGCATTTTTGGATCTTGATTCATATTAGTGGCTACACCTCTTTATGGCTAAAAATATACCACAATATTGAGTTAACATTACTAGGAAAAACCTAAATTGTACTATGTTGTGCCATCATTCACTTTGGGTGACCTTTTAGTGATATTGCAGGGAGTCCAGTCCAAATTTCACATTGGGTTACACAATCAGTCTGAAGTCTGGCAGGAAGGAGTACCCATGGCCCTCTAGTAATTGTGTACATGAGCACATCAGAGAGTGCGTTAGGCTCTCTGTTGGCGTGAGAGTTAGCTTGTGACCTGTTGTGAGGATTACAACTGAGTGATATGTCTGTATGGGACGGTGCCAGGAGCAGCATACCCTCCCAACAGCAAGCTCAGATAGTGATGGAAGACTTGACCTCTTTTTATAGACAGCTTACGCATCATCGATTAGTAAAACTGATTTATAACGGTTCACCTTTGCAGTGGTCGAAGACCTCAGTTTATTTATAACGGAGTCAATTACATTTCAATACATGGAGCTGGATTAACTCCTAGTAAGGAGTGTGATCTACAGACGCTTTTTTAAAAAAAATTTTTATTTTTTATACAAATTAAGAGAAATATTAAATTTGAACTTTTTATTTAAAACAGAAAAATGAAGATGAGGAAAAAAAACTGCAAATTCAGAGGAACAACAGTTAAATGTGTTCTATGCTGACATTTTAATTACCCGACTGCTTCCAAACCACAATTTGATAATTTGCCCATATGTTTCTGCATCTACTTTGTGCTTCTTCATGTATATTGTCATGCATCACAGACAAAATATTTGGTCACAATCAAATAAAAGGCAGGCGCACCATACCTGTGCATGGTGTGCTTCCATTGTAGGTTTACATCATTAAAAACAAAAACAATATTTTCTGCTAACCAATGCAGAATGCTCTTCTGTACTTTGGTAACAATCTCAATCATCTTATTAAACACACACACCGGCACGCATGTACACACACATACACACTTACACACAGTTTCCATGGAAACAGAAACCAGGGCCTTTTATGATTGGTTGTTTGCCCAAGACAACCAAAAATGGTCTCGGCAGCCATGCAAAGATGGGAGATACATCATTTGTATAATGAGTAATGGGACATACACTAATGAAGAAAATAAGATGTTTGTTGTTGCCTGAAGGAGTCTTGTCACGAAATTCGATCATGAAATTGTCATCGAGTATAAATTGAGTATAAAACCCAGTTTTTCAGTCTGTTTAGGGTGACGGCAGACATCTCGGCTCTTTTTTTTTTTCTGTTATGTTCTCAGACTGCATGTGATGCGTTTGAACAGGCGTGGAACTGCCACTAACGTGGACAGTATCTGTAATAACCACACACAGGCACAGATTCGGGAGCAAACACACACACATATGGACACTTTCCCCTCATGCTGCCCTTTAGTTGCCTAATGTGTGTCTGAGGTGCAGATGGCTAAACGGTAGGAGGGCTGCTTCTGTGTTAGCCATGGTGCTAGCAGTCTTAGATTTGGCTGGTCCTGGCCTGCTGGAGCGAGAGTGAGCGGCCAGCTACCCCCTCTCAGTGACGATGGCAAGTGTACAATTCACGGCTGTGCACTCGCTCAGCATCAAGCTTTACTGTAGTTGCAGGACAAACCTGTGTATTTCTTTTCACAGGAGCCAAGCGGTGTGGTCATTTGACACTCCGCTGTGGATTAACAGTGTCATTTTGGCTCTTGTGATGTTTTTATGTGTGCTGGCCTGCTTTTTACTTCAGTTGTTTTGATACATTTGTGTTCACAATCACAGGAAGCAAGCTGACCAAGGACCTGAAGCAGTATCTGAGCCAGCGCTTCCAGAAGTCCTCGCCTGACCACGAACTGCAGCAGACCATCAGAGACAACCTCTACCGTCACGCTGTGCCTTGTGAGTTCATGACATGTCTTTTGCTGAATCCTTCTTGTGTCTTTCACATTCCGTTCTTTTTAATAAGTATGCATTCAAGAAATGTATGAGACTTGCATCAAAACACATAATTAAAGGAATCATACAAACGCATACATCAAAGTCTGTCCAAGTACAGTATACATACATACAGTATACATTCAGAAGATTCTAGGGTACGTGACCATCAGTCATTTATCCAGTGCTCTTCCTCTTCCTCACATCAGCAACGATATTCTTAAAGAACATCAGTATTGATCAGTCTTTTGCACATGATTAACCATCCCTAAATACTGTTTAAGCAGTAGCGTATTACCATTACCAGGGGACAGTGTTGTGTAAGCATCCAAACAAAATCAGAAAACTCTTCGTTTAGGTCATTGCAAACCGCCGTCTCACATCCAGGCTTCATTAGTTTTAGATCCATGTATGAATGAGTTTGCTTGCCTCACACAGACCCTTTACCGCTGTTTCTAATTAAGCCTGATTGTTTGTCTTTAAACCAATATTGGCCGTGCAATTAGCAGGACTGATTGCTTCATATCCTGTTCCTGAAAAACCTTAATCATGACTTCATCTGTTTAATCACACAACATTTCTGTTCATCCCGCTCTTCTGCCTTCTTTCCAAACTAATCATCAACTAGTTGACACAAAGTTAGGCATGCTGCACGCACCACCCATCCTGTCAAGTAACGTTAGATCAAGTTAGATCAAGGGAAAAAATATCTGCCGTTTCCACAATGGAGAGTGTAGTCTGTGTAGGGTCAAGTTTGTGAAGACGTTTTACCGCTCATCCAAGAATATTCTTCACTTATTCGCACATTTATGGTGTGTTCCTGAATAAGTTGAAAGTTGGATTTTTTTTCCTGCTCCCAGTAGGAACACCCTCTCAACTCTGATGTCCTACTCACAAAGTTTGAGCAGCCCAGAGTTAACAGTCCATGATGGCGGCATTGAACATAGAACTTTGAAACTTCTCTGTAATGCCACTGTTGTGTATTTGTGACTCACTAAATAAGCCATACTCAGAGCACTGACCAGGCCATATCCATGAATGTGCTTTTAAGTGCAAAAAACAAGTGTTTTGCTGAACTGCTAGTAAAGCCTGGATCGCTCTACCTTGTTTTTCGTGTTTTTGGGAACATGCTAACTCAGGAGTGGTGTCACTCCCGAGTTCTGTGGTTTCTGGAATGCAGCATTAACCCCTAGTGGGGATTGCGATCTTTGGAGGTGGTCCTGACCTATCAATCATGTGAGTCATCACATAAGCCATGGTGTGAAGAAAGGGGTGTCATTAGCATAACCAGGGGTTAAAGGTGAAACCAATGTAGGGCCTTGCCCCACTCTATCATATTGCCTATTGAGATCCATTTAGGTTAGGTGTGAGTGTTGGAGTTAAAGAACCTGGGAGGAGGTCTTAAGACTGCATTGTAAGTGGCTGATAGCTGATATCATAAGCCACCACCTCTATTCACCTTTTTGTTTTTTACTTAAGAAGCCTCTTGGATGATAGATAACATGTCTTCGCAAACCTCAAAAAGTAGATTTGCCTTCTTTTTACCAGCATATAAGACGATGAATAGCCTAGTAGTATCTCATGACCACTGGATCAATAAAGGCAGTAAATATAGTACCTGTAGCTTCATCAGCATCCCTCTATCACTAACCAGTATCTTCTCTGGTTGGATAATCCAGGAATAGAGGCCTGGTGTCTTTGATGTGTTTTTTCTTAGTGTTGATATAGCAACAGTTATTTGAAAGCACATTTATTTTCTAATGCCGCATATTTCTCTCATATCCACTGCTTCAAAGTGGAATTAGACATTTGAAGTTTCATTCTCTGCTCCAGGAAAAAAACCACTTGAATACAGTGTTGGTGCTAATGATGTGGCGTTATTGTATAAACAACATAATAGCATTCTTATAGACAGATGATATTCCTAGAGTAGATTTATGCCTGATGCCTGTTGCCAATTTTGACTTAACCTTGAATTGCACAGGACATTGAAAGTGGTCCAGTTGGACCAATCAGAGGATAGTGAATCATTATCCTGCTGCTCGAGTTGGAAATCCCTACTTATCGTGGTTACAGAATGCCTGACTTATAATAAGCGAGGGGGAAAGAGCAAAACTGCATAAATGATTGGCTTGTCTGCAAATGTCTCTACTCAGCATTTTAATATTTGCATCTGTGGTGCAGTGATATAGTGATCTTTAGTAATATCCATCAGTCTCACAATAGCAATATTACATAATTTCACAATTTCCACAATAAAAACTTTGCTTGTTTTTTTTGTTTTGTTTTTTAGTATAAATTAAAATCCACAGTATGCAAATTGCGATGAAAGTGTTCATCAGCGTTATTCAACAGCTAAATGGTTTCCATGTCCTCGCCATATTGGATTTTAAGTTCATTCTTTTGGAATTGGATTTGAAAAGGATCTGCCGAAGGATGAAAATGTTCATGGTTCTTATCAGCTGGCTTTCTTTAATTAGTTTATTCATGGTCTCTCACACAAATTACTATCTGACTTTGTCTGCATTACCTCCACTGCCATATGTCAGCTAGACACTGGTAGATGGTGGGAGGGGCCAGCCGTTTTAATTACGGAGTGGTCCGAGGCACACCAGTAAAAACCTCGCTGCTGTTGGCAGCAAACTGTGCATGAAGGTGTTCTCCGGGCCACATGTTTAATAGGACTCTAAAGTTTTCATTGTCATGGCTCGTAGTGGAGAGTCCATCTTTTACCAGAATATTGAATTCAGAGATGCTTTGCAACAGCTTAATATTTTCTTTGTGTTGTTTGAGGTCATGTTGCATGGGGCAGTGACTAAATGTATCCTTATGCCCATCACAGTCAGAGCAAAAAGCACGTGTTTGTGAAATGGGTGTGTTTGCATTTGACCTGCAGTTGTGTGAGGTCAGTGTTTATCTTTGTTTATAATGGTCGGATCCTTGATCAAGGCGCTTTCACATGTTCCTGTGCTCGTGTGATTTTTTTTTTTTTTTTTTTTTTTTTTTTTTTAAAAAGCAAACAGCAGGTGGAGAAACAGAAGGAGAGAGAGGTCTGGTGTAATTTGGCAAAAATTGTATCGCAGCTTAATCAACCTTTCTACACTTTTATAGTCCTCCTGTCACTGTCAGAGCACTATAGGTCAAAATCCATGTATTACCTGTGAGCTGCTTGACATTTAGCTCAGTTCAGTTTTATTTATATAGCACCAAATCACAGCAACAGTCGCCTCAAGGTTCTTTACATTGTAAGGTACACTGTACAATAAATGGAGAGAGAACCGCAACAATCAGGTGGCCCGCTGCGAGGAAGCACTTGGCAATGGTGGGAAGGAAGAACTCTGTTTTAACAGGAAAGCTCATGGAGGGGGAGCTATCTGCTGCGACTGGGTGAGGGAGACGAGAAAAACACCAGGATCCAGATTCTTTAGAGCTCCAATGTCGGAACTCGGGAGTGACGTCGTTCCAAAGTCAGTGCATTCTAGAAAAAACATGGAAAAACAGGTTTTGCTTTGGTTCTTAGCAAGGTAAAGAAATTGATTTAAGATTTATTCTGGAAATCGGCAAGAATATCACACACACTGGTTCCCTAAACAACTACACAACAACGGAGGGATTAAACAGTATTTTGTAACAGTTTTCAGTGCGTGTTTGCTGTCTGCTGTCCATACGCCACTTCACTATATCTTAAACTTGAATGTAGCTTTATTAAAAAAAAAAAACATAAGCAGCTGGTGTAAATATCCTAATGTTCAGTTTCAGAAAAAACAGTTAGACACACTCGCTTCATAGAAAAATGATTGGAGGCTATTTTACCATCCAACCAGCAGTTTTAAAAAGGCACAGTGGAATTGGACTAATTATATAGTTAAGGGGTAAAAACCAGATAAAAATGAACTTTTAAAACATGGTTGGAGAAATGACTAACAAGAAGTGCAAGAGAATTTTTGTTGTTGTTGTTGTCATTTGTCCATAAACTAGTTTCCTCACTCGCATGTCCAAAAAAGTCAGCTGTCCCTATAACCCTGTTAATATTTGAAGCACAGCACTCCCACCCTCCCCCATCTGCCGAGGCATTTATCTGCTTCCCTTGTGGTCATCCCATCTGTACGTCAAACATTCCCAGTCTCCCATTATCCCCACCGACCCTCCACTCCCTCTATCCTCCTCCTCTTCATTCCTGACCCCCCCAACTCATGACACCACTGCCTCTCGTCCTCCCGCTGCCACTGCTGCTCCCGTTCTCCTTCTGTATCAGTCTTTGTCTTCCTCTTCTTTTTTTCCTCCCTGCCAGTTACAACGATCGGAGCAGTAGCAAGAAGAAGACGGTTGCTCTGTGGGTTTAATACCTGATATTTAAATCTCGCCGTTCTGTGTCGACAAGCCTTGAAAAGGGAGCTCTGATCTCGCCTGCATCAAGGCAAGTAAGCAGTATTGTCTGCTGTAGTTGTTGTGATGCCGATGGCTTGGGGATCGCTCCTCAAATGGACAGGGTTTGCACAAGTCTGTGTTCACGTGTGTGTGTCTGTCTGTGTGTGTGTGTGTGTGTGTGTGTGAGTGATGATGAATTGCGGGACTGGCAGTGCAGACAATTGGACGACCCGTATATAGGCTAAGAGGACGGCTTGGAGGGAGGTGTGGGCTGAAGCCGTGGGGATCGAGATGGGGGTAGGGTGGAGTTTGGGTGTGGGAGGAGGGCAAGAAGCGGGGGGGATGGGCAGAGAGGAGAAAAGAGAGAGGGGATGGAAAGATTGGGGGACAAACACACTCAAATCAGTGTTGATTCTAGCTAGCTAGTCAAGCTAACATAAACATGAATAAGCATTTAGATGTATAACCTGTGGTTGGATCAGAGCTCACTGTCCTGTCCAATACGAGCGGGTTTTCGTCTGTGTCAACAACGGACACACAAGCCGCCTCTCTAGTCATACTTTAAAAATTGCAGTCGGAGATGCAATCACACAGTGGTACCTCAACAAAGCAAAAGAAATGCACAAAGCTCTGAGAGTGGCGGTGCCCTTTCTAAGCAGCAAATGAAGTCAAGTAAAGGCACTACAAGGTAAAAACAAGACCTAGATCTAAACTTGAGGCTCTTTTTTTTTTTTTTCCTGAGAAGAGGATGCATGTCAGTCAAATAATCCGTGTGTCCGGTATCTGTCACGCACTATGTAAGGGAAGCTCTCCTAAGTGTATTCGAACATGTCTGTTCAACAACTAATCCTACCTGTTAAACCAGTTCTTTGTTGAATTCAACCATCTCTCAAAGCCAAGTTTGCCACGCGCTGGACTTCTCCAAACACCTTACACCACGGCCATACTTGAGTGCAACTTTTGTACTGACACAGAACTATACATTGGCATTATCTCAGTAGTCCATCCACACCACACCTGCTGACATCTGCGAATTAAAAGAATCTTCTGAAATACATTTATCTCTTTATGTCAGAAGTTAAGCTATAGAACCGGGGGACAGTTAGCTTAGCCCGACAACTGGGAGGAGGAGGAAACGGTAGCCAAAACAGTATTTGTGTCTGCTCATTTCAAAAACGGCTGCAAGGCTTAGCTAACCAGCTGCTGGGTGTAGCTTCATGCAGACATAGGAATATTGTTGTTGTACAGATTTATTTTCTGTTTTTGCTGACTTTTGTTTTTTTAAACCACAGGGGTAGGGCTCTAGGTCACAAAACAGCATCTCTGTATTAGTTGGAGCACACTTAAAATGGGGGGTTCCCAGCATGCTGCAGGTAGATGAAGCCAACTGTGCAGGAAACAGTAACTGCCGAATAGGCAAAATGGTTTTTATTTTTTATTTTTTTCTCCGGGGTACAAAACCATTATCAGGATCAAAGGATTGCTGCCATAAAGGGGATTTGTGATAGATGAAGTCCCTTGGAGCGTAAGAAGCAGCACACCTTGTAGATTAAATGCTAATATTATTGCTAAATCTCGCACCAATGCAAGTGTCCAGCAGTGATTTACTTTGTTTTTTTTTTTCCTGATGGCAGTTGCTCCTTCATTACATTTTAAAATTTAACTTTTGAGCTCTGCAGTCCATCAACACCACACTCAAAATAAAGTGAGATTTCCATGCATGCAGATTTTATTGACCTTTGACCTTACTCCATTGTATATCTTTGCACTGCATTTCCCAGCCCCCTTCCTTAACAACAAAGCACAACATAGCAGCTTCTTCCACTTGGAAAGTTTAAATATGTTTTTTCTTGTTTGTCCATATTTCAGCTTGACTCTCACATGAAGGACCTTTGAACTCGTTCTTTTGGGATTGTTCTGCAGTTATCCCGGTTGATTAGTTGTGTTATAGTTTGCTTATCTATCTACCAGACTTGTAACCTCTATAAATATCAGCAGTGTAGGAATTAGGCTATTTAGCTCCTTCTTTTGCGTTTGACATATATATTTATGCAGCCTCAGTCTCACTTCAGTCCATTCCTCTGTGGCCAGCTCTCATCTCACCTCCTAACTCCACATCTTTATTTGCTGCAAAAGGTTCCTAGTCACATGTCGGTCAAGGATGACTTGCCAGGAACTTGTTCAACAGCCAGAGCAAGCGTACGTGTTTGTGTGTATAAGAACATCAGTGTCCTGAGAGGAGCGGTGAAACAAGAGGTGTCGTTGGGATCCGATGGGATCTATGAGAACAAGAAAGAATAGGGGTGAATAGCCAAGAGGAGGGGAGGGAGCAGGGGGAAGTGGGCGGGTGCATGTGGGTGCCTGCGAGACGGAAAACAGCGGGGCTCAGTCAGCGAGAGAGAGACTGAAGCTCAGCTCAGCGCTGGTGTGTGTGGGTATGAGACGGGAGCGCATTATAAGTCAGTGTGTGGATGCTGCTTAGCTTAGCTCTCGTTAGCTTAGCATCACAAAGCTGGACAGAGGACAGACACACAGGAGAAGGAAGGAGAAGGTGGAAAGGAGAAGGAACGGTGGAGCTGCACTGTTTGTTTTTTGGGTTGTTTCTCTCCCCCCTCCTCATTCCTCATCTACACCTGATTGGATTTTTTTTTTTCCTCCTGTCTCCTGTTGACGTGGTGTTGTTCTGTGGACTGTAGTGGAAGGAGCAGAAGCCCACCCCCCCCTCAAAGGCTCCCTGATTGAGGTATTTTGATTTGAGTTTTCTTTGCAGAAGAGACACCTAGGGTTGCTGTGATTTAATGGTTGGGGGTTGGGATGGAGAGGCAGGCGATGGGGATGGCTGTGCATCAGGCGGAAGGTATGAGGAGCAGAGCGAGGGAGACGGAGGCACATCGCTGGCAGTAATGGAGGCTGATGTGTTGTGGTCAAACGGAAGCTGTGTGTGTCTGTGTCTGTCTGTCTCAGGTATGCTCGTGTCTGTGTGTATTTTTGTCTGTGGCCCGACACGCTGCCCCCGTGTGTGTTTGTGTGCGCAAAGTGTCACTTCCTGTTTGTGAATGTACAGTATGTGTGTTTGTGGTGGAAGCTCTTCAGCCCTGTGATGGCTCTGTTAAGGCTGTGTGATCTGTTGACATGTGTGATCACATTGGAAGCCATTGCCTCCAGCAGCAAACTGCCGCCTGTATGTTTGTCTGTCTGCAGCTTCTGGGATGCTACGGTTAGCTTTTGCCTTTCTTTCATCCTTCCTCTTTCTCCCCCCCAACCTTTCTTTTCTTTCTTTTTTTTCTTTTTCTTCGATCTCATGTCTGGATGACCCCCTCCCCATCCCCATCCCTGCTCCCACCCCGCCCCTCTAAATGGATCGTTTTAGAGCCTTTCTTTTCCATTTTCATATTGCTGTAGGTAGTAGCTAGCCCATGGTGCTTTTTTCCTTTATGGGTGGAATAAAAAAGACAAAGGCCGGCTGTGAGTGTGTGCGCAGGGGCATTTTCAGGCAGGTTTCTGCCTGATTTAGCTTCACACTGCACTACTGGCAGTGGATTTTATTAGCTCTCTCCTTTTAACCTGGTCCTCATCTATCTGTATGGGAATCATATGGGGCTGAATGAATTTCTTATAAAGGGAAAGAATGGAGAACATAGCGGGTCAAGAGAAATCCTGCTTTGATCTGATTGTGGTGTGTGTATTTGTATTTTTATGTGTGCGTTGTCTCTTATTTGCATACCTCTTTCAGCCAACCAGAGTGGCGAAAACTACCTCCCCTGACTCAAAGCAGTCAATCGCAAATGAAAACCAACTATAGGTCTAGAAAACCCCAACAAAAATGGTCCCTTTTAATATTTGTTTGCCCATCATCACCACATAAGGGAGATTGTTTGGGGTGTTGGGGCTGTTTGAAAGCCTGGACAATGGACTGCAACTGCTCCTCTCCTCAAACCTAAAAAAAGTCAAAAAACATAAAGCAAAACAAAAAAACAAAAAAGATGTAATGTAAACAGAAACGTGAGGATTGGAAAATGCTGGAATTTGTGGCTTGTGCTTTTGGTTGGATTAACCCTTTACTGAGACAGATGGCCTTATCCCCCTGCCGTGGTGACAAACCCCAGTCAGCTTGTGACCCCTCCTGCATTGTGTGTGTGTGTGTGTGTGTGTGTGTGTGTGTGTGTGTGTGTGTGTGTGTGTGTGTGTGTGTGTGTGTGTGTGTGTGTGTGTGTGTGTGTGTGTGTGTGTGTGTGTGTGTGTGTGTGTGTGCATTCTTACACCAAAAGGGGAAGAGAAAAAAGAAGGGAAAAAAACACTGGCAGGCTTGCTCTGGCCAAGATGGTGGATGGCTCTGTTTTGGTTTTGGACTATAGCGCCAGTCTGCTACCCCCCCACGTGTGTGTGTGTGTGCTTGTGCATGTGGTTGTGCGCGTCTTGAAAATTATCCATGAAGACATGCCTCAGTATCTTCTTGGAAAATGGACTAGGACTTGGACTAGCCGGCTAGCTTTGACATGAGAGCATGTTTATTGTGGAGACTGAGGGAAATGCTTTTGTAATAGCTTCTGCACAACAGTTGGGTCTAAGACTGTAGCCAGATTTCTGAGGCAGGCCCATAATCCGTGCTGCTTCCTTGTCATTTTCCACCAGCTACATACAGTATTCTTTAAATTGGCACCTATTTAATCAAAGCAGATGCTCTAATAAACCACAGTGAATCAACAAAATGTGGCCCGTTTGAAGGAAAAAAACCCTGAAAACTTGGCTATAGTTACCTTGTGTGTGTGGTGCCCCCCCCCCCTTATTCTTGTCTTGTGTTTAATCTACCAAAAGCAAAATGCGTAAATACTTTCCAAAATAAGCTTTTCTCTTTTATAACGATTATGGAATTTTTGTAATGAGTTTGACTAAAAAATAAATTGTCTGGATGTTGTCACAGTTATAAGAACAAACCATAGGCACTTTGTGTCCCATAGGTTTATGTGTTAGGTGCCTTGTCTAGTTGATTGGAAGAGTTGGAGACTAGTAAAAAGGGCTACATATAAAGCAGGGGTAGGCAACTCCAGGCCTCGAGGGCTGGTGTCCTGCAGGTTTTAGATGTATCCTTGATCCAACACAGCTGATTCAAATGGCTAAATTACCTCCTCAACATGTCTTGTAGTTCTCCAGAGGAATTGTGATGAACTAATCATTTGATTCAAGTGTGTTAACCCAGGGTGAGATCTAAAACCCTCAAGGCCTGGAATTGCCCACCCCTGGTAATCAGCCTCATGTGACGTCAAGACAATCATATTTGTCTATGAAGATGTTTTAAAAAGATCCTGGTGTATCGAGTTTTACGGACATGAACTTGCATGACCTCTCTAACCTGCTATTCATTGCTGCTAGAAGATAGCTGGTCAAGAGTTCATTTGCAGCTGCTAGCATCCTATGACTAAAAAATGACCAAAATCTGAAATGTTTGGTGTAGATTTTTAACCAGAATGCCTTTTAGTGTTAACTGTTACCCCCATAAAGATGACATCTGGCAACCTCCCCCAAGTTTTGGCACATAACTATATATCAGGGGTGGGGAACTCCAGGCCTCGAGAGCCGTTGTCGTGAAGGTTTTAGATCTCACCCTGGGCCAACACACCTGAATCAAATGATTAGTTCATTACCAGGCCTGTCGAGAACTTCAAGACATGTTGAGAAGGTTATTTAGCCATTTAAGTCAGCTGTGTTGGATCAGGGACACATCTAAAACCTGCAGGACACCGACCGTTGAGGCATGGAGTTCCCCCACCCCTGATATATATCAATAAAGTTGTGGTTTGACTATACTAACTTGTGAAGCAGCCATGAAATAGGACCACTCTGTTGAGAAAAGGGACAAAGGTTACATCTAGCAGGCATCTGATGGGGAAAGAGTTAATATTGGTAGCATGCATTGTATTAATCTCAGTAGCCAGGCACAAACAATGTCTTCTCTTTTACTTGACGCAAACCATAAGCGAATCCTCTTTATCCTTCACATCTGGATTTCGGTATCACTGGTCATTTACATAAGTGCTGTAGCCAAAATGAATTAAGCTGTAATTATACTTCTGCATTGTATGACATCAGCAACATTAGAGCAGAAAAACAGATTTGGGCCTACAGTGGGACCCGGTGTGAGACTTGAGGAGAACCACAGTTCTCCACCATTCAAACCCGAAACAGGAAGAGTTTTGCCCGACCACACAAGCTGCTGTTATAACTGCCAAGCGTACTGCAGAGAGAGAAATCACAAATGAGCAGATCAGAGACTGGGTGGAGCCTGTGGTCTTAATCAATGAACTGGAGAAGTGATGGAAGCAGAAAGGAGTGATGGAGGGAATGGAAGCAGAGGGAGTGAACATCACAAGTCCCTGTGGACTATCCACTGAGTCGTGTCATGAAAGTTTTAACCAACTTTTGCAGATAACAGCTTCTGCTCTACCCTAGCTCATACATATAACCTGGAATACATTGTGCCTTGTATTGTGTCTGTGTGTGTGTCTTATCACGTGTAGAAAAACAACATTTTGTCCAAATATGCTGTCAGAGTTTAGGAGTGGCGCCATTGTCTATGTGTCAGTCACAGACCACTTAAAATGCACCGTTTCAAATAACTCCTGTCCTGAGTGACCTGAATGGCAGCACAGAAGCCGAATAAGAACAGCTGGCTCTATTAATAGAACAATTATGATAATGAATCATTGCCAAACACATTTATGATGGCCTACTTTTCACTCACAGCACTGATCACTTCAGTGGTGAAAGTGTTGAAACAAACAATGATTGTTTTAATATGCTGCTTTTATTTCTAAATCCAGAAACCCACTAATCTGTATGTTGTTTCTCTGAACCTCGATGTTTGAATGACATTTGTTTTTTAGGTAACACTGGTCATTCTGTTGATATAGCGTGTCTGTTGATATAGTGTGGGCATACCCTGAAGTGCCCCATTACAAAACTGATAAGTTATTTTCAGCACCAATACAGATTAGTTGGAGTCAATTTGACAGTTTCCAGTAAAAAAAACAAACAAACCAAAAATACAAAAATCATGCTGTCAGTTTTTAAAATGACTCCATACAAAAAAAATCATTAAATGTATTTTCTCATGCTATCTCTACGTGAAAGAACCCTCTGCATGCTTCCTAAACCGCTCACCTGAACTGCTACAGCCTGCAAATACACTCCTTTGTGCCTGTCTGTGGCACAGTATCCTTTATTGATATATCTGATATCTAAACAATTGCACTGAATAAAGAAAGATGTCTTTATTGTTGTGATTGATCAAAAATTATTTTATTTTGAAAGGGTGCGTGTGTGTAATCAAATACATCATGGTTTTACATAGATGCTGCAAATTTTTTATACAGAAATTGCTGCGGTGTGCACACTATTGCTAATTATAACCATACAGTGTGACATGTGTGCATTAACCCAGTTCATGTTGCTTTTTTAACAATACTGTTGCGTCATCAGCAGTGACAAAATAACTTCTGCTTTCTGGTGTGGCTGTTGCAGATTAGGCAGGTATCGATCACGTGCAAAAACATGTTTAAAAAGTCGGCACGTGTGCGGCAGTAATTTGTCTTGGATGTCGTTGTGAAAGAATTCATAAAGAAATGCCGTTTGGACAGGCTTGACCTATAAGTCTTTTAATTCAAATATCAGGTACACAGTAATTGTGTGGAACAGTTTTTCAAGGTTAGAACTATTATAATCGTGTTATTTGGATATCCTGACCTGGGTCACTGCTTTTTTTTTAAGTTGAACCTTATATTTCCATGGTGACCTTCATCATCACCATCATCTAGAAACGCTCAAACCTTGAGATTTGCACTAAGAACCTTCTTGCTGTAAATCTTTCCCCCTTAAGGACAACATTTGAAGACCCTTCCTTTATTGCTATATCAGTAAAGACATGATTTAATGATCATTAGAATAGTTTCAGAGTTTTTCCAAGGGTAGCTGCAGAGGCAGAGACCATAGGCCTGAAATATGACTGAAACTGCTTTTGGAAAAAAGCTCAAGGGTTACTCCAAGTTAGCGTCCAAGGGGTTAAGAGTTAAAAGACCAGCTGATAGTAATATCAAAGAAGTATATTTCAGCCTGGTTCTTTTTCCTCATTTTAAACCATGACAGCTTAAAGATTTAAGCGGGCTGAAGATGCCCTAATGATTTTTGCCAAACTAAAGCTTCAAACTGGATCAAATAAAGATGTCAAGGAGGGCGACTTCCCAGCTCCCAGCTATGATGACAAAGTCATCCATGGAGTCAAGCCCTGCGTTGTCCTTGTGGAAGGAATTAAATGTAGGTCACCACCAAAATGAAAGGCCCGGCCTCGGCCTGGGGGGATATGTGCCCAGGGTCCTCTGTTGCTCTGGGGGAATGCAAGTGTAGGAAATAAACAGATTTATCACACGTGGCTATTTTTAGAAGCTGTGTGCGTGCCTGTAGAGCCTCCTTCTACTTCTTTTTCATCTGCCTTAATGTCATTGTGTTAAGGAAATATGGCTAAGATTACTTTTGTCTTTTACTTTGTCACTGACTATCATCTGACTCAGTTGTTGCCCAGCTACTGTCTACTAGAACATCTCCTATGTTAGGTCTTCTGTCTCCTATATAATTCATCAAGGTTCAAGTCCTCATAGACTTCTGTCCTTCATAGTGTTGTGGAATATGTTTAAGTGAAGAATAATTAAACAGTGTTGTCATGCTCTTGTGTCATTGTACTCTCAAATCTAACTGAGATATCATGCACTGACTTCTCAAATGTTGCTAAACCTAGTGTCCAACCTTGTATCCAGTAAGGTTAGAAAAAAAACTACATAAAATATAATTAAAACAGAATGTAGTGGTTTATAAAAATACCCCAAAGATGACACTTCACATGTACAAGGACACCGAGACATTGGTGAGGTCTGGGGCAGCAGTGACGGATGGATTCAAGGTGGGGTGGGATTATGTTAGGGATAGTCTCTGAGCCCCTTCTTGTTTGCAGTGGTGATGGACAAGTTGACAGATGAGGCCAGGCAGGAGTCTCCATGGACTATGATGCTCACAGACGACACTGTGATCTGTAGTGAGAGGAGAGAGCAGGTGGATGAGAGCCTGGAGACATGGAGACATGGACTAGAGAGAAGAGGAATGAACGTTGGCAGAATACATATAGCTGTGAGTGTGAATGAGAGGGAGATGGGTGGAACAGTGAAGCTGCAACAAGCAGAGGTGGTGAGGGTAGAAGAGTTTAAATACCTGGGGTCAACCATCCAAAGCAATGGACAGTCCACAAGGGGCGTAAAGAAGAGAGTGCAGGTGGGGTGGAGTGGGTGGAGATGAGTGCCAGTGCCAATCTGCGACAGAAGGATGGCAGCAAGAGCGAAAAAGAAGGTTCACATGATGGTCGTGAGACCTGCTATGATGTGTGGTTTGGACAGGATGCCGACCCGGTAGGGGATGGAGGGAGCGGATTAGAAATTAGTACATCAGAGGGACAGCTCAGGTTGAGCAATTTGAAGATAAAGTTAGAGAGGCAAGAGATGGTTCAGACGCGCTCAGAACAGAGTACTGGATACACTAGACAAAGGATGTTGAAGAGGAAACTGGCAGGAAAGAGCAGAGGAAGACTCGTGGATGCGGTGAAGGAGGACATGCAGAGGGCTGGGGTGAGAAAGGATATTAGGGATAGGGTGAGATGGAGACAAATGATCAAAACAGCAGCTATTTGGACATTTTACAGCTGATGACATTATTAAGAAACAGGTCAGTAACAATAATTGGTTAGTGTCTTATAGAAGGTTGAGCTTTTTAGAGGTGAAGGTGTGGAAGTGTTCACCATGCTGTGAAAGACTGCCTCGTCAACAGTTAAGTCTACCATGCATATTCTCGAGGAGGTGGTTAATAATTATTATTAAATATGGCTCTGTCAAAATTGGACTCAAACATATCACCTAGTTTAATAAGTTGGGTTTCCCCCCCCAAAATAATATTTTTTTCCCAATTAAAACACGAGTGATTTATAAATGATTATAAAACATTAGATTCAGTCTCCACACAGCGTCCCGACTTATTTGGCAACTTGGTTGCTTTGGGGAGACGATCCCTCAAAATAGTCTACCATCAATTAAATATGGATGAGCTGCTTGGATTTCTCTGGCACTAGTGTCAGCTGTGCTTGAAGTTAGTTTGTAAAGATCATTATATCAGTTTTTTGCTTTAGAGCAGGAAATCATAAGGTGTACTGCATGCATGTTTTGTTTGATAAGTAATGAGATTCCATGTAAATTCTTAGGCCGTGTATTTGTGAAAGAGACAGTTATTGTTAGTCATCTTGTGTGAAGTCTTGATTTTTTTTTTTTCCTTTGGTATGTAATATGTGTCACCATTACACATCAAATTATTTTTCTCCTCGTCGTTGAACCAAAATATGAACCCTGAACACCCCGGTTCAGTTTGGATAATGGGACATTGGCACAAAAGGAGGCAGTCTGATATTGATCTGCTGTAAGCCGAGTGACAGTTTAGACAAAGTGGGCAGGCCAAGGTCACAGTGAGGGTCGTGGCTAGTTGCTGTCATCTATTGATTGTGGTTTGAAAGACGTGCACGTGCAACATTATGCCCTTGATTGCTGATAAACCCGATTCTGCGAAATTCTGATTATTACTAAGGTCACTAAAGTAGTCGTCATTCACTTGTTTTGTAAATACATTAAACTTCAGATGTTCAAGAATTATGAAGGTTTCTTTTACTTTTACTTGCCAACAGAAACATGCATGTGCAATCCAGATCTTTACACGATCAAAATAGCTGATTTAAAAGTGTTATAAACAACTTTTGAACACTGCATCATTCAAGAAAAGGTTCAAGAGCAACTCAAATAAGAAGCCCTGAAATGTTATCTGCTTACCAAGTTAGGAATTTATCACTAAGGTTTTAGCAACTTTAATATAGTGAAACTAGGGGGGGCTTATACAAAACTTCAGCTAGTATCAGTAGTTTTCAGTGCAGCCGTAAGGTGGACAACACTGGAAACCTGACAGCACTTAATTCAATTCAATATTCAATTCAAAGCACTGACAACAAAATTGTCATTGCAAATATCTTCCCAAGTGTTTACAAGGAACGCTGACTAATGTTGAGTGTTGCAATGCTACGAGAAAATGGCAATGGGCTTGTTTTGGAGTCAGGAGCTGGGGGAGTTGCTGCAGGGAGGAACGTGGAGTCTTAGGCTATAGTGGAAGAGGGATGTTAAACATTTCAGGATGATGACTGGGAGGTCACAGAGTTCATGAGCTTATCTGCCTATGAAACCTCTAACTGTAATGCTAGAGGAACATGGAGAAAATGGAAAGAATTACAGGGAGTGTTTCTTGAATGAAGAGCGGAGTGATCTAGTTTCGTCGGTGATGGGCTGTGTAGACCCTGAAGCAGATACTGTTGTAGTGAGTGAATACGTTTTTGATTGTGCCTATTAGAATGTAGTAAAGTTCAAAGTCAGAGGACTTCAATGCTTTTGCTGTAAGAACGTGCAGTCATTTCGGTTAATTTGACACTATCTGAACGTGGCGGCTTCTTCGCTGGATGCACACCCTAAATACATTTCTGGAAGAGTGTGTTACGAACATTTACACATCACTTTCAGCACGGCACATCTGAACACTATCCCATTAAGAGCTTGGCGTGCACAAGATAACAGCTGTGCTCATGTGTCTTGTCGTGATATTTGCAGCTCACTGACAGAAATGATTGATTTAAAGCACAGCAAAATAAAGAAATGACTGCTTTCTAACCTCTCTCACAGTCTCACTTTGTCCAAACTGCCTTCTTTAGAGATGAATCTAATTTTTGTTCAGACGGCAAAGATGAACGTGTTATCAACGCTGGTGCCTAAATGCAACCGAATACAAACGTTGAGGCACACACTGACCTCACCATATACCTTTTGTATGTTGCTTTTGCTCACTCCCTGACAAAAAATCCCCCCGAAAAACAAACTTCCTGGAAGGAACTTCCACACATTACAACAGTTCAGAATAATGACATTCAATCTGAGTTTTGACAAAGCCTTGCTGATACTTGTTTCCAGAAATAGTTCCTCTGGGTTTACAGTGGTCCCTCGTTTATCACGGGTGTTACGTTCTAAAAATAACCCGCAATAGGTGAAATCCGCAAAATAGCTAACTTTATTTTTTACAATTATTATAGATGTTTTAAGGCTGTAAAACCCCTCACTGCACACTTTCTACACTTTTCTCAGACAGGCGTTGACATTTTCACACGTTTCTTGTTTAAATGCTCTCAAAGTTCAAACCAAGTCCAGTATTATAGAATGACACCAAAGATCAAGACCTGATTTCAGGTCCAGAACGTGGGAACAGAGCAGCTGCGAGAGAATTCAACATTAATGAATCAATGGTACGGAAGTGGAGGAAGCAAGAAGAATGAGTAAAATTTGACTTATCTGACTGTTTGGTTTAACTTAATGCGCCTTATAATCCTTTGACGTCAACACTGTTGCGTTTGTTGTCTTCTGCTAGCAAAGGTTTATGTAAATTTGACAAGCTGGACGGATTCTGTTCTGTACAGGAGACACGGCACGAGATTGATTGACTGAAGATGGTCTACAGTCGATCAGGACGCAGAACACAATGTGCTGTGAAAAAAAAACACAAACACAAACACCCCCCCCCCCCCCCACCACCACCACCACCAAAAAAGTGCAAAATTGCACCAAAAGCAATCGAAACAGCGAGGAACCACTGTATTCCACACCTGCTGCACCAAATAGAGGAAACCAAACAGGGAAATAATTGCACTCCCTGATGCAGCAGCATCCCTGTGTAGGTTAAATTAATCCCGTCATGAAGACAGCATCGATTCATATCTAACAGAAAATGACTGATTATATATTTGACTACAGACAGTTGAGCTGTCAGTTATAGTTGACTAATCCATTTACTAAAGTTTATGGATCCAATTCAAAATTTGAAATCCTCAGTCATAAATCTGGTATCAGAATTAAGGTGCCGAGGTTTGACAAATCTGACCTCGTGCGTTATAGGTCAGACGGAGTCCTATGAAATCTCACAAACGACAGATGATACTACTGAAGATTGTTATAGTGAAGGTGACACATGTCTGATTGACAGAATGTCCTCACTTTGAAATGATTGAGAAATTCAGTCTGAAGGGGCCTTCTGTTAGCCAGGAACAATTGTATACCTGAAAATGGTATTTTACCTTTTTTTTTTTTTTTTTTTTTTTAAGCTCAACGTACAAAGTGAAGTTTGTCACTTGGTTACAATTAGGTTCACAGTTGATAAAGCCAGCCATGGCCATGTTTGATAGTGGACATGATGTTGCCAACTGTTGAGGATGGCAACATTAAAAATCACAGAAGTTTTACAGGCCTTGCTGGAACGCTTTGAAATACTAAAGTAAGCCGATAATAAATGTGTTCATGTTTCAAAAGCCTTAAAACTTCCTTTTCAAAGGACTTTCATCTTGTTGTGCTCTCACACAGTTAAGTTGCCATAAGCCATGTTTTGATCCAATATTAGTTAAAATCATTAGTACCACTTTTATTTACACTATTTGTTTATTTTATCAAATTTTTTGGGTGGAAATACCTGTTCTAGTTTGGGTGCCATGTTGACTATTTGCCTCATCTGAATGCTTTCAGTATATCTTTTCTGTCTCCCTTTTTGCTTCTTGTCTACCTTCTGCTTTTACTTTTCTTAATTATTTGGCCAATAAGTTAAGGGGCATCGAAGCAATATGATCATTGACTTTTCAAAAACATTTTTTTAGCAAAGGTGGCCAGTATCCATTCCACCCCGCACCCAATAAGTACAGATGTGCTGAATTTAAGTTGCTCTCCTCGTAGAGTCTGATCCGATCGCCATAGGTGGTACACGGCTTAGCTAGGGCAGCGCCCCCTCTGTAGCTGTTATGATAATGAAGCGGTGTTTATGAGTGTATGTGTGTGCTGCAAAGGAGATCGTTGCATAAAGCTCCATTAGGTGATTACCCTCCACCCACACCCCCATTATCCGTAGACCATGCCATTTGGTGACACCTCCCTCCCCACTGTCTGTGTGCGGGCACTTACATATGCATGTTTTGGCTGGCAGAGGGGGAACAGCTGCTGATTATGACAAGGACACTGAGTAGGAAGTGTCTGCTTCTCAAACCTGTTTATACTATTACAGGCCAAAAGGTGTGTGTGTGTGTGTGTGTGTGTGTGTGTGTGTGTGTGTGTGTGTGTGTGTGTGTGTGTGTGTGCGCGCGCGCGCATGTTTGCCATTCACATATGAGCCAGAAGACTGCTTCTGACTGTGGGTATCTGAGTCAACCTTCTGCTGGGCTCAGCTTGCTGGTTTCTTATCTGTGGGAAGGAACAGACAATCGGATAGTCAGGCGGACAGGAAGGAATAAAGGTCAGGCACAGCTCCATATGTTCACACAAACATGCGCAAAAAGTCTTGATCCTACACAAAGTGGTTTGTTTTACCAGGAGGATATGCAAATGTATTTTTATTTTATTTATTTAATTAAGAAGTTTAATTGTGATCAAGATCTTGCTTGCAAGTGGGCCCCAAGTTAAAACAAAATACTGCATATAACTTAATGGCCACTTTATTAGTTACATCTTGCAAGTACATGTTTGAATCCAGTTTTGCTTTCACAACTGCTTTAATTCTTCATGGCAGAGATTCAACAAGATGCTGGAAATGCTCCTCAGAGATTTTGATCCATATTGATATGACAGCATCACACAGCTGCTGCAGATTTGTCGGCTGCACATCCACGATGTGAATCTCTCGTTCCATCACATCCCAAAGGAGCCCCGTTTGATTGAAATCAGTGACTGTGGAGGCCATTTGAGTGCAGTGAACTCACTGTCATGTTCAAGAAAGCACTTTCCAATGATTTGCGCTCTGTGACATGGTGTGTTATTCTGCTGGAAGCAGCCACCAGAAGATGGGTCAGTTGGTACTAAGGGGCCCGACGTGTGCTAAAAAAAAAAACTCCCAACCGATTGCACCAGCAGTATGAACCGGTTGCTTCCGTGTTGTTTATGTCAAATTCTGACCCCAGCAATGTTGCAGGAGAAATCGAGACTCATCAGACGAGTCAACGTTTTCCCATCTTCTCATGTCCCAGCCCATGTGAATATGTAGCTTCGGTTTCCTGCTTTTAGACCATCTGCTTCATTTGATGTTTTGCAAATTCAGAGATGCTATTCTGAATACAAAAAGTGAAACAAGTCATTATTTAAGCCTTCCTGACAGCTCAAAACAATCAGGCCATTCTCCTCTGACGCCAAGAAAGACTTTTCACCCAGGGAATCACTGCTCATTAAATCTTTTCTTTTGTAGACCATTTTCTGTAAATCCTATAGATTGTTGTGTGTATGAAACTCCCAGTAGATCAGCAGTTCCTAAAATGCTCACAAGAGTTTATCTGGCAGCACCAACCACTTAAATCACCTCTATTCCCCCATTCTGACACTCAGTTTCAACTCGGGCAGGTTGCTTTGATTATATCTACACACCCGAATGCACTGCCATTGATTAGATATGTGAATTAAAGAGGAATTGAACAAGTGTAATTAATAAAAGTCGTGTACATATTTCTAAACAACAATCATACACATATTAACAAACAAATATAAGCTCTAGTGAAAGCACTTTCAGGTAATGGAGAAATTAAAAACCTGCAGAGCTTTAAAGCCACACTTTTTAAAAAAACACACATTATGACAGCGACAGTATTTTTGAGGCTGTTGACCTGCTCTGTGTGCAGACATGCACACGGACCCCTGCTCTCACTATGGGCAAGTGTTTTTTCTTATAGTACTGCTTCTTTTACTCCATTTGCAGTAGTAGCAGTGATAGTTGCCCTTGTAGTGAAGTGTCTGTGAGGACAGGTCTAAATACCCTTCAGTCAGATATGCATTATTATATTTTCACCAATCACAGCAGAGAGCCCCTTGCTGAATAAAACTAGTCCCAAGCCTCCGTGCTGACCCTCAAACACAGGCTTATTGGCTTTTTTGCAGTTTCACCTAAAATAAGTGTTAGCTCAGCTGTGCGAGATTAAGGTAGTTGACACACTAATCTAATATAAAATTAAAAACCTTCTACTCGGTCTGTCGAGATTGTGTTTGGAGGTTGAGGTTATGTGTTCGCTTTTGGACCTTTTTATTCTCACTAATTTTATAAATGGATTGCTGATGAATTCTGTTCTTAAAAAGACGTCAATTCCTTCATTTTGTTGTGTACAACCTCTATGATGGCTGTTGTATACACATGTTTTGAAGCTATTGATATTAGGTAAGGTGTTTGGGATTGACTAGTCACAGCCACTGCATACTTCAGAAAAAGAAACTTGACATTGCTTGAAATGTAGTGTTTTGCAGAATTTCCACACAGTTAGTGGTAAGTTCAGTATTCAGGGGAAGTGTGGCAGTATCTTGAAGTGGGATGCAACGTGTTAATGGGTAGTGCTCAGTATCCTGCAGGAATGTAAGTTGAACAGTTTAGGTGAGCAGCTTTATCGATGCTTTCCAAAACTGACCACAGGAAGTACCATTCAGAGGGTCAACCGACTGTGCGTGATGTAAATGCTGGCGTGTCATGCCTTACATCGTGCATGCTTTCTCTAATGGAGCCATAACTATGTGGTCCTATTTTTGACAAGGAAGTTGTGAAGCTAAAGAAGTTGTAACTGGAAAACAAACTTCTTTCTCTCACAAGTTAGCAACTTTCCTGCCCACATTGTATTATTCCTCTCATTAGCAGAAACTCAGGCCCGGGATGCTTGTAGAAGCATAAATGACTTAAATGTTTCTATTCTGTCCTTATAAAAAACAGTTTTTCATTGCTGTGTGTGTCATACAGTTGCAGGCTGCAATGCTTTAAGTTTTTTGGAGGGATGTTTTTGATGCAGCGGCAGCATTACAGTGTGACTGCCAGTGTCTTACCATTTTTCCTTGATCATCTTCCTGAAATGCTAATGATGATTTTTTTTTTCTTTCTACATAACACCCACCTACCCAACTCAACTCGTGAATACGCTGAAACCATTAAGCCCCAAGGCAGCCAGCTTTAGATGAACACCCTCCGAGGCTTCGTTGTGTGCACCAGCAGCTGGATTATATTAACTCTTAGCACAGTCGCAGGAGTCTCTATGCTCGGCTCTCAACCTGTCTTTCTTGCTCGTACCATTCCACAGTTTGGTCAATGGAGCTTTTGTGGGGAGGGGATATTGAATTAATTAGGCCTATAGCGATAACAGTGTCTCAACCCTGGGTATAAGCCAAGGCTCTGCTTTTTTTTCTCCCTTTTTTTTTTTTTAACACCCCCTTTGAAACACTGGTCACAATTCTTCCTATTTAGTTTTCTAAGAGCAGCACCGTCTAAATGGAGTCGAATCAATGGCCGCTTTTGTATGCGAAGCGAACTGACAGTCGGCTGGACACTCCGGCTTGTCTGAGCACTCTTTACGGTTGACATTCGGCAAAAAGAAATTCTGCCTGGGAACGTGCAAAGAGCGACTGGTATCCGATTGACTTTAAATCAATTTCCTCTTGGTGCGCAAGCAATTAGATGTTTGCGGGCGCTACTTGCGAATTCTGGTAATGCACAAGAAGATTATCCCTGTCTGTGTCCTTCATACAATGGCATATAACCGTGATAGAATAGGCGATATACTGTAATAGATGATTGAGTTGATGCACGTCAAGAATATTTGTATAAGAGATTCATTATCTTCAGACGTGGAAACTCTCTGTGTGCATTGTACGCTTGCTCGAGTTAGGATGTGCGCATCTGTGATTTATCACCAGTGTCACCGAACGTGGCTGCAGTGGGAGCCTCTCCCCGTATTCTCACACATCTATTTTTACCAGCTTATTGCTTAGCAGCCCACTGGAGACAAAATGATTGCAAGATAAGACAGATCGGGAGATGGAAGAAAGGGGTTTCAAGGGAAGAAGGCAAAGCAGGGAAAGCCCTCTGCTGTCACTAAATAGAAGAAAAAGATATTTTGCCATGGGCACTGGATGCTTTTATTTGTGCCAGAATAATTCGATTTTTGGAGTAGGATACAATCAATTAGGTAGAGAGTGAGATAACGCTAAAGAGAACTTCAGAGCGGCGCGTACAATAGCGTGGAAATCGCATTAGTCAGGCAAACATTGAATGGTTAAATAGAAACACAGCGTTTCATGTGTAAAGCTGTTTACCGCTGGTGCCACACCGGCCAACTGTCTGCAGCCATTAAAGGCAAGTGCTAGAATTTCACAGGCTGCATGCCAATTCAGAAACAGACACACACACTCCCATTCCACCCCGGCACATATGGCAGGCTCTCACTGAGGTGCCACTACAATACTTCACACCCCACCCGAGAAATAACATCATAGCAGACAATTGATAATCATTCTTTTAGGCTCTGCTGTTTGCAACTCGCTCTGCACCAATTGCGATGGAGGCTTCTAATGCATGTGGATATATATGCACAACTTAAACGAGAGGATATAGGAACAGAAAGATTAGCATTATGGGGAGGAAGTGTGTGGGAAATCCCAAAGGGTTCACATGGCAGTTCATTTGACATCATAGCACTCAGATTCCCAAGGTGATGAAATGTCACATAATGAAATGGGAAAAAAAGAAGTCGTCTAACTTTACGTTTCTCTCTGTTTTTCTGTCTAGGTACTACCCGTGCCCCACGTGAAGGAGAAGTTCCTGGCGTGGACTACGAATTCCTCTCAGTAGAGCAATTCCTGGAATTGGAGAAAAGTGGGACCCTCTTGGAGATAGGAACATATGATGGTAAATTAGAAAGGTTGCTGTAGTTGTTGGACCTTGCCAACTATAAAAGAAAAAAAAACCCACCGTCCTGCAGACACCTGGACAGGTGAATCTTAGAAGTAGAACCAGCAGATCGAGCCTCCCATCTCTACCAACAACAATATAACACAAACAGGGTTTAAATCACTTTAAAACCTGCTGCTTGTATTGTATTAGAAGACTCATTTTGTAGTTTGTTGGAGCTTTTGCTATTTTTCTGAATAAGAGACACAGTGTAAAGGTTGAAATTAACTGAATAACATTTAGATACCGTACTGAGCTAACAGTTTCCTGGAAGAGATACAAAGGCACAGGCGTATACTTCTACACAGAACATTTGTTCAACACAGACCCATTTTATAAAATCTCAGACAGCTTTTACTCTTATTCTGAGCGAGTTTTTAAACTTTATTTATTTCCACACAAAGATACGCCCATAATGAAACTTGCAGAGAGCACAAAAGCCTCCGTGTCTTTACTAAGCAGAGGGCACACACAGAGCTCTGCAACATGACAAGTTAACCGTCATGTAGTTTGCTTTTCCCATCATATCTATTACATAATGTTTTGAAATGCCTGTCAAACTCAGACAGGTCTGAAGTGTGTGAGAGTAAAGTCTGAAGCTTGGTTAGGATCTAAAATGTGGTTCGAGACTGCGTATAATAACTGACAACTGAAACTACAGTATGTAAACATCAGTCCACCTTCTTCAGTCTGTGCATGGTGTAAACCTGGGTGTTTTGCTCTTACAGAAAAGCAGAAACATTATCCTCTTGGATAATTCCATCATGTTTGACTGCAGGTTTTTCGCTGTTATTATATCTTCACCTCTGATAATGTAAAGTTCAAACTATGAATCATCTGTAACTATCGGCTTCTAGAATTTAATTATTTTATCCTTTAGGTCTGTGAGCATGGTTGATTAATTGTACTCAAGCCAATGCAAAATAATTAGACTAGCTCAGTATAGCTTACTTATATTTTGGAGCAAACACCATTCGCTCATTAAGACTGTGGCTTTAGATGCTGGTCTGCAGATGGTACAGTCTCTTTACCTCTGCCTGGTTACTCTTTGGATGAGCATGAGTGATTTTCTGTGTGTTTGAATTTGAATTTTTCAGTTAAACCAAAATGTTGCACTGGCACTGAAGAAATGGAGAGGATTTTTTATGGAGGAAAGCAGGTGCTGTGCATGTGTCAGAGTATCTGTTATCTGAGAAACTGGTGTTTAAGGTTGACTTAGAAAATATCAGCTTAATTAAGCTATAGCAGTAAAAAGTGATTTGAGAAATAAAGTAACTGTTTAGTTATAAAACAAAAAAGGGAGGGGGGGGGGGGGGGTGCTGCTTGTGAAACTTTTTTGAGATTAAACACAAAAAAAGAACAAAAGCAGTTTTGCTTTGGAGATTAGCATTCTCCCACAGACAAACTCAACTTCACAATTTGCATACAAAGACTGTGACTAAACCCCCTTCAACACACACACACACACACACACACACACTTCACTCACACACAAAAGGCCCTTCGACCCCTCCTCTTATGCCCTCCCACTACTCTTTTCTGTGTCTTTCTGATCCCCGCCCATCTTCCCTTCTGCCTCCTTCATCACCTAGGTAACTATTATGGGACACCCAAGCCACCAGTGCAGCCCCCCAGTGGGAAAGTGATTAGCAGTAGTGGTAACAGCGGTGATGCCCCACTGCCAGACGGGCTCAGGAGTAGCCTGCCGGGCTCACAGCACTCCACTCCCCGACGCTCCAAGTCCTACAATGACATGCACAATGCTGGATTAGTGCCTGGAGAGCAGCAGCAGGAGGACGACGAGGACCTCCATGACATGAACAGCAGCTTTACAGGTACGTGCGGAGGAAGGAGAGGAAATCGGATGGGCGGAGAGTCTCTTATAAGTTTAGATTGACACTCGAGTAACACTGAGCATTGTATCTCTATGATTTTGTGCATTGAAGAAGCACTCTGCTGTTTGCTTTTAGTGAAGAGTACAACAGCACGTGTATAAATGACCATGTATGGCTCTGTCAGGACGCTGCCATGTTGAAGAAAATAACCCTCTGCTATAACAAATGCATAATAAGAGCCACGGTTTAAACCATCTGCAAAGGTACATTTACTCAAGTCAGATTAGCGAAACATGAGGGAGACTGAAGTGAATAACTCTAAATGAATAACAACTATAGTTGGTTAAAATTTTAAACTGATGAGACGAGAATATCCCATTATTGAGTCATGAAGGGAACACTGACAGAGCACTGTTTTTGCGTGTACACTGAGTACATTAATACTTGATTGCTTGCAGATAACCCTCCTTTACATAAATTGGTGTTAGACTTCAGATAAGTGATCTGACAAAATAAGATCTTTTAAAGCATCTCAAATGATTTCCTGTTCATTTTTATTTCATTTTAACTCCATAAAAAATATTAATCTGAAAAGTGTTTCCTGGAGGAACTGATAATTGATTTCTATCCAATATAGTATTGAATACTATATGAGTGGAGCCAGAAAAGCAAATACTAAATAAAATAATGTGAATACCAAACCAAAGCACAGTTGATTTGCCCGCACTAACGCCTTGGTAGCTGTGTACACAAGCTGTGGCACCACACAGTGCACTCATCTTCTCTGGCCAGCTCAGCACAGATGTGTGTGTCCTTCTCTCAAGTAGGGTGTGAGCTTGGCACCTGAAATCAAAAAGCAAATGGTCACTCAAGATGCGTGTAAGCCATGTTTTGAAGCCAGGTGTTAAGAGCAGCATTTTTGTCTCACATTCATTTGAATACAACTTTGGACAGAAGATAAAAGAATGGACCCAGAAGGCTGGCAGCAGACCCAAAGCTAAATTAAATTTGCCTTCTTTTCACAGAGAAGACCCAAAGTGATACATCACATCTGACACTTATAAATGCTTATCTGCATTTTCAAAGAGATCTTTCCTCTTTCTCACACTTTGCCTGTAACCACCTAGCATCTGTGGTTGTTTTTAACTCCTCCTTGTTTCACGGGACTCACCGCTCCTTCAGCTGATTTGGACACCAAAGCAAACAGACCCTGCAGATCAGCCTGAGAATCACTTTCTTTCACTTTTAATTTTTGGGAGAGGAGAAGCGGGGGAGAAAAATCATTTGAGAGGTGATGGATAAAGTGGGAGGCGAATGGAAGTGGAGAGAAGGTAGCAGGAAATTAAATAGAAAGAGGAGGTGACTGAGAAAGAGGGCAAGTCTAAAAAAGCAACGACTGAAAAGGGAGAAAGAAACAAGCAGGGGAGGTTTTTATACTGTGAAAAAGGATAAGCTCAGAAAAGAAGTAGGAGAAAGCACAAAAGAAGTGGAGAGAGAAAGAGCCCTTTGCTGTGGAGAGGGGCTGCAGAATACAAGAACTTCTTTGATTGGTGAGTAAGTGGTCTCTGGCTCTGACTACATCTGCTGCCTGCGTATCTGCATCCACACATGTAAAATAGTGCCATCTGGCTGCGAGCATTAGACACCTGAGCAGATTCCATATGTGAAATTGATTTTGGGGGGATAATAGTCCATTAAATTAAGTTTAAGTTGGTAAAATGACAGCAGTGCTGCTTGTTTGACATTAAAGAAATGAACTGGAGTAATTTTTGGGATTTCCTTGTTAGTCGGTGAGTAGGAAATTTAAGGAGTTTCCGCCTTAAAGCTGTGGCTGACATGTGTTTTTCAAATGTGGCACCAGAAGTTGTTTAACTCTCTGTGATTGTGTGACAAGTGCCACTCGAGTGTGAGTGTGGAAATGAACCGGCAGGAAGCAAGGTGCTAGCACTTTCAAGGCGTGAACTTCCCACTCAGCATTCTTTACTGAAGGAGGAAAGAAACAAGCCCAAAGTACTTCTGTCTTTAGGAAGTTATTGGGCTAAATGGAAACATGCTATAGCAACATAACTGATTTCATTCAATAAGTAGATGCAAAAACTCACTGACATGAGGCTTTCTTGTCATCTAGTTGTGGATTTTTACAGCCTCATGAAACTTTTTTCAAATATTTTAGTCTTTAAATTATTCAGACTGCTCAGGCAGGTGATATTTTTATTCCTGTGGAAATTTAAAACATTACAGAAATACACTAAATGACTGGAATTCTTCCAAACTCCCATTCAAATGATGTTTCAATAATTCTTAATGTATTAGGAAATGTATGTTTTTTTTCTATTACCGCACAGACTTTAAGGTTACATAATAGGCTGTATCTTGTGACGATACTTAAAAAAACGGTGTAATCAACAGGAGCACTTGTTTGTTTGAAGACAGTTGTTAATAAATTTTTCTTTAGTTGATCTCGTGATGCGTTCCATTTGCCTCGGCCATCTTCCAGAGCAAATGGAATTTCCTAATTGAGTGCATCCTAGTAAAGTGCGGTCAGTGCTCTGTGTGTGGATCATTCAGCGAGTCACAGATGCACAACAGTAGTGCAGCAGATTGCAAGTTTTACAGTTTCACTCATGTTTACGTGCACTGCTGCCATGTTGGATTGCTGAGTTGGGTTTGGTGGGAGCTTTCCGGTTGACAACTGGTAGCTTGGAAATCCCAGCTTGAAATGGAGCGCACCATTGTCCCAAGGTTAACTCATTGTTTTCACAGCTACTTGTTGCTCCTTGAAAGTGTTACTGGCGTCCTTTAGTTGACAGATTTTTGACACCAGGCTGTGTGTGTTCTGGGTTTTTTGTCCCTCCAGGAGACTCTAGTGAATTAGACGAGATTCATCACTCGGTGCGCCCTTTCGCCCCCCGCCAGAGTGACCTGTCCTACGCTGGGACAACCCCCTCACCACCGGCCATCACGGAGAGCACACAGCAGACACACACTCACCTGAGCCATCCTCCCCCAGAGGATCCGCTGGGACCTCTGCCCGACAACTGGGAGATGGCCTATACCGAGAACGGAGAGGTCTATTTTATAGAGTAAGTACCAAAGGTCGGATTCCAGTAGTGCTTACTCTTAAATCAGATATTATCAGTGTTCACTGTCAATGTGGCTGAATGAAGCTTCCTTTCATTTTGATTAAACTCTGTTTAAAATGGGACATGACTTTATCTAACGTGACACATTTTCTCATGGCTGACTCTCTTTCTGTATTAACCATCGTCTGCACCGTCTAAACCAGATCCAGGTTTCATCTTAATGTGACAGACGTGTGTCGCTGTGGAGAGTACTCGAAGGCTTTAGGAAGCATGAAAGTTTAAAGAATGCAGCGTACATTACCGGCGGCTACATGAAGCATAATTCAGGATACCAAAGAGTTCCTCCTGCATCGCTCCTACAGCCATGAACCTTTAACCAATTTAAAGTCTGCAAGAAATTTATTACAGATTACCTGGTCATCTATGATGCCTTACTCCTTGTTGTTGTTACTTGTCAAACAGATTCTAATAGATTTGAAATTCCTTAATATGAGGCATAAAACTTTAAATATCCACTGTAACTTACTTGCGTTTATATTGTTCTTTTTTTAGGATCCTTCCAGCTGTGTTATTCTTCTCTACACCCATTAAAATGAACAATCATAATGTTCTTTTTTTACTATTATTAACATGGTAAAAGCATTCCAATTTGCTCAGATTTAAATGTTTCCTGTTTATTCTCAGCAATATTGACCAGACTTTCAGGGCTTTCAGTTAATGATCAAGTGCCGTGTGTCACTTTTTCCTTTTTTATAAATCATTCATTCCACCTGTTTCAGGGTCAAATTTCCGACGTCTATTAGCTACCCTCTAATAATTTGTCTTGTCTGGCCTGTCTTGTGTGTTCTGCTTAGCCACAATACAAGGACGACCTCCTGGATAGACCCTCGGTGCCTGGACAAACCTCAGAAACCCCTGGAAGAATCTGAAGATGATGGTACGTGTCTGTCTGTCAATGTTTGTGCAAAATCTTCTGTAAGCTAAAGGAGGTGATATTTTTTCATTTGTTTTGTTCCGTTGTTTAGAGCATGTTTTTCTACACCGCACCCAAAAACTCAGACTCTCATAACACATCTGAGAGGTTCACCCTTTTAGTCTTTAGGTGTCAGTATTGGGTCACAGAAAATGGTGTGCAGTCCACTGGCTGGTGCCACCTTTGCTCTTCTTCCAGCTGTTTCTTGGAGCAACAAGACCTACAACTTCCATTAATTGCCTTCCCCAATTTTGTAGTCTATTGTTACAGTATACAGAAAAAGAAAAGGTCACAAGCTCAACTCCATTATGATGTCAAACCACATTCAGAGATCCAGTCTTTAGTGCCGCCTGATTTTAGTAAACATGGTTTTTCAGAGGTTGTTGCTCTGGTTTTGGTTAAATCTTGCCACCCAGTGTCCAGATGTTGTTATTACAGCCGCCTAACTCACAGATGTTTGTCTTTCTGCTTCAATTCACCCCCCCTGCCTTTGCCTTCCCAACAACAATCCTGTGGCGCTGCTGTGCCGTCCACTCAACTGAGTAGAAGGGGTACATACAGAGGAGCTGGATAATGACCTAGGTAGGAACTTCTCTCATCTTTTTGACATGTATCAGTTAGGTTACTGTGACTTTAATCATTCAGAAATGACACATCATGACATTTGTCTGCCCTTCCATTAGTACGTGGGATTTTTAAATGTGCGTTTGTATGCGGCCTTGAACATAATTGTCATCAAACCCCCATGCCACCAGCCATGCACCCACTACACAGCCTTACAAAACACTCCCACATCAGAAGGCCATCATATCAGACATAAGAGGCAAAAAGCTGATCCAGAGAAGATTGTTGTAATGATGGTTTCCTAATGTGCCTGTCTGAGCCAGACAGCTACAGGTCTTTTTGTTCTGATGCCCATCAGCACACTAACTAGCCTCTCAGACAGAGCGGTGAGGCCACCTGTGCAGGATAAATGGTGTCTGGAGATGATGCCCCGCACTGTTATGCACCTGTAATGAATTATTCCATTAGAGGAAATATATCAGAATAATGATTGACATGTTTGGACTTCACTTGGGGGTACACGGTGCAATACAAGGGGGGAAAAATATAAACGCCCACATCTAATACTGTGATGAAAATCTGTATGAATGTAGGATGTTTTCATCACCGTCATTACTGCTTTAGTAAATATATTCTATATTAGCACTGTTTAAAATGGTTAAATGTAATATGAAAGGGTTCAACTACAGAGAAACTGCTTCGATTTAGTCTCTCCAGCTCTTTTTTTCCCGAGCAGCAGAAGGTGTTTCCAGCAAAAAGCAATAAAAGCAGGAAAAAGAGAGCACACCAGATCCAAACAGGTTGATGAGATGCTGCCAAGGAAAACGGAGAATCTATCACGCTTTTATTTCTTTATTTTTAAACCCACTCCAATTGCTAAGCATCAACAGCGCTTAAATCTTCAGGTCAGACAACCCCCCCCCAACCCTGTCCACAAGACATCCTCAACTGGATGAACATGCTCAATAATTATCGATCGGCGCCCTCCGATGCAGGTGGGCACAGAAACCGCAATTAAATCCTGCCCCTGAAGGAGACGAGCAGACGAAAGCCTTTTTATGAACGCCGGCACGCATGCCCAAATTCTCACGTACACCCACGTGCGCGAGAAGTGCCTCTCTGTGGCAGACTCTTCCTCCGGAGAAATCAATCACAGCTCTATATCAACAGAATGAGATGCGAACAGTTAAACGCGTAACTCATCACGCTCGTCTCCCCCTCGAAATCACAATATGTTCTAGAAAGTGGGAAGAGGGACACGGGGTGAGAGCAAAACACGGCTTAATGAGCGACGACTTTCCCTCCCTTTGTCTTTGCTGTTGTCATCTGTGTTTGCAAACACAGCGAAACCAGGCTTTCAGTAGGTTTGCAGCACAGAACGTCCTCTCTGTGCGCTTACACACACACACACACACACACACACACACACACACACACACACACACACAGGTGGTCCTCCCGGACTGGAACTAGTGCAGTGTGAAATAACGTGGGTGATTAAAATTTGTGCGTGACGCCAGGCGGGACCGCATTCCATTTAACGTTCCAGTTCAAAACATCTAAATGATAATTTACCGTGCTCGCCTTGCACGTTCACCCTCGCGACATCTCTTTCCCGTAACCTTGCATTTCTTCTTTGCCGCTTGTGCTTTTAGATGCACTTCAGCAGGTGTAGAAAAAGACGGAACCCACAGAAGCCCGAGCCGCTTACACGCACGGAGCTGTTGGCTCTGGTTTCACTTACAAATGATAAATTAATATGTAGACCGCGGCGGCGTGTTTCTGTGTGTCTGCATCTGCAGCTGATTCCACTCCAGCCGAGGTCCTCCTTATTAAAAAGCAGAGGGAAGCTCTCCAAGTTGGATGATTGTAATTACTATCTACTTGCACGCAGGGCAGAGCAGAAATTGGCTGGGGGTAATTCAAATTTTATTTGTCACATACACAGTCATACACAGTACGATATGCAGTGAAATGCTTACACAACTGCTCGTGACCTAAAGGAAAAAAAAAAGGCTATGAATAAGATAGGAAATAAATATGAAAATTAAAAAGGGTAAATTTAACTAGGAAGGAATAAAATAAAATGAAACAACTGTACAACAAAATACACAATACACAAATACACAGTATAGAAATATATAAGAATGTATGAAGAAATATAAATATATATACAATAATAATAATTATAATGGTAATATGTAGAACTTATTCGTCACAGGAGAGGATTACCGGACAATCTCTGTTTGTAGCCAATTAGAAGCGTCTGACATTATCTGTGTGGAGAATGGCCAGTAATCAATGCTGCTGTAATCAGGCGGGAGAAGTGAATCAGATGGCTCAGTTGAAGATAACAGCTTTGCGCTGCAGCAAGTTTGCACCACTGGATGATTGCACATTGGCATCATATTCATGTCTTTCTATGGTCATCTTTTAAGTTTCACCTTTTCACCTGTTTTAGCGTTCGCACACGTGTCCTTACATCAGTGTGAACAGTGTCCCTTTCAGTTCTACTCAAGCAGGTTTTAATTCTGCCCACAAAGAGACGAATGTGAAGTCAAATCTGCAACAATCTCTACCAGACACTTAGCGATCCATGTGAAAACTAAAGAGCCTTTGTTTAGCCAAGGACAGGTACTTTTCGACCATACCTTTCCAGCGCACTGATTAGAGACGTGTGTTTCTGTGTGATATTCTGTAGAATGTTGTTTTTCTTCTGTATGAGGGGAAAGAAAAGAAGAGAAGTCGTTCATTCAGAAACCAACCAATCATCTCACAGAATTTAGCTTCAATTTATTTTGCACAAAGGTTTCTAAGCCTGGAATTTTCCACCTGCTTCCTGTCATTTATAACTTTAGCTGCCTCTTCTTCATTGCCGTTTTTTCCCTGTATTTCTTCCCACTTCCCGTGCTCCTGTCCACTTCCTTCTCACGATTTCCTTCTCATGTGCCTTTCATCTCTCTACCCCCCTCCCCGCATTCATACATCCACCTGTGCCGATGGGGGTCTTGCTCTGTTCTTATCTGATGGGTGGAAATGTCAGCATTGTGAGGGGGACAGAGGTGAGAACAGCCAGACAGCCTGTGAAGCTGTTGAGCTGCTCTGGCCTCGGAGACTGACTGACGGGCCGATTACAATGGCGTGGCAAAAGGTCTTTCCTGGCTTTGCCACAAATGGCTCAATACACGGCTTCCTGCAAGTCAAGATTTACTTACTTCCTTTGTCTCATTATCTTTTTTTTTTTTCTTTACAGAACTTCCTCCAGGATGGGAGAAAATAGATGATCCAGTGTATGGAGTCTACTATGTTGAGTAAGTGCACAGGCTGACGCCGCAGAAAAATCTAGAAATAGCTCCCAGCTTCTTCTTCGTGTGCATAAATAGAAGTACATCCACACATTTCTTTTTTTCTTTTCTTTCAAGCAACAAAAACTCTTAACCTCACTGCTAATGGAAGACATCACAGCCAGATTCTTGCTTCAGCTATTTCAGTCCTTTTGTGTCCTGGAAAATGTAGGCCATTGTTTGTGTCATTAACATTCGGAAATAAATGAACAAAAATATGCAGCGAGCGTGTTTGTGCGAGCACATATGTGCGTATCTCATATTGTGTGAAGCCCCTGGGCCTCAGCATTAATACAAATATGTTTTATGCTGGGTTTTTTTAGTTTTTCTTTTTTTTTATGTTGTTCAAAGCAGCACCTGTGGGCCCAAGGCTGTGGCATCCCCCCCCCTCTTTGTTTCTGCAATATTTTTTCTAATATACATTATTCACAGTTTCCTTCATTTGCTGTATAATTTGGCACTTTCAGGTTCCATTTTTCAGTGCTAGTTAGGTTAGTAGGAAACCTCCCAGGCTGTAATGTGAAAGATGTTTGTGGTTTCAGCGAAATTAAGCCATCAGCACAAAAGGATTTATTTGATGTGATTTGTAGGCACGGCTGTGTCATGTGCATCTCAAAGAGAGGTTTCTGTGTAAGCGTGGGTGTGTGTGCATTGTGCCACCATGTATTAATCAAAGCTTATCGCCATGTTTCTCCACTCCCCACCCCAATCCCCTCGCCCTTTGTTGACCCTCTCCCGCTCTGCTGTTACCTTATCCTCTTCTCCGTGTCCCTGCTGTGCTCTACTCTCCTGCTGATCTTTACCCCCCCTTACATCTTGTTCTGTATTCTTATGTTCTTTTCATCCACTCCGTCCACCGTCCCAAAGTCATATCAACAGGAAGACCCAGTATGAAAATCCGGTGCTAGAGGCTAAGAAGCGCAGGCAGCTGGAACAGCAGCAGCCTCAGCAGCCTCAGCCCCAGAGCCAGCAGCCACCTGAAGGTGAGCGCTACATCCGAGGTTCGTTCACAAGCCCCCACCAGGGGCGTCATTTTCTTTCTTTCTTATTCATGTGTATAAATGAGTTGCCTGCATGCTCTGCGTGTCTGTCTGTGTGAGTATGAGCGAGTGTGACTTTATCTGCCAATGCCTATTACTGCTACGGTTTTATTTTTGCTGCCAGCTCCTGCCTTATGATTTGCTAAGTGCCCTCCCATAAAGGCATAACTATTATTTGCGGCTGCACCACGCAGCCTTTTTGAAGTTAATTTCAGTTTTCTGTGCTACCTTTTGATTCTTGTTTGCTTTGGACGAAGGTAAGTTTGGCTCCCACCTGCCTGCTTAAGAGCTGGAGTGGAGACCCTTAATTTTGTGTTACTTAATAAAATGCTGCCAGTTGTAACACTAATAAGAACTCTTCCCAAACACTTCTTCTGAGACAGCTGCCCAAAACCAAGCAACGGGTAGCTCAGTGATGCTCTTGTCCTCCTTTCTTTGCATATTCACAGGACACCCTACAGTGAAATTAATTGCAAATGCAGGTCAACTCAAGAGGGAATTCTCCTATTGCACTCCACATTCTGCTCATTCAGCATAAAACATTAGATTCACCTGCTGATTTTTTTTTTTCCCCCCAATTGAAGGTTGAATCTCTCTGTAAAAGATAAAAAAAAAAAAAACCCAATCAGTTTTTCAAACACGTGTTTACTTCATCTATCTGTTATGAATATTATGACAAACTGCAGGCTAGCAAGGTGATTAATCAAAGGTGGTAGGCAGTCAAGAAAAAGGGAATCAGTTGTTTCTGGTTTCCCACACCACAAGTTTTATTGAGAAGAGAGATGCGAAACCATATTAATGCTTGTGTTCATACTGAGCTCAGTAGTGAAACATGAACCTGTAGTGGGTAGAAGGCTTCACATCAATCTTTCATCCACTGTAATTAACACGCTGCACAGTAGTTCTGTCGGCTTCATCGGAGCTGCATTTGCTTTGTTGCAAGCACACAGCACAGCAGGACGTGTTGTCTTAGCCTCAGTTTCGTTCAAGTAGGACAACTTTGCACCTGTCTAGACTCCATCTCGAGAACATGTGCCTCTCGCTGTTGCAGAATGGATCGAAGACTCGACGATGGCAGGGGCTCCGTTGGCTAGCTATGCTGCCAACCACCAGGAGACCTACAGGGACCCTCAGACAGGGCCCGCAGTGCCCAACGCGATGGGACAAAAACGTAAGTTGTCATCCTCAGAGAGCTAAAGCCTGCAACCAAGCGAAATGAGGATTATGCATAACTTTTTTGTTTCCAGGCGGCGTCACCCAGAGCGACTTATTATAAGTTAAACAAAATTCATCTTTTACAGCTTAGTTTGTTTTCCTGTGCCAGCGCCTCAGGCCCTGTTTGAGTTGTCGTGATGGAGGACCAGAACTGAACTGACACTGTAAAGCTGCTCTCTGTATAAATCACATCATGCATTTTTTATAAGTCAAACTGAACTCGCGTGACATGTGCACTAAACAAAATTGCGTCCAGTCTGCATATTTTTACGAAGACACGCTCTGCCGAGTGCCCTTCCATAAATGTCCCTCTGCCTGTGTTTATCGTGGCAACGTGTTGATTCTCAGGAAACCTCTGCTGTGTTGTTCCACATAATGGCCTGATTTCACCCATCATTTAGTGACACACAAACACACACAAATAGAGAGTCTCGCCATTACAGTGGGTTTCCTTCTCCTGGTTGCCAGTTCCTTTTATACCGGCCTCCCACTAGCAGCTTGTCTAATTAGCACAGCCATGGCAGAGAATTAACTGCCTCACCCTGTCTCTCCCTCTTACTCTCTCTTGCTGCTTTGTCGGCAGCCTTTTCCTTCTCCCTCATCGATCTCTTTATTTTATAGCGCACATTTGCCGTCTCGCTGCCTTTTGTCTGGTCCCGCCCAGCTTTCTGCTTTGGTTTAACTGCTTGGTGCTGTCCATCTTTTTGTCTTACCCCTCCCTCCACACCCCCAGTCTCAAACTCCTGCTAGCTCGACTGTGCCGGCACTCCATATTACTCCATAGAAAGACATCACTTTTGAAATCTTTTAATCTAACACACTTGCTTTTCATGTTCCCCCCGCTTCCTGGTCTGTTCTTACATCTCTAGATCCCTGGTGGATAAAGCCACCCATATCAGCACACAGTTTAGTTACATTTTCCCTAGTCTAGGGGAAAAAAATCCAATTCAAAAGGCACTGAGCATGAAAACACACATGCATGTAGACAATAAAACACAAGGGCACAGACCGACTCCAAGGGTAATGCATTTTTCATTGAATGCGTAAGCTGTAGCACTGCCATAACCTAATGTGGTGCTGCAGGTCACCACACAGACGTTCCTTTAGTCTTCATCATCCTCTCTCTTCTTATTTTCTTCTCTGCCAACATCTCCTCAATCATTTGTGTATCCGAAGTATTGTGCGTTTGGCATGCATCGTGTCCTTTAATAGAGAAGCGGAGCTCAGCCTGTGCCTGTGTATTCATCTGTTTGTTTTTCATTCCTAGTAGAAAAGATAAACTTTATCCTTAATGCCGTATAATTAGATAGCAAAGTCAAGAAAAAGAGAATCGAGTTTAGATGTCGTTGTCGTCGTTTGAGCAGTTGTTCTTTCACAAGATCACTGTCAAATTTTTTTCATATAGATGTGTCTCAGTTAAACCCTCACAACCAGTGTGGAGTGATACAGATGTCTTCTCAGATGAGATTTCAGCAGCTGATTGAAACAAGCCGGAGACATCGCTTATGCGAACACGACGGTCATGTGACCTTCATCTGAAGCAATGTCATTGCTATTCAGGCTACAGATATCTGGTGCGCCTGTTGTGTCTTCAAATGCCAAACCGCCAGTGAAAGCAAACAGCAGCCTGCATATTAGACATTCAAAGAGCTGAAGTGGTGTCATACTATTTTGAAATAAGTTCCTGTCTAAACTGTTTTTGTCCCATCACATCATCACGTTGTAAATTAAAATTATAAGTAATAAATGATCATTATTATCAAAAAGTTAATATGGACTGATTCCAGCGGCGATAACAGTAGATGAGTTCAGATTTAAAGGCTTTGCATGTCTATACTCGGGCTTCTTATTTCCGGTTTTGCTCAATGTTTCACTGAGTTGCATGTGCTGAAGAAAGTCATTCAACCATACTCAGTCTTTTCTATATGAACTTTTAATGTAGTTGCCAAATGGGATCAGTTAAGCCTTCAGTTTGACTTGATGCTTATGATTCTGTTCATTCCCTTTAACTTTTTTTTTTTTTTTATTGTCCCGTTTGGATCTTTGGCCATCAGAATTGTTGTCTTAAGGCCAAGAAAGATGCCAAGCGGATTTATTTTTACCAAGTGGATCATCATGGCCTTGCCATATTGGTCCATTTGATTGACCTTTATTATAATTATGAATTTATTTTATTTTCAGTTGCTACAAACGGGACAGACATTCCCTTTAACCTGATTAATCATTTTATTGTAATAGGTCTGTTTTGACCTGTTTGCACCATGTGAGCAATCGTCAAGCAGTGACAGTTGTCCTTGCCTGTTCAAGACAAACACCAATCAGAGAAGATTTGTTGTGCATTTAATGATACCTGCTGCGATGGTTGCGCAGAGATGGTTTGACACAAGCGAGCAAAGGCTCTTCACTGTAGCAATAATTCTTTACCTGAGGAGGTTTAGTAGCTCCAGGGCTTTGCAAACTGAATCCAACTGCTGCTTAACCCAGTTCTTGAGTATCTGCTGTGGCATCCAATGTGGTGAAAGCTGAGCTATCTGTGTCTGTGTTTTTAGGAGGGAAGCCTTTCTTTACCAGGAACCGATCTGAGCTGAAGGGGACATTCATAAATACCAAACTGAAGAAGAGTCGTAGGGGGTTTGGTTTTACTGTTGTGGGAGGGGATGAGCCAGATGAGTTCCTGCAGATAAAGAGCCTAGTCCTAGATGGCCCTGCCGCCCTTGATGGCAAGATGGAGACTGGTAAGTATCCTGTATTTATTAACAAAGGGTAGCTGCATCAGGTGACCCTGAATTGGATACGCATGGATGGATGTTCTACTTGACAAAAATAAATGGACTTCATTCTTTCTCACCCCTTTAAGGTGATGTGATTGTGAGTGTTAACGACACCTGTGTGCTCGGCTACACCCATGCTCAAGTTGTGAAGATCTTCCAATCGATTCCAATTGGTTCCATGGTCAACTTGGAGCTGTGCCGTGGCTATCCGTTGCCTTTTGACCCCGACGACCCAAACACCAGCCTGGTTACCTCAGTGGCTATCCTCGACAACAAGGAGCCCATCATCGTTAACGGCCAGGAGCCCTCTAACAGCTACGATTCGCCGTCCAGCCACGGCAGTCAGAACAACAACAATGGTCCAACCAACAGCGGGGTCCCCGTCAACGGCCTCCCCCGACCCCACAGCCCCTCCACAGAGGTGGCTTCTGATACCTCTTCCCAGCATGGCTACCCTAGTGATGTAGTCACCCTGGCCTCATCCATCGCAACGCAGCCAGAGCTCATCACCGTACACATGGAGAAAGGAGACAAGGGCTTCGGATTCACCATTGCTGACAGTCCCGGGGGTGGGGGGCAAAGAGTGAAACAGATCGTGGACTACCCACGCTGCCGCGGTCTCAGGGAGGGCGACATCATCGTGGAGGTGAACAAGAGAAATGTGCAGAGCATGTCCCACAACCAGGTGGTTGACCTGCTCAGCAAGTGTCCCAAAGGCAGTGAGGTCACCATGCTGGTGCAAAGAGGTGAGTGAAGGCTAACTTCTCTTTGCGTTCACTCGCCGTGTCGGTAAATTTGTCATTCGTCTAGTAAATTGTGACAGCAGATGGAGATGAGGAACGTGTTGGGAGCAGGTGTCAAGTAGAAATGCAGCAGTTTCTGAGTTATGTGCCCATATGTTGAAGCAGCGCAAAACAAAAGAAACCTTTCGCATGCATCTGCTTGATGCTGTTGACAGAAAAAAAATAATAGGCTTCTGCCTTACAGGCTGTTCCCGCTCACCGTGCTCTTTTATTGACACACATTTATTTATTCATGCAAATAGAGGGTGGAAGCATACAAGAGATTGCAAAGGAGGAAAGCTAGAAGGATAATTACGGTAAGGAAGGAGCCGCAGAGGAAGTTGAAATAACATTTGAGGATGTGGTGTAGTGTAGTGTGAAGAGAGAGCGAGGTGTTTACAGTTATCGGCTCTGACAAGCCAGTTATAGCTGCTTTCCTGAAATGGAAGACAGGCGGAAGTGGAGAAGGAAGACTAAAAGGTTAAATGGGAGAAGTATCGAAAGAGGGATAAACAGAGGAGAGAAATTCAGGTTTAGTTGGTGTTTTGAGGTCAGAGTATGAATATTCTCGCTCCTTTTCAAAAAGAAAAACTCAGTTTCTCTCTGTGTCTCTGTTCATTTGCAGTCTGCTCTGTTTCTTTTTGCTGTGTTTGCTGGGAGAGAGAATGTCTAGTGTGTTTTGGGGTTTTAGTGTAGTCCCACGTTCAAGATCATCACTTTGAAGATGCCACCAATTGTGCCGGCATGCCTTTTATCCACCCACCTGGCTCTCCGCCTCGATATAAGCCCGCGACATTTTGCCCTTAACGTAAAAAAATTCGGTGCTAGCCGGTCAACGTTAGTGCTGTGAAAATGGTGCAGCCGCGTGTAAATGCCTGTAATTCGCCGTGCGCCACTCAGCGTTTGTCATGGCTTCTGATTGAAAATCACGGTAGCAGAGGAGCACTAAATGGAAACAAAGCAACTGTGAATAGGATAAAACTGAAATGATTGAATTTCAGTATTTTCCCTCCAATCCCCCCTCAGACATGCAGACCTCCGCCGCTCTAAACGCCCCGTGTGATACAAGTAATTGGACCATTTTCTCTGCCAGACTCTCCTTTTGCTTGCTTTAGGGCTTATTAATTCTAGTTACTAAAAGGTTTTGTGTGTGTCTGTGTACACGCATGCAGTTTATCTCCGTCATAAGGTTAAGTGCTCAGAACTGCCAAGGGAAATTGGTCAGATGAATGGCAGGCAGCTCGCACTGTAATCTCGCATGGAATCTTTTTTCTGTTTCCTCTTTCTGAAGTTGTATCTCAATCTTTTTCTGCCACAGTCTGTTTGTCTGACTTCTCAACAAATGGCTAAACCTTCCAAAAACTATGCAGACCAAACGGCTTCTCTACCCTCCTCTCGCTTTTGGTAATGAGTAGCATTTCCTCATCACGCTTGTGTACACAAGCACGTAAAGCGATTCGGCCTCATCTCATCTCAGGCAGGAGCTTAATGGGCTGTCAAGGAAACAGACGTCAGTTTAATTGGGCTTCTGTAAATGCATTGGCTGGCTGCGATCGACACAGACAGACTATGACAGTAGAATGATACTGGAGGAAACACAAGGATGGTATGGATAAAGTATGAGGAGCATTGTAAGCGAACCAACATTACTGAATGCGCTTTATGGTGGCTTTTATTGCACTAGAGTTTTTACAAAAGGGTGGATACAAAAGCAGGAAACTAACACATTTCCTTCAGATTATTATTAGAAAGTGATCCGCTGACTTGATGGCTCCAACATCAGATATCTAACTTTTAATGTAGAAATAGGACAGCAAAGGTACAAATTAGATTAGTTCTTCACCTTCTTCATCTAAACTTTTTTTTTTTTTCAAATTAAATCAGTCTTTGTGACTTTGGACTGCATTTTATGTTGATTTTCATGTTTCTGCTCCTAAAAGCAAGACATCAGAAATTCTCATGACAATACTCCAGTCATGTTGACATTAGTACTGAGAAATCTCATGTCTTTCCAACAATTGAATTCTGAGAGCTGTGAAGCTATGAAGTCTATGCAAGAATAAAAGTTATCAAAAAAGAAGGAAAGAAAATGTAAGTTTAAGTTTCCTGGAAATAAAGCAGACATCCTCAGATGTTTTTTCTGGCCGTGAATCTGAAATCAATATATAATGAGTTTTCATTTAAACAGACAGCAGCCTGCAGAATAAACTCACAAAGACAACTAAAAATACCCGGTGCACAGCAGTGGTTCTCTCCTGGGTGCTAGCTAGTCAAGAATAAACCTCATGAAACCCAAAAACTAAATTCCAGCTCTTTTAGGGATACTGGTATGTGAGCATGATGTAGCGCCAATCTAGTAGCGTGATGTGAGGTGTAGCTTGCTTTTGATCATTTTTTTCAATTTTATCAAAGCAAATTCTGACCTTTCCAATACTGGAAGACACAGATTATTGATGTTTATTGTCTTGATAAATAACTTGAGCAATGACACTTTGAAGTTAACAAAATAGTTGACAATTCATTTTCCCCTAATTAATTCTCTGCTGATTCGCTGAATGTTTGCTTTAGCACCATTTTTGATCGCATCTCCAATGTGTTCTCACTGGACAAATCATTTTTTCCTATGGCCTTTTTGTGGCAGGATTGATGAGTAGACTTTGTTTAGATCTTATGGCTGGCTAAATCAGTTTAAGAGAATGAGCGAATACCTGGGTCCCTTTTTCTCCATCAAAGCTTACAGTGTCCCACTGTGTATCCCCTCCTCCCACACGTTTCCCATCCTTTAGAGTCTTTAAGCATGTTTAGGCTGCACATTTTGTGTGTGTGTGTGTGTGTGTGTGTGTGTGTGTGTGTGTGTGTGTGTGTGTGTGTGCTGCTGTTCATCATTCGATTGTCATGTGTATTTCTTTTTTTTCTTTTTTTTACATTTACACTCTGGGGAGCACATCATCTAAGGCTCTAGTCATGGTGCCTTAATTACTGTCCTGCTCACACTCTCTTCACTGCTGTCTCAATCAGGATCACTCCACCAGTAGCAGCAAAGCACACTGGCCTCTAATTGGGGTCCTGATGTCAGCTTTGCTTATAATACACATACGTCTTTTCTTTGCTTCCCTCTCTCTCTCTGTGTCTCTCTCCTTCCAACCAAACGCTGCTTGCTTACAGGCATTCACTCAGCCAGTCTCATGATCATGCATCCAATTATAGATTAAAGGCAGAAAGACTCTGGTTCAGCCTTAATTGGTGGAAATCCACCTCTCCTCCGCCCCTCCGTCCCTCCTTTTCCGTTTCTGTTCCCCCACTGCCAGGATGGAGATTCACACCTGCTCGCCCACGTAAAGATGGGAGCCAATCCCTGAGGACTAGCGCACGAAGAAGCGAACTCGTTAAAGCCGCTGCGTGCAACAGTATGCCCCCCCTCTCACTTGCCTCTCTCCCTCATTTAATAGATTTGGAGGAAGAGCTATGGGTCAGCGTGGAGACACTTTAACAGTGCTTCGTAGGTTAAATAGTGGGTTTTAGACACTTGACACTCTGTCATGTACTTCCTATAAGCGCGCAGGAATGATTTATTACCTCAGTCAGGTTTCCTAATCCATTGTGCTTTCATTTGTCTAATTACACTCCTGTAATGGGCTCATTTTCCCCTGCCTGTCTTCTCCTGCCCCCACTGATGCACCAGCATAATTCATTTTGGCCCCTGATGTCTTGCCGTTGCATAGATGCTAATTTCCATTACCCCACTCTCTTTTGTCCATAGGAGTGCATACACCTGTTGTATAGCTGTTTGTCAGTGAAAACTAGTTTCGGTGCAGTTTTTCTGAAACATAGCTTCCTAGCAGCTCCGGCAGCTCGTGTCATTAGTCAGCTCAGGAAAAAAAAAAAAACGTCTATTTGTCTCAGCATGGATGCAGAGTTGCATTATTTTCTTTCATTTTTTACCTGTTTGAAAATCTAGGCAGGAATGCACGGTAATGCGCGCTGGGCTAGCAGCAAACTGGTCATACCAATGTACATGAAGGGGGAAGGATACGTACCTCTGGATGACAAATTAAAGGAAAAATCAACTTACATTAAGGGCCTGATTCACTAAGCAGGGCAAATGGGAGCAATGGGAGTGGAAAGTCCTCCGGGTAATCTATTAACACAGTGTAAATTTATAAACACAGGCGCAGCCACTTCAGCTCAATAATAACCTAATGTAGTTTACTAATGGCAGCGCAAATGAGCATAGGGTTGCAAACAAGCAGGCCCGATGAGGGTGTGAGTAATCGACTAACAGCACAGACACAGCTTGTTACTTGTAATCTGACAACATAATGTAAGCGTAGGTTTTACCCACATTTCGCTCAGGAAGCAGCTTGGCAGCACGGGCTAGGGGGAGGCGGAAGAATGGTGGAAACCGGAGGTGTTAATAGAGGAACGACTTAGGAAAACAATACTTTAAACTGGCTCATAAAAAGGGAGTTCTCAACACCACTGTGGTCAAGGTGAATGCTAAAGTGACTGTGTGAACAGTGGAGAAGCCCAGATACAAGGGACAGTTTTGGAAATGTGGAAATCTGTTATACTAATTACAATGAAATAATGAAAATGGTCATTTGAATGTCGTTAAGCTGACAGTTCCATGTATTTCTTGGTAGTTTTTTTCTTTGAGAGGGATTATTAAAGCTCTGCTTGATGTCCTAGTAATAAGAAGAAGGACAAAAATATCATAAGGTTAATAATAAAGGTTTGGATACAGTGGCTTTTGTGACGTTCTTGATTCGGAAGCTTCAACAAATTAAAACTTTCTTCCAACAAATTAAAAACAACATGCCTTGGCTGTTGATATGTTCTGATGGCGCTTTCCTCTGGTATTCCAATTAAATTAACATTAGAGGAGAAAATTCTCTCCCTTCTGCTCTGCGTGCTCTTGTCTCAGTGCCGCCTCCTCCCAGCATCCACAGCAGTTTATGTCCAGAACAAAATAGGTTACTGAATTTCTTATTTTTAAAGCATTAAATAACCACTAATACAGTGTATCAATCAATTCCCCCATTTGGTGTTTTGATGGTGGTGGACAATGCTGTGCAACACGTGTTAAGTCACTCAATGGTATTTAATTGAATTGAGATCAGGTGACTGTAAAAGGTATATCATGTGATTACCAGCATTTGCATCATAGTCTGCAAACTATTCAGTAACCTCCTCGAGCTCTATGGATGAGGACATTGTCATGCTGAAAGACACCTCTTAAACCACTGTGGAAAGGTTTAATTATAGGATAAATCTAATCAGTGAAAACAACTTTGCATTGATTTGCTCCGACCATTTCCTCTAAGGGGACAAAAGGCCTAAAAACAAGCCAGCAAAAAACCCGTAAAGCATAACAGAGCCCATGGAGTCCCTTACCGTAGGGGCAAGGCTTTAGGCTTTTCCTTTAATTAACTGGAGCCGCAGTGGATGAGGGGAGAAGGGGAAAAAAATGGTGGCAGGAACGATGTCAGAGGATCAGAGAGATGATGAAAGAGCAGTGTAGAAACCCCCATGATGCTCTGCTCTCTGTCTTTTCCTCTCTTTCCCTCTACTTCATGACTCATCAATCATCAGTGACACAACAGTCCCTGCTTGGCAATCAGGCCTCTTGCGTCTCTGCTCTCAAAGTGAGATATGGACCCTTTCTCTCCGTAGCAAGCAACGGGTTACAGGAGTGAAACAGCCAAGAGGTTTAAATTATTTCATGTGTCAAAGTATTTGATGAACCCCCCGCTGCCTGTAAAGTTACTTTCTTTTATTTCCTTTGAATAAATGAGGGGCCCAAAGACGTGTCCAAGACTTTAGATTAACTGCATGGCTCCTTGGAAAACTCTATTAGCATTCACTTACAAATCATCCTAGAAACAGCATTCACAAGTCCACTAGAGTTCACTTGGGACCGAGTGATGTAAATTTCCTCATTTGAAAGCGACCACAAGGGTCAGTGAAAACATCCGCGTGCCTGCTAACCAGGTAACGGACGTCAGAGAAGTTACAGGAGATGTGGTGTCTCCAGCATGTCCGGGTCCACAAAAGACTGTAATCGAAGCCTTGGTGTTATAGCAAGAGGGCAAAATCCCCTTATTTATCTCTATGCAGCATGCAGGTGACTTCATGTACCCTTAAAGACAATCACAGTTTAAATACAAGTTTCCCTATGTGTTTTCCATCAGCATGCAAGGAACATAAGGAGGGTAACCTTAGGATTAAGGAAGGTATGAAGGTAAAAACACCAAGTGGGTCGTTGTCACTGTAGATGGCTCTTATTGGCGTAATGGTGGGCAAGTGCACTGATGGCTTGTAAGTGCCTCCTGTCAAAAAGCACTCCACGGATCTGTTTTCTTTAAGGGCGCACACTGATAGACGGGAACACAATTATGTGAAACTGCATAACCCACATAAACAAACTCGGAGTTACCGGCACGCACATTCATAAGACTCGTTTAGTGTCTCCAGTCTTCTTCACAGCCATTAGAAAGAGATAAACGCTGATGATGGCTCCCTGCACAGACTAAAGCAGGAAATCAATTCACTGTATGGGCAGGAAGTGTTGTATTTTTGCCCACTTCGCATTAAAAATTCTGCTGACTGAACGTTCCAGTGGCACCATAACGAACAGCATTGCAGTTCAGAAAAGCAATGATCGCGGGAGCAGCCTGCCCACCGGGTGCCCACGATTCACCTCTGCTCGTTTTTTTGGCTCGCTAGGGGCTCGAGTTGGTGAATCATTGCTTGTTGCACGGCGGGGACGAAGTGAGCCTTTCTCGCTCTCCGAGCCCATACCAATCTCCCATGTCTTCACACCTCTGTAGCCACTGGGCGAGTCGTAAATCTCCAACATTGCACCATCTTTTTGTTTCCATGACAATGCTCCGCAGATAATTTGCGCTGGGGTCTCCCCTGGGCGGATGTGTGCATTTGTGGGAGGAGGGGATTTCACCCCAGATTTAAAGTTCTAGAAGAGAAACACTCCCCAGTTCACCATTTTTAATTTAAAGAGGGAAAAAAGGACAGTTTCTTTCCCCATAAGAAAACCTGTTACCTTCCACTGCGTTTTCTTTTTTTAACCTGTTCAACCTGGTCCTCTTTGCTATTTAGCCACACTGGCACTTGTAATTTCTCTATTTACACACAGGCACACATAGAAGGATCCTCAGTAACGCTGCACTTAGCATGACTGTCACACTCAGGATGCCGATGGACACGGCTGATATGAGCTTTTCACTCCTTCACTGTACAGCAGAAAGCAGCTCACCACAACAAGCGTTGCTTAGAGACCATCTGTCAGTTCCCCACGGTCACCAGGCACTGTCGCCACGGTGACAGATGGACCTGCCTGTTGGAAGCTATCACTCCTCGCCGAGACCTAGTAGCACATACACACAGACACGCACTGTGGACAGACAACATAATCTGCTTAGTAATGGCTTCCGTTTAGTAACTGCTGGGTTGCCAGGTTGGTGCAACAGTTCCTATCTGTTGCAGGGTCGTGTACAAGGTGTACTGCCTTTTGTCAGACTGTACCCACCTTTGGCAGCTTGTTTTGCTGAATTTTTTGCACACAGATTTTGACTTGGTGTGTCAGTGCTTCGATTTTTATATATTGATTCTGTTAGTAACAGTTCTTACTTTAAACTGTGCTAGTTTTTGCCTAAAATTCTTTGTTGTGGTAAACTCAGGGTGTTCATATGAAAAGAAAACCAAGTCATCTTCCCTCAACTTCAGGTGTTTTATTTCCTCTGGCAATCAAACAAAAGTATTACTTCAAGCTACTTAAATTAATCTGTCACAGTCCTCAAAGATGCAGTAGAGTTCATTACTTTCCTGTCTTTGAAATTCACGCCGCTCTGTTGATATCTTCAATCATAAAAAAGAAAAATCCTAGTAGTTGGATTATTGGCTCTTACGAAAGAGTCTCGTGCCACTTGTGTTTAAGATTTGTTAAGCAGAGTAAAATGAGCAAAAGGGCCCACAGTGGTTCTGGTCCATTATTTGAGAGCTGGAGGCGCTGAGGATTTAGCTGAGCTCTCTCACTCAGGCTGTCAGTCTGCCGGCCAGGCCAAATTGCCCACCTGTCTAAAAATGCTCTTTCCCTCCTCGTGTGTGTAATTAGGACCGGAAGTTGGCCCAAACATTCACAATCCCTTCTGATCTGAGAGACGCACACAGATGTAAAGCTAACCTTTGCACAGTTGTGTTTTCCCTGTTTTTATTTGCTTTATGATTGAAACCGACATTTATTTCAATAATTGATTTATCTCAGGTTTTCCTATCCGATGTAGTTTCTCCAAAAAGTTGGAATATTAAACAAAAGCATAAACTCTAAATGGAATTCATGCACTTGCAGATTTCAGTCTATTAAACTGGAATTTGATGTTCAAGTGAGGTTTGAGTCGAAGGCAACAAAAGACTGAGGAAGTTGTGGCACGCTTGTCAAAACACCTAGTGGAGTATCTTGCAACTAATTAGAGTACAGCATCATTAAAAGACTAGAAATATCGCTATGCAGCTTGCAAGCACAAAAATGAACGCCTGTCATGTTGTTATTGTTTAAATAACAAACATATTCAGTTTGTCTTTCAATTTTTAAAGCTGTTAATCAAAATAAGCAAGCAAAAAACATGTGCTGCACATTATGAAATTCTGAATTTTGTGTGGCTGCAGAGCCGCTAAGAGGCACTGAGAGGGAGCAGCGGCAGATCAATTGCAGTGGACAGATGAAGGATAGTAAAACACTGTCCTGAGTCCTTGACTGACAGCCTCCTCGGTCCAAAGAGAAAACCTTGGGATTCAGTGGGATTATGTCTAGTATGCATCCTTTTTTTTTAACTTTTTTTTTTTTTTTATATATCAGATTGTTTCGCACTTCTGAATGAACGATTCCTATCGATTTGAAAAGGGGAGTAGCGGGGAAAGAAGGAAGAACTGCAGACGCAACACAGCTGGAGCTGTCAGTTGTGAATGAACCCAGATGTCTGAGAGATAAAGAAGACAAGAGCGTGTGTGTGTGTGTGTGTGTGTGTGTGTGAGAGAGAGAGATGTTATCCTCTCATCTTCCCTAAAGGATTGACACACAGTAGTGGCCCATTTTCGCAGATGAAGCACAGCCTACTCTTGTGCGTGCTTTAACACATCTTTTGTATGTCAGAGGAGCTTGTGTTTGGCCAGCACTCCACTCACTGCTGAACTGTAACGTTGTAGAGGGAAATAAAACCACACTTCTTGTATTTTCTTTCTTTCACGCACTCCTCCACGCGTTCTCATATCCGTGACTTCACACTGCTGCTTTTTTCACGCAGAGCCGAGGGAGGGAGCGATATGTTTAAGGAGCGCATTTACCTGGTCGGAGCTGAGCTGTGTTGGTATTTCAGTAATCTGTCAGTCTTTTCCGTCTGTGCGCGCGCTTTGTCGGGTACAACGATCTTGCTGCAAACGATATTTTCTGGTCACTGCTCACTTGGGCAGAAGCAGCGTGGCTGTCATAAGCACACCTTGATTTGTGTCAGAAGCCTGCCTGTGAGAGTGCATGTGTAGCTGCGTAGATGTTTACCAGCATGTGGGGGTGGGAGGGGAGGCTGGGATGGAGCGTACAAAAGAAGAAGAGGGAGGGAGGGTGATGATGCTGAGGGAAGAAAAGGGAGGGAGGGAGGACAGTGTGCAGTGAAGTAAGAGAGAGAGAGAGGAAGAGAGAGAAAGGAACAGGGACAGGGAAAAAAGGAAAAGGCAGCAGGGAAGGGAAAGACTGGGAGGACGCGCCAACTGCCTATAGATGTTGGAGCCTTTGACAGCGGAGCGCGGTGCTCAGCGGACACAGGAAGATGGTCTCAGTAAGAGGGGAACTGACGGTTGCCTATAATTTAATGTTCAATATCTTGGACTCCTTCTCCATGGGTAATGCTACGGCCAGGAACTCCGGAGCAAAGCTTGCTTTTCTCCTCTTTGACAATCTTCTTTTTATTCGCTTTAGGTGCTTTCCAGGATCCTGTCTTTCCCCTTAACTCTCACTCGTCCTCCCTCAAACACACGCTCACTTGTGCGCGCCTCCGTTGGGTAGCCAGGGTCTCGGGAGCGCTGGGTTAGCCCCCCGGCGCTGGCCGCGCTCTTCTGCCGCACCAGTCAAGCCAAAACGCTGGCCGCGGCAGCGATGCAGATAGATCGCGCTGCCTGCTCCCCACCTCCCCCACACCCCCCCCTCCTCCAAAACGTAAGCCACGGAGGGGCGAGCGAATGAAATCAAGCAGGGAAAGAGAGGAAAGGAAAGAGAATGAGACGAGAGCTAGATTTGCTCTGTTGTGACAATGTTGGGGAGTCTGCGTTAATCTTTTTTCCCCCACCCATGTCTTTTTTAAAATTTCCCCTTTATTTTAATGTGAAATAAATGTTCTAACTCCTTTGGTAACATTTTTCTCTTTCTCTTTTTTTTTCCTTCTGTTTCTCTGTCTGGCTTCACAGGAGTGGCACCTGCAAAGAAGAGCCCAAAACTGGTAAGTAGTTGTTTTAATCTTAATTTTTACATCCATCCACCTCAGTCCTCTAACCACATGTGTGCATCTTTCTGAGGGATGTTTCAATATCATCATCTCTCCCTTTCCCACCTCATCTTTAACTCCTCTCTGTGCGCTGCAACTTGTGCTCATGTTGTGGGTCGGTTTGTGGACATGGGATACTGTACTGCGCGGGGGCAGATTCCTGTAGCTTCACATCAGCCCCCCCCCCCTTCTGACGGGGGATGGGACGAGGAGCTTTGATGCACCGCGTGAGCTGGGTTGCTAACACGCTGATGATCGCATCACACTGGGTGCTAAGTTTGCAGTGTGAGCATTGATGTATGATCACAGCTGAGAGACTGCTCCATCCTGTAATGTCTTTATTAAAAGAGAGACCCCTGTAGACTTTGCAACTGAGGGCGTGTTTGCCAATATTGTTTTGCAGGATGATTTTGACTCTCCACACAGAGATTACACTAGGAGGATATGCAGTGGTGCTTTTGAAATGATGGTGCTGTAGTATTAGCGTTGGGTAGTTAATGGTATTCTCATAGCTGTGCATAAGTGGTACAGTTCAAGCGTCACTCATGATGCGCACAGCATGGGTAAGCCCCCCCACTGTGTAGGCACCACTAAAGGTGCAGGATATTTTACAGTTTTATAGAGAAGCGATGTTAAACATAAGGCGAGGGGGGCAGAAATGGCCTAGCAAAGACTCTAATCTAATCTGGCTTTGGAAAATGTGAAGGAAACTTTTAACTGTATTTTCATAAGTTTTACAGCTTAAAGACTTTCACCATTGCCATTCTCACTACACCAAAGCAGTTACGTAAGACATAAACTGTTAAATATTAGTAAAAAAAAAAAAAAAGGAGCTTTTCTATCTACTACTAATTTTTCTTTTTAAAATATTTATCTATAACCAACTTTTAAAAAAATCTATGAATAACCAAAACTTTGTTTTATAAATACAGGACAGTCTGGGCAGTGAGCTACCAGAATGTTTTCAGTAATTTTACTTGGTGGCACTATTCAAAGGACCCTGTAGACTGTGTCTAACAGACCATGTATTTGCCAATTTTGTTTTGCAGGATGATTCTGAGGTGGAATCTTCATACACAGATAACAGTAGGAGGGTATGTGATATTGTTTAGTTGGTGGGAAGGTTTCTAGAAATGAGGTGTTATGATATTATTGGTGTTGGTTTGATAATCCTTAGCTGATAAAAGAGATGGTGGATAAGCTGCCGGTGATAATTATAGCATTACATAATGTTTAACATTAACATTGTGTTTAGGCGTATGAGGCTATTTATGTGTGACAAATCAAATCATGACTCTTATGTCACTACATAATGCAGTGCATAAAGACATGAGTCTGCAGGTGACAGAGCAGTACAGAGCTAAACTTTAAAATTCCTTTTGGGTGCCGTACCTTCAGGCTAGATGAGATGGGAACCATCCATCGTTTTATCAGCGTACAGTTCAAAAGTCTTTATTTCAGGTATTACCAGAAAGACCCTGTAGACGGTGTCTAACAAAACGTGTTTGCCGATTTCATTTTGCAGGATGATTTTGAGCTGGATCCTCCATACGGAGTTAACACTAGGAGGGTATGTGATGTTTTTTTTAAGATGGGGAGAAGGTTTGACTGAGCTAAACTGGAAAAACTTAAAATTCCTTTTGGGTGCTGTACCTTCGGGCTAAATAAGAGAGAAACCATCCATCTTGTTATCAGCACACAGTTCAAAAGCTTGCAATCATGATGGAGTGCATTAGTGCAGGAGTAATCCCCACGTCTTTCAAAGCACCAGTAATGCTGAAGAACAAAAACATATTTCGGAGCAACACATGACACAATCTTGATGATGCCTTTTTTTTTTTTTTAAGAAAGCCCTTGCTTATTTCAGCAAAATAATGCACGGCATTCCTCACATATTACACGAGCAGGACTCTCTTCTTAAAGAGTCCAGGTGCTGACCTGACCTGTTCTGGGAAAGAGTCTGTAAACTGAGCATGTTTTTTGTTTTTTTTGGGGGGGGGGACGGGGGGGGGGGGGGTTGTTTTGCAGGATGATTTTGAGCTGGATCAGCCTTACAGAAAATACACTAGTAGAGTATGTGATCATGTTTAGAACGGCTTTAGGCTGTGGTGGGTTTATGATGGTTCTGGTGCCTTCAGCAAATAGTAAAGGTTATGGATAAAGTGCCAGTAGTGCTGGTGTTATTGCATAATACATTTCAGCTCTACGAGGCTGCTTAGGTGTGACACAACAAGCTTTGGACCTTCTGGATGCTGGGTCCTTCTTGCTGAATATGAAATGAACCATTGATCTCATTATCAGTGCGCTGTTGAAAAGCCAGCACTCATGATGGTGCTATTACATACAGTATGGTTGATCCACACATCTGTGAGAGCAGCTCCAATGATACATTATATATGCAAGTTTTGGAGCAACCATCCCGATCATGACTTTTAAAGAAAGCCTCTTGTTATTAAAGCAAGTTGATCGCACGCTACACTCTGTAAATGTTACATAACCATGACTCTGTCATCAGAGACCAGGCACAAAACTGACCCTTTTTATAACTTTCATTTGAGGTTTTATTAGAAGGACCCTGCAGAGTAATGTGTGTTTGCCAATTTTGCTTCACAGGATGAATTTGAGCCAGATCCTCGATATAGAGAGATTATTAGGAGGGTATGTGATGCTGTTTACATGACGTGAAGATTTTAACGATTAAGCTCCCAATGATAAATGTGTTAATGCATAATGTTTTTACTGTATTTACTCTTTGGTTGTGTGATGATTTTGGCAGCTTAGTGTGACACAGCTAATCTTTGAATTTTGGGGAGATATTGCATCCTTCAGGCTCAATAACAGAGAGGAACATTTATCTCACTACAAGAACACAATTTAACAGTCAGTGTTCATGATTGTATTGTACACAAAAATGATTTTTTTTTTTTTTTTTTTTTTTTGTGAAGCAACCAATGCCAAACCCAGATAATGTGCTTTAAAAGACAGCCTTGCTTATTTCAGCAAGTTATTGCCAAACCACATTGTGCATGTATTTTGGAGCTTTTTTGTGTTCATGTGTTTAAAAAATTGTTTTTCAGGATAATTTTGCAATGGCTCCTCCAAACAGAGATTATAGAAGAAGGGTACGTGATGTCATTTAAAGTTTTTGAGAGTGAGGTGTAATCATACTGGTGCTGGGCAGATGATAGAGATGGTATTCTTATAATGTTAATACAAAGTGATCATATTTTAATGCATTCAGGCTTAAATTGTCTCACACAGAACGATATTATGTGTGACTCAACAAACTACTTATGACTGTTAATGCTGTGCTACATAAATGTACATATTACATGAGCATGGAGCCATAGCATGGAGCTCGGGTGCTACACTGGCCTTGTTGCAGTTTAGAAGTGTCATTCAGGCATTATTAGACTGGACATGTTTGCCAATTTCTTTTGCAGGATGATTTTGAGGTGGCATCTTCATACGCAGATAGCACTAGGAGGGTATGTGTTATTGTTTAGATGGGGTGACGGTTTTAGGAATGAGCCGTCATTGGTGGTGGTTCTATAATTCTTAGCTCATAAGAGAGGTGATGGATAAGGTGCCTGGGAGAGCAGTGTAAATGCTGCATGATGTAATGCCTTTATTAATAGAGGGATTCTGCAGACTGTATGTAACTGAAAATGTGTTTGCCAATATTGTTTTGCAGGATGATTTTGAGCCGGGTCCTCGATATAGAGATAACACTCGGAGGGTATGTGATATTAATCAGAGGTGGTGGAAGTATTGTGAATGACAATGGCTATGGTGTTCTTATAACGGATGAAAGCAATGAATAAGCTGTCAGTGATAATCATGTTCATACTGGTTTTACTAACTGTCTGGTTGTCAGAAAAGTAAATGTGACTGTTAATTCTGTAGTACACAAAGGCAGTTAACCAAAGTCAAGCTGGCTGTTAGCTTAGTAGGACAATGGTAAACTTTGAAGTTCTGCTTAACCCAATGTTTTTCAAGGTTAATTAAGAGAGGAACTATCAATCTCATTAAAAACAAATCGTTTTAAAAAGCTGTTTCTGTGACAGCATTGGATTACAATATAATATGTATAGGTTTTAGAGCGATCCACATCATTCCTTTTAAAGGAGGGACGTGCTTATTTCACCAAGACGATGCCAAACCACATTCTGCACATTCTTATTTTTCAGGATAATTTTGCGATGGCTCCTCCATACAGAGATAACAGAATAAGGGTACGTGATGTCATTTAGACAAATTGAAACTTTTCGGGAATGACCATGTGTGCGTACGGTGTGGTCTTCTTATAAAGATAATAGAGGGGATGGGCATGGTGCCAAAGATCATGGGTTTAATGCATGAGGTTTCAATAGAATATTTTAATGCAAGATGCTGTTTATGTGAGGCCCTGCATTCTAGTTATTGCTGTTAATTTAGTAGTACATAAGGACAGTGAACCCAATTTAGGCCTGCTGCTCATTTTTCAGAACCGCACTAAGACTCCCTTTGGGTGCTGTACCTTCAGGCTAAATGAAACGGAAACCTTCCATCTTGTGATCGGCATACAGTTCAAGTTATCATTCATGATGGTATTGCACTGTATAAGTGTATATCTGTGACGGCCCCACCAATGCTGAACAACATATCTAGGTTTTAGAGGAACATATCCCACCATCATGATTATGCCCATTAAATGCTAAACCAAATTCTGCACATATTACAAGATCAAGAGGCCTTAAATAAAGAGTCCAGGAGCTAAACTTTGCCTGCTTGAACTTTGTCTGATAGAACATGGCTGCCAATTTGTTTTTGCAGGATGGTTTTGATGTGGATTCTTCTCACAGATAATATTCAAGGCGGGTTCAAGAAAGTCTTAAATTATTTCAGCAAGACAATGCTGAAATAACAAAGGACACAAGCATGACTCTATATCAAAAATGCCAAGTGCTAAACTGGGCTGGTTTTAGTGCAGATCTTTCTTTCTGATATTGTTAGAAGGACCCTGTAGACTGTGTCTAACAGACCATGTCTTTGCCAATTTTTGTTTTGCAGAATGATTTCGATGTGGAATCTTCATACACAGATAACAGTAGGAGGGTATGTGATATTCTTCACATGGGGTGAAGGTTTTAGCAATGAGTTATTGTGATATTGATGGTGGTTTCATAATCCTGAGCTGACAAAAGACACAATGAAAAAGGTGCCAATGATCATTTTAGCATTACATAATGTTTAATCTCCTAGGACCCGGTGTCCACATATGTGGACATCACATTTTGGGATGTCTAGACCAAAATACTTAATTTTTCTCTACAAGGGCCTGATATGCACTTACGAGGACATTATACTGCCACTGTTCTATTGAAATTTAAAACCAATGTCCTCATATGTGGATCTCATTTTTCTCAAAAAGAAAAATTAGGTAAAAAAAAAATCTGGTAATTCTTTGTTTTTACATTCATCAGGTCCCAATAAACCCAAATAGCAAAGAAAACATTTAAATGCATGTCATGAAAGACTTCGGGTCTTAGGAGGTTAACATTGCGTTTAGTGTATGAGGCTATTTATGTGTCACACCTCAAAGAAATTATGACTCCTTGCGTTACAGTGCATAAAGACAGTGAACATGAGTCATTCCTGCTGGTGACAGAGTTAAACTTTAACATTCCTGTTGGAGGCCGATACCATCATGTTAAAAAGGAAGGAGCCATTTAGAGTTCAAATGCTAGCTTCTCAGGTGTGGCAATGCATGCCATCATTGAGATGATGCTTTTTAATGGAAGACCTTGCTTATTTTAGCAAGATGTTAGCAAACTACAATCTGCCTATGTTACACAATCATGAATACATTGCAAAAAGTCTAGTTGCTAAACTAAAATAGAACCCTCCTCTTGATAATATAAAAGGGTCCTATAGTCTAAACATGTGTTTGCTAATTTTGCTTCGCAGGATGATTTTGAGCCGGATCCTCGATATAGAGAGAACATTAGGAGGGTATGTGATGCTGTTTACATAACGTGAAGATTTTAGGACTAAGCTGCCAAGGATAAATGTGTTAATGCATAATGTTTTTACTTTATTTACTGTTTGCTTGTGTGATGTTGTCTGTGTGCGACACAAAAACTAAATTGCTGTTAATTCTGTAGCCCATAAAGACAAAAAAACATAGTCAGGCCTGATGCCAGCTTAGCATGACACAGCTAATCTTTGAATTTTGGGGAGATATTGCATCCTTCAGGTTCAATAACAGAGAGGAACATTTATCTCACTACAAGAACACAATTTAACAGTCAGTGTTCATGATTGTATTGTACACAAAAATGATTTTTTTTTTTTTTTTTTTTTTGTGAAGCAACCAATGCCAAACCCAGATAATGTGCTTTAAAAGACAGCCTTGCTTATTTCAGCAAGTTATTGCCAAACCACATTGTGCATGTATTTCAGGAGCTTTTTTTTGTATTAATTTTTATATTATTATTATTTTTCAGGATAATTTTGCAATGGCTCCTCCAAACAGAGATTATAGAAGAAGGGTACGTGATGCCATTTAAAGTTTTTGAGAGTGAGGTGTAATCATACTGGTGCTGGGCAGATGATAGAGATGGTATTCTTATAATGTTAATACAAAGTGATCATATTTTAATGCATTCAGGCTTAAATTGTCTCACACAGAACGATATTATGTGTGACTCAACAAACTACTTATGACTGTTAATGCTGTGCTACATAAATGTACATATTACATGAGCATGGAGCCATAGCATGGAGCTCGGGTGCTACACTGGCCTTGTTGCAGTTTAGAAGTGTCATTCAGGCATTATTAGACTGGACATGTTTGCCAATTTCTTTTGCAGGATGATTTTGAGGTGGCATCTTCATACGCAGATAGCACTAGGAGGGTATGTGTTATTGTTTAGATGGGGTGACGGTTTTAGGAATGAGCCGTCATTGGTGGTGGTTCTATAATTCTTAGCTCATAAGAGAGGTGATGGATAAGGTGCCTGGGAGAGCAGTGTAAATGCTGCATGATGTAATGCCTTTATTAATAGAGGGATTCTGCAGACTGTATGTAACTGAAAATGTGTTTGCCAATATTGTTTTGCAGGATGATTTTGAGCCGGGTCCTCAATACAGAGATAACACTCGGAGGGTATGTGATGCTGTTTACATGACGTGAAGATTTTAGGATTAAGCTCCCAATGATAAATGTGTTAATGCATAATGTTTTTACTGTATTTACTCTTTGGTTGTGTGATGATGTTGGCAGCTTGGCATGACACAGCTAATCTTTTAATTTTGGGGAGATATTGCATCCTTCAGGCTCAATAACAGAGAGGAACATTTATCTCACTACAAGCACATAATTTAACAGTCAGTGTTCATGATTGTATTGTACACATTAATGCATTTTTTTTTTTTTTTTTTTTTGGAAGCAACCAATGCTACTACCCAGATAGCTTATTTAAGCAAGTTATTGCCAAACCACATTCTGTATGTATTCCAGGAGCTTCTTTTGTATTCATTTGTATCCATTTAAAAATATATATTTTTCAGGATAATTTTGCGATGGCTCCTCCATACAGAGATAACAGAATAAGGGTACGTGATGTCATTTAGATACATTGAAACTTTTCGCGAATAACCTTGTGTGCGTAGATGGTGCTTATAAAAACAATAGAGGGAATGGGCAAGGTGCCAAAGATCATGGGTTTAATGCATGAAGTTTCAACAGAATATTTTAATTTTAATATTTTAATATAGTTATTGCTCTTAATTTAGTAGTACATATGGACAGATATAGTGTATATCTGTGACAGCACCACTAATACTGAATGACATATGTAGATTTTAGCATCCCACCTTACATAATATTTAGCATAATCTTTAGCATAATGTTTAACATTGCGTTTGATGATGCCCTTCAAATGCTAAACCAAATTCTGCACATATTACAAGATCAAGAGGCTTCAATAAAGAGTCAAGGAGCTAAACTTTGTTTTGTTTTGCAGGATGATTTTGATGCGGAATCTTCATACACAGATAACAGTAGGAGGGTATGTGATATTGTTCAGATGGGGTGAAGGCTTTAGAAATAAGTTGTGATATTGGTGTTGGTTTGATAATCCTAGGCTGATAAATGACACAACGAAAAAGGTGCCGATGATCATTTTAGCATTACATAATGTTTAATATTGCATTTAGTGTATGAGGCTAAAATGCTCGAAGTTTAGAACTTTGATTATTAAAGCACTTTGTAGACTCAATCTGTGATTGCCAATTTTGTTTTGCAGGATGATTTTGAGATGGATCCTCGGTACAGAGCTTATGGAAGCAGGGTATGTGATCTTTGTTTAGAGAAGGTGAAGGTTTTGGGAATGACCGGTTTGGATAACGGTGATGGGTTGATAACAGTAATTGAATTCTTACAGCAGATAATAGAGCTGATGAACAACTTCCCACTGATAAATGTGAAAAATCATAATGTTTTTAACAGGTTTGGATATCTGAGGCTGATTGGGTGCTGCAGAAAAACTATTGGTGCCATAGCAGGACAGAGCTATAATGTTCAATTTGTTTTAGATGCCTTGTCCTTAAGGATAAGATAGGGACCATCATTCAAGTTATAAGTGTGCTGTTTTAAAAGCCAGAATTTGCCCTTATATTGGTGTAGAGTATAATATAAACAGATTGTCGACCAAAAATGCTGCTTTTCATCTGATGCCTTGTTGAGACAATGCCTAAACCACTTTCTGCACATATTTCAGGAGCTTTTTGCAATTTTCATTTTTTTATCATTATTTTTTTTTCCAGGATGATTTTGCGATGGCTCCTCCATACAACGATTACTCTAGAAGGGTATGTGATATAATTTAGATACAGTACAGAATTTTGGTGGGAGATTGATGTCATGTATGGTGGTGCTAGTTAGGTAATGGTGATGGTGTTCTTGAAAGCGTAACAGAGGTGATGGAAAAGTTGCCAGTGCTAAACCATCAAGTCACTATTAGCTGTGTCTGAGTGAAAGTACAGTAATAGTATAGAATAGTTTTGCAGGATGATTTTCCACTGGCTTCTACTTATAGAGACCACCCTATCTGATTTCAGTTAGCTAGGGAAGAAAATTGTTGGGATGTGTGATGATATTAATGCTGGGTATATGATTATGATGGGATTTCTATAGCAGATAATCGAGGTGATGGGTATGCTTTTTAAATGCATGTTATGTTAAGAAGTTGTATGTGTGCTAAACCAGTGATGCGTCACGTTAAGCAGGACTGAGCTGAGTCTTAGGAAGCAGTGAGGATTTGCTTTCATTGCCCCACCTACCAATGCCTCTCGCGTCCCATCTTCTGTCTCTTTAATAAGTTATTGGAGCAGCACAAACCCATGTATTAAACTACTCGCAGGCCACCGAGGAACAACGCAATGACTGCAGAAGGTCAAAATCTAATAGATTCATCAAGTATAGGAGATTTGTTTTCATTTAAGAGGGGGATAGGATTTGGACTTTCCGTGCATCAAACAACAAGAAAAAAACACAGATTGGTTGGCCTGGGTTTTTTTTTTTTTTTCTTTTGAGAATCAGTCCTCAGGTCTGACTTTAGCATCAACACGACCTGCATTTCTGATTAAGTATATGACTCTATTGATTTTTTTTATTTTTATTTTTTTAAGTACACCACAAACCCTAGTGAGGTTATTTGCAGCACCAGCAGAGTAAGCATTCCAGCTGGAGCCACAGCCCCGACTTAATATTTCCTAAAGCATCAAGCTTATTTTATGTCTAACAAGGATGATGAATATAAACATGAATTGCAGAGGTGTAGGAGAGTGATTCAGCGAGTAATGAGTGTGAAGACATGACTGCACTTTGAAGGCCAAACACTTTGATATTTGAGAACAGACGAGCCACTTGCCTCCACCCTTTCCTGGTATATTTTTGTCCTCGGCGTCCAAAGTAATGTGCAGTCACGTGACGTGAAGAGACTGAACTGCTGTCATTTTCGCTTACCGTCTTAAAATATCGGCCTTTCTTTCCCGAGCTCTGCCCCGTAACCCTTTCACGTCGCTGGCTTCTTCGCAGCAGTGGAGAATTTGCAGACCAATGGTGACGATGTGATGCTTGCAAAGGAGAGATGCTGTGACAAGGATGACAAACAGGATCTTTACCGATACTCGCAGCGTATCTGTGCCTGAGCTCGGGATTGTGAGGTTTACTCAACTCGAATCCTCGAACAGATGCTTAAGTGCGCATGTTATTGAGGGGCGAGTGGCAATTTATAAGCAGTTTTACATTTCTACCTTCACCAGTAAAGTCCTCTCTTCTTTTTAAAACCCTGGAGTGCTTTATTCATTGTGACTATCCCTCCATATACAGCACGGAATGCAGCTCCTTCTTAATACATTCCACTCTGTTAAACAAAAGGAATAGGCAATGTACTCTTGTAAGTTCCACAGTTTTCTCCCATAGCTGAATGACTTAATCATGAGAAACCATTGAGGTCCTCTTTTTTTTTTCTCCTTCTTTGTTAGCTTTAAAAGAATTCTCTGCATAAAACAGCTTGATTATTCTTTGTGTTAAATAAGGGAGCAATACGACAATGGTTGACATTATACTCTTAGAATGTGCTTCCTTTCACCCCAAGGAGAAGCCATGTTTAATCTTTTTGAACTCTAATTCAGAATTGCTCTGTATTCACATCTCCGCTGTCCCTGTTCCTCCTCTCACAAACCACAACCCAGATTCATATTTTCTATTCCGCTGTTGACGATGCAATAACCTTCTTTTTTTTTTTTTATGTTTTTGTCTCCTCCTGTCAGTCATTTTTGAGTTCAGCTTCCATGCTCCTGTGCAGAAGATTTGAAACAGTCAAATGATATTGATCTGCTTCTCCAACAGCAGTTGTCAAGAAAGGACAGCCAGAACAGCTCCCAGCATAGTGTTTCCAGCCACCGGAGCGCGCACACAGACTCGCCTGTGCACTCTTCCCTGGCACCCGCTCTCAGTGAGAGCAACGCGCCCCCACCTCCCTCGCAGCCTTTGCCGGGACTCCCAATCCAGGACTCCCCAGGAGACGGGACCATCCAGAGAAAACCGGACCCCTTTAAGATTTGGGCCCAGTCCAGGAGCATGTATGAAAGTAGGCGTAAGTATATTCATTTCTGGTGGCGGTTGGATGAGGGCAGCATGGGGTATTGGCTCGGTGCAGACCCTTGGTGTCTTGGTGGTACTGCTCATTTTGGGGAACGTTTTGTGCTTGTAAGTAAGCTGGGTCAGATATTTATATTTATTTATTGATCTATGTTTTACTAAAGACTGGCTTGCGCTCAAATGCTCCACTACACATAGTGATTAACAACTATATTATACCGCCTGTGATAAAACATAAATATTGTAGGAGTCTGTCAAAGAAATTTGTTTGTTGTTATTATTTATTAGGCAAATGACAAATTGAATTCATATTTTTATACCCAAATTTGAGCTGGCACACTGGACTTCACAGAGAAGTCAGAAATTATATATACATTTTTTTTTAAAGTCTGATGTTCTGATCAACCAGTAAAACTTTTCTGTTCAGGGGTGCAAATTAATGAGCATAATTGAGCTTTGCTATTTTTTCAGCTTTCTTTAATGTAAAATATTGACATTTGGCATTAACCTCCTAAGACCCGAACTCTTCCACAGCATGCATTTTTAACTTCTCTTTGATATTTGGGCTGATTGGGACCCAATGAATGTAAAAACAAAGAATTACCAGATTAATTTTTTTTACCTAATTTTTGTTTCTAAGAAAAATGAGATCCACATATGAGGATATTCGTTTAAAATTTCGATAGAACAGTAGCAGTATAATGTCCTCGTACGTGGATATCAGGCCCTTGTAGAGCAAAATTGAGTATTTTGGTCTAAATAACCCAAAATGCGATGTCCACATATGTGGACGCCAGGTCCTAGGAGGTTAAATATATGGTTTAGAATCAGGGGTGTCAAACTCCACGCCTCGAGGGCCGGTGTCCTGCAGGTTTTAGACCTGTCCTTGATCCAACGCAGCTGATTTAAATGGCTAAATGACCTCCTCAACATGTCTTGAAGTTCTCCCGAGGCCTGGTAATGAACTAATCATTTGATTCAGGTGTGCTGACCCAGGGTGAGATCTAAAACCTGCAGGACACCGGACCTTGAGGCCTGGAGTTCCCCACTGCTGGTTTAGATAAAAGAGCTTGTGCATGCTGGTGGATTTACCATTACAGAAAAATAAATAAATAAATATAAATAAAGATTTTGGAAGTTATCAGTACTGTTAATTTAGGGCATAAACCTTACATTGGGAGGACATTGTAGAATGTAAAATCAATTCACCTACATATTTTCATATGTACTCCGTCACTGCCTTGAAGGAAAACTGCTGATAGATGTCCGTGATGGTAGATGAGGAGCTTAGCTAATAAAGAAAGCAGTTTACATTTATTTGTATATAGGCTGTCTTGTAAAATTACTAGAATCTAGCTTTATGTCTACAGGTACATGTATTTTTTTTCTGGCATAGCCATGGCAAGCATCTCCTTGGTTTTTTTTCCCCCAAGCTAAGCTAATTGGCTTTTCTTTCACATTTAGCATTCAGCTATCAAAGTGGTGTCAATCTTTGAAACTGAGACTCCACAAGAAACTGAATAGTAATAGTATTTCCCAAAAGAGCTAGCATGCTACTTTGTTACTAGCTGTAGACATGTAGGCCTCCAGTGTGTTGTTGATTGTGTCCTCTTAAAATTACTAGTTGCCGCTTTCACCCAGTGCCAGACAACAGCACCACTGACACACTTTTATTTTAGACTTCCCTTAAGAGGCACATGATGTATAATTAGTACAAGAGTGGAGTAGATGTTGGCGGATTGTAAACCTCCCCACCCCCTGCCTTGGCAAAGCAAGGGGATTGCACTAATTAAAAAGAATAACCATCATATTCATTGTCAAGTTAAAAAAAAAGAGAGAGACATCTGCAAAGGGTTTTTATTCTTTCATTTATTTATTTTTTAAAGATCTAATCAGTTTTCCAGGCGCACTTGTTGAGGATTTTCATTATTTAGATGAAGAAGAATGAAAAATGAAGGGCTGAGCGTAGGCAGTGGTTCAGACACCTGTTGGAAAGCTGCCATGATTAGTTGAGTCAATAGTATTTGATTTTGTAATAAATAAATGAATAACAATAATAGAAATGGAGTGAAAGAATCCACAACCAAGGGTGGGAGGGATGTTGTCTACATACCCGCCCTCATATGATGACATCCCAATAGGGGATTTCTAAATTGCCCAGCCAGTTTGATCTGGTAAAATGTTAGAAAAGCAAAAACAAAGAATAATAATAGGAGAGTTGATCAAAACATTTGAAGGGGATGTAAAGAGAAATATAAGAGAAAGCTGAGCACTCTGAGGTATAGAGTCACAAGGCGAAATACCTTGAACAGCACGGGATGAACAGCAGGTGTAAAACCTCCACTTCCTCACGCTTCATTGAGCTCTCTCCATAAAACTCACTCCATAGTTCTCAGGCCTTGGATAGGGCAGAGACATTTTTCCATGCAGCATTCACTATAATGAAAAACTCTGCCGAGATCAAGGTCTTTAAACTTACCGTGCAGGGAGTGATTTCCATTTGCAGGAAGAAAACGTCCCAAAATCTCGCACAGCATTAGCCTGCTGTAAAAGCGGAGGAAGCTTGCTCGTGCTTTTGTTGGGCTTCATTACGATTATTTTGGGGTTTTAAAAAAAAAAAAAAAAATTATCTCCTTTTTTGTAACATCATCACTCACAGCTTTGAATAGGGCCGTCTATCTTGGGAAAATATTGATCCGTTCATGCCCAGTTGCCTCACTGTGGGGATCACTTATGGGTCTATTAATGGGCAGGAGCAGCGTGTGCAGTTGACCTTCCTGAGTGCGGGTGCAGATTGCGACAGTTAGCCTTTGACTCTTTCCTCCTCTGGTTCCTCCACAGTAACCCTGTGATAGATTGGAAGAGATAGCTGCGCTCCGTGGGGATTTTAAGTGTTGACTGAAGGAGCAGATTGGAAGCAGACTGCTTATGCTTTCTGCCATCCCACCCTCTCTTAGTGGTTTTAGCGGCCTTGGCAGCAGCAGCTTCAGCTGGAGCAAAAAAGGAAATCTCCCTGAGAGATGTTTGTCTGCACACATAACACATCTGCGCCCATGGAAATGCATGCACACGTACTCATATGGGGATTCAAAGCCGCGTATTTAAAGCAAAGAAGCTCCTATGTACAATGGGATAAGGCCACACGCATGCAAATCATCTCCTCCTGTCCTCTGGGCTCTGAGCTCGCTTCAGTCTCCCCTGCTACATTAACCATGAGCTGTCACTCGCTGCGGTGCGATGCCTCTTTTTATATCGCGACACCTTTCGAATTACTAGCGTATGCACACGGTTGCCTCGTGGCTACGAGTGTGCTGTGACTAGCCATACTCAGGGTGGGGGGGTCAGGTGGAAGGTGCACTCCAGCATAGCCAAATGATGCATCGCGTGTCACACATCACCTCACAAGACAAACACTGTAGCCCATTTGAGCATCTCTAAGGTTGTCTCAAAAAGCTGCAAGAAAGTGAAACTATACTCTGAAACGATCAGAAGGGAATTATAATCTGATCGTTTCTAATTATGGGAACGATGGACACGATATCTTTTTTCTCAGCCTGTCTTTTCAGTTTGTTTTCGCTCTAAAATTATACTCTTGGCCCAAAATAGATCTTTTTTATCTTTTGATGGCTCGTTTTTTTTTTTTTGTTTTTTTTTTACTGTCTTTGTGCAGTGTGCTACCACAGTGACAAAGCTTTGAACACAAATGATGACAGTATTTACATGCTGACATAAACAAACATATCTGATTGTCTCAGAAGAGCAGGTGTATTCATTATGCTCACACTGTGGTTGGCTTATTGTGTACCTGAGGGTATTAAATGAAATGTCTGAAGGCATCACGGTGCAGGAATAGAGATCCCACAAGGCCAACTGTGCTTGTGCATAAGTGTTTATGGCAGCTTGTTGATTTCACAGTTCCAGACTTCCAGGAGCAGGACATTTTCCTGTGGAGAAAGGACACGGGGTTCGGCTTCAGGATCCTCGGAGGCAACGAGCCAGGAGAGCCTGTGAGTCTCTCTCCCTCAATCTTTTTCAATCTCACGGCTGAAATCTCTCCAGTTTGCGTTTCAATTTCCTCACTTTTCACCGTACATCTCCGAAGAAATGGATAAACTGACAAGATTGTGTAGCTTGAATGATGAAAAGGATGCTATATTCCCAGCACTAGTGGGAGCAGCAGCTATAGGATTTTCTTTCAACAGTCTCAACACAACAGTTCTTATCTTCCCCTTGTGTGCGTGTCCATGCTTGTGTATTGGAATTCAGCAATTTCATATCTGTGATTGCTTCTCTCTGATCTGACCAATGTAGCCTTAACCAGTCAGGGAAGAAAAAAAACCCCTGCACACACACCATTTCTTTTTTTCTTTTCCTTTAAAGAGTCAAAGTTGTTTGTTCTTGTTTACACTAGCCTGCACTGCGTCCCCGTCCCCCCCCCCCCCCCCCCCCCCCCCCCCCCCCCCCCCGCTTTTCTTGAAGGGGGAAAAAAAATAATGATTTACTTTAGAGTTTGGCTTGGGTTACTGCTGTTACAGGCTTGAGAGAATAGTAAAGATTTAATGCTGAAGTTTAAATTGTAGCTGTGCAGCATGCCAAGTTTATGGCCGCTGAGAAAATCGACACATTTTTATATGTCATGCACTTTAATGTCGTACTTTTTCTTTTTAGAATACCGCTTGATCGCTTTCCATGCATTTATTTTGCAAAGGTGCGGCGTAACGTATAGCTGCGCAGTCTTTGTCGACGCGTGGTTTCGAATGCACGGCAACCTCATTCGTCTGCTGCGTTTCAGATCTACATTGGCCACATAGTCAAGTACGGGGCTGCAGATGAAGATGGACGCCTGCGATCCGGTGATGAGCTGATATGCGTGGATGGAACGGCGGTGGTGGGAAAGTCGCACCAACTGGTGGTCCAGCTGATGCAGCAGGCTGCCAAGCAGGGCCATGTCAACCTCACAGTGCGGCGCAAAAGCACTTACGCTGGTGAGAAGCAAGCAGCTCGAGATGGAGGAGTAGTTTAAGCTTTTTAAAGACCTCCTAAGAGGTCCAAGAGAGGGTTTTTACTGAAGTCCAAGAATACACTCAGGTTGTTGTGGCTCAGGACGTAGAGTAGGTCATTTACTCCAGTCCACATAGCAAAGTGTGTAAGATACTGAAAGGAAAACTGATTCTGATACATCATCCACCAATATGTGGTTCTGTGAAAATACACAGATGGATAGAAAATAGTACCGTAAGAATGTGGCAGTCCATTTATTATTGAATTCTACTGATTTTACTTCAAATAACAGTGACAAATAATACTGCAGAACTTTTAAAGTGTACTGCAAAAGACAAACGGGTATATCCGTCCACAGTGCAACCAATCAGAACATGTTTTATTAAGTCAGTTAATTTCATCCTCTTATAAACAGTCAGGATCCAATTTCAAGTAGTTTCAAGTTAAGCTAGTAGCTTTGTTGACCAATAGTCCAAAAATGACCATCATTTGTTTCTCTATTTAGATTCCTTTATGCAGGATTCAGAATTAGCAGAACTGTAATTTTTTGTTTTGTTTTATAAATTGCAAAAAGTATAAATATCTCTAACTGATCAGTTTGTTTACATATAGTGTATTCACTGATAACATGTCAGTGAATTTTAATGTGTATTGAATCAGTTTTGAGAGCAGTCTGAGATGGCTTCATTTATATTCGGTTTTTGCAGCTTTGCTTACAGTAAAACATTGTTCAGTTTTAGAAATGCACTCCCTGCTTTACCAACAGCCACATTTATGTCAGTCATACTTCCATCAGGAGCCCAGAGGCCTTCTTAATATATATCTAAGGTCAACCTTTCACCTTTTTAGAATTTAGTGTGGGTGTGGAAGTGGTCAGCCGCTACCACGAGCTAACACCCACGCCCCACCGCTGACTTCACTCCGGTCAACACAGCTCTGCTCCTTTAAAAAAAAAAAAAAAAGGCCCATAAATATGATGGAGAGGGTGGCCAACCTTCGGCCCAGTGACAGCAGCCAGACATTAGTGCATTGCTGCTCCCTGTCTGCCTCGGAGCGTCGAGAATATGAGGCGCCTTCCTTGAGCAGCTGTACAGGAAATGAAATGTGGAATGAAATGTCCAGATAGAGCAGGCAGAACACGTCCTCGGTTCATCTTTTCTTGGAAACAGATGAGAGCAGAGATTGGTGAAGAGGCCTTCTTCCAAAGCTGTCCTTTTTTTTTTAATCATAAGATAAACTAGGTGTGCTAGAGGAGCTAAATATCTGTTATTTGCCTCCTTTAATATTGTACTGCTCACGTAACGTTTAGGGATGTTGTCATATGTTTTTGCACAGCTTTGCTTTCATTACATTAGGTTCTCACTCTGTTTTGTACATGATTGTCTCCTGAATGTCTCACCTTTGGTTTCACCTCCCTTGTGATCTTTTACTGTTAATCTTCTATATCTGTGTTTTTCTTACCCTCCTGTTTGCACTTTGCACCTCATCTATGTATCTTTCTCACCATATCCTCCTCCTCCTGCCATTTTTAGTTAAAGCAGAGGGAGACATGCCTCCATCGCCGGCGTCTTCGCACCACAGCAGCACCCAGGCCCCCAGTCTCACAGAAGATATTGGGAAGCGCACCCCACAGGGCAGCCAGAACTCCCTCAACACAGTAAGCTCCGGCAGCGGCTCCACCTCTGGCATCGGCAGCGGTGGAGGAGGCGGAGTGGGTGGCGGGGGCGGCGGCAGCGCCGTGGTCGCCGCTGCGGCCGCCACCACCTCTTCTCAGCCGCCCATCGCCACCCCCGCTGTCGTCTCATCCGGTTTGCAGCCCTACGACGTAGAGATCCGCCGCGGCGAGAACGAAGGATTCGGTTTCGTCATCGTCTCGTCGGTGTCGAGGCCCGAAGCTGGCACCACCTTCGGTAAGCACGAGCACCCGCAAACACCACCACCAGCGCACCGTTGATGGCGGCTCATGCTGTTATTTCAAAAATCACTTCTACTCAGCAAAAACCCGAATCACACTTTGGCTTTTGCCTCATCACCTTTTATCTTCTCGTCTGCACTACGGGAATCCTTTGAATCCTCTATAAAAACCACTGAACGCTAAATAGCCTGACAGCCAGTGCACAGTCTGGCTATTTACAGTCCCACCAGATCAATATCAACACTCTTCAAAGAAGTGGTTCTTCTTTCTCATTTTCATCTGAGCCTGTCAAACCAAGACACTGAAACCCTTTCTTTGCCTGCAGCTGCTGCTCACACTCACATAAGGCTTTCATAATTGATCACAAGTGAAGTAGGTCTTACATAAAGCCACTTGTATTATTCAGCTGAACTTAAATGGCTTGTGCGGAGCAGGTTGGCACTAAAATCCTAATAGCAGTTTAATGAGAATGAGCACTGCAAGAAAGATAAATAGGGGAAATGATCAACGTGAATGGGTTCTATTTATTTTCCAGCATGTGATTAGAGATATTCGCTTACTCAAACGTTATCTTCTTTTCTCTTCTTTTTTGTGAGGTTCTTTTTCATTGCTTAGCTGGTGAATGGTGTCGTTTTTCTCTGTTTGATATTGCACAGCAACGCAAGTAAATCAGATTCAGCGTTGCTTTTACAAACTCGTAGCACTGCATCTTTTCTACTCGTATTCCATGTACCGGTACGTTTTTTGCTCGCTGCTATGGCTTCCTACCTACACTAGAAGGACATTGCACCATGCTCTTCTCTCCCTGTGTGGGTGTACAGCACTGGAAAGGTCTGTGAACGCTTAGCTTTACAGATTGGCTTTTTTTTTTTTCTTCTTTTTGTAAAGTGAAGCTCCTTTTCACAGGCCAAAGCGGAAAGCATAGGCTAGTAGATGAGCTTTCATTTCAGTTAACGTGTAAAGGAAGATTTATCTCTCCGCTGCTCTTGATATTTCACAGTCCTAGATGGTCAGGTTTATTCAGGGGGACAGAAACGGGTTGGGATCAGATGAGTTTGTTGTGTATTAAAAGTGTGAATGCAGCGGGAAGGATGGAAGAATAATAATGAAAAGTAAGGAGGGGAGAGGGTGGCGAGAGTAATGAGTGATTGGGGGCGTCAGTCTGTAGTGACTGATGTCGGCCTGCAGAGTGAAACAAACAGAGAGACTTCAGGGTAGCTGGTGAGATGTCAGCTCTGATGTATGTTTGCAGAGTCTAACTTTCTGCAGTTGCAGGTGTTTGGGATGCAGATGAAACAGAGCTCTAACTTAACAAGAGTTTTTTAGATGTTGAGAATCGTTTGGAAAAACTATTTAGAGAAAATAGTAAGACAAATCCTCCTATTTCTTTGCAGTGCACATTTAAATTGACCCTTCTTTTCCAGTGCTTGCATATTATCCTCTTCTTCTTCTCAGTGACTTTTGCTTGGCTGACTGTTGGCTGCGGGTCAATTAACCTTAACCCTTCTTGGTCCTCTTCTTCTGCTCCTTCCCCACTTTTCCCTCCCGTTTTCCTCCTCTCACCAAACACAATCCCCCAACATTTACACGCGCAAACACACACTCAATCACGCATGCATTACACATCCACATCGATGCTGACCATAGCTGGAAATGCTTGTGTGGCCATGCCCCACAAAATAGGACGCATCATTGAGGGAAGCCCAGCAGACCGCTGCGGGAAGTTGAAAGTCGGCGACCGCATCCTGGCTGTGAATGGATGCTCGATCACCAACAAGTCCCACTCGGACATCGTCAACCTCATCAAGGAGGCTGGAAACACAGTTACACTACGCATCATTCCTGGAGATGGTGAGTAGAGAAAAGCGAATCCAAAACCAGGTCCGAATTTTTTCCTCATATCAGCTATTATTAGATTCCTGATTATGTTTGAGGAGACTTGTTCTCACTTTCCTGGGTTGTCGTTGTTGTTATTAAGTATTCCTTCGGCGTTATGTAAAGTGCACTTTCTTCAGTGGCTTTCAAAGTGACTATAACGCCTCCGCAGTGTTGACAGGAGTGATTCTTTGGGGATATTTGGGAGGTTGCTGGGTTTTTGTTTGTTTTTTTGTTTTTTTGATATTTTTTAGCTTCCTGCCTTTGGCGTGCCCACATTTTTAAAACATGCAAGAGCCGTTTAGATTTCGGTGTGTATGCGTGCGTGAGCGGAGAGAGGGCGAGCGAGACAGGCACCGAGAGATGCTGAATTTCCTCTGTGCATGTGGGTGTGTCTCCTCTGTCAAAGTGGATTTAAGGAAAAGTTTATGTGCATTGTATGTTGCGCTGTGCAGCTGAGAACTTTCTGTGTTTTGTGCTGACATATCACCCTAGCGTGCTTCACAAATGCTATTTAATTAAGCGTGCGTGTGTGTGTGCTCATGGAAAGGCAATACTCCCTGTCAACCTGCACACTGGTAGGAATAGGAGCTATTTGTCCGCTGCTCGTTGCTTTCCGCCTCGCTTCTTATGGATGGAGAGGGTTTTTTGTTTCTCCCTTCAGAGCAGTTGATGAGAACAGTGAGCCAAAATTGCTCTGCCAAGAAGACACAGAGCAAGAGAGAAGGCGCTGGCGAGGAATAACTGGATATGCTTTATCGGAAAAGTTCTGGTTTGTGTTTATGTGCATGTGTCAAACAACCAGACGCCGTCTGACACAGAGGCAGAAAGAGTGTCGGGCAGAGATGGTGGCTTGTGTTTCTAAACTTGTGCCTCTGAATGACTGTTCTGGCTGCCTCCGTTTACAAATGGCTGAGCATCGCCAATTTCTTTGTGGATCAGTCCAATCTTTAAGCTTTCTGATGGGAACAAGCGCCATAGCGAGAGCTTCCTCTAAAGGTGAAGTCTGATTCAGCTCAACCCCCTCACCGTGTGAGAGCACAGATGGAGTTTTGTAGTAGCTGATGCTCGGTACGCCTGCAGTGTCGAGGAAACGAGCATGGGAGTCTCCCTGCTGCTGCTCAGTAATACGTGTACAAGAAACTAATACCTTCATCAGAGCTGATGTCTCTGCAGCATAAATTTGGAGCACAGACAAAGCCCTCCTCATTCTTTCCACTGTGTGAGAAAAGAGAGCTAGACGTGCTGTATGTGATATGATTTTTATTGTTAGCACATGTTGTATTTTAAGTGTAATCTGTAGCTCTCGTATCCTTTTACCCTCTGTAGTGCTCGTTTTCTTTACCTCCCTTGAATTGATTGTACCTGCTGTCCTTCCCGGCTCACGCCATTCAGGGCTGGAGGGCAAATGCGTGGTCAAAGCCACAGACGAATTCCAGAACGCTTCAGTTCCTTTTCTGTGCACGTTTTATTTACTTATTTATTTAGTTAAGCGAGAAAGGGGAAAGCAGGCAGTAGGTCGCACGCAGAATAGAAGTAATATCCGGAGAGAAAGCAGTCGGAGGAGAGACGAATGAAGAGAGGCGACAAAAGAAGGAAGTGATTCATGCAAATCAGGCAGAGGGAAAGATAGTGATAGTGTTTTTACAGGAGTTTAACGTGAGACTGCAAAACTGAAAGGGTGGTCGAAGGTTTTCCTCATGGTTCCCCTCTTTGCCGTCTCAAGTGAAGCTCACCTCACCTGCACTCCCGCTCGAGTGGTCGACACTGTAGATCTTGAGCAGCGGGCAAAGGAATGGTTGAGCCACCAGGCTCCAGTGGAGTACCGGAGGGAAAGGAGATTAATAGGTGAGAAGGGAAGTGACCATGAGAAGAATGGCGAGTAGCAGACTGGGGAAGGGGAGGTGCAGAGTTGTAATCGAATGTAGGATGCCGGTAGATGGCCAAGAAGGATGAGGTCGTTAGATAAAACAAAGGTTTCTTTATGCAGCAGGTGTCGCGTGATGACGGCCTGTCTGGTGTTTTTCACTGATAACTGAAAATGAGTGGATCAGTGCAGAGATAAAAGACGGAGTAAGCACGAGCTCTAATGCCACTGGCGTAAATGTTCCCTACTTGACAATTCAGAGGCAGAAAGGATTAGTTTCAGTCCTAAATGTGATGTACAGCCTTTGGACGTTTACCAAATGATTGATGGCACAAACCGCAGTATTACCCAAGTGTGCGGGAACATGGCTAAGTGGTGAAAGAAGCCTGGAAACTGGTTTCGAGCCTCGTGGTGGACCCTGTAGGTCGGGTTGACACAAGGAAAACAATGAAATGTCTCCACATGTGAAATTAAATTATATCGCCCAGGCTTTCAAGGAAACTGGAGAGGCTTCTGTTAGAGTATGTCTATACAAAATGACAGCATATTCAATTACAAGCCTTTTCCCCCGTCTCCTCATTGGTTGAAAAACACAATCATTCTCGTTCTTTGTTTTTGTTTTGTGTGTTATCTCATGTGACGATATACTTGCTCTTCTTCCGCCCTCCGCAGAGTCATCGAACGCATCTCTGTTGACGAATGCAGAGAAGATCGCCACTATAACCACTACTCACACCGCTCAGCAACAGGCCGCACCGGAGGCCAGGTGAGGAGCACGGCAGAAAACAGACTTGCCTAATAATGAAATGTCTTTTGGAGCGACCCCTTGCTTAGGCCTCATATGTCACGCCTTTTCTGTTTCAGGACCAACACTAAACCAAAACAGGAGTCATTTGCCCCGCAAGCCGCCCCTCCCCAGCCCCCCACGCAGCAACCCCCAAGCACTCAGGTGAGGAAGAGAGGCGCCGCAGTCTTAGCAGTTACATCAGTCATGCGGACACCCATCCATTTCATGTCTCCATCAAAACACGCCAGTCCTCTACACTCCATCAACTTTTCTACCCACATCTAATCTAAATTTGTCTCTTCATACATCCATTCAGCTGTTTCGCGATATCTAAACAGTCATTCATCCCCTCCCCTGTCCCTCCATCTATCAACTAATATACCCACTTACCTTCCCAAGGACAAACCAAGTGCATTTTTATTTATTTATCTCTTTACGCCGACCTGCTGGCGTTATCTGAGTGTGCATATTAAGGAAAGCCTGTTTGCTTTCAAAGTAGCCCCTCAGTCCACTCTGTTCACCGCTGAATTAATCTGCTGGTGTGGAGATGGCTTTCACAGATAGCATTGATCCTCCAGCAGAGGAGATTAGGAGGGCGTAAAGACAGGAGCTGCTGAGGCTGTCTGCCCGTCCTTGTGTGGTTCCCAGACCTCCTCCTCTCTCTTCGTCTGCGCCCTCTCTACTTTTTCAGGCCAGGGCCCACAGCATCAATAATTCAGCGTCCTTACACCTGAGCATATGCATGTCCACACGCAATCACACACACGCACGCACACACCCGCACACACACCAAGGGGAAAAGCGTAGCACAACTGTTAAGGTGAGACTTGCCTGAAGGTGGCAATTGTCCCTTGCCTCTGAAATAGGATCCCCCTTCAAAGGAGACACGCACACACAAGCACACACAAACGCAGACACATGCGCACACTTGAAACCTGAATCACAAAGGTGACTTTGATGCAAACATCTCCTTTCTCCTCTTACTCTCTCTCCCTCCACACATGGCGTCTGACTCCATCAGGATTCTGAGTTCTACTCCGTGGACCTGGAGCGAGACAACAAAGGCTTCGGCTTCAGCCTGCGAGGAGGCCGCGAGTACAACATGGACCTGTACGTGCTGAGGTTAGCCGAGGACGGAGCAGCTGTTCGCAACGGAAAGATGATGGTATGGACACACAAATGGGAAACGCAGAAGCTCAGAGGTTGTTTTCTCGGGGTCTTGAAAGGGTCACGCCACCAAACACTGAAGTTTAGTTTGACCATCATAAGAACTAGTGCTGGAAAAACAGCACTTACCCAAGTAACACTGCAATCTCGTCGTCTGTGCTCATATTTAGACCATACAAATTTATGACAGACAGCCTTTTTTGCAGCCACATAACATGGAGCTGTTTTACAGGAAATGTTGGACGGCCTATTGAAATGTAACCACTGCTTGTACCCCTTTAATATTATACTTAATTATGGAAAACTGTGATGTAATTTTATCAATTTAAGGTTATATGCAGCTGTGTCAACAGGGATGCCAATATTCCCTCAGTAGCTAGAATACCTCCAAATAAGTTTTATTTTTTAACAGCCTGCTTTCTTTGGAAACAGCCAACAGATTGTCTGGAAATAACGGCGGACAGTTCCCTCGGTTGTTTTAGTTAATTTTCTGTAATATAGTCGTCTTGGCATTTGTCAGCATAGTTTGAAATCATCTGAAAAAAGCGTTCTAGTGGAATAATTGTAATGTTAATGAGAAATGTTCGGACTTCATTATTTTTGGTGGAGCTGTGCGAGACATTAGCTCTGCAATTTAGCTAAGAAAAATTACGTCTCTTTCCGGGTTTTTTTTTCCTTAGTAATCCAGAGTGTTTTTAAAATGAATGTTTAATTTAACTATTTGTCAAATTTTCTCATTCCTTAATCCGTCAGCTTGCCTGAACGCTATAAAATTATCTTTTGTCGGGGGTGCACATAACAGCATATCTGAAAAACGACTGCTGATTGTAACCGTTGTTATAAATACCAATTATAATTTTATAAATCCTTGCCTTCAGGTGCAGCACAAGCCAGTTGACTTTATTGATTAGCTGGGGGCAGGAGGGGGGGGGTTGATGGCAGCCTTGTAGACCTTACAGCCATCGCAATAATATTATTTATCAGTATAATTGCTTTTGCATAATGTACCCCCAATTACTGCAAGCCATGCTTCACTGACTCGCAAACAGTCACCTCCGGGCTCGGCCATGCAGACGGTTCACTGATTGTAATATGAAGACACGCAAACAGAATATGCACATTTTAATTTATGTTTCACGACAAGCTCGTAAAGTGGCATTCATACATGCCACAAAAGCTGTGATGAAACTGCAATATTTAACCTTTCCATCTGATTAATTGTACATAAATAATAGCACTTTCCCCGGAGTGCTTGATGAAGTGTGAGGTGTTTTTATTTATTCTCTCACTGTGCGTTTGCACGGAGGGAGCCTGTTGGCAGACACTGTTAGAATCTGAGATATAGTTTTTCATATATATTAATATGCTGCAGTTAGGGAGTGTGTGGGAGCGTGTGTGTGTGTGTGCGCACATTCGTTAGCACATTAGTATATGCATATATGGACCCGGCCGTTGGTGTTTGTGCACCTTGTTAGCAGAGATATTAATAGTCGCAGCTCTGTGAGGCAGGGAGAGGTGTCAGCGAGAGATCCGTATTCTGCCAGAGAAGTATTCCCTTAACGCAGTCAGCACTGACAGATAACCTGAGGAGTGGATTCAAAGAATCAGGAAGCAAAAATGTTTCTTCTAGTTCTCGTTTTTTCTCTGTCGTTCTCCCTCTCTGACTCTCCGTGTCACGCTTGCTGCTTTTTGATGCAGTTTGCCCTCCATATATACTTGTTTTCTTATTGTGCAGATTACCATTCAGCAGATTTGATAATTAACTCCTCCTCATCCCCTCCACCCTTCCCTTCGTGTCATTGTTTCCCTTTGAACCTTATCTTTCTCCTTGTGTACCTTCTTCCCTCCTCTCACTTGTTTTCTTTTGCACCGCGTGTGGCTCTGCGGTCTCCTCCCCTTATTTGGGCTCCTGCTGTCTCTCACCTTTCCCTCTGATTCACCTCTTCTCTTTTCCATTTTCATCTGTCACTCTTGTCCCCCCCTGGTCTCCTTCCCACTAGGTCGGCGACGAAATCTTGGAGATCAACGGCGAGAGCACCAAGGGCATGAAGCACGCGCGAGCCATCGAGCTCATCAAGAATGGAGGCCGGCGAGTCCATCTGGTGCTCAAGAGGGGTGACGGCTCTGTGCCTGAATATGGTGGGTCAATCTACGAAAACATTCCCTTCTCGCCCATCTTCACACCCTGAGCCAGGGGACACTCAAGCGGATGGTGGTGGGTTGAAGGTGAAGGAACTAAATCGCTCCCCCTCCCCAAGGATCCTTCACCCCTCCCTGGAGCAAACCTACCAGGGATGGGAGAGGGGAGTCAGGGGGGTGGGGGGTGTTGCTTCGCGCTTTTGGTCTCTTTGTGGTGGCGGTCACTCCTGGGCTTTTTTGGGATTTCGTGGGAGAGCGAGGGGGTCGAGGCTGCTCCTGTGGGTGCTCTCACCCCCTCCTGCTGTCACCTGCTCTCAGTTTTGTCATGTCATCTCGCTGTCACTTTTCACCTTCTGGGCACTGAGCAAAAGCACTCTGCTGGGACTTAACAGGAAGGTGGTGGGTCTGATTTTCAGTGCTACATGGAAAAAAAAAAAAAAAAGGAAACTGTTTACAGGGTTTGACCTGAGTAGTAAAGAAAAAGGAAAGAAAATCAATGTTTCTTGTGGGTGAGAAGTAATATGGATGTCTCTCATTTCTCATTACATGCTAATTTAGCATTAAAAGGAAGAGAAAACTTGATCCGTGGCATCCCGTGATAAAATGGGACCTTTCACAGCTTTGGATAGGATGTGACAAACATATTTATGATATTTATTGAAGGTGAATGTAAGCTACTGAACTCCTTTCCAAGTGAGAACTGTGTTGCGAAGAAAAAGACAGTCTAAGACTTTTTTTTCCCACTTTGCCATTTTCAGTAAATCTCACTATACTGTGCTTGACATTACTCACTCATCCATGGACTTTTTTTTTGCACCCACTGTCAGTGTTATGGAAAAGCTGTGAAGATAGGGACTCCACCCATCCCCGTTTAAAAAGACGTTGATTCGTTCCAGTTATATTAACTTTTTATAGTGATGATTTTAAAAAAAAAAGAAAAAAAAAGAGGCATTTTTACAAGTATTTTTGTTCAGTGTACAGAGCCATGAATCAAAGCCACATATTAATGGATAAAAGTTTATTGCTGCATGAACATGTCAAAAGTGTAAATTGTTTTTCCCCCTTCTATTGTCTACTTTCCATAATATTTATGGAACATTTCTTTCTTTTCTGTTTTCCTTTTTTTTCTAATCGTATTGATTAGTTTTGATAGTCACAAGTCATTTTAAATGTTTTCTTTTTCATTTTGTTGCTTTTTTTTGACTGGATACATTTTGCCTGTTTTGAAAAGTTCATCAATGTAAAGTTTATTTGAGCTGAGAATGTGCTGTCAAAACCTGCACCGATGTGACATCATGTGAACTTGTATATTTTGGATCATTGTTTGTACTTTTTAAAAATCTTTATTTTTATTTTATTTTATTTTTTTTTAGTTGGCACAACCTTTGACAGTCTCGCCAGTATTTCTTTTGATTTCTATCAGCACTGTAAAACTGCTTAATTTGCTGGTGTGCGCGCGCGTGTGTGTGTGTGCGCGTGTGTGTGTGTGTGTGTGCGTGTGTGCGTGCGTGTGTGTGTCTGTGCACCAGTCTCACTGTTTCATTTTTTTGATTTTCTGCTGCTTCTTCATTAACGTGTCTAAGGCGTGTGTGTGCGCTTGTTTGTGGGTGGGTGTGGCAACTCCTATGTCCGATGTGTGCACGCTTGTTTCCAGGGGACTTTACTCTGTAACTGATGGTCTTCACTGGGTTTGGGCAACTTCCTGGACTGTCTCTTTATTCTGAATGAGTCGATGATCAAATAAACACTTTTTTTTTCATTAAGAATCAACACTGAATAATTCTCCTTTTCTTCCTTCTAGTTGGTTCCATATTTTTCTAAACTACTGTGCTCTTCTTTTTTTCTTTCCTTTCTGTTTCTGTGTATCTTCCCTTTCCTCTCGTATTGTGCTGGGCTCTTGTCTTCCTTCAGGGATGGTCGCTCCCCATCTCACTGCATGTATGAGAAATGACAAGATGGGGGAGGCCTCTGTCCTCCAAAATCAGACCACGGTTTGTAGCTGTCCTCCCCTCTCATCTCGGCTCTCTCTCCCACTTCCTGTCTTCCTCTCTCTCTTCTTCTATGTCCTGATGTGCGTGGTGTCGCTTCAGTTCAACCGTGCCTGTGCGCTGCTTCATGCATACAAATCCATTCACCCAACTACATCTCCAGTGTCACCGCTGCCATAGCCGTTCTTTTGGATACTTCATTCATGTCCTAGTTGCAGTCAACCTGTTGGAAACAAGTCAAAAGTGAAAATGCAGATTATTTTATCTTTGGGAATTAGTTTTGATACTTTCAGACCAGTGGTTCTCTTTGGGAGTCAACTCTTCTCCTCGAGTTGTCCATGATCCATTGTTGAAGGTCTCCAGAATCATTTGCAGTACATTTTCAAACTAAGCTATAATGTTAAAAAGTGTATATTTACAGGTGGAGACTATTTACTTAATTGACAGGAGCCAGAGTTTTACTCCCACTCACTATATCTCAGGGCCAACGATGTGAAGTATTTAGAACAGTGAATGGTTCTTCTGCCATCTCAGCACTTGTAAAGTTTTGTCTTAAAAATGCCATATTGATCAAAGCATTGTTGTCGCAGCTTTTGTTGAAGATTTAGCAAGAGGAAGCGCTCCATACAGTTTTGTTTTTTCTTAGCAAAATGCTAAATTTCACCCGCTGCAACTGCAATGCACTTAGAGCAACTTCTAGTCTCTGGATCTCATCACGACCATTTAATTTATTCTAAAGATTTACAACGTGCCCTGACAGTACATGAAAGAGCATGGCTAATGAGTCAAATCTAGCAGCATCATCAGTATGAAGCAGCAGTTACACTGACTGTAACCAGCATCCGGTCCAGCCACCAGAGAAGCCGGCGTTCTGCTTCACAGAGGTGACTTCCCCCTTTAGACCAAGGAGCAGGTTTGTTGTGGGTTTCTTCAAGAAATGGCTGCTTCATAACTCTGTCACTGCCTTTTTTAATCTGTGTAAGCTACACTGTTTTACCATTGGCTGCTGCTGTGCCATCCAACAACTTGCCATCTTTGCTGGTATTAACATCAGAATGGCTTCCATTGAAAGTGTTCTCGGCTTCATGTCTGAGTGACTCAGCATGATAAATGTGAAAGCAGATAGAAGCTTTTAGTGTGTCGATGCATGTTTGATCCCCCTGCCCTCGTTTGTATGTCCCAATGTGTTGCAGACGACAGCACCAACAACATCAGCGCAGCCAACCCAGCCTCAGGGGTACAAAACGCTGCGGAAGTGAACACTCTTCCCCCGAACGGTGCACCATCAGAGTCAAGCGACCCACCAGAACCCCAACAATCATCCCGCAGCAAGAAGGAGCCAGGCCGCCGCTCCCACGGCACTGGCAGGCACACACATTCCAACCACCGCCACCACTCCCCCAGCAAGAAAACCAGCACGGGAAAACACAAGGGCAAAAAGTCGACAGGGAAGAACACTCCCAAGAAGAAAGATGACAAGAAAAGTGATGGCCGCCATCGCCACCGCAGCCGCCATCGGTCACCTCATAAGGGGCACACCCGGTCGCGCAGTGCAGATAACGTCCTGGACGACCGACATGGGGGTCAGCGCCGAGGCCGTTCTCCAGACAGGCGCCACCGCCGCCACCGTTCACCCAACCGCTCGCCCCACCGCTCACCCCGTCGCTCACCCTACCGCTCTCCTCGCCGTTCCCCTTATCGTTCCCCTCATCGCCATCGGTCCCCCTACCGCACTCGGCAGCAGTCCCCCACCAGACGCCGGGCCCAATCCTCAGACCCCTACCGCCGGTATCGCTCCCCAGAGAGACAGACCCGCAGCACCGAGAAGCCTATTGTGGATGAGCCTGTATTAAAGGAGCCAATCAAAACTCCTGAATCCACCTTCCGTCTGGAAGACAGCATCTTGCGAGAGTCCCCAGCCCTAGACCGCTTAAACAGGGAGGTCACACCGCCACTGCGCAGGGAAGACCGCCTCTATGGAGAAGATAGCCTGCTGATGAAAGCCTCTACCTTGGACAGGTCCTACAGAGGGGGGGATAACCTGCTGAAGGACATGGCGTCTCGCAACCAGAGAGACATCACCCTGCCCAGAGTACGCACTCCAGATTCAGATTCAGCTTACAAGAAGTACAGCACGCTGCTGAGGGGTCGTTCGACTGAGAGGTTTGACAGCACACAGCTGAGGGGTCGTTCGACTGAGAGGTTTGACAGCACACAGCTGAGGGGTCGTTCGACTGAGAGGTTTGACAGGGATGAGCGCTACCCCAGCCGAGACAGCACCCCTGAACCTTGGTACCGCTCCCGCAGTCTCGGACGAGACATATCCCCGATCAGGAGCTTCAGAAGGGACGACTCGGAGGATGAAGAGGACGATGACAATTTTGTGGCGGCTCAAGTGACGCAATACTACAGCACGGTCAAGAACAAGACCAACACCAGTCGCTCATCCAAGCCCACGCTCCCTGAGCCCAAGAAGACCTACAAGGAGAATCCCAAAGACCTGAGCATCTGATTGGACAGCTGTCAGCTGATCACAGCAACCATCCACAAAACACCTCAAATACTCACCATCACTACCACTTTGTTCTACAGAAACGCACCCAACTTGTGTAGACATGCTGACACACACACACACACACACACACACACACACACACACACTGTAACAACACTGAGTTACTAACAAGGTCGTAGTTTTGAAAGCTGTTTTTTTTTTCCTCTTTTTTTTTTTTTTTTTTAAACTGTATATTTGATTTTCTTTGTTTTCTCATTTTGTTTTGGGGTTGTTGTTTTTTTTTGTTTCTTTGTTTTGTTAAAGTATTCTACATTTACAGATACTCAGACTTTTCCAGAAAATATAAAACCATAAAAAACAATGATGTGCCTAACAACAGTTCCATTAACAAACAACATTTTTGTTTCGGGTTTGATATGTGGAGGGCAGTTTGTGTGCCCCACTGTCAGATGATGAAATATATGTACTTTTCCACAAAGATCCCTTGGAAGTACTGCGCACCTGGGTCACCATAACAGGTGCTCACAATGATGCTGTGCATGTCTTTACCGGTTTCAATGTCTCTCTCTCTCTCTCTCTCTCGCTCTGTCTCTCTGTCTCTCTCTCTCTTGCCTTCGTACTCTCTCTCCTTCCAGTGCCACTGTTTTTTAGACATTTGACCAGACTATAGCACAAGCCTGCATTTGTTTGTATATTTTTGACAGTTTGCAGTATGTGTACATTCAGAGGTGATCATTTTAAATGAAGGAAGGGAAAATGAAAAAGTTAAACTATGATGATGATGTTAAAATAAAATAATATATTCAACAAATGAACAGTTGTTTTATCTTTTTTCTCCTTTGTTATTGCCATTGGAGTCATTCTGGGATTGATTGACCTGCTTAAGTAACATGAAAAAAATGCAGATATTGGATGGGAAGAAAGATGTACACTAACAGCTTTTTTTTTTTTTTTTTTTTTGAGCTCTCATTTTGCCAGGCAGAAAACAAAACAGTGGGGAGACTAACATTGTTATCTCAGCCCTGCCAAAAGTGCATGCATATAGATAAAGCCTTTGAAGAAAAGTAAAGCAAAGAGCTTCTGTCCTTTCCCCAACATCAAAGCCCAAAAGGACGACCTTAAAAATGTTCCTTCACTCCTCTTCACAGCTTACTTTGATTTGTGCCTTTTCAGTGCCCTCTTTCTCCCATCGCCCTCTACGGTCCTTCCCCTTCCTCCTCCATCCACTCTTGTGGTTGCGAGATTTGTCATTTGATACAGAACAAACAGCGGGGATGCTGCGTGTCTATTTCAGGACGGTGACGGCAGAAGGAAGGTGGTGATGCTGGGACAAACAATGTGGAGATTAGATAAAAACCAAGTAGTCACCCTGGGTGAGCGGTAAATACCAATTCACAATATACTTCACCACGGCAATAAAAAACAAAAACAAAACCCTGAAAGATACACAAGTGCATTTTAACCTCTTTAACATTTCCTAACATTCAGCGATAAGAAATCGGGATGACCTCTCATATCTACCTTCTTCACACTCTAATTTAAGGCATGAGATGCTCATACAGTTTTGTCCCTACACATTAGGACAATGACACCCTTTTGTGTTGCACCACAGTGGATTTAATTTGAACATTTGAACCGACTTCAGCTTTAATTTACAAAAAGAAAAAAGGAATTTTCACCAACTTCTCAAAGACCTCAAAGGTGATTATGGTAATAAACAGGAAATAAATCTGTTTTTAATGATAAATCCTTCAAGTCTAAAACTCATAGATGTCACCAAATGTTTCCTCCCTCAGGCTGAAGGTGGCTGTAGTCAAGGCAGACTTGGCAGTTGAATAATATCCCGTTTCTTTGCCTTGAGAAAGTCTTGGATTGTTTTTGCAGTATGCTTTGGATTACTATCCATCTGAAATGTGAAGCAACGTCTGTTGTTCTTTTTCACAGCATTTGGATGAATCTGAGCAACTTCAGAATTCCTCCTGCTACTTGCTGCTGTCAGGGAAAAACACTAGTCACCCAGCTCCACTGGCAGGCACACATGCCCGCACAGCCTCCACCTTGTTTGACAGATAATGTGATATGTTTCAGATCATGATGTGTTTTTTTTCCTTCTCCATACTGTTTTCCTCCCACTATTTCCCATCATGTGGTTTCATCTGTCCAAAGCTTGTTTTTAGATGAAACTCTGTATTCCAATTTCCGAAGGCGTCTCTTTTACAGTGATATGCCTCTGAGTGTTCTAAAAGTTATGAATGATTTTCATTACAGAGGAAAGAATTTGCAGTCATCTGCTTCAGTTGTCTTCTGTGTCGTCCATTTTTGCGATATTAGGCTTTTTTTTTTTCTTTGCTTTTTTTTTTTCTTCAAATTTATCTTTATTCAGTCTCTTGCGTCAGCCTCACTTTGAATCTCGTTTTGAGAGTTACAAAATGTAAGACTTGGAATCAACTCTGAAATGAAATGGCAGCAGCAGGCCTCACCTGTCTATGAAACCCCTTGTCAGTCAATCGTCCCATCGCTTTAGAGCTCACTATTGAAATGGCTGTCGTTCCGGTTTGTTTGCAAGCCCCTTGAACTCAAGCTGAAAGCCTGCACTTCAGTCGCATTGATCGTTTGCTTTTAAGCCCACTTTGCTGTTGAAAAAAAACAGATGAGCCAGGAAAAAGAAATGTTATGGAGCTAACTGTATGTTTACACAAATATGGGGAGAATTTAAGATTTTCTGAGCTTGCATCATATGAAGTTTGTGCTTTTTCCTGCAGCACATGCCAAGGTACTTAATGCCATATGTTCAAAAATCTGCATTCCAGATTACCCTGCGGACACAATCTGTGCAGCTCATAAGAGGAAATGTGAAACAGAGTTAAAGCATCGTGATCAAACGGTAACATATCAGAGCTTTTTTCTGGCCCAGTTTCTGTGCAATTCAAGGGAGCCTCAATGCATTCCACTCCTTTTGATGCAATGATCTGAAACTGTTTTTGCATAGCTACATTTATGGGATGTGCACTAGTGTGGAAGCATTACATGGAAATTCTTCGGCTCACTTTTTAGTAAGTGCAAAAATCCAAGTTGCAAATATCCATTTGAGTATATTTAATGCAGGCTATACGATTTGCATTGTTTTCATTGGATGCCGACATTTTTCCCTATTAGAGAAGCATGTGTTATTTAGTATTTCTACAGAATACAGAGGGCTGGAGTTTGTATCCTGCAAACACATTTCTCTTCCCTGTCCCCTCACAGAAGAGGAAACCATTCCTAAATAATGGATGCAATCCACTTTCCAGCACCGAAAATCTCTTCTCCCTTCTCTTTAAATATCTCTGCCCCCTCTTTATCAAGACCTATTCCACTCTCCATCATCTGACGCAGGAGCAGAGCCCCTGGTTTTATTTCTTGTGTTATCCCAGAAATGATTAACAACACGTGTCTTGGGACAATTTATCATGTCAGTGTCAGGCAGGAGGAAGCAGCAGTAATAAAATGTCCAATAACAACATGAGTGTTCACCGACAGCCTCTTTTCTCCCATCAGCTAAGCTTCAGGTGCTCTTGCTCTGACCTTAGATATCCTCTACTGCCCTGTTGCCATGGCAACACTAATGCAACGGGCTCTTCCCTTAAGCTGACAGCAGACAAGAATTGTAGATGTGCACATACGAAGGCTGGGGGGAGAAGAGAAAACAACAGCACTGGGTTATTTTTGGCTGTGTGCTGAGGACCAAGATGATTTCACTTAGAAGAAAGAAAAAGTTTCACAATTGTATTTATTTATCTTTTTCAAAGAGTTAAAGCTATCTATTCAAAAGCAAAGTGTGAGGAGCCTGGTCCCAGCTGTAATCAGTCAGTTAAAAAATAAATCCACAAGCATTGTGTCAAATAATCAGCAGCGTAGAGCTAGTTTATACATAATTGGTGTTTTTTTTCCTTTTCCTGAACAGTCCTGTTTTCTTGTGTGAGATTATTATACTATCTTATACCACCTTATACTTCTAATCAAAGAATTGTTGAATCATTATACGGCTACAGGCCACATTATGCCTTGGATTAAAGATTGTGAAATCATTATACTGTTTTATGATGCATTATACTGCTGATTTATAAGAAATACTGTTTTCAGAGAATCATGGCCTTATTTGTCTGATTAGAAAGAACAGAACATACTGCACAGGAAGCCGAGGTCATAACTTAGGCTCACTGAGAGAGAAAGAATGTGGATGTTTAGGTTTTATGACTTTGGAGGGGGCTGAAGCTATAAGAATTACAAAACGGTTAGACACTTCGAGATCTGACGGACACCCTCCTGTCCACATCTCCCGTCTGGACGTTTGTAATGCTCAAAGTGTTGTATGGAATAAAGAGATTGTTGACTGAGCATTTATACACCGAGTGTGTCTCTCAGGTCCTGTGTCAGGTCTTTGCTGTTTTTTTCCTATTCGAATTCTTAAAGGCATGACTTTCAGTATGTTTCGATCCGATCAGCTGTTCATAACACTTCCCACATTGAAATAGACGTCAGCATGAACGATCGCATGTTCGCCATTACCTGCCCGAAACCGGAAGTGACGTCATTTTCGCGGAAAATGTAGTTTTTTACTTGTAGCCCTTAAAAGCCTATACTGGTATTTTTATAAGTCATGTTTAACTTTATGCTTTTCTGAATAGTTTCTGTGATGCTTAGAACTCAAATTGCACTGCTTAAAATAGTTTATTTTGATGCACCTGCTGTTTTCTTTGCAAATTTGCATCATAAGATTGTTTTTCGTTTTTTCTGCAGTATATAAAAATTGGTGTATCTCAAAAATAAAACTATGAAGCCACTCCAAATAAATTTCCTGTTGTTGTAAACTATTTTTTGCAACTTTTTTGTATTTAAAGTTTTGAGGGATAAACCTCTTAAATTTCTCCAAGTAGAAATATATGTAAAAAAATCAAAAACGATTTTCAATTTTTTTGTAGTTTATTGCACTTTTTTGCAATTTATGTCGTTACTATGGACTTAATGCATACATATTATTAAAATGTGGGCTATAACAGTTGTATTCATGTATAGCAACTTGAAATGCTCCCTAAAATGGCACTACAGCATGTAAAAATATAAAGTAAGCTCTGGCGGCCTTGGTTCTATGGTAGGTCTTAAAGGGTTAATGAACAACAAAAAGGAAATTACATCTGAAAAATGGCCGAAGACTGGACTGAAAATGAGTGTAAAAGCAACCAATGTCCAAAGAAAAACTTTGAAAGACGATTTGAAAGCCTGGAGAACTGTTGCTCAAGACAGCTTTAAAAAGTACAAGAAAGTCTGACTCCATTAAAGCAAAATGTAAAGACTTTTTCACAGCACTGTAAGTACTCATTTATGTGCAAGTGTTGCTGCTGTGGGTGAGGCGTGTGATTATATTGAAACTTGTTTGTTTTCTTAAAAAGAGGATCGGTGGACTCCAGTAATAGCACGCAAGAGCTGAGGCATGCATCAGAATCAGGGCTCATCTAGAGGAAGTCTTGATTGTTTAAGTTGACAAAATATCACTTGTGATTTGATCTTGAAGTCCCATATGTGACTTCATAAGTGGAGGGTTCGTGTCCCCTGAATGACCCTTCCTTCAGCAATGCCAAGACACTGAACGTTTGCCTTCCCTTGAGGCATCACCTCTGGCTTTCCTTTGCTCAAACGTGTCCATGTGTGAGTGTCTAATAAATAAATCTCTCACTTTGTGCAGTTAGCGTGCGTCAAGTCTTTTTCAGGTCTGTGTCCCCTTGAATGCAAGCAGTTCCCCTGATCAGAGGTATGGCTAACACCTCATGGAAAGAATAATAGAATTTTCAGATTGTCTTCTTCCCTTTCAGAAGAGAAGTGGCCCACTGAAAGGTGCTCTGAGCTGAGGCAATGAAATAGTTATACTTTCATAAGAAATGCATGTGGAGATGTCAGCTTTCCTGTTGCACTGTTGAATGATTCATTTGAAAAACTTTGTGTGAGGCCATTTGGTCATGGTTACTTCAGGAAGACTTTCTTCTACACCATATTTTGAGCATGCACAGTATGCATATGGAGTATGAAAAGCGTGTACATGGTCTGCAAAAATGCTAAGATAAAGTTGGTGGGATGGGTTAAAGTAACATCCACGTGGATGGCAGGACCCAACGTTTCCTAGCAGAACGTTGCCCACAATTTGGCCCTTGTCAAATTAGGTCTGGGACCTTCATGTTCCAGATATCAGTTGTCACACATGAAAATGTATTTCTCTCATTCAAAAGATGCACGTGATTTATGTCTTATGCATTTGTTTTCAAAGGTTTATGGGGTCACATCTGGGTGTGTCATAGACCCCGAACAACTGTAGAAAAAAAAAAGAGAAATGCATACTGAAATATTAATACTAGACAATACTGATTAAAACCACACACGAGACCAAAGCTCGAACCAGTAGCCCTACATGTAACCTTCACTCATGTCCTCATCCAGATGCGGTGCTGACATGCATTCACGCCCACATGTTTGCACTCTGAACAGAGCCACAGTATCTAGTCTGAAAGTCTGGTGCTTCTGAAAGTGCTGACGTGCAGGGAAGTGCATTTGAATGGTGATGTGCACAGCTACTGATGCTCACTGTGAAATATTTTGTTTGAAAGGTAATATAACATCTTGGTTTGTGGGGGGTGAATATGCACGACAACATAGTCGATGGTCATTAATTTTTCAACTTTAATGAGCGAAGCTAGAGCGAGCGGCAAACTCATTCGAGATTTCCTCCTCTACTCTGCGCCGCACTATTCACACTCATTTGTATGAGTCAAATCTGCCACTTCTGTTCATGGTACCTTTGAGTTTTACTTTGCAATGAGCTCACGGGACGCAACTTGGTCCTTCTGTCAGTATTACATGTGAGATTGGCCGCCCTGTCCTGTCAGCAGAAGGAGGACACATGAACAGTCCGTCACGCATGTGATGTAGCCTTCCTGTTTTGTGCCATTGTGAGCAATCCATCAGGTTAACACCAAATCCCATTAGTTGCTATGTAGTCAAGCACTTCCTCAGTAATGACTGTAATGTGTGTGTTACGACTGTATGATCCGCACTGCCTGCCTGTGTTGTCAACAAACTCGGAGAGGAAATCAGTCATGTTCGGCGCAGGTCTACAGGCAAACATGCTTCAAAGCGCTGCCTTCCCTTCAGCATCATTTCTTTTTTTAGTTTTGACAATGTCAGGTTAAATATTGATGCTCTGAAGTTGCTTCAAAGGAGCTGAGGAGAGAGGGAGTGAGCGTTACTTTGGCAACGTACAAAAGGAGTACTGAGAGTTTTGCTAACTGGGTGAGGAATTTGGAAAAGGAGGAAACAAAAAGACCTGAGATAGACTATTCTCATTCATACACATAGAGGTGAACAAGTTCTAGTAATGCCTTTTACATTGGATTTATTAGTTCTGAGTGTTATACAAATTCATAGACATAGGAGGTTGTTGTCCTTGGATAATAGCGCTCGCAGTTCTAATGATGTGAACTGAATTCACAACTACACCCGGGCTTGTTCTTAAACATCTTTTGGATGAGACTACTTCTCAAGGCTAAATCCCTTTATTCAAGTACCAAACACCTGTATTCCATTACTCGGCATGCAGATGATACCAAATGGTATATTTGCAATGCTTGAATATACTTCTTTTTGGTAACCTTCATACATTAATAAATAGCACCTGGCAACAGCAGTGTAGGTTTGGCTTTAGCTTTGGAGGAAAACACATTAGGGCCTACAGTCTTTCAAGAAATTTTGACCATCAGATACTTAATTTTCCACCATCTGGTGAATTTTAATGCACCGATTTGTGATTTTTATGCATCATTGTATGGTGGAAATGGAAGAAATAAATATTGGCACTATCTAGCAATGAAAAAGTACCGGTGTGTGTGTATATATATATATATATATATATATATATATATATATATATATATATATATAAAAAACACCCAGCACGCCCCTGCGGGCGGTTTATCCTTCAAGCTCGGGTCCTCTACCAGAGGCCTGGGAGCTTGAGGGTCCTGCGCAGTATCTTAGCTGTTCCCAGGACTGCGCTCTTCTGGACAGAGATCTCCGATGTTGTTCCCGGGATCTGCTGGAGCCACTCGCCTAGCTTGGGAGTCACCGCACCTAGTGCTCCGATTACCACGGGGACCACCGTTACCTTCACCCTCCACATCCTCTCGAGCTCTTCTCTGAGCCCTTGGTATTTCTCCAGCTTCTCGTGTTCCTTCTTCCTGATATTGCTGTCATTCGGAACCGCTACATCGATCACTACGGCCGTCTTCTTCTGTTTGTCTACCACCACTATGTCCGGTTGGTTAGCCACCACCATTTTGTCCGTCTGTATCTGGAAGTCCCACAGGATCTTAGCTCGGTCATTCTCCACCACCCTTGGGGGCATCTCCCATTTTGACCTCGGGATTTCCAGGTTATACTCCGCACAGATGTTCCTGTACACTATGCCGGCCACCTGGTTATGGCGTTCCATATATATATATATATATATATATATATATATATATATATATATATATATATATATATATATATATATATATATATATATATATATATATATATATATATATTTCCACTCTTCCAGCAAAAAGTCTAAGCTTCCAGTTTCCCACAAGTTCCAAGACTGGCAAGTATCTGAGACAGAGTGAGACTGGGATTTCAAGGAGGGAGAAGACGAGCACAAGTACAAGGTACTCAGGTAACTGGAGAGAAAGTGAGCAAAGCAGAGTAGAATTCTGGCCTGAGTTACAGTACCACATATGTAGGACACGACAGAAGAGGAGAGTCAGGAGTGGAGACTGAAACCAGGTGGAGGAGGACACTAGACTACGGGGGTGCCAGGAAAATTGTTTCCAAAAATAATGCCAAATCTTTTTATTGTAATGCTCAGGCAACACATGTACATACAATTTATACTTCTGTGAGTGTTTTAAAATGTTTTCCTGGTTCCACAAATGAGCAACTCAGATCTTATGACAGTTGGTAATTCGGTTTGGTGATGAAACTGTTTACCTGCAACTGTTTCTGCCCAGTCTTCCTAGGCCAGCTGAGAGATATAACCAGCGTGTCCTGGGTCAACCCTGGGCCTCCTTCTGGTGGGACATGCCCAGAACACCTCCAGAGGTGGAGGAGGACACTAGACTACGGGGTAGCAGGAAAATTGCTTTCAAAAATTTTCCGAAAACCGAATGCAATGCAATTAAATCTCTAAAACCCATATTTTATTTACAATAGAAAACCGAAACCATATCAAATGTTTAACCTGGGAAAATGTACCTAAAAATACACGTTAACACATTTATGAATTGGATGCCAAAAATGTGATTTGCAACGTTTTTAGATCAGGCACACAAAAAAAAAGAGTAGGAAAAGGAAAAGTTTTACAAGGAAAAGGAAAAATAGTCATTTTGATGACCAGATGGTCATTCTCCTCTTCAGTTGGAGGGATGGGGCATCCATATTTTCCAAAACTAATTCTACATTTATGTCCTAAATGTTGACTTTAAGTAATCTGATTACATGTACATTTTCCATGTAATTAATCTTTGATTTCATATATTTCAGTTGCATGTCATTCGAAATGGTTGCTTTATGTTTATGAGGACCAAAAATAAGCTTTTTAATTGAGTGTGGATTTGACTGACTGCAGAGGTTTTCTCCTGAACCATTTTCACATCATAGCATCTTTGAGTTTTAACCTGCGTTTTGGATGGCATAGAAAATTATGTTCACGGACAGTGATTTCTGAGCCAATGCTCAGAGGTCGCCTGGGGACATTTGGTACATTTCCATATTGGGTATCCAATGTGGATTTTTTGCATGCACAGAGATTTCTTCAGATTTTCATAATCTTTTCATGATATTTTGTAATGTAGATGATGAAATATTCAAATTCTTTGAAATTGTACATTGAAGAACATTATTCTGAAATTTGAAGATATGTTTATTTTTATTTATTCATTTTTTTTGCAGATTCTTGAACCACTGCCAATTTTCACTTCTGAGAAATGCTGCCTCTCAAAGATGCTCTTTTTTTTTACAACCAAGCATGTTATTGACCTGTTGCCTGTTAACCTAATTTCCCTCCAGCTGTTTCTTTTTTGTACCGCTCACTTTTCTTGCTCTTTTTTCTTTTTTTACTGACTTTATCTCAAAAAAGTTGAGAATCACATTACTGCCATTAAATTCAAAGATGTTTAATGTTTTTGTAAACTGGGATATTTTCTACGTTTAAACATTTCATATGTTTTTTCTAACGTTCTCCTTAATAAAACATGAGTTTATAAAATTTGTAAATTTTCGTATAGGGTCCAGTCGTTTTTGGACAATGGGCTGTAATATATTCCAGCAAAAGCAAACATTTCTTCCGCTGACATTTTTACATTGTAATCAAATATTCTAATACTTACTGTACATCAAACCAATGCACTAAGAACAGCACTGGAATCCAAAGTTCAAAAAAACGTATTTTAGGTTAGGAGTCGTTTTTGGACTGTATATGACACAAAGTTTTGAATTTGTAATATTTAAAATGATCTGGATCTCCTACTGGCTGACTGCTTTTTTGTAATTAGGCTATGACAGGCGTGTTTAAATGGGGTGGCAGGTGTTTGAAGACTAACTCGTGTTATTCCTAATGAGAACTCCTGCAAACAGCTGCTGCTCCTTCAGGCTATATGAGGTTGTGATAAACTATTTCAGGGTCTTGATAGACACTAAACCGTTTCACTAGCTGGCCACTAGGTGTCTCGGTGATGTTGGGTTTTTGTTTAAGAAAAAAAAATCTTGATTTACAGTCATGTCTTCAAATGAGCTCTCACAGAGTGTAATTTGTCCCTCGGCTGAAAAAAACAACACCGGTTGGCCACATAAGTAGAGGGAGTAAGAGCTCTACAGTTTGACCTGGCTGATGTGGAGGACCCAGCTGAAGTGGCTTCATTATTGTTATTCTGAGTGGATGAGTGCTGGTTTTCCTTTTTGCTGATGAGATGGCAGAAAACTCCCAGAACACTCCTGTGACACTTCAAAGACAGTGCTGAAGAGAAGCAGGTTTAGTGCTAGAAGAAGCAGCTGAGGACACGAAATCACAATGTTCTGGCAGTGTGAAAGATTTTGCACTGCCACCTAACTTAGTCTGTCATAGATCAGGTTGTATTTAATAATTAAACATTTGAAAAAAAGGATATTTATTTTAAAGGCACAACACTAAAATCCCAATATCTTCTAGAAAATGCATACAAAATGCAAAAATGTTGTAAAAATCAAATGCATTTTAACGAGCAGTTATTAAGCTGCAATTTATCTTTAATGCAGGTGTTTTATTAAAAGTCAAAAAAGCTGCTTATCTGAACTCGGCTGATTAGCTGAATACATTAATTACTTACACACATTTTCATAAGGAGTTGAGCTGCAACGACTCAGTGTTTGTAACCGTATAACCTGCACAATGTTGCTATGGTTTCCGTTATAAAATCCAGGCCTAGAGAGCAACAAATAATAATATCCTCATATCCCACACTTGTTAATCATTTCCACTAATTCTTCTGTGAAATGACTCATGTAATTTAAATTGGTACAATTATTATATTATGACTGGTAACTTGACATTATTAAAGAAGCGCAGCATACTTCCAACAAGGCTGAAGATTCCTCTCATACTATCCACGAATGGCATTCCTGGATAAAAAAGGATATCCAGCTGCAGATTAGTTTTTACATTTTCTTCAGACAATCAAGGCCAGCACTGCAAGTACACACACTGTTTGTATTTGTAAAGATACGATCCAAAATGTACAATGTTGCCATAATCCACAATGATAAAAATTAAACTCAAGGCTTCAGATAAACTCAAAAAATGAATCACTTCTAGCTAAAAGATGGACATATCAATCACAAAGCTTTCTTAGCAGAAGTAAAACTCTTGTTGTTCATCAGGGTTGTTGCAATTTTGGGTTGGCAACCCGTTCTTTGGTTAAGTATGTTAGGGTTTGAAAGCATAACCGTAATTAAAATTGTAAACAAAAACAGCCGCTGCAATACGGGAAATTTAAGATGCTTCCTTTGGAATATTTTAAACTTTAATAAAAATAGATTAGACTTTCACAAACTCTTAGTCTTATATGAATATATAAGAAAAATATGACATGAAACTCAGATTTCTGAAGGTAAAATAGACAGGCAATAAATTATTGATCCTATTGTGCATCAGCTTTCTTGAAAATCAATTGGGACAGTTTATGTATTGGTAACAATTGAAAAAAAATAAAGTGAAAACTACAACTTTCTTTGGTTTCTAATGTGGGATATGCCAAAAAAAGACTTTCGTTTAAATACTGTAGTTGCTACAGAAGACTGTGGTTACATTGCACTTGTTAAAAAGAATTAACCCACCACTTGTCTTGAAAAAAGACAGATTACTTTATATCCGATTTATAAATGAAAAGATTTTACAAACATAAACATAAGCATGATTATAAAATGCTGTCTCAGCAGGGAAAATCATCAGTTAAGGTTTGTGTCCCACAGTGGCATCTTGTGGCCAGTTTTAGACATCACAGTCTTATGCCCTCAAAGCTGTGTGAACAGACTGTTTTCAGATTTGTGGCAAATGGTGTCAACATGCCGTCGCCTCGCCAACCATAACTCACGAAGCTGAGTGTGACTGATGCTCGAAAAGAAGCGCAATCTGCGTTTCCCGCCCCCGTTCTCCATTATAAAAACCTTGGGTTCCCTGCCAGTGTGTCACACATCTGAGGCCAAGGACTCCATCAGAGAAACGGATCAATATGTCACCGAAGGAATTTCTGTGCATGTATGTGTGTTTGACTGTATTCATCAAAGCCAGGGTTGGAGAGGAGATGACCGTCTGAAGCTTCTTTGTTCACAGTATTGATTCAGTCTAACAGAGTGTGAGCAGATTCCACTGGGGCAAATGCTGACTCTGGGTCAGTGATATTGTGGTGAGACGCCCTCTACTGTTGCTTGTGTTTGGATATTCAAGTGCTTTTTGAAGCATGCATAGTTCTCGGTGGTTCAGGGTTTCCCATTTTCCGTTGACCTGTTTGGATTTTAAAGAACACAGACCATCTGGTAATACACTGGTCTCACTGTACAAGGGTAAGAGGATGAATCTTATCAGTGGAGTTGAGCACACTACATGTTCTTTTTTTTGGAAGCTCTGCAAACTCAAATCACAGATTGCCAAATGCCAAAGGTTGTATAAGGCCTCTTAGACTGTTTCCTTTAATGAGTGATATAAAAGTCTTCTAGCTTAGGCTGCAAAGAGGGCTGGAAGGCCTGCGTGGGTCGATTCGGTGTTTACTACATGAAAAAGAATGATTGCATGCCTCCCTATATACACTGTGCGTCTATCCAGCAAACACACTCACGGACAATTAACACATGGTTTGCTTTCAAGTTGAGTTATGACCCGACCACTGCACGGTGCGTTTTCCATGGCCCTTTATGCATCACTACATCAAAGTGCTAGTTCATCTTTAACACGGCAGAGTTAACGACAGGCTGTGAGGACCGGGGACACAGTCATCAGCAGAACCCACTACAGAATTATGCTGAGCCAACACAAGTTAAGTGATTTCTCATGGGCCCTTTCAGAGTTTTTATTCCCATTATAACAGCAGCTCCACTGTAAGGACCATTTTGTAGGGAGTTCTGGTTAAGAGCAAAGATTCATGTGGAGTGACAGCTTGTATTAGAGAGCCCCATAAACACAATGAGATAAAGTTGGAATGCATAATCCACACAAAGTTAAGAGAACATAAGGCAATAACTGACTTAAAGCTGCAAATCTGGGAATGCATTAACATATACAACACACATACAGTATATATATACTGTGTACACAAATTAAATTGGTTTTTTAGTGCAACATACATACACACAGTTGATCTCCACCACAGAGGGAATTGCAAGAAGTTCCACAGCATGCTAATAAGGCTGCAGTCGGCCAAGAAAAACACAAATCAGATATACATCTGCGTTCTGACCTCGAATGGCTTGCTGCATAATACAAAGCAGAAATAATGAACGATACATTTGGAATAAACATTTCCACAAATGATAGAGTTAGTGTGGCCTGATTATTGTCAGTGTGCCTGAGGCTGTGGAGATCTGGAGACTGTAGTTGTTTTCTGCACAGTATTGAGTTGTATCATGGCACCAAACAGTCCTGAGACACTCTCTGTGCTCTCTGTTTTTAAGGCTTCTCCTTTGTTGCGCAGAACAAAGACTGTTTGGTTGCTTGAACAAAGATAGGCATGCTTTGAGTTGACTGTGGTGGCTGTAAACTTCCTGCTCAGTGTGCTCTACTGGTGTAAAGTGGCTGACCAGAGGAAACTGGGTTCTTTGGAGTGGGCACGCAAAGGCGGTCCTTTCAGAAAACCAGGCTGCATCCCAACTAGTAGGTAGATTTTTACAGCTGGGAAGATCTAGTGATAAACTAGTAAGTTATTATTTTTTTCTTTTCTTTTTAACTGTAGAAAGGAAGCTGTTGTGTCAGCATATATACCTAACTATAAAAATTTTAAATGGTAAATGGACTAGCTCTTATATAGTGCTTTTCTACTGTTTTTGAGCACTCAAAGTGCTCCGTAAAACATGCCTCATTAACCTATTCACACAAACGCTTACTTATCTAACTCTTTCACACATATATTCATACACACTGCTGATGAATGCACCGGAGAGCAACTTGAGGTCCAAGTAAAATTCCTTAGACAACCAGACTGGAGCATCCAAGGCTGAACCACCGACCTTGTGATTGGTAGAGAACTCTCTCCACCCCTGAGCTACAGCTGTGCGTATATTTAAAATACATTGGGTTAGCTATGATCAAAACACATTAATTGTGAAAGGTGACCTAGCCTTAAATGCTGTCAAATTTGTGAGGGACACCCAATTGGGAGAAAGCTGGCTTAAAGAGAGGGCGGCCTTAGAACAGATCTGAACTAAACATCGAACTGAAGGTAGAATAAATGGACAGCACAGCGGCCCAATAGAAGATGAATAAGGATTTTTTGAACTGTTGACTCTTTACCCCATAAAGATGACATTAGACAACCTCCGCTGTACCCTTAGTGACACGTTTTAGCACAGGAAGAGGTTCCGGGTTTTTCCAAGAGTAGCCCAGAGATTATCTTCACTAACTTCTGATGCAGAACCAGTCATTTAGCTCAGGAAGCATGGGTGGAATATGACAAAAGTTACCTCTAATACACATCCAAAGGTGAAAAAGAGTTAAAATAGGGAGCTTTAAACATCATGGTCTGGATCACTCCCTGTGAAAAAATTGCATTGTTACTTACAGCTTTAACATTTTGATCCCAGTCGGATCTCTGTCAGCTTAAGTTATATATGCAACTGAATGACTGGCTAATTACTGAGTAGCAACAACTGTGAATCAAACTCACTAAGGTTAGTAAAGTTATACCTATGGAAGATCCTGGAGCAAAGAGATGACTTTCTCTATTTTCAATGGCAGCAACATTAAAATGTAGATAGAAAAGAGATTACTGTATTCTTTCAGAACAATGATTCATATTTCTCCAGTAAAATTCCAAGCATGAAAAAGGTTTGACCTGGAACAATAAAGTCACAACACTTCGTAGATTCCCTCAGCTCTACAAAATATTTATTCATCTTTCAGTTCAGTGGGTTTTTTTTTTCCATCTTCAGATATTTTCAGAAAATCAAATACAGTTATCACATCTGATAGACTGACTGCCTACCAGAACCACACAGGAGTCAAAGTTCCTGCTGAATTCAGAACTTAACAGCTAAAAAGCTGGTTTCACATCTCAGGAGTTGTCCTGGCCATAATCTAAAAGGACCAGTGATCTGTGCACCCTTTTATGGCAGCTGCAGCCCAAAAGAAATAACTTCAGTTTCAATTTGAAAGACAGAGGCCCGTTTGAGTCCTCAAGCGAGAGGAGATAAATCAAGGAGGCTTACAGGTAAAATACAGGAGTTACCAGGCGCTCTTCATTAATCTTCCCTTCTTTTCTGATTTCTACAAACACAGAGAACATCGTTTGTCGCTGTGATTTGGGAGAGGGGGCAATGTTTATAAGAATGCATCTCTGTGACAACTATCCTTGAGGGCATTATGTGTGCCTTTTAATTCTGTATTTGATAACAGCCATTAGCAAATTAAAGCAGTGAGAAGACAGTTTTTGTTTATTCATCTTTGGAGTGAAAAGTGGTTTTATTATCACTGCCATTGTAAGAGGCCCACATTTACAGTAAAAATACAGAAGGCAATAGCCAGTCAATGACTGAGAAAGTCCACATTTACTGTTAAGTTTGCCATTCTCAGGAATCAGCTTTGTCACCTGAGGCTCAAACAGAAAATATCTCCCTGGTACCTGTTACTGATTTACACGGGAAATCCTCGCAGTGCAGTTGTAGAGGCATGGCAGCGAATCACAGAGGGCACAGCTATGGAGAAAAAGAAACTGCATTTAATATTTTCGATTTCTTTGTGGATTTAATGTTGTTATTGGCAACCGTGTGACTGTAGTGCATTTTTGTGTGAGTATGGTGATCCTCCACAGGATGTCTCAATAGTTTTTAAAGGGGTGTAAGAAAGTTGGGAAAGGGGGTGGGGATTTTTTTTCTCTGTTTTGTACCAGAAATCCTGACTGATCTCTTTCAGTTGGGAAATCATAAAAACTTCATGTACTAAGATCAGAAGAACAAACAGGAGCGCTTCCTGCTTCTGTTTAGAAATCCGCATCTTAAGCCAGCAAACTCTGATTCTGATTCTGATATTTTCTTGAGCAATAAAAGTTATTGAGTGATGATATCGCATGCGTCTCATGTTGTACGAGCATTGGACAAGTTTCTGTGTGTGTGTGTGTGTGTGTGTGTGTGTGTGTGTGTGTGTGTGTGTAAAGGAGAGAGAGTCCATGTTCCTTCCATGAATTCTTCTCCGTTCTCCAGGGTATCCTCTGATGGTAAGTGTGAGTAAGCACGTGTGTGTCCAGGATCTGACGCCCGGCAGTCAAGGGATGAATGAAGACTGTGAAAGGTGTGTGCATAAGTTGCTCCAGTGGGTCAAAGGTAACTGCCAATACACACCCACATCCCACCCTGTGTTGGACAATGCAAGGGTGGTGGGCTGGTGATTAACAGGACAGGGCTGTGGCTGGACGAGAACGTGGTCTGTCTCATACCTGGCGGAGCCGGATGTGTTGTGTGAAACGCCTGTGAGCTCAAACGTGTACTTCCCCATGCATGTCTGACTGGGGACATACATCCTGGAGCGACTCACGGAGCCACAAGTTTGAGACGGAGGGAGTAAATGGCGCACGGGAAGGGGTTATTTATAACTACTGACCCCCCCCCCCCGAATATAGAAAGACACTGCTATCAACTTATCACAGGTTTTGTGTTTTGGCAATATTCTCAAGGCAAACTCGGGCCAACAATGTGTTATAAAATCGCTGACTTGGCAGGGCCTCTGCTGACCAGTGGTTTCAAGGAAGTGACAGTTCTCTGGGCAGCATTACACGGTATGTAGGAGCCAGGATATAAACTGAGGCAGTTCTGTGGGAAAGAAGCACTGAGCATACTCCGTGACCCCCATTGACCAGCTTGTCCACTTTCTGATGGGGACTTCTCAAGAGGAAGAACCCCAGAGGACATTTCTCTGCTCTGCCTGCTGTGCAGAAAAAAACCCTTTTTTGCTTTTCTCTCTGCATGTTTTTACACAGCAGTTCTCTCAGGAAGGATACGTTTATTTAATTTCTGCTTATGTTGACGCTCGCTATGTGCATCATTTCTTCTAATCGCTGTGTATTTGTCCGGCCCTCTGTGTGTGGACAGAAAGTACAGACAGCTCTGTACAAAGTGAGCAAAACACTCGCAGAGATGCTTCTCAGAAGATCGTATCTTCTTAAAGAGTGTACCCAACCCAAAATTTCCCCGCCCATACTTCACCCTGCTGATGTCACATGCCTGCGAAAGCACTGTGGGACTAATAGCACTGTGACGTCTGCTGAGTGAAGGAGTGGGGTCTGATTTGTGTCACTGGTACAGAGTCACCCATAAGAACAGCAGCAGTGTGATGTCAACGCGTTTACGGTAGCTAGGCCTTGTTATTATTAGACATTCTGTTGCACTTGTTTTTTTGGCTTTGCTTCCTACTCTGGGGTTTGACTTTGGCAGCAAGTTAGAGGTTGTTCTCCCTTCTTTTTTTTATTAGAGCTGTCACTGTGAAAATGCTCTATATCCACTTGTGTGAAAGAAACATAAAAACCGCTAAAAACACTAGAGCGAAAACTGCCTGACTGCACGAGCTGACACAAGGTCCTTCTTTTCCTTCAAACACCCTAAATCTCCCCTTTGTGTATATAAGGGAAGTCACTCCAGCGCCCCGCTTACATCTATCTGTCAGTGATGATGTCAGACAAAGAGGTCACCAGAGGTTATCGCATGACTCTCAGAGCAGTTTGGCCCCTGATGTTCTGAACGCTCCCACGAGACTGACTGCGGTCAAATAAGCCGCTCCACGCTGAGTCAGCGTCCCCCGTTCTCAAGCACAGACACACACACACACACACACACACACACACACACACACGAGGGATGAAGTGGCCCTTGAGCACTAGCAGACCTCCTGATTTGGAGTCTCTAGACTTAACCCTGGATGTTTTCTGTGTGTGTCTGTGTGGTGATTCTCTACGCTACTTTACTTCTCAAGGTCTACAAGGCTTTTTCGTTTGACCTTTGATCTTAATGGGGTGTGACTCGTGAGAGGCTCTGGGCGTAAGTGAGTTCTCTATGGAGCTGATGATGTTTGCCAGGAGCCCTCAGATGTTTAACACCCATACAGCTTGGTAAACTTGCAGAGCGCCCGCGTGGATGATGAGTCGAGCTTCTAAGGGTCATCGAGTTTTGTTGCGTTTGCCCTTTGAAGTGAGGAAAGCCATCATTTACCAGATGAAAAGAGTCTGGAGTGTGGCTCTACAGAGTGTCTGCAGTCTCTTTTTCTAAATATATTTTTCATTTTCATTTTGGAGGATGCTGAGGAACAAAGTCTCATCCACTTTTGTAGTTTCTTATTTATGACACGGAGTGGGTTGAGGTTGTGCAGTGCAGCCACGTATCAATATCTGGGGGCTTAAAAATTAAGCAAACATACAGTAGAGGTGCCAAGAACCACAGTTTCTTCTATGACCATTCAAGGGTAACTGTGAATACCAAGTAGATCCCCAGAGAAGGTTAAAATACACAACTTTTTTTTAATGTGGAAACTGTGTTTAGCCTGGCTAAAGTAGAGCCAGGCGCCCTTTGTGACCTGTTTTTAATTGTATTAAAGTTATGCATTTGAGTCCTTGACTTTGCACACGGATGCTGACACAGGCAGCTTTAGCTAGTGCACATAATATGGCTGACTCTGCAGATGAATGTTTGAGTAAATGAATGAGAGCATCGATTACAGAGTACAACAGTATGACAAAACATGCAATCCACACTACAAGTGTACATTGCAAATGATGGACATCTCCTATGTTGTATCCTAACATGATAGCTGTTTCTCTTTTTTGTCTTTTATCATTTTGTATTTTCCAAATTTGCCAGAAAAGGTAGGCCAGAGGAGCAAAAAAAAGAAAAAAGAAAAAAGGGAAGAAGAGGCAGGGGGAAAAAAATCCTTTCCCTTTCATGTGTCTCTCAGGCTGTTAATTAGACAAGGAGTGTTTTATGAAGGCATAATCCCTGGGTGTTCAAACTATCAGTACTGTAAAAGGATGCCAGCAGCACAAACAGCGGGCGAGTGGGAGCTTGCGTGAGTCTGTCCTATGTGTGAATTTATGGGGCCTGATCGTAAACAGAGGAACAGTGAGGCGGGTACGATCAGGCTGAGAACACTGGATAAACTGGCGGCGAAGACGCGGCAACATTATTATGTTATTCCACTTTTAGTTTTCCTCTCTTCCTCCTCCTGCTCGGCACGTTTTTGTTCCGTGTTCACCGTACTTCCAATCTTCCAACGTCTCAGGGATCATAAAAAGCTGTTTTTATATTCACGCCTTCACTCACGTTTCCTCCTTAAATTAATACCCGCTCGTACTGTATGCTTACCACTTTTTGTGAGCTTGTGTATTCTAGCCACAAGGTATGGAAAATGTAGAATGAGACGAAGACTCCACTGAGATGCTCTTTGAAGATATGTCTTTATTTTTATTCCTAGGCCAGCCCAGTGTCTTCTGCTCCCTGAAGGCGTTAAACAGATAAAAAGTCTTTTCAGCGCTGCATTTACAGACGAACATGAAGAAATATTTTGACAGTTGGAAAAATGATATTTTTTACCTTCTTATCTTGAGGTAAATGGGAAGCCTTTCCTTTCTTAAATCAGTTGATTAAGAAGGCACAGTCAGGATATTGTGTATTTTCTGAGAGCAGTTTACAAAGCGGAAAAGACTACTGCTTGAGCTGACCAATTTCTCTCTCTGCTCTCACAATCTAATCCCGTCTTATCTGCACAGCCCCTTCCTCTGATTTTCTCTCTTGCTCTCTGTCTCTCTCTCTCTCTATTGCTGTCTCTCTGTAGGTGGCCTTGTCTTGTTGCTCAATCTAGCCGCAGCCATTTGCACACATGCAGACCCGGTAAATCGCCAATACTCCATTACAGGCCAGGTTTCTCATCATGCAGTCTGCCAGGCTTCCTTATCAGCCTACGGAGCTTTTCATCTGACTCTCTGGTCCTCTGCCACACCACCAGGTTCAGTTTAGCCTCCCACCCCGGGAGTGAAGCTATTTAGACAAATTATCTTTCATCTTTGTGGGCGGACGTTTAGATCAGGGTGGAAACGATGTGTAGGTTAGTTTAGTGTACGTTGGACTATTTGGACTGAAAAGTTGTGGGAGACTTTGGTTTGAAGCCCCGCTCTCCCCATCGGGCAGTGTATAGGATTAGCTGATTTTCAAATAACCGGACTTTCCACATCTTCGTGGCTGCTCACAGTGTGTTTGTGTTTGTGCAAAGGGTTGAGGTTAGCTTAACTGTGTTGCACCCACTCCACTGGGTTTCAGAAGGAAGTGTTTATGGTGAGATCCAGATTTTAGACAAGGTTAAGCGGATTTGAAGCCAGTTTCTGTTGAGGAAATGTAAAAAAAAGAAAAAGGGAAAAAAAGACCTCTTGGTAATACTGGCGCTAGAGCAAATACCAAATGCTTGGGGCTCAGTAGTTCCCTGTAGTGCCTGGACTGGGTAACTGGGAGCTGCTGATGGAGACAAAAGCCCACAGCTTTGGACCTCATCTGCCCCCAACTGACTGACTCTGCAGGCACTAATTCTCCTGTTAAACCCTGTCAACCCCTGCTCATTACACCACTTACTGGGAAATCTCTGGTGTATACCTCGGCACAAAAATGGGACAATACCTTTGTGGAATGTGAAATAACAACATTGCACTGTGGGAATATCACACAGGGCCTGAGAATGGAGAACTGCTCATTACGAATAACCATGTCCTGTCTGCCTGTGCTGAAAAATGGCCGGTACTATAACCGGCCACAAACACTTGCTGTCACCTCTTTCTGTCTGCTACAATCACCGTGCACTGCTTTGCAGTTGTATGCAGGTGAACTCTTTCATCGGGTATTCTCAAACAGATTTAGAAGTGCAGAAAGACTGCTGCTTGTGCGATTCAGAGGCTGCATGCTTTTTTTAACTCTGAGACCAAACTGCTCATTTCATTGACTTGACAAAACCGTTCCAGTTTTGGTTTTGTCTGTGACCCCAAGCCATGTTTGCACATGTTCACATCATTTCCATTTTTGTGTTTATGGTCTTGTTGAAGAAGCTCACAGACTAGATATATTTCACCCCATGGCTTTGGATGCCATATTTGTGGCTTCACTTCCCTGCTGCATTTGCAGGACCGAGTCTGGGGAATGAGGGATGATCTTTGATCTGGCAACCCCCCTCCACTCCCCATCCCACCCCACCCCTCTCATTCCTCCCTCACTCATGTTCAAGCACACCCCGTAAGATGCAGCTGGTCTGTGAGCTCATCCCTGCTCCAGCAAAGTGTAAATAAACTTTCTCTGTCCTCTCCCTTGCACATCCCAACTCCATCTTTCTGCTTTTGTCGCTCTTATCAGTTCAACCTTTCCTCAAGGAACTCATCTTTCTCCCTTGGTTGCTGATTTGTCTGACATGCTGTCAGCAGGCCCGGAGAATGCTGTTCTAACACACTTTAGAGGTGGCTGTCACTGAGATGAAATGAAACAAGGATGTTAGGTGGCTTGTAGATGACTAATGCAAAAATATTTTGGGGTGTGCACTACAAAAATACAGAAGTAAAAAGCTGAAAACGTCACTCCTCCGCTTGTACCTGTGACTGAAAAAAATAAGTCATCTTTTTACAGAACTTTGCGGTCACATCCATATGTAGGTGTTTCGATAGCGATAAAGGTTACCTAAAGGTTATCTGTACTTTGTGTGAAGCTTTTCCCTTTCTCTTTTTTCCTTAAGTACATGCTTTAAAGATTTGTGTCAGCTAACCTTGAACTTCAGGCCAAAAATGCGTCTCATACCTCCACTTATGGTGGTGGAAGCCAGATTCTGCTGATGAAATCTGCCTTAACACAATGCAGCAGCCCGTAGTGAGGCCAGGAAGGAAGAATTAGCCACACATCCTCCAAAGAAAGCCCTGGCCCCGTTCATCATATCGTCACACATAACACATCCGCTTATTCATTTAAGCCTGGTTAATGTGTTACCGTCAGTCAGCCGGCTCCATTTGCTTTTCCACACTCTCTTGCTCGCTAATATTTGGGCATGTTGTTCGCACGGTCCACCAGCACTGACAGATAAGGAGACTCGGCTCCTGCAAAAGGTGAAGGGAATTAATTGTATGATGGCATTAAAAAAAAAAGGTTTAGTGCGTAGTAGTGTAGTAGTGTTTGGCAGTCTTTTGACCTCGTTCGGGGTTTTCTTGATGGATGCAGCAGACAGATAAAACCCATTGGTGGTTTGTGGTTCGATGATCACGGCTCGTTATGCACAATTTCAGTCCTGTGAGTCTTCTGTGTTCTCACAGAGAGAGGCACATATGTGGCTATTCTCCCTCACAACATGAAAGAATATGCCTGATTAAAACTATTTCATTATATAACTAACTACAGCAGTGCTAAAAATGGGAATGACCACAATGGAGATTCATAGATTCCACATGGGCAATGTTGGAAGTGCTGACAAAAAGCAAAAAGCAAAAACAAACAAACAAAGAAAAATGCTTGTATTCCTTTCAACAGTGTAATTACAAACGAGTTTTGCATTTTTGTAGTTTTTGTAATATTTTCAGACACGCAAGCAACGCTGTGGTCAAACAATCCCCAGAGCACATATGTTCTGATGTATTTGTCAGGAAGCTGGAGATCCCGTTTTAAATCTGAAGGAATTCAGTGTGTGGCAGAAGGTTTTTGTAATGACAGAATAGCAGCCCAGATTCATTTTGAGGTTGTAAACACATGAAGTTCTACAGCATTTCTTGCATATAATAAACAAACCATCTACTGGAGTCTGGAGCAATGGGGTTCAGTCTAAAACATGGACTTGCAGATTGGTACCAGGTGATGCCAAACATGGGTCCATGGTGTCCTTTTTCAGTATTGGCTTTCATCTGGCACTCAGTGCCAGTTTAGTGGAGGTTTATTCAGTCGTGTTCCCGTTTTGTACATTTCTATTTTTCTGTTCCTGTTCCATGTTTGTGTGTCTTAAAATATGTTGTAAGAACAACTAAGCTGTAGTGCCTCTTAACTTCACTGTGCAATACCTTTTGTGCAATACTTTTGTTAATAGTCAATGGTGCAATAGACCTCAATACTTGAAATGTGCAATTCACTTGTATTTTTATTTTTATTCCTATTTATTCTATTTATCCCCTTCGTATATTTTATTTATATTTGTCTCTGTATTTATATGTGTGTGTGTGTGTGTGTGTGTGTGTGTGTGTGTGTGTGTGTGTGTGTGTGTGTGTGTGTGTGTGTGTGTGTGTGTGTATATATATATATATATATAATATTCTGTAACTCTGTAACTTCTGTCGGTGCTGTGCTTTTGGAAACCGAATTTCCCAGAGGAACCCACCCGAGGGATTAATAAAGTTTTATCTTATCTTATCTAGATTTGTTGTTTCCAGTGCTACAAAATGTTTGCTTTCTAATTGAAATCTGACTGAAATTCATCTGACCAGCAGCCATTGCGGAAATGAAGTTTTTCACACTTCGGCATTAATAATAATGGATTGCATTTATACAGCGCTTTTTGAGACCCTCAAAGCGCTTTACAATTCCACTCTTCATTCACTCTCTCTTTTTTTTCTTTTCTTTTTGCCTGTCCCGTTTGGTTCTTTTGCCATCAGAATTATTGTCTAAAGGCGAAGAAAGATGCCCAACGGATTTACGTTACCAAATTTACCTTTTATTGTTTATTTTATTTTGTTTTTATTTTCACTTGCTAGATACGGGACAGACTTGAATGAGGAAAAGAAACGGGAGAAAGGAAGAGGGGGAAAAAACAGCGGAGAAGAGGGACGGGGATAAAGGGCAAAAAAACAAAAACCAACTAAATAAGCAGACAAAAAAAAACTATTCATTCACTCTCACACACTGGTGGAGGCAGCTACAGTTATAGCCACAGCTGCCCTGGGGCAGGCTGACAGAGGCGAGGCTGCCATATTGCACCATCGGCCCCTCTGGCCATCACCAGTAGGTGAAGTGTCTTGCCCAAGGACCCAACGACCGAGACTGTCCAAGCCGGGGCTCGAACCGGCAACCTTCCGATTACAAGATGAACTGCCAACTCTTGAGCCACGATCGCCCTAGTGGCATTAGTGGCATTTTTCAGTCCTGGAGGTTACAGCTTGATAAAGTCATCTTTACTTACTGGCAACAAGAAACAGAAAAGACCAGAAAAAGTCCTTGTTTTTATTTCATGTTAGACATTTGAAACGTCTGGATACAGTCTGTTATTCATCCACTTTGTTTCCTCGGTAGTTACTGATTGAATAAATTACCTATTTCAAAGTGAATGTATTGGATTTAAATAACCATATTAAATCGACTATTGTCACATCTGAAGTTGTGCTTTATTAGAATATTCTTCTTTGCCTTCCTTTTCTCCCTCCTGTTTTCTTTCATTGCCTCCTACTTGCTATCCTCCCATTTTCCTCCCCCTTTTCTTCCGTTCGTTGTCAACTGATCCTGTTTACTGGATTTACACACGTACTGTCATTCTAACTTTAGGACACATTATTATTATGCTGAGCTCCAAAAACAGTGGGAGATGAGAAGGCAGCTGTAAATAAACAGCTTTACAAAAAAATAAGCATTACACCCTCATCAATCTTCATACCCAAACTAGATCTAAAAAGCCACAGTAAATAAGTAAAGTAATTGGACAATAAATCTACAAGCTGTATGGCAGTCATGACGGAAATCCACAAACTTGTGTTCTTGGAGATACTTTTTTCTGTTTAGCTTCTCCTGCGTGTCAGAGGAGGCGTAGGCAGAGACGGCGGGTCCCAAGTGATCCTGCCATTTCTACCTATAGGACTTTAAACTTGAAAATCCTATAAATTATTTCACACCCCAGGTGCTGTAGCACTAGATGTCATATGCTGTCAGGTGTTAACCAGTGGTGGCTACGCTGTAGAAATGACACCCAGCAATTGTTAATCTCAGTAATGTTTTCAAATGTATCTGACTGAAAAATAAAGATCTGTCAGCACAACAATCTTAACCCCATATTTGCCCTAATGATTTTTTCCCCAAGGCTGCATAGAATAGGATTTTTGAGTTACAACTAAAGAAGCATGTAGGTAATGGCATCACAGATGGACACCTTTTTGTGGGTATGTGTGTATACGCTCTGTACTTGTGTGTTGTGTGAGCGAGTCAGTTCCAAAACCTTAATATTTCTTTAAAAGAGAAAATATAACAATAAACAGAGACATTTTTTTCCACCACAGGCCTGATCAGTTGATTATGATTGCACCATAAGCAAAAAAAAAAAAAAAAAACTCTTTCCAGAGGCTTTGTATTGTAGTGATTAACACATGTGCCTTACATGGAAAAGATCCCTGGTTTGAAACCAGGAGGAGACATAAACTCAGCCTCACAGGTCATAACCCAGTGTACTCCTGTTACTGGTCCCCAGCCCAGTTAAATGGGGGAGTTGTGTCAAGGGGGGACATCTGTAAAACCTGGCCAAATCAACATGTGGATCCATCTACAGTGGTGGCCTTGGGGAATAAACGAGCAACTGTGGAAGAGAGCCAGACATTATTAAAAACAAATGATTAAAGGCAGAGTGGTGTATAAACACATAGATAGAGAAAAAAGGTGAGTGGAGAAGAAACACCCAATGCATTGTGGGTCCATTGGAGTGTAACTAATGGAGGATTCAATGACAGTCTCAAGGATATAGCTTTCACCAGACTGGCATGCAACTACTCTTTAAAAGCTCCATATGTTACAAGCCAACAGAATATAGATGTTATATACACCCTCTCCTCCAATATGTTTATTCATAGCCCCAAAACTCCAAGCGTGCAGCAGCCACGAAGCTAATGTTAAGGCTTTAAACCAGAAAAACAATATCAATCTTTAGTCAAGAGTCTATGTTCTGAAGAGAAAAAGGATGTTAAATAGTAGCTGTTCTGACCCAGTGATTTCGTCTTTTTCCTCCATGTGTTGGCACACATGTAATGTGATGTGTCCTAACACATACACTCGCATCTATCTGCACTTGCATTTCAGTGGATACCATAAATGTTAACTTCTATCATATCATCTTTCTTTTTTTTTTAGTGTGACAGACCATATGGCTCAGCTCCTCTCCACTTGTGAGCTCATCTCATGTCCTTTCATTCAACTTTCCTAGAAACACTGCCATATGGTAGCATTTCGCAAGCACACCCGTTTTAGAAGCAGACTGACACACAATCTAGCTTAGAATGAAAACACTGCAATATTATACATTTTATGAGCAAGGATTAACAGTCCAGCTCTTTGAAGACTAAACCCAGGTTCACAGGATTTTTTTCTGTTTGTTTTTTCATTCCTTAACAGGGAAAAGTATCGTTTCTGGGGGGGACTTTCTGATTTTTTTCCTCCTTATGGGGTCGAGTTAGCTGAAGGAGATGAAGGGTACTTACAAAGCATAATTAACAGCGTTTAAAAATACAGTTGGGAAACTCGGCAATAAAATGTTTCACTCACTGGTGAGACTGCAGTGAAACGTGGAGTTGGAACACTTTGTGTTTTGCTCAGATGCACATTTTGATGTTTCTGCTGCTAAACCAAGGAGGTTTTGATAACAGTCACTGATTCTGTGTATTATTTTCAAGAAAGAAACCCTGCATCAGCATTTTTCAAAGAAGATTGCGATTTCCATAAACAAAGAGGCTTACAATGTGTTTTGAAAGCACATCTGGACCCCCCCGTCATTCTCAGATTCAAACATCCCGAATGGGACCTGAGCTGGAAACGATTTGTTCACCCGGCAGAGCGGGGCCGCCACTCCTGCCAAATTACGAAGGGGTGTGTTGAGGGATGCTGGTGTTTGGGGTGGGTGGCAGTGGATGTTGACTCCTGTGAAAAATTATGATGAGTAGTATCCATAGTTCCTCTGACCATGGGATGTGGTTGTATAGTAATATGGTCCGTTTTTTGTGTTTGAAGATGTAATCTCATTGATTTCCATTCAGCGAGCAGGATGGGAGGGGAGGATGCTCCCCTGGGCTACTACATCCAACCCTTATCAGGCACAGGCAGATTCTCATATAAACACTGATTAAAAGGCTGGAAATGACAGCCTGGCTAAAAGACGCTGCAAAGATCCAACAACACTGAGCCTATGAAATTAAACTCCATTATGTATATTCTGTATATCTTTAACTACAGATACATTTTTACTCCTTTTATGTGAGCGTTCATTTCCCCATTTCCTTTTTTTTTTTAACCATGGCTTTAAATCTAAATGTTGAGCAGAAATTCAGTTGTTTTTTTCTCCCTAATTATCTCTGTCATCTCTCCTGTTTATTGGATGGTGTTTAAACCTGTAAAAGAGAACGACATGTCATGTATCGCTAACAACATCAAAGCATGCAGAGCACGACCGTGCCTATCTCAGCATTGAAAAACAGATGTCGCGGATTCAAGGGGGAATTCTGAGTTGATTTCTGCACTTTTATTGAAACCAGAGACTGAAAGAAGGTGGCTGATGTCAGTATCTGGAGCCCCGCATGGAGCCCGTATGGAAAGTTCTCTGATGGTGTTTATGACACACAGTAACATAAGTATGAAAGTGCAGCTTCATCTGGCAGCACCTCTCCTACTTTCTTACTTAGAGATGATGACTGAATTTCATACTTGCAGGGTGAAGTAATGGAAATGACACAAAGATAGTGTTTTAGAATTAACTGCTGGACATTTGTGTGATAACTGCTGTGAAATTCCACAACAGACAGACCTAAAACATATGGGTGTTTGATAAATCCATGCTTTCATGTTGAGAACAGTAAATGTTTTTCCAGAGCCGTTTCATCAGAAGTGTGGGAAAACAAATGAAGACTTAGATGAATACTGGCAAACTGTAATAAGACCCGTTTCTGTGTCAACACTGTGCTGCCACGTACAGGTTTTCCCCTCGGTATCCGTAGCTACGTGGACAAATGTGAAAACCTGCAAATAAATCTGTTAAAGCTTATTTAACTGACTCTTTGGGGATGCCTTAATGTCGGATGGAAGCTTAGTAATCGTGCTAGGGGAAGTTGGCCTGGCACATATCTGCCCTTTACCCTGCAGGGCACTCAGCGACTGTCTTATCAGATACAAAACAAAACTAGAGGAATAACCAGGTTAAGAGCTTTCTGCTAATGAGATGGAAATTGTATAATTCGGTTCATCTGTTGTTCATTTGATGGACCGGTCCTCGTGTAGCCACTTGGGCTCTGGGGGGTGTTCTGAGTGAAGTTTGCAAACACTGATGAGAGAGAAAAAGCTGCAGCCAACTGTGGCTTCTTCACTCAGTGTGGGCTGAAGTTTTGTGGAACTCAAGTTTTCTGTTTGGCTTTGAATGACCAACTTTTACAGAGTTAACAGCTGATATCAGCAACTTTAGAATTAAAATGACTTGAGAAGGTCTTTGTAGTTGCTTTGACTCTGACACAGAACACCGTTTCCCCCAGAGGCCAAAGTCTTTGGGGAGACAGTGTTACAATAAAAATGATTTTCCACAGTGACTTTTGACATGTTTATGCATGTGCTATTGTCGTATAAAACAATTATTTACTGGTTTTACCAAGAAGTCCTCAATTGGAATCACTGCATGACATCTTTTCTTGCTGTGGTTTTCAAGTGATACTCAATTTAAGCCCCAGCTGCAAAATGAAAGGGTTTGTAATTTTCTGTTCTCTGTGGATGTTTTTTTCCTGGATAAATAGTGAAGCAGTGACTCTTTTCTCATCACCTCCCATAGTGCACTCACTTAGTCACTTGGGCACTTTTCCCTGTTTTCCCGCAGCACATCTGAATCCAGACTGCAAGCTCCTGAAATATTTTAGAACTATAGATATGAGGCTGCTGATTCCAGGAGGTCAAACATTAATCGCGTTTCCCTGGTGCTACTGCTCACCATTCTACAACTTTAATTATAACAATAATGGACCATCATTCATCATCAATACTAAAACTGGGCTCATACAGAGAAAAGAATAAAGAAATAAGTACTGAAAAAGGAACAAAGTGAAAGCCGAGAGATGGCCTTGACCATTCATGTGCCTCAGTTTTTCTTTTTAAAGCAGATATTCATATTGAGGTAAAGGACTTTTCTAACAGAGATTCTAATTGAGATGAGGAAAAAAACCAAAACAAAAGCATTTTTATGAGCCAAAGTAAGGACTAGAAAAAGAATGAATTCCTTGTGGAGGGCCATACAGTATATGAATCTGCTTTGTTTGTGTCTGTCCTCTTTCCTCAGGCTATGCACAGAGAGCAGAGCAGTTGCAGATGGCTTGTTTCAGAAAACCACACGTCCAAAAGGGCTCCCTCTCTGCTGTGCATTTAGTATACAAACTACAAAGGCTGTGGTCAGCACACCCTTGTGAAATGGGCTAAAATAGTGTCAGCAGGATGCCCAACAGATGGCAAGCAAGTGATGGAGAGAGCAGAAACCTGCATGAGAAGGACAGAGGAGCAAGGCTTTCTCCCCACAGTTGCTTGAGCTTCTGCTATAATATTAAAGTATGATCTGAAAAACCACTCCAGTAATCATCTGATCAATTGAAATTACTGAAAAATTGCTCACTAAGCGCTTAAGTGGTAAAAAAAAATCTGGCTTTGAGGTTTTCTTTTGCTTTGTATGGTTCACTGCAGACATGCATTTGTGTTTCTAACACTGGCCCATGCTTTCCCGCTCAGGTCACAGATTTTACTTTGGGATGATGCCACACGTGCTTTTCAGAGCTCTGAAAAAGTTTCTCCAATTCTAATAAAGAACGGCTGATAAAATAGCAACCCAAATATATGAAATAGAGTAGAAAAACCTGAAACACTATTCTAATTCTAATAACAGCTGAACAAACTTTTGGTCTGGGACAGAGGCAGGCAAAGCGTCTCCATCTTTCACTTCCCAAAGTTATTTTCTTGTGGACTGGCTCCTGTCAACACCGAGTGTATGGCTTAATGTAAGTCTTATGCTCTAAAATGGCTTACCTCTCATATGGTTTCACATTAAATGGAGTGTAAATTGATTTGCGTCCACAGTGCTGCTCATGAATATGTTCAAATTCTCTTTGTTTGCCAAAAACCCGTCAGTGTTGCTCGTTTTCATATGGGAAATGACATGAGATCCCAGCAGTGCAGATTAAAAGCCAGCCCAAACGTGACCACCATTAGCCGATTGTGGCACACTTCTTTGGTTTAGCCTAAACTTTCATCCCTACTCCTTGATATTTGTGCATTCCTTATGAAAATGGTTACATTTGCACTGTCTGATGTCGAAAACAGAGGCCTGCTCCGCCTACACAGCCATTAACAGAGCAGCTTTCCACCTCTCTTAACTCCACACGCTGCCTTTTAACTTTTAGCTTTGTCTTTGTGTCTAACTTGTCATACCTGTCATAATAAGACATTCAAAAATGAAGAAACAGGTGCCACAATGAGATTGATATGAAGAATTTTTACCTTACTTTGGCTCGCTGATGTTCACGGCCCCCACAACAAAACACGCTTACACATAATAAGAGAGTACCATAATAGAGTATGTTGTTTGCGATGAGTCACACTTTCAGAATGTCTGGATTTACTCAACAACAAAAACCAGAGGCATTTTACAAAGAGACCGACTAGAATTAAAAGTCACCTGTGAGGCTCGAATAAGATGACAACTAGTTTCAAACTAATGTGTGATGATGTGACCTCAGCTATGAGACGCCAACGCTTAAACAGGATAGAAACTGAACCTCAGGGTGATCCAGGTAGGAGTAAATGCAAAAAACACGACAAAGAAGACGGAGAGAGCAGAGCAAGTGTGGGCAGTCCTGATCTCTTTGGATCGATTGCCTTCCCCTGTGTATCTGGAGGCAATAAGAAGCAATGAAGTATGAAACATCTGCGATTTCATTTGCAGATTTTGGACGTTTCACTTGAACTGCACGAAGAGCCAAGCTGTCATAGCATGTCCATGTGACATATTTTTTATTCGGCTGCAGTGCAGTGCTCTTACCTTTGTGTCTGTCTGGAATGGCTGTTTCCTTAGCATTTAATCTAAAGGAATCCTAGATCTCTGAAATGGGATATTACCTGTACCGCTGACGTCTTAAACAGAAAGGTACACAAAACAAAGGCACAGTATAGAAGACGACCAATTTTTCTACAACAGTTTTTTCAGCACAGATCTTCATTTGTCAAAACGGCACGGCCAGGTGTCGAACAAGAGTCAAAATTAAAGTGACTGTCCGTGCTCGTGCAACAACATATAGAGACATTTGTGTTAGAGCTGCAGATTTTTGACTTTTAATGACATTACAGCAAAGCCCAGATCTAATCCACCACCCTCTGGCCACAGAGATTTTTGGGGTTTTTTCTATAGTTTTGATCCCAGATATAATCAGGATCAGCCTGCTACGACTGCTCTAATTTAATTTTAAAGATGGCTGCCTTTTGTGTATATCCCATGAATATTCTGCTTTACATCCTGTTGGAAAAAAACAAAACAGAAAAACATGAAATCATTAAAGAGGTGACTCACAGCTTCTGCATATGGAGCCAATAAGAGCAGCCAAGACAAAGCTGACAACAACAAATTGGTGGTTCCTTCTTTCTTTTAGATTGAACGTTGCAGTTTGCACTTGAAAAGCTGCATTGCTGGTTGGTTGTTTATACCAAATTTGTCATTTTGTTTACCATTTTTTATGCTTCATAATTACAGTGCAGCATACATCATGTTGGATTGTTTAAAAGTTGTAGAACAAGGTTTTTGTGGTTCTACTGTATTGTGAGAAATATGTTTAACTACATTCTTTGAGTTGGATTTCATATCTTAACTCCACCAGTTCTTTTTTTTTATGTTTGCAAATAAAATACTACATTTTTGTTTTACTAAAGTTTTGCTTCCATTTATAAGCATTATAAATCTTTTGTGTGTAGCATGACGTAATGCAAGTGAGATATTTCTGTGTGTGTGCTCATATTTTCCACTTTCATGCTGTCAGTCAAAGTCACTGTGGCCTTGGTACCATTCACCTCTCTGTGTTAATTCCATGATGCGATTATTGATTGATGAAATCTGATTTGGCCAAAAAATTTTTTCTTTGTTAGCTTTACCATTTACCATTTAGCTGACGAGGCTAATCCTAAATGGCCTCTGAAAGATTAGATTAAGGCAGACCAGGATTTATGGCCCCGCGATGGAAACATTTCAGGTGACAAGTTGAGAGAATTTTTATATTTACAAAGACATTTTAAATTTTCCTCCTTGTAGAAGAATCATGCACCCCTATTATAAGCCCTTAACCCCCCCCCTCACACACACAGACCTTTTTCATACCCTTTTCATTGAAAATTTCTTTGTATTATCGCAAATTTTCTCTGTGGTAAAGCACTCCCCCTGACATCTGGCTGCATACTGGTGCACACTGCTGTGTGCCTGTCAGCTATAGTGAGCTTGCTGGCTCCTCTAGGTCCCAGATGACCCACTTATACGATGGCCTTGCCAGCAGGACCTAGGCTAGCCTATTCTACAAGCTCTGACAGGCACAAAATAGAATCCTTGACCCAGAACACTAAACTATATCCAATATGACAAAGAAGTAGATGAAGCAGAGGAGAAATGGATCTTACTGCAGACTGATGAGTGGCTTGTTAATGAAAAAAAAACAAAAACGTGAAAACCCATACATATCCCACAACCATACAGCGATGCAGAGTATGCAGGTTTTAGTGTCAGTGTCTTTAAACACAATTACAAGTTTCTGACATACAGTCATGTGGAAAAATTAGACAAGGAATCCCCCTTTGAACAAGGCTCACAGACAAATAACACCTCACTGAAAAGTGTTTGACTTTACCTCCACATTTCTGCTTTCTGGTGAAATGGAGGGTGGATATGCTAATGCGCTTAAGATGTCCTCTTCTGTTTGAAAAAAACAAATCAAACACGGTGATCCATGGATTTTCTTTACACCGCCTTAATCTTTCGATTTAACCACAACGTTTAGACAGATATTTATCTGCACATTATCTTTAATACAGTTGTCACAATACTAGATTTTATACTAAGTACCATTGATACCAAGAATTATATAGCACCTTTCTACAAATTTTAAGCACTCAATGCACTTTCTACAACAAGTATCATTCATCCAATCATACACTCCGACGAATGCGTCCAGGGTCAATCCGCGGCCCCTCTGTTTAGTAAATGACCTGCTCTACCACCCGAGCCTCAGCTATATCACAACACAAGGGAACATATCAAAATTAATGACAAAAATAACAATGACGAAATAAAGAGGCATGCATTTAAAAAAAAGAACGATTAAAGAACAATATTGGTCTGTGCAAACATCTCAACGTATGCTACTATATACTATTTAAGATCATGTGTTGATATCTGTCTAAAAGCTATCTCTTGATGTTACAGGTGGACAGGAAAATATTTGCTGCCTAACTCCCATGTTAATATTATCAATTTACTACCAACTATCTTAATAATGACTATCAGGTAAGTGCTAATAGTTAAACAGCTAACGTTAGCATGTGTGCTGGCCAGGTTAACATGTGTGATAACTATGGAATACTTAAATGCTGCTGAAACAGGAGCTTTACTAACCTTGCAAAATTCCTCATCAATACTGGTTGTCAGTCTTTAAGATTCCAAGTTTGTTGTGCTGCCTTCGTGTGTTCAGCTGCTAGTGGGGCTTTACGCCTGCCTGTCTGCAACTGTGATGTATGAAACCGTGTATCAACTAGTTAAGTATCTTTTTTTCTTAAATTGCTGTCTGATATAATGCAGATTTCATAGTTAAACCAGTGACTCCAAGCTGCAGTTCCAGAGGCAGCAAAACAACCTCAAACCAAGACTTTTCCACCACCAAGATTCATAATCGGTGTGATTCATAGTTGGTGTCATGTCAAATAAAAAAGTCACCATAAAATGTCAGTTTTACATGTAATTTGTCTCGATATACCGTCTTTATTTTTAGACTCGGCTTCAAAGAAGTTGAAGTGGTGGCCTGAAAGCCAACAATTTCCATCTGATGTTCCTACTTTTTCACATGACTGAAACATTTGTTGTGTGTACTAATACGCAGAGTCACTTTCACATGAGAAAAAGCATTCTCAAACGTGAATAAGACCAAACTACTAAAACTCTTATCATAACACCATAGTTGTCCAGAACCTCCTACTCCAGACTTTACTCTTCACCCTGTGGATGCATCATAATATTGGTGTGAAAGAATGGATTACCTTCTACAAAGACTTAGTGATGAAGTGGTTCTGTTTGCTCACTCCTCTGTAAACAAAAGAGTTCATTAAAGAAAGCTTTTTGGATTTTAAAGGATCACAGAGGTTGGATCCCCTACTGTATGAATATGGTACCTTTTGTCACAGTGCTACACAAGCTGTGCTGCACTACACCTCTGATGACTATCCCCCTCCCCTCTTGAATCTGTGGAGTGATTAATTTGGTCTCTGGCATGAAGTCTATTGTTGCCATTCCACAGAGAGCCAGAGAATCTGGGAAGCATTCTGATTTTGGAGAGACCTGCTGACAGCTGCTGTACGACTTGGGCAGAATCCAGACCTCTATCTTGTGGTCTGTGAAAGCTCCACCAAAGCCTTAATTGCACTTCAGATGTTGAACAATGTTTTCGCTCAAGCTCTCACCCAACATAAACTTGCCTGAGACTATCCTAAAAAGCCCATTTACAGGATCACCTCCCCCTCCCTCCATTCCTCCCTGGTAAAACTCTCAGTGCCTGCTGTCTGCTTTGCTAGTTAAAGAATAAGAGCATGTGACTTAGCTTGAACATGTGCACCCATTTGTGTTTGTGTGCGGTTGCCCGTCTTTGCCTGCAGGTCTTAGGAAGCCATGCGTCTCTGTGTCTGGTTATTTACCAATGTACTGTTGGAAGTCCAAGTAGTCTCATGTTGAAAGATGTAGTAAGTGTGCAGCCACAGAAACCATATTTTTTTCTCCTAGGAATACATCTGTTTCATGGCCTGTGGATTATACTGATGTATATTATGTACAGGCCACAGAAATGGAAGCTCTGAGGTATTTATTTGAGACATTTTTCCATTTTAGAAATCACAAGCACAAACAGACGTATGCAATGGAATCACAAAATATTCAGCAAACAAAATAACTCCTCAAGAAATAGCGATATGTATTTTCTGCCTTGTTGGGCTATGGTAAAACATTGGCTTAATGGATGGCAATGTTTGCCAAGTGGACTTTTTTTGGAGTCCACTGTAATATCTCAAAGACTCCTGAATGAATTCATGTAATGAACACAACCAGCATAATCATGCATGGGTAGTCAGCAGGAGCTATAAAGAGCTTTTCATACCTATGACTACATGTTATGCCTATACACTATCACCAGGGGGCAGTATAAAGAAAATACATGGATCATTTGATTCTTTTGATTATTCAATCAATGCATTGGTTATGCTATGCTATGTGTTGAATTCATACACAGAAAAAAAATAATGTAGAAAAGTGAAGCCAATGCAGAAGTGACATAAAACTGCATTTCAGCTGAAGACCACCAGATGGCGATAGCTGTGGCTGCAAAAATACTTATAAGTCACATATAAGTCTACAAGAAAATGCCTTTCTGTGTCGACCTCTTTAACACTTTCCTGCTAAATTGACAGGGTCAGTCACTCATTTTCGATTATACTGAAAAAATATTTTAGTATGTTTTGTAAATCTTGGTCATACCATGTTTCAAAATGGAGAATTATCTTCATAAGAGAGAGCATGCTTATTGGCTAACTAACTGTCAATCACATCATTGGTGAATGACCATGCCATGTCAAAGTCACATCCATTTTTTGAGAACCAGCGCTCATTTCGAGACTTTCAGAAGCCAGCGGTGATGTCACAGTAGCTATGTCAGTCTGTCCGTATGCAAACAGGTGTGGGATCATGAATTTAGCATCACATGTGTTTTAATGTGAAATATCTCAACAAATATTGGAGTGCTCAACAATACATTTGGTACACAAATTAATTTCCATCTTAAGAAGAACTATGTTTCCTTTAACACTGATTAAAACTTAAGTGATGTAAAGAGGAAAAAAACAGGACAAAAGGAAAGGGAACCCCACCTGACCCACAGCCTGTTCACCCGGCAACCAGCTGACAAGTAATACTGGTTGCCATGCGACCAAACTTTGGACAGTCTCTTCACTCGCATTACTGAACTCATCCTTCATGCTTCATCATGAAAATCTTTTATTTTTTAAGACCTAATTGAAGTCAATTTTGGTGTGCATGCCTATAAATGAATGATCTTGAAATAAAGATTCAGCACTTGGTCTTTTTCACATTCACTACACTACACAGGGATATTGCCTTGTCAAGATCACTGGGCCTGGAAGGTCTGTTGGGTGGGGGCTGAGAGTAAGATCAAGTAAAGGGAGATTTTAAAAGCCAAACAATTAAAGTGTATCTCTTTGAAATCCCAGGCCAGGCTTGGCTACTTCATTCAAGCTTTCCGCCTCCTATCAGCTCTTTATCTGATCTGGAGGGGAAGTGAAGTTTACACTGCTGATAGCTCTTCTGAATGATGCTGCCCGCACACAAATCAGGAAGGGTGACTCTGATGACCTCAGTGACCACCATTCATTGAGAACACGCACACACTACACACGCCCCCAGTTGTAGTAACCGCTTTGTTGAGAATCAAAATCAGCCCACCAAAGATGTTAACCATATGCTGATATTTAAGGTGGAAAAGTAGCTTTTTAATCCATTTTCATAAACGCTGTGTCAACAGTGACTTCAGTAACTCAACTAGCCATTCGTTGAAAAACATAATTATAATTTCTTTTAAATGAATAGCATCTGTAACAATGCAGCAACTGGAACAAGAGTAAATAGCCCTCTGAAGTTGTATTTGCTGTACATAAACATGCTGCCTAAGCACATTTTCTCCCAACTGTTATTACTTACCTGTGATCCAGTGTGCTGTAAAACTGTGTTAAAAAGAATTCTTGGAAAAGAGACTAACTGGAGATAAAAGGGGTGTGTTTAAAAGGGGTTTGTGACCCACAGCTGTCCCTGGGTTGTTATTTGGGATGGTTTTCCAAAAAAGAAAAAAAAAAGAAAAAACGTGCTCCAGCTCCAGTGGAAGGGCTAGGAGGCTCGGGAATTCTTTTAAGTCATGACGTAAAGGTATTCTTAGGAACCTCAAGTGTGGGTCATTACAACCAGTGATCTCAAATGCTAACATTTTACTGACCCCTATGATCATACTAAACTTGTTCATGGTGGATCATCCATCATACAAAATTAGCCCTTACTGGTGCAAATGGGTGGCCAATTGCCATTTCGCCAAGAATGTTGATTTTGTGAAGAGGAAAAAGCCATGATTAAAAAGGCTGGTGTGAATTTATTTAAAGATGTTCTCTATTAAAAAAGAAAGAAAGAAAAAGAAAGAAAGAAAAATAGATTTCACACGCATATGAAATCAACATAATTACAGAAGCAACTGAGCTATTTTCTCCACTTTTATTTGTTTTATTTTGTGTTTTTGAAGATAAGAGATAAGATAAGATAGAACTTTATTAATCCCTCAGGTGGGTTCCTCTGGGAAATTCGATTTCCAAAAAAGCACAGCACCGACAGAAGTTACAGAGTTACAGAATGTTATATATATATATATATATACACACACACACACACACACACACACACACACACACACACACACACACACACACACACACACACACACACACACACACATATATAAATACAGAGACAATATAAATAAAATATACGAAGGGGATAAATAGAATAAATAGGAATAAAAAATAAAAATACAAGTGAATTGCACATTTCAAGTATTGAGTCTATTGCACTGTTGACTATTTACAAAAGTATTGCACAAAAGGTATTGTACAGTGAGGTGCAGAGGCACTACAGCTTAGTTGTTCCCCCCTCCTTTGTCCTCCTGTTTCCCCTCCCTCTCCCCTCCAGAGAGGAGTTAAACAGTCTGATGGCGTGTGGGACAAAGGAGTTTTTAAGTCTGTTAGTTCTTGTCTTTGGGAGAAGCAACCTGTCACTGAACAGACTCTTCTGATTGTTTATGGCCGTGTGCAGAGGATGCCTAGCATTGTCCATAATGTCCATCAGTTTCTTTAATGTCCTTTTCTCTGCCACTGTCACCAGAGTGTCCAGCTTCATGCCGACCACAGAGCTAGCCCTCCTGATCAGTTTCTCCAGCCTGGATGAGTCCTTCTTTGCTGTGCTGCTCCCCCAGCACACCACAGCATAGAAAAGTACTCAAGCAACCACCGACTGGTAAAACATCCTCAGGAGCTTCCTGCAGATGTTAAAAGACCTCAGCCTCCTGAGGAAGTACAGTCGGCTTTGGGCTTTTTTATACAGGTGCTCTGTGTTGCATGACCAGTCCAGTTTATTGTCCACCCACAGCCCGAGGTACTTGTACTTGTTGACCACCTCCACCTCCTCCCCCTCTATCTGAACCGGCAGTGAACCTTCTCTGGACCTCCCGAAGTCCACAACCAGTTCCTTAGTCTTTGAGGTGTTGAGTTGCAGGTGGTTTGTGTGACTCCATGCGACAAAGTTCCTCACCAGACTTCTGTACTCCTCTTCCTGATCATCCCAGATACACCCCATGATGGCTGTGTCGTCTGCAAACTTCTGAATGTGGCATAATTCAGAGTTGTAGCCGAAGTCAGAGGTGTACAGGGTGAAGAGAAGAGGGGACAGCACAGTTCCCTGTGGTGCTCCTGTGCTGCTGACCACAGTGTCAGACGTGATGTCCTTCAGCCTGACGTACTGTGGTCTGTCGGTGAGGTAGTCGGAGATCCAAGCGACCAGGCAGGGGTCCACCTCCATCCTGTTCAGTTTTTCCTGAAGCATACAGGGCCGGATGGTATTAAAGGCACTGGAAAAGTCAAGAAACAGGATCCTGACCGTGCCTTTTCCCCCATCCAGGTGTGAGTGGGCTCTGTGTAGGAGGTACAGGATGGCATCCTCCACTCCGACACCCGCCTTGTATGCAAACTGTAGTGGGTCCTGGGCATGTTGTACCTGTGGTCGGAGGAGGTTGAGGAAGAGCCGCTCTAGAGTCTTCTGAACAACACAGGCATTCTATATGAGGTGCTTAATTTCAGCTATGCACCCGCACACCCAATGTTTCATGTATAGCCTCATTCCAGGCCACGTGTGTTGATTGCACACAACAAATGAGCTGTGAAGTCATATGCCAGCTGCAAGCAGTTATCACCACATAAGGTTATGTGGGCTGGGAAGCATGCACAGATGCCTTCAATCAAATGAGTCTAAATGGAGTAATCTACCTGAGTACATGTCAGAATCCAGATTATGCACTACAGTAACGCCCGAGTAATTTTGTTAAAGTATCTTTCTGGAATATCTCCCTGAGAGATGACTGACCCAGATTTTTCAAGACTACCCTAATGAAACCATTACCACTGTCCTCAGACAATACCTTTTCCATCACCTACTTAAGACCTAAAGCAATGCCTGTATACGGCTGTATACGGTTGCCAGTTTGAATTTTGTCACTCTGTGATCCCGTGAACTTCTAAGTATACAGCTAAGATTATCTCATTTGCCCCCAGGGCAGGCATTTCCTATATGGGCCCCACCTCACTGTCATAGTCACCGATCTGCTGCGCATCTGTCCACCCCTCTGAAACGTGATTAACTCAACAATAAAAGTCGGTATGTCACTTTGTGTCACGATGCAAATTTGCAGCTGGATTGCGCAACACGTTGTCTACACGTTATGTCAGATTAGTTGGGCAGCTCTCTCTGAGTATAGGTGGTATAGATTGAAACAACACAACTGATAATATTATATTAGACTGATCCCGCCCCTCTAAGCTAGGGAGAGTTGGTTCACGGGCAAGCGGAGCCCATCGCAGTTGAGTGTTGGAGCAGCCCACTCCTCTCTGCAGTATGCATGTTCGTCAGGGAATCCGCGACGCGCTCACGTCCCAGCAGTGTACTTCATCGGCCAGAGACCATCAACTCAAGAGTCTAGGATAATAAAATTGGATGTGGCAGGCGGACCGGAGGCGGAAAGCCCGGAGTTACCGCAGGAATACAGTACTACTAAGGGAATACAGGCTGGCTCTCTCCTCTGAACGTGGACAATCATGCATGTGCTCTTCTGGGGCTTGGGGTTCCTACTATTCCCTGATTTCTTGAATGTAGTCGCATCTACGGGGACATTGCTTTTGAATTCAAGCACGGGTAAAGTATTTTGCTGTGACAACCCCCGCATTTCTTAAAATTTCTCATGCAGCTGTTTTCTAACACTGACGGCAGAGAATGAATGAGTTTTGAATTCAGTCGAATGACTTGCAGCGTTTAGATGCCTGAAGTTCACTGACTATCGTTTTCTGACTAAAACAACAGATTTTCAAGACAGAAACAACTTTGATAGAATAATAATCCTTAAACCTTTTTACCCACTGATTTATAATGTAAGTAGACTGTTTTTTTAAACCACATTTACATTCTTCTACCTTTATTCCACAGTAAACGAGGAGATCGGCGCTTATGAGGTTGTAACACCGGTGCGAGTGAATGAAGCCGGTGACAAGTTTCCAACCAGTGTGCACTTCAAAAGGAAAAGGCGAAGTTTGGATGAGGGCACAGGCAATAGCACGGATCACTGGGCCTCGCCGAATATCCACTACAGGATATCTGCTTTCGGACAGGACTATCACCTCAACCTGACGTTGGATTCGGGATTTATCGCACCTCTCTACACTGTGACAATACTTGGAGTAGCCCGAGGAGAGAACGTAACGGATTTTGCAGCAGATGAGAGAGAGGAGGAGGAGGAGGACACGGAGTTAAGGCACTGCTTTTACAAAGGACAAGTAAATGCACATGCAGAGCACGCCGCAGTCATCAGTCTGTGCTCTGGACTGGTGAGTTTTTACGCGCGGTTGTACTCGTCGTGCGCGTGATCATTTTACATTCACTTTACTTCTGCAGCATGAGGGCATAAAAAGTTGTGTACGTGTTTTGGAGACTTTTGAGTGAAGCTGTAGTTGATTTAAGAAAAAATAAATAAAACTTTGAAAATTGTTCAAAATTGTATTCGTGGTAGGATCGTGTAGTGGGGCGCATCCAGAAAGTAAGTAACTGATCATTTACCGAGAATCTCGGTTGTGGCTTGCTGCAAAGAGCCCAAGTCGGCTGACTGCACTCAGGTTTACTCCACATTTGTGTCTCTTTCTGGTCCACCGGTAGTCGGTGACGTCTTTAAGACGAAGTTGTTCCAGCTCCCAGGCTTCCTAAAGAGGGAGTCCTGATGAGTGATGCTTTGTAGTGGAGGAAAAGTGCACTCAGAGGAGTTTATACATAGAAACCACAGTGAGGTGACAGACAAGAGTAATAAGCCAGCTTTGTTCCCAAATGACAAATCAAACATAAAATGCTTTGAATCCTCTGCTCTGCAGGGAACTTTTGTGGGGCTGAGCTGACATTTATGAAGCATATATTATTATTTATCCAAAACCTCCATCCTAAAACAGGCAATGCTGCCTTTCATTGCAGTACATTCTAAAATAACTTATTGTAGTGAGATCCTCTTTTGTCTTGCCAGACAAAAGTTCAAGTGCAGGCCTTTGCAGAGTAATAGAAACAAAATCTAAGCAGAACAAACAGCATCAAATACTAATACACATAGCCAAATCATTTTTTCCTTATGATATACCATATATATATTTTACCATTGATTATCTGGGAGTAGAAACATATGGCAAGCAAACATTATACCAACCTTACCCCTCAAGCTTTCATGATGGTTCTCCATATGTGTGCTTTACTGTCCACGAATCTTATCTGGAACATCCTAGACCTCTAAGTTAACCAACTCATGCTAAACATGCCAAACGCATACAAGGTTTGCAGCATACTTGCCAAGAACATACAGTCTTAGTGTTTTCCTGATAGACATCAACGGTCTCACATTTAGACCTTTCCTCTGTTATAACATGAATGCAAATGTACTTTGTTTTTACCACTGAAAGCTGCTATGTCTGTTTTTTGCTTATTTTTTTACATTCCTACGTTAAGTACAAACTGGTATGTGATCTGCACAGAGCTCAGTACTAAAAGATCCTCGAGATATAGATTATTCTCCTTGGTTTTATAAGCACTTAGAGAATATAGATAGCTGTAGCCTAACTCCTATGTGTCTTCTCTGTTACCCAGCTCGGCACTTTCAGGTCTCCAGAAGGGGAGTATTTTGTGGAGCCCCTTCACAGCTATCAAGGAGAACACTATGAAGAGGAACACACAAAACCTCATATTGTATACAGGAAAAGTGCACCGAAGAAACAGACCACTGAGGAGACCTCAGCTTGTGACACTTCAGGTACGGTACATTATATGATGAGTAAGCATGTATGCCATTAGGATATATAACAGACACGGCTCTGTACCTAAAACGTCAGATCCAGACCTTGCTACTGAGGTGCTGTGTTTGACCAGTCAGCTGACCTAAATATCTGCTCTAGTAAACCCTCACCCAGTGTCCTCTTTCTATCAAAACGGCATACTTCTGCTGCTAAGCATGGACCTCCCAGTGTCTAGAAACAGTATATATTGGTTAGATGTAATTGGTTAATGCACATCTTAGTGCTTTAGTGCGACAGGGGACAGAGTGATTAGGCAATTTTGACATTTGTGTGCCACTATGTACATGGGACCTTTAAATTGGTTTGCACAGATATAATCACTCAAATTTAAAGTCTCCACTATCAGCTGTAACAGGAACCAATTATATAATAGTCAGTGAGCTATTACAGTAATTGTACTAAGGCCCTCTAGGATGATATGCTGCTTATCTGGTTAATGCAAGCACAACTTTTCAATTGGTGGGAGGGGCCTCTTTTTCCTTTCATTTGCTTTTTTTTTTCTTATTGTATGGAGTTGAATTCCATACATAAAACTATATCGTTGTGGCGCACTGAAGAAGAATAGTTCATTTCTGACAGCAAAAATGGGTCCAAGCTTTTCCTCCTGTGCTTGTCAGGCGGTTGAAGTTTTATGACAAATTAATGCTAGCTGGGAATACTCAGTTTGACAGGGGGATTGTGCACACATGCACAAACACATACACTTTGTGAGGCAGCGAGCAGAGGAGAGGAGACAAAGTAGACTAAGATTTCAGTGTTGATACTGAAGATCACACCTAATCCAAACCACACAGGTATATATTAGTAGCTAACCTTGTCTTTTGAATGGGAACTTCTCAGAATCTCTGTTAGCTGAAGTTTGGTCTGTTTCCATGTCTTTTTCCTGCCATGTGATGGTATGTGTCTCTGACCATCGAGCACCCTCAACATAAACCTTTACTGAGGAAAAATGTATCCCTCATCCTTCATGCTAATGTATTTATATTAGCATAACCATAGCTGTGTAGCTAACCACTGCATAGTTTATATGTCACTGCTCTTTAGTCCTCCATAGACAGCAGAGTTTGAACATTTAGGTTTTTGTTGTTGTTTTTTTAAACTACCTTAATAAGAATCTGGCTCATCATTTCTAGATTGGAACTAGCAACATAACTTCCTGCTAACTTCTAACGTCACTAAACCTTGTAAATCCTCTTTTTTTTAGTGAATTATTTTTATTGGAGCTGTACTGTTTTTAACTTTCAGTGATGCCTCAGTGTTGGGTTGATTTTGGGAACCGAAGGAATGCCTGGACTCATAAATGACTGTATATATTTTGTACATATATTATTTATTGCAATTACAGCTTGAATTTCTTTTGGCACCAATGTGGAACAGTACTTAAATTTTATTGTAGTACTGTAGAAAGTATGACTGTGCAATGACCATAAAGAGTTAAAGTGAACCCGAATGGCAGGGTTAGGGTTAGAAAAAAAACCCCACCATCAAACTAATAATGCAACTGATTAAATATTAAAGTAATTAAAGTTCTATATCTAAATAAAAAATACATTCTGCCATAAATAGGCTACAGTCAGAGATGTAATGACAAGATTAAAGTATAGTATGAAACTATCCTGGCTTGCATGTCATGCTATAGCCTGCACAGTGCAGTACCCACAGCTGCAGTACAGTAATGAGGAGGTTTTCCAGCTCTCGCACAAGAAGAATCATTTGGAAGCTCACACTTATATCGCCTCATCTCAGTTTACTGGCTGAACTTCCTGTTGACTCTTGTACTTCCTCTGCTCCTTTGATAAGAAAGTTGGTAGACCTACTTCCATGAAGATGTAGTGTAAATTTTTACATAAGTGATGGCAACTTGAAACGGTAAAATAATCAAAACTAAAAGCAATAAATATGGAAATCGTTTGTCTTTGTGTGCTGGAGATCCTTCTGAAGATGCTTGCTCTCACTCCATTTGAGTGATTGTTTGTGTTTTCATTTTAGCCTCAAGTGACATAAATGAGACTAAACGCTATTCTGGACACGATTCATTCAGCCTTGCACAAAGTGCTATTGAATCTGTAGACCATTCTTTTTATTTTGAACTGAGAATGGAGACACAACACACACACACAAACAATGTACTTTTGATTTGATCAAAATCAGTAAAAAAAAAAAAAAAGAAGATAAAAGACAATAAGGAATTAGAAAACGGGCAGGGACAAAATATGAATTTAATATTTAATCATTCACACTGCATAAAATGCCAAAAGGCTTCAAACTTCTTTGGCTGTTGCATTTGACCAGCCTTCAGCTTGCACACAGATTGATCCCTGATTGACTGCAGTGAGCTGACTATGACCGCTCATGCAAATGTGTTTTTTGTTAGAGTGGTGTATGAAAGTTATCCAGTGGTAGCCTTCAGTTTATCCAATGTGACATACCAAAAAGAAGCTGTTACTAGCCACTCCAACAGACTACAGTTTTTAACTATACAAACAAAGATGGAGCTAAGGATGCTGTAAACATATCATACAAGAAAAGACTTTTAACATGATATTTTACAAAATACTTCTCAGTTGAATGTGAAAAAAATATACATGGATTACATTTCTTTCTTGCGGGTGTTTAGGAACGGCAAATTGATCTTTAGCACTCTTCATTAATCATCCCTCATAAATGGTGACACATTGGTAATGGTCTAGTAAGGATGATCTGAAAACAAAAAGACTCAGCAGTTCAGCAGATGTAATCTAAGGACATAAAACCTTTCCAGAGTTAAAGAAAAATGCTTCCCAGTTGTTGGATTGTTCTCGTTTGATGTGTGCACAGCAATTTGTGTACTCTTTTTATGGCTGGGTTCCAGGTTTACCTTGCCTGAACTCTTTGCCCTCTTTTCCTCCTTTTTCTGAGAGAAAAAAAAGGCACTTCAGGCAATGTTCATTTGTCAGCAAACTCTTTTCAGTGGAGGGGGGAGCTTATTTTGACAATATCCACTTCCAGATCTCATATAGCTCCATCATTTAAAAGTTAAACGTGACTTCAGCTTAATAGCAAACACATCTTCTTGACAAAGAATGAATTATTCCTTGCCTTGTTTGAGCGAATATGCTTCCAGTCTTCTCAGGCCTGCACTCTTGTATATTTACATTTGCTCCATTTCTTTTGGCTTCTCATTCTAGGACACAAACACAGACATAAGAGACACAAGGTGAAAAGAAGGCCAGCGGCTGGGGTCAGCACTGTGATTAAAGCAGTCCCTGTGGTCAGTACTGGTGTATTCAATGACCTGGAGTCACTGAGCGCTGGCCTGGCCAGCAATGCTTTGCTCAGATCACAGCATGGCAGTGCTAGCGCTAGACCGTCAAATGATAGCAGCGGTGACTCAGGACCTCACAGGAGATCAAAGCGCTTCCTCTCCTACCCGCGCTTTGTTGAAGTTATGCTGGTGGCCGACAGCAAAATGGTGGAGCATCACGGCAGCAACCTACAGCACTACATACTCACGTTAATGTCTATAGTAAGTTCTGATCTCTATGTTTGGTTGGTAGAAATCTTTTGCGCAGATATGGACAGAGTAGGACATCTTCGTGCACACTGATGCACTAAATGTACACACGTGTTCCTCTTTGCTGTTTGCTGTTTGTGCTGCAAGTCAGTCAGCCTTTGGAGGAGAGTTGAGGGAGGTAAAAGGGCACCTTAGGGCAGGGGTAAACAACATTTTCAAACGGCTCGGGGGAAGAGAGGGCAGCTTGAGGGATAGCCTGCCTGACAGCTTTGATGAATGTTAAAAAATAGGCTCAGGTATGTTACTTAGGCTGCATACTCTCGACCACTTCAAACACCAGTTTCCGCCTGCATCTGGGGCTGAACTGAAAGTCCTGGGGAGGCAGCGATGACCCATATTCTAGTCTGGGGAAAGGCTGACTTGTCCACAGGGGCTCAAGCTGTTATCATGCTGATCCTTCAATCAAACAAAATCTCTGGTACTTGCTTGAAACTGCAAGTAAGCAGCCCATAAAACCACTAGCACTAAATATACAATGTCACATCCAATCTGGCTCAACTTAATTTAAACATTGATTTTCTCTTTAGGTTTGAGGTCACGTTTTGTGTCTTTGTTGTTTTTTTCAGGTGTCTTCCATATACAAGGACCCCAGCATTGGAAACCTGATTAACATTGTGATTGTAAAGTTAGTTATAATAAACAACGAGCTGGTAAGAATACTTAATTTGCTTCCACGCCACAACATGGTGCACGTTCCTATAATTTATTATTTTTTCTGTGTCCTTCTCAGGATGGTCCAGTTATTTCATTTAATGCACAGACCACTTTAAAGAACTTCTGCATCTGGCAGCAGAGTCAGAACGTCCTGGATGATAACCACCACTCCCATCACGACACTGCCATCCTAATCACCAGGTGCAAGAGGAATTGTGGAAGCTTTCATTTTTCAAAATGCAAATATTCCGTGAACCAAAAATGTAGAGGGATCCTGACAAAATTCTAAAATGTAGACTAACAATGACCGAGATCAATTATCTTTGTTTTCACCACAGGCAGGACATCTGTAGAGCGAGGGATAAGTGTGACACCTTAGGTAAATGCATATTTGTTCTTTTTCTTTTTTTTGTAACAGAGTGATACAAATTATAGTAGAAATGTACATTAAATAAATACAAAAGAAAATGAACTGAGCTTCTTCTTATTCAGGACTTGCAGAGTTGGGGACCGTGTGTGATCCCTACAGGAGCTGCAGCATCAGTGAGGACAATGGACTCAGTACTGCATTCACCATTGCCCACGAACTTGGACATGTGTAAGAGCAGCTGACATTTTTCCACTGATTTGTTTTTTCATCAGTCATAAATACTTGGTTTTGTTCTTAGTTACACATCACTAGAGCTTCAGAACACTTTCTAGGAATTTATAACAGCTGATACCATAAATTCTGCACATCTGGATAAAAAAATGTATCCCTGCTTTTCATTTTGAGAGCAAAAAAATCTGTAACCTGGATTCTCAGAATTGAATTTAAACCACTTCTTGGTTTCCTTTGCCCTTCAGCAAACTCTCCACTGTCCAAAGTCCTGAGTAAGCGTTCTACTCTGGAGACTGTTACAGACTTTAATAGTCCTCATCTCAAACAAATGCTCCTTTTCTTATTATTGGGTTGCATGTTTATCTGCATCAGGCTGGGGCAGCATGCTTGATGACTGATTTGCGACAAAGCTCGGTGTTGTAGGCGGACAGCTTAGCAACAAGGAGTGTGATGCCGTACCTGTCCACCATCGACCGGGAGCACATTTGTTTACCCTGCAGGAGCTTGAATGCTTCACTTATTCTTCTCTCAGTTTTCATATAATTTAATATCTTTCTATCCAGTCTTGCCACAGGCAGGCAATACAAATGCTGTGCATTATTTTGTATAGCAACCTTGAATGAGTTTCCCAAAGCCAATAAGATGGTGACAGTAGAAAAATAGAATTGCTGTTTAGATGTTGCTGAAGAAATGAAGTACAGTCAAACACAACACAAATTGCTATTTGTCACTGCCACTTTGTGAAGCACAATAAAACATATCAAGAAGTTGACGTCCTGCCAAGAAGCAATAACCACACTGGCAAAACAGAGCCATGCAGGGCCATGGAAGTACAGCTAGTGGGGACATTTGAAAATGCTCTATTTGTTGCTTGTTAATATAAATAGCTTTTTTTTTTATTTTTTATGCCTGAACATGTTTTTTTCCTCTATTCTTCCAGGTTCAACATGCCTCACGATGACAGTAACAAGTGTAAGGAGGATGGAGTAAAGATTCAACAACATGTGATGGCTCCCACACTTAATTACAACACAAACCCTTGGATGTGGTCCAAGTGTAGCAGGAAGTACATCACAGAGTTCCTTGAGTATGTCATACTGTTGTCTTCATCATTGTTCCAAACATGCATGGGGAATAGAACTGGGAAAACGTAGCAAAAATGACCCCCTAAAACCTGGCTAAATATTCTTTAATAACTGTGCAGGTTTACACAAACACACACACGCCAACACACACAGTGCATTGGTAGCCACAGTCAAACTGTCATCATTTCTCAGGGCTGTTGCACCCTCTGGTCTCGTCTCTCGTACACACTGAGAAAGACCCAGAACTCTTGGAGTAATAATATTTAATGACCTACCTCCAAAGCAATGCATAGTATCCCTCCATCCTTGACTTCCTGAGTTCCCCACCACTTACCACATATAGCTAGTTCAACACAAGACGTTTTTCAAGATGTTTTTGTGCAGAAAAATAACCACTCCAGCTGTACTGAGTGTGCTTTCTGTCTGTTTGTTTCTCTTGTTTTTATCCCTTTTCTTTAAGTCATTTTATTTTTATTTCTTAATAGCACAGGATATGGTGAGTGCTTGCTCGATGAGCCCGTTTCTAGACCGTACGCTCTCTCGCAGCAGCTGCCCGGGCGGATATACAATGTCAATAAACAGTGTGAATTGATATTTGGGCCGGGAACGCAGGTGTGCCCTTATATGGTAAGCGGACTCGGTGTGCAAATCTGAACTGTCATGTTGCACGTGGGGGTCTCAGAGGGGAGCGGAGGGAGTTGAGATTCAGTGCAGCAGAGGTTCTCGGATGACTCTGAAGCCTTTAAAGTCACTTGCCACGTTTAACATGTTCTCTTCTGAAACACAAGCAAAGTGAAGCCAGATTTAATTTGAATTTAAGTTAAAAAAGTGACATTTCAGTTTAATAATACAGAAATGTCTTTAAATATGTGACACTATAGTTTCTTGGCTTGTGGTTTTCACTCAGTCTAAAAGGTCATGCAGGCTTAGAAATACCTGGCAAATGAAATTGTTGATGCAGCAAATTTAGTGTAGGGAGGCATATTGTTTGATAGAATGTGCTAAATTGGAAGTCTGCTGGCTTGAGTCCATGCTGTATATTAATGGAGTTGTTTACAGTCAGGGAAATAAACATGACATTTATGAGCCATAGCTTGTTCTTTTAGTTTTTTTTTTTTCCTGGAATCCCAGCATTGACTCTTAATGTGTGTGTGTGTGTGTGTGTTCGTGTGTTCTCAGACCCAGTGTCGAAGACTATGGTGCACAAGTCCAGAGGGCGCCCAGCGGGGCTGCAGGACTCAGCACATGCCGTGGGCAGATGGCACCGACTGTTCACCTGGAAAGGTAAGAGTAATGCTGATAGTGTAATGCATTAGTGTGTAAATGGTAAAGGAGAAGACCCTTGAACTGATTTTAATTAAGCCGGAAGCTTGGGGATAATTAAGTAAGGGGTGGAATGAAGGTGGCGATTTAAGCCCACCACAAGAAAAAAAGTCCATGAACCTTAGCATTGCCTAGTGTTGGTGGCCAGGAAGAGGGGACGTTATACACTGAAAAAAAGGCCATGTTGGATTTACTCGATTCAATAGTGGACATTGGTTGCACACAAATGTTTTGCTTTGGCAGAAACTTAAACAATTGTGTTCAATCAACACAACTTTTTCATATTCAATAAACTTGTGCATTTTGTGTTCATAAAACACGATTGAAACATGTTTAGATGAAGTAAGTTGAGCTCTTGGAATATTTTAATCCTTCACAATTTTGTCATTGTATTTCAACACTATTAAATAACATTTACCCCAATACTACTTGCTCATTTAAATACTACATGTTGTCTTCATATTACATAATGTTCAACAAAGTCTAGAGTCTGGTTAACATAAAAATTTAATGGATCTACAACAACTAACATCCTATCTTTATCCTGGTTGCAGGGGGCTGGGAAATAACCCTGAATTGTTAGGCAGGGTACACCCTAGAAAACTCACAAGTCTGTCACAAACAACCATTTGCACTTACATTGACAGGTAATTTAGAATCATCAATTAACCTAACTCTACCAACTGCACGACTTTTAACTGTGGGAAGAAACCAGAATACCCTGAGAGAAACCAGTGCAAACTAGCCAGATTGTGGATTTGAACCCAGGATCTTCTTACTGTAAAGCAACAGCACTAACCACCATGCCACCAATCCAGACTTAACAAAAGTAGGAAAGCTATGATTTCAAGGCTTGATGCAGAATTTTTTTGTACGTTTTTGTCCTTGACAGGTTAATCCACAATAAATAGCAATAGCATGCACGTGGTGTGTCGTAGTTGTCTGCCTCTTATAACGCCAGTGATTTTCCTACAGTTTGACATCTCGTGCGATCTTGTGAATTTCATGAGTTCAGCAACTAACCACTCTTACTAGATTGTATCATGTCCTCTCAACAAGGACAAATTAAGTTGTTGAATTTCGTACAGATCCTTCATGATTTAATTACGTTCATAGAAGCATGTAATTATTGTGTTTAAATTACAAGTTAATTTAAACATGTAATTTTGTTTTTAATGTAACAAACACCCAATTTCCTTTTTTCAGTATACCAAAAAAAGTAAAAAGAAAAATCTTGCTATTGTTGGTTTTAAATATTCCTTTTTAGTTGGATTTATTAAATGTTTTCTTATGTCATTTGTAATATTTGAGGGAAACACTGGCAGGTTATCTCAACATAATGGACGATAATTTGTTGTGCAAAATGACAAAACAAGACTTGCAAAAAGTCAAGTTTCCACTGACACATGTAAACTCTTGTTACTAGTAAATGAGTGGTGGAAAGCTATGAATGATGCTTACTCTGCCTGAGCTTATAATGAGAACTTTTGCACTGACTTCCTGCTTCCTGTCACTAAGACTGAGACATGAAAGCACCATGGACCAGCCGAACTACACCTCCAGGTCCCAAGACCTGCAGATGCACACACACACACAGGCACACACTTGTTTTCATATCTTAGTGAGTACATCTAATTGACATAATGGTTTCCCTAGCAACTTACCCTAACCCTACCATCAAAATCGAATGTCTAACCCTAAGCCTTAGCGTAAACCTCACCATAACTTTATTGTAATCCTAACACTAAAACCACATTTTGAGCCTCAAAAATGCATTAAAACTTGTGGGGACGGGCATGTTGTCCCCATAAGTCCCTGTTGGTCCCCACAAGAATAGTAGCATGCCAATTTTCTGTCTAAACATGTACACTCACACACACAGACAAGCTGAAACCTTTTGGTGTTTGTCTCATCTCTTGTCATGCCAGCGCACACCACACTAATGACTAAAATGAAGTCTGTTTTTTTAACAGTATAAAATGATCCTTCTGTTTGGAGCTGAGATATATTTATTGACTGTAAAGGTGACATTTTCTTGTCCTCTCTCCAGCCAGGCACAGTTGTGAATTTTTTTTTTCCCAGTTCCAAATTTCTCCCAGATTAGCTTTAAAGCACAGAAGAGCAGATGGATGTGTTGGCATTTCTTTTTGTTATCTTCTCTTCACTCATCTCTCCTTTACTTTTCCCCTTTGTTCCTCTCTTGCAGCACTGCAAACATGGGCTGTGTATAGCCAAAGAGCACGATGCCTCACCTGTTGAGGGAGCGTGGGGAGTCTGGAGTCCTTTTGGCACCTGTTCGCGGACATGCGGCGGAGGCATAAAGATTGCCATGCGCGAATGCAACCGACCCGTGTGAGCAGCCCGTTCCTTTGTAGTCACGCATGCCTATTGGACCTTGTCTCCAAAGTCAGTGTTCCATAGATCAAACCTCCTTAAGGGAATTCTTTCCATAGCTAATGCTCATCAAAACAGGCGCTCTGATGGCATATCTTACAGGATTGTTTCCTGGTAAATATGGAGATCAGTCAGTCTTCCTGAATAATGGACGAATAGAAAAGAGTAGAGCGTGTGGATAAGTTGGAAATTAAAAACTAACAACAGGCTGAGCAAAGAGAGGGAAATTGATAAACTGATAAGTGTCCTCTGAGAAAAGGTGCTTAACACAAGGGAATGATTCGGTTTTACTGCTTTTATCCCACGTTTTCACTCTCAGGCCCAGAAATGGAGGAACGTACTGTGTTGGTCGCCGGATGAAGTTTCGTTCCTGCAACTCTGAGCCCTGCTCCAAGCAGAAGAAGGACTTCAGGGAGGAACAGTGTGCTGCTTTTGACGGCAGGCACTTTAACATCAACGGTCTACCTCCAAATGTTCGCTGGGTGCCCAAGTACAGCGGAAGTGAGAATAGTTTTTTTCACATCACAGTGGCATCTTAATACTTACTTCATGAATAACAGCCATAATGTAAGCTTTGCATTTATTTGAGTCACCATGAAATAATTATCTGTATTCTATCTCCTGTGTCAGTTCTGATGAAGGACAGATGTAAGCTGTTCTGCAGGGTTGCAGGCAGCACAGCCTACTATCAGCTCAGGGACAGGGTCATTGACGGCACGCCATGTGGACCCGATACCAACGACATCTGTGTCCAGGGCCTGTGCAGAGTGAGCTTTCTAATTCTGTTCATTTAGCAGCAGCGGTTCATGGTTATTTGTAATAATAGCAGAGCAGGGACCATTCTTGAACAGTAACAGTGTTTAGTGGATAAAATAGTAAGCACCTACATTACTAACATAACGCGTGATCTCCAAACCACGCACAGTTTTCAATATATTCCAGCTCAGACAATGGGATTTTTATATTCATAGATGCACTAAAGTTAAGCTAAAATGTGTCTCAAAAGAATCAATTACATATTTGCTATGATTTAGTGATTTTCTAATAAAGTCCTTTAATTAAAAATCCTTAATTTTCTTATTGTGTATTTCCTACTTCCCGTACTGAGCAGCAGGCGGGCTGTGATCACGTACTCAACTCTAAAGCCAGGAGGGACAAATGTGGCGTATGTGGAGGCGATAACTCTTCCTGCAAAACTGTAGCAGGCACCTTCAACATTGTACGCTATGGTGAGTAACAACCTCTTTTATTACCCCCATCAGTCTCCATTTCAGTGCATATAAATGGTAATAGCTGTTGTGGCAGTTATTATATTGCTTACACACCTCAGCAGAAAAGCATCGATGGATGGGTTCACTTGTTAGTGCATTTACAGACCTGGGTGCGCTAATGCGCTGCATATGTATTTGCAGGCTATAACGAAGTGGTGCGAATACCAAGTGGTGCTACAAACATAGATGTGCGTCAACACAGTTACTCAGGGAAACCGGAGGATGACAACTACCTCGGTAAGACAGCCAACAATTGTTAATACTTCGATTGTATTTTTACATTTCCCGTCGTGCTGTTTGAAGTCATTTCTGGAGGAATGCGCTGTTAAAAAGATGTGTGTTTATGAGATGTGCTTGAGTGTTTATGAGAAGGACAGCGTTCAGCCTTCAGTGTAAAGCCGGGCACTGCATAACTGCCGTAGATTTTGCAAATACTATGCATGCAAATCCATTAAATGCCTGCGGGTACCAATCCAGCAAGGTCCCTTAGTTTAAAAGCTTTAGTACTTGCTCTAAGGCTCTGTCTCAGCCTGTTCGTACCACTGACCTACTCATGTTTTTTGTGCTCGTGTGTTGTTTTTATTGTGTGCATGTCCTTGATGCAAACTTCTGAACATAGTGTCATCCTTAACTGTGTGTTTCAGTGTTTCTATATATTGGGACAACCCAAAGCGGATTGATTGTTATTTTTGTCTGTGTGCGTGTGCAATAAATGCCACTCTCCACAACCATATTAGTGTAATGTGTGAAATGGCGAGGAAAGTAAAGGCAGGAAATTAGCTCCATAATCGCATTAGGGTGAACGAGTGCAGAAGACTGACTGTTGAACAGAACAGGGTGCCCCTGGATGGGACTTCTTCGGGAACAGAGGATTATTTTAGCCCAATAAGGCTTTACTGTTACCCACTGTGTGTGCCTTACTGTAAATGAACATTTTAAGCCACTGTGTTTTCTAAGCTGCTCTGCTGCGCGCAGAAATAAGTTCATGTTTGTGCAGGTTCCTGCCATAAACAGTGATTTGCACAAATTAATTCACCTTTATGCATATTTTTTTTTTAAATCAGCTAATAAATCAAAACTAGCTTGAGTTTACACAAACTCTTTTCAGTGTGATGAAGCCAACTAACTGTTTCTGCCTCCCTGTAGCCATATCAAATAGCCGCGGAGAGTTCCTGCTTAACGGGGAGTTTGTGGTTAGCATGTTCAAAAGGGAAATCAAAGTAGGAAATGCCATCATCGAGTACAGCGGTTCCGACCATGTCATTGAGAGGATCAACTGTACTGACCGCATAGAAGAGGAGATCGTTATCCAGGTAAGCTGTCCTTATCATGACAATTTGGTATCTTTTGCAGGAGATGTGAAGATAGAAGATGGTGATTTAATAGAAGAGAGGAATGCAGAATCATAAATCCTTCTACAGACTTGATCTTTCAAATTTACAATTGTAAGGTTGTGTAATGTATATCACATTGCCTGCTTTTTCCCAGGTGCTTTCTGTGGGGAACCTTTACAACCCAGATGTCAGGTATTCCTTTAACATTCCCATAGAGGATAAGCCTCAACAGTTCTTCTGGGATGCTTATGGGCCCTGGCAGGAGTGTAGTCGTCTGTGCCAAGGTGAGGGGGAGGCACATGTGGTTTGCAGGGTGAGATGATGGGAAAGGTGAATGATAAACTGTGTGGTCAGAGTAAAAATGAGATGGGATGGAGATGGAATGAAGGAAGAAGAACATTTAGAAAATGCTGAGCAGGAGACCCAGGAGATGGAGGATGCTGTAGTTACCATTAAACATGGTCATTGTAGGCATTTAGCCTTTTTAACAAGTGATTAAATATCAGTTTTACACTATGCCGTGGCACATCTGCTTGGCATGACTGTGGAGAGGTCAGAGTACGTGGGTGTGCGGAGGAAGATTGCAAGCAAACTCGAAAACCTGTTATGTGTGTTACAAGTCAATTTTTTTTCTGTTTAAGAATGCCTTTCTCCACTTTTTGACACCACCCTGCTTCAGCAACTGAAGGGAAACCAATAACTCCACAGTTCACAGCAGGATAAACATCTAGCATATAACACATTAAGCTCTCATAGCGTTCAGCTGCAAAACTTGGTAACATGAGGTGCTGATCTATTGCCACATTAAGGTTCATATCGTGCTGTAATTTTACACAAAAGCCAAAGTGAGGTGTACACACTTTTCACGCTGGCATTTATTGCACTCCCGACGATGAGCCATATTTTACTTGAGCCAGATGGTGCATCAACCCAGATAACTACTTGCAGGTCGGGCAGTAAAAAGTCACTTTCATCTCAGGATAAAGTTATGAAACCCGAGATTGTAACTCAAGCTTGAGATTCTGTTTACATCTTTGTAAATTTCTTATTAGTTATAAAACAGATCTCTTTATTTAAATGACACAGCTTTTCTTCAATTTCCTTTGCCATTTTGACTCATGTTTGATTTATTTTTTGTTATAGTGTGTTGCCAAGATGTTTTAGAGTGGCTGTCACTTAGAACCTCAATATTTGTACCCTCACAGGAGAGCGCAAGCGGAAGATTCTCTGTAGCAGAGAATCGGACAGGGTGGTGGTGTCAGACCAGAGGTGCCACGGCACAGCGAGACCTGCTGTCATCACTGAGCCATGCAACACTGAATGTGAACTTAGGTTTGCATCATCACTCTAAACCATTTGATCCATCTGACTGACACTTTATTTGGTCTTTGCAGTGCAAAGATTTACCCACTTGTTCTTTACGCAGATGGCACGTTGCTCGAAAAAGTGAGTGTACAGCCCAGTGCGGCCAAGGATATCGTACCCTGGAAATATACTGTGCTAAAATCAACCGTGCAGACGGCAAGACCCAGAAGGTTGATGACCGCTACTGTAGCGGTCAGCGCAAACCTGATGACAAGGAAGGCTGTCACGGAGACTGTAACCCGGGTGGTTGGGAGTACTCATCCTGGTCGGAGGTACGAACTCTGTTGGAAGTCTGGGGATTTGTTTGTCTGCACTGACCAGATGTTTGTCCAAGTTTATCTCGGGTTGTGAATGTGTTTACACTTGCTGATGCTCAAATGTTTGTGCTGCAGTGCTCCAAGAGCTGCGGTGGAGGAACCCGCCGTCGAGGGGCAGTGTGTCGAAAGGCAGCTGAGGCTGGTGGCGATGAGAGCAAATGCAGTCAAAGGGACAAGCTGACCGTCCAACCCTGCAATGAATTCCTCTGTCCGCAGTGGAAGACTGGAGACTGGTCTGAGGTCAGTTTAGCAATTACTGTATTGTCTTTGCGTTTAGAAGAAAATAAGACCCCAGGGGTATGTGCGCTGCACTCTCTGCACCTTTGGTGGCTTGCTCTGGGGCCGACAGTTTCAAGTGAAGAAAATAAGACTTTTACCTAAGTAGTTAAAGTGGAAACCTTTTCAAGCTGCAGATGTATGTGTTTTTGTGTTTCTGTGCAGGTTTTCAACTCGCTCAGTGATTTGTTTGTGAGATTTTTAGACGAGTATGTGTCTAGGGCTACTCAACGTAAAGAATAACAGACTTCTTTGTAAATGCTGGAGTATTAAAGCAGCGGTGATCTGGGTCAAATGTCAAATCCCAGTGCTGATTGTGAATGTCTCAGCTTTAGGAGAGTTACTCCCCTCCTTCCACTCCAAATGAGTGTTGGGTAAGAGGTGATTGCAGGGTGAAATCGTTCTTAAACTGCTGCACAGTTTACACATCGTAGAGCAAGGAGCTTGCAAAGCTGTGGGCTGCATTCCGGGAATTTTTCAGATCTCCCGTGTGGTGTTGCCAGAACCCGTATGCTGTAATATATACATACAGTGGGGCAAAAAAGTATTTAGTCAGCCACCGATTGTGCAAGTTCCCCCACTTAAAATGATGACAGAGGTCAGTAATTTGCACCAGAGGTACACTTCAACTGTGAGAGACAGAATGTGAAAAAAAAATCCATGAATTCACATGGTAGGATTTGTAAAGAATTTATTCGTAAATTAGGGTGGAAAATAAGTATTTGGTCACCTCAAACAAGGAAAATCTCTGGCTCTCACAGACCTGTAACGTCTTCTGTAAAAAGCTTTTCTGTCCCCCACTCGTTACCTGTATGAATGGCACCTGTTTGAACTCATCATCTGTATAAAAGACACCTGTCCACAGCCTCAAACAGTCAGACTCCAAACTCCGCCATGGCCAAGACCAAAGAGCTTTCGAAGGACACCAGGAAAAGTATTGTAGACCTGCACCAGACTGGGAAGAGTGAATCTACAATAGGCAAGCAGCTTGGTGTGAAAAAATCAACTGTGGGAGCAATCATCAGAAAATGGAAGACATACAAGACCACTGATAATCTCCCTCGATCTGGGGCTCCACGCAAGATCTCATCCCGTGGGGTCAAAATGATCATGAGAACGGTGAGCAAAGATCCCAGAACCACACGGGGGGACCTGGTGAATGACCTGCAGAGAGCTGGGACCAAAGTAACAAAGGTCACCATCAGTAACACACTACAACGGCAGGGAATCAAATCCCGCAGTGCCAGACGTGTTCCGCTGCTGAAGCCAGTGCATGTCCAGGCCCGTCTGAAGTTTGCCAGAGAGCACATGGATGATACAGCAGAGGATTGGGAGAATGTCATGTGGTCAGATGAAACCAAAGTAGAACTTTTTGGTATAAACTCAACTCGTCGTGTTTGGAGGAAGAAGAATACTGAGTTGCATCCCAAGAACACCATACCTACTGTGAAGCATGGGGGTGGAAACATCATGCTATGGGGCTGTTTTTCTGCCAAGGGGACAGGACGACTGATCCGTGTTAAGGACAGAATGAATGGGGCCATGTATCGTGAGATTTTGAGCCAAAACCTCCTTCCATCAGTGAGAACTTTGAAGATGAAACGAGGCAGGGTCTTCCAACATGACAATGATCCAAAACACACCGCCCGGGCAACAAAGGAGTGGCTCCGTAAGAAGCATTTGAAAGTCCTGGAGTGGCCTAGCCAGTCTCCAGACCTCAACCCCATAGAAAATCTGTGGCGGGAGTTGAAAGTCCGTGTTGCTCGGCGACAGCCCCAAAACATCACTGCTCTTGAGAAGATCTGCATGGAGGAATGGGCCAAAATACCAGCTACTGTGTGTGCAAACCTGGTAAAGACCTATAGTAAACGTTTGACCTCTGTTATTGCCAACAAAGGTTATGTTACAAAGTATTGAGTTGTATTTTTGTTATTGACCAAATACTTATTTTCCACCCTGATTTACGAATAAATTCTTTACAAATCCTACCATGTGGATTCATGGATTTTTTTTTCACATTCTGTCTCTCACAGTTGAAGTGTACCTCTGGTGCAAATTACTGACCTCTGTCATCATTTTAAGTGGGGGAACTTGCACAATCGGTGGCTGACTAAATACTTTTTTGCTCCACTGTATGGACTGTACTCGCACATAAATAAACACACTCACACTTTTTTTGTTTTTGCGGCTAGGGGCTTTCTAATGTGCATATACTGCTTTACATAAAACCAAGAGAACTTCCTCTATCATGAATCTGAATACTTGTAACTGCTCATTTCTTGTACTAATTTAGCGATTAACTATGTACGCAATTCATGGCGTTATAACCTGTAACATTTATTTATTTATTTTTTTAGTGCCTTGTGACATGTGGTAAAGGCTACAAGCATCGCCAGACGTGGTGTCAGTTTGGTGAGGACCGTCTACATGATCGCTTTTGTGGGTCGTCTAAACCTGAGTCAGTGCAGACGTGCCAACAGCAGGAGTGTGCCGCTTGGCAGGTTGGACCTTGGGGACAGGTGAGTCACCCCTGTATTTATGATTTGTGCAGCATTCAGTACACAGTGCTCGATTGTTTTTGTTCAAAGCTGTAAGAAGTCGGGTCATTTATCAGGTCATTATAGAAAGTAAACCCCAACAATCAGACGACTCCCTATGAGCAAGCACTTGGCGACACTGGGAAGGAAAAACTCCCTTTTAACAGGAAAAAAAGACCCTCCGACAGGACCAGGCTCAGTGAGGGGCGGCCATCTGCCACAACTGGTTGGTAGTGAGGGACGGCAGACAGGAAAAAAGACGAGCTAAATATAAAGGAAGATATGGTAACTGACTGTGGTTGGTTCTATCTATCTCAAGGGTTCCATGTAAAATGGAAAATTTTATTTGCATACTGACATGAGTAAATCTTTTCATTTAAAGAAGACATAATCTATCTTTAATCAATCAGTTTGGTTGAATAATTTTTATAGTTCTATAGCAGATCTTTTTTTCCAAGGCATTTAAAAGAGTATGCTGTATATATAGATTTAGAGCCACTGCTTTCATACTTGCATACATGCAATATGAAAGTCTACCCAGTTGATGGGTCACAGCTCAGCAAGAGAAATTTGCTATTACTTCTCTGATGAATTGGTCTCTAATGTAAATCATCGGGTGGATACACAGACAAGCTACGCTTGTTATTTAGCACTGAACTCTCTGCTGTTTAGAGTCACAGGACATGTCATGAAAATGAAGATACAAAAGCAATGGACAGTCTTCATAGCAGTGTTCCCAGAAAGCCTGTTATATATCTGTGTGCGCACCCATTCTCATTTGTGTACGTGTGCAGAACAGAACACCCAAAAATGCGAGCTATTTTGTGCCCCTCGTCAGAGGATGTGCACATTTTAAGGTATATTTGAAGTGGTTTAATGAAGCATGATCAAATGGTAGCTGAAGTTGCCGCCACACAAGTTTGACCCCGTTTCACTGAAGGCAGTGAGCCAGAAGAAAGCGCGGGATAGTACCCTCTGACTGAGCTGCAGTGGGAAAGCGGCCAGTCCAATGTATATGAATATCCTCATGTATGATTTTTGTTAGAAGACCTTTTTCTAAAGTGAGCTAACATTTTTTCTATATGCTCTATATACTCATGTGTGCAGGGGTTGCTCTGGTGGCTCCAACAAAACATCTGTTTTTTGCTTGCCTTTCTTGTCTTTTTCTCAGTTTTCTTTTTGGCTGACTGTTGCAAATGTTTTCCCATCACGCCTCCTTTGTTTCTTTTTTCTCTCTTTGAACCCAGTGCACTACCTCTTGTGGGCCAGGCTACCAGATGCGAGCAGTGAAGTGCGTGGTGGGCTCTTATGGTGCCGTCATGGACGACACCGAATGTAACGCAGCCACGCGACCCACTGACACCCAGGTAAGAGGTCTTATCGTCCTTTCTTTTCCCCCACAATCTGCTTATCATCTCCTCACTCTGAGAGCATTTTTTTTGCTCTGTGGTTGAGTGTGAAGGAAGATGATGCACGCTTGTACTGAAAATGTACACAAAAAACCTGGCATTTCATTTCCACCTGGTCTCAATAAAAGCTGTCCCGCCTGCTCCAAATGCAGAGGGAAGTTTACCAGCCTCACTATCCCACCATAAAGACAAAACTCTGAGACAGAATCCCTAATATGTTTCTCTTGAAAACAATTTCACTTGTGTCATCTAGCTGACACTTGAAATGTTTGGCAGAAGCAATGATTGCGTTAAGCCTGGGGCACATGAGAAGGAGGTGACATGCACAAACACTTGCGAGACTGCACTAAATTCGAGTTTTTCTCTGTAATTTTTACTAGAGATGGCACGATACCACTTTTTTATGTCCGATACCGATACCGATATCATAAATTTGGATATCTGCCGATACCGATATGAATCCGATATAGTGTTTTTTAATCAACAAAACTGTTTTTTAAATATCTTGCTGCATTTTGTATAAGTTCATACTCAAGTTTAAAACAACAACTACACTAAAGCTATTCTGTTATACCTGTATGCAAAAAAAAATATTTCATAGTTCAGCAATACTGATCAATCTAATAAACTTAAACCTACACCATTCTCCCTATTCTGGTATTTTAAAGAGTACTTAGCATAAATATTAAGCAACCTAACTAATAGGGTTCCAACTCCCAGCAACAACAAAAATAAATAAATAAAAAATAGGGAACCACCCCTCACGCTCCACCTCATGATGCTTAATCGACGTAATCAACCTTAATTTGATGCAGTGTGAAAAAAAATGCACAGAAATCAATTATTTTTCAAGAAATATTAAATAGATTCAACATCTTTCTTCAACAAAATTGCAGACTGCACAGATGGTACCTTCCCAAAGGAAAAAGTACTATAGCTTACTAGGGTATATATATTAGACTTAATAGTTACTATATACAGTAATTGACTTCTATTCATTTTACATCAAATTAAAACTTTGGGTGTCAGATAATTATTTATTAAAAGCTAGACATTTTAAATGAGAATAAGAAAGAAAAGTATGTCTTTGTGCCCCCTTTTCCCTGTTAATGCCCTATCGGCCCCCCTGGCTAAACTTTGCTAGATCCGCCCCTGCACAGTTACAGATCCTCGAGTAGAAAGTAATATTAAATAAATTCTAACAACAGCTGATCAAGCTTAAACGTGCTGCTGTTGTTCAGCCGCTGGTTTCCTCTTTCTGGTGCAAAGTGGGCCAAAAGCAAACTAGAGACACGGAAAAGCCGATCAGCTGATCGTTAAGCAGTTTCACGATTGAAGTAGCAGCAGGAGAGGCAGTCGCTTGTTAAGCTTAATGCGGGAATGCTTTACAAACATTCAGAGATGGACTTACACACTTGCTTTACTTCTCTCGGGGATAACTTTGTCGGAGATGAAATGCCGGGTTGCTAGCGAAGCTCCAAATGCTATCCAGACCACCGACAGGTCCCGCATGCCACAGCCGCTCTATCACGTGATGCATACTGCTCCGACGTGCTAATGTTCTGAGGTGAGTTACCGCGTGTTGCAAGTTTTGTGAGGTGCTTTCGTGATATTTAATGGATCGGATTACATTTTTTATTTTTCTCCGATATCCGATCCAGTAATTTAGGTCAGTATCGGACCGATACCGATACGTAATATCGGATCGGTCCATCTCTAATTTTTACAAACCCCCAATGCACAATCTTTAAAAGATTTGTAGAATTTCTAAACCAACTTTCCCAGACATAATCAGACTGGGTTAAATACAAACAGTTCTTTATGCTTATAGAAGCATAGACAGGAACATCAGCCCACTGTTTGACCAAACCTGCAGCTTAAAACAGCAAAGTTTACCTACCCTGCTCTTACCTCAGCATACAATGGGAATTTGCTTATTATGGAAACCATCAACTAATATAAGCTCCTTTTAAAAAATGCAGTAAGATGGTTTGGGGTTGGAGTCCACCAGCCAGCTGGGTCCTTTCTGTGCATTTTCTCCAGGTACTTTGGCTTTCTAACTCAGTCCATAGACATGCATGATACAGAGATGATCTAAACTGACCTTAGATGTAAATGTGAGGGTGACTGGTTGTCTGTCTTTCCATATTAACCCTGTGATAGACTGATGACCTTCTATTATCTAGCAAACATATCATAAGAGCCTATCCCTGCTGCCTCCTACGATATGCAGCTGGGATAGGCTCCAGTTAGTTCCCTCCATGGATGAATGTTTTAGAAAGTGGTTGGACTGAAGGATGTATTAACTAATTTTTTCCAACTTACAAGCATTATTTTTTCGGACCTGAAGAAGCACTACCTTGCAATTTCTCTGTCTCGTTACCACTTAACTTTCCAATGATTCCAGCACCACGAGTGCACAGTTATTTACCCCCAGTTTGATTTTCACGCATGTTTTGTGTCAAAACATCCTGTATTTGTGGCAGCCATAAATAAATCAGAAATCACAGCTATATCACAGAGGACATGCTTCAAATAAATAATTACCAGTATTTAAAGTAGGCTAGTTCAAAGCCGTGCTTCTCCTCCACTTACCCATGTTGTAGACTGACAGAGGGTTATGTCAGTCTACATCATACGATGTTGGGAAATGACACTCACCCAGGTTAATTTTCTTGCCAATTGTTTGTGTGTGTGTATATGGTGAACTTTGCACACAACTTGCACAGAAACCCCGACAGAAACTTGCAATATTTTGAACTGAATGAGAGGTTTGTTTGGTCAGCGTATGGCGTAAACCCATTTCAGAGCGCTTAGCATGCAGACTCAGGATGAGGCCCCCCTCTAGTCACAGCAGCTCGCAATTCCGGTGCTTGGACCAGCAGAGACCGGTGACCAGTGACCCTGAAGCAGTCGCCCCACCTCGTTGTGATTCTAACCAGCCAGCCATGAAGTGGGCCACCAGGCCACTAGTCCCACCACCACCCTGCACCAGGGCATAGGATGAGAGAGACTGATAGATGGAGGGAGGTTTTAGTACAAGGTTGTTCATGTCTTGGATTTCTTGTAGTATATATTTGTTAATATTCTATTGATGCATGCAAATGCAAGTACAACAGGAAGCATGTGGAGAGCTTCCTGTTACTTTGTTTCTTTTTGGAGGCTGCATGCTGAATGTGTAGCCCAAGTCTGTGCGACCTGATCCAGCACTCATTCCTAAAGACACGGGGTCAGAGGGCACCAGAGGGCATATGGAGGGGAAAGAGGGAAAGGCGGAAGGTGCGGGACAAGGGGGTGGATTAGGGGTGGAGTTTACAACCACGCCAGCATAGGCATTGGAGCCCTGAATACCACTCCACTATGACCTGTTATGACAGGGATCAGGGCTTTATGCTGAGTGGCTTACTGCCACAATCCATAGTTTGAACTGACGGGGCGGACCCTGTTAATGTTGTTTTGGTAAGTTGAGGGGAAAGGGTCGATGGGAAGCATAACTACTCTCAAACGTAGAGCCGAAGGAATATAGTTTAAGTTGCTCACGACTGTCCCATGTCAGAAAAGCTATCTCTGATATTCATGGTATTTTGTTGTCAGGGACAGATGTTGTTACAGTATATTCATTTTGCTAATCACTGCATGAATGGGTGTATGTGTCTCTTCTTCCACAGGACTGTGAAATAGCCCAGTGTCCCAGCAGCCACCCTGTTCCCCCAGGGACCAAAGTCCCTTCCCACCCGGGCCACAAAACCCAGTGGCGATTTGGTTCCTGGACCCAGGTTGGCAGTGCTGTCACATTTTTGTTTATTTTACTTTTTATCTGCTTTTCTCATTTGGTTGGTTTCCGGTTTCTTAATCTTTCTCTCCCGCAAAACAGTGTAGCGCCAGCTGTGGCAAAGGGACACGGATGCGCTATGTGAGTTGCCGTGACGACCAGGGCGGCGTGGCCGACGAGTCGGCATGCGCCCACCTACCAAAGCCTCCTTCAAGGGAAGTGTGCACAGTCGTGGCATGTGGACAGTGGAAAGTGCTGGAATGGACAGTGGTAAGAAGACCAACATGTGTATATGATTGACTGACTCAAATAATTCAAATAATTAAGAACTTGCAAAAGAGCTTTTCTGCTGACAAAATAATTATTTCCTTATAGTGACAGATTAACCTACATTGTGTCATCAATATTTGCCATCCAGATGTGTTTCTCCCCCCTCCATGTTTGCTCCATTGTTCACTGTAGACTCATTTTAACCCTGACAGCCAGTATCTGCACACGCTATGCAGATGTTAATGTGTTAGCCAGCCAGGATGTGGAGACAGGGTGGCAGCTGGAATGCGTGGATGTTAGACTGGAGGAGGGCTGCAGTGAAGTTATAGGAGGAGAGAGAGTGTGTGTGTGTGTGTGTGTGTGTGTGTGTGTGTGTGTGTGTGTGTGTGTGTGTGAGAGAGAGAGAGAGAGAGAGAGGAATCAGGAATGAAGTTCTTGAGCTGGGAGATGCAAGGGGCTGTAGTGAGGGGCTCCAGTTTTGTTTACAGATGTTTCTCATCAGAGCCTTAGCGATACAGTTCAGGCAGACTGCAGGTCTGGTCACCATACACATACACAACACACACAAGCACACAACCATGCACACCCACACATGTACTGCCAAGCCAAAGACACTCATTGACCCCCTGAAAATAAATATCCTAAATCATCCCAAGGCCACTAAAAATTTCAGAGGCCTATCCCATGTTTACACACACACACGAACAGAAGATTGACAACGGCAGATTTATAAACCCAAAGCAAATCATCTTTTTCTGGCTCGCTGTTACAGAAAAATCCAAACTGAGAGATTTTTGTGACTGCTCTCCAGCCAGTGCAGCTTGCAGCACAGTACAGCTCGATGTAGCGTCACAGTATATACATCAACTTAATGCATGCAGAACCATGTTACAGTATCTGTAATAACATGAAACATCGTGACAAAGTCATGTAAACCTCTGGATAGGTCATGTTTTTTATGAACTGCTGTTGCATAAGTGAAATGGATCACGCGAGACACTGAATGGACTCTGCTAGGGAGGAGCAAGATTGGAGACACCATTAGCATTTGGTGGAAGATCTGCCTTGTGTTATTTTTCTAAAAAATGTCTACTTGGGTCATTTAGAGTGATACTGTAAGTTTTGCTGTAACCTTAACACCAGGTTAAGTCTGGGTTAGCTCTTTGGTAGCATGAAGATGACATCTTTTTGTATCTGACATGGTTCTGTTCATCAAGTCTGGTTTGACCACCAGCAGGTCACAATGAACAGAAATGTCAAGAATCTGCTATCAAAGAAAGTCAGCTTTCCTTTTTATGCCAGTTGGATTTGTGTATATTTGCATTTACCTTTCCTTTTCATTTCTTCACCCTCTCCATGTGTTTGTGCTGTCAGTGCTCAGTCACCTGTGGCCAGGGAAAGACGACGCGACAAGTGCTGTGCGTCAACTTCAGTGACCAAGAAGTGAACGCTAGTGAGTGTGACCCAGACGACCGTCCTGCCACAGAGCAGGACTGTGCCATGTCTCAGTGCCCGTCCCGCTCCAGTGATTCCCGACCTCCGTCCTCACCAAACACCAGCACCAGGAACCTGCCACGTAGCCAATCCCACCAATGGCGGACTGGACCCTGGGGCGCGGTGAGGCTTCCTAAACACAACATCATGCTGGTCAACAGACCTCAGGGGTGTGATATTTAAGATGTTGCATTAATCTTGTGGGACCAATCACTTCAATAAGTAAAAGGTTGGCAGACTTTGTTACCTTTGTGCTAATCTAAGCTAACAATCTTCAAATTCTACTTAAATATCAACCATAAAAACTTCCTATATAGATCTATGCTCTTCTTACAGCAAGGGCAGAGTGAGGATAATTTGGACTATTCTTTTAAGGCGCCCTAAATCAAAGTCGTACCTATATATTATCTGTGCTTTGGAGCTGCAGGGTAGGGTTTAAGAAACATTGTGTAATGTCACACAGTCCTGAATAAAAGCTCAAAAGTTGGACTCTGTTCTTTAGGCCCTTCATTCTTTTTAGGATGAGATCTTTAGAAATAGCACCGAAGGACATTGTGACCTAAATGCCCCAGGCTATCCTGTCCCACTGAGCTCCTTCTCTGTATTGTTCCTGCAGTTTTTTTTCTTTGTTGTTTTAACTGGGTTACTGATAATCTTTGACAAAAAATAGCCGTGACCTTTAAATAACTCTGGGAAGGATTTAAGATATTTCTGGTCACGCTTCCTTCCTCAGAACGTTATTTTAGAAGCAGAGAAGTTTAGCCATGTCGCATGTGACGTCTCTGCGTTGTCAGAATTTTGTGTGGGCTTTGTGTTCACATCATATACACCTCATATTACACATACTGTATGTGCACTGATTAATTACCGCGAGGCTGAGAATATGTTTGCTAATCGCTGCATTTAAACGAAGCATAAAATACCCACTAAACTCTTTTACACCTGAATAATGAGGAACTATTTTTGTGCCCTCTTATCTCTGTTAAAAAAACACAAAAACAGTGCTCCAGCACATGTGCAGGAGGCTTCCAGCGGCGTGTGGTAGTGTGCCAGGATGAGAACGGCTACCCTGCCAACAGCTGTGAAGATCGCAGCCGACCCAGCGAGCAAAGATCCTGCGAATCGGGGCCATGTCCACAGTGGGTGTATGGCAGCTGGGGAGAGGTAAGAAGGACACACTAAAGTAGTCTCACATAAGACAGGCATATTTTGACATGAAAACATGGCGGTCAGCTCCTTTTTTTTTAATCCACAAACTTGCATCTATAAAATGCGACCTCTCTGTGTGCCGTCCTCAGTGCACGAAGCCATGCGGAGGTGGGATAAAGACAAGGCTGGTGGTGTGTCAGCGTCCAAACGGCGAGCGTTTCAATGATCTGAGCTGCGAGATCCATGACAAGCCCCCAGATCGTGAGCAGTGCAATACTCAGCCATGCCCGTCTAACCCCCACTGGAGCACAGACCCATGGACCTCGGTACGCTCATAAAAAAAACCCAAAAGCAAATACTCTATAACCGTTTTTTATTGTTGGTTTTTTTAACCTCACATATGTTCAAATGCATGTAGTCTTACTCTTTCACAAACAGTTTTAAAGAGGCAGGTTGACTGTGGTGCTTTTACACTGGAGATGTCACACTCCAGCTTCTCCAGCTTTTTACCTTTAACCCCCTCCACTTACTGCTCCCTCTCTGCAGCCGGCAACTGCTCAGTCAGTTTTTCCTCAAGACATTTGGAAAGATTCATTTCTGTTGCACTTGAATGGCAAACATGTGCTTAATATGCCAAAAAAGTACGACACACAAAAAAATAATACTTCAGTGACAGCTGTGACCGTAAGAGTTTTTTTCATGAGTAGTTAGAAAACTGTTGTTGAGCCTCGTACTAGTTTTCTCTTCTTTTTATTTTAATAATTCAGGATTACGTTGTATCACAATCAAAGTTAGTTTTGTAAAATATTGTTTTTAAAAGATAATTTATTGAGAGATGTTTTCCTTTTTATCTCTTGTAAATAGTATTAACTTTAAAAAAGTGTCTTATTTGGTGTCTTAGCTCTTTGTATTCGCACATTTAGCCAATCATTGTTCATATGCAAATACTGATGAATGTTTTTGTATATCAGGAATATACAATATGCTGCCTTGTTCTTTTATTATCCAAAGAATGGCCCACGATCTCCACGTATGAGGTGCTACATGATATAGTCGATGTTCTGTTAAGAACGTAAAAGGCACCACCTTACATATTGACTGTATATGGGCTGTAAACTATATATACATCTTTGTACTATATGCATCTATGAAATGGCTATTATATTAGGAATTCAATTTGTTTTAAGGCACATGTAGAGAAGTTACTAATCTTATTTAGACACTTTATTTTACAGTTTATGTATCTACCCCCCTGAAAGCAACAACGCTGTTGTCCCGTAATGACAATGACAGTGAAGGAGACATACGTCAAGTCAAAAGTGCCTGAAACGTCCAGTATCAGTAGTAAACACCAGCGAACAGTGGCTGTACTGCCACTGTAAAATAAAGTGTCTCTTTCCGACGAGTTTGTGGTAGTTAGGCTGGATAGCCTTTGTATTCCAGTTTTGGGTTTGCACCCAGAATTCCTTAGTGTGGCCAAAACAGTAGTTTTAAATCCTTCAAAGGTGCTTAATATGAGTGTATTTATATTATGTTACGGTAGTTAATGTTTGCTTTGTACAGTAAGTACTTGGAGTTGCTATATATGCTATGCTCAACAATACCTCACTTGGAACAAAACACAACTCAACTAGCCATTAAACAATGATGACCTGCATAACAGTGGTGCTTTTTCCAAACAAGGGAGATATGAGATATAAATATTTTTTCAAAAAGAGAACCTTTAAATTTTTTTGGTTGGTTAGGTGTTTATTGTGGCACGTTGCCTCTTCTGTACTTTTTTTTTTTTCCATGAGCAGTTTGCACTGATCTGATTGATCAGCTAAATGCAAAGTGTATCACAGATCTGATGAAATAATGTTTGAATTGTCTTTGTCTCAACTTTAAGAGAACGGGCTGTTAAATGTCATGCTTTGAAACATGTAATACCTGTGACCACAGGGGAAGTTAATGGTGTTTTGTATTCAGAGCTCTTACTCTGAGCCAACCTAATGTGTCTACCTCAGTCTCTGTTATGATTGCCCCCCCTGCCGTATCTTGCTCTCCCTTGCACTGGAGGGATTTTGGCTGGCTAAGATTAAGCATGAGTTATCGATGCTACCCTGCGCAGATGCTGGCCCTAAACACAGATCTGTAGCGCGTGTCATCTCCTGCCCCGTAACGCTTAACATTACTGTGAGGACGGTTCAAACTGATCCAGAATCTGTGGTTAGGGTCAACTTTGCCTGAAGCCCACCCAGTTGACTTCTCTTGGTCATAAATGTCTGTACCAACATCACACCTTATTTTAAGGGCCTGTTAACACAGCAGTGAGTACATTTTTACCACACGTCATTTACTAATGAGAACTTTTACTTGTAATGACTCCCACGTGTGACTGTAAGGCAGCACAAAACCAAATCTAGGTTGAATCAGTGAAAGTGGAACACAATAGTGAATTGTATCATAATCCCCTCCAGTTTCATTTGTCAGTCTAAGCAGTCAACCTCTTGTCGCAGAATAGCAGTATAACACAAACACTATATCAACAGGCTCTTGAAATAAGTATAATGTATGTCTCTTATTCACAAATGGCAGTATTAGTCTATGTTTCAAGAATATTTCTGTATATTTATGTAATTACTTGTATTTATTGTTCATTCATTATAATGTTATGTCAATATTTAATTTTTTTTTACAGATTTGTTGGATTTCTGTTCATTTGCAGAAAAGGTTACAATTAAAGTGAAGTAGAGGTACTATCGAAGGCTTTTTTTCATTCTTGCCTGAATAAAAAGGTTTACATCACATACAGCGACCACACCGAGGTCGCTTTAAATTGAGGGAAAGACACGACTTAAAACTTGCTGGTGATTTGCACTGACTGGCTTTAAAAATAAATGAAATGCTGAAATTGCAGTAACTGATCCCTGCGCCAGCCTTTAGCAACATTCATTAATGCTAATAGCATCAGTGCTTGCAACACTATACTCCTGCTGCTAACCCCCATATTAGGATTTCACCAGCCCAAGCTTTTTGATAATTGCAGTGTGTTCATGCAAAGGAAGTGGCTTTTATTGTTTAGTGCTTTAGGTTAAAAAATGAGAAAAGAACGCTTGCAAATAGGTTATAAAGAAGTCCTCTTTTCACGAGCGTTACCCTTGTTGTTTTATGCGCTCAGGGCTTCTGATGACCTCTGTCAGCGAGTATGTTCTCACCATGTGTCAAGAGTTCAAAGCTGTTTCCATTAAGGTAAATCTCAGTCCTGCGGGACAATGCCTCAGCGTACTTCCCATTGCATTTACTGTGCTCATTCACTCTTAATGCACGCTGAGGCTTTTTCGGGGAAGCTCGGCTATGGAGTTGCTAGCGCCCTTTGCCCCCTTTCTGGCAGGCCCCTCTGCTCTGGTCTAATGCGGGTTAATGACAGTGGACCATTGTGGGGGCCTTTGACAGTGACTTGAATAAAAGGTGGCGTCAGCAAGACTATTCAGTGGTGCATTGGCAGGTCAAAGGTCACATTTGATCTAGTGAGGGGCCCCATCCTGATTCATCCCTTCAGCACAGACAGACTTGTGGGAAATTACTCGTGATCTAGATTTAGAAAAATGAAATAAAAGACAAAAGCCAAACAAAATAATGTGACACTGGTGGAGGGCAGATAGATGCCATTCCACAGTGTGTAGACCAAAGATCTGCCACTAAATTTCATGGGTGGAAATCGTCTTCTCAGCTATGTTTATACATCAGCACTGTCAGTTATTTTACACCAATATATGAAAAATAGTAATATATGCTATAATAGTAATATGTCTCCTTAAAATAACCGCACTGTGTCGATATGACTCACGTTTGTCTTTATTGATTGTCTTGCAGGTAAATTGTTTATACAATTACGATAAATTAAGTACATTACAAAATGCACTGGCATGCCTGCGTTTATAAAGGGGAACAAGCACTTTAGTCGTCCCTCCTTTTACAAGGCTTCCTACCTTTTCACCTCGTTGAATGAGGCGAGGGGTCACAGCTTGTTCCTGTCTGGTACAGTCCCTTGCTGATCAGGACAGAGCCACATGCTGGGCCACGTACTCGTTCAACTCTGAGCCTGTCGCTTCCCATCCATCCCCACATGCAACGCCCCCTTTGATTATCCAAGCACAGTCCAGCCCAACTCACTCCTCCCTTAGTGCTGCTGTGTGTGTGTGAGTCTGCCTGTCACACTGAGTTAGCTTTTCAGTAACGCGGTGAACCCGGAGGTGAAACAAACTGCTGCCGGGATGATCAGGCACGCTTTACCATTGGACCACCTCTCCCCATGTAATCGGGTCTCACCTCCTTTTTTTGTGAGTGACAAATAGGGCCCACGAGTTCACAAATACTAATGAGATTTTTTCTTCATTTCTTGTTTATTAAATCCCATTTTTAATGCTGAATAATCAATTACAGTTAAACTTGATATCAACAAAATACCCCCTCAATAAAAACAATAAAAAGGAAATTATTAATCTGAGTTTCATTGTTTTGAAATGTGTCACTTTTTACGCTTTCTGCTTTAGGTTAAAACATACTTCTGCTTCTTATTGGCCTCCTTATTTCCATCTTGCAGTGCTCAGCCTCCTGTGGAAGAGGCTTCAAATCCCGCAAAGTGAGCTGTGTGACCCGGTCAGGACGTCCTGTCCCAGAGGAGTACTGCCAGCACGCGTCGTCCAAACCCAGCGAGCGGCGCCGCTGCAGAGGTGGACGATGTCCTAAGTGGAAAACTGGCAACTGGGGGGAGGTAGGACTCTCTGACCCAGCCATTAAACACTTCTCAGCTATTTGTTCTCACGGTGCCAGACATGTTGGATTTGTTTCTCCCTCGTAGCCCCACTTTAATACTTACAGGCTTACAGGCAAGTATATCCATATGTGTGAAACAGGCCACAGCTGAACCTGACTGCCTTCATGGACAATGCTAAGCCACTAACTGAGGCGTGATTGCTTTTAAACATCACATGGTGGTTTGCCAGGGTGGAGCCAGAGTCTGAGGTGGTGTACGCTGGTGCTACGGTACCGCCGTCCACCAAGTTGGGCAGCAGGATGGATGTGCACCCCTTCCTTTGTATTTGAATTAGAGCCAGTGTAAATCTACCCCTTTCATCTCTATAGCTTCTTTTTCTGTGGTCCTCAACTTCCTCTCCTCTCTGTCTCCATTCATCCCCTCTCCCACGTTTTCTTCCATGCCCTCTTTCCCTTCTTTTTCTTTTTTTAAATTTTATTTTTTGCCTCACCAATGGGAACCACATGTTGGTCTTTTGAATGTGCTACTCGAGGCAATACACTCGCATCATCACGCCAAACAAACTCAACAAAGTGCACCTGGTCGTTGCCTTTCAACACCTTTTCTCTCAATAGGAGTGGACTGAGCACACAGAAACATCTTACATGTCAGAGAGGATGTGCGTCCCCCTCTAAACAGCTGTGGAGCATGACGCAAGGAGAAAATGATACTCCACTCGAGGCTCTTAGTCAAGCACAGCACAGCACACTGGAGTGCCTCAAAGTTCAGCTGCTTCACTGAGTTACAAATAAATGGACACATAAATATGCCTGTGGTAGATGCATCTTTATAGGTTGAGCTCCAGAACACAAACTGCCTTACACCTCCATCACTTTATTTGTCTCTAAATCATCTGTTATTACATAGGCGTTATGTGATCCAGGAGCATTACATTTATATCAGTGAAGTGCGGTCTGTCTGAAAGGAGACAAAAATTGGTTAGTGTAAGATATCGTCTTACAAATATATCTCAAACAGTCAAAATAAGACAGTTGTTTTACGTTTCAGTTAAGGTTAAGGGCAGAAAACGACAGGCATCCCCCCACCTCCCAGTCTCATTCATTTTACCCTCGACACGATGTGCTCTGTATGTCAGCAGAAAGGACACGCTTTCATTTCAAACATGCTGCTCTAGATTAAACACAGATGTGCCAAACCACTTTCCAGACTTCAACTTTGATTCTTTACATATCTGTAGAACTGGCATTGATCTGATACAGCTTGAACGTTTACACAGACGCTTGGTTGCTTTTATCATTAAAATGTAATTTGCATAGTCTTTTATTATCATTGTTATAAAAGCATCTACCTGACATTACAAATGAATAACATAGTCATTTTGGCAAAAGCATTCCCCATAAATAAATACTTTAGACTAAATCAGTTATGAGTCTTCTATATAAAAATATATTACAATGGATAACTACTAACACAGATTGAATGATTTCATTGCAAAGCTCTTACCTGCCCTGTCTTTAGTGTTCAGCGTCCTGCGGCGATGGCATCCAGCAGCGGGAGGTGTTCTGCCAGTTTGAAGACCAACGGAGCTCGCAGGAGACCGGCTGTCCCCAGCGCTCCCGACCAGCGTCCAGCCAGAGCTGCCGGGTCACCGACTGTCCCTCTCGCTACCGGTGGAGAGAGGAGGACTGGCAACCGGTAAGCCAAACACTGTAATCTGCATGCTTAAACAAGTAGTTCTAGTGCCGCGGATGAATTTGCTCTGACATATCTGGGCAAGGATGAGAGTCTCTGCTTCTGTAGGAGGCACAGCTGCCTGTCAGGAGGCCAAAGGGGAGGGGAGCAGAAGAGGCAGATGAAAATCAGGCAATCCCCTTTTTTCCCCTACCCCAAAATAACTCAAGTTCCTCTCATTAGCGAATTAGTCTATTTACTTAAACTCAAAGACGACGCAAAAAGTATTCAGTTTGGCAAAACTGTTAATTGGCACTGAGGATCCAATAACCAGTCAGATGGTTATTCTAATCTATACTCAAACAAAAGCGCTTGAAAATTGGTTGAGAATTCAGTGAGTTGTAATGATTCTCATTTACACAGATCTGCCTGTTACTTGCCCCATTATTAGTGCCAGGAGGGAAATGTACTCTTTACTGCTAAGAGATGGAGTTGGAGATCTCCAGGGTGGAAATGTTACCTTTCTTTTGGATATAAAAAAAAATCAACTTTTGCTGTAAGCTTTTATTTAGGAACTATTTTCTTCCTTCTCTGCTTCGGTCAGTTTGGATAGATGAAGAGCAACAGAGAAAAAATAACTAAATGATTTTGGGGTGAGCTGTCCCTTTAATATTAACCATTTTTATTTGGTGCAAAGTAATGATCAGCTATTTTCTGCAGGATAGAGTCTGCACATGTTTGCTGTTTATTAGAAATGCACCAGGAGCTCCTTCTTCACTTTGCTAATGTGATGGTGAATGTGCGTCACTAAACAACATGAAATGCCTTTCTGAAAGAAGAGTCCAATCACTCTGCAGAAGTGCTCGGGGGTCCCTGCCTGGGTGTCCCATTTAACAGCTGGAGGCAGTTAAAACATTTCAACTAGGAAGTATTACCGTGTTTTAGACACTTACACTGTACCCACACATAAGATAGTTACATCTCACACAGGCAGTATTTCTTACAAGGACAGGACACAGTATCCTGTCCCGGTACATCTCAGAATGAAATATAGTATCTTTGGCTACCTAAAACCTGAGTACCTCTCAAGACAGCACAACTCGCTATGACAGATTAAGGTAATTCGGTTGTTTGACAAAGTTAAAGATATTAAGAGTGAAAAAGACCTGCTGGTTGACTGCTGAGTGTTTCTGACACATGTGGAAGCCTTTCTGGACCTTTGATAAATCTTTGTGACTCTTGCAAACTTGAGTGTTGTAATATCTGAACCAGCACATAAGCCCCTTTACAAGGCATTATTACAGTACATGATTAAAAAAAACCAACAAATTAATCCCAGTCACCTCATTCTGCTGCTCTTATGCTTTTAATACTTGCCACGGTGACTTGTGCAATGGCACGAAATGGTGCTAACTGGTTTTTATTGTGCCCATTTTGCTTTTCCAATCTTTGAAATGGAAATTTATCTAGTATAGGTCAGGGGCTGATCACGCAATTCTGCACTTACTATTAGATTGTTACACCCTGATCATAGATATCTGTCTCTCTTTCCAGCCTTGTATACCACAAATCTCCTCAGAGATATATTAAGCTGTGCTGCTGATCTGCGCTAAAGCAGCTCTGTTTAGAAAATATACATCATTTATATTAGGTCTGATCTAATGGGCTGTTATAAAAGAATGGGATGAATGGGTACCATGCTTCAAGTTTTACTTTCAAAATAAGAAGATGATTGTTGTCTGACAGTAAGAAAAAAGCTCTTTTTTTGGGCCAAGGGTCTAGGTGTTGAAACTTCATCTATGATCAGACATGCTGTTGGCACGGGATGTGAGCACTGTGTTTTTCTTAACATCTGTATAGCCCAAAGCAGTGCTTAATGACTGAATGCATGCTTTGCTTGAACTGGAGCTTCCTTGCTGTGTGTGCATTGTATATTGCAACTTTAATTTGGCAGTGCCACAGAGTTTCCAATAGTACCGCTCTTTTTCTATTTGTACTCTCTGTGAAAGATTGTTTCCTGTCTTGTCTCCTCTACAGTGTACTAAGTCGTGCGGATCGGGTCGGCGACAACGAGCCTTGAAGTGCGTGGACCACAACCAGCGGGAGGTCCACGAGATGTACTGCGTGAACCAGATCAGACCCCCAGAAATAGAAAGCTGCAACACCCACGCTTGCGAATTCATCTGGATTACAGGGGAATGGACTGAGGTGAGAGTCAAACAAGCAGACATCTAGATCATTTTTTTGTCTTCAGGTCTTAATTGTAAAAGTTGTGTTTGAGTTAAATTGGTAATGCTTTGCTCTTCAGAATGAGCATGCAAATCACCACCTTTCAGTCCAATGACGCGCACATGATGGAAAGTACACTGTTCTCTTTTTTTCATGCCGGTGATTTATGCTATCCTCCAGTGCTCAGCCAGCTGTGGCCAGGGCTACCGCCAGCGTCTGATCTCATGCAGTGAGGTGCATGTGGAGAATGACAACTATGAGTATGGCCATCAGTCTTTGTCCAACTGCCCTGGGACCCCTCCTGAGAGCTACATGCCTTGTAATCTGGGCCCGTGCCCTCTGCTGCAAGAGTGGAGGGTTGGAATCTGGGGACCGGTGAGTGAGTCTGGACTGCCTAAATGGGATATAGCGATTTATCAGTATATCAAAGGCAGATTGATGTCAATCCTAAATGCATGATAAAATGGACTGTTTTTCACCTCGCCAGGCATGACTATTGACTTTAAATTTTATATATATATAATTTATTTTTTTAATAGAATTAATCCAAAATATATTTACTCTCTTTTTTAGTGATGATTCATGGCTTTCTTTGACATTAAAACAGTAGCAGTTGGCTGATTGTATGTGAAAAATCTTGTCTTCAACTAGTGTTTCAGCATTGAGCTTAAACCCTGGTCGAATGAATCGTGTCCATTTTTTTAAAAAAAGTGACACTTCGAAGACAGAATGTCATGTTTCGGCTGTGTGCAGGCAGGAGAAGGACCCAAACGCAAAGCTCACCACGCAGGAATTAAACTCAAAAAGCTGCTTTATTGCAGAATGGCACGAAAAATAACAAAATTAAACTGGGTCATGGATAAACTGACACATAGGGAAACACAGCCATGAGGGCAACTACAACACTGACGAAGAGAAACACAGGGCTTAAATACACTGAGGGATAACAAGGGAATGAGACACAGAAGGAGAGCACAGCTGGGAGTAATCAGGCTGGACGAGACAAGGGAAGCAAAACTAGAAACGCTGACATGAGACACGGACCTTCAAAGTAAAACAGGAAACACACTGACTGAACTCTAAACATGTAAACTTAACAGCAACTGGGGAGACAGAACATAGGAACCTGAAACATGGGACAGAAAGGCACAGTAGACACAACGTGGACATAACAACGCCACAGGGAAAGAGTAAAACAAAACACAGAACCTCTTAGAAAATAAAATAGGAAACCTAATGAAACGCAGACATGACTGCATGAACTTGACAACATAACAGACATGAAACACTTGAAGGGCAAGGGAGACTTAACAGGGACACAAGGGGACTCTAATAACAAATGAACTAGAAAACCTAATGAGCTTAACCATATACTATAAACATCAAACACAGAATTTCTGACAGACTTTCACCTGCAAGAATTACCTTCGGACTGTTATGATAAGTTGCTTCCTTTCAGTGTTCAGTGACTTGCGGAGATGGAGTGACGGCGAGGACGGTGCAGTGTGTATCAGCCGGTGGTCAGAAAAGTGACGGGTGTTCCCCAGATGTAATGCCAGAAGCCAAAAAGGTCTGCAGGAATCCAAACTGTGAGTGCTGAGATAAAACTCCTTTCTTTTAACAAAGGTCAAGACTACTAGGATTAGACAAAATCCAAGGAATGGCTCAACACGACCTAGTCATTTCAGAAATCTGGCCTTTAGTGAAATATTTATGAGCCGAAGCAAACATCAAAGATTTACTGTTTAGCCTGTTTGCTTCCCCACGGTACCGTGGGACGTCAAAGTGTGAGGGGTGTTTCATTTTCTTTGGTTCGATAAAGAGATTTGCCCCACTTGATGTGACTGCCAACATTTGCACATTTGTGCACCGTGCGAGCCCGTATCCCCACAGAACATATATTTATTTCTTCTTGTGTTTCTCCAAGGCCGTTTGCCTTCTAGCTGTCAAGAGATCCAGACCATGAATGGCCCCATGCCAGACAGTGAGCATTTTCTCAGCATACAAGGCAAAACACTCAAGGTAAGATAATATCAGCTTATTACACCACAAATGCTCAAAGCACAGTGTGAGGCCACAGCTGATTTGATTAATAATGGGGAAAACGCAGCTGAAAAGTAGGTTGCTCTTGAAATATTTCTAATATCTTACCCGTTATTTTATGTTTTTTTATGTTAATTATTCCATTTCCTCTATCCAAACTAAATAATTCAGACCCTGTCCGTACAGGGATTTTTGTGGATTCTCCAAATCTTTTAGAATATCATGTACCAAACAAATCCCTTAAAGTGCAACGAATCAGTAGATAAAATGATGATACTGACACAACTCAGGACTTTATTTCTTGCTTGCTAACATATAAAATAGGAAGTGACAAACTATTTAAAACATATTTGCTTGTTCAAATGAAAGGACACATAATCGGTGAGCATTTCACCAAACAGAAAAGATTTTTCTTTGATTATTAAGCTTTACGTAGTTAAGGTGCTCACACACAGTAAAATATACAAGGCTGCGAGCTCCTTAACCAGCGCAGTGCCCCAGAGCCCACGCAAATTATCCTGAAGGTCTTCCCTCCTGAGTTAGCTCTCCGTGTATGAGAGAGCTCAAGGTCCCAGCCTTGTGCTGCTTAGGAAGGCCCAGATGATTTGTAAGTGTGTGGCTGCCTGTGCTCATAAGTCCTACGTGACGCTGCTGCCTGAACCTCTCTGCCCCACCTCTACTTCTGCACCTGAGCAGAAACCCCCACCACCACACCCATATATGCATATCCGTCTCCTCCACATCCCCCCAGTTGTGTCTTTCAGTGCATCTCTCTCTGTTGGCTGTGTTTATCAGTGTAGTTTTGACTCCGTCAAGAACAGTTTGAAGCCAGGTTATGGTGCATCTCGTCTAGTCATCCCGATAACGCTCGCACTCAGCTCACAGCCAAAATCTCCACTCATATTGTCAGTCGCCTGCACTGTGTCCTCTGCCCCAGCGTCATGAAAAAGGAGCCTCCCAAACAGTTCTGGTTTAGTCATTGTGTTTTACAGAAGACAAAGATCTTAAAAAAGCTTTATATACCAAATATATACACCTTTATATTAGTTAAATGAAGGTGTTCCAGCATGTCTTGAGGAGAGATCCTACTGGGAAAAGTTTCTGTCATATTATGTATATTAAGATGGACTTGGCTCCCAGGTGTGGAAAGTGAAGCCAGAGCAAAAGTGCATCAAACCTGCTTTCTGCTTATTTTCCTTGAGTGGAAGCTAAGAAGGTCCGATTTGAGGATCAAAGAATGCTCCTCTACACTGCTCACATCTTTGATCTCCTCACGTGCACACTTAACTGTGCCGGCTGCTTAAAATGAATTCTCACTAAAATCTTTAGGTACTTTTCAGCCACTGAGGCTTGTATATGAGGTTGCAAATAGATGTAGTACTTTTCATGTAACACAGGAAATCTGTCTTTTTGTCTGACCATTACATACTATCATTTGCCAAAATATCCACAAGCTCTTGCAGGATTTAGGGGGTTTTAATTGTTCATTTTAACATTTCTCTTCTTGTCGTTTTTTTCAACTCCTTACGAGTGTTATTTTTATTTCTTTCCTCCCCTCTGCACCTTGTTTGTACTTTGACAAATCTTCCTGTATCTTCCTATCACTTCTATGCCTTTCCCTTTGCCCCACCTCTGGTCTCCCTCCTTTACTTACCCTCTTGCTCCTCTGCTGCTTTTTCTTCCTCCTCAGGTCTTCTGTGCTGGAATGCAGACAGAGGCTCCGCGGGAGTACATCACCTTGGCGACGGGTGAAGGGGAGAATTTTTCAGAGATCTTTGGCTTCAGGTAAACAGGAGGATAACAATAAAAAGCCATTTTCATTACAAAAACTCCACCTGACTCCTGGCAGTGTTATGTTCTCTGTAAATGAAGAAATTCCATGGAAGTGTAAAGTTAAGATGTCAAGCTTATTTGGCAAACGTGTGTTTTCCCAGGCTCAATGACCCCACCCAGTGTCCAGCCAATGGCTCTAGAAGAGAAGATTGCGACTGTCGAAGAGACTACAGTGCCGCTGGCATCACCACCTTCTCCAAAGTCCGCCTGGACCTCAGCAAGATGAACATCATCAGTAAGTTGCCCACAGTCTCACAGCATCCTGTGCAAAATGTTAACTCCACATTACTTCAAAATGAGAACTTCCTTTGGCATTTAATTATGTTCATGCTCACGAGGGTTAATGGGCTCAAGATGTCTTTAAGGTCCATTTAAGGAACACATAATTACAAGGCTTGAGGGGATTAAATGAAACTGCTCTAACTAGATGGAATTATACTGATATGAGTTTGGCTCAGCCTGAAACGCAGGCTGGATTTATAGGTAAATAGCATAAGATTTGCTCACCATGGCAGATGCAAGTCACGATTATTAAGGTTCATTCGAGCTACTATAGCGACTAATGCCTAGAGAGACCTTTTACGAGATCACTTTGTTGCTTTATCTTGATCTATAGCTACAGACTGGCAGTTTGCGTTTACCCACCAAGGCAAGAGTGTTCCATTTGGTACAGCTGGAGACTGCTACAGTGCCGTTCCTTGTCCGCAGGTGAGGATGACGACATCTATTATAATTATTTTGCTTTTCATATCAAGAAAAGCCAAACTGTGGCAAAAAATAGATAAATAAAATGTCAAATAAACTGCTCAGCTGACCAAGGACTGCTTTTCTTATAATCTAATATCTAATCTATATGATAAGTTGTCTTTTATGTAAATAATACAATTCATTTGCAGTCAAATATATATTTTTAATAATAATAAACCCCTTTCCTACTCTGTGATGTTGTGCTTCTTTATTTTTCTGTAGCTCACTGCACATCAGGCACTTAAAGGTCTCTGTATTGAAGCAGAGAGCAAGATTTACTCGCATTTCTGTCCTTTCTCCATCCATCTGTCCTTTTAGGGCCGCTTTAAGATCAACCTGTCAGGAACAGGGCTCAGGCTAGCTGACGACACCTCTTGGATGTCCCAGGGCACCTTTGTAGTGAAGACGATAAAAAAATCACAGGTAAAACATCACATACATGCCCAGAGGATTAATTCACATACTTGCTTTGTGTTTGCACAGGCTGCAGATTAAGCAGACATAGCTCCAAAGGAGGTTCGGTGTTCAGAGCTCCTTGCTGAAAGAGAACCTTTATTGGGCAGCTGCTCTCTCTCAAGTGCCCCCTACAACCACCCTCCACTTTTTGAAATGGAGATCAGGCTGGAGAGTGCTTTTTGGCAGGGCAAAAATAGGAGGAAGTAGAGATGCCAACAAGTGTTCGGAGTCTGACATCCAAAGCCAGCTGGCCCTCCTTTGGGCACTCCAGGCAGTTTAGATAAAGCCTTGTTGGGACAGCGGGATGAAGACAACACTCTAGTGAAAATCAGACAAAGCGCTTACTAGGCGCTTTGGCTTTCATGTCATGGGATAGTGAATTTGGAGCACTCTTCTAATGCAGTTTCCGATTTGCTTCTAGATGTTTGCATGAAACTACTATTAAGTTGCCTGCTTCTGTTACCTACGCTACTGAAATTCTGTTAGCTCACATTTCTCGCTTGTTTCTAAGAGGCTGTTTGCCAACCTTTAGAAACAAACCTGCTTGGTGGGCCTCAGACATTGTGTGTCTTTTCAGAGCGTTCTCACTCCCGAGGCGTAACATGTCGACGTTTTGTCTCGTCCCGCGGCGTTCCTGAGGAACGCGAAAGGAGACCTTCGGCGTTCTTAGGGTACGCGGCGGGTTATGGCTGGAATCCAGTGCAATGACGCTCCCGCGGTAATAGACGTTCCAGCCCTAAACCTAACCTTATCCCTAGCCCTGACCATAACCTTATTCCTGACCGTAACCAGGACTTTAATGATGTTAAATAGCGTGTTTCTAAGCGATTTGAAGAAAAAGAGCGAACATGTGTAGATTCAGTCCAGAGGGTTCTCATATTTCCTCTGTTTTCCGAGGTCGTCATTTAGGAACGTGTTGGGTAGCCGAAAACGTAATATGGTGACGATTTGTCACCTAGCGTAAAATGTTACGCTTTGGGAGTGAGAACGGGTTGGTCTTTTAAAAAAAAACCCCCAAAAACAACACATTTCAGGGTGCATTTAAATTTACGCGTCAGGATCTTTTCTACAAAGATTCCTAAAATCATTAACAAGAAAAGCAAAACTTTAAAGAGAAGAATTCACTCAGCTTCTTTTGTACCTATCCTCAAATTCTTGAAACAGCAGATAGTCACAGTACCCATGTTATTATTCTCGTGTCCACAGGATGGCAGCAGAGTGTCAGGAATGTGTGGAGGCTATTGTGGTAAATGTATACCGTCCTCTGGTCACAGTCTGCCCATAACAGTGGAATGAACACAAAGCCATCAAACAGGTGAGGTAAACATGGATAACAATATGTAAATATGAAAAATTTTCTGTCAAAAAACAGAACTATAATCTGCTTTTGCGCTCACCGAATGCATTTTTTGATGTACTGCTACTCTGCAGGGTAATTGGCTTTCGTGGCTCATGTCTTCTATCTCTCTTTCTTTGATCTGCAGTGTTGTGTTCAGGTGCTCATTGTGTGAACATGTCCCTCCTTGGTGCTACAGCCAACTTTGAGTTCAAACCGTTCCAAACAACCTCTTTTTCCTCCTGTGTGTTTTTAGCGTAATTTAAAATGATGTAAATACTGTAAAGAGATGGATAAAATTTATTATTTATTGTACTGTGCCATTTATTTTTTATACTGTAATGTAATTTAAGTGTTTTATTTTCCAAAGCACCACACCGTGCATCAGGCAATAACACCACACAGTTGCCTTTTTGTGAGATTTTTACCAAAGTAATGCGCTTTGTATTTTGGCATTTGCCTGTTTAACTTTTTAATACTGTCATTACGCCACAGTAATTCTGTTACAGCCATTTTTGTTGTAGTTGCTGTTGTTGGTGGGTAGTTTTTTTTAAATAACTATTATTAAAGTTGTATTTAATCCAGTAATGTTATTGTGATGCTCACCAGACCTGTGGTTCTCATGCAGCGAGGTGTCTCCAAGCTATCGGCCTTTTTTTTTTTATAGCTTCAGAGTTTGTAGACGCATGTGTAGATGGCCATTATGTTGGCCACTGAACGGAGGTGTTCATGTTCCTCCTTTTGTGTGATGAGATGATCTCTTGCAGTAAGTACATCAGACTCTATGTACAGCTACTTCAACTTTTTTCTACATCCTGTCAAAGTCCAAATTTCGCCGCCTCAGTGAGATGTTGTTTGATTTTTGTCAAAATCATCAACAACTACTTCATCTATTAATTGTAGGTTTAGGTCATCAAGCACGTATGCAGGGAAGAGGAGAGTGCATCTTTCGAACTGAGTTACAGCCTCATCAGATGATGAGTACCAGGGTCAGGTGCAATACAGGTCAGGTGTTAGTGCCATGTATTTTTACCGCTATCCTGGAGATGCTGAAAGTTTAGTAAAGGTATAGGTTATAAAAATGGTTGAGTTAAATGGACCAAACATCAGATTCTCTGTGTTCCTGCATATCTCTCAAGTAGTGTGCAGTGGCTGGGGAGAGCCATTAGCTTTTAGATCTTACAAAACAAGCAGGTTATCTTATCTGGAGCAACTTGAAAGAATTTCATAAGAGAGAGAAGGGGGGGGGGGGGGGGAGACTTCACCTCAGGCCTATAAAATCCTAGCAGTTATTCCGGAGATCTATATAATGTGATGGTCCATCCCTGGAGACACCCTTCAGACTGCTGAGCTCACAGGCCCTGCAGGCCCTGATTTCTGTCCAGATGCTGCTTGCAAACCATTACCTCCTGTACCTCACATTCTTTTATTCCATCTTTGTTTTGAAGAGTCTATCGAAACTGTGCATACTCATCTGCTCCTGTTTAGATCAACCTGACTTGTTGTTCTGTGTGAAGATATCAGGGTACTTCTTATTTTGTGTAAAAAGTCTGGGTTTTGTATCTATGAAGCCACTGATGTGCAGTATTGTGAGCTGTCCTTGTATTCTGTTTGTTCTGTGTGGTACATCATGCAGCTACATCTGATTAAGAAGCCTTATTTGTGCATGTAAGCTGCTCCATATGGTGCTGTTTCAGTGCCTTATATAAAAATGTGCACATTCAGCCAAAAGGGAATTCAGTGCAGTTTTAATCTGCCGCCAAACAAGTACAAAAGACACAGGGAAGAAGACGTGTTGTGTCTTACTGAAGACCACAGCTGACAGGTGCTCTTCTCACTGCGAATGTCAGAATGCAGTTCTCAGGTGTCATAAAAGAAGGGATTCTTGTATTTAACTGTATTTATCTTATTATTATTTGTTGCATACCTGCTGCATTTTTATCAGACATATAAAAGTGTATTATTGTCTTCATATATATTCTTTGTTTTATATGCAAATATTTATTATTATTTTCTTTTCTTGTGAATGTACATAAGCCTCGATCATAAACGACTATGAATCACAGCACAGTATTGCCATAAAATGAAGCATCTCGCCAAGCGTTTGTTGTTTTATGAGTGCGTTTATTTATGTGTGTCATATTTGCATAAATTGTATAAGCACAGTTTGGTGGTGCCGCGTGAAAAGGATGATTTATGTATGAGAGCAGATGAAGCAAAGATTGGTGGGTAATAAAATGCCTGGGGTGCACTTGTCTGTCTGCTTTTTGCACTTATATATCATTTTCACTCCAGTTTGTCCTTCACGTGTCGTCCGATTTTAATACCCGCCATAAAAAATAAAATAAAAAAATCATGGGAAGATGATAGTCTGGTTAATGTTTGCACCATAAAATTCTCGCTCCGTAGCACTTCTGATTTATATGGTAACACATTTTATGCCATCGTTGTAGCAGTCGGACTTTTAACCGGGCAAGCGTGGAAGCTAATCCAACCTCTGTCTATCTTCATAATTGTGAATTATCGGGTCATTTACCAAGTGTCAGCACTGGTCCTCCAAAATAAATCTAATTCACCAAGTTTTCAGCAGAAGGAAAAGATGAATGTTTATAGTTGGCAGATCCCTAAACTGCAGTGCCAGTTTAGACTCACATCCAGTCATTGTCAGACATTTTCTGTCCATAACAAAATGAAACAAAATCTAAATTTTATAAGCAAATATTCTTCATTTCAAAGGGAGCACAGAGGAACTTGGCCTCTTGAGCAGATGCACATCGGGCAATATAAACAGAAAGAGTCTGGTTCTTTATTTCTAGGAAAAACTGTAAAACTAATGAATACAGTTAAAGTTCAGAGTCTCCAGAGCCCTCCAGTGGACTGGATTCTAGTCTTTGCCAGTCTCGTTCTGTCCCCCGGGCCTTATGTTTAACACTGTCTAAACCAGGTCCACAAAGCTCAGTTCCATGTGGAAAGCTGCACATAAAATATTTGCTTGATTGTATTCAGCAGACAGTACGTACGTAACCTGATATTAATATTAAATGGAGCAAGGAATGAAGTGCCAACTGTGTGGAGGCATGAGTATGCAGCACTGACCACCTTGCACCAGCCTCCGTGTTCTAGTTTTTCTTACTGTTTGTGTTGGTATTCCCAGGTGAGCCATAGCAACAGGAGCTGGCCAGTCACTCTGAGGCTGACTCTTCAAATGTCTGTCAGCAGGCTGAGTGAAATGCTGCTTCAGAGCAGCTGTTTAGCAGGAGATGGGGAAAAGTGTGAAAAGGAAAGAGAGAAGTCAGTTTGGTGGAGAGAGGAGCTCTCAGCAGCTCCACAAGGCTTGTCTAAACGTAACTACGTGATTCAGGTGTAGATGTGCAAACAGCCCTGGGGTCAGTTGGAGAACTCTGTGTTTCCCCTTTTTAAAAAAGTCTAACAGCGTTGCTATCATGACTGCAGCATGTCAGCAGGTCTCCGTTGCATCAGATATTCCAGAAAAGGAAAGAAAACACTTACGGAGAAGCCTTCTCTCCTCGGCAGATTTAGACAAATGAAATCCTGCTCCGAGTTTCATCGCTCCTAGAAGCCAGGATGAATTTCTCAGGTATGGTAAAAATGCATTTAACATAAAGATTTAAAAAAAACAAAACAAGATATGTTTAGCTGGAAGACTGGATCTGCCACTGTTTCCAGGTTTTCATCCAAGATGTCATATCTGATTAAATGACTGGATTTTACAATGACACACTAATACACTTTTAATCTTTACAGCCTTTATTTGATATCATTTCTTATTAACATCTACTCAGACTCCAGCAGCGTGTTATCTCAGGCTGAATACAAGTTCTTGTTATTTTTCTTCTTATCTCCAGGTTCAGTGATCCACAGCACTCATCAGGTATGTTTCCCTTGAAGAATGAGCACTTTTATCACTGACTGAAGAAAACCACAGAGGTGCTAGAGGTTTCTCTTTCCTCTAAAATGCCTTTTGATTAGTCTGCAAGTGCGTTACCAAGATAGTTAGGGATAGGTGGAGACAGAGAACGGGCAATATTTGATACAAGTGTTCCAACAATAAGTCCGCAAACTGACACAGTATATATCAGATTTTTCCACTGTTGGGGAAATGAATAAACGAACATTTACACATTTACATACTCATACTGCGATCAGTCTGTGTAGCCTCCATACCTTTATATGACTGTTTTTTGCACCCTTGTCTCACAGACCTTCCCACAAGGATTATATGTGTGATCTAAGCTGCTGTATTAGACTTTCTCAGAACCTTTGAACGGCATTTCCAAAAGCTTGCGAACAATGACTCAAAATCAGCTCTGTCAGACTTCTGTAGGTCAAAGGTTCACAGGCTACATGGTGAAAAAATGCAAGCAAAAATTGACCTAATTAGAAGATCTGAGCGTGTGGCAGCAGCAGTTCACTGTATAAAAAAAACTCACTTTACCCTGTTTAGCATGCAACCAAAAAAGGAGCTTTTCTTGACTGCCACCTAGTTCTTGCATTGCTCCTGGAAATAGCATGAAAGCTGTTTTTGATTCTGCCAAGCTTGTTTAGACTCTTAACCTGAGAGTTAATGAGGGGAATTTTAAAGTCATGAGTCCCCAGGGTCAGCTTCCCTCACCATCATTATCATCATCATTCCTAAAGGTAATCTGGGCTGACTTTGAACTGAGGCTTAGCAGTAAGCCTGAGGCCCGGCATGCACGCACAAATAATTTGGATACCCAGATACACTGGCGTTATGTGTTACACTTTTTCCTCAACTGCCTTGCCACATTTTTTGAAACATTATCAAAGCACTTGAAAAAGCATTTTCAATAGAAAAATAGAATAGATCTACTATGTACAATAATATCCATCCATCCATTTGCTCCCGCCTATCCTTTTCAGGGTTGCGGGGGGCGCTGGAGTCTATCCCAGCTTGTGCAATAATATACTACAGTAAAAAAAAATTATGATTAAAATGAAGAAAACAAAACTGCCTAGGTGTTCTTCTACAGATTACATTGTTTTGTAATCTAATCCATTTTACATCTACTGTTCTGCATTGTTACTGTAGTTGGAATATGTTCCTTGCAGTTTCTTGCCTGTTCCCCTTCCTTTGTATTCCTATTACTATACTGCCACAGATGCTTTCTCTTTTTCTCTTCTGTCACCAAGTTATTTATCTGAGCAGGCTCCTGCATGTTCACAAATTGTATTTGTTGCATGCAGTAAATATGTTTCAGAAAATTTTATAGTGGTCATGACTAATAGTTCTCCTTCTTTTTCACTCATTTTCAGTGCTTATTTTCAAAATAAGTTTGTTTTTTTTAATCATTGAACAACTTAACACTGACCTAGGAATCATTCAAGCACAAAAAGGCACCTAACTCAAGGTATGAACCAATGTTGTGTCATAACAGACAATTTGGCAAAGTGTGCATTTTTTAAATTGCATCTTTGTTGTTAGCAGCCACTCACAAATGGTCTGAGTGGAAAAATGGCTTAATGAACGGAAGCAGGGAGACAAAACTGGACAGAAAATCATTGGTAACAGGATTTATGGAGTGATAAATCCAAATCTGAAATTTTTGGTTTGAATCATCATCAATATATATGGAGTAGGTCAGGAGAGATGGACAGTGAGTGTCTACAGCTATCTATAAAACATGGTGGAGGCTTTTTCATGGTTTGGGAATCTTGTCAAAAATGATGGACTTATGAATACAGAAAAGTAGCTTCAATATTTGATCCACCATGCAATGCCATCTGCAAAGTGTCTGCATGCATGGCCAGCGTTCAGCATGCCATTGTTCCCAAACACCGCCAATGCAGAAAAAACATACCTGGATAGGAAAGCACAATGGAACAGTCGGTGAGTGGCCTCCCCAGAGCTCAGATCTAAACATTACTGAAGCAGTTTGAGATCATCTTGATGGAGAATATAACAAAAGGCAGCCAACATGCAAAGAAGAGCTTTGAATATCCTTCAAGACATCTGGAGAACTATTCCTGAAGAATACTTCAGGAAATTACAAGAGAATCAGAATTCTACAAACTCAATGCATATTTGCAGATGTTTCAATAAATCATTGCACTCATTTCCCATTTTCCTGATGCAATATAAAGAAATGAAAGATGGCTAAAGGCCTTTGCACTCTACTGTATGCAACAATGAAGAATCACAATCAAAGAATCACACATTTTCTTCCCCATGTGCTCAGGCAACAAAACACTGAAGAATTTCGTGTAGCTAAAAGGTCATTCAAATGATGACCCCGAGCAAAGGTGAGCTAACCTGAATCTTGAAAGGTAATTGTCTGTTTTGTGAGCAAATGTGGATTCATTTTCCTGTTTCTCTGTTATTCTTTCACACTGCCATCGTTTGACTATTGATGCTTTTTGCCTTCATCCATTGCTACATCTGATTATCTCAAGGTTGTGATTCTGTCCTTAGACAAGCAGACATCTCCCAGTTTGTCTGTCTGCTCCTTGTTTCATCCTCTTTAAAGGAAACAACACCTGCAGGGTTGTCTGTCTTCGTTCTTATCAGCCAAAACCCAATCTGACAAGAGACGCTTTTTCAAACAGTCTAAACAGATGTCGAAATTCAGCCTCCTTTTCTTAAGCTGTGCACCGCAGCAGTACGACTGCAAGTCTCTAAACTGACCGTGGAGCTGTATTAGTCAGCAGTGACATTTGTGCAATCTTACCACTTCATTTAAAAAGAAAAAAAAGAAAGAAAAAGGAACCCCATTACGTCTAATATAAACGACCAAAACGGTGCACGGCAACCATCACACATTACTGTTGCATCCCTGAACTTTAAGTTGGCTGTCAGAGCAGCATAAAAGCTGCCTGTGAGTCAGATCAGTCTTACACTGATGTTAAAAAGCCTTTTCTCTGGTGATAAATGGAGGGCGATTGTTGGAGAGTCAACGCTGTCAGACCAAAGAGAGGAAGGCACAGAGGAGAGCTCAGTGCAGGTTTGTGGTAAAGTAAAAGAAAGACTGCATTATTTACTCGCTTTTTTCTTTTTCCATTTTGGACCAAAGTGCTATCATTAATTCATTCTAATAGAGGAAAAACAAGAAACAGGAACATGTATTTCCTCAGTGATAATTCTGTTATTTGTACCCATCCACTGTAATAAGTGGACATCTCTCTCTCTCTTTTAAAAATATGTGACTTTTAAAACTTGCTCAACTTTCAGCCCAAGTTTGCTGTTAGCTTTTAAGTAAAACACAACAAATTGATTAATTAATCACCACTTTTAACAAAATTTTGTAATAACCTGCTTTCTTTATTTCTTTTTTTGTCCAATAGAAGAAGAAAAAACCCCCCACACTGCCAGATTTCCATTGGCTGTGGATAAACAGGGTGGAGCTGTTACCCGGAACAGCGAGGCTTCATTCATTAATGAAGGAGGTTAATAGGGCAGGACAGCCGCCAGCGCTTTGCGCACTTTTAGACAAATCTTGAGGGGTATTTTTTAAAATTATTATTGTTATTTTTAATCCCGAGTTTTCTCTGTGCTCAGTTTGTCTCTATAGCGCACGACTGTACATCTGCTCTTCTGGGTTCAAGCGGTCATGTTCAGTCGCAGCTCCAAGAGAAGAGATCCCAGCAGATCGGTAAGTTGGCAGGATAAAGTTAGGTTTCCATAGCGCTGCTTCAGCTCCCACTGCACGCGGTATGCTCGTGTTTGTTGTGTGGTTTTCTTCTCTGTATCTGCTCTGCCCTGTTGCTAAGGAGATCCAGTATAATCTGAGCTGTCGAGATATGTAACTCAAGATGTGACACAACAGCACAGTCAGCATGATGATGTTTTCTGTTGCGCACAGTTGCTTTCTGAGCGAATTCTGAAGCGCACACACATATTTCCATTACAAATACCCCCCCATGTGTTTTTAAGTCATATTAGGGACGTCATTTAAAATAGTGTTACACTGTAAAAATGCAATGCGTTCAATGCGTTAAATAGTCTAAATTACCAGCTAATTAACGACAGTCATTTAAAGCCCCATGCAGTGAGGAGTTTAGGGGACCTGCTATTGTGACCTGTGTTTCTTTCTGTAGAACCCTGCAGATGAGACTCAGAGAGGACAGCCCTGTGTCACCTGTGGAGAGCAGTGTCCTGGCTTTGCCCTGCACAAATGGAGGTACAGCACTTGTTCACCCAGATGGGTGAGCGATCCATATCACACCAGTGATGGGGGAAGGTCCAATGTTTCTTTTGTTTTTTACATCTTTACAAGTCACTGAATTCATTCATTCATCGAAAAGGGTTAAAGCGAGAGTCATTTGCTGTGCTCCTGCACCCAGTTTGGCAAAGCAGCCGTTCTTAACACTGTGATTTCTTCTTCAAGAACTGTTCCAAACTCTTGGGCTGTTGAATAGAGTCAGCCATGCATCATACTGTGAGGAAACAATTGTTGTGCCCCTGTGTGCTCCAGGATAATAGTTTTACAGTAGAGACCATTCATGCAGCAGGAAGGATTCAAGCCTGCTGCTTCTGCAGTCACGCTGTCACAACTGTGAGGGTATAAATGTGCTTATGCTGCGAAACAAACTGCATATTGTTGGAAGACGTAATCCTGCTGTGGAGTACGGGAGGATTGGGTTAGAGTGTGAATGCCGGTGACTGTGCTTGTGCAACTGTGGAGATGCTGTGAGCATTGGAAAAGAATAGGCTGCCTGACCCCGCCCCCTAGTAAGGCTTACATGGAGAAGAGAAGTTCCAAACTATAAGTTCAGTAACACTGAGAGGTTTGTGTTTTTACACCTGTGCAGCCTATAAAGTATGACCTTGTTCTGCAGCATGTTAGAACTATTTTAGTACCATTTTTCTCACAGATGTAGAACGCATCAAAAAGACGTTATAACTCACTGCAGTGTTTTGGTAAAACAAAAGTCAGCTGGGTCGGAGACATTTCATTCAGAGAGCGTGGATTTATGAAGTGTTTTGTCTGTTTGATAGGAATCCACAATAGGCTGGGAGTTTCTGAGCCATAAAGACCATCCAGTCTCCTTTGCCGGTAACTATACAGAGGCAACGGCAGCCTCAGGAATGCAGCCTTTAATTGCTCGTCTGTGCAGTCCCACAATAAAAAGTCAACCCACTCCCCACCCTCTACCCCCACCAAGCTGGAATAAAAAAGTCAGTGGACACAGACTGCCTGCAGGAACACGACTGTGTGCTGAGGCAAAAGGCTGTTTTATTGCTCCAGCAAGTCTTTGTGTCTGAGGCTAAACAGAGAAAAAGACAGGGTAACTTCTTAAGGAATGTCCTACTTCCATACCAGGCCAAACTTAATGGGTTTTCATGCTTAAAAAAAATTATTATCCTTTTTTTAAGGCGTAGTTGTAATGTTTTGCAATGCAGTGGACTTAAAGTGACCCTTGGGTCAGAGATAGGAATGAGAAGGGGGGAAATGTGTGCGTGCATGTGTGTACACTTACTGTATGCTCTGGTCACAGTAGCTGTTTGACAAAAACAACACACATTTGTAATAGATTATGTGGTAATATCCACCCTACTGGATGATCTGCCGTGACATTTTGGTTCATATATCCATGTATGCTGAAGGTTCATGCTTTGCTGATGGACTCAACTTAAAACACTGTTGTACTCTTAGTCTTTTCTTTAAGCTGAATTTAAATTTGATGACGAGCTTGATTTCTTATCTGGGATAATTTAGGATTAGTCTTGGGAGTTATTGGGATTTCAGGTAGTTGCTCTCTTTGTGTTGCTGCCATATTTCTTAATATAAATTTAAAACGCTGATAAATGTATGTATTGAAAAGAGAATTTCAGCATTGACATTTTCTTTGCCATTTAATCCTCTAAATGTATTGTGTATGTGTTAGTCCGTAGGGAAATTACTCCTCTGCATTTAACCCATTCACCCAGTGAAGCAGTGGGCAGCCACCAATGCAGCGCCCGGGGAGCAGTGTGTAGGGACGATACCTTGCTCAGGGGTACCTCAGGGTATCCATTCAGTGGAGTCGAACCCCTGACCTTCTGATCATGGGGCAACCACTCTACCTACTGAGCTATCCCTGCCCTTATATTGTCTATCATTGTGTATTATATTGTCTATCCCTTGTTCTTATATTGTGTTATTTGCCATTTGATAAAGTAGCAAAAAATACCATTCTAAATCTGAGGGTAAATGCCCCCTCTGATTATTATCTTTCCCAAATACAGTCTGAAATATTGGGATATGTTTTTTATAAGAATATTAAGAGTAGAATAGGAAGGATCATGGCTGAATGTCCTGTTAAAATTTTGAATGGAGTAAGGGGTCTGGTTAAATCTCTTCCATTTCCACATTTTTATAGAAATGAGCTATTTGTGCTAAAGTGAGGAGGCAATCCCTTTGAGAATATGCTATAGCTGTTGTTTTACTCAAATGCGATCATAATAATAATTATTGATACTTCATTTATCTTGCTGAGATTGAGAGCTCTTTTTCTGGAGAGACCTGTGCACAAAAATAAAAACATAGACAGACCAAAGTAAACCAAATGGTTCCGGTCTGCTTAATGTTAAAGGTTCAGTGGAAGGTCCAGGACATCTAAACGTCTTTTGGGATCTTTGAAGTTGCTGTCCTGATGTGGATACAAAATGGACACATGAAAGAGTTTCGGTTTGCTGGCTGCTTGTGTGTTAGTGTCCATGTGTAACAGAGTAAGTCAAGTTGGCTGCTCTGGGTAGGTTAGTGATAGGAGCGGATTCTCTTCGCTCAACATGTTCCTGCTAAATATTTAATACTTGCCTTTGGCTTGATTGATTTTCTTTGTACTAATGAGACTCATTACCAGCCTTATTAACATTAACCCTGAGTGTGAATGTGCTGTCTGACCCGCCGGATCACATGACTCTTCTGCATGACGCCAGTGTGTTTTCACACCTGAAAAGTTACTGTCGCTTAACCTGTTTTTAACCTGTTTTTGAAGCCTTGAGTCAGTCCAGGCATGAATCAGACTGCAAATCCAATGAGATCTTGCCATTAGCAGTTATTCATTTCCTCCAGCAGCACAACATAAAACTTAATTTAAGGCAGTAGGTTTAGTTCAGGTTTTGCCAGAGCTGACTGGCGCTGGACAAAGCCTGCCCTTGTGTGCAGCGACGCTTTGGCTGAAACTTCAGCTGGCTAAAAGCAGTTCTGAGCAGATAAAGAGAGAAGCAGAAAAGGACAGAGGAAGGAGGAGAGATGATGTTTGCAGGAGAATAAGAGGGATCACGGTTGAGTTTTAACCCGGCCCTGAATGGCTTGCTGACGTCTGTCCCCTCGGTAACCTGGTGTGATCTGCATAACACAGGCTGGGCCCCTCAATTCACTGTGTTAACAAGACGATCTGGCAAATAAAACTGTCAGGGTGCCCGGCCATTTGAATGGGTTCTGGCTGTTGCAGCACTGAAGAAGACTCAGTTTTAGGTGAGGGGGAAGGGAGAAGGAAGCCAGCGGTGGCCGGTGCCAGATAATGGAAACTTTAGATTTATCACCAAAGCTGTGTCAGTGTATTGGCATGTAGATGGTAAGCATCTTTGCTTGATAGTTTCCAGGGATGAAAACATTCCCTGACCTGCTGTGTTTTCTCCTTTTCAGGGCTTGTTTGGATGCAGAATGCGTCAGCAGCGTCTCCTAATAGCATTCATATGGGTCAGGAAGCAAAATACTTTACTAATAAACTTGGCTTTTTAATGTGTGAATGGCATGTTTTGTTTCTGCCCTTTGGCGGTTTATTTTGAAGGGGTTTTATTATCACAAACCTGCAGGAACTTTGGCTCTATGCCTGATGTTTACAGATAATGCAAGCCTAGGGAGCTTTGACTCCGTGATATCAATCATAGTTTGACCTTTAGGTTTTCGGACTGTGTCGGGCTAAAGTCAACCCTTCCTATTTCTCTGCTTTCATTAACTGCTGGCTTTGTCCCTCGCTCCTTTCCCCCTGCCATTTCTCCTCATATTCCTCTTTATCCAAATCACCCCATAATTGACTGTAACAGGCTGGTCTAGATGGGGATTACGTATGTTGGTCACGGAAATGAGGATGGCCTACACATGTCGCCGGCTGATTTCCTGCAGGGCTGGTGGTTGCCTGTTGAATTCCAATGATATCCTTGAATCAAAATTGAACAGCCAGGCTGAGATTATAGGCTTGAGCAAAATTCCCGTACTATGCCTTCCCTTCTGCATTTGGGAATTTTAATGATAAGCATGGGTAAAGGACTGTTTGTTTGAAACAAGCACACGATTCTAACATATTCCCTGCTTTCTAATACTGATTGTGCACATTGTTGCAGAAAATACACGAACACGTTTATTACTTCTTTTTCCCGACACAATAGTATCGACTGATCTCATCCACTGTGATGGACTGGCATTATACTGGATTTCTTCTTTTTTTTTTTTCTTTTGGTTTGGGACTCATTTGTAGAATCTGTGAGGACGGAGCCTCACATCTAGTTTAGATGCAGCTTGTGGTGCATTCACCAACAGATCAATTTGATCCCTAAGAGAAGGATGGGTGTAGGTCAGCAGGCGGCGTCATATCATCCACCAGGTGGGTTCTGGAAGTGTAACAGGACCCCCTGAGTTGGGTTTCTAAACTCTGTGCTTGCATAATTGGCTTTTGTAATTCTCTATCATTAGAGCTGTAGTCGTTTACTGACAGACTACGTACAAGTAAAAGTAGATTCAATGATTAAAAAACGGTGTGCCTGCAGTTTACAGTATTCACATGCCAAGTTTCAAATAGTTTAATATAACATATTATATAATCACTCTGTGTGTGTGTGTGTGTGTGTGGGGGGGGGGGTGTAACAAATGTCATATAACACAATTTATTAACAATTTTAAAATGGTTTTAAATTTCAACATTCTTAAAAAGCAAAACTGTAAAGACCAGTATATTCATATACCACATATCAGTATGATCTAAAAAGCACTTTTTAAAATTGTTTTCTTGTTTATGTGGTGAAAATAAACTGACCAGCAGGGGGCAAACATGTCTAATAGACACTGAACTGTATTAACCACTTTGTTTACTGGTTGATTGGCTCCATTGTCTTTTAATTCATGCCGTCAGCTTGTTAATTCTTTTCAAAAGGTTTCCAAATTCTTAACAGTTCCCCGTCTATTCCTGAGGTATGACATTAACTCATTATGATAATTGCCATATACAAGTTTGGCTTTTGGCCCAACATCCTGATAAGCCTTCAGCTCTCTCTTGCTTTAACTTTTCCAACATTAACACACATTGGCAACTCCCCTTGATTTACATTCTAGTCATGTTCATTCATCCTGGCGTTCGCCCTGGTGGTGATCCATACCTTAAAGGCTTTGTGTGTTGAGCTGCCTTTGAACTGTCATTGAGAATAAAGCCAGCAGGTCAACAAGTGTAACTGTCTGTCAGCTATGACTGTACAATATTTTGTACTAATCCAAGTTAGTGTGGATACCTACAGAATAAGTGGAAGGGGAATCCATGACAAACTTGCATTTGATCCTGTGGCAACCTTTGATATATGTTCATTTAGTGTAACTTAAACTGAAAAAGGGGGAGACACTAAAGTCATCAGGACTGACTTTATGCATATCTCTATTCAGACTGCCTTAACCCTCCCTGCAGCCTTGTACCCATACAGCAAACATGACTAAGAACTGAAATAAATAAAAAGCTCCTAGAGACTGCAAATAGTTTCTTGATTTGTCTTTTAAAGGACTGATAAGTCATTGAAGCCGAAAAACAAATTCTTTGACCATCAGTTCATCAGTAAACTGATTTCTCAGTTCAGGAATAGGTGGGTGGTTAGACTGACAGGGAAGGTGAGACTGGTGGAAAATGAAAGATTGACAGTAGTATAATGTCACCTTGTTCTGCCTCTAAAATAAAATGCAAGGGTAATTAGCTTATACTTACCCCAGTCAATAGTTTCCATTGCTTGTTTCCTGCTCATACACCTGTAGTCATTCTGTCTCATAGTGCCACTTATCACTGCGTCACCTCAGCTCATTAACCCTTCATCTTGTGGCCTCCTCTCTCAGTCCTGGCATCCTTCCATTCATGCATCTCCTCATCTCTGCAGTTTAAAGACTGCCAGACCGCTGCAGAGGTTTACACAGTGCTCCACTTCAAAGCCTTCTTTGATTCTCTCCTCTTGTTTTATTCCCCCCCCTCCTCAGTTCTCACCGTCTAGCCACCTGTTCTCATTCAGGCTGGGTGTGGAAGGGAAAAGCCTTAAGGAGCTGTGCTAACACCACAATTTGAACACACAATCCTACAGGCATTTCTTGTCTTTGGAATACTTCCTCAGCTGTGGTGATTTGGAGGGGATAAAATGTTCTTTGGTTTTGGGTTTTTTGGGGTTTTTTTGCAGCCAACAGAGGACAGCATTGTACAAGCGCAACATGGATTCATCCAAGTTGAAATCCTCATTGACTAATGTGTTAACTGGAATATCAGAGATGAGAGATTTTTCCATAATAGCAAAGCTTCACACCTGCAGCACTAGAAGACACTGGCGTGGTGTGGATCATTATTTTATTGGGGAAAACTCATATGTTAGGAAAGGGTGACAGTTTCCTTTTGACGTTCCCATTACTTTAATTACTTGTCCTGTTTTTTACAGACCCCCAAATCCCAGTGGAACACAAAGCCTTGTTTGTCTTAATTGCAAAACAGAAGCTTGATGACTCTGCATTGTTAAATTATTTGATTGGTTTATTGATTCAGCCAGCCTCCTCAATATTGGTTGGCTTAAGTGGCATGTGGACCTAAGAGAATTGAGTGTCATCTATTAGTCAAGAAAGGAACCAGATAACCTCTCTATCAAAAAGGACTGAGTTTGGACCATGTCGATGCGTCACTTTGACCAAGTTTGTTAGCTGAAAAAGGAAATTCTAACGTTTTGGATGAATTGCACACATCGCCACAGCTTTGACCCTTTGTCTTCTATTCCTCCAAAGCCCCTTTCACTCTTCATCTTTGTTTCTTTTCCCTTCCCACGTCTGTCTCTGTGTGTAATTTGTCGTCATCTGAAGAGTGGGCGAGGTGTCGTCTTCGTTCTGCTTGCAGGTTTGCGTGAGTCAATGCTGAATCTAATAGGCATGCTGGATGAGCTGTAATGCTCTGCTACTGTTCTGCTGGTTCATGGACTTTGTCTGTTGTGTATCTGGCATTTTCTTAAGCCCGTGTGTGTGTGTGTGTGTGTGTGTGTGTGTGTGTGTGTGTGTGTGTGTGTGTGTGTGTGTGTGTGTGTGTGTGTGTGTGTGTGTGTGTGTGTGTGTGTGTGTGTGTGTGTGTGTGTGTGTGTGTGTGTGAGAGAGTATTAATAGCAGAGAGGCTCTTAAGTGAAGCCTATATTTCATGGATGAGAGAGTAGGCTGGCTCTCATTGCCAAACTGTACAGGTATCTATCAACTGATCTGAGTGCAGTCAGAATGGAGAGGGGGCAGAAAAAAGTCGAAGACAGCTCTGAGGCATGGCCAGCTACCTCTGATAAAGGCCAGAAGTAGCACTGCCTCACCGAAACATTAGAACTCACACACACCAGCAAATGGATAACATTTTATTTTTGTGGCTGTGGTTGTAAATTTTGGGGGCATTTTGGTATTGACAAAGTGTTTGGAAACATTCTGCTATAGCTGGCAGGTCCGTATTCATTCCTATGGTGTTTTAGTCAAAAACTGGTGTCAATAACTATATTTAAGAATCTGATGGTTATTTATTGATTATTCTTATTAGTTTTATTTATTTGTATGTGCTCTTTTTTTTTTTTTTTTTTAATAAGAACCTCAGTTGAAATATTTGGATCTGGATCATCTAGGATACTCTAGTACTACCTGGTCCATCAGATAGTACAAGAATAGCTCTGAGGTGTCAAGGCGTGGACTCCAAAGGTGCTTTGTTGTGTTTGCAGCAGATGCTTTAAGATGAGGAATTTCCATGTTAGATTTGTTCAAGCACACTGCTGCCGGGTCACTGTGTGTCCCTGCTGCTGTTATAAGAGAGACAGTCAGTATTTGAGTGGCTGTAATTTTTTTGGCTTGTTTGTTTTTGCAGTTGCCCAAAATTAGTTGTTAGTTATAGGGTGTATGCGAAAAAACTACATACACCCTATAATTCAGTAGCTCGTAGAAGCACCTTTAGCAGCGATAACACAAAGTGATCTTATTCTGTATGACTTTATCAATCTCATATTGTTGTGGAGAAACTTTGGCCCACTTTTCTTTACAATCTTGTTCATTGAGTTTTGCAGGAATTTGTTTATGCACAGCTCTCTTAAGGCGTCACCACAGCATTTCAGTCAGGTTGAGATCTGGAGTTTGACTGGGCAACTGCAAAACTTTAATTATTTTCTTTTTCAGCCTTTCTCTTTAACATATGCTGATGTGATTAGGATCATTGTCCTTTTGCATGACCCAAGTTCAGCTCAGTTTAAGCTGTCGGACAGACGCCCTCACATCTGACTCTTTTCTTTATACTTTGCAATCAACAAGGAACTTTTCTGTATACCAAAGTGCTTTTTTCTTAAATGCTTTGTGTTACTGTTTAGGTACAGAGTGGAGAGACATGATCTGGAAAAGGTAAATGGATAGGCTGATGATATGTGACAAATTACTCAGGTTGAATTTAAGTGCATTTCACTTGCATGGTACATGTTTTAGCCAGTTCAGACATGTGGATGTGAAGTAGCTTTACGTTCTCCTATAAGGCTGTGTGTTGCAAAAAAACAGCGTGGGCGCTAACGAAAGACAAAGACATTGAATCACTTGGATTAAGATGGATAGAAATGAGAACTGGTAATGGAGACACCTGACAAAGTTATCTTTGTGATTTGATTGAGGCCATCATCACCCTTATTTTGCAAAATGGTTCTGTTTCTCTAGCTTAACCGCCAAGAGCTCTGCATATTTGAAGGTTAGACTCATTCTTTTTCTCTTCTCCAGCAATCTTTATCACTCATCTGACCGAGTTTATTTGTGCAGGTTGACCAGTTGCCAAGGCAATGATGAATGTGCTCTAAGTTTGCTGCTGCCTTGACAACAAGCCAGATAAGTTGTGTATTATCAGTAAGACAATAGGAGGACCAGTGAATATGGGCGGTAAGCAGACATGGGAGAAGGGGGAAAAAAAACCTGGAAATGAAGAGGCTAGTGTTGCTCATTTGACGTCAGACTTTTTGAGTGGGTTTAAAAAAAAAAGTTTCTTTTTATGTATGATCTTGGTCACAGTTGAATGAAATGTTAAGCTGCATGATCTGAATACTGTTTCAAAAACCTCCCAAAGAAGAGCATGAAGAGTTTTCTGTTCTTTATTTTAATCAAATGTCAAATTTAGCTACAACGTGTTTGCAAAGATGAAAAGTCACTATGAAACTGGCCCCTCATTTTAAATGGTTACCTTAACTAAGTTATTTAAGGTTATCAGTATCAAAAACTTTTGCCAGTGACATTTGGTTAACTCCCTCACCATGAAACGTGGAACAGATGCATCAAAAGAATAAAAAACAGACTTTTGTGGAGTGGTGTGGCCCCAAGAGTGCTTGAGTTGTGGAGGTATTTGTATTATTTGAAAATCTTGTGAAACCAGAGAGCCAAGTAACTCACCAGCAATGTAGCCTTCCCTTGTAAAGTCCCTCTGCGATTTATTTCTCAACCTGATACTCTTGTAGTTGTGACCAGCACACAGACTCCAACAATTTTTGAATGTGATGTTGAAAGAGTTCAAATTAGCTTTGACTGTGATTAGGATATCCAACACTGGAAACATGCATGGCCAAATAGGTTTTATAAAAATAAAAGCCAAATATGCACCTGCAAATGTGATCAGAAGTGCCCGCAGACTCACCTTTGACTCTCTCCATGAATAGTGTTGCGGTTTTAGTGTCTGTCCAGCGTATGCAAAGTATTGTGCTGTAACACTTAGACAGTCTGCACAGTCCCAACTGCCTTCTGTCACATAATAAACCCATGTTATCCTGTTAAGGCTTGACAGTGAATGTGACAGAGTGACTGCAAAGTCCAGAGGCGGAAAACAGAATGAGCTGATGTGCTGAATCAAAAGGCCGTTGTATGCATGTCAAAGGTCAGCTTTTAACCAGCAAATCCCCTTTTCTCTCATCTAATCCACCAAGCTGGGGTTTTCCCACACCACAGGGCACATCTCAGACCAACCAGCGTGCAGACAGACAGGCACGATGGTGCCTGATAGCATCCACAAGGCTCAGACCACAAGTAGTCTTATTTCCATCAAAGATCCTTGGCCTGCAGGTATGGAGGGACTGTGGGTCCAAATTTATTTGAGCAAGTGTTCAGATAAATTAAAGCATAGAAAACATGTCTCTTTGTTATAAAATGCACAACTACCGATTCATTTTTACTGTTGAACTTCCGTTATGGTCTGTCCAAAGGCTAGCGTGTCTTAGAAGATTGGCTCAGTACAGCATCCATGCCACAGATGGCACTGTAGTAAAAGTAGCTTGCTTGTTTCAGTAATGTACTGTAGACATGTTTTCTTTTTTCTTTCCAAAGTCCATTGAGACACTTTTCTAGCTGTGCAGAGTCTCATGAGGTAAATTAACCCTCTGTAAAGTTGGGCATTACTCATTTTCTCCATTATGCATTGTTAAAGATTTTAAGAACGTGTCATTAGCTTAAAACTGATAACAGCTGGCCATATCTCAGTTTCAACCATGCACTAGCTAGTTGCCTTCATTAAACATGTCTTACTATTGCAGCATTTACAGGGTCTAGATCAGACCTTTAATGCCAAAAGCTCAGCATTCTGGTTGTCTATTTAAATTTGAAAGTATTGTCACACATTTCGAATATTACAAACTGTCAAGTGATTCTTGGAATAATGGCTACAAAGGCAAAGTTCCAAGAGAGTGTGTGTGTGTGTGTGTGTGTGTGTGTGTGTGTGTGTGTGTGTGTGTGTGTGTGTGTGTGTGTGTGTGTGTGTGTGTCTGGGTTCAGTTGTTAGTAACTTTGTACCACAAAGTGTATAATTTTAGCTATGCCATTGCTATGATTAAAGCTGGCACTGGAGTTAATCATTGTGGAGTAATACATGAGCTGTGCTTAATGACAATAATGGATATCAGGAAGGAAAAGAAAGCAACAGTTTGGGCTGTAATCCATTTAGCTAAAGACTTTCTTTTGAACTTCTATCCAGACTCATCTGCAGGGGTCCAGGTTGTCTGCACATGAGTTAGTTGCACATTTTATTCAACTGAAAGTTGGTCAGGAATTTATAGCATCAAAAGTTACCAAGTATTACTGCAATATATTAGTGCTGGTAGTCTACTGTATTTTCTTGACTCAATGGGAACCTGGAGGCGAAAGCTAACATACACTGTGAGCAGCATCAACGCTTCTTACATCTCTCTCCAGCATGGCATCATCAGGTTACACGTTTACAGAGAGTCAGCAGTTTAGCCCGGTAAAGCTGACTGGCCTTGCTTTGTCAGAAAGGCTGTGATGTGCGCTGTATATCTCTGCATTCTTAAACAATGAGCTTAACTTCGCCTGAATTCAACCCCCCTCTAACATTATGTTGCCTGTGGCACACATCACATCACACACACACACACTCACTCATCATTTCCCCCACAGACTGAATCGCTCATTTGGTGTGGGGATCAAAGACTCCAATATTTATAAGTGGTCTTGGGGTGTAATTTGTTTCTCGTTTGATTCTGACGAGACCATTCCCCGTCTCCTCTTTATTTATCTATGTGTTTATTTATTTATCTGTTTAAGCCCAACTTCTTCTTCCTCATTACAGCGGCTTTAATGTCCTCGCTGAGCAGAAGCTAATGGCGATATAATGAACGGCGTGCAAGCACATTGAGAGTAAAATGTAAATTGTTTGCCTGGAGCGCTGGTGGTGAAACAGGAGGGAGACAGATTGGATAACCCGCAGTGTATGGAAAGTCCTGTCTCCTGTCATGTGGGAACACAAAGCTCACACTGCTTTAGCCTGTGTGTGTATATATATATATATATATTTTTTTAAATGCCACATTTTATCTTCCATCTGGTTGGCTTATGAGACTCTTGACTTTATTTGTTTGTTTATCTTTTAATGTATTCTAAGACCATTTCCAGCCTTTTATGAGCCTGTGTTTGATCTGCATCTGTGACAAGTTTGTGTAATGACGCCACAGTTGTTTCCAGGTCTGGTTTGTCACCCCTTTTCACCTGTTTTTGGTCATTTTAAAAATTGTTTAAAATGTTTCGTTTTTAATGTGTGTGTGTGTGTGTGAATGTTTGGTGTTTATCGGAGGGGGTAATAGGAAGCTTCTTTCTTCCCCTGTATTCCCTTAATTGATATTTGATTCCCATAACAGGTCGAATGCAGACAGTGTGCGCAGGTGTGTGTATGTTTAGAAAGACACATCTAAGTGGGGTGGTACTGTGTGTGTGAGAGAGCAGGTGCTAAATGCCAGACACTTTAACTCGAGGGATGTCTTAGATTGTGTAGCCCACGCAGAACTCCGTGCACCTGTGTTTTGTTTTGTTTTTTTTTTCTCGTTAGCACCGCCACACGTGCCTGCTCGTGCTCCCAGCCATACGAAGAATGGACTATACAGACTTTAAGCTTGTAATATTTAATAGCTTGACACCTGAGCCAGGAAGCGTGTCTCCGTTTATGCCAGATGGTGTTCAGCTGAAATCTCATGTTCCATACTGACTACAGTTCAAGCTGGAATGGAAAGCAACAGAGGACCAAATTGGTGTCTTTACAAAAACCACCCCAAAAAAAACCACAAAGTCGGTGTGTCGCGTGAGAATAAAGCCAAAGGCCATTTAATTAGGCGTGTGTGTCTGCCTGTGTGTGTGTAGGGGGGGTTATCTATTAATTACTGTTATGTTGTATGTTCCACCTGTGTCTACATGGGTCTCCTCCGGATGCCCTGTCTTCCTCCAACAGAGCAAAGACAAGCATGTCAGGTTAGCTGTGGATGTCGGGTAAAATGCTTAATGTGCATAGACATTGGTCAGGAAGCCCTATATAAAGTAAAAAGTATAAAGTGAGGGCAGCGCAGTGGCAGAGTGGTTAGCACTCTTGCCTCACAGCAAGATCCTGAGTTCAATTCCACCATCAGGCCAGGGTCTTTCTATGTTCTTCCTGTGTTTGCGTGGGTTCTCCCCGGGTATTCTGGCTTCCTTCCACAGTTCAAAGACATGCAGTTAGTGGGGTTAGGTTAATTGGAAACTCTAAATTGCCTATAGGTGTGAATTTGGGAGTGAATATGAGTGCGACTGGTTGTCTGTGTATATGTGTTAGCCCTGCAACAGACTGGGTACCCTGTTAGGGTGCCAGAGTGTCAGATTGCCTTTCTATTTGTGCCTCTCTCTTCCTTTAGGTAAGCAGGTACGTCTTGCTATTTGTGGTTGCATGAAGATGGAGTTAAAGGTACTTTAGACAGGCTGGAGAGGACTGTTCGCTCAGTTTCAGCTCCACGTCTGGCCTGTTTGAGTTCCAGATGCTCTAACTCAGACAAGCTGTGCTCGAGAAGTCCCTGAATAATGAATCTCAAGCACAAGAAGACTGGTTGATGTGAGTGTGCAGTTCTTTGTGTCTTGTTTGTGAACTTTTGGCACATTAGCATTCCACTGTGTTTGCTCGCAAGTTGCTTACATTTCTGTTTAATATCTGAGTGCGTGACAGTTATTTGTACTAATTATTGGACGCATTACATTAGATCAATAGAGATGCATCACATACTGCGGGCGCAGTAATAAGCAATCTCATTATTCAATCAGAATAACGACTAAATATGACTATCATAGGTTATTGGCTCCTTTTTTCTTAAAAAATTAAAAAGATATAGATAAATGTGGATATTTGCTTTTTTGACAGAATTTGCATGTTTAAGAAGATCAGTCCAACTCATTTTGTTTATGTGTAAACAGAGTAAGTCAAAAATCAACTAATTGGTTAATTATCTTCAAATTCAACTGAGTGACGGAGCTTTTCCTGCTGTAACTGTTTTGGGAGGGTGTGTGTAAGAAGACTCATTTGAGTTATCTTAGGAGCTAGTGGTGCATGTTATTAGCAAAGAGACAATCCCCCCTGTTGAGCCTGATTAATGATGTAGGACAACAGAAGGGTGTGTGGATGAGGCAAACATAACAGACCTACACTGGACACACACGCACAGAGCCATACACATTTTGTTTGCTCTTACCTCACTGCCTGCCTGGTGCAACAATCAGATTTTAGTTAGCTGACACCTGTGAGCTCCAGCAGGTCATAACAGGTGAAGACGAGTTTATTTTTATTTTTTTAGTGTGTCTGAAACACTTTATTTATTGAGGTTTCTCACATGATGTCATGTGCACATTGAGAGTTGTCTGTTGTATTGGATGCGATAGGATCAGTGATTGCTAAAGAGAAATGTGTATTTCCCAACTAGTTGTCAGTGGTTCCCAGTGGTTTCTGGGCCATAAACCTTCCCTTGACTGCTTTGGTTGCTAGCTGATTGCCACGGCTGCCTGTAGTTTTTCACGGTTGTCTGCAAATACTAACTACTAACTAAGCAGCAGTACAACTGGAAAAGGTGTGACACAAACTGGAATTGGAGGTTTCCCTTTAAAGTAAGAGCAGATGGGCAGTTTTTGTGAAAATGGCCGTCACTTCAATTCAAACTAGCGGTGGGGAGAAAAAATTGATACAGCATAGGACCAAGTTGCAATACTCGTGACCACTTTGATTGGAAAGCCATTGCACATTCGCCTGATAGAAGATAGGCTGCAACTGCTTGCAGGTAGGTTGACTTGGATGGACTGCAATCACTCTCAGAGAGACTGTGGAACATTTGCAGATAAATAAATAAAATGCAGACCAATTGGCAACATCCTGCCATCAGTCTGAATGACTCTTGGTCCATGAGAACAACAAGGGGATAAATCGCAATATATGTTACAGCAAAACTCAGCGTGTCACAAAATGCATGTCACTAAAAAGAAGCAGGGTTGAAATAATACTGTCTGGTGATTCCCAGCTTTAAATCAAACTGCAGCCATAATTTTGGCTGATACTGAGTTTCACAAGCCTCAGTGAAAGTGGAAGCCACTTTAATGATAGCTGCCTGACAGATGCGAAGCATCGACAGAGCACTTGGTGGATTTGGCGGTTCCTCTGGAGCATGAGCGTACTTGGCCTTAAGAGTTTACAGTCAGTGTTGCACAACAAGAAAGACATCATTGCCTGCACACGTCGTGTCGAGCATCACTTGTGCTGTCAGGGGCTTCTGACTATGCCGTTTCTTGGAAGTGTTAGTTTCATAATCAGTGAAATGGTGTTTTTTCTTTAGCAGCCACATCTGTGCCACATTGGGTTGTTTTAACAGTGCTCAGCTTTTAGTCAGCACCCTTCATAGTTGCATAATACCAGAAATGGATAGATTTATAACAACAAATGTCAAATTCAATTCATTTCCCAGAACGCTTTGTGGTGCTGATTAAATGGAACTCGTCTTTCTTCATTTATCACTTTCGCTGTGTGAGACTGTGTTCTTACTGTGTTCTTACTGTGGGAAGTTTTTGTCCACATCTGGGTTTTTTCTAAGTTTTTGGAAGGAGAGGCACATCAGGCATCTGCAAAACTAAAAGGAAGTATTTTGAAATTAAAAAAAAAAAGAAGTATTTTGCCGTTAGTCCACAAAAATTTGGGGACGGCAGTTGGGTGCCCATCTCTGAGCCTGGTTCTGCCAGAGGTTTCTTAATGTTAAAAAGTAGTTTTTCCTCCCCACTGTCATCAAGTGCTTGCTCAACGGAGATCGTCTGATTGTTTAGGTTTTTTTCTGTGTTATTGTAGGGTCTTTACCTTACCATATAAAGTACCTTAAGGCAACTACTGTTGTGATTTGACACTATATAAATAAAACTGAATTGAATAGTAACAGTTTAACAGTGTTACGGCCCCTGGCCTCGTGTGACATGGGGAATCATCTTAACTCTACTATATTTACAGTGGGGCAAAAAAGTATTTAGTCAGCCACTGATTGTGCAAGTTCCCCCACCTAAAATGATGACAGAGGTCAGTAATTTGCACCAGAGGTACACTTCAACTGTGAGAGACAGAATGGGGAAAAAAAAATCCATGAATTCACATGCTAGGATTTGTAAAGAATTTATTCGTAAATCAGGGTGGAAAATAAGTATTTGGTCAATAACAAAAATACAACTCAATACTTTGTAACATAACCTTTGTTGGCAATAACAGAGGTCAAACGTTTACTATAGGTCTTTACCAGGTTTGCACACACAGTAGCTGGTATTTTGGCCCATTCCTCCATGCAGATCTTCTCGAGAGCAGTGATGTTTTGGGGCTGTCGCCGAGCAACACGGACTTTCAACTCCCGCCACAGATTTTCTATGGGGTTGAGGTCTGGAGACTGGCTAGGCCACTCCAGGACTTTCAAATGCTTCTTACGGAGCCACTCCTTTGTTGCCCGGGCGGTGTGTTTTGGATCATTGTCATGTTGGAAGACCCTGCCTCGTTTCATCTTCAAAGTTCTCACTGATGGAAGGAGGTTTTGGCTCAAAATCTCACGATACATGGCCCCATTCATTCTGTCCTTAACACGGATCAGTCGTCCTGTCCCCTTGGCAGAAAAACAGCCCCATAGCATGATGTTTCCACCCCCATGCTTCACAGTAGGTATGGTGTTCTTGGGATGCAACTCAGTATTCTTCTTCCTCCAAACACGACGAGTTGAGTTTATACCAAAAAGTTCTACTTTGGTTTCATCTGACCACATGACATTCTCCCAATCCTCTGCTGTATCATCCATGTGCTCTCTGGCAAACTTCAGACGGGCCTGGACATGCACTGGCTTCAGCAGCGGAACACGTCTGGCACTGCGGGATTTGATTCCCTGCCGTTGTAGTGTGTTACTGATGGTGACCTTTGTTACTTTGGTCCCAGCTCTCTGCAGGTCATTCACCAGGTCCCCCCGTGTGGTTCTGGGATCTTTGCTCACCGTTCTCATGATCATTTTGACCCCACGGGATGAGATCTTGCGTGGAGCCCCAGATCGAGGGAGATTATCAGTGGTCTTGTATGTCTTCCATTTTCTGATGATTGCTCCCACAGTTGATTTTTTTCACACCAAGCTGCTTGCCTATTGTAGATTCACTCTTCCCAGTCTGGTGCAGGTCTACAATACTTTTCCTGGTGTCCTTCGAAAGCTCTTTGGTCTTGGCCATGGCGGAGTTTGGAGTCTGACTGTTTGAGGCTGTGGACAGGTGTCTTTTATACAGATGATGAGTTCAAACAGGTGCCATTCATACAGGTAACGAGTGGGGGACAGAAAAGCTTTTTACAGAAGACGTTACAGGTCTGTGAGAGCCAGAGATTTTCCTTGTTTGAGGTGACCAAATACTTATTTTCCACCCTAATTTACGAATAAATTCTTTACAAATCCTACCATGTGAATTCATAGATTTTTTTTTCACATTCTGTCTCTCACAGTTGAAGTGTACCTCTGGTGCAAATTACTGACCTCTGTCATCATTTTAAGTGGGGGAACTTGCACAATCGGTGGCTGACTAAATACTTTTTTGCCCCACTGTAAATCTACTTAAACATTTAGCTACAAAAAATTGAGCAGTTTAGGTGTGTGTGTGTGCGCTCGTGTGCCTTTGCTTCTACTGTGTTTAACTAGAAGTTGACTGTGACAGAGTTGGACTAATCCTCAGGCTGCCATCTGTTGTTTGACCTCCTCCTTATCAACACATAACCAGCCTCCACAGGTCCAGTGTGTGTTTGTGTCCCCATTCCCAGTAATGAGGTGTGTTTGTTTGTGTGTGCAGGGCATGACTGTCAGTCAGCCATCATGAGCCAGACAAGTTAGGAGGGAGTGGGGTGGGGATTGTCATTAGCACAACCTAACACAGGCCTTGTTTGAGGTTAATAGGGTCATGCTCCTGCTAAAGGTACACATGTGGGACTTATTTCAGACCAAAGGTTAGATTGGCAGAGAGGGGAGACCAGTTTTGGGTCCGCTTGCCTTATGGGTACATGTCACGATCATATTTCAGAATAGTTCCACTTACGGATGTCGGCATGCATTGCAGTTCATGAAGCTGATTGAAATTCATTCTATTCATTCTAAGACCAGCCTGAAGAAATGAGAAGTGAATTCATTATTTTTGTCATTTGTTGTTCCAGCCTTGGAACTCCTTTGTGTTGATTTCCATTTGAAATAAAAGTTTAGACAAGTTTTTCTTCCCCTTTTTTTGCTTTGTGTCCCATTTAAAGCTTAATTGTGTTTGTGAAATATTTTTGTACACAGCAAATCCAGCATGTCCAAATTAACACTGTCGGATTTGATTTCAACACTATTAAAGTGTCTATATGGGTCCACACCAGAGAGTGTTAATTTAACTCTTTTTGGAGAGTTGGTTTGTTAACTCTGATTTAGTGTTAAACACCAAATCTGTCTGGAGTTGATAATTTAACACTTGGTGTTAAGAGTTTATATATTAACTCTCAAAGAGTATTTTAGTTTAACTACGTAAGAGTTATCTTCTAATCCATTCTAAAAAGCGGGAATTTTACTGTTCTGACCTTCTAGAAATTTCTTTTGGAAATAAACATTTACTAAAAAGATGCAATGGTTTTTGAAAAACATTTATTCTGAACTGTGCAACACAATTTCAAAACATTTTCTGAAAGATGTAACAGTATACATGTTCTCGCTTTCATTAGAATTTTGTTTATCAAAAGGTCTGACATAGGTGAGCTGGTAAATGCAAATAACAGCATTCTCATCACTTATTTCTTCAATACAATATGCATGTCCTTCATTCATCCCTTTGTGGAACTTCAACGCACTTCTGCTCTCCCCCATATTCCATCTTCACAAGCATATCCTGTGTGGAGATTGAATAAAAATTGGTTGACACTAATTAATGGCACAAATAATCCAGTAAACAATTGCAGCACAGTAAAAAAAAAAAAAAAAAAAAAAAAAGGAATCCTCTTATTACTTGTGTAAAGTATTTTCCCAAAAGACAAGGACACAGGCAACAGGTAATACTGAACTAAAGGTAAAACCTCAGCCTTTTTAATTTTTACTTAAACCGTGTGCACAAAACTCTGGAGGGATCTATGCTAACGTAGAACCCAGTCAGGACGTCTGCTACTGCTGTTTGCTCGTTTTTTTTTTTTATGGGCGATCGTTTTCAGGCTTCAAGTAGCACCATTATACCAACATTTCACATTCTAGACATTGTTTTAGGTGTATTTGACCAAAAGTTTGACTGAAAATTCACATGCAAGCTTTTTTTCAAGGCTGTGGTATTTGCCCGCAAACAATACCTTTCAGCTAGCTAAAACAGAATATTATGCTATCAGCGAGCAACATGGCTAATGCCTTCCACACAGCTTTGTCTCAACTCCAAAGAGCCACAGAAGTAAAAGCTCATAATAATAATTGAAACAATCTTTGAAAAAATGACTTACCAAGCATGGCAAACAACTCAAATATGTAGAGCAAAATGTTCTGAAACGGCTTCACTTCAGCTCTGATTGGAGCCGTGCTGGGGGCGGAGTCTGTGAATTTACTCTGTTGGTGTCATAGCCCCTGTAGGAGTTCAGAGTTAAGAGGTCAAGAGTTAATGTTTCCATTTTAACACCTCCAGATTTGACAGAGAAACACTCATTTTTAACACTCGATTTTAACTACTATCATTTTACACCTCAGAGTTACATTAAAAGAATGTGACTCTGCTTAGAGTAAAATTAACTCTACTTTTGCAAGAAGACTATTAACACCAAAACATTTAACACTTTTGAACTCTACAACAGATGATATTAGGCAGTGGCCCTCGGTGAGCTATGGAGGGATCTTCTACTGCATGTATAACAAACCTATTGTATGTGTTGTGTTTGGGACGCTAACTCTGCCGTCTTGATGTTGCCCTAATTACAGTAACTAACGTCTTTTTTTCAAATATATATTGCTACAGGTTTTTGATTAAGTTCATTTGTCTGGCGCCAACAATCAGCCCCTTGAGAGTCTTGGCCCACTAATCTTGGCTAACAAACCAGTTCTAATCTATCTAGCATTATCATAGCTTCACCACAGTAAGCTAGGCAGCTGCATACTAGCCACTGTGAGACTTGCTATGGTTCATCTTTCACGCTGGAAACAAAGTCCCATCTGTTTATTCTTGTTTTAATTGTCGTTTTATTGGTTCTTGAACTTCTGACAGAGAGTTGATGAGATTAAAACTTCTCTTGTTTACAATGTAAATTCTAGTGCAGAGCCTGATCAAAACATAGCTGTGTGAAATAGGACATTGGGCCTTTTGCTGCCATTTATGGTTCTCTCTTCCCCTCTGCTTTCTTTCACTGTTTGTGAGCAGAGAGTTGTTCAAAGGAACACAATAGGAAAAGGAAACTATAACCAAAATATGAGACCTGCTCATCCAGACAACTTTAAACTTGACGCTTGACTTTTTAGCTACCCAGCAATAGAGCAGATGAAGGACTCTAGCTGAAACTCAGAACACACACAGCTTTTTTCTTCCTTCTTTTTTTTTTTTTTTTTTTTGCTATTGCCAGCAGCCCTGTTGCTTAGCACCAGCCTTGTCCAGAAGTAATCAAATCAACCTACAATCCTTTTAAAGATCACAAATTAACCCATTTTGTTTAATCTGTACAAAATCATAGTGTAAAACAAATCTAGTTTTTACATGAGGTTGTGAGACCATTTCTTGACTGGGAAAAGTCTCGTGGTCACTGTGGAGTTCTCAGGTGACCAGCAGAGACTACAAGAATTCATCATCACCCCCCCCCCCCCTTTTTTTTTTTTTTTTGTAAAATTTGTTATCTTTGGGAGGAGTCGGGTAATACGTGTTTCTGTGGTTTTCATACTTTGTGCTCAGCGAATTATGTTTAAAGAGAACGATGTTTCCATCGAGAGGAGATAAGGGAGCTGAGAAGTTGGCTGAGCTATGTGGCTCACAATGAGCAACATCCACACGTCACTTCATATCTTACACACTCGCATGTATGTATATTAAATATAATATTGATCTCAGTGGGTTTGATGAGGCATGTTTGTTCTTTTTCTTCTCGTCATACTGAAAAATGTGATTTCCTCTCTTCACCTCAGTATATTTTTACGCCCACTCTGCTTCTGTTCTCTCTTTTTCCATTTCTACGTCACGTTCTTTGACTATTCTCAGTGATATTTCTGACAGGCTTTTTTGGTGTGAGTCATCCCACTTCACTGCAGTTTTGTCCCTAAATAGGTTTGAATTGCGACAGCGTCAGTCTTTTTTTTCTTTAGGAAGATAGCTTTTAGCTCTGCAATGGTAAAACGGTTGAAGCTGAGTCGTGGTTTGTGGATGAAAGCACAGGATGATGTCCGGAGCTGCTGCGTGGGATGTGCACTGTTGGCTGTTTGAACTTTCTCATTCACAAATTCTTGCCTAATGTCCTATTTTGGTATATGTTTCCATGGGAAGACAGAAATTATTTGAGGCAGAGGATTGTTAAGACCTTTTTTTTCCAGGCTTTGCTTGTCGATATATTAAGGATGACAGAGGTGAAAGTAAAAGATGTGTCCCATTCGTAAAACGCTGAACAGAACATCCTTCCTTCACACGACAGTCGTACACTCCTGGCAAGTGTGGACAGTTCCTCTCAGCATTGTTCAAATCCCACAGCTGGGGAAGCATCCAAGGCCAGACCTGTTCAACACACTAGACTGTCTAATGATTTGTGCCGTGTCTAATTTGTTCTCCATATGGTGCATACACAGACACATAGACACAGCGAAACCTGTCTGACCTTTGTTCCAGCTCTCTCTTTCCAAACTGCTAATATTATTTGCTCTGCTGTTTGAGAGCTGTTTCTAAGGGAAGGTGCTGGTTAGCTGTCCTGATCAACTAGCATTAATCCACTTGATTGGATTTAATGAGCCACACAGGATTCATTTACCACTCAGACCTGACTGGAGCTATGTGCAGCGTACAGTAGGAAATTGGAAAGAATTGCGATGTAGTCTGGAATCAAAACATAGCATCTGTGAATACCTAGCCTTGGCCAAATTACATAGTTACTTTATTAGAACATCTTCTCTGATTGAATCAACAAGGAGGAGCAGTAGGGGATTTGAGGTGGAATTAATAATGCTTTACTCGAAAACATCAGGGAAACGGGTCAAATCATCCCTGGATGAGCTTGAGAGGGTGCAGCGGCAGGTTAAGCCCTTAAGAGCTTCTTCTTTCTATAAGAAAGAAGAGCGAATGAGGTGGGAATGAGATGGGCAGGAAAAAAATTGTATTAGGATATTTGCTTTGTACCCAGGTGGTGTAAATTGACCTATTGCACCACCAGTACATGTTATTAGTAGAGCAGTTCCTTTTTCTCTCCTTTTCTCTCTCTTTTTTTTTTTTTCTTTTGAGCTCCTCTTTTCATTTTTGCATTGATTTACATGTTCATGGTTTCAACCTTTGTAGTGCAAAAAACCCCTCTAACTTTCATTTTAGCTAATGAGTGCTGAATTTGAATGGGGGTATTTTTTTGTGATGAGGAAACCATCTCAGGTGAAATTTGCAATGCAAGTGGCATGGATAGTATCATTAGGAAAAATAGGGCAGCAAGGCACATTTGGATTATTTTTTGATTTGAAGAAGTTCCTTTCTTCTACAATTATAACACGAAGACAAATGTAACACTTTTTTTAACCAGTTAGGAAGTTTTTTTGCAGTCTGACTTTACCAAACTTCCTTTTTTTAGTTTGAGTGAAGAGCAATTAATTTAAACTGCAAAGATGTTATAAAAATGTACCACTGTAAATGTACAATGAAATTGTGGGTGCTCCACACCAACTGTGCTGGAATAAAATATAAATGGTCGACAGCAGGAATACATAGCATGCAGGAGAAATATATACAGTGAAGAGGGATGTATACAAAACCAGAGAAATGTATACAAAAGTGACATAAATTTTGTCATCAGGCAGCGAGAGCGGATGTCTGTGTGCCTGTTTTCCAGTCTTAAATGAAAAATTGACGATACCCATGATGCTTCATTTGGGTACAGCTGTTATTTACTTTCAAATGCTCTGAAAAAGCTGATGTTTCTGCTGCTGGGTTCTTTCTGTCCTTCATATTCTAGTTAGATTTGTAAAAGGTTTCTAAGCCTTGATCAATAAGTTTATTAAAAGATAATGACTATCATTATTTGTGAGACTGATACAATTACTGCTGCTCTTTTCTTTGTTCTGTTATCCAATTTTCAATTGGAGCTAACCAAGCATCCAATTGAAGCCAGTTCTTTAAATTAAGCAATTACATCTCTCTTTATTGCTTGTCACAGAAGAAAATCTTTTAATTTACCACCTTATTTTCTTGTGGCGCTCTTCTTTTAGGTTTTGGTGTTTCAAAAGAAATACCTCATGGTGGCTGTCTATAGCCTGGTAAAGCTGCTCTCTTTTGGTTTTGCTAACTACTTCTAAAGTGTTTTTGCATATTTAGAAACCAAAACAAAACGTAAACAAATATTAGATGATTATTTCTCTGAAGTGATTATCTTATATTCCATTGCTGCATGAGTGTTCTCAGTCTTTTTTCCTTAAGAAACTGTTCTGTTCAATACACAGCTGACACAAAGCAGTGTGCAAGATGGCACCACTCCAAATTACTGGTGGGTCTTTCTGGCCATTTGTATTTTTTCTGTGTCCGAGGCTGGCTGGGGCCGGGCTGGTAGCTGACAGCAGATGATCCCTTTTTTAATGAGATTTTTTTCCCCTCCCCTCTCTGTCTCGCTTCATGGCGCCACAAGGGAATCATCTTAGTCAGACAGAAGCCCTGAACCATGAACAGAAAAGCCTGGACACATATAGGACACCAGCAGACAGGCAGGGAGAACGGGAAGGATAAAAGGAAGGACGGAGGGAAACCTTGGGAGGGGGAGAGGGAAAGCAGAAATTATAGTTATTGTTATATATTGACAGACAGTTCCCCTAACTAGTTGTCAAGTCAGTTGAGATTCTGATGTGCATTTGAAATAAATGAGTTCAGACTTGAATTAGCTTTAGGTGACAGATTAGGCCAAGCCACGTTTTGCTTTTTAACTTTAGATTGAATAGATGCTGTTTTCAAGGACACAATCTATTTCTCATAATGACTATGCATAACTGATGTCTTTTATGTCAGTACTTAGTAATTTTCACAGTATGTAATTTATGCTACATTTGAGACATGGGCCTTATCAAGAACATTATTCAGGTTCTAAAATCTGAAAACATTTTCATCCAAATATTAGATTTACAACTAACAGCCTCAAGCCAGCCTGGAGTCAGAGAGTGACAGGCTCTTTGAGGATAATACTATACTGTGAGGTCTATAAGATTTGATGGGGCCTAAATAATCAAGACTTTCCATGTGAGAAGGATTTAGACTTCTGGTTAGACACCATATTTCAGAGATTTTTAGGGTGAAATATAATGACTTTTTTTTGCCTGCCTGTATCTAAATGTTTTGTGTCATCTGACTTAATAGATCATTAACACTGGGTATCATCAGCACATCAATTAAAATGTTTGGATGTTTTCTAATAATATGGAAGGATGCATAATGTAAAAATATATTGGTACCAGCTCAAAACCCTGTGGAACTCCATGTTTACATCAACAGGGGCTACTGACTTCATATTTACACAAAAAATGAAATTTGCTACATCTTAAAGATGGCTTAGTTTTACAGAGGGCTTTGACATAGAGCAACAGGCCAAATGAAGATCTTCTAAATGAGTGCAATACCATTTCCTTCCATACTCTCATGTTATCTGCTTTAATGCATGCCATTTGTGATTGGTACCAAGGAGTCACCAGACAGTCACCTCTCAATTTTTTTTATTTTTTTATTTTCCCTCCAAGAGGAGCTACAGAGTCCAGCACTGTACGTAGTGAGGGTGTAACACTACTAACCAGACAATTGGCCTCTGTGGGAGTGAAGTCTAGGTAGTTGCTTTGCATTGTGTTGGCACATGGTGTTAACAAGATAACTTAAGCACTTAAGCACTACTTTAAATTTCGTTACAGTACCTTCAGAAAGACATCTAGTGTAATTACATAGTTGAGTGTTTAGTTCTTCGCTATTTTAAAATTAAATGTTAAAAGATGTGTTAGAGTTAGGGGGGTTTGAGGACATCAGATGCTGCTGGACCCGTCACCCAAAGGAGTGGTGCTCAAATGGTGATTGTAACAGTTGGTTGGTACATCTGAGTAGCAAGAGGAAGATTGGTCATGTGGTGTAAACCATAAGATCCACTCACCCATCCATTAATCATCTGTTTTGTTAGTTTACAGTTAATGTGTCCGGACCATATTTGCATACATTCATTACATTTAGTCTAGTGGAAAACCAGAGCACAATCTACTCTTGTACATTATGTTAGATTTTACACATACAGGGAGAAAATTGAGTTTTTTATTTAATGCTGCTGTAATTATATTAATTTTGTGTGATGGGGAAGACTTTTGAAATAATCAAAGTGGCAAGGCTCAAAGGAAATGGGGTGTTATTTGATCTGTTGATCAGGCTTGTCCACTAGTTTGGTTTAGTTTAAAATATTTTTAAAACTCTTGAATGGGTTTGCCACAGAACTATGAAGACATGCATAGGGTCCACAGACAACGTAGCTTAAAGAATTAGCTGAACTTTGTACGTTTTTGAAAACCTAGTTTTATGATTAAAATGTCTACCTCAGTTGTGCTTTAGTAGTGTCAATTATCAAATGTTAGCATAGCATGCTAATACCCCTAATTGAAACTATGGTTATACTCTGTTATTGATATGGACAGCTGGAGACCCAATAGTCAACTTGGCGTTTTTGCTTTACTTCTTTGATGTCTGGTTGACATCCAGCACTTGGCGTGCAATGCGTCGTTGGTGAGCTGTGAAGTAAAATTTTCCACAATCAGTCTGCGTGGTCCCAAAAAACAGGGAGACACACAAACGTATGCTCTCACTGCCTGATGATGAAGTTTACATCACTTGAACTCGAGCCGACTGTAGCTGACCTGCGGCATGACATGGAAATATAATCAAGCCTTAAGATAGTGATTATCCTAAACAGCAGACGTGCAAAACAGTTTTTATGTGACTATAATGTTGGCAATTCACGACTTCTCTCAAAGCACTGTGATGGACTGTTTTTTTTGTTTTTTGTTTTTCTCTATTTATAACTTATGTTTAGCAGGCTGCATTGTAAAATGACTTTAAATATACTGTACTTACAGATGTATCTCAGACTGCACATCAATCTTATTTTAATAATGTTTCATCAGCATTTTTAGAAAACATTTACAACCAGATTTCATGGGTTTCGTCTAATTAGTGAGTTACTATAATTGGCACTAGTTTATGTTAACACCAGATGTATCGGGGTCATTTATCTGCCCATTAATCTACCAATTTATCTAATCACCATCTAGCCATACTGCCAGCTACCTCCCGTCTTTTCTTTATGACTGATGACTTCTGCACAGCACCAAAAAATCATAATGAGCCCATCTGACAACCTTTATGGTGCATTTTAGCCTGAAAGCAAAGGCACAATGGGAAGTCTCAATGGAAAAGCGAGTTCACCACCAATTACTTCCTTTATTGTTTAGGAGAGAAAATCTTGATGGTAGAAGAAATGAAGGAGAGGAAAAGTAGAGTCAAAGATCTTGTGAATGTTTAATGCACAATGCTGTGGTAACCACATCCTCACCATTGTTCAGTGGGATTGTCTGTGTGCATGCATTGTAGCATGTGGGGTCTGATATTCTGCTGCCTGCTGCTTCTAAAAGGCTTTCCCGGTCATTCCTTTGTTCCTTGTTTTGTTTTTCTCTCTCTCTCTGGTTCCTTCCTTGCTTGCTGTTTTAGTGTAGCGTCCTCAGAGAGAGGTTGATATATGACATCTGTTTGATGAAAATTGGACTGCGAACATCCCATGTGGCAGATGGAAACGCATCTCCAGTATTTCTCGATGCGTTGTGCATCTGGGTTGAAAAATGAGACTTTAGAGAGGGGAAAGAAGAGGTTTTCTAAAATGACTCCCTCAACCATCGACAATCCCAGACAGAGTAAGAAAGAGAGGATGGAGAAGGTCGGGGAAATATGAAAACGGCAAATGAGGCAGAATTCATTGAGGAAAAGCAGGAAAAGTAAGGCTATAAAACAGAGGAAAACCAACACCAGGCCTCGTTAAACAGGCCGTTACCATGAAGCTTATTGTCCTGTCTCCATCTGCGTTTAAGACTATCTTAAGACCGTCTTTACTTTGAATGCATTTCCTGTCTAAATGTACATCCACTCATAAAGTACAGGAATTAGGCACTTTAACAGCTTTATGTTAAATCCATTAATGAGGAGGGATTTCCTTTGTCACAGTGAAGTTGTTGACCCTTTTTTCTCAGTCTTCTTACTAAGTGTCAGAATAGAGGATGTTCACTGATGGGACCAGTAGCTTAGCTTCCTCACACAGATGCTGATATGACACATGGCTGACTGGAGCTGCATCAGCCGAAAACGTGCTTCAGTTACTGCTTGGGGAATTTGACATTGTGCTTCTTACCTCCCCCCCTCAAAGGATTTCATTTTATTACAACACATTACATCCTGTTAGTTACAAAAACAGTGTCAGCTCTAAAACAATTTTTCTTGCACTAGAGCGAAATGATGAATTCAACAAGCAAGAAACACGAGAAGTCACACGATCATGCAAGCTGAAGTGATTAGCATCTTATTTTATTATTTGTGATCTATAACTCAATACAGTAGAGATATTAAAATAGCCTGAGCAATAGCATGACTGTCTTGATGGGCTTTATTATAATCCAAGCAAGAGGTTTTTTGAGATAATTCAGCATTGAAGTGTTGTTCACGTGAAACATATTCATTCCTAAAAGGAAAAAAAATGGAAATGTGACACACACTTGCATTTAGAAAAGCTTCAAATTAATCTTTGTTCTGACAAATGGCTTGGAGGCAGACTTTAAGTGGGAATGTTGAGGTTTTTGTCTGCTTTGCTACAATTAGGGAGTGATCGACCATTTGCCGCTGCTGTCTTATTTTCCATTTCATTTCCCTGTCTTAAACCCCCACCTTGCAGCACTCATCCTTAAACTGTGACTACATTATGCATGGACCAGAAAGTGTATCATAGTAGATATGAAATATGCATGAGCTTTTGTGCAATGATGCCCCTCCCCATCCCTTGATTTATCCCCCAAAAGGAAGGAATCATTTTGTGTTGTCTGATTCATTTAGGGGCTAGGATCACTGAATTCTTGTGGGGAGGGGGTGAGAGGTGTCTGGTTATTTGTGGTATTTTCTTCAAATGGCGATAGAAATGAAAAGAATGATGGTGGTGATAGGGACAGAGACAGGAGTACGGGATGAAAGCGCAGAAAGAAAATGGATATGGACTTAAAGGTCAGACTTGAGGCTGAAAGAAGGAACAAGGAAACGGACGAGTGAAGTAGGATAGAGAGACAAAAGCAAGTGTGACACATCAACGGAAGATCAACAGAAGGAGTCTTCTGGGGACTGTCAATAGAAGCGATATCAACTGATTGATTGTGTCAGTGTGTCACACGGAGCTGATCTCTAGAGACTGTGTGTGTGTGTGTGTGTGTGTGTGTGTGTGTGTACGTCCTTGTGCGTGGCGGGGCTCAGGGCCTCAGCTGTTGTCAGAGCAGAGGGCCACGCGCCTCTTTTGGAAGCACTCCAGAAGTCCCATATTGTGAAGCCACAGTCCCCACAAAGGGAGCGCCTCCATCTTGTGGAAATGTTTTTGCTCCTCCACCCTGTTCTCAATTTCTGATTGCATTTGTTTGGGTGCAGGAGAGACAGAGCATGGAGATGGCTTTTTAATGATACTGGAGCGCAAGGCACATGTTGTGTGTATGGTGAGAGGTTTAACTTTGCAGTGTTATGCTTGGATCTGGTTATTGAGAGGTTTCCACCCAATATTTTACCCCTCTGAGGTCTAAAGTGAGAGAGGGCTCATTTTTAGGATTTGCATGGCATGCGGCTTTCGGCCACAGTTGTGGCTGTGGTGATAAACAAAGGCATCATCTCTCCCACACAGAACCACAGCTGTGCAGATGAACACGCTGTGCACAGATGACACAAGCACAACTGTCTTGTAGAGAATCTGTTTTAAAATTTGTGGTTCGGTTGAAAGTTTGGTGCCTACATCACTCTGACATTATCCAGTAAGTGGTGACTACTTGCGTGTGCATCACCATGACAAATGGAAACACAAACACACAATGATTATACAGCATACATCCTTAATGACTTTAAAAAGAAGAATTGGGTGCACAAGCTTAAATTTATTTTGGCCTTTCTCTGATCCACACATGGTAAAAAGTATACATACAGTCTTAAGTATATACAGAGACTTGCTCTTTTAATATGTTGTTCTATAAGGTTCTTTAATATGAACCATGAGGCCTATTAACTTATTGTTAGTGATCATGATTGACTACAGCTGGTAGTTTCTTTTTGCAGCATTAAAATGAGAGCACTCATTGTTTTGATCAGTCTGATCGTCACTGTGTTCCTCTGACTTTCCTTTTGCTCTAAAAAGAAGAATTTTAGGTTCGTATGCTGTAAAGTTCTCTTCGATCCATTTCTAAACAATTACATATTCCAAGATCATAAAACAATGATACACGAGTACAAGTTATTTCGATGTTTCTCCCAATTTCTGGAAGAAGACTCAAGCTGTCACCCTCAGATGAGAGAAAACTGTTTTAATATATTCAGAAAAAAACAGGAGCCACCAGGACTCACGTCATCCATGAAGTGCTGGAACACCAGCGTGGTTGTCCACAATGAAGTGAGTTTTACATCGCTATGGACTAGGGTATTGTATGGGGTGTTGGCCAAGGCAGAAGCCCCTACTTAAAAATTGACGTCTTAAAGCTTGACTAAAATTTGCAGCTTCCCACATAGACGAGCAAATTGCCTTTAGAAAAAAGCTTTATGGTCGGACAATGATAAGATTGCGCTAGCAACAGTGACAAGAGGTATGTTTAGAGGAGTAAGGCTTTCTAACCTAAGAATAGTGTATGGACTGTCAAGCATGGTGGTGGTAGCATCATGCTGCGGCTGTTCTGCCCCAGAGCTGGGGCTGGGGTTGTTTTGCTGGATGGAATAATGAAGGAGGACTACCTACAAATTCTCCAACTGGATGTTCCTACAGGAGAGTGGTCCCACATACACAAAACTGGTTTTGGAATTGATAAAGCAGGCTTAAGCTTTTGGAATGCTTTTCTAAATTTTCAATCTCAACCGTATTAAAAATTTATGGGCTCAGTTCAAAGGAAACTAACCAGTTTAGATGAACTCCAGAATAATGCCAAAAACTTGTTGATGACTACCAAAAGCATCCAGTCACCTCTAGTGCACCTTGCTAAAGGACATTTAACAAAATTGTTCCTGAACATCCCAATACAGTGGGGCAAAAAAGTATTTAGTCAGCCACCGATTGTGCAAGTTCCCCCACCTAAAATGATGACAGAGGTCAGTAATTTGCACCAGAGGTACACTTCAACTGTGAGAGACAGAATGGGGAAAAAAAAATCCATGAATCCACATGGTAGGATTTGTAAAGAATTTATTGGTAAATCAGGGTGGAAAATAAGTATTTGGTCAATAACAAAAATACAACTCAATACTTTGTAACATAACCTTTGTTGGCAATAACAGAGGTCAAACGTTTACTATAGGTCTTTACCAGGTTTGCACACACAGTAGCTGGTATTTTGGCCCATTCCTCCATGCAGATCTTCTCGAGAGCAGTGATGTTTTGGGGCTGTCGCCGAGCAACACGGACTTTCAACTCCCGCCACAGATTTTCTATGGGGTTGAGGTCTGGAGACTGGCTAGGCCACTCCAGGACTTTCAAATGCTTCTTACGGAGCCACTCCTTTGTTGCCCGGGCGGTGTGTTTTGGATCATTGTCATGTTGGAAGACCCAGCCTCGTTTCATCTTCAAAGTTCTCACTGATGGAAGGAGGTTTTGGCTCAAAATCTCACGATACATGGCCCCATTCATTCTGTCCTTAACACGGATCAGTCGTCCTGTCCCCTTGGCAGAAAAACAGCCCCATAGCATGATGTTTCCACCCCCATGCTTCACAGTAGGTATGGTGTTCTTGGGATGCAACTCCGTATTCTTCTTCCTCCAAACACGACGAGTTGAGTTTATACCAAAAAGTTCTACTTTGGTTTCATCTGACCACATGACATTCTCCCAATCCTCTGCTGTATCATCCATGTGCTCTCTGGCAAACTTCAGACGGGCCTGGACATGCACTGGCTTCAGCAGCGGAACACGTCTGGCACTGCGGGATTTGATTCCCTGCCGTTGTAGTGTGTTACTGATGGTGACCTTTGTTACTTTGGTCCCAGCTCTCTGCAGGTCATTCACCAGGTACCCCCGTGTGGTTCTGGGATCTTTGCTCACCGTTCTCGTGATCATTTTGACCCCACGGGATGAGATCTTGCGTGGAGCCCCAGATCGAGGGAGATTATCAGTGGTCTTGTATGTCTTCCATTTTCTGATGATTGCTCCCACAGTTGATTTTTTCACACCAAGCTGCTTGCCTATTGTAGATTCACTCTTCCCAGTCTGGTGCAGGTCTACAATACTTTTCCTGGTGTCCTTCGAAAGCTCTTTGGTCTTGGCCATGGCGGAGTTTGGAGTCTGACTGTTTGAGGCTGTGGACAGGTGTCTTTTATACAGATGATGAGTTCAAACAGGTGCCATTCATACAGGTAACGAGTGGGGGACAGAAAAGCTTCTTACAGAAGACGTTACAGGTCTGTGAGAGCCAGAGATTTTCCTTGTTTGAGGTGACCAAATACTTATTTGCCACCCTGATTTACGAATAAATTCTTTACAAATCCTACCATGTGGATTCATGGATTTTTCTTTCACATTCTCTCTCTCACAGTTGAAGTGTACCTCTGGTGCAAATTACTGACCTCTGTCATCATTTTAAGTGGGGGAACTTGCACAATCGGTGGCTGACTAAATACTTTTTTGCCCCACTGTATATACATATACATACCCTTCCATATGTGTATATGTCCTTAAGTGTATTTTTGTGGATTAGAACTATGTATTAATACATTAAATATGTATCTTGCTTAATCATTCCGCCCTGAAAAAAGAACCAAAGACATTCTTAAAAGTCTAAAATTACTTTGACATTTATGTTCATGATGACTGTAAACTTTTGTATGTAAAATCTGTAGTTATGGTAAGTTTAAAGGAAATTTTTCACAGTTAGTTTAATTTCCTCAGGACCTCCCTTGAGTTCCCCTGCCGTGCATGGCGGATGCTGTCATAACCCTGACTGGAAACTGATTCACCAAACAAATCATTAAACATTTAACAGATGATACTTTCTGTAACTAGCTTCACCTCCTCAGTCCACTTCAGCATATTTGATCTGTTTGTAAATATTCTCTTAGAAGACTCATCTGCTTGGTCACGCAACTTGAAAAGATCCAAAGTTGAAAGTCTTGTCACACTTCTAAAAAACTTAATACAAAACAAGCTATTAACAATGAAATCAACCCTTTATATGTCCTTTCTTGTACATTCATGGGAAATATTTGCGTAATGAGATGTATTAAATAAACATTTTTGGGAAAGGGTTGGGTTTTCTTAAAGTTTGGAGGCTGCATTTGAAAGCTAGTATGAGACCAAATGTGTAATTTCAGGCAAACATCGGAAAAATGGTGTTTGAAACATCTGGAAGATCATTTAAATAAATCTGAAATAATGATCAATGAATGAACCTCTGCTGCACACTGCAGTTTGCTAATTGTATATATATGTGTGTTTTTTAATTAGATCGGATGCAGTAGAAGCTGAAACAGGATCAAATTCTGCTAGAAGCATAGCATGCATCCTGAGAGTTACACATCTTTAAATTAAAGTCATTTCTCTGCTCATCACTGCAGTGGTGCTTTTGCTTTGGATTGTCCAAAATTTTCAGTTACAGAGCAGTTTCCTTGTGTGCTGGAAAATGTGCTGTACCAGAGGAATGACCCCCAGAAGCGAAAAGAACTCGTATTTTAAGAGCGTAGCTCAACTGGCATTTAGCTACATCACTTCCTTCATTTCCCTTTAAATGAGGGAAATAACTGGGAAACGTTCTTTTGCATCCTGATACATTTCTTAAATTGCTATATAAACCAATTAAAATTTGAATGTGTTTTAATAAATCTCTTTAACTTCTGAAAATTATTTCATCCAGTTCAGTGTAGCTAGCCTTTGCCACTGCACTGACAGCTGATTTTTGCTTTTTGGGGTAATGTGCTGTTTCCTGTTAGTTTGGCTGACAGCTCTATCAAATACTACGAACATGCTATTACCTTGTGTGTACCCGGCTACAAATTGACTGATTGACTGAATAGTTAATATTCAGTCAACTAACTGAGGAGACTACAGAATTCCATTTTACTGAATTTGCTGTGAATAAATATCTGTGCGTCCACTATTCCCAAGAGATTTCTGATATCCATTGATGGAATAAGATGAACAAATTAAAAGATGAAAAGAAAGAGAAGAAGACACGGAGGAAACGAGGCCCCCTGTGAACTTAATGCCTTGATGTCCTTGAGCTCATTCCCATAAGAATGTGTTTCAGAGTGCATGTGCGTCGTAAGCAGGAATTTTCATGGGCTTTACTTGTGCAAGTAAAACAGCTGGATGTTGTGAAATCCAAGCATCAGTCTAAGTAGCAGGCTCTCAAGAGCTCAGCAAGGACATTGTCAATTCCTAGAAGACTGTTTGCACGAGGTGATGGCTGCTGACTTATTATCGCAGAATAAGACAGCATCTCTCGCCGGTGCTTCTCTCTTTCCTTTCTCACTCCCTTCCTTCCCTTTTATTTCCTCGCTTTTCCATTCCTCTCTCCTCCTCATGTTCCCAGTCCACGTGAAGCACAAACAGATCGGAAACAGCTGTGAAAATTATTCTGTCTAATAAGGGCCAATCTTGGCTTCTCGGTTAGCCTCAGAGTTAAAGAATGGGGGGGGAAGCACCCTGCCTCGAAAATCCCCTCAAAGTTTGCGGTGATGCTTTGACTTTGCTCCCTGTATTTGTGTGTGTGTGCGTGTGTGTCTTTCTTTCTCTGCAGGGTTACCCATATGCAATGGATACCAAACATTCTGCCAAAAGGCTGACTGCCAGGCCAGAAAGAAGAAAAGAAAGGGTGCTAACTCCTCTTTCTCATCCCCCTCTCTCCCTCTCTCTCTCCATTTCACTCTCTTGACTGCTCTCCCAGCAGCACAGTCCATTTATTTTCTTCTCTCCTCATCACTCAAGTTTGTATTCTCCTTAAAACAAAGGCACGGCTATTTCGGTCATTATCATCTTCTCTCTCTGTACGGGCCCACTCCATCTTTTCCATCCATATAGTTTTTGCCTAATTGTCAGTTAGTGGTCTTTGGTCTCACCACTCCCCTCATCACCAGGCACACTGTGTGAGAGGAAGAAGCAGTCGAGCTAAAGAGCAGAATGAGCTGACAACTAGACATCATGAGATGAGTTCACTGCTGAGCTGTGTGGACATACCAGGTCACAAGGCAAATTCCAGGGCTTTTTGTGGCTGCACGCGATAAGCGTGGCCTTGAAAAGTGTCTGGATCACAGCTCACACTCTCTAAGGCTTCACTCGTTGAAACGTGAAACTTTGTATCAGGAAATCGTCTTGCACCTGAGCATTTCGCGAGATGGCTGAGATTCTGTTCTCGTTGTTCACAGTCATTTTAATGCTGATCAATCTGATTTTAGCATGAAAACTACTTGACTGCTGAAATGGGTACACTGCATTAAACTAATGGAGTGGGTGCAGCTTTTTGGAGTTTCCAAGGATTTTGCATTATTAACTCAAAATGTGTCTATGTCTGTAAACGTCTGTGCTAACAGCAGCTCCAAGAGCTACTTGGAATCAAATGATCAAATTAAGGAGATGAGGTCAAAAGAGAAACTCGCATTGGTGGTCCTCCCTATAAATAAAGTTTTTAGTGTCTTCTCAGATTTAAATGATTTGGCAAGTAAATGAAAGCAGTGTTTCATGAAATTCCTAAATAAGGCATGTTATTTAAAATATTGATATAATAAAATGGCTCTATTCTATAGAATGATTCAGATTTATTGTAAAGGAATAATCTAAAGTGTCCACTTACTTTTCCAGTCTGATTACTCTGTTTTTTACAGACACTGTTTGATCAGTCAGATTGTATGTTTTCCTATCATTGCAAGCTAGATGAAGGGGTCTTGATCAAACTGATTCAGAAAGCTGAGCGTGTCAACTGATTGTATTGTACTTTCTTTTAGTTTTACTTTTTTTCTTCCTCTGCATTTGTTCGGAGCAGCGTTCAAGTTTTCAGAGAAATTTGTTTCTAGATTCTACAATTAGGGCTCAAGAAAACAGCATGTTACATCTACATAGGTTCTCAGTGGGTACTCCAGCTTCCTCCCATACTCCAAAGATATGGTTAGGATTTAGGTTAGTTAATGACTCTAAATTCTCTCTTTTAACCCGGCAGCACATTGGTAACATGTCCAGGGCCTGTCAACCCATGGCAGCTGGGATAGGCGATGGATGGATAGATGGAGTCTGCAATTACTTTGTTCTATTAGCAGATGTGCCTTGCCCATTTATCTTGTGTGCAAGGCATGTGTCTGTATCTTAGACATCAAAAAATAAAAGAAAAAAAGTCTCATTTACAGCACCGTAGAATTACTGTATATACTATACATCCTTACGTAAGATTAAGAATCAGTTGTTTTTGGATTTTTGTTTTGTTTTATTTCCTTGTAAAACTAATATTTCCATATTTATTTATTTTTTACTTTCTGATATCCTCCTTTTTAAAAAAATATGTTGTATAGATGAGAACTGTTTCATATATAGATCGTTTTAAATTGATAAAACAAAAAATCTTTTATAGCAATAACTTACTGTGTATTGAGAGAACGCTGGAATATGAATAACTGCAAATCACACACATAATTGATCTGTACATAATGAGCGTTTAGTACAGCTCTCTGCTACAATGCTGCAGGCTTGCTTCTTAAAACAATCAACTTTTATTTTGCAGTGTTTTTGGCCACCTCAGCTTTGCTCTCTTCATGTCTCTGGCCCTCATTTCCTTGTCTCTGTGGGACTGTGGGGTTGATTGATAACTTCATTTGTTCCTCAAGGGAAGAGGGGGATGAGTCGATGACTTATCCTCACTGTGTGTAGATGGAGGGAAGAGGAGATTTTTTTTCTCTACATTTTCCTGGACTCACCTCAGGCTCTCTTCACCCACAGCTTCTTTTCAACCATGACAAATGGTCTAATTTTTTAAAAGCATTAGGTCGGTCGTTAGGAAAGTGAGGTGTGAGGGCTTTCTTTTGTCTCAGCAGAGCTCTTGCAGTGTAGTCAGGGGATGCCCTTTTCCTGCTTGTTGCTGCTATTTTCTTCTGCACAAATGGGACCAATTGTGCCTGGCACAGCAGGCGGATTCTCAGAATATTTTGAGCATGATGGGAGGCTTTTGCACCAGATTTGAGTGATGTGGACTGCAGCAGATCAGTTTCCATAGTAGCCAGAAAGAAAACATAAGATGTGGTGATTTGTTGCCTAGAACTGCTTTAATCTATGCAGATGTTGCCAGAAATTGTGTGTTTTTAAAGCTGGTGACTGTAATCTTGTTATCATAATTGTTCCTGTATGACCGTCTTTTTTGGGGGGGCTGTCATGTTTAATCCGTGTTTCTGTCTGTGTTTGATGTGTAAATGTAAGGAGAAAACCTGTGCATGTACTCAGGACACAGAACAAGTCTTTGTTGTCAGGTGCGGACAGGAGCCTCCTCTCTTGGCTGCGGTCCTGCTTGTTCTCCTGAAATCCCTCTAGATTTACAGCTGTGAATCTAGCAGTTCCACACTCCTGAGAACAGTAGGTGCACAGTGTGAGCGCCACTGAAGAAGTGATGACATCCTGCCCACATCACAGTTGCTGAGTGTGCCAGAAACCTCAAGCTCGCACCGGTGCAGAGAGATCCTGCTTTCCTGTGCTCACTCTCACTGCACCGTTTCTCTTCCTGTATTTATTTGACATATGACTGGCAGGGAGGAATGGGGGTTACCTCCCTTAAGAGTCAGCCATTTTGGGCTTTGGTTGGTTTAGGAATCGGCATCCCGAGACCCATTACAAGGACGCAGTCAGCTCGGGCTGATTTAAGTTATCCGTTGCTCACTGAATGAACATTAGTGCAACTTTGACAGAAGAGGGCTTTTTTTGAAAGTGCTCTAGCAGATGTTTCCATAGACTGCTGCCCCTGTGGATATAGAGGAGGCAGAGCAGACTGATTAACTGCTGAACAGGGACTACTACATTAATACTCTACTTACTATAAACTTAAAGATCAGTCCTTGTACAGCTGCGACCATCTAATTGGCATTAAAATTTAATACAGTTGAACACTGGTGCTCATTCATGCTGCATCCTTAAAGTGTAATATCCACATCTTCAGGGTCAAAATATTAAGCTGCTGTGTGGAAAAGACAGAACACACAGGCTTCATACATTCATGTGCTGCCACATAAATTCGGAACATTTTCCAGTTAGCTGGAGTCAAATTTGTCGCCTGTTAGTTCAAGAAGACCAATCTTTCATCGAATTCATACAATAATCCCATAAATAATCCCATAAACCCAATGTTGGCATAAAAAAGCGCTCTTAACTAAAAGAATACTTTAACATTTGTCACTGCTATTGGCCAAAAAATTTTCCAACATAAAAATGAGGTAAAAGGGAAATCTGACAGTTGTATACTTTAGTTTAAACTGTGTATAATTTGTTAACGCCGGTGCTGTAGAGGTACTGGGAGGTGTGGTACGATGCATTGAAACAGAGCTCAGCTAGACATTTCTACGTGTTCCAGTCTAAGCCAACTTTCTCCTGTCGTTACTAAATATTTACCGTAATCGTGCAGTCATACCTTCCAGTGACGGGGGGGGGGGAAGTCTGGTGATTGCAGAGAATTTTTTTTGTCTTTTGTCTGAGACAGATTGCAAGAAGTTGCGGTGACCCCTTTTGATCACAAGTCGATTTGTACAGCTTGTCTGGTGGGACACAATCTATCTCAGAGCAGTTGGGGTCCTACTCAGACTGTCTGCAATCACGCCAAACAGATTGGCGAACATTTGCAAATAACTGTCACTACTTTGCAAATGCAGACAGATCACCAGCAGGTTGCAATCAGTCTGAGTCGGTCTGCACCGATGAGTGCAACTTGTCTATGACACATCTCTTTGCAGCAGGGGACTCAAGTGTGAAAGTGACACTGTTGAGTTACTGGTCAATCTAAGTTCCTGCCCTCACCTGTGAACACAAGCTCCGGGTGGTGACAGAGTGAGATTGCAAGCAGTGGAAATGAGTTTCCTCTGAAGGGTGAGGAGCTCGGTCGTTTAGGAGAGGCTCGGAGTAGAGCAGCTACTCTTCCACATGCTAGTTTAGCCAACTGATGTTGTTGAGGTATCTGACTAGGATGCCACCTGGGAGCTTCATTGGTGAGGTGTTCCAGTGTTCCAGCCATGAGCAGGCCCTGGGGTAAATCCAGGACATACGGGAGAGATTACACCTCTCAGCTGATTTGGGAGCACATTGGTGTGTCACTGGAGGAGATAGAGAGAGGGAGGTCTGAGCTGCTTAGACTGTTGGCCCTCATGACCCAGACCAAGATAAGCAGCAGATGATGGATGGATGGCTTTTTTTTTTTTTTTTCAAACCATATGTGGTGAAAAGTCATAGACATTTAGGGATGAAATCAAAACTGCTGCAGAACTCCATGTCAAGCATTAAATAAAAATGGTTGATTACTTATTATTTTTGTTTTTATTCTGGAATGTGTTCTTCTATGAAAATAAGAACTACCAATAACATGTTAACTCTTACCCACACGTTGTGTCACTTTGCTCATCCATCAACTCTCAACTGACTTTAATCTTCACTTGTACTTTCTAACTCTCTGAAAAATAACAGAATGTGCATACTCCAACCAGGAATGTTGCTTTTGTTTGCACCAAAGTTTTAGTCTAAAGTTTGTTGAAATCCTGCTTGGTCTTCTGAATCCTCATGCATCAACTCTACATCCCATTATCGCATGATGTCAGCAAAAGAAAACTGCCAGAGCATTTATGGGTTAAGTGTAAGTGGGGAATGAGCTTAGGAAAAACGCTGACTGCTGCTGTCAGGCCGTGGGTGGGGTTAATGTTGTGGACTGTTTGCCCTCTCAGCAACCAGCTTGGTGGTCAGCCCTGATTGCATCCGTCTGTTGGAAAAACTCTCGTTCTGTCACTTCCTCTTTTGCTTTACTCACACACATACTGCCCTCACCCTGCTGACCATCTGCAAGCTCATCTCCTCATCACCCCAGCTCAAGGCGATCCTCTCTCTCTCTCTCCCTCCCTCCCTCCCCCACATACTCACTGATCACAGAGCAATGAAAACAGATTTTTTCAATTAAGAAGTGCCGCTGAAAGTGTTTGCTTCAGGCTTCTGCCCTGCTGCGGCTCTCTTTGCCCCCTCCTGAGATTGTCTGTCGGTTAGTGTGTTTCTTCCCCCCTTCCACCTCATTCCCAGCACAGCCAGGGGGGAGGGCAGGAAGCGGTGAGTAACTTTTAAACATTGTCATCCTTTTTCCTTGAGCTGATTTGCGGAGACGAGTTGTCTTTGGCATGGTGTCAAGATTTTTCCCCTGGGTGGTGTAAATTGGGCATTTTTGACACCTCCCCCTTTTTTTTTTTTGAATAGCCAACCCCCTTGATGATTGATTAGTTTTCTTAAGGCTTGTCTTAACAATATAGATTTGAAGGAATGTTTTAATTTTTAGGAGTGTGTGCGCATACCACAACTATCTGGCCAGTCTGTGATGTGCTTCTGTAGGTTTACATCTGCACATGTCTGTGCTTCCAAAAGCATGCGTAACGTTAAGTGACTCTGCCAGCAAGTTGGTGTGCATTTGCATCTCTGTGATGTACGTTCTCTTTTTCTTAGCAGTACATTATCACAGAGTAATGACGGCTGAGTTAAAAACGTCACTTCAGTCTTGTCTTTTCCGTTCCCTCGAGTGCTGCTTTGTTGGGCTGCCAGTGAAGCTGTCAGAAGTGGGTTGCTTCATCTTTAAACAAGGGGGAAAAACATGTGTGTCAGGGGAGAAAGAGTAAAAATGGTTAAAGGTGGTGGGATGGATTGAATTAGAGGAATGGAGGAATCAAAAGTGAACGACAGAATGGAGAAGAAGGAAAGGCAGTTGAGAATCAGCACCTTGTCATCTCAGCTGTTGTGATTTAGATTGGCTGACAGCACACAAAGCTCCCAGCATCTCACAGCTGTGCGACATGCCTACCCTGTTTTATTTTTAACCTGGACACCTAAATTAGGCTCCTAGGTCCAAGCAGCATCCACACCATTGTCTCCAAAGCCTGTATGTATGTGTGTGTGGCTCCTTATCTTTAGATATGCATGTGCCAGTGTCTGTGTTTGACTGCGTCAGTAGATGCCTATATATGTCAGTGCTATGATATTCTACCACACAACGCTGAGCGCTCCTCTGGGCTGTGCTCTGACTCAAATCGAGTCAGATGTGACAAGTTTAAGAACAGTTTACATGTGCAAGATCCGGGGTCGGCTCACCAGCCTTTATTGACCGTGTGAGTGTGTCCGTAAATTGCCAAAGTGCATTCCACACAGACGTGCTGCCAGCTCTGTTGATGGCACCTTCGTGTGAGAGGCTGGTAAAAGACTAACATGGAGGGGGGAATGAAGGGGAAGAGAAAGAGGGGCTTGGATAAAAAGCAACTTCCTGTGCTCCAGGGAGCCGACAGTATCTTCACCTGGCCTGTGAGCAACGGTCCACAGAGACTAGACCTATTTAAAAAATATTGAGCAAAATCATATCATCAGGAGAATTAAAATGGATTTATTGACAGTTCCTCTCCTGTCATCCTATTACCACTTGTTTCCGGACCTCAAGACAAAAACATCCCTCACTACAAGGTTTCTCTGCAGTGGAAGAGTAGAATCTGCTTAACTCACTAAACTGGAAGGAAGACTAATGTAAGGGGTCAGGGATGATCGGAGGGGCATGCAAAACAGGGGGATAAATGGATTAAATTCTGAAAGCAGATCTTTAGATGCTCCTCAGGCGGTGAGTGTGGCAATTGATTTGATGAGTGAGCGGTCCCCACACCCACATCCCCCATCCTTCCTCCTGCTGCCGGTCCTGCTGCCTGCATTTGTGCACCATGAACCAATCAATATCAGGGAGTTGGCTCGCAGTGGTGTATCAACTTAGAGTTACATTGATCTTACTTGCATTGATCTAACTCCTAATTATGTTTTATAGTCTGAATACGTAAACACATCTATACACTCTAAATGTAATAGCACTAGAGAAAACATCATTTTTACTAATCACAACATCAAATTTATAAATGATGGAATTTTGGTTGCATTATTTTGAAGGCCCACCTTTTTAACACTTTGGATTTTAGCTGTGAAATTTCACCTCCCACATCATTCCTCACATGTCCGTCTTCTCCTGGCGATGTAGCACCGTCACAGCCGTGAAACGAGATGCATGTTAATAAATAAGATCAAGAATCCGCAGCCATGTTTGTGTGGTCAAAATAACAATGATACTGTGTAGCAGGTATAATTTTTGCCATGTTCAGTACATGGAAAGTGTAGCTGTCATAGTTCATCCTCCAACACATCACAAAATCCTGTAGGATTCGTCCTCTAGGCGCTGTGAATATCTGTGCTGTTCTAACTAGTAGCTGTGTGACTTTGTGGCAGGTGAAAGATCAAAATTCTGAAATGCTGATGTCAATACATGAAGAGTGAGGCTGCCAGAACTCATATTTTTCATCTTCTTCTTCTTCTCCATGACTCTTTTTGCACAAACATTCACTATAATTTGTGCAAAAATGAAATGATAAACATTCCCATCCTGCTGCCAGCGCAGCAAAAATGTGCTTGTACTTGTCAGGCTCTATGCGCCTCAAACAGCTGGACGAAGAATATAATTTAATAGCAGATGAAAAGGCACGAGATACAAGGCGACTTTGTACCTAGAAGAAACAGAGTTTCCTCATGTGCAGTACTTTATCTCCGTCCAGTACTGGACTACATCAGACACATAGGAGACATAGCCAGATGCTCGCTCTCAGTTTGGCTAAATTAGAGCCAGTATGATGGTAGTTGAATGAAACGGCAGAGAAATTGGGTAACTGGGTCATGTCACATTTACCACTCCTTGCAGGGGGATGAAGGGAAGAGAGTAAATGGGGTCATTTTAATTTAAAAATTATATCTGCAGTAGCCTAATTAAACAACTGATTGCAATTAGAATTCTCTGTGTACTTAGACTTTTTATCACACTGGCCTGGTCTTGGATGTGTTTGAATATGCACACGCATGTGTGTACACAAAGCTCTGGAGACAAAGAGTGCGTCCTGAACAGGCTTGCTGCCACTATGCTCTGCCAAGCTCAGCCACTGATAAGGTTGACCACAGGGAGATGTCTGCACTCAGGACCCGTCAATCAAAACACAAGAGTCTGCCTCCACCCCTACTTCACAAGAGTGCGATAGGAGAGATTAGGGGGAGGAGTGTTGTGAGTGAGAGAGATGGACAGGCAAGGAGACAGATATAGAGTCTCACGGGCATAAATGGATAGAGGTAGTCAACTAAGGGAGAAGGGGGAAAAACACGACACAATCCATGAAACTGTAAAAGATTAGTAAAGTGAGCAGACAGTGATAGTGTGTGTGTGCCTGTATTCTCTGTGTAGTGGATCTATACAAGGATTGTGACCCGCTTGTCATGTGGCAGCCAAACCACCTATCTTTAATAATGCTCCATACTTTCACCCACTGTTTTTTTTTTTTGTAAAAAAAAAAAAAATGTACGCCTAAAGCCTTGATTAGGTTACAGAGAATAAGTCAGTTACCATAAAAATCTCATGGAAATCAAGTCATTGTCATGCTGAGACCTGGATGGAACAATAGAGCTTTGTTGAAGGCTCGCGGCAGAAGACATTTTTGGTAAACACAGCCCAGACTAAAAAATGTGGTCTTATAGCAGCAGTGTTTTGCAGCATAAGAGGTTGCTGTGAGGTGCAAGATAACTTGAGTGAGGAATGGAGACACATAGCATACTCTAGTTGAACTTTATCTCTCAGAAAATTTCTGCTGACAAGGGAGGAAATTTGTTTTTGCTTATTTTTGGAGATCTTTGCGTCACACTTTATTAATTTCTGTCCTCAATAAGACACAGAAAGGGAGAAATATGTTAACACTTGACTCTCTTTATCCGTTTTTGCCTCCTTCCTTTGCTCTCCTATGTAGACTCGTCAGTGATCAAAGATGCTCCAGATGTTTGTTTTTTACACATCATCGTTCACCATCTCTTGGCATGGTTTGAAAGTGGCTGAGGACCTCTTCCAGTTCTGTTGAGTGTTCATTAAAAGAGAAGTGATGGATTGGGCTTTTGTGGGATGTGCATTAGCTTTAGATCTCCTGCAGGATTTAATAGGGGAAAGTGACACATACACAGCCCAGTTGCAGTAGTAAGGGCAAACTCGTTTGATTTTTGACTCTTGTTGACGCTCTGTATTCTTATCATATAAGGAATAAAGTGCCCTGTCACAACACAACAAACTACAACACACCACCTCTGTCTCTGGAAGTAGTTTCATGGTGGAAAATTTGGCAGTGGAAATTCTTTGTTTTTGATCCATCTGCTCCATGTGCCACACTAAACAGAGCTATTTCTGGTTTCACAGCAGGCTGAGGAAGTGCTGGCTCTCTTACAGTTCATTAAAGTTTTGATGGAGAATAATAATGAACTGAATCACAGCTCCTTATTACAGCTGTGTTCATAGCAGTTTTTCTGTTTTTCCCAGTGCATTCAGTTTCACTATTTACTGTAAGCAATTCCCACCTGGGAAGTTTGAGGACGGCTTCTCCATATTGACCTCAACCAGCAGGCTCATGATGATGTATTACGTTTCTACTGTCATATGTCTTCTGTTTGGGTCACCCTTACCTAGTCCCAAACATGGGGTGTACTCTGAAACTCATGGCCACTGGTAGGCAAAAACAAATATGCCTATATGAAATTGAGAGTTGAATAAAAAGCATTTCTGCCCAATTCCAAATATAATGAAGGCACTGGGTTGGCTAAAGACCTTAGATTTTTGTCATGTCAAAGATTTTTCTTTTTACACCATATGTCTAAGTTGTTAGAAAATCATTAGCTTTGTTAGCAAGCTAACAAATAGGCCTATATGTTAGCAAGCTAACAAAGCTACACTAGCTTGCTTACTTTAGTTAGTTCATCAGCTCATTAGCTGTAGAAAAGCTTTAGCTTAACATATATGTTAGGGGTATAACAATTCACCAGTACCACATTTCATTTCACATGTGATATTGTAAATGTTTCTACTGGGTTCGGTCCTAATTTCAGAATGAAAATGTAATTTAATCTTATACAGCAGCAACTTGTCAATCACAAGTTAGCCCCATGCTAAAGCATACCCTGTTTTGTCCTTATCTTTGATGCTAAAGCTGGACTACAATTAAAAAAATGAACATCATGGTGTATTCAGAGACTTCAAACCAATGACTGAGACCATAAACTCCTCAGGAAAATGTTTATTGAAGTCACCGATCGAGAGAGCCAAGAGTCTTGTCATAGATTTTTGTCCAACCAGACTTCTTTTGCATTGTTTGGAGTTGCTCCATTTGAGCGAATGCAGGTTTAAGCCATTTACACACTGCGTTTACTTTTCAGACCCAGAAGCTATGTACATCTTTTTATAGACAGGATGTTATATGGTCAGGATCCCACAGTTTTTCCATTCCTCCTGCTGATACCTCATGTCTTATTGCACTGTTATCCACTTGGCCTATAAAAGGCTCAGTTTTACACTTTATAAAATCTTACTCCTGGATTCTATACCCTGTTGGTAATCCATCTTACTGAACTGCAGCTTTTGGACAGTTATCAGGGTTTTTTATGTTTTCTATTTATTTTATTTTTTTGTTGGCAGACAGAACTGACAAGGAAGCACTTTCACGCTATGCAAAGTCAATGGAGAGTCATGAATTGTTTTCCCCTCTGGTGTGGGCAGCACTTATATGTCTCTTTAGAGAGTGGAAAACACTGTTGAGGAGTCTACTGTAGGCTATATAAGTGTCAGTATGATCAGTGTCATAGGTGGCAAAAGTGAGTTGGGTAAGGGTACATCTGTTAATCTTTCAACAAAGCGTCATTATTTTGGCTATTTGGTTCAAAATGATTTTTTGGTGTGATATGCCTCATTAAAATGCATCTTCATGACTCAAAGTCAACTAAAAGATGATTAACAGTGAAATCACATGTTAAAACGCAGTGGAACGATTTACAGTCATAATGTGAGCATGTAAGTTGGCATTGCTGGTTAGCTGCTGTGTTGCCTGGGAACTTTTCTCCCGTCTCTATGGCAACATGCACAGAAATCAGAGTTTTCTCCAGTCTCCTTTTATCCTTGTCTATTTTAATGCCAAGTTGCCATAAATACAGGACTTAGAGGAGCACTTCTGGTAATACACCCAGTTTGTGGGCCAACAAATGCTTTAATTAGGCTGAATGCCAACCATATGGGATAGCAGGTAGGCGCCCCACTCTTATAGTCTAAACACACCCACACACAAAAAATGCAATGTATACTCACATTATTGGGGTTAGGAAAAGTTGTGTGAGAGCCAATCAGTAGATTCTGGTAGATTCTGTGCTGTATGTGTATTTTTATCTTTTTTTTTTTGGGGGGGGGTTGAAAAAACTTTAAAGCCTAACTGCTGCCTACACTGACCAGTAGCTTAACTCTTTGGATACTATGGCTGTTTGCTTCGTTTCTACAACCTGAATGGGGAGATTGATACCTATGGCATTCTTGTTTCACTGAGCTCCATAGTCTATTGGCCCTCAGCACTCGCTAGAGAGAATGGAACCTCTCTCTCTCTTTTCCAAATTTAATAATATAAAATAAAATTTGCCGACAACCACGTCTGAGCCTTCCTAGTTTGTGCATACCTTGTTTATTAAATCAGTGTATAAAGGTAAATGTATGAATACTAGTGCAGGGCAGAAAAATATCTAGTAGCTGGATGACAAATTGTAGCTAATCAATCTGTTCAGCAGTTCTGTGCAGAATCACTGTGACTGTAATGACATGATTGGGAGGTTTCTTTACTCAATTATTTGTCCCCAGTTCAATTTTAAAGCACTTAAATTTAGCGTTAGCCAAAAAGGGTAGGAACCTAAGGTTGAATAGTTAGCAAAATGATAGACTTGCTGTCGTGCATGTGTTTTGCATGCATAAAATGGACTGGCCTATAATCAGACACGTGTGAGGCTAACCAGCCAGTCGCTGGTCTTGGCCAAAAATGTTGGAAATCGGCTGATTCCAGTCCCTGGCTGATTGATCGGTGCATCTCTAGTTTTAGGGCTGCTCATTAATCATAATTTTGCCAGTTGTCAGAACTAGATTCAGATGTTATCTACAACAATTAATATACTCGCGAACTTTGTAAACTTTTTCACATGTAGATAACTGAAGCACATCTAAATACTTTATTTGTGATTGTAGTAACCCTGTTGGCTTTCATTACACAGTGGCTGTCAGTATAAGAGTCCGTCAATTCCCACAACACTGGATCTACGTCACATACAGGTTACTTACAAGTCCACATTCTTTAGCAGGAAAGGCTCGACCGGTAACACTCACTCAACCTCAGATTTGAGCTTCTCTCATCAGTTAACCACAAGCAGAGCACATGTTGCTCCATGGATAAGTGAAGGCTTGATTTGAAGAGTCACAGCCAAATTAAAAATCTGACTGTTGCTTCAGAGTGCTGACTTTTAGAGTCTTATTGTGTTTGTTTGCGTAGGTTTCCTAACAATTGATTGATGGGTTTGATCAGTATTGGTGAAAAAAAAAAAGTGTAATTGATGGAGCTTAAGTATAATGACCACGTCATTTTCATCGTTTTGCATTTCCGTGGTAACATAACAACAACCTGTCAACCTTATATAGCAGTGGCACAGAAACGTCCTGCTGTCTGGATTGTAGACCACATTCATATGTGCTGCTAGGAGTCTTTTTGTTTATTTCTTATTTAATTTATTTTTGAGAGCCACAGTTGTTTGATTCCCTGTGCTTTCAGTCCATATGGTAAGCAAGGCTAATAGGCTCCCAATGCTCTGTGCTTGAGGCACATATCATTGCATCAATCTTCTTCCTTCTTCTCTTGGAAAAAAAGAAGCAAATTGTGTTTTTTTTTGCAAAGCGCCAGACTGTTTACTTATACACACAGCATTATACATCAGTGGTTCTCCAGATATTTCTACTGTCAAACTGTGATCACTGAGAGAAGGTGAAAATGTAGTAGCTTCTACACTTGGCTAATTCAGCAAACAACAACGCAGAGTCGTTATAGGAGGAGGAGTAAGAAGAATGAAAAATGACCTGATTTGAGGGGGAAAAGGAGACAAATCCAGAAAGGCAGTTAATGAATGCATGGGAGGAAGGTTTAAGACAGAGGGACACAGAGGATTAGAGAGAGTTAATTAAAAACTTGTAAGAGGGTATTGAGTGAAGGTTAAACAAAGGTAAGTAAAGCGAGAGAGGGGAAACACTGGAGCGAAGCAACAATAAGAGAAAGTAGTGCCAGGCCAGGGGAAAGAAGGAGGAGAAGCACAGAGGGAGTGTGTGCTAAGAGAGGGAGGTGAGGTGAAAGATGTATAGGAGATGCTGAGCGAGGGACCTGTACAGCTGCAACTAGAGAGGTGAGGTTAGAGGGAGGCAGGAGGAGAAGGAGGAGGAGGAGGAGGGGAACTGAGAGCATTGCCAAGCTGTCCCAGGGGTGATGAATGAGGCCATAATGAAGTATCTGTGCTCCTCTGCCTCTGCTGCTGGCTGGAGAATACCGCAGCCTTGGCACGGCCAAGGGGCCCGCTCAATCATGCCAGGAGAACGAACACACACACACACACACACACACACACACACACACACACACACACACACACACACACACACACACACAGAGCTAAGTGCAAAGTACATGCACATATACACACTGAAATGTATGACAGATGATCTCTCCACCCGTAATGTCTCCATCACAGACATTTTTACCTCCGCTCCGTTTCTGTCTCTCCACCCAGATCCAAGGAGGCAGGAGTGTGGTTTTTGTAAAACAACCCATTGTTCGGTATGACAGGAAGGTAATGCACAAGGCACTGCGGTTCTCCACAGAAACACATGCACACAGTGAGCAATTGAAGTCAAGAAGATTGGTAAATTCCTCCTCTGCAGTAAACAAGTCCTGCTGTCCTGCGGTTACCAGTGCTGTCACCAGTACACAATGATATGTCAGTCTGCTATTTAGTCATTGTCTTCTCTGCATACTGAAGATGCATTGTTTGTGCAGCATTGACAAACAGTCTGTGCCACTTGTACACGTGTCTACACGCAAAAGGTTGAGCAGACTTCTACAATGGGCATCAGTGGGGGGAAGCTGCCTCGTGACAAAGAGTGATTGAAACCACTGCACAGTTTTATTGTTTGTGTGTTAAAACTGACCAGAACAGTCAAGGCAGCACAATCCAAAAAACAGCAGAGCTTGACTTATTCTCTGAAGTGCAGGCATCACCTCATGTCCCTTTCTATTTATTGTTGTGTTGCCTGGCAGTGATGTAACAAATGAAAGCATGACCAGAAATAAAACAGATTGTTGATTTTTTTTTTTTAATGATATTCAGGGTGCTTTGACTTGCAGTGTGTTTCACCTGCAAAGATCGCGATGTAGGCTAATATCAACAAAGCTCTGGTGACCTTTTCTACCAGCATCTGCATGTGGTTACCTGTCTTCTTGATTGTGCAACGCCCCTATTTAGAGGTAGGCAGTTGAAACCACTCATTCACCCGTCAAATGGCAGAAGTCATCTGGCATTCTTTGTCATGTAAAGGAATTTTTCCCTCCCAAAAATAAAATTTTTATAGTGGATGTGTGCACTATTTGCATTCTTACTTGTTTATGGATCCAAGCACTATGAATTTTTCCCTGCAGTGTAAAATGGATTTCTGCTCCTCCTCTACTGTCAGCGTTCCAGAGGGGAAGCTTTGAATTAGGAGGAAACAGCACTGGATGTACAGTATAGCCTGAACTTTGCTGACAAACTATTTTTTTTTCTTTTTTCTTTTTTTCACTGATCTTTCCCAGAAGACCAGAAATGGGAGAGAGAGAGAAGGAGAGCTGTAAGGGAAAGTAGGACAGGGACGATGGGATGGATCTCTCATACTCTCTCTTTCCTTTGTCCGTGGCTGTCCACAGCATCTCTTCTCTGTGCCCATGCTCACATTTTAAAATAAACTTTCCAGTGCAAATGAGAATCCCGCCCCACAGTCTTGATGTTGCACATGTATAGTTATAGTCTTCTATCTGGTGCTGTGCAGGTAGGATAGACTTTTTTCTGCCAAGCTGCTTTTGGCTATTGCCTTATTCACAAGGGGTCACCACAGTGGGTAGTTTTGCATGCCTTCCTGATGCAGGCTCCCAAAGTGATTTGTGTCTCCTCCTGAGGTTGAACCGGAGATATTTCTTTTTCTTGTTATGCAAATGTGTAAATCGCTATACTTTTGCATGCTAGCTCTAGCTAAAAACAATTTACAGTACCAGGGACATCGGGGTGAACCAAAAGAGGAAAGTTGTGGTTTGTAAAACGTTGAGGGGATTTAAGATTTAAGAATTCTGCACATAGGTCTGGTATCACACTGGTATTGCAGTTAACAAAAAAACATATTTGTTATAATTTCTTTAGGGCGAGCCCCTTGGTTGTGACTTTAAGTAAGGCAGTAGAGTTTATAGTAGCTCTGTTTGTCCACACACTGCAGCTCAGCTGGTTTGTACTCCACTGTGGCCAGTTTATCTACAGGGGCTTTCCTCCTGCTTATTATAACAAAAACTGTAAGTTAACCATGTGCTCTCTCACTCACACACACACACACACACACACACACACACACACACACACACACACGCACGGATCCTAAAACTCAATGGCTCGTGTGTGTGTGTGTATTCCCTCACGCTTTCATTCTTTCAGTTATATAGATAAACACACACAGTTAGAACTGGAGCGTGTCCTGGCTTATCATGTTCAGGGTGGTGGAGGTCACTGGAGTGCTGTGTGTGTGTGTATTTTGGCTCAGTTTCATACAGACATGTAGCCTGTAGATTGGTCTTGTTCCAAACAAGTCATCCTTCCAGTGAACCAGCCCACATACAGTACTCCGTAACATGTTTCTCAGTCACTGAGTTGCTCTTTTCTCTGCTTCATATCTTATCTTTGGGGCATTGTGCTTTACTTCTGTTAGCCTTGCCTTCTTTCTTAATATCTTTTATGAAATTTAGCCACTAATGGTTTAGACATGAATTCCTAACAATCTGTGATCCATGTCTCCACTGCTGTGTTTTGCCTAATCTTTACAGAGAGGAATGCCGCATTGAAAACAGACATTCACCCAGGCATAGCGTGGACTGCTGAGTTGTCACAATGAACTGCTAAGGTTTTTGCCACGTCTCTTATTCAGTAAGAGTTTGTATGTAGACTTGTGTTTGATTTGTGAAGGAGAAGAATGGAGTGAGAGATAAACATCAGCTGTGATCAAATACAAAGGAATGCGGAGCGGAGGAATGGGCCGAAAAGCAGGGAATGATCTAGTTTAGCTCATGGAAGATGAGGAAACCAAAAGATGCATGCGTGGGTGCAACTATTGAAAGATGTGCATTTTTTTTTTTTGTGAAAAAACTTTTTAATTGATTTACTGCCTCTGCAACAGCATGTGTGACTCGAAATTGTTTTAACGCCATTGTAGCCCAACACGTACTTATCGAATGCTCCATTTATGGTTATGGAGAGACACGGGAAGAACAGCTGTGTGTTTTGGCCTGCTATAGGATTTAGGCAGCAGGTCAGTGTTGTTTAACAGTTTAGCCTAACAGGTTAATGCAACATTATCATAGACTTTCTTTCCTTTTTGGTTTCTATAACCTGACAGGAATTCCCCGTCTGGCTCCCATATGGCAAATTCTCAGTAATCAGTTGAAACCTGCTTGATAATCAGTGAATGCTACTGAAACGGTGGTTCTAGAGGAAAGACTGTTCCCAAAAGTGTGTGGGTGTATGTAACCAGGCCAGAGACGGGCCTTATCACCAGCCCTCCACTCCTGGCCAGACCTTAATTAGCACATAACTGCTTAGCGCAGATCTGGCTGAGCCCAGGGAAGTTACACGCACCCCCAATCACAATCAAGCAATAAACATGTGAATGCATATTCTGTACGAAAACCCAATGAGTGTGTGTGTGTGTGTGTGTGTGTGTGTGTGTGTGTGTGTGTGTGTGTGTGTGTGTCGGTTGTGGTTTATAGATTGTGTAAATGAATCTGTGTGTGAAATCTTTATGTTAGTTTTGCAAAAACTGTCTCAGTGTTTAAACTGAACTAGCTCACACTCACATTTCCAAACCCAACATTCTGAAGTTCATAGTCCCAAAAGTGAATTCATTTCAGGGTTTTCTAAAGGTTTCTTCGTTGGTTTAACAGTGTTTTCTTTTTTTTTTTTTAAGCTATTCTTTCCCAGTAGAATCTCCTCCCACTCTCCCTTGCAGACTATTGATGCAATCAAAAAGGGATTACTTTTAAAAGAAAATAAGGAGTATTAAGTGTTTTTAACTGCCCCATAAAACCGAACAGTAAAATTCAGTTCTCTAGGAATTTTTCACTCAATAGATTGACCAAAAGCTTCAGCTCAATATGACACCTCAGATTCTCGTAATGTGTGTGTGTTGTTGTTGTTTTTTTCAGATCCAACAGGTACAGTTTGCACTAAAAATGTTCCTGAATTAATCTGAATTAGCTCTCTATTAGAGCAGGGCGATATGACCAAAAATATTTATCACGATATACATTTGAAAATTTGCGATAACGATATAACTGACGATATAATTAACACTAGACAAAATACTTTACAACTCCACAACTTTATTAGTGCAAAAAAACAAACATCAATGTATTTTCACGTAAACAAGCAGCTTTTTTAAATGCATTAAAGTTATATAAAAAATTAACAGTGCAAATGCAAATTCCTTGCTGACAGTTTAACCAAAAGGCATTTCCAGTGGAAATTGGCCGACATATCCTCAGCATGACCATGTATAATATCCACAAAACTTAAAAAGAGGTTATACACACACAATACGGTAATATTGTGTTGAAGCATAGTACGTATCACTCCGCGAGGCTCCTGCCTACGATAGCCGTAATACTCCAACAATCCATCAAGCGGTGCGGCTTCGTAGCTTAGCAAAGTCGTACTAAAACATTTGACAGATTTTCGAGTGCCGTGTACATAAAATCGTTTCGAGGTCAGTAAACACAACCAGAATTCACACATAAGGCACACGGGATTATAAGGGGCACTGTCGATTTTCAGAAAAATCAAAGGATTGATTTTAAGTGTGCCGTATTTTCCAAACAACGCGGTAATAACGACGGCCCGCCAGCATTCGCTACCAAAACTAGTGCTTTGTTGTGTATCTGACGGATGAAAGCCAAACCAGTTCCACACCACTGAAGTTGCAGCATTTTTACAAACCAGTTCTGGTTCATCCGTTTCCTTCGACGATCCACTTTCGCTCTTCTCATTCTGCATCGCCGCCATGTGCTTATGTAAACAAAGGCACTGCGCATGCGCGTTTTACCCATATTCTATCGTGATATTTCATTTTCTTATCGTTGCCCATCATTACACCGGTATTGCCGTGAACGGTATGATATAGCCCAGCCCTACTCTCTATTCATTCATAAAAATCCCGCTAATGGTCACGTAGGCTGGCTTCAGCAGTATCGCTTGTCTAAACCGCTCCTAGCACCAACCATGCCAACAAAGCATGCCATGACATCAGTCGACTCTCGTGAGAGCAAAGTCGGCTCACGTTACATTCTTTAGTTGCGTACACCATTCATCCATTTCACCGTTCATTGAAAACATGGTTAAGCTAAATGAACGCTCTCTTTTCAGCAAGTTCATGCACAGCACTGTTTATAATGGCACTTCCACAGTATACGTGAATCACCTCCCTCTGGACTGGCAGCCTGGTCTATCACTAACCTATAACTCACACAGTTAGGTTGTGAGACAATTATTACGTCTCGGATGGCAGATTTCACTCTCTGGAAAACCCAGACCACCCCTGAATGTTCCCACAGTCTCCTGCAAGTCCCTGACCGCAGATAAGACACCCCCAGCCCCCCCAGTACTTTGAAAGACTGTTATCTTAATGCACCCACTACTGTGTAATGAAAGCAGCTGATTTTTAAAATAAAGTTCAAAGTGTTACTTCTCTTTCTGTTTCCTCTTCCTGTTTCTGTATGCAGTTTCACACACTGGCAAAGTTTTATAGTTGTTCCTCTATTACTTACACACAAACACCCTCACGTGCAGGCGACAGTCATGGTCTTTAACCCCCATCCTCCTGCCAGAAGTCAAAAATGGCCCCCCCTTTGCTTCGAATCTGTGCTAGTCGCTGGAAAGCTTTTAGTTTCGTCTCCTCTAGTGACCAGCCCTCTGCCCATCTATCCAGCCAACCAGGAGTTGCTGCTGGAAGTTTTAATGGTCTTTCTGCCTCTCGTAAATCGGCACATGAAGTCAGGAGATTTGGGGGCTGGGTGGGTCCTTTTGATCTTGGACAATGACCTCTAACTTGGTGGTTTCTGACATCCCCCTTCCTCTATATGTCTACACACCAGACTTCAACAACATCATACTACAGCAGAAAGAGACATTTCCTGGATGATGCACTTTGAGCTGGCCTTTTTTCCTTTTCGTTTTTTTAAAGACTGTTGATTTGTTGGGGGATGCGAACATCATGGAGGAAAAAAAAGATGCTTCATGGCCCAAACTCTGTTTTAATGAGAACAGACCACAGCTCCCCTGTGCAGCGCTGCATGTGGCTGTCGACCCCCATCAACAACCATGTGAAGATAATTGGGAACAGATCCACGCTATTAATTAATCTAAATAGTACAGTTAGATGGAATTTGGTCCACAAAGTTCCTCCACATATTAATGAAGACATGCACAAGGACATCCTCCTATTAGTGGGGAATTTGTCATTCATCTGTCCTAAGTTATTGAGGGAACATCGCAGATGTCCACGCAACACGAGGAAAACGTGACACACTGTAAGACTCCCCCAGAACACGTGTTTTCATGTTTGGCCTCAAGTCGTTATATTGGAAGTTCACTTGTCATGTGTCTGATCAGAGCTGCTGGAGTTTGCTCCATTGATCCAGCTTCACTTCCTCCTTCTCGAAAGCATGGCGTGTCTGTGTGTAAGTGAGAGCGTGTGTGTGTGAGTGCACGCATGTGCTCTGGTTCTTGCATGATGGAAGACGCTGAGATGGAACCACGTTGATGTGAATCTCCACTTCCCAGTTGTATCTGATCATTTATTCGACTGCGCTCGCTATCTTTGTCTCCTCCCTTCGGAATTCTTACGAATCCACTCGCAATCACGTTGAGGCCATTACTCTCATTTGTACCTGCAGGCACAAACATGCCCTTTGGCTGGCGTATATCTTCCCCCTCTAAAACTCTTATTTAACCCAAATCTGTCACATTCCACACTAAACAAAGGTGCAGTTACCTGGAGCTCCTTTTGATCAGGCACCACTTCAGAATAAAAATAAATAAATACAGAACTGATACCCAACCATGACAAAAACTCTTTCACTGCTACCAGTTGAGGATTAGCCCTTCGGTTTTTGCAAACATTATTCATCCTTCCTGTTAACTTCTTTGTTGACTTCACCAAGGGACACGCAATAGCTCCTCCCATCCTCTGCTTATATCCTTTGATGCCACATTTAACATCTGCCTGTATGTGACACATTAGCCACCACCTGCTTCCCAGCTTAATTGTTCACAGTATCTACAGTCCAATTCTGGTAGCTGGTAGCTATCTTGTCATTCTAAAAATACCCTCCCCTTCTTTTTAAAGCCGTAATCCTGGCCTTTAGTCTGCTGCTTTGTACAGTTTGTTTCCACAATGTCTTTTTCAGATCATCTCTGCTTAGGCGAGCCGTGGTGCGTTAGTACAGTTCAGCACAGAGATGGTATGTGCTGATTAGTGGCCAAATGAGCTGCAGCAAAGCACCATTATACTGTAAAGTGCTGACTGCTCAAACAAACGTTATACTCGCATTTGCACTTTAATCATATTCTTTCTTTGTGGTCCTGCGCTGTTTCGCAGCTGCAGTTCCCCTGACACCAGCATCCACAACTAAAGCTGTGCCCCAGCATCATAATGTAAGCTCATTCTGAGGGAATTATGCCCACATTTTCTCGTGACTGTATGACAAGCATGTGCAAGCATGCATCTGTATGTGGAAATCCAATTGAGCTGCTTTATTTATTACACAAAATTGGGAAAATGTTTGGAAATTTCTGGTGACAGTTCTAAACTGCAGTCGTCAGCTGATAAAGAATATATATTGAATAGCTTATTGTCTACTTCTATAGAAGCAAGAAATTTGTATTGGATACGTAGGTTTACTGGTCGTATTATGTGTGCACTGGAAAAGAGACATACAGTAAGTAAAATACTAAAAAAGGGCACCGAAAGATTGAAGGTTGGCAAAGTGAAGCTATTGCTCGCTGGTGTCTTTCATTGCGAGAAATGTATGATGTCGGTTTGTGGTTGGGGTTGGGAAAAGCTCAAGGACGGGATCAGTAAAATCGTACCTAGATGAAACGCAAAAGTGTTTCTGTTATTTAGCGTTTGTTCTGCATCAGTGCCTGCCTGTTCCTTTTTACTCTCCTCTACTTCAGCCAAGCCCACATGAATGCCAGTCCTTCCAAAAAGAAGAGCGAGATAAGTGGGTACCTTTAATCTGACATGTGAAGGAGAACCTTATATTTATTCATGGTGGAGCACAACTGCTTCAAATTTACTTTTAGTTCCAATTTCTGTGTGATCCGTGGAAGGGTAAGGAGCACACACACACAAACGTTGTGATATGTACACACCCAATCCCTGGTTGTGTCCCTGACCTCTGAGGTTTGGCTGAATAGCAGACCATGGTGGAGCTCTGAGTGCCGGCAGACCAGATGTGGCTGTCTAACCTCACAGACCTAACAAGCGGCTGCTTGGCCAGTAGCCGTACAACCGCTCAGCTGCTTAGCATTCTGCCTAGAAAGCCACTGGTCACGGTAGCAAGCCACCAGTAGGGTGCTGGCTTTAAAGAGATGAGGTTTTCCCTAATGTCAGGGAGCTGTGCACACCATCTTAAAGCTTCACGTTAACTAGGTTTATTAAAGCCATATCCTTATGTCTTTGTTGGTTTGTGTGCTGCCTGTTAGGATTTAATGTGGCTTTGGGTCAGTGGTAGAATCAGACAGTTTTGGATTCATGCTGTTGTTGCTCATTGCTAACAGCACCGAATTCGAAAGTACTCATTAATGTGAAGAAATTGTGACTTTTTCCTGCAGAGATGCATAAAGAATCACCAGTGCCGACTCACTGCAAACTAGCATAACGAATTTGATCCCTCTGCAGAGTTTTTCATTGTTTTTCTTTTTTATCTAGCGTAAAACTGTAACTGTAAGCTCATGGCATTCTAGACCACCCGTCCCCCACCCCCCAGCCCCCTGATTACTCATGCGCCACCACAAATGGAACGTTTTAAATATAAAAGAATGCATAAATGCAACGTTTTTGTTTTTTCTGGGGGGGTTTGGGCTGCTGGTTGTGTCCTCCACTTCCAGTCTAACCATCACATGATGGCAGGTTTCAGTTTTAACAGGCTAAAAGCACAGTCCAACCATCTCTGCAAAGAATTCAATTCATTGTCCTTCTCCTGTGTCGTAGGTTTCAGTCAGCTCACTGTCAAGTTGTCCAGAAATCCTCAAGTTGATGATCAGAGCTTTCAGGGTGACACAGGAACACTAAAGTTTGCCCAGCATGCCCAACGTGAGGGTGATAAATTTCACCCTTCTGCTCTAAAATACTCATTTACAGCAGTGAAGAAAGCCCAGTGGTAAAACAGCTACGCTGACATTGTAGCATTGTTTCTCTTTAGCAGACCAATTTAAATTATTTCAGCTGAAAGTCTGTACTTTTCTCCGCACCCCTCAATCACTTTTTGTCAGCTCCCTTCAGGAAAAAACAAAAAACTTTTCTTACAATGCTGAAGTCGCAAAAGACAAAACCATGAACAACGGGAATAAAATCCCATCAACAGATTACAGGCTTGAGCGTGGCTTGATTTCCAGAAATATGTAATACATTGCACATGGGCACCAAATGTGTCCCAGATGTGATGGGGTTCATGTGTTGTTCACGCTGTTCTGTCTGCACCCCGAGATCTGTGCTGTGTCATCAGAAAACTCTGCTCTCGCTCATATCGGCGTCCCACCACGGGAGACATTTTCATGAGCTATTGTTTATGACTACACATGCGTCTATTCATTTTCCAATTAAGATCCGGGGAGGCTTGTGATTATTTTCAGTAAATCCAGCTGACTCATCCCATGTATTGATTGAATATTGTTTGAGAAAGTGACTGTCTGACTCCCCGCTGTGTCCGTTCAAACTCTCACCTTGATTTTTTTATTCGTAATCAATAAAGTTCACAATAGATAAACGGCACGCTGATCTCTCAGTAAGATCAGGGGATCAGATGGACAAGCAGCTAAATGCAAAACAGCTCATGAGCTTTTCTCAATGTTTCTGTGTCAAGAGGTTGATCCTCGAGGCTGGAAACCTACCTTCTGCCATCTCGAGCCCACACAAAGCCAAGTAAATTTAGATTTACGTCTGTATCTCCAAGACTAGAAAGGCGTTATTAGTACCTGCAAACAGAGCTAAAATTGAATGAATAGCTTTAGTAATGTGACTTTTTCTCATTAAATCAGGATAGCTCAAATAACAGCACTTTGATTTCATAAAAAAAGAATTAAAAAAAGAGAAACTCTTACATTTTTTAAAAAAGCATCTGAATATGAAGAAGCGGCAGCTGCTAAACACTAAATCAGCTTAGAAAGACTGACAGTAAATGAGTATAAACACCGCAGACAGCTTATAGTAAGCTGTTTCAGTTACAGACGCTAATATTCAGTAAAGCAGACACGATATACACGACATTCATACCACACCAAATGTATTGGAGCTTCTTGATATGTTTCTTTTTCCACTCTGTGAAGATGATATTTTATCCAGTGGGTATTAAGAGTAGATGCTGAGCAAATAAAGGGTGGCAATGTGAAGATTTTGTCAGTGAAACCACATCTTGCAAAAGGTGAATGTTTGTTACTTTTTTTGTAATGATCTCCACCCAGACCTTTTCTGGTTTACCTCCCCTTGATTCTCCTCCCAAAGGTTTATAGCTTCACATCTCTCTACACATAACATTAATTTTAAATTAGTTTTGTGAAATTAAGTATTTCAAAAATCCAAATGTAAAAAATAAAAAAAAAACGTTATGATCCTTTTGCGTTTGTGTGGCTGACTTGCTTGTCTGGCAAGTCTTATGCATTTTGTGCCTTACCTGCTTTTGATTGTTTAATATGGACACAGGTATTTGCTGAAGCAAGCAGAAACACCTGATATTTTGGACGTGTTGTTTTTTGTTTTAAAACAATGTAAAAAAAAATGTAGCCAGCTTACGGTAAATGCAGACTGAAGCCGGCAGAATTTTGGTAGAGCAAAATATGCCTGCATGTTGTGGTGCTCAGATTTAATTGGGGTCTGCGAGGTAATCTTCTATAAACACAGCAAACAGAATACATTAGTCTTGCCACAAAATGATGGTAATTTAAATGTAGGTGGGAACAGATAGACATGTGCAACTAAATGGGACTGCAGGAGGTTCTGCCCAATTATTGGTGTTGCTGCAATAGCTTGTATCATGACCAGTGGTCATGATACATAAACAGTTCTCCCTGACACTCTGTTCTAATGCTTGCATACAGTCAGGGTTATAGGTTAATTCCAGAGTATTCGTAAATGTATTGGCATGAGGTTTGGCTGCAGATGGATGGGCTTGGTGTTACCATGTGCTCCTCCTCCCCGCTGTGTGCCTTCTCCTCCTCATTGTGTTTCCCTCTCAAGCTTTGTCTCACAAGCCTCCTGCCTTTCCCTTTTATGTTTCCCCCTCTCGCTCGGTCTATCACCCATTGATGTTGGTTTTATGATCTCTTTTTATGATCCCTCTCTCTCCCTCTGTGTCTCTCTCACTCTGAGAGCCGCTTGGTGTGTTGCTGGGATGGAAGAGCAGACTGAATGTGATTCATTCTGACGCCAGAATCAGTCTTGTGGCTGGCACAGTCTTGGCATGCAGATACACACACATCGTGACACATGCGCTTGCACACATACACACACATATATATATATACACAGCAGCCTTTCTTGTCCGGAGTTTATTCTACTGGCTGGTATGCTGCCCCAGATACCAGACGGAAGTCAGAACAGGCACCGAACACACTTGAGCTGCAGCGCTGTGATGTGATTAGACATGGCGGATATCGACTGTGCCTTTTTACAGATTAGTATGTCACTCTCTGTTACACTACCAGTGACTGAGGGCTTTGCTTGATTTTTGTGGAAAGCGGTAGCTTGTAAAGACTGATACAATTGTTTGCATGGTTGTGAGTATGGGAGTGTAAAGAAATGTCGCACATGTGTTTTTTGGCACACACACACACACACACACACACACAGTGTGTGACTGTGTCTTTGTGTGTTTCTCTCCAGTCAAAGGTATTTATGTGCAACCATTGCCAGCAACACATGTTGAGCCCATCAACAGACTCAAAAAAAACCCAAAACCAAAGGATAATATGCAGTGATAACCTGTTCATTGTGTCATGAAGAAGATTTGATATTTTTAACTTTGAGGAAGTGATTTAAGAGCCACTCTACTGGTCATTCCTAAGCCTGTATGAAAACTAGCAGATGTAATGCTGATGAGCACTGATTTGTCATTCCTTTAACTCAAACCAGCCTTTGGCTGTTTTTCTTCCTGTCCTCTCGTGCCGTCTTTCTGTTTAGAGGTTCTTCACACACGCACGCACACACACACAGAGGGAGCTTTATTGTCATTTCGGTATGTTCATGGTTGCCGCTTAGAGCCAAACACACAAATAATACTGAAAGCAACAGAATGCCTCATTAAGGACAACAAATTACACATGGCCAGCTCTCTTTTCTTTGTTTGTGTTCTTATTTCACACACATATATAAGTGTCTATCTTTAGTGAGTCCTTGTCTTCATGTCTGAATACTTGAAGGCTTATATAGTCCTCTTCCTCCTCTCATTCAGTCAGCAGTTTTTAAACACTGACTTCATTGATTCTCAGCTCTTCTTATCCTTTGCTCCTGCCTGGGACAGTTCTAACTAATCACACACTAACATTACTGTTTCCTTGTGTGTGTGCGTGTGTGTCTGAAATCACCTTAGTCTGAATGGAAATCGCTATACATGCATACAATTGCTCATGTGTGAATGTCTGTGTTTGTGTGCGAGTATGTGAACATGCCCGAACCAAGCTGTGATGTCAGATGCAGGTCAGCAGAAGGACATTATTATTAATATTATTGTGTCTGGAGCTCCACAGTGGGGGTAAGAAGTCTGTTTTCGGCTTCCCTGTGGCTGATCACTGCGGCCCCAGTCGGGCTACACAGAGGCCCGTCTGTGGCCTGCAGGACCAGGAGCCCGCGGGGCGAATAAAAATGCTGTGAAACGCGTGTTAAGAAAGGTGTGAATGAAATCCGAGGGCGAGACGCTGCGTTTTGTGTGAAACCGCTCCCTCCTCTTTGCCACTGCCGTGCACATGCTCCCTCTCTCACACACTTAAACACACACACAGACATACGCTTGCACTTTTCCTTTCACACACACCTGGCATGGAGGTTCACAGTTTAAATAAACAGCGGCTCAAGCAGCGGGGCCAGGTCTGGCATAAACGGCAGCAGACCGGGATGATTTTTCTCTTGGGGTAATGCTCTCTTTCACATATTCTTAATGATGCTTTAAAAGGGTAACGAAGGGGAGCAGCTGTAAGAGGGGAGTGAACTAGGTGAAGAGAAAGCTACAAGTGGGCAGAGACTCCAACATGACTACCTTTTTATGAGTAAAAATAATTACTCAGACCCGGCATTCAGAAGACGCCTGCAGTACATCTTAAAATGTAGTAGAAGGTCTGCATTTACTCAGAGACGCGCTCAATTGGAAGGTTTGACCTCCGCTTGATAAAAGTTCTTTAATGGGATTTGTCTGTCTGTGTGCGTGTGTGCTGTTTGCTGTGACTCATCCCTCCTGAGCCTTCTCCTGCAGCTTTGTCTGTCCTTGCGTGTATGTGTTTGTTGCCTACAATCTCAGCTCTCAGCAGCAATCGGTCAATAACACTTCAAACTCACCGTTTTCATCGACCCCCGTGATGAAACACACAGCAAGTCTGTCACGTCCTGGAAATGGCAATTTCTCCTCCAATCCATAACGTCCACAGGCCTTTGGGACCATGTGGGGATAGGGCTGCGGCGGCTGTATTGACTGAGTGGCGTGTTGTGTATGTGATTGAAATCTACTATTCATTCATTCCCGTAAGGTAAACATGGTAACGGGATGAACTGAGGGAGATTAAATGGCTCAAATATGACTTTGGTCACTCACTACAGGCTTTCAGTGTCTGATCTTCTTTTAGATTCAGATGTTTATTATTTAATATACCAAACAAGCTCATATAGACATAATCTAATCTCCTAGTCTTGTCATTTTGTCATTTTCTCCAATAGATTTTGAATAAGTTTCTAAAAAAAACTTCTTTCAATAAGTTGCTTATAGTTGACAAGGTCCTATATCACTGTTCTCAGTCTGACGGCGAAGCTGGAAATAACAGACAAATTAGAAATGGATTTGAAAACTTTTCCGTGACTTTTGAACAACATGCTCTGCCTCTAGTTCCATATTTTCCCCGATACCTTTTAAAGCCCCATAAATATAGTTTTCCCATCCGTTTTACTGATTCATCTAACAGCCTCTAAATGTATTGTTTGGGTATGTCTGCGTTTCATAGGTCCGTGTGTGTGTGTGTGTGTATGTATGTGAAACAAAGTCGTCCTTCAAGCTTCAGTTGCCAATTAAATGCTTTGCGTGGAAAGACTAAAGAGCCTTGAACAATGCCGAACAGTGCTACTCCTCCCACCACAATTATGTTGCATCTTAAAGTCGGAGACAGTATAAGTGCAGCAAACCCAACCTCAAGGTGTATTCCCACATGACTATCATGACCCATGCTGAAGCATTTTTGTTGCCGTTAATTATTTTTACCACAAACTGTGCACAGAAACAGAGTCTGGTTTCCTGATGGGAACACGCAGACACAGTTCGTAATAGAGTTAAAAGAATACTCTTCTTTCCAGTCACATGAGTTGTGTGGAAAACAAGTTGCAAACTAAACTCGTGGCACAGTTTTGCATAAGCTCAGCGTCCAGTTTTGTGTACATTTTCCAAGTGTACTTCAGAATGGATTTAATGCCCTCGGGCTGAGCTCCGTTTGATAGACTTATCCTGTCTGTCACTACTCTACCCACAAGTCCTCCGAAGTTAAATATTTGAGCTTTTCATAACTGAGTGTTGGATTTATTTAACTAAAAGTCTGAGCTTAAACCATGACAGAAGGGTTCTGGAGAAAGTGCACAGAATATGTCTGAATCACAAAGGCATTTTACAGTCTCCTCATTCTCCACCTCCTTGTTCATGATTGTGACCTCATACTTAACACATTTCTATTAATTTTAGTTAGGTTTATTTATTTATTTATTTTAATCACATGTCTCTAGAGATTGGCAGCTTTGTTGTGTGGAGTGTGTGGGCTGATCAGTACTGACACCTATGCTTCTCGTGAACATGATGACAAGGTGGCGAGCTGGAACATCAGTGGAGACTGAGAGTGCTGAGTCAGAGAAACTGCTGCGGGGTTGTGGATGTGGGCCTACTGGAGGTGGGTGGTTCATTCATGGAGTCGCAGGTTCATCATCTGTGGAGTTGTGGCTTTATGTGCTGCTGAGAGAGAAATGAGACCTTTATGCATTATTTTGCAACATATTGGTATTCGACGCAGACGGGAAGACTGAGCAGACACGCCCTCTCACAAATCCTTCTATATTTCCCCTCATATCAAAATGTATTTATATTGCCTCTCCTTACCCATTTGTCATATCCCACTGGATACACTACAGTATTTTTTTTTTTTTTTTACTACTCTTTCCCCGACTGCTTTTTTTTTCATACCACAGCGTGACCTAATTATGTTTTGAATCAAACTCCACATGTGGATTATGAGTGAGAAATGCTCAATGACAAACTGTCGTCGCTGGGCACAGCTAGCTGGAAACTGAACCACATCGTCCTGGAGAGGGTTGGCTAGAGTGGAGATTGATGGCCTGATGGATAGATCAGGTGGATAGAGGTGGAGGGTTTGGTGGTTGTTTTCTTTTTTTCTTCTGTGCTGAAGTGCCTTTGAGTAAGTGGGGCAGGAGTAGCAAAAATAGTTTCCAGTCCCCTTGAAAAGTAACTCTCTAAGGTCATCTCCTTGCCCTGGGCCTTTATGCGTGAAGCTGAGTGTCCATATTCAGTCTTTTCCCTCCCTCCTGTCTTTTTTCTTTCTTTCAGTCTCTCTCCGTTTTCCTTCTGCGGCTTAATGGCTTACACAGGCCTCTGTATCAGCAAGGCTTCTGCAGCAGGAGTAGAGTTTGTGTGCTAACGAACCCTCGAGCTAATTAGAATTTCAGCCAAGCTGGCTGCTCTCCTCATTTCCTAGCCATTTCCCTCCCTTCGGACAAATACAATTTCACCCCTCAACTCGTGCAGAATTAATCCAGTTAATGTTCAACACGGGATGAATAATGGCCACTTATCTGCTGGGAACAAGGGTACAGAGGAGCTGCTGGGCCCAGTGCTGTGTGTCACTAAATCTGCTTTCTAGGCAGAGTAGTTGGGCCAAAGTACTGATAGCCCCTGGAAAAAGGGAGGTCGATGTGCTCTAACTGAATATCAGCCCACTGAACCTTTTATACTCACTGGCCTCTCTTTCCTCTTCTTTTCTAACAGAGTCCAAGTGTTCCCATGAATCATTACACCCCTAATGTAGCGTGGGGGGATGTAAGCAAACAAAAATAAAGATTGAAAGCAGTCCTCAGCTTACCAGGATTATCTGGATTGCTTGACAACAATTTCCACATCGTCTCCAAAGTGCCATGCACTCTCCAGGGATGCTTCATTTGTTAATATGTAACCAAGTGCAAGAATTAAAAATTAACCCCTGTCTGCTCCTGGTTTTCTTTTAGACTGGGTTACACTTGAAAGTCACCAGTTCAAGGAGAGTGTCACCACATCTAAAGTGTGTATAGCTGATCCGAACAGTTACACAGGGAGGCGGAGTTAAAATCCTGCTGTTGCAAAGTGTGATATTTGACAGTCTGCAGTAAAAAGGAGACTTTACAATTGCGTAATATGAATCCTGATATAAATGTCCACTGAAGCGTCCACTCCTGTGGAGGAGGGGAGCTTTTCTGTTTGATAAAGAAGTCTATGGCGACACTTCGCTTTGGCTTCCTGGATCTGTGGCCTCAGTAAATGCTTTTCTAGTCCGTTCATTGTCTCAGTCACTCATTTCAGGTCCTGTTGAACAGGACATAATGTTTAGGGTGGGCCTACCTTATGATTGGTAAGTCCAGACCATGTGACCACATTGTGTCTCTCAGTTTTTCAGTTAGATCTACCCCTCGTTCATCAGAGGGTTCGCAGCAGAGCGTGGCTAACCAGTGGGTGACAGCTCAGTGTCTTTGTCCATCTTTTATATACAGTGTATAGATAACAGCAGTGTTCCTTAAATTAACCAGTTTGTCGTGTGACTGCCAGCCTTTTCATCATCTCATTGAAACTGTTCTTTCAAACTGCCTGACTGGAGATCTAGCAGCACCAAACTTTTGGTGTTATAAAGCTGCTTCTAATATTGAGCTAACTGTAGCAGACAGATAAGAGTTTTATTGACCCCCCCTCTTGGGAAATTTACTTGTCAACGCAATAGAATAAATATAGCGACAGAACAAGTAAGAAAGATAATTTAAAATATTTTTTTTAAACTGTAGCAATAGAGATTATTATAAACAGATTATTTTCAGAAAGAAATGTAATATATATACTTTATAAACTTTAAAATAACTTTAGCTTTATTCAGGTTATGACCTGGTCTTAATGAGAGGGGAAACACATTTAGTAATTCAGACTGGGTTAATGCTGCGTGCTTGTGTTTATGCATTTGTTATAAAGATACAGACCGTAAAGAAGTAAAGTAAAAAAAATTACAGAGTACATGTGATTGACAGTATAATAGTGCAGTTCACTTTTGTGTTACATGTGCACTTGACATATTTTGTAGTCTAGACAGTATGGAACTGCACAATGGCGTCCACGCAGGGAACCAAGGGCACCCCTGCGAATTAAGGCCGTTAACGAAATTACTTCACGTGGACCCTTGTGACCACTCACAGACCGTGAATGGGCTTTTACATTAGTTGGTGACTTACTTAAGAAACCTTCTGCAGTGGTGGGAAGTGAGGCTATATGGGAAGTTGGTTCTCTACCTCCCTCCCAGCATGTCAGAGCTATCAGCTGTTGGGTTGAGTCCCAGCTGCCTCGTGTGTTGACTCTACGGTGATAGCCATCAGCATTTGCCACATGAAAGGAGAGGAGACTAGTGTTCCTAAAAAAGCAGATGAGAAGTAAAGATGCAGAGGCCATGTTGGGATCTTGGCTATGTTTCAAATCTAGATAAAGACACTGATTTATCAGGAATGCCTTTTGACCATATCAGACATTATATAAATCAGTTCCTTCCTTCTGGTAAGACCTGACTAATGTTCTTGTAGGATAAGATCCTTTGAGCCAGTAAAACTTTCTTACAAATTTCAGATATGCACCCAGCCCAGGGGTTAATGTATTTACAGTTTTGCTCATCCTGTGCTTTGATAAAGACAAAAAAACACAATATGCATACTTAGGAAGGAAGGGAGTAAACCCGTTTGGCTCACTGTCTAAAATTACCAAGCAAAGGCTCTCTGTGCATGCCAACAGCCTATGCAGGCAATGCTATCTGTGGTATGTCCCTTAAGCTGGCCCCTACACTTTTATTCAGTCCTCTTGTGGCATTTGAAACAGCTCACTGCAGGTCTGGGAGCAGTTTATTAGGAAAAAGGGAATGAATGATCGAGGAAAGCGGCTGGGCCCGAGCCAGCTGACCCGTAACCTGATTGTTACGAGTACAGGACACAGTCGTTTAGGGCTTATAAAATCTTATGGAGTGCTTGTGAGTACAGCCTGAGCTGTTACTAGTATTCTTAGATTTCTAAAGGAGTTATAGACGCAATGCTGCAAGATTCATCCTCCACATCTGAAAGGATCAGCAACAATGTCTGCGCAGGCTTTTATAAACCTTTTTTTTTCACCTCATCTCTCATTTACCATGTTTGTGTGTGTAAGAGAGAGGGTGAGTGCCATCGTGGCAGATGTTCTTGTGCAGATGCCTACTGTAACAGAAAGTACAACACAGGATGTTTTGAGAACTTTTGCAAATGTTTGTCATAGCCTGTATATAAAAGATGAATGTAGGCATCATGACATCACCCACTCGTTTTGAACTCTGACAAGACTGGTTGAGTGCTAACTGTAGATAACTTGGTTAGCAAGCTGCATTTTTTTTGTGTGGGTTCAAAACACAACACGATACCTGCTTGGATTATTCGTGCCTAATTAGAGAACTATTGGCTACAGCAGGAGACATATTAGCGGAGAACTTTAGCATGTGTGTGCGTACTGACTGAGGTCACTGTCTCAGGCCACAGCACTATGAACACACAGACACACACCGTCAAACAATTGTCCACTGTATTTTGGTGAGCTAGATCTTTTTTTTTTTTTTTTTAAGTAAAGGGAACAAAATGTTCACGTGTGACATGAAACTCTTAAAGATCTCTAAATTCATTTTTCATACAGTGGATTTTCATTGCTCTCTAAGTCTTTTGTCCTTTTGTTTCAGCTAACGTCTGTTTCTCATGTTAAAGAGAGCTTATCTGCCTCTCTCTCTCTGGATGAGCGCTCATGTCCTTGCATGACCAAGTCAGCGTCCTGCTGCTGTTCTCTTTCCTGCCTCCCTTTCTGTCTCTCTTTTGCCCCCAGCAACTGAGTCAGGCAAGTGGTTTGATTCACATGCAAATCCTGCCAGACCACCAGTCATTCATGCTGCTAATTACACTAGTGTAGGGATGCTGACTTACTGACATCACACTGGCATATTAGCATGCAGGACAGAGGAGAAAAGTGCGTGTGTGCGCGCGCGCGCCACATGAAAGGAGACCAGAGAGGGCCCACAATAACACAGGAAGTGAACAAATCTGCCTTCAAATAGAAAGTTGACATTGTGCTGTAATTTGAAACAAAATGTGAAAATAAAATGCTAAAAGTGATGACGTTTACATGAAGAACAAATATATTTGCTACTCAATATCTGAACAAAATAGTAAATTTCTATACTCATTAATCATTCATCACGGACGGTATGAATTGACAAAGAAGAGGGAAAAAACTAAAGTAGATGCCCCCCATGCTATCGGTGGGTTTCATAATTACATGCAAACTTTTATTTTTAGTTATGTTATTATAAATAAGAACTTAAGGTCCATTGGCCTTCTTTTCACAGAATCATTTGCACTGCAACGGACTTTAATTTGATGTCAAAAAGAGAAGAAACAGCGTTTCAGTAAATAAAACTGAATATGCGTAAATAAATGCTATAAACACAAACGAGGAAGAAAATAATAGATCGACCAGTGAACCAAACTTTTGACGCCATGCTTCTATTTTGAAAGGGTAAACCGGAATCGAGCTATTAATCTAAGCGCACTTGACAAACGGGGGGAGGATTAAAGCGCTGCTGCTGTGTGGCTCTGTCAGCAGAAAGCAGAGCTCTTGGAGCGCTCTGGGCTTTTACGCACCGAAAGTCCGCGCCGATCTTCTCTGAGACTCGGCAGCAGTGTTTAACGTTACTGCCAAAGGAGAGCTCTGTTATTCTCGTTGAGCGACAAAATCTGTTTTTTTTCTCCCTCTGGTGGAATTTGCGCACTTACTGGACATACTGAAAAGAGGAATCCGCTTTTACGCACTTCATACTGGCTCTTCGTTGGGGCTTTTCCTCGTTTGCAGAGCCCCCCCCCCTCCCCCCAGAGTGTATTTGCGAAGAGGAGAGGGTTGACAAAAGGCTTTTAAACGGCCGGGATAAATGTAGCAGAGGGGTGCGGATCACGCAGCGGGCGAGAGTGGCGTGTTTTCGTGGCGAAGCTGTTGGAGTTGGAGTTGTGTGACAAATTCTGCAATGAGGAACGCGTATTTTAAAACCCGCAACACCAAAGCCTCCGAGGTCACGGTAATGGCTTCTCTCGGTTGCAGTTTGTAAGAAGGTAAGGGGCACATTATTGATAGTGTTTGTGTTATTGTTTGGTAGCTCTTGTGTAAAAGCGCAAACGGAGACGGGGACTTTAAAGGCTCGATTGATTGGGGAATGCGCCACCAGTCTGGTCGTGAACTTTTAGTCCTGTCTGGCTTAATCCTGATTTGAATTTATGCGTAAAATAATCGCAGGACTGTTAAAGCACACTGCCTTTTTTTTTTTTTTTTTTTTTAATGTATAAACAAGTTGAACCCTCTACAAGATTTTTATAGGGTGTTGCACTCTTCTGTTTCACAAGTGGGTGTTTTTTCGATTGTAAATAACACTTGAATGCAGATTGCTGAACTTTCTCTCTGTGGACGTGTTCTCCCTGGTTTATATCCCCCACCCCACCTCCTGTAGCGCACTGGTCCGACCAGTAATGTGTGCTGTGGACCGTGTAGCTGTGTGACATATGGATTGTATTTTGAACTGACACAACAGACAATAGTCTGCCCGAGTAAAGGTCTGCAAATTAGTATTTTCTTCTCGACAGTTTGCATTAAAGAAGGATCTGTATTTTTCTTTGTCTGATTATTTATGTCGTTTTTTCTCCTGAAGTTTGCTGCTGACTGTACGTCTTTGTGGCTTTGCATTACACAACTCAATGCAGATTAATTGATCTGTTAAAATAGTTTACTTATTACTTACTTTTAGCAGTGAAAAGCGCCGCTTGATTAGCACATGAATGGGCGACAATGAATAATGTGGAATAATGTGTGGCAGCTGGCTGCAGGATCGCTGTGCACCTCTGGTCCGAGAGCAGACTGACAGGAACCTAAACGCCTGTCCAACATCATTTCTGACATACACAACTGTCTTTTGGGGGTGTGGTGATTCGGATGCTCATTGGTTCCTGCCTTTTCCTCACTGGTGCTTTGAAAGAAAAGTCAGCGTGATATAACAGCAATATTGTACTTTCTCTGAGAGTGTATCAAGGCCATTTAATGTGTGTTGGGAACTGAAAGAGAATGACTAACGACCTGTCACCAGAGTGCTTCCAAAACAACATCTGTATTGATGCAAGTTTGACCCTTCCATGACCTCCCATCCCATCGAAAGTATTGTCAATTTATTGAGAATTCACATTGAGTAATGTGAGCCTATCTCATGTATAGTAAAAAAGTGTCCCAGTGTGATGTTATGCAAACACAGTCTCCTTTTATCCTTCCGTTTCATATTGGACCAACTCAGGTCCAATATGATGGCCTACATTTCCCATAATACAACTGTTAAAATATCCAAGATCCCTTGAGTTATGTTTTCAAACTTTGGCCATTACAGACTTTGACAGCTGGTTTTGCAGGTGCTCTTGCTGCTTGTGACAATTCAAAGTGCCCTTGCTGTGTTAACTTGTCAATCATCTACTAAAAAATCAGCTCACACTGTCAAAATTCAGTGCCAACATAATAGTTTTTTTGGGGTTTTTTTTTGTTGAACATGCTGTAAAATAATGTTGCCCATTAGTGTAGACCAGGGCCTAGTTCAAAAGAGCAGGCTAATCTATAAGTGGCCATGACAGGTGGGTGCGGGCCTAATCTTGGCCATCAGCAGCACGTTGCAGCAGGTTCTTGCTAATTGGCCACACATGGAAAATGCCTTTATCAAGCCTGGGTTATGCCAGAGACACCTCAGTCGTGTTTGCCTGTGATTAACTCTTAATAGCTCTGAAGTCGAAAATGTAGACCATAGGTACGACTTTGTTTGCTTGTGTAGCTTGTATAGCTATAATTTGTGAAAGCAGGGCTGTTTCTCAAAGCGCCTTTAAAATTTATCTTCAAATATTACTGCCGGAAAGCTTGCATTTGCTTAACAAGAGGCCGTTAAAGACAAAAGACTATCTTCTTCCGCTTCTTGTTCCAAAGAAAACAAAAGCAGAAGAAGAGGGGGGGGGACAAAAAAAACACTTGGAGTGTCCTTGCGCCCAGCTGTCCTGTCCTCTCCGCTCTCCCTTCTTATCATGCAACCTCTGCTTTTTGTGTAGAGCTTGCATTTAAAGATGAGATTTTAATCTGACCTTCTGATACCATGGAAAAGCTGCAGTGGTTTCGGGAGAAAATGACGACTTCTGCTCAAAAGACGCACTTCTGTGAATTGCTCTTTATCAGATGGGGTTTTTTTTAGTACCTAACTTACCTTCCTAAAACTTAATCACCTTTAAATCAGCACTAGAGCCTAACCCCACATTTCAGGCTTCTAAAATCAATAAAATAAATAAATTCATTGAGCCCACTTTTGTTTTGTCTTCAGATATTCAACTTAATCTTACAGCCTGTTTCATTAAACTGTGAGACTGTGCTTGCTAAAGAGCTTGCTGCACTGATTGACAACAGTTAAAACAACTGTACGCAATTGTAGAGCAGCCCAGTAGACCCTAGTTACGTATTAAAATTACCCGTTACCTGGGATACGGTGCTCATCTTGCAGCGGTGAATAATGATTATAATTAACTTGAAATAAGAACCATTGTCCACTGACATCATTGCGAACCACAAACATACCCCAACCACCCCATGGGCTTGATAAAACCCTCACTCCGATTGACCAATGATATATCAGCTCTCCCAGGGGACAAAAAAAAGAAGCCCAGTCACATTTGAAAAAAATAACAAGCCTCTTTACTTCCTTCCCTATATCTCAGTCATTTATGAGGCGTCAGTGATGCGCTTGACTTGTTTTACCAGAGTTTCTAAATCTGATTTAATTGAACTCATGTAGCTTACACGGGGAAGCTCGGGGATTACGTTTCAGTTGAGGGGAAATCCCAGGCATGTCCATGAAGAATGTAAATCATGGGGAAAGCAGGGGAAACGGACCCTCAAGGTCTACAGACTCTGCTTTTTCTGATTTGAGAAAATCAGGACGTGTTTGGAGGAAGGTCTCTCTGAAGTCTCTCTGACCCACATCTGTACAGATGTGGGTCACCTCCTTCTGAGTGGACACATGAAAGGTGTGGTGTGAAGAGGCTTTCTTTCAGGTTTCATCCTTCTTAGCCCAGGGACAAAATACCTGCCTTTAAGTGTTCATATGTGCTTTATCTCGTGTGGTGGATCCACCTTGTGCTTTGACCATTTTCATTGTGATTGTGTATGTTCTCATAGATTCATGAGATTCTGTTCCCATCCAGCAAATCATCTTTAAATCAGTAATAACTGTGAAAGTGCTGGGCTGTACTGAGGCAAGCTGCTTTGCCTCCGGCTATGGCATCATCCTCTTGGGACTGGGATTTGCTAAGCACCCTTCTCCCAGTCTGCCTGCTTGACAGCTCATTGATGACTTCATCTACATCTGTTCTGTTTATCATGGTCATCAATATTCATGACAGGGATATTTGCCCACTTCAGGCATTTTCTTAATATTTATGTAGTGAGTGTGTGAAGTCTGTGGCTGCCCTTGCACAATGACAACAGATGTTTAGAGGTCCTTCTTTAGCTGGAGCTCAAAGCATGAGCTTTTTAGGCTTCTGCCTGTCGCTAAATAATCTCTCATCCATCTTCAGCTATGTGTATATATACATATATTACAGGCATGTGGCTAGTTGTGGCATGCCAGTAAGACCTTTTGCTCGAACTAAATAAAGTGAGCTCCATGTGTTTCATTGTCTATCTCATCACTCAAATCAATCACTGCTAAGTCAAATTGGATTTTGAGCTTTGTTAACTAAGGCTAAACCCTTGGACAAGAAGTGCTTTTTTTCAGGGAGAGACACGATGAAGCATTATAGCCGTTTGGCTCAGAGCACTTTACGTTAACAGGTAGTTGACACAAACGCTGGGACAGTGCCAACTGTTATTGTGACTGAGTCTTAGCTTCGCAGCCCTGCACCCATCACCCATCGGTGAGCTCAACAGACTCAAGAGTCCACAGCTACAGTACAGAGCAAAGTTAAGAAAGGCTTACGGACATATCCAGTGGCAGTGTTTGAAAATAGGATTGACTCTGCACATGTACCTAGATTGAAATTCCAATCAGACTTAATTGCTCAGTAGTCATTATAGTGGGAACAGGTTCAACAAGTACCGTAAGGTTTAAAAATTAAGTCTGCAAGAAATATCGAGCAGTTACACGCTGAATATATCACACTGCAAGAACTGATTCACAAGAAGCCAGATATTGCAGACTACTTTGCATTCATTTGTTCGGATAGACTGACACCTTGGATGGCTGAGGATGTGTTACAGTGTCCTGACTGCCCCTAAGCTCCTCCATAGGGCTGTCTCTCAGACAAGCCAGCATCCCTCTGAGAAGGTAATGGGATTGTCTCACCGGTTTGGCCGCCTGAGCGGCAGCAAGGGTTAGTGGGATGTGACCTCGTTGCCCACCCAGTTTCTATTTGCAGGGTTTAGAGCTGTCAAGGACACGGCGATCTGTATGGTTGCACTGTCTCTATGCTTTGCATCAGAATGCAGACCTGGTAGTGTTGGGCTACATTTTCATTTTGGCCCATGCACTCAAGTATTGAACCCATATATTGCGATCCTTTTCTGAGCCATCTCATACACAGCTGACTCTAATAGTAGCACAGTTACAAGCTGAGGTGTCTGCAAAAATACAGCTTTACTTTGATGAACAGCAATGATGTTATGGGCTTTTAAATCAACAAGACAGGTGAGCAGTCAAACCCAGAATCATTCTTTATAAGCTTAATTTCAATCCTGTAATGATTAAATGAGCTGTATTTGGTGTTGAAGCTAAAATCAGACAGTGGTACTGTGATTGGTGATGAATTATTTTATGGAAATGAAGGGGCGATATTCTAACTTGGGTTAGGAAAATTATAGGAAAGAGCAGCTCAAATGATTATAGGCCCCCTAGTGCCTTAATTTGACCTTGCTCTTGCATCTAAGTTTTCTGTGGGAATTCTCACACAGATTGCTTTCCCTGTTATAGATGGGTGGATCCCTTTGGCTAATGGGGGTGGGGCACTGTCCTCGCAAAGCATCTGCAAGTGGTTCTCGCTAACCTTGTACATAGCAAAGTGCCTGTGTATTGTGTTTGTGTAGTGCTGTTTTCCATCACTGTCGATGGCTGTATTCGGCTTATTTCCAAGGCACGCTTGACAGTAGATCTTCATACCGCAGACGAGTGATGAGCATTGCATTTGTGGCACCCTCTTTTACTGGGGAACCCACAGTGGGAATCCTCGACATTTCAACTGAGATGAATAAGAGTGCCTGTGGAGGGGGAAAAGTTGTTTCACAGACTTCGAGTTTGTGTTTCTTGGACTAATTTTGAAAGAAAAGATTTTTTTTAATGGTTTATTTTCGATTATTAATGATGGATGCTAGAGGCTCACACCATGTGACCTCTTGTTCTTCTTTATACATCACTCTATCAAACGCAGAACTTGTTTAATAATGATCAGGGATATCATGAGGTTTAGATGCACAACACTGCCCAAACTATGAACCAGACTTTAAAGCTACCATTTAGACGATTGCTTTTTTCCTAGACCATTATATCTGTCCTTAATTTGCACATGTAAGCACACATGTGACATTGAACTGACAGATGGGGGGGGGGTTTGTTTGTCACCGGCAGGAAGATCTGTGTACACTGTAAGTGTCGTCGTGAGGAGCATGCAGTGACAGCCATGCCCGTAGAGATGGAGAAGACGGTCACCAAACTGATGTACGACTTCCAGAGGAACTCAACCTCGGATGATGACTCAGGCTGTGCCTTGGAGGAGTACGCCTGGGTTCCACCGGGTCTCAAACCTGAACAGGTATGTTTAGTCTTATTCTGCTATGGAGCACACGGTCTTCCAGCATTTCAGTCTTGTTAGTAACGCCATCTTATCACTTCTCTTGTCACCTTTTTTGTAAAATATGTGTAATTGTGTGTACCGGTCCAATCCTTTCATCTATTTTTTTTTAATCATGTGAAGCTGAAGTTTTTGTAAGAAATTAATTGTTGAGCATTTGAATCCACAGCTTTTTCGTTTCCTCCAGTGTAGAGAATACAACACAGAGGCTAATTAAAGCTTGAACGTGAATGAAATGACGGAAGACGTGGGATCACATTACAGCGCCCTTTCAAAAGCTCCGATTTCACCATACACTGTAGTGGCAGTTGAGCAGTGTAAGTTTATACAGTGAATTAGGATAAGGCTTAGTGTTGTAAAATATGATCATGGGTTAAAGCTTAGTCTTTCAGAGATATGCACAGCCAGGTGTTAGTTCAAATATATAACACACTTTTAGTACAATAATCAGAAATCTAATACAAATTCCAACTATTCGTTTAGACCTGCATGTCGCCATGTGTCGGCATATATTACATGCTGACTGCACCTTCTCCCAGCTAATGGATAACAAGGATTATGTGCTTCCAGCAGTTAAATTAATCTCCAATTCCTTCTCCCTGCAAACATGTTTACAGTAGGTTACATTGCCCTCACAACCACAAAGCTAAGCCTGCGTTAATACATAAGCACATAAAATGGACCCGTGCAGAAAATCCTCTATTACAATACTTCACTTAACTGCAGGTGCGCACACGTGGGAGGGTTTCCAGCTTTATGGGACAATAACAACGTTTATTGAAGCCGGTTTCATTTTGTTGATGAGCTGAGCTGGTCAGTACATTGTTGGCACACTGTTTCGACCTCAAAGGACTGAGACCAGCTATTATTCATCCCTCTCCAGGATCATGCTTACAACTCCGTAGTCACTTAGGTTCTCATTTGGTGAAAATATAACCTCGGGAACATTCAGGAAATAAAGAGGACTGGGCTGATTAGTATGGCAAGACCAGAATGCTAAACAGCCTAGAGAAGAGATTCAGGATTGTTTTTTTAATACTTGATTGACTTGATCATCAGAATGGAAAGAATATTAGACTGTTAAACTGAATCACTTCTAGCTTTAACCTAGCAGCAGGCAGCACATGAAATGTGCCAGAAGCTGTAGCAGTTTCTGTCTTCCAACCCTGACATGACAAATCATTCAAGCTGTGGAGGCCTGGTGTGACTTTTTTCAGGAGAGTGGACATAAAGCTAAAACTTCAGGTTAAAAACTGCAGATCAAGAGTCTTCCTGCTTTGAACCGCAGAACTGTATCTGTCTCCTGTTCAGCCTCAAGTGATGTACTGCTATTCTGTAATGAGACATTTCTAAGCAGGACTGGGGTCAGTCAGGTGTGTCTGAGGGATAACTTGGGATTGTTTCTGTCAACCAAACAGTGCCGTCAGCTCTACTTTCCACTATCAGGGTGCTGAAATGCAGACACGGCAAAAGAATCTTTAGCAACAAATGGAGCCATTATTCTGTGCGTTTGACATGTTATTGGGCCATTTTCCTCCCTCGCTAGTCGCCTCGCTCTCTCCTCTTCATCGTTTAAAATAGATTTATTGGATGTTGCCAAGTTACCGTTTGTCAAGGGCAAGAATGATAACTAGCAGTGGTCTGTGAGAGATAAGCGTTTTCTTCATGTGTAAGAGCTGCAGTCTAATATTGAAACTGCTAGGCATCAATTCCATGTGCCATGTCTATATAGAAATTCAATTTTAGGTTTTTCATGCAAACTTGTATCTCTGTCAGGTTCTAACATGGGCCGAGAGCCTTGAAGTAGATGAATTAAATAGAAAAGCGCCAGGTAGAGAAAGAAGCGAGGGCAGTTTGACCTTTTCCAAAATAGACCAGAGGGCAATTGGACTCATTCCGATCTGAGATCAAGAACAATAAAACCATCAGCCTCTGACTTGATTGCAGCCAGCAGCCGTGAAGGACGAGTAAATGATGGGTCAGTGGATGTAAAAGCTAGTTGGGTATTTGACAGAAAATGTGTAAAAATCCATAGTCCCTGGAGGATGAAGAGGACTAATGACTTGAATTACCTTCCTCGCTTTACCTTTGTTGCACCACAGCGAGATTGATATTTGCTGAATTTGACATCGATAGATGGCTGCGATTCTAAAAATTAAATTTAGTGCCACCCTGCTGTCCAAATTCTATTACTTCATGGATCATGATCACGTATCTTTAAAGCTAGTAATATTCCTATAAACATCACTTCTGCTTTGTGTTTAGGTGTCATATGTTAGCGGTGTTTGGCACAGTTTTGCACCATGGGCATTCACACATGTCAGCAAAGACGTGAGAACAGGAGGGAAATGAATGAAAACTGCTGTTAAATCCTCTTCACAGTAAAAACACCCTTTTTTTCCTCCGCAGTGTTTGACTATAGCTACCAGTATTTTCTCAGCTATATAATATCTGTGTCTACTAACCGCTGCAAAGTGGCTTGTTGTGAGAATGTCAGAACTGGTGCCTGGTGGTGTCTTTTTCCCCTGCCTGCCTGGCCATTAACAGCAATAGAAACCAGCTGTGTGAAGCAATCTCTCTTGTCACTCATCTGTAAGTCCTACCATTTGCTTCAGCCTTAAAAAACACTCCCTTCAGTACAGTTTGAAATTCTGCCCTGTCTTTACTTCCGTCTGTTTTCGATTACAGTTATTATCGCAAGCTGCTTCTTCTAGCTCGCTCTGGAATATTTGTGTGTGTCGTGCGTATGCATGCGTGTACGTGTGTGTATCTTTCTTTAGATCTTTTCCTCAGGGCAGTGTGCCTTTCACCTCCAGATTGTAACCCTGCTGTTCTTGGAAGCATGTTTTGTAATTTATCATTAACAGTGGGTGTGTGCGTGCATCACGAGTTTGTCTTTTTTGTTTGTCAGTGCTGTGTAATATATCGGCACTTGACCACAGTCGGTCGTTTCGGGACTGTCCAGAGATTCCACCCCACCCTCAATGCCCGTCCTAAATTGTGCTCCTGAGCACAGATCTCATGTCCATTGCCAACGCAAGCAGACAGCCAACAAAAGCAGAGCAGAAGGAATTGGGTTACATTTACAGCAAAGAGTCTCCTGCTATAAATTCATCCCAGTAACAAATACGCTTGTACAAGTGGATACTTCAAGGAAATGAAGATCGTCTTTGATGCTGGATGTGATGCCGCACCTTTAAAGAGAGTTTTCGAAAGCTGCTCAGTTTTGATTCGGGTGTTTACACACTGATGCACGTCTGCGTTAATCTGTTTTTGTGTGGCAGACTGTGTTATTGCCAAGGACAAGGCTAGTCGGTAAATCCATTCAGCTGACCTGTAGGCCATCAAGAGAGACGTGATCTTGTCAGCAAGCATCGATCACACATGCTGTCTCTCTCATAAAGTCCTCTGTGTACATTTTGCCCATTTTTGCGTCTCTCCGTACACAAAGATATCTTCCTCTACACTCACATCTTTTTAACTTTTTCCCTCTCATGTCTCCTCCTCCACCTCTCACCCGTTCTCTCTTTTTCATCTATCCTCAAACCTCTCTTTAAAAACCCTGTGGCTTTCTTCATTTGCCCCCCTCGCCAGTCACATTCATATATAACTGCCTGACCTCAGTTATACCCCAGCCCCCCCTCATTACAGTGTAATAAAAAGAGTGTAATAAATAACACAGAAATGACACTCATTGTCTGCTGTGGTGATGTAAAGAATGTCCAAGTAATTTGAAATGTCCAGATTAGCATTAATCTGCTGCCACACGCTTGCATTGCTGGGGGCATACGTGTTGAACACTATTTCGTTTTCTCGTGTGTGTGTGTGTGTGTGTGTGTGTGTGTGTGTGTGTGTGTGTGTGTGTGTGTGTGTGTGTGTGTGTGTGTGTAATTGTGACAGGTCAGTAATGCATTCCCTTGTCAGTGTGCAGAGATGGAGAGGTGGGGTTCCATTAAGTCTCTACTGGTGGGCCATAAATCAAAGTGTGTGTGTGTGTGTGTGTGTGTGTGTGAGAGTGAGTGAGTGAGTGAGTGAGTGAGAGAGAGAGAGAGAGAGAGACACTGACTCCCAGTGGCAGATCTTGATACTTTGGTCCTTGCACAGTTTTACCTTTTTAGCCCTGAAATGATAAAATCAAAACAATATCAAATAAAGGCTGAAATTTCTCAGTTTTTGTAGATGGTACAACAACAAAAGAAAGAAGTCACTTACTGCAGAATATTTGAGCACTTACCTGGTAATGAAAACAGCCCCTCAGTCCAAATGTTCTCCGTCTCGCCCTCAGGTTCATCAGTACTACAGCTCCCTGCCTGAGGACAAGGTGCCCTACGTGAACAGCCCAGGGGAGAAATACAGGATCAAACAGCTGCTCAATCAGCTCCCGCCCCACGACAATGAGGTGAGTCCAAACAGATGCCCTCCCCCACCACCTTCCATGCATCCATCCATCCATCCATCCATCCATCCATCACCTCACCTCCTTCAGGGCAATACAGAGATAAGAGGGGGAGCGGGGAGAAGACAGATGCTTTAAAAATGGAGTCTGTCTCCCTAATGGGTGAGATAGGGAAGTGTTTATCGCTGCCTATTAAAGTTGGTTACATGAATAAATTATTACCACAGTTTGTTTGAAGAGATTAAAAGACAGGATCCCCGTGAAGGTCGGCTCTGTTTCCACCTTAGTTTAGGCTAACAGTCAGCCTGAGCTGTTATTTCTTTTCACTTTATTAAGTGGGACTTCACAGAACCAATTTGTGGTCAGGTAGTGGGTGGGTTCTTAATTCCACCTACTAATCTGATTGGTCAGTCGTTTCATCAGCTGCGATCTGAGAGCCAGTTATTCGTTTGGTGACGTGGTTCCTGGTTAATCCTGATTCACAATTTGCACCCAGCAAAAGCAGAGCACAATATCAGCACTTCTTAGCAATGACAAAAACATGATGACAGTTAATTCAACTCTGGGATCAGTCACTGACCTGGCAAACATTATACAGATATTGAAATCTTAAAAAAAAACTACTTCTATTCACTTTAAGTAGTATTCATTCATCCATCCATCCATTTTCTGTCACCGCTCCAGTTCATGTTCTCGTGGTTTCATGGGCATGTGATCTTCATCCAGGTGCGCTACTGTAACAGTCTGGATGATGAGGAGAAGCGAGAGCTGAAGCTCTTCAGTAACCAGCGGAAGCGCGAAAACCTGGGTCGGGGCAACGTCCGCCCACTCCCCGTGACGATGATGGGGGCGATCTGCGAACAGGTAGCTGAAAGAAATGTCGAAAGCATAAAATATACATTTGACCTCCGTGTTATTTATTGATTTATTTTTTTTATAAATGTCATTTCTATGTGGACAGAGAAGTGACAGAAGTGAGTGATGTGGCAGACATATGGAACGACCTGCTGGCATGTCAGCAGGGTTTAATGTTGACGTATATAAATGAGGGAGATGCAGTTAAATTACTATTGTGACCTTGTCTCACTTCAAACTCTTAAAGTGATGTGTGTGGGTATGGTGCCCGCACTTTATTTTCTTTTTTTTATGCCTCACCAACTATAAAAATTCTGAAATACAGCTGAGTTCATTATAGTTGAGTTAGACTGCTCTAAATTCTCTAGATGCTTAGTGTTTGTACTCTTATATAATGGAAGTTTGGAGCTGAATGGAATTCCCGTTTAACAATAAACACACACACTTAATGCATCCACTGGCCGTTTGTCATTTTATTTACAACAAGCTCAAACAAGGTGGAGATACTCAGTGCTGTGCTGGTGCTCCGGGTGTACAGCTGCTTTATAGCTCGTGTTTCTTATCCAGTTAGCAGACACACACACACACACGAGGGAGTGGATTGTTGGGAGAGTTTGTATTGATTGAATTCTCCCCCCCTCTCTTTGGTTTCTTGCAGCTCTAGGCTTTGTGCCAGTTAGATAACCTGATTGCAACTCTACCTCCGTCTCCACCTTCCCACCCCTCTAAATCTGCTTTGCCTGCCTGACCTTTCCTCTCGTCTTACTGGTGCTGCTGCTCGTTTATCTTCCCGTCTTCTCTGATTGTACACCTCCATGCCTCTATCACACTTTTTTTAATCTTCCCTACATATCTCTCTGTTAATAAATCTATCGTTTGTCCCACCAGTGTCCTCCACCAGCCCTTCAAATTCTTTATCTCTCTGGTTCCCACCTCCAGAACACACCTTTGTGCTCGCAGCCTTTTCGACTTGCATAATTGTGTTACAGACAGAGATTTACTGATCCGGCATGTTCGATTGGTATCAGCACTAGCCTGACCTTATTAGAGATCCAATAGAAGGTGGACTTTAAGTTCATGGAAATCTCTTTATTTGTTGCATCTTCTGTAGCGCTGATGTGACTGTTTAATCCGTGAAACATTTTCAGTTAACAGAATGGTTTCTGGTGTCTTTTGTGAGGCTAAACTGTCTTTTCCAGCCATTGATTGGACAGAACAACCAATTTACAGCTATTAACTTCTGCTTTAGTATATGTATTACTTGACTGTAACTTTTTGTAGACCAATCTATCAATTGTATTATCAATTAAGTAACGGGTGATATTAAGTGATGATGACAGTGGTAGGAATTGCGGCCCTTATCCTCTGATGCTCCAGTAAGTTTGACTAAAGGTCCAATAAATGGAGTTCATCCCAGATTTAAAACAATTTTACAGTTTTTCACTTCCTGTCAGATTAGATTGTAATTCCATCCCTCTAAATGGAGCAAATTGGATTAGACTGTCTTATGTCCTGTTTCCAATGAACCGTTTTAACAGGAATTACTTTACATTAAGCAATCAGTGATGCCATACAACAAATCAGGATGCTGGCTTGTCTGCTCATTAAAAAAAAAAAAAAAGCTCTGCAGGCATGGACTTTCAGCTTTCCTTATGCTTTGAAAAACTAATTTGAGCCATGTGACTTCTTGCTGGGTGTTTTTTTTTTTTTTTTTTTTTTTCACATGCAAAGATTTTACATTATTGTATCAAAGAAGCGTTTCACTCAATTCTGTACTTTGAGGTTTAGACACTTTTTAAATAAGAAACGAAACAGTGCAGTAAGAGAAAGCTGGTAAATTGTGACAAATAAACCCAGCAATCATTCAGTTGTTTCATTTCATTTTCTGTTTAGTGTGGAGGCCAGATAAACGGCGGAGACATCGCTGTGTTCGCATCCCGGGCAGGTCACGGTGTGTGTTGGCACCCTGCGTGCTTCGTGTGCAGCATGTGCAACGAGCTGTTGGTGGACCTCATTTATTTCTACCAGGATGGAAAGATCTACTGCGGCCGGCACCACGCCGAGAGGCTGAAGCCACGCTGCACTGCCTGCGATGAGGTAAACGCACATCACACGCAGACACACAAGGCTACACGCGGATGGTCATGTCTTAATAGGTACACGTCACCCCCTTGGACAAGCTGTGCCTGTAACTGTGCCAGCAGGGCTATTTATAGTGTTTACACACATGCACTCTGCACTTACACATGCCTATATACACACCAAATTGCTGTCATACGACGCTTACGAGTTCACAGCACACTCCGTCACAGTTTAATGTCTGCTGAGGTTTATCCAGTTTAAAGGGGTTGAGTTTCAATATCCTGATCTCCCAGCCCATTAACGCCGACTCTTACTCTGCAAATGGGGACAAGGACTCTTTTGGCACTTAAATGCATCCCAGCGGTTTAACAGCAGCGTAATTAAAAGCAAATGCACCACCAAGATTTCAGTTCCTCACACACATTAGCCTCCTACACGAACTGGCGACAAAGAATGATCTAAGAGCGCCAAGCTGCAGAGGAGAAAATGGTATGGAGTGGGAGGGCAAGCAGTCTTTGTCCTGTCATTCAGCACGCAGTAATAACCCAACTGAGGTTTTATCTCTATGGACTTTCAATAAACGATACTCTTTCTTATGTCTTTGTTCTTAGATCATCTTTGCAGATGAGTGCACCGAGGCAGAGGGCCGTCACTGGCATATGAAGCACTTTTGCTGTTTTGAGTGCGAGACGGTGCTGGGGGGTCAGCGTTACATCATGAAGGAGGGACGGCCCTACTGCTGTTCCTGCTTCGAGTCCCTGTATGCAGAGTACTGCGATTCCTGCGGGGAACATATTGGTATGCTGCCTCACTCCCCATCATCCATCACTTCCCTCTATTGTTTCCATCACTGTTCATATGGACTGCATTAATGACTAGAAGCTCATGCAAAGAATTGGTTGCTGAAAGGTTATTAAAGTTCCAAATACATAATTTATATATAAGAGGATTCAGATGCAAGTTTGCACAGAGAAGAAAAGAGTTACAGTAGCATGACTGTGGTCTTGTTTTCAGCATTTTTTCATGGAATAAAGTTCAGAATATTTGTGGCAGGGGTGCAAAACTGAACACCACAGACTTACCTTTACAAAGCACAGAACTGTATACAATATACATCATGCAGTGTGGAACTCAACATAGGGCAAAGGGATGACTATCACGTGACTTTTCAAATTATGGGCCAGTTTTTGGTTGCTATTTTTGTTTTTTTTAAGTTTATAAAGGCATAAAGTGCCAGATAAGTGTAGAGACAACCCCAGCGAGAGAAGAAAATGGGGGATTTTTCAGCTGGAAACATTCCTATAAGCAATTTTTCTGTCTTCGAGTTTGTGCTCATGTGCATGCATGTGTAACTGCACACGTACGTGTGTGTTTCCCAGGACAGGATGCCCAGGTGTGATTTTTGGCACATATTTCTCTACAGATTTGCGCTGTAATTATTAGTCAGACAGGATACAGAAAAGTATTTGGCCTCAAAAATAAAACTGATTACAAATGAAAACCACCAGAAAGCACTCTCAATCCAGATGGCAGTCATTAGCAAATAGCTGGTTTTCTTTTCCCCTGCAACAACTGGAAACATTCTCAAAATGCTATGTGTTTATACAATGCTGGGCGAGCGTCATAATGAGTTTACCCTGAAACACAGCAAAGTTGCCGCCTCTAGCTCAATTTTCCATTTTCTTACTGTATAAGCTACTTGCAGTATGCTGCAATTTTACACAACACAGCTGGTTTAAATTAAATTTTTAAATGTTATGCCCTTTGAATACATGTGTATGAGTATCTGTCATTTATGTGTTTATCTTTCCTGCAGGTATTGATCAAGGCCAGATGACGTATGACGGGCAGCACTGGCATGCTACAGAAGGCTGCTTCTGCTGTGCACGCTGTAAACGCTCTCTGCTGGGTCGGCCTTTCCTGCCCAAGCAAGGTCAGATCTTCTGCTCCCGCTCATGCAGTCTAGGGGAAGAGCCTAATGGCTCCGACTCTTCTGATTCGGCCTTTCAAAGTGCTCGCTCCACTAGAGAGTCCAGACGCAGCTCTAAAACAGCAAAGAATGGAGGGGGAGGCGGGGTGCAGACTGAAAGATGTTCAGGGGAAGTGGACCCACTATCTTTACAAATGGATCTTCTGAGTCTGTCCAGCCAAACACCCAGTTTGACTCGTGAGCCACCTTCCTGGCAGAACCAGGAGCAAGCAGGCGATGGTTACACTTATGAATCCCAATCTGATCCAACTGCTAATCCCACACCTCTCCAGCTTCTTAGCCAGTGCAATGTCAGAAGTGTCTATAACCCCACCTGCTCTGGACAGAATAATCAACAGCAGGATTACAGGATCCAGGAGAATGGAGGTTTAAAGCGACCGCCTATTTCAGCCATGAAAGGCCACTCTCTGAATGAGACGTGGTTCCAACAGCAAGCTCCAGAAGAGTACTATCCATCCAAACTGAGGACCCAAAAGAGCTTCACTGAGGTGTCCCACTGCACTCAAAAACACAATGGCTTCTCCTCAGACAAGCGTTCGATTAGTTTGCACGGTTTTCAGAGGGACAGAGATGCGGGGCCTTCAGCAACTACCCAACAAACAGCAAGGAGCAGGAATCCAATAAATGCACTTAACTTGACAGAGCAACTGACCCCGTTAGAGCAGACCCCAAGAGGATCCATGGAGTCTCTGGCTCTCTCCAATGCTACAGGTTGGTGTGGTAGTAGTACTCACTAGATCTTGGTTTGACTTACAGTTTCTGTTTGGTGTGTTTGCATGTTGTTGCATATTAAGATGTTTCCTCAAGCTAAAGTGACAGTGAGTAAAAGGCAGTCATTTCTCCAAATTCTACTCTGTTTCCTTACAGGCAACTCAGATGCTGGGGGAAAGCGTCAGGAGCACCTTTCACGGTTCTCTATGCCGGACCTGAGCAAAGACTCTGGAATGAATGTGTCTGAGAAAAGTCATGTGGACACCCTCAACTCCTCAGGGCAGTTTCGCAGCTCTGAGTCTATTCACAGTCTCACTGCTGGTCAGTCCTATATGGAAATGAACCCTCGCAGACCCACTCAATACCAGATGCAGTACTGTGACCCTTCTGGCATGGGTATGGGCATTACTCGTTTACCACCTGGCTTCACCTTTCAGGAGGAAGATGGGCTTAGTTTGGTGAGCAACGCCAACGCTTCACGCTTGCCTCCCATTAGTGAGCGCAGGGTGGGTAGAGGTGGTGGTGGAGGTGGAGGAAGGGGAGCCAGTATCCGGATAGATGCCCCAGAAGAGACTCCACAGAGGCGTAGGCACCACCATCACCGCTCTCGGAGATCCCGTCGTTCTCGTTCAGAAAACGCTCTCCACTTGGTGGCAGAGCAAAGACAAAGGCCTCAAGAAAGACCACAGCTACATGTCCGAGAGGATTATGACTGTTTCCCGCCACCAAGGAGTGCAAGGGACCAGTTTGGTGGAAGAGGAGGAGGGGGAAGATACCAGCCCCAACTCTTCAGGCAGTGCCCCAGGACCACTTCAGACCTGAGTCTACAAAACCCTGGGGCCAACAGACGCACTGGCTTGAATCAGTACTCCTGGGATGATTATGATGACGATGACTGGTGCTCCACTTGCTCATCATCCTCAGAATCAGAGGATGAAGGTTACTTCTTGGGTGAACCGATACCCAGGCCCATCCAGCTGCGCTACCTCAGCAACCAGGAGCTGGTCCACAAGTATAACAACGCAGGAATGGGAGGACCCAACCGTAGTGGGCAGTTACACACTCGCAAACGCAGAAAAAGCAAGAACTGCATTATCTCTTAATATCTTGACATTTGCTCATTATATAACTTTTTAGCCCTTTTCAGACATGCATTCCTTACCTTTAATCGAGCAACATCTGAACATGTTACTTCAGCAGTGCCAATCTTACAAAGCACTGGATAAGTTTGAAAGTATGCCGTAATATTAATGGATTGGCTTGGACAATAGTAGGGATTATGTGTGTCTGCTCTGAGTTGTTAAGCTCACTAACGGACATGATTATTTTGGAAGTTAAAAAGCCAGTAACTGGCAAATCAGACACCAGTTCTCAGTAGGTGTCTCATGGTCTCACTCTGTTCAAGGAAGCCACAAACCCATTCCTTTTTTAAAAAACTTAAACACAATAAACTGACCTTTTCCCCCACACACCGGAAAAAGTTTTAATATCCTGCATTTTCCACATTTAAGCACCAATGCTGGTCAGTGCATACCTCATGGACCAGTGACTTCATGTATATATAATCTTAACATACCGTACTGAAGATAGACTGTGAATGATGACTTTAACCTATTCTGACCTGTTCAGAAAACATTATTAAAAAGCAATGTAAACAAGTTAGTTTGCTTCCAGCTGTTTATGGAAGTCTTTCTTCTGAGCATATTACATACCTGCAGTAAGTTAGCTGCAAGATTTTTGTGGCACTTGGTTTTTAAATTACAATAAATTATCTTTAACGTGGAGACAGGGATGATGACCTTGTAGACTTTAGACAAATGACCTGTTATAGTTTTTAGGCTACAGTTTATAAAGTGTCTAATCTGTTTACAAAAATGTGTGGATGTGGATGTATTCCCATGACTACAAATCGACCTGGCAGACATATATATATTTATTAAATGAGAGCTGATTACAGACAGAAAGTTTTAAAGATTTTACTACGTATATATGACATGAGGACAGTCTCCTTCCTTCAGTGCTTTGAGTGAAGCCATGAGAACATTTATGTAAAATGGACCTACATCTGAATGACAGAACCCTCTGACTTAAACAAATTCATGAAGCTAGCAATGTTACATATATCCCATGTCTGAAAAGGGCTGTTGTTCACCTTGTGTACACTAAAATTCTCCATCTGGAACAAAAACAAAATCACCTACTCCAACTTTTCAGTGTTATTTATCATTGATTATGATGTAATTGAAAGTCAGTGATGAATTACAGTCAGTTAACAGTAAAGAAAACAAGTGTTTGCATGTTTTTTTCCTTTTTTTAAACTTTTCACAATAACTCCTGATTATTAAGGCGAACAGTTACATGTGCAGTTTTGTCAAGTCCCAATGTTTATCAAAAGCTGAGGTGCAATTTTTTTTTTTAAACTTAATTTCCACGCAGCAAACGAGTGTACACTACCAGATTGGTATAGTTTTGCTTTTTCATGCAATGTGATTTAGATATAGGATATAATGTACTATTGAATTCAGTTTAATAGTATGTAAATAGATAAAATAATTAATAATTTCACTTAAGTTAATGAAGTCAGTGTACATATGGTTGTAAATGAAGCCTCACATATTTTTATATTTGTATAGCTGGAGTCATTTATGTATTAAATATCTATAATGTAGAGATAGAAAAATGACCAAAACAATGTTATGCATGTGTTATTTGGCTGACCTGGTCCTGCATTTGGAATAAAAGAGTACTTCAGTGAGTTTCACTGAGTGACCTGTATTTCTCTCCAGAGATAGGGGAAGTGCGCAAAAGAGTCACTTTGTCCATCTGTTTAATAAATAAATGAATGACAGTGGGCTGTAGAAGCCAGTTAGAGTCATCCTCAGATGAATTGTTCAACAGTGTATGCACTCATATTCAAACACACAGAGGTCCATTGTCCTGGAAACAGATGCCACTGCATTTCTGGTTTATTGTATCAGCTTGCACAAGTTGGAAACTGCTGACAAAGGTCTAGGGATTTAGTTATTGAAACCTGGTGATGCTACAAATATTCTTTGTTACCCATGCTAATGGGGTGGCTGAGACATTGTTGTTCCTGAAATTGGCCAAATTAAAAGCTGGTTTTCATCATGCCTAAGACACTGACATTTAATTACATTTCTGTGAGGGTGAGCTGCATATTCAGTCTCAACCAGACACACTTGTGTCTAATTTGGAATACTTACGACATCTGCGTCTCATTCAGGGGCAAATATGGCCCAAATGTCACAATGCACCTGACATCTGGCCCATATTATGTGAACCTGTGGCCATGTTGAGGCAGCCCGACTCGCCCTGATTCAGAGCCCAAAAGAAAGCTGCACATGTGGGCCATTTCTAGGGCCAATCATTCCCTGGTGTCTTATTAACATCAGAACATACTGAAATAGTTTAACATTATAGCTAATAAAACATTATTCAAAGTTTACCATGTTAAAGGACATGAAGGACAGCAGTGCAAGTTGATAGCAAACACATCTTTAGAAGCCAAGGTACGGCTCTACAAGATAGCCAACAGGAGCAGGTGTACCAATGTAGCAAGTCTGCTAGCATCATCAAAGGCACTTGTTGAAATGGGCTAATTTAGCTCAGGATTAAAAACTTGGCTAGTAAGCGATCACTAGCAGCCGAACATCAAACAACTGCGACAACGCGAGATATGGTTCACTGGCTAATATTTTACTAATCCAAAGGCAAGGCCAACTCGACATCCATCGTACATCCTGTGTAAAGCTCTCTTACCAACTGAAAGCCAGTCCACAATATACTCTTTACACCCTCATGCTTTGTATCATTCCCTTTGCCTTCCTCTTTCTGTGTCTCCTCATTTTTGCCATGATGTTTGTAGTAAGAATACTAAGCTAAATTCTTCTTATAGCTGGCTGAAGACCCAGAGATTGTGGGCTTGTGAATGGTTTTCAGTTAGAGAGCACACAGAGACAGATCAGCCTAGGGTTACCTTGCCTATTGGCCTATGGCAACTGGAATAAGCCCCCTTCCACTCTGAATTGGATAAATGGAAGAAGATGGATGGATTTTACTTTACTTTGTGTTTGTTTTTGTACTTTGTTAAGGTAACTAGTGCCATACCTCATGAATTACCAAGCAGAGGAACACAATGTGCTACATGAAATGAGCAATTTGGAGGACATATCAGATGATGTATATTTGCTTGCTAATGAGCACTACGTGGGGACTTCCAATTACACCCCCCCTCCAACTGTGGCCACCTCCAGAGAAATGGTACTAAGGAGGGAAACTTGCTGACTCAAGCCAAGTAAGATTCTTCAGCCATGCTTGAAAACCTGTTCGTTAGATTTCCTGGCAACATCTTGATGGATGCTCTGACAGTTTTTATTTCATCTTAAGTCCACTTAAATTCAAAACAAATCTGCAATGTCAAAAGTATTTTACTTTTTGAATACTCTGACTAAAGAGAAAAGATTTAAAATGGTAATAGAAACAACAAGACATGCACAGAAGGGTTAATTATTTGTACAGTAGAGCAGGTGGTATTGGAAAGTGTTAAGCAAAGTCATACTGTAAATTGGACTGATAATGTCCATGTGGTCTGGGGATTACTGCTGCTAGCCCCATAATCCCACCTCTCCCCTCACACACACACACACATACACACTTGGAACAAGGTGTGCAAATGCCAGTCTCCTGACTTGGAGCCATTGAAGCTCTAATGTTGTTGGCATAATGGTCACATTAGTATTTTTGCCTCACCTGAACTCAGCCACTAAGGCGTGTAGCCCAGCTTTCATGTTTACTTGGGGATGTGCAGATAACTCATTGACGGGAAGGAATGGATCTGAATTAGTCTGTCATTATACCGCAAAGCCAGCTGCAAAAATATGAGTCACATTATGTCTGACTGCTGCTGATGGCCTGGCCAGTAAATATGGACTTTGCTGCTTTAAGCTTTCATGTTGCAGACTGTATATCATTGGGGTGTCTGTCACTCAAATCCTTTTACTTAAAAGGTACTGAGACATACAGTGAGAGTCAGAGTCTTTGGTCTGCCTTCAATAACGTGAATATTATTGCTCTTGAAACACGAGCTTCCCTTACATCATCACTGCTTGCCCATATTAGTTTGTTTCTTTATTAGTCCCTCACCCGTGTGTGTGTGTGTGTGTGTGTGTGTGTGTGTGTGTATGTGTGTGGGGGGGGGGGAGTCTCCAAGTGTTTAATTAAAAGCAAATGGAAGCCGTACACTGAAGGGTGCCACAGATTGCAGCCATATGCTTCCCGCGCTGTGCCGTATTCAAGATAGCGGATGGTGGGGAGATAATCCTCGAGTGGTTTGGATGCTTCCAGTTGTGACAGTCATATTGTCAGCCAAGCGTGTAATTTAGAGCCATGAGCGGTTAGGTGTCTTCGCTGTACAAAGAAGTTACAGTCTGGTGATAGTCGAACTAGGTGTCAGGAAGAAGAGGTTTAATCGTTTCGTGATCATGACTGACATTGTCAGTGTTGAACAATAATGTTCTCCAGATCATGTGGATGAAAAGCATTTCTATTTACCCTCTTATTTTGTTTGAGCAGGTGTACATTTCAGTTATTACATACAAACTTGGATTAATAACATCTGGGGCTACAAATGCCCTGTTTGAAAAGGAGTACAAATTTCTGTCTAATCCCAGCTCTACTCTTCTTTTTTTTGTCTGCCACACAGTAAATTTACAAAATGCTCGATAAAGGTTTGACAAGAATAAAAAAAAGCCCTTGTAATACATGCATCCTAGTAGTCCTCATGTTGTATTTGTGCCTTGAAAGCCACTTCATTTAGAAAATGCAACAGTTTCATTAACAGCCAGACGTGCACGTGTGCGCGCGCGCGTGTGTGTGTGTGTGTGTGTGTGTGTGTGTGTGTGTGTGTGTGTGTGTGTGTGTGTGTGTGTGTGTGTGTGTGTGTGTGAAGGCTCAGATGCATGGCTGTCATGGGTTGAAACAGTTGGAGTTGTTTTAGGAGACTCTAAAAGCTGTAATTACCGGTCCTTGAGAGCAGAATGGCTGCAAATTACAGCTGCACTCTGAGCAAACTAAAATAGCTTGATTCAGTTATTTACAAATGAAGAATGCCAACGTGCTATCGCACATGCACACGCAACCAGCTCGCTATCGCTGGCACGCAAGTAGATACAAACTCCAACGCATATACACATACGCACACATGTTCACTGGCCTTGCTGAATAGAAGACGCGTGACAAGTCTGACTGAGGCCTTACCAGCCAGCTACTCTCCTACAGCTCTATCATGTGTGTTCAATTAGTGTGGAAAGAATGCATAAATACAGTTATCACTGTGCCAAAAATCACTTTCTCAAGTGACTGAAAATCACCCGTGGCAGATCTTCAAGTTTAGAAGATTTGTTATGTTGTTCGGGAAGTTTTTTTTCTTGTCCAGTGGATTGTGAATCCCCGTATTCTGAGACCGTAGTAGCTTTTAAACAGATCAGCCACATTAAAACCACCTGCCTGTCCCCTTCATGCCACAGCTCTGGATTAGTTAGGACTTTTTGGGTTGGCCTGTGGTGTGTTGTAATACTCAGAATTAGGATTTAGTGAGTCTGGACACCACATCAGTGCTCTGTGGACTCCTGTTCCCCTGGGCATTTATTAGTGGTTTTAGCAATATAGTGTGAGAGACCGTCGCGATGGTGGGGGAGGCCACTGCTGATGCATACTGTCTTTTCTATGATTATTCTACAGCACATTTCTACCCTGATCTATGACTCTCGCAGTCGTTTCTGTTTAGCCTCACTCTCCTGTGTGACAGGGTCACTTCTCTCACAAAGTGGATGTGCTAATATCATGTGACAGTAACCCTGCTGTCCATCTGTCTTTTCTCTGCTCTACTCACCAAGAAAACATGGCTACCACACCCAAATTGAATTATCTCCAACAAGTTCCTTGCTCCTCTAATTTAAGGCGCTCCAAAGTGTCACAGGCCAGCATTAGACTTGTAGACCTTGACTAAACCCGCTAATCTCAGACTTCATTCTCACCCACTTAAGGCTGTGTGACCTTTGTCCTTTCCACTGGCTTCAAGTGTGGCTGGTCAAGACTTTATACCCGGATTGCCTTCACTTCTCAAACTAATTCCTTGTGCTAATAGACTTGACGGCAAGTTTTTAAAGAGCGCTGTAAATAGGACTCATGACACGCACTGTATTATTAATTAGAGCCCATAAAAGGCCTCTGTGGGGGCCGTCATTAGGCCTTATTGTTGTCATTCAGCCACAGTGAGACAAAATAATCTTTCATTTTCAGTGTTTGCTTAGTATGACACGTGGCGCAGTGAAATGCTGCCAGGTTTGGATTAATCTGCAGATCCAACAGCTCGGAGGGGAACCCCGCCATAATGGAGAACAGCATGCTGGGTATTTTAGTGCTGCACTGCCAATGAGTTCATGGTATCGGCTCACTCTACCCGTTTTCACCACTGTGACTCATTAAGAAGCATAATTCCCAGGAGGGATCCCATCTGCATGCCACCTGTAGGAAGTTCCCTCTGAAAGCAACACTTAATGCATCCTGCATCAACACAATTTAAGCTCAATGCTTGTGTTCATCTCTTCACTGCCCTTTCTCTCTTCATTTTCCTATTACCCACATCTTTTTCTGTCTCTGTTTAGCCCAGATGATGGATAGACTGATTAGGCCTTCAGCTGTATCTGAAGCATAGGTGGTCTTGGAGCTAGGAAAGCCCCTTTTCAGACAAACACTGCCGCTTTCTACGCACTGCATGTAAATGGCAGTTGGCGAAATAAATACTAGCTGATGAGCTCGCTCCACCAGTGGGACGAGACCATGAAGGGGAAGGCAGTCCAGAGTGGTTCACCGCAAAATGTGCTTTTTAAACTATCCTCTAAATGTGTAGTCTGGTGGCAAGTCTCTGCCGACATTGCAGATTTTATCGCAGAAATGGCCGATCTGGACAACCTCAGGTGTAAACTGGATACAAGATTCAGGGTTCTTTATCATCATTATAAAAGAAAAATACAATGACATTAGATTAGCAAATATAAAAATAAGTTGAATAAACGTTAAATAGAAATACATTTTTCATTTAATTAATGCAGACACAACATCCATCAAAATTTCCCATATTTTCCACTATGCAATACATTCACTGCCATTGTATGCATTAAAAGAAAGTCGATTACTGCACATTAAAAGTCCATCAATGTGCTTGACTATGAACAACAAACTATGTGGGGGTTTTTTTATTGTTAATGACCTTATTGCAAGGACAGAGCAAGCAAGTGTTACAACTGCAGTCTGACACTATTTGTAAAGTGAAAAGCTTCTTGTACACAGTTGTTGAGCAGGTTTTGTTAACACGAACTGAAGCTGTCCTTCGGTAAAGCGAGAGACTGGTATCGGTATGACCTGCTAATTCCCCTGTCATCCGCTCCTCATTCTCTTCCACTTAGAAAAAGTAGATAATCTTCACACCCAATGGTCAGTTTAATCAGGTGGAATGTTTTTTGTTCAGGCCATGCACTAAAAAGCATTGTGTCATTTAACCTCCTACGACCCGAACTCTTCCACGGCATGCATTTTTAATTTCTCTTTGATATTTGGGCTGATTGGGGCCCGATGAATGTAAAAACAAAGAAGTACCGGATTTTTTTTTTTTGCCCAATATTTGTTTCTAAGATAAATGAGAGCCACAAATGAGGATATTCGTTTAAAATTTCAATAGAACAGTAGCAGTATAATGTCCTCGTAAGTGGATATCAGGCCCTTGTAGAGCAAAATTGAGGATTTGGTTCTAAATAACCAAGAATGCGATGTCCACATATGTGGACGGAGGGTCCTAGGAGGTTAATAAATCTACCCACATGACTCAGACAGAACAAACCTGGAGAAACCAGCTTGTCCCAAAATCTTGAGACTTATAAGACAATGATTCATTTAATCTGTAACACATGCAGCTGTGTTCACTCTACTCTGACTTGCAGTACTGTCTGTGAGCTCAGTGTTGCCAGGCAGAGTGATGGCTGAACGATGGCCCTCATTTCACCCCTTCTTCAATTTGCATTGTTGCTCTGCTGGAGGAGGATTTACTTAATAGTTAATGCTTAAGTGTAAACCATGAAAAGCTTTCTCTTCTTTTTTCCCCATTAGATACGTAATATGAATAAGACGGATGTATGTGAATTAACCATTTTGAATTTCAATGAAGTTATAGGCAAAAACACCACGGTCAAAACATCAAAAGAGGCACACTGTATCGCTAAGTGGCCAAGCTACGTTTTGAACTCCACACATTTCAGAAACAATCAGACACAGAGGAAACAGTTGCAAGTGGAGAATTTGACATGTGCTGATGAACAGTGAATTCTCTCTGATCAATGGGTCAAAAATGTCTGAAATATTTATTTACTAATTAACTATAATGACAATAAATGATAATAGATATGTAAAGCCTTTATTTACCTCAATTTAAGCATCTATGAAAACCAGATTTAGTTCATTTGTCCTGTTTGCTCTGGGCTACAGTAACTGCACTGGGTTGGTGTGCATGCTCCGTCGAGTTACTGCCTCCCAGCAGAAAGCTAATATCGCCACCTGCTGACGTGAATATTTCAAAATAGCTCTGCAAGTAAGAAATGTTAACAAAGATTGCTCCAATTAGTTGTTTAATTACTCCTCCCTCGTTGTTATCAAAGCACAGCATGGTATCGTTTCAGAATGATCAGCCCAGCCAGGATACTGCCAATCACAACGTGGACCACCAGAGTGCTGAACTGTGGGCAGAGTGTTATTAACAGCTAATGAAGACCCCGTGGCTGCTAGCAGCTGTTGGTTTGTGATAAGGAAGAAGACACTTGTTATGTACATCATCATAACCAGCCATCCACAGCCACTCAAAGAGCCCAACGGAGGTGAGGAAAACTCACAGGCCAGGAATTCAATTTGATTTGCTCTGCCTGCAATAATAAGAACAAGGACAGTGATGAAAATGTATGAATAAAAAATGAAATCTTGCCCAATAAAATGTGTAGAAGGTTATTCTGATTTTTTTCTGTTCAAAACGGGTTAGAAATACTAATAATAATAAAATCAACATATCATATTTATATCATGTTAAAAAGAGTAGTTGCTCGCTCTGTGCTTTTGGTTGTTGCTGTGTTAGCTAATTCATCTGTAATTTTTTTTTAATGACAATGTCAATGGATCAGTGGCCGCCAAATTTAATATCAGTCACATAAAATATTTAGGGAAATTAGCTCAGTCGGGCAGATTCACCACTGGTTTTAAACAGCTTCAGGTTCTGATGAAGAGTCACAAAACATTGTGACATGTTAGATTTTTATTAGGACTATTAACAAAATCCATTATGGAGGTCACATCATATAAACGGACATCACAACCTGTGTTGTTCTTAAAACTTCTCACTAAAGCTAAAAGGAACCAAAGGAAGAAGGATGCATCCAAATCAATAAAAGTCCTTATGGCTGTAAACTAATAAGTATGGAGAGCCACGAGTGCCAAAATGAATTCAATAAATATGTCATCAAATAATCCATCTAATGTGTTATTAATTAATAAAAAATTGAAATAATTATTTTATTAACTATATAATACATTCATTAAATGTCAATTCATTTCATTTATAGCATTGAATAAATTATGTGTTTTTCATTTCCAGTTTTAATTATTTATTTTTAATGAATTAGTGTAATAAATGTGCATGTGATGTAGTAGATCAGTAATACAGAAAGAGCTATTTGTTTAACCTGGGCTGATTCAGGGACTAAAAGAATGTCTAATGTAAAAACAAATAAATTAAGTAATTAATTAATTAATATAAATCCTTCAATCATGAAGCCTCATTTCTTGAAACGGGATCTCATATCATATCATATCAAATTTATTTGTATCGCACATTTAAAGACCAAAGTACACTAAAGTGCTTTCCAGTAAAACCATGATACAGATAAAATCACAATATAAAATCTAAATTACAGATATAAAGTAATTACATAATATAAATGCAGAGCCAGATGAAAATTACACTAATTCGCCTTGAATGCCAGGTTAAACACGTACGTTTTTAGACATGATTTAAAAGATTGAATAGAATCTGATGCCCGAATGTCAAGAGGAAGATTATTCCATAATTTGGGTGCGGCAGCACAGGCACGGTGTCCTCTGGTCTTCAGCCGAGACCTAGGTTGCACTAAGAGCAGTTGACCCGATGATCTTAGTGCTTTCTTAGGCGAACAGACAGAGGAGATCCCCAAAGTAATCAGGTGCCATATTATTTAGGATTTTATAAGTAAACAATTAGATTCATACCTTCTAGTGCCAGTTAAGAGACATGCTGCAGCATTTTGGACCAACTGCAATCGATGAAGGAGGGAAGATTGGAGGCCCAAGTAAAGAGAGTTACAATAATCTAGTCTTGAAGTGATGAATGCATGAATAAGTTTCTCTTGATCTTTACGTGGCATATAAAGTTTAGAAAAATCACAGACATACAGTATGAATAGCAACATGTCGATCACAAACCCTGGAGCATATCCTGTTTTATCATGTATTTTACTCAACATGGAACCATAATTGACATTTTAACAACTTACACATTTGACCAACAGACGAAAGATCCCCAATCTAACCCCAGAATAAGACAAATATACCTAGGGTTGTGTCAGGAAGGGCATCCATCATTCAAATCTGCCAAATTAAGTATGGGGAGCTACTAACTGTGGCGACCACTTGTGAATAAGGGAGCAGCCAAAATGAGGTTGGTGTTTTATAATAGACTTCTATAAATTGCGACCAAAGGAAGGTTTTTTTTTTTCAGACCAGGAGGTCATGTCCATCTTGGTTATAAAGCATGTGGTCAAAAGTATCATGCATAAAAATGCCTCAATTCTTGATCTGTTGGTGGCAGCAGAGCCACGTGTGAAAACAATCTGATCACTGTCTTCAATCAGAAACAGAAAAAAAGGACAAAACATATAAGAAAAGGACAAAATAGTCTGGATGCTATTATGCTTGCTGCACTTAACACACTGCCATAACACCAAGAGCTGTTGCTGTATATGGCTCTTCTTTCTTCAAAAAAAACAAACAAACAAACAAACAAACTACTTTTATCCTAATTGTCTCCTATTGTCAAAGCAGCTGAAGTTTCTTTTTTAACAAAATAGTCCCTTTGAGGTTATATTATATATACTCTGAGGTGTACAAACCCAGCCAAGCCTGATAGCAAGTTTGCCACAAATTGACATGTCTAAAGAAAACCGTGGAAACAAAATCACGGCATCACAGGTATCCTTTTATCCACACCTGACTAGGTGTGGTCAATTAGCAACAGCTGAACCCACTGAAGAGATTAGGGGCTGCAGAGGGACGTAACAGTGACCAACAGAACAAAACATGTTTGAACATTATGTAAGACTTTGTGGTGCATCTTTCAATCATTTGTGCCTCATTGGACTGAGAAAAGTATTGGATGACTTATTGCTGGAGCCATGATACTATATTGCATAATAGCTGGATTGCACTGATGGCTTTTTTGGGGAGTTTGTTTGTTTTTTTGCAAGTTTAAATGAGAATTAAGAATTAATTAATTTATTGAGTGTATTCCTTTTTCAAATGTTCATAGACAGCCACAGTTCTTAGTCTACGTCTAAACTCTGCTGGCCTGATAATAATAGAGTTTATCTTTCCACGTGATTTAAATAAGAAGAATAAGAAGAAACAGGAACAGAGAGAAAAACATAAATCAAGCTACTGGCAATAGGACGAATCACTTATAAAAACATATGCAGCACCAGTGTTGTGCACAAAATGTACTGATAATGTCCTTATTTGACATTATGGTTAAATCTATACATTAGCTTGCGTGTGACTGTGAACTCATTCAGTTTATATTGTTTTCAGTCTGAAATAGCTGCAAGTTAGAAATGATCCAGTGATTGTCAGGGTGGTGTGATGACACCAAGTTACTTTATTTCTGAAAAGTTAATAATAAGCAGGGTGAAACACTGAACTGTGTCCCCACTGTTAGGACATATGTGCTGTTAAGGTCCGTGTATCAAGAGAATGGAAACTTTGTTTCAGCAGCTGGTAAGATTTTTCCTATATTTGCGCCATAAAAGTTAATGTATTGTATGTACATGTATTGTAAATATGTACATGTGGATTTTAAATATAATTTAAATATTCTTTTCACGTTTCTGTTAAAATGTTTCGTGACAAATCTGTCACATTGCACATGTCTAATTTTATGCGTAATGCTGATAATTTTCTTTTTAAATTGTATTTATTTATTTTTTACAAAATCAGAGTGGCTTATTTTTAGTTCCTGAACTCAGGGGAGTTATCTAAACCACAGTTTCAGCTGAGTCACACTACTCTCTCAGTTATTAAACCATTTCGCTGGTACAGCTAACATGACACTGAGCTCAAATTTACATGATTACAATCTATGACTGAGGTGTGATCATGAAAAGATTCAAAAAAGGTGATTATTATTGTTTTTCTGTGAACTTTCAGACACAGCTAGAAATGAAACAGTTACAGTTTATGAATCAGACAGGGTAAACTTAAGTCTAATCTAATCTTTGTTTTATTCACAACTTGTGTTTAAAAAAAAATCAGTAAATCCAATTTTAAAATCTAGATTTTCTCACTTATTTAACCCTTGTGTGGTGTTCGTATTTTTGTTACTCAGCCAGTGTTCATGGGTCTGGTGGACCCGCTAGAGTTTTGGCTTTCCAAATTAACACTATCAAACAATTTTATGTTAAATTACTCAACAGATGTTTACTTCATCCCAATTACAAGACATATGAACAGCAAACATGGTTAATTTTTTCCCTTTACCTTTGTTAGATCACATTTATGAATTAATGTGCTTCTCGTTTTTCTTTTATATAAAATGTTATAAATAAATCAGTTATAATCAAGTGGAGTGAGTGGAAAGACACAACACATTTACACGTGAAAAAATAATTAATTGTTTAATTTTTCTTTTGAAAAAAACTGAACACGGGTCTCACAGACCCGAACACCATACAAGGGTTAAACATGTTTGAAATCTTTGTTAATACCCATTCTCCAAAAGTTTGACTGTGACTTTAAAAATATAGGCAGCATCTTTACAGGTGATAGTAAACACATTTATAAAAGTGATTCATCGGATTTCTCTCCTTTACTTCAGACCCATGGCAACGCTCTATTCCTCATCCTTGTTTTGGGATTAGGAGGAAGCTTTCAGGTCGGCTTCCATATCACTGGACTGAGTTCTCCTTCGCCGGTGAGACACGTCGCCTTTATCATTTCTTCTCCATTCTGTCTCGATTATCTGGATCACATTTAATAACAGTTTAAATCTATCTCCACAGTACATCCAGCGCTTCATCAACAGCAGCTGGTATGACAGATACGGAGAGCCTCCACATCCGCAGACGGTCACAATGATCTGGTCTCTTATTGTTTCCATGTTTGCTGTCGGGGGACTCTTCGGTGCCATCAGTGTCAAATTTATCTCAGACTTGCTGGGAAGGTGAGTATGAAGACAGATGTTGTACCAAGCTGTATAGCCTACGGAGACCTGAAGTCATGAGCTTTCCTTCTTCAGAAAAAAGGCAATGATCTGCAACAGCTTCATTGCTGTTCTTGCAGCAGGATTCATGCTGACAAGTAAAAATGTCAACTCTTTCGAAATGATCATTGTGGCAAGATTTCTGTTTGGTTACTCAGCAGGTAAGTTGCCATATTCTACAGACTCCTTATTAATATGTTTTCACCACCTATACTCACCATGCTTGCTTTATGTGACCTGCAGGCTTGGGAATGAACACTCACTTAATATATCTTGGGGAGATTTCACCCAGAAAGATAAGAGGGATAGTGACTCTGACCTCAGCCACTTTTACGTCACTCGGGAAAGTGTCTGGACGGGCGTTTGGGTTGAGGTAAGCACCTGAAGTTGATATGAAAAAGAAAAATGGGCTTTAACCCATTGTCAAAAGCTACTGCAGCATATTATGACAATAGATTACAAATTAAACACAACATTTCATTTTGATTTTTCAGCGAGATCCTTGGCCGCGAGGACACGTGGGACATTCTCCTTAGTGTCGCTGCACTTTTCTCCTTTGTTCAGATTGTGATGTTGCCTTTTTTTCCTGAGACGCCAAGATATTTACTCATAGAGAAAGGTGATGATAAGGCATGCAAAAAAGGTTAGTAGCTTTGCGCAGTTTATGTATCAAACACGACCCCAGATGTTTATGAAAATGTTCTACAAACACATACTAGTTAAAGATAAATGATAGTCTTGTGAAATTACAAGTCAATCAGTCCCTGCGTGTTTTGTATTTGAGCAAAGTTGCACATTTTTCAGTTCTTATCCCCTCCGTGATTTGGGATTTTCTGGTTTCAGCTCTCCAGAGTCTGTGGGGCCAAGGTGACTACCAACAAGAAATGGATGAGATGTTGACTGAGCAGGCAGCCATTGAAGCAGCCCCACCAGTGAGCCTTCTGCAGCTGCTGAGAGACAGGACTGTCCGATGGCAGGTCATCACCATCTCCATCATCTACTGTTGCAACCAGCTGTCGGGCATGTCTACAGTATGAACAATACCATATAGTATTAGTATAATACCATATGATACAATATGATATATGATATAGGATTGCTAAATTGCAGAATGATACAACATTACAACAATTTTGTGACTTTTGGAGGTTCACGCACATGCATACATGACATATCTGTATAACTACAGATCAACATATCTATTGATATCTGTATATATGAGACTTCATTGTTCCTTCCATATCAAGTTTCTATCAACAGAATAGACTAAAATATAAATCAGATTTCATGCTGACTGTTTATAGCCTAATAGTGCCTCTTTTCTTCCCAGATTAGTACCTTTACTTATGACATCTTCCTGGAGGCAGGTATACCAAAGAAGAAGATCCGCTATATCACTCTCGGTCTTGGAGTGGCTGAAATTCTCACCTCGCTCACCTGTGTAAGCAAACACTCAGTCTGTGCCTGAGCTCATCTGTGTAAATGAGCATTTTAAGTGTATACATCCTTTCATTTCTACTATTAGAGACAATCTTCTTATGACAAGTCTGTCATTATTTTCTCCCTTCCTCAATTTCAGGGTCTTCTCATTGACCTCACAGGGAGGAGACCATTGCTGTTCGGCGGTTACGGTGTCATGTCTGCTTGCTGGATTTTTGTCACTGTCACACTCAACCTGAAGGTAAACCATTACCAGTGGTGGGCAACATAATATTAATAAAAGTAAAAGCAATGTAAAGAAAGCAAAACAAAAACAGTTGATTTGTTAAAGACAACAAATAGAATAGAATAGAATAGAATTCAACTTTATTGTCATTGCACATGCACAGGTACAGGGCAACGAAATGCAGTTTGCATCCATCCAGAAGTGCTTTAGTGATATAGATATATTACAATATATATTAGCAATAATATAGATATGTGAGTATATTACAGAAATGGGTCTATTATGGTATGTTATAATGTACACGGTATGAAGTATGTTGTGAATATTCTATAACTATAAGTATGTACAGGCTGTAGTGAGTACAAGCTATGTACAGGATATGAACAGGATATAAATATGAAAAACTATACAGAATATGAAATAAATAACTTTACAGAATCTGAGATATACAGCTATACAGAAATGGGAACTATGCAAGTTGTAAACAGTTGTAGGATTAAAGATTATCGAATGTACAGAATGATTATTTACACAGAGCTATACAGTAGTGCAGTTAAGATAAGTGAGGGTGTAGATAGTTTCTACAGAGGCTATATAAAGTGCTAGTGGTTGTGAGTGGTGGTTCAGTCCATGTTATTATTGTGTTTGAGGGTACAGTTGTCCATTGTGGGTGTGTGTATGTTCAGTCCATGAGTTTAACGTGGGTCAGATGTCAGGAGGCAGAGTTCAGGAGTCTGACAGCTGTGGGGAAGAAGCTGTTCCGGTACCTGGTGGTCTTAGTCCGGAGGCTCCTGTGGCGCCTCCCAGAGGGCAGGAGGGTGAAGAGTCCATGTGATGGGTGACTGGGGTCTTTGATGATTTTCCCAGCCCTTTTCAGACACCGCTTCCTGTAGATGTCTTTTATGGCAGGAAGTGGTGCTCCGGCGATGCGCTGGGCAGTTTTCACGACCCTCTGCAACGCCTTCCGGTCCGAGGCAGAGCAGTTCCCGTACCAGACTGTTATACAGTTGGTCAGGATGCTCTCGATGGTGCAGCGATAGAAGTTCACCAGGATGTCTGAGGACAGGTGGTTCTTCCTCAGAGTCCTCAAGAAGAAGAGGCGCTGGTGAGCCTTCTTGACCAGCTTGGAGCAGTTGGTTGTCCAGGTGAGATCCTCGGAGATGTGGACTCCCAGGAACTTGAAGCTGCTCACACGCTCCACAGCCGTCCCCTTAATGTGGATGGGTGGATGTGGGTCAGCATTCCTCCTGTAGTCCACGATGAGCTCCTTGGTCTTCTCGGTGTTAAGCAGCAGGTTGTTTCTGTCGCACCACTCAGCCAGACGATCCACCTCCTCCCTGTAGGCGGCCTCATTGTTGTCACTGATGAGGCCAATCACCGTGGTGTCATCTGCAAACTTAATGATGGTGTTGGAACCATCAGCAGGTCTGCAGTCGTGGGTGAAGAGGGAGTAGAGGAAAGGGCTCATCACACAGCCTTGTGGTACACCGGTGTTCATTGTGATGGTAGATGAGCAGCGGTTATCCAGCCGGACATGTTGGGGGCGGTTGGTCAGGAAGTCCAGTAACCATTTGCAGATGAGGGAACTGATACCCAGGTCTGTCAGTTTCCTGATGAGTTGTGAGGGGTGGATTGTATTGAATGCTGAACTGAAGTCTATAAACAGCATTCTGGCGTAGGTGTTGTTGTTGTCCAGGTGTGAGAGGACAGAGTGCATTGCGATGGAGACTGCATCCTCTGTGCTCCTGTTCCGGCGGTATGCGAATTGGTGGGGGTCCAGGGTGGGGGGGAGACAGGATTTGAAGTGTGCTAGGACCAGTCGCTCTAAGCACTTAGTGATGATGGGGGTGAGTGCTACTGGGCGGTAATCATTGAGGCAAGATGGGTTGGAGTTTTTAGGTATCGGGACGATGGAGGTGGATTTGAAGCAGGCCGGTACCACAGCGTGGGCCAAGGACAGATTGAATATGTCAGGTGTGTGAAGAGACTGAGGACCCAAGTGCAGGCAAACGGAGACGAGGGTGGATGATAACAAAAAACGAGCCTTTATGGACAGCTGAACAAAAACTACAAACAGGTGGAACAGAGAAAACTAAGCAAAACCTAAACTGGGAAAAACTATGCATAAACATATAACCTGAGGGTGGAAACCACAGGCCAGAAAAGAGAGACCAGGAAACGCGGGTAAAGCTGACGGAAGAAATACAGAAGCAACATGGAAGAAAACAAGCAGACGGACCAACAAGGGACAAAGGGAAGCACACACAATAAATACACACAAGGTAACGATGGAAATGCAAACAGGATGTTCCTTGAGTTGACTGTTGTTGTAATTTGGTGCAATATAAAAAAAATTGAATTGAATTAAATTGAATAGGAGGGAGATACAGCTGAACCTAATTAGAAGTGATGAGACAGGGAGGAAGCAAAACAGAATACACTGACATAAAACACGGACTTTCAAAGTAAAACAGGAAATACATGAACACAGAGACCTGAAACGTTGGCACAGGAAGGCACAGAGTGGGCATAACACGGAACACAGGAGAGGCACATAAACAAAACCTAAAGACTGGAAAATCACAGATGACACCGTTTCTACTCGTCAAGATCAAGGATCAAGGAAGTTTTCTTTTCATTTGCAACACGTTTACATGAGGTGGAATGAAATTACGTACACACGGTCCCGGTTATCCATAGAAGGGAAAAGAAACAGAATAACGAAGAAACTAACAAATAGCAAGTAATGAAATAATACAATATAAGTAGAGTGCAACAACCTGAGTACCAGTATGGAGTATAAATATAGAAATATAGGTATAAATATTTTAGCAGCAAGAGGGCATGATGACCAGCATTAATAAAGTGATGGTGTCAGTAAAGTATCAGTAGTATAACAGTTCTTGTCCATTTATGCATTGAGAAGTCTCACAGCTTCTGGAATGAAGCTGTTTCTCTGTCTAGTAGTTTTGCATTTAATGCTCCTCAGCCTCCTGCCTGAGGGGAGCAGGACAAAGAGTGTGTGTGCTTGGTGAGTGGGGTCCTTCATGATACAGGTAGGCCTCTTCCTGCATCTGGAGGTGTACATGTCTGTGACGGTTGGGACAACAACTGTCTGTGTAGCCTTCACTGGAAAGTACACTAGTAACAATATTGCCAATATGACTGAAGATGACCTGTTTCATAAAGGGGAAAATGTGTATAAGCTATCACTGCTGTGATGATAAAAGGCAGAAATATAGAAATTAATCTGATGCAAAATCAAATATATGCATTTAAAACTGTCTTTCACACAGGATTCCAGCTACTGGGTTCCATACATTACTGTGAGTTTGATGGTTGTCTTCATCGTGTTCTTTTGTGGAGGACCTGGTAAGCATAAAGCACTTATACATACTGTATGTAGCGTAACGTTTTTAGTATCCAGTACATCACACCTGTAGCAGTTATGGAAAACGTGTCTATATGCAAAGATAACAAGGTCAATTCCCTGTTCTTTCTCTGATTCTCACAGGAGGAGCCACACCAACGCTCAACAGTGAGCTCTTCATTCAGTCTAATCGAATGGCATCACTCGTCCTCACAGGGCTGCAGCGGTGGTTTATGTTTGCAGTGATGGGCCTGGTCTTTCCATTCCTCATTGTACGTACGACCAAACTGAAAATAAGCAGCGCATTACACTATAACACCCACAGGGATCTATATGTTGTGCTGAAATCATGAATGACGTTTCTTTCCCAGGATGCTCTCAGCTCGTACTTATTTGTGCTGTTTGCCTCTGCCTGCATGCTGGGTAGTCTTTATACCTTCTTCCTTTTGCCTGAGACTAAAGGCAAGACCCTGCTGGAGATCTCAGAGGAGTTTAAAGCCATCACCGTCTGTGGGAAATCCTTTGCAGAGGAAACGAGAACAGAGACCAGGTTGTGATGAGGACCACGTATAGCTACAGCAAAAAACATGAGGAAAAAAACAATTTTTCTTTCAGGACAAGATTGAATGACTGTGGAAAAAACGTGCTTTGCAAATAAATGACTCACAATGACATTAAACAATGTTACAATTCCCAAAATTTGGAATCTTTCCAACTTCAGTTTTTGCTTTTTAGTTGCTTCTGCTATTTTCTGTTTGTCCATAAATGGTGACTGTTGTGCAATCGGATCCTGTACGAAGTTTTTTCTTGGCCCACGTTTCTTTACAACTAACAACAACTAACCTGCATAATGGGCTTCCATTACAATTCTAAGATGCAGTATTAAGTAATCATCAGGTAATGGCATAATATCATTATGCAATTTTCTATATGCCCAAACACCAACATAAATACATATCCTAGTAATGAGAACATGCATAAAGTTCTTTTATGCTCTTAAATGCCACTAGTTTAGCCAAAAGCAAAGTTGGAGAAAAGGAGCGCTTCAGAGAAAACGTCGTAGTGAAAGGAAGGCTCACTTTATGATGTTTCACTAAACCCCAAAGGTGCTCTGTTGGCCTGATCTGGTGACTGTCATGTTCAGTTTGAGATGATTCTGGAAACAACCATCAGAAGATGGGTACACTGATCGTAAAGGGATGGACATGGTCAGTACCATTTTGCAGGTAGGTTGTGGCATTAAAACAATGCTCTTTTGTTACTAAGGGGTCCTGCCCATGTCCAAATGCACATTTCTATGTTGTTTACACCAGATTTTGAGCCTACTATCTGAATGTTGAAGCAGAAATCAAGACCAGGGTATTTCCTGTTCCAAGTTGACTGGAGTGGCACCCTGTGTGGTGTTTAAACTTCAGTATGTGTAGTGTGCATAGTGTTAAGCTCTTCCACATACCTTGGTTGAAATGAGTAGTTATTTGAGATGCTGTTGCTTGTTTATCAGCTTGAACAAGTCTGGCCATTCTCCTCTGATGTGTGGCACGAACAAGACCAAAGTCACTTAAATCACCTTTCTTCCATCTTGAGCTGTTGCTGATTACATATTTGCCTTAACAAGTAATATAACTTGACAACACACCCCTTCACGTTTACACTGTGTCCCTTCCTGTTTGTGGAAGCTACACATGCTGATAAAACGAGAAGTGAGAGCAGTGGAGAGGATCGTAGGTGTTTCTTTTCCCTCCCTCCAGGACACCTATTGCACCCGCTTTAGACTTTTATTTTATTTTTAGCTTTTTATCTTTATGTTGTTTTAGTGTACACTGAGGGCCGTGGGAGCATTGCAATTTAAAATTCCTGTGGATGATCTGTACACGTTTTTTTTTTTTTTTTTTTTAAATAAAGCTGACTTTGACTTTGATTACAGTGAGAGCAAAACTGTGAATACAGTGATGAAAATGGTCAGTACTTTCAAGAATGGTGTGTATATAGCTTTAATATTTAGATATATTATTAACAAATCGCACAATAACAGTGGCGTTGTTCACACTAATCTCCAAAATCTTTTGCTAAATAACTAAAGAATCTATTCATGTAATGAGCTGCAGCGTCTTGTTTCAATAGTCCATGATGGAGTATTTCATTAAAATCCAAATGGTAGTGGTAAATGGACTTGCCTCATTCACAAAAGCACTTTTTCTAAACTCTTGCTATTTATCATCTGATAGAAGCATTGGAGACCTGGGGCCTGTTCTTCGTACCTCGCTAAGTAAGTTAGCTGGATTAGATTGTTGACGATTTCGCGTGATCCCGGATCATTCGGTTCCCCGAAGCTCATCCGGGACTTGCTGTCATAGCAACAGAGCCGTAAGCGTAAACCTGCTCGGGAGCAGGTTTACTTTATGTAAACAGGATTAGATCGCGGCCACGCAGGTATGTCCGCTTCATTTATACGAAAGCAACAGCGATATTCCACCATTTCACCATAAATAAATAACATCAATGTAACTAAAGATAATGCAGCACTTGATCCTTTTATTGATGTCACACAGATACATACAGGTCATTTCCTAAAAAAGGGAAATGAACTATTAACATTCTATTACATGTATGTGATTATTACAGATGTAATTCATATTTCAGAGTAGTAATTGTAAATTACTTCGTGTAATCAAGATGAGAGACCACGGCTATAAAAGCGAAGGTGGATTTGGGAAGCCTGTCGCAGCCATGTCCTGTCCGTATACACGAGCCACCCATTGCGGAAGGTGCAAGATTGATAAGGAGAGTCCTCAGAATTCAGCGTATATTGCGGGATAGACAGGATCCTTTAGCTCAGCGCGACAGTGTGCTCATTGAGAGATATCGATATTCCCGTGAGGGTATTATTTACTTAACCAACTTGTTGACGAGGGGGTGCAGGACCACCACCTGTCTTTTTTTCCTCTGCCCTTTTCTTGGTTGCTGTTATGAACAAACTAACAGAGTATTACAGGCCAGTATTACCTTGCCAAGAGACGAAAAGCAATCTAAGAGATAAATATTACCATTCTGTAGAATACTCCTGTATTCCACTTTTACTTGTTCCCATGTTCTTGTGGGTCCTGTTGTGGCTCTAATGTGAAAGGGAATATAATATAACATATTATAATATAATATAATGCCATATGATATTGGACAATATAGTGTCATATGATAGATCTACCCTACCGCCTACTGGTGTTGGCCAGAGGGGCCGATGGCGCGATATGGCAGCCTGGCTACAACCGTAGCTGCCTCCACCAGTGTGTGAATGTGGGAGTGAATGAATAGTGGTATCGTAAAGCGCTTTGGGTGCCTTGGAAAGCGCTATATGAACCCAATCCATTATTATTAGTATTATTATTAAATTACCTACGAGTTTGATTTGTCAGCAACTTTCTGCCAGCCCTCTCTCCTTGCTTCTGCAGCCTTTGCAGTGTTCTCTTGCGTTTTAATTAAACTCTGAAACTCCTGAAATCCCTCACTCATGAGTTCTTGCTCTGCTGCCGGAAAATACCGAGCACGCCCCTTCGACATTTTCGCCGACCAATCAGCGGGTTGCCGATCAATGTTTCTACTATCGATGCGTATCCCCTTTTACGACACCCAGTGATGTCACATTACTGCGTCCAGCTGTACTAATCGTCAACAGCAGGCGTGTTCGGGGAACCGGATTAGCGAGCTCACGGTTAGCGCGATGGTTTGGTCTTGGATGTGTCATTTGATCTTGGATGTAGTAAGCGACGTACGAAGAACAGGCCCCAGAATGGGGTAGCTATCATGCTCAAGGATATTTGGCATGCAGACTGGAGGGATCGCACCACCAAGCTTCAGATTAGCAGGCGACCGCTCTACCACCTGAGCTACAGCCACCACCATGCAACTATTGTGACAGGTAATGTCACTGAAGTATTCTTATGCCAGCTGTAGACCATACATAAAGGATGGACATCATGAAGTAGCCATATTGGTGCTTTGAAATCAGGCATAATAGATTGAGTGGCTGAGTCTGACTATGAAAGTGTGAGACACTGCAAACTAATAGAAAACCAACATGTCGGTCACAATGTCAGCCTGCCTTAAAGAATATTTTGCACATTTTGGCTACCTGGATTTTTTAAAATGTAAATGCAGATGACAAATCTGCTTGTTAGTTGACACAAAACTGTAGATTTTAAAATGAAAAATACAAACTGCTTAAGTATAAGCTGGAGATTCAACATTTGCTCCATAGTGTAGTGGTGTACACATGTAACTAACAAGTAAAAGCTCCCAGCATTGATTCTAGGAGGATATACGGATCTCTTTGGGATTGTGTCAAAATTACGCAACGCTACCTGCCATGGTGGCCTGTTATTATTACAAGAAGTTTCTTCTTAGTTGGCCGTCCGACTGCGGTCTGGAGTGTGGGGCCTTCCTGCTGCTGCAGAGTCGGGGCGGTCTGCCTCCCCCCACTGCAGGGAAAAGTGTAACACCACCTGGGTCTGGGTGCAGTTCCCCCCTCCAGGGGCAAGGGTACCTAGACCCGGTTCGTAGAGTACGCTTGGGGAGTGTGATCGTGTGTACAGCGTCTCTTTATGTCTGTCTCCACGTTGGTTGAGTGTGGAGTAAGTGCATATGAGAGCATGAGGGTGGGAATGAATGTTTGTATCTGTGTGTGCCTGTATGTCTGTGTCTATATGTCAGGTTGGGTGTCAGGCGCCACCTCTCTGGGGACATCTCAGGCCCTCCAAGGTTTGGAGGCCTATCTCCCCCTACCACCACTTCCCCTGCCAGTGGCGGACTCCCTCAGACATCGGTGCGTTGGTGGTTCTTTGTGTCCGGGGATGGGCGTCCAGGTACACACCGGCTCACTCCTTGGCGGCCGCTTATCGGGGCCTGGAGCCTGGGGCTCGCTCGGGCCACTTCGGAGGTGGGGTGCCCCCGGCCTCTCAGCCTGGGGCTCGGTCACTCAGGCACGGCTGGCTGCCGGCGGAGCTCACGGGCGCGTCACTGCAACTCCCCCTGGCTTCTGTTCCGCGGCTGCTGAGTGAACCCTCATCTGGGACAGCTCAGCTCTTTCTGGGACAGTGGCGCGGCTGCCCCTCTGTTGGTCTTCCTTGGTCTCTTGTGTTCTGGGGGCCTCTGGATGTCTGGAGTTTTGATCTCCTCCACACCTGCTTCATGCCCTGGAGGACGGGGCTGTGGGCCCCCCCCCCCACACCCTCTAGCAGATTATTACATGAAGGAACCTTTAAAAAACAAAACAAAAAAACAAGCGCGTCCATGCTTACAGGTGTACACACGGGTGATCACACCCACAAACTACACCCTTTTTGGCTCCTACCTCAAAGCACACTGTGTTCTGTTGATCTTATGTGCTGCGCAATAATGTTTAATATTTAGTATTTACTGTCATATTCCCATATATCATTGTGATGTTGTTTATTCTATTACTCTTGTTCTCTTCTGCTTGTTTTCTTTTTTTCTTTCTCAGCAGGTGATTGATATATGCATTTTTTTTTCTCTACCCATTCTGTTGGTTTATGTTTTTTGCCCTTCTCCCCCGTCCCTCTTCTCAGCTGTTTCTCTTTCCCTCTTTCTTTCTTTCTCCCCTTCTTTCCCCCAGTCAAGTCTGTCCCGTATTCAGTAAGTGAAAATAAAATAAACAATAAAAGGTGAATCAAATGGACCATTACGGCAAGGCTGGGATGGTCAATTTGGTAAAGTAAATCCGTTGTGCATCTTTGTTTGCCTTTAGACAACAATTCTGATGGCAAAAGAGCCAAACGGAACAGGCAAAAAAAAAAAAAAAAAAAAAAAAAAAAAAAAGTAGTTTCTTCTTCTATAGGATGAAGATTCAACAGTTTTTCCAGTGCAAATCATAGCTAGCAGTGTTTGCTTTAATTTATTGAGTGTATTCCTTTTTCAAATGTTCATAGACAGCCACAGTTCTTAGTCTACGTCTAAACTCTGCTGGTCTGATAATAATAGAGTTTATCTTTCCACGTGATTTAAATAAGAAGAATAAGAAGAAACAGGAACAGAGAGAAAAACAAATCAAGCTACTGGCAATAGGACTGTGACAAAGTGGGTGAGAAGACCATTTGTCTACATTCTTAGTTAACATTCTTGCTTTGAGTTAACCATATTTCACATGTAATCTGCAATCCGGTTGTTCAGTGATGACGCGACGAATCCTACTTCCGGGTCTAAAGTAGTCTGCGTTTATGTGGCTTTTGTGTTATATGGCTTTTGTGTTGTTAACATGTTTAATGTTATGTATTTTCTTCTATTTGATCTCAAAAAGCTCCTAAAACAGTCAGTGATCACTGTTGACCTCCCTCTGCTTTTATTACTGCTAATCATTTATTTAAGCTCAGTTTTTAAAACCTTAGGATGTAACTACAGCCCAGCCCATGCAGCAGTATATGAATGACTAACCTCGTATTGTGGATGGATTATCTCAGTTGTTCTCCTGGCTGAAGTTTGGTCCTTTTACAGCATCCTGCCATGCGATTACATTTGTTTCTGACCACCAACAACACTCACGTTAACTTTTATCGAGTGGGAAAAAAAGTTAGCTTGTTTATATTATGCTAACATAGCTGTGTCGCTAGCAGTCACGTAGCACATCATTATATACCAGCTAGCCCAACTTCAGTAACCCTACAAACGTCACTGCTGTTTAGTTTTCTGTCTTCATTTATGCTGGAAGTGATAACAGAGCTGTACGTTTTAATTTGTTTCCAAAACCCCGCAGTCAGGACATGCTATATTGTATTTAGATAGAAGCTAGCGAGCTAACTCCCTGCTAACTTCTAACTCCGTTAAATGTCATAAATTCCGTTTTCATGGATGCCTGGATGTTAAACTCAATTGTTACACCTGGTAGAGCAGAACGCTGATCATTTTATTAAAGATGAAAGACTTTAGACAGTTTTTCAACTCTCAGTAATGCCACAGTGATCGTTTGATATATGGACCTGCAGCGGAGTTTAGACCCAGACACGGCTAGTGATGTCAGACTGAACAACCGGATAGGCAAACATCTACTATCCCGGGTTTGTTTATGTTTTGCACTTTTACAGATTATATAATATAACATATTGGTTTAAATCAATTCATACAAGTTTGTTAAGTTAACATGTTCTTTATTTCAACTGTTAATTTGTATTGTTTAGAACTTACCTTACCTACCTGTCTTGCAGAAACAAAAGGAGGAAATGTAGTTTTACTTCCTGCTTTATACCTTCTGGGTTCATTTGAGGTCACAGGAAGAGACCAAGTGCAGAAGGGGAAGAACTCTTATAATTTAATAAAGTTGATTTTAGAGGGTTTATGAAGAGATAGATTTATTGTTGTAATATGTATTGATTACACCAGAGTTTATGTTGCCAGTAAAGAGGAGTAGTAGAGGTTTGAATATAATCATGTTCATCTTACCTACCTACTGAATGGAATAGTCCAGAGGAGAAATTGTTTGGTTAAGTGGACTATTTAAGCAGAAGAACTCTGAAGTGTTTCAGAGGAGAAAGGTTCAGGTCAGTGTAGCTGTGTGCAGGTTGACCTTAATTTCTGTTGATTTAAGTTCAGTTATGTTTATTTGAACTGAGTTAATTATAGAGTTGAGTTTCTTATTTGTTTTTTTGTAAATATTGTTTGGGCCACAAAATGGTGAATAAATCACTTGCTACACTGGGCAGCATCAGTCTCCTGCACTTCTTTGACCGCTTAAGTCGAGTCCTACCACAAGGACGAATCACTTATAAAAACATATGCAGCACCAGTGTTGTGCACAAAATGTACTGATAATGTCCTTATTTGACATTATGGTTAAATCTATACATTAGCTTGCGTGTGACTGTGAACTCATTCAGTTTATATTGTTTTCAGTCTGAAATAGCTGCAAGTTAGAAATGATCCAGTGATTGTCAGGGTGGTGTGATGACACCAAGTTACTTTATTTCTGAAAAGTTAATAATAAGCAGGGTGAAACACTGAACTGTGTCCCCACTGTTAGGACATATGTGCTGTTAAGGTCCGTGTATCAAGAGAATGGAAACTTTGTTTCAGCAGCTGGTAAGATTTTTCCTATATTTGCGCCATAAAAGTTAATACATGTATTGTAAATATGTACATGTGGATTTTAAATATAATATTTATATATAAATGTATAAAAAAATTTACGTTTCTGTTAAAATGTTTCGTGACAAATCTGTCACATTGCACATGTCTAATTTTATGCGTAATGCGGATAATTTTCTTTTTAAATTGTATTTATTTATTTTTTACAATTTTTTTTATTTCCTGAACTCAGGGGAGTTATCTAAACCACAGTTTCAGCTGAGTCACACTACTCTCTCAGTTATTAAACCATTTCGCTGGTACAGCTAACATGACACTGAGCTCAAATTTACATGATTACAATCTATGACTGAGGTGTGATCATGAAAAGATTCAAAAAAGGTGATTATTATTGTTTTTCTGTGAACTTTCAGACACAGCTAGAAATGAAACAGTTACAGTTTATGAATCAGACAGGGTAAACTTAAGTCTAATCTAATCTTTGTTTTATTCACAACTTGTGTTTAAAAAAAAATCAGTAAATCCAATTTTAAAATCTAGATTTTCTCACTCATTTAAACATGTTTGAAATCTTTGTTAATACCCATTCTCCAAAAGTTTGACTGTGACTTTAAAAATATAGGCAGCATCTTTACAGGTGATAGTAAACACATTTATAAAAGTGATTCATCGGATTTCTCTCCTTTACTTCAGACCCATGGCAACGCTCTATTCCTCATCCTTGTTTTGGGATTAGGAGGAAGCTTTCAGGTCGGCTTCCATATCACTGGACTGAGTTCTCCTTCACCGGTGAGACATGTCGCCTTTATCATTTCTTCTCCATTCTGTCTCGATTATCTGGATCACATTTAATAACAGTTTAGATCTATCTCCACAGTACATCCAGCGCTTCATCAACAACAGCTGGTATGACAGATACGGAGAGCCTCCACATCCGCAGATGGTCACAATGATCTGGTCTCTTATTGTTTCCATGTTTGCTGTCGGGGGACTCTTCGGTGCCATCAGTGTCAAATTTATCTCAGACTTGCTGGGAAGGTGAGTATGAAGACAGATGTTGTACCAAGCTGTATAGCCTACGGAGACCTGAAGTCATGAGCTTTCCTTCTTCAGAAAAAAGGCAATGATCTGCAACAGCTTCATTGCTGTTCTTGCAGCAGGATTCATGCTGACAAGTAAAAATGTCAACTCTTTCGAAATGATCATTGTGGCAAGATTTCTGTTTGGTTACTCAGCAGGTAAGTTGCCATATTCTACAGACTCCTTATTAATATGTTTTCACCACCTATACTCACCATGCTTGCTTTATGTGACCTGCAGGCTTGGGAATGAACACTCACTTAATATATCTTGGGGAGATTTCACCCAGAAAGATAAGAGGGATAGTGACTCTGACCTTAGCCACTTTTTTGTCACTCGGGAAAGTGTCTGGGCAGACGTTTGGGTTGAGGTAAGCACCTGAAGTTGATATGAAAAAGAAAAATGGGCTTTAACCCATTGTCAAAAGCTACTGCAGCATATTATGACAATAGATTACAAATTAAACACAACATTTCATTTTGATTTTTCAGCGAGATCCTTGGCCGCGAGGACACGTGGGACATTCTCCTTAGTGTCGCTGCACTTTTCTCCTTTGTTCAGATTGTGATGTTGCCTTTTTTTCCTGAGACGCCAAGATATTTACTCATAGAGAAAGGTGATGATAAGGCATGCAAAAAAGGTTAGTAGCTTTGCGCAGTTTATGTATCAAACACGACCCCAGATGTTTATGAAAATGTTCTACAAACACATACTAGTTAAAGATAAATGATAGTCTTGTGAAATTACAAGTCAATCAGTCCCTGCGTGTTTTGTATTTGAGCAAAGTTGCACATTTTTCAGTTCTTATCCCCTCCGTGATTTGGGATTTTCTGGTTTCAGCTCTCCAGAGTCTGTGGGGCCAAGGTGACTACCAACAAGAAATGGATGAGATGTTGACTGAGCAGGCAGCCATTGAAGCAGCCCCACCAGTGAGCCTTCTGCAGCTGCTGAGAGACAGGACTGTCCGATGGCAGGTCATCACCATCTCCATCATCTACTGTTGCAACCAGCTGTCGGGCATTTCTACAGTATGAACAATACCATATAGTATTAGTATAATACCATATGATACAATATGATATATGATATAGGATTGCTAAATTGCAAAATGATACATTACAACAATTTTGTGACTTTTGGAGGTTCACGCACATGCATACATGACATATCTGTATAACTACAGATCAATATATCTATTGATATCTGTATATATGAGACTTCATTGTTCCTTCCATATCAAGTTTCTATCAACAGAATAGACTAAAATATAAATCAGATTTCATGCTGACTGTTTATAGCCTAATAGTGCCTCTTTTCTTCCCAGATTAGTACCTTTACTTATGACATCTTCCTGGAGGCAGGTATACCAAAGAAGAAGATCCGCTATATCACTCTCGGTCTTGGAGTGGCTGAAATTCTCACCTCGCTCACCTGTGTAAGCAAACACTCAGTCTGTGCCTGAGCTCATCTGTGTAAATGAGCATTTTAAGTGTATACATCCTTTCATTTCTACTATTAGAGACAATCTTCTTATGACAAGTCTGTCATTATTTTCTCCCTTCCTCAATTTCAGGGTCTTCTCATTGACCTCACAGGGAGAAGACCATTGCTGTTCGGCGGTTACGGTGTCATGTCTGCTTGCTGGATTTTTGTCACTGTCACACTCAACCTGAAGGTAAACCATTACCAGTGGTGGGCAACATAATATTAATAAAAGTAAAAGCAATGTAAAGAAAGCAAAACAAAAACAGTTGATTTGTTAAAGACAACAAATGTCAGGTGTGTGAAGAGACTGAGGACCCAAGTGCAGGCAAACGGAGACGAGGGTGGATGATAACAAAAAACGAGCCTTTATGGACAGCTGAACAAAAACTACAAACAGGTGGAACAGAGAAAACTAAGCAAAACCTAAACTGGGAAAAACTATGCATAAACATATAACCTGAGGGTGGAAACCACAGGCCAGAAAAGAGAGACCAGGAAACGCGGGTAAAGCTGACGGAAGAAATACAGAAGCAACATGGAAGAAAACAAGCAGACGGACCAACAAGGGACAAAGGGAAGTACACACAATAAATACACACAAGGTAACGATGGAAATGCAAACAGGATGTTCCTTGAGTTGACTGTTGTTGTAATTTGGTGCAATATAAAAAAAATTGAATTGAATTAAATTGAATAGGAGGGAGATACAGCTGAACCTAATTAGAAGTGATGAGACAGGGAGGAAGCAAAACAGAATACACTGACATAAAACACGGACTTTCAAAGTAAAACAGGAAATACATGAACACAGAGACCTGAAACGTTGGCACAGGAAGGCACAGAGTGGGCATAACACGGAACACAGGAGAGGCACCTAAACAAAACCTAAAGACTGGAAAATCACAGATGACACCGTTTCTACTCGTCAAGATCAAGGATCAAGGAAGTTTTCTTTTCATTTGCAACACGTTTACATGAGGTGGAATGAAATTACGTACACACGGTCCCGGTTATCCATAGAAGGGAAAAGAAACAGAATAACGAAGAAACTAACAAATAGCAAGTAATGAAATAATACAATATAAGTAGAGTGCAACAACCTGAGTACCAGTATGGAGTATAAATATAGAAATATAGGTATAAACATTTTAGCAGCAAGAGGGCATGATGACCAGCATTAATAAAGTGATGGTGTCAGTAAAGTATCAGTAGTATAACAGTTCTTGTCCATTTATGCATTGAGAAGTCTCACAGCTTCTGGAATGAAGCTGTTTCTCTGTCTAGTAGTTTTGCATTTAATGCTCCTCAGCCTCCTGCCTGAGGGGAGCAGGACAAAGAGTGTGTGTGCTTGGTGAGTGGGGTCCTTCATGATACAGGTAGGCCTCTTCCTGCATCTGGAGGTGTACATGTCTGTGACGGTTGGGACAACAACTGTCTGTGTAGCCTTCACTGGAAAGTACACTAGTAACAATATTGCCAATATGACTGAAGATGACCTGTTTCATAAAGGGGAAAATGTGTATAAGCTATCACTGCTGTGATGATAAAAGGCAGAAATATAGAAATTAATCTGATGCAAAATCAAATATATGCATTGAAAACTGTCTTTCACACAGGATTCCAGCTACTGGGTTCCATACATTACTGTGAGTTTGATGGTTGTCTTCATCGTGTTCTTTTGTGGAGGACCTGGTAAGCATAAAGCACTTATACATACTGTATGTAGCGTAACGTTTTTAGTATCCAGTACATCACACCTGTAGCAGTTATGGAAAACGTGTCTATATGCAAAGATAACAAGGTCAATTCCCTGTTCTTTCTCTGATTCTCACAGGAGGAGCCACACCAACACTCAACAGTGAGCTCTTCATTCAGTCTAATCGAATGGCATCACTCGTCCTCACAGGGCTGCAGGGGTGGTTTATGTTTGCAGTGATTGGCCTGGTCTTTCCATTCCTCATTGTACGTACGACCAAACTGAAAATAAGCAGCGCATTACACTATAACACCCACAGGGATCTATATGTTATGCTGAAATCATGAATGACGTTTCTTTCCCAGGATGCTCTCAGCTCGTACTTATTTGTGCTGTTTGCCTCTGCCTGCATGCTGGGTAGTCTTTATACCTTCTTCCTTTTGCCTGAGACTAAAGGCAAGACCCTGCTGGAGATCTCAGAGGAGTTTAAAGCCATCACCGTCTGTGGGAAATCCTTTGCAGAGGAAACGAGAACAGAGACCAGGTTGTGATGAGGACCACGTATAGCTACAGCAAAAAACAATTTTTCTTTCAGGACAAGATTGAATGACTGTGGAAAAAAACATGCTTTGCAAATAAATGACTCACAATGACATTAAACAATGTTACAATTCCCAAAATTTGGAATCTTCCAACTTCAGTTTTTGCTTTTTAGTTGCTTCTGCTATTTTCTGTTTGTCCATAAATGGTGACTGTTGTGCAATCAGATCCTGTACGAAGTTTTTTCTTGGCCCACGTTTCTTTACAACTACCAACAACCAGTGTTGGTCAAGTTACTTGAAAAAAGTAATCAGTAACTAATTACGGATTACTTCCCCAAAAAAAGTAATCCCGTTACTTTACTGATTACTTATTTTCAAAGGTAATTAATTACTTAGTTACTTTTTTAAAAACACTATTTACAACCTGAATAGGTGATAAAGCGATAGATCTTTCAGCCCAATTCTACTTTTTCTACATAATCCATCATACAAAATGTAATCAAATGGAAAAGTCCCTTTTTAAAACTTGTTTTATTAGGTTTAGTCTTTTAACTTTATGAATCAAGCAAATAGATGCAAGTAAAACACAGCACAAAATAAATAAAGTCAAAGACTAGCGGTCCTTTTGCTCTATTTTCACCTGTAAAGCAGGAGTGAGGTAGGCGGAGGTTTACCCTGGTGCAGGTGTGCCGCAGAGGTCAGTTGAAGAATCCACGAGTTTTTCTGTGAATTCCCCATTACATCGTAGCGCACTCGGTGCTTGCTTGGAAGTTTAGGGGATTTTTTTCGCTGTAAAAAAATGTTTTCTTCCCACGCACAATGCTAATGGACGCTAATGTTTTTGTCACTTTTTATGGAATCAAACTTAAAGTAAGGTCAGTACTTCCACACTTTAAACGCTGCACGCTCATACTCTCTCCCGCACTCGATATATTATCCATTGTTGATCTGCACACAGCTGTTGTCAGGAACGTTGCAATTGCTTACGTCACTGTCATGCGACATTCACACAAAAAAAATCACGGTTTTAGTAACGCAGTAACGCAGCGTTCCTACGGAAAAGTAACGGTAATCTAATTACCATTTTTTCAATCAGAATCGGAATACTTTATTGATCCCTGGGGGAAATTATTTTCTGTTACAGTGCTCCATTATAAACCAACATTAAGACAAGACAGACAATACACTAACTAAGAATAGTACTATATATATATATATATACATACATACATACATAAGTCACTCATAAATAAATAGCTGAAAAAGAAACGTGTAGTTATAGCAGCAAACAGTGTGTTAAGTGGATGCGTTGTACAGGGAGATGGCCACAGGCAGGAAAGATTTCCTGTGTCGTTCAGTGGTGCTTTTCGGTAATCTCAGTCTCTCACTGAACGAGCTCCTGTGACTGACCAGCATGTCATGGAGTGGGTGGGAGGTGTTATCCAACATTGTCTTTATCTTGGACAGCATCCGCCTCTCCAACACCACCTTGAGGGAGTCCAGCTCCATCCCCACAACATTGCTGGGCCTTACAGATTAGTTTATTGAGTCTGTTGGCATCTGCGACCCTCAGCCTGCTCCCCCAGCATGCAACAGCATAGAGGATTGCACTGGCCACAACAGACTCATAGAAAATCCTCAGCATTTTCTGGCATATGTTGAAGGACCTCAGTCGCCTCAAAAAATAGAGACGACTCTGGCCCTTCCTGTAAAGTGCTGTGGTGTTTTTAGCCCAGTCCAGCTTATTGTCAATGTGTACTCCAAGGTATTTATAGTCCTCCACAATGTCAACACTGACTCCCTGGATTGAAACAGGGGTCAAGTGTTTCCTGGTCTTCCTGAAGTCCACGATCAGTTCCTTGGTCTTTGCCACGTTGAGCTGCAGATGATTCTGCTCACACCACGTGACAAAGGAGTCGACCACAGCCCGGTACTCTGTCTCATCATCCCTGCTGATGCATCCAACCACCGCAGAGTCATTTTTTCAATAATAATCCCTTACTTTACTCGTTACTTGAAAAGAGTAATCGGATTACTTAAGTAATCGGCAGTAACGCGTTACTGCCCATCTCTGACAACAACTAACCTGCATAATGGGCTTCCATTACAATTCTAAGATACAGTATTAAGTAATCATCAGGTAATGGCATAATATCATTATGCAATTTTCCATATGCCCAAACACTATGCTCTTAAATGCCACTAGTTTAGCCAACAGCAAAGTTGGAGAAAAGGAGCGCTTCAGAGAAAACGTAGTAGTGAAAGGAAGGCTCACTTTATGATGTTTCACTAATTAAGAATTCTTCGTATGGAGGATCAATCATACAACAGCTATAGAATTAACTGGGATGTCCCTCAAGGTTTAATTTTAGATCCCTTGTTTTTCTTTTTTCTCTTTTTTTCACTTTTGTTACTAAGGGATCCTGCCCATCTCCAAATGCACTTTTCTATGTTGTTTACACCAGATTTTGAGCCTACTATCTGAATGTTGAAGCAGAAATCAAGACCAGGTGATTTCCTGTTCTAAGTTGACTGGAGTGGCACCCCGTGTGGTGTTTAAACTTCAGTATGTGTAGTGTGCATACTGTTAAGCTCTTCCACATACCTTGGTTGAAATGAGTAGTTATTTGAGATGCTGTTTATTTTCTGCGCTTTTGGTCACTCAGACCACATCACTTTCTCCAGAGATCAACTGCTAAACATCAGGCAGTCGTCTCACTATAGTTCTTATCCATTTTTCACAAACCTGGAAAGTTTTTTGGAGATTTTAGTTGGAGGTGCAGCAGCTCTCTGTGGCTCCTGGAGAAGACGTAGACGGGGGAGTCGCGCTGGTGAAACTACGTTGGCGAGGATTCCGCACGGCACTCCCCTCCATTCACCTCGCGAATCTCCGCTCTCTTCCAAACAAAGTCGACGAATTACTGCTCTTAAACCGGACTAACAAGGACTTTGCACGCTCTGCTGCCCTCTGCTTCACTGAAACCTGGCTCAGTGAGCGAGTCCCAGACGCTGTCTTAAATCTGCCGGGCTTCCAACTTCACCGGGCGGACCGCGAAACAGAGCTCTCAGGGAAAACAAAGGGTGGTGGAGTCTGCTTCTACATTAATGAAGGTTGGTGTACTGATGTCACAGTGTTACAGAAACACTGCAGCCCACACTTGGAAAGTTTTTTCATCAACTGTAAACCTTTTTATTCACCGCGGGAGTTTTCTTCCTTCATGCTGGTCGGAGTTTACATCCCTCCACAGGCCAACGCAAACAACGCACTGTGCGAGCTGGCTGACCAGGGGCCTGTTCTTCGTACGTCGCTTACTACATCCAAGATCAAATGACACATCCAAGACCAAACCATCGCGCTAACCGTGAGCTCGCTAATCCGGTTCCCCGAACACACCTGCTGTTGACGATTAGTACAGCTGGACGCAGTAATGTGACATCACTGGGTGTCGTAAAAGGGGCTACGCATCGATAGTAGAAACATTGATCGGCAACCCGCTGATTGGTCGGCGAAAATGTCGAAGGGGCGTGCTCGGTATTTTCCGGCAGCAGAGCAAGAACTCATGAGTGAGGGATTTCAGGAGTTTCAGAGTTTAATTAAAACGCAAGAGAACACTGCAAAGGCTGCAAAAGCAAGGAGAGAGGGCTGGCAGAAAGTTGCTGACAAATCAAACTCGTAGGTAATTTAATAATAATAATAATAATAATAATAATGGATTGGATTTATATAGCGCTTTCCAAGGCACCCAAAGCGCTGTACGATACCACTATTCATTCACTCCCACATTCACACACTGGTGGAGGCAGCTACGGTTGTAGCCAGGCTGCCATATCGCGCCATCGGCCCCTCTGGCCAACACCAGTAGGCGTTAGGGTAGATCTATCATATGACACTATATTGTCCAATATCATATGGCATTATATTATATTATAATATGTTATATTATATCCCCTTTCACATTAGAGCCACAACAGGACCCACAAGAACATGGGAACAAGTAAAAGTGGAATACAGGAGTATTCTACAGAATGGTAATATTTATCTCTTAGATTGCTTTTCGTCTCTTGGCAAGGTAATACTGGCCTGGAATACTCTGTTAGTTTGTTCATAACAGCAACCAAGAAAAGGGCAGAGGAAAAAAAGACAGGTGGTGGTCCTGCACCCCCTCGTCAACAAGTTGGTTAAGTAAATAATACCCTCACGGGAATATCGATATCTCTCAATGAGCACACTGTCGCGCTGAGCTAAAGGATCCTGTCTGTCCCGCAACATACGCTGAATTCTGAGGACTCTCCTTATCAATCTTGCACCTTCCGCAATGGGTGGCTCGCGTATACGGACAGGACATGGCTGCGACAGGCTTCCCAAATCCACCTTCGCTTTTATAGCCGTGGTCTCTCATCTTGATTACACGAAGTAATTTACAATTACTACTCTGAAATATGAATTACATCTGTAATAATCACATACATGTAATAGAATGTTAATAGTACATTTCCCTTTTTTAGGAAATGACCTGTATGTATCTGTGTGACATCAATAAAAGGATCAAGTGCTGCATTATCTTTAGTTACATTGATGTTATTTATTTATGGTGAAACAGTGGTGGAATATCGCTGTTGCTTTCGTATAAATGAAGCGGACATACCTGCGTGGCCGCGATCTAATCCTGTTTACATAAAGTAAACCTGCTCCCGAGCAGGTTTACGCTTACGGCTCTGTTGCTATGACAGCAAGTCCCGGATGAGCTTCGGGGAACCGAACGATCCAGGATCACGCAAAATCGTCAACAATCTAATCCAGCTAACTTACTTAGCGAGGTACGAAGAACAGGCCCCAGATTACTACCCTGGAGAGGAAATTCCCGGAATTCCTTTACAATTATTCTTGGGGATTTTAACAGAGCAAACCTAAACTACGAACTCCCTAAATACAGACAGCATATAGACTGCCCCACCAGGGACAACATCATACTGGATCACTGCTACACCACTCTAAAAGATGCCTATCGCTCTGTGCCCCGGGCAGCTTTGGGACATTCTGATCACTGCATGGTCCATCTTATTCCAGTTTATAGGCAAAAACTCAAACGTGCCAAGCCTGTAGTCAAAACTGTGAAGAAGTGGACTAACGCAGCAAAGCAGGAACTGCAGGATTGTTTTGACTCCACTGATTGGACTGTTTTTGAAGCTGCATCTGAGAACCTAGATGAGCTCACGGACACTGGGACATCATACATCAGTTTCTGTGAAGACGTGTGTGTGCCAACAAAGACCTTTTGCACATACAACAACAATAAACCATGGTTCACTCCTTAACTCCAACATCTTCGTAAGGGCAAGGAGTACGCCTACAGAAGTGGTGACAGGGCCCTGTACAAGCAAGCCAGGAACACACTGACCAAGGAGATCAAAGCAGCTAAAAGCATCTACTCCCAGAAGCTGGAAGAACGGCTCCCAGCCAACGACCCTGTGTCAGTGTGGAGGGGCCTGCAGGAAATCACCAGCTACAGACGCCCCCCACCCACTATTGAAGCAAACAAAGACCTGGCCAACGAGTTAAACACTTTCTATTGCAGGTTTGAGACGGACAGACTCCCACACCCCACCCTCCCCTCCCCAGGGACATTGCTTCAGACATTGACCCCCAACACAACTTCCACCTCTCCCCCCTTCACCCTGCCCCTCCCCAATCCAGTCTCAAAGACCACCCCCACCCTCCCCAATCCAGACCTAACGACCTCCACCACCCTCCCCAATCAAGACTCAACGACCACCCCCACCCTCCCCAATCCAGACTCAACGACCACCACCACCCACTCCAATCCAGACTCAACGACCTCCACCACACCTCTCACCCCCCTTTCCTCCTCCCTGAAACTCAGAATACACACTCAGGATGTGAGCCAGAAACAGAAGCCCAGGAAAGCCCCCGGACCAGATGGCGTCTCACCCTCCTGCCTCAAAACCTGTACTGAACAGCTGGCTCCCATCTTTACTCGCATCTTCAACAGATCCCTGGAGCTGTGTGAAGTTCCCTCCTGCTTCAAACGCTCCACCATCATCCCTGTTCCCAAGAAACCCACCATCACAGGACTGAATGCTGTGGTCATGAAATCCTTTGAACGACTGGTGTTAGCCCATCTGAAAGACATTACAGGCCACCAGCTGGACCCTCTGCAGTTTGCCTACCGGGCAAACAGGTCGGTGGATGATGCAGTGAACATGGGGCTGCATTACATCCTGCAACACCTTGACCGCCCGGGAACTTATGCCAGGGTCCTGTTTGTGGACTTTAGTTCGGCTTTTAACACCATTGTGCCTGAACTTCTCTCCTCCAAACTCTCCCAGCTCAGCGTGTCACCAGCTACCTGTCAGTGGATCACCAGCTTCCTGACAGACAGAAAGCAACAAGTGAGGCTGGGGGAGATCACCTCTGAAACCCGGTCCCTCAGTATTGGTGCCCCTCAAGGATGTGTCCTCTCACCACTACTGTTCTCCCCCTACACTAACGACTGCACCTCCAAGAACTCGGCTGTCAAACTCCTAAAGTTTGCAGATGACACCACTGTCATTGGCCTCATTCAAGATGGTGATGAGTCTGCATACCGGCAGGAAGTTGAGCGGCTGGTACTCTGGTGCAGTCAGCACAATCTGGAGCTGAACACTCTTAAGACTGTAGAGATGACAGCGGACTTCAGGAGACATCCCTCAACTCTGCTCCCCCTCACCATATCAGAGAGCCCTGTGTCAACTGCGAAGACCTTCAAGTTCCTGGGTACAACCATCTCCCAGGACCTGAAGTGGGAGACCAACATCAACTCCATCCTCAAAAAGACCCAGCAGAGGATGTACTTCCTGAGACAACTGGGGAAGTACAGTCTTCCACAGGAGCTGCTGATCCAGTTCTACACTGCGGTCATTGAGTCTGGCCTGTGCTCCTCCATCACAGTCTGGTATGGAGCAGCCACTAAACAGGACAGGAGCAGACTGCAGCGGACTGTACGGGCAGCAGAAAGGATCATCGGCACGCCCCTGCCCTCCATCCAGGATCTGTACCTCTCAAGAACCAGGAAACGGGCAGGGGAAATCATCACAGACCCCTCACACCCTGCACACAGACTTTTTGATCTGCTGCCCTCTGGCAGACGGTACAGAAGCCTGCAGACCAGGACCACCCAACACAGGAACAGTTTCTTTCTTTCTTAACAGTTGACCTGTCACACTGCTCCCACTGCCAGACTGCAGCTGCACCTTATGTACATTTTGTAGTATTCATTCCACCTCATTCATTTCTGTATTTTATGTATATAAGTTGAGATTCGTTATTTATAGTTGGTTTACACAGCTTTGTGTATGTATGTGTAATGTGTATATATAGACACGTATGTGTGTGTGTGTGTGTGCGTGCGTGCGTGCGTGTGTGTGATTTACATTGCTGTGCTTAAGAGCCACCATCTACCGGAACCAAATTCCCTGTATGTGTCTGCACATATACTTTGCCAATAAACACGATTCTGATTCTTTATCAGCGTGAACAAGTCTGGCCATTCTCCTCTGATGTCTGGCACGAACAAGACCAAAGTCACTTAAATCACCTTTCTTCCATCTTGAGCTGTTGCTGATTAGATATTTTCCTTAACAAGTAATATAACTTGACAACACACCCCTTCACGTTTACACTGTGTCCCTTCCTGTTTGTGGAAGCTACACATGCTGATAAAACGAGAAGTGAGAGCAGCGGAGAGGATCGTAGGTGTTTCTTTTCCCTCCCTCCAGGACACCTATTGCACCCGCTTTAGACTTTTATTTTATTTTTATCTTTTTATCTTTATGTTGTTTTAGTGTACACTGAGGGCCGTGGGAGCATTGCAATTTAAAATTCCTGTGGATGATCTGTACACGTTTTTTTTTTTTTTAAATAAAGCTGACTTTGACTTTGACTTGGATTTTGTTTACAGTGAGAGCAAAACTGTGAATACAGTGATGAAAATGGTCAGTACTTTCAAGAATGGTGTGTATATAGCTTTAATATTTAGATATATATATAACGAATCGCACAATAACAGTGGCATTGTTCACACTAATCTCCAACAGGGGGCAGCACTTCTCTAAGTCTCTTGTTAGCTTTCAGTCTGTCTCCGCTCTTTTCTCCCTTTGCTGAAAGCTGCTGCGGCGGAAACAGCAGAGTCCAGTGTTTTCCGTAGTCATCGTTCACTAGCGTAAAGGCGAGTCGTTGTAGGCTTTGTCTACTCAAAGAAAGGCTTGAGTTTGTTCATTTGTTTATATAATTTAGCCCGAAAATGCCGTTAGAGAATCTAGAGGAAGAGGGTCTTCCCAAGAACCCCGACCTGAGGATAGCACAGCTGAAGTTCCTGCTCACAATGGACGGTCACCGACAGGATGCTAAAGTGAAGACGGAGCTCATGGACGCTATCAAAGCTAACAGTGAGTTAGCATTTCATCCAGTAAAAGATGTTTCATTGGAAACACGAGTCTCACAGTGCACGATTTTGTCTCTTCATCAAGACACCGGGCACATAAATGCTCCATAGATGTGACTCATGTATAAAATGTTAACTTATAATAAATGACGGGCAGCGCAGGAAAGTTAGCATGCTAGCTAACGATAACAGAAGACGTCAACTGTGGAACTCACTGTGTAGTCTATTTTGCATAGCATTACCAAGTTAGAGAGTTTACATTCACTATGCAGTATTTTAAGCCTTTGCATTTCCCTTAAGATAAGGTGACAACCTTTGCGATGTCATGTTAAAATCCTTTCCCGGTTCGTTAATATGAGACGTAAAAGGTGTACGCTACGTGTTAAGACTCAAGACGTTTGTCATTTTCGTATGGTGTTACCCAGCCTGAAATGAAATACTGTTTCTCACCAGCCTCTAAATTGCAATAAGCAATACAGTTTAAAAAGAATAAGTTTCAAAAAGTGCAGCAAAAAAGCCACAAATAGCATAAAAGTTCTAAAACTTCAGTCACATAAGTTAGCGATGTTTCACGTTTTACACCACCGTGCTTTCTGTTTCAGATATGGCGCCGTATTACGAGAGTCTGTGCAAGGAGCTGAAGTGGCAACTGGATAGTGACCTGCTGAGTAAAATGAAAAAGGCCAACGAGGAGGAGCTGAAGCGCCTAGATGATGTGCTGGAGGATGCAGAGAAGAACCTGGGAGAGAGTGAGATCCGAGACGCTATGATGGCCAAGGCAGAGTATCTCATCAGAATTGGAGACAAGGTATGTTTTCAGAGCAGTCAGAATATTCAAGTTTCCAGGTAGGAAAATGAACACTGTTAATGCCTGTGCATGTTGGAATATCTTTTTAGTTTTAACACTCTACAACACATATCTGCTTCTAAGTGTTTTGGGTGAAACATATTGAATAAAGTTTAGTTTTCAGAATTTTTCCAACAATAGCTGCTCCTTGGAGTTCCCAGATATCACAGCAAAGGGGTTGACAATTCCCTTTGATGTCAACACTAAGTTTACAGCAGTTAAATTGCTGGAAATGAGTTTTTAATTTTGTTTTCCCTTTATTCTCTTAGAGCTGTTTGCATGAAGGTTATCACAGTTGCCACTTCAAAGTTATATGTACAAAAAGTAAGATTGGCTATTGCCTGATCTTATCTGATGTCACCACAGGAGGGCGCCCTAACTGCATTCAGGAAGACTTATGACAAAACTGTGGCTCTGGGTCACAGACTAGACATCGTCTTCTACCTCCTGAGGATTGGCCTCTTTTATATGGATAGTGATCTCATCACACGCAACTCGGAGAAAGCCAAGAGGTAAAGGCTCTTAAAGCTTTGTTCTGAAACAAATCTGTCAGCACTTTTTTTTTTTTCTTTTCTATTTAATACTCATCTGTCTGTGCATCTCTGTTCACCGCAGCCTTATCGAGGAGGGGGGAGACTGGGACAGGAGAAATCGTCTGAAGGTTTACCAGGGCCTGTACTGTGTGGCCATCAGGGATTTCAAGCAAGCTGCTGAGCTCTTCCTCGACACAGTCTCCACCTTCACTTCCTACGAACTCATGGACTACAAGACGTTTGTTACCTACACCGTTTATGTTTGCATGATTGCTCTCAAGAGGCCTGACCTCCGTGAAAAGGTAGGAGAGAGACTCGTGTCTGCTCACAAGATGTGTAACTTGGCAACATGTCTGCTGGTAAATGTACTAAATATGTTTCTCTGTAGGTTATAAAGGGAGCAGAGATCTTGGAGGTGCTCCACAGTCTGCCCTCTGTTCGCCAGTACCTTTTCTCACTCTACGAGTGCCGTTACTCAGTCTTCTTCCAGTCCCTGGGTGAGGTTTTTGTTGTTGTTGTTGTTGTTGTTGTTGTGTGTGTATTCTCAAGAAAAACATCTGAATGCGAAGAGACTGTACTTACAGCCATTATCTATGCTTGTGTTGGTGCTTTGCCATATTCTGAAAACATAAATATTAAATGTGAAACTTTGTGCCACAGCCACGGTGGAGCAGGAGATGAAGAAGGACTGGCTCTTTGCCCCACACTACCGCTACTACGTGAGGGAGATGAGGATTCAGGCTTACAGCCAGCTGCTAGAGTCCTACCGATCTCTTACTTTGGGATACATGGCTGAGGCATTTGGTGTCAGCACAGAGTTCATTGACCAGTGAGTTTGTTTGTTTTTAAACACCTGTGCATATACTATGTAACTCTGCAAGATTTGGAAAATATTATTGAGTGCCAATACATCCGAGAAGGCAACACTGAAAAACTTAACTGTCGGTCTTTGAGTGTGCAAATTTATTTTTCTTGGTATGCTTTGATTGTTTTATTTTGAACACGTAAATATAAAGTAAGCACAAATTACACTGTAAACAGAAAGCAAAGTACATATCACATAATATACATGCTTGAAAAGATGTATATGTATATAGATGAGGTTTAGTGTCTTGGAATAACTTGTGCTATAAATTGTTACATTCAAACTGGACCATCTGTCTAGAACAGTTATCAGGATGGTACATTGGAAACTTACTAAATCAGAATTACTTCTGCTCAAGAATATAATTAGGAGTCTATAGGCCGATGGTCATCATGTAAAACTGGGTGTTATCAGCATAAATGTGGGAGTTAATGCTATGTTAATGCTATGTTTCCTGTTGGGGGGCGATTCTTGCTCCTAATGCCTGTTACATATGATGAAGCTACAGGGCAGCAGTTGGTTGTTGTAGTATTTCTTGGACATTTGTGTCACCATTAAGTTCCTAAATAATTCACAGAAAACATTTGTCAAAATAAAGTTGTCCAAATTCCCTGTTCAGATTTTAGGGAATGCTGGTGTTGGGTTTTTTTTGGTCCTGGCTAACGCAACATATGCCCATCTCCTTCCCACAGGGAACTGTCCCGATTCATAGCTGCTGGCCGCCTCCACTGTAAAATTGACAAAGTTAATGAAATTGTGGAAACTAACAGGTAATGAAACTATCATCGAAACCACAATACTTCGAGTAATTCCCAGAGCACTAAAATTTTGTCCTGTTCTTGCATGCAGACCGGATAGCAAAAACTGGCAGTACCAGGAGACCATCAAGAAGGGCGACTTGCTTCTCAACAGAGTCCAGAAGCTGTCAAGAGTTATTAACATGTAACCACGGAGGCCGCCATCTTCATTAAAGCAAGGGGCTTGTATTATTCTTTTTTGGCATACTGAGACCTTTTGTTTGTCAAAGTAACTCTTCAGTTGTGTAAATAAAACTTGTTTAACTGTTGACATTGCATCACCTGTTTGTTTTAAGAAAGAGGCAGACACATCGTTTCTTATAAATAGCAGTATAAATTATTTTATTTACAGAAACTTGTTACAAAACAAATATACTATACAATCTTTACTTTAAATATTAATTCTAACCTATGTTTTGTTCATGAATTACATAGCAGCCAATACATAAGTCCAGCTGAAAATGATTCTGATAATGTATACCCCAAAAACAAAACCAAAAAAAAAAAAAACTATACACGCTTTTACATAGTATGAATGGTGGTTTTATTTTTTTTCTTCCCAGACAAGCTGTATTTTCTGTCACTTTCACATTCCAAGTCTACGGTGCTAAGAAAGAAAACATCCTCGTAATGTTTCCTTGTACTGGAAACAAAGTCGAGATGTCAGTAGAGATTGAGGGTAAACAAAACACTTGAGTGAAGTTTTTAAATACAAACCCTAATAACCCGGAGGGGGCTTAGGCCACACACCGATGCTAAGAAAATCTCAATGGAAAACAAAAACAGAACAAGTGTTTCGCAATGGGCAGCTGACAAGCTCAAGTTCCACTACATTTAGGGTTCAGAGGCAGACTTAAAGCCAAATCCCCTAAATACTTTGAACATTCAAGTAAGGGGAAAAACAACCCAACGAATACTGTCCTCAAACAGTTGGGATGAAACAAATTCAGGCACTTTCTTAATTTGATATTTCTTTTAAGAGCTGCTCAACGCGTTCTTTAAAAGCTGTGATTCAAATTACTCGTTTGGCAACAACGACGCGAGCAGTTGGACCGTAAAAATGTTCCTATTCCTTGCAATAATTTCTGAAGTCCCTTCAGCCTATTTTCTTTTTTTTCGGAATAAAAGAACATGTTTCAATCATGAAATGTGTTTAAGGTTTACAAAGTGTTACGACTGAAGAGTCCACAAAAGATGGTTAGACAGCGGGGGCACAGCTTCGAGCCTGCACGACATCGCAGAATCACAGGCTAATTGGGTCACAGAGTAACTTATTTTATTAATTCGTAGGCAACATAAAATGTGTTGTAAAAGCACATGTGATTGAGACCTTGAAAAGTGAATAAAGGTTTCCTGTCATACAGACACATGCTACAGTGACAACACTTCTTTCCCTAAAGGATCCCAGTACACGATTCATGAGATGCTTCAGCTTCCACATATAGGCATATTGCATTATATAGACTTGGCAGTGAACCACTTCAAATAGTCATGTTCTCTGACTTTCTTTTTTTTGTTTTTTGTTTTTTACTAAATAAATAATGATTTTTCAAAATTGTACCAAAAATTCTGCGTGTACAAAAAAATGCCTGTGCAAAAATACATATTTGAACTATGTACAATTTGTTAACAAAATATGTTTTCTCAAATAGGGATACTTCAATACTTGTTTGATACATAGGCTACAAGAAAAAAAAAGCTAACTGAAGATTTTTAAAAAAAAAAAGTCTACTAGGTTTTCCACACTAATTGACATCAGTGGAGGTTCCATAAAACAGGTGTTGCCAAAAGATCTAAGATCTATATCCAGTGAAGCCATCTCCATGAATCTCACACGGTAACGCTCGTCCCCGAGACCTCTTGACCTAAGCTATTTCCCAACGAGTGGGGCAAGTATTGCCTGATTTAAGACTATTTTGACAGCGGAACAAGAGTACAATGCCTCGTCTACTGTGACAAATCTCTTCTGAACATAGTGTTACTGCGAGGCATTCAAACTGTAACGTCCAGAGCTTGGGTAGTGGTTACACACAGGAGGGACAATCATACCCACAGAAGACAGGTGACGTGCAAGTTTGCTCCAGTTAAGACGTACCATACCTGATTCCCTATGTTTAAAAAATAAAATAAAATACAATTCACATCTGCCCACATACAGCTGTGGAATTCACTCAGCGGTGTAAGTAACTTGTGGCTATAGTTATACAGCTTGCACAGATTTTCTTCAATCCACAAATGCGCCATCACCGCTTCATAAGCAAGACTGCCCACCTTTTACTTAAAAAAAATAAAATAAAAAATAAAAGTAGTTGGCAAAGCTGATAGCAGCTTTTTGGCTTGCTTTGTGGACAACTAAAGCAGTGCCTGTGGAGAAAGTAGTTATTTAGTGCTGTTCACAGTTGGGGGTAGGTCTACTGTGGCTATCATTTTGCACGCTGAAAAGATTCCGAAAATTAACAGGCTTCCTCGAGACTGAGCTCTCCCTCTCTGACAAAAGATCCAATTGAATGGGCACATCAGGTGTCCTTTTCACATTTAAAAGCACAACCGTCTTCACCAGGTCTACAAAGCCCCATTGTAGTTCAGTGTAAAAAGATCATAAGAAATCATAGAAAGGTAACACTTGCATAATTATTCCGGGTAATAAAAGAAGTGACCAGATCATCCCTACGGGCTCGTCTCAGGCTACTGCATGTTACCCGAGGTAACTCAACATGTCACCAGGGAGAATCACACTAACAAGAAGTGAAACAAGGTGATTGTGTGTATTTTTCTTAAGGTTTTTGCAAGTAACAGTTTGCTTCTCCTACTGCTTTGCTTGCAAGGCTTCTGAGATCAGGCGCTGGGGGTGTAATTAAGTTGGAAATTCCAGTAGTCCAGCAGAATTTGACATGAGAAAAAACATTACTCATACACACATAAGCACACACACACACACACACACACACTCTCACACAGTCTTTTTTTTTTTCCTTTTTCTTTTTTTAAACAAACACGGAAGAGATCTGCTCGTTGTCTCCCCAGTTGCTCAGTGTCATGACGGCTTGTTGCAGCAGCCCTTAACCTGAACCCAATGACCTTTGAACTACAGGATAAGAGACCGATGGCTGTTGCAATTGTTCCTCCGACCAAACAGGAAGACCTCTCAGAATACTGGGACAACAGTGGCGTGGGGGGGGGATCCTTGGCTTGCGCATTAGATCCCTGGCGCTCCACGCTATCCCCCATTCAGTTCCCCCTGCCCGCACCTCACACACACATGGCTTTGGGAGAAACGGTAAGGACCACATATACATCATTGGGCAGTCCAAATTATCTCCACCCTGAGGATTGTGGGAAGCTGAGAGTAATGTGGATTTGATTTCAGAAGGCCTCATGCATTCCAGAGCAGTATGCGGACCACTCTGGATTATTTCCCGCCCGCCTGCCAGTTTCATACACTGAAGCCGGACACCACTGTCAGGGACGAGCCTTTGGCTGGAAAAGGAGAGGAGAAAAACATAATCTTAAAATGGCTCTAAAGTCCTCAGTCCATAAACTAGTTTTGCAGTTTAAGATGAGGCTTTAATTTCTAGCAAGAATTATTTCTTTGTCTTTTTTTTTTTTTTTTTTTTTTTTTTTAAATCGGGAGATTCAAATGTCAGTCAAGATCATTGAATGTAATCAGAAATGTCTTATCACCTGATACTTTTGGCATTATATATCAAATACTATGAATACCTCATTTCCTCATCTTTACTCAGTTTATATCAGCCCTTCAGGTTCTTTAATATTTCATTTCATTCATTTTGATAATTCACATGAAAAACAAAAGAAAAAAGTTTTTGTTTTTTTTAAAAAGGATTATGGCTGAATACCACTTGGGCACTTTGCTTGGAGGATGCAGTTTATGTGCATGATAGCTCAGAACTGTGAGGTGTTCATAGTCATACTTTATTCATTTATTTTGAAGTAATACACTACACTTTTATTAGTCTGTGTTCAGAATAAGAAAATTGCCGTGACCTAATATATATCTGAAAAATGTGGAACTGTAATCATGGTTTAATGTAGTATCCTTAAAATCTTAATAATATCCATCCTTATCCTAAGATGACCCACATCCCCAAATTTTAAGTGCAGTGAACTGAGAAAGAAACGAAATCTTTCACAAGATGCAATCAGTGAAAACGAAAACACATCCTGAATGTGTCTCAAAAACCAACCTGATGTAAATGAGAGTTGTTGGGTAGACCCGGTGTCCCTGGTATACTCCGCCCATGCTTCCCATGGATGTTGTTAATGGCAGGTGACTTGGCCACTTTGGGTCTACCTGGTCCTGGCCCCCCACCTCCTACTCCGAGCCCACCTTCCCCACCTCCGCTATTTACGCCACTGGAGGCAGAAGAGCTTTTGCGCTTCTTGGCCTCCAGGCGCCCATCTGAGGAGTGGTGACTAAAGCTGGTGTGGTGGTCAGATGAGGATTGGTGGTGGACAAAAGGTCCCAATGAAAGTGTTGAGTCACTGCTGTTCATTACCACGCTCATACGCTTGATGGACTCTGCAGGGCTGCCCGAGGGAGGACCTCGTGCTGGTGGCCCAGAGGAGCCACCGGCGGAACTGCCAGAGAGCTCGGCCTTGAGGCTAAGGGAGTTTGTTCGCACAGTAGGCCCACAGTTAAGCCCCACACTGTGAACCCCACTATGGGAGGAGGATGACGATGAGGACGAAGGACCTAATGAGCTGTGGTGGTAGGTGCTCCCTGAGCTGCCGACATTTGCACAGTTCTTCTTAAAAGAGGAGGAAGAGAAGTTGGCATTGGAAGAGGAAGATTCAGTGGAGCCATGGGATGAAGAGAGGATAGAACTGTTCTTCCTCTTCTTCCCCGAGCTGAAGCTAGCGCCGCTACTGGTATTGTTGGCTCCAGTGCTTCCTCCACTGGTGGCGTTGGGGATGACGGTTATGGAGGAGCCAGACGAGCTCTCCTTGGGCTTAAAAGATGATGACGATTTGGTAGTGCTGCTGCCAGAGGAACGGGACTTGGGCACCCGGCCTGAGGTTAGGGAAGGAGCTGAAGAAGAAGAGGATGAGGACAAGTGGGCTGAAGGCATCTGCGGCGACGAAGACACTTGTCGGGCTTGTGTGGTGCCATAGGCCGGGTGCTCAGCCCCACCCTGCGGCGAGCTGCGGGCATTTAAGGTGGTCCCATAGGAGAGCACTGACTTGCCCTCGTAGGATTGGCTGTAAGGAGTCTGCGGCAAGGTGGCAGGAGGGCCCAGGAAGCCTGAAGAGGGAGTGCTACAGTGGGAATTTGTGCTTGTCCTATAGGTGGGTGCAACAGAGGAGGAGTTCTCCAAGGCTAAGGGGATTTTCCTGAAGCAAAGAATATCAGAAATTAGCCAATTATTAACTTGACTCATAAATTTAAAAAAAAAAGAAAAAAAAAAAAAAGGACGAGTCCAAGACTGACTTACTTCCACATTTGGGAGTTGACATGCTTTTCCATCATTGTGGTGAGGGTACATCGCACTTTGTCCCATCGCCGGTCAAAGGAATAATAGCCTCTCCCAAACAGTCGACTCCCAAAAGTACAGTACTGGGAATAGAAGGGAAGAACAGATGAGAACTGTAATCTTTAATGGCTTGACCAGTGTAATAAAAAAAGGAAAGTTCCTTGGGGGTAACAGCAGATGAAGTGCACTTACAGCTGCCGGTCGTGGATGATAACCTGAATAGTGACAGTCCAGTTTCTCAGCATTGTCCTCACGCTCCTCATTCTCTCCCTCATCACTGGATGGTCTAGAAAAGCCATCGGGGGTCGTTTGGGGATGGTGTAGCGACTCGTGGACTGCTGCAGAGTCTCCAGAAATACCACCTCCGTGACTGCTGTTTAGTCTAATGGAGAGAAATTGTGCCCAGTCACTTTCACCATATTCATCAAAGCTGAATCAAATTAAAACTGTCTGTTTTAAGCCTGTGTGAGCAAAGCTACACACAGACACAATACAAGCACAGCAAAAAATCAAAGTGTGGCACAGCAATTACCGTGGAAGACCAGGGCTGTGAAATTTGGGCTTTCCAATTGGCAAAGGCTTAGTGGCATCAAGGGCTGGGCCGTTTCCATGAGCCACCTGGTGGGCATCATGGCCAGAAGTGAGGTGGGAAGAGGGGTGTGGGTCCCTGAGAGGGGGGTTTTGCTGGGAATGATTTTGGTGGAGTTCTCGCTCCCTCTCCCGCTCCCTTGTTCTGTTCTTGTGCTCTGCCAGCAATGTGTCAAAGCGCTTCCTCCGCCCTGGCACCGCCCTCCGCTGGCTTAAGGAATGTGTCTGTTGAGACATTATAAAGTCAATAGAATTTTCATTATGGTAAGAGCTGGAGAGAGAGTTCTCCTTAGAACCGCTCTTAATTTCCTTTTTTATTGCTGTTTATACTTGGCAGCTCTGGCTCTAACAAATTTTTACAACATCAATTACAATCAATCACAACCATCCTTTGAAATGCAAATAATAACTTTGGTAATATTCTACACATTAAATAGAATAATACGACATAATTGAACTGTATGCCAAAGTGCTCCACTTATATTAAAACACAACGAGTGACGGCATTTTGCAGTTTCATTAAACACAGACATTGTAGTTTCCTATATTTCACAGTAGAGTTCATCATTACAGGCTCCTCAGAGTTACGCTGTGCTCCTCTTTGTGGCAAACCATCTGAGCTGACAGCATGTGTCCTAGAAACACCGGCCCTCAATTGTCAGCCTGTGGCTGCCGTGGGAAACGCTCACCCAGAGGTTTGAAGCTTGCTGCCTCCACAAGTATGTCAAGAACACGTTAGATCATCTTGTGAATCTAGCAAGTGTGCTTTGATCCTCATTGCTGACAACAAGAAAGACTGCTGAGCATTACCAGCCCAATTCTCTTTAAAAATAAAATGCATTTATACAGCTCAGTTGCAGCATGCAAAGCAGGGACTTTGTTACCTTGCATGTTAGGGATCTTGTGCAGGGTTTTCGAGATGTCACATCTATAACGCCACAGTGGATATCTGGATTAAACTCACGTTCTGATGGCAGAGCAAAGGGGGAGGAGAAAAACATTTGTTACCTTCATAATTTGGGACAAGTTGTGTTATGCAAAACATTAACATTACATAAGCCTTTCCCCTCTAAGATAATGTATGGGACATTTTGTTTAAGCTGCTGACAACATTCTGAAATGATGTCTGCTAGTTACACTCTTTCATAGGCAATAAAATAGGAACCTAATGGGAGGTTCGTCTAATAGATTAAAAAGCAAGGTTATAAAAAACAAAAACATTCAGGCTAAGCATGTAATGCTGTATGAGACTTTTAAATACTCTGAAAAAATGACAAAATGTAACTAGTCCCCCCTCGTTCCACATTCCAGCTGACCTGTGACTTTCTTGTTAACGTGACGTCTGCTACTCGCACTGCTGCTGTCCTGCTTCTTCTCCGAGAGGACAGTGAGGTGGCCCTTGCCATTGGGAATCTGGCCTGGGGCCAGTAATGGAGGCTTTGGTATGGAGGGACAGTTAAGGCCTGCTTTTAGGGCTGATGAGGAGGTCGTGATGGCGGTAGTGTTGGAGCTCACAGTGGTGCTAGAGGAGGATGTAGAGGAGGATGAGGTGGTGGCGGGGGCAGATGGAGCTTGCGCCGGCTTAGCTGGCGTGTCCGGCTTCGGATGCATCTTGTCCATCTTGACAGCTGGAAGGCTGGAAGAGAAGATGACAGCGATGAAAAGGGTGGTGAGGAGGAAGCTGAGAGTTAGAAACAGTGAGCCAGTGACAAGCGTATGGTAAGAGACAGATGTGGACATATGGATGGCCCTGCGAGGACAATCACTACTAATGTTCCGCTATATATAAAACACCTTCAAAAGAAGAAAAAGGTCAAAATCAACACTCGCGTATAAATGACTGAATCAGATTTCTACCGAGAAACAAGCAGTAAAGGCAAATAGCTCTGACTGCCACATAAACCATCAATAAGCAGTAGTACCTTATTTTCAAGTACTAGTATTGCTACAAAAACTATTACAAGTAGTCTCCATTTCAAAATAGTTTTTTTTAAATTAGACTTTAGTATGTCTGCCAGAAATGTGGTTGTAACAACCCTGCACCTGTGCAGAGTGAAACTTACATCTTTTCTGGCTGGTTCATCCTGAAGGGGGCAAAGGGGGGTCTTCGCTGAACGCCTGGCAGCTTCTCTTTGGCTGGTTTGACAAGTTTGGGATTGGAGGACGACGATGAAGAGGAGGGTAAGCTTGAGCTAGCAGCTGAAGGTCGACCAAGGATGCCTCCGGTAGCCACTGCAGCTACGGACACCGAGCCCACCCCGGGCCCAATCCCACTGCCGCTGCTCCGGTTCCTGGCAGACGCAGGAAACGGCGAGGTGGACGCTGGTTTGCTAGCCGAACTGTGTCTTCTCTCTAAAATGATAACAAACAAACCAGAAAGGCATTAAAACATAATAGTTAACACACTAATTATAATCCAACACTACTATAGGACTAAACATAGTTGTGACTCATATAAAAAAAAAAAAAGAGAGAGAGAAATGGAAACATTAAAAATCTCCCTCTAACAGCTGTGAGCATGTTAGCTGAACAGCTAATAAGCAGTATTGGTGATTCATGCGCTGCATCTTGAAATAGAACTGGCCAACAGGTCAAGAGCTTTCTTTCTTGCCTGAGCTTCTTATAACAGCTGCTGTGCAAACTGATGAAAGTCAGTAAGACAGCAGAAAAGGTTAGAGTGATGCTTAGTTGTGGATGGAAAGACAAAAATAGAACTTGGAGGGGGGGGAAATGCTCATCTGCTTAAATCCAAAACTAGCTGTCTTTAAGCACACTGCTTTCTAAAATGAACAAACTCTGTGTGAACACGAATCACACCAATTACACATTTACACAAGACAATTACAGATCTACTTTCAAAAAAGGCTCACATCACATCCTATTTTTAGTAACAGCGTACAACAAAAGCTGCTGTCCCAATGTCACCACTACACAAGCACTTCATAGTTTAAGGTTGATTAGCTGCCACTGCATAAACAATTAAAAAGAAAAAGATAGACAAAAACATCATGAAGGATTTTTTGTTTTAATTCAGAAATGACTGGAAGCATGAAGCAGAGAGATCTGAATCTTGGCAAAAGCAGCAGCTCTCTAACAGAAATAGTGGGCGCTCTGGGTGACACAGACCGACATACACTCCTGCTGCTCTGATTACATGTAGAGAAAGAGAGACTGACAGACGTGAGCGTGGGTGTCATACGCCCTGCCTCGATCACGCTCAATCCAGGGAGCTCCCTCACCTAAACCAAACTGAGAATTTTCAGCAGTGAGGAAACATCTGACATGGAGAGAATCTCCTGCTGGAAGCTGCATGTGAGCAAAACTGAAGGATATACAGAGGAACAAGACAGACAAAGGTGACTAACGAGAATTTCAGAAGAGAGACGGCAAATAAACATTTGACTAAACACTCATAGTCAGCTCTGAGAAGCAGCAACGAAAGACAGGACAGAAATTAACTGCATGCTTAAAAGAAATGAGAGATAAAAGGTGCATCAGCACCAGAAGCATTAGTAATTTTCTACCAAGAATCTGTGTCAGCTGGCTAATGTCACCAGTGTTTTTCCTGCATGATTAATAAATAAATAAAAACAGGCACCTCCACGAAAGAGGTTTTGGCCAAAGGAAAACCACCAGGATTATAGGAAAAAGTATTTTAACTTTTTTTCAAAGCTTCTTAAATGGTCAAAAAATAAAAAAATAACATGAAAGGTCTTCTGCTAAGTATGGTCACCTAGACCCTCTGCCCCAAATCTGCTTATGTGTGCACTCACCTCTCAACAGTCTTTTGATTTAGTCCCATTTTGTGTGATTATAGCTAACTATATGGTAAAGCTGGGGAGTGGGTTGTGGGACAAAACTCACTGTCACAGGTAACAAAAAAAGTGGAGTGGCTACAAAGAATACGAATGCTCAAAAAAGGTACCACTCCCATTTGCCTTCAGCTATATTCCTCAAGCGCGCGCGTGCGCACACACACACACACACACACACACACACACACACACACACACACACACACACACCTAACTGTTAAACTTCTGCTTTCTGAAAGAAAAGGGAAAGAAGTGCTTTTAAGCGTGCCCTCTCCACACCTAGGGGCCTCTCCCGCACATCCATTCAACCTACACTCCAGATATTTTCCCCTCCCACTTCTAAGAAGCCAAACAACCCAAAAGCTTTTCTTTCACTGCCTCCCTCCCACTTCCTCTCACTGTCTTGTCCTGTCCCAGTCAACAGCAAACCTCTGCACACAAACTCACAACAAGATATCCAAGTGAGACAGTGGTGCTCTGTCTACAAAACAACGAAAGCCAACAGCAGCACCAATGGTAGTCATAACTGATGTAGGGGAGGAAAAAAGGTAAGGGAAAAAAAAAAAAAAAAAAAAAAAAAGACAGACAGACACAAGACATAGGAGGAGCCTTAATATCATGTTTCATATTATCAAACAGCTGGCTCAGTGGCATGGGGGAATCCCAGCCTGCAGAAGTGAAAAAAAGAAAGAAAATCAAGAAGTGTAATGGCCTTACTACAAACTCCACAGACATCATGTTTAAGTAAAGACAAAGTGTAACCTATTTAAAAAAAAAAAAAAAAAAAGAAAAGAAAAAAAAAAGGTAAAACTAAAACCTTGAGTTAACCAGAAACTCAAATCCACCGTGGTTCCCTTCTTTTACCATTTGAGCTCAAGACACTGAGTGTAAAATTCTGTATGTCTCGATCTCTGAGGAGTCTTTGTTAGACAAGTTCATAAACAAATGCATAAAACGCCAAGCAAAGCAGCAGCTTCCCGTTCCGTGGTGAGTGTCACCCTTGCTGGGCTCAGCCTCAGCCGAGAAGCACAGACACCTAAAGGGAGACAGATGGGCTCAAAGAAGCACGCTAATATCATATTGAGACCATCTCAATGGTGCTGAGATCAGTGCCTTTTCCCCACGTTAACGCTGCACGGGTCCTCCCATAATGACATCACAGAGAGGACATGGGGTAAAACACAGCAAGAGCACTGCTGCTCTGTATGGCCACACATACATGGCTACAGAGTTTCACTTAGATTTAGACTGTGTGGTTATAGCTGATGCAATAAGTTCATTAAGTGAAACTTGTTTTTTTTAAAATAATTTTGATATTGCATAGTTTAAAAGCTTCTTTAAAAAAAAAGTAATTATTTGCATCCAGCGGCTCAAATCGGAAGATTTACTGTGATGGGGAATCTTTGGGTTTAGCTTCACCGCCTGATTTTGAGAACAGAACTTAAAGATGTTGCAAAAGACGAAAAAGAGACTGGTGCATTCATTATGATAAACACACTACAGACAATCTGTTCACACAAAGAATCAGCAGCAGCAAACAGCTGAAGAAACAAATATCAAGAAACATGATGAAATCACTGTAAATCTCTGGGTGCTTCTACACCACGGACCAAGCAGAGCACAGTCTGCATTAACAATGCAACCCCTGTATATGGAGTAAAGCCACATGTTCTGATAATGATTGTTTTACTCTACACTTGGTACTGCCATCCAGTGTTTATCTACAGTTCCTTCAAAACCCCCTGACACCTCAAAATAGAGGCTGTATTTCAGAGACACCCATATATCTATACTGTTTAACAATGATGGAGAAGTCTCTGAGTGATGTTCACACAGTTCCAAGGACAGTTTTACCCTAGAAGCCACGTGCTGCTATACCTCCCTCTTGTGGTTGACCTTGATAAGTGTAATTGCTGCTGCACTTCAGAGAACAGGCACTTCCAGGTATTTAGTGGTAGGGCTGCTCGATTATGGCAAAAATGATAATCACGATTATTTTCACTGAAATTGAGATCACGATTATTTGACGATATTTATTTAACCCTTTAAGACCTACTATAGAACCAAGTCCACCAGAGCTTATATTATTTTTTTTACATGCTGTAGTGCCATCTGTGGGAGCATTTCAAGTTGCTATACATCAATACAACTGTTATAGCCCATATTTTAATAATATGTATGCATTAAGTCCATAGTAATTACATAAATTGCAAAAAAGTGCAATAAACTACAAAAAAAATTGAAAATCGCTTTTGTTTTGTTTACATATATTTCTACTTGGAGAAATTTAAGAGGCTTATCCCTCAAAACTTTAAATACAATAAAGTTGCAAAAAATAGTTTCCCACCACAGGAAATTTATTTTGAGTGTCTTCATAGTTTTATTTTGGAGATACAGCAATTTTTATATACTGCAGGAAAAACAAAAAACAATCCTATGATGCAAATTTGCAAAGAAAACAGCAGGTGCATCATTTCACTGTGGGAAGTGTTACGAACAGCTGATAGGAACGGCAAAGCGTGTTTCTGGAATATTATGTTTTTGTTCCTGCAAGCGCTTTTTATGCAATTTTTGCAAAGCTATATGTGGAACGAAACCGTGACCGAGGACAAGCTGATGGCATCAGATGTAAGTACAACTCCTCCGGTTTCATATGCAAAACAAATTATTGCGCTAGCTTACACGGTTCAGGTTCTACAGGGATTTAAAAATAGTTACGCAAAACAGAGCGTGCTGCTCTGACCGGCTTTAAAGGGTTAACAATGACTTTAAAAAAATAATATAAAATAGTGTGCAACACCACTGAAGTTTTTTTTTTTAAACTCTCTTTTCAACCAACGGCAGTCACTCTCCAAATAACTTCTGCTTAGCTTTCCGAGCTTCCCTCGGGTCCTCTTAATCAGCGGTCTCCAACCTTTTTTGCGCCACGGACCGGTTTATGCCCGACAATATTTTCACGGACCGGCCTTTAAGGTGTCGCGGATAAATTAGGGAGGGGCTAATAATCGGCTCAGTCATTTTTAATGATCGTTGAAAGCCCAGATCGTAATCGTGATTAAAATTCGATTAATTGAGCAGCCCTATTTAGTGGCCATTGAAACATCCCCAGTTTAATGTCTTAACAGTACTAGAAATCTTAACTGAGCTGTATCTGTTAAAACAGCCCACTACTGGAAAGACTTGAGAGAGACCTATCAAATATTAACACAAGAATTTATAACACACAAACAGTAAATAAATAGGCTACTGAGTGGAGTGGAGTAGAAAACTGGGTGGGGGGGGGGGGGGGGGTACACAGAAAGAAGAAGCACTACTAGGAATGTGTTAATCAAAGAAACATCACATTACTCTTGGTATGGGGGGGTATGGATATAGAGTCCCCCCAATTTTTTATTCCCAAACCTTGCTGAGTATCTGCAGTAACAGCCACCTCATTGTTGTAGTGGATTATTGCTACTACGTGAATCTAGGAAATCTAGCTCTGCACCCCAGCTGCATGAAAAATAACTGAATATATAGATACATCAAGGCGTGTGTGTGCGTGTGTATCACTTACCAAAGTGTGCTTGAAAGGCTTGTGGCTTGACTACCTGACCACAGTGGCTGCACATCACCAGGTAGAAGTCGTCCTGTGCGGGACACTGGCCAAATATGGACATGTCTGTAAGCGGGAAGATAGAAGCAGATGGGGCTCAACTCAAGGAGAATAAATAAAAGCGTGACCGATGCCACAGTTGGCAGCAGACTCTGCAAAATACACACTGTTCAATGTGCAACCAAACATCAACTGCTTACTTTGTTTTATATTTAATGTGCATTTGTTGGGGAGTGGGCCGAGGCGTAAATAGACAAACGCAGCAGACCACAAGAAAATGCATTCTTGGCTGAGCCCTAACAGCAATTCTGAATTATTGCCCAACACATACAGTAGGATCCATAAATGTGTGAACAAGGCCATACTTTTCAGAATTGTCCTTTTCTACTCCATCCTAGCAGAAAAGGAAATTTAGCAATCACAGAGTCATAAATGTAGACTCAAGTTAAATTCAAGTGGTACAAAATACTGCCCCACCCATTTAGCAATGGTAGATATTCTTTTACATAGCTCCTACATTTCACGGTCTCAAAGTTCAGTGGACAAACTAACATAATTCTAACATTTTCAGATTATAAATAATACATTAAAGTCAATATCTGCTTTTCAGCCAGTCAGTGAGAGAACCTATAAAGTAGCCAGAGTTGAGGTGCTTCTGGAGCTACATACTTTCCATGCTGAGGCTGTGTGCAGTGGCTTGTGTTCTACTAATCTGCATTGAAGGCAGTGACCTGAAGAAACTGCTCTGTTTGGCCTTTAACAGTCAGGGGGTCCTTTGTACCCTCAATGTCCTCCAGTACAGACAGTAGGAGGCAGTATTGGTTTAGTGACTGAGATAATAAAAACCTGTGTAAACCTACTTTTTCTGCACACAGAAAACTGAAACCGATAAAGACTGAAGCAGGTGTGAACAAAATCTTATCAACATTCATTCCTAAATGACGCCTCGCTGGTCAGAATACTCATGAACTACTAAATGCTAATTTAACACTTGAAAACAACTCCTAGCCTTTTATCTTCTTAATTTAAAATGAAACAACAGGCCACACCTGGCCACGAAACTGCATATCAGTTAACTGTCCAATTTCTTTTGAACCTTTGAAATAGATGAACTATGTAAAGCACTGCTGTAGCAAGAGCCTGCACAATATATCACACAGTGCTACTTTATTAGAAATCCACTGTGGTGGTTTACAGAGGCAAAGTTCAGAAACTGTGCTCTTGTTCAACAGCTTAGACAAAATAAATTTGTAACACAATCCATAATAGGAATTTTAAAAAAATTAACAAGCTCAGGAAAGCAGTTTGGCCAAGTACACATGCAACCCAGGAGTGATTTGTAAATATAGATCACTTATGAGCCCTTATTCACCATGGAGAACAAGTACTGGTGATAAGCACCAATCCAAAGGTTGCCTTTCCAAGATATAAACAAACCCAGGACTGGCTTAGAGCGTGCGACATTTCTGACTCAATAATTAGGAGATATCACTAAGGAATCAGGTTTAATAAGGTGGGTGCCATCTCCTTAGTGCTTTCTATGTTGTTATTAAGAAACAAAGAAAGTCTGCCTTTTGGAATGCCACACTCTGAGCTACCAAGGGAAACTACCAGATATTCTGAGAAGGGGCAGTTTTGCAAAAGGTCCAAATGAAATTCTGAATCTTGCCCAGGTCGCAACGCTTGTTTGAGGTTTTCTCTGTCAAACATGGCTTTAATATTTAATTGATTGATTTAATTGGTAAAAGTAATTATGAAATTAACCTATAAAGAATGAATTACTTTTGCAGTTGGGCAGACTAAATGGAGTTATTTATGGTGTTTTTCAAGATGTAAAAGCTGGCAGTCCCAGGTGTACAGAAATGCTTAAAATGCAGCTTAACTAAACTAGTCATGTAGGTTACCACCTTGTGAAACCTGATCCCTAAAGTCAGGTCATATTTCCATGAAGATGACAGTATAGGGTTAAAATTAAAATGCTGACGCACACAACATCATGGATCATGATGCATTTCTTCCTGGATAAAACTGTAAAAACAAGAATTTCCCAATAGTAAATAGGCAAATACAAAGAAAACCATAAAAAGCAAGAATGCAAAGGTGTCTTCAGCTGGAGAACCTCTGCCCAATGACAAACCTCACGCTTTAAAGGCACTCCAAGGCGAATCAGAGGGAAGTGCTGCTTCTCAGCAGAATGTGATCAAAATTTACTCTGGCGGAGAGAACCAGAAACCACCTAATTAAGGAGGCTAATTAAGAGATTGCCTGGGGCGTTATGATGAGATGAGAAGAGGAGAGGATACAAGAGCAGAGAAGTGGAGCCCCTGTTCAATATGTACTCCGCCAGGACCATCAAGGGTTCTCCAAACATCACTGGCCAAGTCTTGAAGGGATGAGGGCCATTAAGCAAAGACCGTATAAAAGATGTACCTGGCAGATTCTCTCTCAAGGAGGTCAGAGGCAATCGTGTGTGGATGAATTGACAAGTCCAATGCTACTTAATGTGTTTCAATTGTCTGAAGCTATTTTGCCAAGTGTCTCCTTCAACAGCAATGGACCAAAAAGACTTGCTTTCAAAGTATCTGCTTGCTACAAAGAGGAAGGAAAATATCCTCACTTAATGGACAAAGGCATGTGAATTACGAGTGGTAAAATGTGACATGGAGTATTCACTATGCCAGTTGCAAAAGAACAAGCCATCAAAACAATAGCTAAATGCTAGCGTAGGCAACTTCTATGTTCAACGCATCTACTTTAATTCTATTCTGTCTCTACCCAATTTGCTTATCCAAGTAGCAAATTGCAGATATAATGAGAGAGCAAACATATTTGCCAAATCAATAACTTCCTGTGTATTTTTCATTAAAAACGCCTTTCTCTCAAATCTACTGAAACAGGACAGGAACTGCAGCATCCAACCACATTTCCTCACTGGATCAATAGCAAGGTCAAACAAGACTCGTTTCCGAACTGCTGCAGCAGTTCACGTGCAGTATTTTTCATTAGTATTTTTCTAATGGGATGCTCAACTATGAAAGTAGACATGCTATACAGCTTTGCTACTCCACATTCAGTGCCATAGCACTAAATGGCCTTTACTGCTAAAACTGTCCGACTTCAAAAGTGGTCTAACGCCACTGTGTCTGCCCTCGTCTCAACCTCCATTTTCTTCTTTTTCAAACATGAGGTGTTAAAGACAGAGAGAAAGAAAGTCAATGTAGACAAGAAATAAGACAGAACGGTGAATTTAAGACAAAAGGAAAAGAGCGCAAAACGGGAACAAAGTCGCAGTAAACGAACAGAGAAGCCGTCTGAGGCCTCTGCGAGACAAAGAGGCAGTGAGCAAAGGACATACGCTTGAAGGAGGAGGAAAAGAGAGCCTGAGAGCACGAGGCAGGGGAAGAGAATGAGAGTCCAGTTAATTTCAGCATCCTCATCCGTGGCAGTGATGAACGAGCTAGGTGCAATCGTAGCAGCTCTGGCTGCCGATGAGTAGCGCACATGCTGGCTGCATCTGACCTGTGGCTGACAGTGGCACTACATTTCCCAGCTTCCCTGACTGTGACAGTGCCACTGTAAAATTTATCAACAGCGTGACAGAATGATGAATTCATCAGTCATCTAGTACCATACATTCTTATAATCTGTGTGCGTGCATGTTATTCATCTGCGTGTGGTAGAATGGCAGTAATGCCACAGAAGGAATCTGGTGGTGAGTCATGGCAGAGCGATGTAGTCATCCACTTGTAATACCCCTACCAGACGCACGCGCACACACAGGCTTTCTATGAAGACAGACTTCTGCCACGAGCAGCATGTGTTGATGAGCCCCATGACACAAACAACAGTCACTGACAGACGCCGCAACATGATAAAGACATGTTTCATGACAGCGAAATGTCAACTGACCCCGCATCCTTGAATTTCAGATGAGCATTCTGTCTCTGTCCTTTATGCAGAAAAATGTTCTAAATGGTTGACAGATGAAAAGATACAGTGACTTAGTGGTGTCCTACGTCTCGTACCATCAACACCGCTCCATTGCACGTTGGCGCTGATTCTCCAAGTTTCATGAACTCTACACAGGACAGAAATTTTCCGAGACATAATCTATCATTTTGTGTTTTGTTGACAGCGATCGAGAGCAGCATCTAACTATCTCCCGTAAGAGTTCAACTCGGTTTAAGGGGTAGCTAACCAAGCATACGACTTACTTCATTTTCCTACTCAAACTATTCCCTTATCTGCCCAACACATGTGAGCATCATAGCATCAAGCACATAGGACACTGCTGACCACACACACACACACACACACACACACACACACACACACACACACACACAAAAGGCAATATTAGATAAGTCCTCTGTGAAGCAGTCTGCAATAAACCCCCTCCTTTATTCAACACATAAGGAGGATAACCAAATAAAGTTGGATAGGCAATGATGACACAAGTGTGGGACAAAGTAATGTGCCAAAAACGAAGAGAGGCTGAACCGCCAATCTCCACACTCATTCAAAGTGTGACTTCAAAGTGCATTACTACTAAGACAGTGAGGCCTTAGGGCTGTCCCACTGTTAAACTCTCAAACACACAAGGGCTCTCTCAGGTTTTGTGAGCCCTTTATGCTCACACTGCATTTCTGCAAACACTCCCATAGGGAATTACCCACAGTTCATAGTGTTGTGACGTTAAACTGCGGGTTAAGGGGGAAAGCCTGAAAACATTAAAAAAGTAAATAAACAAAGGAAGGAAAGAGGAAAAAACGCTAACATGAACCAAATGCTATATAATGTGTTCATCTATTCGTCATCTGTTCATACTGTGTTCGTTTTTGTTGCTGCTTGTCAAAAGCAAGTGAATTAGTACTTCTTAAAGCTACTGCCGAGAAGATGTTCAATTCACATGAATGGCTCAGCCTTGGCCATGCAGAAAATAAACAGTGTAACATAAAATGCCCCAAACAACAAATATGTTTTTGAGCCATCAATGTAATATCACATGGTAAGCCCAAACCTGCCGTCCTATTCCTGTATATACCATTTTGAGTGCCCAACCTCTCGCACACAACCACTAAACAGGTAACATCATCAGTCTGTGAGGGCTCAAACACTGGGCCTTAAGATGAATTTATACTTCTGTCTTAAATCTTCAATGTCATGATGTAAACTACACCGTTTCCTGATGATCACTTCCTGAGAAATGTAACTGCACGTCAAACTGATGCAGTCAACAATTACAGTGATTGGAAGATTTGACAGTAGTAAACAGGCCAATGTGTTTCTGGGCACTTTTTCACTCCAGTTTTTGAATTTATCAGTGACAGAATAATCATCATCGCCTCAATATAGGAAATCGCAGATTTTAGCAAATTCCTGGATGGACACTTCTGAAACTATTAGTATAGATTTGAGGAAATGTTCAAATAAGTGGAAAAACTTGACAGACAAATATGTTTGACCCAAGGAGGGAAAAACGTCCGAGCTGTCTTATCTGTCACCATCATGGCTTGCGCCACATATAAAACAAGAGGGCACGACCGCAAGGCAAATAACAACCCATCACATGCAAATTCGAATGCTGGCACCAGCAATTGCCACTTTTATAGGTTACGTCATAGCCGTATGTGAAATGACTTAAAAATACTGTCCATCCAATATGTCGATCAATGCTTTAACAACAACGATGAGAATGCGAACTACTAAAATTTAACATTTGTGCCTTCACAATGTGAATCACCTAGGTCAGAACCCTGTTAAATTCTTTTGATGATTAGGCACACCACAGCGAATGATTCATAGCTGGCCGGAGAATTATTGATGGTGTTGACGTCTAAAGGAGCTTCTTGTGGTTTTTGCTTGATTAGCACCGTTTTCTCTTGACCAAAATGATCCATGTAAAAACAATTTCAAAACAGATTATTATTTTTAGTCCACATTTAGTTCTGAAAAGAAGCTTAAACAAAAGAATGCATTTTAATCTTGTTGGCCTACCTACTGCAGTAACTGCTCCTTAACAGCAAGGTCATACATGACATGCCCTGCTTGTTTCTCCGTCAGCAGGAGATAAAATTCCTTTTTAGAAAGTAACTACATCGTGGTGAAATGTATAAAACACAAGAACAAACATGTCCTATCCATAGGTATACACTTTTAAGTAGACTGCCTAATTAATAACTCAAGACAATGTACATCATTAGCTCGGCATAACGCCTTTCATAGAACAAGCTAAGCTTACAATCACCACAGTGACAAAGTTGATTCATCACTTGATTTACTTGTGCCTCAAATGAACAGGTTAGTCCTCACTTCATTTCGCCAGCAGACTCATCCTTATTTCAATCTTGAGGTCTGGCGTGTTATATTTCAGCTTAGAAACTTAAGCATCACATTAGTCTTAAGTAAACAAAATGCAATTTTACTTTTATAACAATTTACCTTTGTGATGAAATTCATTCTAAATCAAGGCCTGCCAGCAGGCCCAATCAGCTAAAGCTAATCGAGGTGTTTCCAAAAATAAAACTGCAGTACAAACTGCTTTGAAACACCTCTCTCTAGCTCAGAAGCCAGGCAATGTGTGTGTTGTACATTGAGTTTTAGCTGCTGTTTAAGATGATGCCCTCTGACATGATTTTACAATTGTCCTTTAAGAGTTTATTAGTTAAACCTACTATGTTTTAACCCTGGAACCACACCTACTAGCAGAACAACAGTCATATCAAGATCAGTGTAGCCTGGTTGATTGTTTTTATCCTATTCAGGGTTTTATATGTTTCATACATGAATAGCTCATGCATACTGGTTGGTGGTTTAAAAGGCCAATAAATAATAAATAAATATTTTTAAGTATTTTTCTTAATAAACAGTAAAACTATTACCATTGGTTAACATCATATGTTGGTTGTTAAACTGAAGTAAGCAAAAACACAACTTAACATTTTAACTTAAATATATTGTACAAAAAGTCCAACTTGCTCTTTTAACAGCAGTAGTTTAACATTATTATGCTGGCTTTTGTTTTGAAAAATCAGAGCTATGCCTATGAAGTAACTTTTTAACTTCTTTATACTTGCATTTCTCTTAGCAACAAACATCAATGTCTTAAGGTAAGGGGAGAGATGTGAAACATGGAAGTTTTGCAAAATGGGAGAAATATGGATGCGAAACAAAGCCCTTTAAACACATCATCCAATGAAATACGCATTATCACTTTAGTCAGCAAGTCCAAGTTGCTAATCGTTAAGTTATTTTAGGTTCATGTGCAAATGTCACCACATGAATTACCGACACGTCTGACTGATTATATCCGGGTGCGCTTGTTTTACTATAAGTTTTGCAGAACGACACGAGTAAAGTGTTTGAATCCATGTTAGCGTGAGTGAATGTATGTATGCGTGTTAACCCCCATAACCAAAATACACCTTTGGCCCTAGAGGGAAAAAAAACACTCACCTTCTCTGCACAAACGCATGGCTTCTCGATTTTTCCCGAAGTCTTTAAAACTTTCCTCCGATTCAGCACCTAAAAAATGAGGCGATCCGAAACACACAAATGAATAGTTGCACTTGCTTCCCTGCCCGTGCTGTTGCTACCAATAGCGTTTCTTCATATTCAACCGAAAACTGCATGCACTCGGCCAAAAAAAAAAAAAAAAAAAAAAAAAAGACAGGACTGGCAACTGTCGCGCTCTACCTCGCTTCCTCGCAAACATACGGCACGCTGGGGAACTCACCGTCGTTGCCGTGGAGTTTGGCGGCGTCGACCCAGCTGCTCCAAGGCTGTCCCAGCATTATTTCTGGACTAGGCAACGATCTCCGCTCTGCAACAGTCGCCATTGCTGTGGAGCCTTCTCCCCGCTGGATCTGCTGCTGCTTCAGCTGCTGCCTGGCCGCTCGGCGCTGCTCCCCCCTGACGTCATCCTCGGCCCTTTCCGACATTCTTTCCGCTACAATGTAACAACACGAGAGTCAGCGCTGGTAGAGCTCGGGATAGGAGGACTTTTATACTGATTGACACGGGCATACGCGTGTTGTTTTCAGCAAACCCGCCTCTCAGAAAAAAAAAATCGCCCTGTGTGGTAACTTGACGTTACAAGTACAAAGCTTACACAACATACTGTTTAACGTCGAATAAATAGGCCGGCTGGCGATTCAGCTGAAGGTTGCTGGTTCCCTTGGCTGTGGCTTACTCGCTAGGTATCATTTAGAAATGTAAATTACATTTAATAATTGTAAACTATACTTAAGAATAACGATCAAATACAGTGCTTTGAGGCAAATTTGTGATTGATTATAAATGAACAACAACAGTAATAATACTAATTTAATGCACAAGTTATTAGTTAATAAGGATCGCTTTTGAGATTTGACTCCATATAAACAGTTGTAAGATATACTAAATACTTTTTTAGTAATTGTGGGTGTGACATTAGAAGATGACTGACCATAACATATTTATAATTTATTATTGATTCTTTGTTTTCTTCCCATACTAAGAAAATGTGAGCTTTAACATCTTAAATGTATGAGCCATAAAGCTGATATCAATATATAGACTTTCTACTGGTGACTTGAGTGAAATACTATATTATAATGACTTTATGTTTAGAATGTATGCATTAGCTTCCCAATATTTTGAAAAATATGAGAGAAATACATTTAGAGATATTGACTTTGTATAAAAGGATTACGGTCAGTTACATTAGATTCCATTTAAAATAAAAACAGGGTCATGTTACTATTAAACACGTGTCTAAGATGTATTAATGCAAGACTTCAGAGATTTTTGAATGACATGCACAAACCTTTTAATTTCTAAGCATTTCAGATTTACAAAGTCTGTTATAATCTACCAAGTTTACTTTCACTTTCAAAATGAAACATTTCTCATTCTACCCAGACAGCATGTGCTCGCCTAAGTAAAGCTGAACAAGGAGAGAGAAAAAAGAAACAAAACTAGAACTGGGATCCTTTTACATTCTTGCCAGAAACAAAACCTAGAAAAGTACAGATGTCTTATAAAGACGGTGTAACACACTGACTGAAATTACTTATAAATGGCACATCTCATCTGTTGTGGTGTTTAATCTTTAATATTAATCATGCAGTGTTGGACTCTGTGTACCCATTTTACCCCTCTACCTGAAATTCTTACTCCAATTTGGCAAGTACTCCAAAAAGCCTTGGCCCTCTCGAGTACAGAGTTTAGTGTAGGAATGCACTGATATTATCAGATGAACATCAGTATCAACTGGTGTCAGTCTTCCTGACTGCTATCACCTACCAAATGCTGATTGGTTTCTGCTGCGTCAAATAAATCAGGTGATCACACGGTGTGATGAAGAGCTTAAATAGTTCAAGTACATTTAAAACTTCTCTTTGCTTTTAGCACAAAATGGTAATAAATAAAAGAAAAGACAAAATGAGCAAACAAAGGAAGGAAAAAAAAACAGTATTAGTAAATTGTGATCTCAAAAATCTGTTTGAAAGTCCAATTTTACCATCATGCATTTAAATGCAAATTAAAAACATCATCCTGAATGTGCTGGCTGTGTGTGTGCTCAAACACTGTGATGAAGAGCATTTTTTAACACTGAAACTACAATAATGTCAATTTAACAACCTTGATGCCAGTTGGTTTAATGTTTTAACTGGATATAGTTATTTGACATGCCCTCAGATTTTTCATTTCTTCAAAACATCTGTTGCCTTTATTGCCATAGCATCATATCTGTAAGGTCAAAGCAAAATGATCGCAATAGTGTCGTTTCAGGAACTCTGCCCAGCATAGCTGTGACATTCTTGTGGGAGGAACCAGTTAACAATTAGTGCACTGATCATAACAAGAGCATTTCAAGAGGAGGAGGACTGTGTGATTACCGTCATCCTTTCACGTACCCTCACTCATTAATTTTAGAGAACTACTGCTTCACCGGAGAGGAAATAATTTGCATATGTAACTTATTAGCACCATATGTTAGTAGCTGAGTAAAAGCAATAACATCACAAAGGTAGTGACAACATGCCTCTGACACACACAAGAACGTCAAGCTTACTGTACCTGAAAGACGTCACAACTGCTGCATCTTTCCTGTGGCTTGGAAGAAGAGATTCCCCTTTCTATACACTCCAGTATATGGTGATTGATATTTTGGTAGAGAGCCAACTCTTCAACTGGAGCCTAGTCCAGCCCAGCTGGTCTTCCCTAGTTTTATGTTCTTTAAGATTTTTTTTTCCTGTCCCTTTCAGTTTTACACCGTGATTCACAGCAGACATTTCTACTCTACTTGGCTACCTTATGCTTTACTTTGCTCTGTAAGCACATTTAAAAACAAAAAACAATATCAGTTTGACCCCCTCCTCATGTTCTTGCTGTTTTTATGAAATCACCTTTAAGTAAATACTCTTAGTTAATTCCAGATTGCCCTCTCACAGAAGATTTTGCTCTAGTAAGGTGAAAAATTGAACACTCCCACTGGTCCTCAAGTCGCATCAAGCTTTTGTTGAGTTTATCTTCGTTTTCAGAATCAATACCCATGTCCAGACTGTAAGACTGTATATAAAGATGGAACAAGCAATCATGATGTCATTATTGTTTTTAGAGACAGAAACTCCCATAGGTGAATGAAAGGGTAAAGTGATAAGTTATCAGCTAATGCTAGCTGGACTCAGTATTATTTCAGAATACTTCCAGGAAATCTGAGATAATATTTATGACATTGTAAAGAAAATACTGAATACTTTTTTCTTTTTAATTACTGCCGTTTGCACACAGTGCCATTATTATTATTATTGTTTTTTAAATGAAACAAAGAGTACTTTCCACCCTTTTTTAATGAGTTACTGTCACTGATGACAGACTGCCTAATTGAAGTGCTAATATGTTGAAACAAGGTGCCAGCAACAGTAGCACTCTAGTCCAAATGTAAACCAAAGCTAGCCAAAAGAAAATTTAAATCATAAAATAACTGCTTAATACCTTCATTTGACAATAACTCAATTAACTTAACCTTGTAAAGCATCAAGAGCCTGACCAATATTGTCACCAAGAGACCTTGTACCAGCTACAACATAGCTACATCAGTAATCCTCATCCACTGTTTGCTTTTCCTGACATATAGATTGTAACTATCTGGACTAAAATCACCATCAGAGACGGATATACAGTTCTCACTCTCAGATAGGCCTGGCCTTTCTTTGTTATAGTGCACGCTGGAGGATGCAAATGCATGGTGTTGCTATATTGCTGATGTTTTGATACCTTTTTTTTTTTTGTCATATGAAGATTTTTACTGGTATTACGAGGAACAGCCCTGCTGTACAGATGGAGCACACAGACAGAGATATCTGCTTATTACTACTAAGTAAAAGACTAATAAAACACTAGAATTTCACTCACCAAAACTGAACCACAAACGTCTAGATTAGGCTGCACCACACACCTGCCAATCAAAGTGACCATGCATTATGAAAGAGGCTTACCTGTCTATGAGGCATAAACTGTTTATTTGTACCAGGCTATAAAGATGTCTTACCGTCATTTACTTGGACATTTTAACATAACAGCCTGTAAAGATTGACTTGCTTTTGGGGCCAGTCTCAAATGGCCATTTATTTATCTAGCACATCCATGTTGGATTCATTTTCTAGCCCAAAATTTGCCACTTGGTCAAACACAGCAGAAGCGTGTAATCATCTCAGATGATTTAATCCAGTGAGTCTAATCAAAATCTATTGTGAGTTCAAAGAACAGAACAAAGCAGATTAGCGGACGCTGGATCAGCCAGCTGATGTTGGATCTTTTAAGCAACATACAGAGAACAGATGCTGTAGTAACGAAGACCTGTGTAACATTAGGTAGTCCAACATAGAAGTCTTGAAATTACACAATTTCTGTAATTTCCTTGATACTTACTGAGGGGCAGCTGCACTGTTGGCCTTTTTTTTAAATTCAAACAATTCATACACATATAGTAAAAAGAAAAACCTAATCTTAAAGCCCAATACAACAAGTAGTATAAAGCATATCCTCAGATGCAACTCACTGATGCTGTAATTGAACACTTCCTTGATACTGAATACTTTACAATAGAAACTGTATTCGGTGTTGGGCCGTTGTAATGGAAGTACTACATGACTAGGTATGATTATTCTGCAGCTATGAGGAAACATAAAAAACCCACCACATGTCAATACAGTTTTGAAATGAACAGCAGCAAGATCTTACCTTGGCAAAACAAGAAACAAGGAATTTATCTTTAAACTCAATCAGATGATCCACATCAGTTTGGGTGATTCCTGGCTGGCACACACACACTGGATAGGAAATCTGGAGACATACACAGACATGCATTGAGGGAAGATGTAACTATACCACACCTTTTCCTTTCTATAGTTAGTAGGTGGAATTTTTGAATTATGTGTAAAAAAAACACTTTCATTCCTGTCCCCTTACTGATCAATGGGGTGGCTGTAGCTCAGGTGGTAGAGCAGGTCATCTACTGATTGGAAGGTTGGTGGTTCGATTCCTGGCTTCCCCTAGTCTGCATGCCAAATATCACTGGGCAAGATACTAACCCCAAATTGCACTCTGATGCATCCATCGGAGTATGAATGTGTGAATGTTAGCTATAAAGCACTTAGAAAAATGTGCTTTATAGCGAATGGGTGAATGCACAAGTTGTGTAAAGCGCTTTGAGTCCTCAGATGAGTAGAAAAGTGCTATACAAGAACCAGTTCATTTACCATCCATCAACTTAGTCAACATAAAGAAACACATACATCTACAGGAATCCATTTTAAAGACATGCAGACATTTTTATATTTTTTGTTGTCTTCATACATTTAAGGCATATTGCTGTTTATTCAGTGGTGTACTGTACCATATGGTACCACCAACTTTACATTTGTTAGTCAAATGTTGCTTTGCAACCCTTTAAAACTTACAACCTAAATACCGTCAAAACTAAACCACACATCTTAAGTTTAAGTTATCTAATGTCAAAAATCTGTTATAATGAGCATGAAATCAAAATAAATTCACTGCCGGCGACCTGAATTCCAGGATTTACTGGTGCTACACGTTAAAAAAGTGTATTGCTAATATACACAACAACTTTTAGCAAAAGCAGAAAGAAAAATAAGAATCTTACTGCTGCAAAAGTGGCAGTCCGAAACTATTTTCACACATCAAGTCTGGAAAATGTTCAGAGAGTCAGGTCAGGAGACTGTCCAGTGTTTTCTCTTCTCACAGCTAGCTCACAGCAGAAGATTATTAATTGTTAATAGTTAGTGTGGTTTAGGTGAACAAGCTGCCTGGCTGGAAGATTGAGGACACAGTCACTCAGTGAAAATTCACCACAGTACTATCTGCGCTATTCTCACAATCGACAACATGTAATACATATAGACTATCTATCTATATGTATAGACATCTAGAAGTCAATACTTTCCTGTTAACTTTCAATAAGTTAGAGTGGGAAACAATTACAGAGTATTATGTAAACGCTTGCATATGGGTGTCTGTGGAACATGCTATTTAACCTTTCGACAGCAACAAAAATTCTGACTTGTGACAATGCAGAAGGGAAAAGTTTCAGCAGAACTAAAATATTAGTATTATATTTGATTCTGTATGCATGTGCTGTCAAACAATACTAACAGACAATTCTCACATCTTTGTCATAAATGCCAACACTGATAAAGTGGCAAAGAGCTAGTGCCACCATTATAGCCGTTGGCCTCTACGGTGTCACAGTATTAATACGGGCATGTTTGTCATTATATCAGAAAAATTGCCTAGAATACACTAATATATCATCTGAACATCAGTAACACTGACTTCTGACCAGCATGTAAGATTATGTTTACGGTGGCAGCAGCCGATGTCATCTGTTGTGTTATCTGCTTAATTTATTTATTCTTTTTTGTTGTTTTATCTTTCTCAACTGGGTGGCTAAATAACAAAAGCTACATAAAAACACGAGAAATAAAATGAGATTCAGACAGAAAAGATATGATCCAATTATCACAATGATTGGATTGGGGAACTGGTTATGCTGGATTTCCACCTTTATATAGATTCACTGAAAAGGCCTATACCGGTTAAGAACAATGTTAATAACATTCTTACGGAATATAAACATACCAGTACCCGTAGCTTAGCCTTAGTTCGGTTGTGGTTTTGACTTTATGAAATGAGTATGTTAAAGGCCATGAGTGGAAGAACATAGCATTATGTCACTTCTTTAGAAAAACAGTTGTTGTCATTGGCAGACAGGTGCAACTCTGACACATAGATAAGAGAGAACACAGGAACCAGAATTCGTATTGGCTAGAAATGCTGCCACTTCTACTCGACACTAATTACACTATCGTAGTTATTTTTTTGAATAAAAAAAGACAACATTAACCTTCACCGGAAATACGGTATTTGAAAACAGACCAAATGTCTATAAGCCGTTGTGTCATGACATTAAGCTCAATCTAGTGTGGGTCTGTGACTGGTACAAACGTTACTAAACAACACTGATGGCTAACGTTAGCCTGCTAGCTGGCTAACGTTAGCCAGCCATGACTAGCGCCAGCGAGGAAGCTGACAGCAGCCTGACAGCCCAGCAGAAGTCATTAGCCGCGGTCACATATCGACAACAACTTCACTCTTACCAAGGCTCTGGATCCTGTAGACGTAAGTCTGACACCTGGCTGATATATATCAACTGGATGCACAGGGTGAAGGAGACAGAAGACGGTGGAAAAGAGCGAGTTTAGTGCTCAGCCTCTGTGGAGGTCTTCACCTGGTGCTTCCATGTCTGTTTACCAGACTGCATTCTGGGACAGAGAAAAACGTCACCGCGCCACGACGCAAGCGCGAACTGACCAATGACTGCATGGCACCGCCGAACTTCTTCACCAGGAGATTTTATTTATTTATTTATTTAAATTTATTTCTTTATTATTTTTATTTTATTCCCCTGTTAAATGCAGTATTTACAATTGCATGAAGCCTGGGAGATATGTGATAGGGGAAATCATTACAATTAACATGTGCAATTTAAAAAAATTAATAAATAAAAAAATACTACAACACGTTCACCAAACATATGTTTAATTCGATTTAAACGATTTAAATCGATTAACTAATAATTGCGGGCAAAAACAGAGATAACTATTATATGGGAATGAAAGAATCCTGAACTAAAATCTATAACAGAAGCAATGGTGGGGGGGGTTAAAACCTAGTTTCAGTGCAAAGTCAGAACACTCTTAAAGGACTTTTTTATTATCATATCAGCGAATGCTTCAAACTACCTGCCCAAATAAGAGTCCCTGGGAATTTGAACATGGCTGCAGGGTGTCAAAACGTGCAGTGTCCTTAAAAAAGTAGAGAGAACTAGATAAGAGACATATTCTGCAGAAATAGGAAAAAATGCAAAGACCTGACACAAGACGATATATGCCAAATTACACAAGAACTGAATTGAAAAAGTAGTGGCACGGATATTATGGAGTCATGAACCCAAAGTTGAAATTTTGGTTCAAATCATCACTATGTATGGAGGAGGCCAGGAGAGAGTTAAAACAGCGAGTGCCTACAGCCATCAGTAAAACACATTGGAGAATGTTATGGTTTGGGGCTGCATTTCAGCCTGTGGTGTCAAGAATCTTGTTAAAACCAAGGGAAATATGAATACATAAAAGTACTGTCAAATTTTGATTCACCATGCACCACCATATGGAAAGGGTCTGATTGACAAACAACTTTTTTTTCTCCGGCATGACATTGATCCCAAACACACTTTCAGTGCAGTAAAAGTATACCTGGATAGAAAAACACAAAATGAAACACCATGTCATACACTGGCCTCCCCAGAGTCCATACCTCAACATTATTGACACAGTGTGATATCATTTGGACAGAGAACAGAAAGAAAGGAAGCCAACATCCAAAGAAGAGCTCTGAAGAAACCTGGAGAACTATTCCTGAAGACTGCTCAAAGAAATTCAGAGGAAACCTTACCTTAGAGAGTTCAGGCTATCTTGAAGAATAAAGGCAATCATACACTGACAGACAAGCCAACTGCAATTGTAAAATTGGAATTGGCGTTGTAAAACTCAGTGTTTGCCTTATATAATATATTTCCATGGATGTTTGCACACATTTCAATAAACAACTGTAGCTACTTCTCATTTCTCCAGCACAATATAAATAAATGAGGGGTGGTTTAGGAGTTTCGCACAGTATTATATGCAAGCTAATTAAGAAAAATAGATCACATTGCTCCACTGTTTATGGTCATGTCCAAAAATAAAGGAGTTTTGGGAAGAGGTTAGAGCAATGATAAAGGAGATTTTGTCAATTAAACTTGTGATGGATCCCAAACTTTTCCTACTGGGATTATATCCTGTAGGGTGTAACATAAATCATTTTGAAAAAATCTTCATAAACATGGGAATACTACAAGCAAAGAGAGTGATAGCTCTAACGTGGAGGAGTCTTGGCAAACCAAGTATTTCACATTGGTTCAAAGAATTGTCTTTATGTTTACCATTAGAGAAAATTACATATACTCTAAAAGATAAACAAGAAATTTTCCAGAAAATTTGGGGGCGCTACATCCAGTATATTGGGAATAAAGATCTATCTGGTTTACTGTGTGAGACAGGGACAGCCTAGCTATTTCCTGTACAGGACTACAACCATATGCTGCAATCTGAAAGTTATTCTTTAAAATCTGTCAGAGGTCTCATGGACTCAAGTGCTTTCATTGAATGTACCTTGTGTTTCGTTTATTGTGTAAATTTGTTTGTGTATGTACTTTATATATGTATATATGTAAAACTTTAATAAACATAATGTTGAAAAAAAAAAAAGAAAAATAGATCACACTTATAGCACTTTGCAGAATTTATTCCAAAACATATAAGAAAGTTATACGTCTGTTTGAAGAAAAAAAAAATCAGTTTAGTGCGATGGTTCATGACACAAATTAAGACACTCTATAAATGTCATCAGTCATCATGTCATCACCAAAACATGGTTTTAACAATATACTTCCGTGTTGTTCTGCTCTTCCCAAAGTTAAAAAAAACTCATCATATAAAGTTTTATCAAAAAGAAAACGCTCTGCATTTTTTTTTCCAACTAAAGGTTTCACTTGTCTCATAAAATATCCAATGGCACCTATTTTTGCCCACTCCAGTCCGGTTGGTGGAAGTAATTTTTCAAACTAGCTTGCCAACCGAGGACTAAACCCCAGAAGAAGAGCAGGAGACTGTCCACTTCCTGCTGCTCAATAAAGTTTTGCAAAGCCGCAGCACAAACATGGGGGCTGTTACAGATGGTAAGTAACCGTTCTCTTCATTTATATTAGCTAGTCATACCACCTATGAGTAGTAACAATTATCTAAACCTTTAGAAATACTACTATACCCAGGCACATACCCATATCCGTCAAAAACGAACCAGTTGTGCATGGAGACGTGGGTTATTTTGGATACAGCTAACATCAAGTAGCCTTGTTAGCCGGTGTATTCGCGTTACCTGCTGTACCTGAATGGCTGTTATTTCGCCCGTATTCCAGATGAAGTTATTCGGAAACGCCTTCTCATTGACGGTGATGGAGCCGGAGATGACCGCCGAATCAATTTGCTCCTGAAGAGTTTCACGAAATGGTGCAACTCTCCCGGGACCCCGGAGGAAGGGTAAGCGAGCTCTACATACCCAACTCGGTTGCCACGCATTTCTCTAAAATCGCCTAGAAGAATTTGGTCTGAGTCATAAAAAGTGCTGTAATTCTGTTCAGATTCACACAGTATCAGAGGATGCTGGGCATTCTGGCTCAGTGTGAATTTTCCATGGGGAAGACGTTGATGGTTTACGACATGAATCTTCGGGAAATGGAGAATTATGAGAAAATCTACTCCAACATTGGTAGGACTGGGTTTTGTGAGACTGTCCATTTATCTTCGCAACTGTTTACAAGTCACATTTTGTATTACCTGCTTTTCCAACTCGTTAATTTGTCCCCATACTACAGAACAAAACATTACATCTGCACATGAGAAGATAGCAGAATGCAAAAAAGAAATTCAGAGGGCAAAGAGGATACGAAAGAATCGCCAAGGTAAGAAAGCTATTCAGTCAGCTGTCCTATTGACAAAAGACTCACGTTTTGTTATGTACCCCTTCTACAAGCTATACCTCCAGCTGTTGTCAATTCTCACCTGTAAATTCTAAAGATCTTGACATCAGTTAAAGCCTTACACCTATTTACTTGACCCTATCCCCACCAAACTATTTAAATGTGTGTTTCACCGTTTCCCTTAAATGTGCTGTAATCACACTGCTACTCGAGAGAAAAAAAAACCTGGCTCCATTGATCATTAATAATTCTAGCCTTAATTGTAATCTTTCATTCTTCAGCAAAGCATTTGGAAGAAAAGGTTTACAAACAACTGAATAAATACCTTTCAAATCATAGTTTTTATAAGTACTAATCAAGGTTGAGAACCAGTCATGACACAGCAACAGCTCTTACTAAAGTCATCAATGACTCGAGGATCAATAATGATTCCCTGAAAGTTTTAGTTTTTCTTGATCTCACTGCTGCTTTGAACACAGTTGACCATGAGATTCTAATTCATAGGCTTCAGGACAAAGTTGGTTTAACAGGTCAGGCTCTTGATTGGCTCTCATCATATCTAAAGGGTAGAAGTTTAATGTTTCAGTTAGCAGTTTTAGATCAATCAGAGGTTCCTCAAGAGTCTATCCTTGGTCCATTACTATTTAACTTTTACATGCTCCCACTTGGTGCTGTCTTAAAGAACCATAATAAAGCCTACAATTGTTATGCGGATGATACACGTTTGTACTTATCACTTTCCTCTGACGATCTAACGTCTGTTCGCAAAAAACTAATGAGCTATGTTGATGATATTAACTGCTGGATGTCTCAAAGCTTTTTAGAACGGAACAGAGCCCAAACCAAAACACTTTTTGTTGGTCCCAAAAGTCTGGGACATAAAAATAGTTTCTCTGAAACAGAGTGAGCAAATCAGGGACCTTGGCATCATCTTGGTGGTTTCAGTTTTGATAACCACATGAGTGAGGTTACTAGAACTTCTTTCTATTACTTAAAAATATATCAAAGGTTAGAAAATTCTTATCTCAAAATGACTTATGTGTTTGATCCATGTGTTCATGTCAAGTTTGTCAGATTATTGCAATCATCAGGATGTCTTTAGATGATTCAAAATGCAGCGGCTACTGTCTTAATTGGTGTGTGGAAATTTGACCACTTTACCCCAGTGATGAAGGAACTTCATTGGCTCCCATTACAATATAAAATTACCTTAAAATTCTTCTATTACTTCACAAAACTCTGTTTCGCTCACCAGTACATTATGTATATAAGATGTAACTTGTCCAACTTCTCTCTTTCCATACTTTTTCCAGAGTATGATGCTCTAGCTAAGGTTATCCAGCAGCACCCAGACCGACATGAAACACTAAAGTAAGTCAGTCCTTGCCTTCTGGTTAGTCAGATCTTTGCATTAAATTAAATGCATCGAATTTACAGTTGTGGTCAAAAGTTGACATACACTTGGAAAGAACATAATATCATGGCTCTCTTTCCCGTTAATTCTACAACTCTGATTTTTCTCCTACAGAGTGATTGGAACAGATACTTCTTTGTCACAAAAAACATTCATGAAGTTTGGTTCTCTTATGACTATATTATTGGTTAACAGAAAAAAGTGATCACGTCTGCTGGGTCAAAAATATACATACAGCAACATGAATTAGCAATTTTGGTGACTTAGAATGTTGTCAGTGAAAGGAGCTTCATAGCATGACCTCTTAACTTCTTGTGAGTGATTATGAGTGACTACAGCTGGTGACTTCTCTGAGGCCAGTTAAAGAGGGCTCATTGGATACAAACGCCCACAAATGGTACAATGGGGAAGTCAAAGGCGCTCAGCATGGATCTGAAAAAGAGAATTATTGACTTGAACAAGTCAGGAAAGTCACTTGGGGCCATTTCAAAGCAGCTGCAGGTCTCAAGAGCAACAGTGCAAACAGTTGTTTGTAAGTGTAAAGTGCATGGCACTGTTTTGTCACTGCCACGATCAGGAAGAAAACACAAGCTACCATCTGCTGCTGAGAGAAAATTGGTCAGGAGGAGGAAGAGTCAACCAAGAATCACCAAAAAGCATATCTGCCAAGAATTAGAAGCTTCTGGAACACAGGTGTCATTGTCCACAGTCAAACATGTTTTGCATCTCCATGGACTGAGAGGCTCCCGTGCAAGAAGGAAGCCCTTGCTCCAAAAGCGGCACCTTAAGGCTCAACTGAAGTTTGCTGCTGATGGACAAAGATAAGACCTTCTGGAGGAAAGTTCTGTGGTCAGACGAAACAAAAATCAAGCTTTTTGGCCACAAAAATGCCCAGCAATATGTTTGGAGGAGAAAAGGTGAGGCCTTTAACCCCAAGAACACCATGCCTACCATCAAGCATGGTGGTGGGAGTATTATGCTGTGGGGCTGTTTTGTTGCCAATGGAACTGGTGCTTTACAGAGAGTAAATGGGATAATGAAGAAGGAAGATTACCTTGAAATTCTTCAACATAACCTAAAATCATCAGCCCAAAGTTTGGGTCTTGGGCGCAGTTGAGTGTTCCAGGACAATGACCCCAAACACACATCACAAGTGGTAAAAGGAATGGCTAAATCAGGCTAGAACAAGGGTTTTAGAATGGCCTTCCCAAAGTCCTGACTTAAACCCCATTGAAAACATGTGGACAATGCTGAAGAAACAATGTCAGAAAGCCATTAAATGTAACTGAACTGCACCAATTCTGTCAAGAGGAGCGGTCAAAGATTCAACCAGAAGTTTGTGGATGGCTACCAAAAGCGTCCAATTGCAGTGAAAATAGCTAAGGGACATGTAACCAAATATTAGCACTGCTGTATGTATATTTTTGACCCAGCAGACGTGATCACTTTTTTCTGTTAACCCATAATATAGTTATAAAAGAACCAAACTTCATGAATGTTTTTTGTGACAAAGAAGTATCTGATCCAATTACTCTATCAGAGAAAAATCAGAGTTGTAGAAATAACGGGAAACTCAAGAGCCATGATATTATGTTCTTTCCAAACGTTTGACCACAACTGTATGTGCTTTCAGCTTTTGTGATGATCTGGCTATGAGCTCAGTTTTACTTTGTTCTTTGCAGGCAGCTTGAAGCGCTTGATAAAGAACTCCAACAGCTGTCTCACATTAAGGAGAATGTGGATGCCAAGGTAAAACCAAAATATCTCTTAAACGCTTTAGTTTTAACTTAACTTTTAGTTAGCAGTAAAAATTCCTACTTGTTAAAATCTTGCTTTTGTTCCACTCAGTTGGAGTTGCGGAAGAAGCAGTTCCATGTGCTGCTCAGTACCATACAGGAGCTTCAGCAGACCCTTGAGAGTGAGTGCTTTTTGTTTTAAGTAGCTGTTAAAGTGTGCATCTTAGCACATTTGGTGTCACCTCACCTCGCTGATCAACTTTCTGTTTTCTAGACGATGAGAAATCAGACAATGACGACAACAGTCAGGAGAGCCCTGCAGAGAACGGAGAGTGAATATGTGGAGATCCTGAATTTAAAACAACTTGATTTTAATTGATTTTGTTGTCTCTGATACTTTTTTAAAATGTATTTTGAATAAAGCTGACTTGTCCACAGCTGCTTTGTTTAATTTATTCACCAAATTTTAGATTCATATTAACATTGTTGATGTATATTTATGTAAAACAGAACTGATTACTTCAACTTAAATAATAATAATATTATAATCCGAAAATTATAATATAACTATTTGTTTTGCTGTTTTTAATTTACTGTGGGAAACCACAAGAGGGAGCTAAAGTAATTTAAGTAGTTACAAAGTGTAAAGGTAATGGACTGGTTCTTATCTCGTTTTTCTACTGAACAATCAAAGCACTTTTAAGCAACTTACCTGCTCTGCCTCCTGAGTCACAGCCACCCCAGTTATTTACTCAGGTTTTGAGTTAAAACTGATGAATTCAACATCTCAGCCAAACCGAAGCAGTTCAGTTTGATTTGTTATGGTTTTTTAATGAATAGAATTCTCAGAAATTAGAACGCGTCATTAAGTATCTGACACTTAAAATATAATCAGAAAGGTCAAGTTAGAAAAAAAACCTCTTTATTTAAACAAAGTTATGTGATGTGATGTCAAAATCATTTAAACAAGAACAAAAAGCACTTTAGTAGAATTTACTCACACTAGTAAACCAGAGAGTTTACAGAGCCCTTAAGCCCTAAAAGACATAATTTAGGATGGAGTGCTACATGTTACACTACATGTGTACATATAAACGGTCTCCCATCACCTGGCACCACTGACTGCAGAGCATTCACATCTAGAACTCGACCAGGTATGCACGGGCCTTCATGAGGCGTGTGACGCGATTCTGCAGAGCAGCCCTCTTGGTGCCAATGTCAGAATCCTCCTTCAGCAAGAACTCCAACTTTTCCTTGTCTTGAAGCATCTGCAGCATCTCCCTCTGCAGCTGGATGGCAGCCTCTTGCAGCATGTGGTAGCGGATCACCAGTGGGATTTGATCAGCCAGACGCTGCCCAGCAATCTGAAAGAGGAAGTAGAAAAGACAGTTATGAATAATTCCAAAAATAGCCTCTGTGTAAACACTCACTGATTTTGTCCATATATTTTTCCACTAAACATAAAGTAAACTTACTTTGTAATATGATTTAAGGTGTAGCATCAGTTCCTGAAGTGTAGCATGGTTATCCTTGGTGTACACATGTATCCGCAGCTTGCCTCTGTGATTGTGTTCCTCCTCCTCATCATCTTCTTGCTTGCTTTCACTCAAGCTGTTGCTGTATGTCCTGTCCTGGGAGTACACCAGCAGCTCCATCTTGAACTGAGTTCTTAGCATTGATTCAGCAGTGGCCTCTTTATCCTGCTTAATGGCTTCGATCTTTGCCTGGAAAAAGACTTTCAGTCAGTCTGACATTTCTTAAAATGACAAAAATGATACTTTGACATAATGCTGATAACGATTAAACAGTAAAACAGAGGCAAACTCAGACGATTGCTACCTTGGCTGTTTTTATTAGGTTAGGAAATCCAGTGAAGCTTCTCTGGGCCAGCTGTAGGAACACCCTTTTAATAGCATCTAGAGAAAACAGATATAAACAATAAAACCACAGAACTTGAAGTGATCGCATCATGGGTGCAGCATATTTCTGGGTAAATCTATTGTGTAATCCAGGCTACTTCAATAGTTTCAGTTTCAGCCAAACCTCAGTTTTAGAGAGAGGATTATTAAAAAGAAAAAGAGGTCCAACAAGCAAAAGTGCAAGATATCAAAGTCAGTTGCTTTGCCAAAACCAAGAAAATGTAGTAAGTGTAAGTGTTAAACATAGACAGCACTAAAAACATTGAACAGTGAAGAAAAATGTTTTTATGGAGATCACTTTTCAGATTGAAGGCATACATGACCGCTTATTCCAAATCTGGATAAAAATCTACATTTTGTAAAAACACGTGGAAATAAGCCATTAGATCTATGGAACAAAGTTTTATTAAGCTATGAAACAAAAGTCATTCTATATAGAAATGTCTCAAGTTCACCACCTAATCCGTTAAAACACAGCAGTGCCTCTACTTTTGCCTGAACCTGTATACTGCGAATTTGACACGCTGCTCTTTAATGACCATCTCATATCTGTCTGAAGCAGCAGGTTAAATTCAGAGGTATGTAAAAGCATTCTGTGTGCTCAAATTTAGCCAAATGCATCAAAACTCACTGGATGGTTATTCAATGTAGCATCTACTCAGAAAATCACAAAACTAGGACAAAAAGTGAGTAATTATCCAATATGTACTGCCTAGACTGTAACATCACCTGCTATGTCCTTGAGTTTCTTGACAGCTGGTTCTTCCAGCTGTTTGATCTGCTCCTTCACCATGACCTCAAAGGTCTTGTAGTTGATAAAGCCTGGTAGTTCTCTTCCACGGTACTTGTCTTCATATACCTCCACCTCTTTTTCAATTTTCCTGTTAACTGCAACACGAATGGTATACATCAGAGATGTGAAAATGGACTGCTATACACCAGCTCAGTAAAAATAAAAAGACTCACAGTTTTGTCCAGAGCGGTCCAGGTGGGCATTCCACTTCCCAAACTCTCGCCTGAGAGTAGAAAAAACATTCAAGCTCTCTCCACAGTTGAGCTCCTCTCCTGAAGTCAGGTTGATGGCATCGTGAGTGAATGCGGTCACTTTCTGCAGCACACACGTGTTAGAGGTATTTGATGTTTGTTAAGCAGAAATGCAAGGAAATGAACGTAGTCACATAAATGTTATGGGTGGTAAGGAAGCTCACATCGATGAGGAAGATGAGTCTCTCAGCCATATCAGAAGGAGGTCCATTACCATATCTGTCCAGCTCTGCCTGAGTCTGAGCAAGTTTATCCTCTATCTGCTCTTCCAGTCTTGGCAGAGATCTCTGTAAATCAAACGGCAGGGTCACACACCTTACAGCTAATCACTTGGTTGTACAGGACGTTTGTTATAAGAACGCAAAATCAGAAAAAAAATCACCTCAATGTGATTCACCAGCTCAAGGGTGAGTTTTTCAGCTAGTTTAGGAACAGTGGCGTGGCCTTCACTGTAAAGAGTGCTGGAGCAAGAATAAAACAGGTTCTCAGTACTTTACTAGATGATTCGCACCCAAACAAACCTACAACAAAAAAAGAACAAAACAAAACAAAAAAACTTACTGGAAATAGGGATGATCTTTGAAGAACATCTCCTCTTTTTCTAGGGCTTCAGTCAGAGACACTTTCTCTGTGATCTCCTTCTGACCCCTGCACCTGACAATCATGTAGCCCTTATTCAGGTGGATGACTTCATTATGGACAATTTCAAGCACGTTCTCTTCTGTGCCTTTGTCCACCAGGTCAGGCTTAGTCAAGATACCTGAGTGAGAGAGGGAGATAAAGAGAGAGAGAAGACAACTTTAAAGTGAACTTAGACCTGTCACATCTAAAAGACTGAGTTGGAATTTGCAAATATGTTCAAAAAAGAAGCCAGTATGATTGTGGAATGAAGTTTTATAGCTTTATGAAACACTATAAGGGGTCCTTTTACCCAAAGTCCTCTCTCCTTCAGGATCCACCTGCTGCGCCATTTTCAAAGCCTCTGTGGTTGCAATGTCCACATTACACGGAACAACCACCAAGCTGATGGTTTCTTGTTTTGTGATAAACTTCTGGATCAGTCTTTTTATCTGAAAGTATAAATTCACACCATGCATGCAGTTCTTTCTACGGTACTTCCTATTCTTAAAGTGAAAACACCCATCTAAACCTAAAATCACACAAACTTTTAGAATTCAAGCAGTCGTTGACTGCAAAAGATTTTCACCTTTGCATTAAAATAATCCTTATATTTAAAATGACGTTAGTTTGTCCAGTTATTTTTGAACTGTTGAAAATGAGGGATTGTAATTATTAAACAATACTTTTATTTACTCCTTGAATTAAAACTGAATGAAGTCTGCACTTGAATGCTTGACTTACTATGCATTGTAGTTAGTGTGCAGAGACAAAACTACAAAAATGTCACCGTCCAGAGACTTATGGAGCAAACCACATCTGCCTTATTTACGTGTTATTTGCCCAAGGTGCTATGAAAACCAAAGAAGTCCCTATGAAGTTTTTCAGGGGGACCCTCAACTATGATACCTGATCGCCGATGTTCTCTGGCTGTCCTTTTACAGCCACCCTGGCAATGCCGGGCAGGTCGATGAGGGTCAGGTCCGGGACCTCAGGGGAAGCGATCTCCAGACTGATGAGCTCATCGCTGATCCCCACTCCGACCCCAGCCATTTCATTTTGAGCTGAAGGTACAAACAGACAAACATAACATGATACAACTAATGATTGCAGGACTGATCAGTGAAACCTTAAAGATCCGGTAGCTCAGTCAACCAGATTTAGTAATTATGTGTTTGTATATTGTACCTTCTTCAATCTTTTTATCCACAGTTGTAGGATCTTCTATTTCCTCCTCGTGGCCCTGGTAACTTATCCTTCCAGTCCATTCTTCTCCTTCTTTCTTTCTCTTCATCTTGAGTTCAAGAGGGCATCTTGTTACAATGCCTAGATTAATGAAATGTGAATAAGAAAAAAGGGAAAAAATTAAAGATAATCTGATGAAATTATGAAAAACAGTAGTCTGTGTCAGACAGCACAAGAGTTATTTGATACTCTGTCAACAGCACATCTTAATATTTGGTAACAGTATGAATAGGGAAGAGAAGCAATTATAAATGTTTCCAAATGTAAATGAGGCCATTGCTGTAGTGTGGCTCTTTATTTCCACCTCTAACACATTGCATGATGGTATTGCAAAACCTAGTTTGTTTCAACTATATTGGAACCTTGAGTGAAGGCACAACAGAGTGAACGTTTTAAAAGCCAGGATTATTCATTTCCCTGATTATTCCCAGTCTACACTGGAGTATGATGTATCAGCTCGGTGTGTCTTTTGACGTGGTTAAAAAAAATCTGTGAATGCTGCGTCAGAATCCCTTATTATTCTTTATTTCTTCATTTGAACCTTTATAATTATTCCTTATTTGCTTCTTTCTTACTCACCGCTGCCTCTCGGCAGTGCCACCCCGGACAGCGCCTCCAACACAGAGCTCTTCCCCGAGCTTTGGTCTCCAATCACGGCGATAGCAGGCAGCGCCAGGTCCTTCTCTACACCGAGAGAGCGGAGAGAGTCAATGAGGTCGATGCAGGGTCGGACTTTCTCCTCATACTGCTGGTTCAGAGTGCTCATGATGGTGATTGCTTTTCTCTTCGAAAGAACAAATGAATGCAGCTAAAATTAAAGTGACAAAGTCGCTGTGGCTTGTGAGCTGTTGTGTCGGAAGAAGACGGACTGAACCGGAGAAGTTTCGAATCGTCAGCCTGGCTGTAAGTTTCGTTTTCCCTCAGTTTCGTGTACGTTACAGGTGCCTGTGTAAAAATGATGAGAGAGAGACTGGCCCGTCCCGTCGTTTCAGTGACGGAGCACGCATTTAATAAGGCGTGTCAAACTGAGTGATGATGAACGTTAGCCAACAGTTTACGCTGCAGAAAACAAAAAGGCAGAAGACTTTCTGGAGACCTAGTGGTCACATACCAGGTGACCTGCAGGTGTGAAATCCTGGAACCATGAACATAAACATGCGTTAGGAAATGTTGGTCTCTTGTTTTTTGTATGGCAACTGCATTGAAGGACAAGATTCACTTTTCAAGGTATTGAAAGTAACAAAGACTGCAGACTGATTACAGCTGTAAACACAATTTGTTCTTTTTGAGTAGAAGTTAAGGATAATGTCCAACACATGCTTGGTTTTCAGTTCACCTTTGCAAAGTAAAGGATTAAGAGAACTGTAGGCAGTGGAATATACCACTCTGAGGCATTTGAGGGTCAGTCCACTTGTCAGGATTTAAGGTATTGTTTTCTATCTAGCTTTCGCTGCATATTTTATTAACATTATGTAGTTCATGTTGATGTTTTAATGAGTAGAAAAATAGTTTTAAAAAGGGGGCTCAGAACAACTTTATCCTCCCCATAATTTCTGGCAACAGTTTCATTTATATGACCAAAAAACTTTAAGGATGGCACAAAGATTAGAGGGTGGAGGGCAAATAATACCAAGCCTGTCATTGTGAATTGGTATCTGTTTCCATATTTTGTACAGTGGTATAACTAATCTCATTTATTTTGGGGCTGTACCAGTTTGAAGATGAATCCGTTGTTGAGAAATGTTCTTTTAATACATTCTGATCATATTTTTGCAGAAAAAAATGTGACTTTCAAAAAATTCAGCCTTTTAGTATATGTCTCACTTTATTTTAGTTATTCATTTCCCCCGTTAATGTATACACAAACTGTAACACACAATATAACAAAATAGCACATGGAGTGCATACCATTACCAGTGATTTTTATTTCTAACACTCAAAACATTTTTAATAAACAAAAAATATACTTCTGCAACAGCAACATACATGCGTATGACCCTTTAAGATGTTATATTATATATATATATATATTATATATATTATATATATATATATATTATATATATCTACACACACACTAAAACAATTACAATCTATAATAAAGGCACTCAAAATGTATTGCAAAGCGAATGCTGGGGAAATATTTCTATGATTCTATGAAGTGACGTCCATCATTTTGTTTGTCAGGTTAGAAATCTGGTTTTAAGCTTTGCCCTTGTGCTGAGCTGAAGTTGAATGTGTTCATACTAAACTCAGTCAACAAAAGGCGGCCGTTTGAGAGGCGTTTAAGGCCGTTCTGAAGTTGTTCCCTTTGAATTTTTGTGCCAATGTCCTCTTGAAGCAGGGACTCTTTTCTCTCCTTATCCTGAAGCATCTGCAGCATCTCCCTCTGCAGCTGGTTGGCAAACTGCTGCAGCATCTGATAGCGGATCACCAGGGGGATCTGGTCAGCAAGACGCTGACCAGCAATCTGTGAGCGGAGAAGACAGAAATAAGGACGTAAAAAGCTTTTGTTTGTTACTGTCTGTAATATGTCAGAATTTGAACATGGTTGTTATTTTGTATTAAATTATTAGCTGTGAACAAAATCATAGAACATCTCGATATTTTGTAACCAACTTAGTTGGTTACATTGTGTTCACATCTAAAGAAAAACAGAAAAAAAGTCATACCAGACTAAGACTTAATAAAGTTGAGTAATATTCTTAAAACAAAATAAAACAAAGACTAAAACCACCCTCCCAGCAGATAATAGGGATGCGCTAAAAAGCTAAATCCTTCATGTGCCGCCATCACAAAAATATAGTTGGTGTCTCTAATACTGTCAGACCTGAATTTGGACCTGGCTTTGAGAAGACATTAAAACATTTATTCTGTATTAATAAATTATTAGGCAAAAACAAACTAACATTGTTACTGTTACTGAGGCCAAACATCTCTAAGTAAAAGATTTGCTTCTGTACTGATGTCTATGGGCAGATAAACTGGATTTGTTTCTACTTTGTGGCCCATTTTTGTCCCATCAAGCTGAGTTTGTTGGGGCAGTGAGCAAATTCAGGCTCTAACCCAAATTTCCTGTTTGTTGCTTTATGTGACTGTGTCATAAATATAACAGGTGTTCATTTCATTTAACTGTATACATTCTAAATTTCAGCTTTAGTTTTAGTTTTCTTCTTTTCTTTTTGTTGTTGCTTATCTGTAGTCACTGTTTCAAAGAGTCTACTTTTTCTCTTATATTGAAAACTTCAGTGGGATGTATCTTTTGACATGGCAAGAGTTTATGTACTATATCATGTTTTTAAATGCAAACATAAAAAACAGAGTTTCAGTAACATTTACTTGGTAATAGGATTTAAGGTGTTTCAGCATCTCTTTCAGGGTGGCCCCACTGCTATTATTGTTCACCAGGGAATTTACAGCCTCCTCTTTGTCTTCCCTCTTCCTCTTTGCTAACATCTGGCTGTATGTTGTGTCCTGAGTGTAAACGATCAGCTCCATCTGAAACTGCATCCTCAGTATGGCCTCTGCTTCAGCTTCCCGTTTAGTTCTGATGTCTTCAATCTTCAGCTAAATCACACAGAAGATGTCAGTACATATTTATCAGTGTTTATTAATAAATATACAACAAGCAGCAAAGGAGATGTTACCATTGCTGTTCTGATGAGGTTAGGAAAGCCAACCAGGCTGCTTTGTGCCAACTCAAAGAGCTCCTTCTTCACAAGCTCTAAAAAGAGAAAATTATATAAAAAATTAGAAAATGAAAGAATACCTGCAAAGTAACATGTTCTGTGATCACTTTCAATGATTGCGGTATCATAAAAAACATGCCTGACACATCTTTGAGTTTCTGGACAGCAGGCTCCTCCAGCTGTTTGATCTGCTCCTGGATCATGGCCTCAAACGTCTTGTAGTTGATAAACCCTGGGAGCTCTCTTCCACGGTACTTTCGTTCATATTGAGAAACCTCTCTCTGAATATTCCAGTTGACTATAATATGGTTGTAGTTGTGGTGGGAAAATAGTATTAATAATTAATAATTTCATCTTTTAACAGTAGGTATATTAGAGGTAACTAATTAACAAGTTTTAAATTAACTTACAATTTGTTCCAGAGGTCTCTATGGCTTCCCTCCATACTGCAAACTGACCTCTCAGTAAGGAAAAGATGCTGGACTTGTATCCACATTTTAATTCTTCACCTTTGGTGAGACTGATAGCATCCTGTGTGAATGCTGACACTCTCTAAGAAGGAACGGTTTCAAAGAACAGGAAATGTTGTTTCCAGAAGCTCATATTCATTTTTCTTACACTTTTGTTTAGGAGGTGCAAAACCTGCAGCTGGCAATTTTTTGTCTCCTAAAAAAACTGGTGAACTTACATCAATGAGGAAACCAAGTCTCTCAATTGCATCAGATGGGGGTCCATTGCTTAATTTGTCCAGGTTTGCCCGAGTTTGTTTAAGTTTCTTTTGTATCTGCTCATCAAGCCGTGGCAGAGATTTCTACAAATCACATGGACAAATCACATCAAAGCTGGAGTGGGTTAAAGCTCTCCCCAGTGACCTACAAAGGTAAAACAGTAATAAGTACTTACCTGAATATGATGCACCAGTTCAAGAGTGAGTTTTTCTGCCAGTTTAGGAACAGTGGCCTGACCCTCATCAAAGAGAGTCCTACAGCACAAACAAAAGGTTAGAGTATAAGCAACACAGCCTAACACACCACAAACACTTCTTTGCATAATTTCCAAAAAGAGCAAACTTACTGGAAATGGGCATGCTCTTCGAAGAAGGCTTCCTCATTTTTTAGTGCTTCAGAAAGTGAAACCTTCTCTGTGATCTCCTTCTGACCCCTGCATTTGACCACCATGTAGCCCTTCTTCAGCGGGATGACTTCATTATGGACAATTTTAACCACGTTCTCTTCTGTGCCTTTGTCCACCAGGTCAGGTTTAGTCAAGATACCTGACAGAGAGAGATAGTGTTGGATTCCCCACCTTATGAGAAAAGCAGCTGGATAATGATGATGATAATAATCATTAATGAGCTCCAGTCAGAGCTTGGTGCCAGCCATTAAATATTGCTCACATTGTGACAAACTAATAAAAAGATTAAATGAGATTCAACAGTTTCCTCACCAGTGAAAACAGAACCAACATGATAAATGTATGCAGTAAGCATACATAGCAACTATATTTATTCAGTGGATAGAGAATCAATGACCTAAGAGAGACATTTGCTTATAAGCCAGGTGGCACTTTTTAAAATCAGTTCTAGTTACCCAAAGTCCTCTCTCCTTCAGGATCCACCTGCTGTGCCATCCTCAAAGCCTCTGTGGTTGCAATATCCACGTTGCATGGAACAACCACCAAGCTGATGGTTTCTTGTTTTCTGATGTTATTCTGGATCAGTCGTTTTATCTGAAAGTATTAGCTTGTAACGTAACAAATATTAAGCTACGAAATGGAAAAATATAGTTGCAAAAAGTTATACAAACTAATCGTGCCCAAATTAGGATTGTTCAAATCAAGTTGTGAATGAATGTAATACCCATAAAAGATCACAGCCATACTTTTCATTTTTTCACAAGAGAAATATATCATATGATTATATTATTGAGCTGTGGTTTGGATAGTGTTCTGTGGGCTGTACTGATAGCAATCATGCATATATTTATGATGGGGTCTTTCTTGCTTTTCTAAAAATCAAAAGTAAAACAGCAAACATGTGACAGGGATGAATTGAGCTGTATTTTAATCTGACTTGATGCATTCTACCACCAAATGCTACCTGTTCACCAATGTCCTCTGATTGTCCACTGACAGCCACTCTGGTGATGCCAGGCAGGTCGATGAGTGTCAGATCTGGGACATCAGGGGAAGCAATCTCCAGACTGATGAGGTCATTGCTGATCCCAGTCCCATTCCCCACCAGTTTATCTTGTGCTGAAAAGAGGATTTGGTTTGAGTCACACCTGAACAATAAGTTTAGCTGGCCTATCTTCTGCCTCCATCAATAACAGTGACATTTAAGAATACTTCACGCTGTACCTTCCCGAATCTTTTTCTCCACAAGTGAAGGCTTTTTTAGCTCTTCATTATAGTCACGGTAGCTTATCTTTCCATACCACGCCTCTCCTTTCTTCTTTCTTGTCATCTTCAGTTCTAGTGGACATCTTGTCACAATACCTGTGTTTTTTATGAGTGAATGGTGAGACAGAGAGGAAAAGATTTGAGTGAATACCCAGAGTATTTGATAAGATCATAAAAAAGCAGTCATTATACTATATTGCCAAACACATTTTCTTATGTGTCTGCAGGAATATCTAATTCTTAATCCATAGGGTTAAACATGATGTTGGCCCACCCTTTGCTGCTTCAACTCTTCTGGGAAGGCTTTCCACAAGGTTTAAGATTGGATTTACGGGGATTTTTGACCATTCTTCCTGAAGAGAACACGTCTCCACTACTCCAGAGTCCAGTGGTTTATACCCATGCATCTGACTCTTTACATTATGCTTGATGATGTGAGGTTTGCATGTAGCTGCTCAGCCAGCTAAACCCATTCCATGAAACTTTCACTTTCTGTTCTTGAGCTAATCTGAAGGCCATGTTTGGAGGTCTGTAGAAATTGAATCTCAAGCAAACTTTTCTTTCTTTGTTATTATGGGGTGTTGTGTGCAGACTAAGGTGAATAAGAGTGAACATGACAAAAATGTGGAACAAGTGAAGTGCTGTGAATACTTTGCAGATACACTGTAACTGGAAAATAAACAGAGGAAATTATTCAATAAACAAGATGAGAAAGAAAAGGAAACAAGGGAGGGCAAAGGAACCAAAATGAAACAAGACAGAGAGGGAAACAGTGAAGGTCCCAGAAACAGAAACTCAAATAGACCAAGACTCAAAGCAACAAGAATGAAAACAGAAACTAAGAAAACAGAAACAGAAACTGAAATTTATCCAGCCAGCCCGACATTTGTCTCGGCTTATCCAAATATATTCAAACGCACTTCTATAGAACCACGTCAGAGCCCATGCCAGGATAAGACCAGTGGTCAGGTAGTACTGTAAGGATTTGATTTGAACAAGTTGTTACAAGTTGAATTTGAACAGAGAAATAACGCCAATTAAACAAAGGTAAGGGATTTCAAATGTATATACACTACCGGTCAAAAGTTTTAGAACACCCCAATTTTTCCAGTTTTTATTGAAAATGATGCAGTTTAATGTCTCATTGCACCCTGAAATGAAAGCATCTTACAAATAAGCAACTTCAGTTAAAAAAAAAAGAAATAATGGAATCAATTTATAGACTAAAACGTATTCTAAACTTTTGACTCGCCACCTTTGGCAGATATAACAGCTAAACCAAAATCCTCTGATTCAGTTGTGCGCTGGGTGAGCCAGACCTCATCCTTTCAGTTTCTGAGTGCCTTTTGATGGTGAAGGTAACTCTAGTCACTGACGCCTTGACTTTCTTTGCAATTTCTCTGTGCATTTTTAACTGATGGCCTGTCTCTCTTCCATTATTAATTACCTTTTTTTGTAACAATAAACTCTCTGCAGTACAATACTGTTCAACTGATGCTCACGAGGGTATGTGTTAACGACTGCTGTCGTAATGTTGTTTCTCATATGCAAATTTAAGTGTGTAGGTGCCTTCTCGTCATTGGTGGATCCAGGGGACAGTTCCTGCGGATTGGCTAACTACCGGGAGACAACGTATTTGATGACACCGCCATGGACGGCGAGCCTTTCATCCTCGGCCCATCCTAACTGGCAGACTTTATGTTACCTGTCTAGTGATGTTTGTTTTACACAGGGGCATGTAGGGGTGGACTGCCCTTTTCTTTGATTACAGTTTTCTCATGTTTTTGTTAGTTGGGGAGGTAAGTTCCTGTCGTTTGGTTTAATTCTTTTGAGTAGGCAAGTTTGATATATCCTTGAGATAGGCTCCTTTTGTTTGTTGTTTTTTCGTTAGGTCCACCCCAAAGTTATAGTCCGCTCCTTTCCTTTGTTTTAAATCCACTCATTGTAAATAAATCACCATCAAACTGTACTAATTGTGTGATGTGCTGCTTGGGGTCAGACGGGGATGGATCACCCTTATGGTCTGGCCACCCCGAGACGGGCTATAACAGTATGGTACCACAGTGTGTTCCAACACTGCCCTTATGCAGACAGAGGGGATTGTAAGTAATCCAGAAAAGATGGAACACCTGTAGGAATTAGTAGCACCAGCTTTCAAGGCTTGATCGACTTCCATTGCTGCAGAACATCTTTAAATTGTTAACCCATTTTGTGTTCCCTGAAAAAGGCCTTTTTGTATATGTGGCACAATGATAAAGATAAAGACATGAAAATAGCCGCCCCCCATTTTATTTTATACTCAAAGACACTTTCTTTTGGTAAGGCCAATAAATATGTTGCACGGGAGATGAGTTGGCCCACCGTTTCGGCAGAGTAACATATAATTCTGAAATGTACTTTTTTTCTTTTTCATTTTTGGGAAACATTAACTTTTTTAACCTCTGGCCTTTCTAACCTTTGTGCCATTTCAAGCTATTCATCGGACTTGAACGACTTGTATTGCAAAAAATAACTGGAAAAATTAGGGTGTTCTAAAACATTTGACCAGTAGTGTATATTACAAGGGCGTAGATTTGGTTTTGGCATTGGTGGGGACGGATGATTCAGCCACCGAACCCTGCCCTGTTTCTTTTTTTTTCCTTTTTGTCTTTGCTTCTTGATTTAAAAAAAGGAGAAATATACTTATACATATGCTATTCTACATGCTTTTAAACCATTTAAAATTACAATTTATAGTTTTATATGTGAATTATATAATGTTAAGTTACTATTAAACAAATGACTGACTAAGTATTTTAGGCTTTAGTTTACTTCAGCCATATTTCATATAAATCAGATATCATACAAAAATAAAAATAGCTTAAAATACAGTCATGACAATAAAATAATATGACTTTAAGGACTTAACAACATTACTTCAGTTATAGTACACCAACATCTGTTATACATTAGCACTGGTGGGGTTTGTCCATAAAACTACTCATCTAAGATTACCACAAAGTAACAGATCTCTCAGCAAAATTATGCAACATTTTAGGCACTATTGCCCCGATCAAATCAGTGAGCTGGGATGTTTTACTCTAAACATGAACTACTGTTACAGCAACAGACATGGACTACTGGTGTCCCACACAATAACTTAATGTCCAGTATGTGAAGGAGCCAAACACAGGCCTGCTCCTCTCGTTAACTGAGATAAACTGCCGGCATATTTGTTTTACATCTATACGGTCCAGTCTCTCCTGGTGGACATGGCAACACGTTATTCATGGTTACATACAATTTTAGACTGATGTGGGCCAAAGCCTAAAACGATGTGCTGGGAGTTTGCTGTTCTCCCCGGTTCAGATATTTGAAGTTTGCACAGCTACATTCTCGCCTGAAATGTTTTTAAAAGTTTATTTTGCAACCCAGAAAGAGTAATAAGAGGGGCACTGAAATTCGGGATTGTCCGAGAAAAAACGGGAGGGTTGGCATGTATTGCCTTGCATAGCCTGTAATGTTATTATGATGGACAGATTTTATGAGTGAACTTGACTTTAAGTGACTTACAGGTTTCTTTGAAAAATACTTTCTTATATCCAGGTTATTTTTGCTGCCATCCTCCTCTCCCCCTCGCATAATGAATTAATTAAATACACCATTAAATAATTAATTAAATGTGGCAATAATTAATTAAAATTGGAATTAATTAATTAAATAAATAGTAATGACACATGTAATTAATTAATTATTGACACATTTAATTAATTATTTATGTATTTCACATTTTAATTAATTATTGACACATTTCATTAATTATTTAATGATATATTTATTTATTTCACTTTGGCAGTCCTGGCGCCTGGCTCTCATCTTGAATTAATTTTATCTGTCAGCCTCACCCATCAAACCCAGGGGGCGGGGTTAACGCTGATCGAGTCAAAACCATTGCTTTGGCCTGGTGGCCACTGTTTTTAGCACACAACAACCGGCATGTGGAAACTAACAGAACTGAACTTTGAAAAACCCTGTTTGTGTGTCACCAAATACAGTTTTAATATTTTTTTTAGCCGAGAATGTAGTGGTTTAATCTTCATATGTCTGGTCGGTTTGTCAAGATACAGCCTCTTTGCAAAAGTGCTTCGATGCCCAGTCTCACGGCAAAGCCTGGGATAGACCCGCTCGCCTCGCAAGCTGTTATTACCACCGACAAAGCGCAGGCCCCGGTACACAGCTTTTTCATTGCAAAAGAACCGTCTGAATGGTTAACTGAAGTTAACTTAGATAAATTATAGTTAAGGAGTATCACAGATAATGACCATGTGAGCTGTGTGACTGTTGTGTGACACCACTACACTGAAATCAGTAGGCTATTACTGAAATGCACGTGCTATATCATAAACTATGATATAAATAGGGAGGTCCTACTAACATGTTTAGTTTTAAAGGACACCTTCCTGCCTTTAGTCTCATTCATGAGCAGTATTAGTTTTCTTCTAACATCCAGAAGTCTGCAAGATGTGTTTCATAGTTTGTAACAAAACTTTGACAGTTAAACATAACATGACCGAAAAAGCACAAAAAAAAAAAGAAAAGAAAAAAGAAAAGAGAGAGAGAGAAAAAAAATCACACAAATTATATGTTAACCTCATTTATTTTTAGTTAAGTAAACTCTAAAAATTCTAACAGATAGCTGGTGCTTAGAATACAGTTGAATAACTATTAAAAAATAGATGATATAATATTTCTGTCCAGGTTGCAGACTTCATGATGAACATGCTGTTGCAAACTCTGCTTCTCTCGGTGGAAATGCGCCTTCTCTTTCCTCTTTGTATAAAACATTTTAAAAATCAGTTTAATCTCAAAATTCACTGTTAAATCCAAAACACACCAGATAAAGAAAAGCGAATAGTTCAGTCTAACACATGTGCCAGTGAACCATTAAAGGTCTGTGAAACTATGCAGTTATGAAACGTAACTTTAACCTCAGCCAAACCGATTTGCTCAGTTGTAAATAAAACAGCGAAGTAAACGTGACCCGACAGACAGAACCTGAGTGAATGAAGTCCAGCGTTTAACCACTGAGAGCTAAAACTCAGGTGAGGTTTCAAAGCTGTGTGCCGGTGATTGGACATCAGCCGCTGATGAAGCTGTTCGCCTATAAAGTGCTCTGTAAGGAAACGAGCTCCAGCAGCTCTGCGCTCGGGAAAAATACTATATTTCCTTATCTTGTGCAGAAAAATGCGCTGACATTGCTTTATATCGAGTACCGGCTGCCCAGTTAAACTGTGACTATCACCAGGTAGGCGTGTTTCTTGAATTAGCAGCAGGTGTTAAACAGCTGACAGGTGAGGAGGAGGATGCATGCAGGTAAACTGAGGGTCTGTTGAGCTGATCGCTGGTTTCGTGAGAAAAATGTCAGCTCGTTCTTTATGTTACAGAAGCACAGAGACACAAGACCAGGCGGAAAGAGACGATCGTTCGGTGAAAATGAGAATCTGTGAATGCAACATGTGGAACACGGAGAGTGGAATATGTAAACAAACCGGTTAACGTAACCCCCTGGGTGCGCTCTGCATGCTAACTGTTAGCAGAGCTAGTGAAATCTCTGAAAACATCTGAGCACTTTTGCAAACATGTTCTATGTTGACAACCTGACCAGACATACGGCGCGACATTCGCGGCTAAAACACTGTTAAAAGTGTAGTTGGTGACAGAAAAACGGGGTATTTTAAAACTACAGCACCACCATTGCTGCCTGTGATTTGAAATACATTCTGGGATACCTGGGGCCCGTTCTTCGTACCTCGCTAAGTAGGTTAGCCGGATTAGATTGTTGACGATTTCGCGTGATCCTGGATCGTTCGGTTCCCCGAAGCTCATCCGGGACTTGCTGTCATAGCAACAGAGCCGTAAGCGTAAACCTGCTCGGGAGCAGGTTTACTTTATGTAAACAGGATTAGATCGCGGCCACGCAGGTATGTCCGCGTCATTCATACGAAAGCAACAGCGATATTCCACCACTGTTTCACCATAAATAAATAACATCAATGTAACTAAAGACAATGCAGCACCTGATCCATTTATTGATTTCACACAGGTCATTTCCTAAAAAAAGGGAAATGTACTATTAACATTCTATTACATGTATGTGATTATTACAGATTTAATTCATATTTCAGAGTAGCAATTGTAAATTACTTCGTGTAATCAAGATGAGAGACCACGGCTATAAAAGCGAAGGTGGATTTGGGAAGTCTGTCGCAGCCATGTCCTGTCCGTATACGCGAGCCACCCATTGCGGAAGGTGCAAGATTGATAAGAAGAGTCCTCAGAATTCAGCGTATATTGCGGGACAGACAGGATCCTTTAGCTCAGCGCGACAGTGTGCTCATAGAGAGATATCGATTTTCCCGTGAGGGTATTATTTACTTAACCAACTTGTTGACGAGGGGGTGCAGGACCACCACCTGTCTTTTGTTGCTCTGCCCTTTTCTTGGTTGCTGTTATGAACAAACAGATTATTCCAGGGTCTCTTTCCAAGAGACTAAAAGCAATATAAGTGATAAATATTACCATTCTGTAGAATATTCTTATATTTCACTTTTACCTGTTCCCATGTTCTAGTGGGTCCTGTCGTGGCTCTAATGTGACAGAGGATAAAATATAACATATTATAATATAATGTAATATAATATTGGATAATATAGTGTAATATAATAAATCTACCCTACCGCCTACTGGTGTTGGCCAGAGGGGCCGATGGCGCGATATGGCAGCCTGGCTTCTGTCAGTCTGCCCCAGGGCAGCTGTGGCTACAACCGTAGCTGCCTCCACCAGTGTGTGAATGTGAGAGTGACTGAATAGTGGCATTGTACAGCGCTTTGGGTGCCTTGAAAAGCGCTATATCAATCCACTCCATTATTATTGTTATTATTAAATTACTTACGAGTTTAATTTGTCAGCAACTTCCTGCCAGCCCTCGCTCCTTGCTTTTGCAGCCTTTGCAGTGTTCCCTTGCGTTCTGATTAAACTCTGAAACTCCTGAAATCCCTCACTCAAGAGTTCTTGCTCTGCTGCCGAAAAATACCGAGCCGAGCGCGCTCCGTCGACATTTTCGCCGACCAATCAGAGGGTTGCCGATCAATGTTTCTACTATCGATGCGTAGCCCCTTTTACGACACCAAGTGATGTCACATTACTGCGTCCAGCTGTAGTAATCGTCAACAGCAGGTGTGTTCGGGGAACCGGATTAGCGAGCTCACGGTTAGCGCGATGATTTGATCTTGGATGTGTCATTTGATCTTGGATGTAGTAAGCGACGTACGAAGAACGGGCCCCTGGCTGCCCCAAGTCTACACAAGCAATCGATTATCTAGGATCGACCTGTTTTGACTTACTTTGCACGGCAACCAATGAAATGTTAGAGAAGCTGCATGGGCAGCGTTAACCCCGCCCCCTGGGTTTGATGGGTGAGGCTGACAGATAAAATTAATTCAAGATGAGAGCCAGGCGCCAAAATGAAATAAATAAATATATCATTAATTAATTAATGAAATGTGTCAATAATTAATTAAAATGTGAAATACATAAATAATTAAATATATCATTAAATAATTAATGAAATGTGTCAATAATTAATTAAAATGTGAAATACATAAATAATTAAATATATCATTAAATAATTAATTAAATGTGTCAATAATTAATAAAAATGTGAAATACATAAATAATTATTTAAATGTGTCAATAATTAATTAATTACATGTGTCATACCTATTTATTTAATTAATTAATTCCAATTTTAATTCATTATTGACACATTTAATTAATTATTTAATGGTGTATTTAATTAATTCATTATGGCAGTCCTATGTTCCACAGGACTCCAGCAGAGAACGTAATTTAACTCTTTCTGCACCGCTGGGTGAATGAGACATTGACAGATCGTTTTTTTTTCTATCGGTTTTGTTTTTCTTTACTCAAAGAGATCAAATTATTGGTGGGGACAATTCAATAACCGCTGGATATTGGTGGGGACATGTCCCTTCCGTCCATGCCAAATCTACGCCCTTGGTATATTATTTAAGTAAGGTATGAAAGGATTACTTATATACTGGACTGTCACGAGTCTAATGAACAGTGAGTTTGCTGAGCTGGAAATAAGTGTCTTCTTACCAACTCCTCTCGGCAGTGCCACCCCGGACAGCGCCTCCAACACAGAGCTCTTCCCCGAGCTTTGGTCCCCTATCACGGCGATAGCAGGCAGCGCCAGGTCCTTCTCTACACCAAGAGAGCGGAGTTTATCAATGAGGTCAATGCAGGGACGGACCTTTTCCTCATACTGCTGGTTCAAAGAGTTCATGGTAGCTAATGTTTGTCTCCTGAAAAATGATTTTGTAGAAAAGGTAAAAATGACAGTGTGAACTGTAACCTGCTCTATCAAAATTGTTGGTTTAACCCGGAAAAGAGTTTGCTATAAGTTTCGTTTCTTGGCATCTGTTGTCGCATTGTTTATTCAAACATACAGAGAGGAGGCAGCTTCTTCTTAAAGTGATACTTTCTTTAACTCGCGGTTAATTGACTGTGCAGTGTGCACTATAGAGTCCATCCATCCATCCTCTTCCGCTTATCCTTTTCAGGTTTTTGCATAAGGGGGTTTGGAGCCTATCCTAGCGGCATTACAATTCTTCACTTAAATTATTTTTTCCTAAATCAGCAATTAAGTGAGTTCGGTTAGGTTTCATTTCTTTCATTTCTCCTGTTACTTTAACCTACTTCTTGCAAGATCACGGGAGATAGCCTTAAGCTGGGCAAAACGCAAAGTTCCTGTTGCTAAACCACAGTGATTTGGGTCATCCAGCATCCTGTCCACGGAAGAGGAAAAATACTTATTCTTAAGTCTTATCCTGAGCATGTTTTTCTCTCGATGTATGTGTGTGTGTGTAAATCTATGAGAGAAGTACCGTGAAGCTTATGATTTCTAACTTCAGTAAATGCTTTGCTGATGAGTTTGATACCTTAATCAGTTTCAGAGGTATTTACTTTGGCACAATGTTCCGTTTCTGAATTATAGTCCTCTGGAGAGGGAAACAAGGAAGCCCATGCCCATGGTGTTGAAACTATAACTGATGTCAGCAGACATGATGCTCAGCTTGAGGGGTCAAAATGGGAAATCACAAAACATATCCAGCTTTTGTATTATTTATAACAGATCAATGAAATGGTAATTGATAATTGACTGACAAAGGCTACTATTTAAAGTTAAATGGCTGTGGTGATTTTCAAATAAATACTTGAACTGCCTCAAATCAATACATCACTCATTGGTTGTACTTTCTAAAGCTGAAAAGGGACAACATCTTTGGTTTTTGCAGCAGCTGTGTGGGAAATGTGATTTGGAACATCAGGAAACTGCATATCACAGTGTCCACACGAAGCAGGACTAATGTGCACGCATGATATGTACGTGTTTTGTTTTTTTGTTTTTTTCACACTTGATTTAAACACACAGTGGACATTTCATCTCCATCCACCCTCTTCTGCTTATCGTTATCAGGGTCGCGCGGAGGGGGGGGGGGGGCGTTGACCAGCCTGATGCAGGGCAAACACCACTTCAGATTTGACAAAGACAAAACATTTCAGTGCAGAGATGTGCTTCTTAGTAGAGAAAAAATACAGATAATTTCTTGCCCCTACTGTCATCACTTAAGGATGGCAAATAAACAAACCTAAAAACCCACAATTTTTTAGGATCAGTATCTGGTACTACGTGAATACACACTCTCAGGAGTTTAGCTCAAACTAACATCAGAATCAGAATCAGAATCAGAATACTTTATTGATCCCTGGGGGAAATTATTTTTTGTTACAGTGCTCCATTTTAAACCAACATTAAGACAAGACAGACAATACGCTAACTAAGAATAGTACAATATATACATATATATACATACATACATACATAAGTCACTTATAAATAAATATTTGGAAAAGAAACATGTGTAGTTGTAGCAGCAAACAGTGTGTTAAGTGGATGCGTTGTACAGGGAGATAACATATAATAATAGCTGCTAAATTTCCCCGAACCACAGTTTTGCAGGTATACGGCACTGATATTTTCTTTTTAGCTTCTCATATAGTAGGCACATAAACAGTCTAATCAATGCAAAGTGATGGTTTCACAGAATCCAAAATCAAAGTTAACCTTTTTTGAAAGACCAAGGTCCTGATAATATTGTATTTTAAATTTGTGTAAAACCACAAGGGGGAGCTAAAGTGCGCAAGTGTTTGAATAGTCAAAAAGTTTCCAGTATCTAACAAGTGCATGAGAGATGAAAGCAGATACAATAATATAAATAGAATCTCAGTGATTGACTTAATTTTGTTTGGAGTTGGAACAGATAAACATTATATCTCAGCCAAAAGAAAATAGAGCAGTTTAGTATGAGCTGATCAGTTTATTTATTCATTTTAATTCTTCAAAAAAATAAATAAAGAAGTCAGATTGTTCAATTAAGTAATATTACAGATACAATTAAGATGGACTGGTAAATTAAGACAAAAAAAAGACTCTTTATTTAAACTTTAGATAATGTGTAGTTTAAACATCCATCCATCCATTTGCTTCCGCTTATCCTTTTCAGGATCGCGGGGGGCGCTGGAGCCTATCCCAGCTGGGCGAGATAGGGCGCGAGGCGGGGTACACCCTGGACAGGTCGGCAGTCTGTCGCAGGGCCAACACACAGGGACAGACAACCATTCGCACACTAGTGGCAATTTGGATTATCCAATTAACCTATCCCCACAAGCTGCATGTCTTTGGACGGTGGGAGGAAGCCGGAGTACCCGGAGGGAACCCACACAAACACGGGGAGAACATGCAAACTCCACACAGAAAGACCTGATGATGGAATTGAACTCAGGACCTTCTTGCTGTGCGGCAACAGTGCTAACCACCGTGCCGCCGTGGTTAGCACTAGCATTTTGTTGAAACAGTTTCAACAAAATGTGATTCAGTTTAAGTACCTGCAAGGAAATAATCTAAGCATAAACCTATATATTATAACCTATATATAGCACCTATGAGCTCTTATAGGTCTATTATTAGGTCTATTTCCTGTTTAAGCAAAGAACAGATATGTAACATTTTATTATCTTTTACATTTTATTATCTCAGATTTATTATCTTAATGAATGTGAATGAAAAGACTCCATGTTATAGTACATATAATACATCTTCCCATCACCGCTAACTGCAAAGCCTCCACATCTAAACCTTGAAGCGACTGCAGAGCAGCCCTCTTGGTGCAAGTGTCAGAATCCTCCATCAGCAACAACTCCAACTTTTCCTTGTCCTGAAGCATCTGCAGTATCTCACTCTGCAGTAGGATTGCTGGATGACTCTTGCAGCATAAATCACCAGTGGGGTTCCATCAGCCATCAACCTGGCCACCAGCAATCTGAAGCAGGAAGCAGAAAAAAACAGTTGTTAATCATTTAAAAAAATACACTCTTTGTAAATGTACACTCACTGATTTTATTCATATTATTTTTTCACTAAATTTAAAGTCATAACAGAGACGTCAAGACACTCCCAAGCCAGCCCAAAAACATAATCTCTCCAGTGTGTACTTGTGTGTCCCCTCATGCCCAAAGCACCTCATCTATGTGGTGTCCAAAACGGACCCAAATATGCTTGAACCAATTCAACAGGCTATTTTGATGTGTAGGAGTTGCAACTCTGCTCTGAGTCCCTTCCAAATGACGAGGCTCCTCACCCTATTACTATAAGACGTAAATCAATGACAGATATTGATCGATAGCCTTGTTCAGCTTTCTTTTCACCACAGTAGACTGGTCAAAGGTGGCAAAAGAACACCTCTGACCAGGTGTTCAGTACATATACAAGTATTAAAAATACTTGAGCAAAAGCTGAAGTACTGGTTCAAGTGAAAAAGTACAGGTTCAAAAATGTACTCAAAGTAAGTAAAAAGCAGCTCTTTGTTTCTACTAGTGATTTTTGTGCAAAGTTACCTTGTAGATGGGAAACAAAATTTTAGTCTAAATTTTCATTCTAATATAGGTATTCAGCTTGAATTAGGTAAGCAAAACATGAGCAAAGAAAAAGAAGGATTAAAAAAAAAGCTCTGTTTTCTGTTGCCTACATTGTAGAAGGTTGACTTTTCCTCTAAACAGGAAAATGAGTGCAGAAAGGGTTAAAATTGAATTGAGCATGTGTGGGAACCCTAAAAATGTCTATAATGGCTGAGTGTAGGGAAAAGAATCACAACTCACAAAAACTTTCTATTGAGAACTCCAGTAGATTTTTGATAGGCTGTGATCGGCTGATCTGGGCTACTGCTGCTCTGTGTAGATGTACACAGCTGAATTAAAAAAGATGTAAGCAGATGTTTCATGAGTCGTCCTAGCCTATTTCCATCCTCTACACACTGACTGCTTATGCTGTAGTTAAATGGTGGGATTCAGTGAATGAATGTAAGCATCATCAGTTTAACTTCAAATTCATCTCTGCTACACTTAATGTAACCAAACCATGAAACCACAACCACTCTGCACCAGGCCAAAAGACTGTAAATCTATCACAGTACAGGAAACTTGTTTGTCATGCACCAAACTGCTGATTATTTTCAAGCAGTCTTTAAATAACACAGCTAGTCTGCCTTAGTTTGTTTTTCAACATGCTTCACAATTTAAAAAAAAGTAACGTGTACAGATCTAATATCCAATTTAAAACATGAGGAATCACAGTGGTTTGAAAAAGTGTTTTTCCCCTTCCTGAGTTTCTATTTTCGTGTATATTGGTCACACTTACAGTGGGGCAAACAATTATTTAGTCGGCCGCAAATTGTGCAAGTTCTCCCACTTAAAAAGATGAAAGAGGCCTGTAATTTTCATCACAGGTATACCTCAACTATGAGAGACAAAATGAGCAAAGAAACAAATCCAGAGAATCACATTGTCTGATTTTTAAAGAATTTATTTGCAAATTATGGTGTAAATAAGTAACAACAGTTCATCTCAATACTTTTGTTGGCAATGACAGAGGTCAAACGTTTTCTCTAAGTCTTCACAAGGTTTTCACACACTGTTGCTGGTATTTTGGCCCATTCCTCCATGCAGATCTCCTCTAGAGCAACAATGTTTTGGGGCTGTTGCTGGGCAGATTTATCTATGGGAAAACTTGAGTTTTTACCAAAAACTTCTATTTTGGTTGACCATGTTCTCCCAATTGTCTTCTGGATCATCCAAATGCTCTCTAGTAAACTTCAGACGGGCCTGGACACGTCTGGCACTGCAGGATTTGAGTCCCTGGCGGCGTAGTGTGTTACTGATGGTAGCCTTTGTTACTTTGGTCCCAGCTCGCTGCAGGTCATTCACTAGGTCCCCCCGTGTGGTCCTGGGATTTTTGCTCAATGTTTTTGTGATCATTTTGACCCCACGTGATCGTGTGTAGAGCGCCAGATCGAGGGAGATTATCAGTGGTCTTGTATATCTTTCATTTTCTAATATTTGCTCCCACAGTTGATTTCTTCACACCAAGCTGCTTACCTATTGCAGATTCAGTCTTCCCAGCCTGGTGCAGGTCTACAATTTTGTTTCTGGTGTCCTTTGACAGCTCTTTGATCTTGGCCATAGTGGAGTTTGGAGTATGACTGTGCTCCACAACACTGTAAAAGAGTTGTTGTTAGCTGTTGCAAAACTTGATTGCATTTGTTGCTGCTAAGGGTGGTGATGAATACACAATTTTAAGGATTCAACCAGCCATTGATGGAATGGTAAATGGCCTGTATTTATATAGCGTTTTACTAGTCCCTAAGGACCCCAAAGCGCTTTACATATCCAGTCATCCACCCATTCACACACACATTCACACACTGGTGATGGCAAGCTACATTGTAGCCACAGCCACCCTGGGGCGCACTGACAGAGGCGAGGCTGCCGGACACTGGCGCCACCGGGCCCTCTGACCACCACCAGTAGGCAACGGGTGAAGTGTCTTGCCCAAGGACACAACGACCGAGATTGTCCAAGCAGGGGCTCGAACCGGCAACCTTCCAATTACAAGGCGAACTCCCAACTCTTGAGCCACGATCGCAATGGGTCAAAGTCGTAAAGAAATCAGATGTCAAGAGGGAATGTGAAGATGAGGACTAATTCACACGTTTTCTAGTTCATGTTTATTTGTCTTTGGAACATTCAGAGAATACCGTGACCACATTATTGAGGTTTACAGAGTTCATTTGAATCCATGGCCTGACTTTTGTCCATATGCAATGTGACATCTGTATGTACACAGCTGTTGTTCAGTTCAGTTATGTGGAGCCTCAGCAAAGATGAATACTGTCAGCTTATTGTTTCACTGTATTTACTTATTTATTCATACACTCCAACTGAAAATGAATAGGAAAAAAATAGATGACACAATACATGAACACACAGAGTACATAATAATGTAAAAATATTCCCGTCCAAAACAGAGATTCTGATTTAGTTGAGCAGAAATCTGAAAACTCTGGATGTGTGTTGTCTGTGAAGGTTCTCAGTCATCCAGAGAAAAGTGTCTGGACTTCTTTAAGTTGCTCGAAGACGTTTCACCTCTCATCCGAGAAGCTTCTTCAGTTCTACGGTCAAATGGTGTGGAGTCTCCACAGGGCTTAAATCTGGGACTTCACACCATTAGACTGTAGAACTGAAGAAGCTTCTTGGATGAGAGGTCCAGACGCTTTTCTTTCTTAACTCCTTAGACCTGGATGTGTGTTGTTTTTCTTTTTTTCTTTTCTAGTATTTAAGACTTCCTGGTGCAACTGTCTCTATTTTCTCTGATGCCCGTATAGAAATATTCTTCAGTGTTTCTTATAAATGATTATAGGTGCAAACCCCAACCCTTTTAAACCCTTAACTTTTAATTGGAAAGATTGCAGTGAGGTCTGACCTTGTGCTTTGTGCTGCCAGGTTAAAAATTTGGTAGAAATTTTTCCATTGAGTTGAAGTTGTTGACTTCAGTTAAAGTTGTGTTCCTACTGAATTCAGACAGCAGAATGTGAGCTTGTGAGAGACGCTCAAGGCGCTTCTTAAGATCTTCTCTTTTATTTTTTGTGCCACTATCCTCTTGAAGCAGGTACTCTTTTCTTTCCTTGTCCGTAAATGCTTCCAGCATCTTACTCTGCAGCTCGCTGGCAAACTCCTGCAGCATCTGATACCGGATCACCAGGGGGATCTGGTCAGCAAGACGCTGACCAGCAATCTGTAAGCAGAGAAGACAAAAATAAGATGTACTAAAGAGCTCACTGGTTTAGGACTGAATTTGAAACATTTTCTAGTTTGCTTATTAAAAAATTCCTTAAGGTTTTATTGCAAATTACATGTAGTTATCAAAAAATATTTCAGATCACTCTAGACATATTTAATCACACCATAAAATAATAGATCTTATTTTATGGATCTAAAAGTGTGATTAAATATAAAAGATGTAAGTTTTAGGTATTATTTTTTTCTCTACGAGGTTTCAGTGTTTGCTTTTCTTAATATGTTAAAAAAAACTAAAGTCAACTATTTCAATGGGATACATGTGGATACAATGAATTACATGCTTCAAACAAACAAAAGCATTAAAAAAGCAATTGAGTGACATTTACATTGTAATATGCTTCAAAATGTCTCATCATCTCCTCTGTGGTATTCCCACCAAAGTACAGACGGCCTTTGTTGGAAATTTCATTTCGTATCTCTGTGATGTATTTGCTGTCCTGAGTGTAAACAAGCATCTCCATCTTAAACTGCATCCCCAGAATGGGCTTTGCTTCCTCTTCCCTTTCATTCCTGATGGTTTCAATGTTCATCTAAATCACACAAAAAATGTCAATAAATATTCATTACCGTTTAGTAATATGTGCACAGTAATACATTATAAAGAAGACGATACCTTCGCTGTATTGATGAGGTTCGGAAAGCCCACAAAGCTGTTTTGTGCCAGTTCAAACAGCTCTTTCCTCACAACCTCTAAAAGCAATAAAACGATAATAAGTTAGTCAAAAAAATGTACCAAATGAAAGATTACCTGCAAAGTAAGATTCAAGTATTTTGAGAAAAAAAAACATGCCTGACACTTCCTTGAGTTTCTGGATAGCAGGCTCCTCCAGCTGTTTGATCTGCTTCTGGATTATGGACTCAAAAGTACTGTAGCTCACAAACAATGGCAGTTCTCTTCCACGGTACGTGCGCTCAAACTGAGACTCTTCTCTCAGAATGTGCTCTTTGACTGCAGTGCAATGAAAGTTAAGTGAAGATGTAAAATATGTTTTTTTAATGACAGTAATTTTTTTACTTTAAATGTTAGAGTTACTTTATGTAGTAGCTTGTAAGCAACAGAGGGAATCTTAAAAACTGCTGAATGAAAAAGTGGTTAATTAACTTACATGATGATGCAGAGTCTTTTATGATTTTCTCCCATGCTTCAAACCTATTTCTGAGTGTGAAAAAGATGCTGGAGTTGTATCCACATTTTAATTCTTCACCTTTGGTCAGACTGATAGCATCCTGTGTGAATGCTAACACAAGCTAAGATAGAACAGATTCAATTAAATGAACAGGACGTGTGTTTTCCAGAAGCTCGTATTCATTTTGCTTACACTTCTACTCACATCACTGAGAAACTTTTGTCTCTGAGTTGCATCAGATGGGGGTCCAGTCCTTAATTTTTTTAGGTTTTCCTGAGTCTGTTCCAGTTTCTTATGTATCTGCTCATCAAGCCGTGGCAGAGATTTCTACAAATCACATGGACAAATCACATCAAAGTTGGAGTGGGTTAAAGCTCTCCCCAGTGACCTACAAAGGTAAAACAGTAATAGGTATTCACCTGAATATGATGCACCAGTTCAAGAGTGAGTTTTTCTGCCAGTTTAGGAACAGAGGCCTTGCCCTCATCAAAGAGAGTCCTACAGTACAAGCAAAAGGTTAGAGTATAAGCAACACAGCCTAACACACCACAAACACTTCTTTGCATAATTTCCAAAAAGAGCAAACTTACTGGAAATGGGCATGCTCTTCGAAGAAGGCTTCCTCGTTTTTTAGTGCTTCAGAAAGTGAAACCTTCTCTGTGATCTCCTTCTGACCCCTGCATTTGACCACCATGTAGCCCTTCTTCAGCGGGATGACTTCATTATGGACAATTTTAACCACGTTCTCTTCTGTGCCTTTGTCCACCAGGTCAGGTTTAGTCAAGACACCTGACAGAGAGAGATAGTGTTGGATTCCCCACCTTATGAGAAGACTGATAATTTGTATTGATCACTGCAAGCTCCAGTCAGAGTTTGGTGCCAGTCATCAAATGTTGCCAACGTTGTTTGCTCAGCAGGAAAGGGATCTTTAACATGATCACAGATGTTTGCAAAAGAAATCCAGTGGATGTCAGAAATGTTTTGGAGACATATAAATACAGCGTTTCACATTACTGGACATGTTTGTCTGGCAGTGATTGCTTGTACTCAGTCAGTTAAAATCCATCAGGAATGCACTGTTTATTTAACAGTGCATTCTTTCTTTCATTTTACTGTCTCATGACACGTTACCTTTAAATTGTTTATATATAGCTGTCGCTCCATTCATTTATGGTTTTATCTTTAATAGTAATTCAGATGTACATGTTAAAACACTGCCTCAGATATCATTTTGCAGGGATTAAAGTAAGTGGATCCAACAGGTTTTTAACAAATTGGTCAAAAGATTTGGAACACCCCCATTTTCCCAGTTATTTTTTGCAATTCAAGTAGTTCAGGTCCGATAAATGGTTAGAAAGGCCAGAGGTAAAAAAATAAAAAAGTAAGGTTAGCCAAAAAGGAAAAAAGTACATTTCAGAATTATACAAAAAGGTCTTTTTCAGGGAACACAAAATGGGTTAACAAATTTCAAGCCTTGAAAGCTGGTGTTCCAACTTTTCAGGATTACCTACAACCCCCTCTGTCTGCATAAAAGCAGTGTTGGAGCATGTCAAGGTGCCTTTTTTCACCATCAAAAGGCACTCTGAAACTGGGGCAAACTCTGATAGGAAGAGGTCTGGCAGACCCAAAGCCAACTGAATTTGAGGACAGGTTTCTGAGAGTTGATAGCTTGCGTAACTTTGCTAAGACATCAGAATAAGACAAAGAAGCTTGCCTGGGCCATGAAACACCACCATTGGACTACTGTAGACAGGAAGATGGTATTATAGACTGATGAATCAAAATTTGAAATCTGTTGCTCATCACGCAGGATCCTTGTACACCGTCGAGTAGGTGAAAGGATGGTTCCACAGTGTGTGGCATCACCTGCCAAACATGGAGGAGGAAGTGTGACGGTCTGGGGCTGTTTTGATGGATCCAGGGTCGGTGACTTGTACAGACTGAGAGGCACCCTGAACTAAAACAGCTACCTTAGCATTCTTCAGTACCATGCAATACCCTTTTGTATGTGTCCAGTTGGTCAGGGGTTCATCCTACAGCAAGATCATGACCCAAAACATAAGTCCAAACTATGCCATAACTACCTCAGGAAAAAAACCCAAACATGGTAAGCTTCAAAACATGGAGTAGCCAGCACAGTCTCCAGACTTAATCCCCATCGAGCTGGTTTGGGATGAACTGGACAGAAGAGTCAAGGAAACGAAACCTACAAGTGCCACACATTTATGGGAGCTTCTGCAACAGATATGGGAAGGTGGGGCCAGGTACTTTGATGAGTCACAGTGTGTGAATGTGTGTGTGAATGGGTGAATGACTGAGTGTGAAGCGCTTTGGGGTCCTTAAGGACTGAGTAAAGCGCTATACAAATGCAGGCCATTTACCATTTATTTAACGGTTTAGAATAAATGATTGTCTATAAATTTATGCCATGATTTCTTCTCCAATTGCATATTTGGACTTAGTTTTAATTTCAGGGTGCAATGAGACATTAAACTGAATAATTTTAATAAATATTTTTCATAATTATCAATTGGAAAAAGTGGGGTGTCCTAAAACTTTTGACCGGTAATGTAGGTTCAAGATTTGGACCACAAAATCTTCATGCAAATCAGAGATGGTCAAACAGAAGGCCTGTATTGACTAAAGATGGAATGACCAATAGAAAAAACATGTATTTCCTTCTGAAAGTCTCTCTCAATAAGTTGCTGTCCTATTTTTAACTTGTTCCTCTTGAATATTAGTGTACCTGAGTCAAATTTGTAGGCTCAGTTTTTATACCTGCTTTTTCTTTTCTGCCCAAATTTTCTATTGAATTACCAACAGGGCTTTGCCATGACCACTACAACTTGTGCTAAAGCGATTTGGCCACAACTTTGGAAATGTGCATGGGGTGATTGCCTGTGTGGAAGAGCAATCTGTGGCTCTTCTCCAACTTCCAGGCTGATGTGCTGCGTTTGTGGTTCACTGCATCCATATGATGTTAATCACTTGGCAGCAGAAACAGAATCCAAAGTAAAGAAACTAAATGACTTAAGAGAGACACTTGCTTACCCAAAGTCCTCTCTCCATCAGGATCCACCAGCTTAGCCATATTAAAAAGCCTCTGTAGTTGCAATGTCCACGTTGCATGGAACAACCACCAGGTTGATAGTTTCTTGTTTACTGATGGCAGTCTGGATTATAGTTTTAATCTGAAAGTATCCATTCAAAATAAAGTATAAAGATTAAAAATATTATTTCATAAATTGCATAAATGCAGTTATGAACAATACAACCAAATAACTGATGTAAGCAGGAATGTCCAGATAAAGTAGCAAACTCATAACAATAAATACATATAATACCAAAAACCAGCAGTCACACTGGTGTGTCAGTGTTGTCCCTTTTTAACACTAACATGCCAATGCCTATCAAACTCTGGGTTTGTGTTTTATTGGATGAAATTTCTACCAAAGAAATGGCCTTAAAATTGTGAGGGAGACTAAGGTATCATACCTTATCACCAATGTCTGCCGACTGCCCATCTACAGCCACCCGGGCAATGCCAGGCAGGTCGATGAGAGTAAGGTCTGGAACATCCGGGGAGGCAATCTCCAGACTGATGAGCTCACTGCTGATCCCCATCTCATTCCCGATCAATTTAAGTTGAGCTAAAGAGAGAATATGATGTCACGTATGCCCAAGCAACACATTTAACTTGCCTACTTTGCGCTTCCACCTTTTACGTGGTTTTTAGTAGTGACATGAAAGAATTATGTAGACTCACCTTCTCGAATCATTTTCTCGACGACTGCAGGCTCTTTTATCTTTTCTTCAAAGTCGCGGTAGCTTATCTTTCCATACCACGCCTCTCCTTTCTTCTTTCTCATCATCTTCAGTTCCAGTGGACATCTTGTCACAATACCTGTGTTTTAAAACACTGAGTGTCAGACAATTTCTCTCTCTCTCTTTTGGACAAATTAATGAACGATTTCCGATGTTTTCTATTATGACATTTAGCCTCCCGTGATTTTGGTGATACAAATATGTAAAAGGTTGTTTTTTTTCTAGTTGGAGTCTAATGCTCTGATAGACGGTTTGATTTGTACAAGATCAGGGGAGAATCCATCTTGCCGAAATGCTTTCAGCCAGAGTGATTTGGACTAATCAGCTTCCTGTGAGCATTCTGTTTTCCAGCCATGCTTCACCCTTTAAAATAAACCGTTTTTAACAACAGAGGGGAGGTCATGGACAGAAGGGAGGAGCTGCTTTAACAGCAAGCAGCTCCTAACCTAACCAGGTAGTTTAGATTCCTAAAACTAAAATCATAAATGTAACTGAAAAGAAAGCTTAAAGTTTCTGGCAGAAAACTCCTAGGCTAAACCTTTTCCATTAGTCTGAAGCAGAGGAGTTTCTCTACCAAAGGTGAAACTGAGCAAGGTTAGCTTGAAACAGAGCTGCACTTTGTTCAGCATTAACGAGTTTGCAGGTTCAGACTAGTTTTTTCTGTGGTCTCCATTTCCTTCCCTCCTTTGACTTGTTTGAAACTTCAATTTATAAGAAATAGGCCCCAAACCCAGACCAACCTCCTTCCTCTACAACTCATACACACACACACGCACACACACATATGTTTTCATATCTTAGTAATGATGGTTTATTTGATCCAATTGATATTTGTTCTTATGGATCACCAGCAACACTTCAGCTGAAAATCTGTCACATTTGTAATTTTAGTTTAAATGTACCATTATGTACATTAAAAAAATTCAAAATAACAAAACAAAGTCATGAAATTGTCAACTCAAAGTTCAAACCCTGTTCTAGTTATTTTAATGAAATAAAGTAAAATAGCGTGTCATTAAATTAATCAAGTCATTAAATATAGATTTTAAGGAACAGGCTAGTTGCCAAAGAATGTGTTTTGCTGCCTGATACACGCCCTGCACCACCCCCACCTCTCTGCCAGTCTTGATACAGTTCCGTTATCTGCTTCACTTTGACACTTCTAATGTACGGAAAGTTTCTGAGCTCACCGCTGCCTCTCGGCAGTGCCACCCCGGACAGCGCCTCCAACACAGAGCTCTTCCCCGAGCTTTGGTCTCCAATCACAGCGATAGCAGGCAGCGCCAGGTCCTTCTCTACACCGAGAGAGCGGAGAGAGTCAATGAGGTCGATGAGGGGACGGACCTTCTCATCATACTGCTGGTTCAGAGTGCTCATGCTGGTCTCAGCTTGTCTTACGACAAAAATAAAAATTAAAAATGGACAAAGTGATAACATGCTTCGTGAAAAGCAGACCGTGGGTTGGAAGAGAAAGAAAAAGTGATGTGTTTTGTTTCACTTTCTGTACCTCGTGGTGTCTGTTTCATTCAAAAATACAGGAAGCAGCAACAGATGGCATGTCCCTTATTAAGCTGTCACACTTCTTCCTTTAATTCCAGGACTTTCACAAAGTGCATTAACCGTTCAGAAACGACAGCCATTTTCATGCACTGTCCCCCAATTTCAGAGGCTCAAAAGTACCTTTGACACCCTGATACGACTTTAAATGAAATCATTGTGTTTAAAACTTTGATGAAAATCTTTGGCAGTCAGTGACTGACTGAAGTCTAAATGCTCTGCTGGACTTTTTGGCTTGTGTGTGTGTGTGTGTGTGTGTGTGTGTGTGTGTGTGTGTGTGTGTGTGTGTGTGTGTGTGTGTGTGTCTCTGCCTTCAGTTTTGTTTTTAGTAACTGAAGAGCGAGCTCTGTTGGCCTCAGATCATGTGATTGGTTTGAACATTTAAGAATATCCCATTTCTTTGCCTTGGGATATTTTGGGTTGTTTTTGCAGTACACTTTGGGTCCTTATGTAGTAACACTGTTTAAATGCTTTCCAATCAACCAACATCAGCCAAATCTCTGAGTTTGAGCAGATTACAGTACTCGCTGCACATTTCTGAATTCATCACGCTGCTCCTATCAGCAGTCACATCATGTGAGGGGAACCAGTGCCCTGATTCCACAGCAGGCAGTATGGTATAACATTGCTTCCATCATGTTTGACAGATAATGTGGAATATGCTTTAGATTATGAGCTGTTTGTATCCTTCTCCATACTTGAAATTTGCACTGTCCACTTTCTGCTGTGGCACAACAAATTTCCCACGTGTGGGACTAGTAAAGGTTAATCTAATCTTAAGCGTTAGCAGTTCGTCTTGTAATCAAAAGGTTGCCGGTTCGAACCCCGGCTCCGACAGTCTTGGTCGTTGTGTCTTTGAGCAAGACACCGGTTGCGTACTGGTGGTGGTCAGAAGACCCGGCATCACCAGCGTGTGAATGTGTGTTAATGGGTGGATGACTGAATGTAGTGTAAAGCGCTTTGGGGTCTATAGTATGGAGGACCATAAGAGCCACGCGCATCGAAATAAAGAATTCTGTGCTTAAATAATGAATTGTAGAATAAATTCTGCATTTGTAAATTCATTTTTGAATTCCAATTTAATAAACTGCATTTCAAAAACCTTTTTCCCATTCGCACTTTTATATGTACTAAACGCTGGCTACGTAAACGCTGGCCCTCCTCTCAGAGCCTACGCTCTATCTGCTATTCCCGAACAGAGATACGCAAGTTTCTCCATGACCGCAGCTGCCAGTCAAAGCTGCTATGATGACGTTTCACCCCAATTTAACATCACTGCGAAATAAGAGCTGCTTCATCCAAAGTCGGATTGTCTCCCAACAAGACCAAGTTTCCTCCAGAAAGTTTCCCAATTATCTATAAAACCCACATCGTTTCTTGGACACCAGTCACACAGCCAGCAATTTAAGGAGAACATGCTTAGCCGCATGACACTCCTGGTCTGATTGGAGAGGGGACTACAGAGTCTGACATTGTTTTGGCAAAGTTACACACTGATTCAATATTGATTTTAGTGACATCTGATTGATGTAACCGGGTGTCATTATTGCTGATGTGAATTATACTTTTACTGAATTCAGGTTTACCCTCAGCCAGCATGTTTTATTTCCCTCAGTGTTGCCTGCTCTGGCCCCTGGAAGACAATTGACTATGGTTGCTGCTGTCTTCATGTGTCTCAGAACAGAATCAGCAATTACCAGAGTTTGATCCCTGGCGGGTGTGTCGCCGAGTGGAGGAAACAGTTAGACACATGAACACGGTGGTGGTGTACCAGGGCTTCTGTTTAAGACTATGCTCCCTCCTCACCGTCACCCAGCCATCATGTTTTCCTGTCTGCTGAGGATAACCTGCTGGGAGACAGTTAGCAGGGCCTACGCCACCTTCCGCTGCTCCGGCTACAGGGGCCTGACCAGCTCAAGGGTGGGATTTCAAGTGTCCAATTCAGCAATCCAGGCCTCCAGAGCTGCATAAAGGCTACATTTATTACAAGTATCATTACTGCTCATTTAAAAAAACAGAAAGCATAACTCTTCTCCAGAGTCAGAGCAGTCTTCAACAATAATTGGGTTTGACATATCAGGTTAAATAAAGACTGCTGAGGAGCAAGCATGGCTTGGGCCCATCTCAGAGCTCACCTTTGCAGCAGAATAACCATGAAAGAAATTTTACACAGTCTAAGGAATAAATTCTCCTTTGTTGATTAAACACTAGGAAACACTGTGAGGAAACCTCAGTTCTTTTCACTGGTAAAAACCTCAGGTGTAGGATAGGGCCTCTCCAGAGGTACAACCTCCCTGAGCTGTGCTGCTGACCATGCCCATCGTTTTATGACCACAGTATACTCATCTTATAACAGATGTCAATCCAGCAGATTATCTTTGGCATGTGGTGGATCAGTAGATTTGCAACATGGATGCACAGCCGACAAATCTGAAGCAACTGTGTGATGCTATCATGTCAATATGAAACTAAATCTGTGAGGAATGTTTCCAGGTCTTTGTTGAATCTGCGCCACAATGAATTAAGGCAGTTCTGAAGGTGAAAGAAGGTCCAAAACAGTACTGGCAAGGTGTAACTAATGAAGTGGCCAGTGACTGTATTTAGTGTCTAGATGTTTTTTCAGTATTTTATTCACTTAATAGCAGGACAGAATACCACATGACTGTGGCCTTGTGTTATACCCTCTCTGCTCCAGTGATGCTGCAGACAAACACAAACATCGTGATCAGACATTTAAGAAGAGCCTCTTGAAGATGAAGTTCTGTGTCTCTTGACCTAAACACATAATCCAGTTAAATCTAATTTATGTTAATCAATGTCCCTCACACTGTAACTTGAAGTAATAAATTGGTTACTGATTAATTACAGAAGTATATTTGTGAGCTTAAAGATGTAAGCCTTGGACCATCGAGATGAAATGTGGTTGGGAAGCATTAATAAAACTTCATCAGTAGCTCGAGCAAGACCTCAAAACCTTCGCTCACCACGGGTGGTTAGCAGACTGTGGTTGTACCATGCAGCCTAACAACATGCAGTAAATTGCAGGTTAAAGCAGTCTGCTTACACATTGTTAAACGAGGGAACTAATGTGTCTGTCACATTACCCTTTTGTCCCATTACATCCCAGGACTCAATTAAATTGCTGCTCACTTTCTACAGTACTTAAAACTGATCAGTAGGACCTGAAACTGCAAACATTCAAACATTCAGGCCAAGTAAGAATCAGCGGGTGAACATATTAATCTTCTAAAAGTTTTTGACCAGGAGGTTAAACTCATACAAATTAGCTTCACCCAGGCTCATGAAAACATTTCCCTGCTTACAGATAGCAGATCATTTGTGTCAGTAAGGTTTATATTTGAGCTTCTTGTTCACACAGAACAATTTTTCTTCATTTTTTTAACGATTACCAAAGTCTGTGAATCCCAAAATTGTTCAGTTGTTCTTTTTGCTCCCCCCGAGGTCACTTTCACCATGTGACAAAAACAACACCCCACTGTACACACTCGGGCCACCAGCAGCTTTCTAAATCATCAATAAAAAGCTGACAGGTTGCAATGATGTTCCAAATAACTTATTAAGAAAACAACTAAAGAGACAGAAACTATTATGAAAACTGGTTTATTTTATATCTCCTAGTTTGAAATGAAGCAATAAAAACATGTATAAAACATCACAAACTGTAATATTATACAAATGCTTACGTCCTGTCCTGCTGATGCAATGGAGACATCTTCCAGTGACAGTCTTCATCCGTGTGTGTGTGTGTGTGAGGAGGCTCCTAAACCCACCGGTACAGAAGTGCATGTTCACAACTCCCTCTGTGCAGGCGGGGTCAGGACCCTCCTCACCCTGGGTGAAGAGGGGTGGTGCTGTGGCCAGTCAGGTATGAAGTGCCGAGAGTGGATCTTTGGTCCTCTGTGCAGCTCTGTCCACTCTCAGCTGCCCTGCAAAGCAATAACACAAGAAAGACGTAATTTTAACACAAAACAGCATTTCCATTGTTGGCAGCTGCAGCATGTTGTTAAAATGCTATTTTAAACTCAACATATATACACAATAACTATAAATAAACTTAGACCTACAGTACTGTAGGACGATGATTTATACCAGCTTTTGGAAGGATTTAGTCTTCAAGACAGTTTGTAGCCAATGTGAGGCAATAACTTACATAGCTGGAACACAGCACCACTCTCCAGTTTGTCACTTGGTCATCCATCCTTCTCATTGGGTTGGGGTAAGGCTGTCTTCTGGGTAGAGCATCTCTCTGTGTTAGCGCCGTCTGGAATGCTGGGAGAGGACAAGTGTAAAGCACCTGAAGACAAAAAGACAAAGACAAAAGGATGAATTCACAGATCACTGATTTGTTCAATTTACTTTTCTTCTGTTATGTGTTTTTACCTTACCTCTGATCCCTTAGCCACAGGCTATACCTTATGTATAAACAAGAGACTACAGTCAGTTCACGACATCATTTTTGAACCTTTTCTACTCATTTGTGTTGACATTATGTACGGACTTACCTTTGTCCTGCATGGTGAGCTAGAGCTTGAGAAAAAATATGTAAGTCATTTAAACAGTTACCTGTGATATTAACAAAAATAGAAGTAACAACACCTAAAACACTACCTTACAGTAACACAGGCAATGTCACATATTAAGAAAAAAACAATACATTTCACATGTGTTAGTTAATATTCTTTAAAAGTCAGATATTTTTAGTTAGCTGTGTTACAAACATCACAAGACACAAAGGCTTAACTTAAACATTACAAAGTTAATTAAAAAGTAAAGGATATTTACAAGAAGCTGTCCTCAAAGCAAGAAAGTGTCTTACAAACACTGCAAGACGCAAAGGCCAACTTAAACGTTTAAAGTTTAAAAACAAGTTCTAACATTACCTAGTCAGAGTCACTGTCATCAAGTGAAAGGTTAAAAGGCCTTTCCCAGAAGCGTCTGACACCAAAAGAACCTGATGACGTAGAAGGGCCACAGAACGTGCCATCACTTACCTTGCACCTCTTTGCACTTACCTCTTCAGTGCAGATGTCTTCTCTGCTTCTCTTTGCTGAGGAGGTGAGAACTGAGGTTGAAGGAGAAGCTTCGTGAGAAGAGGGGGAGGATGAGAGAAGGATATACTCACCATACTCACCTTTACTGACACGCTGGGTATCAGTGTCCTGTTCTTCATCAGAAGAGATGGTGCTCGGGAGACTGTCATCCAGGATCCTGATGACTTCAGGAAGGCCTTCTTCTGCGGGACGTTCAACCACGTAGTCAAGACGACATGTGAGGAAACAAGTTTAAAATAACATTAGGAATGTAATAAACACCGAGTGCTAAAGGAACAGAGCTACATTTGTTAGTTTCAGCAGATGATGAGAGAAAAGCATTTTAGGCTACATTTATGTCAGACTGAATGACACAAGTTTGACTTTATTTGACCTTGAAGGAGAGGTCAGATGTAATGTGATATTTTAAATCTTTACACAGTACTTTTATATATTGACCACAGACTCCACACTTTTAAGAATCATAGCTTCTAAATTATAAAGATTTTTGTTCATTTTTGACCAATAATAAAGTTAACCTTGAAGTGGGTGTAAGCTAACTTTACATAACCCCACTCTACACCCCTACAAAGTTTGATCAGGATTAATTCAATTTTTTTCAGCTATGATGTTTACTAAAAAATAACAGGCAAGCAAAAGTTACTAAAAACATAACCTCCTTGGCAGAAGTAAAAATTGCAAACACACAAAGCTGTGCAGGTATGTCTCAAAACCATGGTCAAGCAAAAAGCAAACAAATAAAAAATCTACATTATTAGGAATGTGCACAAGGACTGTATCTGCCATAAGGACAGATACATGAGATATTTTTACCACATGCTATCCCTGTGTAATACAATATATCTGTCTGCTATATAATAAGATATATTATAAAGTATTACCATAACATAAGATAGGTCTTAATACCATTATTACTACTATACTATGATTACTGTTTTCATATTCTTTTTTATATTCTTTTATTTTTATTATTTTTTATCATCACGTTTTGTAGCAGGGAAAAAGTTATAGTTTATTTCAATAAAGCCTTTGATCCGGAGAAGAACAGGATGTTAGGAGAAGACCGGGATCTGGTGTGTTTACACCTGTGTGTTCTGACGTCATGACATCCTGAAGATGCTGTTAGCAAAGAGACTGATTTTGGGGCATTTTACAAATTTTTGTCCATTAAGGTATTTTTAACCATTTCATTAAAAAAAAAGTGTCAAATTTGAAGCCTTCAAATCAAAGTAACAACTTTTTTTCAAATTCATACAGTTAATAATTTATACACCTCTCCCAGAAAATTTAAAGCATACAAACAATTTACGGGGAAAAATCTTGGAATACACATATTTTGATAACATTAAAACGTGACATTCACACTGGAACTTATTAAATTATTACAGTCATTTAGTGACTCTTAAAATAACTGAAGAAATGTTAAAAGTACCTGCAGCGAAGTCCAGGGGACTGTCGAGGAGTTGGGGTCCACGACAAGCCATTTTCAGGCTTTGCTGTTGAGATGAAAAACAAGTACAAACAATCCAAAGATGAAGTACTTGTTGTGGCTTGCAAGTAAACTCCGCTTTCAGAAAAATATTTTCCAAAACTTGGCTTTCCACAGGCTGAGGTTGGAGCAATGGAGCTCACCGCAATGTAATTTACACTTAATTCATGATCATTTATACTTACTGCCTTTGTCAGCCTTTATGTAGCATGTATACTAACCACATAGGTATAGGTATACCAGGAAATAAACACAGATATTAGAAAGCAGCAAATCACTCAAGCAAACATCTGGTGACTAACATTAGCATATAGCTCATGCTAATATTACGTCTTCACATTTTTCTTTTCAAAGCTAACAATAACTTAGCGTTCTCGCTACTCACCATGCTTTTAAACAGTTATATGTTAGCAATGACAACATTTAACAAATGTTTTTAAAATGCTAGCCATGCTAATTAGCCTTAGCAATTGCTTGAGGTCTTGTTTCCAGCTCTAGTGGTCATAAGCGAGCCAGCCTTTGGCACGAAAATCAATCTTGTAAAGCTCACTATTAAACTGACAAAAAGCCTTAGAACCTAGAAACTATGATACTTACAACTTTGCTATGTTTGTGTCATAACATATAGCAAGACCCCATAACGATAACTGACCTTTGACCTCTTCTCAAGATTAATCTTAAGGTTAAAGAAATAATGCTATTTAGAGCTATTTTAACACTATGTTTTTTACTGCCATTGTTTGACAACATATAAGCATAAAGGAAATGGGGATTCTAAATATCAGGTTACTATGACTTTATTATAAACTTTACAGTAACAGGTTAGAAGTGTTAAGCAAGGATTAGTTTAGGAAAAATCACATTTGTGATTAAAACTTTTTACTTCATATTTATTACTAAATAATTCAATAAATTGCACTCAAGTACTGAATTCTCACAAAAAAATAGTAATTATACTGAAAATTATGTCAAGTATTAAAATGGTTTTCAACTGAGCATATAAACCATTGACTGTAGAAAAGATCTTTTTGACACACGCACCGGAGCGTCAGCTTCAAGCGGACCATCACTACCTCTCACATCTAAAGTGTGCTGTGCGGAGTGGTGTGTGGCGAGCCTGTCCACTGATAAAACACCGTTGTTTCCATTCAGGAAATAAAGTGGCAACAATCGATCAGAGACTCCTTGTCTTCTTAAAAACACAACACAACGCAGAGTTGAGGAGTCTGTTTGGGCCGAACTGTTGCAGCGGGACGAAGCAGAAACCAGTTACACTGCACCATACCACATTTGTCATATAAAGTTCCATTTTTTACAGTACATTGTTGAAATTATAAACTATATATATATTCTAGTTATCCACTTGCCAGTAATTTTTGAGTAAATGGATGTCAGTGATAAATCAGTGGTGATTCACCTGCAAATGTTTTTAACAAACTTTGTTTTTTGTAGAATTCATCAGCACCTGTGGAGAAATGTATTTGAATATCTTCTGGTTCCACTTTTCCTTACCAGAAAGCTGAGGATGGCTAATTCCTGACAAGGTCACACACCTCAGCGCTTATCATTGGTGTTACATCCTCCGTGCAGCAATTCCAGAGAAAACGAGAGAGCAACGACTACTCATTAAGACCAGCCAGAAATCTGTCGCTTTCTGGCAGCTGTGGAAACTTCCAATAAGAAAGTTTGCATTCTTAGAACAATGCTGGGTCATGTGTGATGTGTCATCATATGAGGATATTACATTTTGACTTAATTTTTCTCAATTAAGTGTTTTGATCGTTGATCCAGTATGGCAGCTTTGTGTTGTGCTGCAAGTTAAAACTCATTGTCCTCAAGAGCACAGCATTTAACAGCTCCCCTTAAAAAAGTCGATTGACTGGACACAATGATTTCCAGTGGGAGATATATTCATCACTCATCCGTGACACTGGAGAAGTCACCTGGATGAGTGATAAAATAATTTTCCATGGAAAATCCAGAGGAACTAAACTTTGTTGTTGTTTCTCTGGGCTCAATTTCAGCCTCAGGAGCATCTCTCAGAAGAAAACCGTTTTGCAAATAATAAGATAGAAAGATTGTTGAACCAGTTGGTATTCTCTGGAGTTTAAGACCAAACTTAAACAGTGAATTGCCATTAGACTGGAATTCATAAGATGAATAGAAATACTACTGAAGCTAAATGATTCATTCATGTGTATATATATATATATGATTTTTTTTTCTCCAATTCACCAGGTCTGTAAAGTTCAGTATGACTGTGGTACATGATACAAAAGAATAAATACAGAAGAATAAAAACTTTATGTGAATAACTTTACTCTTCTTAAATATAACTCAGAAAACAAGTAAAAGTACAAATGTGTACAAATTAAGAAACTTCCTCAGTAAGTTTACACTCTTTTGGAGTGAGTTTAATTGTGTGTTAAAGGAGAAAGAGATTAGGAGATTAAGTAGAGGATGAGGTCGTCTGTCCTGCATGACGTCCAGGTGCTGGTTTTCCAGTGTGTGCGTCTGATTAGAGCAGGGCGATATGACCAAAAATATTTATCACGATATACATTTGAAAATTTGCGATAACGATATAACTGACGATATAATTGACACTAGACAAAATACTTTACAACTCCACAACTTTATGTATTTTCACTTAAACAAGCAGCTGTTTTTTATGTGCATTAAAGTTATATAAAAATTTAACAGTGCAAATGTAAATTCCTTGCTGACAGTTTAACCAAAAGGCATTTCCAGTGGAAATTGGCCGACATATCCTCAGCATAACCATGTATAATATCCACAAAACTTAAAAAGAGGTTATACACACACAATACGGTAATATTGTGTTGAAGCACAGTACGTATCACTCCGCGAGGCTCCTGCCTACGATAGCCGTAATGCTCCGACAATCCATCAAGCGGTGCGGCTTCGTAGCTTAGCAAAGTTGTACTAAAACATTCGACAGATTTTCGAGCACCGTGTACCACATAAAATCGTTTCGAGGTCAGTAAACACAACCAGAATTCATACAAAAGGCACACGGGATTACAAGGGGCACTACTGTCGATTTTCAGAAAAATCAAATGATTGATTTTAAGTGTGCCGTATTTTCCAAACAACACGGTAATAATGACGGCCCGCTAGCATGCTCTACCAAAAATAGTGCTTTGTTTGTGTATCTGACGGACGAAAGCTAAACCAGTGCCACACCACTGAAGTTGCAGCATTTTTACAAACCAATTCTGGTTTATCCGTTTCATTTAACGATCCACTTTCGCTCTTCTCATTCTGCTTTTTCTGCCATGTGCGTATGCAAACATAGGCACTGCCCATGCGCATTTTACCATATTCTATCGCGGTATTTCATTTTCCTATCGTTGCCCAAAATTACACCGGTATTATCGTGAACGGTATGATATAGCCCAGCCCTACGTCTGATGGCCCAAAGCTGCCTCAGAGCTGTAACACCATCAACGGCTGCAGTATGGAACAGATGTGGGTGTGTCCTCATCTCCCAGAGGAGTCCAAATCGTCATCAAACAGCCCTACAGACACAAAAACGTGAAAATATAAACAACCAGACTATCAGCAGAGATTTAACTACTTTAAGACCTCTCATTTCTCATGATGCATAATGTATTTAGGGGTGGGCGATATAAACGATATACGATAGAAACGATGTAAATTTGGCCAACGATAAAGATTTTGACTAGGGGTGGGTTTTTATAATTGATTTATCGATTAAAATCGATTCTGGCTTGGATAACGTAAAATCGATTCATTAAAATCCTGAATCGATTTTTTAATATAAAATTTATTTTGCCCGAAATGCCAGAATCTCAGGTTAAACCTCACAAAATTTCAACAACCACCAAACAGCTAAGACAGTAAATGAGAGCAGGAACACGGATTCTGCACAAAGACTTAAACACACAGCGCGACCCGCGGATCAGAATCAGTGAGATGTCACCTTTCTCACCCGATGGCACGGACACGGTCGGGGCTGAAAGCCGACAGCTCGCTGATTCTGATCTGTCGGCGGGTCCGCGCTTTGTGTTCACGCCCTTTATGCGCTGATTCTAAAGCTGTTAGTTTGATGTCTCTCCAAACAATATTGACCGAACCAGCAGCAAAACAAGATCCAAACTACGCTTCACATAAACATCGTCATGTATTCACTCTTACTTTCACTGTTTTGCTTCGACCACGATGCACAGCTCTCTCTCTCTGTACTTCAAGAACAGTTTCCCGTCTAAAAATCTGTTTTCTGCATTATTCGCTTGCTTGTTACGCACAAGTCTACCGTTATTTACAGCGCTGTCGGCCGCTGTTTTTTCCTCCTTTTCCTTACTTCCGAAAAGAAAACCTAATTTCTGCTGTTCAATACTAAACAAATTGAAACTTTTTAAAATTATGCAAAATGCAAAATGCTTAGCCGTGTAACTTCAGAGGTAATGTTCATGTGTTGATTAATGGTTTTCTTTCATTTTTGATATACTGCAGAATATTTTTATAAAATCCAGGCCAGGAAAAATCACCTTCATGTTTTTCTGTGTTTTATCTTCAGCTACTTTGACACAAAGGCCTCTGCTGCGATGCTCACACCTTTGATAAAGTCTTGCGTGTGTCAGCTTAATTTTTATAGATACAAAAATATGTAAATGTACTGATCTGAATTATAATATTTCTGACTGTCAAAATTTCCCAGATTCAAATCGAATCGAATCGAATTGAATCGTGGATCGAATCGATTCAGGACCTTGTGAATCGGAATTGAATCGATTCTAGATCAGTGACGATACCCAGCCCTAATTTTGACTATACCGCTCTATCGTGATAGCGCATGTTGATGATGTCATCAAGCTGCGCCTGTTTTGGTCGAAAGCATCGCAGCGGGTACAACCATTATCATCTGCAAATTATGCCGGGATGACAGTCGTAGCAAAGAGATGAAGCACTTTTGAAATATGGGGAAAGCCAAAAACTGCGCTTCCTCCACTTCCGTAACATCCATCCATCCATCTTCATCCGCTTTATCCGAGGCCGGATCGCGGGGGCAGCAGCCTAAGCAAAGAGGCCCAGACCTCCCTCTCCCCAGCCACCTCCTCCAGCTTATCCAGGGGAACACCAAGGCGTTCCCAGGCCAGCCGAGAGATATAATCTCTCCAGCGTGTCCTGGGTCTGCCCCGGGGCCTCCTCCCGGTGGGACATGCCTGGAACACCTCACCCAGGAGGCTCCCAGGGGGCATCCTGGTCAGATGCCCGAACCACCTCAGCTGGTGGGCACTCCACCCTTTTCTGGCTGAGAACCATGGCCTCAGATTTGGAGGTGCTGATCCTCATTCCCGCTGCTTCACACTCGGCTGCGAACCGTTCCAGTGCGAGCTGGAGGCCCTCACCCGATGAAGCCAACAGAACCACATCATCCGCAAAAGTCAGAGATGAGATTCTGAGGCCACCAAGCCGAAAGCCCTCCGCCACTTGGCTGCGCCTAGAAATCCTGTCCATAAAAATTATGAACAGAACCGGAGACAAAGGGCAGCCCTGGCGGAGCCCATCACCCACCGGGAACGAGTCCGACTTATTGCCGGCAATGCGAACCAAGCTCTTGCAATGGTTGTATAGGGATCGAATGGCCCGTAGCAATGGGCCAGACACCCCATACTCCCGCAACACCTCCCACAGGACACCCCGAGGGACACGCTCGAATGCCTTCTCCAAGTCCACAAAACACATGTAGACTGGTTGGGCAAACTCCCATGCACCCTCAAGTATCCTCGAGAGGATAAAGAGCTGGTCCAGTGTTCCGCGACCAGGACGAAAACCGCATTGTTCCTCCTGTATCCGAGGTTCGACTAGCGGACGAACTCTCCTTTCCAGCACCCTGGCATAGACTTTCCCAGGGAGGCTGAGGAGTGTGATCCCCCTGTAGTTGGAACACACCCTCCGGTCCCCCTTCTTAAAGATGGGGACCACCACCCCGGTCTGCCAGTCCACGGGTACTGCCCCTGATCTCCACGCAACATTGCAGAGGCGTGTCAACCAGGACAGCCCTACATCGTTCAGAGCCTTCAGGAACTCGGGGCGGACCTCATCAACACCAGGGGCTCTGCCACCGAGGAGTTGTTTAACTGCCTCAGTGACCTCGCCCCCGGAAATTGGCGGGTCATTCCCCTCATCCCCAGACTCTGCTTCCTCCTCGGAAGACGTGTCAGTGGGATTAAGGAGGTCCTCGAAGTATTCCTTCCACCGCCTGACAATCAGCAGCGCTCCGCCAGCACTATACACAGTGCAGGTAGAGCACCGCTTTCCCCTCCTGAGACGCCTGACGGTTTGCCAGTATCTCTTCGAAGCAGTCCAAAAGTCTTTTTCCATGGCCTCTCCGAACTCCTCCCACACCCGAGTTTTTGCTTCAGCCACTGCCCGAACCGCATTCCGCTTGGCCTGTCGATACGTGTCGGCTGCATCCGGAGTCCCACAGGCTAACCAAGCCTGATAGGACTCCTCCTTCAGCCTGGTGGCTCCCTTCACCTCTGGTGTCCACCATTTGGTTCGGGGATTACCACCACGGCAGGCACCAACCACCTTGCGTCCGCAGCTCAATGCAGCAGCTTCGGCAATGGAGACGCTGAACATGGTCCATTCGGACTCAATGTCCCCAGTCTCCCTCGGAATGCTGTTGAAGCTCTGCCGGAGGTGTGCGTTGAAGATCTCGCGGACTGGGGCCTCTGCTAGACATTTCCAGCACACCCTCACTACGCGTTTAGGTGCACCAGGTCTGTCCAGCGTCCTCCCCCGCCACCTGATCCAACTCACCACCAGGTGGTGATCAGTTGACAGCTCAGCCCCTCTCTTTACCCGAGTGTCCAGAACATATGGTCGCAGGTCTGGTGATACGATTACAAAATCGATCATCGACCTATGGCCTAGAGCGTCCTGGTGCCACGTGCATTTATGGACACTCTTATGTTCGAACAAGGTGTTCGTTATGGCCAAACTGTGATTAGCACAGAAGTCCAATAACAAAGCACCGCTCGGTAGGGCTGAACGATTATGGAAAATAATCTAATTGCGATTTTTTGCCCCAATATTGCGATTGCGATGCGATATGCGATTATTTTTTAAGGTCTTTGTCTTCTGTATTATTAAACAAAGACAAGCAATACATCATATAGTATGGCCAATACTATATTACATTAATTTTAAACTGTTCTTTCCTGGAAGACAGACCTCTGTTATGATGACATGAGGTGATGCATGAATTGATGACTGACATTTTTATTTAACTTCTTCAATCACAACAGTATATTTGAACATACACAATAGTTTATTTTTAGCTTACAAACATCTGAGCATAAAGTGCTGACAAGGAACCCTGGTGTAAACATTAAAATGAAAGTCAGTGCAGGCGAGTTCCGGTGAATATGGTAGGCTAGAAGACGTGCTTTCACTGTGCTCCCGCTCCCACCTGTACTTATCACAGTGTAATGCGCACTACTGTCTATATTTTTACCTAAACTAGTGACTGAGAGCTTTGGGAATACTCAGCAGTCCTAAATACGCTTTTTGGAAGTTAAATAATGTCGAAGCAGACGAAGATACAATCTCGAAAGACCACGGCCGTCGTGATGAACAATGCTAGCCAAACTGACATGCTAGTAGCAATGGGCGACCAGCCCTCGCCCCCGGTGGACACCGCAACTCTCGTCCGCGAGGTGACCGATAGCATCAGTGAGGTAATTGACCAAAAACTGTCTGCACTGTCGGGGACACTGGAGAAAATTTCGTCCTCGCTGGAAAACGTCTCCAAACGCGTCACGGAGGCAGAGCAGAGAATCTCAGATATGGAAGATGGGGTGACTGACCTCGCGGGGAGGCTGGCTGAAGCGGAGGGGAGGATTAAGGTTATGGCAAAAGGTTTGGACGACTTAGAGAACCGCAGCAGACAATATTCGCATCATTAACCTGAAAGAAGGTGCGGAGGGTGAGAGCCCTACTCAGTTTTTTGAGGCTTGGCTGCCTGCCACACTCGGGCCGGGACACAGCTCTGCGGGTAAAGCCCGCATTAAAATTGACCGCGCACACCGGGGCCTCGGCCCGCGGGGTGCTCACCCCAGGCCGGTGATCATCAAGCTCCACAACTCCGGAGATAAACAGCGGATTATGGCTGCAGTGAAAGCGGCCCCCGAACTCCACCACGACGGGCAGCGGATCTTCATACATCAGGATTTCTCCTACGCGATCCGTGAGAAACGACGGGGATTTAATGCTTCTTGCCGTGCCTTAATCGACAAGGGCATCCGCTTTAGGATGCGCTATCCAGCGACGCTTGTGCTGACTTACAATGGCAATGAGCACAAGTTTGAATCGCCTAAAGATGCACAAAGTTTCATCAATGCGCTGGATTAATAGATGCTTGCCCCGTACAAACTGTGGCACTGCCGGACTTAACTGGGACCGTGTCATTGGACGCCTGAGTCCGCAGCGTTTAACGCAGTTTGAGGAGGCAGAGACGGTTTAACGGGGAAAATAGCCTAATTGTTTACTCAGTCTCTAATTTTGATTCACAACTGACAGTAACCCGATTCCATTCAGGTTTGGGGAGCGGGGGCGGGGTTTTGCTTTGTTTTTGTTTTTTTCTCTTTTTCTTGTCTTCTCTCTCCTTCTCTCCCGTGGAGTGAAACTTCTTTTGGCTGCACTGGGCTTGTGACACCACCCGGTGGGTGGCATTTTCATTTTTATTGTTTCTTGTTTGTCTGTTTTTAGTCCGTGATACCTTGACGTTTATCTTAACTCTGTTATTGTATGCAATTTGTTGTGTGGGTGAAGGTTCCTTTGCCATCTTTTTGTGATGGTTTTGTTCATGTCAGCACGGCCGGTTCAGGCCATGGGTTAAGTCTTTCACATGTCTTTTATTATGATGGCTCTTTCTGTTTGCCTTGGGTTGACGATTCTTGTCCAATGACAGATTACTTTTGCAATGAGTAACACTAAAATTATTACTCTTAATGTCAAGGGAATTAACCACGTCATTAAGAGGCGCAAGATAATTTCCTTACTCAAAAAAGATAGAGTGCAGATTGCATTACTGCAAGAGACTCACCTCACAGATTCCGAACACCTAAAACTCAAACGTGATTGGGTGGGACAAATTTATTATTCCTCCTTTAACTCTAAAAGTAGAGGCGTCGCAATATTGGTCCATAAAAATCTACCATTCACGCTACATACTATTGTAAGGGATACGGACGGACGATTTATTTTGATTACTGGGCTTCTATATGGGGAATTAATTCTATTGGGAAGTGTTTATGCACCAAATACTTTTGATAGATCGTTCTATTCAAATTTTCTGGCAAAAGCCTCCCCTGTGTGTCCGAACCACGTAATAATTGGTGGGGATTTTAACTGTGGCTTGAATCCTGAAACTGATTATAATCCACCAAAATCTCAACCATCTTCAAAAATGGCAAAGGCTACAACGGACCTCTGTTCAGATCTTGGTCTCTTTGATGCTTGGAGAGTTTGTAATCCACATGTGAAGGACTTCACATTTTTCTCACGCCCCCATTTTTCCTTTTCCAGAATTCACTACATGTTTGTTTCTGGATCTGTCCTTGACAGAACCCGGGGCTGTTTGATCCACACATGTGCGCTTTCGGACCACTCATCAGTTTCAATGGAGCTATCACCACCTTATTATGACCCTTCGTCTAGACATTGGCGGCTAAACCCAGCTCTCCTTAGTGACCCTAAATTTGTAAAGTATTTAGAAGATCAGTGGGAACTCTATCTTTCTACAAATGACTTACCGGGGGTTAGTGCTTCTACTCTATGGGAGGCGGGTAAGGCATTTCTCAGGGGCTCCGTTATCTCTTTTACCTCGGCAAAAAAGAAGAGCAACTTAGCCAAACAATTAGTGCTTGAACGCGATATCACTGACTTGGAGAGGGAGTTTAAGAAATCCTCGTCCATTTCTGTGCTTCGGAAGTTGGATGCAGCTAGATCGGCCCTGGACCAACTGTTAACTCAGAAAGCGGAAACTGCAATATTCTATGCGAAGCATAGATTATTTGAATCAGGCAACAAACCTGGACGCTTGCTCGCCCGACTTGCCCAAGGGAAACGGGGCTCTTATGCAATACCCTCTCTAAAAGATAAGGCAGGTGTCTTACAGTTTGAGGCTAAACTTATCAGCAAAATAATGAAAGAGTTCTATCAAGACTTATATTCCCCTGAGTGTCAAAATACTGTAGACGCCAGGAAACTGTTTCTTGACACTGTTAACCTCCCTATACTGTCAGAGGAAAGTCGATTGGATCTATGCAGCCCTATCAGGGTGCAGGAGGTCTTGGATGCAATTAAATCCTTACAGAGTGGGAAGGCTCCGGGCCCTGATGGGTTTGGGCCAGAGTTTTATAAAAAAATGGCCAAACATGTGGCGGGTCCTTTGTTGGGAATGTATACAGAATCTCTTGAGAGGGGCGTGCTTCCACCCACCCTAAACCTTGCCCATATATCCCTGATCTTAAAGAAGGATAAACCCGCGGATCTGTGTACATCCTACAGACCTATAAGTCTACTTAGTGTGGATTGTAAGATTCTGTCCAAAATTTTATCCAGACGTTTGGAGGAGGTTCTGCCGGTTCTGATAAAGCCTGACCAGACGGGATTCGTCAAGAATAGGTACTCCCGCTCCAATGTCCACCGACTCATAAATGTTGCGCAGTTCTCTCAGAACACCAATTATAGGGCTCTTGCGATCTCTTTGGATGCTGAGAAAGCATTTGATCGGGTGGAGTGGGAGTATCTATTTGATGTTTTGGACAGGTTTGGTTTGGGATCTGAATTTGTCAAGTGGGTCAAACTGCTGTATGGGGCCCCAGCTGCAAGGGTCTTGGTTAATGGCTCGGTCTCGGATGTCTTCCCACTGGGTAGGGGAACGCGGCAAGGATGCCCCCTCTCTCCCCTGTTGTTTGCACTTGCTTTGGAGCCACTGGCAGAGGCTATAAGAACTGATCCTGAGATCTGTGGGGTGACCTTGTCGAATACTGAATACAGGATTTCCCTTTATGCAGATGACGTGTTGCTCTTTCTCACTAAGCCAGAAACTTCTATTCCTGCACTGACACATATCATCAACCAATTTGGCCTCTTCTCAGGGTATAAGATAAATTATGATAAATCTGAAGCTTTGCCACTGGGTGACGGGGGGAGGTGGGACGCTCCTCCTAATTTCCCTTTCAGGTGGTCGACCACAGGTTTCACATATTTAGGTATCAGGGTGTCCGCAGACACAGCGGAGTTGTACAAGTTGAACTTCAAGCCGATTGTGGCCTCAATCAAGAATGACCTCAATAGGTGGTTTGACCTCCCCCTGTCTTGGACGGGTAGAATAAGTTTAATCAAGATGACTGTGCTACCCAGAATATTATACCCCATTCAAATGTTGCCTCTCAGGATCAACAGAAAAACATTCATAGAGATTGAGGGATGTCTTTCTAAATTCATATGGCGTGGGAAGAAATCTAGACTAAAGATACAGATTTTACAACTGCCCACGGATGAGGGGGGTCAGGCACTGCCTAACTTTTTATATTACTACTGGGCTTGCCATGCACAAATAATCTCAGGGTGGTTACATTCCTTCCTTCACCGGGGCGAACCATCGGTAGATGCCTGGTGCTGTGACCCTCTCTCACCTCTTAGTCTCTTATCCACTGACCTGGCGGACCTCCCTCTTGGTGTCAGAACTAATTCCGTCTTGATGCCCACTTTAAAGGTTTGGCGTAATATTACTGCCCACGTCGGAAGAAGAGGTTTCTCTAGTGCACTGCAGCCTCTAACTAGGAATAAAGCTTTCCCCCCGGGTATTGGCATTAATATATTTGATGATTGGTATTCTAAAGGTATAAGATTTATTTGTGATCTGTTCGAAAGGGGTAGTTTTATGGCCTTTAATCAAGTTCAAGTTAAGTATAATTTACCACAGAAACACTTCTTTGGATTCCTGCAAGTAAGGCATTATGTGAACTCCCTTAAATTTCCAGCCAATCAACCAGTTTTGAACCCTGTTGAAAGCTTTCTTCTCAAAGTTAACGAGGAAATGACTACAAAAAAGAAATTTATTTCTCTTTGTTATGGGAAATTGTTGTCTTTGAACTTTATAACCACTGATAAGGCCAGGGTTCGGTGGGAAACCGACCTCGAAGCTCAGGTTGGTGCGGAAGCATGGTCCAAAACTTTCAGATCTGCCATGAAATTGTTTCCCTGTAACAGACTAAAGGAAAGCCAGTACAGAATCTTACATAGACTACAGCGTACGCCGGAGTTCCTAAATAAAATTCACCCTCAGATTTCTGCTCTTTGTGTGAAGTGCAATACGGCTGTAGGGACCTATTACCACTGCATATGGCAATGTCCTTTAATTACTAGATTTTGGAAGAATATTGCTATAGAGCTTTGCTCTATTTTCCACCGAACGATCCCACTGAACCCTATGCTGTTCGTTCTGGGTCTATCTATAGAAGGGCTCTCTCTGTCTTCTGTACAGATGCTTTTGTTAAGTAAACTTTTACATTTGGCGAGGCGATGTGTACTGTTTCAATGGATTCAGAGACGGCCCCCTACTGTTACACAGTGGTACAGAGAACTGCTCAGGGTGCTGCCGATGGAGCGCCTCAGTGCCATCATAAAGGGCAATTGTAATGCATTCTGTAGCATATGGCAGCCTCTGCTTGATCACCTACCTCATGACCTTACTGTGCTATTACATAAAGGGGACTCGCAGTTTGTTTTTAAACACACTGATTAATGTCTGTGTTTTTCCCCCCTTTTTTTTTTTCTTTTTTTTTCTATTGTTTCCCTTTACTTCGAATGTGAAACGCTTTACATATTTTGTCCCAGGCGTGTGTACTGGTAACTCATATACCTGCATTTGCTTTGTTTTTTTTTGTTTTTTTGTGCTTGGCTGTGCTGACTTGTTGCTGTTCGTGTTGTTCTGACAAAATCAATAAATCATCGTTTCAAAAAAAAAAAAAAAAAAAAAAGAAAGTCAGTGCAATGTGCAGATTGCAGAAATATACATAAAAAAAAATCGGTGGCTTTACCACACTCAGTTTTTCGACATCTGTGAACTACTAGACAGTCATTAAATTAAAAAATAATATTAAATAAATAAAACTAATAAATAAAAAATGCACACATCTTACTGATCTCTGCAGTCAGTAACATTACACATTTTTATATATTTTATTTATTGTTTACTCTATTTAATTTGTAAAATATGTGTACACACACACACACACACACACGTGTAGAAAAATATTTAGTATACACATCCAGAAATGCATATACTATTATATATTGTACATATATTTATTAGTTTCAGATGTAGCCATTCTTGTATTTTGCTTGTTTACATTATTGTATTTTGCACAACTCTGTTGCTTGTGAAGCTCGCACACAAGAATTTCACTCACATGTGCTGTACCAATGTACCTGCACATGTGATGTGACAATAAAAGTGATTTGATTTGATTTGACATAAAGTGCAAACATAATAGCAATTGTATAAACAATGAGTATGGCTCAGCTAGCCATAATCATCCTAGCTCACAGGTTTTTTGCTAGGAAGACCAGCATATCTACTTTTGCTGGCTTTAAGGATGAGCGAGTGCAGGTCACTATATTCCCTCCAGTGCTGAACAGACGCTCTGAGGGGGCACTTGTGGCTGGCACACACAGATATTTGCGGGCCATCTTGCACAGTCGTGGAAAGTGAATGTTGTGCACCTTCCACCAGGCTAAGGGATCATCCTCTCCGTCAATGACAGGGGTCAACAGGTAACTATTCAACTCTGTCTTCACGACATCTTCAAGTGGCAGAGGCAAAGCTGAAGAGGCCGCACTGGTCCTCAGACGGTCGGGTAGGCCGGAAGTAAACGGCCATGAAATTGGACGGTCTAGCCTTCTGATTAGCGTCACTGCTGTCTCGGTGGAGCTTAATAAACTCGGCCGTCTGCTTCTTGCTATCTAAAATATAACCAGACACTGGTGTAAATTCTCGACTGTCTCATACTTCTGTTTAATAAGTTTTCTGTTTGACGTTTAGTCAGCTGTGTGAAAACCAAGGAGGAACCCACCCGGGGGATTAATAAAGTTTTATTTTATCTAATCTAATAACTTTAATCTCAGCCAAACCGATTTAATCACGAACAAACAAAACACTGAAAAAAGCCCAACAATAACATTTTTAGGTTGTCTAAGTGACTTATATATTACGTTTAACCCGAGCAGCGAAAGTCCGCGGTGATCTGAAAATGATGTGCCGGGAGTTGTGCCGTTCTCGGCCGCATCAGTAACCCTCGAGCTCCCGGCTAGCTATCGAGCTGGTGGGTAGCAGACGCCTCCTAAAACGTCGAAGCACTTTTGCAAATATGCGATATCTTGATAAACCGAGCAGATATTTGATGTTTACACAACTACTTTCTCGCCTGAAAATATGTTAAAAGTTTATTTTGTGACCCAGAAAGATTAGTATGAGTAATTTTAAAACTTAGTAGCGGCCGCCATTGTTGGAAACTGGAGTTTGGCTGGACCGTGCTGTGAATTCTGGAATATGGTAGGCCACGAAGGACACACCCGACCCATCCTTCAAATTCGGGGAAAAGGAGGACGCATTTGTCGGCTACATTCGGAGGAGTCTACGAATTTGGACAGCCTTCGGCGCGTCGCTGTGACGTAATCGGTCTACAAATGCGGCCTCAGGAGGATGCAGCCCATGAATTTGGACATGTCCACAGTATAATCGCAGCCTTTGCGGTTAGAAAATTGCACTTGATCATGTCGCGATATTATCGCAAATGTGATATATCGTTCAGCCCTACCGCTCGGGTTCAGATCAGGGAGGCCGTTCCTCCCAATCACGCCCCTCCAGGTCTCGCTGTCGTTACCCATGTGAGCATTGAAGTCTCCCAGCAGGACAACAGAGTCTCCAGGTGGAGCACCTTCCAGCACCCCCCCCCAGGGACTCTAAGAAGGCTGGGTACTCCGAACTGCCACTCGGCGTATAAGCGCAGATGACAGTCAGGACCCATTCCCCGACCCTAAGGCGCAGGGAACAAACCCTCTCATCCACCGAGAAAAACCCCAACGTACCGGCAGCAAGACTGAGGGGATATTAGAATACCCACCCCAGCCCGCCGCCTCTCCCCAGGGGCAACTCCAGACTGAGACAGAGTCCAGCCCCTCTCCAGGAGACTGGTTCCAGAGCCCAAGCCATGCGTAGAGGTGAGCCCGACTATATCTAGCCGGTACCTCTCAACCTCACGCACTTACTCAGGCTCCTTCCCCACCAGAGAGGTGACATTCCATGTCCCTATTGCCAGTCTTGGCAGCCGGGGGTCAGTCTGCCAGGGCCTCCACTCCTGGCCGCCACCCGGCACACAATGCACCCGGGCCCCATGGAGTAAGGCCCGGCCACCAGACACTCGCTCTCGGGAACCCTCCCTGGGCCTGGCTCCAGGGCGGGGCCCCGGTAACCCTATCCTGGGCAGGGTAAACTGTTCCCTCGATGTTCTTTTCATAAGGGTCTTCTGAATCGCTCTTTGTCTGGTCCCTCACCCAGGACCAATTTGCCATGGGAGACCCTACCAGGGGGCAAAAGCCCCCAGACAACATAGCCCCTGGGATCCCTGGGACACACAAACCCCTCCACCACGATAAGGTAGCGATTCATTAATGTTGAATTCTTTCGCAGCTGTTCTATTCCCATGTTGTTGCAGTATATTAATAACTAACCTTGTATTGTGGATGAATAATCTCAGTTGTTCTCCTGACTGAAGTTTGGCCCGTGTATAGCATCCTGCTATGCGATTGCATTTGTCCCTAACCACCAGAATCCCTCACGTTAACTTTTATCGAGTGGAAAAAAAGTTGGCGTTCATCCTCCAGCTTCACTGTGCTAATGTTATGCTAACATAGCTGTGTCGCTAGCAATCACGTAGCACAACATTATATACCAGGTAGTCCAACTTCAGTAACCCTGCAAACGCCACTGCTGTTTAGTTTCCTGTCTTCATTTATGTTGGAAGTGACAGCAGAGCTGTAAGTTTTACTTAGTTTCAAAAATCTCTCAGTCAGAACATGGTATGTCTTGTTTAGGTGGAAACTAGCGAGCTAACTTCCTGTTAACTTCTAACTCCGTTAAATTTAATAACTTCTGTTTTCATGGATGCATGGATGTTAAACTTGATTGTTACACCTGCTAAAGCAGCAACACTGATGATTTTATTAAAGATTAAAGAATTTAGATCGTTTTTAACTCTCAGTGTTCGTTTGACTTTGGGACCTGAAAGGGATGGAGTTTTGGACCCAGATTACTCCGCGAAGCTTCTCACTACGGCAGCCGTAATGCTCTGACAATCAATCAAAACATTTTTAGCAGATTTCTGCTCGCCAAAATCAGTTCGAGGTCAGTAAGCACAACCAGAATTCATACATAAGGCACACTCGATTTTTGAGAAAATTAAAGGATTTTAAGTGTGCCTTATAGTGTGGAAACTACGTTATACAGAAAAAAGAATATATCGCGATATTTATCGTTACGCACATGCTTCAAATTATATCAAGATATGGATTTTAGGCCATATCGCCCAGCCCTAATTGTATTAATAATTAAATTTCATTATCTGTGTCTTTGCCACACAGGTGTAGATACTGTAGGTTCAGTGAATGCTTAAATTGCATTGATTAGAATATACTGGACATTCAAAGCTAAGATTCAGCGCACTGTGTTAGAGGCTGGGATTTGATGAATTCATCATATTGTAATGACCTGGCTGGGGTTGTTAGCCAGGTGCATTCTGGGTATTGTGTTGTCTCTGTGTTTCTATCGTTCTGCTAGTTCATATGTGTTGATTTGCATGTTGTGTTAGTGTTATGTTAATGTAAGCCACAGTGAAGTTGATGTGTGTTCTGTGGAGGGGGGTGAATTGGCATAGTTGGCTGACACCGCGACTCTATGTGGTGGGAGCGTGATAGGGGTTCGGTGTCAGCAGTGTTACGTGGTGTGAAAAATACGGCAAATAAATGACTGGTGTGAACCACTACTGCCTCCTGCTGGATCATTTGGGGATTATCAGTCTGCTGCTGAGACGCTCGGGGTCGTGCGGTGTATGAGGCACGAGTGCTCTCCACTCGCTGTGAAGTGTAGCGATAGCCGCTAGCGCCCCGCTAGCCGTTTTAGCTAGTGAGCAGTTTAGCCAGTTTAGCTCCACTAACCCACGGTCGTTACAATTGGTGTCAGAAGTGGGATTCATGAGTGTCTAGCAGACACTATGGAGCCGACCATAGGCGAATTAGAGCGCGTAATCCGAGACAACAGCTCGCTTCTGGAAAGCATGGCTGCCGAGACCCAGCGGAGAAGACCCGAGCTGGGGCGGCCAGAGGGCCACAGCGCGCCCCGGAACAGCCACCCCCTGCTCTCCCTGCGACGGGAGGGGATTCCTGGGGCCGCACCACAGCTTCCTGGCAGGACGGCTGCTAAGCTACAGCACTACACTGGGGCGACGCAGCTGGAGCCGTATCTGGCCCAAGTCACGCTGGCTGCCACTCACAACGGGTGGGGTCAAGAAGAGACTGCCACCCACCTGGCGCTTGCACTGGAGGGCCCAGCGCTCCAGGTTCTGCTGGACCTGCCCCCAGAGGAGCAGCGCGACCTCCGGGCCTTGACCACGGCGCTCGGCAGACGGTTTGGACAGAGACCACCAGCCGAACAGAGCAGGGAGGAGCTGGCTTGCCGACGCCGACGCGAGGGAGAGAGCCTGGGGTCCTTTGCTGCGGACGTCCGCCTCTATGCCCGACGGGGCTACCCGACATTCCCAGGAGCGGCACGAGAGGAGCTGGGTCTCCACGCCTTCCTGAGGGGCCTCACACCGGAGAGGCTGCGACAGCATGTCCGGCTGTCATCCCCCCGAGACCTGGAGGAGGCACTGAGGGAGGCTGAGCGGGCTGAGGAGGTGCTGCGGGGCGAGCCAGGGACCCGACGATCGGTCAGGATGGTCGAGCGAGAGATGAACGCGTCCCAGTCGGATGAGGAGGAGGAGGCCAGACGAGCCCAATCAGAGGCAGTTCCACGTCGGAGGCGCCGGACGGACTGCTGTTATCGGTGCGGGGAACCTGGTCACCTTGCCCGGAACTGTCCCGCACCTAGTCCTCGGAGCCGAGTGACATCACCGACGGGAAACGGCCACGGGGTGGGACAGTGAGGGAACCCCCACCCCAATCGTTAAACCCTCTCCATGACACTCATCCCGTGGTGGGCCGCTGTGGGTCCACCCGTGGACTGTACCTGGACTGTATAGTTGATGGACGGTCTTGCCGGGCCCTGGTAGACACGGGGTCCACCATCTGCTTGCTGCGAAGGGGGGTGCTCCCGGAGACGGGTGGCTCATTGCCAAAAGACTGGACCCCTACTCACACAGCGTTGTACACTGTCACAGGAGAAAAGACCGTGATGCCGGGGAAAAAGACTCTGCAGGTGGTGGTGGGAACGAACAGTGTGAACCATGAGTTCTGGCTTGCCGACATAACAGACGAGTGCATTGTTGGACTGGACTTGCTGGCCCACTGGGGGGCACGGGTCGATGTACCGGGAGTTGCCATCCACCTTGGTGCTGAGACCGTGCAGCTTCAAGTGGGCCGCGGTAGCCAGGGACAGACCCCCACCCCACCAGCACCCCCAAAGCCCTTACGCCCCGCAGCTCCATGCCACAGCCAGGGGCCGAGGGCGGCAAGGGTGCGGAAGAGGACCCAGGGGGTGGACGTAAGCAGGGCCAACATCCCGCAGCCAGAGTCGCCGCCTAGCTCGGCAGTCTCCCCGTCACCTGAGACTGTCGCGGCAGTAGAGGAGCTTGGGCGGCGAAGTGGGGTGCACCTCAGTGCGACACAGCAGCAGCAGTTGCAGAGCCTCTTGGCAGAGTTTATGGACACTTTCGCCGCCAGGGAAGAGGACTGCACAAGGACGGGCCTGGTGCAACACACTATAGACACTGGAGCAGCTGCTCCAATCCGGCTGCGGCCCCACCGCCTGCCCCTCGCCAAACGCCAAGCTGCCGAGGGACTGATAAAAGAGATGGCAGCTAATGGCGTCATTGAACCCTCGGATAGTCCATGGGCCGCACCTATGGTTATGGTGCGGAAGAAAACAGGGGGGTGGCGCCCTTGTGTGGACTACAGGCGTCTGAACGCGGTCACCCGCAAGGACTCTTACCCGTTACCTCGCATCGATGACGCACTGGATTACATCGCTGGGTCCAGTTGGTTCAGCTCGCTAGACCTCCGCAGTGGGTACTGGCAGGTGGAGCTCGCTGCCGAGGCGCGGCCCAAGACTGCATTCACCATAGGGCAAGGACTGTGGCAGTTTAAGGTGATGCCTTTTGGACTATGCAATGCACCAGCCACGTTCGAAAGGTTAATGGAAAGGGTCCTCAAAGACATTCCCCGTGCCCGCTGCGTGGTCTATTTGGATGACTTGCTGACTCATGCTAAGGACTTTGAACAGGCCGTGGCCAACCTACGAGAGGTTCTGACTGCCATCCGCGGGGCCGGACTAAAGCTGAACCCGGCCAAGTGCAACCTTCTTGCTCGCCAGGTGAAGTTCCTGGGACATGTGGTGAGCGAACAGGGGGTGGCTACTGACCCCGAGAAGGTGGTTGCTGTGGGGGACTGGCCTACCCCATCGAACGTCGCCGAGCTACGAAGCTTCCTGGGGCTGGCCTCCTATTACAGGAGGTTTGTAAAAGACTTTGCCACCGTCGCTAGCCCCTTGCATCAGTTGACAAACAAGGGTCAGCGGTTTGGTTGGACGGAGGGCTGTGCAACGGCTTTCGAGCAGCTGAAAACTGCCCTTGTGAGTGCCCTGGTCTTGGCGTATCCTGACCCCAGCCAGCCTTTCATTTTGGACACCGACGCCAGCAACGTGGGGGTCGGAGCGGTGCTCTCCCAGAGGGGAGAGGCTGAGGAGCGAGTGGTGGCATACTACAGCTGCAGCCTCAGCCGGGCCGAGAGGAATTACTGTGTTACCCGGCGTGAGCTGTTGGCTGTGGTCCTGGCGGTTCGTCACTTCCGACCTTACCTCCTGGGCACTAAGTTCCTGCTCAGGACAGACCACGCCAGCCTAACCTGGATGCTGAACTTTCGCCAGCCAGAGGGTCAGGTGGCCCGGTGGCTGGAAATACTACAAGAGTACGACTTTGAGGCCCAGCACCGACCAGGGCGGCAACACGCCAACGCTGACGCCCTGTCCAGGCGCCCCTGTTCTGCGGATGAGTGCCGGTACTGCAGGCGCATGGAGGAGCTGGACCGGGGTCCGACATCGGCAGCAGCAGAACCTGAGGGTGTGGGTGAAGGGCAGGAACCTTTCACCGCGGCGGAGCTACAGCAGCACCAGGTGAGCGATCCAGCGCTGGAGATGGTGAGGGACTGGATGGAGGCAGGGACACGGCCAGACTGGTCCGCCGTGTCTTCCCAAGGGCCCGAGACAAAGTCGCTGTACTCCCAGTGGAACAGCCTGGAGCTCCATGGCGGTGTAATCTACCGGCGGTGGCGAGCGCCAGACGGGGGAGGCGACATACTCCAGCTCCTGGTTCCCCGGGCCTTGCGGCCTGAGGTCCTCCGCTGGGTCCATGGGGCTGCAGGTACTGGCCATTTTGGGAATGGCAAGACGTTGCGACGGCTGAGACGGCGGTTCTACTGGCCGGGGTGTCGTCAGGACGTGGAGATCCACGTCCACTGCTGTGACGACTGCACGGCGCAGAAAGGTCCCAGCCAGCGCTCCCATGCCCCATTGCAGCAATACCTAGTTGGGGCGCCAATGGAGCGGATTGGAGTGGATATCCTGGGTCCATTCCCTGTGACTGATGCCGGCAACCGGTATGTCCTGGTCGCGATGGATTATTTCTCAAAGTGGCCAGAGGCGTACGCGGTGCCGGACCAGAGTGCGGTGACGACGGCGCGGACTCTGGTGGATGAGATGTTCACGCGGTTTGGTGTACCGGAGGAGCTCCATAGCGACCAAGGGAGGAACTTTGAGAGCCAGGTGCTGGGAGAAGTGTGTCGGAGGCTGGGGGTGAGAAAAACGAGGACCACCCCCCTTCATCCTCAGAGCGATGGTCTGGTTGAGCGGTTCAACCGCACGTTGGCCACCCAGCTGGCCATCCTGACCAGCCAACATCAGAGGGACTGGGACCAACACCTGCCCCTTGTTTTGTGGGCATATCGAACAGCAGTGCAGGAGTCAAGTCAGTGTACTCCTGCGGCGTTGATGTTCGGAAGGGAGCTCCGGACCCCGGTGGACTTGGTGTTCGGAGCGCCCCCTGAGCCGGAGATTGCTGGTGGACCAGAGATGGACTACTTCCGGCGGCTCAGGGAGCGGTTGCACACGGTGCATCAACTGGCAAGACGGACATTGGAGGGAGCCGGGGCCCGCCAGAAACGGGCGTATGATACCCGTGCGCACGGTCCTATGCTGGGGGCCGGAGATCGGGTCTGGGTGTTCTGCCCCCAGAGGAAGCGGGGGCTGACCCCCAAGCTCATGAGCCACTGGCAAGGCCCGGGCGAAATCCTGGAGCAGCTGTCGGAGGTGGTCTTCAGAGTCCGGATGCCGGGGCGGGGAAGGCGGGTGGTGCTACACAAGGACCGGCTGGCGCCATACCATCCGCTTGCCCCCAACCCGCAGGCTGGTGTGCAGCCTGGGGACTCCTCGCCCCCTACGCCCGGCCCGGAGGGGGTCGCCATGGATTCCCAGTCGAGGCCGAAGCGTACTCGACGCCGGCCCGGACATTTGCTGGACTACATTGTGGACAGTTAAGGTTGTGGGGACACTAAACCTTTTTGGGAGGGGGCTGTGTAATGACCTGGCTGGGGTTGTTAGCCAGGTGCATTCTGGGTATTGTGTTGTCTCTGTGTTTCTATCGTTCTGCTAGTTCATATGTGTTGATTTGCATGTTGTGTTAGTGTTATGTTAATGTAAGCCACAGTGAAGTTGATGTGTGTTCTGTGGAGGGGGGTGAATTGGCATAGTTGGCTGACACCGCGACTCTATGTGGTGGGAGCGTGATAGGGGTTCGGTGTCAGCAGTGTTACGTGGTGTGAAAAATACAGCAAATAAATGACTGGTGTGAACCACTACTGCCTCCTGCTGGATCATTTGGGGATTATCAGTCTGCTGCTGAGACGCTCGGGGTCGTGCGGTGTATGAGGCACGAGTGCTCTCCACTCGCTGTGAAGTGTAGCGATAGCCGCTAGCGCCCCGCTAGCCGTTTTAGCTAGTGAGCAGTTTAGCCAGTTTAGCTCCACTAACCCACGGTCGTTACAATATATACAACCTTTGATCATTGTTTATGTCCAGTTGAGAATGAATCTGTGGACTCAAATATTAAATGAACTGAAATCAGTAGTGTGGTCTCCAGTCTTAATATAAGGAATGAGAGAACTGACAGCTGTTATTTTAATCAGCCTGTCTCAGTTGTTTTAACTCTAAGTACCATAGAGTAATGTGGTAACATCTGGACTGACGAGTTTACTGTCAGCATTTTAATCTCTAGTTTAAAGGCTGTAGGCTGCAGCCATTGCTCTAACACTGTATAAATGTAACAGGGCTCAGTGCTGGTTCTAATAGTCTTAGCTGCTTCCAGCTTTATTTGTGAAGAGCACAGCAGTTCACAAAACACGTAGCTAGCTCGTACAGCTGCGACCTTAAAATAACGGGGCCACAAAAGGTGATGCTAGCGTTAGCCATGTTAGCACGTTACCTTCAACAGGTGGTCAGACTGCGAAAACAGGCACTCAGTCAGAGGTTGGGCTCTCCGTTGCGCTGCAGGGTCCCTTCATTCTTCACATATCCGTGTCGAGCCGAGTGTACATCCTGAGGCTGAACGGCCTTTGTACAAGCACACATGCTTCTTAGCAGGGCGAAGCTATGAGCTAGAAAAATCCAGGCAGGCAGCATGTATCTGTCCAACCAATCAGAGAGCTCCTTACATCCCATGGTGTGGCTAATTTGAATAGCCGCAAGGAAGTTGTCCATTGGACTACTTGCACTAACACTTCCGCGTTCTATGTAGTCCTGAGTGAGGCACCACACAGACTAAGTGTAGGCAGGAAGCTGTGTAAAGTTGTTAATCCCCGTTCAGTGGGGTTCAGTTCATTTAACCATTAGTTAAGTTCATTCCTAAAGGCCCATCAACATGAATGTTTTCCTTGTCTCCCTGCTTTATCACTCCTAATTTGACTAGTCAGATAGTTAAATCAACGTGTGTTTGGGTGATCAGAAACATTTGACAACAAGTTAATACTGCAAATATACACAATCTAAGTTATTACAGTTATCAAGGATGGTTAAGTTGTTTTAATAGGGAGAGAAGGAAACACTAAGCATTCAGGAGGGTGCATAACCATAACACTGAACTATGTTCCTGTTCGGCTCTTCCATGAAGATGTTACATTTTTAATTTTCGTTCTTTCTTCTTAGATTAAGCTTCTGGATTCATCGCCGGTGATACTGACACATAGCCAGTGCTCCTGTGTGGCAGGCGCTGTTATGTGCAATCACACAGTGGCATTGCTCTTCCAAACAGCACACTACTCACAACTCAGAGTGCCGGTTGTCCCCCCTGTGCATAGCTGCACGGAATCTGAACAGCAATGGCACAAGCCACGGACAGTGGTAATTTAAATGAGGTTAAAGTTTTTGAATTAGTCCATGTTTACATATGAACAGCAACACCATCCATAGTAAATGTGTCTTCTGTTAGGGTGTGAGGCCAGGACCCATCAACTCCATGATCTTCACTAAGCCGGTACCAAATAGGATGGCCCAGACTGGAGTACGGTAATTACATTTGTAAAATTTGGTTTCACGTGTTACAAATGTATGTTGCTATTTTTTTCATACATACATGTGTCAGAATAGGTATTAATTTACATATAACATTACACTTTCTGAAGACGGCTAACTCAGTCATGTACATATACATCCCAGTCTCTAACTTATGCACCACTGTTTTACACCTTTTAGTTTTTAGTTTAGTTGTTGTTCAGTATAACAACCTTCTTCCTTACATTATTGTCATTGATGTTTTCTTTAGGAGTGGCTTCTACAGAGGCATGGTGGGTCCGTTACCAGATCCCTGCTTGTTCAGAATAACGGAGGCATATGCAAAATTTAATATTGAGGACAGGCCACTTGTGACCACAATGAACATGAGACCTGACAAGCCCCTTGTGGAAAGTGCCTTTGGGCTGGTGCAGGAGGGCAGTGTTCTGTCATATCAGCAGCCGGTTTTGACAACCCGGTACATCACACTACACCGCGATGTACCACCAACACCGCACTTGCCTCTGGAGGGGTATGACATCTTGCCATCAGATTGTGTTTGTGTGCTCAGAAGAAGAGCTTCTGCATCTGAAAAGCTTGTCTGTAACTCTGGAAATGGCTCACAAAATAGAGGAAGCTACACGTGAGCAAAGCTCTTCGTCTGAGTGGCATCAGCTCCGCAGGCCCAGAGTGACTGCCTCTAGGTTTCGGGAGGTGTGCCACGTCAGAGGCCAGAGCTCGGCCGAGTCACTAGCAGAGCGTATATTGAAGGGAACAAGGCAGACAGCAGACATGAGGAGAGGAACTGAGATGGAGCCTGCAATAGCAGCAGAGTATAGTAGGCTAATGAATGTTAACTACTCACCCTGTGGTCTGGTCATTCACCCCATTGCCCCCTGGCTTGCTGCATCTCCTGATGGTGTTGTTTTTGACCCCAATGAATACCCCCAGTTTGGCTTCGTCGAATTCAAATGTCCCAATGTACAAAACTTTGACTGCAAATATGTGCAGATGGAATGTGGTACCCCTAAACTAAAAAAGAGCCACGCATATTACTGGCAAGTGCAAGGACAACTGCTCATCAGTGGGATGCAGTGGTGTGACTTTGTTGTGTGGGCACAAGAGGACTACCTAGTGCAAAGAATATACATGGATACAGATGTGCACAATGCAATCAGAGAAAAGGCAGACTATTTCTTTTTTTACATATATATGCCAAGATACCTGTGTTTGAAAAAATGAACAGTGAAAACATAGCAAAAAGAAAAACAGATCCTTCAGGCTGGCTGGAACAAAATAACTGATGTTTTATTTTCAATATATTTCATGAATTATTTTGTTGTTACATGTTACCTTTATGTGACATCAATGAACTGTTATTTAAGCAATGGCATCAATTTAATTTTTAAAAACACACATTAAAACGTTGAATTTGTGCAGAACTTATTTACATGGTAAGTATTTAAAACTCCATGCCTAGCATACTGATATACATTTAGACAATAACTGAACTGTAGAAAATGACAAATGGTATTTTTGATGTTCCAAAAGCTCAATGTCACTTATGATTTTAAAACGATTTAGTGATTTACTTTATAATTTTGATAAACAGTTTTGTTGAATCTGAATAGTAATAATAGTAGTATAATTAAACAGTATTATTAACATTAAACATATGCAATGAATTTGAATTATCAATAACTGAAACTCAACTATCGGCACTCAAGTACCAGTTCTGTAATCAAGTATTGTCAGCTGAGAAGGAAGAAATTCAACTGTAGTGGCCTCAGCTGCAGGTCATTTTCCATAAGTTACTGGCACTGGTGTCTTGGGAAAAATCCATCTTGTCTCACTTAACCCATTTTTTAACTAATGCTGTGTTCTGGTAATTTGACAGCATACATGCCACTGCAAACAGTTGGTTGATATTATAAACATGTGACATGGTAATGATGCTATCAAAAAGTTTGTTCTGTTTGATCCTCCTAATGACTCGCTCCACATGTACCCTGAGTCTGGCTATGGCCTGCGTCTCCTTAACCTGGTATGCTGGCATCTGCTTCTGCTTAGATAGAAAAGGTGGGCAGTACACTTTGCATTTACAACAATCAGTGATTAGGAAGCCCTTATCTACCATCACTGCCATGTCTTCAGTCAACTTCTCAGCAATGCCTGATTGTTTGAATAGTTCCTTGTCACTAACCGAACCAGCATACAGATTAGAGATGAATGTCACTGGACCATGTGGAGCTATGCCAACCAGGGCTTTCATCGTACAGTGGGATTTGTACGAAGAGTACATTTCACTTTGGAGAAGTGGTGAGGATGGTGTCTGACACCTCAGCTCTTTACAGTCAAGGATCATCTGGGTGTCTGAGAAATCTTTGAATTCCTCAGGGAGGTAAGCTTGCACTTCTTCACGTGTAAGCCAGATGCACTGAGACCCCAGTGCAGTGGCAAGAAAATTTGTCCATGTTGCAATAATGCGGCTCACTGTGGACTGGTGTATGTTAAATCGGTGTGCCAGGTCCCTCTCCTTCAAACCAACTGACAGGAAAACCAGGAAAAGAAAAAACTCATCAATTGGCTGTAGCAGCTGCCTCTGGAAGGTGAAAACAAAAGGGAAAATGTTACTCCTTAAGCTATGAACTAGTAAAATTATTCTTTTCTTGGCTAAATGTTTTGTAATGGTTAGGCATACCATACTGTACCATGGGGTAAACAATGAGGTGCTGTAGTGCACAGGTGTATGTATGTAAAGGATACTGAGTCTAGCATACATACACCTGTGTATGTATGCTACTGTACATAATGTAATGTTATTGTACATAAATACAATAACATTACACATCTAGTTCTAACTACCAACAAACCCATAACCTACTGTTGATGTGCGTGCACGTGTCAACACTTCTTCGTTCCGATTGGCAGCTGACTTGGCTCTTGAAACCCGGATCATTTTATAGATGCAAGGCTCAATCAAAACCCAGAATGCCATCAAATGATCATAGCTTGGAAATCTATTCACGAGAGAGACATACATTGTGTCAATCATTAATTAACATTACACACTGACATAAAAATAATGTGAACTGTGACAAATATGCTAATGGAATGCTGTATAAAATAGTCTGATTAAGAGTATTTGGTGTTGTATTTTACCTGTAGCATTAGGATATTGTTTAAATACTAAAGCATCTACATAAAACATACAATCAGCAGAGAAAAAGTACATTTCTATTTTGTTTTCATTAAGACTGGAAAAACTTTCGAAATTTAACTGATGGTGACCTTGGTATATTTTAAACAGTTAGCTTGAATAGAACTTAGATGTACCTGGTGTAGAATCGGATGTCAGTGTCGGAGCCAGCAAAACGCTGTAACCCAAATTCTCGCTGGACACGTAACTCCTGTATTTCCTTCCTCAGAGTCTCCACGTCTTCGGACAGGTCTTCTGCAGCTGATGCAGATATGTCCAATGCAGACGGCTCAGGGACTGAGCAGTAGTCATGATCTCTTGTAAGACTGTGCTCTTCTTGATCGTCAGGAGGAACTAGTTCAGGGCGTCGCTCCGTTCTCTCCCAAACACTACGCCGCGGTGGTTCAACTTTATAGCCATTCCACTCAAAAAGTGTTGGTACAGCACCTTTAATAAGCCTCCTTCGACCATCGAGGGTTGTTGGCTCTACGAGTTGATCACTGGCAAAGTGTCTGCAGCAGACCCTGGTGTGAGAGGTAATCGTGAAATGATCCCGGCGTATGTTTAACAGCCATTGTCTTCTCAAGTCGGAATGGGTCGGAAAGGCATGAAAACTTAGTATGCCGTTAAATTTGGCTGAAGCTGAACAAAGTGGGACACAGCAATGCTCGGAGTATTTCTTCTCCTGTTTTTGAAAATGTTCTGTTTTAAATACTTTCCTTTTTATACTCATTCTGAAGCGACATTAGCATAGCTACCAATAGATAAGCAAACGTACCGGAAACGCACAAGCGGTACTATTTGGAAACGGAAATACGTAACATGCCCTAGTGCAAGTAGTCTATTGAAAAGGTAATCCAGCAGCTAATCCAGCAGCTAATCCCGGAGGGAACAGGAAAGAGAAATGGATTTTGAAATGCAGTTTATTAAAGTGCAAATGGAAAAAGGTTTTTGAAATGCAGTTTATTAAATTGCAAATAGAAAAAGGATTTTGAAATGCAGTTTATTAAATTGGAAGTCAAAAATGAATTTACAAATGCAGAATTTATTCTACAATTCATTATTTAAGCACAGAATTCTTTATTTCGATGCGTGGCTCTTGTGGTCCTCCATACCATAAGGATTAAGTACAGCGCTATAAAAATACAGGCAATTTAATCGAATCAGTTATTCCCGTTATTCTGGTACATTTAGGTGTTTTTGGTTAATGTCACATCTGTCTGATTTTATGATGCTATACTGGATAAAAGACGCTGTACAGTTGCTTTAATTTGCCCGTTTTATTTGGCTTTCATTTTACTTTACAACGTTTGCTGAGAGAAATTTTCAATAAACGCAGCAGCTTATTTAGTTTAAATACTAACCTTTACAGGTTATTGTAAAATCGTAACCAGTAGCGGTTTTTACACGGTTGCCCAGGGCGGCATCATGGGCATCGCCAAAAAAGGTGCTCATACTTATGCTGCCCCGACATCCTGCCAGCGCAATTTAGGGATGGCAAACCAATAGAAACCAATTGGTTTTCTATCGCCCATTTAGTAAGGGCGCCCTCCGTTTGCGAGGTGTGCCTGCTGCTTGCGGCACAGGGAGGAGAGGGCGGGGCGGCGGGGGATTCACTGGCTGGCTGGAGCAGCATCTAATAACCAGCTCGCAAAATAAAACAAAATAAAAACAAAACAACAAACACGAAAACACCAAACATTATGATACAGACTCATAATTTGCACCGATGTTTTTTCGAAATTCTACGCGAAAAGTGAGCGCGAGAGCCCTCGTTGCGACTGCTTGCTGAAGTCAAAGTAAACTTTATTGTCGTCTCCGCTACATACAGTCCAGTATATAGAGAGACGAGACGACGAGGCTCCAGTTACAGCAGTGCAAGAAAACAAACAATAAATATAAGAAGAGTAAGAAAATAAATATATACTTTAGGACTCCGGGTAAAGGGATCAATAACAATTTAAAATTTATAATTTACAGTTTGATGATTTAAAGTCTCACACACAACCTGTCGACAGGGCAGGGGGCCGGCTGCTGCCAAATAGAGCATTTCATTCATAACGCTGTAAATCCAAGCCCATTATGTATTCATGATTTGAATCCTGGTTTGTTTGAAATCCCAGAAATAAACCCTAGACAAAGCATATCTGTGAACTAAGGTGTAGGTCTATTAGGTTATCTTGTGGTGATCCTTGGGTTGGGGGATGGGTGTTCATACTGGAGTGCAAAATTAAAACCAATGGAAGATGGACAAGAAAAGTTCAAAGCCATCAGGTGCTCAGTTTAGAAAAAGGAGAAAACAAGAGGAGGAGAAACAAGAAAAAGATACAGGTAAGCGGACGTGTCATTGGATAATGGCAGGTCATCCTGAAACAATCAGAATCAGAATACTGTATTAATCCCTAAGGAAATTATGTGAGTTACAGTTGCTCCAAGACGAAATTGTAAAAATAGTAACAGTAACAGACTAAACTCCAAACAATACATTATGTTACAGATTTTACACATTTAAGAAATAGCACTAATACAGATCACTCAGTTATAAATATCAAGGATTAACAGAGGCGATTATAAATAAATATCAAGAAAATTGACAAGAATATTACAGAGTAGAGCGTGCGTAAAACGGGTGTAACTATTGCAATGTTTACAGTGCATTAGATGGAGGAGTTGTCCAGGGAGATGGCCACAAGCCACAGATTTCCTGTGTTGTTCAGTGGTGCTTTTTGGTAATCTCAGTCTCTCACTGAACGTGCTCCTGTGGCTAGCCAGTAGGTCATGGAGTGGGTGGGGGGTATTATCCATGATTGTCCTTATCTTGGACAACATCTGCCTCTCAGACACCACCCTAACCACCCTCCAGAGGGAGTGGCACCAAACAGGCTAGGACCGCGAAGTTTGAAATTCGCGTTTGTAAAATAGTTTAAGGTGTGGTCAGAGTCCTCAAAAGTTGCGCATAAATCACTATACACAAGCGTTTGTAACACATGCAGCTAAATTTCACTCTGAACTACAACGGGAAAAGGGCGAAACATCTTTATCAAAGGCGCAGTTAAATGCTGCGACAATATTTTACAGTACGGCAACTTTATTGTATATATTCATTTTTTATTCGTTTTCTGCATGAAGATGATATTTTCTTTAAATATTTTTAAAAAAGTGATCGACTAACGCAATTCGTTTTAACGAAAGAAATAATCAGACTTAATTAACGTGATGAGTTTTCGTTACGATTTTCAGTTATTGATACTTCTTGTTTATAAAGTGATGAATTAATGATTAAAAATACAAATATATATATATAAAATATTACAACACTACGTTTTTAAAAAAAAAAACAAAAACGTTTGAATCGAAACTGTGAAACTAAATGGGAAATAATTTTTACGGGAAACTTATTCTGAATAAATAAAGCCGACGTGTTTATCACTCCACTTTGCTTGGGTGACACTGGGAGTCAAGGTGATGAGGATGACGTGTTGAGCGGCAGGTATAAAAGCAGAAGCCAACAATCGAATGTGACTTTCACATGTGAGCGCTTCCAGGAGCTTTTTCTACAAGTACTTTGAAAACTCTACACCAACGACTTCCAAAGTTCAGCCGCCTCTTAGCCGCCGCATAACATTTCTTGCGCTTCTACACTAGCCTTTACGGCAGCGCCTTTTCTCCTTCTTTACCGATCGCAGACCCGAGGACACTTACACGCGCGCACACATTGCATTGGGACAGCCTGGTTGCATCATATTCAAAAATTAATTAAAAATCATACTTGATAGTTGACATCAAACTTTCAACACATTCCTCCTCTGGGCCACCTACTGTCCCTCTGAGCCAAGTTTCATCTATATCTGCTGTAGTATTCCACAAAAAATAAAGGAAAAGTCTGTTCACATTTAACAACTTTCAAGGAGTGTAATAGCGTCTTATTAAAAATATAATAAAAAACATCTGTGATAGTTGACATGAATTTCTCAACAGATTCCTCTTCTTTGACACCTACACAATGCTACACATGCTAAAGTGGCAACCGCTAACAGTACTCAAGCAAATTTAAGTAAATGTACGTTTTTGGAAAAATGTACTTCCAACAGTACTTTATTGCACCATGTTCATTCACTCATGAGCTGCTGCAATATGAATCAAATGGCTGAATTGCCACCTCAGCATGCAGTCAAGTTCTATACTCTTGCTAATGACCTACTAATTATATTCAGGTGTGTTGCAACAGGCACACATGGTTTCAGAGACTGGAGTTCGAGACCCCTATTGTCATGTAATGCTTATGTTTTCATTTAAAAAACAGACACAATGAAAATATTCAAAAAAACGACAATTTATTTACTTTGGAGACACAAAAATTGTCTAGTAGAAAATGTTTGTCAGCTGAATGAATTCATTTTTTATTGTCTTGCCCTTTGATGTATATGCTAGTTTTGTTTTGACAACTACCTATTAAAACTGAGACATTGTGTTCATCTCCTTTAACTCTACAGTTTGCGTTACAGCAGCTTTCTTTATTAAATTTGTCTTCACTAAAGAATTTCTGGTTTGCATTAGCACTGATACTCAGAGACATCTGCTCACACGAGCTCTTTCAGTTTGTGGCGTAAAAGTTGCACATATTACTTATAGAGATTGTTATATGACTCACATCTAATGTTACAATGATAATGATAAGACACCGTTTAATAATATTGTTAGTCTCTAATGAAATGAAGATATATGGTTCTAGGCTCGGCAAGAACCTGGTTTTACACAGAGAAATAACGTGTTGTTAGGAGAGGGATTTGCATTGGTGAAAGTGTTGAAGTCACTGATGATGAGAACTGTGGACTGCAAATGGAATGATTTTATCCTAGCATGCTTCCTTGAGTCCTACAGTTGTAACATCAGTTGCAATTAAAAATAAAGGGTTTTAGACATGTCACTTCTGTCTCCTGTGAACAGTCACAGTGGGTGAGTGTAATCGGTTCTGTCCTCTTCATGGATCTTCAGATGTGTGTTTAATTGGCTCTTCCTTTGAAAAGTTTTCCCACAAAACAAGCACGAATGAGGCCTCTCCCCTGTGTGTGTCACCCTGTGAGTCTCCATGTCACCTTTACGATTGAAGCGCCTGCCGCACTCTGTGCACTGGTACGGTCGCTCTCCTGTGTGGATTCTCATGTGTAACGTCAGGGCTCCGCTCTGCCTGAAGTTCACGCCGCATTCCTTACAGCGGTAAGGCTTCTCTCCTGTGTGGATCCTCACGTGATCTTTCAAATGACTCGACTCTTTAAAACGCTTAGCACAAATGGGGCATGTGTGCCTTCTCTCCCTTATGAAATGATTTCCATCTTCTTCCATACTGTCTCCGTCCTTGGAGTTCAACTCGGAGATTTGTCTTTTCTGTTGTCTTGTTCCCGATGGTTTGAGCAGCTTAATCCCCACACCCTCTATGTTTTTAGTATGCTCACTCTGACCAACAAGCTGCTCTGGCTCTACAGAGTGGACAGACTGAGACTCTCCAGACAGTGTACAGCCTTCAACATCTGTCCTGTTTTCTGTAGTAAATGCATTGTTGCTCAGACTGCATTTGGGGCTCAGGGTTAGAGAAGGAGCCTCATTATAATCATCTAGTGGCTGATGAGGTAGTGTACAGTCACAGTCCGCCTCTTCCTGAGGTTTAGATGATGTAAACGCCTGCACTTTTATGATCTTAGATGTATGACGGTTGTAGCGGTGCTGATACTGGCTCTGGTCTTGTTGAGTCCCATGATTCTTAGAATAAGTGATCTCCAGTGGATCTAAAAAAATATTATATTATTATTATAAAATATTATATTAAAATATTAATAATAAATTGCCATCATTTTTAATTATTTATATCTAATTAGTACCACGGTTATCAGTATATTTGAACATGAGAGACGGCTGCGTTTTACATTTCCTTTCACCTTTCTGTTTAACATTGAAACACAACATGAATGTAAAGGAAATCTGTCGTTTACTGCAGTGATACACTTGAGATTTGGTCACTCAGACAGGTATTAGCTCATGAATGTAAACAAACCTGCTCATTATGGGAAGCATCTCCAGCTCATGCAATGAAAAACACACTATTTTTCTCATTCCAGCGCTCGGACTGATATAAGAACAAAATAACTGATGCCAGCTTTTGCTGGATGTGCTTTTACTCAGTCCTCTCCTCACCTTCTGGGTTAAGTTGTTGAACTTCTGACTCCGCGTTTATTCCGCAGGTAGATGTTAAACACTCATCTCCGTGTGGCTCAGCTTTGATAGCTGCTGCCTGCTCAACAGTTAATACAGTGTATAGGTGCAAGGGTGGATCCTCGTGATCTCCTCTTGTCACAACCTCAGGTGACACTGTGGCATCACTCTGCTGCCTACAGGAGGCTCCTTGCTGAGCATCCCTTTGATCATGCTCCTCTTTAATGTGCAGGATGCTCTGGGGCTTTGGGCTCACATGTGAGCCCTCAGGAGGAGCCTCTTCATCACTGCGGGCACTCAAAAGATGATCTGCTGAATGGTACGACAAAAGTCTAGAGGTGAAACAGCTGCAGCCTTTAACATAAAGTAATGAGTATTACATTTACACACCTGATCTGTGTAGCCTGACTTCAGGCCAGGAGAGCAGTGATCGCAGCTGATTTATCTCCTGCTTGGATCGGCTGATCTCTCCCTGGTAGTCTATTAAGGTTTTCTCCACAGCCCCGAAAATCTCCACCGCCGCCGCGGTGAGCCGCTCGGTGATGAGCGCGTTTAGGTGGTGCAGTGTGCCCATGTCTGGTCTGATCCGGTGGAGGTTTCACTGATCAGCTCCAGATATTGGCTTCCTCGTCGGTGTCAGCGACAAGCGTTAAGCTGTTGGGATATCTCCCTCTGCTGGTCACACGCGATGTTTTCTGCACCACATGCTCGCAGTGGAAAAGCAAGTCACACCTGACTTGTAGCCATGTTAGCGCAGATAACTGCAAAAGCCCCGTTTTTTTTTTTACATGTAATTAAAATTACTTATTGGGAAGGAAAAGCAAAGTAAAGTGTGTTTTTAGATGACACAGACTATATTAGACACACAAATAAGAAAACAAACACTGCAAATCTTGAATTAGGAGTATAACTTATGAAGAAAAGCAAGAGTTCAAACAAACTACTGTGGTTTTAATTTTCATTTTAATATATTCCTGGTCTTAGTGGAAACTCCTGCATCATTTGGAGGGGAGTGAGTGACCTTTTAGAGAGAGAGACCTTTAAAAATGCACAGGCTTACATTTCAAAATACTGTTGAGACAATTCATTTTTATTATTGATGCGCAAATTCCTGAGACATAGACTATGATGTTATAATTCTGTATTCATTTGGATTTTAAGATTTGGACTTTAGGCCACTGAGTGCTACAAAGGAAAACACACTAAATCATGAGGACACATTACTGTTATTACTATTACTGTACATAAAACTGTACAGTCCATCTGACAAGGATGCCCCCTGGGCGCCTCCTGGGTGAGGTGTTCCAGGCATGTCCCACTGGGAGGAGGCCCCGGGGCAGACCCAGGACACGCTGGAGAGATTATATCTCTCGGCTGGCCTGGGAACGCCTTGGTATTCCCCCGGATAAGCTGGAGGAGGTGGCTGGGGAGAGGGAGGTCTGGGCCTCTTTGCTTAGGCTGCTGCCCCCGCGACCCGGCCCCGGATAAAGCGGATGAAGATGGATGGATGTACATAAAACTATTTAAATACACATTTTTTTAAGTAAACATTATGAAGACACCAAAACATTCAGAAATCAATTTCTAGGAATTTCAGAGTGGTATGATGAAATCCATGTATGTGTTTATTGCTCTTTGCTTTATTTTCTATAGTGTAGTTCAGAAAGTGAATAAGGTACGGTAAAAGATGAACTGTTACACTCCAAAACCTACACGCAGAGACACCACATACATTTGTGTCTCAGTTTGCGTTTCTTATATCAAACAGAAAGACAGCCGTGTGTCCTTGCTTTGTTCTTGGGAAATCAAGGAAAAGGGTCAGAGGTTACAGATCAAATCAAGATATCAGAACAGATGAAGAAGTCGTTTATGGACAAATTTATACATTTTTATTAGGATGAATTCCTGAATTCCTGACCTGTACACAGTCATCAAGGATGCCAGATTATTATACAGTGCATGGATGTTCAGTCTACTTTATTACACTGATGCAAGCCACATGCTTAGAAGTTCAAAGAACAGGGTTGCACAAGTCTCATTAATGTAAACAAACAGCAACCACGCATTATCCTTTGATTTTGACTTTACCATACACACAGTCACACCTCTGTGGTGCAGAAAGGAATTGTGATTTTTAAAGTAAACTAAAGCTCAGTAGCCGTTATATACAGATGAATCTAATATTCACTAGTCTTCTGTTGTCACTATAGCTTTTTTGCTGGGCTTTATTAGTGTGTGTGGATGCTCTGGTCATGCTTTAGAGAGGTGGAACTTGGATATGGAATTACTCATCAGTCTGACGATGGCATAGGAAGCAGTCCCAGGCATTTGTAGCAGGAGCAGCCACTTGCAAACAATAAGGGGAGACAAACTCCCTCTTTACAAATAAAATGCCAATGTGATGCTGCCTGTGCAGAAGAAATGAAAATGAAAGGAACAGAAACTACATGCTGCAATGGTTGCATATACAATTTGGTTTTCTTGCACATTCCCTGTATGTTTTGCAGAATGAAGTTATGAAGTTATTGCCTTAGTTTTTGAAGACTTTTTGACATCGTCAGTAGCCAGTGTTAGAATGAAGCTGGAATGCGTTTGTGTCACAGACAAATCACTGAATTTATTCTGAATTGATATGTGAATTCCCATTATCAAAATATATTTCTTATTAGATTAAAAAGAAATTACACTTGTAGTAATACTTAACTGATGAACGTCTAGTAATCAGTCAGGGTGTAAACTTTCAGAGATAAAATGCATGTCTCCCCCACCCCCCTTTGTTTCACAGAAAGCGTATTAGAACACATAAAACATCATGCACTTGGAAACTTTGGAGTATACAAACACGGAGTACTTTTTCCTTCCACGACAGAATGCAAACCACTTTGGAAAAGACATCCAATCAAAACATTGTATGTCAATTACTGAGCACAGAGAGAGAGAGAAACTGTTACTAATGTGTTTCAGACTACAAGAAATACAGCATTCAGCAAACAACACCTCTGAAAGAGAAGGAGTAAAAGACTATATCTAATAACTTTACCCAACAACACTTGTATCTACAATGAGTGTACTTGGACACACCGACATTGGTTTTATGACCACCGTTTTGCATTCTGCACAGACAAACTTCACTTCCGTCTTCTTCTATCACGCCTGATTGCCCTGCTTAAAGACGCTGAGGTGCTACTTGCAAAATGAAAAGAGACAATTACATTTGACTTGGGTAGGAAGTGGGCCCTCCCACCTCGCTATACTCAGATGGCTGACCCATATTGCCCTGGGTGTTGTAGCTCCCTGACTGGTCAAAACTTCCCTGGTTGTATGACTGCTGGCTAAATGTGCCGCCCTGCTTCTCAGACGCCCCGGCTGCAAATCTTGAAGCACCCTTGTGCCAGCTGGTCTCCTTGAAGACAAACCAGATGTTTCCAGCCCATAGAACAAAGTTGAGAAACCCAAAAACCTGAAGAGACAGTGAAAGAAACAAATTTACAATAAACATCAAAACATTCAAATAATCTTGGCATAACTGCCCCCACATATTCATTCAGCTTGAACCACAATTTCTGCCTTTTTCACTGGTTACATCTCCCATACACTACCATAACATCAGTCGTTCACACTGTTCAGCTATTTCAGGTTCCACACATCAGTTTAAACATGTTCAGAAAACTGAGCTTTTCTAGTTGATCTTTTCATGCATTTCCACATCTTTTGTACCTACCACTGAGGTGTTGAGTCCAGACCAGCGAGGTCCATGCAAAGATCCACATTTGTTGGTCTGGTCTTTGCAGGCAGAGATGAGGAGCTGCACCTCATCTGGATCGGTGGCCACTTTGACATCGGACAGGGCCTTGGCCCAAGCGGAGGAACTGACCAGCCACAAGAAGGAGAACACTACTGTCACTACAAAATCCTGGAAGAAACGAGAGCGATCATGTCCATGAGAATTCAGCAATAAAACTATAGCATTACTTTAAATGCTTACTTTAAATGAGTGAATAGTTAGTTTGTGAGTCAATGGAAGACGTCAACCTGGAAGAATAGAGGGTCAGACTATGTGCATAACGTACTCTTGATAAACTACCTAATAAGGACTGAGAAAGTGTTTCATCGACTGTACTCACAATGAGTGGTGCTCGGCTGTTTTCGTGGTACTTGTTTAAAAAGAAGATGTAGATAATGGCAGCCGTGAGGGAATAAAGGAAGGCGAAGACTGCAATGGTGACAAAGAACTCAGCAGAGGATGAATAGTCTCCGGTCAGGAAAACACGCTCCCTCCTCATGGCTTCACACATGGGTGCTTCAAAGGACACCTGGTGCAACCTGGTGCACACACACACGCATGCACGGGTCAAGTACAAAAGCAATGAACAATTAACTTTCACTGTCAGCAGTTCATACATTTCATATAAAGCTCTTAGATCCCAAAATGTCAGCAGGCTGTCAGACACATGAAGGCCAATCACCTGAAAGGATAACCAAAGTCAATGCCAATGCTGAGGTTGCTGCTGGCCTTCTCCATGCAGTCCACGCTAACCTGCAGCTGCCCAGTATAACCGCCACATGTTGCAAATGCGAAGATGGAAAAGAGCTGCAGAAACACAAAGAAAAAAGCATCACATGCTCATCCAAAAAAGATACTACAAGTAATATAAAGTGGACACTCTGAGAAGAGAACAATCAGTTTTCTTCAAACACATTAACAAAGGCCTCAGTACAGGGTTGGGCAGATGAGCAGGCTCACCCGGATGAGCTGGAGGAAGTGGCTGAGGAGAGGGAGTTCTGGGCTCCACTCAGGGTGCTGCCACCACGGCCCAACCCCCCAAGCAGTAGAAAATGGATGGACGGTTGGGTAACGTTTACTTTTTCCTTCTCAGCTCGATAACAATCATTTACCAAAAACTTAAAGTTACAGTTTTACATAGAAGAAAGTTCCAATGTGAAGGAGACTCAGTTTGACTCATCTGCTGCATTCCCTCACTCCACACTACTGTTGTTTTTACTTTGCAGGCTATTGTGTGACTCAAGTCCAGCTAAACTTTACACAGGTTAACACTGATTAGCAGTAATTGAAATCATGGCTGGGGAAAAGCCACATTGCAGATTTGTTAGGATTTTATTTTTAATTTGTTTGCCATTTGGGGGCAGCAGAACACCATTTAAGTACCAGAGACTGTATCATCACTTTATGGTCTGCTGTCTGTTTAGACATATTTTATAATCTCACCACTATCTCATAATGCCTGCAGATACCTATCTGGGGAATCAGGGTTAGAAGAAGCATTATCTAAATTAACTTTAATTCCACTGGGGGGAAAAAAACAACAAAAAAAACTACATGCATTCAAACAAGTGGACAAAGGAAAATCCACTCAAAGATGGTTTGGGAAGCATTTGAATATCCTTTATAGTGAAATACTATTGTGTGTGAAATGTGTCCCTCAAAAACAGAAAAGTAGTTGATCAGTGCAAATGACTTTGTCTTATGGATATGTATATATGAGTCATATATAACATTTTCTTTTGTTCTTCAGGTGTCCTGTCTAGCAAACAGATTAATTGCATAATTGTGCTGGCAGCCCTTTGATCTTTTAGTGGTAGTCAATGGTCAATGGTCAATGGTAACTTTATTGTCCCTGATGGGAAATTGATTCGCAGTATGTCAAAACAAACAACAAACAACAAACATACAACCAACACATCACGTACACTCATTAAAAAAATACTATAATATAATATAAGCCTGATAAAACAACCTAGATATTCCATCGAAAAAAGTGCAATGTGCAATGGCAACAACACTTACAATTTAGTGTTGTTAATTAAGATAATAGCACTAGGTACAAACGACAATTTGTGTCGCTTTGTCTTCACTGCAGTCATTTTATAACGACGACCTGATGGAAGCAGTTGAAAATCGTTAAAGAGAGGATGATCTGAACACAACAGGACAGAAGTTGCCTTCCTCAGCACATGCCTGTGCCATAAGACGCAAGAAAAAATCTGTAGTTGGCTGGACACTTGTGTTAACAGCATGACAGGAACAGGTGTTGAATGGCATTAGGCCCTGAGAAACACAAGAAAATTGTGACAGAGTGATACATATATAGTTATACATATATAGTCACAAAACATGCATAGAGAGGAAAAAAAAATCAGACTTATAACAAGTTTTCTCTTTAAATCTAAACTCAGATGTTTCGCTAAACCTAATCTAAACCTAAAGTTATATTTCTGTGCAGAAAAAGTATTTGTGAGTTATAAGTCATTATAGCAAAAATAAAGTATGTAAGTTTCCTCCACTTTTCTCTAGATGATGGTGGAAAACAATATTCCAAAATGTCGAACTTTTGTACAAAGAAGGGACAATTTTATAAGGAATGGCCCTCTCGAAAGGATACAGAATTAACAAGAAGCAAATGTGGTACTTGACAAAAAAATTTACTACGAAAATGTTAAACCACAAGTCATACTGATATTTTTAGGAAGCCATAGAACTGGCAAACTCTCGCACTATGTCAGCTGGGACCAGCTCAAGTCCCTTGCGTACAATGAGATCAATAAAAGGCTAAAGAAATGAATAAATGGATGGATAATACTACAGTTTATCATCTTGAATATTTGAGGGGCTAGTCTTTCTTACAAGTTTCTTTCACTAAATACTCCTGAAGAGTTTCAGTCAGGTTTCAGAGCTCATCACAGCACAGAAACAGCTTTAGTGAAGGTTACAAATGATCTTTTTATGGCCTCTGACAGTGGACTCTTCTCTGTGCTTGTCCTGCTAGACCTCAGTGCAGCATTCGATACTGTTGACCATAATATCCTATTAGAGCGATTAGAACATGCTGTAGGTATTACAGGTACTGCACTGCAGTGGTTTGCATCATATCTATCTAATAGACTCCAATTTGTTCATGTAAATGGAGAGTCCTCTTCATACACTGAGGTTAATTATGGAGTTGCACAGGGTTCAGTGCTAGGACCAATTCTGTTTACATTATACATGCTTCCCTTAGGCAGAATCATCAGAAGACATTGTACACATTTTCACTGCTATGCAGATGACACCCAGCCCTATCTACAGTGGGGCAAAAAAGTATTTAGTCAGCCACCGATTGTGCAAGTTCCCCCACTTAAAATGATGACAGAGGTCAGTAATTTGCACCAGAGGTACACTTCAACTGTGAGAGACAGAATGTGAAAAAAAAATCCATGAATCCACATGGTAGGATTTGTAAAGAATTTATTCGTAAATCAGGGTGGAAAATAAGTATTTGGTCAATAACAAAAATACAACTCAATACTTTGTAACATAACCTTTGTTGGCAATAACAGAGGTCAAACGTTTACTATAGGTCTTTACCAGGTTTGCACACACAGTAGCTGGTATTTTGGCCCATTCCTCAATGCAGATCTTCTCGAGAGCAGTGATGTTTTGGGGCTGTCGCTGAGCAACACGGACTTTCAACTCCCGCCACAGATTTTCTATGGGGTTGAGGTCTGGAGACTGGCTAGGCCACTCCAGGACTTTCAAATGCTTCTTACGGATCCACTCCTTTGTTGCCCGGGCGGTGTGTTTTGGATCATTGTCATGTTGGAAGACCCAGCCTCGTTTCATCTTCAAAGTTCTCACTGATGGAAGGAGGTTTTGGCTCAAAATCTCACGATACATGGCCCCATTCATTCTGTCCTTAACACGGATCAGTCGTCCTGTCCCCTTGGCAGAAAAACAGCCCCATAGCATGATGTTTCCACCCCCATGCTTCACAGTAGGTATGGTGTTCTTGGGATGCAACTCAGTATTCTTCGTCCTCCAAACACGACGAGTTGAGTTTATACCAAAAAGTTCTACTTTGGTTTCATCTGACCACATGACATTCTCCCAATCCTCTGCTGTATCATCCATGTGCTCTCTGGCAAACTTCAGACGGGCCTGGACATGCACCGGCTTCAGCAGCGGAACACGTCTGGCACTGCGGGATTTGATTCCCTGCCGTTGTAGTGTGTTACTGATGGTGACCTTTGTTACTTTGGTCCCAGCTCTCTGCAGGTCATTCACCAGGTCCCCCCGTGTGGTTCTGGGATCTTTGCTCACCGTTCTCATGATCATTTTGACCCCACGGGATGAGATCTTGCGTGGAGCCCCAGATCGAGGGAGATTATCATTGGTCTTGTATGTCTTCCATTTTCTGATGATTGCTCCCACAGTTGATTTTTTCACACCAAGCTGCTTGCCTATTGTAGATTCACTCTTCCCAGTCTGGTGCAGGTCTACAATACTTTTCCTGGTGTCCTTCGAAAGCTCTTTGGTCTTGGCCATGGCGGAGTTTGGAGTCTGACTGTTTGAGGCTGTGGACAGGTGTCTTTTATACAGATGATGAGTTCAAACAGGGGCACAATCGGTGGCTGACTAAATACTTTTTTGCCCCACTGTATCTATGAAGCCAGATAACACACACCAATTAGTTAAACTGCAGGAATGTCTTAAAGACATTCTAACTTTCTGCTCCTTAGCACAGATAAAACTGAGGTTATTGTACTCGGCCCTGAAAATCTTAGAAATATGGTATCTAACCAGATTCTTACTCTGGATGGCATTACCTTGGCCTCCAGTAACGCTGTGAGGAACCTTGGAGTCATTTTTGACCAGGACATGTCCTTCAACGCACATATTAAACAAATATGTAAGACTGCTTTTTTCCATTTGCGCAACATCTCTAAAATTAGAAATATCCTGTCTCAGAGTGACGCTGAAAAATTAGTTCATGCATTTATTACTTCCAGGCCGGACAACTGCAATTCATTATTATCAGGAAGTCCTAAAAACTCCCTGAAAAGCCTTCAGTTAATCCAAAATGCTGCAGCAAGAGTACTGACAGGGACTAGCAAGAGAGAGCATATTTCTCCTGTATTGGCTTCCCTTCATTGGCTTCCTGTTAAATCCAGAATTGAATTCAAAATCCTGCTCCTTACATACAAGGTCTTGAATAATCAGGCCCCATCTTATCTTAATGACCTTATAGTACCATATAAGGTATCATATCATTAGAGCACTTTGCTCTCACACTGCAGGCTTACTTGTTGTTCCTAGAGTATTTAAAAGTAGAATTGGAGGGAGAACATTCAGTTTTCAGGCCCCTCTTCTATGTCCGGCGTCTCCTTTCCAGTCACCTTTTTCACTCACTATGTGTCAATAGACCTCTCTGCATCGAATCATACTTGTTTATTAATCTCTGTCTCTCTTCCACAGCATGTCCTCTATCCTGTTTTCCTTCTCTCACCCCAACTGGTCGCAGCAGATGGCCCCGCCCCTCCCTGAGCCTGGTTCTGCTGGAAGTTTCTTCCTGTTAAAAGGGAGTTTTTCCTTCCCACTGTCACCAAAGTGCTTGCTCATAGGGGGTCATATGATTGTTGGGTTTTTCTCTTTATGTATTATTGTAGGGTCTACCTTACAATATAAAGCGCCTTGAGGCGACTGTAGTTGTGATTTGGCGCTTTATAAAAAAAATTGAATTGAATTGAATTGTGTCAAATTCCACTTACTACAGTACCTCAGTGGTTCTGCTCTATGTGCCTGGGGCTTTCATGGCTGGGGATTAAAAAAGGTTGCTGACACGACACCGCTTCCATTGTGAATAAGTCCAAATGCATAAAACACACATGAAGTGAAAACAAGCTGCTCATTACAGTCACCAAACATGAACGTGCAGCGAGCACATAATCATAGTCACACACTTCCCCTGCCCTTAACATCTTTCCTCCCCTAGCCCAGTTGTCCATATAAAGCTCTCATAGCCTCAAGAGTTCTCACAACCATAATCACCATAATCAGACCTGACGCCTGGTTAGCATTAGCCTCCCCTCTCCCATATTACAGGCAGCTGGACATGCAGCTTGCCAGCAGCTGTGGAGGTTTTGCAGCATCTCTGCTTGTCTGAAAGAATGTCAGCCTCTGGAGGGCACTATCAGATCACTGAGCTGGACTATGCCACACTGAATGGATGCTTTCATGTTCGTGAAGGGAACAGGGGCTAAGCACACATATGTCATCTTGCAAAGAAAAGATTTATGGGTCATGCAATGAGAAATCAGTGAGTGCGTCCCAGATGAGCCGCTAAAATTCAGCAGATATTTGCAAATGAAACTGTAGACATTAAATGAAGGTGTCAAAATGTTTTAATTGATGTCATTTTTTTAGTATTTCTGAGTCCCCCTAACTTTATAAGTACTAGAAAAGTTGTATGAATTTTATTTTACATTTCATTTACACCCCCACCCTTCATTCACTGCTTCTGCTGTGTTATTGTTCAAATTTATAATGTAGCCATAAGCTTCATTTCTTTCATTTGGTTTGTAGTTTATAAGCAGCTATTTATCATTTTCTACCAGTAGAAACTGAAGTAACAAAACTGAGTAGCACTGAGACCATTTGATAGGCTAAATTTTTGTGTCATAATGCTTTAAAAAAAACAAGATTTTTAGTATCATTTTCTTCTTTTTGCATTTTTCAACATTAATTTTCTGTTTATACACCAGAATGCAGTTACAGGTGGAGTTATATTTACTTATAAGTCATGAATAAACACATTTACTGATCATAAACTGATACAGCGAGACTTGACCTTCTTTTTCTTAAGAAGAACTTTTTTCATAGTCCTTGGAGGAAGTCCTTCCTGTGGTTCTGCACAGCAAAACTGGGGACGGCTACAGTTCCTGGAAACCCGTTTTGGGGTCTATTTCAGCATCTACTTAAGTTTAGGTATTCTTCAACACAAGAACCTTTGAGTGACATACAGTGGGGCAAAAAAGTATTTAGTCAGCCACCGATTGTGCAAGTTCCCCCACTTAAAATGATGACAGAGGTCAGTAATTTGCACCAGAGGTACACTTCAACTGTGAGAGACAGAATGTGAAAAAAAAATCCATGAATCCACATGGTAGGATTTGTAAAGAATTTATTCGTAAATCAGGGTGGAAAATAAGTATTTGGTCACCTCAAACAAGGAAAATCTCTGGCTCTCACAGACCTGTAACGTCTTCTGTAAGAAGCTTTTCTGTCCCCCACTCGTTACCTGTATGAATGGCACCTGTTTGAACTCATCATCTGTATAAAAGACACCTGTCCACAGCCTCAAACAGTCAGACTCCAAACTCTGCCATGGCCAAGACCAAAGAGCTTTCGAAGGACACCAGGAAAAGTATTGTAGACCTGCACCAGACTGGGAAGAGTGAATCTACAATAGGCAAGCAGCTTGGTGTGAAAAAATCAACTGTGGGAGCAATCATCAGAAAATGGAAGACATACAAGACCAATGATAATCTCCCTCGATCTGGGGCTCCACGCAAGATCTCATCCCGTGGGGTCAAAATGATCATGAGAACGGTGAGCAAAGATCCCAGAACCACACGGGGGGACCTGGTGAATGACCTGCAGAGAGCTGGGACCAAAGTAACAAAGGTCACCATCAGGAACACACTACAACGGCAGGGAATCAATCAATGGTCAATGGTCAATGGTAACTTTATTGTCCCTGATGGGAAATTGATTCGCAGTATGTCAAAACAAACAACAAACATACAACCAACACATCACGTACACTCATTAAAAAAAATACTATAATATAATATAAGCCTGATAAAACAAATCCCGCAGTGCCAGACGTGTTCCGCTGCTGAAGCCAGTGCATGTCCAGGCCCGTCTGAAGTTTGCCAGAGAGCACATGGATGATACAGCAGAGGATTGGGAGAATGTCATGTGGTCAGATGAAACCAAAGTAGAACTTTTTGGTATAAACTCAACTCGTCGTGTTTGGAGGAAGAAGAATACTGAGTTGCATCCCAAGAACACCATACCTACTGTGAAGCATGGGGGTGGAAACATCATGCTATGGGGCTGTTTTTCTGCCAAGGGGACAGGACGACTGATCCGTGTTAAGGACAGAATGAATGGGGCCATGTATCGTGAGATTTTGAGCCAAAACCTCCTTCCATCAGTGAGAACTTTGAAGATGAAACGAGGCTGGGTCTTCCAACATGACAATGATCCAAAACACACCACCCGGGCAACAAAGGAGTGGCTCCGTAAGAAGCATTTGAAAGTCCTGGAGTGGCCTAGCCAGTCTCCAGACCTCAACCCCATAGAAAATCTGTGGCGGGAGTTGAAAGTCCGTGTTGCTCGGCGACAGCCCCAAAACATCACTGCTCTCGAGAAGATCTGCATGGAGGAATGGGCCAAAATACCAGCTACTGTGTGTGCAAACCTGGTAAAGACCTATAGTAAACGTTTGACCTCTGTTATTGCCAACAAAGGTTATGTTACAAAGTATTGAGTTGTATTTTTGTTATTGACCAAATACTTATTTTCCACCCTGATTTACCAATAAATTCCTTACAAATCCTACCATGTGGATTCATGGATTTTTTTTTCACATTCTGTCTCTCACAGTTGAAGTGTACCTCTGGTGCAAATTACTGACCTCTGTCATCATTTTAGGTGGGGGAACTTGCACAATCGGTGGCTGACTAAATACTTTTTTGCCCCACTGTAAGTGCACTGTGAGTCATTTAGACACAAGCTTATACTGTTGCGGCATGAGTAATCAAAAGGAAAATGAAATATGGATATGGGGAAGTTAAAGATCACACAGTGTGAGAGAAGAGCTACACTCTTAGAAGGGATGTGTTAAAATTGACACATCATGTGTTAAATTTTAACACATGTGCTGCATCAGATTAGGGACAACACATGATGTGTCAGTTTTAACACAATTAATGTGTCTGCTCCTTTAACACATCTTCTGTGTTAAAAAATGTAAACACAAAGATGTGTTATTTTGACACAAAGATGTGTTAAAATGTGTACATTTCAATTTTTTTTAAAAAAGGAGAAAAAAGATGGGTATATATTATACACTTATTGAATTCCATTTTTTATTTGGCATATTATAAATCATTACAAACTGAATGAACAACAACTGTCAGAATCTTTTCAATTAAAATGTTTTAAATTCAATTTTAGCCAAAGCTATATCACAATTTTTACTTTACAAAATCAAACAAAATTCATATCTGACTAGCTTTCTATCTCTCTAGATCATTAAAATGTCAAAAAAAATTGAAAAAAGGGCAATCATATATATGATTGCCCTTTTTTCAATTTTTCAATTTTTTCAATATACATTCAACAAAAATATAAACGCAACACCTTTGTTACGGCTCCCATTCCCCATGGGATGGACGTAGAGACCTAAAATTCATTCCAGATACACAATATAACCATCCCTCCCAAACAGTGGTCACAAATCAGTCCAAATGTGTGGTAGTGGGCACATCTGCTATATTGAGATAATCCATCCCACCTCACAGGTGTGCCACATCAGGATGCTGATCTGACATCATGAGTAGTGCACAGGTGTACCTCAGACTGCCCACAACAAAAGGCCACCCTGGAATGTGCAGTTTTGTCTTACAGCAAAATGCCACAGATGCCACAAGCAATGAGGGAGCGTGCAATTGGCATGCTGACAGCAGGAATGTCAACCAGATCTGTCGCCCGTGCACTGAATGTTCATTTCTCAACCATAAGCCGTCTCCACAGGCGTTTCAGAGAATATGGCAGCACATCCAACCGGCCTCACAACCGCAGACCTCGTGTAACCACACCAGCCCAGGACTTCCACATCCAGCAGGTTCACCTCCAAGATCGTCTGAGACCAGCCACCCAGACAGCTGCTGGAACAATTGGTTTGCACAACCAAACAATTTCTGCACAAACTGTCAGAAACCGTCTCAGGGACGCTCAACTGCATGCCCGTCGTCCTCATCGGGGTCTTGACCTGACTCCAGCTCGTCGCCGTAACAGACTTGTGTGGGCAAATGCTCACATTCGATGGCATCTGGCACGTTGGAGAGGTGTGCGCTTCACGGATGAATCATGGTTCACATTGTTCAGGGCAGATGGCAGCTGAGAATGTCCCAGTTCTTGCATGGCCAGCATGCTCACCGGACATGTCACTCATTGAGCATGTTCGGGATGTGCCTGACCGGCGTATACGACAGCGTGTACCAGTTCCCACGAATATCCAACAACCTCGCACAGCCATTGAAGTGGAGTGGACCAACATTCCACAGGCCACAAGTGACAATCTGATAGACTCCATGCGACGATGTGTTGCACTGCATGAGGCAAATGGTGGTCACACCAGATACTGACCGGTTCTGGGTCCCCAGACCTCCAATAGCGCAAAAAACTGCACATTCCAGGGTGGCCTTTTGTTGTGGGCAGTCTGAGGTACACCTGTGCACTACTCATGATGTCAGATCAGCATCCTGATGTGGCACACCTGTGAGGTGGGATGGATTATCTCAATATAGCAGATGTGCCCACTACCACACATTTGGACTGATTTGTGACCACTGTTTGGGAGGGATGGTTATATTGTGTATCTGGAATGAATTTTAGGTCTCTACGTCCATCCCATGGGGAATGGGAGCAGTAACAAAGGTGTTGCGTTTATATTTTTGTTGAGTGTATATATATAATGTTCTGATATAATCCAGACAATACATGAATTAAAATTTTTAAAGGTAACAATTGTCATCTTCAACAAATTGTCAACATTTAACAAATGTGCAGTTGCATGCAAACAGAAAAACATACATTTTGGCAAATATAGCATCCAGGTTATACAATTTTGTACCTTGGGTTTAAATACAAAAATCAAAAATTTCAGCCAATCAGTTCATATTGTCTGACCTTTCCACTGCATAGGCATAAAAATGGTCAGTCCTGATAAGCAGTGTATTTGACAAAGATGCCAAATGAGGTTTCTCACCTCTGTGAACAGAGACTCTCTACATTTTGGACAGGTGAACATTTTACTTGCATCCTTTAATCTGTGCAATCAGCTCCAGTACTTTGGTTTTCCTTTGGGTGGACAGCGGCAGGTCATAGACAAAATCAAAGAAGGTGAAGACGGAGCCAAGTGGTGCTGGATAGGACAAGTTACATACCCAGTACAGTTTGAAAAGCTTATCCACAGCACACGTCAGGCCATCATTCAGAGAAATGGTTACTCTGTCATTCTTAGCAACAATGATGTACTGCCTGGTTGCCCTCTTTAGATCACCGATGCATATCAGCTGGGGTTGGTGTGTTGTGGATGATGCTTCAGGATCACTGCAAAGCGATGCAATACTTGTTCCAGGCTTGGAGATGGGGGAAGATAAAGATAGTATTCAGTGAGGTGTAGACAAATGCTTTCCTCAGGTAAATACCGTGAGAACTTTACTGAATACATACCAGTGCAAAAAAGGCTGCAACGACTGGCACCAACTGGTGGGAGTAGGTGTGTTAACACATGGCGGGGGGGTTCTTGTTTCCAGGGCAGCTATTGATTTGAGCTTCGGAATGATACTGGCTTCCCATTTTCGCAAAAAGAGATCCACCTTTCCTCCTGTAAAATTGCCAAACTCCAAGTCCAGCCTACGGAAATAAAAGAAGTGTTTAAGTTTAAAATGAAGCATTAAATACATTAAATCAAAAGTACATTCTGTCCATTTGGTAGCTGTATGGCTAAGATCAAACTTTACAGTATCACATTTCTGTTACCCATTCCACATCTAGCTTACCTACACAGTTAAACAACAATTTACTTGGAGTGGTATTTGAATACAAGTCCATTATTCCTTAATTTTAGCTATGATTTGGGTCCCATCAGACCCTGAGAAAAAATTAGGACTTTTTAGCTGATGTTCAACTTTCTAGCAGACAATTTCTTATGTTGTCTATCTGCGGTTTGTCCTGTAGAGCTTTTTTGTTGAAAATAGTGCTGCTGAAAGCAGAGTTTCATACAGGTTTAGGTGATTTTTTTGTAGGGTTTTCACTTCCACGAGCAGCACTTTCTGTATTGTCATTTGATGTCCCTACTATTAGATAGTCATTTGGTGGTACGACTAAGATTTTGGACCATGTGAAAAGTGATGCTCATTGTAATCAGTGCGCAGGGAGTAATGATCAAACTCTGAAGTTATAAAACTTTCAAAATATTCACTAGGAGCTCATAAACATACCTCCAAATGTATCGACTCCTGTTACATACTTTGTATGCAAAACACAACTGAGTGGAGAAGGAGTACATAAACCATTACCAGAGAACCAAGCAACTTACCAGACTTGGCATGTCCAAAAACCGTGGGTACTCTCAGAATATTCCAGGCTCTGAGACTGGTGTATGTTTCCTCCATGCCTGACATGATAATTGGAAGGTTCTCAGCTGAGGGCCGCAATAACTTGGGTGACCCACTCATCTGTGCTGCTGGTATTCCCATCCTCTCGCCTGAGCTTCTTGTCTTCACCACAGTCATCTGTCACTTTTCGCTTCTTATAATGTCTCTGCCCCTGGTCGAGATTCCGTCTAAGGTTGCGCAGTTTAGTCTCTAGGAATCCACAATGAGAGACTGGATCATAATAATGCTCCTGAGGAAGAAAGGACAGAGGTATATGGGTAACAGCTGAGCAATTTTAACTGAGAAAAAAAGCTCTAATAAATAATTAGATAAAGGTTAAACGATACACAGTAAGTGGGAACAAGTGCAATTTACAGTATGTAGTGGAATTTAAATTACTAAAATGCTAAATTTACTTACAAATCCTTCCCCCTGTCCTGCCACTCAGGGATGGAAAAGTGGTGATGATGCTTTTCGCTACAGTTAGCTTCTCTGCACTAAGAGGGTAACTGGAAAACAAAGGTAAACTTTTTTACTTCTGTGCACTTCAACATTTTTAAAGGAAAACATTCATTGCAAAATTTTAACAAAGTACAGTAAAGTGCGATACTTACTAACCACACCTCTCCACCAAATCCCCAATGCAAGTCTTCACAAGGAGCCTCCTCGATGGCACCGACAGGTTTCATACTCCTTAAGAATCTGTGGGGCTTTCCTGAGTGACTTCAGGGGTTGACTTTGTTCTTCTGTGGTAATGGTAGACTGTGTAAAGGCAACACCAGAGACTTTACCTCTCTGCAATAATCTTCAAAGTCATGACAGCAAATTTCCACAGAGCATAAAAGCACGAGTTTACTCAAAAAGCTGCAGCAGAAGAAGGCGGTTTCTTAACTACGTGATTATAACGCAATGACTAAAAGAAATTCTGAATAATAAATAAATTGATTTTATCTTCTAGTTGCTACTTGGTGAATAAATCTGATCCTGACTAATAGTGATGTCTGATGTCTGTGGCACTGCTGACAATAAGAATTTTTTTTTTTTTACAAATTTCTTTCTCATCTATAAAAGTGGTTACAAGGACTTTGACAGATTCTAAGTTGTCATATGTGTGCTGAAAAAATGAAACACATGGCTAAATAAGTAAGATAATTTGCATGGTCAAGTTGCTGTTGTTTGGTTTTTTAAATAACACTGACTATTACTTCCTCAGAAGTTCTGCATAAAAAAGAAACTATATCAGAGCATGTTTCCAGCAATAAGCCTTAAAAAAGAATGTGCACATACTTTAGTTAATCATACTAGATGCAAAAACTGCTTTAACTGCTTGAAAAAATAATTATCTCTGTCAATATGAGGTATATTTCATGTTAAAGTTACTCAGTCTTTATTCCTATTCTCTGCTAGTAAACGAATGGTCGCGGTGATAACTACATTTGCTATATTCAGAGCTAACGAAATATTGTCATTTTACTCAACACTGCTACGGTTAGGTGCTGACTCTGGCGTTGCTCATAGACAACATAATGCCTGTCGGAGCCGCTAGCCAACTACCACACTGGTTCTAAGAGCAATTTCTGAATACTCTAATACATAAATAAAGTAAATAGATAAATACATGAATAAAGTAATACATAAAAATACTACCAAAACACATTAACTCTAATGGAGTATGGCACGAAATCCAAGAACTAATAATAAAATTAAGAGTAGGATATGTTAGCAAGACTGTTACATTAAGGTTAGCTAGGTATAGTTAAGCAGTAATTAACTTAAACTCTAAACTCCTATATTTTATATAAATTCACATTCTTCCAGAAACCCGGCATATTTTCAGTACATTAAGATAAACTGGTAAATGATACTTACTGTAAGGTCTGACAACATACTAGGCGACGTAACCTCCATCTTTGTCTCCTTTGTGTCATTGGCGCGAAAGATAGCGCCCCCTTCCCGCCGCCGCCGGTATATCATGTTGCTGGGCAGAATTTGTTTCAATTTTAAGCATGTGTGTTCTTACTCATTTCATTTTCTACTTTTGCTTCAATTGTATTCACATGTTACGGTCAAAATTAAGCCTGTTCTTTGTGGATACTTATGCTTATAGTATAGCCATGGCCATTAATTGGTATGCCATACATATTGAGAAATAAAAAATTAATCCTCTTTCAGAATTTTAGTACACCATACCTTGGTCCACATTACATTATAAAATGTTTTATTTGTTGAAAGTAATGAGGAAAGGATTAAGGAAAACAAACAATAACTAAACATTTTATTTATTCAGTTAATATAGTTATAATACATTGTTAATCTACAATTTATTTCACTAAACACAGGGCTAGTATCAAATTACTGAGCTGCTAATTTTAGGTCCTGTTGTTAGATTCTGAAAATAACACACAAAATGTGTTAAACTGTGCAACACATCAAGTGTGTTAAGCGTTTTACACATTTTTTCAATGTTTACACATTTTCTTACACATGTTATGTTAAAATTTACACAAAATGTGTTAATAGTGTAACAACACATTTTTTGTGTCATTTTTTAACACATCCTTTCTAAGAGTGTACACCGACAATGCTCCGCTGTCCACACGTGGCACATAGCTAGCGTGATATTGGGTGAAAAGCCCTACAAACCACTGGTCGCATTGTTGTCTATTTAGCAGTTGTTATATCAAACACTGGGTTACTGTATCATTTTATTATTATATTTTGGTTGTTTGAAAATAAATAGGAATAAGCCCTTTAATGCACGTAGTATAGGAGGGAACTCATTAATGGGCAGTTTCTTACAAAAGGTCCCTAACACACTCCAGTCCAGAAACATTACAGCTGACAGTGGCAGCAACGTAAACTAGAACCAGAACCAGTCGTTATGATACCTTTTGATATCATAACTCTGAAATGCAACAGTTACAGTGTTGGTAGCACCGTATGTACTGTAGGGAGTGTATCTTACCAAGGCTGCAGTTCCTCCACAACTGCTGCCAAGTGGTTTGTCATTTCTGGTGTTTTTCTGTTTCTATTGTTATTCACAACCTGTGTTTTATTCTTTATGTATATGTTGTAATTGAGTTCTCGTTAGTTTTATCGTTTGGTACTTGAATTTAATTCTTGTCCCTTTTCCTTCCCATTACTGTTCATAATTCTAAAAAAGTGTTTCCCTCTGTCGAGCTAGTTCTCATTTTTGTAATCAGGTATCTTTAGCGTCTTGTATTTACCTTTACTTCTGCCCCCGGCTGATTGTCCTTGTTTACATCTGTGTCTGGTTATGCTCCTGTGTCCAACCCTCTGATGTGTATAAAAGTCTTCTCTTCACTGCAGCCTTTGGTGGATTGTCTGTTTTGTTGTTATCCCTGTGTCGGACATGCTTGTTTAAGGCAAAAGAGTCAAGTGATAGCTGACTTGCAGAAGGCAATATGCAAATTGTGCTTTTCAGAGCAAGCGAGGAAATACAAAAGAGCGGCATCCAGGTCTGTTCAATGACTGAGTGACTGACTGACTGAGTTTTCAGTTCAATATCCAAAGTGTTATCCCTGTTATGTTATCCTGAAAAACACATTATCATTTGTTTAAAAAAGCGGCCATTGCCATGGTGGTGTGAATGATATTCCATTTGCAATAGCTAACATTAAATAAACCACTGACTGTAGAAAGCTTTCTACTATCATTTATATAAATGTATTGATATAAATGTACACCAACATAATGTATCTAATGTTATACCTTTATACCTGTCAACAGACGTTAACATGTTTACGAATAACAAGTATACTGGATCATCTTTTTCTGGTAGCAAATTTGATGTCGAGAATTCCGTTATTTTAATGGTATTGGTATTTACTACATTTCTAGTATGCTGACATCCCTGATGAAAACCATCAATAGATTCAATGAAATTGCAGAAAAGTGAAGTTATTCTCCAAGTTTCCCTAGTTGTATAATCTGATCTTTAAGGCTAAGTGGCAACAGTGAGCTCACAGGGGCATAAATGCACAATACTAGATGCTGCTTTGCCAAGCTAATCAGGGTCACAAAGGACCCAGCTTGGTTTGGCAGGTTCAGGTGAACCGAGATTACAGCCAGATGATAAACAGGGGACTCCAATTTCCACTTGCAGCCTCAGGCCTCAGGTGATGGCTGACTGCTGCTTACCTAGCTGTCATGGTGCACAGCTGCAACCTCTCTTGGAAATCCCTCCACTGAAGTGTTTGTTAGTGCATCACTGTCTTTAGCTTTGTTCTGTTCTGAAATTTGCCGGCCTATAAACAAACATGCCCCCCCCCCCAAAAAAAAAACAACCAAACAAACAAACACACGTTTAACTAATGTACATGTGCTGCTTAATCATATGCACCTCAAAGTGTTGACAGATATTGTACTTGCTGAGTAGCGTATGTGCATTTCTGGGTAAACAAACAGTAGAAAAAACAAGTGACCAGGGGAGAGACAGAGTAAATGCTCCATCGTAATTATCAAAGACAGCCCCAGATAAACATCACTCTCTGCCTGTCTCTCTGCTTGTGTATATACGTACTCCTACAGCTGCCTCCCCTGCTTGTGATTTTCAGCTCGGGTTTAGCCCCTCTCATTTCTGGCTGGGGCCTTTGAACAGGAGAGCGTGGCATTGTGGAAGTAGGGTGGATGCTAAGCCTCGCGCTCCCATGTGTTTATCTGCCTCTCCCAGCTGGGCTCCTCAGGGAACAAGAGATAGAGAGAAGGGGAATGAGAGAGGAGGGGAGAGAGGGAAAGCAAAAAGGGAGAGACGGATACAAAGAGAAGAAGAGAGAAAAGCCAGGGCGCCGGAATGAAACCCGCCTGCAATGCAAACAAAGCCTTTAAACATCTCCGTGTTTGCCGCCATCTCCTCTACCCAAAAAGGTACTGAAAAGCACTAATGTGAATATTTTAATTTGCATTCAAACCAGTGTTAAGACATATTTGCACTTCAAATAAGAATTAAGAAAAAGCAACTGTGATATTATCTACAGTTTTAAACGAGCGGTAGTGGATAAGAGTGCAATGGTTTTGTCTGAGAGTGTACCTCGAGCAGTGTTGGGGGCTTAAATGGAGATGTGAGCAAGCACTGTGAAGGAGCGTAGGCTGGCTGAGGATTATGAAACTGATACACTGGCTTCAGGCTTGACCACCAGCAATTCGACCCACTGTCCAGTAGACACACTCTCCGTTGTGAAAAACAGGAAAATAACTAGGGAGCAGCAAAAAGATGAACCAAACATGCAACGAAATCAGGGGTGGATAATATTTTAAAGAATGGTATCTGTGGATGCAAATGAAAAAAATGAGGAGAATCACGTGAGAAAATGGAGGAGCTGCTTCAACACAAGGACCTGATAAGAGCGGCAGAGGAAGTGACACTGAGTGGGGGAGGTGAGGATCGGAAAAATGAGCTGAAACATGAGTTCGCTGATGAGCTGCACTTGACATTTTCACAAACCTCGGCACAGATGCAACACATACAGTCATACACAATCCACCTGCTCCATTCAAGTCAATAGGAGTCGGTGCAGTGTAAAGTGGCTGCCTCAGGAGGAGGAAAAACGAAATGATGAAATAAAATACAGTGGAGTTTGGGTTCAAAGTCGGGACAGTTTGATACGTCCTAAGAGTACAGTAAAAACGTCTTAAGCCACCACTCATTTCTTGAAATTTTGCTTTCAAGCAGCCAGACTTTATTTTTAAAGTAGTCTTGAACAGTAATTCTCTAAGACAGCGGTCCCCAACCTTTCTTGCGACAGGGACCGGTTTATGTCCGACAATATTTTCAGGCCTTTAAGATGTCGCAGATAAATACAACAAAATAAAACCAGTACCAAAAAAAGAAGATTTATTCATAACGGGAAAAGGCCCAGGGAAACTGAGTTAACGATAAAAATGATAAAAACCCTGAAAACCATAAATTTCACACATGAGCCTCAACTCTCGTGGCCCGGTACCAAATGATTTACGGACCAGTGGGTTGGTGGGTTGGGAGGTTGGGGAGCGCTGCTCCTCTAAGATATCATAAGAACTTTCAAAATCTTTCTTTGGGGGCTTTTTCCACTTATTTTTAGTCCAGTGCTGGAAGCCATGTCCTTAAGAAAAAAGAAATAGTCCACCAAAGACCTGACAGAACCTGAAAAATGCATCTGGCCCTCCATTTACAGAAGTAGTCTTAGTTGTAGGGTGGCTGTCGAAAAGAAAAGGAAACGGAATTTTTTTTGGTTCAAATCATTGTAACTATGTGCAGAGAATGCCAGGAGAAAGATACAACAGTGAGTGTCTACAGCCATCTGTGAAACACAGTGGAGGCTGCATTTCAGCCAGTGGTGTTGGAAATCTTATCAAAATTGATGGAATTATGAACACGGAAGTCCAATTTTAATCCAACACGATACACCTTATGGAAAGCATGTGATTTGAAATGAAATGGAACAGTTTCCATCATGGATAAGCGTCCCCAGAGCCCAGACCTCAACATTATTGAAGTGTTAGATCATGTTGACAGAGCACCAAACAAAGGCAGTCAACATCCAAAGAAGAGCTTTGAATGTCCTTCGAGAAGCCTGCAGAACTATCCCTGAAGACTACTTTAAGAAATAAGAAGAAAGTTTGCCTAAGAGATTTCAGTATTATATTTTATATTTCAATCATAGAAATGTATCTGGGACAAATATAACACTTTCAAATGAAAGTTATACTTCTCACTAATAATATCATTTGCTTATCTTTGAGTCAAACCAAAGTTAGCCTCATCCATGTAAACAAAACAGCATGTGCAAATGAATAGCCAATTGCTTATGTGACAAGTTTCCTTGAAAGTTATTCCCAGTGGCGTTAGCTAGTTCAGCTATCGTTCAGCTAGCTAGTACAAAAGCTAGTTCAGCTAATGTAGCTAATGGTTTTTCCTTTAAATATAGTTGGAAAAATGTACTGGATCAAAGACCATTTGAAGAGATGGCAGCAAAAATGTTTTGGATCTGAGAGCTGAAACACCAATTACATCGTGTAATCTGTTCCAGAATGTCCCAGACAATCAGGAAGTCTCCAAATCTATCCACAGGTCTGACTTTCTCATCTGTTTTCTATTTTCTGTGTATTTATACAGTATTTCCAGTTATTTAGAACTCCATGTCTGCATGTGCATGGTTCCACATGTGACTCCAAATTAGCATAATCGCTCCATGCGCATGTGTGTCAGAGTGTTTGCCTAGATGGGTCTAGATGTGAGCATGCAATGTGTATCTATGTTAACACAGAGTAAAAATATCTCACTCTCTCCAGTCAGGCAGAAGCATTGGTTAGCATCTACGCACACACCAACACAAACACACATACTTTCACTTGCTCTCAGTACTGCAGTTTGCCAGTGTGCAAACATGAGCAATTTTATGGCAGCTAGTTAAGTACAAAACAAAATTACAAAGATGTAACAAAAATAGAAGCACATTTGAGGAAGCAGACAGACACATATGTGAACTTTTACGCAACACTTGATGATGGCTATCACTCAAAATGACATTTCAGTGCAAAAAGGTAACATAAATCTAATTTTTCTGATTTATTTGTTTTTAATTTGCAACAAAGACTCTCTCTCTCTAATAAGACTTTTCGGTTGATGGCACTGATGTGTGACTTGAGCACTATAAATGCTGCAGAGCAGAGCTGAATGTTTTCTATCACATTACATACATACATGCTTTTTTCTACCAACAGAAACACACGTGATTATACTTCATTTATTGTGATTTTCACAACTGCATTACAAAAAAGACCCACCTTCTTCACTTACTAAGGATCAGGTCACACTAAGAAGCAAAGACTGCAAGCCCTCAGTGAATCACTGTCTGATCTTCAATAGCAGCACCACAGAACAAAATCAGTAGCTCATTTAGCAGTGGCCGATCCCCCTCCTGCACAGGGAGTGCTTTGTGCCAACCACAGATCCACCCAGATTCATCTTTCTTTTTATCTCTCTCCTCTCCGGCTCTGTAAGCTTGACTGACCACAAGAAAATTTCTTTTTTTTTTTTAACAATGTCTCTTCGTGGTGTTCTTCGTGTCTCTCCATGGCTACTCAGTCAGGTGATCAACTGGTACCTGGTGCCGTATCCTAGGGCGACACTTACTGTCCCTTTGAAAACGGGGTTGCCCAATGAAAATGTATCATAAACCCACAGTTTGATTCTGTCTTCAAATATTATGGTAGCCCTATATGATTAAAGTGAGTAGGACCAGGGATTACAACCTTATGAAACTGACTTCTTCAAAGTATCCAATTACACTACAAGGCAGAGATGTTTTCAATGGCCATACTTCATGGCACAGAGAAAAGCCTGTTGGGGGAAATAAGGGTCAGACAATCAATCAGTGCAAACCTTGTGACCTATTAGGGCAAGAAGAACATATATTTATATGTGTATGTGGGCGTATAAAAATGTAGTTTAATTAATCAGGATTTGGATTTGAAGTCATATTGTCCAGCCTTAACACATGTAGTTAGCTCCTAACAACTGTAATGGCAGCTTCTTTGTTAACGTTATTCCCCTCTGAGGGGTTAGGACAACACTATACCCAACAACAAACAGAGTAACATGCAGAGTTAGACCCATATAAGATTTTTTTAAAGATATTGATGATTGGTGATTTTAAAAAATCCAATATTCTCAGATATCAGGCAGTCATCACTTATAACAGGGTGTTTCTCTTGTCCTTTTGGATTTTCAGTTATCAGTTTTTATAAATGCAAATAATCACATATTGGAAAACAGCTAATATAAGCCTGCTGATAAACTTGGTGAGTCTCTAAAAACGCAAGCTCAATTTCAGCCTAGATTTATGAAACAAACAGCACCTCATAAGTGCCTGTGGCAGTGGTCTTCAGGTCGAACATGGTCAAAGGATAGATTATGAAGGTGGCCATAAGATTCAGCTGGACATTATAACAACCTACAAATGTAGGTTACAGGTGAAGATCAGTGCTAAAAACGATGGTGGGTCAGGTATCAGGAGAACAGAGGAAGAATTAGGCGTAGTTCAGTAGTTTATGGTTTGGCATACTGCACTGTTTAAAAGAACACTGGTACTCTACGTAAAATGTTAATTAAAGCAGTGGATCGGAAGTCTTAAATTAATATGTCACGTTAAAAATTAGACAACAAATCAAAAACTGTGAAATGTCATACTATCTTTTTTCAATTATATGCTAATTTTGGCTTCTGGCAACAGCATTAAAAAGACAAGCAATGCTGAAAAAAAAACTTGGTTGTACACAACTACTTTGTTTATTGTCATGAGGTCACTAATTACAAGGGAAGGAAAAACAGAGCATCCCAGAGAGGCAGAAGTTAGTCTTTATAATACAAAGTGGCTTTGTGACATTTGTATTCGTATACATACTGTCTCAGTACCTGTGATCTTACATGCACTGTGTGTGTGTGTGTGTGTGTGTGTGTGTGTGTGTGTGTGTGTGTGTGTGTGTGTGTGTGTGTGTGTGTGTGTGTGTGTGTGTGAAGTCATATTTGAACAGGCATGTCTGGCTACAGGAGACGACAGGTTAACCTTTTCCTGTCTGAGTCACAGATGGCAGACCACCTTCACAGGGTTAAAGAGTACAGCGGTCCAGCTCCGACCTGATGGGTTAGAAAAGGCCACATCATATCTAAAAGCTCCCCAAATCTTACAACCCAATGAGCTTTAATTAAGATCACTTCATAATTACAGTGTCTTTCAGATATAATCATACGTTGTAACGTTTTTTTTCTTATTCTTGTTTTGTTCTATGTGGATGTATCGGCACATGAAATATTCAGGTTAAACCTTTTCCCTATGAAATCTGTTTAATATTGAATTTGACAGAAGATGTTTCAAAACTAAAGATGAGATTTATAGTTTTATTTCCCAAAGTAAAAGCAAAACAAAACATTTTCTATAGATACCCTGATGGGGTCCTGCTTTAATCCCCATCACCACTGGGGGCCTGTACATAACTAAAGCATGTTCAGTTCTTTCAAATGATCTCTCCTAATTGAAATCAGGTGCTCGGGTATAGCTTCACTGACCAACATAAATAAAAGAGAAAAAAAAAACTTTAAAAAACCCCCTAATTTTGCATAACTACTTAATGCTAATGGTGCCAATCTTATGTCAACATATCAACACACATAAAAGTTAAGAAATTTTCACTCATTTCACTTCTCCAGAGAGTACACAGACCCAACAAAAGAGCAGTCCAGCTTGTTATCAGTCACTCTCTACTCCAATGAAAATGTCAGTCCCGTCTCACCTTTAAGTCCTCAGGCAAAATCTGGCCTACAAACTTTCACATTTAACCGCACTGTGGCTGTTATGGGCTAATGTTGGTCATCAGCTTATACAATTATCTGTGTGGAACCACTGAGTTTTCCATGCATACATTTCTTACTACTATATTATACATCATAATCCAAGTGGACACATTTTTTCTCGTAGCCTTGTGTCCCCTTGTCAAAAGCAACTGAGTTTTTTAGTGCTGAAAAACAGATCTTTGACCTGGCAAATCTCTAGTGATAACTGTCAGCAGCTGTCACCAATCTCACTCCATCTCACATTCATATATTTTCCTTTGAGGTATGTATGTATGTGTGTGTGTGTGTGTGTGTGTGTGTGTGTGTGTGTGTGGGGGGGGGGGGGGTGCTTTTACAATGCTACTTTGTGGAGACATACTCTCAAATCCTTACAATGTAAATTATTTGATTGTAATGTGAAAACGTTGAGTCTCCAGGACATTCTTTGAGTTGCTGTAATGCTCTCTGAAATTACAGACACAGTGTGTGAGAGAACTTATGACCCTGCAAAAATGTTTCTGTCAAGGCCTTCCTTGTGACATATTACTGATGTGACAGGTCAACAAAGAATGAACGATTAGAGAAAAAGAGAGATACTGAAATGTGTGATGCATCTAATTTTGTCCCAACTCTGTTTAGTCACATGCGTTTTACTCATATGGGGATTTGCATTACAACATAAATCCTAGCTAATCTCAAGTGTTCAGTTGGCATCATCTGAAGATGAGAATTCTTACAATGGCCAGCACACTGTATATACATGACAGCTCAGACTCTGGGAATATCGCTGGTAAATTTGGCCTGTAAATTAGCAGATTTCCATTTAAAAAGTAATTATATGTAATAACCTCTATTTCCACCTTGCTGGTTTTGGCTTTTCAGCTGCAGTGCTGAAACAAACCAAGCACTGGCATTAACAATTAAACAAACACCAAAACTTGCTTTTTCTTGGTTTTTGGTATTAAATGTTAATATGAACAATCAAACCCCCAGACTGTGGTATGTTATCCTTTGCTACACTGCACTCAAGTCAGCATTGTCTCTTATAGCCAAATTCAGCTTTTTGACAGTTCAACAATTAAATTTATGTTGGCTGGTTTCAGATAAATATTGTACCGTTTATCTATAATCCATCTGCTGTAGAATACCTCCCTCCTTTTAGTACTACTACTTTATTTACATGTTGTCATGGTTTCTGTTGTACAGGGTGTGTCCAAACAACACAATTTCATTGCAAAACATGTAACAAACATGCCGTGCCACCATTTCTGCATGTGTGTCTGTTGGGTCTGTGTTTCCACAGGTCCCGCTAGTTTAGAGACTTTTTCGTCATGAAGAACGAAAATAAGTATTTGGTCAATAACAAAAATACAACTCAATACTTTGTAACATAACCTTTGTTGGCAATAACAGAGGTCAAACGTTTACTATAGGTCTTTACCAGGTTTGCACACACAGTAGCTGGTATTTTGGCCCATTCCTCCATGCAGATCTTCTCGAGAGCAGTGATGTTTTGGGGCTGTCGCCGAGCAACACGGACTTTCAACTCCCGCCACAGATTTTCTATGGGGTTGAGGTCTGGAGACTGGCTAGGCCACTCCAGGACTTTCAAATGCTTCTTACGGAGCCACTCCTTTGTTGCCCGGGCGGTGTGTTTTGGATCATTGTCATGTTGGAAGACCCAGCCTCGTTTCATCTTCAAAGTTCTCACTGATGGAAGGAGGTTTTGGCTCAAAATCTCACGATACATGGCCCCATTCATTCTGTCCTTAACACGGATCAGTCGTCCTGTCCCCTTGGCAGAAAAACAGCCCCATAGCATGATGTTTCCACCCCCATGCTTCACAGTAGGTATGGTGTTCTTGGGATGCAACTCAGTATTCTTCTTCCTCCAAACACGACGAGTTGAGTTTATACCAAAAAGTTCTACTTTGGTTTCATCTGACCACATGACATTCTCCCAATCCTCTGCTGTATCATCCATGTGCTCTCTGGCAAACTTCAGACGGGCCTGGACATGCACTGGCTTCAGCAGCGGAACACGTCTGGCACTGCGGGATTTGATTCCCTGCCGTTGTAGTGTGTTACTGATGGTGACCTTTGTTACTTTGGTCCCAGCTCTCTGCAGGTCATTCACCAGGTCCCCCCGTGTGGTTCTGGGATCTTTGCTCACCGTTCTCATGATCATTTTGACCCCACGGGATGAGATCTTGCGTGGAGCCCCAGATCGAGGGAGATTATCATTGGTCTTGTATGTCTTCCATTTTCTGATGATTGCTCCCACAGTTGATTTTTTCACACCAAGCTGCTTGCCTATTGTAGATTCACTCTTCCCAGTCTGGTGCAGGTCTACAATACTTTTCCTGGTGTCCTTCGAAAGCTCTTTGGTCTTGGCCATGGCGGAGTTTGGAGTCTGACTGTTTGAGGCTGTGGACAGGTGTCTTTTATACAGATGATGAGTTCAAACAGGTGCCATTCATACAGGTAACGAGTGGGGGACAGAAAAGCTTCTTACAGAAGACGTTACAGGTCTGTGAGAGCCAGAGATTTTCCTTGTTTGAGGTGACCAAATACTTATTTTCCACCCTGATTTACGAATAAATTCTTTACAAATCCTACCATGTGGATTCATGGATTTTTTTTTCACATTCTGTCTCTCACAGTTGAAGTGTACCTCTGGTGCAAATTACTGACCTCTGTCATTATTTTAAGTGGGGGAACTTGCACAATCGGTGGCTGACTAAATACTTTTTTGCCCCACTGTCATGGAACGGACATATTATAGTTGTTTAAGAAGTGTTACTACCACCTAGTGGTAACTAAGCAGAATGTCTTTTTTGTAGAGGAAGTGATATACAGGAAGTTGTGTGCTCTTTAGCTGCTGCAGTGACAGCATTTGTAATCTGATGGCAATCTCTGCAATCCTGGTGTTAAAGTCCACAATATCGGCTTCATCCGTAAGTTCCTATACATTTAATGTGTATTAGTAAGTTTTGACGCTGTTTTGAGTTAAATCATATGGAGGCAGGTAGATGCTTGTATTTTGTCAGCAGATGCTTTATCTGTGGTCGTGTGTTTTTCGCTAGAACAATGTTATTCTCCCAGTGTAATGGAACATGTCTTCATTGTGTATTTTGTATTCCTTTTCTTTGTACAGTTTTACAAAAAAAAAGAGAGAGAGAGAATTTATTTTCATCATTAAATCCTGCCAAACACAACAAGCGGCCTGTTTCTTGGAGGATGAAGTGCTGGGAATAAAGATTGTTAAGCTAGCTGTATAGCTGAAATTACGTTGCCTGCAACAAACTTTAGTGAGGACAGCATAGTAAAAGGATGACCACTCAATGTGGAAGTTAAGAAGAGTGAAGGATTGTCAGTCTGCATCACACTGCAATGGAAGCCACAAGTGCCTCAGCACAAGCTTTAAAGGAAGATAGAGCTGAAGGCTCACGAGATGAAGTTGAATCGGGGTCTATTTATTCACGCCACAGCTCAAAGAGGTCACGCTCTTCACGCTCATCAACAAGCTCCAGAGTAAGCTATGAAGCAGCCAGGGCGCGAGCCAAAGCAGAAGCGGCGAAAACCAGACTAGCGTTCACAGAAAAGGAAGGCGAACTGAGAGTCGAAAAGGCCAGACTAGAAGCCAAGATAGATTATATTAGTCTACAGAAAGAAGCTGAGGCTGCCCAAGCTGAAGCTGAGGTGTTGGAGGCAGCTGCAGGAGACGTGAATGAATCCAACAACAAAGAATTTGACTTTCTGCCCTTGCCAGAGAGTGCATTGAAAAGGACTGATCACTATGTTACACAGCACACAAAAGATCAATTCCCACAAGAACCCAAAGTAGAGAATGATTCGACTTTACCGCCAACATCCACTCCATTTCCAAGCTACAATCAGAATGCACAGCCCCAGCTCATCGACAATGGAGCCAGCTTCCCTCCAAATAATGCTCAGCCACTCCATATGAACTTCCCACAGCAAGAAGATGAGCGCTATCAGCACAGGGTACTGCCCGACAATCGACCACATCTAAACAGCTCCCACAATAATGACTCATCTACAGATCTTGCCAAGTTCCTTGCTAAATCCCAGCTGGTTTCCTCAGGCCTAACAAAGTTTGATGACTTACCCGAACACTATGAAGCCTGGAGAGAAACGTTCATCAACACAATCGAAAGTCTGAGTCTATCAGCAAGTGAAGAAATGGATCTGCTTATCAAATGGCTGGGTAAAGAATCTGGTGGGCATGCAATCAGAATACGGTCTGTGAATATCAGACAGCCTAATGTGGGACTTAGAATGATCTGGGAAAGACTAAATAAAAAATATGGTGCTCCAGAGGTGATAGAAAGAGCTCTCTTTTGTAAACTTGAGAGTTTTCCCAAGATCCACAACAGAGAGAGTCAAAAACTACAAGAACTGGCTGACTTGCTTACTGAACTCGACGTTGCTAAACGAGAGGGTTACCTGCCAGGTCTAGCCTATCTTGATACATCAAGAGGTGTGCAGCCAATTGTGGAAAAGCTCCCTTTTTATCTCCAAGACAAGTGGCTGTCACACGGGTGCAAATACAAAAGAGATCATCATGCTGCCTTTCCTCCTTTCTCCTACTTCAAAGAATTCATCTGCAGAGAGGCTGAAGAGAGAAATGATCCCAGTTTTAACTATCCAGATCTTTTCACTAATTCTTACAGAAAAGAGAAGTCAAATCAAGCGAGACCTGTCTCCGTGCACAAGACGAACATATGCATGGCTTCAGAGCCCAAAATAGGAAATCCAGAGAAGCTATGCCCCATGCACCACAAGCCTCATTCTCTTCAAAAGTGCAGAGGTTTTCGAAAACTGCTCTTGGAAGAGAGGAAAAGGTTCTTAAAAGAAAACAATATATGTTTTCGCTGCTGCGCCTCTACGACTCATCAAGCCAAATCTTGTGAGGCCACCGTAAAATGCGAGGAATGTGACAGTGATAAACACATTTCCGCTCTGCACCCCGGACCAGCTTCGCGCTCAGATGCAGTTCCTACTTCCTCGACAGAGAATGGCGGGGAGAGGTCGGACACAGAGGCACAGAGTGTCACATCCAGATGTACCCAGGTATGTGGGGATGGGTTTCAAGGGAAATCCTGCTCAAAGATCTGTCTGGTGAATGTGTATCCAAATGGCCACCAAGAGCAATGGCAGAAGATGTATGTCATTTTAGATGACCAAAGTAATGTTTCACTGGCCAGATCTGAGTTTTTTGACATGTTTGGTCTCAAGGGAGCAACCATGCCATACACACTGAAAACCTGTGCAGGTGTCATAGAAGCATCTGGGAGAAGAGCCCACAGTTTTATGATAGAATCGTTGGACGGGAAAGTTACCATGCCTTTGCCTGCACTTATAGAGTGCAATGATATCCCAAATAACAGGTCAGAGATACCCACACCCGAAGCTGCATGTCACCACCATCATCTTAAAAGAGTGGCAGATAAGATTCCACCACTTGACCCAGAAGCAGACATTCTTCTTCTATTGGGAAGAGACATTATAAGAGCGCATAAGGTTCGAGACCAGTATAATGGTCCACTAAACGCCCCATATGCACAACGCTTAGACCTAGGGTGGGTCATAGTTGGAGAGGTGTGCATAGGAGGTGCACACAACACGACTACAGTGAGTGCTATGAAAACCTGCATCCTGGAAAATGGCAGACCAAGTCACTTTGCCACGTGTGAGAATAAGATAAAGGTGAAAGAAAATCCTAATGGCAAAGATGAGAAAAAGAGAACCCCACCCAATAGAGACATTCAAAATGCATTGACAGTGACTAATCTTGGGGAAACAGTCTTCAATGCCACAGAAGATGACAACCAGCTAGCACACTCCATTGAGGATTCAGTCTTCCTACAGATCATGGAAGAGGAATTCTTCCAGGATGAGACAAAAAGCTGGGTTGCCCCTCTTCCTTTTCGGCACCCACGTAAACGTCTGCCAAATAACAGATGTTACGCTCATCACCGTCTGATGTCACTGCGGAAGACTTTAGATAAGAAGCCCGAAATGAAAATGCATTTCACCGACTTCATGCAAAATATGTTAGACAAGGGACATGCTGAACTTGCACCACCACTCCAGGAGGGGGCAGAATGCTGGTATTTGCCCACGTTTGGTGTTTACCATCCCAAAAAACCAAGCAAGATTAGAGTGGTATTTGATTCCAGTGCTCAGTATGATGGAATCTCGCTAAACGAGGTGCTGCTGTCTGGACCAGATCTTAACAACACTCTCATCGGTGTCCTCCTCAGATTCAGGAAAGAGCCTGTAGCCATAACTGCAGATATTCAGCAGATGTTTTACTGTTTCGTTGTTCGTGAGGACTGCAGGGATTTCCTTAGGTTCCTGTGGTATCAGGATAATGATCTGAGTAAGGATGTGGTGGATTATCGCATGCGTGTTCATGTTTTCGGAAACAGTCCATCACCTGCAGTGGCAATCTTTGGCCTCAGGAAAGCAGCAGAGCACCAAGAAGTTGAATATGGCAGTGATGCGAGGCACTTCGTAGAAAGAGACTTTTATGTAGATGACGGCCTCCGGTCTTTTGCTACAACAGCAGAGGCCATTGATGTTCTGCGTCGAACACAGCAGATGTTGGCAGCATCTAACATCACTCTGCACAAAATAGCTTCAAATCGAGCAGAAGTATTGAAAGCATTTCCTGCAGATCAAAGAGCAGACAATGTAAAAGACCTTAACCTCTTTGTGGATGACTTACCAGTCCAACGCAGTCTTGGAGTCAGCTGGAACATAATGACTGACACTTTTGGATTCAGTATTCCTGAGAATGAAAAGCCATTTACACGCCGTGGTGTCCTGTCAACAGTAAACAGTCTGTTTGATCCTTTGGGGTTCATAGCTCCTGTTGCAGTGACAGGGAGACTGATTCTAAGAGAGCTAACAACCGAGAATGCAGACTGGGACGTAGAACTCCCTGAGGCTAAAAAAGAAAGTTGGAGAAGATGGAATGAATCATTGTCAGCACTAAAAAACCTGGATGTTCCACGAACATATGCCTCTTTCTCTGTTTCAAAAGCACAGCACGCTGAATTATTGGTCTTCTGTGATGCCTCTGTCAAAGCAATATCTGCAGTTGCTTATCTTAAGACAACGAATGAACAAGGTCTCCAAGAGGTGGGCTTTGTTTTCGGGAAATCCAAGCTCGCTCCCAACCCAGGCCTCACAATCCCAAGACTGGAGTTGTGTGCTGCTGTCATGGCCGTTGAGATAGCCGATCTAGTAATGAGGGAGCTTGATCTAGATCTCAAGACAGTGAAATTCTACACTGACAGCAGAGTTGTATTGGGATACATACACAACGAGACTAGGAGGTTCTATGTGTATGTGAACAATAGAGTGCAGCGCATCCGGCAGTCAACACGACCTGATCAGTGGAACTACATTCCTTCAGAACTAAATCCGGCTGATCATGGGTCACGTTCTGTTCCAGCCGCCGAGCTTGCCGACACCACGTGGCTAACAGGACCAGCATTCCTAATGAAACAAACAAAGGTAGCTGCCAGTGGCGATAAAGGATCAACATTTGACCTTGTGAACCCAGATGCTGATGCTGAGGTACGTCCTGAGGTAATCTCGCTCGCCACACAAGTTAGTAGAGACAAACTTGGCTCAAAACGCTTCCAGCGTTTTTCTACCTGGACCACACTCAGTAAGACTGTGGCACGTCTGTGTCATATTGCTCAGTGTTTCTCTCACTCCTCAAAGAATCAAAGGTGTGTTGGATGGCACATGTGCAAAAGTGGCCTGTCAGTCATTGACATTGTCAGAGCAGAACAGATCATCATAAAATGTGTGCAAGAAGAAATGTATTCAGAAGAACTGAAATGCATCAAAATGAAACATGACCTTCCGAAAACCAGCACTCTGTACAAACTCCGACCCATTCTCGACAGCGAAGGTATGTTAAGAATAGGTGGACGCATTGGTCGAGGACAACTTGAAAGTGGTGAAGTCCATCCGCTAATAATACCAAGCCGCAGCCATGTAGCAAGCTTGCTTGTTTGTCATCATCATCAGGCTGTAAAGCACCAGGGCAGGCATTTCACTGAAGGTGCAATTCGCAACAGTGGTCTGTGGATTGTTGGAGGGAAACGTCTCATCAGCAGTATTATTCACAAGTGTGTTACATGCAGGAAACTAAGAGGAAGAACCGAGCAGCAACAAATGTCAGACCTACCCACAGAGCGCCTTCAGGCTGACCCTCCATTTTCCTATGTTGGCCTTGATGTTTTTGGACCATGGGAAGTGGTGATACGCCGTACCAGAGGTGGTCAAGCTCAAGACAAAAGGTGGGCTGTCCTTTTCACATGTATGGCCACTCGAGCCATACATATTGAGGTTATTGAAACAATGACGTCCTCAAGCTTTATAAATGCGCTCCGAAGGTTTTTCTCCATCAGGGGTCATGCCAAACAGCTTCGCTCGGACTGTGGGACCAATTTCACTGGAGCGTTCAAAGAGCTGAAGATGGATCCTGGCAATAAGAGCGTAGAGGATTACCTTCTTCAACAAAAATGCACTTGGGTTTTCAACCCACCTCACTCCTCTCATATGGGCGGCGCTTGGGAGCGCATGATTGGAGTGGCAAGACGGATTTTAGATTCTATGCTTCTTCAGGTTGGACATGTAAAACTCACTCATGAGGTCTTAACCACTTTTATGGCTGAAGTGAGTGCCATTGTCAATGCAAGGCCGTTAATACCAGTTTCTACTGATCCTGAGGCGCCTTTCATTCTAACACCTTCCATATTGCTGACCCAGAAGGGGGGTGTTCCCTCTCCTACTGTAAGTGAGTTTTCAAGAGGGGATCTGCTCAAAAATCAGTGGAAAAGGGTTCAGGCCTTGGCAGATACCTTCTGGGCTAGGTGGCGCCGTGAATATTTGAGCACATTACAGAGTCGGCACAAATGGCAATCTCAGAAACCTAATCTCAAAGAAGGAGATATTGTTCTGCTCAAGGACGATCAAGCCAAGAGGAATCAGTGGCCTATGGGAATTATTGTCAAGGTTGTTCCCAGCAGAGATGGACTTGTTAGGAAAGTTGAAGTTAAGGTGATACGGAACCAGACAGCGAAGGTCTTCTCTAGACCAGTTTCTCAAGTAATCTTGTTGTTTTCACCACAGGACAATGACTCATCAGCAAGCTAGAGGATTGAGACTGTGGCATAAAGTGGCATATCTTTAATATGCCAGGCGGGGAGTGTCATGGAACGGACATATTATAGTTGTTTAAGAAGTGTTACTACCACCTAGTGGTAACTAAGCAGAATGTCTTTTTTGTAGAGGAAGTGATATACAGGAAGTTGTGTGCTCTTTAGCTGCTGCAGTGACAGCATTTGTAATCTGATGGCAATCTCTGCAATCCTGGTGTTAAAGTCCACAATATCGGCTTCATCCGTAAGTTCCTATACATTTAATGTGTATTAGTAAGTTTTGACGCTGTTTTGAGTTAAATCATATGGAGGCAGGTAGATGCTTGTATTTTGTCAGCAGATGCTTTATCTGTGGTCGTGTGTTTTTCGCTAGAACAATGTTATTCTCCCAGTGTAATGGAACATGTCTTCATTGTGTATTTTGTATTCCTTTTCTTTGTACAGTTTTACAAAAAAAAAGAGAGAGAGAGAATTTATTTTCATCATTAAATCCTGCCAAACACAACAAGCGGCCTGTTTCTTGGAGGATGAAGTGCTGGGAATAAAGATTGTTAAGCTAGCTGTATAGCTGAAATTACGTTGCCTGCAACAAACTTTAGTGAGGACAGCATACCCACTGTATGTACTAATTATCACTTACAGTATGTTTACCTTAAGCAACCTGTTATTTGTCAGTCTTCCTCTATGCTGTATTATTATTATTATTATTTTACATAAAGATACTCGGAAATATGCAAGTAATTAAATTCATCTCCAGCTCTGACAAAGGAATCAACAGTTTTGACCCAATGTGATGTATATGTGCCTTAATTATCAGTGGTTATTACTATTAAATTACATAAGTAAGATAATGACTTTTAGTTAATTAAGCTTGAAAATCATGCCCACTTTTTTCAAGAATTTTATGTGCTGTATTTTATTTTTTAACAAACACTGATTCCACATGCACCTATTTCTTATTTTTCTCTTCTTGTTTCCTTTTTTTAAGTTCCTCTGTCACGGCCAGGCGGATCAGCTGCACGCTGATCAGCCCTCTCTGTTTCTCTTCCTCTTCTCTCTCGCCGGGGCGGAACTCACTGTGGGTTCATGCCCTTGGCCCACGCCCTCGGGAGATGAGACCCAGGTGTCTCATTAAGGGGAGCAGCATTTAAGCCAGGAGGTGACTGCTGTTCGTCACTGGATCGTTGTCTACCACGCGTTAGTAAAGTCAAAGCTACAGCAAGTTTAGTGAAGAGTGTTTTCCTCTGTGCATCGTCCTTAACCCTGTCTCCCTGTCTACAGAACCTCTTGGATTTTTCCCCGTGTGTTTCCCGTGTGGCAGTGTTGGAGTGTGAACCTGTGATCGTGTGAGTGGATATTCTGAAGAACGTATGCTTTCCCTTGGACTTCCCTGGAGACCCCTTCTTCCCCCACTCAGCTGTATATAACACCCCCCTGCACATTCTTGTATATACACCTGGTGACTTGTAAATAAACTCTTCTTGTAAGCATCAGTACCGGAGTCCTGCGCTTGAGTCCTCCTTCCAACCGTAACATCCTCTTTTTGTGTCATCCAGTTTTTTCAGTGTAGGTTTTAGCTTTTACTGTTTTATTTTGAAGGTACTCTGTTGTATACTTTTCACTTCCTCTCTTTGACATCGTGCTTGTTCTGGTCATGAGAGAAGCTGGAATTCAAAAGCTCAAATTTAGCTGTAAATGAAATTTTCTCGTCAAAAATTGTGTTGTATATTAAAAATGATTTTTTTTAAAGAAGAAAATGACCTTATTGTGAATAAAGTACTTGAAAGTGGTGGAGTGTTGAGCCAACTGTAACATAAAAATGAGATCCAAAGTGCCTTGAGGCGACTGTTGTTGTGATTTGGCGCTATATAAATAAAAGTGAATTGAATTGAATTGTTCTCTTCCTGCGTGCGCACACACACACACACACACACACACACACACACACACACACACACACACGCACGCACACACATGTGCACTGACCACTCAAGGCAAACTAAACTGCCTACTGTAAGGTACTAATGATGGCATCATAGAACAGTGGGTCAGTCAATGTTTTTGGATGAGAGGACAATCCTTCTTAATAATTTAGAATCATGCTGCAGGCTACTCATCAGCATGAGTCTACAGTAAAGGAAACCAATGAGTTAACAGAATACTGGTAAAACTGCTCTGTGTTCAGTGGCACAACAACCCATCGACGCTTCAGTGCGTTGCAAAACACACATTTACCATTTACATCATGTGCTCAAGCAACTGTACAATTTTGCTCTCTCTTGGCATCCTCTCGTCTCTCCACCAAATGCATACACATAAGCATGAAGACGCACACAGTGAAGAGTTTGAGCACATCTCAAAGGACAGCTTCTGCATGAGTTGGTCCACGGTGGAGAGGAGGGGACCTTACAGCTGTTTGGAGCAGAATATGCCAGCCCCTGACAGTGTGCCAAACGGGCCAAGAGCCTGCATGCACAGACGCACACAGAGTGGTAAAACCATCCTGAAGCCATGACTGATTATAAATGCTTAATCTTGTGCAGATCCAGCACAGACTAATAATATGGTAAACCTACGAGTATCCTGCAACTAAGGTTAACTTATCCTTTATACAACCCTCTATTTGTCAAAGGTTTATCATTCACTAAGTAAATGTCAATTTCTGCCCAGCAGAATGGCTTCAGTGCCTTGGGGTGTGTAAACAAATCAAAGTGACGCACATGTTTCTGCTGGTATCTTAAATAGTGTGGGAAGAAATTTAAAAGAAGCTTTTAGATGATGACGCATGATTATCAAACACAGAAAAGTACTGCGGTTGCCAATATTCTTGTGGTTTTGCAGATGCTTCCATGCTTCAACCTGAGGGCAAAAACAGCTCAGCATCCAGGAATTTCATGCTTACTGGACAATACTGCATCTAACGGGGTGCATTATCATATGTGGAAAACCAGAATTTACTTCCCATCTCAGACCTGCACTTAAAGCGAGCTTCAGTGTTACTACGTCCCTAACCTTAGCAAATGCTTTCAGTCACTCAACCCCAAACACACCCACAGTACTGTGGCCATAGACACTGCCTTTACATGACCTTAACATTGCAGTTGTTGAAAGTAAGACTTTAAGTACTTTGGTTACAGTTGTACACACACAAAAAAATCTTGGTTAACTGCTCAAATTCTATGCCTGGTGAGCATTACAGTGATTTGCAAAGACATGGAAATATTGAACAAACACGTTAAGGATGTGCATTTGTCTGCGCAAACATATAAATGGCTTCATTTCCACTGCACAGCTGCCTTAGCAGTTGCTGTTACAAATGCCAAGCATGACCAAGTAGCAACACCATAACAACAATGTGCTGGTCAGCTAAAATAATATAGTGTGATATCAGCACACTAAGAGGTTGAAAGGCATCCACAATGCACTATTTATTTATTTCCATGTGATAATACTCATCCCATTGTTTATACCTGTATAATCCAGTGATGCTGAGCAGCATCATGTCTCAGCTGGAAGTCACTTGGTGGGCGACAGTGGGAAACAGTCCCTGCAGGCTTCTCACTTCTTACATCCAACTGGGACCTCGGATAAATCGCTACTAGTTGCATATACTAGTTTACATATTTTGCAAATACAGTCACTATTTTCTTTAAAAATATGAGAATAAATACACTTAATTAAACAATACTTATATTTTTTGGTTACCATGATGTGGTGGCTTTTTTTATATTAAGACTTTCTCTGAGTAGTTGGAAAAGGGTGGCAAGATCTTTACACATTTATAAGGACTCCCTGCAGTACGATGAAAAACTTACTATGGGAATAAGACCTGGTGGTGAACTGTAGGTGCTGCAGAATAAATCAGAATACTCAGGTCATAATTTGAATTGTTTGCATGTTTATGAGCCCACTGGCCAACAGAAACACTGGAAAAACTGCCCTCAAAACAGCTCTCACGTGCTCAGCTAAAGAGAAAGAGAAAAAAAAAGGTGCAGGAGAGAAAAGGTCACTTTTATAATGTTGTCATGGGGTGTATGTGTGTGTGTGTATGTGTGTGAAATGCAAAGATTTACTGTGGCTTGCGTAAGATGGTTAATACATCTAAGCAAACATAACCAGGTAGCCAGTGGATCAATATGTCAGCATGTATGGATGCAACAAAAATGTGTGCAGTCATGCTCACAAAACAACACGTGATTCCTTCCACACACAGACACCCACACACGCAAACAGTTACACAAAGACCCACACGGGGAACTATGACAGTGCGCTATCTTCATCATACAGATGGTGCTTTGGCTCTGGCCCCCAAATATCACAGTTAGGTCACTACAAACAGCCGAAAGGGATGCACTTGAAAACTCACCTCACTGACAGACATCTGTGTTATCTCAGCTTAAGTGTCTCTTGAAAGTGAGTTTACTTTATTTGCATGCAAAAGAAAAACAGCTTGTATTTTATTTTTTTCTAGAGTGAAGACTGCTGCTCAAGGACTCTCTGCACTTTTGATGGCATTTGCAAAATTGAGAAAGACAAGCTTCCGCACGCACATATCCTATCTGAGCAAAAGCTGAATACCCTTATGGCTACAGTAATTTCTCCAAACTCACATCAAAGAAATTCACTTAATCCTTTTTTTCTCCTTTCTTTCTTTGTGGCTCTGGGCTTCACTGCACTGTACAACAAATAAAAGAAGCTACAACCGGCGCCTAGACAGAAAAGGGTAAAGCTTTAATTCAGTCAGAGCTAGGACACCCCATTGGTATTGTGGATTTCTGTTATATCATCTCACTTTGGGTAAAATGGGGCATTTTTTGTTTGTTTGGTTTTTTGCAGGGACTAGCGCAAAATGCACAGGGCTGGCACCAAGTAGGCATAATTGAAAAGATAGTGGTTTCCCCTGGCATGTAGTTCTCACGGAGCTATAAATCCTCACATAAACTTAAGCCTTTTAGTCACAGTGGAAAGCATCATAGCAGAGTAGATTGCGAGTAAGGTGTGGGAGACATGAAAAACAGCAGCATTTACACAGGAACACTTAACAAATGCGGTGAAGTTTAAGTTCCGTCCTACAGATGCAGGAATTTCTTCACAACCAGATGTTTACTGAGTGTAGAAAAATGTGGGCTTTAGCGATAAAGCTCACAAACCCTACATTATGTAACTAATCATGTTTTTTTTCTAATTGAAATGGCCAAAAGGGGGTTAATGTAAGTAGTGCAAAAAAAATGGATCCAACTCACCCATTCCAAAACACGGATAAATCCCAGAGGTAATTTAAGTACTTGAAACGTCCCTGCAGAAACGAGCTGCGCGAAGACAAGGCGGGAGAATAAAAAGATTCCAATTTCCATCATCAATTAAACACACACTGAGCAGCTGAGCAGCAGTCAAACACATTCCTGTGGCTTTAATTTACTCACCTGGTTGGCGGTGTCCATTTCAAAATCAGGGTACTTTGGGCTCTTTTTGTTTTTGTTTTTCTACTAGCGTGAGTATATGAGCAACCGAGAACCGAGAACCAGGACCCGATTGATGCGTCTGTGGCGATAACAGTGAGGCGCTCTGAGCCCTCATTCCGAGTCCGACCGGAAAAAACCGACCCACAGTCGAGGATTTTTCTTTTCCTTTTGCCATGGAGACAAGCAGGGATTGGCCCCCGGAAAGAAGAGCGTTTCCTTTGTTTTTGTCATTGGCTGGAAGTTTATCGATATTTTTGCAAATTCCTCTCGATGTATGAATTTCCATTAATCGCGCATTAATGGGAATAAATTACAGCAAGGGCAGTGAACAAGCTGAAAGACGATTTTTCCTAAATAAATGAGCTAGTAGCAAAAAAAAAAAAAAAAAAAAAAAAAGCTCTCTAGGTAAAGTCATTTTAAACTTTTATGGGACAAATCATCCACAGTTCATGAAATTAATTGACTTAAGAATACAGACAAACAACAAAACGCCAAAAAGTGCATTGTTAATGTATGCAGTAGTATTGTCAACTGACAAACCTGACATAATTAAAAGGTACACATTATTATTATTATTATTATTATTATTATTATTATTATTATTAGTAGTAGTAGTAGTAGTAGTAATAATAATAATAATAATAATATTAATTTCTACACCAGGTGCCACAGTTCTTAAAGTGATGTGAAGTTTTCAGTTACTCAAGCTACCATCTACCATGAGCATGATTACCGCGCTGCATTTATAAACTGAAGCCCAGCACAGATACAAATATCTGCTAATTAGTGCTAAGTAACAGACAAAATACCAGCCATGCCTTTGATGAGCTAAACAACACAGCAGTGCATTTTTTTGTGCTGCACTTATTTTCCTGTTACTGCTTTTAAAGACACCAATGGCACAAACATTGTTAAAATGTTCCACTTTACTTAGCTGAAATAGTGGCAGTGAGCAGACAGCAATTGTCCATAGCTCCGTGCGTCAGTACATTTGTCAAGCAAAGCACTCACTCCCCTAACTTTAAGTCTCACCCGCATCACTCTGAAATTAAAAAAAAAAAATAAGTTATACAATGTAGCATTGTTATGAAGGGAAATCCATGGAGACCCGGAGAGCTATTTTCTTGAACTAGACTGTAAACATACTTTTTAATACTTTTTTAATGCCAGCGTCAAGTGGCCAGTAGAGGAACTGCGGTTTTTGGCACTTCTGCATTGGCTTTATTTGTCACACATGGAGGTTGCTGCTTGGCTTTGAAATGCTGGTAGTTAACACCTGGATGTCTTATGCAATAGGCTAATTTTTTTCTAGGTCTAGCTTGATTTTAACTCCATGCCATCCATTTTCTTAAGTGCTGATACAGTTCAGGGTCATTGGGGGACTGGAGTCTGTCCCAGCTGTCTATAGGGGGAGACCAATATTAAGTGTGCCGGCACAGTAAAATTTCATGGTCTAACCTTTGAAGAGAAATGAAAAACTATAATGTCCTGAAACAAAACAAAATAAAAGCAAACAAATACAACTGTTTGCAGGTCCACTTGATATCTCCCAGACTTTGGAATAATTGTTCAGAAGCTGTAGTCCCATAAAATAAAGTCACATCACTTATCCACTGGAAACGTGACTCACTGTTTAGAGATTGTGGACATTATGTAATCCGAGATAACCAGGCACAAACCAGGGCATCATTCATGCGAGTTTTCTTTCATACGCGCGCATGCAGGTGACTTTGTGCGATTTCCTTCGGCTGTCTGAATGCCATTTTGTTCAACTCCATGAGAAGCTGGAGCAGTTTGTCATTAATGAGTTTGCCACAGCAGAGAGAGGGAAAAGTGAGGGAGAAAGCCAGAGTCCCCCTGCAGGCAAGATGATCGAGAGCAAGGGGGACTTCCCTGAGTCTGCTACACTGATGACATTTCCTTTAAAACCAAGTGCAAACTGCTCTGACAGCGTGGCTAATTTTACAACATCTCTTCTATCGTCCCTTCCCCTTTCATTTTCTCCCTCCACTGTCTCTTTCTCCCTCTTCTTCTCTCGCCAACATCCACATAGCTAAACACACACTCGCGCACACGCACACTCTGCCTCAAGGGTTCTGTCCTTGCGATTGGGGAATCGCTGGATCTGATTGGCTAATATTCTCACCATAGGAAATCAAAAAAATCTGAACAAGAGGAATGAAGTCTCCCATGTGTACTTTATCCTTGTAGTTAAGATCTGTTTGATATAGCAAGCTAATGCTATGGGCTTTCATGAAGGCTTGCTATTTCACTGCAGAGTGTGTGATCACAGAATTATTACTTGGAACCATGGACTCTAGTTAAACAAAGACAGCAAGAGAGTCTCACATCAACAATTTGAGGCAGTTTCGGCAGTGTGATTTAACCCACAATGTACCTAGCTAACTACACTTTTTTACATACATTTTTATTTTGCTACCATGTTTCAACAAAGTATCTGATTACATGAGCAGCTAAATAATCTTTATTGTTCTTAATGTTAGTATTTAATGAAATATAATATAACAGATCTGCAGGAAAAAAGGATGCTATTGCTTTCTATTGTGGTTTAATCTGTCAAGGACAAAAACGTATAGAAAATTCTGCATCAAGCCTTGAAATCGTAGCTTTCCTACTTTGGTTAAGCCTGGATTGGTGGCATGGTGGTTAGCGCTGTTGCCTCACAGCAAGAATGTCTTGGGTTCAAATCCACAATTTGGCTAGTTTGCACTGGTTTCTCTCTGGGTATTCTGATTTCCTCCCACAGTTAAAAGTCCTGCAGTTGTTAGAGTTAAGTTAGGTTAATTGGTGATTCTAAACTACCCATGAATCTAAGTGCAAGTGGTTTTTGTCTCTATGTGATAGACTGGTGAGCTGTACAGGGTTTACTCTGCCTTGTAACCTATCACTTCTGGGTTATGCCCCAGCCCCCCTGCAAAGATAGGAGGATGGTAGTTGTTCAATAGATCCATTCAATTCTCATGTTAACCGGACTATAAACTTTGTTGAACATTATGTAATATAAAGACAACATGTAGTAATTAAGTGACCAAGAAGTACTGGGCTAAAAGTTATTGAATAGTGTTGAAATAAAATGACAAAATTGCAAAGGATTAAAATATTCCAAGAGCTCACTTTACTTCATCTAAACATGTTTCAATATGAAAAAGTTGTGTTGATTTAACTCAGTTGTTTAAGTTTCTGCCAAAGCAAAACAGTTGTGTGCAACCAATGTCCATTATTGAATTAACACTAGCATCCCCAGGCTTCTACCTTAAATAAAGTAAATTTTTTCAGTGTAGGATTCCAGTCTGGTACAACATAGGATAATTTGGAAAGATTTAGGAAAAGACCATGGCTAGGGTTAGGGATGGATATTGATAAGATTTACCAATTCCATTTCCATTATTGATATCACTTATCGAATTGATTATTTATCAAGTCTTTTTTAGATTCTCATCGGCTCTTTGAGATTAACCACTAGTGCTAAGCAGAAATAAAAAAAATTACATTCATGCAAATTAATTGTATGCTTTGGGTCAAATGTTTGTGCTTGTTTGCTGAGGTATTTCTCCTCTTTGTTGTGATCATTACTCAAAAAATAGCTGAAACACATTCATAATCATCATTTAACAATATAAATCTGAGAAATTGCCAACACTTTCATCCTGGGTTCTTGACTAGTTTAGCATTAGCATGCTCTCTGTGGATGCTTGCAAAGAACCAAAGTTGTGTTAGCAGCACAATGCGGTTGTCTCTGCCCTGGATGCAGTTTTCCACTTTACTGTTTATCTCGTCCTTTTGTGCAGTAAAAATAAATGTCCATATCCATTAGACTGCGTTGCTATTTTCCTCCTTGGACATGCAACCTGAAATCAGCTGATTGTAGCGCGAGTGCAAGAACCGATAGGTAGGATCGATAGGCAGGCAGACTAACAATTCCAAGGAATTGGACTACTGGGAACCAATTCTTTACAAGAACCGGTTCTTGATTCCCACCCCTAGTTAAGGTTGAAACAGACCTTTGTAAAACCATTACATTACAGCCTTCACATACAGAAAAGGAGTGACACAATAGCAGCAATATCAATAAATATATATTTTAAGTTAGAAGTATTTGGAAATTTCACCATCAAATGTATTATGGGATAACATACATGGCTTGTTTGGAACAACTGCCAAGAGAAAGTCTCTTCTCAAACCAACAAACAAAAAAACATGGCAGCACGTCTTGCAAAGTTGCATGTGCACAAACCACAAGACTTTTGAAAGAATGTCATTTGGACAGAAAAGACCAAAGTGGTGATGTTTGACTGCAAAAAGAAGCATATTTAGGGAAACCCAAGCAGTGGGAGAGGGGCAGGGGAGGAGCTACAGGGGGGCATGGGGCAGCAACTGCAATTGCCCCCCAGCTCTTATGCATATGTTAAATACATAAACAGATACAAAAAATTTTTTTGTGGAGGGTTCTCCCTCCACAGAGTTTTTCCTTCCCACTGTTGCCAAGTGCTTGAACATATGGGGGTCGTTGGTTTGTTGTTGTTTTCTCTGTATAATAGCAGTTACTTTAAAATATTAAGTACCTTAAGGTGTGTGCTGTTGTGATTTGGTGCTATATAAATAGAGTGAATAATGAAACTGTGTAGTACCATGTGACACTGTTGGATTTACTTAATTGGAAGGCCTGGTAAGGACTAGATGATATTTAATTCAGTCCTTATAGTGTATTTTCTTTTTTCACAAAACTGTTTTGCTGTCTTGCTACAGTAATATGAAAGATATTGCCATATTAGGCCACAGCTGCTGAGATTAGCTCCGCAAAGCACAAAGACAAACTGTCTAAGGTAAATAAATTCATAAACTAAACAACATATATCTCAAGTATATGTATTTATTGTAAGTGTTTGTGCTCAGCTTATATCTCAAGCTTTCTCACCCTGATTACTATACAGAATCTTCTGGTAAATGTGTTTGGGGTTTTTTTTTTTAATGTGAAACAACTTCTCTATTCTCATCAACTGGAGCAGACATTTTGACCTGCCTGGAACGGTTCAGTCTTCTTGAAGCTCTAGTTACTGACAGCACACCCATGTTGAAGAACTGCTGCTGTCTTTAAACATGCAGGGACACAACAACCTACAAATAGACACACAGTACCCGAGGGGATCCCAGATGTAGCCAATCATCTCTCAATTTTCTCACAGCATGTCACTGTAATATTTGGAATAGAGTTACAAATTAGAACTGGTAGCATTAGCGTGGACAACCAGCCACATGGTTGGCTATAAAATCAGCTCTTCATTCCTTCCCATCGTGAGCTTTACTGTATGTGTGCTGAAACAACCTCATTTCATTGCCTGAGGGGGGAAAACAAAGAATAACCTGTCACACACACTGACAGGTGTCTAAACGCATCTTAGGAAACTGGAAGTATATTGTGCAGACCCAGAGAGAAAACACACCTGGGTACAGTAGCTAAAGGCCAGCGTGTGTGTATTTAGTGTGTGTGGGTGTGTGTGCCAGAGAAAGCAGGACATGGAGGAAGATAATGATTGTAGAGAAAGAATTGGGGGTATGACAGCATAAATGTGAAATGGCATATCCACAGTGTGCATTTAACTACAAACCTCCTTGAACAAGTGAGTGAGTTAAAACCACAGACTGCACATTTCTGTACACATTTGATGGTTACAGCACCACTTAACAGGTGACCCTGACAACTTCACATTAATCTGGTAGCACTGTGTGCATCGGTCTGTGCTATGATAACGCCTGTGTAGTTATGTATTGGCCGGATTGGAGTGAAACGGATGGAGCTAAGCAGGTAGCTGCTGTCTGAGGAGAAGAGAAAAGCAGTGCGAAACAGCAGAGAGAAGCAGCAAAGCAACAGTAGGAACAATCACCATTCTTCTCCTCTGCTTAAGCCTCTTTCATATTGTGACACACAGAGGAATTATAGCGCAGAGACTAGGTCAGCCACTTATCCATCTCATCCAACACAGCAACAAGCCGCAGCTCCACAGCAATTACTACTTGGCTGAAACCGCTGCCAGAACACATTCACATCTCTGGTGCTGATGCAGACATAAGCGCGATAATAAAGCTGTGGTGCACAGCAGGTGAAAACATTCATGACTTTTGAAAGGTAATAGAGGAAATTTGTTGATTTTCATCTGAAGAGTATGAAGAGATATATGGGTTTTTTTTTTTATTTAGACAAACAAAAATCCAATAAAAATGCAAAAAATTTGGGGATAACAGTCACTACAAATACAGACAAAAAAACAGCAAAATAAAGAAAAGAAAAAAACTGAGTTGTTCGCCTGAGGTTAAAGCTGACTGCTCAGTTTCTGCGGTGAAATGTCCCAGTCAGCCAAATTTGGTTGGATTTATATATTTCACACTCACTTGTTAATTAAACCTATCCTCATATGCCTGTGACAACACAAAGCAGTGAAACGTGATTAGATGCTGGAACAAAAGACAGGCTTTGGAAGCGTTTCTGTGTAAAATGGCATTAGGCTGGGTCTCATTTTGCACCAGTTAGATGGCGTACATAATCAGGATTAACTTTAGCACGAGGGGAGAGGGAAGCAGCGACACAGAGTGAGAAATGGGGGTCATGAGCAGAGAGGATTCACCCTCAAAGTCACTCGTTTAGCTGGCAGAGAGTCAAACTGGTGTAGTTATTGCCATATAATGAATATATGAAAAGCAAGGTTTCTATGGGAACGGTGGTTTAGGTGCACATAAGTGTTTCCCTTGTGTAAACATCCAGGCAAAAAGAAACATCCAAAACGTAATCCGTGTTTTATATTTTTGTGCCATTTTTGTTGAATTTTCTGCTGAAGGCAGAGGACACATGAGCGACAATAAATTGCACTTGTTGGATATGATCATTATATGAGCTCAGTCATCATCATTGTAAAGATTTTCTGATTGTTTACCGTTCTGCTTATAAACATAAAACATTTCTGTATAAATATAATTTCCATTTCCCCGCTAATAACAACTGGGAGGTTTGGGAGACTTTGATAGACTAGGAAAAAGGGTCAGTCTGCTGTTGCCAAGGACAGACGGGATTTCTTCACACTCTCACACTTTGGTATCTGCTGTAAAGTGAGAATGCACTCAAGCTGACCAGGGTTTAAATAACTTCTCTGTGTAGTGAAATGTAACCGCTTTCAGCAAAGCAAAGTGAGTTATTTAAAAAACACCACTATCCTAAGCTTAATTATTAATATCACAGCTACATGAGAGATACAAGGATACTGTGAGGTGTTAATTTTTGTGGCATGACACCACACTCAGGATGTAAGAGGTGCATCACGGTTAGGCACACCTCTCTACCCAGAGTGCCTGCCCCCTTTCCCATCGTAGTTGGAGTAAAGGCAACAAATGAACAACATGATAACAGATTGATCCTATGTGTTGCTAGGCAACCTATCTAGCAGGCATGGAGTAACGGGGGCTGTATACTGTGGCAATGACAGCCAATTATCAGCTGCCTATCTTGTAAAGAAAGCTCAGTGCACTTTTTACCCGACATGCTGCAGTGCATTTGCACAATGTTTACTGATGCTTGGTGTTCACTGGGTGTGTGGTGAGTGGAAATATCACTTTTTGAATGCCTCCTCTTCAACATTCACCGACAGGATCCATAACACCAAATCAATCCCTTTAAGCATACCCCATACCTCAGTGCGTGAGAGCAGAGTGGGCCGGTGTTCTGGGAATCCATCCTACCTCAAAAAACATCCTACCCAATGTTTTCAACTGCCCCTCCGACAGCCAAACTCATCTGTTCTCTGATTGGATAATTAAATTTGTGATTGACATGACATTTGCCAATCAGATGGAAGAAAAACGGGGTCAAAATTCGTACTTGTAACTTGAAACTTGAGTGCAGAGTTTCACACGTATATTTTGGCTAAGTCCACACACAAATCTTTTTTACACACACACAAATTACTTTTACACATACAAATCCTGATTTACAAGTACAAAATATTTATGACCACAATTTGAGCCCATAGTTATGGTTATGGTTAGGTTTAGTCACAAGTCACCGTAAAATTATAAAACGGGTAGGACGATTTGTCAGAGTAGGATGGTTTCTCAGAACACCGGTGTTATATATCTTACAGCTCCCTCTGTTGTCCTCTTTAAGCATTGCACCTTGCAACTGCAGGCTTTTGCTTCATAGTAAAGCTGCTGCTGTGGATGAAGCACCTTTATACATTTCTACTTGGGCAGAGCTTAGTTATACACAAATTTTACAGTTGACATTATAATCTAAAAAGAATTATATACACATATATAATGGGTTATTTATAGGGACAGATGACTATGAAACAGACGGATGACCAGGATTACTTTTGTCATTGCCGTTACAAACATTTATCATTTGAAGTCGAAGCTTGACGAGCTGAAGTATTATTCTATCACAGTGAGGATCTGCTAATTGGTGTTTAGTTTACATCATAAAGCAAACATTCATGAGTGAATGATAACTGAATTGTGTGTTCCAGTGGCACACTGAGTAACCTAATGCTGACAGCACTAGAAATTCAGTTTTCCAGTAATTTTAGCACAGCTTAAAATTTGCTTATTCATGTGAATGGATCTTATTGTTCTTAGAATCGTGGGATGGAGGCTATTCCATGTGGTGTTTTTGATCAATTTAATATTTCATTTTATACAAACAAGAAGAAAAAACAAAAGAGTATTTGCTTAGCTGACCCTAAACTTTAAATTTAATATATCTTCCCCATATAGCTACTCGCCTGCTACACAGTGAACACTGGAAAAACTAAAATGCTGTGTAAGTTAATGTCTTCCTTTTAAATAACACTGAGACATTACAATACAGAAAGGGTAGGTCTTTAATTCTTACATAAATATATCACAGAGATCTTGCACAAATATTTAATCATTAACAAGCTCATTTCTTTACATCTTAAAGTGCAGCGCAGTACAAACCAAATGAAAGAATGTAGCTGATGCATGATGCATCCTGGGATGTTTAGATTTGGAACAATAAAGTTTCAAACGATAAACCCCACTGAATCACAGAGCCCTGAAAATACCCGCTGCACTGTGACGTCGGTGCCTTGCAGACCTCAGTTTTGCATGATTTAGAGTTCAGGATAATATCTTATACTGGGTCTTGTACAGCCCCTCAGCTTATCATTTGTCTCAAGCAAGCTGCTGTTCTAGCTGCTCTCCGGTCTACTTAGCAGACTAGCGAGAGAGAAGGCCCCGTCCTTTCTGATTTGATGTCCCTCATGATCCAGGTGGTAGAAATATGATTCAGTTGAGTAAAAGTCACTTAAGTTCACTGGGTAGCTGATCCGGCAATGCTGTGTGACATGACATGCTTACTGCTCCATGTCATTATCATTCTGGAGCGTTTTCATTGCTAGGCCCCACAGAGTTACACTAGAGATAAACTGGCCTTCACTGGACCTATAGGGCCTGCTTGTCCCTGTGAGGGAACTGCAGTAATTGTCTGTAGGAGGCAGGTAGGGCCTCCCCGCTGGGCCTCTATCCATTGGCATGTTCCCGTTCTCGACATACGGACCATATGGCGCTTCCTGCAATACGTGGGGTTTGGCCAGCTTCGTACGATCTGTGGCAGATAGGGTTGCAGTTCTTTCCTGGTGGCCGGATGAAAGGAGGTGATGGGGAACCAGGGAGCGCAGCTCTGGAAGCGGGGTAGATCCTGGGCTCAGTTGAATGCTGGGAGGTGAAGTCTCTATATGTGGTGTTGCTTGTGATGGCGAAGGAGCCGGCGCTGAGGATTTCTCTAACTCTGTGTGGGGCATCATAGCAGAGAAATGCTGCTCACTGGCAGCAGCAGGTTTACTGTGGCTGACAGCTTTGGGTAATGACGTGCCGCCATCTGCGCTATGTGTCTGCTCAGAGTTGACAGTGACCTGACTCTCAACTGGAGGCCCCTTGCAGTGCATGTTGCTATGTCTTCTCAACATGGCAGACCGGGTGAAGCTCTTTCCACAGGTATTGCAGATGTAAGGTTTCTCACCAGTGTGTGACCGTATGTGACGCTGTAGGTCTCCTGAGCCAATGAAACACTTCCCTGTATTAATTCATAAGAAATCTCAAATGAATAACACCGTGTGCACATCATGTTTAAACAATGACAACATGGGGAAAAAAATGCTGTCATAGAAAAACAAGCTTTAAGAGCCTTAAAGAATATGCAGGTAAATGCCATTTACACTTTTGGCTTTCCATTGCATTCCAAGACCAGCTGGACTTGTTAGCTAATGTAATAATATTGCAACAACCTTGGTTGTAGTGTCGATTCCGAGTGTGTCAGTACAAATTGTTGTAAAATGTGGCTCTATAAGACTGAAACAATGTCTGTGAAGGAAACAGACAGCTGCTGTTTTGGTGTTGGGTCTACCTTTGTGGCAAAACTGTACATTGTTAATGGTAATTACATCCATCAAGGAACCTACGTTATGTTATGAATTAAAATTATGCTTACTTCCACAAAGGTCTTTAAGGTCAACTGAATGATTTGTTGGTTGAAAATGTATAAAAAGACTTATAACTAGTTTGGTGGGTATAGTCAGCATATAGATGAACAATAACAGTATTAAAAATATCATATCATAGCTGACCTCTGACCTCTCCTTTAAGGTCAAAAGATTAATCTACGTCAAAGGTCAAAGTGATAATAATAAGGCTACTGTATGTAGAGCTACTTAAAACGATGTTTCTTACAGCCATTGTTTGTATTGATGATATTTAGGAAATCATACGGGTAAATGGGGATTCTAAATATCACATTAAAGTTTGCTACCAAATATGGTGTCAAATTAGACCTCTGATCTCACATTCACATATCACATCTGCATTTCTGTCACGTTGACCCTAAAATGTGTTGATTTAACTGCACTAAAAGTACTTAAAGTGACCTTACAAAGTATTCAAAATACAATACTAGCAGTTGAATATTCTTTTTCTTTTTTGTGCATTTTGCTGTTTTTTGTTTTCAAAAATGGGAACTATTTAACCAACCAGTGTCGAGCTCCACCTAACAGTTTGGCTGCTAGGAAGTTTCTAATCCAGATTTTTTATTATTCCAACCTGAGAATAGATTTGATTTTCCATTACTAAAATACTGCTGAAAGTTATGTTAAATAACTGGGCCTGTTGTAGACTCTTAAAAATATTTTTTTAAATAGATTGTGACATTATAACTTACCACAGGTGGCGCAGCTATGAGGTTTTTCCCCAGCATGCCGGGCCTTGTGCTTCAGAAGCTTTCTGTGCGTGTTGAAGGACTTTCCACACTGGTCACAGGTGAACGTCTTGTCTGTCGCGTGAGTCCTTTTGTGCTCCTTTAGATTGCTCAAGTTGTTAAATCCTGAACAATTAACAAGGAACAAGAAATGCATTTCTCAATAAAAGCAGTTCAAGCTACTATTAAACATCAGCAGGAGCTCACTTTAGCAGCAAGACATTACAAATTCTCAGATTGTTGTATTATCAAATGACTGACTGAGATTATTGCTCGTGCTGAGAGATGCCACAAACCTCGGCCACATATGTCACACAGATGTGGCTTCTCTCCTGTGTGCACCACTTTGTGACGTTGGACATCCCCTGATGCAGTAAAGCTGGAAAACACAGATGTATAATAAAGGACAGTAAAGAAATCATCAGTTTTGATATCTCTATATCTCTATATGGTAAGTGGAAAATATCATATCATATATTTATTGGATATTATAGTATATTATGTGCTAGGCAAGAAAATTATATTTTCTTTCACTTTGTTAATTACTCACAGCAGTTCCTCATTAGTGTGTTATTATGCAACTACAATTATTTATGTGTGAAGTTGAACAAGTGATAGAATAATATTAACAAGCCTGGGAAAACTTTGGAAGCACTTTTTGTCTTAGTAAAGGCAAACTCAGTTAAACCAAGAAAATGCTTAAAGTAGAGACAGGGAGATGGCAAAAGAAGACAAATGAAGATCAATCCAAGTCACTTTACCTTTTCCCGCACAGCTCACAGATGTATGGTTTTTCCCCAGAATGACGCCGCAAATGTGTCTGTAAATTTCCAGCCTGTAAGACAGAATCCGTCTGACATCTGAGTTTAATATGAACATCTAAGAATAACTATTACATTAGAAGAGCACAAAAGAAAATACCTGTGAGAAGTTTCTTCCACAAACGTTGCACTGAAAGGGCTTCTCGCCTATAACAGAACAGATCAGTTTATGCCTAAGAGCATTATAATTCATTCCTATAATTCAACCTTAAATGTGTGATTCTAGAGCCGTTAAAATCAGGAAATACCGGTATGCGAGCGCTTGTGCAGCTCCAGGTTGCTCGGGTGTTTGAAGATCTTCCCACACACCTCACAGCAGTACTGCTTGTGTCCCGATTGCTGAGCTGTCTCCGGCACAGGCTTTAGATTTTGCTCCTCTTCATTCACAGGTGGAGGACTGGGAAGCTGTGCATCTGCAGCTGTGTCTGCAACCTCATCTCTGGCTGCAGTGCTATCTTCTACAGGAGCTTCTGGTGCTTGAACCTGGACCACTGTCTCTCCTTGAAGGCTCTCCTTTGAACAGCTAAGGACAGGTTCAATAACTGATTCAGTGCACATCTCCTCCAAAGCCTTCTGAGACCGAAGATAGTTATATTTCTTCAGGTAGACGGCCTTCTTTGGGCGCATTGGCTTGTTCATTGAGGAGTCTGGGTTAGGAGTGTTTAGATTATCTGAGGGTGTGAGAGAAGAGTCAGGGTTCCTGTCCACACTCACTGATATGGAAGACTGATTAGGCTGAACTGTGTTTCCTGAGTTCACGGGGGTGCTGTTGCCTGCCTGGTTTATCACAAGTTGACACTGCTGCTCTTCCACCACTGAAGGGCCCTGGCTTGAATTTGCACTACTGCTCTGTATTGCACTTTGTTTAAAGTACTGCTTACTGTAGAAGTTGCGGAGCTTGTACCCATGAACTAGCTGCTTTTCTACTGGTGCCTGAGAGCTGCTACCCATTTCACAGTGTGAGCTGCTGTTAGGCACAGAAATTGGCATCCTTCTGGTGTGGTCCATGTCACTGCTGAAGCCAGGCCTCTGGGATTCAGAGGGACAGGGCAGGTCAACATCGTTAGGAAGATTGCTTCCAAGCAGGCAGTCATGCTCTGAACCCAACATGCCTGAGAGCGAAAACGAAGGCATTTCCACTGGTGGAGGACAGGGCTTGAGGAAAGCATTGCACATGCTCTGCACATTCGGAACCTGCAAACACTGTGCGATATCTAGGAGTGCTTGCACATTATCTTGGTTAATATCAAGATGGGAGGTATACATGTAGTCCAATATCTGGCCAATGCCACTGACATCCTGGATAACTAGGTTGAACACGTCATTCTTCTGACTGGGGGAATTTTGGAACAAGGACCTGAAAAGATCAGAGTAATACTTAATGCATCTGGAAACCTTGAAGCAACTCGGTATGATTAACGTTTATTACAAACGAGATAATGGCACCTGAAATAGGAGCTGAAGGCGGCCAGGACGTTTTTGTGGGCTTTGAAGCAAACCCCTTTGACCACCAGCATGCAGTCACAGAGCAGACCCTGAATCCTCTGCTCCTGAAGCTGCTGGAGGAGGTAGGAGCTGTGGCTGGACAAACTGTCCATGGTTACTCAGCGGCTCCACCACTCACTCAAGTCTTCATCAAAAAGCGAGCTAAGGTGACACAAGTTTAAAAACAACAACGAGTGATTAACCAGAGATGTCATTTCTCCTGCCAGCGAGCCAGGAAGCGCTAAGAGCAGTTTCGAACATATGGGATTCAACAGCCGCGCAGAATCCAGTGTGTCTCTGCAGCAAGACCACCCATGCAAAAATTGGACACAAACTGCTAAGCTTTACAAAGCTACGCTAGCCACCCATGTTATTAAGCGGCGTAAATCGATTGAGCACAAAATCCCGAATGCATTACATTTGCAACCGAGAACTGCTCCTCGGTACTGTGACTTATATATTATCTTAGCCCATAAAGATGGGGGTCAAACTTACATTAAAGGATCCCAACTTTTATTTGGATGATAGGTCACTTTTCGACAGGCATGATAATACGTCACTTCCTGGTGTAGCTTGCATTTCGAGTTGCTAAACGCTAATAAATACCGCTAACCATTATACAGATATACCGTGTTAAATAATGGAACGGGTAAAGTCACTGTAAGGAGAGGACATGCTAAAAGTAACCACGTGGTTCATACTTGTAAAAAAAGGTTACATGAGGCTCGTTTCCAGCCTGCTCGGAACTTTTCTTTGGTTGCATTTGCACAGGGAAGACTAATAATGTAGCGACCAAACGGTCCTTTTTTTTTTTTTTTTATTAGCAAAATCAACATACAAACAAAATGCACCATATATTATACATTCAGAAAATACAATTTTCAACCTTTTTAAGAAGAAAAAGAAGACATAAAGACGGGGTCATAAAAGTTAACAGAATATTAACTCACTAAATCAAAATCTTCCGAAAAGGAAACAAAAAATGCAGCCTTTTTCTTTTTAACGAAAGTCAAAGATTTAGATAACAGGTTCAGGTCGTTTTTCCAGTGAAGTAAGGTTGGTTTGGTCTTAAAAAATGACATTTATGTATATATTGCTTACACAAGATTAATAGAACATTAACACCACAATTGACTTTCTTTTCCTTCAGAAACATTCCAAACAATATCATATTTAAGGTAAATGGGGTAATTTGAATCCCACTCGATTGAAGCCAGGCATGAAAATCCAACCAAAAGATTTGTATAAAATTGAAAAAAACAAAAACAAATAGATGGTCCTTTTAGTCAGGGTAAATTCATTCACCTGCACATAAAGATCTGTTACGATCAAAAGACAAGGCAGAGCCTATATTCTCATATAGACAAGGCAAGACGCCTTTGGGATAGCATATATGGCTCTGAACAGAAGTTCAAAAACCTTTATCTTTAACAAAGCGACTCTAAATTCTCAACACAGAAGCACAAATTCAAACATAATGGAAGATTACACAGCCACGAGTAATCCGAAAAATGCCACAGCAAACACTGTGTGGCAACTCCTTGAACAGTACAAAAAAAAACATTACAAAAGAACAGTGGGAGAAATTTCAGGCAGGTCACCCAGATCGCACCACTATAGAGTCTATATGCAACATGTTGGACCTGTGTTCGGATTTGGCAGGTGTAGCACTGAGGCCTGCCCAGGAAAAAAAAAATCAGTGGCCTTCCCTGCTAAAACTTGCAGCTGCAAGGAACAAATGCCCCAAAAATATAAGGCCATTAGGAAATTGTCCTGCTTTAACAACTGGAGCCTGATTTCCATACGAAAACACCAAAAAACAAAACTAGGCAAAAAACAAAACCAAAAAGAGGAGGGGGAGCAATTTCAGGCAGATTGCTCAGACAGCGACGCCCTCCCTGCTAAAACTTGTTGCTGCAAGGAAAAAAAATGCTCCAAAAATATAAGGTGATTAAGAAATTGTCTTGCCTTAACAATTGGAGCCTGATTTCCATAGAAATCCACCAAGAAACCAAAAAAGACAATAACACGAGAAATCCAGATACTGTCAGCAGTGATGACACAGCAACCTTTACAGAAATCACAGCAGAAAACATGAAATATGGGGGATCGATCATTGTGAATAAAGAAATGGTTAATCAATTTAATATTGATCAATTGCACCTTAGAACACACATGCATCAACACTACAATGAGCGGGTGGAGGGAGGTTTGGAGTCTTCTCTCACCCCCGTTCTCTGCGGCCTGCTGGAGCGGGGGGCCAGGAGGAGTTGGCCGTCCGACTGCGGTCTGGAGTGTAGGGCCTCCCTGCTGCTGCGGAGCCGGGGCGGTCTGCCTCTCCCCACCGCAGGGAAAAGGGTAACACCACCTGGGTCTGGGTGCAGTTCCCTCCTCCAGGGGCAAGGGTACCTAGACCCGGTTCGTAGAGTACGCTTGGGGAGTGTGATCGTGTGTACAGCGTCTCTTTATGTCTGTCTCCACGTTGGTTGAGTGTGGAGTAAGTGCATATGAGAGCATGAGGGTGGGAATGGATGTTTGTGTCTGTGTGTGCCTGTATGTCTGTGTCTATATGTCAGGTTGGGTATCAGACGGCACCTCTCTGGGGACATCTCAGGCCCTCCAAGGTTTGGAGGCCTATCTCCACCCACCACCACTTCCCCTGCCAGTGGCGGACTCCCTCAGGTGTCGGTGCGTTGGTGGTTCTTTGTGTCTGGGGGTGGGCATCCAGGTACACACCGGCTCACTCCTTGGCGGCCGCTTATCGGGGCCTGGAGCCTGGGGCTCGCTCGGGCCACTTCGGAGGTGGGGTGTCCCCGGCCTCTCGGCCTGGGGCTCGGTCACTCAGGCACAGCTGGCTGCCGGCGGAGCTCACGGGCACGTCACTGCAACTCCCCCTGGCTTCTGCTCCGCGGCTGCTGAGTGAGCCCTCATCTGGGACTCTCCTCAGCTCTTACTGGGACAGTGGCGCGGCTGCCCCTCTGTTGGTTTTCCTTGGTCTCTTGTGTTCTGGGGGCCTCTGGATGTCTGGAGTTTTGATCTCCTCCATACCTGCTTCATGCCCTGGAGGACGGGGCTGTGGCCCCCCCACACTCCCTAGCAGATCGTTACATGGAGAAACCTTTGGAATGCAAGCATGCTGATCCACACAGGTGTACACACGGGTATTCACAGACGCGGACTACAGCTTTCTTGGCTGCTGCCTCAAAGCACATTGTGCGCTTTCTATCTTGCGTGCTGCACAATATCGTATATTATTTAGTATCTACTGATATCTACTGCTAGCTAGTTTATTGTGATGGTGCCGTTTTTTTTTTAAATTATGTTGCTCTTTGTTGTTTGTTTTCTCTTCTGTTTTTTTTCTCCATACAGGTGACCCAGGTGTTTTTTTTTTTTGTTGTTTGGTTTTTTTTTTTCTTTCTTTCCCCCCTTCTCACCGTCTCTTCTCCCCTTTGGTTTTCTTTCTCTCCCTCTCTTTCTTTCATTCTTTCTCCCTGTCCTATCCCCCAGTCATGTCTGTCCCGTTTGTAGCAACTGAAAATAAAATAAATTCATAATTATAATAAAGGTCAATCAAATGGACCAATATGGCAAGGCCATGATGATCCACTTAATAAAATAAATCCGCTTGGCATCTTTCTTGGCCTTAAGACAACAATTCTGATGGCTAAAGATCCAAACGGGACACAAAAAAAAAAAGATATCGATCAACTAGAATCGCATCAACAGAAAGAAACATACAGATTTTCGATGGAAATCTGTGTGGAAGCACTTGTTATGTGAGTTGTAAAGGAATCAGGCCAGGTCATCAGTCAGGACAAGGGCGTAGATTTGGTTTTGGCATTGGTGGGGACCGAACCCTGCCCTGTTTTTTTTGTTTTTCCTTTTTGTCTTTGCTTCTTGATAACAAAAAAGGAGAAATATACTTGCCTACATATGCTATTCTACATGCTTTTAAACCATTTAAAATTACAATTCATAGTTTTATATGTGAATTATATCATGTTAAATTAATATTAAACAAATGACTGACTAAGCTTTAGTTTACTTCAGCCATATTCCATATAAATCAGGTATCATACAAAAATAAAAATAGCTTCAAATACAGTCATGACAATAAAAGAATAAGACTTCAAGGACTTAACAACATTAGTTCAGTTATAGTACACCGACATCTGTTATACTTTGGCACTATGGGAACACTGAATGACCTGGTGGTTTTTGTCCATAAAACTACTCATCTAAGATTACCACAAAGTAAAAGATCTCTCAGCAAAATTATGCAACATTTTAGCCGCACTATTGCCCCGATCAAATCAGTGAGCTGGGATTTTTTATTCTAAACATGAACTACTGTTACAGCAACAGACATGGACTACTGGTGTCCCACACAATAACTCAATGTCCACTAAAGGAGCCAAACACAGGCCTTCTCCTCTCGTTAACTGAGATAAACTGCTGGCATATTGGTTTTGCATCTATACTGTCCAGTCTCTCCTGGTGGACCTTAGCCATCTTTTTAGTCTTCTGGTGCGCGTACTTCAAACGTGCAGACCCTGAATTGGGACACAGCCTAGTGTGGGGTTGCCTTTGCTGGTTGTCGGTCTGTCTCCATTAGTTGGCGTTCTCTGCATCTCCCTGCTTCACATCCCATGCTTCTCCCTGCATGTTATCATTTCAGGTTTGTTTATTAATTGCCCCAGTTTAGGTAATGTCTTAGTTCTGTCCTCGCCATCCTTGCTTTTGTTTGCTTTCACCTTCTGTAAATAAAGCTCACTCGCATCTCAGCCAGTACCTGCATCTTGGGTCCTTTTCTCACAACGCCACATGGCTTGCCCCGCACACCGACAGGACTGTAGCCAGCTCCACATGTCAATCCAGAAGCAGTGCACTGATTCACAGTAGAAAAACAAGTGATCCAGCTTTTCAATGTTATTTCCACAAAATGTACACACATCTAAGTTAAATTTCCGTCTTAAAAATTCATTGGTTGGGTAAATCTCATTTATGATTTTAAAGTTAACCTCTTTTACTTAGGGGAAAGAGGAAGTGAGACATACTTTCTTCTTATCGCCTTAACCTCCATGGTCTCAAATTCTTTAAGAATATAATTTCTTTTAACCAGATTAGGACAAATTTCATTTATCAAAACATTCCTGATCACCTTGTTTGTAAACCTGCTGTCACCAAATTCAACTCAGTCCAGTAAAAATTTTAGAGTGCACAATATTTTCTTTGATCATTGATCTCATAGGGGCTGGGATGGCTTTTATTAGTGATTTATATCTCTTAGCAGTGCATCTTACGTCAAACTTCTCACAGAACGTCTCATGTTTCTCAACCATAAAATGAGCTACAGCCCAAATCCCTTTGGAGCTCCATTCATCCATGTACACAGATTTCCTACACAGACAGACCTGTTGTTCCATATAAGGGTATTGTGAGTAAAGTTATGTTTATAAATTAATTTCCAATAAAGAAGGACCTGCTGAAGGAAAGCTGAGAGTTTAACAGGTAACGAACTGCAAACAAAGTCATAATGTAACAAAAAGTCTGTTCCACCCATTTCGCCAAAAATCATATTGGGTATAATGTTCCAAAAGGAATTTTTGTTCCCAATGAAAGATCTTAACCATTTCAATTTTAGTACACCATTCATAACATCAAAGTCAATGGCATTAGCCCCACCCTTTTCATAGTTTTTAATCATATCATTTTTCTTTATATAATGACATTTGTTCCTCCATATGAACCTAAAATTAAGATTTATAGATTTAATTCTTTTTGGAGATGTGGACAGAGAAAAGGCTGAATAGATTAGGATGGGTAGACTGTCCATTTTGGTTAGCAGAATCCTCCCGAACAAAGTTATGTCCCTCTGCAACCACCTGTTTAAAATTGACTTACGTTTTTCTATATTGGTACAGATATTCTTATTTTCTGTTAATAACGTATCCTTGGAAATTACGATGCCCAGATACTTCACCTCTTTTTTGATCTGTATATTACTTGTTGACTGCAGGGGACACTCATGCAGAGCCAGTATCTCACATTTATAAATATTCATCTGTAGGCCAGAAGCTTTGGAGAAGCTGTAAGGCTAAAGGAATCTAGTCCTCATTTTTTTAAAACAGGGTGGTATCATCTGCCACCTGACTGATTATTATCTGTTCACCCATCACAGTTAACCCGTCAATGTGACTGTTTTAATCAGAATAGACAACAGTTCAGCAACCATGATGAACAGAAGTGGTGAGCTGCTACATCCCTGCCTTATTCCTCTATTGACCTCAAACATTGAACACGTACCATGTTCTAGCAAAACAGAGTTGTTGTTGTCATTATATAACATCTCTATAACATTCATAAATTCCTCTCCAAAACCAAAAAGACTGCTTTTTTAATATGAACATAGGTTCAACTGAGTCAAATACTTTATAAAAATCCAAGAACAGGATGTATCCCCTCTCTTGGATTTTTTCACTTTACTCAAGGAGGTCCAAAACCAGGCTAATATTATTATGAATTAGTCTTCCTTTCAAAAGACCTAATTGTGTTTCACTGATAATGTTTGAGATGCCTTTCTTTAGCCTCTCAGATACAGCTCCAGACAGGATCTTATAGTCAGTGTTTAGTAAGGTGATGGGTCTTAAATTGTCTAAAATTCTTTTGTCCTTACCCGATTTAGGGACCAGGGTAATCAACCCTTGTTTCATGCTTGGCATCAGTTCTTTCTTCTCTATAGATTCTTTTAATGCATCAAATAATAAGGTTCTTAGGTCCTTCCAGAAGAATTGATAAAAATTGGCAGTGAGTCCATCTGTCCCTGGGGACTTTTTTTAATGCTATTTTCATGACCACTAAATCCAGTTCCTCAATTTTAAGCTCTGAATCACACAGATCTTTAAAAGGTTTGTCAATACATGGGATAAGTTTATGAATCTTATTAAAGAAACTATCAGCATCAGCTGCTGAATATTCTGAGGAGTACAGCTCGGAATAGAAAGTGAAGACTTCCCTTTCATTCCCTCTGAAATCTTAACATTCAGTCCAATTTATCAACAAGCTTGTGATTAAATTTCTCTGCTGTCTACATTTTTCCAGCTTACTAAAATATGATGAGTTTTTTTTCACCTGCCTCAAACCATTTTGCTCTCGATCTTATAATGGCACCCTGGGCTTTCTCAAGGTAAAGATCACCTGATTTAGTTTGTAACTCCATCAATTTAAAGGTTTTTCAAAGAACCTTTTTTTTTTAAAAACGGTTCTTTTAAAAACATTTTAAGGAACCGTTTTTGAGTAATTCTTTAATGAACCATTTTAAATCTTTCAAAATAGAATGTATGATAAATTAAATTTGAGTAGGGTAAAATAAATATGAGCACATAGACATATATTAGTGGTTTATTGCCATTTCATAGTATACCAAAAAAGGCATTTTAAACCTCAGCACAACATCACTACTAATACATGTCACATATTAGTCATTTAAACAGTAATAATTAAATATATGTTTACTAGACTATAAATAAATACATATAAAAACTATACTAAGATAACACAACAATTAATACATGTAATTTTTAATTAATAAAACATCAGAAAGTGATAAAAAACACTTTAGAAATAGCAATAGCTTCATAACAGACCAATAAATCAACACATTTCCATCAGCAGATGTTTGCATGTTCAGTAAAAATATTTCAACAACAAGTTTTTGATTAAAATTATCAATGAACTTCAGCCTCACCTTATGTAAGGTAAGTTTCATGTTGGACTCATGGTCCTTTGTTAGTCCAGTTTAGGATATCTCTGACATATGTATCATATCAAACATATGTCATATCAAAACAACCCCACACCTGCAGTTGTCTCAGTTTTTCACAGGTGTTTCCTGTCAGCTGGTCAACCTCACTCAGGTGGTCATGCATATCAGCCAACCAAAGGACAAGCTCCTCTCTTTGTGCTTCAAATCCCTCCCACTTTGAGACAATGAGTTGAGAGAGAGAGAAAAGAGTCAATGAAAAGAAGAGAGAAAAGTGAAACACTCCTCAGAAGGTCTGACTCACATACCTGCAGTCGACCTGTGATGGACTCCAGTTTGGCGTTCACATCATCCCAGCAGCGGCTGCACTCCCTCGACAATGCCAGCAGCCGAGCCTGCAGGGTGCCCTGGAAGAGCCAGGGTAATGTTCGACTCCTCCTGGTCAGGCTCTCCAGCTGAGCCAAGGTCTCGCCTCCTGCCGCAGCCTCTGAACACACAAACAAAAATTCCATCTGAAGCAGGAGGTGCAGATTTTTTTTGCTGTTCTTTTCTAAATCCAGGCTCGATCACGTGGAGGTATTTGGAAAACTTTTTTGGCCAGCAGATGACTGTTGTCTTGCAGAAATAAGAACTGCAACCCAAATCAAATGTATGCGATACACAATCAATTCACAAGAACACATTATAAAAGAAAGTCCTGTTGTTGCCTGATTTTAACTGAATTCTTTATCAAAACAGGGTGACAGAATCAAAACGAGTGTTTGCAGCAAATGTGAGCACAAAGCCTCACTTTGTACAAGTCTGCTATTAAAGTTATTAAAGACGACGTTCCTGTTTTCAAGGTACAACTTGGACCTACTGTACGAATCTCATGGATACACACTAAATGAAACAATAGTGTGCACGACTCGAGATTCTGATCCCTCGTTCTCTCCTGGACTGAGACAGCTCTGAATAGCTGGAGTTTAATCTGGTGACAGCAGGTTTGTAAATAAGGTAATCAGGAATATTTTGATAAATGAAAATTGTCCTAATCCAGTTAAAAGAAATTATATTCTTATAGAATTTGAGACCATGGAAGCTAAAGTAAAAGAGGTTAACTTTAAAATCATAAATGAGATTTACCCAACCCAATGAATTTTTAAGACGGAAATTTAACTTAGATGTGTGTACATTTTGTGGAAATGACACTGAAAGTCTGGATCACTTGTTTTTCTACTGTGAATCAGTGCACTGCTTCTGGAATGACATGTGGAGCTGGCTACAGTCCAGGGGAATTCAGTTACCCCATTTGACGGTGACCGTAATAAAATTTGAAATGCTTGCTGAGAATGCAGATTTTGACTTGATGATTAGAACGGTTTTGTTAGTGGGAATTTTTTTTATTCACAAATGCAGATACTTTAAAGCTAAACCATGTATAAACGGATGGCTGAGTGACATTAAACTTTGGGCTAAGTTGCTGAAACTTGTGAATAACAAGTAAGCCTGTAAAATTGTTGTATTATTTAAAAAGTTTAATGTATGTTAGAAGGATACCTCCCTATTTAATGATCATGATTGCCCCTTTTTTATTCATATTATTTGTGCCTTTGGTTTCAAATCCTACAATGACAGTTTTTAAAAAAAAATAAAAAAATAAAAATTTCCTTTTATCTTCATTGTTTTCTCTTATCTCGTTGTACCGCTCAACCGAGGATATTTGGATGCTTCACATGTTATATTGCTGTTTATAAATAAAGTTCATTTAAAAAAAAAGAAAAAAGACAGCCCGGGACTGCCCGGGACATTTAAACAATGGATACCTCCGTATATAAACAAATTCTTGCTTTTCTCCCTTTCTTGAATAACAGCACGGTAAAATAAGAAGAATGGCGCCTAATTAATTACATACTTAATAATACAGATTTAATAATATGTCACGTGAAGATTAATCAGACAGATTAACTGTTTACTGACAATTGACAGTGATGGCGGACATCATCATCACTATTCCAATCAATCCTCTCCACACAGACAATCATAAACACACTCGACTACCACTAAATCAAATTTAACCCGTACACAAACACGATTTGTAATGACGCTGGTTCAGTTTACAATAGTGCTCATTCGCTCGGTCAGCAAGTGGCGGTATCCTCGTACACTGGGGAGTAAACTGCCATTAAACGAAACAGGAGAAGAAGAGAACATCTGCACATGCGCGGTACGGATCGGGGAGTCCTGATCCGTAACTATCTTTTTTTTTTAGTTTTTGTCTACATTATATCGAAATGTTTCATCACTGAAAACATTTTAAAAGATACTTATTATTGTTAACATCTTAACATATATTCCGTAGCTATCGTAAAATGCTTCGAGCGGAAGTAGTAGCCTTTCGCACATGCGTGGTACCGATCAGGTTTCCGGTACGGGTAGTGGTACCCTAATGTGTGTTTGGAAAAGTTTGGAATATAACGAATCCGCTTAACGTTTGCGCTCAAATACGATTTTGAGGCAACTGATTTAATCCGTCGGCTCACACCGTTTTGACCTCCACTTTTCCCAGGAGAGGGTTTGATTTTGTAGTGTTTTACAGTTTTAGGGGACCCGGGTCTGCCGCCGTTCTTTGGCTAACGTTAGCTCGTATCAGCGCTGTCACATGCGTTCAGCTTTCGCATGAGAGTTTAACCGACTCCGGTTTATAGGTCGGTGCCGCAGAGTCTAGGCCGGTTCAGTTTTGACCGTTATCGCTGCACTCTAGCCAAACAAGAGAGTCTTTGAATATGGTGTTTTTCACCTGCAACGCTTGTGGGGAGTCCCTGAAAAAAGCTCAGGTTGATAAACATGTAAATATCTGCCGGGGCTGCCAGGTCCTGTCCTGTATTGACTGTGGAAAAGACTTCTGGTAATTAATGACTGTTCACTGCTAGCCCAGGCTAACAGGCGCTAGATCAGCCTCGGTGCTAACGATTTGTGTGTGTTTGTCTACTAGGGGCGATGACTACAAAACCCACATTAAATGCATCAGTGAAGATCAGAAGTATGGAGGCAAAGGCTACGAGGCGAAAACAAACAAAGGAGATGTGAAACAGCAGCAGTGGATCCAGGTAAGATTCAGGGAAGAAAAAGAAAAACTCTGTAAAGCTTTTGGATCACTTAGGAAAGCCAACTGTTCTGCCTTTATGTCCTTTTACTGAAGAAAGTCCATGAAGCCATGAACAAACCTGGAGTCAGTGCAAAGCTAAGAGATGTCCTCCAGCAAGTCAGTACTTACGATAACGTACCGAGAAAGAAGGCTAAGTTTCAGGTTAGTATTACTTAAAACTGTACAAAGTAATCAGTTTTCACGTTAATGTTGATTCACTGTCACATTTTTCTTTTCCCATCAGAACTGGATGAAAAATAGTCTCAAAATACCAAACCCCAGTCTGCAGGAGGAAGTGTGGAATATACTTGCTGCAGCTGATAACGTAAGTTAGGCTTGTTAGCTCTCATGTTTTTAGTTTTTTCTGTGAATGTGTGCTTATTAAATTTGAATGTTACCAGGAAATGATTGGAAGCAAACTGCTCCTTTTAACATCAAGTCTGCCATAAAAATAAAGAGTCTAGCATGTTTACAATAGCTGTAGTGATTGTCTTTAACTGCCACTGTCTGACAGGCTTCAGAGCCCCCACAGCCAGCTCAGCAGACAGAGGCTGAAGTCAAAGTACACACTAATGGAAAAGAAGAGCCGAATGGCCACCCAAGTGATGAGGGAGAGAAGAAGAAAAAACTGAACAAACGGGAACGCAAAGAGGCCCGACAGCAGAAGAATGGGAAAGCTACAAAAGGTGCTGAAAATACAGTCGCACAAGAGCTGGAGAAAGAAATGGTGGACAAAAAGAAAAAGGACAGAAAGAGAAAACAGCTCTCTGAAGAACCCAGTGATGATGATAACAGCTATGGCACTGAAAATGAGACATCAAGCAAGAAAACAAAGGGTGAGTCAAGATTTCTGAAGTGCTAGACATTATCTGTTACTGTCATGGTTAAACTGAGTTTAGGTATTCTCTAACACTCAAGGGGATGTTTACATCAGCAGCTTTGTGAAGTCTGGTCAGATTTATGTTTTTTTTTTTTTTAAGTGTGTGTGTATTTCAACATTTATTAGATAACTCTGTTATCATCCTTTTCCAGTTGATGAAGAAACTGAGGATGCTGATGATCAAGAGGAGACTGAGGATCGAGCTGCTACTAAAGGTACGGTGGAGCTAGCAATGACTAAGATTGCCCTCCTTTATTAAATGATTAGTCAGTGATTAGGCAGCAGAGGTCAGTGTTGCCTCTTTTGTTCAGAGTGAGAAAGTGACCCTTGGTGATTAGTGTCTGTACTGAAAGCTGATTTCTGTTTCTCATCAGGTAAATTTAACTGGAAGGGGAACATCAAGGCAGTACTGAGAGAGTCACCTGACCAGGAAATGTCAGTGAAAAAACTCAGAAAGAAGGTGAGCCATGAAGTGTTTTCATTGCTATATGAAATGAGGATGTAGTTGTTTATGGTAAATGGCCTGTATTTGTATAGCGCTTTACTAGTCCCTCAGGACCCCAAAGCGCGTTACACATTCAGTCATCCACCCATTCACACACACATTCACACATTATTTGTATATCAAACTCTTAAAGTTTCAAAGATCTATAATCTTTTATTAACACTAAAGTAAAAGCTTGCTCATGTTTTTCAGATTTTGGCTGCCTACTATTCCTACACTGGTGATAGGAATTTTAAGAAGGAGGAAGAAGTGCTAGCACTTTTCAACAACAAGATCAACAAAAATCCAAAGCTTAGAGTTTTGAAAGATAGAGTTAGACTTGTAAAGTAGACTCCTTTTGACATATTGCATAGATTTTTTTTTTTAATTTCAAAGCCATCATTGTCTTATTGTTGTCTTTTAATACAGTTGACATGATGTTGAAGATAAAATGCTTTTACCACCGATTTAAGTGTCCGGTTCCTGTTTGACTTAAAAATTTTAGTACTGTTTAATGTATGACAATTGTGATAGATGGCTGCTCTGTTACGCATTCCAAGCTCGCGGTAAGGCTGGGAAATGGCACCTTATCTGTGGGATTGGATGTTCGAGTGGGGGAAGGGTAACGGGAGAGGTGCACCTGAGGTGAATTAGACTCTCACACGGGACGAAGTTAATGCACATTCCTCGGCACCCCGAACGGGGCTCACTTGGCCAGGGATACAGAAGCCCCATAGAGGCAAGACGCTTGGTGTCAGCCTCAGGTGAAGTTTTAATGCTGTCTGATTTTGCACGACTAGAATGAGCAGTCTCTTTACCCTGTACGCACACGCAGACACACAGACGCACACACAAACAGGAGGAAATCTGCCCAGCTTTATGAAGCTCAGCTAATCCCAGCAGGTTTAACACTGATGCTCATTCATCACACTGCTTACCTTGTAATTGTATATTACATACTTTGGGCTTTAGTCAAGCTGTAACTGAAGTTTGGTAGTATTAAAATGATGTTTTCTAGTCTACCTGGGCTCAGCTGAACTTAATTCTGTTGATTTAATCCAGACCCCCCAGAATGCTGAAACTACATCTTCACTGCAAAACAAATGCATTCATTCAAGCCTTAATCTGCTGTATATGATTAATAACATGCCGTTGGTATCAAAGTGAAATTATGAAACCTACAGCTCTGTGTAAAATGTTGTTATTTATATTTTACTTACAAAGAGCCAGACTTCCTCAAAAAAATATTTTTTTTAAGTGGTCTTGAGCAATAGTTCTTACAGTTTTAGTTTTTCTTTGGACATTCACTGCATTTCACTTATTTTCAGTCTAGTCTGTATAGCTCTCCATTTTCTTTCACTGATCTATGAATTATTCAAGCGTAGAAAAGCTACCTAACTCAAGGAATTTCCAGATGTTGTGCCTGCACAGGCAGCTTAAAAAACAACCGATTTATATATTGTGTCTTTGGGGACTTTGTAATCAGCAGGCTGACCAGAAAAACCCAATATAATCCATTCCTGGTTATGTGATCTACAAAATGCAGAAAATAACAAGGTTTCAAAGACAAAATAACATTTTTGCATGAATAAAGTGTTTGCCAAAAAGAAAAGTTGGCATAGATTGACATGGTGTGCGATGTAGCTGAAGGATTTTAATATACTGGAATAGAAAAGAAAATGGCATCTGTTGCAGATGTGAAAACCAGCAAAGACTTGACACAGGAGCGAAAAGATGCATCTGGCCTTGTAGTTTTTGTTGAAGCCTCATCACAAATGGTCACTAAACGGCTCTGTCATGATTTGGAGCTCCATTTCAGCCAGCCTTGTTTGGAGATCGTTTAAAATTATTGGATTTAAGAGCATAGAATAGTACCATCAGATTTTGATCCACCAGGCAGTACAATTTGGAAAGTATCTGATTAGAAAAGGTTTAATTTTGCAGCATGAAAATGATCCCAGACACACTGCCAATGCAGTAAAAGCAGACCGGGAAAGAAAAAAACAAAAATCAGTGAAACACTATCAGTCATGGATTGGCCTCTTCAGATAGATTGGGTGGCTCAAGAGTTTTTTTTTTTTAAACTTATTTATTTTTGGTTCATAAAATTGTGATATACAGTGGGGCAAAAAAGTTTTTAGTCAGCCACCGATTGTGCAAGTTCCCCCACTTAAAATGATGACAGAGGTCAGTAATTTGCACCAGAGGTACACTTCAACTGTGAGAGACAGAATGTGAAAAAAAAATCTATGAATTCACATGGTAGGATTTGTAAAGAATTTATTCGTAAATTAGGGTGGAAAATAAGTATTTGGTCACCTCAAACAAGGAAAATCTCTGGCTCTCACAGACCTGTAACGTCTTCTGTAAGAAGCTTTTCTGTCCCCCACTCGTTACCTGTATGAATGGCACCTGTTTGAACTCATCATCTGTATAAAAGACACCTGTCCACAGCCTCAAACAGTCAGACTCCAAACTCCGCCATGGCCAAGACCAAAGAGCTTTCGAAGGACACCAGGAAAAGTATTGTAGACCTGCACCAGACTGGGAAGAGTGAATCTACAATAGGCAAGCAGCTTGGTGTGAAAAAATCAACTGTGGGAGCAATCATCAGAAAATGGAAGACATACAAGACCACTGATAATCTCCCTCGATCTGGGGCTCCACGCAAGATCTCATCCTGTGGGGTCAAACTGATGATGAGAACGGTGAGCAAAGATCCCAGAACCACACGGGGGGACCTGGTGAATGACCTGCAGAGAGCTGGGACCAAAGTAACAAAGGTCACCATCAGTAACACACTACAACGGCAGGGAATCAAATCCCGCAGTGCCAGACGTGTTCCGCTGCTGAAGCCAGTGCATGTCCAGGCCCGTCTGAAGTTTGCCAGAGAGCACATAGATGATACAGCAGAGGATTGGGAGAATGTCATGTGGTCAGATGAAACCAAAGTAGAACGTTTTGGTATAAACTCAACTCGTCGTATTTGGAGGAAGAAGAATACTGAGTTGCATCCCAAGAACACCATACCTACTGTGAAGCATGGGGGTGGAAACATCATGCTATGGGGCTGTTTTTCTGCCAAGGGGACAGGACGACTGATCCGTGTTAAGGACAGAATGAATGGGGCCATGTATCGTGAGATTTTGAGCCAAAACCTCCTTCCATCAGTGAGAACTTTGAAGATGAAACGAGGCTGGGTCTTCCAACATGACAATGATCCAAAACACACCGCCCGGGCAACAAAGGAGTGGCTCCGTAAGAAGCATTTGAAAGTCCTGGAGTGGCCTAGCCAGTCTCCAGACCTCAACCCCATAGAAAATCTGTGGCGGGAGTTGAAAGTCCGTGTTGCTCGGCGACAGCCCCAAAGCATCACTGCTCTCGAGAAGATCTGCATGGAGGAATGGGTCAAAATACCAGCTACTGTGTGTGCAAACCTGGTAAAGACCTATAGTAAACGTTTGACCTCTGTTATTGCCAACAAAGGTTATGTTACAAAGTATTGAGTTGTATTTTTGTTATTGACCAAATACTTATTTTCCACCCTGATTCACGAATAAATTCTTTACAAATCCTACCATGTGGATTCATGGATTTTTTTTCTTTTCTTTTTTTTTTTTCCCACATTCTGTCTCTCACAGTTGAAGTGTACCTCTGGTGCAAATTACTGACCTCTGTCATCATTTTAGGTGGGGGAACTTGCACAATCGGTGGCTGACTAAATACTTTTTTGCCCCACTGTAAGTGTCACATCTATACGAAGTTAAGCACTGTTACACAGTTTTATTTCAGTGAGGTATTTTAATAAGAGGAGTCATTTCATTTTCCCTAAAGATGACGAAATGCAGGAGTTGTGCAGTTATGTGATTTAAATAATTAGAATTTTAGCAACATGTCAGTCCAATCGTCATATATTACAAAAATAATAAAAACATTCCAACAAAAAGCTGGACTCTGGGATTTATAGCTGCTAAACTGGGTGATAGACAAACCATTAAGTATATTAAAAAAAATCTGTCTCAAGTCTCAACAGAAAAAATTTAGGGCTCACAATTACAAGCAACAATAAGAGAAGTGTCAGATTGCTGCCAGAGCTATGTAAATGTATACATTCACATTCAAGATTAGGCTTGGAGTAAAGCCAGCGACTATGTATTCTGCAAATGTTATGAGGGTTGGCATCAGAAGTACCCCATCAGACCACCCTCCCCTTAATCCTCAGTTACACTAGACGTGCATTTCTTTCCAGACCAGTGGTCCAGTTTGGTTGTTGCTCTACCTTTCCAGCTGCTCCTTAATAAAAGACGGGCACAAAATGTTTTTTATAGATATTCTTTTTAAAACGACAGAAAATTTCTGAACGGCCCATTCCTCTTTGCCAAATTCTATTTTTATACGTGTAAAGATATAAGAAAAAACAGTCGTATCTGTCACTTGAGTTAAAAGATTGAAGAGACTGAGAATACTTTAAATTAAGCATTCTATCGTAGAAAGATCCAATTGAATATATACCTGACGTTAACCTTTCAGAAAGTATTCTGTTTTTACGTTTTACTTCAGCTATTTTATAATCGCTTTAAAGTCAAATGATTAAACATTTAGTTATTCTTATCATTTTATTATAGAATGGGTTTTAAAACTACAACCGTCTCGTTCAAGTGCGTCATAAAAAAGCGACTCAGTGTGTCACAGGAAGTGCCTTCTGATACACAGCTAGCTAACATTTAATGTTCATGTTAAGTTAATGGTAGCGTCAGTAAAATGCTGAACGACAGTGAACTTGCAAACTTACGGAATCGATTTAGAAGAGATGCAGAATTGCTTATGCGACCAGCAGATTCGGGTACCGAAGATGAAAAGAGTAAGGTTTAGAAAATGTATGCTGGCTAACGTTATTAGCCAGTTTGAACTAATATTTCTTCTTCGTCTTCTTCTTCTGAACGAACCATTTACGCTGGAAGCACCGTCACTGTTATCCACAGAGTTAACCCCGGTCTGTGACTTTAAAGGTGTCAAACTGTCACTTGAGTACAAATGGTGGTTGTCTGCCACAGGTACAGCTGCTGACCCGAGCAGAGGTTGATAGAAAAGTAACCTTTCTTTCTTTTTTTTGGTCTTTCTTTAAACCATTTAACGTTTTTCTTTCTTTTCATTACTTCGTCCCGGTGTTGTGGTATTAAGCTACAGGTAATTAAACGCAGACTCCCTCAGCTGTAACACAGCGGCTGGTCATTGTGACTGCAGCCTTTTTATTGTAATGGTGTCTTGTAGGCAGCTTGTACAACCGACACTTGTCCAACTCTGAGGCCTTAGCTGGCAGAAATCCACCAATTCTTGATTGTTTTGACTGTGAGACTGTGAAGAAACTCTGTGTCAGCTCAGCAACATAATACAGGGGACACTCTACCCCTACACAGTTATCAATTCAAGGGTCGTGCCTTTGCTAGTGTAAACTGTAAGATAACCGAGATTGAGATTTCTTATGAATGGCTTTGTGTATATGACACCCATACCTGCTTATCATCACTGGGTCTCTATGGCAAGATAATGTATTATAGTACTATGCCAATGTTACATGAAGGATGAACCATTAGGCTTAACTTTGATTAAGATGTACAGCAGCTACTTATCTAGGGCGTCAAGTTCATAGTGAACTCTTTGTATAGTGGAGTAGCACGCTAAGCCACTTCAGCAGCCAACAACAATCTCTGATACGTTTAATCAACCATTAAATTATAGAGATTAATAGCCCTCTGAGAGGGAAGATTGTCTGAAGGAAACCTATCAGTTTTGCCTCAGAAGCTGCTTAAATGTTAAAGGCTGGAATTTGTACAACAGAGATTTGTCGTATGCCTTCTGATGAGACAAATCTTAGATTTGATTTATGTCATCTGGTGCTATAACTTCAGTTTTCTTTGAGTAATGCAGGGTGTTTAATATAATAACTTTACTTAGCATCTAATTTATAGTAAAACATCGTAACAGTGTACGGTCTGTTCTTCTGAGGTGTCCTGTAATTAAGTATGCTCTTAAAAAGGGCTTGAGTTAATGCAAATAATTTTTGTGCTTTTGTGTTTGTTTGTTTTTGTTTTTTTTTTATCTTTCAGGTCAAGAGGAAAAAGAGGTCAAACCACTCCCTCGCATCAATAAACACTCTGTTTTCTGGATTGTGGCTTCGGTAGTTGTGACATACTACGTGGACTTCCTCCGACACATCATGGAAAATGATGATATAAAAAGGTGAATGTGCTTTGTTGCTCACTCATTCCGCGTTATACTATTATTAAAATTTCTCAGATAATCACAGTAAACATTGTTCTTTTAAAGTGTTTGCTGTAGTTCTTTCTGAATATCATCAACATCAGTATATTTCATTGCATTTTGTGGAAAATGCATAATTTGTGATGATACTCAACATGAGTTCTATTAGCTAAGCAGGTTACTGTCCGCTTAGTTGTTGCATTTTGCCTGGACTATAGAACAGTACTGCTGTTTGGTTCACTAGCTGGTGCATGTGCACACAGACATTAGCTTGTATATTTTCTGCTGTTAATGTCTTTACTGTAGCTTATCTCATATAGAGTGACTGTTCTCTACTCTGCACTCTAATGATGCAGTGATAAGGAGATGCAGATTAGCACAATACCCTTGTATAAAAAGAGTCTTTCTTTTCTTTTCTTTTCTGGGGTGCACCAATTCCACCAAATGCCATACTCAGATACTTTTGTAACTTAATCATAGCTAGATGCTGATAACTGCAATAACAGAAAACATCCCACAATAAGAAGTGACGGATTATCTTCTTAAAGGCGTCACCTCCTCTGTGCACATTGTTTTTTTTTAATATATTTCACATAATTTTTGTCAAATCAGTATTTCAGTTTAAAATTTTTTTTATATTACTTACATAATTGTAGTGTTGGTGTTATAAAGGAATACCTTTTTTTTAACATTACATTTTCTTTCTTTATTTTTTAACTGTATCACCAAGCACTACTTTGTCGTTATGAAAGGTGCTTGAAAATCAAAACCCAAGAGGTGTTTTTTTTGTTTTTGTTTTTTTTTTCTTCTCTTTCAATGACATTGTGATTATATGATACTCGTGCGAATGTTTTCATGATGCAGCATGTTCTCTGTTTGAATAGACTAGCTTTAGATGTTGACACTGATCCTCATTTTAACCTGTTTTGCCAGTTGGTGGTTCAGCGTTGGTCTGTTACTCCTGGGGATCTGCTTGTCTCTGGCCACATTTTGCATTGTGTATTTGGAGTGGTACAAAGGCATCCAGCACTATGACCAAGAGTACCCTGCCATTCCTCCAATCACCACTGCAGCATTTATCGCTGCATCATGCAGGTAAAACGGGACATATCCTGCGTAATTACAAGTTAACTCCAAAGCATTGTTTTCACACAAAAAATGCAGCCATAGGTTTATATGCCAACAACATGTATAGCAAAGGCTATAGTACTTTTCTTCTTTAAATGTTTTTGCATAAACAATTTTATATTCTTTTGGGTATATAGTAAGAGATAATGGTAGGCAACTGACTGTCCAGTAAGATTTAAATGTTACTGTGGCATGTACTGTAATCAAAGTGGATCTTAATCTGTAGGGAATGAAAGCTGCTAAAGCTAGCCTCTATTGACTCAAACTGATCTAAAAGTATGTGTGTAATGTTATGAACAGTAAAAAGTGCCTAGCATTTCAGCACAATTTAAAATATGTAATAATTGACTTGTTTAATGGCAGCCATTTTGATAGCAGGTTAAAAACAAATATTGGTATTTAATCAAGGCTATTTGTGAAAGTGGAATGGAGCAGGTTTAGACATTTTCTTGCAGGTGTTTGTGTGTATACTACTGTGCAAAAAAGATGTTGAACCAACCCTCATTTCTTTATAATTTTCTAGGGAAATTGAAAGTAGGGGCAGCAAATTATTTTCTTTATATATTGTCTTGCATATTTGCAATATGCAATGCAGTATATAAGGCAAAAATAGAGTTTGTACAGTTCTCAAAAGCTGGAAAATCTATATCGTGTGTATATATGGTAATATCAATATGGTATAATGAATTTGTATAACCATTTTTATTTTTTAACACTGTCTGAACTCCCTTAGGCAAATCTTCTTACCATTTATTTAAGTAGTCTTCAGGAATAGTTCTCCAGGCTTCTTGAAGGACATTTAAAGCTCTTCTTTGGATGTTGGCTGACTTTTGTTCCATTCTCTGGCAAAATGATCCCACACTGCTTCAATAATGTTGAGATCTGGGCACTGGGGAGGCCAATCTATGACTGAAAGTTGGGCTGTGCGATATGATGAATTATATTAGAGGATGATATCGAAACGCTTATTGTTTCATATTTATACTCTATCACAAAACACAGTATTAACTGAAATATTCTTTCATTGGCACCACACAAGAACCAGCCAAAAAAAATTTAGGAGCTCGTTATATGATTTTGTGCACTGGTCAAAACATTCGATTCCAGGTACATAACTCCCAGCCGAAAACACTTCACCACGAGTCGATTTGCCTGTTTTATATTACGAGTGTCGGGTAAGTATTGGAGGAAATCAGCAACGTAGCATACTACGCTGGAACAACAGATATGTGGGTGAGCCGAACAACACATCCTTGTAAGAGTTTAATGGTGCACTGCATCCGAAACCGAACACTCTGCAGTCAGTGTCTGCAGAGGTTAGTTTCTTGACAACCATACAGGGACAGTAATGATAGCTGGAGGGCTCAGGGAAGCGCTTTCATGAGTGCAACGGGTCATCTAGTTTGTGTCAATACGCCATGTGGTTAACGCCATGTGAGGGTCATATTTGTTTCACTTTTGATTTAATTTAAATGTAACAAGAAATATTACTTCTGTTTATATAATCAACACATATAATCACAAAATCTACAGAAAATGTACTATATTGTGATATGTGTCATTATCGGGATAACAGATGGGTTATATCAGGAGATTTTTGGTCATATCGCACAACACTAACTGATAATGTTGCACTTTTGGTTTCTCTATCCAGTTAAGTTTTTACTTCATTGGCAGTGTGTTTGGGATCATTGTTATGCTGAAAAATAAAGCTGTCAGTCATCTTTCAGTTCATATTGCATGGTGGATCAAAATCTGCCAGTGTTTTTCTGCATTCATAATTCCATCATTTTCGACACAATTTCCAGCACCATTGGCTGAAATGTAGCCTCAAACCATGCCAGAGCCTCACCGAGTTTTACAAATGGCTGTAGGTACTCATTTTTATACCTCTTCTGACCATGAAAGTGATGATTTGAACAAGAAATTTGAAATTTGGATTAATCGTTCCATAAGACCTCTTACCACATATTTCATTTCAGTTCAAGTCTAATTTGGGATAAATCAGCTTTTTTTTTTTTTCTCTCTCTCTATTTTTCTTCCTTGAGAATGCCTTCCTGACAGCTAGGGCCAGTGAAGGAAGTAGAAATAAATTGTGTGTTTTTTGTGACAGGCTGCTTTTGTTTTGTTTTTTTCTTTAAGTTGTCTGTTATATGTAGACACAACACTGGGTCATCCCTTGACTTGGGTGCTTTTTTATGCTTCAATGATTCATAGGTCAGTGTTAAGTGGACAAGAAACAACAAAAACAAAATCCTTTGAAAATGGACAGGTACAAGGACTGGACTAATAGTTGAGTGAAAAAGCAGCTAATGTCCAAAGAAAAGCTTTGAAAGGCCTTCAGAGAACCTTGAGAACTATTGATCAAGAGCCCCAAAAAGTTGATTCATCCAAGTGACTTCTTTAGTCTCAGGTGACTGCAGGTTTCGCCATCCTTTTAAACAGTACATTTGCACAATAACTGAAACTAGCACCACTGACGAACAATGGGCGTGAGGTCACTTTCTTGATCATTAATATCCAAATTTTCATCACCACTAATCAACAACCATTGATCAAAGCCCATTGATCAGTGGTTGCTATGAGTACCATTCACAGAGAGTTGGGAAACGGCTGCAGTCACAGCATTGTAAGATGGTGAAAGATGCACCCATAGTCCACCTCCTCAATTAAGAGATGGTCTTTCCCTTTTCAAGTAAATGGTCTCCTTGACCCCCTGCTCAAACCAGTGTTCCTCCCTGTCGAGGATCATTGAAAGAGTGGTCACTGGCCTGTAGGTGTGAGTAGACTCCTGGCCTGACTTTTCTGTGTTGTGCCATCCGCTTAGCCAGAGGTTGTTTGGTTTTCCCAATGTATAAATCATGGTTATCCTCCTGGCACTTAACAGCGTACACTATACTGCTCTGTGTCGGGACATCCGATCCTTGGGGTGGACCAATTTGTGACGCAGTGTGTTTCTGGTGTTAGGAGAAAATGCGTCTCAGCTGTTCTGATATTCCTGACACATAAGGGATCACTACGGGGTTTTCCTGAGGAAGCTCTTGTCCTTCTTCTCTCCTGGATCGCCTGGAGCTTCCTTTAGGTGTCTTCCCAGCTTTGATAAATGTCCAGGGCATTCTCGATATGTTCTTCAGCTTCCCTGGCCGCTGTATCTGTGGGGATGGTGTTCCCACTGTTTTATAATTAAATACACCATTAAATAATTAATTAAATGTGGCAATAATTAATTAAAATTGGAAATATATAATTAAACAAATGTTTAACGCTGCCACTGCAGCTTCTCTAACATTTTCTTGGTTGCCGTGCAAAGTAAGTCAAGACAGGTTGATCCTAGATAATCGATTGCTTGTGTGGACTTGGGGCAGCCAGGTATCCCAGAATGCATTTCAAATCTCAGGCAGCAATGGTGGTGGTGTAAAGTTTTAAAATACCCCATTTTTCTGTCACCAACTACACTTTTTTAATAGTGTTTTAGCCGCGAATGTCATGGCCTAATCTTTACATGTCTGGTCAGGTTGTCAACATAGGACATGTTTTCAGAGATGTCACTAGCTCTGCTAACGGTCAGCTGACAGAGTGCACCGAGCTCACAGCCCCGGTGTTCCATCGTAACTGTATTTTGTTTGTTTGTTTGTTTTTTACATTAACCGGTTTGTTTACATATTCCACTCTCCATGTTCCACATGTTGCATCTGCAGATTCTCATTTTCACCGAATGATCGTCTCTTTCCGCCTGGTCTTGTGTCTCTGTGCTTCTGTAACATACAGAACGAGCTGACATTTTTCTCACGACACCAGCGATCAGTCAGTTCAACAAGCCCTCAGTTTACCTGCATGCATCCCCCTCCTCACATGTCAGCTGTTTAACACCTGCTGCTAATTCAAGAAACACGTTACCTGGTGATAGTCACAGTTTAGCTGGGCAGTCGTTGTTCGATATAACGCAATGTTGGCGCATTTTTCTGCAAAAGATAAGTAAATACAGTTTTTTTTTCCAGAGCGCAGAGCTGCTGGAGCTTTTTCCCTACAGAGCACTTTATAGGCGAACCCACTTGATCAGCGGCTGATGTCCAATCACCGGCACAGCTTTGAAATCTCACCTGAGTTTTAGCTCTCAGTGGTTACACACTGGATTTATATAGCTTTAATGCACATAAAAACAGCTGCTTGTTTAAGTGACAATACATGAATGTTTTTTTTTTTTTTTTTTGGCACTAGTAAAGTCAGTTATATCATTATCGCAAATTTTCAAATATATATCGTGATAAATATTTTTGGCCATATCGCCCTACTCTAGCTGGTCGGTGCTGAGATTGGTTCTGGTGCTGAGGTTGGGGTCATCTTGTAATCGCTTACAAACTACCTCCACTGCTTCAGTGACTGGGATGCAAGTGAAGAGAGATGTAACATCGTACGAGACCATGGTTTCATCTGCCTACATAATGACATCTCTCAACAAAATCCAAGGTGTTCTTGATGTGGTGTTTAGAGGTGCCTACTAACGGGTTGAGGATCGAATCCAGAACCGAGATGTTATAGGTGACTGAGTTGATCATAAAGACAATTGGTCTTAAAGGTACACCCTGTTTATGCATCTTTAGCAAACCACATGGACTTGGTGTAGCTTCCTCTGGGTATATCCTGTGGTATGAGGTCTGGTCAATGGCATTGTCTTGTTCTAACTACTTCAGACACCATCTTCCTGTAACCACGTCCTGGGTCTCGTTTCAGGGGCTCATAAGTATTTTTGTCACTGTGGCAAAATGTTCTCATGATAGTCTTTCTGGCTTAGCAAAACTGTGCACCTACCTTTGTCTGCCGGAAGAATGATATTGTTTTCGTCATTACTAAGGGATGTGAGTGCTTTGCTCTCCTCCATGCTCCTCAAAGCTTTGCATTGTTTAGACAGGCTGAAACCTTTGTCCGCAGTTGCTCTGCTTCCACATCTTCAATGTTGTTGTTTCAAATTGCTGTTTCTATGGCTGTGATCGGTTCCACTAGCCATATTTGTGTCGGTATCACAGCAAAGCTCTACCCTTTCGCAAGGATGTTTTTCTCTGCTTGGGTGAGTTGTCTGTCAGACAGATTTTTCACCCACTTGTCCAGTTGTATTTTCACTCATTATGCAAATGTACCGTTTAAAAGGTTGGGGAAAGCTGCAGTCAGCTGAGACTGAAGAAGTCATTTGGATGAGTGACAAATCATTTCTCCCACTGAAAACACCACGTCCAGATGAACAGAATCAACTTTTTGGGATTTCCTTACCTCTATGATTGAGCATGCATAAAGATGTTGCTCTGGAGCATTTTTAAACCGTGTTGCTTCCTTAGGAAAAAACAGAAAGAAATGTGATTCAATAGGAAAAAAAGAGGTGATTCAATACTTTGCCACAATGCATACAGCACAGTATTTATTTAGTAGTTTTTTGTTTGTTTGTGAGTGCAAAAAAAAATTAAAGATCATAATACTTTATTTATCCCATACTTCTTTATTCTCAAAAGATGATAATGGTGATGATGATGATGATGATGATGATTATTATTATTATTATTATTATTATTATTATTATTATTATTATTATTAAAGACAGATATATTGCATTATAGCAACTGATAGCATGTGGTGTTTAAAACCTAAAATAAAATAAAATGCCTGTATATGATGAAGGGGCAGAGGAGCTGAATCTGATAGAGAAACAGCTCTGTTGCCTGTCCTCTCACATCTTTTTGTAACAGGGAGCATCTGTATTCAACTAATATTTTACAAATGATCAATACTCAAACATTTCTCAATTATTTGTCTTGCAGCTTTAACATTGCATTATGGCCAGTGTGGTCCTTCTTCACTCCACTCATCCTCTTCACACAGTTCATGGGTGTGGTCATGTTCATCTCTTTGCTTGGATGAATAGGAAAGGTGGGACAGTGTTCTTAGTTTTTTTTTTGTTTTTGTTTGTTTGTTTTTTAAATAACTATACTGTGGACATTTTAATTTTCACAGAGTGTCTTTTTTTTTATCAATCTGTTGACATTGTATTGTCTTTTGGACACATCTTCAAAGTGGCAAAGAGTTTTAAGCACTAAAGTAAAGAGAGACTGCACTGTCCAGCGCACTCTGTTAATTGAAATTGTTGGCAGTAAAGGTTAAATTATCTTAACTATTTTGTTGTTGGATATGTCACCAAAAAATACATCTTTCATTGAAACTTAATGCTTTATATAGCACAGTGTTTTCCAACTACTGTGCTGCGGCACATAGGTGTGCCGTGGAAGATGATCTGATTCCATCTGATTAGTACTCTAAGCCAGCGGTCCCCAACCCCCGGGCCTTGGACCGGTACCGGTCCGAGAGTCGTTTGGTACCGGGCCGCGAAACTTGAGGCTCAGGTGTGAAATGTATGGTTTTCAGGGTTTTTATCAGTTTTCAGCGTTATTTTGTTATCGTTTTTATTGTTAACTCTGTTTTCCTGAGTCTTTTCACGTGTGTTATGAATAAATCTTCTTTTTTTCGGTACCTTTCAAAGCTAGTTTTATTTTGTTGTATTTATCCGCGACACCTTAAAGGCCGGTCCTTGAAAATATTGTCGGGCATAAACCGGTCCATGGCGCAAAAAAGGTTGGGGACCGCTGCTCTAAGCAATCAGCGGGCAGAACAATTATATTTTCTTCCACTAGAGGGCAGTACAACTACCTGCTGTAATTAAATGGGTTGCTAACTGCCAGTAAAACAGAAGAAAACCAAGAAGAAATTACATAATAGTCATGCTGTGAGAATAGCAATCGATAAATATCTGAAAAGAAAAGTAGTCGATCTGACCTGGGTCCTGGAGAAAATTCCAACCCAGATGAAGGCCCTAGCATGTGTGATTTTTCTAAAATGAAATATGTGCCGTGGCTCCAAAAGGTTGGGAAACACTGATATAGCAAATAATGGATTTTTATGTAGTGGCTGTCCAAGATGAAATTATGCAAGTTCTAAATGTAGAACCTTCTAGGAAAAAATAAATTACATGTACAGCAGAAATTGTTTCGTAAGTTTCTTTCAGGTAAGTACACTGAGTGTGCAGTGATGGCATAATCGCTATTTTAATTCCTTCTGTTTTATCACTTTATCTTTCATTTGTTAAGTCTCACTTGGCCTACGTGTATACACTTACCAGCCCTCTTTTTTTTTAGCTTGAACCATTTTTACCACATGAAAAGCAATAGTGTACTGAATTTCATTCAGACCTGCCACGCTATCCCGCAACCTTTTTCAATTCAAAATCTTTCCCATGTTTGATTTACTCTACATACATGCTTTGACACCATTGTCAAGACAAAGCACCATACACTGAGTGATAGGTTTTTTTGTTGTTGTTTTTTTTAATAGAACTGCTCTCGATGCGTCCAATATCATTTTTGCTTTTTTGTGGTTACAGTCTTTCTTTTCACTTGTCTGAGGAATCTTTGAGTCTTGAAATGCATTACATAAAATAGCAGCATTAGCTAAGTCCCAAAACAAGCTAGAGGTACATGAAATGTCTAGCAGGTAAGGAGCCTGAGCTAGTGAGTGAAGTTGATCCATAGTTTGATGGGACTGGAGTAACTTTGATGCATATTTGGGCAGTGCAACCAGTTTAATGTGGATGGGATGGAATAGACTGGATATTTTATTATTATTTTGACTGGTAAAACACAAGGGAGCAAGGTTTTGGAGGTAATTAAATTTAATACTTGGTGGCAGGGCTCTTGAGGTGGATACGATTTACCCTAAATGTCTGTAAGTTATGTAGCTGTCTTGGATGATGCATGCTAATGCCACATAGAATTTGTGGATTGTGGCTATGACGCAACTGGGAGGAGAATTGGCACCTCAAGTTCTGATTCTTAGCCACAAGCAGGTTGCGTGCCTGCTCTAGCTTTGGAACAAGTTGCTGCTCCAAATAGAGATGTTCAAGTATCTCAGGGTCTTGTACATGAGTGAAGATGGAGTGGAATGGGAAACTGGCAGATGGATCAGTATCATCAGTTGATCTCCATTCCTGTCCTCAGCTAAGGTCACAAGTCCTGGGTTGTAAACCAAAGAATGATTATGTGAAAAAGTGTCAGAAATGAGCTCTTTCCTAAAGATGTGTGAATTGCCGGCATTATAATCAATCAATTGTTACTTATTTTTGAAATAGTCAAGTTGTCATTTTTTTCTCCTTTCCTTTAATGAACTTGGAAATTAGTTGATATAAACTCATTTTATACTCAAACAGATGTTTGGCTTAATTTAGTTGATTAGACCTCTACTAGGTTTTACTTGAATGACATCTCACTGTGGCGTATAGGACAGTGTAATAGTTGAAACCCACAAAATAAAATCTCCTCCCATGTTCTTGGCATGATAAATTAAATGTCAGGTACTTTTTTTCCCTGTAGCTTAAAGAAAACAAAAGCATGATTCATTGTCCCCTTGCTGACCCTGTACATGTACAGAAGCATTGTTGTTGAACCAGTTGTCTCTTAAGCTTATTCTTTTTGTTTGTAATGGACATATTTGAGAGCAGCTGTTTTGATATGAGCAGGGTGAACACAGATGTTACTAATGACATGAATTAAGCTTGCGTGCCTACATCCACATGGACACTTTTTCCCCAAGTACATTTTGAACTATATCTCAGTGAAACTCCCCCAACTAAAAAAATAATTAAAAATAAATCACTCCCTTTCTAAAAAAAACCCCAAACAAATTCCAGCCTTTATTTGTATGTAAATACACAAAGCTGTTTCAGTACACACGCCTTCATCAGAGAATAAAAGTCCATGAACACAGAATCGTTTCTAGTGGTATGCCCCCAGTAGGGCGGTCCAGATATGGTGTTACACCAGTCGCAAGCTACCACCTTATGGTGAATGGAATATTCCACCAGTGAATGTTGTTGTTTTCTTTTTCTTAAACCTATTGTTCAGTGGGAATGGTACACTGGTGATATGGTGATAAACTTTTCATATCTTTTTAAATAACCTCAAACTGTCTTTGGAGTATAGCCAGGTGAGAATATATTTATTGGGCTGCAAAATCATTAAAGATCACAAAGTGACATACATGTGTTACCAATAGAGAGTTCTAGTACATGCCAACAGCTTTCATCTGAAGTGGCTTACAAAAATTTTCCCTTTTGGTAAATTTCAATGAGTCAGAAGACGCTGACCAGTAAAGGGGATTTGAAATGAAATCTGAGGAAATGGTGTCACATTTTCAGGAACACGGATATAAAAACACTACCCTGCAGAAATCGTAAACTATAGCCTTGGACAGGTGAATGTTACTACACAGTAATGCTCGGAAACCAACAGAAGATAATTACTATTTGTGTCTACATGTATTACAGAGGTGTGTGTGTGTGTGTGGGGGGGACCCCAAATAATTTGTAGGAATTAGAGTATTATTGAGAGTGAGTGATGATCTAATGAGTCAAATCTTCCCTGAACCACCCTTAGTTTCAGAAGATCTTAGATTCTGTGTCACAATCCGGTAGGTGAAAGAGATCCAAAAAGAGAGTTTTTCAGAGAGTCTGTTTTCATGGATTCAAAAGACAAAAATGCATAGAAAAAGCCACACTTGCCAAAATACCTGTGTAGATGTAGCCTAAAACAAGGTGAACAAGTTTGGATATTTGCTTTTTTTTTTCACTTGTCATATGTTCTCAGATTCTTTCTCATCATGTTAAATATTGTATTTCTGTATGCAACTAATATTTTTTTTTTAAAATATTCACTATTCAAACATTTCTCTATACTTGTCTTGCAGCTTTACCATTGAGTTATGGCCAGTGTGGTCCTCCTTTACTCCACTTATTTGATTCACACAGTTCATCGGTGTAATTATATTCATCTCGCAATCTTTGTGTTGCTGTTTTTTGTTTTGTTTTGGTGTTTGTTTTTTTTTTGACTGCTATAAAGATTTTAATTTTCATTGTCTTTTATCAAACAACTGAGATTGTATTGTTTCTGTTTTAAAGATACTAAAGGTAGTACTAAAGGTAGTACTAAAGGTACTAAAACAAAAAAAAGCTGCACAGTGCATTATGTATAGTAAAATGATTGTAAATAAAGATTAAAACCATTCAACTGTCTTGTTTGTTGTCCAGCCTAATCAACTCCAATTCACTACAGTGTTGAGTTTTGTTTGTGGGTTGTTGTTGTTGTGGGGGGTTTTTTTTTTGGTTTTTTTTTAAGAATTTCTTTATTTTCTTTATTTACCTTCAGACGTTTTTCTTTGGAGACTTGCTAGGTTTTCATTTAAATTAGTCCAGTCCTTGTACCTAACAGTTTTTAGGGAAGTGTTGTTGTTTTTTTGGTTCATTAAGCTACTTTGCACTGACCGGTGAGTCATTCGACTATTAAAAAAAAAAAGCATCTAACTCAAGGGAGTCTTGTGTCTAGTGACGCTGGCCGTCTTGCTAAAGAAAAATGTAACAAATTATATATCTATGCGCTTTGTTGCCAGCAGCCTGGCACAATATGGAAGTAATTAAATCCAATTTCTTTTGTTAAATCTATGAAAGATGTCAAAAATAACAGCTTGACAGGCATGAAATAGTGTTTTTGCATGTGAGATATTTCTAGAGATATTGGCTGAAGTCTGTGTGCAATGTGTCCTTAAAAATTTTCAGAAGCTGGGGAAGAGGAGGACAAGACAAATCATCTCATGCGCCACAATGCTGACATGTTAGCTGAGCAAAATGACATTAAATTGGCTCCACTGTAGGCTCCACCTACTTAGCTTGACAAAGTTGCATTTTATTTTTAACATTCCTCTACTGATTAGTTACCAAAAAGTTGCAAATGCTTTCCTACTGCTTGAGGGTGTTGCACACTCACAACCACTCCTTATTGCAAGACAATTGTACAGGTCACTTGACAGGAGGCAACCTTTTACTGTCTGACATGGATTGACTGAAATGACTCTGATTGTTCAAGGTTTGCAAATAATTGCTGTCTAGTTTATAAATGCAAATTGAATCAGACAGCAACAGATAACAACATGTTGTCAATCTTTGCCATTGAATACAACTCCAGGGGACTCGGCTCACTGCCAAATGGTTGTATTCTGGTTATATTCCTATGGAACAGGAAGTTGCAAACTTAAAGTGTAATAAACCTAGCACAAAAGGTAAGGACAGGTGTGTTTGGTCTATTCTTTGGTTTAACAATGCTTCTTGGCAATAAATCTTATACTACTGGAAAGCCTGTTTATTTCCCTTGTAAGGAAATTGTATTTATGGGTTGAGCAGCAGAGTTGAGTATGTGTTATGCCCATGAAAAACTTGCCATTTCTTCTCTTATTCTGCTATTGACTCGTTTGTCAACACCTGGAGTCGGCACCTGTCAAGAAGAGGCTTTGAAGTGGGCGCCCAAAGAAGACGACACCACAATCGTTTCCTCACTCAGCCTTCCATATGCTACTGAAATTTTGTTAAATGAATAAATTGTTTAATTGCCAGTATGTCTTGTTTCTTCATCCATTTCAATAAACAACACCTAACAGGAGTCAATAGCAGAGCAAGCTGTTTGGCAGGGAAGATTTGGCAAGTTTTCAATGGATCCTTCCACATACTGAATGCTGCTGCTCAAACCACAAATGCATTTTCGTTAGAAATGTGGCACCATTTAAGGGAAAACAAACAGGCCTTCCAAAAATATGAGATTCAGTGGCAAGAAGCATTTTTACAACAAAGGCACAAACCAGCGTGGACATGCCAGCAACAGCTATACTGATTGGGCATAGCATTATGACCACCTGCCTAATATTGTGTTGGCCTGCCTTTTACTGCCAAAGAGCCTTGACCTGCTGGGACATGTGCTCCAATACACCCCTGAAGACGTGCTATGGTATCTGATACCAAGATGTTAGATGGATTTGAATTTTTTCTCCACCATATCCCACACATGCTCAATTGGACTGAGTTGTCAAAGTCAGCGTTGCACTCCTCCAAACATTTCTGAACCATTTTTGCTTTATGGCAGAGTACATTGTCTTTAGCCACAGCTATCGGGGAATAGTGTTTCCATGAAAGGGTGTTCAACAGTTCTTAGATAGATGGTGCATGTCAAAGTAACATCCCGATGGATGGCTAACCCCATGCTTCCAAACTCAACACTGCTCAAACCATGACGCTTCTGCTACACTACATCTTGGTCCCAGGTATTCCCCAGATAAGTAACACACACACACGGCCATCCATACGATGTAAAAGAAAACATGATTCATCAGACCAGGCCACCACCTTCCACTTCTCCATGGTTCAGTTCTGATGCTTACGTGCCATTGTTTGCCTTTTCGGCAGTGGACAAGGGTCAACAATGGGCACTCGACTGGACTGTGGCTATGCAGCCCCATACACAACAAAGTGTGTATTTGACAAATTGCTATCAGAACCAGCATTAACTACTTCTGGCAATTTGAGCAATAGTAGCTCTTCTGTTGGATCAGAAAACAGAGGCCAGCCTTTGATCTGTACACACATCAGTGACTCTTGGCTGTCCATTACCCTGTCTCTGGTTCACTGCTGTACAATTTGACCCTTGTCAAACTAGGTCAAATCCTTATCCTTGCCCATTTTTCCTGCTTCAAACACATAAAACTTTGAGGACAAAATGTCCACTTAGTCCCTAATATAGTCCAACCACTAATATGGGCACGATGTAGAAATAATCAGTGTTCACCTGCCAGTGGTCATAATCTTATGCCTGGTTGGTGTATGTGATTTTCTATAATTTATCACGGTTAATTGCTGCCAACTTGACTCCGTTCAGTCACAGATTGATATAAATGGCCTGTATTTGTATAACGCTTTATTTAGTCCCTAAGGACCCCAAAGCGCTTTACACATTCAGTCATCCACCCATTCACACACACATTCACACACTGGTGAAGGCAAGCTACATTGTAGCCACAGCTGCCCTGGGGCGCACTGACAGAGGTGAGGCTGCTGGAAATTGGTACCACCGGGCCAACTGACCACCACCAGTAGGCAACGGGGGAAGTGTCTTGCCCAAGGACACAACGACCGAGACTGTCGGAGCCGGGGCTCAAACCGGCAACTTTCCGATTACAAGACGAACTGCCAACTCTTGAGCCACGATCGCCCCATATAGACTAATAGTACCCTGACTCTGTCATATGACAGCATTTATGGTAAGTTTTAATGATATTGTTGATATGTCTGACAATCAAATTTTTTAGCAAAAATAGCTAAAGTTATATAACTTTATTTTATTGGAAATGGATAATGGCAAAGTTTAACTGTGAGGATGTAATGTGCAGTTGAAAAAAGGTGATAAATTGGAATTTATATTACTCAGCATCTTGAAATCCGAGCTGCTCGACGAAGCCTGACGCCCACTTTCAGCTAATTTAGAAATTGCATCTTATACACGTTTGTCACAGAGATGAGAGGGGCATTTTTAGCTGGGTTAAACTGCTCGTTCCTTGTGATATTCCACATTAGCACTTTGTTGTTCACTGTCTGTATCTCGACTCTTATGCTTTGATTTTTGACTTTCCTTTTTTCATTTACCAATTTCAAATCCTGCATACTGAACACAGGCAGCTTTTGTTCAGATTTCAGATATATAATCCAAATTCATTCTTTCTTAAGCTGAAGGCAAACCTTTGACATGACATAGTAATAATTAAAGAGCTGGGCCATTACTTTTAAATAAATGTATAAAATTTATTAAAGCTTCGTCAGAATTCTGAACCTTAGTAACAAATCATTTCACCAAAATTATTAACTGTATACGCAATAAACCAACATGGCCCTTGCATCACAAGATGTTAAAATGATAACTAAACAGATATCAATGCATCTAAGCAAAACTGTACTGAAAGCATAAATTTTGACGAATGACTGGCAAGAAATCTTTGGTAACATCTGCAATGCAAAAAAAAAAGAAAAAGCTGACAGTAGCTGACACGCACGAGACACCTTGTTATGTAAATACAGTTTCAGTCAGTGAAAACATCTCAAGCCATCATACAATGCAAATAATCCCTTTTACTGACAGGTCATTTGTTTTTGCAGTTGTGCGCTAAAAAATGACATTTTCAAAATAGGAGTCACACTAGTGCTTGTTAAACAGTCAGAAGGGTTTGAGTAGATTCTTCCTTCTGATAACCAGTTTATGAAATACTATTTCGTGTATTTTTTCTTTAAAGTACAACAATCAGGTCTGACAGTGTGAGTACAAGAAAATAATTATTAGAATACAATGTGTTAAATTTGCTCAGATGAGAGGGTCCAGCAGTAGATCAGAGGAATAGGGAAGGATTTGTCTGTGTGTTTCAGTTGGTTTAGCTATAGGCCTGAGAGTGTGTGTAATTGTTTAGAGAGAAAGGAATTTATGGATACTGGGGGTTTGCCTGTCATAAAAGGAGACAGGAAGCTACAGTTGGGGGTTGCTGATGCTGATGCTTGTACCTTTAATAAAAGTTCATAATTGCCATAACTTGGAAGTAGGTTTGCAGGAGACTCTCCACCTTATCTGTAAATGTAAGACAACAAGAGGCCAATGGCCCAGTAGATGCACAGTGGGGGTCTCAGTGTTTGTAATATGCTAACTGTGTTTTGTATGTTGTCTAAAGGAATTTGGTGTAGACTGGGTGAGGAGATTACTGTTGTGACCGGCAGGAAGCCACAGATACAGAGACACACACACACACAGTGCTTTAACTGTTACGCACCCACACCTACATGCACACTCACTCACGTGCACTTACATAGAGACATGGGTATGCGCACACACAGGCACTCACGTGCTCGTGCATACACACACAGACACAGAGTTTGCAGCACACCGTGGGGGTTTTATGATGGGGTCGCTTCTATAAAGCTGACTGTAACAAACAAAGGAGTGGAAGATCTGCAGAGAGACACCGGCCTTGCACATCTCCCCTTCTAGAAGATGCATGCTTAACTGAAGATGAATAAAGGTTTTGTGAAATGACTACTGAGTCCTGTGCCGTCTCTGGATGCCTCGAGGAATAAAAAAAGCACCGGGTGAAACTGGTTTCGTAACAGTTTTGGTGCCGAAAACCTGGGATTTGCTCGAGGCCCAGAGAGGATGAATTGGCAGAGCTGAGATCGTGAAACAAGGCGAACAGAGAGCTAGCTCACATGATTAAAAGGTAAGCACGACCTGTTTATTTTCGAAGCGTGCATATTGAATAAAGCCTAAATTATCTGTTCGCTAAGTTGAGCGTATCCCAGTGTAAATTCACTCAGTAGGTAAAAGAAGCGGTGTTTGATCCATCTTAGTTATTAGTTAATAGAAGCGGTGTTTCATCCGCGGCCGTGTGTGATCTGTCTTAGTTATTAGGAAAAAGTGGCGGTGTTGTGATCCGCCCCCATGCGTTAAAGCAGGAGACGTGTGTTTCTATTTAGTTAGAAAGTGGGGTTTAAGGCCTCGTCACCGGCTGAGGGCCGTGTGTGTTCCGGGCTTGACAGCCCCACTCCCTCTCGGACGCGAGGGTGAGACCTGTGGGACAGGAGGTCCAGGGTGGTAACCTGGGGATTCGGAACTCCTAAGTAACTAACTCGGGCTAGAAGTCCCTGTCACAGTCTAAAGTCTGCATAAAAGCAGGATCGGTTGCTTTCGCCGGTTAGATTCCGAGCTGAGTTGAACCAGTGCCTGATGCAGAAAGAGGACTGTGTAGTGTGTGTGAAAGCGCCGTTAGAGTCTGTGTCTCGTCCGAAGTATGGGAGTCAATTAAAGTAACAAAAAAGAATTTGTGTCTAAAAGTGTCTGTTTGTGGTGTGTAGAAATTGCGGCAAGAGGCCATGTCACGAAATGTTGCAAACTGTGAAGTCAATTGGGGGGTTTAATTTGGTTTTATTTTGGGGAAGAGAGAAACCGCGGCATCGAGTCCGTGGCGCAGTTTGAATAATTCGTGAGGCAAACGTGGCGCGATCTGAAGATCGTGAGCCTAATTGTCCTACGGTGGAGCAAAAAAGTATTTAGTCAGCCACCGATTGTGCAAGTTCCCCCACTTAAAATGATGACAGAGGTCAGTAATTTGCACCAGAGGTACACTTCAACTGTGAGAGACAGAATGTGAAAAAAAAAATCCATGAATCCACATGGTAGGATTTGTAAAGAATTTATTCGTAAATCAGGGTGGAAAATAAGTATTTGGTCAATAACAAAAATACAACTCAATACTTTGTAACATAACCTTTGTTGGCAATAACAGAGGTCAAACGTTTACTATAGGTCTTTACCAGGTTTGCACACACAGTAGCTGGTATTTTGGCCCATTCCTCCATGCAGATCTTCTCGAGAGCAGTGATGTTTTGGGGCTGTCGCCGAGCAACACGGACTTTCAACTCCCGCCACAGATTTTCTATGGGGTTGAGGTCTGGAGACTGGCTAGGCCACTCCAGGACTTTCAAATGCTTCTTACGGAGCCACTCCTTTGTTGCCCGGGCGGTGTGTTTTGGATCATTGTCATGTTGGAAGACCCAGCCTCGTTTCATCTTCAAAGTTCTCACTGATGGAAGGAGGTTTTGGCTCAAAATCTCACGATACATGGCCCCATTCATTCTGTCCTTAACACGGATCAGTCGTCCTGTCCCCTTGGCAGAAAAACAGCCCCATAGCATGATGTTTCCACCCCCATGCTTCACAGTAGGTATGGTGTTCTTGGGATGCAACTCAGTATTCTTCTTCCTCCAAACACGACGAGTTGAGTTTATACCAAAAAGTTCTACTTTGGTTTCATCTGACCACATGACATTCTCCCAATCCTCTGCTGTATCATCCATGTGCTCTCTGGCAAACTTCAGACGGGCCTGGACATGCGCTGGCTTCAGCAGCGGAACACGTCTGGCACTGCGGGATTTGATTCCCTGCCGTTGTAGTGTGTTACTGATGGTGACCTTTGTTACTTTGGTCCCAGCTCTCTGCAGGTCATTCACCAGGTCCCCCCATGTGGTTCTGGGATCTTTGCTCACCGTTCTCATGATCATTTTGACCCCACGGGATGAGATCTTGCGTGGAGCCCCAGATCGAGGGAGATTATCAGTGGTCTTGTATGTCTTCCATTTTCTGATGATTGCTCCCACAGTTGATTTTTTCACACCAAGCTGCTTGCCTATTGTAGATTCACTCTTCCCAGTCTGGTGCAGGTCTACAATACTTTTCCTGGTGTCCTTCGAAAGCTCTTTGGTCTTGGCCATGGCAGAGTTTGGAGTCTGACTGTTTGAGGCTGTGGACAGGTGTCTTTTATACAGATGATGAGTTCAAACAGGTGCCATTCATACAGGTAACGAGTGGGGGACAGAAAAGCTTTTTACAGAAGACGTTACAGGTCTGTGAGAGCCAGAGATTTTCCTTGTTTGAGGTGACCAAATACTTATTTTCCACCCTAATTTACGAATAAATTCTTTACAAATCCTACCATGTGGATTCATGGATTTTTTTTTCACATTCTGTCTCTCACAGTTGAAGTGTACCTCTGGTGCAAATTACTGACCTCTGTCATCATTTTAAGTGGGGGAACTTGCACAATCGGTGGCTGACTAAATACTTTTTTTGCCCCACTGTAGTTTGGTTGAGGTGTAAAAGAGCGGACGGCACCCGCTCTGTGTGCTGATCAGGGCGTTGTCTTGAATCACAGCAAGAGGAAGTGTCTCGCAGAAAGTTGTGAATGGAACTGCGAGAAGCATGAGGTGTGTGAGAGCCAGCCTCGAGGGGCGAGTTCACAGGTGGAACCAATGAGGAGTAAGATGTGTGTGTGTGTGTATGAGAGAGAAATAAAGGTGGGGGCGAGTGACCAGGCTGTGTGTGTGTGTGTGAATTCCTTGATGACAAAAAAGGGAGACAAAGTTGATTTTCTGTGAAATAATAATAGTCAAGAAATCAAAGTGATCAAATAGGAGAAAATGAACTAAAATAAATAAAGAAAACTAAATAGTGGATTAGTGTTAAGGTAATGATAAATAAATTGATAAAATTAACAGTGACATTTAAAGGTGATCAAGTACTTAAGGATGAATCATCATCATCATTTATTTATATAGCACTTTAAAAACACACCTGGTAGACCAAAGTGCTGTACAATACTAATATGAATGGAGAATTTGATTGTGGACTGGATGAGAGCTGTTGGGGAGAAAGGAAAATGAGGTTGGAGGAGTGAGTTAACAGGCTGATGTGTGGGTGTAAAACAATGGATTAAAAAAAAGAAAGAAAAATAATGAAAACAAAGAAAATAAAAAGTGTGGAAGTGTGAGTGAGAAATTGTCTCCAACTGGGGGAAGCAGTGATACTACAGGTCACCTTCTTCCCCTGCTGCTGGACACAAAACAAAACATGATTTGGAGTGTTGTGGATGAAAATAATTAATAACAACATCAAGAAGATTTTTTGTGTTTGCAGTTAAGAACAAATAAAATTTTCATTTTTGGGGGTTTAAAGTCAGGAGAGTTTAAAACAAAATAAGCGGAGATGTGTTGCTTTAGGAGTGATGAAAAAATATGCAGTCACAGTGAATAGTGAAAGTCTCTCAGTCTGTCGATTACAGGTGGGGAACGGACCTGGATCAAATTTCCATGGGCAGCAGTCAGAAGAAAATTATAGGTTAAGATCATTAGAAACACCCAGTCTGAATTTTGGCTGAATTGTTTTGCAGCTTCCCTTCCTAATCCTGAAAAAGCAAGCTCCAAGGAAGATAACCTCTCCTTGAAGACAAGTAGTGCAGTTCCAGAAGCACAGCCATGAACATCAACAGTGGACAGCAGTCCAAGAGACAATACCATAGTCCTGAGCAGAGAGGTCCAGCAGCGCTATGAGCAAATGGCATCAGAAAGAGAAGATCCATCATCTTGATCGGATGAATGGAGATGTGTTTCCAGCAAGCTGCAACTTCACTGTGTGTGAAGGACTTTTGAGAAGATTGTTGGACTTTGACATTTGCCATGTTTGGAGCAAGATGGCAATGAAAGAAAAGAAGAACTGTCATTGGACTGCAAAGTGGGAGAGGAGAACGGAGTGAGAGGAGCAGGTGAGGACACAGAGGAACGCTGCTGTTTTAGTGTGGGGAATTAAATTGGGTTAAGAAATCCGGGGAGACAAGCGACTGCCTTAAAGTGGAGAATTGACAGTGTCCAGACCACCACAAAAGGGGGAGGAAGACAAGCACTGAGGTATGCAAGTGTACTGCCTGAGAAAATGGAAAGACAACACCACACATGCACATTATATGCACTACAGATAGCACAAAATCATACATAGAGTGGCACACATCAAAAGAGGGTATTTGTAGAAGGGGTTAACAACAAGCAGCATGGTTGCCTATGGTAACCTGCAAGCATTTGGGGTTTAGCTATGCCTGACTAAGACAGAGATTTTCATTTAGATGTTTCTGAAACAAAAATTTGGAGTGAATGGAGTTTTGTTTCAGAAAAAAGGGGGAAGGTAAATAAAAGGATACACAGAAATATAAAATGTATTAACCCTACTAACACACACACACACACACACACACACACACACACACACACACACACACACACACGTAATGAAGCTCATTAGGAACAAACGCGATTTTAAGAAGGCAATACGGTTACCATCATCTGGTCTGGTTCATTGAGTGGGTTGAGAAGTGATACATAGACGACTGAATTAGTATTATTTTGGGGAACATGATTGAATGACAGCAGGGGCGAACAGAATCCTGCAGCGAGGGTTTAAATGAGACTAGCTGATTTTTAGTATTTTGTTTTGTTTTGTTTATGATGTATGGGGAAGGTTTTACCATGGCACACACCTGGGGACAAAGGAAGAAACTGATCATTTCAAAGAATATTGCGTTTGTGTGAAGTGTGTGGGTTGGTTGGTGAAAGTTTTGGGGATTTAATTGGCTGAGGCATTTTTCTTTTTTTCACCAATTTTTAGATTGGTGAAAAATCTGTATTTTTATTTTTCATATTTGATTTGTTATTTTTATTTATTTATTTATTTATTTTTTGGTTTTTGAACAGTGCACTGTGAGTTTTGTTTGGGAGTTTCTTTTCTTTAAGCAGATCTGCATAATGGGAATTAAAAGCGCTATACGATACGTACCGGGAAAGCCATTGCAAGTGAGTTTCTCCAAAATTACAATGGGCTCGGGAGAAAGCCACTTATTTGGGACATTGAGAGTCCCTGTCCAAAAGGATTCAGTGAGGTAATCTAGTCTAAATTCTTCTTTTTCTTTTTGAAATGACGTCATTTTGCTGAGGGTGGAAATGAAATGCGACGATAGGTTCCACTATCAGCAAAGAATGACTGAATGAATGACTGAATAATGAGTGAAAATAAAAATGGGGAACTGACTGGACTGGTAAAAGCTGACAAAAGCTGACAAGACTTGACTGACTTGACCACTAAATGAGTGAAGTGACATTGCTTAAGGAAAGTCACTGATTATAATGTGGAATAAATTGGGATGATTCATTATTTAGTGCAAATTATGGCAATAATTGTAGTTTAATGATTTGAGAAAACCTGCACATGATACTTGTCTCTGTGATGCTGAGTACTTTATTACTCTTATGAGCTACAGCTGGCTGCAAATGTGAAGTTTGATTTAACTTACAGATTTGTCTTCTAGGGTACAGGCTCCAGGTGGAGCTGGGAGCTGAACAAGCTTAACATTTAACCACTGGCTAATGTTTTTGTATGAAATGGTTACAGGCTGGGAGTAGAGTTGCTCCAAGGGAGAAGCCCTGGGAATTTTTTGAGAGAATGTGCAACTTTCTTGTTCATCTCTAATTGTGTGGAGTTGGCGCATGGCGAGGTCCATGTGCCAAAAGAGGGTTTTCTGGGGATTTTTATTTTTCAGTTACAGGTGGAGCGATGGAGTTATGGTTCTGTAAGCAGTACAGATACCAGGAGCATACGGTGCCAGAGGCGAATTGGGTCTGTCGGAAAGGGCTCAAGAAGAAGAGGTCGGGCCCAAGCTGGACCAGAGAATTCAAGGAGGTGGAGAGGATCTTGCACCCAGTCGAGCTGAAAGGAAAGGCGAGACCTGGCAACACGGGAGCCAGTGTGCGGTGGCGGTAGAGCCTAGGAGGTCGGAAAGGCTCTTGGCAAAAAAAGGGGAACTCGGTTGAGACCCCCTACATGGATCCCAGCCCAGGGACAGAATAAATCCCTGATCCATGCAACGAACTGAAGGGTAGTCCACCCCGGAAGTTGAAGAAAGAAGAGGAGCAGAGAATCACCCGACTCGGAAGATAGAAGGATCGACATTAATTCATTGCAGCAACTCTAACATCACAGGTCACGGTGGAGCAAACCAAACACAGACGCCATGATGCTACATTTGGGAAATGGGGAGAGCTTGTATGAACACATTTTAGTAACAGATTTAGAGTATTGTTGATCTGCCATGGGGCAGATCAAAAGAGGGATTTGTGAGTACAAGAAAATAATTATTAGAATACAATGTGTTAAATTAGCTTAGATGAGAGGGTCCAGCAGTAGATCAGAGGAATAGGGAAGGATTTGTCTGTGTGTTTCAGTTGGTTTAGCTATAGGCCTGAGAGTGTGTGTAATTGTTTAGAGAGAAAGGAATTTATGGACACTGGGGGTTTGCCTGTCATAAAAGGAGACAGGAAGCTACAGTTGGGGGTTGCTGATGCTGATGCTTGTGCCTTTAATAAAAGTTCATAATTGCCATAACTTGGAAGTAGGTTTGCAGGAGACTCTCCACCTTATCTGTAAATGTAAGACAACAAGAGGCCACTGGCAGGTGGATGCAGCGTGGGGGTCTCAGTGTTTGTAATATGCTAACTGTGTTTTGCATGTTGTCTAAAGCAATTTGGTGTAGACTGGGTGAGGAGATTACTGTTGTGACCAGCAGGAAGTCACAGATACAGAGACACACACACACACAGTGCTTTAACTGTTACGCACCCACACCTACATGCACATTCACTCAGGTGCACTCACATAGACACATGGGTATGCGCACACACAGGCACTCACATGCTCGTGCATACACACACAGACACAGAGTTTGCAGCACACCGTGGGGGTTTTATGATGGGGTCGCTTCTATAAAGCTGACTGTAACAAACAAAGGAGTGGAAGATCTGCAGAGAGACACCGGCCTTGCACATCTCCCCTTCTAGAAGATGCATGCTTAACTGAAGATGAATAAAGGTTTTGTGAAATGACTACTGAGTCCTGTGCCGTCTCTGGATGCCTCGAGGAATAAAAAAAGCACCGAGTGAAACTGGTTTCGTAACAACAGTGACATTTGAAAAGTTCAATATATGTCCTTGATTTCTGCAGATTAGGGTTCTCTTCCCAATTGATCTCTTTTCACCTGAACCCCTTGTAGTGTCTCTAACCTCATTCATTTGTCTGAAGAAGTGCAGCCTGGTCGAGTTGTGAGTGATCTCTGCTTGAGTTGTCAGTACTTTCATGGAGTCGTTAGCCTGTTACGAACCCCTCTCCCACCCTACTTTTGGGAAAGCAGATCATTGTTCCATACTCTTCTCTGCATACAGAGACTTAAATGAGAAAAACAGGTTTCCAGCAACATTTACAAATGGGACAGTGGAGCTGAGCGGGTCTTGCAGGACTGCTTTAAGACAACTGATTGTTTGAGGACACAGGAGATGGAAAAATCAATTAATCTACAGACACTGTCATTAGTTATATAAGCAAGAGCATTGGCAAAACTGTTACTAAAACCAGTGTCTGCACATGCGCAAACCAGAAAACATGGAGAAAAAATTCACTTTGTGTGCCTAGCTCAAGACATGGACCTGTGCCTTTAACTTTGGGAACTTGGATGCTTACAAAGCAGCCAAAAAAAAAATCAAAAAAACCCCCAAAAACCTCTGGAAGTCCATCATAAAGACCAAGAGAGACTACTAGGACAAAGTGGAGTTGACTATAAAATCATAATCAGTGTTCAACCCACCATGTTGCTCCCAGATGAGCTTAACAGCTTCCACATTCATTCTGTCCCAGCCAACAAAGAACAGCCGTTTAGTGGGCAGTGGGGCTGATGTGAGAGTCCTTCATAAAGGTCAACTCAAACAAAGCTCTGGGACCAGACAGCATTCCAAATCATGTTCTCAGAGCAAGTTCTTACCAGCTGGCAGAGGTGTTCACCAACATTTTCAGCCTCTCTCTGAAGTAGTCTATGGTTCCCACATCTTTCAGTGTGCCCACCATTATTCCCCTCTCCAGGAATGATGAAACCAGTGAACAGCATGAAGTGCTGTTGAAAAGATACACCTGTTCCTCCCTCCCTAATGCACTGGACCCTCTTTAATTTCCCTACAAAAGGAACAGAGCCATGGATGATGTCATTACCTTGGCACATACTGCCCTAACCCATCTGGAGGAAGTGAACACATATGAGAATGCTCTTTTCTGATTGCAGCTCAACATTCAGCACCATCGTCCCTTTGAAACATGTGTCCAAACTCACTGACCTTGTGCTTGGGATGTCCACCAGAATTTTCAACTTCTTCACAACTCCTAGTGAGAGTTCCTCCTCTCTTATAACACAGGAACACCACAAGCCTGCGTGTTTATTCCCCTCTTGCATTCTTTGTTCACTCATGACTGTGTTGCTTAGCACAGCTCCAACATTATCATTAAGTTTGCAGATGATATGACCATCATGGGGCTTATCACAGACAATGAGACGGTCTACAGAGAGAAAGGCACTAAATATCTGGTGTCAGGACAACCTCTCTCTCAACATCAGCAAAACAAAGGAAGTGATAGTGGACTATAGAAATCAACACAGAAAAGAACACTAGCCTATCCACATCAGTGGTGTTAAGGTTGAAAGTGTCAGCAGTTTCATGTTCCTTGGTATGAACATTACAGAGGATCTCTCCTGGATCCTTCACAAAGCCACTGTGGTCAGAAACACTTGTCAGTGCTTATACTTCCTAAAGAGCCTTAGGAAGTTTGACAGGAATTCTAGCATCTCCTCTAACTTCTATAGGATCACAATCGAGAACCTGGTGTAGGAGTTGCTCTGCCAACAACTGGAGATCATTACAGAGAGTGGAAGAGGTGGCAGAAAACACCAGTGGCGAGAGCCTTACTGCCATTAAGGCAGAGGCACCCACCCACTCACACACCTCTGCCAGCTGGTAAGAACTTGCTCTGAGAACATGACTTGGGGGCGGCATCACGGGCATCGGCAAAAAAAAAAAAAAATTGCTCATACTCATGCTGCCCTGACATCATGCCAGCGCATTTTGGGAATGGCATAGGCACCGATCGGTTTTCTATCGCCCATTTGAGTAAGGGCGCCCTCCGGTGCGCAGCATCTAATAACCAACTCGCAAAATAAAACAAAATAAAATAAAAACAAAACAACAAACACGAAAGCACCAGATATCGTGATACAGACTTATAATTTGCACCGATGTTTTTTTGAAATTCTATACGCGAAAAAGTGAGCGCGAGAGCCCTCGGTGCGCCTGCTCGCTGCTGAAGTCAAAGTAAACTTTATCGTCATCTCCGCTACATACAGTCCAGTATATAGAGAGACGAGACGACAAGGCTCCAGTTACAGTAGTGCAAGTAAACAAACAATAAATATAAGAAGAGTAAGAAAATAAATATACACTTTAGGACTAGAGATGGCACGATACCACTTCTTTATGTCCGATACAGATACCATAAATTTGGATATCTGCCGATACCGATATGAATCCGATATAGTGTGTTTTTTAATCAATAAAACTTTTTTTTAATATCTTGCTGCATTTTGTATAAGTTCATACTGAAGTAAAGCTATTCTGTTATACCTGTATGCAAAAAATACACTGCACCCAAAATATTTCATAGTTCAGCAATACTGATCAATCTAATAAACTTACTCCATCCTTCCTATTCTGGTATTTTAAAGAGTACTTAGAAGAAATATTAAGCAACCTAACTAATAGGGTTGCAAACTCCCAGCAAATAAAAAATAGGGAACCACCCCACACCCTCCACCGCATGATTCTTAATCGACGTAATCAACTTTAATTTGATGCAGGTTGGAAAAAAATTGCACAGAAATAAATTATTTTTCAAGAATAATTAAATAGATTCAACATCTTTCTTCTACAGAATTGCAGACTGCACAGATGGTACACAGCAAATCCAGCATGTCCAAATTAACACTGTCGGATTTGATTTCAACACTATTAAAGTGTCTATATGGGTCCACACCAGAGAGTGTTAATTTAACTCTTTTTGGAGAGTTGGTACGTTAACTCTGATGTAGTGTTAAACACCAAATCTGTCTGGAGTTGATAATTTAACACTTGGTGTTAAGAGTTTATATATTAACTCTCAAAGAGTATTTTAGTTTAACTACGTAAGAGTTATCTTCTAATTCATTCTAAAAAGCGGGAATTTTACTGTTCTGAACTTCTAGAAATTTCTTTTGGAAATAAACATTTACTAAAAAGATGCAATGGTTTTTGGAAAACATTTATTCTGAACTGTGCACCACAATTTCAAAACATTTTCTGAAAGATGTAACAGTATACATGTTCTCACTTTCATTAGAATTTTGTTTATCAAAAGGTCTGACATAGGTGAGCTGGTAAATGCAAATAACAGCATTCTCATCACTTATTTCTTCAATACAATATGCATGTCCTTCATTCATCCCTTTGTGGAACTTAAACGCACTTCTGTTCTCCCCCATATTCCATCTTCACAAGCATATCCTGTGCGGAGATTGAATAAAAATTAGTTGACACTAATTAATGGCACAAATAATCCAGTAAACAATTGCAGCACAGTAAAAAAAAAAAAAGGAATCCTCTTTGAGCCATTACTTGTGTAAAGTATTTTCCCAAAAGACAAAGACACAGGCAACAGGTAATACTGAACTAAATGTAAAATCTCAACCTTTTTAATTTTTACCTAAACCGTGTGCACAAAACTCTGGAGGGATCTAAATGCTACCGTAGAATCCAGTCAGGATGTCAGCTACTGCTGTTTGCTCGTTTTTTTTTTTGTTTGTTTTGTTTTTTATGGGCGATCATTTTCAGGCTTCAAGTAGCACCATTATACCAACATTTCACATTCTAGACATTGTTTTAGGTGTATTTGACCAAAAGTTTGACTGAAAATTCACATGCAAGCTTTTTTTCAAGGCTGTGGTATTTGCCCGCAAACAATACCTTTCAGCTAGCTAAAACAGAATGTTATGCTATCAGCGAGCAACATGGCTAATGCCTTCCACACAGCTTTGTCTCAACTCCAAAGAGCCACAGAAGTAAAAGCTCATAATAATAATTGAAAAAAATGACTTACCAAGCATGGCAAACAACTCAAATATGTAGAGCAAAATGTTCTGAAACGGCTTCACTTCAGCTCCGATTGGAGCCGTGCTGGGGGCGGAGTCTGTGAATTTACTCTGTTGGTGTCATAGCCCCTCTAGGAGTTCAGAGTTAAGAGGTCAAGAGTTAATGTTTCCATTTTAACACCTCCAGATTTGACAGAGAAACACTCATTTTTAACACTCGATTTTAACTACTATCATTTTACACCTCAGAGTTACATTAAAAGAATGTGACTCTGCTTAGAGTAAAATTAACTTTACTTTTGCAAGAAGACTATTAACACCAAAACATTTAACACTTTTGAATTTGCTGTGTACCTTCCCAAAGGAAAAAGTACTATAGCTTACTAGGGTATATTAGACTTAACAGTTACTATATATAGTAATGGACTTCTATACATTTACATAAGATTCAGATAATTATTTATTAAAAGCTACACATTTTAAATGAGAATAAGAAAGAAAATATGTCTTTGTGCCCCCTTTTCCCTGTTAATGCCCTATCGGCCCCCCCGGCTAAACTTTGCTAGATCCGCCCCTGCACAGTTACCAGCTGTCAGCTAAGTAGAAAAGGAGCCTGGTGTAGAAAGTAATAATAAATAAATTCTAACAACAGCTTATCAAGCTTAAATGTGCTGCTGTTGTTCAGCTGCTGGTTTCCTCTTTCTGGTGCAAAGTGGGCCAAAAACAAACAAGAGAGACGGACTCTTGACAGAAAAGCCGATCAGCTGATCATTGATCGGTTTCATGATTGAAGTAGCAGCAGGAGAGGGAGAGAGAAAAGAGGCAGTCGCTCCATATATCGGTTATTAAGTTTAACGCGGGAATGCTTTACAAACATTCAAAGATGAACTTACACACTTGCTTTACTTCTGGGATCACTTCCTCGGAGATGAAATGCCGGTTTGGTAGAGGCTACAAATACACACAGCCGCTCTATCACGTGAGCACACTGCTACGGTTATGGGCCGAGTTTCACCGCGTCGCAAGTTTTGTGAGGTGCTGATTTATTGGAAAACATTACATTTTTATTTCTCTTCGATATCCGATCCAGTAATTTACGTCAGTATCGGACCGATACCGATACGTAATATCGGATCGGTCCATCTCTATTTAGGACTCGGGGTAAAGGATCAATAACAATTGAAAATTTATAATTTACAGTTTGATGATTTAAAGTCTCACACACAACCCATTGAAAGGGGAGGAGGCCGGCTACTTCCAAATAGCGCACATTTCATTCATAATGATCTAAATCCAAGCCCATTATGTATTTATGATTTGAATACTGGGTTGTGTGAAATCCCAGAAATACATCTTAGACAAAGTGAATCTGTGAACTACGGTGTAGGTCTATTAGGTTATGTTGTGGTGATCCTCGGGTTGGGGGATGGGTGTTCATACTGGAGTGCAAAATTAAAACCAATGGAAGATGGACAAGAAAAGTTCAAAGCCATCAGGTGCTCAGTTTATAAAAATGAGTGAATAAGTGTTCGCCCGCGGCGCCATGCAGGCTAGGACCGCCACTGGCACCTACAATCTAAATTTTCAATTAAGTGTTAGTACCTGGGACCCAGGCATCTTTTTAGTACCTACTTGGTTGAATTTCCAAGCAAGCTGAATCAAGCAGAAAATATAATGTCAACAAACTGAATGTCACTGGACGAGTCATGAGCGCCACTTCTTCACAAGAATCAACCCACCATTTTTGAAACCTGGCAAAGAAGAAACCGACACCGTGTCCACTGACAAAGTGTAGACATTTTTGTGTTGATGACAGAATGTGTTCTGTTTGTGTCACATACAAACGACGTCATGAGGCTTTCAAGTTGCTGTGGTGTAAATAGTCCACTCACATTGAAGTGGCACTCAGTTATGGAAATGACAAAATGAGCGAAACCCAGTAGAGTCGAGTCCAGTCGAGTAGAGCTCAGTAGGCACTAGTGGGGGGGGGGGTTTACAAATGACTGAAAGATTAATAGGCTCTGTTTTGAGTTTTGTTCAAAAAAGAATGACTTCATATAGGGAAAAATATATATCACATGTGCAGGACACGTTAAACTAGTTTTTTTTAATTAAGCAGCAAGGCAGAACAAAATCAGGGCTGTATCAAGACACGAGGACTAAACCCCAATTCAACCAGACCCAGAACTGATCCAGAATTAAAACAGGACACAACAGTTCAAAATCAGGACTACTTAGGATTTAACCAAGACAGAACCAGAATCAGAACTAGATGATAGTAGCACTAAAAATCATCATGGACCTGCACTACACTTATTTTTTAATTCTACCAAAGTCCACTATTTAGATTGAGAAAAGTTTATATAATTGTTTAGCCTTGTTGTGCAAACAAGCCTGCAAAACTTAATAAATGTAGAATTTGAAAAATAGCAAACCTAAAAAGAAACACTAGGTACGAGATACATGAGTACCTATGATACGGTGATGCTTTTGGTAAACAACCATTTGACTAACATGTGTGTCTCACCTGCTCTTGTTCATCTCTGTTCTGTCCTCATTCTCCATCTCCCTCTCTGTTCCTCTCTCTCCCTCTTTGTGCTGACAATCATCAAATATACAGTTGAAATCAGATATTTACACACTCTTCAGATTAAAAACACAAACACTTTTTTAATTGTAACATCAAATCAGACTAAATGTTTATTTTTTTAGATTGATAAATATAAAAAACATATTTGTTAACTTTAAGAGTAAAGAGAGAAACTGTCTGTATTTCTTAATTGTAAATGGCACCAAATTGTATTCAAACTTGAGCCACACTTATGGAGCTCCACAGTTCTGTTCCTGGTGTTTTGGTTGACATCTCTTGATGTTCCCATGTCAAAGAAACAGGCTCTGTGTTTTGCCTTATATGCATCCACAGCTGTGCCACCAATTTGCTCACATGGCCTCTACTAACCTATCAGAAGCTTCTTCAGCTCAGAATGGAATCGTCTGGAATTTTCTTATTAATTAACAATAAACTTAGTGTACATGTACTCCTAAATTTGATGAAAGTGATAAAAAATAGACAGCTCTGTCTCTCTTTATTCTGACATTTAACTAATTCAAAAGATATTTCAATATTTATTTATCCAAAACAAAACAAGTTTACTCTAAATTGATGTTGTACAGTAAAAAAATGTTCTTGTGTTTTCCATAAAGTGTATGTAAATATCTGGTTTCAACTGTGAATATACTGCTGTGTATTGAAGTTCCTCTTGTTTTGCATAGGAATATACTGAACAACATACAAAGCATAATATATAAAATACTACCAGAGTTTTTTCTTTGAAAGAAGCTCCTTATGTCCATTCTTGTATATCAGTGCATTACTGAAACCGATTTATTTAGCCATGGCGGGTAACAACTGAAAATATGAAATAAACACACATGTAAGCTAAGACTCTCTAAAGAAACAGCATTGTTGTTGTTCGGCTTTTCATTTCGCCATTTGTTGATTCACTTGAAGAGCAAGTAACATAATATGGGTCAAGCGATCAGTTTGATATCAATCTTTTGTGATACACCGTCATATTTACATTATTTGTACAGTACAAATGATTTTCTTTGGTACCTGGTCAAACTTCAGTTCTCCTCTATCTGCCTGGCTGCGTTTCTCCAACAGCGCACTCGTAGGCAGCAGCTGCCCCGCCCCGCTTAGTGCCTGAGCTTGGATCATACCAATATTAGGGGGGGATTTACGCACAGTCGTAAAATCCCACAGTGTGCACTATGTGCTTAGAATATTGTGTGTATTTTTTTTGCTTTATACAGTTGTCAGCCAGGCATCTAACTATGAAAAAATTACACTCCAAAAGACTCCGGGCTTCTGAAAAAACAACCCGGGCTACACTTAGCTAATGCTAAAATTAAGACTAGCTGATGAGAGGGAAGGACCGAGAAAAATTAATCAAATATATAACCTACCTCCATGGTGCCACGTCCATATATTTGTTTCAGCAAGTGACTAAAACGTCCTCATGAAATAACACATTAAAAAAAATATGACATTTTAAAGTGAATTCACAAAATAGTAAATGCTCCCCTCTAGTTCATATGCTGATAACCAAACTCTTGCAGTCATAGACTTGAGTTCAAACTGCAATGATTGAAAACTCACAACAAGTTATTTGCAATCTTTTACTGAGTTAATTTTATTATAATATAGTATAGGAGGGCAGCACGGTGGTGGTTAGCACTGTTGCCGCACAGCAAGAAGGTCCTGAGTTCAATTCCTCCATCAGGCCGGGGTCTTTCTGTGTGGAGTTTGCATGTTCTCCCCGTGTTTGCGTGGGTTCTCTCCGGGTACTCCGGCTTCCTCCCACCGTCCAAAGACATGCAGCTTGTGGGGATAGGTTAATGGATTAATCTAAATTGTCACTAGGTGTGAATGTGCGAGTGAATGTGAGTGTGAATGGTTGTCTGTCCCTATGTGTTAGCCCTGCGACAGACTGGCGACCTGTCCAGGGTGTACCCCGCCTTTCGCCCTATGTCAGCTGGGATAGGCTCCAGCGCCCCCCGCGACCCTGAAAAGGATAAGCGGAAGCGGATGGATAGTATAGGAGCAGGAAGGTTTGTTGCAGTCTAATCACTGAATGGACTCATGAGTTGGCTGAAGTAAGTGTTAGGTGTGTTATAGTGTGCTATAATTTAATGTCGGTAACATTCATAGATGGTGAAAGGTTTGCAGTTGAAGTGTCTTTGGCAACTGCTACTCTAAGGAAATATGGGATAAGCACTATTATCTTTTCTTTTTCTTTGATAGAATATTTTTTATGCACTCGGGTTTGCAGTAACCTAGTGGATAAAAATCCTGATCTGATTTCTCCTTTCCAGTTTGTTTTGAGGTATATTTAATTGACAAGTAGAGTTTCTGTGATGTATTCAAAATGGAATGACATTAGTTTATTTAATTATATTTGTTTTTAAATTGTTTTGTAAAAAATAAATGTTTTAAAAAAGATATCCATATCTATTTTATTATTTGGATGAACGTGTAAGAAGAACAGAACTAGGACCAACAACTGCAGACAATTCAACAAAACTGTAACAGGGTGAGAAAACTCAATATTTCACTTTTCAGAAAAGTTGGGCCAGCTTGATGCGAGAGGAGTAAGTGTCAACCTAACATTCTGTACTGTGTGCATATTGTGTCAGTGTTCTAAGTCAAACCACCTTTTTTATTGTTGTTTTTTTCATTTGTGAAGTTTCGTAAACTATATCTTGTATTCTGTTGTATGTTTGCATGTTGTATATTCGTTGCAGTAAAATATTGCCAGCCTGTTTTCTGTTTAACTAGGAGAATATAAGGCGTGCACTCCCTAACCCTTCATTATTTTACAGTGCTAAATCTTAACAAACTAGATACACTCACACACAAAAACGTGTTCTACACATATTTTTTGTAAACACATGTAGCAGCAAGCTCACTAAATGCTTTATGTAAAATATTATGGATATTCATATGGTGGCTATATAAGATAAATTGATGTATGTTCCAAATGTAGAATGTTTCAGTAAAAAGTAAAGTAAAAATAAATTTACAGCAGACAATTTCTGGGAAAATTAAACATGCTTTTTTAAGGCTCACTTACACTGACCTATCCATTTTAGCTCAGACCATTTTTACCACATGAAAAGCAATAGTGGGCTGAATTTCATTCAGAACTGCCTAGTTGTCTAACAACCCTTTCAATTTAAATTCCTTGTCCTGTTTGATCTGCTCCACCTCCATGCTCTGAGGCCATCTGTCAATCTCCATTGTCAAGTCCAAGCACCAAACACTGAATGATCTTTTTTTTTTTTTAGAACTGCTTTTAATGTGACTAATATATTTTTGCTTTTTAGTGGTTACAATAATCTTTCCTATTATGTCAGGACTCTTTGAGTCTCTTGAAATACATTCTATAAAATAATGGCATTATCATTGCAGATTATGCAAACATTAAACAAACGTTTCAACTTCTAGCAGTGGAAGTGAATTACATTGATCATACTGTTATAGTGCAACACTCTTTGTTGAAAACGCTGGGTCATGGCATTCATATGGATAGCACTTTGACACATGCCACCCAAACAAACATTTTCTCAGACAAAGCACACCCTCCCATAGTTACGTCACACCCATCAGGAGGATAATGGCCCACACCACAAAAAAACTACTCAGGAAACCAAATGCATTGACTTGATCTCCAAGATCCTATTATACCTTTGCAGCATCCCCCGGAACAAGCCCAGGCCAGTGATGCTGTCATCCACAGCCCACAGGACTTAAAGGACCCAGCATCTCCATGCCAGTCACGGCAGCATACATCAGAGGTTTAAGCCATTGTAGCAAAGTTTGAACTGAAACTGAGCTCCTAACCTTAGAGTCTAGGACCAACTCGATTAAAAGCCCCCTACATCATAACCCATTTTTCTTTCACCTGGCCTATTATGGCAACCATATGTGAGTTATGTAAATAATAATGCAAGTGGTGAACTGTAGTGCAATAAAATAACTGGCAGTTCATTGTTTTTTGAGTTTTTGAAGCAGTAACTTTAACTATACTGTTGATGGTAAAATTAATATTTTCAGATTATAACGACATTCTTCACTGCAGCAATTAAGGAGTCAAGATTTTAATCATTTATGCAAGTATACAGGGAAAATACAGTTATGTGTCTAGAGTGATCAGAATGGCCCCTTTTAGTGTCTTCTCTTAAAATAGGAGACCCCTAAAAGCTATCAATTCAGTGTAGTGGAGTTAAAAAGAATAATAGTAATCACCATACCAGAATGCAGCACACAATAATCTCAAATGACGCTTTTAAAAACATTTTAAAGATATTAAAAAGAGGCTTTTACAGTAAATCTTATTGCTATAGAATTTCCCTCAAGCTACTCTGAAATTCAATGGTCTTTGCTTTGTTTTGTGGATCCAGACGAGCAATCAACAAAGGGCTGAAATGAGTATTTCGGAATTCAATCAAAACCTTTAGACCTGCTCAATAGCCAATTAAAGTATCCAGATAAAGAACAGATTTTACTCTCTTTTTTGTCGAGCGTTTTTATCGCTAATCAAGAAATCACTGGTCCACTCAGCAAATGAGATGGACCCTGACGTGATCATCTTTTGAATACTCGTGATGCCATTGTGTCCCGAGTCCTGCGCCAAAGGATAATGGACACCTCAGCTAATCAGAAACACAAGGCTCGAAAGAGGGAGTTTGTCTTCCTCAGTTCACTGATTGCCAGCTTCAGAACAGTTAGGCTATATGACGCACACCGTAGTCAGCTGGTGCGCGCTGCAGTTTCGCAAATAAGACTAAAAGACCTTTCGTGGAAAGGTTGATTCGTTATGTTGCTGGCAGCAACTGGTGAAATGTGAATTTTCAGAAATGTTAGACTTATATCAAAGCAACTATTGGTGAAATTTATGAAAGAGCCTAAATGCACAAATTTATCCAGTTTTATTTAGTTTTGAAAAATATTTTGAAGTCCATGTTTCTTGACTAGAATGAACTCGGGCTCTTAAATCTTAACGAGAGCCGTTGCGAACCCACCGTTCTGTCTGCATAGAAACACCAGCTGTTTGTTTTTATTTTTTACATTTTATATATTTATTTAAGAAGAATTTGTTTGTTAAACAATATCGCATCAGATTAATCACCGCGATCGGTGTGAGCAGTTATTCTGTTGCTGGGCTGTTTGCGTGTGTCCACCCGGATGTTATTTAATAGGTTACACGGTCATATCCTTAAGAGATCTTACTGCCCATGGCCTACACGGTCTCCCTGACATCCACTCACAAAAAGCCATTGTATACTTGGCCACTGAAATCTGATTCGTCTTCTTCTTCCTTTTTAAACCTACTTGAAAGCAAATATTTTAACCACATCTCAGTCCCAAGTGGATTTGTGTTAGGAGCACTTAGATTTAAGTCACTGTCACAACAGGCCACTCTCCTGCAGCCTGTAAAAATCTCAGATTTGAGAAATGTCATGTTCTCTTTCATCTTATCCAGGCGTGTACGCTTAACACCTGATAGCAGACTTGGACGGACTGTTTGGCAGCTGCTCTAAAGAGGTGGGTTTGGGCACAGCTCAGTTGTTTCTGTTATTGTGGCCAAGCCCACGCATAGTTTTTTTTTTTATTTCTTTAGGTAGCCTGCTGAATGGTTGGCACAGCAGACTCAGCTATTTTTTTTTTTTTTTGTAAACGTATGGTAGTTCCAAGAAGACCGCGTTCTCGGAAAGACTGAAACATAATCTTCACTTTTCAGTGACTCAGCGAGCCTGGTACACGACCAGATATTTGTTTCAGGGCTACAAGATGACAATGGCATCTATCAAGCCCATTCAAACTATGCGTGGCCACTGAGCCGGATCTTGAAGATTGAATGCATGTTTGGCACGGTACCTATCCATCTGAATCCCCACCTAGAGGCAACAGGTTACACGTCTCGCCTCCCTCAAATGCACTTATAGCGCACGGCTTTTGCACGGCTTTGACTTTCAATTTCTCCCAGCACTGCGCCTTTTGCACATGCCTCTCACCATGGTGGAACATAACGGCCTGGATATTATGTGTCCGAACAAGTATAGCAACAGCTCCTCGTCGTCGTCCAGCTCCGAGCAGGACAAGAAGATCTTCAGCAAACTAAAAATCAGTTTGTCCGAAGACTATCCGAAGAAGAACGCGGAGTTCCTGAGCGGGCAATACGGGACCAATCTGCTGTTGATCGGGGCGGCGTTGATGCTTGCCATCGCAAACAAGAACCCCTCCGTTAAAGAAGAGGATCTGCGGTCCTTCACTACCTGCCTCATGATCCTCCAGCTGCTCTGGATGATGTGGTACATCTTGGTACGGGACAGGCAAAAGAGCGTGCCGCCAGAAAAAGATGTACACGCCACCTCAGGCTGGATAAGAGGCGAGTTTGCGAGATTAAACAGGCAAATGCGCACTTATGCAACAGTTTTTTCCGTTAGTGTGAAAATTAAAGGGATTTATGCGCGTGACCACTATATGTTTGTTTCATAACTTAAAGAGAACTTGAATGTTAACATATGTGGTCACAAAGACTTTATTTTCTTTGATTATATCGCTCAATAACTTTCTTTTTCTAGGTGGTTTGACCCTTCTTGCACTCCTTTCACTGATTATGGATGCTTTCCGAATTGGGCAATATGTTGGTTTTCAACCTTGTGTGTCGGCGGTGCTCGTGGTATATCCTGTCATCCACGCAACTCACACTATGGCACAGGTATGTGCACAGCCTAGGTTTAATTTTTAAAATGTGACACTCTTTCAGCAGTATCTTTTTTTCCCACATACTATTTCAAGATCTTAGAATAATGTGCTCTTTGTTGTTAAGGCAAGTAGAGAGCGTTGCTGCGACAGTATAATCCGATCATTGTCCATGTCGCTTGAGTGTAACTGCATATATCAGTGGGAATCTTTAAATGCAATGACTTAAGCAAATAAATAGAATTAAGTTTACAATAAGTATGTGCTTAGTATATTATGAAGTGTATTTCTGAAGCTTGATAAAATCACTAAACTGCATTTTGGATATGACTTTGTCAAGCTTTTTTAAGACTTGTGTTTGGGTTTTATTTAGGTGCATTTTCTCTGGTTTCACATCAAGGATGTCATCAAGAGCTTTGAAACATTTGAGAGGTGTGTGAAATGTGCGATAACCTGGGCCTTTAGTCAATATATCCTTTTTTTCTTTTGTTTGTTTTTGCACCTGCAAATCATAAGAAAATTATGTGTTCATAGTTCTATTTTAATCAATGGCATGAAACAAGCTCAACAACACCGCTAAATCCTGTCACTTATACTTGCTGTTAGGTGATCGGGTGTCTTATTTTCAACTGCTGTCTCCTCAGATTTGGTGTAATCCATGCAGTCTTTACCAACATCCTCCTGTGGTGCAGTGGTGTGATGTCAGAGGCTGAACACTTCCTGAACAACCATAAGAGGAGACTTTCTGCCCTGGGCCTCATAAACCTCACTACAGGTAAGGACCCGGGGGTCGATTGCAGGCGTGTTTTTAGAAGAAAAGTACAATAGTCCGCTTGAGAACTCACTTCAGTGGATGAAAGAAAAGGGAAAGAGAGGAGGGCTTGGAAGTGCAAGGGAGGTAAGCCTGGCTGCTCAGCGGGTCTTGTTTGTGTCGAATGTCTCTCTATTAGGTTTCAGAAGACACATATTGTTGCCCCCTCCCCAGTCCTTTCCCCACACTTCAGCCACCACCACCTCCTTTGGCAACCCCCCACTTGACCTCAGACGGCTTTGTCCCCAGGCTGCTTAGTCCCAAGGGTACTGCAATTACAGTAACTGATACATCTAAGCTTAGGGTTGAGGGGTTCTGCTACTCCTCTTCATATCCGGCTGACTGTGAGGCTGGCTGCACCCTGACTGTTGTTCACTTTTTAATTAAAGGGTGCATGACCATAGTAGTGGGCTCGGGGGGAAAGGGGGGGGGGCGATGGGGGCCAGGAGCAGGTGAGTTGGGAGGGGGCTTAAGACCTAGAGGGCAACAGTGTAACCATAGGAAGTGTACAAGACGTGCATTCAGCTAATGAAGGAAATTTCAAACGAATACAATATGATTAATAAATACTCAAAAGCAGAAACTTGCTTGCTCTCTTTCTCTCGCAAACAAACAATCACACACAAAAACATATTGGCATTTTCATCATTAAATAAATAAAATAAATAAATAAAAATCACTTTTTTAATTTAGTTCAATTTATTTTTTTTGTACAGCTCAGTGTCACAAATACAGGTTTAAAGGGCTTAAAAGGCATAAAACATATTAAGAGATAAGGTATCCCAACAATTAATGCAATAATATATATATTAAGAAGAAGAAATATTTAAATTCCAAATTAAAAGGGGGTGTACCAGTAAGTACAGTGGGTGGTATACTGGTTGAGAGGCTACAAAATTTTAAAAGAAATCTTTTGCTTTGAAATTCATGTAGTCTTGTAAAACTGAGCAACAAGATGTCAGAAGTAATCATAAAACAAATGTTGTTGAATAAAGAGAATTACAAGTCTCTACAGAATAATACTTTTATTCTTCTGGGTTTTTTCCTTCCATATCATTATTATTATTATTATTATTATTATTATTATTATTATTATTATTATTTCCTCAATTTTGGATAAATCAGTGACTACGGCCCAGTAGCACTCACCCCCATCATCACTAAGTGCTTAGAGCAGCTGGTCCTAGCACACTTCAAATCCTGTCTCCCCCCCACCCTGGACCCCCACCAATTCGCATACCGCCAGAACAGGAGCACAGAGGATGCAGTCTCCATTGCACTGCACTCTGTCCTCTCACACCTGGACAACAACAACACATACGCCAGAATGCTGTTTATAGACTTCAGATCAGCATTCAATACAATCCATCTCAGAGGATCTCACCTGGATGACCAACTGCTCCAAGCTGGTCAAGAAGGCTCACCAGCGCCTCTTCTTCTTGAGGACTCTGAGGAAGAACCACCTGTCCTCAGACATCCTGGTGAACTTCTATCGCTGCACCATCGAGCGCATCCTGACCAACTGTATAACAGTCTGGTACGGGAACTGCTCTGCCTCGGACCGGAAGGCGTTGCAGAGGGTCGTGAAAACTGCCCAGCGCATCGCCAGAGCACCACTTCCTGCCATAAAAGACATCTACAGGAAGCGGTGTCTGAAAAGGGCTGGGAAAATCATCAAAGACCCCAAACTCATGGACTGAACATACACACACACACACACACACAATGGACAACTGTACCCTCAAACACACAATAATAACATGGACTGAACCACCACTCACAACCACTAGTACTTTATATAGCCTCTGTAGAAATTATCCACATATCTCACTTATCTTAACTGCACTACTGTATAGCTCTGTGTAAATAATCATTCTGTACATACGATAATTTTTAACCCTACAACTGTTTACAACTTGCATAGTTCCCATTTCTGTATAACTATATATCTCAGATTTCTGTAAAGTTATTTATTTCATATTCTGTATAGTTTTTCATATTTATATCCTGTTCATAGCCTGTACATAGCTTGTACTCACTACAGCCTGTACATACTTATAGTTATAGAATATTCACAACATACTTCATACCGTGTACATTATAACATACCATAATAGATCCTTCCATCCATCCATCCATCCATCCATCCATCCATCCATCCCCATCCGCTTTGTCCGGGGCCGGGTCGCGGGGGCAGCAGCCTAAGCAAAGAGGCCCAGACCTCCCTCTCCCCAGCCACCTCCTCCAGCTTATCCGGGGGAATACCAAGGCTTTCCCAGGCCAGCCGAGAGATATAAATAGACCCATTTCTGTAATATACTTACATATCTATATTATTGCTAATATATATTGTAATATATCTATATCACTAAAGCACTTCTGGATGGATGCAAACTGCATTTCGTTGCCCTGTACCTGTGCATGTGCAATGACAATAAAGTTGAACTCTATTCTATTCTATTCTAAATGTGAATATGCTACAGCTTCCACAAACCACATGCACTCAAAAGGGGTTTGCAACAAACCAAAAAGTTGGGATGTCCTGTCATAGTACAGTATAACTTAGGGCAGCACAAGGATATCAACACATTCATTAGAGAAGATTAGTAAAAATTCAATAGCTTAAAATTTGTCTCAAAACCCAAAAAAAACATATTTTTATGGTTAAAAATCGAAAGAGAGGAATAAGCCTAAACAGAGTACTCTGTTATTTCATGTGAGCCTGATTTAAAGTTTTAAAAAGTTGGGACACTGTGTAAAATGTAAATAAAAACAGAATGCAATGATATGCAAATTTTATCAACCCACATTTCATTTAAACTGAGCACAGAAAACAAATCAAATGTTTAAACTGAGACATATCATGTTAATATAAATATTATCACATTTTGAATTTTTAGGGCAGCTAAATGACTAAAAAAAGTTAGGACAGAATCTTGTTTACCACTGCGTAGTATCCTCTTCGCTTTTAACAACAGTCCATAAACATCTGGGAACAGAGGAGACAGCTGCTGGAGTTTTGAGAGAGGAATGTTGTTCCATTCTCATCTTATATAGCATTCTAGCTGCCCAAGAGTCCTGAATCATCATCATATTTTTTCATTCACGATGTGGCAAATGCTTTCAACTGGTGAAATTCTCAGCACCCAGATTCTTCTACTGTGCAACCATGCTGCTGTAATAGATCCAGTATGTGGTTTAGCTGTCTTGCTGAAATATGCAAGGCTTTCCCTGAAAAAAGATATTGATTGGATTGGAGCATATGTAGCTCTAAATCCTATATACATCTTTCAGCACTTTACAAATGTGCAAGCTGCCAATTACATTACATCCCCATACTGTCACAGATGAAGGCTTTTAAACTGAGCGCTGATAACAGGCTGGATTGTCTCCCTCTTCTTTAACCTGGAGAAAGCAGCATCCATGTTTTCAAAAAATGCCTCATAAAAAGGATTTAATAATATTTATTTAATAATACTAAAGGATGTGACCTTTTGGAAGCATCCCAAAATCAGACGAATCCAAAATTGAGCCTTGTCTTATGCACGTAGAGATTTATCAATATTCTCTGAATCTTTTAATGATATTATGTACTGTAGATAATGAGATATTCAAAATCTTCATTATTATTGTCTGTGAAGGTTCTCAGTCATCCAGGTCATTGTAGTCAAAGGAGCTTGCAAAGAAAAGCGTCTGGACTTCTTTAAGTTGCTTGAAAGTTAAAGAAGCAACTTAAAGAAGTCCAGACGCTTTTCTTTGCAAGCTCCTTTGCCTTCATTATTATTAGGAACATTATTCTAAATTTGTTCCACAATTTCTAGATACAGTTTACAGAAAGAAACTCTGCATCTCTAAGATGTCCTTTTTCTACCCAATCACGTTACTGACCAGTTACCAATTAACCTAATTAGTTGCAAAATGTTCGTTGACCTGTCTCTTTTCAGTACTACTTACTTTTCCACACTTTTGTTGCCCCTATTCCAACTATTTTGAGACATGCTGTTGCCATCAAATTCAAAATGAGCAAATATTTTTTTCATGAAATAATAAATGTGTGATAAATATATTATTTTAAATATTTAATTTTAACTCACACTTTACACAGTATTCCAGCATTTTTTATATTGGGGTTGTACATTGCTATCTGACCTGCACATGCCATGTTTGATGTTGAGTCAGACAATATTAAACCTTGAGATAGACATTCTGTTATGGCATATGTGTGTATACTTGTAGTGTGGAATCTGAATGATTATTGTGTATCTTTATGTTTTTAATGATAATATAATCCATTTTGTTGTTATTGTCAACCTGTAAAAGATTTACTATTCATTCTATTTTACATTTAAATTATTTCTAACATTTAGCTTTCAGAACAGTATCATTGCTTAACATGTCTTTCATTTTGTTATCTTAAAAAACAGACAGGCTGTACTAATGTAAGACAGCACTGGCATAGTCAGCTTCTTTTTATTGTTCTATTTCCCTGTAACTCATGTGTTTGCCCACATTTTTAACTGTTTTACAGAGTACTCAGAACCACAATGTAACTGCACCACCAGCACATGCTCCATGTTCGCCACCAGCCTCTACTATCTCTACCCCTTCAATATTGAATACCACATTTTTGTTTCTGTCTTGCTTTTCGTGATGTGGAGAAATATTGGACGCACCATTGACCTCACTTCAAACCATAAAAGGCAGGTTGCCAAAAACCGGGGCTTGATCTTAGGTCCTCTTGTGGGTCTACTTGCCCTGGCCAGCAGTATCGGAATACTGGTGGTCTACGTTACTCATGTAGAGAAGTCAATCCAGATGCGAAGGTCAGCCGTTTCCATGTTCTACATTTATGCCATCGTCATGCTGACGGTCATGTGCTGCGCCGGTGCTTCGGGTCTGCTTATATACCGAGTGAACCACATGCCGCTGGACACCTCCAAGAACCCGTCAAGACAGCTGGACACGGAGGTGCTGTTTGGATCCTCCATTGGCTCCTGGTTCATGTCATGGTGCAGCATAGTGTCTGTGCTAAGCACCGGAAGCAACCCTCCTTACCGCTGGACAAATTTGGTCTACTCTCTGTTTATTGTGTTGGAGAAATATGTCCAGAATCTCTTCATCATAGAGTCTTTGTATCGCCAGCAAGAGGATAGAGAGAGGCAGGACCCAGAGTTACCAGCTGCTCCAGAAGTCTTCTCTGTCACTTCCTCTCTCGCTCCGCCGTACAATGGCATCATCAACCGAACTTTTGAATCTCCAGACAGGAGCTGTGTCTCTACTGAGAGCGAGCAGGAGGAGAGTGAGCAGGTTTATGGATGCCCACGGAAACATTCAGATGTGCCAGCGCCTGTGGGAAACGAAACAGTGGAACGCCCAAATATAAAGAGGCAGATCCTGAAGAATATTGCTGTTTTCCTTATTATGTGTAACATTTCGGTAAGCACTGGTTAACTGGTCTGTGATGATTAGTTTTTTAATAGGTGGAATTGATCGAGCTGATGTAAAATCTACTGACCATTTGAAACTTCATTTGATTAAGTGTATTTTACCCAACAAAATGCGAAGTTCATTTCTTTTTGCTAGGATGACTCCCAAAAGTCAAAAGTTATTATTTGTTCATTTTAAGCTTCTGTAATTAATATATTTGCTATTCACTATTGCCATAGTGGTAAACACAAAGAGGGATTCCATGCCAATCACCCTCATTTTAATATGCTTAAGCCACATTTGTATTGTTTTGGTTTAGTTTCACTACTCTCATCAACAACAGATACAAAACTCTCCATTAAGTGTTATGTGACGTGTAACAATCATTAGCTATAACTGAGATTATAACTAAAGTGAGGACGTTACTAGCTTGTGGTGAAGGTAGTGGAGCACTGAGATATTTTCCTCAGGAGTGATGGTAGCAAAAGTAAAAATAGAGGTAATAGAGACTAATTACAGCATTTTTGGCTAATTGAATTTCAAATATAATAATATAAACAGGCAACTTTAAGCCTTATAAAATGACACTGTTGTGTTTCTACCTTGTTGTTCTGCCCCTAAGTAGCTAAAAGTATATGAATTCAGGTGTATCTAATTAGAGCTCTCTCTTTTTTCCATTTCAGCTGTGGATTCTTTCTGCCTTTGGCTGCAGGCCACAGTATGACAACGGACTGGAAGAGGAGACATATGGCTTCAGCATATGGAGCACAGTTCTCAATTTTGCCATCCCTTTGAACCTTTTCTACCGCATGCATGCAGTTGCCTCCCTCTTCGAGGTGTTCTCCAGAGTCTGACAAAATAGCAGATGACTGACAATGGCAACATGCACACGAACACTTGTCACCACTGGCTCTCGAGAGTGTGTCACAGCGCAGGTCAACCATTCAGGAGGCAGTCTGGATCACAGTCCAACAGACTTGAAAGTAATCTGTGGAGACAAACGTTGATCCCTCACTGTGGGGATTGCAGAGGAGGACAAACCTATTAGACCTGGTTCCTTAAAGAATTAGCTTGTGTAATGCAAGGGTTGTTAAAGCTAGTGATGAAAAAAATATTTGGTTTTATGAATTTAGAAAGGGTTCTTTGTACTTTTTATATTGTAGTAACATTACAGTGGGGTTTCTAACAGGTGGATCATGTACAATATATGCTTTAGCTGACATACACTTTCTATATTATTTCATATTAGTGACTGAAAACATAATTACTATTATAAAATAACACCCTACCAACATGATTACCATATACAAAAAGACTGCAGAGGAACTACATAAACACTCATTATTTTCAATATCCAATAGTACTGTATTTAACAGCTACAAGCTCAGCGGTGTGCCACCTGATCCTTACTTTATCTGCATTTAAAATGTTCATACTTTACATGGATAAGGTTCTCATTTGCTTGCCTAAGTAGTTAGGTTAGTGAACACTTAAGTTGTAAGTGCCAATCTAAGCACAAACAAATTAAATCATCTTTTGAGTTGGATATTAGTTCTCAGATGTAGCACTTAATTCCCTTTCTCAGCCATTTAAGGTTCCTCAGTGTCTTACTGCGTTCTCATTTGCTGCTCTGTTGAACTAATCAAGAAGTTGTGTTAAAAAAGGCTTCTCTTCTGGACCTTGATAACACTGAACTAATGTGCATTAACACGATTGTGCATAAGGATGGGATTTTTGCAAAACAAACTGTTGCAGTGACAACTGCTGCATGGCACTGCGGACTGATGTTTACATCTGAAGAACCAGAAATGAAAACCATCACACTGATATAAATGACAACACTTGCTTCTCCTCTATTAAAACCACAGATATATAATAGTACTGTACTAGTTTGTATCAGATCACCAAATAATCTTAGACATTCAGCAGGTTCTCAGCCTGGTGCCATATACTGTATGTGCTCTCAATATGTGCCAAGTTGTGCAAAATGTTTTGTTTTGCAGATTTTTCTGCCATCTTAGTAAATACTGTTATACTGACCAAAATCATTTAAAGGGTGCGCTATGATTTTGTGAAATTTCAGTTAAATGGTGCTATTGAGAAATGATGTCTAAAGTTAGTTGTAATTTCATATCTTTTTCCTGTTGAAATAAACAAGAACTATCTTTATGTCATGTCGTGTTGCTTAACCTGCTACACACTCTGTTCACTCTTCAATAAAAGTCTGGAAGGGTAACAGATGCAGTGTGCCTACGCACCACAGGATGGCGCAACGTATTTATGTCTTTTGTTGAGACTGCTTTGGACTATCCAAATGATACTGCCTGATGGTCTTCATTTAAATGACTGTTTTACGATTTCTTAAAAAATAAGTGATAAAGATAGGATAGATTTAGATTTGAAGACATACAAAGTTGCAAAGCATACCAACAGCAACGAAGAACTGCACAATTGTGCTTCTATTTGTGACTTCAAAATAGAAGTCCTATAGTTTGGTGTTAAATTGGAAATAGTAATCCGCAATATACACTTTGCAAAATATCAGTCATCTTTTGCAGCGACCTCCACACCAACCCGTCTATAGATAACTAACGTGTGCTGTCTGCGTAAAAAGGAAATGCAGTGTCGGACACAGGTTGTCTCCTGACATGGCATCACGAGCTTATGTTTATGCTACTTCAGAGAATATGGCATTGAGCGTCGGGGGATGATTTTAACGTTGTGTCAGAACGATTTGACAGGCAGGCGGAGGCGTCTAAAAATACCCGTGACGTTTCAAAGCCGGAAACGGCGAGTCTGCTGCACAGGCACACGACGACGCAGAGCAGCTCCCGGCCTAACATGCTCCCTAGGAGTGTGAATGTGACTCACCTGTTCGGACAACTCGGCTAAATGGGTGGGTTATGACCTTCAGTCGCTGCCGTCGGGAGACAAAAGAATACCGAAAAAAAAGAAAAGATAAAACTTCCATAGTTGAAAATTACCTTTTTTTTAATTAATAAGGCAAACGCAATGAAAGTATCTAAGTAGCCTGTCATATTACCTAAAGATGTGTTAGATGGGTTTTATTATTTTCATTATTCACTGAAAATTTTACATAGATAGATAGATAGATGGGGTTCTCAGCTTTCAGCACCACGGACAGTTCTGCACTGTTAGACTACGAGTAAGGCTCCGTTCTTTCACTGTCACTTCATGGGCGTATGTTGTAGTTTTGTGTGTATAATATAGATTGTAAATGCTCTCTCTGGACTTGGACAGAAATGCACAGTGTTGTCTCTCTGAAGTCTGTCGTAATAATAGGGCTTAAATATAAACCAGGCTATAACACTATCCATAACTGGATGAAAACCCGCAGCTGATTGGAAGTTTGTAATTGCTCTCTTTGGAGTACACACACACACACACACACACACACACACACACACACACACACACACACACACACACACACACACACACACACACACACACACACACAAGAAAAAAATCCCTGAAAATACCGAATGCTCTCTACCCAGTCCCGACGCAGTGGACGGCTGTGCGTAACATGCATGTGTTACGCACAGCAGTGTCAGTGTATGCGCACAGCCCTGGCTAAGTTAGTGTGTTGGGACTCCCTCCTTACCCACGCTACGCTCAGGATATCTTGTGCAGAAAGCTTCAAAGTGGAAGCCAGGTCAGACGATCCGACCGTAAAGGCTGCAACATGCGCCCGCCACTACGTGCTGCGTTTCAGCCCCTCAGCGCACCTGACACGTCGCCTGGCTCACTTTTAACACGCGCAATTGTCTCGTTCCCTCTGTTTCGCACTCCACATAAGGCTGGCAGCCAGGCTGATCATTGGGGACAAAACGATGGCTGGCCGATAACTGAGCCCGTCCCCGCGCACGGAGCAATGGACTTCAGTTTTACTTGAAGAAGCAAATGGAGAATCCAGCAAAGTATCTCTCGTCAGTGCAGGGTATTGACTCTGCGCGGGCACCCCTCGGAGAGATTATGTGGAACAGTACTGAAACTGAGGCAAAAAGCGACGGGAGAAGGGATATGGTGGCACGCACAGTGACGGGCTGTCTGCTTTCTCTGCTTATCCTATGGACCCTGCTGGGGAACATCTTGGTGTGTTCCGCGGTGCTGCGCTTTCGGCACCTACGGACCAAAGTCACCAACATTTTCATCGTGTCCCTAGCGCTGTCGGATTTATTCGTAGCCGTCCTGGTTATGCCCTGGAAAGCTGTGGCAGAAGTAGCTGGCTATTGGCCGTTTGGCACTTTCTGTAATGTGTGGGTTGCTTTTGATATTATGTGCTCCACCGCTTCCATCCTTAACCTCTGCATTATCAGCGTGGATAGATACTGGGCCATCTCCAGTCCCTTCCGCTACGAGAGGAAAATGACCCAGCGAGTTGCCTTTGTTATGATTAGCATCACTTGGACGTTGTCTGTGCTCATTTCATTCATACCGGTCCAGCTAAATTGGCACAAAGCCAGCGGTGACGACATGGTTGGGGCGCACAACTCTTCCATAAGTAGGCAGGTAGAGGAAAACTGCGACTCCAGTCTGAGCAGAGAGTATGCGATATCCTCCTCCTTGATAAGTTTTTATATCCCAGTGGCAATTATGATTGTAACATATACCAGGATATATCGGATTGCGCAAATACAAATTAGAAGAATAGCCTCTCTGGAGAGAGCGGCAGAACATGCGCAAAGTTGCAGGACCAACAGAATAGAGTGCCAACACCACAACACACTGAAAACGTCGATTAAACGTGAAACCAAAGTGTTCAAAACTCTGTCGGTGATCATGGGTGTCTTTGTGTGTTGCTGGCTACCTTTCTTCGTTTTAAACTGCATGGTCCCGTTCTGCGACAGGCCGGCGGCAGACCGGGATGCGGGTCTTCCGTGCGTAAGCGAGACGACCTTTGACGTCTTCGTGTGGTTCGGCTGGACCAACTCCTCCCTGAATCCCATCATATACGCCTTCAACGCTGAGTTCAGGAAGGCCTTCGCCAGCCTCTTGGGCTGCCGCTATTTCTGCTCCAACACGCCAGTGGAAACTGTTAACATCAGCAACGAGCTGGTGTCGTATAACCAAGATACCCTCATCCACAAAGAAATCGCGAACGCTTATGTGAATATGATCCCCAATGTCGTTGAATGTATCGAGCATGAGGAGACTTTCGACAGGATTTCACAATTTTCTCACAACCACGAAAACGCCACCGACTCGGTTTGTGACCTGGAGGACTGCGAGGCAGACATCAGCCTTGACAGGGTGTCACCATTCACACCCAATGGATTACACTGACTCCACACCTTGTCTCTCCCCGTGCGTAACTGGATGTATTGATAATAATTTCATTGTTCACTCAGCTCTTTGCCTCTTCACAGGAGGTTTCTGTGCAGCAGCCCTTGCTTCTGGGTTCAGGGCTGTCTTGGAACCCTCTAAAGTACACTTAAGCAGGGGCATGTCTCTGCAGCCACAAGGCCAACCTGACATGAAATGTGATGTTGTCTTGTTGTCTGAAACAAATTTGATGTGTAGGTGTTTATTTAAATGACAAGTGAAGTCTGTGTTCCTTTGTTCAAGGTTCAGTGTTGCTAAAGCTGTTGTTTACTCAGAGGCTTTAATGGCATCATCGTCTAATGTCCATCATGACTGAGGGAAAGTGTTTGTAAAAACAAGACTCTTTGCTGCTTAATAACTTCATGTGTATCCAGTGTTCGCCTTTCCACTGAGTATGAAAACTGGGGGAAAGCCTTACAGACAGTGAAACCAAGACAGTCAAATGCAGTTATTTCAGAGCCTTATAGCTTATTCAAATAACAGCTTTGAGACATAAAAGGAATGTGTCCTGTAGAATTCAAGTTACACAATGCCAAAATGCAGTATTAAAGCGTTTTGCCACTGCACCACCCCAGTGACTCTTCCAACATGCCTGGATGATAAAAATCACATAATCTAATGCTATAAATACAAAAAAGGGGAATCTGTGTGCATTACTACTTTTTGTGATCATTTATTTCTCATTGAGGCCAAAACTACTGTAATGCTTCTGCTTTATGAGCCCGATTCAACTCTGACTGAAATAACTAAAAGGAGAAAGATTGACCAAAGACTTCAAGGAGAGCATTGATAGACACAACAAGGGTGCAGTGTCATGTCAGCTAGAGGAAATGTTACTATAGAAGCCTAAATACATGTGTGGCCATTGGCCCAACACAACTGGATGTCATGCATCACCTCTCCCACATTTCTCTCTTATCTTTGTACTGTACAGATGACCTGATCTGAATGTATACTACTGTCCTTTAAACAGTGAAGTGTGTCATCATTTGTCTAATAAAATGCTGTCATGCATCAGAGTGAGCTGGTATCTTCGCGAACCCAATAATCATGCTAACGGGATTTCAGGTGGTTTCTGTGCAGCTTGGAGAATTTTATTTTAAGCATAACAGGAAGTGAGTTCATTCTTATGCACATCCACATCTGACCCGTTCTTTTGACATGTTTCTTCTTTTGGTATTTTGCATTCTTTGAACATCTTAACAGCTGAGATTGACAGGAAGTGTTGGCAGAGAAACAGCTAGTGAGGGGACATGACATGCACCAGAAGTGCACTCAAAATGAAGAACGTTGTGGTTACTTGGTTGCATGGTATACAAGCTGCTGCCCCACCAAGACTTGATTTGACCTGTCTTCCACAGGTTTGGCCAGCTGGTGTATTTTCTATTACACACGAAGAAAGGTTTGAAGTCACAGTTGTGTAGGTAAGGCAATACAAAGAGCAGAACATGGAAGCGAAGCAGCTCGTTTTTGTACTTACAATTTATTTTTCAGTAAAGCAATATTTTTATTTAATGTAGAAATCAATCAATGTTTAGACATCGTAAATAACATGATATCTGAAGCAAAAGTTTGAATTGCCAGAAACATCTGTTAGTTTAGCCTTTTTTTCCAACAAAAGACAAAACCCACTATGTGAAAATCCCTTCATGGTTTGATCCCTGCATTTGGCACAAGTAAACAGAAAATGCTCCTTTTTGCCACAGTTATCTAGACTGATGCACTCCAACTCAATCATTTGTCTAAAATTGACTTTTGGATTCTGGATACATCAACCTCGGGTTCAATGCTTTACTAGGCTTCATGATGAGTGACAAGTATTGGCCAAAGGAATATGCGAATAGGGAGGGATTAACAATGGAATGACTGCCAGAGAGTACATAATGCATATCATAGCTGTATAAATCATCAACAAAAGAAAGTCTGTGGCAATAATTCAGATTCCTCAGTCTTCTATATTAAATCTGCAATACCACAAGGAAGCTATTTACCGCAACATGTTAATGTACAACAGAAAACACAAGATAATTAATTTCCAAATAACTTCATTTGCATTTTTTGAAAACTTTCTTTTTACTTTGTATGAACTCAGATTTTTAATATTAACCCAAGATGTTCTGTTCACTGTAATTCATTACCTGATTTATGCTGCCAGTGGTGGAAGAATTATTTAGACAGTGTACTTAAATGGGAACTCTACATTGGTAAGCAGCTTCCTGTAACCCACCTATTAAAAAAAGAACGTTTTTGTCTCTTGGCAGGGAGACGCAAACAGATTCTGCATGACATCTGTGAGTTTTGTTTGAGGTGTCACTTTAAGACACCAAGTTAAAAAAAACAAGCAAACAGAAGAACATGCGGGGCTACCCATGTATGCTTGAGGTTATTTGCCATTATTGGCGTCAGACATTCAAATTTCTGAGAAAACTGAAGCCGGTAAAATTGTGGGTAATACAAGCAGATTTTGAAAAGGAAGAAAACTGAGTTTAAAAAAAAGACTTTCAACCTGCTTAAAGCACAAGCTTTATAGTCTGAGTCTGGTGACGTTAGAGGAGTCCAAAACTAAATAAGAGAAAATGCTGTAAAAATATGCAAAAGCATTTAACTTGAGTCAGTCATGCCTTCAAAATAATTTAAAAGCTGTAGTTGTATTTTAATTACTTAATCTAAATCAATCCACTGTATCACGAGTTTATAACAGGCTTCCCATGTAAAATATAAGAAAATAGTGGAATAATGAGTACTATATTTACTTTACTTGCTCAAATACTATTACTTATTTTGCTATATAATAAATCAAATATTAATTAAACCACTCAAAAATAGATGTTTTGATGTCTAAACAGTCACATTTTATTTCCTCTGCAGTTCTTTTTTTTATTTGATAAGTGAATTAACATTTTTAGTGTAGAATTAACTGCTAACAATTACAATAAAGTAAGACATGATAGCACAAAATGGAAAGATATACACTTTTGTTGGCCACACAGACTATCAAGACATAGCTGAAAATTTATAATTCAACAGCACTAAAAAAAACAGGAGTTTAAAGCCTCATTGCATGTCTCAAACCTAAAGTTATAACTCAAGTGATGGAGGAAAAAATAATCTACGTCCAATCCAAATGCGCTCTAAATGACACAGCTGTTCTTCTGCAAAGTATCTCCCTTGACACATTTTTCTTTTCTTTTTTTGTTAGAAATTAAGTTATGTTCCCTCATAAGAGAAAATTTCACACAGATGCCAGGGGAATACAATTAAATGACACTGAGAAGAAAGCCTGTTATAACTGGAGCCCAGAGGCTACTCTTCAATGTTATACTAACCTACCACCTCCTTCCCATTGCTGGTCAGTGTTTCTCTCATTTGGATGAAAGGTGGGTGATGGCAGGAGGGGACTGATAAAACAGGCTGCTTCTGACAGAATTGGAAAGTAGGTGATACCTCAGCAAGAACACATCAGGCTTTGACTGATGATTTAGCAGTGACTGGTACCATCATATTCAGGGCTTAAGGAGTGATGCACTTTGACCCTTCATTTTTCATTAATTGCATCAGGGGTATAATTAAAGTAGGAGGTTTTGATGTCAGATTTCCTGGGTCATGACATTTACTTGAACTGACACAGGAGTAATGACACAAAATTGATGTCTTTTTAAAAAAAAAAAAATTAAGGCTTTTTTTAAGCATTCATTCATTAAATGAGTGAAAAACAGGGAAGTAGAAGAATTCCAGGTTACGAGCTGTTTATTCATTCTCTGTGCTGTGCCATTGCAGTGTGGAACAGATTTGAAAGGTGGTTTGACCTCGATATGCAGGCATGACAGGAGAGCTGGAGAGGAAGTAGAGGCAGGCTTTAGGGGGGTTACACCATCCGTCAGGACACATTCATCAAAATCACTCTGCACGCACGCACACACGCACATGCAGCCAGCCACATGAAGCACACGCATTCAGAACATTCAAAACCACCGCTACAAGAGATTTGTTCGAATCTGTCTTTTTTACCTTGCTAGAAAGTAGACACTACTTTTTTTTTCATTTCACTCCCTCACTGGGTTCTCAGCATGTCTTTTTCCTTATTCTTCAGAAGATTTCAGTCATCTTAGAAAAAGCAGAAGAGGCAGTTGTTTCTTTTCCTTTTTTGAATGGTGTGAGCTGCAAGCAGGGTAAAAGGGCCCTTTAATTACCCTAACTCAAACCTGGCCTGTATTATGGGATAACCCATCACTACCTACAGATGGTAGTTTCAAAATCATGGACAAGTTCCAAAAACGTCGAAAATTAAGTATCAAGCTACACAGCTTTGTTGACTTTTTTTTTAAAACTGAAAAACATGGCTGACTGTGTCACTGCTTCAAACACTGTTTACGTGAAGAAAAAAGTGTTCCCTTTGAAAATATTAAACAGCTACAAGCATGTTTTACAAGGAAAACATCAGCAAAGAGTGCAACAACAATAAAAATAAATGGCAGAAAATTTGCAGCGGCGGTAAACAGTGTTTATCTAGCAGCTGATGTGAACATCAAACTTCTTCAAAAAAAGATTCAAAAAGAAAATGCATGATGCAATGTTGATGCTTTTTACTGGAATTTCTCCACCGAGACTTCAGGGTAGCTGCGTGATCACAGGAACCCGCCAAAGGAAATTGGACATGACAAGTGACAGCCAGGAGGTGAGCACAGGTAACATTTGGCAGGAATTAATATCATGATTTTTTATTTTTTTTTAATTTAAAGAAGAAAGGCTATGCTGTGCGATGCTTGTTTAGGTCTGCTACCATGATTAGCTGGTAGAAGTCACTGATTGATACCAGTGTGACTCAGTTCTGAGTTAGCCTCGGGGTAGAGTGGGCTTGAAATAAGTTTGACTGTATTTTTCTAGGAGACTATAATTTGCATTCGTCTACCCCAAGAGTGCAGTAGACTGGTTTGAACATATAGATCAGTATAACATTTCTGAGTGAAATCTCACTAATATTAATGTCTCTCCATCTTATTCCTTCACTTTTCGTCCTATACCGACACTGTCATGTTCCACTCAGACAATGACTCTTTCAACTCCACCAAAGTTTTAACAATTGCATGTTTTTTCTTCTTGAGATAAAAAAAAGACTTAGGCTGTCTTTTGAACTGCATTGTTAAAGAAGCGCTCTCTTTCAAAATCACCAAAACACTGTTGCATACCTGTATTAGAACAGTTCAACTTTGAAGATCAGACATTCCTCTCTGACACTTTCTTTTAACTGTTGCTGCCATACCATCCTTTTCCTCTCTCTGACGCAGTCTGAGGTTTTGAGTTACTCTGGTGAGCTTGAATGCAGAGACTGACTGGTGTCTATTTCCCCAAAAGGCTCCAGGTCCTGCACAAACTCTCACGTGGGCAGAGCAAAACAGGTGATGTTGAGGCAAGACTCAGTTTGGAGTGTTTGTGGTTTCAGTACAAACAGTTTCTCTCTGAAGGAGAGGGACAGAACAGGAAATACTCAAAAAATACAAGAACAAGAATATACACTTTTAAGGGGGAAAAGTAGTTGCCAGTATTTATTTATTTATTAGAATTAGCCAAATGCTATTATTCTAAATATTATTCTGTTATACTGTTTTTGTGATTTGGTGCTATATAAATAAAACTGAATTGATAGGAACACAACAACAACAACTCAAATAACAACTTGTTACAACAAAAGGTATGCACAAGAGCACATCTGAATGCACAATGCATCAAACCTTAAAGCAGAGACAAACATATATTAACATTTTAACAGTGAGGAAGTTTGATAAATTATTTTCATAAGGGCCATCTAGATGTGCAACATAGCATCTTACAAATGCACAGACTGGCTGGAGTCGGCCAGTTTTTTCATGACAGTAATGCTGTCTGTACCAGACATTTAGTGACTTCTACTGAAGGGATCCTGATCAAGTGCCAGTATAGAGCAAGTTTGAAGCCAGATTGCTCTCCTTTGGAAAACAAAACAAAGTTTACAGATGGCTGACATTGACAAAGAAAGTGATTCTATATAACTATGAATAAAATATTAATACATACTGGCCGGAAATGTAGAGAAATGTAGAGAACCATGCTGCTTATAATAAAAAAAACATATTAAAATACCTTTTTATTGTAAGAAAAGATCCCTGTTCTTGCAGCGCTTATAAAAAAACAGAAAACACTGAACTGACGGAGCCTCTTCTTATAATTAAAACAGCTCTATCACAATAAAGAGATAAAAAAAAATCCCAGTATTGTAATCATGGCATGGTGAGTCATAATTATGAGGTCCTCGTTTGAAAATATTGTGGTAATTTCTGCATATGCAAAAGTTATAATTACATGATTTTTTTTTCCATTGATAACTGAGGAAGAAATATTGTTTCTTTCCATAATCTTCCTCTGAGAGGTGAAAAATATTCACGCAATCAGTTGCGGAGAAATCAGCTACTGAAAACTGTATTCAGGTTTAAATAGTCGTGTGTCAGTATAATTTAATCGTTTCATCAAAATGACCACTATGTGAATCACCTGCCAGACTCCACATGGGAATGAAAGCCCTGAGGCAAGCGTTATGTAGTTTTACAAGGAGGATGAAAGCATAAAATGGAAAATGCTGCATGGAGAGCAATGATGCAGTGCTCTTATGTACAAACATCTGAGCTTTAAGTCAATACTTTAAGATCTGGTGGTTATAAATCAATAATGTGTGGATCTTTTGCTCTGTGACTCTTCATCGCCTTGTATTTTGTTATTGTCATCTAGCAGACGTCGTTCAGATAAATCTGCTCTGTGGAAAATTGGAGTTCACGCGACACGGTCAGGTGCACATTTGTAACACTTTGCAATTGAACAGCAAGAGTCCATTTATCAGCTAAGACTGACTGTTAATTATGGACGCAAATAATTTCATTTGTTTCAGTTTGAGCTGTCTCCCTCACATCGTGATGTGATTTTTAAATACTTTGCAAGGAGATATTTTAATTGATCTTACAACCCTATATTAAAAGCTTTGAATATAAATAAAAACATGCAATGATTTATAAATTGTCACTTGGACTTATTTTAATTTTGTAGATGATCACTTTAATTCATGTTACTAATTAAGTTGCCAATATTGTTTTATGACCTTGTAGATTAAAATATATGAAATGATTTCAGCTACAGCACTTAATTATTTGTTTTATGTACAACATTTTGCTTGTTACGGCTTCTTGTAAAAGGTGTTACTGCTGCTACTGCTTATGTTGGGACTGGTCCGACTGTAGAAGTCTCTGAGTAATATTTAGATATAAGAGAAGAGTGAAAACAGTCAAGTTAACACTTTCCTGTTTTGTTACTATTTAATGCAAAAGATCTACATCTAATAAAAACTCACTACCTATATTGTAGCTGTCTTGTGTGGTTTTTCAGATCTTTTGGGTTTTGTTGAAAGAAAGTTTTTTTGATCTCACTTTTGGTTTTTAGGCCTAATGAAGGTCTCCCTCACTTGCACTTTCTTGGGCCTTGTATTTCAAATTACAGCGAAAAGCTATAAGACACAAATTCAATACTTTATGCTCCATTTGTCATGAAATAACAAGGGAACAAGCCTCACCTGGCCATGAAACTGCCTGTCAGTCAAGTGTCAAATTATTTTGGAGACCTTGAAAATGAGGGACTATGTAAGGAAAAAAGGAAAGAAAGGATGTCTGGAATATATAAACAGTTAATTCATTTTTGGGGGTAAAAACCTCTTGCATAAAGCTGAAAGTCTGCATGTCAATCACATCCTAATTGTTTCTTTTTCAAATCCATCGTGGGACTAAAGGGACGGGGACTAAACTACAAAGGTTGTGTCTTTTGTTGGGTCCAACAAAAACATGGTGTCCACAGTAAAACTAAACATGTAAAAAATACACATTATATTATTTGATTATTTAGTTTAAATGTATACAATTAGGACAAATAACTAAAATCCAAAAATAGCATGTATATTTTGATCTTATTTAGGAATTTTAGAGATTTAAAAGAAAAATCATTTATGTTTCAGCATAAAATCATCCCTGGAGCTTTTATGATAGCGGTGCACTTTTGCTTTATTTAAGAAACAGTTATCCCTTTGAAAGTGCAAAAAAAAAAAAATGTTATTACCCCCACACACAAAAAACACAGACACAGATAAGAAATCAGGAGGGGGACAAAGTCACAGTACTGCAAATAATCGTTTACTTTCATATAAATGTCATCATTTTGCTGTGGACACTGAATTGCAAAAGAGACTGTATGAAAAGTGTCATTCCCTTCCAGTTTTATACATTCAATGTTTAGAAGAGTTTAAAATATTAAATGTGCTATAATTTATGGAGGGAAACAGATATTTCGTGTAAATCTGTAATTTATATAGGTATATCAGAGGACGCTCCAACTAAGCTATAAAATGCTTTAATAAGAACAAATAAATGTCTGTGGGCTTTCGAGGGTGTCTGAAAATGAAACTTCACTTCTTTGAGGGCAAAACTGTAAAATAGATTTTTCAGCTGTTTACATTCCTGGTAGTTCTGGTGAAGCCATCTCTGGTACAAGATTTTAAAAGAGAGGTATGTGTCAAAGGAATTCCTCTATTGTAAGTTTTTCATGATACAGAAAACATTAAACAAAATTCATTTCTTAACCATGCTCACCAGACACTTTACTAGGTACACGTGGCTAGATTCAGGCTGAACTCCCCTTTGTTTTTAGAACTGCTTTAGTTCTTCATGACATTGATTCAATAAGATGGTAGAAACGTGGATCAGAGACTTTGGTCCATATTGACATGACAGCATGATATACAGCCATATATCCAGCACCTGTCTTGCTATCTGATACCAACAAGCATATCACATTTACCTAGATCACCTTTGTAATTTGGAGACGTCTTGGCCATATCTCCATGGATAAATACAATGGCTTGCTGCCAAACCAATGTATTGGTTAATTAGATATTTCTGTTAACGGGCAAATGAAAAGGCATACCTAACAAAGTGGCTGGTGAGTGTATACCCTAAAACACTTTAAAGAAATACAAGACCTTGGATGATGCCCTCATCTTCTCAAGGGAAAGGACTCAGCACTTCCCGTAACACAGGTCATCCCTGCAGGTTAACTGCACACAAAGGTGATGGTGCAATCTCGCAACGAGACAATGACAAATGGAACAGCACTTGGAGACTTAAAGCACTGATTATCATAAAATCTATTATTCCATAGCAGACCTGTATGAGTCATAGTCTCTTTCTGGTCTGATCTCCTCCTGTGATGATGGGCAGAAGCAGAAGAGTGAAACTTTGTTCCAGCTGCTTTAATTGGACCAAACTGAGTTAGGCTCTGCTGAGAGTGCATTTAAGAAATTATCTCTGTGAGCAGTATGACAGTTTCTGGTGTGATTATATGATTTAGTGCAGTTATTTGTCTTTTGGCTCTAACATGTACTCTAGTTAACAAAGCTCATTTAGCTTCATTCAGTCATGTTACTCCTAGTTTACTTGCTAATGTACACAGTGCCTTTATAACAGCTGTTATACAATTAATTGTATATTTATCATTACCGGTGTTGCAAACAAATATGCTGTAATTTGCTTGTCCTGAAGTATGAGTCAAGCATAAATTCAGACAGGGAATTATTTTTGTTTTCTTTTTCTTTTCATAAATTATGTTAAAAATAACAGCAACAGCAATGTGTGTGTTCATAAATATGGCTACTAAATAAAATTATAAGGTCTTGAAGATTTATGTCTTAATGAGGTATGTGCATACTGTTATTTGAAATAACAGTCACTGTTGTTAGAGCTTTATATATATATATATATAACATATATAAAGCTCAACACATATATGCGTTGGTATTTTTCAAGTAGTAGTTTGTTTCTGGTAAATAATCTCACAGTGTGAACTATAATCCCTTTGATTTGAGCCCCGTAGTCGCAATAACAAATCACACATTTAGAGTAATTAATTGTAGAGGATAGATTAATACCATAAACTGTTTTTTTAAACTTATCTGTCATTGTCTTTAAATCTGGTTGACAAATTTTTTTTTTTAAAGTATCATTTGCAAACAGAAGAATATTCTTCACATTGTTATGGATGGGCATGAGTGAAGACCCCACTTTAAACTGCAAAGGACAAGCTCTCTAAGTGCTCTAAAAAACTGAAACCAATGTGACATTTTAGATGAACAAAGAGATACTGTACTTAAGTCTGTTTGTACTCATGAAATCCTCGTAATGCTTAACATTATACCCTTGCAGTTAGCTTTTATATAAGCAGTGCGCTAACAGCTAACAGCACAGGTCAACACATACTTATAGCTATAGGCAGCAAGATATGAAGTTTGTCCTCAACTGTGTTGACATTACAACCTGTAATAACAGAGTAATTACATATAATACCATTTGAAACCCTTCTGACAATACCTATAATACACGTGATTTAAAATGACAGATTACTTCCTCTTATGCTCTAAACACCATCTCTTTGCTCCTCTCTACATTACTATGCAATGTACTAGTTCAGATTAGGCAAACATCCACTCACTCCACTACTTTATCTACTTCCTAGCTGTAGGGTTTGCTTTGACAGCTCCATGACAACTTTGACCAAAGTTACATGTAATCCTTGGGGCTCAGGGAGTCCTGTGTGAAAGTGGCTAATCCCACCGGTGCCTCTAATAAAGCTTGCCTCGCCAAAATTATTCAACAATGTCAATATTTTCCTCCCACATCACTTCACTATCCTGCTTATTACTCAGTTAAGCTCCAGCAAAGGGCACCTTTTTGTCTGAGAGGGAATTGACTAAAACTCCAAAAATAAAAAATTCATGAACAATTAACCTGATCCGTGATTGAAGTTTACTCATTCTGATTAAACGGTTGCTGCGGCACATTACTGTGATACTTTCAGAGTCAAAACATTTTGCATGCAATGGTGTAGTGTGGCAATACTGATGGAAAGGTAAGAAAAGTATGGTCAGATATAAATCCAACATGCAATACCAGCTGCAAAGCTGCAACATGCAAAGTGTGCTGAAGGATAAACGTGCTCATGCAAAATACTGACTTTCAAGTTCATTAGAACTATACAAACTTTATAAACTACAGTTTCATATATGTTTGCACATGTTTCAATACATTTTCCAATTTTCCTTTCAAAGTTTAAAGAAATGAAGGCTCAGAAGCTTTCCACACTACTGTATACAAAATGTAAACACATGAGTTTAAAATGAAAGCTGGCTCCACTGTCTAGGCCTTTGTGTCAGTGCGCCCCAGGGTGGCTGTGGCTACAATCTAGCTTGCTATCACCAGTGTGTGAATGGGTGGATGACTGGATATGTAAAGCGCTTTGGGGTCCTTAGGGACTAGTAAAGCGCTATATAAATACAGACCATTTGTTTCAGCAGATTGCAGTGAATAAACATGCACCTTAGTTTGATTTCAGCAGTTTCCTGCAATATTTCCATCTGTTTGCATATAAAGTTATTTTATTCATGAAGCAAACAATTGTTTTTTTGGATTAATGCTCTCTACAGAAACAGGATACTGTGATTGCCTCTACATGCAGGGAGAGAGAGAGAGAGAGAGAGAGAGCGAGTATGTCAACAACCTTCAATTCAATTCCCATTAGACACTAATTGTTTAGATTAGTGATCTCAGCTTCTTAGTCTGCAGCTTATGCTGACCGAATCCATGCATTTGCAATCTGAAATAGTTTCCTGCTTGTTACTAATTGCTATTCAGTCCCCACAAGACCACAACTCATGACGCCATTGATGCGTCAGGTACGTACTGTACTGTATCCTGTTTCCTCTGGTCCCCACAGTGATCAGGTAATTACTATCAAAATCGGATCCACTGACAAACAACAAAACATTTACTGGTGGAATTACATTGGATTTGGTAATAACTGAATATATCATTAGTCTTGAACAGTGAGGTGAAAATGTGATATTATCGACCAGGCGAACAAACCACCCCGGGTCAAGTAGTTTTATAATGTGAAACGCCATGAAATGCAGAATATAATCATCACACATGAGTCTTGTGTGTTGATCATGCCTGCATGGTAACACAAAAAAGTCTTTGTATTTTGTTGAACACACTCAGAACATTTTATAGTTTTGTTTGTTTGTTTTATTTTGTTTTTGTTTTGGTTCACTTGTTTGCTTTCTATGGTGACATCTGTTGATCTTGGAACCACGGCATTCCTATTTTTATATTAGTACAGAATAATAGCATTATTCTACTTACCTCTGAAGAAACATGCATCTAGATGAAGAAAGTAATAAACCACAAGCAATTACGTCAACATAATTTTTTACAACACTTCAAAGAGAATGCCAAAGATAGCAGGTAAAAAAAATTCTTTTATACGTAGTGCTGAGTATAAATAATTCAATTGGTTCTGTAGCTAGGGAGCAAATTAAATGTCTGATAAGGAATAATTTCTGGAGAATCCACTCGCAATCTAAGCAGAGGCCTACTTCTCACACTGTGTCATCATTGAAGTGGCTGGGTGAAGGTGACAGAGAGCAGAGGTGGTGCTGCCTCTCTGAGTGTTGACCTGTGATGACTGAGGAATCGGTGGCAGGTTAGTGGATGCTGGCTCGGGCTTTGATGACCTCTAATACTAAGGAATCAGGTTGCAAGCCTTTTCTGGTAGCACGGTAGCAGATAATTATGCACCTGTGTGTGGGGCTAAAGAAATTAATAAGTAAATAGATAAATAAATAACTTAGCAAATATGTAAACAACCCAGCCTCACCCTCTACACCCTGCCTCACCCGCCCCACCTTCTTAATGAACAGCTAGCAAAACATTTCCAGTAATTTTGACCTTGTTGGATTATTATGTATTTAATATATTGAGCTGTTTGAATGTATTTAACCTGTTTTCTTCCAGTTTTGACTGCTGTGAAACAATAATTTTTCCAAGTTTTGGGATAAATACATTATATCTGACTTAATTTGATGCACAGTCTTTATATGAGGCAAAATGGGTGCAAACCATAACCTGAAATTTAACACTTGCATATGGGAGTGATGCTGGCATATCTTCCTCTCCAAGCAGGAGCAATCTTAAAAGTTCTTTTAGCACTAGATCCATGAATTCATTCTTCATCTATAATGACTTCAAAGGCAGCTGCCTAATATCTACTGTTATGTATCTCTTAGTCATTGATGGATGTGTTATTTTATCCATAACAACCTTAGTTTCGGGGTGGCTGGAGAGAAGAATTATTCTTAATCAACCGAAGAGTGAAAAAAAAAAAGCAGGAAAATCTACGACCTGACTGCAAGAAGCATTTCATGGTTTCAATAAATAATAAATACGTTCAGTGCTTCTCATTTCTGACACTATAAAGATCGTATGATCAGCAGTGCAAAACATTTCCTTGACAAATAGAGCTTGATATTACTCCACCATGGTGCAGTTCCCATGGAGCTGTCAAATTATTCTGTGTAAACTACTGCTATACAATAATTAAATAATAAATATAAAAAATACAAAAAATAAATTTCTAGTGAATAGAAACAAAAAAAGAGGATGCTATTAGTCTTTAAAGAACACAACACTCAACTATTTATCAAACTAAACCCAGTCAGGAGCTTAAGTTAATATTTTTAATGCACTTGCTATTGAACAAATAAACAAATGGAAATATAATAAATGGAAGAGAGTGCAGGTTTGGCATTTATATGGACTTATGATTTCCAGAGACAGATGTCTCATGACAGCTTGGAACTGGGAGGGAAGTCTTTGTCCCCCACATTTTAAATAAACATTACAAATACATTTAAATTGCTGTTTAGAAAGATATAAAAAGAAAGAAATTCATTCCCTTATCACTTTGCTGCAACTCAGTTGCTTAAAGTTTTCAGTCATGACATTAATACAGAGGATTTACTTCACTAGTTTGATCAAATAGATAATTTGGAGAAATCCTTTTTACTGTGACAGCTGCATGCTTGTTGTACAAGCAGCACACAAAAAGCATTAAATACTGAATGTAACAAGCACGACGTGTTGTGTGGGATCTGGCTGTGGGTGCTATTAATGTTAGCAGTAATAAAGTTAGCAGACATGCCCATTCTTCTTCTTTTCTTTTCTCTTTTCTTTTCTTTTCTATTCCAAAACTAAACACACCATTTAAGTGAGTATTAAATACATGACAAAGACTCAACAGACTTTCTTCTTACTACAAACCTGCTGTATATGTAGCTGGAAATGCAGGCTGAAGAATAACTAAAATAGCTGCCTATATGGTGATAATTCATTTGTCCACTGAAACACAAGGTCTAAATTTAAGGGTCTTTTTGTGTTGCCTTACTTTTTGAGTCCTTAAATGGCCTGTGGCTCAGTAAAGAGGAGTGTGAAACTAGAAACCTCAGCTGTGTAAACCTTTGTAGGGCTAGGAAAGTTAATACACTTTCCTCCCTTTAGGATTTCAAATGCTATGTGGACAAATAATCTAGAAACTGTAACATAGAGTTTCCCAGTATTTAGTTTTTCTCAGGAACTAAATACAAACATAAACTGACATTTTATTAGCAAGTCATCCTTATTGTCTTCTTATCAATTGAACCAATTACTTAAACTGGATACATCATCAACCACCGAGTACTGGTGGGATTGAATTACGTAGTGAAACAAAGTACTATTTTCAGTGCAATCCTGGGTTTGCCAGGGATTGTTGCTGAATGACTGCTTCATCTTATGTTTTTTTGTGTACAAGGGCACATTATGTGTTGACACTGATGTCCTAAGTGGGCCCCAGGGAGAGCTTCTGTGTCTTTCTTAAATATACTAGGGCAACATGTAATATGACCATTAATGTGGTTGAACCCACGACTGCTGACCAGAGAACAAAGATCTTCAAGAACTTCATTCAACCAGTCAGCTCAGTCAGCTAGAATACAATGCTAAAACTATAATAATAACATATAGAAACCCACTTTTAAAGTTGAGACAGTCTTTTAAATGTAAATAAAAAACAAAATGCAATGATTTTAAAAACTGACTTAATTCCAATAAAGTAAGGAAAACAAATGTTAGAACTAAGAAAATAAGACAAATATTAGCTCATTGTGATTTTAAATGCAGTAACACAACTTTTTTTTTTTAGGTTATTTTTAACAAAAGGCTGGAATAGTAAGAGGGACAAAAAAAGTGAGTTTCTCAGACATAAAGATGAGCAGAGATTCACCAATCTTTTGCATGCAAAAGATGTATATAAAATGTGAAATAATGTCAGAATAATGTTCTTCAGTTTAAAATTGTGAAGAACATTTCATTATACTAAGACCCTACGATAATACAAAGAAAACTCCCTCAATCAGTCTCCCAGATGGTGACAACGGGAAGGAAAAACTCCCTTTAACAGGATGAAACCAGCAGAACCAGGCTCAGGGAGGGACGGCCATCTGGCATGAACCTGAACCTAGACACACCACAGCTTTATCACAATAGTATAATCAAAAGCAGTGCAAAGAAGTATTTTCTGTATAAAACTGTATAAAAAGAGAGAGATAATAGGAAGGAATTGAACGTGTTTTATCCGTGTTTAAGGTATTTGGCGGTTAAACTTTGATGTCCTATCACAGCAGAACAGAGTCCCATCGGTGATAGGGAGCCTAGACGATGGTGGTGTAGATGAAGATGGTGGCTTGAATGGAGACCGAGTGAGGAGGGAGAGGTGGTGATGTGAAGGAGCTCGGTAGCACGAAGATGTCTGCAAGCGAGGATGACAGATACACAGTGAATGCTGATTGGCCTGAAGAAAGCTGGGTGAAAAATAATTGGACTAGATCTGTGATGTCACAATCAGCTTGACAGTGTGAGAAAGTGGAAGTGTGGAAAAGCTTCGATTCTTTGTTATCTTCTCATGAGCTTCATTAGATTATGACTGACTGCTGCCTTAGTCAGCATGTACGACAGGTTCACAAATGTGGTTAAACAGCGTGTATTTTCTTCTCTGTTAACATTTAGCTGAAGCCAGGAGGCTCTTCGTGTTGCTGCAGAGCACATAGAGTGAGAGCTCAGTTGAAAAAGTTAAGTTGCTGCAGGGTGTAAGACATTGTATGTCACATTTTGTGAACAAACATCCACCATATGCAATGACTTCATGGTGTCTCATGTCTTCGTGCTATGTAGCACTAAACTATTTGGTCAATTGCTTTCATTACAAATGAATGGACAGATAAGATGATAGGGTCAGTCTTCCTATCAGCTTTCTGACAATAAAAATAATAAATACATTACATGATACAGTAATACTAAATGTCTGAAAAATAACTAAAATATAAAAACTAACATATTTGACATATAAATATGTTAAATCTTTAACATTTTTGGTATTAGTATAATTATTTTTAGTATTTATTTTCTTGTGGTCCATTTAATTTATTCAGCTCCAGGCATAGTGGTCACCGATGAACAAAAATATGAAACAGAATTGGCTAATTTCCATCTGATCCCTTGTTAAATGCTTCATTATAAAGTTAAATGTAAGAGTCATGTGTGGCAGGCAGGATTTGGACCCAAATGCATAACAAAAAAAGAAGCTTTAATGGGAACAAAATACGGAAAAAAGGCTGGCCAGGAAGAAGAAACAAAAGCAGAAAGACACAGAATGATGAGGGATGAACAGAGTCAAACTGAGGGAATAAATACAAAAAGGCGATGAGAGCAAACAACAGACATCTGTGAGGACAGATGACAGTGGACAAAATGAAACAGACTGTAACTTAACTCGGGAACAGAAACATGGACTTGACAGAGAACAAAAACAAACTCAGGGACTTAACTATGACTACAAATTACAAAAGGAGACTAAAGCAGGACTGAAAAGAAAATCACAAAAAAGAAACTAAGTGGAAAGATACAAAGGTGAAAATATGAACCACAGGCAAACTAATAAACAACCTGAATATATTTAATCATAACACTTGAATGACCAAAAAGCACAAAACACTGGGCAAAAAACACTCATGACCATGACAGTAAGGTTAAATGCAATTGAAACCTCATAATGTTGTTCTATCTTTTAGCGAATGAGCATATTGTCGTGTAATACTTTGGCATTTATCCCAGTTTCATAATTATACAGCTCAGGCTCAGGTCATTCACTCACTGGAAGATAAAGACACTTGGTCTAGCATCTTTGTTATGTACGTGTATGTGAGATATTGACAATGTGCAATCAATTAGAATGGAAAAGTATTACTTAAAGCAACCCACTTACTATGCGCCGGAGTGTTATCTTAAAGAAAAGCTGTGGCTTCAAGGTGATCCTGCTTTTATTGCTTGTGATTTTGTTGACCCAGGAAAAATAAGAAATTCTTGCAGACAGGCTTTACTTCGGATAAATGTTTCTGCTGCTCAGAGCATTTCTTGCTTTTCAAGTTATATTTTGGTGTCTGAGTTATCCAGGACTTGGTTTCAAAATTGATCCGCTTGTCTATTCATGCCTTTGTAATTTTCTTGTCATTGTGTGACTTGATAATCTTTTCAATCCCTTTTGATTGTTTTGTCTTTGACCTTATGTTTTCAGCTTTTCTTGCTTCTCAGAGCCACTGCCAATACCAAACAATCTGTAAAGCTTCAACAGAGTTTTTGATAATCGTTGATTTGATTGATTGATTCTCTTCTGAAACAAAAACACAAGCCTTCAAACAGCAGCCCTAAACCTTTTCAGTGCAACATTCGCACAACAGTCAAGATAGCGATGTCCAGAAACACAACAAATTGAACTGGACTTGTTGGTCAATTGTGTCTGTTTCTTTGCCTACTTCATTGCCCAGCTATTATTGAATGTGTGACCTGGTACACCAAATCCCCAAGAAACACTATGACTGTCCAGTGACGTAACATGTCCCTCTTTTCATGCTGGTTGCACTTGGGTGAGTGTGTGAGCTGTAGTGTATGTGCAGCAGCTGAGCACATATTCTTTAGTGCATGTACTGTACGTGTAAACACTTAACAGATCCTGTTTCCAGTAACCTGTAATTAGATGAAAACTAACCCACTGCACAAAAGTGACTCATGTTCTGCAGAGCTTCAGTGATAACAGATGGTAAATCAGAATCACAGTCCTCTAAGTACTCAAATATAAATATGAAAGATGAAAAATTTGAACTCTATATATCAATAAATAAAACAAATACGCTCAGAGTACACTGTTAGATTAGATATTAAAAACGATGTAAACAAAATATTACAAGAAATTATAACAAGAAATAGACCAGGTGTTAAGTGGTGGCCACAGGCAAGAAGGATTTCCTGAAGTTCTGTGGTGCATCGTGGTCGAATCTGTCACTGAGTGAGCTCCTGTAGCTGTCCAGCAGGAGATGGAAAGGGTGGGAAATATTGTCCAGTGTTGGCTGCAATTATAAAACACTGTTAGAAAGTTAAGAGAAAGAGTCAGAAAGTTAAGCTTCACGCCCACAGTGTTGCTGGTCTTGCTGATCAGTTTATTGAGCCTGTCAGTGTCAACCACCCTCAGTCTGCCGTCCGAGCACACCACAGGATAAATTATTAAAACCACCTTATTGCCCTGGTCCATGCTTCAGTTATAAAAAAAAAAAGATAGTTCCTTTTTTAAAAAGAGCATTTATAGAGTATTTCATAAGAGTAGGGTATAATGATTAGTTAAAATAACATTTTACAAGCACTGCATGTTGTAACTTTGGCCAGAAATTGAGACTTCCAGGAATTTTACCCCAGAATCCAGCTCTGTTATCATTTTATTGGACTTCTTTTATTGCTGATGCAGTTTTTCCTCCATGTACCTTCTCTTGTCTATTGTTTGCTGCTGTTTTTGTCACGCGGGTATTTTGATGAACACCCATCTTTGAGAACAGGCTCAATGTGATGATTCAGCGCTAAGGACAACAAGGAGCATTGCTCTTATCAGCAGCATGGAGTTTGCTTAAAATATGTGCATATTTGATTAAACACTAATTAAAAACAGAGAAACAAGAAGCTCTCCGCATAATAATTCTTCTGGCATTCGTGTTATAGAGGATAATTGTGATGTAATGGACCAAACAAAATAAGTGTATTCAGAAAAATCACATAAATTCATATTTGTATTCCCAATATTTGAACCACTCTGAACATACTGTTACCTGACTTTGATTTCCCTCTAACGTGTTGAGCGTCCTCTGACTTGTGTAAACAAGATTAGGCTTAAAACTTTCCTTTTTGCTAAAGCATATAGTTAGGGCTGGACCAGGTGACCCTGAATCCTCCCTTAGTTAAGCTGCAATAGACTTAGGCTGCCGAGGATTCCCATGATGCATTACGTTTTTCCTTTCCAGTCACCTTTCTCACTCACTATGTGTTACTAGACCTCTCTGCATTGAATCATATCTGTTATTAACCTCTGGCTCTCTTCCACAGCATGTCTTTATCCTGTCTTCCTTCTCTCACCCCAACCGGTCGCAGCAGATGGCCGCCCCTCCCTCAGCCTGGTTCTGCCAGAGGTTTCTTCCTGTTAAAAGGGAGTTTTTCCTTCCCACTGTTGCCAAAGTGCTTGCTCATAGGGGGTCATATGATTGTTGGGTTTTTCTCTGTATCTATGAAGCGCCTTGAGGCGACTTTTGTTGTGATTTGGCGCTATATAAATAAAATTGAATTGAATTGAACCACAGAGGGAGCATTCTTTTCTCATTGAAAGTAGGCCACAGGTTAAAGGAGAGCAGGAGGATCCTGGGTACTCTGGCTGCGGTTGTCATTTCATCTCTGCATCCTACAGTCTTACAGGATTACTGGTAACAGGCTATGGGGGTTGCTAGACTCAAATTACTCTTGCAGAAGCATAATATTTTCCCCAAGTCCACTGTAAAGATCGGATGGCGCTCAAGGCAGCCAAACAGCTCGTTTAAGTAACCCTGACTCACATAGCTGCCCAGGAGTGATAAGTGAACAATGAGGTTGTGCTGCACAAGACAATAAAAAGAGATAAGGATGACGGCCTTTGGCTTAATGGCTGGATCAGTTGTCAAAGTTTAAAAATAGAGGCCAAATTGACATCATGACAGAGGCCTTTCACGTATATTGATACAACGATCAATGCTCTGCTACTCTGAGCAGAAGCTGTCTGATTTCAGAAAGAAAACCCAGAAACATGAGACGTGAGATACGTGAGATACGTGCAAGCATGCATGTGTGGAATCTGGATGACACAGCTTCTACCTCTTTATGTAGCTCTTTATTCAAGTGCTTTATATTTACAAAGTTTAAGTGTCTACAGGGTCAGTGAAGAGCTGGGACAGTCAGACGATGTCACAGTCAAATATCTCCAAACATTGCCACAGTGGGGTGGATAATACAACCCTCCAAATGTGACCCGGGACACACAACATCATTCACACATCAGCTGCTCTAAAACAAACTGAGAGGCTTGTGAACAAACAAGCTGATGTTCAGTCTGCCTTTTTATTGTCCATTTTTATTTCAGTGTTAGTATCTACCCTGTTTTATTTCTGTTATCTTTTTTCAAGTGTTTTCATTAAATAGTTCTCCACATTTTCCAAGGTCTTGGAAATGTGTTTGGACAACAAATGGTTGCTTATTTTCTTATAACAAATATTATTCATGTATTTACATGAAAATCCTTGAATCATGTAACTATGTTTGATTTCAAATGTGAGCCTGTGCAGCGTAATTGTGTATTACAGTTTTTTTGCTTTGAAGGACTGTCAATGTACAAAACCTGCTCTGCATTTTGTAGATTTTTTTCTTCTTGTTTGTTTGTGAGTGCAGGCCTATCCTGAGCTGCCCTCACCACGAGAAGTCCTTGCAATTAAACTGATAAACAGGATGTTTGCATAAGAACGACTATGTTTTCAGTGTGTGAACAACTGCAGTGTGGGTCAAAGTCAGCTTAAAATATTGTCTGAAAATAATAAGTTTGTCTTTAAAAACAGTTAATTTTTTTCTCAGCACATCCTTTAACCTCTGGGGGTTAATGTTATTCATGTTATTTTTAAAAACTGTTCTCTCACATTTTAATTAATTAGAAAATAATAAATGTGACGTTTAAATGTTTGGTTTTTTTTGTATGTTGATTATGTTGTTTTTGCTTTTTCTGATTGCAGCCATGACTTACAACATGAAACAAGTGACATCAAATTGTCCTAGGATAAACTGCAACAGTATATATGTATATATATATATATATATATATATATATATATATATATATATATATATATATATATATATATAGGTAAAAAGCAACATCTAAGTCTTAATTCATGCTCAATAATCCAGGTAAGGAAATATCCCCAAAATTTATTCTGTTCATCTGGATCAGATAATGATCAGATCAATGGGATTTTTGGATTAACATTTTTATGTTTCTAATTTCATTACTGGAGCCAGCCTAGCTAGTTCTCTTTTTTTCATTTGATCTATAAACACTAACTAGCTGATTGCTTTCTATTTTGGCTATTCATCTCTTCAGTTAGGTCAGTAGCAATGTGGTTTAGCTTAAAAATGTCAAGGTACTTTTGTAAAGATTTGCATTTGTATTTTCATTGTAAGGAATAGTATCATCTAACCTCTTTAATAGTAAGCTCATTTGTGTTTGTGTTTCATAATAAGTTCAGCTTTGATCTTATGAGAGCTGGTCTCCATACTGCTATAAAGGTGCACATTAGTGGTGCATAACTGTTGCTATTTTGGAAACCATAATACCAATATAGCTCCTATTACGGGCGATCGTGGCTCAAGAGTTGGCAGTTCGTCTTGTAATCGGAAGGTTGCCGGTTCGAGCCCCGGCTTGGACAGTCTCGGTCGTTGTGTCCTTGGGCAAGACACTTCACCCGTTGCCTACTGGTGGTGGTCAGAGGGCCTGGGGGCGCCAGCCTCGCATCTGTCAGTGCGCCCCAGGTTGGCTGTGGCTACAATGTAGCTTGCCATCACCAATGTGTGTGTGAATGGGTGGATGACTGGTTGTGTAAAGTGCTTTGGGGTCCTTAGGGACTAGAAAAGTGCTATACAAATACAGACCATTTACCATTTTATTTATTAATTATACCTCCCTCTGTGCATAAACACACTGACTGCAGAGCATGGTATGTAGAAATGCTTTCCCAGAGCTAATCAGTCATTTCATGGTGCAAAATTTCTGTTTTCCAGATGTTAATTTGACATTTGATTAACTGTTGCACCGTTAGACAGTTGTTTTGAATGTCTCACTGCAGTAATTGACTTTGGGCACTTCAGTGAATTTTCGTTACAGCTTTTCTGGCAGCTCAGACATTTCTTTTTGACTTTGCTTCCTGTTTCATTCTCCATGCGGTGCTGAGGGTGAGCTACAAATATACCTTTCTTTAAACTATTTCAAACCTTAGTCTATAAATGTGAATGTGAAGTGGCCACCTGTTCACCTTGAAATTTTGAAACACTTCTCAGTCTGTAATAGATTATTAAAACTCCACCGTGGAGAATATTCAGATCTGTATGGCTGGAAGAACCCATTTTACGCCTGTGCACTAAAAATTTCATTATATCTGCAAGTGGTGAAATCGGGTGGACTGGGCCTTCCAGAAATTATGTCAACAAATTAGATTTTTTTTCACTACATTTGAGTTAAACTGACATCTGGCTTTTACACTGCACAAAGTGTAAAAAGCACAGTGCTGTGAGATGCCCACCACTGGCAGAACAAATGAGTGAAGAGAGAATACAATTTTAATCAGTTTAAGCTGATGGTGGGTGTCCTTGACAGGTGTGCCAGTGGATCCTGTGGTGGAAATTTGCAATGCAAATCCCGGTGTCTAGACTTTTCCCTTAACTATAGAGGTCAGTGTTATGTTCACTGCACAGGTTTGTAAACAATCTCAGGAACCTGAGGACCTAGTGATAAAAAAGAAAGATAAATTATTAGGCTTGGTGAAGGGAAAACCCCACACAAACACACACAATTTTTAAAATCCCTTTCAGCTATAAATTATATCGATAATTATTTTGCATCATGAAGAATTGTCCCTAAGGCTTTACTGTGTTATTGTGACTAGACTAGATTATTACATGTGAGTGCATGAACATGTATGTACATGAACATAAACATTTTGAAAGCAACAGAAGGGGCTTTAAACAATGTCTATTTCATTTGTTGTGGTGCGTTATGCCAACCTAAACACATAAATAATGTCACATAAAATTTTAGCATCTCATCATAAACAGACTGTAATAAGTTAAAGAGTAATTAACCAAAGAAATGTGCAAATGATAAGCAGCAACACCCCAATCTCAACTGCCCCAGTGACAGAGAGCAGAGAGAATCTGTTCATTAGTCACAGAGAGGTCTGCCCATAAGGTTGAGAGTATATAGTTATATATGTTACAAAATGTGAGAACTTGTAGAATAAAATGTGAAAAAGTGGGGAAAAAATTGGACTTGTCAGAGAGGGCTGGTTGAGCGATGAGGGGAAAGGGGAAAAAAGAGTGCACAGGGTGACAGAACAAAACAGAGACTAAGGAAGGTGAGGAGACATAGATTTAATGGCATGCTGCAGTGGTGATATAAACACCTGGTGAGTGAAAAGAAAAGTGAGTGGAGATAAAGTGGCCGGTCCAACAGCAGACTGACCCTCTAGCAGTATAACTGGAGAATGCTTTATAAGCTTTATCAAAAAGAAAAGTTTTAAACCTAAAACTAGAGAGACAGAGTTTGTCTCGCCTCTCCACTGCAGCATTTTGGACTGACTGAAGAATTTTCAGGGAACTTTTAGAACAATCTGATAGTAATGAACTCCAGCAGTCCAGACTAAAAGTAATGAACGCACACATTCGTTTTTCAGCATTTCTCTGAATGGAGGTTTCTAATTTTAACAATAATGCACAGATAAAAGAAAGAAGGCCTACATATTTGTTTAATATTTGCATATCCTAATCAAAGATGACCCTAAGATTTCTCAAAGTGTTGCTCAAGGCCAAGGTAATGCCATCCAAAGTCAGTATCTGTTAAGACACGTGGTGCTGAGTTTGCTTGTTTTTAGAGCCAAATAACCTAAATTCTGTCTGAATTCATGAGAACTATGCTACATAGATAAACATAGCTGGTTATCATCTGCATAGCAATGCAAATGCATGCAGGTGTTTATAATAGATGTTTATAATAGTATGTGTAATATGTAAAACCAGCATGTATTCAACAGAAGGTCAGAAAAGCATTGCCTGGTTTTGATTGTGTAAACATCATAAAACCGTGGATGCATCCTACCTTTTATCAACAGTTCAGGTGGCTGCTAATGGTGGAGTGGTGTAGGAGGCATTTTTATTGGCTTAAACACAACAATCTAAGTCAGTACTGGTGCTGACTATGTCCGTCCCTTTAAGACCACAGTCTAACCATATTTTAGCGGTTTCGCCCACTACTAGCAGGGTGTAACTGATATAGTTTCCAGTGAGTTGAACCTGCACCACACTCATTACCAGAGATGGGCAGTAACGCGTTACTTGTAATCTGATTACTTTTTTCAAGTAACGAGTAAATTAAGGGATTACTATTGCAAAAACAGTAATTAGATTACTGTTACATTCCCGTAGGAACGCTGCGTTACTGCGTTACTAAAACCGTGATTTTTTGCGAGAATGTCTCACGACAGTGATGTAAGCGAGTGCGCCGTTAGTGGCAACAGCTGTGTGCAGATCAACAATGGATCATATATCGATTGTGGGAGAGAGTATGAGCGTGCAGCGTTTAAAGCGTGTAAGTACTGACCTTACTTTGAGTTTGATTCCATAAAAAGTGACAAAAACATTAGTGTCCGTTGTGCGTGGGAAGAAAACTTCTTTTTACAGCGAAAAAAACCCCTAAACAAGCACCGAGTGCGCAACGACGTAATGGGAAATTCACAGAGAAATTCGCGGATTCTTCAACTGACCGCAGCACACCTGCACCAGGGTAAACCTCCACCTACCCCAGTCCTGCTTTACAGGTGAAAATACAGCAACAGGACCGCTGAGTCTTTGACTTTACTTATTTTCTGCTGTGTTTTACTTGCATCTATTTGAAAGACTGAGTGTAAACACAAAAAATATTTTATTTTATGTGCTGGGATGTGCAGAAAATAGGTTTAAATGTTAAACTAATTTATTCAAGTCAGAGAATGTTGCATATAATTAAATTTTTGCTTGATGCATAAAGTTAAAAGATTAAAACTGATGAAACAAGTTAAAAAAAAAGATACTTTTCCATTTGATTACATTTTGTATGATGGATTATGCAGAAAAAGTAGAATTGGGCTGAAAGATCTATCGCTTTATCACCTCTTCAGGCTGTAAATCATGTTTTTAAAAAGTAACTAAGTAACTAAGTAACTAAGTAATTAATTACTTTTGAAAATAAGTAATCAGTAAAGTAACGGGATTACTTTTTGGGGGAAGTAATCAGAAATTAGTTACTGATTACTTTTTTCAAGTAACTTGACCAACACTGCTCATTACATACTATAAATTCCAGATATTCCACTAAATATAGTTGGGTGACGTCTCCCATAGCTCCCTGGTATTCTAGTGGTTAGGATTTGGCTAACCACTACAAGTCAATAAATGAAAAGTATTAAAATGATCATATGTGACGTTAAGAGGTGCAAAATATCATAAGGATTGGTAAACAGACTTCAGACAGAGAGTGTATCTGGCTATGAGTAAAGGCGCTCTCTTTGGACTTCTGCAGATGAGGAGGCTGCACATTCTGGAAAGCAGCAGAGCAGGGACAACTGGCCTGGTAAGTGCGAGGGATTAAGTTGCATGGTCTACCTACAAACATACACAAAAGCACAAAAGCATTACCTTAGCCAAATAATATTAATGACCTGAAATAAAAGGCTTCTTTTCACTGACAGACACAGACAGCAGTTCACCTGTTCGAAGCATAGCAGACTGTCACACACTGTGCTCGCTCTGTTTATGTAAAAATGTTAAAACAAAAAAATGTGAGACCACTTTCAATCATACAGCTGGTTTCTTGATTCTTTAAATTCACCCTGTACATGTGCACAATAAACCATAAACTGCAGGGCCACAGTTGAAACGTCTCCTTTTCGGGTGTAATATTTTGACTGCTGAAGAAGTTATGGGATAATGAGGCATTTTGTGACAACAGCAAGCGCTGAGTTTAGCATTGCTTCTTTAAAACTGTTTTTCTTTAAAAGCAGGCTGAAATACTCTACCCTGCAGTTATCATTATGCTAAAAAATAAAAAGATGGAAGTTAGACTGTCACTTAAACTCTGAAAGTTTGTTGTGAATGAGTCTAAATAACATACTGCCACACAGGCTTTTCATGGGCTAATTTGGCTCTGTGGGATTTTAATGGCTGGTTTTCAACTTGAAAACCAGCCAAGTTTGAAGTGTGTCAGCATTTTTCGCTAAAAGACCTTGGTGAATGTTAAACCTGCATCTCTGAATAACTTAAAGATTTACTCAGGAAAATTAAATGGACAGATGGCAACAGTCAGCAGTGGGCTCTGGCTTTTTATTGCGAGAAAAGTAGGTTATTTTGTTTTTTTTTAGGATGACACAGACGGAAAGAGAGAGAGAAAGAGATTTCCTCTCCAGTCACATGAACACTTATTTTTGTACTAATATTTTAAATCGTCCAACTGTGTTTTAGACAGACAGGTGGCTTTTAGGTATAACCTAGAAATCCATGGCCTAAATCCCTTGCTTATCATCCTCCAGAGATTCACAAACTCATGGACACACACACACACAACTACAAAAACAAACAAAGCAGCACAGGAACACAGCTCACAAGATCAAACGGGCTGCATCTGATGCCTCTGGTAAAATTTTCCACATTACAAAACCTCTTGGTGATTGGTTGCACTTAAAAGTTGTTTTGTGTGTGTGTGTGTGTGTGTGTGTGTGTGTGTGTGTGTGTGTGTGTGTGTGTGTGTGTGTGTGTGTGTGTGTGTGTGTGTGTCTTCCACACTACAAACCTTTAGAGGCCGGGGAGTTAGGGAGTTATGTTCTCTGAATGTTTTTATCTGAGTATACTGCAACAATGTGACAGCTTCTTGAGATCCTGGTGGCTACTTTGTGTCCTCTTTCAATTCACTGTAAGCCGTCACCCCACGTGTTTGAATGTAACTTTGTAATTTTGGTTTCTTGTTTGTTCTCACAAGAAAAAGTCACTGCTCTCTAAGGCAAAACAATAATGCCCATATTTCACTACAAAATGATCCACAGGGATCATTCTCTAAATGCTCCTGCTGTGGGTGTGAAAGATGATTCCTCTCTTAAGAATTCACATCCAACCTGCATCCAAGATTGCATTAATGGACTAAAAGATAAACCCTCTGGGTGTGCTTTTTGATATTTAATGGGTCTTCTTTTTTTAATCAGCTGGCTCTCTTTTCCTTGTATGTATTTGGAAAACAAGACATTTAGAAATCTGAAATCTGCTGTATCTTTAGGCTAACTGCATCAGACTACAAACCCAACTGGAGAGTTGTGATGGGTAATGAGGAACAAATTAAAGGAGGAAACAAAAAAACTACAAAAGTAGCTCGAATGTTGCTCAAAGCATTTTCAGTGCTACTAAACATACTACTGCTACTACTTGCTACCATCGCTACTGACTCAACTTGAGCACTAACAGAGCTTTCTTAATTTAATTCACCCATTCATACAAGTGCTTTTTTCTACACTTTTCTATGCTTTGCAGTTCATACACAGGCTGGGGGAAGCAGGGAATCAAACCACCAACCTTCCAATAAGTAGAAGACCCACTCTACCTTTTGATATAGACACTTATGTAATATAGATAAGGCTGCATGTCTCTTGGATTGGAAACAAAATATTCATAGAAGTTTTAGGAGTGTTCCCTGCTGTCATTCTTCTTAACCCAGTTTACCCAGTTAACAACATTCTCAACCCAGTAACAATGTTGTTACATTCTTACTGTCATAGTCCGGGTGTGCGGCTGTAAAATTCCACTGGATGTCTGAGCTTCCCTGGTATCTGCCCAATGGCAGGGCCAACAGCCCCCCTCCCTGGAGCTGATTGAGGCAATTAGGCTGAAGATTTAAGCTCCTCGCTGACACTGCTTCTTCGCCAGTTTGTCAACGATCCTCTGTTGGTAACCAGGTCTCACGCTTCATGCTAGTAATTCTCAACTGCTTGTAGATTGGCCTAGGACCTGCCATCTAATGGTTAAAAATCAAGAACGCTAGGCTAGTTAAAATGAAGCATATGATGCTGGAAATAACAATTGGTTGGCATTCAATCAGCTAATGTCAATCTAGGTTCTTGGCTAGCTTAGCAGCATAATGCTGTTGTTTCTGCATTATGCTGCCAACATAATTGAACCTAACCATGAACAAAATGTTTCATTTTAAGATTATTCTCCTTTGTCATTTTGCAAAACACACATTACCAAACACCACAAGGATAGTACTGGAAGGTTTTCATATCAGCATAAGAGTTTGTTTGAATTGAACTGAAAAGTTTGTGAGATCTTCTTCACCTCAAAACTTGGTGTAATCCCATCTCATTAAAACAGAAGACATTGGGTCATCATGGATTCATAATTTTTATTTAGACATTGATGGAATGTGAAAAATGAGTATTTAACGCATCTTTTCTATTTAGTGCTTGGATTTAAACACTAGGGACTGACTCTGATTATGATTCTGAGATTGAATGGAGACTTGGCTCCCACTTGGTCCAAAAGACCTCGAGGTTTGACTTAAACTTCATTCAAAGGACTTAAGAGTAGCCTTGAAACTGCCTGCAGCTGTTATGTTTCCAATGCCCCACACCAACAGATATCTTTCTTGTCTGCTGGCTAAAAGCCTTCAAGCACTGGACACCAATCTTTTCCCATCACTTCAAATTCTACACGACTGTAACATTTTTCGCAGTCCTCAACAGAATTAATGGAGGTCAAGGTGCACAACTTTTAAATGCAAAACTTCAAACAGCTTCAATTTCAGGTCTTACTCTCTGCCTTGGGCCTGTTCAAGAGGACTGACTTCAGCAAAAGTGTGCTTCACTCAGAATTTAGAAGAACTCAGAAGAAACTTGGTGTTGTATTCAAGACAGGTTGTGATCAACCGTTCTTAAATACCAGCTTTGCCTGCTTATTTATAGGTGCCCTATTTATTCTCTGAGTTGGAAGAAAGTAAGTAACAGAAAAAATCTCGTTTTGCTGAAGGACATTAATTACTGTTCAATCCAAGATAAAGTTCAGTTATTCAGTCATTCCTTTAGTGTGAATCCATTTTAAGCATGGCCTATGAAAAGGGGGCAAAGCTTTAGGCAAAATAAAAAGGATATGTGACAAAAGTGAAGTTATAACCCAGAGGCTGACGTTCATCTAATATGGGGATTATATGATAGTGATGACTGATAGAATTAAAGAAAGACAATGAAAGAAAAAAGAAAGAGAAATCTGATTTATTGCTTGCTGTAATTCTATTCTCTCTGAACCTTATCAGCTCAGAGCTGCTCCTTTATGGGTTGTATATTGCTTCAATTCAGCATTCCCATCTAAAGAAAGAGGTTAATTGCCTTCTTCTTTCATTCACTTTTACATTGTCACCTCCAGAGCTCCAACTAGCTGTCAGTCATCCTTTGCTAAATATGAATTTTGCTGACCTGGCGCAATTTCACACTTTACATTCAGGTTCAGCAAGGCTCTGTTTTTTTTTTCTACAGCAAGTCGACTGCAGGGTTTTGTCTGTCTGCTTGTCGACATGTTTACACAAAAGCTACCAAGTGAAACTTTGGAATTTTATTTCCAGCTTGTACAAAGGAAGAACCCATTGAATTTTAAAGTAGTTCTACATCACATCAATAAAACTGCGAAACAGCCCAACTGGCCTAAACAGAGGGTGCTCTCTCCATGTGTCCAGTTATTTAATAATGAGAGGACATTTCTGCCTTCAAAGAGAAGATCAATAGCTGTGTTAATTTGTTACTCAGCCCATCATTGGGGAATCACTGGTTACTTATGTACTACTGGGATGCTCCTCGAGCATTTAATGAGATAGTTGCAGCGGAAAGATAAGACTGCAAACTGGTGAGGAAAGCTTAAAGCAGTGAAAAACCTGATTCTTTTTCTTTTAAGGCCACGTATAAACATCTGTTTCCTATTCGTGTTCCTACTTTCATTGGGCTCTGCTCTACTTTGCTGCTTCTCTGGAGTCTTAATTTATTACTCAAGCTCAGTATTGCAATAAATAAAGTTCACTTATTTCAAATGATCACCCCCTATTGAAATGTCAGTATGTGACAAGTTGATTCTGTAAAGTTGTTTCGTGTGTGTGCGTGCGTGCGTGCGTGCGTGCGTGCGTGCGTGCGTGTGTGTGTGTGTGTGTGTGTGTGTCTCATCGACCAAGCTATTCTTAGCCTGGGTTTGCCTTTTCTCTGCCCTCCACTGCAAGGGTTTGTGTTCTTGCTACTATGGCTTCATCAGAAGAGAGGCAGAAGTACAGTTTTCTACCATTATTCATCACAGCTACAGAGCTTCCTTCCTGCAAAACATTCCTCTTCTGTACCTAAACACGAACACTGTGCATCCTGACAGCTCCAGCAAAGACAAAACACGATTTTTGTTTGTTTTCCCTCCCTGTACTCTAGATAAGAAAATTGTTTCTACAGTTTGTTTTTCAAAACAAAATCTACATTATTAAAGTGAGTTTCTCAAAAAAAGGTATATGTGTATATAAGCTTTTCACAGAACATCACAAAGCTGTTTATATACTGACAGTTGAGTTGATGATTACACCCCCTGGTGCCCCTGGACACATCGTCAGTGATGTAACCTGGGGTCATTGGGGGTTTTGGGTCTTTCAACAATCAGACCCCCTCTCCCAGGCGACCCAGCCAGGGTTGATCAAGCCCCAGCTTGTGTCCAGGTAACGCTACCCTACATGCCATGCCTCTCCTCTTTTGATCCACAGCCACCTCAACGCTGCTTCTGCTGCGTTGTTGACCACCTTGATAGCTCTTCCCTGGTTAGCCCCTACGATGCCTAGCATTTGATTTAGTGAATGGGTGGATGACTGGATATGTAAAGCGCTTTGGGGTCCTTAGGGACTAGTAAAGCGCTATATAAATACAGGCCATTTACCATTTTGTATGCCCTGCAAAGGGACTGACCCACAAATCCTCGACATCCCACTTCGATGGGTTGGCACCTTGCTCCCCAGTCATTACTCCGGCACTCCTCCACTTTATTGGTATTGGTAAAGTTTGGAGAATATACCTCTTGATTTTTTCCTCAATGGGTGATTTAAAAGACCACTCATCCTAAAGATAAAACGATCCCAAGGAGGCTTGAGAGCAGCTTGTGTCAGCATTTCCCCTGGGGTTGAGAGAAGAGACATTCTCATTATAACTGTGCAGAGACCAGTGGGGCAGAATTAGTTCAAAGAAATCTTCAAATGTTCCATTTATCCCGCAGTACAGTGCATAAAATTATTTTCCAGGGCACTATGCTCTATCCTGATCCCTGGGATATCCACAAAGTTAGGTAGTGGATAATGTTAATGGGGAATGCATCTCCTATAGCTAGTAGTTGCTCTGCCCTATATCAGTAAGCACCCTAAATGTGGTTTAAAGTGAAAGAAGGGGCCTTCACTTTTCATTTACAGTGTTGATATCTACTTGATAAAAATGTATGTGAAATGAAAATGGTTTCCTTTAATCCTTCAGCAGCTGGTGAGAAAGCCCTGAAAGACCTCATCATTTTGTTAAATTGACCATCAAGAAGAAATTGTCTGTAAGGACAACTACAGCACACTCAATCAATACTCTAGGCGGTTTTATAAGACAGCCGCTTTGTAATTGGATATGTCCAAAGGTTAAAATGAGATAGGTCTGTCTAGAGCTGAGCTGCAACATACTGACAATTGACAATTAAAAATTTATAGTGTTACTGATGTTAACATTTGAAACAAGGATAGCGTACCATTATACGCAACTGGGGTTTTTTGTACTGTGCCCCCCAGGCCACCATGCTAAACACCTTCCTTATCTTTTATCTGTCTTAAATATTTTTTTTTAAAAAGTCTTCATTTTAACAAAATGCAATTTAATACAGCAGAGGTCTACTTCAGATAAGCTAGATTTTACACAAAGCTAGCTGTCAAGCCAAATCTCATAACTACTGAGCTGGCTTTGGTCATTTGAAAATATAAATATAAAATATAAGAGGATCTTAAACAAAAAAAATACTACATAAATTACTTTATAGCTTTAAAATCTATTTATGTGCATGTCTTATCACACCATTTAAAACAATAGTGACTGGATTACCTTTTAATATAATTATCAAAAAGATAGGTCTATACATAACTGTCCATTCATGTGACTATATCTGTTATACAGTTTGGAAGAGAGATTTTCTGATTGCTGAGGATAAATTACTGTAGGTAAAGGAGAACATCTGCACTCATTACCCACAATCAGACAAGAGCAAAAAATGGCAAACTTGGTTATGCTTCTGAAATGACATTGAACATGGGGCTAGATTTAGGCATGCGAGTATGGTGAAGACAACCTGCTGAAGTTCAAACCTAGCATTTGAATAGGAAGGAAAGGTGATTTAAGTAACTCTGAATGTAGCATGTTTGTTGGTGCCAGATGGGCTGGTCTGAGTATGTTAGAAACTGTTGGTATTTTCCCACATAACCATCACTAGGGTTTACAGAGGATGGTCAGAGAAAGAGAAAATATTCAGTGAGCGGTCGGAGGAGAATGCACAGACATCATCGATCTGATAGGATGTTAAGTGTAGTCTAGAGGATAGAATAAATAAGGTTGTAAAGGGATGGATTTAAAATAAAGGCTCATTTGTGGCGAAGTGTATTATATATAACATTTTTAGGCATAATACCTTAAATAAAATGCTAACTATTGAATGAAATGCTATAAAATGCTGGTAAGCTGCAATGCTCTCATGGCCACATGCTGTCTAGACTATTCAGAGAAACTGTATCTGTTTTATTGTGTGGATGCCTTAATAGGCATCCACACTATTGAGATCCTGTTTCTCTTTCTTCTTTATTATTATACCGGGTGTTTCCATACACTTTTTGCCGTGGATCTACTTCCACAATTTTTGTGCTATTTTCACCGTTCAAACTCTAAACTGTTCTGCTCTTTCTGCTAATGCCGGCTATGACTTTTGGTGTTTATTACTATTATACTTTTTAAAATATTACACTTTTTTCCTTTAATTTGTCCCATTGAAATGAATGGGAAACTTCCACAATTCTGCTAAAACTTTCTTGTCTTTGAAACTTAACTACTGCCTCATACTTTCACCTAGAAACTCCATTCAAACTTTAAAATGTTCTCAAATGATTTGGCTATTCCTGTATGATTCAGCTTTTTCAGATCTTCTACCGTTTTAATCTTATCCCTCTTTGAGTTTTCAGTTGCAAAATTGTGATTTTTCAGAAAATACATGCGTTGCTATGGTTGCTATGCAATTAACTCAGAGGGGACAGTGAAACTGTTTGAATTTTCTCTTCATGTCCAAACAACTTCTTGCTACTCGCTCAATTTCCACTCAAGCCCCACAAATTATACATCAAAACGTAGGTATTTTTGCTGGCTTTCAGAAAATGTCACTATCATTGTTGTGGGACTCATAGATATTTTGCAAATCTCCTCAGAGTAACACAAAGTCAGAAAACTCTCCATATAAACTCAATGGAGAGTTTGTTCAAAATCACCGCTGGATTTCTCTAATGAGAGGCATTTTCAAATTGTCATATCTCCTTAACGAAGCGAAGTTAAGACATGAGGCTTGTCCCCGTATATGTTCAGACACTCCTGACGCTCACAATTCAAGAATTTCTTTCTCACCTATTACCATTCTGAAATGAGTTGGACTTGTTTGAGGGTAGGAAATTTGTCCCTCGCTCAGATTTCATCAGATTTCAATCTCTGGAAATGAACCACTTTTTTCTCTCGTCATATCTTTTTGATGGATTTCCACAGAGCCCTGAAAATTTCCATGACTGTTCACCAAAGCCTGCTGTTTCTTACGGTGAAAGAATGATTTTGATGCTCCATATAGATTTAGAGTTACCAAAGGTTGTTTGAGCGCAAGTCAAGGCAGTTTTTGCTTCGCCTCTACTCAGTTACAGTGTATTACAAGTCATATATCTTTAATAATTTATGTTTTATCTCTGAATTATGAAGACCTGAAGATTCCCCCATCTCTTCTGAATAAAACGATGCCTGAATGACCGTTCTAGCCTCTACGGTTAGGAAATTATGGCCATTTGTTCGAGGGGAATCCTGAATGTCAGAAATACACTGAAGAAAACTCACACCTCTCTCTGTGCCTGCGTGTGTAAGGGCTGACTACAGCAGGTGCAGCTAATTTAACTGACCTACATATACCAAGCCCAGACTCTCAACAGCTCCTGTTCCCTTTACTGTCTGTGTATGTGTGTCTGTGTATCAATATTTCTCCTATGTTTAGGTATTACTCCTCAATCATAGTATTTCTGCTAAAGCAAAGTACTTCTACTACATCTTAGTACTTCTGCTAAATCATAGTATTTCTGCCAATTCATAGTATTTTTGCAAAATCATGGTATTTGTGCAAAATCATGGTTTTGGGGCCAAACATTTCTGTTATTTTATAATATATGTGCTGAATATATTATATGTGCCAAATCATAGTATTTATCCCAAATTATAGTATTTATGCCAAATTACAGTATTTCTGCTAAACCAGAGTATTCCTGCCAAATCATAGTATTTGTACTGAAACATGGTACTTCTGCCCAATCATAGTATTTGTACTAAATCATAGTACTTGTGCCAAATCATAGTATTTATACCCAATCATAGTATTTCTGCTAAATCATAGCATTTGTGCCAAATCATGGTATTTGTGCAAAAACATAGTATGTCTGCAAAACCATAGTATATCTGTTATGTTATAGTATTACTACTAAGGCATAGTATTTCTGCCAAATCATAGTGTGTGTGCCAAATCGCAGTATTTATACCAAATCACAGTATTTGTGGTAAAACATAGTATTTCTGCCATATTGTGGTATTTGTGCAAGAACATTGAACTGTTATGTTATAGTATTACTACTAAGTCATAGTATTTCTGCGTTGTTATAGTATTTGTGCTAAAACGTAGTATCTCTGCCAAGTCATAGAATTACTGCAATTTCATAGTTTTTTTTAGGAAATCTGTTATGTTATAGTATTACTACTCAGTCATAGTATTTCTGCCAAATCATAGTATTTGTGTGAATTTGTATACTGTAATATCACTGTATTATGTAGTGGCTAAGTAGGGGCTGTTTACTAAGTGCATCAGTGTAAATAGGTCATCTCTTGTGTTGGAGTGCCCTCTTGTGGCGCCTTTTGGGTAGTGCCTTAGTAAACGGGAACCCTGTAAAAAGTGGCATCAGACTGATTTGTAGTGGAGGAATTTGTTACCAGTTTTCTTAATCTTTAATCTGTATGCATGTTGTAATGCATACCCTGTTCTTAATCATAGAAACCACACCATATCACCTCTCCACATCCTCCTACTGTATGCCATACCTCCCTGTACCATCCATCTGACCGCAATAAACTCCACCTCGTGGTAATCTAATCCCTGGATGTCAGCCTCTCCTTCTGACCGAGGATAGTTATAGTATTTGAGCCAAATCATAGTATTTGTGCTAAAACATAGTATTTCTTCCAAATCATAGTATTTGTGCCAAAGTATAGTATTTCTTCCAAATCATAGTATAACTGCATAATAAAGGTTCTTGAGCCACATCAGTGTTTGTGCCAAATCTTAGTATTTCTTCTAAATCCTAGTAATTCTGCTCAATGATAGAATTTCTGCTATGCTTTAGTACTTTTTTCCTAGATTGTAGTACTTCTGCTAAGTCAAAGTATTTTATGTAAATCATAGTATTTCTACCAAGTCCCAATGTTTCTGCTAAATCATAAATAATGTTTTAGTACAAATTGTATGATTTGGTGGAACTTTCTGTGTTCCAGCACAAATGCTATGATTTGGCAGGAAAAAAATATTATTTAGCATAAATACTAAGTTTTAGCAGAAATGCTATGTTTAAACTTTAAAAAATTCTGCTATTTCTGCTGATGTGTGTTATGACTTTTGACCATTGAAATGAATGGAACACATTATCAATGTGGTCACTGATTTTGCATGATGGGCTGAGCTGTGTTTTACCTCAGTGAGATAAGCATCCGTTCTCAGACTGGGAGGCCTGGGTTCAAATCCAGCTTATGGCAACATTTTTTTCACTTAACAGTTAAACTTTTTTTAAACTCTTTTCAACACAAATTTCATTTTTTTCACCCCTTTTCAGCAAAATTTTCAGTTTTTTTAACCCCTTTTCAGCACAAATCCAAACTTTTTCAGCTCTTTTTCAGCAAAAACCTCTTTTCAGCAGAATTCTGCTCAGTCACCTCTTTTCAGCAGAAATTCTGCTGATTGAACTCTTTTCAGCAGAATTTTCACCCCCTTTTTTTTGCCCAAATTCTGCTAGCACAATTGTCAATCTCTCCACCTTTTCTTTGTGAGAAAGTGTTTGGCTCAGTGAGCTAAATGGCTACCCTTTGACCAGGAGGGCCAGGTTCGAATCCTGCTCAGGGCATCTTTTTTTTTTTGTTTTGTTTCAACTTTTTCAGCTTTTTTCAGCAGATGTCTTCAGCCGTTAAGGCATCCACACTGCATTTTCGCAGGAAATGCAAATTTTTCTAGTTTTGTTTGTTTTCTGCATCTGTTTTCTGAGCATTATGGGCTGAGGGTTGAAAAATGAACTATGCATATGCATATAATATTGCACTGTCAAAATGTATGCCTGAATTCTGGACAAAAACCTGTTGTATGAAAAATAGACTGTTGGGGTGGAATTGCTCATAGAAAAAACAAGCAAAAAAACATTTCCCAAGCTATAAGAGTTTCTGCAAGTGTGTTTGTCGGTGGCAAATGCAGTTCTAAAAAAGCTGTTGCCTTGATCGGGGAAAAATAGAAATGTCTGTTGTGATTTCTGCTAAATGTTCCTGCCACACTGCCATACCATGTAAGACAGAAAAGCTCTGCTGCAATTCTTTTTTGAGTAATAAAGAAAAATGCAGCAGGTTAGTTCATGTTTACTCCCCTCCTTTCCTATCATGAGTCACTTATTGTTGATATGATATGTGTTAAACCGTCAGTCCAGAAAATTATCTCATAAACCAGACTTTATTATTATAGAAAAGGCTTTTTCAAGGAAACCATGGACATATAAAGCATCAAAATGAAGAATGTGCTGAAATAATGTGATTATAATCTGCAAATAGGTCCATTATTCCAGCTTTTTTTTAATATAATGTATGAAATTTGACTCTGACATGTATGCCAGTGAAACATACAAGCCCAACTCATGCTTTGTTTTTAAAGAATCTACATTTTAGTTGTTGTTGTGCAGCCGAGGTCTATATTTGTTTAAAGGTAAAACAACAGATTTATACCATCTGGTTTCCCTAAACCAGCCACTATCAGTTGTTATCAGTTCTATAAATATTTCCTGTTGGGGACTTCCTCTACCTTCAAGTCGGTTCAGTGGGCTGTTATCATCCATTGTGATTTCTGACAAGCAGAGAGCAATATGGATCAGGTAGACATGCTCTAGTGGTTGTGCAAAGAAGTGCTTTTAAAATTTGCGGTAAGGTAGCAAATGCAGTTATGTAAATGTGAAAGGGTGCATTTTAACCCAAGCTGTGATTTCTTTAAATAATTCTAATAATTTGCTTTTTATTAAATAATAATAATGATAAAATGAAAGATGCTGGCATTTGAAAACTAAAATAAAAAGCAAATCATAAAAAATTGACATGAAAGTGTAAAAGGGAATTTATATTTAAATTGGTATGTAACAGATGTAAGTTGATTGGGTTAAGCCTTCACCAATAAAATTTAATGTTTTTTAAAAAAAACAATAACATGGCATTGTTTTTATGAGAAGAAACACATTCGCCTCATTTTTTAGATTTCAAATGCAGAGTTTACTGCAAGTATACTGCATAAGCTGTATTTTTATTACAGAAATACTGAGCATGACTATATGAAAAATCAACAGGGTGATGTTCAATTAAGAGTTCAGTGACTGTTCTGGATCTTTTAGAGGTATCAGACTATTTATCTTGGCAGACTGAATTCATTAGTTGCTACAACAAAATTCATTTTCTGAGCCAATGTTTTGCATCAGTGCCGTAGCATTTACAAAATTAACTGTTGTGAAAACCAGTAACTGACCATGCTTCTGTTGAGTGCACATTTTAACCAAATACTAAACAAAATCATTATCATTTTGGGCAGTTCACATGTTGCAGGGATTTAGTGTGTAGACAAAGGCTAATCCCATGTAATCACTGTGAAAGCTCTCAGTGGGATGATGCTCCAGTAGGCAAATAATCCTCAACTGATACAATTATAGACTTTTCAGATAAGCATGTTTTTGACAATTTATTATCACCGTTCCTTAAATATACTTTAAAATAACAACATCCATCTACAGTCTTAAGATAAACGTCTGTTTGAACAGAAGAGCGTAAACTGTGTGGATCATGATGAGATTAGGCATTTTCAGATTATGGAGGGGGAATGTGACTGAGCAGCAGGTGCTGTATTTATGAACCTGTGAGGAAAGATGTGGCCCAGTTCTACATCACCCATTAAGGTTACTGCACTCATCAGCTGTACAAATGGTGCACTGACATGCTGCCATTTGAAACCTTTTCAAGAGGTGAATAGTGTTGTTCTTTATTAACACCCAGGAGACCGATGAACATCCATTTGTCTGAATCAGACTGGCGTTAAAACAGGTAAATTTGTGTATGGGGATTATTTAAAAATGTTACATTTTAGCAAATAATTCTTTATATATTATTTATTAGCTCACCACCTGTCATTAAAAACAAGACAATGAAAATATTTTAGTCAAAAATGAGTTTAAAACTAAAAATGATATTCTGCTTTATTAGGCTTTATTGGCTGCTGTTACAACCAAATTTCCCCTTGTGGGACAATTAAAGGATTATTCTATTCTATTCTATTCTATTCTATTCTAAATAACTACATTCACATTAATGAGGAATGCAGCAATGCATGTAAATGACTGCAGCTTGGTCTCTTAATCAAATAATAATAATAATGTGCTTCATTTAAACAGATAACAACAATAGTTATATTTTAGCAATAAATATATCATTTTGATTAAAGATTAAAGGTGGAGGAACCATTACATAAACATAAAGAATAATATTGGTAATGACCAGTATCAGTTTAATGCAGCTGTGGCGTAAAACCTTATGATGGGTGGTGGTCTAATAATTTCCTTTTTAAACTGTAGAAACTGTTTACATGCTAACTTAAAGTTAAGGCAGATTTCATTATCCCAGCTTCTTTTTTTTTCGTTCCCTTTTTTTGTGGCAAGATGTTTATCTCCAGGATTTTACTAAGCTGTACTGATAATGTTTGGCAGCTGAAAACTGATTTTATTTGGATAAAGCATTGCATTGAGTTATTTAAGGTTTGTGAAAGGTGATGGAAAATCTTATTTTCAATCTTTGAGTGAGAATGTAGAAAAAAATGAACACAATCACACTGCAACACATAATCATCTGATGAGATCTGTAGATAAATTTCGTATCTGTGTGTCACAGCCTGCAAATCTGCCTCTAAAAGGCTGAGTAGAGCACACAGTACTCTTGCTTAGATTAATTTGTTGTTGTAGAAGATTTTTGCTCTCCTACACCCTGCACCCACTAATAGCCCATGAGACCGCTGGGTCTAATGACTTTTCTCGGTATGCAGATTTGTCCTGTTTATTGTACTTACGCAGTAACATGGGGAAAATTAATCAGCTAGACCAAAGCATCTTTGTTCATCTTGCTCCTAAATAATTTTGTAAAACTGAAGGCAGATATAGACTAAACTACTGCAGACTACTTTACCTCCTCTAGATAAAGAGTGGCTTCAGTGGAAATGAAGCTGACTGTGAGGTCAAGCACAAAAGCAATCTCAAGCTATTAGACTACTGAGACATTGAGAAGCTTCCCTATATTAAAGGTGATAAACCCATTCAGTGTTTTAAAATGGGTTTGGACTTCTAGAAGAAAATGTGCAGTGTCCTGGAGTGTTTCTTGATGGCTTCGGGTCAAGAGATTTTGCAATAGTTTACAGGGCAGTTGTCTCCATTTCATACTCAATGGCTATACCTGCTTTTTAAAATAAATAAATAAATTCCCAAATCAATTCAAAGTGGCACTAGGAAACCTTAAATAAATCCCACCCCACAATGTGACCAGATCAATTTCCATTTTAAAGCACCCTGTAAAATTAGGTTAATAGTTTTTGCCACTTTCTGATCTAGTGGATCGACCCTCTGGAGTCTCAGAGCTTTTACTAGACATTAAGAAAATAAGCACGGTGGCACGGTGGTTAGCACTGTTGCCGCACAGCAAGAAGGTCCTGAGTTCAATTCCAACATCAGGCCGGGGTCTTTCTGTGTGGAGTTTGCATGTTCTCCCCGTGTTTGCGTGGGTTCCCTCCGGGTACTCCGGCTTCCTCCCACCGTCCAAAGACATGCAGCTTGTGGGGATAGGTTAATTGATAAATCCAAATTGCCACTAGGTGTGAATGTGCGAGTGAATGTGAGTGTGAATGGTTGTCTGTCCCTGTGTGTTGGCCCTGCGACAGACTGGAGACCTGTCCAGGGTGTACCCCGCCTCTCGCCCTATGACAGCTGGGATAAGCTCCAGCGCCCCCCACGACCCTGAAAAGGATAAGCGGAAGCAAATGGATGGATGGATGGACCTGTTGAGTTAAATGGGATTGTCATAACAATATTCATATACTTGAAAGGTAGTTATTTTCACACTTAAGACATTAATGGCAACAATGGTAATTTACATTACAACAAATAGGGAGGAAGGCTTATGAGGACTGAAAACGAGTCATAAATCAAAAACTTTTACAGGAAAACAAAAGCTTGTGAATCAGTTGGTATCTTGGCACATGTAATTCTGGGACTACAAATTGTGATGGTTTATTTCAGTGCACTGAGCTTTGTATGTATAATCCTCTCCACTTACTCTCCAGCTTCTGACCACATGAACAAGCTTTTCCTGCAGCTACAATCCAGTTGTTTCAAGCGATACTGCACTCTCACTGAAAGAACAGTGATGACACACATTTCCTGAAATCCTTTTCACAGGCTTCAGATATTGAATTTCCTATGTGCTGTCTGACCTGCTGCACTGGGCTCAGACTGCACTTAATTCAAATGAATCTCTGCAACATGTACTTTCTGGTTTTGAATATTATATTTCATTCATTTGAGACTTTTTCCTCAATGGCTAAGTTTTTTTTAAAGGTCGAGTAATGAAACACAGTCGAACTATATTTTCAGCATGAACACATAACTAACAAACAGTAAACTAACAAATACAATAAATCTGTTTTAACCCTTAAAATCAGAGCTGCTGCAGTGTGCTTATCTTTATAATATTCTAGTTTCTTAATGCCGCAAACCATTAAAATGTATTAAAATTTTGGTGATTTGAGCAGTGCTAGAGCAATGTTTAAACCTGAACTGAAATCATCTAAACCCAATATATACAGTTAGGTCTATGAGACTTTGGATAATGACACAGTTTCTGTTATTTTAAATCAAACAATTGTGATGTGAAGTGCAGAATTTGACCTTCAATGAGTTCACAAATTGTATAGCATTATTTCTCTTTAGAAATTACAGCCATGTTTATTCAGTTTTCAGATGTTCAGAAGTAATGGGATAGTAATAATATTTAAACTTAGTAATGAACAGCCTTTATGATTAAAGAATTGTTTTAAATGTTTGATGAAAATTCACTGCAGCCACCGTCAGTCAGTTGCAGCTTGTTTGTGCGTCTTTCTGCCTTTCTAGGATCAGGTGTGACTTGGTTATTAAAGAAAATATCTGATTTCTTTGCTTTGAGAAACCCTTATTAGGTTGTATTTTGCAGCATGCCTTTGGTCATTATCCATTTGCACTGGGAAGTACTGTCTGCAGCATTTGGCTGAATCTGAGCAGAGAGTAAAGCCCTGTACACGCCAGAATCCATCCTGCTACTCAGCAGACACATCCTTAATAAACACTACTGATCTGGCTGCCAGTGAAACCATACCATAATACTGCCTCCACCATGTCTGACAGATAATGTGGTATGCTTCAGGACATGAGACTTTTGTCACCTCCTCCATCTTTGTAGTTTTCTCTTCAAATTCATCTTGGTTTCATGTATACAAAAAATTCTAGTTTAGGTTTTCTTGGTTGTTATTTAGTCCCGGTCATGTGTTTGTCTTGTCTCTGTCCTTCCCTCAGCTTCCCCCAGTTACGTCATTTTCGTCTTTATGTTTGTCTCGTTACCTGTTCCTCCAGTCACGTCTCTGTGTGTGTCTCGTGCCTCTCACCCTCCCGCCCCTTGCTCTGTCTCTCACTCTCTCTCATCCCTTGATCTGCCTTTCGGCCTCTTTTTGTCCCTCGCTCTCTGTCCCTCTGTTGTCTGTGTTTCGTCTGTATGTGTCCCAGTGTGTGTGTTTCTCATTCATCCTGTTTTAGTTTGTCAGTCTCTTGTCCTGTGCGTGTTCCATGTTCATCTGTGTTCCCTCCTCTGGTTTGTTTGCCCTTGTGTGTATTTATGTCCCTGTCGCCGTCTGTAATGCGTCGCAATCTCTCTCATTCCCTGGCTGTGTTCTCTGCCTGTCCGTGTAGTTCCTAGTTTCTTCCAGTTGGCTTTCATGTACTTTGCACTCCAGCTATAAAGCTGCATGTTGAGTTCATCCTGTCTCTGAGAGTCTGCTTTATGGGTCCTCAATCCAGCTTGCTTCACACCACCATTTGACAATTTATGGTCATTGAAGTGTCTCTTAATAATGACTTTGATGCACCTACCTCCTCGATGGTGTTCTTGACATGTTTATTGTTTATTGTTTGTTGCAAAGTTATTGTACTTGACCAAATAATGAATTCTGAGATAACCCACTTTGTCTTCTGTGGTCTTTCAAGCCTTTTTTGTGCTTCTGAGCTGCTCATTGTATTCCTTCTTTTTAAGAATAAACCATATTGTTGATTCCCTCCTAAAGTTTCTGCTATCTCTCTGATAGGTTTATTTTGTCTTTTCAGTCTAAGGATGGTACTTGTGTCAGCATAATGAGACACTACAAAAACGCTCACTTGTCAGTTAATTGCCCAACTAATTTTGAGCATCTTAGCTGAATGTCTGTACTTTTCTTGGTGTGTGTGTGTGTGTGTGTGTGTGTGTGTGTGTGTGTGTGTGTGTGTGTGTGTGTGTGTGTGTGTGTGTGTGTGTGTGTGTGTGTGTGAGCGCGTGAGATCAAATTTCTGTAAGTGCAATTAATGCTACAAGCTAATATACATTTGGATAAGACATGAACACCAAATGTCTTAAAGCTTAAAACTTTCCCCATCCCCTCTACTCTCCTCCTTTTTACTCCCCATATACAACTATTGCATTTAATCAATTTTGATATTTCTTTCACCCACGCTTTGTCCTCTCTCTCTCCTGTCCTCTCACACTCTTTCTTTCAGCAGGTATCTGCTGGAATCTTTTTTCCTCAGTTCTCACCAAATGCTTGTTAGATGGAACTTTGGTGTTTTCCTCTATAATAGTTCATCTGCAGGTGTTAATGTGATTTAGCGCTACATGAATAAAACTGAACTGAGCTGATCTGATCTGTAACTCTGAAGAAGACATCAGATGATCTGCCAAGGTGAGTTCTGAGTGACAACAAGGTTTAGAGTCCTCTTTGGTCCTCTCATTGCTCATGTCTTTTGAGAACTGCCATTAATCGGTGTGTGGTTCTCCAGCTGCACCACAGCACAGAGAAAGGCACTCCAGAGGGTCATCAATATGGCCCAAAAAATCATTGGACATCCTCTTCCCTCCCTGAAGGACCTGTACAGCACTCGCTGTCTCAAGGGGGCACGCAGCATCCTACGGGACTGCACACACCCAGGACACCGGGTGTTTAAGCTGCTGCCGTCTGGCAGGAGATTCAGGCTGCTGAGGTCCCGAACAAATAGACTCAAGGACAGCTTTTACAACAGGGCAATACCCTGATCAATGCAAATAGCTGACCTGACTGGCTACCTACATGGACTTTTTTGGGGGGGTTAACAACGGTAAAAACAGTAATAATAATAATATTTATATTTATAACAAGGTGCAATAATAATTAATGTGCAATAATAACAGTGTGCAATACAAATACAGTTATTCTTCTTTTTTATACTAAGTTAATATACTGTGTTGTGTTGCGTTGTGATGTGTCGTATCGTATCGTGTTGTGTTACATGTAGTGCCGACGTAGGACAGTTTTCCAATTTCATTGTACTATTGTACTATGTATGACTGTGCAATGACAATAAAGAGTTATCTTATCTTAAGGTCAGGAAGAGTCACTGAGTCAATTCACATTTGAAACAACCCATAACTTATCAGCTGCTTCCTTCTTCAGCAGTATACAGAAATACACTTGCTCAAACAGACACACAGCTCCTCTTGACATGTTGCTCAACCATTAAAAAAGTTCAGCCACAGCCATAGAGCCTGTCTTTTTTAATTAGCTCAAGCACTTTGGTCCTGTCAGTTCTGCTGCTTTGGGACAGTTGCTGACTGATTGAGACGATAGAGAAAAGGAAATCAGAATTCATTATTGGAACTGGCAGATGGCACGAAAAAGGAAAATAATAAATGAAATCAGATCAAAGATATGAAGTTGATGGATGAGTCCCACTGGGCATTGGTAAACATGAAGTTTCCCTATGATCAGAAGAAATGAGCCTCGCGACCCTATCATAACACCGACATTGGGACATAAGACGACATCAGGAGTTAGCACAACTTGATGATAAATTATTCTGTGGTGTTTGTAGAGCAAGCAGTTGAAAATCATTTTTAATTACAGAAGTAGTTTGTGATTATAAGTGAAGGATCAAATAAATACAAATAAAATGCACTGCTCAAAAGCTTGTTTTTACACTCGTAAAACTCATGTTAAACACATGATGAACGATCTTTACTTGAAGGGGGAGAGCCATAGTTTGTTATCCACTACAGTACTTACTGTCCTGCTTACTTTGGGTTCAGGAAGCAATTAACATCAAGCTTTCATTATTGTTATCTGAACTTACACTTACTTTTCTCATATTTATGGCAGCCAGTGTAGAAAATTATGTCCCAGGTTGCTCACAAGTTGATAGAAAAACCTCCACCTGGAATGAAATACAAACTTGTGCACAAGCCGACAGTGAAAAACTGACACCTCTATTTGATCAACAAATTACAGGGTCAGTTTAAATCAACAAAAGCTGGTTACCAGCCTCTGTGTCAGGCTCGGTCCTCTAAAGTCTTTATCAATTTGACCTTGAGCTGAAAGTAAATGCTAAGATCTGGATGCTAGAGAAATATTCTTTTCAGTTTGCATTTTGGAATACAAGGCAGAACAGATGGCCTGTCCAATGTATTGCAAAAAACTGACTGTTTGATCGAATCAGCTTTCTGCCTTTGTACAATCAGGTGTTTTCTGAGATGCCGGCCAACTCTGCTGAATACTTTTCCCCTGTAAATCGTGCTATTGAGAGGGGTTTTTTTTTGAGAGAGAAATTGTATCACTGTGACTTGAGTATGTCTTGGCATACTAAGTTGTGCCACATACACAGTTCAGTTCAGTTCAGTTCAAATCACAAAAGGTGCCTCAAGGTGCTTTATACTGCAAGATAAAGACCCTACAATAATGCAGAGAAAACCTCAACAATCTGATGACCTCCAATAAGCAAGCATTTAGCAACATTCGGAAGGAAAACCTCCCTTTTAACAGGAAGACTCTTCCAACAGAACCAGTGCTCAGGGATGGGCAGCCATCTGCCACAGCTGGTTAAGGTTAAGGGGAGGAAGACAGGACAAAAGACACGCAGTGGAAGAGAGCCAGAGATTAATAATAACTTCTGATTAAATGCAGAGTGGTGTATAAACACATGAAGTGAAGGGAGATGAGTGCAGCAGAAGAAAGGCTCACAGCTTCATGGGAAGCCCCCAGAAGCCTAGACCTTTTATACAGTGGGGAGAGGAGGGCATAACACTGACACATGCACTTTATGTCAGTTGATTGGCAGAAACTGTCTTGTAGTCGTTGGATACAGTATTTAGGGAAGCTTGATGCATCCTGTTACTATCACAAGACTTCTCTTTCCCTTTAAGCCACTACCTTTTATTAGCTGTGAAACTCTGGTTCCTCTTGTGATCTTACATATATAAACATAATTCCCAGAGGTGCTGGGCTCAATATCATGCTTCTTAAATTGTGTTTCATTACAAAGCATGTTAGTCAGAAGTTTTGTGAAGCATGAGAGTTTTATCTATGTATAATCAGCGCTAGGCTATGGACCGGACAGGAGTGTCGGTCTGGAGGTTTGAAGTCGATGTAGCAGCAGCGCTAAGAACATTAGCATGATGCTCCCCTCCTTAAACTACAGGGTGATAAGAGGTGCCGCATTGCTGCCTGACTGCGCTGCCATTGCTATACTGTATAAGGTCACTCCCCCATCCCACCCTGCCCAGAATGGTGGTCTGTTGCCATGGTAACTGATGAATATGTCATTTATGTTAGGTCGATGTGATGGCAGGGAACGCAAGCCTCTGGCCCTGAGCTTTCTTTCTGCGAGTACAGGTGGAGCTTTCTCTCCATTCCAGGAGATGTTGACAGCAGGAAAACATTATCCGCGATGGTGTTCCACTTTGGGGAGTGATTCCATTTATAAAGATCCGAGCCTGACAAGCAGATTGCCATTGTTCATCAAGCCAGACAATATATTTACAGTATGTTAACTCATTGCTTCTTTTGCTTTAATTATAACATCTATGTCTCTTACCATCTTGTCAATTCCAGTTGTAATGGAGTTTGGCACTTTTTTTTTCAAGCAGATTTTAAGAGTAGGTGACAACATTTGGCCCATCTGTCACAACTTTGAAATGGAAACACGATGAAAGTTTGCTTTTACGACAATCATTTTTGGACTTTTATGTCAAGCTATTTACAGACAAGGCTCCAATGTGTTAACAGTCTGGGACTCAAATGTGCTGCATTTGAGCAAGGTTTACGACTTTAAGTAATTGAGTAATTTATTTTCACTGGATCACTTTGACTTGCATCACACCATGCAGTGTCCAGCGATAAAAGGGCACAGAGGTTGAAAAAAGCCATCAATTCTCTGAAATAATGAAACCATCTCAAAAGCAAATCAGCTCATTGTCGAAGCCAGTCTAATCAGATTTGGCCTTTCACTGATAGAATCCAAAGACTTGTTGCTTTTTCCTTTTTTCTCCCCATGTAATGTTAGGCTAGCCTAATGATTTGTTCGAATAATAGGCCAGCACACATCTAATTGTTTTCGAATCAATGTTTAAATGCATAACCCAAAACAAATGACTGTGAAATGAAATCAGTAGAGCTGTCTGCTCTCGAATACCAAACATATTCCAACCCTGTTGCAACTTAACTCATTTCAAGGTCTTTGTCATGTTCATGTTTTCCATGTTGTTGTTTTAATGACACCATAATTCAAATTGTTAAGGTTTTCATCCAAAACAGGTGAGAAGACCAACACTTGGGGGATGATTGGCTTGCAGTGAAAGACATGTTTGTAATGTTGCATAAAGTTAGCTTTTATTTAATTAAGCCAGCAGACTTGGTGAACTACAGTGGGGCAAAAAAGTATTTAGTCAGCCACCGATTGTGCAAGTTCCCCCACCTACAATGATGACAGAGGTCAGTAATTTGCACCAGAGGTACACTTCAACTGTGAGAGACAGAATGTGAAAAAAAAATCCATGAATCCACATGGTAGGATTTGTAAAGAATTTATTCGTAAATCAGGGTGGAAAATAAGTATTTGGTCAATAACAAAAATACAACTCAATACTTTGTAACATAACCTTTGTTGGCAATAACAGAGGTCAAACGTTTACTATAGGTCTTTACCAGGTTTGCACACACAGTAGCTGGTATTTTGGCCCATTCCTCCATGCAGATCTTCTCGAGAGCAGTGATGTTTTGGGGCTGTCGCCGAGCAACACGGACTTTCAACTCCCGCCACAGATTTTCTATGGGGTTGAGGTCTGGAGACTGGCTAGGCCACTCCAGGACTTTCAAATGCTTCTTACGGAGCCACTCCTTTGTTGCCCGGGCGGTGTGTTTTGAATCATTGTCATGTTGGAAGACCCAGCCTCGTTTCATCTTCAAAGTTCTCACTGATGGAAGGAGGTTTTGGCTCAAAATCTCACGATACATGGCCCCATTCATTCTTTCCTTAACACGGATCAGTCGTCCTGTCCCCTTGGCAGAAAAACAGCCCCATAGCATGATGTTTCCACCCCCATGCTTCACAGTAGGTATGGTGTTCTTGGGATGCAACTCAGTATTCTTCTTCCTCCAAACACGACGAGTTGAGTTTATACCAAAAAGTTCTACTTTGGTTTCATCTGACCACATGACATTCTCCCAATCCTCTGCTGTATCATCCATGTGCTCTCTGGCAAACTTCAGACGGGCCTGGACATGCACTGGCTTCAGCAGCGGAACACGTCTGGCACTGCGGGATTTGATTCCCTGCCGTTGTAGTGTGTTACTGATGGTGACCTTTGTTACTTTGGTCCCAGCTCTCTGCAGGTCATTCACCAGGTCCCCCCGTGTGGTTCTGGGATCTTTGCTCACCGTTCTCATGATCATTTTGACCCCACGGGATGAGATCTTGCGTGGAGCCCCAGATCAAGGGAGATTATCAGTGGTCTTGTATGTCTTCCATTTTCTGATGATTGCTCCCACAGTTGATTTTTTCACACCAAGCTGCTTGCCTATTGTAGATTCACTCTTCCCAGTCTGGTGCAGGTCTACAATACTTTTCCTGGTGTCCTTCGAAAGCTCTTTGGTCTTGGCCATGGCGGAGTTTGGAGTCTGACTGTTTGAGGCTGTGGACAGGTGTCTTTTATACAGATGATGAGTTCAAACAGGTGCCATTCATACAGGTAACGAGTGGGGGACAGAAAAGCTTCTTACAGAAGACGTTACAGGTCTGTGAGAGCCAGAGATTTTCCTTGTTTGAGGTGACCAAATACTTATTTTCCACCCTGATTTACGAATAAATTCTTTACAAATCCTACCATGTGAATTCATGGATTTTTTTTTCACATTCTGTCTCTCACAGTTGAAGTGTACCTCTGGTGCAAATTACTGACCTCTGTCATCATTTTAAGTGGGGGAACTTGCACAATCGGTGGCTGACTAAATACTTTTTGCCCCACTGTACATATGATGGCAACATTACAGATGAAGCATAGTGTGTATGTAAGCACATATACACAGCCATAGAAAGCGAGTGTGTACATATTGAGTCCAGCTCTGTTTGGTGGGTGATGGTATAAAAATATTTTTATTTTATTTTATTGATAAAAATGACTTTATCTAGAGATGTTTATCTTATTTCCATGCTTATGTATCTACATAAACATAAAAATTCAACCTGCAGTGACTTTTGAAAAGTAGTCAGTTAGAGACCTGAGAGGAACTACACCTGTCAGCACTTGGTTAATTATTTTAAATTGTGTAGTTTTTATGGTTGAACTTACTTTCTTTTAAAGACCACGTATCTGCATTCACACACTCCACATTTTGCTAGACTTTGATTGAATTCAATAAAATTAGGTTCTTTCAAACTCCATTATGTGTGGTCTCCCTATTTTGTGAGCTTTGAGCCAGCTCGCACACAGACACACACACACTTAAAGTGACCATCTCGGCCAGTAACAGGAGAATCACTCACCCATTGAGTGTTCTCTCATTGGTTAAGCATAAAGCATCATCCCAGGGTGTCATGCAATGTTGTTCTAACAAAGGCCACCTGCGCCTCCCTGTTGTACACAAGCTTTCTTTTTTTTCATGCTGATCGTTCTGTTTTTCTCTGACTTATTCCCTTCACTGATTACATTTAGACTTTTAAAACTATTTGGTTAGGTTAAGTCACTAAAAAGGACTAGGTGAAAAAAAAACTACTGTGGTTTGTGTAAATGCGCCCGTTCACAAAACAGTAACCCTAAAGTTCAGCGTGACAAACGTGTCTTCCTAACACAATAACCTGGCACGTTAGCTTATGCCAACAAAGGACACTTACAGCTACGATTAAACAGCTTTACCTGGGAATGAGAACAAGCTCATGTTACTGTGTGAATAAAGAATGTTTCAGCTCTACAAATTTTATTCAAATTGAGGATGTTTAGCTGATATTTAGAGGCAGTCCAAGATGCCTTATTTACAGTGATTAGTGTGTTTTTCTTTCTTTGTTTTTGATTAAAACTATACAGTACAAATGAAATGTGTGCTGTAATAAACCAGAGAAAAGAATCCGCTAAACCTAAGTACCCAATGCTTACTAAAAACACACACACTCACATACTTGCTTGAGGGTGTCTGAAGTAATAAAGCTTACTTGTGGTAAACTATCACCACTGAGACTGAAGAGAAAGCAGGTGCTTCAGGGCCACAGTGGCCTTATAAAAGGGCTGCCAGTGGAAGGACCCTATAGCCAAATTGTGTTTTATTAAGTGCAAATGTCAACAAAGGTCTTAAAGCTATAGCCAACACAACAAGATTGAATGGTTCACAGTATCAAGAGTGCCCCCAAACCTTCCTGTTGGGTGGCATGGTTCAACCAATCAACTCTCCAGTCAACAAAAGAGGGTCGGAGGATAAGTACTACAAAAACAAGCCAAAAAATGCCCCAAGACGCAGGTGTGGGAGGCTGGGATGCAACAGGTCAATGTTCCTTTGCAAAACAAGACGTGCCTGTATTATTAAACGCCAGTGAAGTTTTCATCGCAGTGCCAAGGGTCTAATACTGTTGGTGTTGGTTGTGAGGATGGGGAGGCAGCATCCTTGTTATTATCAAGTGACAGGAGAATCCTGGCTATGTTTTTGTTTGTGTGAAAATCGAAATACACTATATGGACAAAAGTACGGGGCCACGTAAATATTACACCCCCAGGAGCTGTTTGGCCATGGAAACTGATGCCATGACGCTCCCAGCACACAGTTTGGTGCTGATGTTAATGATTGAGGTCTGGAACTCCTCAATCATGGAAGGTCTGCAGTAATGGCACTGAAAGCACCTACATTGAAAGATTAAGAAGTGTGACCAAATACTTTAGTCCATACAATGTAGCTTTGATAGTTGCATATCATTTAAAGAAAATACTAGATGTTTTTCCAAAAGGATTTGGGATATAGTGTGCAATATAAAGATGCTTAGTCATAGTGCAGCTGTGTAGACAAAAGATAAAGTCTGACAAATTCCATAATTATGGTTTTCACATCAAAGTAAATTACAGGTTTGACACAGTTAATTTGGTGGATAAACCGATGATTGTTTGTCTCTTTTGTTTTCCATTAGCTGTGACCAGATGGAGAAGACAAATCCAGCAGCGAGTGTTTAATGCAGTGGGCAGGCAGACTCCAAAGTGGGTTAATCCTTCACTGCTGAGGCAACAAACTCCGAGGGTGAGCATGGCAGAGATGTAACGTGCAATAAATGTCTGCTTAGAGTGAAATGATTATAGAGTTGAACAATGTTAGAATTATACGGAGAGATAAATAATCAGGTTATGTTAAATTATATCATATCATCATTAAGTCATTAAAATGCATTTGCTTTGAGACTATTGTGGTAGAAAACATGAAACATGAATGATTTTTGTGATGAATATACTGAAATACAAGCAGGATTCAGCAATATGAACAAAGCAAAGACATCTGGTTGGTTGTCATAATTCAAGTGCTGAGGCAGACTATGTAGAGAGAATACAGTGCACATCTGCAGGGCAGGAAACCTTCTGTCACTGTTCATGTAGATATACTTCAACACACTGTCAGAAACCCAGACTTGGAGAACATTTTTGTCCTCATATTTAACCATAACAGAACTGTGTAAAAAGGAATATACTTATTTTAAACTACAAAGTCCAGGCAGTGTCAGAAAAAAGGGCTCCAATGTACCTGGATAAGAGGCACAGAAACATTGAAGACTGCAGAACTGCTTTCATTGGGTAAAATAGAAAACCACAGAAATTCATATTTTCATTTCTTTCATTGAAAGTTTTCTCATTGTAGAGAAGGGAGACAATCTTGACTTCAACATGAAATGAACTTTAAACTTTAAAAAGTATTTCACACCTGCAATCAAGAGATACAGCGATACATCAGCACTCAGAGTTAGCCAGACCAAGTCTATATCTACCAAACAAAGTGCTTTAAAGATGAAACTGTCTTTTTTTCACAGTGCTAAAAACTAAAACTACATGTTTTAAATGATCAAACACTTTTTAATTTTAGACAAATTATTATTTAGTTTACTACTAAGGGAAAATAGCTATTCAGACCTATCTGGGCCCATGTGAAAAAGGATTTTCCTCCTACACCTAATGACTGGTTTGGCCACCCTTGGCAGCAAGGATGAAAAATAACATGGTTTCCAAACACCAATCAAGTGTTTGGAAAAACTGCCCGTGAGTCTTTCACATCATTGTGGAAGAATTCTGGCCCACTGTCATTTGCAGAATTATAATTCAGCCAAATTGAAGGCTTTTTGAGCACGAACAGCATGCCAAACCATATCAACAGCTGTCAACTTGTTAGAGTTAAGTGATTAGGCCACTCCAAAAATCTTAATTATGTTCTTTTTGAGCCGTTCAGAGGTGGACTTCCTGGTGTGTTTCAGAAAATTGTCCTGCTGCATAACTCAAAACTGAATTCACAGTTCCATCTATTACAGCAAGTCGTCCAGGTCCTGAAACACCAAAGCACTCTACCTCCACCATTTTTGACTGTTGGTATGATAGTCTTTTTAAAAAATGCTGTTATAGTTTTTTTTATTTTTTTTATTTTTTTTTTTTATTAAATGACATCAGAAACAGCAGTATGCGACATTACGTGATGGCAGAGCTTCAGTTCATCCTTTGTCATTTTTTTTTTTTTTTTTAATAAATAGGACAGGGGGAATGAATGAGAGAAAGAGGGGGAGAGAAAGAAAGAAAACCAAAGGGGAGAAGAGACGGTGAGAGGGGGGGAAGAGAGAGAGAGAAAAAAAAAGAACTCCTGGGTCACCTGTATGGAGAAAAAAAAAAACAAACAAACAAAAAAAACAAACAGAGGAGACAGCAAACAACAAAGAGCAACATAATAATAGAGAAAACAAAGCACCATCACAATAAACTAGCTAGTCATAGATATCAATATTTACTAAATAATAAACGATATTGTGCAGCACGCAAGATAGACAGCGCACAGTGTGCTTTGAGGCAGCAGCCAAGAAAGCTTTAGTCCGCGTCTGTGAATACCCATGTGTGCATACCTGTGTGGATCAGCATGCTTGCATTCCAAAGGTTTCTCCATGTAATGATCTGCTAGGGAGTGTGGGGGGGCCACAGCCCCGTCCTCCAGGGTGTGAAGCGGGTATGGAGGAGATCAAAACTCCAGACATCCAGAGGCCCCCAGAACACAAGAGACCATGGAAGACCAACAGAGGGGCAGCCGCGCCACTGTTCCAGTAAGAGCTGAGGAGAGTCCCAGATGAGGGCTCACTCAGCAGCCGCGGAGCAGAAGTCAGGGGGAGTTGCAGTGACGCGCCCGTGAGCTCCGCCGGCCCCCAGCTGTGCCTGAGTGACCGAGCCCCAGGCCGAGAGGCCGGGGGCACCCCACCTCCAAAGGGGCCCGAGCGAGCCCCAGGCCCCAGGCCCCGACAAGCGGCCGCCAAGGAGTGAGCCGGTGTGTACCCGGACGCCCACCCCCAGACACAAAGAACCACCAACACACCGACACCTGAGGGAGTCCGCCACCGGCAGGGGAAGTGGTGGTGGGTGGAGATAGGCCTCCAAACCTTGGAGGGCCTGAGGTGTCCCCAGAGAGGTGGCGTCTGATACCCAACCTGACATATAGACACAGACATACAGGCACACACAGACACAAACATCCATTCCCACCCTCATGCTCTCATATGCACTCACTCCACACTCAACCAACGTGGAGACAGACATAAAGAGACGCTGTACACACAATCACACTCCCCAAGCGTACTCTACAAACCGGGTCTAGGTACCCTTGCTGTTATAGTTTTACACCAGATGTAACAAGACGCAAACCTTCAAAAAGTTCAACTTCTCTGTTGTCAGTCCGCAGACTATTTTTCCAAACATTTATGGCAAATGTGAGACAAGCCTTTGTGTTTCTTTTTTGTCAGTAGTGTCTCGGTCGTTGTGTCCTTGGGCAAGACACTTCACCTACCGCCTACTGGTGTTGGCCAGAGGGGCCGATGGCGCGATATGGCAGCCTTGCTTCTGTCAGTCTACCCCAGGGCAGCTGTGGCTACAACTGTAGCTTGCCTCCACCAGTGTATGAATGTGAGAGTGAATGAATAGTGGAATTGTAAAGCGCTTTGAGGGCCCTGAAAAGCGCTATATAAATGCAATCCATTATTATTATTATTATTATTATTATAGTGGTTTTCTCCTTGGAACATCCCATGGGTTCACTTTTGTCCAGTCTCTGTCTTATTGTTGAAGTCTGACCTTAGCTGAGGCAATTGAAACCTTCAGGTTTTTAGATGTTGCTCTGGGTTCTTTTGTGGCCTTCTAGATGAGTTGCCGATGTACTCTTGGAGTAATTGTGGTAGGCTGTCCACTCCTGGGATTGTTCGCTACTGTTGCACGTTTTTTTCTCTATGTGAATAAAGGCTCTCACTGTGGTTCACTGGAGCCTTAAAAATTTATTTTCAACCCTTTTTAGACTGACAGACGGAAATTACTTTAGATTGTGGCATGATGTGTTGCTTTTGACATCTTTTCACCTACTTCACTTTGTTCTCCCCGTGTTTCGTGGGTTCTCACCGGGTACTGCGGCTTCCTTCCACAATCCAGAGACATCCAGTTAGTGCGGTTAGGTTAATTGGTCATTCTAACCCTGAGCCCACCCACCCCTGAGCAACCCTGACAAGGAAAAGTGGAAGAGATAGGATGGATGGGAGTGGCAGTTACGTTTTCCACCAACAGTGAAATGGTAAATGGCCTGTATTTGTAAAGCGCTTAGGGACTAGGAAAGCGCTATACCACTCCCTCCCGTCCAGTCATCCACCCATATTGACACACTGGTGATGGAAAGCTACGTTGTAGCCGCAGCTGCCCTGGGGCACACTGACAGAGGCGAGGCTGCCGGACACTGGCACCACCGGGCCCTCTGACCATCACCAGTAGGCATAGGGTGAAGTGTCTTGCCCAAGGACACAACGACTGAGACTGTCCAAGCCGGGGCTCAAACCGGCAACCTTACGATTGCAAGGCGATCGCCATAACAAGTGAATTGGAAAAGCACTTAAGAAAATGCATGGATGGTTATTTTCAAGTGGAATCATATCACCCACATTGCAAATTGCTGTCAGCTGTCATTCAGTGTATGATTTGCTGTGCTGCTGCAGAGATCCAGGCCAGACCAGGCAGAAGCTGTTTCATCAGATGAAAAGAGGCTGGTAACATTTTTGTAAAATCAAATGAGCATTACAACCTGGATTTAAGATAAAATGTTAAATATTTACACACAAGGAGCTGTTGAATACTAGAGTGCATCAATTAAATGGAAGGAAAATCCTCGATGGGTTCTGTTTTCAAATGGTTGAAGGAATTGTTTGAAATTTGATTTTCAGTCATTCTCTCTTCATAGGACATGCGAGTGGGATTCACACATGCCTCCTGTTGCACCCACTTCTTATTTTGCATAATCTGAAGTTAATTTGACACCGCTTCCTGACGGGTTGGTTAACCAGCGATTTATCAAGCATACATTACTCTGCAGTGTTCTCTCATTAAACATATACGGCTTTGCAGCAGTGTGGTATCATAATTACTCTCTCAGCACTCACCCAGCAAAGCATCCTGTAAATTGCACAGTAAGTAATGCTTCTGACAATATATTCTCCAATAGTAGCAAGCTGGAACAGAGCTGTAAGGGACAACATTCTCCGTCTTCTTGTATGTTAGGTAAATGTAATCTGAGACACTAACTCACTGGATATTTGCAAAAATTAAAAGGACATGAAGACGCATGTAGGTTCTCCACCACCTTTCTACAATGCTATTTGAAAACGTGGACATCCCATCATAGCATGACACATACACACAGAAACACACTTTGTGTCTGTGTCTATATGAGGGGGTAGAGTGTCAGCCCCCCAGGCAGCGGACTTTCAAATATTGAGTACGCCCTACTGTGGAACAAACTGCGACTGCTATCCAATGCCACGCTTGTCTGCCTCTGTTCAGATCACTTCCTCCGCTGGCTCCAGCCATCTGGTGGGAGGTAGCCTTGGCTCGTTTCAGATTTGGAAAGGATCCAAATAGCTTTCCCTGTCAGCTTTACTGCGCTTTCTGCGTTCTCTCTCCCAGGTTGTGTATATTAAGACGTTAACCAAGACATCAGGATTACAGCTATAATCCTGAAATTTATGTCTCTCCTCAGATGCACGTCTGTCCCACCTCTCATTTATTAGGCTCTTAGGGAAGACTGAGATGAAGAGAGATGGGATGTTGCTATAACTGGTGTTACTAAAGAAGAATGATCATATTTCTGGTGGTTCTGGCACACCTCTGTTTAGTGTCAGGACACAATCATCTGAGATGTGTTTCTTGCAGTGATAAACCCATAAAGCATGTTTTGGTTTTCTCGCCCCCAGCTGTACTGTTTTGGTCCAATGTCAACATGAAGACAACACTGTGCACAACCAGATCAGTATCAAAAAGCCAAGAAACACCTAGCCCATTAAGTTTTTTGTGGACGTTTTGGCAAAGCAAAATACATTTTTTCAGAGACATTGGTAGAGACTTAAAGTGAAAAAAACAGTGACTAACAGACCGAAAAAAAAACTCTGTATGCACTCTAATATTAGACAGAACTGTAAAAGCAATCAGTGGAATCAACATCTAATGTAAGCCCCAAACCACAGTCATTTTTGTGACTGCTGAAGAGCCTCAGAACAGAATAGGAACGATTTGTTTCATCTTATTGAGAGACACAGACAAATACTTGCTTCATTGCTTTATCTAAAAAAAATTGCAGTCATATGAAAAAAACATTGAAAAAAAGCATTGACTTTACTTCATTTTTTATGCTCAGTAAATATGTAAAAACAAGACATATTTTCACACATTTAACATGGCTTCTCGATTATGACTGTGCTTCATTCCTTCATTTACAAGGACGTTTGCATCTTAGTGGCATCTTGGGCTTTTCCATTCGTGTCAGAGTTAATAGACAGAACCAGCTCCATTTCCTGACCAGGCGAGGGGATGGGCATTTTATTAATCTTGGCAAAGCTCTGGCTGATGTCCATAAAGGTTTTATTTTTGGTTTCCGGGAGGACGACATAGAGGTATATGGATCCCAGAATGCAGACTGCCACAAACACAAGGAAGGAAAAGGACTGCAGCGTCTCCTGTGCAAACAGAAAACATACAGACAAGAAACATGAGACATATCAGATTTGTGCATACACTGTGCTGTTTTCAACATCCTTACCCTCAGTTCATCATTCTTCAATCAGATGACATCTAGTAAAGTTTATTAAAAAACAAAAATTTTACAGCAGAATTTTAAACAATTAAATGATTACTGGCGTGTCCACCTCCACACAGCTGGATCGTGACATTTTTCAGTCCATCTCTGCAGAGACATCATCTGTGGCATCTGTTTTGTCATCTGTTTTGTCAAATGTGTGTCATTGATGAGGACAGCATAACATTCCCATGATTTTCCGCTCAAAAGAATCCTACAAGCATATAAACTGAACATTACTCTTCTTGTATATACTTGCATGTAGTCGTGTGTTCAAGTACCAAAAGTATGAAAGGTAACCTTGTCCTGTGGGTTATGCCAATAATAGAGATTAGTGACAGATTTAAAAATACACACTGACTGATTACCCAGAGGGAGATTTAGATGTGGAGAGAGGGTTTTGTGCGTGTGCGTATGTGAGTAAGAGAGAAAGACAGAGAAAGAGTCTGAGAGAGAAAGGTTGGGTGTAGGGCAGAGAAACTTGGCTGACCCTGACCAGTATGTTACCAACTATAATCCCTCGCTTATGAGGAGGCAGACTGCAAATGCAGAACTATGTACCAGGTATTAGAAATGCAGTGTCCAAACAACCACGACCTCAGTAAAGAACTACTTACCACTTTGATTTCAGTTGGTTATATCACCACTGCTGTTAGTCTCTGACACTGTTTTCCTCTGTTGAGAGTATTTCATAATAGCGCCATAAAAAAAAACAAAACCTCAGAGCATCGTGCAAAGGGCCTGACCCAGTTTCCATGCTGCCTCTGTGACGTAACACTCATCTGCAAAGTTAGCAAGTTCTTCAGAAAGAACTGCCTTTCTCTCTCAGTTGTCAGGGTAGATGAGTCATCTTACAAACAGGATATTTATGCGTTCACTCCATTTGTCATTAATCGAATTTTTGCAAGCCCGTGGATTGACAAGGATGAGACAGTCCTGATTTTGACACTGGGATAAGCCTTTGATCTGCTGTGGTGGCTCAGCTGGGTTCAGTGTGGTGCACACGCAGACAGTAAGGCATGAACACAAAGACCCAATTGCTGTACACACACACACACAAACAGACACACTTTTTTCATGCTTAAATGAATGTTGGCTGAATAATGTGCAAACAGAAAAGGCGAGGTGAATGCTCTAAAATGCACTGCAGACGTACTGTAAATCTAATCTGGTCAAATGAGTGTCCATGCTTGTTTCTGGTGCAACAATGAGTCATTGCTGGGGGTAGGGGTTTGCCAGTGTTAAAAGGGGGATATTTGCATGGCTGTGGGCTTTCATAGATTGTGTTGCCTGTGGGAGGCACAACGAGGAGATGGAGATGTATACAAGATTTGAAATGTCCACACTGGACTGATTTATGGATTACACTGATCAGCCACAACATTAAAACCCCTGGGAGAGAATAACATTGATCATCTTGTTACAATGCAGTGTTCTGTTGGGAAACCAGGAGTCCTGGCATTGATGTGGATCTTTTGACGTTGTCTTCAGACTCTCCAGATTCCAATATGATCAAGCTTCTGTGACAACCCATAGGACCCAATGGATCTGCTGCCAAAGTCCTGATGCCCGACTCTACAGTTGAGTGTTGTGGCTAATCCTTGGCTATATCATTGTTGTTACAATATGAGCATACAAGACAAAAAAACAACAATACCCATTAAGCATCATGTTTATGGATCACAGCTGCATTAATAAGACAAACACAAAGTCATTCAAAACTCATAGCGTATGAATGGATGTGATTGAATGTGATGGGTCATTAGGTTTTACAGATCTCATGCACAAATAGAGCTTGTTGTTATTGCCCCATTTTATACTTATATATACATTTATATTGGTGTGAAGCATCGCATTGGAACTAGAGCTCCTGCTATCTTAGCATTTCTCCATACAATGACTTCACCAGCTTTGGTAAGGGTTAAAAAAATGGCAAGTGAAAGTTTCTTCTTTTCATAAAATTCACTGTGGCAGAAATTGACGTTATACTGTTTGTTTGTACTGGCTGACTAGAGTTATAGAGCAGCGTGCATAGTTTGTGAAAAGCTTGCCTGAGTCAATAACTGCAGAGTTCCAAACCTCCACCGTTATTAGCATCAGCACACAAAGTGTGCGCTGGGAGCTTCATGGCATCAGTTTCCATGACAGAGAAGCTCTTGCTCTTGCAATTCTTAGGGAATGCTTTAGACTCCAATTGCAGCAGAAAGAAGGTCCTGTAACCCTGTAGTGCATCCTGCTTGGTGCATGAGTTTGTGAGACCTTTACATCATGTTTATTTGTTTTTTCAGAAAAACCTGATGTACACAATTAGACACGTGGTGCTACTGTGAGCAATAAATACACATAAATGCTCGTTGTAGCAAAAAGGATACAAATTAAAACTAATATGCAAATTGATATTTAATTTCTTTCCTCTTAATTTTTCAGAAGGTTCCATAAATCCTCCAGTTAGACTTTTCTGGCAATTATTTCATGGTTCAGGCTTTATGAGGTGAAAGCACGCATTAGATCTGTTAAATTTATATTAAAAAAAGAAAGAAAGAAAAGAGCCAGTTAAACAAAAAATCTCTGTTAAAACTTCAAATGAGGCTGTCAACAGTATCTCAAATGAACACATACAGGATGGCTGGAGCCTTTTCGTGTGGAGTTTGCGTATTATTCCTGTGCCTGTATGGTTTTCCAAATTAGCTAAAGGTGAATTGATTTGGAGAACTGATGATTCAAAATGATGATAGTGTGTGGTTGTCGGTGTTAGCTCTGCGATGAACCTCCAATTTGTCTTGAATATAGACAAATCCAAGATGGCGGTACACATCGAGTTAAGATATCTCACTTATCTTAACTGCACTACTGTATAGTTTTCATTGATCAGGAAATAGCCTTGGTGGAGTTTTCGGGAGTGTTAATTGGTATAATTGCTACTTAATGTGTTCCTTTCCTGCACCATAGGCCTGGGAGCATTTTGCATATCTGTGTTCAGGTGCTGCTGTCCTTTTAGATATCCATGTACGGAATTAAAAAGTGCTAATAATTGATAATATTTCATATTACAAGATTTTAACTGCTATATTTTATAACCCCATTTGAAAACCTAGCTCTGCAGAGCACTAACTGACACCTCAGCAGTGGCCTGCCATGGAAAGATGGGTTGTGACAGTTAAACGGTGTGTTGTCTGGAAAGGGGTCAGAGCTGGTTTCAGGTGCATGTCAGAAACCAGTCAGTCACTGCTGGGATCTGGATGCCAGGCATGTGCCTGGGAGTTCGTGGGGCTAGCAAAACCCAACCAACAAAAGCAACGAGCAACTCTGCAATATTTGTGGAATTGGCTGGCTAAAAATAACCTTCTGTTGCTTTCTGTTTCTCACACGTGTCCAAATCTTCCCTGCCAGGTCAGCCTTATCTCTTGCTCTTCTCTAGGACTTTCTCCTGTGACACACTCTTATTGTATACCTTTATTATCTGTTTAATTACCTATTCAGCTCTATATCTACTTGACCTTCCATTTCCTGACATAAATTACCAGCAATCTCATTGTTCAGCCATCAAAATACCAAAAAAAACCAAAAAAACCACCTGTTTATCATGACATCATACCTCTTTGTCCTGTCTTCCTACTGGTCAGTGGTACATGACAGGTAGAAGTGCAATATATCATCCTTTATTTCTCCAATCCTTATTTTTTACAAGAATGAAGTGACAGTGCAGACACAATGGTGAGGTGTTCAGGCTCCTGTACATCTACTGACAACTCTTCATTTAAGGATTCATAGTCTGGTGTAGCTCTAGCACAGGAGAGTATAGGTGTTTCATTACATATACAGGGTACCTGACATGCTGAAACCGGCAGGGTTCAGCACATTTCTGTAAATGACTTCCACAATGCAAGCTTCCTATTCTTAGCAGTGGGTGTTGCTTACCTAGTTATATTGTGATCGGTAACATGACACAAAGGAAAACAAATGTAGTTTTTTGTCACACTGCCAATGTGAAGATGTGGATGGCATTTTTGTTTTTTAGTCACACTTCATTCGAGACTGAAATATCTTTACAGATGAGTTCCCCCACCAAACTTTGTGTTTCAGAGAGAAGTATCTGGAGAATGGAGCTCTGACGAGTTTTCCAGAGTTATACTTTGGCGTAACACTCTGGTAACCGCTTCTCTCCTAGCGCCATAGCCAGATCTTGATCGTTAGATTTAAACTCTTCTGTGGTGGTGTACCGAGGTAAAACCACAAACATTGTGTCATTTTCCTAGTGCTTATGGGCCTGACTGTATAGCTATGAAATAGTGACTTTGCAAACATTTTAACATCTCCAAAATTAATTACACTTTGAGAACACATCTGTTATTCCTGTGGGAGCTCATGCATCACACAGTCGGTGTGAGAGTGGAAGTGCAGGAACGCATCGCCCAATGGAGTTTTGAGATGTTTGGGCTTTAATTTTTTTTTTTCTTAAATTCAGCAAGACTAAATGAAAAGGAAAAGACAGATCATACAAGAACAACTTCCACCTCTAAGAAAACACCATCTAAGTGTTTGTTACGCCCTTTTCAGCTATTTTAGTTCTTCGTTCACTCTTTGCCTCCAACACATGACACTCCGGTACAGCTGACTGAAAGGACAAAATTAGATTTATCTGGGGGGCCTACTGAGCGAACAGGCAGAAAACATTTGACGGAAGGTCAAAACGGCGTCACTAAAATGTCCACCGTGCCTCAAGCAAACTTTCACTCTGATCTCAAACTTCTACGATGACTTTTGTCGAACTTTTTCTTTCTCACAATGAATGTGCCCTTAAAGCTACGGTCAGAGAACCTCGCTTTGTGGGAAAGTTGCAGAGGCGGAGGGAAGAACATATTGTTTCTGCTAAAAAGGTGAAACTCTGTTTAGTTGTAATTACAATCAGGTTCTGAGTCACTGTTTTCATGGCAAACACATATGCTCAACATCTGCTCTCTAGGCTAAAACCACTTCTGATTGACAAGTCGTTTTGTCAAGCCACTTATCATTTATCTCGTCCATGTCAAAACCATAGAATATAATTCATGGTGCTGTAGCATTTTCTGTCGCATACGTCACATAGGGCTGCTAGAATGTAGAAACTGTAACCAAGATCTACATTTATGGATGAATAAAAATCAAAGAGACAAAAGAAAAAGAGAAATCCCCCTGTGAAGTCACACACACCCGTGTACCGTAAACCGAATTCATTTGCATTTCCAGTGTATTCATTAATTTTCAAAGCCCTCCTCCTGTTTTCAGAACTTATCAAAATCTTATCCCTGAAAAATCCACTGATAATATCATCTGTGCTCATCTTCATCAGTCTGTGAATACACTGTACAACTGATTCCTGTTCACAAAACTCCTGATGAGTGCTAGAGGCTAAATATCACGCACCCAACTGGATCAACTGGAGGTCAGATTCATTCCTGAGTTCCTGCACTCTTATGATGATCATTGGATGCCCGATATTTCAAGGAGCAAAGGAGTGCTTGAGAAAAAACACAAGAACAAAGATGCACGTGAAATCCCAGAAGGAATGTTTAAGATAAGACGGGCAAAGGAATCATGAAATGACACGTCACAGGCTTCTTTATGTAACTCTGTGTAATTAAAACATCATCACACCCAGCTTTAGCTATAAATTCACATGCACTGAATAGTTAATCGTATTTGTAGTCCAGGCACTCAAACACAATTATTCAAAATGTATTTACTTTGCAGAGTCATGCACCTGTGTAGAAGCATCCGTATTAACTACCCTGCTGCTCAGAGCTTTAAAGTATTAAATTCAATGTTTTTCTGCATTAATTCACTTTTTTAAATCAGCCGCATCAGATAGAAAATAGCCCTTTCTATTAAAAAAAATCCTCCAGGTTAACTGGAAATAAAATAATTTATGTAATTATGAATGATTTATTAACTGAAAACTCTGGCTTTACGGTACAATGTATTCATTCACAGATGAATCTATTTAACTAATTCATTAGAAATCAGCGAAGACAAGCAAGAATACAATGAACAAGTTTGTTTAAGGGTGCAGGAACATCAGCGTACATATTTAGATTTTATTTTTTTATCTCACAAAGATTGAAATGTCAAATGCCATTAGGATCTAATGAGGGACAAGTGGGTCATTATAACCAAGGGCAAAGTTCTGTCTAAAAAAAAAGGCAGAACCATGTCCTCTGCACACAGGGCAGATATAATCAGACACTAACACTTTATATTAGGTAATGTAAGAAAAGCAAAGTTAAAAACTCAAATATGCCATGTAAGAAATATAAAGGTCACACTTTCAGTTGAAATGTCATTTTTAAAAATATCTCTGTAACGATGTGTTATATAGATAATGCCGTTTTCCTAACGAGCCAGATAATGATGGTATGGTGTCTTTAGCAACAAAGTTTTCCTACTGTGGAGTAGCTAGAAATTGCTATCACTGTCCACAGTAATAGTTTAACAATTTTAATAATGCTCTAATTAGAAAGCACACAATTCAAGTTGCCAGAGTGCAATCTAAAAGTGGCAGCCACACTGAAAGCTGTTTCGAAATGCCTGAGAAGATGATTTTGCCTCTCTCTTTTTGATTAAGATAACTTAATAACTTCAAGACAAACGCAACGCAAAACCTCCATCTGAGTAAGAAACCAAAAGAGCAACACGTCACACTTCTAAGCCCATTTAAGAGCTCTGTTGGTTTTTAACTCAGGTGGAGAGAATGAGGTGTGTCTGCAGCTGCAGAGCAAGCCTCGCAGTTGTGAAGCAGCACTGGTGAATGTTTGCCCAAAGCTCAGTAGATTTGTCACCAGAGACAACTTGCTGAATAGATACAAAAACTCACTGAATCTATAAAGCAAACAGGTTGCCAATAAAGAAGTCTTCTTAAGTGCGATAATCACTGCTGTGAGTGTCAGGAATGCCAAGCACCCAATCTAATGTGGTATATGTTAGGTTATGTGACAAAGAAAGCTTTCACAGGACTCTATGCAGTCCTATAAAAAACTAAGTATGCCGTTAATGCTTCAATAGGAATAAAGAGCATAAGGAGCAGCCAGCATTTATTGCACCTATTGCACCTATATAAACACAAAGGTTTGTGTAGTTTGCTTGCCCGGAGCATACAGGTTTATTTTAAAACAGAGCAATGAGTTTCCCGTGTATGGACAGAAAAGTCACCCCAAGCTTAGAGTGCTCAGAGAAACAAACAAGCAAAAAAACCCAAGAGCTGCATCTCAGACTCTACAGACCTCATTGAGCATGTTAAATGTTAAAGTTTATCAGAGAATAATTAGACAGAGGTTCAACAAGGATGGCTTGTTTGGAAGGGTTGCAAAGAGAAAGTCTCTCTCTAAAAAGAACATGGCAGCAGGGCTTAGCTTTGGAAAGGTGCATCTGAACAAATGGAACAATGTCCTTCAGAGAGATGAGACCAGAGGGGAGATGTTGGGCCATAATGAACAGCACCATGTTTAAGTACACTGGTAGAGAGGTGATGATTTGGGCTTGTTTTACAGCCACAGGAGCAGGGCACCTTGCAATCATCGAGTCAGACATGAAATCCTGTGTATACCAAAGTATTCTAAAGATGACCAACCGTTTTCAAGAAATGAATACTTCTAGTTTTCCTGCCGAAGATGATTTTACATGCTATTGAATCATGGAGTGCACTCCATTTGTGAAAAATGCTGTTTTTATTATAGACATTGTACCTTGAAATAGGTAAATGCTGATATAGGAAAAAAATCATCTGTCATGAACAACAGACTGCTGTATGTTGTGTAAAGTTTGAAAAATAGAAGACTGACGCAAGCTGTACAGACAGATCCAGAGAGATCAGCAATAGATGCTTTAATTAAAATCATATTCTGTCAGTAGGAATTACCAGATACAACTCACTTAACAGATCATTGGGAGTGATACAGCAAAAACTACTTAAGTACTCAAAGAATAAAACAGCTCGATATAAATTTTTAAAGGGATCGTGCACTAGGAAAACAGCAGGTTGTTGGAGATCTGTGTTATGAATTCTAACCAGAAATGGAAATGTCAAACTGAAGAACACCTTTGCTTGCAATGCTGTAAACAAACTTGTCTTCACTGGTGCAGTACAGAGTACTGAGACACAATTAATACTGAGACACTTGGACAAAATTAAAGCAATGAACTGTGGATGACTCGAAAGCTTCACTGGCTGAAATGAGAAGAATGTTTTAACCACTAAACGACTTCATTTTTTGTGCGCTAACATGAGATTGAAATTAAAAATAGCAGCAGTGAAGGACACAAAGAGACTGATATAGTTATAATTGTTTAAAATGTGAAAGAGGCCGAAGGAATAGCAAATGAGCTTAATTTTAATCCTTTAGTTATAAAATCCTTGGAAGATGAGCACTAACAGCAGAGGGAAAACAGGAGGAGACATATACTGTGTGACGCATGAGGCTGGCAAACAAGTATTCAGTCTGTGGAATGAGGAACCACATTGCTTCGATAGAACTATGTCAGACTGATTTATCCTCTTTTCAGTTCAGTATCTTTTATGCTAGCCTGCATTCAGATCATAAGCAGATGTATACGATAGGTTGAGGCAGCCACAAATTGTCAGATTCAGCGCATATAGCAATGATTCACCGAGTGGTTCATTTTTAAAGGTAGATAACCCGCATTCATCGCCTTTTCATCAGGATTCCCATTTTTGCAATGTTTGATTTAAAAAAACCCTCACACTTCAGTAAAAGTCCCTTTTTTCACTCTAAAACGCTAGATCCCCCACCCACCGTCTTAAAGGAATACTGCTTGTCTTTACAAAGAAGTTGGTCCACCTTAAAACAAAACAAAATGAAAGAATATAAAAGAATTGTTTTCATGCAGTATCAAGAGAAAATAAATCAATGAATGACCTTTAATGTACCTTCAAAGGACACCGCAGCCAGCCAAGTTGGACAGTTATTATACAGAATGTACTCATTAAGGTTGCCTGTCAAGATATTAATGGCTGCTACAAAATATCAAAGACAGAGGGATGAGAAGAAAGAAACAGCGATGGTTCATTTATAATACACACACAGGCTGTGATTTCCCCAGTAAAACTCCAGGGTTTCCTCCAGTGTCTGCAAGCCAGCTGCGCCAGAGCATCAGATTTTAACATGCTTTTTCAGACAGGAGGGGTCAACAGTCCCAACAACTTTACTCGCTGAAACTATAAACTCTTTTGTTCTTCTTTACAGTTCCAGCCTTTCCCAGCTTTCCTTCTGCACCTCTGAATTCAGTGTTATAGTGTTAAAATTACATGTGAGCTTCACTGTAAGTAACTGTGTCACCACTGCCTTTACAGAACGCAACTGAAAATCAAAGTCTGTGTCTTCAGATAATGTTCCTGTAGGGGGACTCCCACCTCTGTGTCCCAGATGAGAGTTTTGCTTTTGTCACAGCAGCAGCTCGCTAAAAACACCTCGTGCAACAGCATTTAATGAACATATATGTGCCGGCGTTGTTAAAAGAAAGTCTGATATGGGACAGAACACCCTCCAAGATAATAATGGGGGTTTTTTTTGTAACTGGAAGAGTACTAAAGGTCTAGAAATAAAGAATTAATAACCTTGGGCCGTCCCCTGTACAGGTATTTAAAAATGCAGTTAAAATGCAGCAGGAAAAAAGAGAATAATAAAAAAGTAGTAATAAAAAGTATTAAATTAGTAAAAAATTATAAATATTAAAAAAGAAAATGAAAAAATGAGCATGTTATGGTTCCACAGTGAAAGTGTTTAATCCAGATTCATATTTCAAGCTTAAAAACAGGTTTTTGATTTTTCTGTTTGTTTTGTTTCATGTTCATCACTGCACATATGTGAGTAAAAAAATATTCCCAGTGACTCTATTGCTTCATAGCTTATTCTATAAATTTCATTTTCCCAATAATGGGAAAAATAAGCATGCACACAGTGTGTACAATAGTACGGAGCTCCATATGTCTTGAACTCCAGGAGCCATAAACCTCCTATCCAGTAAAAAGGCCTCTAAAATCCTCGGGCTTTTTTTGGGGGGGGGGGGGATACTACATGTGCAGGGCATTCTGTTGTCTCACAAACAAAAGCTCAGCGCCATTCTGTGTGGCAGAAAACTGCCGCTGGAACACCTGCAGTGAATTGTCTGTGTTATCAGCCTGATTTCCCCCTACTACACCCAGAGTGGCAGTACAGTTTATAATTGTGTTGGCACTGGTCCAGCTCCTGTTGGGGAAAACTGCAGCCACTCAAGCTGCACAGGAGGTTATACATGTAGTCCAGTCGCATGGAGGAATTTAACACCCTCGTTCAGAATGGTTAGCCCTCTAAACAGACGCATCAAAATGCTGCCAGTCTTCCCCCACCATGATGGAAACCATTCAAAGTGCCCATCCTTGACGTCTGCTGTTTGAAGTGTAACATATTTGAAATAGCTGTAATAACAGCCAAATTATTTCATATCAGTTTTTCTTTTGTTCTGGTGCGTTGTTCTTCTTGGAGAGCAATCAAAAACGATCCCGTTCCCATATCCCTGCTTTCTGCTGCACTGCTTCAGTGATTCTCTGAATGCCCAGTGCTGATCTTGTCTTTGAGAAAGCGTACACTGCAAGAATGTGCAGTTGTTGAAGACATCCGTCCAGAATCAGAAAAGTGCTAACCATCTGAGTCCACCAGCTTGTCCCAGGGCTGTCTGGGTTGTGTTTGCAAGCTAAGACTCTTTTAATGTTCATAATGATGAGTTTATTCAATCTTTGGACATTAATAGATCTGATGGTGCTTCGCTGATCTCCATTTTCTTCTCATGAGGAATATAAATTGATTTCTCTGTCCAGCGTGCTTGCTTTCCTCTTTGTGATCATGGCCTCATATTACCAAGTCTAGCCTTATTTCTTGTCAGTGACTCACTCGCTGCTTTACAGGAGATAACTGCTATGAATGTAGCTGCACAAGAGTAACTATCCCCATGGGCCACAGATTCTATCCAACCCAGGCATATGCTACATCACAGGCCTTGTTAAAAGGGAAGTCAATTCAAGACATTTGACTTCTCACACTGGGAGCAGATTTCCTGAAGTATCTAATCTCTCTGGATTGTCTATCAGGATGTCAGGTTGACTTTAAAGTAATACAGGCTGGTTTTATCTTTATAAAAAGTTAAAGAACTAATTTCAATGAGCTGAAATCCACTAAGTGATAAGACTATAAGGCTGCAACGGATAAACTAGAAATTGCTTCAGATAAGGCAGTTGGTTCTCAGGAAATGAGGGCAAATCCAAAGGCCCAACACATTTACAATACCTAAAGGTCAATTTTAGTCCCATAGGATCTGCAGTATAGTGAGCTGGCTGATGGCTAAAGACAAAGGCAACCAAATGTTTGTAAGAGACACACACATACACATAAAATGGCTCAGAGTATGAGAGCTGCTGAAAGAAATACCACCAGCACTGCATAGGCACAATAGTTAAAACTCCAGAGGAAGTCAGATGTCCACATTTTGCAGCCCAGTGTCTATGTCTGTTATAGCTGTAAACACCATTAACATTAAAGGATCCGACCACATCAGCCTCGATCTTAAAAAAGCAAAAAATACAAATAAAAAGCTCACACATCGACTTGGGTGGTAGAAATGTCATCCATCACTAAAAACATGCAGTTTAATTTTTCTGTGCGTCTGAGTGAAAAGATGTGGTTGTTGTGGTAGCTCAAATTATTAATTTTTAATGCAACCTAAATTGTGGCACAAAAAGACCAAATTTTTTTCTCCAAACAGTTGCAGTAAAACATGCTGCAGTAAAACAATGAAAAAAAAAAAAAGAAAAACAAACAAACAAAAACACAGGGATGCAACAAAAAGAGTTACGATGAGAGGAGGCAGCGACGAACAGTTGCCTGGAGCAACCGGTTGGGTTTCAGGAGATGAAAGAGGACCTGGTGTCTTTTGAGAAAACATTCCAGTTTTACACACTGATAGGCTCTTCTGTCCTCAACTCCTGTATATTTTTTATTATGTCACCCCAAATTTCATTTCTAACAAACAACATTCAAGGATCTTTTTTTTGCAGTTTTTTGAGAAATCATGTGCATTTAAAGCAAAACTCTCAGCCTGCTCTCTATATTAACCTCTGCACAGTACTTTTGGGTGCTCTGTCTATCCTTGTCTATTTGTAGCAGCTCTTTTTAAAAGGCTAAAGTAACGAGTATCGGCTGTGTGCTGGTTAGGAGAAAATACACCTGAACCGCCACCTTGTTCAAATAAAAATCCTTTTCTGTTGGCACCAAACTACACGAGCTCTTATGCAGCGTTGAATGTAAATCTGTTTCTGTGTCTATGCATTCAGCATTGCTGTCACGTCTCACACTGTTACACCTTGTTAAGAAATGTCCAAACAGTGAAACCGGCGCATCAGCGGTACAGCAGGATACATATCAATGCAGGATGCGTTAAGGCGCAGTGTTGCTGGACATTCGAAGACATTTTGACTAAATGGATGAACAACATCAGACATCACAACATCTCTGAAACACGTAAGATTAAATTTTAGCATTACTGCACAGCTCATGAAGGCTGTACAAACTTTTAATCTTTACTGCTGTTAAGCTCCAAATACACTGCAAACATATACCAACATGTTCCAAAATACAACTGAATCTTTAATTAAAGATCCCCAACTCCAGAAATGAAAATGCCCTTTTCTTTTAAACTATAGATCAATCCAAGTATCGATAGTATTGATACCAACTGCCGGTATTGGTATTGGATTGATAATAGCATGACAGGATCGATAACTTGTTTCTACCCTCCAAGTTCACTTTGTTCCCTAATGAATCGTGTTAATTTTTGATTTATTTAAAGTCTGTAGCACATTTAAAACAACAGAAGCAGAAAGACCCAGTTTCAAAATACACGAAAGGCTATAAAAGGTGTGTTTTGCTGGTATGTCTGTGAAGGTTCTCAGTCATCCAGGTCATCGTAGTCAAAGGAGCTTGCAAAGAAAAGCGTCTGGACTTCTTTAAGTTGCTTGAAGACGTTTCACCTCTCATCCGAGAAGCTTCTTCAGTTCTAAGGTCAAATGGTGGAGAGTCCCAGATATAAACCTAGTGGGAGTAACCCCCCACAGAGGGACAAAAGGACCCCCTGATGATCCTCTAATCACCTGAGCCAAGGTGTGAAACTGGGTGTGGGTCCCAATCAGCCAGAGTTTCGGGTGTGTTCATTGTGAAACCTGGCCCCACCTTATCATGCGAATTCCTGAGGTCAGATGGCCCAGGATGTGAGTGGGCGTTAAGGCGTCTGGGAAGGGATCTCAAAACTGGATTATAGATGGCAGAGAGTTGGTGTCGTAAACCCCCGCCTCTGTTCAAAGATGGTCGCTCACAGTGGACATAGATGTCCACATAGACATCTATGTCCACACTCTCCACCATTTGACCTTAGAACTGAAGAAGCTTCTCGGATGAGAGGTGAAACGTCTTCAAGCAACTTAAAGAAGTCCAGACGCTTTTCTTTGCAAGCTCCTTTGACTGTTTTGCTGGTAATTATTCCAAAAATTAAAAATCACAGTGATTTAGTGCTTAATAAAATGTATTCAGAATTAACAAATTAATAATGATTCATCTCATAAACCATGATACGCTACTCTTCCTCACATACACTGCCTTAAAATGATCAGTATTGGTATTGGCAATATCAGCCTTGTATTTACTTAGTGTCAGATCTGTACAAAAACTTTCAGTACTACCACCTCTAGTTTGCAGGATTTTTGTTTAAAAATTCAATTCTAAACTAAAACCTCTTTGATATCACTGATGGTAAGTTCTTAATTTTGGAAAATAGCTTACAAGCTAGACGGGACATTATAAAACAGTTTTCAAAAGTAGTGATTCTCATGAAAATATCTAATCTGTAAAGTGGGTTAAGTGCCCCTTAACAGTAACTTTTACTGCCAATATTTTGCTGGTACGGAGTTAAAGCTCACAATATTATCACACTAACCAGGGAAATAAAACCCCAATTCATAATTCCTGTAGAGTATGCCCTGCATGGCTTAACTGCTTTTCCTCAGGGCTGTGCCAGGCGAGGCTTGTAGTAAATGAAGCAGGATCACAGTTTTCATATCTGCGCTTTACATAAAGGTCAGGATTAAGTTTAAAGTCTTCTGTGCTCAATCCAAGTGCCTTGAAGAAAACTACCTTATAAAAGTTAAGTGGTGTGCGTCGGAGCGCCAGTCGAAGCGAGTTCATCTTCCTATCATCATTTTTAAATACATTCAGGCGTACAAGCATGATTTTCAAGAACATTTTCTTCATTAGGTTAAAAATCATGCATTGTTTGGTTAATAACACTACAGCTTTGGCTTCTTTTGTAATATATTTTTTTATTGTAAATTCAATATATGCTCCTGATGTTGTAAACCTGAGTGAGTAAGCTGCAAAATCATACCATAACTAAAATGCAGTGTGAACATTAAGGAGTGTTACAACATTGATATTTAATAATGATGATATCATGGGAACGATACACATATCCACATACAGGGAGTGCAGAATTATTAGGCAAATGAGTATTTTGTCCACATCATCCTCTTCATGCATGTTGTCTTACTCCAAGCTGTATAGGCTTGAAAGCCTACTACCAATTAAGCATATTAGGTGATGTGCATCTCTGTAATGAGAAGGGGTGTGGTCTAATGACATCAACACCCTATATCAGGTGTGCATAATTATTAGGCAACTTCCTTTCCTTTGGCAAAATGGGTCAAAAGAAGGACTTGACAGGCTCAGAAAAGTCAGAAATAGTGAGATATCTTGCAGAGGGATGCAGCAGTCTCAAAATTGCAAAGCTTCTGAAGCGTGATCATCGAACAATCAAGCGTTTCATTCAAAATAGTCAACAGGGTCGCAACAAGCGTGTGGAAAAACCAAGGCGCCAAATAACTGCCCATGAACTGAGAAAAGTCAAGCGTGCAGCTGCCAAGATGCCACTTGCCACCAGTTTGGCCATATTTCAGAGCTGCAACATCACTGGAGTGCCCAAAAGCACAAGGTGTGCAATACTCAGAGACATGGCCAAGGTAAGAAAGGCTGAAAGACGACCACCACTGAACAAGACACACAAGCTGAAACGTCAAGACTGGGCTAAGAAATATCTCAAGACTGGTTTTTCTAAGGTTTTATGGACTGATGAAATGAGAGTGAGTCTTGATGGGCCAGATGGATGGGCCCGTGGCTGGATTGGTAAAGGGCAGAGAGCTCCAGTCCGACTCAGACGCCAGCAAGGTGGAGGTGGAGTACTGGTTTGGGCTGGTACCATCAAAGATGAGCTTGTGGGGCCTTTTCGGGTTGAGGATGGAGTCAAGCTCAACTCCCAGTCCTACTGCCAGTTTCTGGAAGACACCTTCTTCAAGCAGTGGTACAGGAAGAAGTCTGCATCCTTCAAGAAAAACATGATTTTCATGCAGGACAATGCTCCATCACACGCGTCCAAGTACTCCACAGCGTGGCTGGCAAGAAAGGGTATAAAAGAAGAAAAACTAATGACATGGCCTCCTTGTTCACCTGATCTGAACCCCATTGAGAACCTGTGGTCCATCATCAAATGTGAGATTTACAAGGAGGGAAAACAGTACACCTCTCTGAACAGTGTCTGGGAGGCTGTGGTTGCTGCTGCACGCAATGTTGATGGTGAACAGATCAAAACACTGACAGAATCCATGGATGGCAGGCTTTTGAGTGTCCTTCCAAAGAAAGGTGGCTATATTGGTCGCTGATTTGTTTTTGTTTTGTTTTTGAATGTCAGAAATGTATATTTGTGACTGTGGAGATGTTATATTGGTTTCACTGGTAAAAATAAATAATTGAAATGGGTATATATTTGTTTTTTGTTAAGTTGCCTAATAATTATGCACAGTAATAGTCACCTGCACACACAGATATCCCCCTAAAATAGCTAAAACTAAAAACAAACTAAAAACTACTTCCAAAAACATTCAGCTTTGATATTAATGAGTTTTTTGGGTTCATTGAGAACATGGTTGTTGTTCAATAATAAAATTATTCCTCAAAAATACAGCTTGCCTAATAATTCTGCACTCCCTGTATTTAAAAGATGGACATAGCTTTGATATTAAAAAATTAAGCCACTGGTAAACTATGTATAAAAAAATTGGTCCACATTAATGCTAAAAAGAATGATAAAATGCATTTAGTGTGGGCCTTCCTTGTGACTAACAAGTCATTACCCTATGAGATGGTGGTTAAAATACTCAGTCCATATTTGATATGGATCTAAACTAACCAACGACTGGTGTCATGGTGTCTACACTCATCTTTTACATCCAGTGGCCAGTACCCCAGTGTGTGGATACGATTGCTCCACAGAGGTGACCTGTCGAGGGTGTACGCGGTCCAGTAACAGCTGAGAACTGGATAAGCAGTTAAGAAACTTGATTGACAGATGATTGTGGATATGAGTGAGACGTTCACACTTTACAGAAGCTAGCTTTCCTCATTTGCCAGTTTTCTCTAACCCCATTTGGCAGAAAAGATTACATTTTATACGTTTTATAAGTATACTGTGTGTTATTTTTGTCATGATAACCGTGTAATTAAAAACAGATATTGTGGTAGCCTGAGAGTATACATAAATAATGCCACTTACTTGAATAAATGGAAAAAGGAGGCCCACGGCAAAGTTAGATAGCCAGTTTACTGTCCCAGCGATCATGAAGGCAGCAGGTCGATAAGACTGTTCAAACAGTTCCCCGGTCAGGATAAAGGGGATGCCACCTGACAGAGAAAAAGACAGATGCTTAATGATTTATTGATTGATTAATTTTATTCTTCTTTTAAAAAATTCTCCAATCTGCTCTATATTTGTTACAATTGACAAAAAAAATGTGCCAGGTGACTTTAAGTTAGATATTAATAATCCCTCTAACTGTACTGCAACAGAATTTCTTAACATTGCTAAATTATTCATTTAGGGCAATGTGTTACCAGCCCCACACAGGATCTGGCTTTTACGCTTGACATATCTGTTAACTGTCGCCTAATGAAAGCCATTATTCTTACACCAACTCATAAAAAATATGTCTTGTTGTCTTGAGTAACAATAATAAGCACAATCCAAGGTTCAACCCTATCAACTGACTCATTCATCATACTCAGTTTTCTATCTTTGCTATATCTTCTAAGGTCTGTGAAAAATTTCTGTTGTCTGAGTTTTATTTATGAGTTCCACGACACGCCGATGATGTGGAAGTCTCAAAAACTCACAAAAAGTCATTTAAAAATATGATACGTTTGGCTTTAAAGGGTTAAAGAGGTTTTACCTGTCATAAATCCCTGGCACCTCTCTATCACAAACAAATCCCTTTCATCTCGCTGTGATCCAGATTACTTTAAAACAACCAGTTTCTTCCCTCCTCAGACTCCACTGCTTTAAAGAATTACAGACCCATTTCCAAACAGCCATTTATTTCAAACATCTTTGAGAAAATTGTTGCTCATCACTTCCTTCAGCTGGCTGAGGGAAACATCTTTGATTAATTCCAATCTGGTTACTGATCAAACAGCACCACTAAAACATGACCATAACCTAAAATTACTAAAAAATACAACACTAAAGATAAAGGTGACTATTCCACTTTGGTCCTACTAGACTCATCTGCTGTCTTTGACACCACTGATCATGTCATTCTTACTAACAGATTACAGAATTAGGTTGGCATCACTGCCACAGCTCTCAAATAGTTTTCATCACAATTATCTGACAGATACTTCAGTCCTTATCCGCACCTGTCTTATGTGGAGTCAGTCAAGGCTCAGTCATTGGCCCATTTCTGTTCTCTTTACTAATGTTACCCTGGTTGAGCTTCAAAGCCATTTCTTACCATTTATATGCTGATGATACACAGCTGTACTTTTTTTGTCAAGCCTAACAACCTGAACAGCCTCCCCTACATCAGGGGATGCTTCATTGACTGTAAAAAAATGGATGTCCTCAAATTTCCTCCCATTTCAATTCTGGTAAAATTGAAGTTTTTTATGATCAGTCCTGAAAACTTCTCTGTGGAGCTCACATCAAGAAAGTGCATCAGCTCACTCTGGAGTAATATCATATCATCTCCTAAGGACGTTGGTATCACAGCTCTTAAGTTAATCTTGTTTCCTTCATCACAGAAAATAAATCCTGACTGTGATTCAATAATGTGGTATTGTTAATACGCAGTTTAGTTTTCTCCAGCATTGATTATTGGAATCATTAACACAAACACCACAAGTTCTGAAATTATTTAATGGGAATCCTCTACAGTTTCTATTCCAACAATACATGCATATAGGCATAAATCCTGGTATTAAGGTCCAGACCAAACTTTTGTTGAAGTGAAATAAAAGTTGCTTCCCTGTTGTCTTATCAATAAATGACACAACAACACAGCATGCAGTTAGAATATTTTCTTAAGCACACAAAACACATGAAGATGGATTTGCTAAATTCTTTTGGCCCCTCAATTATGGGTGTAAACACAGTGCCACAGTTGAAAATGGCTAAAAGAGAAAACCTTCGGGCATTCTTATACAAACCAAAGAAACAGTAAAAGGCAACCATCTCTTGGAGCGCTGAGTCTTGGGTAGATTATGTTGGCAGAGAAGCCAAGAGTACCAACAATTTGTTGCAGTGGGCGTATAGCATGTGCAGAAGATTGAAAAAAAGTATGATTAAGGGCGCATGCAGCATGTTTTGCTTGAATGTAAATGACTGAAAACAAAATGACTTTCAACATTGCTGTGCATGGTCAAGTGATGGAAGAGAATCACACGCAGGGTCATTGTTTATTTTCACAATGTAGACACTATTATTATAAGTTATGCCTAATTTGGAATCAGCTCCAGCCTGCAGAATACTGATGTGAGGGTATAGATGGTGTTCTGTGTAAACCAAAGCATGCTGTCGATTGGTGTTCGCAGGCAGCTTCGAACGTGGCTCCCTATAACCTCACACATCTCACAGTTTCTCCCACACTGATTCTAAACAAAGACATGCACACATGGATGAGTTTATATCTGCATTGTTACTTGTCTGGTATGATTTAAGATATCACTGCTATTGCCTTGTGCATTGTAAATGTGGTTGAAATATCCAACAAAAACATCGGCTAAGATAAAAATCTTTCAGACCAGTGGCTTTTGCATTTAATCCTCACAGCAGGTTTTTTGTTGTCACATAATTGCTTCTGAGGCGACAGTTAATGAGCTACAAGCCACATGAGCATTTTCGGCGTGTGGTGAATAAAGGGAGGAATGGCTTCCATTAGCCCTTAGCATCCTCTTACATTTAATTGCTTGTAGTAATAAACTATCCCATTGATGGAAAAAGATGCTTTTTAACAAATGTGACCAGCTGATTAAAAGTGATTGCATGTGTTCATGCAAGAACAGAGCTGACCTACCTACCTACCACAGGGATAAAGGACTGGCTCTGTGTGAGCACATTACAGCCTCAGATTCTTGAACAAAACAAAACAAACAGCAGCAGCAGGTAGTAGAGAAGATAATCAGCTTCACATCAGGTGCGTTATTTGAGACATATTAGGCATTTTGTGCATGATTCCTCCCCAGGATTGCAACTCTGATATAAATGTAACACAAAACTAATCACAGTAGCAGGACAGCACCACACGGGACAGAACAAATGTGCAGACACACAATGCAGAGAGAATGTGTATATATGTATAAGTTGTATAAGAGGTTAGGGTTCGGTGTGTTTACAACTATTAAAAAAATGGATGAAAAGCAAAGTGATATTTAGAGCAATTTAAGCTTAAAAATGTTGGCAATGCCTTACAATTTAACTTCAGTTAATTAAGTGGTTGAGGATTTGCCAAGGACAGCCATTTAATTGGGCTATTCATGTTATACGGCCAGCAGCATAAGTTTGTGGAGGAGACGGCATGCTACCATCTATGTGCTAGTTTTACCTAAATGTCAAAGCCCTTTTCTCTGGAAACATCCGTCTTTATGACCTGTGCGGACACATTTTTACTGTATGGCCTATTTATGTTAACGATTAATATCCAACCGCGTATATACATGATAAAATTGAAAAAAAAAATGTACGGGGGGAGATTCCTGCTAGAGGGAATTGCATTTATCAAAATTATACTGGCAAATGTTTTCTGCATTAAAACATACAATTGTTTGGATTACAACACGTTCACACTGAGGGACTCGCAGCTGGTGGGCAATGCATGCATACATTACAGCATTCTGACACGTTCGTGTTCATGCAAAAATATGACATGTGCATTGTTCCAGTGTTTATTGTAGCGTACATCAAAACCATACAAATGGAAGAAGAAATTTCAAAAGATATACATCCAAATACAAATCTCAGAACCAATGCTGTAGCTTTGCTATTCACTTGCTTACTAATGGATGGCGTGTTTAAGTGTATTATTAAATAATTAGCATTTATCTGCTAGTATGACAGAATGCAATTAAAGCTATTTAATAATTAAGAGATCATTTGTGACAGAAAACAAAAGGTTTAATTAAAAAACATGAATTAAATCAGGCCTGAATGATATAACATCACAGAGCAGATCAGACCAAAAAATGGGTTGGATTTGTGACAGGAACTGTTGCACTGTCCTTCTGTTTAGGGCTGAACGATTATGGAAAATAATCTAATTGCGATTTTTTGCCCCAATATTGCGATTGCGATGCGATATGCGATTATTTTTTAAGGTCTTTGTCTTCTGTATTATTAAACAAAGACAAGCAATACATCATATAGTATGGCCAATACTATATTACATTAATTTTAAACTGTTCTTTCCTGGAAGACAGACCTCTGTTATGATGACATGAGGTGATTCATGAATTGATGACTGACATTTTTATTTAACTTCTTCAATCACAACAGTATATTTGAACATACACAATAGTTTATTTTTAGCTTACAAACATCTGAGCATAAAGTGCTGACAAGGAACCCTGGTGTAAACATTAAAATGAAAGTCAGTACAATGTGCAGATTGCAGAAATATACATAAAAAAAATCACTGGCTTTACCACACTCAGTTTTTCGACATCTGTGAACTACTAGACAGTCATTCAATTAAAAAATAATATTAAATAAATAAAACTAATAAATAAAAAATACACACATCTTACTGATCTCTGCAGTCAGTAACATTACACATAAAGTGCAAACATAATAGCAATTGTATAAACACACACACAAACACGCCTTTAAAGTTTAAAGGCGTGAAATTGGACGGTCTAGCCTTCTGATTAATCAGAAGGCTAGTTCTGATTAGCGTCACCGCTGTCTCGGTGGAGTTTAATAAACTCGGCCGTCTGCTTCTTGCTATCTAAAATATAACCAGACACTGGTGTAAATTCTCGACTGTCTCATACTTCTGTTTAATAAGTTTTCTGTTTGACGTTTAGTCAGCTGTGTGAAAACCAAGGAGGAACCCACCCGGGGGATTAATAAAGTTTTATTTTATCTAATCTAATAACTTTAATCTCAGCCAAACCGATTTACTCACGAACAAACAAAACACTGAAAAAAGCCCAACAATAACATTTTTAGGTTGTCTAAGTGACTTATATATTACGTTTAACCCGAGCAGCGAAACTCCGCGGTGATCTGAAAATGATGTGCCGGGAGTTGTGCCGTTCTCGGCCGCATCAGTAACCCTCGAGCTCCCGGCTAGCTGTCGAGCTGGTGGGTAGCAGACGCCTCTGAAAACGTCGAAGCACTTTTGCAAATATGGGATATCTTGATAAACCGAGCAGATATTTGATGTTTACACAACTACTTTCTCGCCTGAAAATATGTTAAAAGTTTATTTTGTGACCCAGAAAGATTAGTATGAGTAATTTTAAAACTTAGTAGCGGCCGCCATTGCTGGAAACTGGAGTTTGGCTGGGCCGCGCTATGAATTCTGGGATATGGTAGTAATTTGGACAGCCTTCGGCGCATCGCTGTGATGTAATCGGTCTACAAATGCGGCCTCAGGAGGATGCAGCCCATGAATTTGGACATGTCCAGAGTATAATCGCAGCCTTTGCGGTTAGAAAATTGCACTTGATCATGTCGCGATATTATCGCAAATGCGATATATCGTTCAGCCCTACTTCTGTTTCAGCTTGACCTGCTGCGATGTCAGTGGACTGGTTACGCGCTACTAGTGCCAGACCCTTGATCTGTTGTGCCTCAGGCAGACAGAGCTGCAGAGTAAAACAAATACAAGAAGGCCTCACTAGAGGCAAGTGGGTTTCTTTCTCTCTCACCCACAATCAGTTGTGACAGATCTTTTTGTTTTAAATCAACTTAAATATTTATCAATCAGTGTTTTATGCCAATGCTGGAGTTTTCATTTTTCATACATATAGTTTTGTTTCATTTACAAAAGCATAATCAGCATTATTGTTTATGAGATGGTTATAGTTGGTTTTAAATTATGCACAGGTCCCAGAGACACTGCTGTTCCTGGAACAATCTTGGTTATGTGCGTAGTCACCCCTAATGGCAAATTCTGAGCTAAGAAAAATCCTGTGTGACCTTGTCATAACTCATGTGGCTTACTCGATTGCTCTCCGTTTGTTGTATCTATGTTTCTAATATTATCTAACAACAGTTCACACACTAATTACATAATGGGATAATACTGTCACAGTAGCAGAATGGTGCCCAGCAAGGGCACAGCAAGGGTGTCATATTTTGCGGTATATTCAGAAACGTCCAAGTATTTAATGGATTTAGAAGTAAAAGATAATCATGCTCAGAAAATCATCATTAATGCCAGTAGATGCATTTAGAGTTAGACTGTTAAAGTACCAGTTTTTAACATTTCCACTTAATATTTAAGCACATCACTGTGGAGTTTGAAAAGCAGCACCACTACTTAAACTGATGTACTGCTGAGCAGTTCTGAGTTGTTCTGAGGACTAAAGTAAAATGAAGTCTGGTATTCATTTACTAATTGTGACTTTATAAAATCTTGGCTAAAACATTTTAATCCTTGTGAGTTTGTTAAAGGTTATAGCAGAGCATTTATGGAGACCATCTGCAGGGATAACATTTTTTTTTTAAAAAAGCAACTAAAGGGAAAGATTATTTTTCTCGCTGATATGACAAGAAATGTAGACGTCGTCTAAAATGTTACATGACTGAGAAAAAACTGTCAAAGCTCACAAAATTACTAGGATGTTTCTGCTTTTCTTTGCACGCCACAGAAATGCACATATCTATTACCGGCTCAGCTTCACATAATCAGATGAGACTTATAAAGTAAGGCTGTCATGGACCTCAACACATCATTGCAGTTTTGTCAAGCTATTTGCAGGTATGTGACCACAAACAATGCAACACTAATGTGTCCACTGTTTTGGACAATAAGCCCCCAGTCAACTGGGCTTAGAAACATCCACAATCATCTGGCAACCACTGGATGCTAGATGTAACTGGCTGCTGGAGGTTGACAGCAGTTACTGGGAACATGACTGCAAAAGCTCGAGTTACTGGTCGTTACAATCACCTCATATTCTTTCACCCTCTGGTTGATGAATTGAGACAAAATTTGTTGCATTTGCTGTAGTTTCAGGGTGGGCTTTTTCCAAGCAGCCATTTTGACATTTAAACACAGGTGGTAATAAACATTACTTAATACTCTGTAGCTAGATAGAAAATAATCTTTGACTTAAAAAAGATGGAAATGTCCTATTTTAATGGAAAGTAGGACATTAAAAGAGTTTAATATGGTAAATATATTGCACATTTACGTGCTAATCATCAGTAGCATAGAATTATCATACTCATGTTGGGATGCAGGCAACAGCTTTTGACTCAAAACACTGCAGTGCTTGCTAACATACAGCACAGAGTGACTAGCATGTATTTTGTGTGTCATCCAGAAAACATCTTTTAATCATCTCTTACGTTCACTATCCATCTTGGCTCATTCATTAATTTTGGGCAGTTTAAAAATAATTACTAGCTGGCTGACTGTACTGCATTATGCACAATAAAAAGTCATCATAAATATGAGATAATTACTTTGGATTAGTTTCTTAAAGTAATTTCCATCCAGGCGTAGGTCATGACACCATTAAGAGCCTGGTTTGGAGTCAGTAAGTGTGCTCTGGGCATCTGTGACATCTTTCTTTTATCTAACACAAAAGAGTAGCAAGTAAAATGTCACTAAAATAACTCTTCAAAAATGTGGAGGCTGCTTCTGCTATTCAATGAAGATCAAAAGATATTTTTAACTCGGTGTATTCTGGCGAAAAGAAAAAAAACTGGCTGAGCATCAGCATTTGACTAACTCCACAGCTGTTGTATTACCCAGTTCGCTGTGTTTACTCTAAGGCTTTTCTGACACTAAAAGAGAAAGATGTCTGTGAGAGTGAACTGCGGGGAGTTAAGCTCATATTCTGCCCACAGCAGGAAAAAAAAACAGCTGAGAAATTTCCAGGTCAATTGCTCTCTCAGCTTGAATATATTGTAGATGAGTCCAGAGGAGAGAGGCGAGGCCATTTTTGCCCAGGAGCAAGCAGAGTCATGGCACAAACCGGTGGCCCTGACTAGAAACATGCTAACTGGTGAGTTGATGCTTAATCTTTGGGCAGAAACGAGAGGCTTACCAACATGTCAGCGTTAACTTTGGAGTGAAGGGGAAAAGTCAGGATTGCAATTATTATATTATTATTACAGGAGACTGTTTGCAGGACACACAATGCTGAGTCCACACAGAGCTCGCATTGACAAAGGAATTCATGTGCCATCTCAAAGGATTCCTGATCCATGACACCATTCATGTTTCCAACAATAGGAAAACCTCTTCCGGCTGGTAATGCAGAGGCAGTTATGAATCCAGAAGCAAAGGCATTTCAAGTGTTCTCTTCTTCACATTCAGGACCCAAAAGACAGCTGAGGACGAGCTCCTGGCAGAAGATCAATACCACATCTATGTGAACAAAACATTGTTTCCTGCTTTTCAGAAACCGGGCACTGTATCCATGGGTGGAATATTACAAAGTGCAAACGATCCTCACAGGAGACATCAGCCTTGGGATGCAAAGAAATATTTATGAAGCTAAGAAAGAAATTACAACAATCAGGGCTCTACTGCAAACTACAGCAACTTATGATCATAATTTATATTTTTATGCTAAATGCAACTGTGAGGGTTGATTTAAGTGTTAATTCATGAGGCTAAATGACAAATTAGTCAAACGACATACTGTACAGCAAGACTGGGATATTAAAAAAAAGTAGAAACTCTGCCTCTGTGTACTGAGAAGACACAATAAATGACAAGAGATGATAAACACAAAAATGACAGATGCACCCACACGCATATAATTTCACATGCAGAGACCATTTCCCTCACAGACTCATAAATCCATAAGACTTTACTTCTTCCTTCATTTCTTTTGCTCTTCTAATCATTTTTTTCTCCGTCTGCCACGCATCATTAAGTTTCCCCTTGGTGTGAGTTCACTCCACAGAGACGCTGCTCTTATCACTTCGGTTTCTGTGTGTTTTTGCTCGTGGCTCCTAAAGAGAAAGCGCATGCCACTCTTGTCAGGAAGCATTCCCATCTTACCCCTGGTGTCTCTCATTGCTTGCCACCTCTCACAACAGCAAGCCGGGTGGCCCAACATGTTTATGTCCAGATTCTCAGGTGAAAGGTGATTCATCTTGTTCAGTGGATTTCAGTCTCCTCTGTCGTGGCCTGTCTGTAGCACTTTGCAACCATCTTTTTGTCTTTCCCTCACTTATATCGACAAATGGACGATTGACTGCAAAAATCCATAACTTTCCAAAAAGAAACTCTTTTGTTTTAAATCTGATTTATGTGAATGGAACTGATTTGACCTAAATGTGTCGTGTATGATGGAGTTATCCTACTTTTGTTTTGCAACTCCCAGAAAATTATTCAATTGTACTAAAATAACAATACAAGTCAGGCTCAGACCACAACTGCCGATTATTTATTCAAATAGCTTTTAGCTGAATTCCAATGCAATTGAAAATCTTTACGACTGTGATTTAATTTACACTCCACCAAAGCTCCAGTGATATAAATAATAACAGTATTTCACCACCCACACACCACCACGATTGCGAAGGGAACTACACATAGAGAATCCTTAATGTTGTAGCCAAATTGAGTGTCCTTCACTCTCAAAGTAGCAGTACTACTCTATTACTAGCCATACTCACACAAGCCCTGCTCTGAAGAAGAGTGCTGCTGGGCTGTGGCTGTGGAGCCACATCTTGCACTGGGTCGCTGCTTCTGTCAAATTAGATACTCTTTGTTTTTGAAAAAGAAAACAAAAGAGATCACCGTGGTTCTGATTGGTGTATCGAATCTGGCAGAGCCAGCAGGGGCAGTTGTGCTGGCTTTGAAAGATGCAGGTATGCCCTAGGTTTGGTTTTTGGCTAAGAGGAACTCTGATTCTTAGCTCCTGTTCACATTAAAGCAGCTGAAAGCAGTATATATTTCACTTCACTTCACTAATAGAATAAGGTGTCACTCTTGGTCGTACAACCCTTATATGTGTTCAGTAATTTTGCACAAACATTTCACTTAAGTTGTCTGCCAGTGAAAAATGTGCACAGAGCCATTTTTATGTAAATACACAATTTACACTTGGACAATAAGGGGTCTAGTGTAATATGACAGGGAACACCAATTATTTTCCTTTTATCGCTGAACAATGTTTATCTATAGCGACTGCTTCAATGCTTTTCCATAATCGCCTCCAGGCAGATTTGCACTGTAGTGCACAAAAGAATGTCATTTGCATTTTATCCCACAAAGAAAACTCTCCTACAACACGTGGGTTTGTTTACTTGCTCCTGCAGTGATTGAATACTTCCATTCTGACCAACAGATAAAATGTCAAAGGAGCAACGTGATCAATATTAATATGTTAATGTTGAAAGAAATCACTGTGTGCCATCAATGTGGTCAGCTGATTTGGGGAACAAAAGGATTCAAGGACTTTCCACTGAATTATGTTTGTGTAAAGTGAGCACAATATGCTACAATCTAATTAAAAGTTTTCTTCAGCCACCTACCTATAATGAATGTTCTCAAACTCTCACGGGCCAGTGCTACCACTCAGCCTTCTAGTAGATGTATATTTGGTTTAAATTAGAAAATCCTAGAAGATTTTTTAAAAAGTTGCCCTCTGACTTTGAGGTCAAGGTCACTGGGATTCTCACTCTTCCGAGACTTTTAGTAGATGCATTTATAGTATTCATTTGCAAAATTGTTACTGCCTTCTGCTCAAGCTATTGTATTCACAAACTTGTCGCATGCTGGCCTGGCAGGGGGATAGCTATAGGTCATCAACCTTTTATGGATGAGAGGTAAAATGATTATATCATTATTACTTCTGATTAGCGTCATTAAAATACATTAAAATAGTAAGCGGATGGTCACTGGTCAGGAGCAGGACAAGATCGCAGTTACATGTATCCAACCAGCAAAAAGTTGACTGCATGAAAGTAACACATTACTAGAAAGAAAAACTTGTCAAAGTTGTAAAATGTTTGTTTGCAGCAGCTCACAGCCATGACTGGGAGGAGCTTTTTAAAACTTTCTCCTTACTGAACATTTTAGTAATTCCAGTGTTCAATTACAATGCTTCCCTGTGAAAAAGCTAAAAAAAAACAAAAAAAAAACAGCACCATCCCTAATCAAGAGTAAAATAAATGAGTTCTTCTTCTGAAGATAACTAAGCTCAAAGAATAGCCACATGCTTATTTTTAATTCTGTTTAACTGACTCTGCCCACTGCCCACCACAGTCCTTTTTTTTTAAAGCGCTTTGTTAGCGTCTTCTCCTCTAGAGATCAATTCTGCCATTTCCTCAAAGTGACAAGTTTATAGTGGCAACACTTTCTGTGAGTTCAGCCTGCATTGATCCCTTGCCCTTGTGCTCTATTGTTGAGGATTAGAAGAACTTTTATTTGTTAGATCACAAACTTCATCTCCAGGCTGTTCACTAAAGAGAAGTCATCAGGGAACTGAGACAGGGAGAAATAAAGAGGATGAGAGATGAGTTTGTACCATACACAAAGTGCTTAGTTTGACAATATGGGTTTGTTTCTTGTACATGCTCGTCTCTCAGTGGTATGTCAATAGTGCAATATGAAAGAAAAGCTGCAAAGTTACACAACAAACCGACCAAAATAACAATGCACACATCTAGGTGCAAACGGTGACAGCTTGACTGTGAAATGCTTATTTTTATCCTCGGCGGCAGAATAATCCCCGCTTTACATGAGAAGTGACTCACCAGCATAAACTGATTTAATTGTTCAGCTGTGAAATGAGCACGTGCTTAAAATATTGATTTCAAGAACTTCTTCCAAATTAGATTTGAAACTGTTTACAGAGCAGGAGAAACCTCTGTCTGCAGGCTGGGTTTGCAGGGGGGCTCAGTTTGAATCCAACAGATTCAAATTCCACATTCACCATGTGCCTGTATGGATTCTCTCCAGATACTCCACAGACATGCTTATTACATTAATAGGTGAGCCTAAATTGGTTGTACTGTAGGTGTGAATGTGAGTACATCTGTCTGTTTCAGCCTTGCGATAGACTGGGGACCTGTCCAATATTCACCCCACATCTTATCAAATGACAGCTGGAATCGCTTCCAGCCCTACCCCGCAATCTTGATTTGGATAAGCAGTTAAGAAAATGGATGAGTTTCTGTCACATTAAAATAATTTGGTACTAAACTTTCAATAATTTCTGTCAGACGTTAGGGCTGACTCCAAAAAGTGGCAAATTTATTTCACAGTAAGCAGGAAGACAGCTATTTTGGCCAATGCATCCAAACTTTGGATGTTGCCTTCAAGGTGCTGCACTGACGAATCAAAATGCACAGAGGCTCCACTAGCTGATTGATTTTTGCTACAGCTGAGCAAATTATCTCCTTAAAGAAAAAAAAATGCACAAAAAAAATCATATGAGATACGACAACTCTACAGTTTAGATTTAAATTAAAGCCAAGTGATTCGTGCTGTGGAGCAACACTTCACATGCAACTGAGTCAGTGCTATCACAAAGAGCTGCAGGCCCATGAAGCAGGCGTCGCTGCAGTGAATATTCAGCAGGATGCAAGCTGAGGATATTCCTCCCTCGATTGAGCAACCCACGACAAAACGTGAAATGGACACAGTGGACCAGCAGGTCTATTTCACATTTTGCTTTGCCTCTCCAAAATGTGAAATGGACACCCATGCAGAAATTGCATTACAAATAGGGGCAGATAATATATTTAAAGCCATAAAGTTGGTAGTGAGCAAAAAACTTATGAAGTACATCCCAGGGTCTGTAAATTGTCAGAATCAATTAAGCTAGGCGGTTTATATGTATATATGTTTATATGTACATACATGTAAATGTGTTATGTCTGTTTAAATGCTTTCCTGTGATTATTTTCATGTTGGCTCAAAATAAAATATTACCCTCTGCTGTTCCTACAACTTCTGCTTGCGTGTCCATTTCACATTTTGGACAGGCAAAGCCTGAAATGGACACAGTGGTCTGTTTCAGGCTTTGTCGTGACATCGGGTTGGAATGAGATATCTGTTATACTGTTTAGTACTACAAATCCAGTAGAGCTCATTTAAAATTAATTACGTAAAAGTAATAATTAATTTTAGAAGGTTTTGTGAAAATAAAGTATTGGCCTAGACCAGGGGTGGGCAAGTCCAGGCCTCGAGGGCCGGTGTCCCACAGGATTTAGATATGACCCTGGGTCAACACACCTGAATCACATGATTAGTTCATGTGGAGAACTTAAGGACATGTTGAGGAGGTCATTTAGCCATTTAAATTAGCTGTGTTGGTTCAAGGACACATCTAAAACCTGCAGGACACCGGCCCTCGAGGCCTGGAGTTGCCCACCCCTGGCTTAGACCCACAAAGATCATTAATGAGTTGGATCCAACCTGTGTTTCTGTACAACACTTTGGGCAAACGTTTTGTTTTTAAACGTGCTATATAAATAAACTGGATTTGGATTTGGATTTGAACCCAAGATTCACAGGATATTTATTATGTGGATTTACAATTCGGCACTACCACTCAAATCATATCCCTTTAGATTCATGACGTATAACATAAGTACCCACATAAATGAAAAATAATGAAGAATATGTCACAACCACTGAAAGAAACACCAGTGCCGTGGGGGAAAAGACAATATTCCAAACTAACAAACACTTCACTACACTTTGGGGTTGCATTTATCTCTGCTGTCCCACAGGAAACAGTGACAACAGCATTAAAGCTATTTACTTTTTGGCAAGATAAAAGGAATTGCAATCCCAGGACCCTATAAAATAAAGATATATTTTAGGAAGATACTATTTATTGACTTGCTTCTGCTTCGAAATGACAGCTCTCAACTTGTTCTCCATGCAGAGTGTAGGGATGGAAGGAGTGATGGGATGCGGCGTAAGTTTGTTATAGACTATGCAGTATTATTCGTTTACAAAAATAGGAGGCACAGTTAAATGGGTTTAGAAACAGCTCAGGAGTGGTTTCTGACATGGGCTCAACACTCAACACGGGCGACAAAAAGAGAGAATCAGCAATTTCCAGTTGAGGTGAGAGTGTCAGCCTGCTAGAAGAAATTAAAAAAAGGAGTGGTGTGGAGCTATACTGCAGTACTCGAATGCTTCTATTTCAGTACCCTTGCACTTCAATGTATAATCGCTGTCCCTATGGTGACAGCTGCACAAATCATTAGCTTCATGAACGTATACAGTGATTCAATATACAGCCTGCAGCTATGAAAAGACCCAGTAAATCTTGACTAGACATATCTGCATCAAGGATGCTCCACAACAGCTTCAGTGTACACCACAAGAATGGATTTGCTCAACAGACAGCAGTTTCACCTGTCAATCATCTGAACATCTGTCTACGTGTGAAAAATGTGCATATTTTTTTTTCTTCCTGAAGCTTCGACAGCTGTCTGTCACTATTAGAAGTAACATGTCAAAAACAGCACATTCAGTAGTTTGTACCAAACAAGGTGTGTGGACATATGTGTTTGCTGTAATGAGCAGGTGTTGGAGGACTTTGTAAAATCTGTAACTAAGTTTCAGTTCAGACTGAATCTGCACATTTTGTTGTTGTCCTGTCCTCTCTCGAAAATATGTTACAGTTATTCTTGATAAAAAGAAGCCAGAATCAAATATTTAATTATCACCTGTATTGTTCAAGGATTGTTATAAAGTTTGAGGACAAAATGCCAAATTCATAGAGCAACACAATCACAATAAAAAAGAAAGTAGGCCTTCTTTCCGACCCAAGGTTTTATGTATCAAGGCAACATAAAAACAACAAGACTTTTGAGTCATGGAACAGGACAGAACCTGAATGAACTGAAACAACACTGTAAAGAACAGTTGACCAATGAGAGACTGATGAGTTCATACAGAAAATGATTACTTCGGCTTATTGCTGCTAAAGGTGGTTCTACAGTGACAATCATGTGGTGTACTATTTTCACACATTCTGCATTGTGGCTTAGTTTTTATTCGACACATAATGAAACAGTGTCTCGTGTTGCTGGTCGTGTGAGTTTGTCACTGAATAATTTTACCTTTGGTAAGGACAAGATAATTATGTATTATATACTGACACATAACATATCATTTTATTATCTCTGTATGTCTTAATTTTGCTGCCATGTACAGTAATTACAGCTAATTAATTTTTATAAGTTACCCTAAAGAAACATTTTAAATGCTGTAAAATGTAGAACGCTGTCACACAGAGCGGTGGTAATAATTTGATGCGAGCTAATCAAAGCTTCGTCCTTTCCTTTCTTTAATTGACGACCTCCTGTTACATCTATTTTATTGGCGCCAGTAATTTACTGCAGTGGTGCCATATGGATACATGCTTGGCCAGATTTCATGAGAGTTTAGCATTAATAAACAACTGGTTATAATTAAAAATGTTACTTACATTATAACTTATAAATGTAATTAACATTTTCACTTGACTGCAGTTTTACACTTTGCCCTTTTTCCATCTTCCAGTCCATCGTTTTCTATTTGACAGCACTAATATCCAGTTGAGGGAATATGTTTTAGTTCCATAAGCAACCACACTATGAAAACATGATATTTTTACAGAGCATTAACTAAACCAGCGCTGAGCTATTGTTTTAGATACATCACTATTTTAAACGATAAAACATACCAATATTCAATTAACAAAAAGTATAATTATTTATGTGGTGGACTGTAATAACCAAAGGGTGTCACAGTGTTGTTTGAGTGTACTGCTACAAAACCCAGTTAAGTCTATTCTGTTGCATTCTCCCATGTAACAAGACTGCTGCAGAGGGCAACTGCTAGCAGTAAATTAACCTTCCACCGATCACAGTTTTAATCTATTCTAATGTCGTCTATAAAAATCTCCATGAGTGATGGAAGTGAACTTAAAAGCCATCAAATATGTCTGCCAAATTTTGTTCTTCTAAAGGTGAACCCTGAGACACAGTGAAGAAACTGAAGCCTATGCCAAATTGGCTATTAGTCCTTGTGACAGCACTTTCTAGGACAGTGCAAACAGGGAATCCAATAAAGTCACTCCCCTGATCTCACACTGAGTAACTGCGCTGTCTGAGGCTCATTCAGCTTCCTCTAAAATATCCCATCGCACCACTAAACCCTAACAAGTACTGTACAAGCGCCCAAAGTGTGTCATTCCTGCATGTTTTGAATGTTACGTTGACACTGTGAAAGCTGGATAACTGTCTGCGACAGTCATATGAAGAAGCACAGAGAGATTATTTATCTCTTTTATTGCTCTGTTTAGCAGAATGGCAAAAAGGACAGGGTGAGAGAGCGATAACGACTAAACTACAGTCCAGGTGAGCTTCATACAAGATGCTACAAAGGCACAAGATACACCAATGCAAACAAGGACTAACTCAAATCTGTATCTGATGATTTCCTATGAGCCAAGACATTATTTTGGTTAAAGAAAAAAAATCTGTGAATTTGTTGCAACTGTGACAGCTGCACTGATTATATTTCAAATACTAGTTCATAGTGCTAAAATACAGAAAACTAAGAAATGAAGTGAAGTAAAACACAACCAAATTTGGAAAGTAATAAGCTCATCCGGGACAATCAGGATCAGAAAAAGAAAGATTTGAATAAAAGATTCATTTTTTTAAAAAGGTTTAGTTTTTGTTCTCTTACAAGTACAACGCAAAGCATTAGCATTAGAAAATGAAAATGACATTTGACAAAGCATTTTGAATGCTGGCCTTATCAAACTGCAAATTGGAAAAAGAGGAAAATGAAAGAAAGAAACATTCAGATATAAAAAACAATACCAAGAAAGCAGCTTCAAGAGACAGAGAGACAAGAAAGAAGGCTTTCAAGATTCAAAGATTCCAAGATTAAGAAAAAAATCATATATTTGAAGAAATAAAATTATAATTCAATGAAAGGGGAAGCTAAAAAGAGAAAATAAACAATAAACAAAAATAAAAGCTACAGCTCTGCCTTTTGTCATTATCAAACAGGAAAATCTCCCTCTGCTCTTATGGAGAAATATAATCTTTGTTTTTGAAATATCTGGGCCATGGTTTCCATGGTGAAGTGACTTAAGAGGAGGTGTGGCTGCTCATTTATCCACTGGAAGGCTCACATCACTACTGGGGTCATCCCTCTGGTGAAACCCCACCCCCACCCCCACTCTCAAGCCATTCACCAGGCATCAGTAGTGAGAAGCTTCATTTGTTTCAATAGGCTATAAATCATCACTGTGCAGTCAAACGATCTTCCTTTCCTCAGTGATTACCTCAAAAATGCACCTTAAAAAGAATTGATTGACTCAAATGGTGTTGTTATGTGCATTATGTCTGTGTCTCAGCATAAGGTTGTCTCATTTTCTTCCTCTTTATTAAAGAACTTTGGTATGAAAAAAATAAAACAATAAAATGTGCTTCACTTACTGTTGTGTGCGTGTCAGGTTTTTGATATTTTCTCCTACTCTGCAATTTCAGTCTCATTCTAAAGACACTGAGACACTTTACTGGGTGAATGCTCCCTGGAGATATTACTGCACAAGGATGAGCATGTGTGATGACAGGAATAGCTTCACCTTGAAACTTAAAGTCAAACTTGCACAAGACCTGCCGTGGACACTGCCACATTTGCAGGACAATGACATACACTGTATACTGTATGGCTCCTTTTTTAGTATGCTAATATATGACAGGAGCTTACTTTGCGATGCCAATCATTCCAGGCCGGAGTTGGGGAAAGTCACATTGATTATACAACAGGTACAGTACTTCACTGAATTACAGACACAGATTATTGAGCTAATCTGCTTGCAGGGTGTTTACTTTGATCGAAACAGAATATGTGAGTGGTTTTACCTGGTCCAGAGCAAAAGGAGGCAATCACAGCGAGTATGCAGACGTAACTGAGGTAGGGCATCCATGACACTCTATCCTGAAAGGAATCAGAGAGAGCAAGTGACATAATCAGTATTTTGTTATATATTACAGCTGCTGTACTGTGTGGTATTTAAATATTTTGCATTGTAAAAGTTTTGCTAATAAGTAATTACAGTTCAAGATTTTAATGATACTGAATGATGCAAAAAATGTTTCATAATAAAAGTGCTTTTTTTTATATAACTATATGTACATTTATAGAATTTTGATGAATTTTAGAAGTTTGAGATTTGCAACTGTGTTAAAATCCATGTTTTCTCAGAATATATTTTTATGTTGCCTCTTCAGATATTGTATGTCTAGTATAAAGGACAGGAAGTGTGGCTTACCTGGAAATTAAGAAAAACTGTGAGTAGGCTGAAGAACACGGCCATGGAAAAGAAACCAAATATGAGAAGGGGCTTCCTGCCAATTCGTTCTATCACCAAGCCCTGGAGAAAAGACAGCATAATAAACAACAGGGTTTTGTATATCATTTTTGGCTGCAGAGTTAATTTTATCCAATTTATAGATCTGGGATCCACATGCCAATGGTCCACCATGATAAAGTTTATGACTATTAGAATTTGTCATTCCTTGTATGATTTGTAAAAAAAATTAACTGCACTCCGCCCATACAACCACTGAAAGCAGCCCATCCGCCCAATCACATCTCTTAACATGACCGGCCCCTCCCCTACCTTCACTGTCTAGAAAAGCTTTAGTGTGGAAGAAGTGGTGAGAAGATGGAGCTGGAAAGCTGAGAGAAAACTATAAAAAGGAAGTAAAAGCATAATGTGTCAAATTAACCAACATGTTAGCTATCGCAGCAGCTGCACCGTGAACAGTAGTACCAGAAACAACTAATAACCAGGCCTCACAAGTGACAGGAGGCTGCAGCTGCTAGCACCAGCTGTGGAGAATAGGCGAAGTGATGAGAAGGGTGAAATTAATGTGGTAAGAAAATTAATGGAGGAACATAATTAGGAAGAGAGAGATTCAAGGATTCAGGTAAAATGACAATGAGTCACTGCTAATAGCTAAAGTGTAGCTTCTCATTGTCACACGCTGCAGTGCAACAAAGAACTAACCCGACAACAACTGTGCCAAGCATGATATCAATAATCAAACAAAATGAAATGAAATATGAACATTATATGTGTACGCTATATATAGAGTGAGATATATCTCTGCTGAAACTTTTTCATTATTTAGAGACACATTCTTTATGTTGGCAGAGCTCATTACAGCCAGTTTTTGTAGCGTACTGACCTCTGGAATTTTATTTTTACTTGATCAGTGCAGGAGATAGATTAAAAACAAATAGTTAATGCTAATGGTTCTAGTGTAAAGTCTAGTAAAGCCATTAAAGGTCACTGATCATCAGTTTATCAGAGTGAGGGTTATGGTCCTGGCTTAAAAAGTTGGCCGACATATCTGTAAGGGAATTTGCCAGTTGGTCAGCACAACATCTGTCACGGTCCTGGGTCTCCTGACCCAGCGTTTTTAGTTCTTTGTGATTTTCGTATTATTGTACTTGTGTGTGTGATTTATTCTATGGCTTCTAGTTTTGATCCCTTGCCCTTCATGTCTCCCTGTGTGCCCCTCTGTGTATCTGTGAGCCCTCGTCTCTCCTTATGTTTTATTCCATGCTTCCCCTGCCCATTATGTCTAAGTTCTCCCCGTGCTCTCTCTTCCCCCTGTGTGCCCTCTATGTATTTATGAGCCCTCGTCTCCCTTTGTGGTTGTTTCATGTTTCCCCAGCCCGTTATGTCTGTGTTTTCCCCGTGCTCTCTCTCCTCCTGTCTGAACCTCTGTGCACTTCCTGTTTACCTTGTGACTCTCACGCCCGTACATGTCATGTTCAGTTCACCCCGCCCTGTCTCGTTATGATTATCAGTGTCACCTGTGTTCCCCGTGTGTTCCCACTTCCCTCGTTAACCCTCTGTGTATTTCTGTCTGCGTCTCCCTCTGTTCAGTGTGACGTCGTCCCTCATGTTGTGTGGATCTCCCTGTGTCTCTCTGTGAGTTCTTAGTTTGTAGTTTTCCCAGTTTAGTTTTGTATTTCCTGTATTCTGCCGTGCCAGCATTAAAGCTGTGTTCTTTAAGTTCATCCCCGTGTCTGTGAGTTTTGCATTTGGGTCCTCCTCCTGCTTGCCACACAGCGATCCTTGACAACATCTGGGCATCTTTTAAGGTACTGTAGCTTTGCATAGGTTGACTCACTTTATAAAGGTCCAAATCAAATGTGTCCTGAAAGACCAGAAGTCATTACAATCACAGGACTTCCCAGAGTCTTTAAAGTGATTCTGCATTGTCTGACCTTAAGAACATTTGACTTTCCCGATAAATGAGATCTGATTGGCTCCTACTGGTCTCATGGGTAACCATATCACTGATTTAGATGGCATCATTTTTGCAAAGTTGTCCTATCCCTCAAACCTTGCTGATATGCTGATTTACTTCACAGTTCACCCTGTGATTTGCTTCAGTGAAGCAAAGGCTTATATCCAAGAATTACCATCACAAATGGGATGGTCTGAGGTGCTGCCTATATATACAGTAACATATACATACAGATTTCATCATCCATAACACTGCATGTGGCTCATCAGTGATTCTGTCACAGTAGGTCTTTGACCGGGTCCGTCTAGATTATGGATGCAGCATGAGCCATGACCCTATTCAAGTGCAGGCCACAGCTGCAGGCCTTCTTCCATCATAGTCTGTGTGAATTAAATGGCACTGCTCTTACCTCTTAAAACCAGTGAGACTTCATGACGTTGTGCAAAAAGGTCACTGTTATTTGTACAATATTTGTTCCCATACCAAGGGGCTTCTGAGTTGAGACTGAGAGGCAAAGATAGCGGGTGTTTATGTATGGTGTAGGGGAGGTGCTGAGCTTTCTTAAGAAGAAAACAGATTTTTTTTTTTTATGTTCCAAGAATACATTGGCTTTAATTTTGCTTTTTTAAGCAGTTTCCTATTAGCATGTTGCAGAATATATCAGTCTTCATTTGTAAATGACTCCAAAAGCACTGCAGTTCACTTAGGATGTATGTGTACATGTGTGTAAATACAGTGTCCATACCCTACTAGTCCCTGTAGGCACCAACTATTAATCTTCTAGGCTCTACCCACACTGCAGAGGCACACGGATTTGCACACAGCAGCAAAACTCCAGTTCATTAAGACCTCTGAAGGTGCGAGAAGCTGAATATTTATAAGCCTTATTTTATATTTATATGACACAAAGTGACAACACACATTTGTCTATTGTAGCTTTTGTGTGCTGTACAAAGATGGTAAAAAGAAAGTACACCCCCTGATCATTTTAAGGGTTTACATATCAGGACAATTTAAAAATCATCTAGTCCCTTCCAGGTCATAAACTTAGGTAAATACAACGTCAGATCAACAACACAACAGATTTCACAATGTCATTATTTATTTAAGAATATTTAAGCCACAATCTAGAAACAATGTGTGAAAAATTAAGTGCACCCGATGACTCAGTAGCTTGTAGAACCTCTGGCAGCAATAATTTGAAGTAATTACTGTCTGCATGAATTTATCAGTGTCACATGGTTTTGGGTGAATTCTGGCTGACTCCTCTTTACAGTGTTGCTTAAATTCATTGATGTTTGTGGGTATTTGTTTATGCATAGCCCTCTTAAGGTCTCCTAAGCTGTTGGACAGATGGCCTCAAATACTTTTGGTAGACAGAGGAGCTCACGTTCACCTCAACAACTTAACAATGTGCCCAGGTCGTGTGGTTGCAAAACACCCTTCCACCACCATGCTTAACAGTTGGCGTCAGGTGTTTGTGCTGATATGCTGCATTTCTTTTTGGCTTAACGTGGAGCTCTGCATTAGGGCTAAACAGATGCAATTTTGCAAACTTAAGCCATGCTGGTATGTCCTTTTTAGAGAAAAAATTACATAGCAACCAGATTTCTCATTGCAAACAGTCTTTTTCTAATTGCACTGTCATGAACTTAAACATTCAACATGCTAACTGAGGCCTTTAAAGCTAGAGACATAGTTTCGGTTTCTGTGGCTTCAGGGGGTGAATTTGCTGGGGAATCCACTCTTGGAAAAATTGGCAATGTTCTTGAATCTTTTCCACTTGATGGAAACAGCCTTATGACACTTCCCACACTGATGGGCGGCAACAATTGCTTCTTCATTCATTCTTCATTGCATGTACTTGTACTGACATATACCTAAATGTTCCAAAGCAGCAAACTGTCAAAGCTTTTGCAAAAGTGCTCACACTTGCTGACTGATGATCAGTTAACCAAGTGCATTTAATTAGCAGCACAGAGCTGCTACTTACCTTCTTAATTCCCATGGAAGAAGTAAGGGTGTACTTAAGCCGCTTTTCTATTAGTACCTACTCCACCAGGGTTCCAAGCGATACGAGGTGATTCAAAAATGTGACATCAACAGACTACATGCCAAAGATTGGCTAGTCAGTGACATCGCTCAATTAGTCATGAGAGCGTCTCCTTCACAAAAATCAAAACTACCATTGCGTTTTTTATAGGGCTGCATATGTGAAAACTTTCTGTAAAGTCCTGCTGCTGAGGTTAGATTCTACAAGCTATCAAATGAGGTGTTTTTGTGTAATCTTCATTAAGTAAATAATGTCATACTATAATATGTCACATCTTGTGAGTTATCTTACGATCTGGACCAGATGATTTTTGCATGTAAAACCTAAGAATTGAAAGACAGTGCACTTTTTATCATGACTGTCACAGACGTGATCTGGCAGACATCATTTTTTCATTGTGTCATTCCTATAAAGCAGTTTGAACAGTTACGTTTTATTTTGCTGCTTTAATGTGGCTTAATATCATGTCACGCTCAGTTTTAATAAGCAAACTTCACAAACTTATAAAAAGATCTTCTAGCTAATGATAATGTCTCAGTAACTCTGAGAATAACTTAATCATACAGCTCCTAGCTTAAAAATAAGATACATTTATATAGAGAGTCATAAATATATGTATTTATTTTCATATGACTTGCAGCAAAACCAAATATGATTATGTGTTTCTGTGTCAGGAGTATTTGTGCCTATAAATAACACACTTAAGTACTGATTAAACAGGATTAAATGACAGCTCTAACAGAATAATACTCACAACCTAATATACTCTTTCTTGGCAGGCTTGACAGAGGTCAGAATGGAAACTTCAGCTGTCACGGTTGGCAGGATTAAAACGTCATGCCACTCTTCATCACATCAAAAAGCAGATGAGCCATTCAAGACAACTGGCCACAGCTTAAGGGCCCACCGGCCATTCTGTCTGTATAAACACTGAAAATCATTGATCATTAAAAAACAATCTCAGCTAAAAGTAAATCCACATTTTACTGTTTGGATCTTTTATTGTAGATTCAAATGCTTCATCACTACCAGAAGACCCATTTTGCTATTTCAAGATAACTTGCTTGTTTTGCCAAAGGGTTACATGTGTGACGACATGCCCAGATGTGCATGAAATAATGTGGGTTGGCATGCAGTCCTCGGCTCTTGTATGTTAACCAGCCTTATAGTGACAAGTCTGCCACAATGAAAGGGCGATTGCCCAGTAGGTCACTAGTAAACATGGCAGGTTTCTTAAAGGAGTTACAGTAGATTTGTTTGTGAATAACAAATTTATTTCAATAAAGCTTAGCATGTTATCGTAAAAATGCTTAATGATACATTTAGATCTAGATTGAGGAGGAAAAGAGAAGAGTCCATCAGTAGCTGATGAATAGTACAGAACTGACTGTAGTGACTGGAACACATAGATGCTTAATTGTTAAATTGGAAATTGGGCTTTCCAGTATAAAGGCTTCAGGATGCCAGCAGAAGTAGCATAAAGAGTAATGAAGTCCATGTAGGAAAGACATTTGGCTGGATGGATGAGTAACATGCACGGCTTTCATTCCAGAGTGTTTCATTCATTTTATTCCAGGTGTTTATATCTCATGTAAGAACAAAAGGCATCTTAAGGGAGCTAAAAACATGGTTTGGGTTAAAATAGATCCTTTTGTAATATTAGTGACATGTTACAAAGCCTTTTTTCCAGATCTGCAAGGAAACTTTTCTTTCTGCCCAAAAACAATTTGTTCTGATATGCACGACAAGCAAGTCCCATCTAGGTTCGTTACATTTTCTGTCATCTGGAAATAAGATCTGTTGCAATCTGTACTGCTTGAAGTTGCCCCCTCATTTATGTCATGGGTTTCTTTTTGTGTTTTCGGTTCGATGAGCACCTTTTCTCAATTTGTTTGTGTTTTGTCTGTTTGCATGCTTTTTTTCCTAAGCTACCTAAGCTGCATTGACATTTCTCAGGAACTATTTGTCTCTAAACTATTTCACTGTAATCTTTCAGTAGATTCTTTCCATCTTGCCATGTGCCCTGTCGGTGGAAAAATCGAGTATAAAAAGAGCTTTTTAATATATAGCTCAAGAAGAAAAATACTCAAATACAAGCATTCTAGTGCCTTAATGAGCTGAGGACAGAAGGATTGCATTAGCTAGTGACATTGTCAAAGGGGAACTGCTTATCAAACAGCGTTAAACTCTGCATAGGTCATTTGATTTAAATCATAATAGTTAGCTTGTTATATGTTCGTTTCTCTTAGTCATTAATTCAGTTTAAAATGTTTTGTTTTGTGGTCACAGTGCATTATTGTAATTTTTTAACATCCCAAACTTTAGCTGGTGATTGCAAAAGATGCAATACAAGCACAGCATGCAAAAAATGGAATGCCATTCATGATAAATAGCTCATTTTCATTTTAAACCTCTGTATCCTTTTCTGTGTAAAGTGAATTGTACTGCATGGGTAAAAGCAATTCAGAATGCAGTATTGTGACATTTAACAAACCATTGAATAAATCTGATTTTTTTTCTATAAAGCAATATGAGGAACATTTCTCCTGGGTGCATTTGATGCCTGGGCTTCCCAAAACTCATTAACAGCAAACTGCAACTAATCTGTTAGTGTTTACAAGCAAGGACCAGGATTTGGAGGCATGCAACACATGCCTTTTTCATATGTAAAACTCTTTGTATAAGAAATTAATTGTGTGTGGGCAGCTTTATGTAAAAGGAAAAGCTTTGTTAATGGATGAAAGTCAGAGCTACATCACGAGGTGCATTCATTTCTCATATTACGAAGCATATAGTGTTAAATACAGGGATTAAATTCTAACTTTAAAATGTTTTCTACCTAAAGCACTTTGAATCACCTTGTTGTTGAATTGTGCTATACAAATAAACTTGCCTTGCCTTGCCTTGCCTAAATTGAAGAAAAGGTAAGGTGTAGACTTTAATTCAAAAATCATAAATATCTTAAACTCACAAAGTCAAAATTGAAATTCATCTTTCTTAATACATGTCAAATTATTGTGAACATCCAACCAATGTTTAACACCAACGAACGATTAAAACATGTCTGTAAAGCTCTTGAGTTTGCACCATCAGCTACTTATATTTATTACAGAGTACAAATAAAGGCTTGTATATTTACATTTGCCTGATAGTGCTTGAAGTATTGTCCATCCATCCATTTTCATAACCACTTATCCAATTCCATTGCAATTGCACACAGGTGGGCAGGAGCCTAAACCATCTGTCACAGGGCCAGAGGCAGAGAACACCCTGAACAGGTCACTAGTCTATGGCAGAGCTAACACAAATTTACAGCCAATTTAGAGACACAAATGAATGTGTGTCCAGACAGAACCCACAGAGGCACAGGGAGAACATGCAAACTCCAGACAGAAAGGTCTCAGCCAGTTAGTTGGGTTCAAACCCAGAACCCTCTAGATACTAATAACTGTACCACTGTACCAACTGGAATAGTTCTAAAGAGCAAAGTTTGTACAGTTTATGACTATAACATAACATATCGCCTGTGGTGCAAAAAGTTGAGCTTCAGCATGAGTGACGTGTCAGCTACGATAGTTGTGGATTCTGTCATTCGTTACCAAAAAGTCACAACTCATGACAAGTTATTTATTGGATTAATACACAGTCATAAATCTGAAGCTTACGCTGGCTTCATTTGGATCATTTCCGACTACGTTGTGCATGCTAGCAAAACAGCCAGATGATCATTATTGTCAGCCACATAAGAAGGGTGGTGTTCAGTAAAGGCAGCTGGAGGTGAGTTAGCAGTGCCTGATGAAGAGATACTGCAGAGCTGGGGGTAAAACTGGTATCTGAAGAGTACATGCTGGTGTTTGAAGTCAGTCACCTGGCAGCTAAGTCACTCAGCGGGGTCTCCTCACTGCTGCAGATCAAAGATCATCTGTGCTCATGCTTACAGGAATCACAGAAATAGATAGCAGCCCACGCAGGGCATTAACAATCTCACAACATTAAATATGGAGAGATGACATACTGCATTCCCCAGTGCATTTTTGCAATTAGTATTTGGTTTAAACTAAAAATGTAATGCCCTTTTTGGGCAAAGAGCTCCTTCAACTAAAATTTGATTGATCATTTTGTTCATTTCTTTTGGCATTTCAAATGCATCTCAATAACAAGAGGATAACAGCAATTAGACCAATCCTTGGACACTTCCTGTTGCTATTCCTGGGGATCCCAGAGTGTTCCCGTGCCAGAAGAGATAGACAATCACTATAATGTAAACTTGATCTGCTTTGTGGTCTCCACCCAGTTCAGCATGCCAAGAATACCTCCCTTGGAAACTCAGGTAGTGTCCTAGTCCGGTGTCTATACCACATTAGCATTCCCACTCAGTGTGAAGTAGCAGCTGTTCAGTTGTGAGCTCCAGCTTTATGTATAAGCTCCTTACTCTGTCAGTGAGTCCACGGATCCCAAAAAGAAAACTCTTTTTGGGCCAACTTTATAACCTTTGGTTACTGGCCAGAAGACTGACTGATCATAGGTGAGAACAGGACCCTGCACTGGGAAGCTGAGAGTATTGCTCTGTAGATCAGCTCCTACTGTTCAGGAGACAGTAATACAGCTCTAGTATCAGTCATAAAAAATCAAATATTTTTACCCTGTCATTGTGCTTTGTGTGTGAATTGGGTAACACATGGTTACGTTATCTCGATCGATAGCGTACCTTCATCATCATGAATCACTGCTACTGCAGCAAAATAGTTTTACTGATTGGTCCCTAAACTGTTGGACAGTGACACATTTTGTAATTTTGCCTCTGCACACCATCACAGTGGATTTTAAATCAAACAAACAAGATCTGATTGAAGTGCAGACCTTCAGCTTTCATTCAAGGGTTAGAAAAATTTTACATTGAATGTTATATTGGCTTTTATACAAAGTCACCATTTTCAGAAGGTTAAAATGAATAGGATGGCTGATGCACAAGCAGTTTCATGGCCAGGTGAAACCTTTTCCCTTCCGATTTCATGACAATGGAAGCAGACATATCAGAAGTTGATTCAACGCATTAAATATGAGGTCCAAAAAGATGCAAAGTGCAAGCGAGGGAGGCCATCATTTGGCTGAAAAAATAAATAAACCATCAGAGAGCAAAAACTTTAGGAGTGGCTAATTCAACAATCTGTATGTTCTTAAAAAGAACGAATGCACTGGCCGGCTCAGCACCATAAAAAAGGTCTGAGAGACCAAAGATGACAAATGAAGTGCATGATGACCTCATTATTTCTAAAAACAGCAAAACAAATATCAAAAGCTCCATAACTGATCAATAATGCTTCTCAGTGCAAATGAGCCAAAGCATACTGCAAAAGCAACCCAAGACATTCTCAAAGCAAAGAAATGGGATATTGCTAATGGCCAAGTCAGTCACGTGATCTCATCCCAATAGAGCATCATTTTCAGCTACTGAAGACAAATGAGAAAGAAGAGCGAGCCACAAATAAGCAGAAACTGAAGGGAGATGCATCAAAGACCTGGTAGAGCCTTTTACTTCAGGCAGTTACTGACTGTAGAGGATTTTCATCCAAGTAGTTATGTTAGTTATCGTGGGAACCAAGGAGGCAAACGTAAGTCCAATACATCAAACACTGCTTTGTCTTCTCTGGAAAATATGTATCTCAAAGTTGTGAATAATATTCTTACATAAAATATAATTGTATCCTACTTGACATTTCTGAGACGTTTTACCGTAATAGTTTTTTGAAGTTTAGAGTTTTTGACAAGTGTCTGTGGCTTTGACTGTTGACCTCCAAAATCTAATTAGTAAATCCTCCAGTGTGGGACAGACATACAACCTGAAAATATAATGTCTGTATACTGATGCTGCTTTACGCTAACATTTGCTGCTGACTGAAACATGTCTCCAGTGGAATATCTGTAAGATGGTCTTATTAGTGGGTTTTATGTCTTTCAAGCACGCTGTTGTTCAACCTCTCCTTAAAAAGCCTAATCTAGATCCATCCCTACTCTCTAACTATAGGCCCATTTCCAACCTCCCTTTTCTGTCCAAAGTACTGGAACGAGCCGCCCTCACGCAGCTCCAGCTATTTCTTGACAACAACAATCTCTATGAGAAGTTCCAGTCTGGTTTTAGAGCTCGGCATAGCACAGAAACCGCCCTACTGAGAGTTTTTAATGATTTGCTTTTAACTGTTGACTCTGGTTGTGCTGCTGTCTTAGTAACCTTGGACCTGACAGCAGCCTTCGACACTGTAGATCACAACATACTGCTAGCCCGCCTTCAACATTGTGTCGGTTTAAAGGGCACTGTCTTAAAGTTTTTCCAGTCCTATTTGAATAATAGGAGTTTTTCTGTTCACCTTGGTGAACTGTCATCTCCCAGAGCTCCTTTAACCTGTGGCGTACCTCAGGGGTCCATACTAGGCCCCCTGTTGTTTATTCTGTACTTGCTCCCTCTGGGCGATGTGCTCCGTAAACATAATGTGTCCTTCCATATCTTTGCCGATGATATTCAGATCTACCTCCCTCTGAGGTTGAACTGCAATGTTTCTTTGCAGCCGCTACTCTCCTGCTTGTCTGACATTAAGACTTGGATGACTCTTAACTTCTTACACCTTAATGAAAGCAAAACTGAAGTCATTGTGTTTGGGCTTCCTAAAGATCCCAACTTCTCTCTTGACTTTTTGGGACCCCTAACCTCCGATTGCACTTCTTCCATTAAGAGTCTTGGAGTTATTTTTGACAATGCTTTTAAACTTGATAAACAAATCAGCTCTGTAGTTAAGGGATCTTTTTATCATTTACGGATTTTAGCCAAAGTCAAGTCTTACCTTTGCAGGAACGATCTAGAAAGAGTGGTCCATGCTTTTATTACTTCACGGCTGGACTACTGTAATTCCCTCTATGCTGGCCTAGATCGTTCCTGTCTACATCACCTTCAACTGGTGCAGAACGCTGCCGCTCGCCTGTTGACCGGTTCAAAAAAAAGAGACCACATCACTCCGGTTCTCTGCTCTCTCCACTGGCTCCCAGTTGCTTTTAGGATTGATTTTAAAATCTTACTGCTGGCTTTTAAGGTTTTAAATGGCACTGCACCTTCTTACCTGTCAGAACTCCTTAGTACTTATCGCCCCAGGAGATCTTTGAGGTCAGCCGATCTGATGCTTTTAGATGTTCCCAGGTATAAATTAAAGACAAAGGGAGAGAGGGCGTTTGCTGTGGCTGCACCCAGACTGTGGAACAGTTTACCTCCTCACGTCAGATTCTCCAAAAGCCTAGATGTCACGGACCCAGCTTTGGAGGACTCGGGGTCCGTGAGCAGTTTTGACTCACCTCCCGTTGATATTGTTGTTATTATTATTTTGGTGATGTGTGTGTTTTTCTGCACTGTGCTGTGTTAGTCTGTGTCCCACTCATATGTATAGGCAGGGTATGGGTGTGTATGTCTGCGGGTGTGGCTGGAGGATGGAGCTCAGCCACCTGCAGGCCTGAGGGGTGTGGCCCTGCGGAAGGACTGGCCACACCTGAAGTTCATGCCACACCTGTTGGTGATCAGGGCTCGTCGGGGGAGCTACTTAGGAGAGAGTTGGAGCTCCCACCGGCGCGGGATCATTGAGTTATCTTACCAAGTCAGTGTGTGTTAGCGTAGGTCTGTGCTGTGCGTATATGTGCTGGTTAGTGTTGACGGCTGCGTCTCTGGTTTCCCTACAGGAGGAGGAGTGGTCCGGAGAGGCAGCACGCACGGGGGTGCGGAAACACAACAGCGGGGAGCACGAGCACAGATATCGGAGGGAAGCACGCGCACGGGGTTCGAGGGAGCAACGGGGAGTTATTGTGTTTACAGCTTTCCACTGTAAATAAAGAGCACTGTTTGCATCGCAGAGTCTGCGTTTTGGGTCCTCCTTTCCCCACATCCCCACGGTCTGCCAGCCAGACCGTGACAGAATGATCCCGCCACTTATGGACCCAGCGGTCTCCGAGGAGAGGCTCAGGAGGGAAATTATGGACAAAGTGTACCGCATGTGTGACTTGTGGTGGGAGAAGCCAGCGGAAGGTTTGCGTCGTGCCGTGGAGAGGCGGCTGCAGGAGATGCTTTTTAAATTCCCCTGGCTGGTGGGCTCCCTTAATGCGGTGGTCCTGGACTTTCTACTTTCCACCCTCCACCTCCACTCTCCTCCTCAGGCTGCCCACCAGCTCGGACAGCTGGTGGTTTCACTGCCTGAGACGCCGGCCCCGACGTCTACACGGAAACGACGTTCGCGCCGCCAGCGTTCCTCACCGCAGCCACATCCACGGTCATCTCAAGAGCCGGCTGTGGTGAGTAGTACGGACAATTTTCCATTTCCCTCACCATCTGTGTTTGTGTCTGCAGTGGACGAGCTGACAGCGCAGGTAACATCACCTCGGTCAGAGGTCTTCACACCACTCGCTGCTTCACCATCTGCGGTTGTGGCGCTGTCGTCATCTCATCCGCATGCGGTCATCCCTCAGCCATCTTCTCCACCAGCGGCAGCCTCCATTCCACTACCCACTCCAGCAGCCCTGTCCGGAGGGGGCGACCTCACACGCGTCCAACGCCTGATGGACTGGGTAACTCACACCACCAACGCAAGGGCAAGAGTGGTGGGGTTAAATGCCATCGAGGCAATCCTGGAGGGAAACCCCTACCTCGGCCAGCTCAAGGGAGTTTCCGCCTGCCTTGGCACCCTGCGTAAAGCCCGGGGGGTGGTGCAAGCTCGGGAAACCTCAGACTTCGTCCAGCTGCAGCAGGAGCTCGGCATGCCCGAGCAGGAGCTCAGCGAGCCGGAGGAGCTCGGCATGCCCGAGCAGGAGCTCAGCGAGCCGGAGGAGCCCGCACCGCCAGCTGAGGAGCTCAGCGAGCCGGAGGAGCTCAGCATGCCCGAGCAGGAGCTCAGCGAGCCGGAGGAGCCCGCACCGCCAGCTGAGGAGCTCAGCGAGCCGGAGGAGCTCAGCATGCCCGAGCAGGAGCTCAGCGAGCCGGAGGAGCTCGCACCGTCAGCTGAGGCGCTCAGCGAGCCGGAGGAGCTCAGCATGCCCGAGCAGGAGCTCAGCGAGCCGGAGGAGCTCGCACCGTCAGCTGAGGCGCTCAGCGAGCCGGAGGAGCTCAGCATGCCCGAGCAGGAGCTCAGCGAGCCGGAGGAGCCCGCACCGCCAGCTGAGGAGCTCAGCGAGCCGGAGGAGCTCGCACCGTCAGCTGAGGAGCTCAGCGAGCCGGAGGAGCTCGGCATGCCCGAGCAGGAGCTCAGTGAGCCTGTGGAGCTCAGCATGCCCGAGCAGGAGCTCGGCAAGCCGGAGGTGCCCGCTCTGCCAGCTGAGGAGCTCAGCGAGCCGGAGGAGGAGCTCTCGCTGCCAGCCGAGGAGGAGCTCTCGCTGCCAGCCGAGGAGGAGCTCTCGCTGCCAGCCGAGGAGGAGCTCTCGCTGCCAGCCGAGGAGGAGCTCTCGCTGCCAGCCGAGGAGGAGCTCTCGCTCGAGCGGGAGCCGGAGCAGCTCAGCGAGCCGGAGCAGCTCAGCGAGCCGGAGCAGCTCAGCGAGCCGGAGCAGCAGCTCAGCGAGCTCTCGCTGCCAGCAGCCGAGGAGGAGCTCTCGCTGCCAGCAGCCGAGGAGGAGCTCTCGCTGCCAGCAGCCGAGGAGGGACCCGCTCAGCCGGAGCCGGAGATCAGCGGACCGGAGGGACCTCCACGTCTAGCGCGGCCTCCTCGCCATCTACGTCCGGTGCGTCCACGTCAGCGGTCGGCGCGTCATGGGCCTGGTGCCACGCCTCGCTGTTGCTCACCGGAGCAGCGCCGCCGCCACCGGACCCGTGGCAGGCCACCAGAACCGTTCCGCCGTCACCGGACCCGTGGCAGGCCGCCGGGAGCTCAGCGAGCCGGAGGAGCTCGCACCGTCAGCTGAGGAGCTCAGCGAGCCGGAGGAGCTCGGCATGCCCGAGCAGGAGCTCAGTGAGCCGGAGGAGCCCGCATCGCCAGCTGTGGAGCTCAGCATGCCCGAGCAGGAGCTCGGCGAGCCGGAGGAGCCCGCTCTGCCAGCTGAGGAGCTCAGCGAGCCGGACGAGGAGCTCTCGCTGCCAGCCGAGGAGGAGCTCTCGCTGCCAGCCGAGGAGGAGCTCGCGCTCGAGCGGGAGCCGGAGCAGCTCAGCGAGCCGGAGCAGCTCAGCGAGCCGGAGCAGCTCAGCGAGCCGGAGCAGCAGCTCAGCGAGCTCTCGCTGCCAGCAGCCGAGGAGGAGCTCTCGCTGCCAGCAGCCGAGGAGGAGCTCTCGCTGCCAGCAGCCGAGGAGGGACCCGCTCAGCCGGAGCCGGAGATCAGCGGACCGGAGGGACCTCCACGTCTAGCGCGGCCTCCTCGCCATCTACGTCCGGTGCGTCCACGTCAGCGGTCGGCGCGTCATGGGCCTGGTGCCACGCCTCGCTGTTGCTCACCGGAGCAGCGCCGCCGCCACCGGACCCGTGGCAGGCCACCAGAACCGTTCCGCCGTCACCGGACCCGTGGCAGGCCGCCGGAGGAGCAGCGTCGTCGCCACCGGACCCGTGGCAGGCCGCCAGAACCGTTCCGCCGCCACCGGACCAGTGGCAGGCCGCCGGAGGAGCAGCGCCGCTGCCACCGGACCCGTGGCAGGCCACCAGAACCGTTCCGCTGCCACCGGACCCGTGGCAGGCCCCCTGAACTGTTTTGCTGCTGCTGCCGGACCCGGGGCCGTCCGCCGGAGCTGCTACGTTGCCGCCGTTGGGCTCGAGGTAGGCCCCCTGAACTCTTTTGTTATGTTGATGGGCCGCCTGAGACTGTTTTGTGGCGTTTTTTCCTTTTTTGCTCCGTTGCAGGGGGTGCGGTCGGACTTTGGAACTGTGACCTTGGGGGGGTTGTTTCTTTTGTGGGCTTTGGTTCTGGCCCTCCGTCCTGGACCTCCCGCCGCCCGCCCTGGGTTGGTTGTGCTGTGGTTTTTGGTTTGTGTTTTTGTTTTCGGGTCGTCGGGAGCCGACCCTTAGAGGGGGGGTACTGTCACGGACCCAGCTTTGGAGGACTCGGGGTCCGTGAGCAGTTTTGACTCACCTCCCGTTGATATTGTTGTTATTATTATTTTGGTGATGTGTGTGTTTTTCTGCACTGTGCTGTGTTAGTCTGTGTCCCACTCATATGTATAGGCAGGGTATGGGTGTGTATGTCTGCGGGTGTGGCTGGAGGATGGAGCTCAGCCACCTGCAGGCCTGAGGGGTGTGGCCCTGCGGAAGGACTGGCCACACCTGAAGTTCATGCCACACCTGTTGGTGATCAGGGCTCGTCGGGGGAGCTACTTAGGAGAGAGTTGGAGCTCCCACCGGCGCGGGATCATTGAGTTATCTTACCAAGTCAGTGTGTGTTAGCGTAGGTCTGTGCTGTGCGTATATGTGCTGGTTAGTGTTGACGGCTGCGTCTCTGGTTTCCCTACAGGAGGAGGAGTGGTCCGGAGAGGCAGCACGCACGGGGGTGCGGAAACACAACAGCGGGGAGCACGAGCACAGATATCGGAGGGAAGCACGCGCACGGGGTTCGAGGGAGCAACGGGGAGTTATTGTGTTTACAGCTTTCCACTGTAAATAAAGAGCACTGTTTGCATCGCAGAGTCTGCGTTTTGGGTCCTCCTTTCCCCACATCCCCACGGTCTGCCAGCCAGACCGTGACACTAGAAACTTTTAAAACTGCTCTTAAAACTCACCTCTTTTCATTGGCTTTTAGAAAGGTTTAATTTATTTGTTTATTTATTTTTTATTTGATCAGCGAGGTGTTTTACGAAATTGTGTTCTATTGTATTTTTATCTGTATTTACTGTACAGCACTTTGGTCAGCCTTGGTTGTTTTTAAATGTGCTCTATAAATAAACTTGACTTGACTTGACTTGACTTTATGTGATCATAACTGTGATTATGCAAAGTTACTATTGCAAGTAAATCATCACATGATGTCAAATACTAACAACTCCGCCCACAAGCTGCCAGGAGAGATGCTCCAACAAACTAACTACTTCATTAAGCCGTTTCCCAAACAAAGTGCTCCCTGCTCCATCATTTAGAAAGTGATTTACTGCCAGAGGAAGTAATACTAAAAAGCATGTCAAGTGAAATGACATGGCTGAGAGCAATCCAAGTACAGCTGAGATGCTAATATGTTAGAATATGCTAACATAGTAACAATAAAGGATTGGGTTGATTGGGTTAAAGGATTGTCAACTACTGCATATTTGTCTTTGCCCTTCACACTACCCAGATTTCATTCACGGAGATCACGAGTCATATTTAATCAATAAATATGACAATATTTAGTAGTTGTTCAATACACTTGTATAGAACTGACTTTACACAAATACACACACACACTTTATAACATACACCTGTTTTACTGCTCAATAATACCTAATCAGCCAGTCACATGGCAGCAGCTCATTGCATTTAGCCATGTAAATGGTATCAATGGTATCAATGGCATCAAGACATCGACTTGCTGAAATTCAAACTCAGCATCAGAATGGAGAAGAAAGGTGATTTAAGTAACTTGGAATGTGGTATGGTTGTTTGTGCCAGACAGAAGCTGCAGACCTACTGAGAATTTCCAAGAGAAAAATATCCAGTGCACCTCAGTTCTCTGGTTAAAAATGTCTTATTGATGCCAGAGGTCAGAGGAGCATGGCCGGCCTGTGGTGACCTGACAGCAAAGCAACTGTAAGTCAAACAACCACCTGTCACAGCCCAGCTATGCAGTACAGGATCTCTGAATGCACAATACACTGAACCCTGCACCTAAAAAAGTGGCCGGTCAGAGTGTGTATGCATGTGCAGGAATGTAAATTACAACAAAAAGCATCATCCAATGCTAACAAAATAAAAGCAAACCTCTCTCACATAGCACATACCCGTGTAAACCTAGAATTGTCAAACATACCAAAGCATACAATCAAACAGAAAATGTGCCTTGTGACTGTTCATTAGCAGAGGGGCCTTCTGGGTCATGGTGTCTGGCTTAGATAAGGGTTTGAATTTTCATTACTCTTGGTTTTCCAGTTTGCAAGAATATCTTATCTGCCTTCGTGTGCTTTTATAATTGTCTGCTCTTCCTAATTGGTTCCACCTGCACCTCATTAGTCCTGTGTGTGTGCGCAGAGTCTCGTCCCCTCCCTCAGTTTGTATGTTGACTAACTTCAGGTCCCAGGTCATTGCTGCCAGAGTTTTGGTTTCTTTTTGGATTCTCTATCATTTTTAACCCTCTCAGGCTCAAATTAAACTTTTTGTTGCTAATGCACAACCAAGTCCTGCAGTGGTACTTCTGAGTAAAAAACACTCATAAAATATGTATGTGGGGTAAGCAGGTTGTTAGTTTTGAACTGTTGCAAATCGGCAACGCCTGCCTTGAGAGGGTTAACAGGACTTTCTCTTTGTTCTCTGCAGCACCTTTTGTTGTTCTCTTCCATGTGAGTTATTTCTTCTTCTTTTTGGTTGTTATATTGACCACTCAGCTTTTTTTTGCCTGTCTGTGCTTGTTTTTCATTTTTGAACTCCTAGTACTTGACAGTAAACCTGAAAGCTGTTGCTGACTTACAGTAATAAATCAAATAGCCATACTTACTGAGATGATGGCAGCCAGAGTCTCTATGGCACCTGTGCTCAGTGTGATGTAGGGAAGTATGCTCTCAGTAAAGCCTGCTTCACGAAGAATCCCATTGGTATAATACCAGATCTAAAAAAATTAAAAAGTACCATTGGTCTTGGTTTTCACAACAACATACTCATTTATATATATCTTTACACAAAACTCAGCAATCCTGTTCGCTTCAGAGCTGACACACAAATTTTAACAATGTCACTAAAGTTGGCCTACATTCTCATCACATTTAGAATGAGATGAATTGACATTAAAATGCAACAAGCTTAACACCTGCACTAATATTGTTAAAAACACAAAGAAAGACATTAAAACCTTTGAACGTGTTTTACAGAAGGCTGAATAAGTGCGAACAAACGGAAGCAAAGTGAGAAAATACAATCTAGAGTTTTAAAAACTGCCAGTGTTTTTGCATTTGTGTGTGAATGTGTGTGTGAATGGTAAATGGCCTGTATTTGTATAGCGCTTTACTAGTCCCTAAGGACCCCAAAGCGCTTTACACATCCAGTCATCCACACATTCACACACTGGTGATGGCAAGCTACATTGTAGCCACAGCCACCCTGGGGCGCACTGACAGAGGCGAGGCTGCCGGACATTGGCGCCACCGGGCCCTCTAACCACCACCAGTAGGCAACGGGTGAAGTGTCTTGCCCAAGGACACAACGACCGAGACTGTCCAAGCCGGGGCTCGAACCGGTAACCTTCTGATTACAAGGCAAACTCCCAACTCTTGAGCCACGATCGCCCCGATATAAGCTGCAGGAAGCTGAACACAACCGTCTGTTGAAAAATAGTAACGCAACTGACTTCAGACTCCCAACTCTTGAGCGATCGTGACTCAAGAGTTGGGAGTCTGAAGTCAATTTTAAAGTAAGTTTTTCTCAGTCTGCTGTAATTAGCAGCAACTTTCCTCCAGGTGAAGGACTATTCTTGGCATTTATAAAGCCAGCTCAGAGACATACCAATCATTGACACTCGAGTGCAGTGCAGCACAGCAGGTGAAGGATGGCTAAGCATCTTAGTCTGAACAAAGTGCACAAAATATAGTGACTCACAGCGATTCTCCACAGCCACTGGGTCTCCTGCACAGCGCTGTACATAAACCTAGAGTCACTTTAATTAGGTTAACGGTGCACAAGCGCTCTTGTTTTTTTCTGTATTTACACTTGAACCTTCTCTTTAAACTTTTATAACAAAATGCAGTTCAAGAACTATGTAATTAAGCAAAGGACAGATTTAAAACTTGATTTAAAAAAGAAAAAAAATACTTGACTTCAAAAGTGATGAAACATACAAGGATCACACTTGTGAAAGCACAGGCACAGACCTCAGTGGGTTAAGTGGTGGAGTTGTTACCAAACCAGACACACATAATGGTTAAATAACAAGGTAAGGTAACAAAATTTTACTGGTACACTTTGGTCGCGTTGTCGCCTTGCACGCTAGGAATGTAGGGCAAATCAGTACAAAGTTGTGATTGATTGTCTTTTATTCTACCGTGATGGGTGGGTCATCTCTTCCAAGATGACACTGACCCATTTTTGGACTGATGTGTTAAACAGAACTTTCTCCAATGTGATCAAAAGCCCTCGTGAGGCAGTATGTCACTTAAAGAAAGCAGTTCCATCCCTCAAATAGAAATCACGAAGCCTTTTTCTCATGCGGCAATTGGTGGTCGAACACTTTACTCGTGCATTTTCTGTTCCTTTTTTTTGTCTTTAATTCGTCATCAGTGTTTACTGCAATATTCTCTAGCCCAAGCCGAAATCAGAAAAATCAGAAAACAGCATAATCGACTGGGAATGTACTCCAGAGTGCCAGAATAGAGCAGAATGACAAGTTCTCCTGTTGAAGTATCTCCAGTAGAAGAGGTAACACTTATCACCTTCCTGCCTGGGGAAGGACCAAGGCTCCAAACTTATTAACAAGGTCTAGGTGTAACTCTAAGAGTGCCAGATCATCTTTAAAGATATATTGAATGTTTGCTTTCAGAATGGTGTTGGGGTGGGGTCCTTATAATGAAATATTTACACAGAGCTTGCATTATTGATTTGGTGCATCTGAATCTATTTAAATGAATAATAAATGATCTATAAATACAGTCAAATGCACTGTGAAATAGCATAAAGGGAGCTGATTCCACTCAAAACCTGAGAAAGGTAAGTTAAATCAAAAACTTACTGCATTGAGGCCACAGAGCTGATAGCAGGCCATGGTGATGATGACAGTTATGAGCTGCCAGCGAACAGCTGGGCTCTTCAGCAGCTGTAACACAGAGACGGTGTGTAGTTTGTCCTGAGCTCGAGCCTCCATGTGGACCTCTTCCAGCTCCTGGGAAACATCCTTCTTTCCCAAAAACCTCTGAAAGGCTTACACACAAACATTCACACATACAAGCGCAGCAGCGTTAAAAATATCGACAGTGCCATAACCCTCAATAACAACCATCACGCTGAGATCAAAGGACCTAACGATTTGTTCCACGGGCAAATGAGAACATATTGCTGTAAATGGAGCAGTGAAACTTTGAAAATGCAAAATTTCTATTGGTTTATCAACGGTACTTAAAAGTGAAGTAAACTGAGCCCCACACTTTTGTTATTAACAGGCTGCATTTCAACCCTGACATTATGTCCAGCCTTTTGGCTCTTTTTACCAACATAATGTGAGCAGGTAGAAGTGTGAGCTGTCACACGGCTTAACAACAACAAACAGCATTGAGAGCGCACACCTCCACCAAGGCAGCTCCTTCTCTGGGTAGTATTTACCTTTAAAGGGAATCACATTGTATTTTGTAAACATTATGTAGGAGTAGGTAATGTGTAATAGGTATTGATTGGTAAATGGTAAATGGCCTGTATTTATATAGCGCTTTTTACTAGTCCCTAAGGACCCCAAAGCACTTTACATATCCAGTCATGCACTCATTCACACACACATTCATACACTGGTGATGGCAAGCTACATTGTAGCCACAGCCACCAGGGGTGCACTGACAGAGGCGATTCATAGATAACAGGAGATGAATAACTTTAGCCTATTATATGATATTTATTATATTATATGATATTATACTACGGTATTTCTGTATCTAGACAGCTCATTCTCTTTCACTCGACAATGCTTTCTTCAAAGATATAACATGCGAAATGCAAACGTAAGGTCAAAGGTCAAATGTAACATTATTTGGATGCAAACTATGAGGCATTTACCCGAAAAGGTTGATTCTGTTCATCTGGACATAGTGTTTTGAATGGGAGAAACGTTTCGTCACTCATCCAATTGACTTCTTCAGTCTCAGCTGACTGCAGGTTTCCCCAACCTTATAAACAGTACAGAGAACTGACCTCACAGCCCAGTGTTCATCCAGTGGGCTGGTTTCAGTTATTATGCAAATGTACTGTTTACGAGGTGACAAAAGATGAAACGTGTCTCCCATTGAAAACGCTACATCCAAATGAACAGAATCAACCTTTTGGGATTTACGTACCTGGATGATTGAGCATGTATCCAGATATGTGGCATTTAGAATCTCCACATACTTGTAATAATACCTAATAAACCTAAATGTCACCAATAAAGTAGAATTAGAATTTTTTCACCACAAAATTCTAAAAGTCAACAATAATTATTGTTGACTCATGTGACAACTTCAATTCTTCCCATAGAGAATGATAGTTGCGTCACATTTCTATGGCTTGAATCAATTGAAAATCACAGGTTAATTAACTATGTTAATAGATATGTCGTTCTCTTTTTGCTGAAGGTACAAGCAGGTTTACATAAACTCATTTGCCTTTCTTTGCCATTAAATTATACAGCCATGGTGACAACAAATCATTTTCAATTTCCTGCCATTCCTTTTAGCTCCTGTGACCAGCATCTTCTTCATAACAATGGTGGACGGGTCTCATGGGTGTGGCAGTAATTAGATTTGGAAGCTAAAATAATTAAAACTGGCCACAACAACACAAACCTATGGAGCTGTTACATTACAGGACAGAGTCCCGTGTGTCATTTTTCAGTTTTTTTAATGATTGGTCCCTGTTTTATTTACACTCAACAAAAATATAAACGCAACACCTTTGTTACTGCTCCCATTCCCCATGGGATGGACGTAGAGACCTAAAATTCATTCCAGATACACAATATAACCATCCCTCCCAAACAGTGGTCACAAATCAGTCCAAATGTGTGGTAGTGGGCACATCTGCCATATTGAGATAATCCATCCCACCTCACAGGTGTGCCACATCAGGATGCTGATCTGACATCATGAGTAGTGCACAGGTGTACCTCAGACTGCCCACAACAAAAGGCCACCCTGGAATGTGCAGTTTTTTGCGCTATTGGGGGTCTGGGGACCCAGAACCGGTCAGTATCTGGTGTGACCACCATTTGCCTCATGCAGTGCAACACATCGTCGCATGGAGTCTATCAGATTGTCAATTGTGGCCTGTGGAATGTTGGTCCACTCCACTTCAATGGCTGTGCGAGGTTGTTGGATAATCGTGGGAACTGGTACACGCTGTCGTATACGCCGGTCAAGCACATCCCGAACATGCTCAATGGGTGACATGTCCGGTGAGTATGCTGGCCATGCAAGAACTGGGACATTCTCAGCTGCCATCTGCCCTGAACAATGTGAACCATGATTCATCCGTGAAGCGCACACCTCTCCAACGTGCCAGACGCCATCGAATGTGAGCATTTGCCCACACAAGTCTGTTACGGCGACGAGCTGGAGTCAGGTCAAGACCCCGATGAGGACGACGGGCATGCAGTTGAGCGTCCCTGAGACGGTTTCTGACAGTTTGTGCAGAAATTGTTTGGTTGTGCAAACCAATTGTTCCAGCAGCTGTCTGGGTGGCTGGTCTCAGACGATCTTGGAGGTGAACCTGCTGGATGTGGAGGTCCTGGGCTGGTGTGGTTACACGAGGTCTGCGGTTGTGAGGCCGGTTGGATGTGCTGCCATATTCTCTGAAACGCCTGTGAAGACGGCTTATGGTTGAGAAATGAACATTCAATGCACGGGCGACAGATCTGGTTGACATTCCTGCTGTCAGCATGCCAATTGCACGCTCCCTCATTGCTTGTGGCATCTGTGGCATTTTGCTGTGAGACAAAACTGCACATTCCAGGGTGGCCTTTTGTTGTGGGCAGTCTGAGGTACACCTGTGCACTACTCAGATCAGCATCCTGATGTGGCACACCTGTGAGGTGGGATGGATTATCTCAATATAGCAGATGTGCCCACTACCACACATTTGGACTGATTTGTGACCACTGTTTGGGAGGGATGGTTATATTGTGTATCTGGAATGAATTTTCGGTCTCTACGTCCATCCCATGGGGAATGGGAGCAGTAACAAAGGTGTTGCGTTTATATTTTTGTTGAGTGTATATATTGTGAAAAAAATGTAATACAAAATATAATATTTGAAAAACTGACTTGGATAACAGCATGAAGAAAATGCATTCAAGATGGAAAACATATTTTGCTCGTTTAAAATCTAAAGATTTGTTATATCTACAGGCCACATTTTCCCTGTTTCAATGCTTTTTCTGGGATACATAATTCATCAGCATAATAATACACTCTGCTGCAATGCAGATGACTCTCAGACCTCTTTGTTTGTTGGCTTTAGTGATTTAAGTATCTATCACATTATTTTGACCTCTGCTGAATGTGAAATAGGTGAGATTTTCTTTTTAATTGCCACAAATAGATTTTAGAAACACATATCATCTGTGACTAGATGTCGATGTCCTACGTACTGCCTAACAAGTTTATGCATTTGTTATATTATATCGACCCAATACAAGACAGATTATTTACATTTAAGTAAGTTTAATGTCTTTTCTTTGTGTCAGAATGAAGCAGAAATCACCACACCTTTTTTATTCAAGGCGAGACGACTGCTAACCATTTTCTGTTATTTTTAGCTCGGCCATTTGAAGGTTGTTTGAACTCGTGCCTTCTTGGATGCAATAGATGGCAAAGAATAAGTGGATGGAAAGACTCTTTTCTCACTTTGAGCCCTTCTCTTGTGAAGGTTAATCCCTGGAGTTGAGGGCAGGTCAACTAGGCACGAGTTTAGGACACAGTCCACGGGAGCAAATCTCTACAGTCAAGGACTAAAAGCAGGTCATTAGGATGTGGAAATGAAATGACACGCGGTGCAGACGCTGCCCACACAAGATGGAGTCGGCCAGTGTCACAGTAAAGGCTGGGCCATGATTTCTGAGGCAGGAAAGGGGAAGCATTTAAAGTAAAAATACGTGTATCTCTGCTAAACCAAATAATCAAGCAAAAGAAGGCCAGTTAGGATTTTGATACTGATATAATAAAGAGAAAAGGGTGAGAGGGAAAAAAGAGAGAGGACATTCTGTGCAGAATACAGATATATGAAACTCCAGTGAGAAATTATGATACTAAAACATAGCATAATATACTTAACTCACCTATCGACAGCCCAGTTGACAGCTAAATATAAAAAGATATTCCCAGCAGTTTACATGGAAGCCCAAAATCTAAAATCCATTAACTACAATGGTGTGATCTCTGAAACAAAGTTTAGAAAGGGAGAGAAAAGAACCAACAAGCTGAAATGATCAGTGTTATCAATCTAACTTCATGTAATTCTAATATAGATAGAGCATTAAACACCACTCGCTGCTATCCGAGTAGGTGTGACTTGATATCGATATCTGTTGGAGTAAGGTGAGTTGTTCAACAGTGTCACTGTCCCCATGCAGCCATCCTGTGTTACTGAGAACTGCAGGGCTCCACTCTGTGTCACTGTTGTGACCAAAGACTCACAGTGCCACAAGGTGGAGGGATGTGGTGCAACAAAGGAGCTTTAAAGAACCATGATGGGCTTGTCGGTTCTGCAGTTTTACACTGGCAATAAAATCGTCATGGAGACAAGTGTGAAACAGAATATTTAAAGTTAGTCTCAAGGTGAAGTAAAATGTTGTGTGTGTTAGGATACAGCTGCCAGAATTTAAAGGTTGATGCTGCTGTATTCTGTGTCTCTGCCTGTTGTCAACATCCATTCTCTTCCACTTATCCAAATCAGGGTCACAGGGGAGCTGGAGCCTCTCCCAGCTGTCTTAGGGCAAGTGGCAAGGTACACCCTGGACAGGTCACCAATCTGTCACACGGCTAACACATAGAGACAGGGAACCATTTAGAATCATCATCTTTGGACTTTGGGAGGAACCCAGAGTACCTGGAGAGAACATGCATACTCGACAGACCCTGGCTGGATGGTGGAACTGACCAACTGACCTTACTGTGAGGCAACCGTACTAACCACTGTTCGACCATGAGGCGACCTACAAAAATGCTTAAAAGAAGCAATGCATAGCTCACCTCTCTGTGATACCTTTAAATTGTAAATTATCTGTGAGTAGAAGTTCTGCAAGCATTGCACTGGTTGCATTTTACTTTACTAAATAAAACAACAACACTCGTCTACGAGGCCCATCAGTTTCCCTAAAAAGTCAGATATTGTAAGTTTTAGTAATATCACTCAGTAACTAAGGAGATCATTCGTTGGGGAAAGCATTGTGTGTTAAATTAAAGTCATATGCCCGTGAAGGGCACTTGTAGAGACAATAAGAAAGCAGGAAGTCTTTACCCAACCCTTCATCGCTTCGTCAGTTATTTAATGTTAGTATTGTAACATTCACAAGAACCAGACGGTTGGGTCTCAGTTTGTCCGTTTATTCGGCACATAAGCAAGCGGGTTGCTAACTCCGGGGAGAGCGCCCTCGTACAGCTCCTCTCTCCAGCCTGGCACACACACACAAAAACAACCAGGTCCCCCCTCCCCTTCCTGTACCACAACCAAACGTGAATCTTAAAGGAACAACAACAGTGTGCAGAGATCACCAACATGTCACTGTACAATAACACTTAACCATCGTTACACTGCCCCCCCAGCAATAGGTTCCTCGTCCCCGAGGGAACGACACAGTCTCTGAGGCGGGGTGGTAGCCTACGTTCCCTCCTTGACCTCCTGAGCCCCTGAGGTGGACGCGGAGCTTCGGGGCTTTGGGGTGGAGAGTCCGAGGGAGGGGAACGCAGCCCCGGTCGGGGGTCCCTCTGAGCAGGGTCACGGACACTCTGTACATGTCCCTCTGGAAAGGAGGGGAGGGACTGCCCTCTGTAGGGGGCCATCCGGTCTCTGTGCAGCGCTACTATCCTCCCCCTAGGAGGCAACTGCACCCTGTAAACAACCTCCCCTACTCGCTCTAGGACGCTGCAAGGCCCCACCCAGCTGCTATCCAGTTTAGGACACCGTCCCTTCTTCCTCTTTGGGCTGTAGACCCACACCAGCTCCCCAGCATGGAAGTGCCTCCCCTTAGTGGTGATGTCGTAATTCCTCTTTTGGCGCAGGCCTGCCTTCGCCAGCTGCTCTCGGGCGTAGGAATGTGCAGAATCCAGCCGGTCCTGCAGCTTCCTTGCGTAGTCCCGGCCCGGTGGTGCCTCTGGCGCGTCCGGGGGCTTCCCAAAAGCCAACTCTGCAGGAGTTCTCAGCTCTCTCCCTAACATGAGCAGGGCAGGCGTACATTGGGTGGAGTCCTGTACTGCCGACCTGTAGGCCATGAGGGTAAGGGGAAGATGGTAATCCCAGTCCCGTTGGTGTTCTGAGGTAAGGATGGCTAGCTGCTGGGCCAGCGTCCTGTTAAACCTTTCCACCAGCCCATCGCTTTGGAGGTGAAGTGGGGTGGTGCGGGTCTTCTTAATCCCAAGGCGTCCACACATGGCAGCAAATACCTTGGACTCAAAGTTACACCCCTGGTCACTGTGGAGGGTCTCTGCTGTTCCAAAGCGGCTGAACATCCCCTCCACTAATACATCAGCGACAGTCTCAGCCTCCTGATCTGGGATGGCGTATGCTTCCGGCCACTTGGTAAAATAGTCCATTGCCACAAGAACATAGCGGTTTCCTCTGTCTGTGCGAGGAAATGGGCCCATGACGTCCACAGCTACTCGCTCCATTGGGGCTCCTGCTGGTTGCTGCTGAAGCTGAGCCCGGGACTGGTCCTGTGGCCCTTTGTGTGAGGAACATGCATCACAGCTGCGGCAAAAGTCCTCCACGTCCCTCCGCTGTTGACCCCAGTAATAGCCCTGGCGGAGGCGGCGGAGAGTCTTGGAGACCCCAAAGTGGCCGGAGCCAGTGCTCCCATGGCAGGCTCCCAGCACAGCTGACCTCAGCGACCTTGGCACCACAACCTGCCACCTCTCCTCCCCCGTGGCAGGATCCTTCCAGGCACGCTCCAACACCCCCTCCTTCAGCCTGAGAGCTGCAAACTTGGCCCATAGCCCCCTGGTACAGATGGAAAACCCAGTGACCTCATCCCAAATGGGTTGCTCCCCCTTCTCCAGCCACTGCAGGACCGGCAGCAGGTCCGTGTCTTGTTCCTGCCGTGCCCTCCACTCCGCTGCATCCACCACCAGAAGAGCCCTGCAGGCGAGCTGTGCTGCTCCGTCTATTGTCGTGAGTTCCCGCTCTATTTCCTCTCGCTTCTCACAGTAACGACAGCCAGCTGCAGCACATGGGCGGCGAGAGAGGGCGTCTGCGTTAGAATGGTGCGTCCCTGCTCTGTGCTCCACAGTGAAATTGAAGGCTTGGAGCTCCTCCAGCCAGCGAGCCACCTGTCCCTCTGGCTCCCTGAAAGACATCAGCCACTGAAGGGCAGCATGATCAGTTCTGATAACAAATGCTGTGCCGCACAGGTAGTACTTAGTGTCTCACCCCCGCCACCACAGCCAACAGCTCTCGTCGTGTGACACAGTAGCGCTGCTCACTCCTGTTCAGGACCCGGCTGAAGTACGCCACCACCTTCTCCCCTTCCGGCCCAACCTGCGACAACACCGCTCCCAGCCCCACATTACTTGCGTCAGTGTCCAGGACAAAAGGCAGGGCGGGGTCAGGGGGGGCAAGGACTGGGGACTCTGTCAGCGATCTGCGGAGGGTGTCGAACGCCTGCTGACAGTCCCGGGTCCAGATGAAGTCACGGCCCTTCTGCAGCAGGTGGAAGAGTGGTGCGGCTATGGAGGAAAAGCCCTTCACAAACCTCCTGTAATAAGACGCCAGTCCTAGGAAGCTTTTGAGCTGTTTCTGGTCTGCTGGTGTGGGCCACTCGGTAATGGTGTGAATTTTTTCCTCCAACGTGCTGATGCCCTCACGACCCAGCTTGTGGCCCAGAAACTCCACCTCCCTCCTCATGAAGTGGCACTTGTCGGGGTGCAGCTTCAGGCCTGCAGCCGCCACCCTCTCCAACACTTGTCTCAGGGCATCCAGGGCAGCATCAAAGGAGCTCCCGTGCACTAGAAGGTCATCCAGGTAAACCAGACACCGTTGCCGTGGGACGCCAGCCAGCACACTGTCCATAAGCCTCTCGAAGGTCGCAGGAGCGTTGCAAAGACCAAAGCTCAGGACTTTGAACTGCCATAGTCCCCTGTTAGTGCAGAAGGCTGTCTTCGGTCTGGATTCCGGGGACAGTGGCACCTGCCAGTAGCCACTCCGCAGGTCCAGGGTGGAGAACCAGGAGGACCCGGCTACTAAGTCGAGAGACTCATCAATCCTGGGAAGGGGGTAAGAGTCCTTCTTCGTCACTTTGTTGAGTGGTCTGTAGTCCACACAGAAACGCATCCTAGGACTTTTTTTCTTAGGCACCATCACCACCGCGGAGGCCCACAGGCTATCAGATGGCTCTATGATGCCCACCTTCATCATTTCACACAACTCTCTGTCCGCAGCCTCCTGATGAGCCAGGGGCAGGCGGCGTGGGCGCACTTTAATAGGCTGGGCATCCCCGGTCTCAATGACGTGCTCTACCAAGTGTGTCAAGCCAACATCACTTTCTTTCAGGGCAAAAATGTCACTAAACTATTTTAGTACCTGCCATAGACTCTCTTGCTGCTGTGGAGTCAGCCCCTCACAGTTCTTTGACCAGATACTCCTCACTGCTAAGAGCCTCTCCTCCTCCTCCGCTTGCTGTTCTGCTGGCGGGTCTGCAGGGGTCTCTGCGGTGGAGGTGGACGCCGCGGCAGATGCTGTGCAGACCGGGGGAGGAATAAGCGGCACCTTCTTCCCATCAGGGATTACAAGGAAGCCTTTGCCTAAGTCCAGTACACCGCCAATGGCTCGTAAAAAATCCAGCCCAAGGATGCAGGCGTCCTGCACGTCAGCCACCCAGGCAGCATAAGACACACCGAGGTCCCCCACCTTGAACTGGAACACTCCCCTCCCTCTCATTGGGGCCAGATCACCGGTCACAGTCTTAAGTTGCACATTAGTCGGTTGCACAGCAGCTCCGGTTGGGACAATATCGGGTCGGACCAGCGTTGCATTGGACCCCGTGTCCAGCAGGGCCGTACAGGACACCCCCGCGATCGTCACTGGAACATGGCAAAAGCCGCCAACCTGGGTCCATCCCACAGCGATGGCCGCACCGGGTGGAGGTGGTGGTGGCGTGGGGATGTCGTTCTCCCAGGCCCGTGTACTCCCGCCTACACGGGCCCGTGGGCGTTTCCCTGAGCCGCTGCAAGCTTGGGGCACTGCCTGATGAGGTGTCCGGGTTGTCCACATCCCCAGCAGCTCTGTGGTCTGCGGTGTGGGCCAGCCCGAGGGGAAGGCGACTGCAGCGAAGCCGCCTGCACCAAACTGCACAAGCCCGCTGGCGTCTCCATCTGTTCCACAGGTGCTGACACAGCCCTCACCACGTGTGCGTCATCAGCGCCCCCAGAGGATCCTGCAAGCATCTCCCTCTCCAACGCTAGCTCCAGGGCTGCACTGAGTGTGGCCGGCCGAGCAAGCTGAGTTTGCATGCGGAGCTCTTTAGGGCTCAGGGCCTGCAGGAACTGGTCCCGAGCTAACTCCGCTTGCACTGATGGTGGCATGCTGTCATACGCCCTCCGGCAAAGGCACTCGATTTCATGGGCCAAAATGCGGAGGGGCTCGCCTGGCAATCTGCGTCTGTTGTGGAACTCCGACCTCAGCAGCACTGGTTGGTTATACTGCCCGAAGCGCCTCTGAAGTGCTCCGACCAGAGCATTATAATCTCCCCTCTGCTCCTCGGTCAGCAGCAGCAGGCATGCAGCTGCATCCTCACACAGGCACAAAGCCAATTGGAGAGCTTTATGTTCCTCAGACCAGCCAGCTGCGACAGCTAACAGCTCGAACTGTGCGATAAACACTTCCCATGGCGTCTTGCCGCTGAACTTAGGCGTTTTTATATTCGCTGCAGCTTGCTGGGCGCCGCCATGTTTGTTTACATCACGTGACGGCGCACCAAGCGAGGTCGACTCCTTCCCGCCGGAATCGCGGCCGCTGTGCGAACAGTTCCCGAGCCGAGTCAAACCTGGAGAAAATCCAGCCTCGGCAGACAGCCGCAGCACCGTTTCCCTCACTCCATGGGCGGGCGAGCGCGGACGAACGTCCCTCTCCTCCGTCTCCTTCTTAATTTTGCCCGGCAACATCCTCGTCTCGTAACGGCAAGCGTCGCCAGCAACAGGGTGTCGGGCGTTCTGGGGTTCTTTTTTCTTTCTTCACTTCTGACACCAATGTAACATTCACAAGAACCAGACGGTTGGGTCTCAGTTTGTCCGTTTATTCGGCACATAAGCAAGCGGGTTGCTAACTCCGGGGAGAGCGCCCTCGTACAGCTCCTCTCTCCAGCCTGGCACACACACACAAAAACAACCAGGTCCCCCCTCCCCTTCCTGTACCACAACCAAACATGAATCTTAAAGGAACAACAACAGTGTGCAGAGATCACCAACATGTCACTGTACAATAACACTTAACCATCGTTACAGTATGAAAAAGCTGCTTCCGGCTTCACCCTTGCCACAAGGGGTGATGACAGCCGGTAGGGCTTGCACTAGTTGTTATGCACTAGCTGCTCTTCCTGAAAAAGCCCTAAAGAGGATTTGAGTCTCCAGCTGGGATTAAAACCAGCAACCCTTTCCTTGCCAAGCAAATGTGTTAACCACTACACCACTGGAGGCACACTGTTTTAATCCAATTGTAATAAAAAGTAAGACAGAATTATATAAATAAAAGATTTAGAAACTTTAAATTTATAACATCATGCTTTTCTGCAGTTGGTTTCTGGACTTGTTCAACTATCTTTTTGTCTTTTTTGTAAGATAAAAGCAACAAAAACACATTTCTTTGGTTCTAACTTGCTGGAAGTACTCAAGGTAGGAATTTATTACACAAAGGAAGCAGCAACAAAAGACAGATGGCAAAACCAGAGCTAAACAAACAGTGTTCCATCATGAGAGGTAAGAGTACTCTCCTTGAATTTTCACTTAAAGTGTGCAGAAAAAAGACATCGCAGAACTAGAATGTGTTTTCAAAGAAGCCCATAAGACCAACCAATTATTATTATCACTACTATTTGGTAACATGTCTATTGCTGCATAATAAATCTGTTTATTCCATTTAATTGTATTTTTGATCATTAATTTTCTCATGTGACACCATCATCATAAATACTGCTTTGTCCTCTGAGACCTTCATGCACAACATGTTCAAAAGAATCAAAGATCATGTTCAATTTTACAAAGAATAAACTGTAAGCCACCAAACCTTCAGAGATTACCAATCTATAATGTATGGACGCGGGCATGAAACAGCTCAAACCACCCCAGAGACCAAATTCATTAAAGTTTTGTTTGAAATTACATTTTTCTTTATACTTCATTAACACATGTAGTTTGAGCTACGTATGCCTTTAATCCATGCTGTGCCTTTTCATGTCACAGCATTTATATCATATTCTTTTTTTGAAGCTTGAAATATTTGTAATAGTTATGAAAACTTTTTATAATTTTGCACCTGTAACCTTTTACTATGGCCAATGTATAGGTAAGGTACAACAAAACAAATTGTTGGAAAAGGTTGTGGTCAGTGAGAATAAATTATTGTTTGAGTAAGGTCTAAGGGGAAATGTAACACAACTGTGCAAAGATTGCTGCAATAAATAATGTATGTATTTCTCATGCTTCATAAAAAGCAGCTGATTTTTGCCTTTTTTTCTGATATTTACTGCCTTTCGCAGCTGTGCAATCGGAATACCAAAAAAGTAAAAAATAGGTGATTTGAAAACATTTTCAAAAACAGAATACTAAAAAGACATGATTAAAAAGTAATGAATAATTTTCATTTGCATTTGTTTCAAATGAAACATTTCTGTGAAAATGTAGCTGCAAATTAAAGGTTAAGGGTCTACGCAGTTTCAAAACAGAGTTTTAATGGATAAAACTCTTAACTGGGACATAACATTCAAGAGCAACTTTTTATTTCCCCTATTGTGTCATAAGAGCCAAATAAATATGCGAAAGACCATCTCCTCATTTCTTTCCTTTGTTTGAGGTCAAAAAGATGAAGATGTGCTGTGATTTTAAGTATCTCTCTGCCTCTCTGGCAGCTGCAGCTTACTGTGGTTTAAAGGCACTGAATCAGTGCATTTGAAACAGAATATTAAAAAAAACAAAAGATTGTACAAGACATTTATACCTCCAATCAATGATTTGTGAGGTATCAAAGAAAAAGATTTGTAAAATAGAAAACCAGAATTTTAATTGAGTAACTAAGGAACTGAATTACTCAATTAAAAGAGGATGGACTTTCAGGGAGAGGAATGCTCTCCCATTCTTGTGTAATATGGGATTCTAGATGCTCAGTAGTCTTGGGCCTTCTTTGTCAGATTTTCCATTTTGTGGCAACAAATGTTTTCGACTGGTGAAATGTCTGGACTGCAGGTTAGTTCAGTGCAAAGCCATGCTGTTTGTAGTTTTACATTGTCTTGCAGAAATATGCAGTATCTAGATATACATGCTATCTATGCACAGGCACGAGTGCACCCATATACCATCAGAGATGCAGGCTTTTGAACTCTTGGACAATTTTTCTCCTCGGTAGTCCAGAGGTGTGGTGTTCATGTTTTCCAAAACCAATTTAAAATGTTGATGTGTTTAAACACAGAACAGTTTTACACTTTGCCTCAATCCAATTTAAATGAGCTTTGGCCCAGAGAAGAAAGGGTATCTGTCATGGTGTGGGAGTTTGGTTATTTTGAGTTTTCTGGTTGTTAAGATTTTTTTTAGTTTGCCTCTCATTGTTATCCTATCCTCTTGCCCTTCAGTTTTTATTACTATTGAGGGTTGAGTTTTGTTGTTTCTGTTATTCTTTCATTTTGATTGCTGTGAGAGTTGTTATTCTGTTTTCGGTTCAGTGTACTGTGCCATGATTTTAGTGTATGTATCACTCTAGGTTCCTTAGTGTTTTCTTGTTAAGTCCCTGTCTATTTGTGTTTTCCAGTGGAGTTACTTACTTACCTATTTTATTTTGTAATTCCCAGTTGCCTGTGGTTTGTATTTTGTTTTACTTCCTGTGAATCACTGGGCTTAATTAGTTTCAGTTTCCTTGTTCCGCTCCTGTTTCCTCTTCCCTTGATTAAACCTCAGTGTCTTTGTGTGTATATGTAGTCCCAGTCTCCATTTTCCTTTTGTCAGACTGCCTGTATACACGCCCTGTTATACTGGACTCACTTCAATGGTTATTATTAAAGAAGCACTTTATTTGACACCTTTCCTGCCCTCTGAGTCTGTGTTTGGGTGCTTGTTCCTCATCACATGACAGGATCATGTTCATAATGTGGCTTTGTTCTTCCTGATAGAGCTTTACCCTGCTATTGTAGATGACATGGTGAACTGTGGTTACAGGCATTGGTTCCTGGAAGTATTTCTGAGCCCATTACAGAATCATGCCTGTTCTTAATGCAGTGCTGCCTGAGGCCGTGAAATTCACAGCTCTTCAGTCTTGTCCTTTGTGTACGTCTCTCAAGTCCTGGAATCTTTTGATGATATGTACTGTAGATGACTAAATATTCAAAGTATCCATGATTTTAAGGAATATTATTGTCAGGGGCTGAATTTTTGATCTAACATTTTGAGTTTATTTTGTACTCTTGATTTTCTTATGTTAGACTGCAATAATGTTAACTTCTTGTGTTATTATTCAGTTAGGGTTTAGTTGAGTTTTTTTCTAGCTTTTCTTTTTTCTTATGTTTCATCCATGTCTCCATGTTTATGAGTCGTTTCCTGTCTTCTGTGTACATCTGTCTTGTCCTCTATGTTTAACGCTTAGTTATACCCTTGCTTTCATCTCCCTTATCTGTTCCCACGTCTCTCCTTGTGTTCTGTGTCTCCCCAGTCTGTCGTGTGTGCGTGTTTCCATGTTCTATTGTCAAGCTTGTGTTCTCATCTCTACATTCAATTATGTTTCCTGTTTTACTTTGAAGAGACTGGTGTTTCCATTTTCAGTGTGTTTAGTTTTACTTCCCCTGTGGCGTCATGTTCATTCGTGTCAGCTGTGTTTCCCCAGTTGTTTCCACTTCCATCATTACCCTTCTGTGTATTTAAGTCCTCTGTCTTCATCTGTTTACGTTGCGTCAAGTCACAGCAAGTCACAGCTTTTCTTAATACTGTTCAGGTTTATGCTCATGTTTTGATTATTTCTCGTTTACGTTTTGCACATTCCTGTTCAGTTTCATGCCATTGTCTCATGTCATTGTTTTTATAGTTGATCCTAGGATTTTTTCCCAGTTTAGGTTAGTGTAGTTCCTCCCTTGTTTCACCTTGCCTTATTTTTGGTATTCAGCCTAATACAAAGCTTGTTTTTATTACACTTCTTTTCCTTTCTCCCGTGTCTGCTAATATTTTTTTTTTTGAAATACAAGCTCTCACTATTAAAACATGAAAAAGAAATTAAAAATAAAATATTGGTTTATGAAATTTGCATTTCATTCTGTTTCTATTTCCATTTTATACAGCATCCCAACCTTTTTGGAATTGGTATAGTAACATATGACTGAATATTACAACAGATTTTAGATTTTATGGTTTTTTTAACTGGTTTAGGTCAGTTAAAAAAGGTAACTAAAAGACTTTTCACACTCCCAGCTTTATCACTTATTATATAAGAAAAAAACAGTTATATTAATAATGGCTGCAATAAATTCCAAATGTAGCATGTCAAAATGTCTGCTGTGAAAAAAATAAATAAAAAACAATTATGTGTAGAATTAAAACCACTGAGAGTCACAGTTTATTTAACTCACATTACCAATGCACTTCTTTTTTGAAACTGCTTTACAATCATAAATAAAGATGTGAAGCCATCTCTCAGTCTTTAATTTACTATTTGAAAGCTGTATTTAAGAATATATTTTTACATTTAAAAGTGAAGAATTCAAGAATTCACTCTCTGATTTGGTCCTCTTAAAACCTTGGCCAGTATTAAAAATTGAAGTATTTATATAAAGCAAAACTTTCACTTGTGAAAATTGTGTAGCTAGTCTTCTGTACACTGAAATAGCTGAAAACAGCATAAAACACTCTAAAAGCCACAAATCTCACCAGTGGGAAAGCAATCATGAACTTCTGTTTCACTAAAAAACTATGTCTGGTCCCTGCAGATATACTCCAGTCACCTGAGTGACAGTGACAGTCTTACTTCTTAAGACATTTTTTCTAACTCTAAAAGAGTGGTAATGTGTAGTAGTTGTTGTAAAGAGCAACAGCAGAGTTTTCAAACATAATAACCACAATGAGACACCAAAGCCTCTTGTGTCAGCCGGACTGCATTTTGCAGATGTTCTTAAGTGTTGTTTATGGAATACCTTTTTCCGCTCCAGCCTCATCCCTCCTCTCCATCAGCAGGTAGCGAGGACTCTCAGGGAGGAAGGGCAGCACACACAGCTGCAGCATTGCGGGCAACGCAAGGAAGGAAAACAGGTAAATCCAGGTGGACTCCTGCAGTCAAAACATCAACAAAAGAACTGCATCAAAGGTTCAGACATGGAACGGCTACACCATATTAAACAGCGATAAAACAGATGTATATCACAGCTGTTACAACACGTTCCACTGAATGGGTGGATGCATTTGGATTTTTTTAAAAGAATTTCTGCAAGATGATGAGGTTACTATTTATGTTATGTGACTATAACATCATTGGCTACTGTGCTAGCAAATACTGAGTAGGTTTAGTCAAGAATGTGAGGGTTTAGTAAAGCGATGCATTCTTTCTTGCATATATTTACTTAAAGCAGAAGGGGAATCTTTATATGGGCTGAAGGCCGTCTGCTGCTCTCATTAAATGTGAAGAGCATTTCAAATGTCAAGCAATGGTAATGAATATGGTAAAGTTTCTAAAACCTAATTTAGGAAAAAGAAAAGTTACAACACTGGATAAAAACAGGATGCAGGCATTTAACTAAATATGTGCTCAGATTTAATTTGATGGAATGGACTGCAACAAAAAAAGAGAAAAAAAAAGAAAGAAGAAACTTGACAGGCACCTGTTACCATGGTGTTGCATCACCTCTTAACAACAGGCTGTAAGCATGTGTGAACTCAGGGGGGAAATTGCTGCAGTTATGAAGGCAAATAAAAGGTTTCGCACCTCCTTTATAGGAGTTTTTGTGTCATAATATACTCAATATATTCAGTAGGTCACTTGTGTGGGCACTTTGGGCAGACCAGCTTAACACCTTGCTACAGATTCATACCGCTAAAATGCATGCAGAGTGTATTTTAGTATTATATTGTTGAAATGAGAAAGACTTCTTCTTTAAAAAAAGAAAGAAAGAAAGAAAGAAAGAAAGAAAGAAAGAAAAACAAGAAAAAGAAAAACAAGACTGAGTGGTTCAAACTAAGTGGTGCACTAAACAACATCAAAACCTGATTTCTAAGACTGCAGACAAGATTTTTCCTTCTCTCTCTATCTCTGTATAAATAAACCCATAAACTTGGGTTCAAGTTAGGCACTATATTTATGTAGATTTTGGGTTATTTTTGGCAGAGTAGTTTAGCTATAAAGTGTGTGCCTAATGCCAAAAAGAGATTTCCACTAAACAATTGTATATTTTTAAATAATCTACAGCCTCAAAGATCATTCAAAACAGGTTTTTGTCCTTGTCCCATGTGATCAGAGATCTCCTCCAGATCCTCTGAATCTTTTAATTAGTTTATGTACTGCAGATGATGAGATCTCCAAATTCTTTGCAACTTTATATTGGGCATTGTTAATCTCAAATAGTTTATCCAGTTGCACATGCAATTTTTCAAAGAGAAGTGAACTCCCTGGCTTTACTTGTAAATGGCTTATCTTCTCCATGAGGCTCTTTTTACATCCAGTAATGTTACTAATTCATTAGCTGTGAGTTGTGCCAGCAAGTGCGTATCAGAATCAGAACACCTTAATAATCCCAAAAGAAAATTATGTGGTTACAGTTTAAGCTCAATTATAAATATCCAGAACATTACAGAGGTGAAATATATATGATTGACATTTTACATATCTATATGTATAATGTATATGTGTGTGTATGTGTGTTAAATACAGGGTTTTTATTAAAATTGAAAATTTCATCCAACCAGATAACACAACATGAAAGATAAAATAACAAGGTCTTTTCAGATGCTTGCGCTTTAAAACATACTTTCATTAAAAGTACCCTTGAAAACAAAATCAAGTGATCCTTGAATGCATCACAACAATCCGAAGTAACCGTGTAGCCTCACCACAATGGACCGATTAAAAGTTATGTAAGTACCAGCATGTGTAAAAGACGAAAGAAGTCATCTTTACTGCAAAGATGAGAGGATGCACAGTCTCATCTCTGTGCAGGGCTGTGCTTCCTGATGTCACTTTAGCAAATGGGAGGACAGTATGTATTCGTATGCACAGAGAAGGAGGTGTCATTTGGACAGAAAATGCTCTGAATTTATGTGAACTAAATCCCCAAAATACTTTCCAGTTTCCAGGGATTAAGTTCACGTAAGAGTTTGTAAAAGGTTTGTTTTTATGTTTATTCTTGGTCATCTTCACCAACTGAACAAGCTGTAAACACTGACACATTATTGATATGTCAGACGAGATCAGATTGTGTTTTTGTTATTCATAACTGACTTTTCTTCTTTTAAGTTTTGAGAGTGCTGGAAATAAAATGAAATTTGTGGGTGAAACACTGATTATTTATGAGTTTTTATATGGTATATGCAGTGATGAAATATGCTGGATATACAAAAATGTTTGGTTGTGCAGCTTTAAATCTAAAATGAATCCAGGCTGGGAGAGTGAATCACTTTGTTATCTTGGGGAAACCGTAGTTGTGTTTCTCAGCGAAGCCCTTCACAGATATTTCTTGGAACATAAAAAAAGATATATAAGATGTATAGTTTTTTGTCTCTGTCTCTCTGATGCTGAACAGTGGATCATCTTATCCCAGCAGGAGGTGACAGTGGCTGGCTAGATTAAAGCTCTATAGAGTGCTCTCAGAGACAAAGAATCTGTGCTGCAGGCATTGATTTCTGTGATCTGTACTATAAACATCTCATGTTACCTCTGCGTAATCTTCTGGTAAGATGTAATAGAAGCTGACTGCACTCACAAAGTGATTATTTCTATTCTAACAAGCTTGTCAAGTGTGATTCAAGAAAGAAAAGAAGAAAAACAAACTTAATTTAATCCTGTGATGACCCCATCTGCCTACTTGTTTAGTCTGTCTTGTTATTTCTTAAAACATCCATAATCCCCCGCTCTTCTTCGCCTATCTCTCGCTAACATGATCTCTTTTCTGTTTTGTCGAAATTATGAGCCAGTTCTTGATCAGAATTTACAAGACTGGCAGCAAGCGACATGTCCCAATCAATCATCTGCAGAGAAATGCCTAACAATCAAGTGGCACAATGCTTATTAGGTATACGCACAGGAAACCATAGTTGACTTGGCAATTGTGACACAGCTGAAGAATGATCATTTGTGGGTTCACACTGAGGCCCTGTTCCATTAGTGTGTAACTTGTGAAGCACGCATTAAATGTTCTGTTTCACTCTCACACACCCATATGCACGCAAAGGTTTATCTGTGCAGTCAACAGTATGAACTAAATGCACGCCTTTCAGTGTCTAATAATTGTCATAAACAAAGCAGACAAATATTTTACTGCCTTATTACAAAGGCCGTGTAGCTTTCCCTTTTAATTATTACATGTGAGATGTTGACGGTTGTAGATTCTGGGATTGAACAAATGCAAAGCATGAGCCTTTGTTGTTGGGAGCTGACAGGAATGAAATGGAGAAGATTTACAACAGCAGCGTGGCTTCATGAAATGCACAGAGGACTACTACAACTGCCAGAGGGGTTTTGATATGAACATTATCTGAGACAGAGATAATGATAAAGTCAGGTGTACCACATCTTTGATATAGACAGTTATAAACACTAACATTATCTCTGTGTGGTTAGCCTTAATTACTTTTGCTGACCAGTGCATTCCCCAGCCAGGAGGTGAACTTGTTCTGTAGCGATTTTTTCTAATCATTTAATTGCAAATCTTTATTTCCCACAACAGGCAGTGAGATTAAGACAGTCATTCACTGTCAGTGTGGCACTCTGTTGTTCATAATTAACACATGAAGGATAGACTGTGCGTTGCAAAACGAAAAGTTGTCACTTTGGGATCTTTATAGAAGTGTTGTGTTTTCCAAAGCCTTTAGATGGATCATGAGTCATCATTCTGGTGACGCACAAAAGAACTTTCTAACGTCTGTTTATGTTTGTGTAAATGGTTGCACTTTGATCCAAACCATATTTTTCTAAAACTTATAAAGTTGTTTGAATGAAAAAAAGAAACACTGAGTAAAAATTTTAATTAAAAAAAACGTTTCCTGGTGTGACATCTTTTTAAATTTCTACTTTCTAAAGTGTTTCTTGTCCAAATAGTTTCCCCGTGGAGCACAAACATTTATCTGGAGCCGTTTTGTATCTGCATGATAAGAGGAAGATCACAACACCTCTTTCATATTTAATTCTCACAAAATGAGAGCCTACTTGGTAAAAATGTCATGGCACCAGGATCTCAGCCATTGGAATACTTTATAGATGGACATCTGCCAGGATCAGATGAAAAGCTGTTTCTGATGAAAGTCACCTTCTCTGTAAGCCTGTTTTCCCGATGGTCTGTCAGAGGAACAGACCTGGTGTGTGCTGTTCTTAAAATATTAAAGAAGACTCCTTCTACTAGGGAAAATGTGAAAGTGCTGGATTCACACAAGCCTTAAACTCTTACCGCATATTATATTCTTTTCTATTATTTGACAGACAGACAGATGATTCATACCCTGTGACAATGTGGGTTCAAAAATATTAACATGGTACACACGTATAAAAGCAATCAGCTTGAGAGACCTTGGGCTTTCCAACAAATCTAGACTCATTAACAGAAAAAACTTACAGAACATATTTGTTTTAATTGTTTTTTTTTATCCTGTTAATAAATGAATGTATGTATTCCCCATATATAACAACCAATCTACAGTCTAAGTATCTATGTGATAAAGAATGTCATGTGGAAAATTAAGTATACACAGCTTACAATAGAAAGTATCCAGGTGTTAAAAATCAAATTGAATTGAATAATTGATCATTAGCAAGTGTGAACGTCTCTATAAAAGCAGATGTTTTGGTAACTTACTGGTCTGAAGCACTCAGGTGTGCATTAATACAGACATCATCAGGGATCTTGGAGAAGCAATGCTGCTCATCAATATGGGTAGATTTATAATGTCATTTCTAAACAATTTGAAGTCAATCATTCATTCTACAGCGACAAAGATTCACCAAGTTGAGCTGTTTCTAAGAGCAGACATCCCGGTAAATTGAGCCCAAGGTCAGACTGTGCAATGCTCAGAGAAATTGCAAAAAATCCAAGAGCTACATCTCACACTACATCACAGGCTTCAGTTAGAATGTTAAATGTTAAAGTTCATCACAGTACAATAAAGAAAAAGACTGAGCAAGCATGACTTGTTTGGAAAGGTTTACAGGGGAAAGTCTGTTCACTTTAAAAAATAACATAGCAGCACAGCTAAGCTTTGTAAAGTTACATCAAAAAACACCTCAAGACTTTGGAACAATGTCCTTTGGACTAATATGACCAAAGTGGAGATGTTTGGCCACGATGCACCACAAACACCTCATTACCTCTCAAGCATGGTATTAGAGGAGTGATGATTTGGGTTTGCTTTCTAGAGTCAAATGTGAGTCTGTCCCAAGCACAGCAGCAAATCTACACAGAATGCCTGGAAAAGAATCAAGGTGCTGCAATGGCCCAGACAAAGTCCAGCCCTCAACCTAAGTGAAATGCTTTGGTGGGACCTTAAAAGAGCCTGGAATAAATGCATGCCTGCAAACCTCAATGCATAGAGGCAACAATGTAAAGAAGAGTGGGCCAAAATTCCCCCACAACAACATAAGAGACGGATAGTCATACAGAAAATGTTTACTTCAATGTACTACTGCTAAAGGTAGTTGTGCAGGCTACTGAATAACGGGCTGTCGTTTTTCACACACACTTCTTCTGAATTTTGGTCCAGTTATGCTAAATAAGAGAAAGAAAGAAAGTGTGACACATGTTGTTGCTCATCTGAAGATTTATTTAAATTATTTTAGAACCTGTCAAGGACCAAGTGATATTATATCATGTCCCTTTCATATGACTCTAGCTGTAGTCAAGGCAGGCTGATAGCTTCACTATCTTGCACATGCACAGTGGATGACTGGTTAAGATCCTGTCACATATGTCTGTGATTTACTTGTGAAATGAAAAGCAAAGAAATGTAATAAGTGGGGCTGTATGTCAACACAAAACTCAATTTAGAGATGTGGTCAGCAGGTCATATTGACATGCGACAAATCAATGCTTTACAAATAAAAAAGAAATCCTTTTGCCTAAAGCTATAAAATAACACCAATATTTAATGGTAAAGTGCAAGGTAGCAATGGAAGAAAATAGGAGAGCACTTCATCAAATAAAGAGTGAGCAGGTTTGCGTAAAGATATCATTGATTTTATTTTGGTTTATCTTTTTGAAACAAAGGTTAAAATGCAAAGCAGTTTATAGGGGAATGAATTTGGTTTAGGAAGTTGAATACATTATTTTAATTATGTTTATCTTTTTTTTCTTTTCTTTTTTTAACCAGAGCAGGAATGCATCACATATTTGCAGGACAGCCATGCAAAAGGCAGAAGAAAGTAACAAAAAACCAAATTCATCACTACAACACTCGTGCCTTTATTCAGGATGGGCATTGGTCCACAGAAATTACGTAAAAGGAAGCTGGAGCCAAAATCCACTGGCTTGTATTCTCGTTGTTGGAAAGACAGCTCATGCGCTGCTGGAGATGTGCATTATGCATATAGGTTTCTGAACAAAAGGATAAGCTTCAAACAAAGCAGGACGCAGATACAGTCTGGTCTTTGAAGCCTTTGAACTACATTATCAAACACAAACAATTACACTGACAAATCAGTGTCACTTCATATGCATTAACATTTGTTGATGTGGTTAATGTGCTGGCACACATTTATGAATTACATTTGCATACAGGTGCTCAGCTTTGTACACTCAATTGCTTTTTCTTTCTTTCTTTTATGACTTGATTACACACTGAAAGGCTACTGGAGGACTAGGTGTGACTTTGTGAACAGGGATCAATTTGTGAAATGTGAAATTTGGAATGGCATGTTAATGCTTTGTCAAACAATGCACCGCCTACAGAAGCTTAATGCTAATGGCTATCAGGTGTAACTGTTTCGGACGAGCGTGACAACCAGCAGCACAACATTACAGAAGACTTAAAAAAGATGGGAGTGGGCACTTTCGATTTAGATTAAAGACATAAAGTGGATGGGGGTTTTTTTGTATCCAGCCACTCATTATCTTCCACTTCCACTCCAGCGTCTGGGTTTTTTATATGTCACACAAACATCGTAAAGCAAAAGCTGATTATTCACCAAACTTGATTTGTAACAGCACATCCCTTTTTTTCTAACAAAAAAAAGTATATTTTTATTTTAGGTTTAGTTTCTTTTTAACCTCCTTTTTAGGCAGAAAAATCCCTAACATCTCTGGGGTGCACCCTAGACAGGTTGCCAGTCCATCACATGGGTAACACAGAGAAACAGAAAACCGCACATTCTCACATGATCATTCTGGAATAAATATACATCTTTTTTTTATTTATATATTTTAAAGTCATAATCCAAAACTATCTGAGCAGGCTGGTGCCAAAAAGTGTAATGTCATACTTTAAATTTGGAAAAGCAATTCTGGGAAAACATATTCCATTATTATTCCTGTTTTAATATGATGCCAAAGCAAGCAGTGATCTAATGTCAATAAATTTTGCCAGGAGTAGAGCACTTAGATTATTGGCTTTCTGTTCATATTACACAACTGATTTTGGCTTTCAAAGCATCTGTGCCTTAGGCTAATGTCTGTTTCCAGCCCCAACAGATAAACTGAAAATCTAGCACATAAATAATCTGTTATAAAAACATTCCAGCAGCAGACCAAGTCAACATGGCTAAAGTTGTGCACAGTGAGCAGTGAGGTGAGAAAGGATAAAATGAATAATATTTCCTCAAGGGTAAACAAGGTGTGTCTGAGAACTCCTACTAAATAGCCTATTGAAATAAGGAACCGATAGAACCAATCAGATAGCGTGAAGGGTAAAAACGGGAGTTTGTTGCTCAAGTGGCAGAGGAAGCCATTGCTCATGGCCAAAGCGCTTTCAGCCAGCCTTAGAAAGGGAGGAGTAATAGTGTGAGCAGAGTTGGAACTTTTTCCTTCAGTATGACTTCATGCTTGAATATCAAGTCAAAATGAAATTTTCTGCTATGCTGAAGCTGTAGAGCGAATAAGTCTGCCACTGAGGCGTCATCAGTACGACTGACTAATAGAACGACCTTGATGTAACCCGGTGTTAAAAACGGGATTAAAAGTATAAATATTCATACTCTCACAATGGGAATAAAAATTGATAAAAACAAAGTTAATTATAATAAATACTGATAAAAAGCATGTAAACATAAGTTTAATTAATATGTACATATGTATATGTAATATTTAAATGGTGTGGGGGCAGGACTTAGTCCTTTAGAGTGTGTTTGTTAGATCCACTGAGCGACCAATCATTGGCCGGTCTGACCCTCCCCTGTCTGTGTGCGCTGCTTAGACACCTGTGTGTGCCTTCGTGTGCCAGTCAGATACGCCAGAGACACAGACGGTCAAAGATCCATTTACCCGTGCGGCGAAGAAGCTAGCTGGATAGTGAAAGTCCTTTTTCCGGCGAGAATAATAAGAGTGATACTGTATTCCAGAGCAGAGGCGGAGGCAGACATTTGATACACCCGGGGCTTAGCCCTAAAGGATAGTATGCATGTGGGATTGGGGGGGGGGGGGGGGGGGGGTTTGAAATGACTGAAAGATTAATTGGCTCTGTTTTGAGTTTTGTTTAAAAAAGAATGATTTCATATAGGTTATGTTGAAACCAAGCACACCATTGTTTTTCTTGTGACATTACCAATAAGTTTGATGTGTCACATGGCCCTCTTCCCATTGAAAAATCAAAAGTTGTATTCAAGATGGACGACTTCCAAATGGCCACCATGGTCACCACCCATCTTGAGGAGTTTTCCCCCTCACATATACTAATGTGCCACAAACAGGACTTTAATATCACCAACCATTCCCATGTTATTACGGTGTATCCATATAAATGGCCCACCCTGTAGAACCTGTCTGATCTGGCCGATATTTCCCTTCTGTCCTCATATTGTGGTTAAAGGTAACTATTCTGCCCGTACTACATCCAAAGAAGGCAAGAAGTAGCACTAACAGGTCTTACATGCTCACTACTAGTATTGCACCACCAGTGTTACATTGACATTTAAACGCTGGTGGTTAATTCTCACCTTAATGCCACCTAGTCACCAAGGTCACACACAGACGTGAGAGGCACAAAGAAATTTCGGTCTAGACAACCCAAAATGTGATGTCCACATATGTGGACACCAGGTCCTAGGAGGGGTTCACTCCAGGTTCTAAATTGCTCATAGGTGTGAATGTGAGTCTGAATAGTTGTTGCTCTGTGTTAGCCCTGCAACACACTGGCAACCTGTCCAGGGTGTAATGTGTCTCTCATCCTTTGTTAGTTGGGATAGTCTCCTTGCTACATGCAGTTATAGAGAATTTCGTTTTTGCTTTCAACATTGAAATACTAGAAACTCCCCAGCAGCCAGGTTGTCTGGGTGCATTTGATCTTGGCATTGTCCAGTCCGGACGGAAAAGATTTGACTTTTTCACTGTCTTTACCAAAGTTTAAACTGATGTGCTGGTTCCTCTCAGTGTGTGAACTAAACATGCCAAATATGAACAAAATATGAACAATTTGTGAGCTATCGGTGATAAAATAAATTTTTTTACTACTCATTAAGTACTGTATTTTTTCAAAGTGTTTTTTCTAGTTAATATTGATAGGTTTATGTTGTAAGTCAGACATATAGTGGAACCTGTCAGGCAGGGGAGAGGAAACAAACAGGATCCAAGAAACAAAAGAATGAGCTGACAGCGAGCCTTTAGTACAGCTGATGCAAAAGATACAAAAAATAACAAAAACCACAACATGAGGTACATGAAAATCCAGAGAGAATAAATTGGGCTGGCTGCACACACACACACACACACACACACACACACACACACACACACACACACACACACACACACACACACACATTGACAAAAAGGACAAAAAAGCAGACAAGATTATAAATACTCAGAAGTCACTGGGGACAACGAGCAGATGAGCGGGGAGACACAAGTGAAAGCAATTAACAACAGGTGAAAACAATCAGGGAATCAGAGGACAGGAAGGAAGCAAACCTGACAGCAGACATGAAAGAAAACTACGCTTCAAAGCAAAACCGGAAACAACCAAAGGAAACTAACAAACACCAACACAAGAACTTAAGATGTCAGAGACTAGGCAACACGGAGGGACAGAGGCATGAATGCAGAAATAAGGTACAATAAGACACAAGCTGAGGAAACTACTAATACTACTATTAAATATAACAATACACCGGAAAGAAGACAAAACAAGACAAAACAGAACATGTAACTGGTTACCACATTAAAAATAAGCAATAAAATCTTATCTTATCAATAATGTGAGAACTAAGTCTCACATTAGACTAGAATAATAAATAAGTCAAAATCTAAAAATTCAGCTAAGAACAAAACACAAAATGTAAACCAAGACTGGAACCAGTTCAACCAGTGACAAGTGACTCTCACAATAGGTGAATAGTACTTTATCTAAATGCATCACCAAAGTCATGACAGGTTCACATTTTACTTAAAGTGCCAATTTATATGACTTTTAGCATAATTTATTGATTCAGATTCCTCACTCACTCACTCACACTGGCTTTGGGCTTGCTGAAATGCCTTTAAGTGCAGTTTGTTTATGACAGTGACTCGAGAGCAAACTTTATTACAGTCAAGGGAAAAAATAATAAAGAAATTCCCCACCACCACTACCAGACATCCACAGTCAACAGACCTTCTCCACAGACAATATACAAAAAACTTGGAGTGATGTGGTGGTTATGTTTAGCCCACTTTTCATTTACTAAACTCAAATTTCTTGTCTTGATTTAAAATTTCTCCAGCCTCAAAACCATTCTTACAGAAAACAACACGACATATACAGGGAGTGCAGAATTATTAGGCAAGTTGTATTTTTGAGGAATAATTTTATTATTGAACAACAACCATGTTCTCAATGAACCCAAAAAACTCATTAATATCAAAGCTGAATGTTTTTGGAAGTAGTTTTTAGTTTGTTTTTAGTTTTAGCTATTTTAGGGGGATATCTGTGTGTGCAGGTGACTATTACTGTGCATAATTATTAGGAAACTTAACAAAAAACAAATATATACCCATTTCAATTATTTATTTTTACCAGTGAAACCAATATAACATCTCCACATTCACAAATATACATTTCTGACATTCAAAAACAAAACAAAAACAAATCAGCGACCAATATAGCCACCTTTCTTTGCAAGGACACTCAAAAGCCTGCCATCCATGGATTCTGTCAGTGTTTTGATCTGTTCACCATCAACATTGCGTGCAGCAGCAACCACAGCCTCCCAGACACTGTTCAGAGAGGTGTACTGTTTTCCCTCCTTGTAAATCTCACATTTGATGATGGACCACAGGTTCTCAATGGGGTTCAGATCAGGTGAACAAGGAGGCCATGTCATTAGTTTTTCTTCTTTTATACCCTTTCTTGCCAGCCACGCTGTGGAGTACTTGGACGCGTGTGATGGAGCATTGTCCTGCATGAAAATCATGTTTTTCTTGAAGGATGCAGACTTCTTCCTGTACCACTGCTTGAAGAAGGTGTCTTCCAGAAACTGGCAGTAGGACTGGGAGTTGAGCTCAACTCCATCCTCAACCCGAAAAGGCCCCACAAGCTCATCTTTGATGATACCAGCCCAAACCAGTACTCCACCTCCACCTTGCTGGCGTCTGAGTCGGACTGGAGCTCTCTGCCCTTTACCAATCCAGCCACGGGCCCGTCCATCTGGCCCATCAAGACTCACTCTCATTTCATCAGTCCATAAAACCTTAGAAAAACCAGTCTTGAGATATTTCTTGGCCCAGTCTTGACGTTTCAGCTTGTGTGTCTTGTTCAGTGGTGGTCGTCTTTCAGCCTTTCTTACCTTGGCCATGTCTCTGAGTATTGCACACCTTGTGCTTTTGGGCACTCCAGTGATGTTGCAGCTCTGAAATATGGCCAAACTGGTGGCAAGTGGCATCTTGGCAGCTGCACGCTTGACTTTTCTCAGTTCATGGGCAGTTATTTTGCGCCTTGGTTTTTCCAAACACTTCTTGCGACCCTGTTGACTATTTTGAATGAAACGCTTGATTGTTCGATGATCACGCTTCAGAAGCTTTGCAATTTTGAGACTGCTGCATCCCTCTGCAAGATATCTCACTATTTCTGACTTTTCTGAGCCTGTCAAGTCCTTCTTTTGACCCATTTTGCCAAAGGAAAGGAAGTTGCCTAATAATTATGCACACCTGATATAGGGTGTTGATGTCATTAGACCACACCCCTTCTCATTACAGAGATGCACATCACCTAATATGCTTAATTGGTAGTAGGCTTTCGAGCCTATACAGCTTGGAGTAAGACAACATGCATGAAGAGGATGATGTGGACAAAATACTCATTTGCCTAATAATTCTGCACTCCCTGTACAGCACACTTTCAAAATGTAATCGTTCATAGCCTCCTAAACCACTAACCTGACCCAGCAGCTCAGGCATCCCCAGCACTTGCCCAGTGAACACTCCTAAGCAGATTAGAATGGAGTTGAACTGGCCAATCATACCTCTGAAGTGTTTTGGGGAAATTTCTCCCAGGTACATGGGGAGAGCACTGAGAGCAATACCTGTCAGAAAGAAACAAGCAAACAATATATTAAAACCTATTAAAAACAATATATTCGTGTCTATGTAGACACCCCTGTCATCAGTATGTATTGACATAGTAGAGGAATATGCATTCACGTATCTTGGCCGTATCTAGGATCTGTAAGCATCAGCTGTCTTTAAAAGCATTGGGGGTGTTTTTATCAGTATCGAAGTCTGTTTTGTTTTACCACATAAATGTGCAGACACACCAACAGCTCCACTGCACTAACACACACTGAACATCAAGTCACATTTCACAGTTGGCTGTCTTGAACTGTGGGGCACAGTCATGGGTACTAGTATTGATGGTCTGTGCATTAGAAACGGTCTACACTGAAGAACAAGTTAATACTTAAAAACAAATCAATTTCCACACACTACAATTTGTAAACAAGTTACCCCACGCTTCTGTAAATGTGTGTATTTTTTTTAAAGGTAGCTACTATTTCTCCGTTGTGGTATAACCAAGCTACTGTTAAAACCAAAACTGAGTTGCATTTTATGAGGTAGCACTTTTTTAGCACATGTGAAATCAGTGATCATTGAATTTAAAACACACAATGGCTTCTTCAGTTCTAACACCAGATGGGAAGTCCCAGGTATTTGACCTCTAATAGTGCTATCACCTTGGATGTGCTCTTTGAATGACCATCACTGAGTGGAGGTCGTGGCCTGTGACACCATTTATCTGCAACATAGTCTTGAGATACCTTTCCAGACGACTCTACCCACACTCACACATTGAGTCAAGTCATCTTAATGACTCATGTGATTCAGGATGGGGGAACATCTCACACCAATTCAAACCTGATGCAAGTGATTCGCACGATTGACACCAAGAAGCACATCTTAGCTGATGTGACCCCAGGGACTGAAAGGACTACAGCAGTGACCTGCAGCCCAGGAACCAGAAGTAAGCCTCCAGTCTGAGAGCAAAGTGCTCTATTAGGATAGTATGGTACTATCAAGTCTATAAGGTATGATGGGTCCTGTTTAGCCCTGTGACAGACTGGCGACCTGTCCAGAGTGTACCCCGCCTTTCGCCCTATGACGGCTGGGATGGGCTCCAGCGCCCCCCGCGACCCTGAAAAGGATAAGCGGAAGAGAATGGATGGATGGATGGATGGATGGATGGATGGATGGATGGATGGATGGATGGATGGATGGGTCCTGTTTATTCGAGATGTTAATATGGAAGAAATACAGTATTTTGTCCTCGCCCATGTCCAGTACTCTCACTGCAGCATTTTGGACTAACTGGAGGTTTTTCATGGACCTTTTAGAATAACCTGATGATAATGAATTCCCATAGTCGTAGAAGTAAGTAAAAAGCCAGCGTCACTACAAGAGGTGATGTATGTAATTAACATTTTCTGATAAGGTCAACCAGATTAAACTTAAAAATATCATCATAATTTACATGATTAACTGAATTAATATTTTCTTTGTACTCCCTTACACTACAGCATTATGCTCTATATTGAATGTTCTACACTCTCTGATGAGTGGGAAATTATAAAAGCATATTTCTTACCAGAATCCACCCCCATAATGAGTCGTCCAATGATGAGCATCTCAAAAGATCTTGACATTTCACCCAGAGACAGAAGCACAGCAGCTATTACAGCAAAGCTGTTATTCAGCAGCAAGGTCCCCTTTCTAAAGTCAGTAAGAAAAATACATGAAAAAAATGTAAAAATTAACTAAATGTAACTCATTAAATTCAATTTCTATAGTGCTTCACCTGGGATGAAAAGAACTTCACCTAACAAAAAACTAGCAGAGTAAGAACTATCAGAGATAGCCGAGTTTTAAAAAGCTAACATCATGGAATAGCTGAATAACTTTTTATAGTTTCAAAGGAACACATTTGAGGCCATCACAACAGAAAAAATCAGTTCTGTAATGGAGGTTTCTTACACTACGCTGAATCTGAATCTATTTCATTATCCCTAGTTGCTAGTATTCTATAAAAATTAACCCAAGCTCCCAGAAGCACCAAGTCAGTGGGAACTGTTCCTCTTCTTGACAAGTAACAATCAGTTCTCAATCACTTATTATATAACAGAATTTAGTGCGGCCTCTAGCCATGCAGGACACGATTACACCAGGTCGCATCAGCTGTCACAACTGACCCCCGTTTCAAAGAGCATCTGTCTGTCCTGCCTGCTGAACCTCTTCTGTTGTCCAACTGTTCTGGTTTCCAGCCTTTGTCTTGACCTCATCTCTTCTTTGTTCTTCCTACCTGTTCCCTGCTGTATCTTAACCATTAGCCTCTAGCATGGCCCTGATGGAGCTCCACTTTCACAGCAGGTCCTGCCTCCTGGAGTAGTCTCTTTTTAATCCCCCGTCTGCAGCACCTGGGCAGCACTGTTTATCTGCCTTGCCACCAGGCCACCCAACATCTCTGGTTCCCTTGTTCTCCAGCATCGGGCCATTTGCGTGTGATCTCCAGCTCATCTGCGTACTTTTACTTTACCAGCCTTTGTTGACCAAATTTCTTTTTTTCTTCAGCATGCCTGTCTGCCGTGTGTGCGCATTCAGGTCTTGTCTGAACTGTACTTTTTTTAATGTCAGGGGTCAAAGAAAAATGTTTTCTTCCTATTGATTTTTGCTATCTTTGAAGTGAGATGCTTAACAACGCCACTGAGGCTCTCAGAGCAGCACATTTCGTAAGTTATAGCATTTGTATTTCAACATCAGTCACACAACACCAGCAGCATGATAATCAGCCGTGTTTTGTTTCTGAGATGAAGGCTTTTCTCTCTTGCTGTGTCTAAATCTACATTTAAATCTAAAATTTAAATACACTCATTTATGTAGCAGTGCAGTTGACCACAAATGTTTATTAATCTCTTTTCATGTCTGTGGTGAAATGTCCACACACCTCTACTGATTTTTTTTTTTTAAAACTAAACCTACCTCGGCTTCCCTGGCATACTTTGAAGTGTGTTTCATTTCAATTGCTCCATGAGTCCTCATTAAGTTAACATATATATTCAACTCTTGTCCCTGACATCTGAATTTCAACCTTTCCGAAACTCTGTGTAAAACTTCCAGCTGACCCACACGTCTAGCAGGGAATGTGGAGGGAAAATGAATTATACGCTTCAACCTAATTAACACAGTGAGGATCGCAACCTGAGAAATCCAAGGTGAACCTCAAGGGTATCTTAATTGTCTGAAATGACTCTGAGTAAAAGCTTCATAAGTCTCTCTGTGACACTCTTGTCATTAGTGGATAACAGATTCTTTAGAAGACGTATCATTTCATAGCCCTGAGGTGATTTTGTTAGTGCCTGAACGTGTCCCTTGAGGATAGTAGGACATGTGGCTCTGCAGTCCAACACATAGGTGATCAAAAGTTAAAGCTAAATGCATCACGCTGGCTGTGAGATTGGATCTCATCATGCAGTATATAGGCTGTCAAACCAGTGCAAGTCAGTAAAGACCAATACCTTTTATGTCCTTGGAGTCAGTGCACTGACAGTCTTTTATGTCTTAAATCCATTACAAAAACTTACTGGTACTTGATCATTGTAAATGGAGGCTAAAGACAACAGTGAGATTGCTACAGAGTAGATTTAAAATTATTCATTATTGTACTTAAAGGAACTGGTTGTCTAACGGAGCCTTGTACCAAAAGGGAGACACGAGGAACAAAAATAACACTTGTACACTTTAAGCGTCTGTGTTTGTATTTAACATCACTGTTATTTAGTCACAGCTGGAGAGGTGAGCCACAGTGTTAAAACCACAATGATTTTGTTGGATCATTTTGTTAAATTAACATCATACTGAGAAGCCAACAGTTCGTGCACAAACAAGGTCATTTACCACCTGCCTAAGCACTGTTGCAGATCAAGTGGTTAGTGGTTTCTTTCTTCCCTTGCTAACAGCAGCACACCACACTTCAAAAATTCCCCTTTCTTGTGTTTGTGCAGCACAGTGTTATCCTGCGGTCCCTCGATTTCAATCCGACCAAGCATTTGTGGGATTCACCAGAACAAGCTCGATCCAGAGAGACCGCTCCCCACAACAAAGGAAGCCAAAGGATCTACAGTGTTGTTCATATTCACTCATAACATAATCGTTTGCACCAAAATGACTGCTGTTCGCCATTCCCTGATGAGTGAAGGATATAAAAGCAAACTTCTTACCAGTGATATTGTAAGCACATAACAGTGTTCTCACCTGCCCAGTACTTTGATGATTAACGTGGCAGACAGGGCTCCAAAAAGGCCTCCAATAGAAAATATGGACACTGTGACGGACCAGAGGAGGGTCACCGTCTCCGCTGAAATAGGCTCCCCATATCTCTCAATCCATGTCTTATTGTAGAAAGCTTTAATGTACTGCAATACAAAAGGAACACAAAGAGATGTTTTAAATGTGTTATTCATATGGATAAATGGTGAAAACAAACAAAAAACATTGATATTTAAAAAGTTTAAATGTAAACCTAGAAACCCCCAACACATGTTTACTGAATATCATATGTATCATGAGTGTGTTTTTACATTTCCAATCTGACTTTATGACCTAAACTTTGCCTGGAGAAAAGGACTACCAGGAAATGATTGTTAAACAATATGATCTGAAAACATTTTGCTTTAATACCAGTAATAATATTGGTAAGATTTTATATCTGGTCTCCACAATATGCAAATAAATTAATTTCAGCAGGCTTAATGCAGGCATGTCATTAGCCCTGGGCGGCCCTGGATGTTTATTGAATAGCTCCAGATTTCATAAAAGAATTGTTTATTCTTTGCATCTGTATTCAGGTTTGTCACATGTGAAACACTCTTATCTCTCTCTGACCTACCTGCCCTAATGCGATCTAAAATTTGTTCATGTGTTCATATACGTGATTGATTGACTCCTTGTATCCAATAAAATGAATAAATGACGTGTAAAACACCTAATCAATCATCACATCAAAAGTTTGAGATTTGGATAGTTTGACTGGAGCATCACGATAGCATTCTTTTTACAGACAGTGTCTGACGTTTTGTAAAACTTTACTTTAAAAAATAGCAAATAGCGTAATAGCAACAAACTGAGTGACTTCATTAAGAAGTTGAAGCACAGGCTACAATGAGTCAGTGAATGCGTCGCATTAAATTATTACGGCACTTGTATCAACCCACGAGAATTCTAAAGTGTCTTCATTGAGCGTGAAGACGTCGGTTGCATAGAAAGCAAAGGGCCTTATAGCTTTTTGATCTTTCATTTAACAACTGCGACTGAATTCCTGTTAAACCAAAGCTGAAGCCCTCCCTGTCTTCAGCACTGTCAGGAAGGGCAGTGGTCACACAGTTGCTGTCATTGCTTGCTTTGGCTTAGGAGCTACTCATTGTAAGCATCATGTATCACGAGCATGATTGCCGGCTTTGCTTAACTTAAGACTGAAAAATGACCTTTGATGTCACTTCAAATTTGCTGAAAACAATTCTATCGCTAGGAAAAGGGGGGGGGGGTTTACAGGTTACACCAGTTTCTACAGGGCTTTCATCACCCTTATCGCTACTTTTACTGAAGATCAGCCAAGTCACGTGCTATAGATAAATAATTACTAGGGGTGCAACGATATTCGTATCGATATTGAACCGTTCGATACAGTGCTTTCGGTTCGGTACGCATATGTATGAACAATACAACATTTGTAATTTATTTTATCAACTTTCCTTCTGACGATGCTGTCTGTGTTGAGCGCTCAGTGAATCTGCGTTCGACTACTCCGCCTAGGCTGCACTGTCGAGCGCAGATCCACTGAGCGCTCAACACAGACAGCATAGTCAGAAGGAAGAGCGCAGGGCAAGCTAGCAAGACAGAAGTTAAGCTTTCCTTGCAACATGGACCCCCCCCCCCCCCCTCATTCAGATCTGGCGTTTGGAATTATTTTGGTTTTCATGTGACGTATGACCCTGAAGGTAAGCGAGTCATGGACTAAAGTAAAACAGTATGTTGGATGTGCCACGCAATGCTCAATTACATGGGTGGGAACTAGTGTGTTAGCGCAGTTAGCTCGTTAACGTGTTGGCCGTCTAGCCCCATGCACGGGGCGATCGGCGGTAGCTCGTTAACAGAGATTTGCCGTGTTGTGGCATTAAGGTCATTTCAATGAGATTAACCTGAAAGCACTAGTGGGAACACAACGAATATGACTGCACATTTACGCCGACATCATCCTAGTGCAAAGACAAAAACAACAAGCATGCTACTAACTTTAGCCGAGTCATTTAGACAGCTGTTAGCACATGATTCTCCTTATGCTGCTGAGAATATAGCCCAGAAGAAGCGGATAGTATAGCTTTTATTTTGGAAAGAGACATTTCTCTGTAATAAACTCTCTTTTCCAAAGATGAGTGATTCCTCAATCAGATACAGGGCTCGCAATATCGCTAGCCCGACGTCCTGGGGCTAGCGATTTTTTCAGTCGGGCTACCAAAATCTATCTCTTCCCTGCCCGTCGGGCTATTGTAGGAAAAATATATGTCAATGCTTTTGCATTCTTTCAGAAATGTAGCTGGGTAATTATGTCATTGGCATCGGTGAGCCACTGTCAATATGTGACATATTGAAATCGCGTTTGAATTTGCGCTTGTTTTTTTGCTTTCACTTTGCAATCGTGCGAACTGTGTATAGAGACGACAGCACTGATCTGTGAGTGATGATATTTTGTGCACCAATTCCTCTGACATCGTCTTATTAATCGTTAGCTTACTATGCAAACATGACAAGTGAAATCTCCCGCAGCAAGCTTAAACATGTGAGAGGTTGATCGCGCAGAGAATCGCTGAGCTTATGTGAGTCCGTGTGTAAAAGCAGCAGGATTTATATTTTAGTTCTGCTGAGCCAAATAAGACAGGTCAGGGTGAAGGTCAGGGTGTTGTTTCAAGATGGCGCCGAGTATGGCAGCCTCATCACGAGCTCCCCCAAGCAACGGCTTTCTTCTGTGTTTAATTTTACTTTTCCTTTATTTTTTCACGAGCAGCACTTGTCTCCTTGTGTACGACCGACAAACCTTACTGGACATAAAAGACGGTCTTTCTTATAACTTTCCGGAGTTCAAGTTTTGCAACACGGACGCTCCGTTTGCAGACCCCCCATTCATCTCACCTGAGACGCCTTTGTTCTCTGGCCCTGGAGGCCGCAAACGCCGACGCAGAGGGAGAAGATCTGGCGTTCTGGTTCGACTGAGACGGCGCACTTACAGACCACCGTTACCCAGTTTATTACTGGCTAATATGCAGTCTCTGGAGAACAAGCTGTGCGAGCTTCGGGCACGGATCTCATTCCAGCGAGAGATGCGGGACTGCTGCGTGATCTGCCTCACAGAAACCTGGCTATCGGACAAAGTACCGGACTCCGCAATACAACTGCCGGGGTTCTCTGTGCACCGCGCGGACAGGTCACAGGATCTTACTGGGAAAAGCAGAGGCGGTGGTGTGTGTTTCATGATCAACAACAGCTGGTGTGATTATGCGAACGTGCACCCGGTCAAATCCTTCTGCTCACCGGACCTGGAGTACCTGATGATTAAGTGCCGGCCATTCTGGCTACCGAGGGAATTTACAGCAGTGATTATTACGGCTGTTTACATTCCCCCACAAGCCGACACTGACCGAGCACTCAGGGAACTGTACAGCGCGATCAGCAGCGAGGAAACCGCACACCCAGAGGCAGCGTTTATCACAGCCGGAGACTTTAATAAGGGAAACCTGAAGAAAGTCTCACCAAAACTCCATCAACACATCCTTTTCAACACACGTGGAAACCGGCTACTCGACCACTGTTACACCTCTTTCCGGGATGCGTACAAAGCCCTCCCCCGCGCCCCATTCGGCCAATCAGATCACTGCTCCATCCTGCTCCTGCCCGCCTACAGGCAGAAGCTGAAACAGGAAGCTCCAACCCGGAGGGCGGTGCACTGTTGGACGGACCAATCGGAGTCTGCGCTGCGGGACTGTTTTGATCACGCAGACTGGGAAATGTTTCACGTGGCCGCCAGAGACATTGATGAATACACAGACTCAGTCTGTGGATTTATCAGGAAATGCGTGGAAGATGTCGTCCCATCCAGAACAGTCAAATCCTTCCCAAATCAAAAACCCTGGATTAACGGAGATGTTCGCGTGGCACTGGCGGCACGGAACACCGCCTTTGCCTCCGCGAACACATCGGACTACAAACACGCACATTACCAACTCCGGAAGATGATCAAAGCAGCCAAACGTGAGTACAGGGACAGGGTGGAGCAACAGTTTGACAACCCTCGGAGTATGTGGCAGGGACTAAACACGATCACAGACTTTAGAGGGAAAACCAGCACACCGCAGACCACGGCCTCTCTGTGTGAGGATCTAAACGTATTCTACGCTAGATTCGACACAGCGAACACCATGAGACTGGACAGTGTGCGCACCGCGGATGACGTCAGTGCGCACACTGTGTCTGAGGAGGATGTGCGGAAGTGCTTCAGGAAGGTGAACGCACGCAAAGCTACTGGTCCGGACGGGATTCCCGGCCGCGTCCTCAGGTCATGCGCGGCTCAGCTGGCTGGAGTGTTCACGCACATCTTCAACCTTTCCCTCTCTCTGTCTGTAGTCCCAGCCTGCTTCAAAATGGCCACCATCGTCCCTGTACCCAAATCCTCCACCATCTCCTCATTGAACGACTGGCGACCTGTAGCCCTGACCCCCATCGTAAGCAAATGCTTCGAGAAGCTGGTCAGGGACTTCATCTGCTCTGCACTACCCGACTCACTGGACCCTCTACAGTTTGCATACCGCCACAACAGGTTCACTGATGATGCCATAGCCCTGACACTACACACTGCCCTGTCACACCTGGAGAAGAGAGACACGTATGTGAGAATGCTGTTTGTAGATTACAGCTCAGCATTCAATACCATCGTTCCCTCGAAGCTGGACAGGAAACTGCAGGATCTAGGACTGAGCAGCTCCCTCTGCAGCTGGATCCTTAGCTTCCTGTCTGACAGACGCCAGGTGGTCAGACTGGGCAGCATCACCTCATCCCCCATCACACTGAACACTGGTGCTCCACAGGGGTGTGTACTGAGCCCTCTCCTGTACTCACTCTACACCTACGACTGCACAGCCACTAACAGCTCCAACATCATTGTGAAGTTTGCGGACGACACTACAGTGGTGGGTCTTATCACCAACGGTGATGAGACGGCTTACAGGGAGGAGGTCAGCGCCCTGACCCACTGGTGTCAAGACAACCATCTCACCCTCAACGTCGCAAAGACAAAGGAGTTGATAGTGGACTTCCGGAGGTGCAGAGAAGTACACACCCCCATCACCATCAACGGCGCTGCTGTGGAGAGAGTGAGCAGCTTCCGGTTCCTTGGAGTACATCTGGCTGAGGATCTTACGTGGTCAGTACACACAAACAAAACAGTGAAGAAGGCGCAGCAGCGCCTCTTCTTTCTCAGGAGACTGAAAAGATTCGGCATGAGCCCCCGCATCCTCAGGACCTTCTATCACTGTGCCATTGAGAGCATCCTCACTGGATGCATCACCACCTGGTATGGCAACAGCACCGCCTACAACTGCAAAGCTCTCCAGCGAGTAGTGCGGTGCTCTGAACGGATAATTGGAGGTGAGCTTCCCTCCCTCCAAGACATCTACAGGAAGCGCTGCCTGAGGAAAGCGGGGAGGATCATCAAGGACTCCAGTCACCCCAGCCATAAACTGTTCAGACTGCTTCCATCAGGAAGGAGGTTCTGCAGCATCCGGTCCAGTACCAGCAGACTGAGAGACAGCTTTTTCCATCAGGCCATCAGACTGCTGAACACGTCATAGACACCTCAGCTTCACTACTGGAACTTCAACATTATGCACTCCACACTGTATATAAATGCCACTTGTTTTGCACATATTCAACTCTGTATATTTTATATATTTTATTATTATTATTTTTTTTTTTTTTTTTTTTTTTTTTTACTATTTAATTTGTAAAAATGTGTATACACACACACACACACATACACACACACACACACGTAGGAAAATATTTAGTATACACATCCAGAAATGCATACACTATTATATATTGTACATATATTTATTAGTTTCAGGTTGGCCATTCTTGTATTTTGCTCGTTTGTGTTGTTGTGTTTGCACATCTCTGTTGCTTGTGGGGCTCGCACACAAGAATTTCACTCGCATGTGCTGTGCCAGTGTGCCTGCACATGTGATGTGACAATAAAAGTGATTTGATTTGATTTGATTTGAAGAAGTGACAGCCAAAGAAAAGCTTACCACAAAACGGAGAAGTTATGACAAATCAGACTATAAGGCAAAAAGAAAGTGCAGCTTTATGGTTTCATGGACAAAATAATTTCTGTGGCTGCAATATGATGAGCTAAATAACCGGGGCTGCACATAAGTGGTCCGCAGGTTCGCATTCGCTGTCAAAATAAAAAACACGCACAAGGGTTAGGGTTAAATTTAAAAACTGTACTTTTGAGTTAAAATATATATTTATAATTTTAATAAATGACAAATTAAAAAGGCATGAACATTTTTTTTGTATCGAAAAAATATCGAACCGTGACACCAAAGTATCGAACCGAACCGAACCGAACCGTGAATTTTGTGTATCGTTGCACCCCTAATAATTACCAAAGATATTACTTCACATCATCATCACATCACTCCCTGCAAACATCCACCGAGTTCAGTTATTCATGTGTTCAACAGTTATTTCTCACCAGCATCACAGCCACAAAACACAATCAATATTTTTAGATTTTGTACCATGGCAACATCTGTTTGACATGGCTATATAATATTTTACACTCACTGGTTTTCTATCAGAGTGAAGCCGTTCATGAGTCGATCTGTTGTTATGTTGTCTCAGTTAATGTCAAGCTGTCGTAAGAAATGTTTGCATAAATAATGATTAAGACTCCTTCATTTTTATAACAGGTGTTGTGTCGAGGGGAGATTAATGCCATGCCACTATCATGCACATTAATTCAAAGATGTTACTGGTGCACCCAGTTAACTCCAAGAAAATGTCTTTGTGAAGATTTCTTTAGCAGGGTAAATTTGATGTCTACAGAAAATGACGGTAGTTATACATTATTAATGAGTAAATTCCCATCATCTTGACATTGTCTGGAAGTGGAATGAAGAGTAGCAAATAGTTTTTTGCCCCTACTTTGATGCTTCTCCTCTAAGATGAGGTTTGTGGTCTACTTGCATATCTAATGTCTGATACCTCAATAGCTCAACCTATTAGAGTTCAATGGAAATGAATTTTTAACACTTCATATAATATTCCTTTGCCCACATTTGAAGATAGCTCGCTGCTGGGGGTGGCCCTGCTGTGCGTGGAGAAAGCTGAATGTTCATTTATAGGTTTTTGTGCCGCGTGTAGAAACGATTGTGGCTTTAGTGAACTATTAAAGAGATCGACTCGGTCTTTTTTGAAATGTAGTGAGAACTCTGTCTGTAACATTCCTTCTGTTGTGTTATCCTAATTCAACTCAACGTTTTTGTTGGTTTATTCTGTTCGGCTTTTGTAAAGACAGCAGGAGAAGTGGTGAGCCCTACTGAGGTGGAGGAGAGCCAGCGCTGCATAAATGATCAGCTGGTGCTTCTGGTGGGCAGATTCTATAAAGGGGAGTAAACAAAAAAGCAATGGCTCAACAACGACGTAAACTGGAGAATTAGCTGCAAAATACAGATTAAACAGTAGGTGGGACTTTTAAGTTTGCTAAGCCAAGCAGAAAACAAAATATCCAGGCAACAGATTTTGGGGTTGTGCAGAGTGGAACTGTGTGCAAAGAAGATCTGGAAGGTTAATTTTTGTTTGCTTGTTTTTTTTTAATTACTTCTCAATTTTCTTTTATTTATTTTTTGTTAAGTGCATTTTACACCCTACTAATTCCATGCAGTAATCAGTAGGTCGGCTTGAAAATGAGAACCCGTGTCTCAGTGAGGTTCATTTGTACAAATAACGGTGAAATAAATTTAAAATATAAAATAAAATCATCACATTTCTGAACAAATTGTTAAAAAGGAAAGCCTTAATAGTATGTAGGCTGTGTTTTGTTGAGTTCTACCAAGTATAGAGAAGTGAACAATTAGAAACATTAGGAATGAAGCCCTTAAGATGCAAATAAAACCAGCCTGTTATAAAGTCTCACACAGCCTAAACCCAGGGTGCCCATAATGTTTTTTAATGAAAGCAAAGCAATTTCAGTTATAGCCTGCCACTAAGAAATTTGGAGGATTTGTAGAAGATCATACATGTACAGCATTTAAAGAATAATCCACTTGGATAGTAGGTCCTAGAGAACATAATAACATGATGTCCTTGACAAGAAAACAACATTTCAAAACTTTACATTCTGAAATAAAAAACAGTGGGAAACTTATTGTCATTGTTTAGACAAAGAATGCATTGTTCATAAACTGTGCTATCATTTTTGCGCCTCTTATTTTTGAGAGGTACTGTGACAAAATATGCAGGCTCTTGGTAAGCGTACAACTACCACCCCCTATATATTGTTTTCAAGCTTGTTTGGAGGACTCATAATCTACTGAAGGCACACTGAGAAATACATCATATGAATCTGTTCTGTTAAAATCTTCCCATATAAGGTCAATCATCTATTTTCAAATTTATTTTAAAATATGGACACTGTTAAGAGCAGTATCAAAATGTGAAATTACACTGAACTGTCAGAAAGTACACTGTAAAACATAATATTATGCTTAATTTAAAATATAAAGTAGACTGAATTCACTTTTTATCAGCTTTCTAAACTACAGCTCCTTAATCTGAGCTTGGGAATTGTACTACGATGAAAAATAAAATCATGTTTTTTGTGTTTTCTGCAGTATTAGTTGTTAGTGTAGGTGTAACTGCAGAGCTGAAGGTCGTGGCGCTTGAACACTAATTATATAACCTGTGAGACATCTAATTACCTCTGAACAAACAAACAGCCTGATTGGAAAGCATGACCTCTGAAACACGTTTCCCATTCGAGTGGCACCACATAATTGAACTTGTACAGAACTCAAAAATGCAGTTTCTGTTTCACCAGTCAAAGAAGATGTAATGTAAACTTACAAGAACATTGGCTGCACATGTTGTATTTTTCGGATACACATTACTTTGTAAAAGCAACCCCTCATTTCTTTATATTTTTTGCTGGAAAATTTGAAATAGTTGTAGTACTGAAAAATACATAGAAACACATTATATAATGCAAAAACAGAGTCCATACATTTCATACAAAAGCTAGAAAGTCAGTATTTGGTATGACCACCTTTACTGCTTCAATGCTGTTGAGGTTCAAGCTCGAAGAAGACTCGTGACTCATTGTATTGCACTGTGTATTTTTCTATCCAAGTATGCTTTTAGTGCATTGGCAGTGTGTTTGGGATCGATGTCATACTGAAAAATGAAGCTGCTGCCAGTCACATGCTTTCCAGATGATACTGCATGATGGATCAACTTTTTCATCAGACCTATTGCCACTGATTTTCAGTCCTGTCCAAAATGTAATGTACAGTATATTTAATATAAGTATATGTATTTGGTCTGGAGGTTTAGGCTCCCCTGCTCTCAGCTGCCCAAACAAACTGTGAAACCATTAATCTGGCAGGACACTCCCCTGGGACTGTCCTGCAATCACATGGAAATAATACCTATATATAAAAAGTATACCTAAAGGTATTATGTATCGGTATAATACCTGTAAATGGTCACTGTACTGGGGATAAGCCTGACTACAACAGTGTCTATGAGTCCGATATACTGTGTTCATTTTGAACAATTTCTTCTTAATGGGGGGGGGGGGGGTGTCTCTGTATCTGCAGAGCTACAGTTCTGTCAATTGTACCTTTATTAGAAGCTGGTTTTAGCACTGCCATTCAATATTTATGGATGAGTACTAAAAGTTTAATTACCGCACAAAGAAAACATACAAAATCACTTGTGGTTCCCTGCAAAAAGGCTGAGAACAAGTGTTTGACTCACCAGAGCAGGAGCGTTGACCACAGAGAGGTTGTAGCCATAAAGGAAAGATGAGCCCAGGGAGCCAAAGAAGGCGGCACACAACAGGCAGGCTGTAAGTGACTGCTAACGAGAGAGCACACATGAACACATTATGCTAGTCATGCAGTCCTTTCCAGATTGGTGTTGATCAATGCCAAGGGCAGATTCAGTCAAGGGAATTCAACCCTGGGTGAGTTGTGTTACTCTGGGCATCAATGCTAAGAAAACAGCTTCTTAAATCCATGCTTTGTTTTTATTTTGTCAATTGTTTCATTTTAGCGCAAAGTCAACACTGTGTGAAATATATTTCTCATGACAACGTGATATATTATTACTGAAAATGACAAAGGAGGATGGAAATAGGAAATAAACCATATCAAGGCTAAAACTGTGATGACCTGAAAGAAGCTCATTAAAAACTTCAATACAAAAGAGAAGGATAGAAATTCAATAAATGCAATAAAGGGGTTAAAATCATAAAGGTTTGCCCTCAGTGTAGCACATGATGAAAGGAGATAACATCATTAAATTGAAACCATTTTCCATTAGAAGAAGAAACTTGATTAGCAGATTGTATTGCATACTTGCTTTATGAGTATCCTCTTGGCAAGGTGCTACGCTCTCCATCAGAAGGTTGTGCAAAATATTAAGTAAACGAGTTATAGAAGACCATGAGTTTCTATTGGGTATAGGTTTACGGGAGAGAAAGGGTTAAATAATGATCAGGAATGTTAGGAATCATCCTCGGGGGACTATACTGGGGTAATCTAGGTGTTTGCTATTACATGTTGCTATAAACCACTGGAGAAGTCTAGTGGCAACAGCAGAGGCACTGAAGAGACAACAACAACACAACCTCCAAAAAGGGAACGACTTTATACTTGGTAACAATCATCTATGGCTCTCTCTTTATCCTTATTAGGTGATTTATCTCTTTCTTCTCTTTGCTTTTTGTTAGTGTCTTGAAACCGTTCCGGCAGCCTGGGTTGCACAAGAAGTCCAGCTCCTCAAGGATGACACATTTATACATGCCACTGCAAGATGTTTGCCGTGTCTCACAGAACAGTCTCAAAAATGTAAAGGAGATCCCAGGAGACGGGTCGTGGAACCATCATCAGCACAGCACCAGGATCTGCTCCTCTGTGTAGGAGGAACAGAAGAAGCACTGCCAGAATACCACAAAAAGACCTCCAGTGGGCTACTTCTGCATGTTTCTGACCAAATTATGATAATCAGAGTCCTTGAGCATGACATGAGGGCCTGACTTCCTGTAATGAGGCCTGTGTTCAAACTAGTGTCATTCAGCTTGATTGGCATTTGCCAGAGAAACCCCAGAACTGGCAGGTCTGCCATTAGCACCCTGTTCTATTCACAGATGACAATGGGCTCACATTGAGCAGATGTGACAGATGGGAAAGAGTCTGGAGATGGCGTACCAATCATTATGCTACCTGCAATATCATTTAACTTGAGTGATCAAAGTAAGCATAACCTTGGAGGATCACACAGATCTCCATGTGTTAGTACCAGTACCCTGACAGCTGTTATGCATGGGGATGAAAACCTCAGATTCACCGTCCGGCCTTACGCTGGTACAATGAGTCCTGGGTTCTCCTAATTCAAGACAATTTCCAGCCAACTGTGGCCAGAGTGTACAGGTTACTGGTTGATTAACGCACTGATACCACTGACTGGCTCTCACTTTCCCAAAACCTGAATCAAATTGGGGATCTCTGGAACAATCTGAGTCAGTGCATCCAAAGACACCAAATAGCTTCACAGAGTTCACTAACAGCCTTTTCCAGGTCTAACAGGAGGAGAACCCCAAGGACACCAGCTGTCATCTTATCAGGCTGTTGTTGGGAGTGTATACAGACAACATATGCACTAGTGAGCCACATATTATGACACAAGTTGTATCAGCATGTGTTTTCAATTTTTAACTCTGATTTTTGGTGTGTTTTCAAATGCAGTCGTCAAAGGTTTGACGATTTTTCATTTCCACTGACGAAACGAAGTAACACAATGTGTGCCAATCACTGTGTTCAACTTGAATATTTTATTCACCAAGATCCAGTGTGTGGTTTAAGTGCACATTTTGTAAGTGTAATTAATTTGTTTTATAGCAACAAACATATTTTAAAACATCATACAGCATTAAGTGAAGGATGATAAGCTTTTCTATGAAGTACCAACCTATACCTTGGACCAACAGACTGCAAAGACGAGCTAAAAAACTGAATGCACAGTATTGTTATCAAGTCCATGAGGATAAGATGCAGCAGAGCTATGAGGAGCCAGTGATTAAAGCTGAAGAAAATGAGTAGTAGACTGTAGATAAAGCTTTAGGAGGAGGAAAGGAAGGAAAAGTTGTGATTCCAGCTCATAATGATAAGCTAAAGGGGTGGGGTGTGGGGAGAGGAGAGGGGAAGGATATTCTGGATATCATTTGAAATTACATTTGATCCACAATGCTATCTGAGAAAATGAAGTCAAAGTAAAGGAAACTACATCACAGTTAAAGGAGATGAAGCTGAAACAGAATACATAAGGCTACTGCGAGCCTTGAATACGCATGTATAAGTCATCCTTATATATTTTTAATAAAGAGTAAAATCTCAAGCAATCGCCTTAAAACCCAGGGAGTAGTGTCATATAGGGGAAATTGATATCTCATATTTTTAAAGGTTAAAAACTCACTGATAGTAGCATCTTTCCCACAGTCCCTTAAAAAATATGTCCCAGTGACGCTGAGAGTTGTTTTCACGTGTCTTTCCATGCATTTCCTTTGTTTGGTAATGGATTCTCTAGAGCCCCTTAAAGTTTAATCTTGCAAACTTTGAAACAGACATATGTGCGTGAGGGAGTTGTACTAACAATGGAGCTGATGAGTTACTTCCAGGTACTTACAGCCTAAACTATGTTCTCAATCAGGGGCTCAGTGTGACAATCACTTTGTAGCATATGTGAAGAGTTGGGCGCAAATTCCAACAAGACTATTTTTTTTTCTTTTCATAAATACAACAATACACAAATGACAAAGTTTCCCCAAGTGGCTTTGAGACCTATACAGCATTTGACATCCACTGTCCTCAGTAACAAGCAAACACACAAATTTGTGCGATTTGAGTACTTGTCAGAAAATAAGAAAAATTAACACCCAGCAAAACATAAAAGAAAAGGACCAATTAAATTCTGTTTATCCTAAAGCACATTTCCATCCATCCAGTGTCTTCTGTTTATCCGATTAAGGCTCTCAGCTGTCATAGGGTGAAAAGCGGGGAACACCCTAGAAAGACTGCCGGTCCATTGTAGAGCTAACACAAAGACAAGAACCATTCACACTCACATCAACACCTACAGACAATTTAGAACTGCCAATGAATCTAATCCAATGTGGACTGTGGGAGGAAGCCAGAGTACCCAGGGAGAACCCACATACGCACAATGAGAATATGCAAACTCCCTCAAAGCTCACACAAATCTATGTATTTTAGACATAACACTGTTTCTGCAGAAGTGGACTGGCCAAAAAATAAGTAATGAAATATGCAGATCCACTGACAGATTATATTGCAACATAATTTTAGTTTTTATCTGAAGAAGGTTACCACTAAAGCTGATGTCATTTTAGATCAAAAAGTGGGGTTCCAAGTTTCAGCAGCAGGTTTTAGGGGAAAAGCTTGAAATGTGTGTGTTTCAGTACATATTTACATATTTACATATTTACTGAGGTGCAGTATCTTCACAGCTGTGTAATGTCCACGGATAACATAACGGGTTAATGTATGACATAGTAGCCAAATAACAGGGAAACCAGAGGTCTATATAGTACTATTAGGGCAGGGCTGTTCCTCCATAAAGCAAAGACATGATTGTCTATATTATAACATTTTTCATGCCAGAACAACACAAAGAAGTACGTAAGAATCAGTGCCTTAATCTGACTAACCTCCTTTTCAGAGTTGTTAGTGCTGTCATCTTGGTCAATCTGATCATCCTTTTGTTCGTCCATGTTCACGTTTCAGCGACCTTAAATGAGAAGGCCATGTTATATCACGTGAGATACGTTGTGTATATGGAAAGGAGACGGGACACATTTCACAACGAGGATGAGGAGGAACCGAAAACTAAGTGAAACGTGCTGAAAAGGAAATGACCTCTTTGTACGGACATGCAGAACATCTTTGCAAACCAGAAAGCAAACTGGCTTCCTGGCTTGCAAAAGTGTGAAATGTTACCCCCAGCTTGAAGTTTTGAGGGGATTTTACCCAGTTGCTCAACAACAGGGGGAATACTGGTCTTGATTTAAAGTACACTTTAATGTCGTTTTCTACTGCTAGACCAGCTGACTGATCAAAGACTCAGTCTGCCACCTAGTGGTTACTAGAACAGCAGCAGGCAATCGCTGGGCAGTGGAAAACTGGTAGGGTTAAATAAAAAATTACAGGAAGTTTTATCCACCACAGGTTACACGGTGGTGAAAGGGGAAGAAGGAGAACTGTACTTTTTATGAAGCTTTTTGGGGATTCTGAACAAACCAAAGACAAAACCAGAAAGAAGTAATTCATGCAGTACTGATAGAAGTTGATATTGTATAGCAGTCCTCTCTGACTTCAAGGTTAATTACATTTTGCATTCAGACAGTTTCTGAAAAGTAAATTAGTCTCTGACTGGATGCAAATGAAAGCCAGCAGGACTCTGAGTCACAGGGAGCAGTATCAAAACCCACAGCTGTGGATTGAATTCTTAAGAAGACGTGTGACAAATCAGATTGTTCTTGTTTTACCTTCCTAATTTTACGCAAAGGATCACTGCAACTTTTTAATTAAATCAGCTGTTTGATCAGGAGGTCAAATTAGAAGCTATAAAGTAATAAATGTGATTAATTTTATTGCCAGCCTGAGTGGATGATTTATGTTTTACGGTGTATTTCTTCAACAATAAATGGCTGTGAAGGCTAACGCTTGAAAGTTTCATCAGGCATAAGACAAAATTCATGAGGTGACTATATCTGCAATGGGAAATGTGCTCGTTCAAGCATCAAACGAGTCCGCCTTGTTTCAGAAGACGTTTTTAGTTGGTTGAAGCAGTTTATACAAGGACTTCAAACTGTTTGCTTTTTAATGATGTTCCGCAGTGTTGGAAGCCACCCAGCAGATAACAAGCAAAAACATATCCACATAGTGACCCTTAGCAGTGTGACTGTTAGGGTGTTAGTCTGAGATTCTACACCATAACTCTCAATTAGTGCAGTGCTGTAGGTGAAACACCACCTCATCAAAGCAAAATCTTTCTCCGGCTTATAAAACCCAGACCCCATGTAGTGTTGAAAAGTGGCTTTCGAAGATATGCACCTTGCTCCACGATTTTTGTATGTGGTACATCCTATACCCAGATAAAAAAAACAACTGTTGTCAATAAATAAAGTTATGCTGTCTTATATATAACAGAAAAGTGACTAAAAAGGGGACATGTGTAAGCCACTTTCTTTGCACAATAACACACAGCAATGTAGCAATCTAGCAAAGATGACTCGACAAGGACAACTTTACTGGACTTGTTCAGCTCTGTTAAACAAAGTTTGGTAAAACAACACAAGCCATGGTGTTGTGAATATAGTCAAAATATCAAAGCCCACCGTGGATACATGTAAGTCAGAAATGGTACAAAGTTTTTAACAAAAAGTATGACTGTGGGCATATACTTACCCAGCATTCAGGCAACGTATCCAGTGCATACAAAGAGAATACTCCCCAAACATTTCCCAGACAGAACTGTGATAACAGAACTGAGAAATGATTAACCTTGAGTTCTTCCCTCCCTCTCCATATCTGAGATCAGCCACACTGCAGATAAAAGAACAAATACGCTGCATGTGTATAAGCTGGTATTACTGCATAACTGAGACACACAGACGGCAATGACTGATCTCTCTACTGTCCTGTCTTAATAAGAGCATGAACAGTTTCATGAGGATGGTGACAACAATTTATTACGCTTGATTAACTTACAGAAATAACTCTTCCTCAAAAAAGGGGGTGGGGGTTTAGATGAAACACCTTTTTCTTCCTTAAAAGGTGTATTAACCAGCAAGCTGCTCCACAGTATGAATCGATTTTAAATAAAGAATTTATGGGGAAGAACAAGGGCTGTGAAATACACAACAAATGCACAAACATACCGCCAACATTATATTCTACAGTAAATTCGACAACCGCGTAAAACACTGCACAACTGTATCGTGGCACAAGCAGCTTCATTTTTCATTTTGCTCCAGTGAAGCACAGGTGTACTCCAGGAACTGGTGGCATCACTCATAGATGTGATTACAGGTGTTTAAAGTCTGACTTCCAACTGCATCCACATGTTTGACACTTAGAAGTTCAAAGTTCAAAGCAGTGAAATTCAGGTCTTCGATCACTAAGTTCACTTCTCTGCATTCGAATCGGACACAGTCGGTAAAATGCGCCCAACTCCTGTACGCTGTGGGATAGCAGGTGCACTGGCTATTTTATATTTTTATTCAGCATTCAAATCACTAGTGAACCAATTGGGGGTTTTCTCGTTTATTAGATAATTTGCTAGCTCCCCTGTGTCTCTTGCTTTTCTAGGTCAGTTTTGGGTACTTTAGATTTGGGTCTATTAAGTAGTTGGTTAGTTATGTTACATTGTTATCCTAGTTGGCATTACCGCTTGAGTTTAATCTGGTTTATTTGATCTCTTCTAAGGACCCAGAGCTACATCTGACTTCTTGCAAACTCTTTTTTTAATACTCATTGTATTAACCCTAACCCCCTAGTATATTCATATTCAGAATCTACTTATAAAGATTATAAAGTGATAATACTAAAAAGGCATTGTAAAAGCATGACTATATTGTGTCTCTTATTTGTCACATAGTACATTCAAGTCAAATAAGGATTTCAATATTATGCAACAGAAAGTCATAATTACAAGACACGAAATCGCTGTTACGAGCTCTCCTGATGAAACAAAAAGTTCTGATACACTAGGTCATAACTATAAGAATATGAGGTCACAATTAGGAGAAATAATTTTGTTTTTTGACATAAAGGTAATGATTCTATAAAAACAAAGAGACTTCTCCTCTTCCTTCCATAGCCCTAGGTCCCAGGGTCCGCATCCATACCTACAGCTAGTGACGCTTACATGTCTTTGGACTGTGGAGCAACTACAGGAAACGCACACCGGGAGAAGCTGAAGTCAAACAAAGTCCAAACAAATGAGAACCAGGAGATTCAAACCCGGAACACGCTGCAACTCAGTGAAACCATTTAAGTACCATCTATTATGTTTGGGGACAAGGAACATAAACCTCCTTCATTTCATGCATGGAAACACTGCAGTCAGACAACATAAAGATCCTGGAACTCACCATGAAATTTGGTATATAGTACATCCCATCCAGGCGCTGGAAATGCAAGGCCTGAACTCACAAATGTGCAAATACCATGCTGATAAGAGCTTGACTCTCGAAATATAAGAACAATGAAGTGTGGTCATCCGGTTTAACCACACACCACATTGTTCGGCCACATTCCTAGAACTCGTGTGAGAATGAGGAGCAAACCATTCACGGACACAATAATCCAAAGTGAACATTCAGATGAAAGTATTCCACAGAGACATGTCGGAGGCTAATGTGCTATCAAAAACAGGAACAACAATATTCCAATGCCAAAAAGAAAAAACTGATTTTGCAGGCAGAAAGAACCATGACATGCTGCAGTTTTATAGAGCACAACAACTTGGTGTTTAATCCCCCCCCAAAAAAACCTCCTCATGCAGCTTTTTCAATGGCTTCTTTTTCACTGGCTTCTTTTTCACTGGTTTTTTCAATGGCTTCTTTATTCGCCCTCAACCTCACAGTAATTACATTTTTAAACAGCTTGTGACTACTATTTATAATGCAAACACGTGATTTTTTTTGGATTTTTTTTTTTTACCAAAACTGCAAAGTACAGGCTCTACAGCAGCAGCACATGGCTGAAGGATTAAGCAACAACTCTTTCTTCTTTTTTTATTTATTTTTTGCTTTGAAAACTGTCCTAAAGAAACATTTGGGTCAATAGCTGCCGTGGGGAAAAAAGATACTGCTGAGTAATGAAACTCGGGCTTGTAAGCTGAACACCCCCTTTGGGAGCGCTTTTCTCAGCTCGGGAGTCTAGGTAACACAAGTATTAGATTGCCTGGGGTGTGTGTGGACCTTTCAGGAGGGGAAAAATCCATAGACCGTGCGCGTCAAACCTCTGAATTCATACTTGAATTTTTATTTTTACAACAAAAATATTGAACCTAGGATGCCTTGTGTATTTTATATATTGCATGTTACACACTGGGGTTAAAATGTGGTCAGTCAAAGTATATATATATATATATATATATATATATATATATATACTTTGACTGACCACATAGACAATCCAGCACATAACAGCAGGGTGCAAGATGCTAGCAGGCAAGGCATACATGGAACGCCATAACCAAGTGGCCGGCATAGTGTACAGGAACATCTGTGCCGAGTATAACCTGGAAGTCCCGAGGTCAAAATGGGAGATGCCCCCAAGGGTGGTGGAGAATGACCGAGCTAAGATCCTGTGGGACTTCCAGGTACAGACGGACAAAATGGTGGTGGCTAACCAACCGGACATAGTGGTGGTAGACAAACAGAAGAAGACGGCCGTAGTGATCGATGTAGCGGTTCCGAATGACAGCAATATCAGGAAGAAGGAACACGAGAAGCTGGAGAAATACCAAGGGCTCAGAGAAGAGCTCGAGAGGATGTGGAGGGTGAAGGTAACGGTGGTCCCCGTGGTAATCGGAGCACTAGGTGCAGTGACTCCCAAGCTAGGCGAGTGGCTCCAGCAGATCCCGGGAACAACATCGGAGATCTCTGTCCAGAAGAGCGCAGTCCTGGGAACAGCTAAGATACTGCGCAGGACCCTCAAGCTCCCAGGCCTCTGGTAGAGGACCCGAGCTTGAAGGATAAACCGCCCGCAGGGGCGTGCTGGGTGTTTTTTTTAGGGGTGCAACGATATTCGTATCGATATTGAACCGTTCGATACAGTGCTTTCGGTTCGGTACGCATATGTATCGAACAATACAAAATTTGTAATTTATTTTATCAACTTTCCTTCTGACGATGCTGTCTGTGTTGAGCGCTCAGTGAATCTGCGTTCGACTGCTCCGCCTAGGGTCGACAGTGCAGCCTAGGCGGAGTAGTCGAACGCAGATTCACTGAGCGCTCAACACAGACAGCATCGTCAGAAGGAAGAGCGCACGGCAAGCTAGCGAGACAGAAGTTAAGCTCCCCTTACAACATGGACCTCCCCCACTCTCATTCAGATCTGGCGTTTGGAATTATTTTGGTTTTCATGTGACGTATGACCCTGAAGGTAAGCGAGTCATGGACTAAAGTAAAACAGTATGTTGGATGTGCCATGCAATGCTCAATTACATGGGTGGGAACTAGTGTGTTAGCGCAGTTAGCTCGTTAACGTGTTGGCCGTCTAGCCCCATGCACGGGGCGATCGGCAGTAGCTCGTTAACGGAGATTTGCTGTGTTGTGGCGTTAAGGTCATTTCAACGAGATTAACCTGAAAGCACTAGTGGGAACACAACGAATATGACTGCACATTTACGCCGACATCATCCTAGTGCAAAGACAAGTGGAAGCAGACAAAAAAAAGCAAGCATGCTAGCCGAGTCATTTAGACAGCTGTTTAATATGCTGCTGAGAATATAGCCCAGAAGAAGCGGATAGTATAGCTTTTATTTTGGAAAGAGACATTTCTCTGTAATAAACTCTCTTTTCCAAAGATGAGTGATTCCTCAATCAGATACAGGGCTCGCAATATCGCTAGCCCAACGTCCCGGGGCTAGCGATTTTTTCAGTCGGGCTACCAGAATCTATCTCTGCCCTGCCTGTCGGGCTTTTGTAGGAAGGAAAAATATATGTCAATGCTTTTGCATTCTTTCGGAAATGTAGCTGGGTAATTATGTCATTGGCATCGGTGAGCCACTGTCAATATGTGACATATTGAAATCGCGTTTGAATTTGCGCTTGTTTTTTTGCTTTCACTTTGCAATCGTGCGAACTGTGTATAGAGTAGGGCTGCCACGATTTGTCGACTAGTCACGATTACGTCGACTATCAAAATCGTCGACGACTGATTTAATAGTCGACGCGTCGTTTGAAGCTTTGTAAGATCGCAAAAGACGCAGGAATAATAGCAGGATTTAAGAGTGTAATAACGGACTGAAACAGAAGATGGCAGCACAGCATGTACAAGGATGCCAGCTGCCGTTAAACCCCGAAGAAGAAGAAGCAGCTGTGTCCCAGAATTCATAGCGCGGCCCAGCTTAGTTTCCAACAATGGCAGCAGCTAGTTAGTTTTAATATTACTCTTATTATTCTTTCTGGGTCACAAAATAAACGTTTAACATATTTTCAGGCGAGAATGTAGCTGTGTAAACCTCAAATATCGGCTCAGTTTATCAGGACACCGCATATTTTCAAAAGCGCTCCGACGTTTTCGGAGACGTCTGTTACCCACTAGCTCGATAGCTAGCCGGGGGCTAGGTCACTAGCGCCGTGAGAACACCGGACTCCCGGCAAATTGTTTTCAAACCCACCGCCGTCTTTCGCGACTCAGGTTAAATATATATGAGTCACTTAGATAAATTAAAAATGTTGTTGTTTGGCTTTTTTTTTTTTTGTATTTTATTTGTTCCTGAGTAAATCGGTTTGGCTGAGATTAAAGTTATAGTTTTTACACAGCTGAATAAATGTCAAGCAGACAGCTGATTATCAGAAGTGTGAGATGCTGGAGAATATACTCCGGTGTCCTGTTATATTTTAGATAGCAAGGAGTTTATTAAACTTTACCGAAACAATCTGCAAATTTCATTAAAATTGAATAAACTATCATCTTGTCTTTATTTTTAGTTAGCACCTTAAAAGCTTAAAGCTGTAAGCTAATGATAGTTATATAAGAGCAGATGCTGCTGGTGCAATAAGCTGTAGTTTTACGTCCAGTGATGGTTGCTGCATTTTATTTTTGAAGGACTTTTTGTTTATTTTGGACGATGATGATGATGATCTGATTAGTCGACTAATCGCATAAATAATCGGTGACTAGTCGACTATCAAAATAATCGTTTGTGGCAGCCCTAGTATAGAGAGCGACAGCACTGATCTGTGAGTGATGATAATTTGTGCACCAATTCCTCTGACATCGTCTTATTAATTGTTAGCTTACTATGCAAACATGACAAGTGAAATCTCCCGCAGCTTAAACATGTGAGAGGTTGATCGCGCAGAGAATTGCTGAGCTTATGTGAGTGCGTGTGTAAAAGCATTTCAGTTCTGCTGAGCCAAATAAGACAGGTCAGGGTGAAGAAGTGACAGCCAAAGAAAAGCTTACCACAAAACGGAAAAGTTATGACAAATCAGACTATAAGGCAAAAAGAAAGTGCAGCTTTATGGTTTCATGGACAAAAGAATTTCTGTGGCTGCAATATGATGAGCTAAATAACCAGGGCTGCACATAAGTGGTCCGCAGGTGCGCATTCGCTGTCAAAATAAAAAACACGCACAAGGGTTAGGGTTAAATTTAAAAACTGTACTTTTGAGTTAAAATATATATTTATAATTTTAATAAATGACAAATTAAAAAGGCATGAACATTTTTTTGTATCGAAAAAATATCGAACCGTGACACCAAAGTATCGAACCGAACCGTGAATTTTGTGTATCGTTGCACCCCTTATATATATATATATATATATATATATATATATATATATACTGCAATAATGTACAATAAAAATGACAGATATGGACATATTACAATAAAAAACAGCAGATAAATGGACTGGATCTTTTATTCATATACGGTATAGATAGATAGATTGTTGATTGTGCCAACAACGCAAAGTTCATGTCCTAGCCTTGTTTTATCTCTGAGATCATTCTCTCTGGTGCTTTCTACTCCACTGACTTCACATAGTTACGACAGAAAATTGTTGCTACTACTACAATGTCACTGTCAACAAAGTATTTTTCCACAAGTGGGAAAAAACAGGAAAGTTCCCAAACGTTCCCCTGATAACAGCAGCATTCATTTTGTAAAAAGAAAAAATACATAAACAAGCGTAAGAGAGAGTAAACTCACCAGACCCTCTTAAGAATCTTTCTGTCCAGTGCCGGGGTTTCCCTGCAGATTCAGAGAGTAGCCATAGGCACATAATTAAAAAGTAATCATTATCACATGAGAGCCTGCTGGGTAACTTAATTTGCTGAAGCTGGACATGAAAAGAGAAAGAACACAGCTCAGACAGGAACTCAGTCAATCATTGGCCTTATAGCATTACATAATGTTACTGCTGGAAGAAAATAACAATTTAACAAGCGCTGACCTTTGAACATCTCTTTACATCAACAGCACTTTACATCATTTTTAATCAACACATTTCCCTGACTGTCCTTGTTTTTAATCTCATAGTATAGTATTTCACTTGCCTTTTTATTTGCCTTTCTCTAGCAGGTTGCTTCAAGAAGTCCAGCTGAGCTCCTTCTCACTCCAACACAAAACCTGTTTGAGTCAAGCTGTTTCTTTCTTCAACTGCTTTTTCTAAAGGACACCTTGCCGTGCGAGTACGCTGTGAACTTGGAAAATAGACAGATCTTTTTTGTGACCCCTATGTGCTAGAGAGACACGGGCCTACTTTACAGATGAGGATAGAATTATTAGCCCACCTATACATGTTTTCAAAGTATTTCCCAAGTGCCAAACATCCTAGTTTTATTTTTGATGGTTACATTGTTTAACTTTGTGCACAGAAACAAAATGATTCCACTAAAACTACAATGGTCAAAATTATTAGCCCAAATGATGTTAATCTTCATTTGTGTATCCTTTTTGCTGTTGTCAGGTGTTGTTTTCATGTCTCAAACACACCTCTAGAGTAACCCCAGTTCATTCTTCTTTGTCAAATCTCTCAAGCTTCTGCAGATTTGATGATCTTCTTACGTGGACCTTGCTCCTCAGTTCACCACACAGATTTATGTCAGTTTACTTTGGTCTTTAGTTCTTTACCAGAAGCGATACAGCGGGGAAAATAAGTATTTGACACATCAGCATTTTTATCAGTAAGGGGATTTCCAAGTGGACCATTGACACAACATTTCCACCAGATGTTGCCATCAAGCCAAATATTGACGTCATACAAACAAATCAGAACATATAAGTATACAAGTTAAACCACAATAAATAAAGTGAAATGACACAGGGAATAAGTATTGAATACATGGAGATAACAAGGGGCAAAATGACATAGAAAGCCAGGAGATCACCTGAAATCTGTCAGTATTGATAGAGAAATCCTGTCCCCTATCAGTACTAATTGATATCAGCTGCTTTAGTCCTAATTGATGGCCTATAAAGGCTCCTCATTACCCAGAAGGCACACAGGAAAGACTTCATGATGGGTAAAAGCAAAGAACTCTCTCAAGATCTTCGTAATCTTATCGTTGAAAAGCATTTTGATGGGAATGGTTATAGGTGCATTTCCAGAATGCTGAATGTTCCTGTGAGCACTGTGGGGGCCATTATCCGGAAATGGAAAGTGCATCAGTTCACCATAAACCTGCCACGATCAGGTGCTCCACGCAAGATCCCTGTCCGAGGAGTCCAAAGAATAATCAGGAGGGTTCTCCAAGAGCCAAGAACCACTCGGACAGAACTTCAGGAAGACCTTGCATCAGCAGGTACTGTTGTTTCAAAGAAAACTATAAGCAATGCACTGAACCGCCATGGCATCCATGCACGCTCACCACGCAAGACTCCATTGCTGAACAAAAAGCATGTCAAGGCTCGGTTAAAATTTGCGCAACAGCATTTGGAGAAGCCTGTGGATTATTGGACGACTATAGTATGGTCAGATGAAAGCAAAATTGAACTTTTTGGCAGTCATTCTACACACCATGTTTGGAGAAGAAATGGCACTGCTCACCACCCCAAGAACACCATACCAACAGTCAAGTTTGGGGGTGGAAGCATCATGGTTTGGGGCTGCTTTTCAGCAAGGGGTACTGGCAGACTTCATATTATTGAAGGCAGGATGAATGGAGAGATGTACCGGGACATTCTGGATAAAAATCTGCTGCCATCTACCAGGAAGCTAAAAATGAAAAGAGGGTGGACATTTCAGCAAGACAATGATCCCAAACACAAGGCCAAGGAAACAATGAAGTGGTTTCAAAGAAAGAAAATCAAGTTGCTTGAATGGCCCAGTCAATCACCTGACCTAAATCCCATAGAAAATCTATGGAGAGAACTGAAGATTAAAGTTCATAAAAGAGGCCCAAGGAACCTTCAAGATTTAAAGACCGTTTGTGTGGAAGAATGGGCCAGAATCACTCCTGAGCAATGCAGACGATTGGTCTATCCATACAAGAGGCGTCTAGAAGCTGTAATCACCAACAAAGGCTTTTCTACAAAGTATTGAATAAAGTGTGTTCAATACTTATTCCCTGTGTCATTTCACTTTATTTATTATGGTTTAACTTGTATACTTATATGTTCTGATTTGATTGTATGACTTCAATATTTGGCTTGATGGCAACATCTGGTGGAAATGTTGTGTCAATAGTCCACTTGGAAATCCCCTTACTGATAAAAATGCTGATGTGTCAAATACTTATTTTCCCCGCTGTATATGTTTAAGGTTTTGATGGAAGACAAAGCATACACTCACTCAGTTTTGCTGCTGACTACTTGAGGGTTTTCTTTCAAATATTTCACATATGCTTCTGCTTTCATGATTCCTTCCATCTTGACAAGATTCCCAGTTTCAGACACACTGAAGCATCCCCACAGTTCTTCTGCAAAAGTGCAATTTTTCTTAGCCTGCAACGTCACAGTCCATTCCTGTGCAGAGTTCTAGTGATTGTCTTAAGACTGCAAATACTGACCTGTCTAAGTCAATCACTGGTGTCTTGGCAGTTATTCTGAGATCTTTAGACACATCTTTCACTAGTTTTCTTCGCAGAGTCTTTGATATCTTACAGTTACTTCTGCCAGGCTTGTTCTGTACTGTGTGGCTCTCTTTCAATTTCTTGAAGATACTTCTCACTTCAGTTGTCATAACCGTGTTTATGCTTTGCTTTCCTGCTTTGTAAGCATCAATTCTTTTTCTCAAGTCTAAACTTTTTCCTTTGATTTTGGCACAATGCTTTCTCAAGTGCCAGCTCCCTGAAGTTATGCTGTGTGTAAATTGGAAGATATCCATCAGTTTAACTTGATTTTACAAGCTTTGACTATTACAAAGTAAAAGCACATCCTTTCAGTTGTTTGTGCTATGGCTCAATAAACAGTTTTCAGGGAGCTAGAATTTGCCTGGCATTATCTTTTTTTACTTTATTTTTTTTAATTAAATAATCCATTGCACATTAAACAAATATGTTCTAACTATTGCTATAATAATAATAATAATAATGTGCTTTTATTGATGCCATGAGGACCTCTAGGCAAGTACCATCAGCTTCTATTATACTAAAGAGGACTTTTTAATCAAACAGCTGAATAAATTATGTAAAATGATAGGGATGTGCAAATGGTACTACAGACCAGAGAAAATACGTTAGGAAACATTTCAATCACCTCTGCTTTGTTAGATTTATGAAAAAAAAAAAAAAAAAAGACTGGAAATTATTTGAATCATAAACACCCTTTAAAGTTCATCGGCTCCGGTCACTCAGGAGGCCCCTCTTAGTAAACCTCTACAGTTCAATCTATTCATGTTCGCCATGAAGCTGTGCTGAAAATTCTCAGTTCAGTCTACAACTCCAGGTGTTTAAAAGGATTACTGCGTGACAAGAAACATGCATAAAAAGTTTTATTATTATTAACAATAATAATAATAATCATGAGTCTGTTCCACTTTGTAAGTGGATGCATAAAGACATAGAAAAAAAAAATAATAATTATGAGACAAGCAATGAGAGCCCAAACGCACAGCAACAACACAGGACCTTCAACTAAACAGGCAGCATCTTGATTGTACACATACTTCTCTTAGTTCCTATTATTGCTCCCCAGTCCAACAAGAAGAAATGTGAACCACAAAGTATGAAACCTAGGACAAAGCCAAAAGGCAAAGACTCACCCACCTTAAAACTTTGAAAATAAAGACTGACAGGCAGTTGCAGTTGGAACCAGTTACAGCTAATTTCAGGAATGTAACCAACGGGTTTTGTTTCCAACATACTTTTGTTCAATTTAAGAGAAGGAGAAAAAAAAAAAAAAAGATTATGGTTCTTCCTTTAAGCCAGAAAGCATTGACCCCAACCACAGTTTATACCCATGGAATGATGAGCTCATTAATATTTTTTTGGGTCCATCATGCTTAAAGTGCTGTAAAAGCACACATTGTTACACGTTTCCTCTCTGTAAGCTGAGGTTATTTGCATTAAACAGATCACATGTGGTACCTTTTTTACTGCTCAAAATCATTTACAAGTTTGGTGTTTATAGACAGCATTGAACACTTTTTAGACAAGGAAAATACAGAAGAGAAAAAAGAAAAGGGAAAAAAAAGAATTAAATTCAACAGTAGTCCTTGTCCCTGGAGATGTGGATGTTTGTCTGCTTGAAGCTCAGTATGTAATAGTCCACTGCTTGACACTGGCGTCGTGGGAGGTGGTGACCAGAGTGTGAGCATCTATCCAAGCCAGGCCGCTAACGTGGTGCAATCGGTGAGCGTCTGCAACAAAGACATCACAGCAATTAAAAAAAAAAAAAAAAAAAAAAAAAAAGCCATCTTCAACTAAAAGAACCTGGGTTTAATAAAAGTTTAGTTTGTTTAACATCCCATACTGACTGAGATGTGAGTTACAACTCTTTAAGAAATCAAGCCTGGTTTTGCTCCTAAATTTTAAGAAGCAGATTCAACAAACTGAGTTTATAAACTTTGTAACAGTTTAGGACCATTTAATTTATTTTTACCCTCTTTTCAATGATTGCTCAGTAAACATTTAATATTAAAAAGCTTTTTTAAAAACACGCTTAGATGTGTTGAGTGTGGATTGCTTGCGAGACAGACCTGGGATTTTGAGCCGCTGGTCTGGATCGCTAACTGTCCAGACGTAGACCAGCATGTCCATCCCACCAGTCGCAAAGTGCTCGTTATCAGGTGACCAGGCCAAAGTCACAGGTTTGGCATGGTGTCCATAAAACTCATTTTTAACCTGATGGGGAGAAAAAAAAAGGCAACCATAAAACAGTAATTAGTATTTAAATAAAAAAATAAATAAATAAATAAAAATAAAAATAAAAATAAAAAAAAACACCACCCACGTAACAGGCAGCAAACAGAAGACAGGATCATTAAGAAAGGCAAATATTTACCGAATAGCCGTCTGCCACGTTAAAGACCGTGATAACCTTCTTGTCATCAATGGCAGCCAGATAGGCGCCATCATTCGAATAGGCCATGTCTGTAATGGGCCCTTTGACCTCAAGAGCTTTCCCCTCATCTTTCAGAGTGTTGCCCTGAACTGAGTACAGATGAACTTTTCCATCCTAAGAAGAAAGAAAATGAATCCAGAGTCCAACCAAGCTTTTCTGTGATAGCTATAGTGTTTTTATTACATGGAACCAACAAACATTGAACGAATGTAAACATGTGGTGAGATTATCTGTGTCCACTTACTGCTCCGCCCACTGCAGCAGTGGTGCCGCCAGGATGCAAAGCTCCAACCTCTGCTTCATAGCCAAGATTGTCCAATGTGAAGACTTTCTTCTTATCCTTCACAAGGACAATCTACAAAGAGCCATGAATAACAATGCAGTCATTATTCCCCAAACAAAAAAAATCACCAACCTTGCAAGTGCAAGAATGACTGGATCTGATTTATGCAAGCAGTAATGACTGAAGCAAAGACATTACCTGCCCAATGCACACAGCCAATGACAGCCCACCTGCCCCTACGGACACACTTTTAGGCTGGAAATCCATCTTCACCACATCAGAGGCACTAGAAACCAACAAAGAGGTTATTTATGTGAGGAGAGGAAGAAGAACAACAACCCTCTTCCTACTATGAACAATTGAACTGTAAGCATGCATTTAAAAAAAAAAAAAAAAAAGAAAAGAAAAAAAAAAGGTACTTTTAGCCTTCAACCCTGTCCTTCACCTTATCAAGGACAAACTTCTGTTTAATAGACCAAATGTAAAATGATTAATAAAATGGCTTATTCATAAAGCCACATCATGGCCCCTCACCTGTACTCCTTCTTGCTGATGCTGGTGTAGCGCAGTGTATCATCCATGCTACAAGTCACCAACTCATTAGCTTCATCAGTCACGATCTTGCTAACCTGGTTGCTGTGACCTTTTCCTGAGAAGCAGTCGTTCTCTCCAGTTTCTGCATCCCAGTAATGTGAGGGATACGTTAAGGAACGTTATCTATGTCTGCAGTTATTCTATGCAAATATGAAAGTCTGAGAAATGCCTGCAAAAAACAAAACTGAAAAGTTGTTTTGTAACTTGCGTCACTATTCAAATAACAAAGCTCTCTAAAGAGTTATTCAATAGTGGTAGATGGGCCATATTTTTTTATTTATGGCTTTTTTTAAGCAAACTATTAGAAAGTTCTGCTGCTTCAGGTTGTAAAAATGTAATTGTTCAATTTAAAAAAAGCTCAAATTTTTAACATTTTGATTTTTAAATTTTGATTAAAACTCAGCTCCTGCACAATGTGAATCAAATCTACATTGATAGAAATTAATTAAATTTGATGAATGAAAAAAGGGCATGTTACATTATCACTACAAGTGTGTAATGACCTTGTGTTAAACAGAAAAACATCAAACCTCTTTTATATTGAAAACAATTGGGCAAGATTGAGCTTACATGCAGGACAGGACGCCTACGCATGTCCCACTGAGTAACCTTTACAGTCATTAGCGACAATCAGTAAGTGTTGAAAGGATATTTATGTGTCCGTCGTGACTCCCCGAGTAGATGTACGGCCGCCCTTCATTTTTGTGAACAGTAACACACTGGATGGACTTGGTATGACCCTGTAGAAAGAATAAGCACACTTGAATATATGGAAAGGTACACAAGACATTAACACTACAGTATTGCATCCCCACACAAATGAAAGACAGCACAGAGAACTGAAAACATTCATCTTTGTAATAGCCACAGTGCATATTTAGATGCTTCTGTGAGAAGTTTATGTAATGACTTATTTTCCTGTCTTACCTACTGAACACCACAAGTGTATGATGGATACATCAGGAAGATGTGTCACAAGACACTTCTAGCCTCCTCACACAGACACCCTCCACGTGTAAATGTTGAGCACACTGCTCTTTCATCACTAAAAACTAATCTTCCCATTTGAAAACAAAAAAAATTTGTATGAAAACAAGCAACTCAGTAAAGCAGGATCTGCAGTGTGCATTTGCACTCTTAGGCATGCAGTTTGAACCATCGCTATGCAAATATTGATGGCGATTTACATTTAACAGATGCCAAGTTTGGTTTTCAAACACTGTAGAAAATGTTTCTACTATGACACTTTAATTTCCATTGTATTTCAGAAGCTCAAACACAGTTAAAAAACTAACAAAACTGCCATTATTATCATTATCAAATCAGTGATTCTATCCAGAAATAGCATCCTTTAATTCTTGGGGCTGACCTTGATTGTGCGTATGGGCCGGTTGGGGTTGTTCTTGTCCAAGTAGTTGATGTATCCTGACAAGGAGATGCTGAGGAGGTGGTCTTTCTGCCACAGGCACCCCAGCTGCTGGTCTGTCACGTCGGAGCCCAGGTTGAAGGTGGTGACAGCCGTGGTTGCACCGACATCCCAGAGCTTCACGGTCTTGTCCCCTGAGGCAGAGATCAGTTGAGAGCTGTCAGGGCTCCAGCTGACCTGTGGGCGAAAAAAACCCCCAGAAACGTAGTATGTCAGAATGCATGTGAGCAAAGACAGAAATTTTGTAAGCACCGTTTGTGCAACCTATGAATGGGCATTAAACAATAGAAGAAAACACACCAACACTACGTGGAAAAGAAATCAAAGAAAAATGAGAAAAGATTAGTAACTCGAGGACAGAAGGGTTTATAGCATGCATAATTCCTATTGGCACATAATTCCTCTAGGCAGACTGCCAAATCTGATTATAGTTGGCTCTCCGGAACAACAAAAGCCATTCATTTAACAAAGTGACTGTAAGTTAACACTGTAGCAAAGAGGTAAAACACTAGGATTGATCCTTTAAACAAGGCAGACTGTTAATGTACCTATCCATATTATTCACTGGAGTTTGGTTTTTAACCTAAAAAAGACTTACAGCATAGATTCCTCCTTTGTGAGCCTTCTCTCCACCAAGGGAGCCAACACGTTCACCAGTTGTTCCATCATAGATTAAAATCTGTGGATATTTAATAAAAACAATTAGGTACACATTTTGCTTAAAGTCATTTTAATTTTAAGTTTCACATGATAACGGACACTTACCTGACCATCAGCACCCGCTGTAACAAACCGACTTCCATCTGGAGAGAAACGAATGCAGTTGACGAACTGGCTGTGGTCCTTTGGGTGGAAAAAAATTAAAAAGAAATCAACATAGAAGTTAGCTTTATGGATCAAATGAGTGTTTGATTTTGACACATAATATTTGGTCTTGTGCATAAATGGAAACCAAACATTGAAAGTAGATCCAGTATTTTCAATAGTCATAGTGTAGTCTCAAACAAGTGAGGAAGGAAGAAGCAAAAAATAGACTGCTTAGTCATCTTCATGACCGACAGAAACTCAGTCCTTCCTCAATTGAGACCATCATGACCGACCAGTATGCAGGCTTAAAGAAAACAAATGTTTCCTTGATTTTCCTTTAAGCATGTGTTATAGGCAAATTTGAGAATTTAAAATTTACCTATGACACAAATAGCACAAGGTTCATGTGGAGAGCAAAGACATGGGATCAATAGCTGTGATTACAATTCTTGTTTGTTTTAATTTAATAACACCCCACTAATAAGCCAATAATGCAATTCTTAAAGGGAATACAAGGTGTAATTTACTTTAAAATTTAACAAATATATCCACCGTTTTATGTACCTTGACCAACTGGATTTTATATTAACTTCAAATAAATTAGTCTGCAGTACACTTTGTGCCTGGTTGTAGGAAGCAGCTCACACTCTCGAAGAATTTATGGGGATGTGGATTATGTAATATGGAAACAGGCAAACAAGGCCACATTGTCAAAACCCAACAGAGTGTGGCAGATTTGAGATGGCCAACAGATATTAAAGCCAGAGAAAGTTGGAAAGCTGCAATGCTTTGTTACCAGTGCATGTCAAAGACAACATTTAGCCATTGGCTGTTCTGACCACTTTAATCCAGCACATGTCAGCAGATCATCTTTTCTCTAAGACTTGTCCAGCAAAACAACAGCCAAGAAAAAAAAAGAAAAAAACAAACAATCCAGCTTAGCTCTAATCACTCTGGAACAAACACCTCTTTACTAAAGCTCCTCAAATTGCCAACAAATGCAACTCACCCGTAATGTGAACTTGAACTTGAAGGGAGGTCCCTCAAAGAAGGAGGCACAGGTGTCGTCACTGGCAGTGGCAAGGCGGTAAGGGCGCTTCTGCCTTATGTCTACACTGTTAATTAATTTTGAGTGGCCAGAAACCTCTCCCACTGATGAGCCAGAGTCCCACAGGAACACTGCCCCAAACCTACAATGACAAGTGAACACCGATACAGTTGATCCAGGTTTGAATTAGAGGAAGAAAGATACGTGCTAGAAGGTTTCGATTTCCTGCACAATAGTGATGCAAACAGTTCTTTTTATAATAAAAACAATAAATAAATAACATTGGTCCTGCAAGTGCACAAACATATCACCTTGATATCTAAAGCAAACAGTGAGTTTGTGCCACGTGGGAATAAATCAGTGTGAACGCTGTAAGAGAAGTTTCTCATGAGACAGTTACCATGGTTGATTTTAAACTACGAATCAATTTGTAGCCAGTGTAGCGCCAAAAGAAAAAATAAAAAAATCCTGACACTCACTTCTCTCGTCCGTCCCCAACAACAGCAAGCCTCTTGCTGTCCTCGGTCCATGCAATGTCCTTCACCTTCCCTGAAATCGGGGTGTACTCATACTTGAGCATGTGTTCCTTCTGGGTGGTGTCCCAGATACGGATCTTTCCTGATGCATCTAACGGATATAAAAGCAACATGATTACATAGCAGTCACATTATTGTGGCAACTATGAGAATACACAGTTTTACCAGGATTTTTGCAGTGGCTACTGATAAAATGTGACTTGACCTTCATTATGGTCCAAATTCTACACAAAATCTGACAAATCCATTTAAAAACATGTTTTAATTTAGCACAACTTCTTAAGTAATAACTCACAATGCAAGCTGGAAAAAGTAAATAAAAGTCAATTAACATCATCAAAACCTACTTGGACTCAGATATTTCAGTTAAAGCCTTGTCCCTAAATGTCCACAAATCACAATCTACTCTTCCTAGGAAAAACTGGTTCACGTGCATTGTGCCGTAACAGCAATTTTCATAGGAACTTAGCAAGGAGCATTACAAAAGTGCATGAAATTAGAGGAGATATGCACAATCTGCAGTTTGACAGGATATCAGGATTGTTGCTACACTGTTGGGAGTGAAGATTCTAGAAAGACTACAATATTCATTCAATAAAGTGTAAAAGAACCCAAGGGCAAGGGCAGAACACCATTACAAGAAACAACAAACCACACAAAGCTTACAGTGGGGCAAAAAAGTATTTAGTCAGCCACCGATTGTGCAAGTTCCCCCACTTAAAATGATGGCAGAGGTCAGTAATTTGCACCAGAGGTACACTTCAACTGTGAGAGACAGAATGTGAAAAAAAAAAATCCATGAATTCACATGGTAGGATTTGTAAAGAATTTATTCGTAAATCAGGGTGGAAAATAAGTATTTGGTCACCTCAAACAAGGAAAATCTCTGGCTCTCACAGACCTGTAACGTCTTCTGTAAGAAGCTTTTCTGTCCCCCACTCGTTACCTGTATGAATGGCACCTGTTTGAACTCATCATCTGTATAAAAGACACCTGTCCACAGCCTCAAACAGTCAGACTCCAAACTCCGCCATGGCCAAGACCAAAGAGCTTTCGAAGGACACCAGGAAAAGTATTGTAGACCTGCACCAGACTGGGAAGAGTGAATCTACAATAGGCAAGCAGCTTGGTGTGAAAAAAATCAACTGTGGGAGCAATCATCAGAAAATGGAAGACATACAAGACCACTGATAATCTCCCTCGATCTGGGGCTCCACGCAAGATCTCATCCCGTGGGGTCAAAATGATCATGAGAACGGTGAGCAAAGATCCCAGAACCACACGGGGGGACCTGGTGAATGACCTGCAGAGAGCTGGGACCAAAGTAACAAAGGTCACCATCAGTAACACACTACAACGGCAGGGAATCAAATCCCGCAGTGCCAGACGTGTTCCGCTGCTGAAGCCAGTGCATGTCCAGGCCCGTCTGAAGTTTGCCAGAGAGCACATGGATGATACAGCAGAGGATTGGGAGAATGTCATGTGGTCAGATGAAACCAAAGTAGAACTTTTTGGTATAAACTCAACTCGTCGTGTTTGGAGGAAGAAGAATACTGAGTTGCATCCCAAGAACACCATACCTACTGTGAAGCATGGGGGTGGAAACATCATGCTATGGGGCTGTTTTTCTGCCAAGGGGACAGGACGACTGATCCGTGTTAAGGACAGAATGAATGGGGCCATGTATCGTGAGATTTTGAGCCAAAACCTCCTTCCATCAGTGAGAACTTTGAAGATGAAACGAGGCTGGGTCTTCCAACATGACAATGATCCAAAACACACCGCCCGGGCAACAAAGGAGTGGCTCCGTAAGAAGCATTTGAAAGTCCTGGAGTGGCCTAGCCAGTCTCCAGACCTCAACCCCATAGAAAATCTGTGGCGGGAGTTGAAAGTCCGTGTTGCTCGGCGACAGCCCCAAAACATCACTGCTCTCGAGAAGATCTGCATGGAGGAATGGGCCAAAATACCAGCTACTGTGTGTGCAAACCTGGTAAAGACCTATAGTAAACGTTTGACCTCTGTAACATAACCTTTGTTGGCAATAACAAAGTATTGAGTTGTATTTTTGTTATTGACCAAATACTTATTTTCCACCCTGATTTAAGAATAAATTCTTTACAAATCCTACCATGTGGATTCATGGATTTTTTTTCACATTCTGTCTCTCACAGTTGAAGTGTACCTCTGGTGCAAATTACTGACCTCTGTCATCATTTTAGGTGGGGGAACTTGCACAATCGGTGGCTGACTAAATACTTTTTTGCCCCACTGTAGATGTTTAGTAACACTACTGGGATAACATTTTGATGCCAAAAAGACAAAAATTGAGCTTGTTTGCAAAAATGGTCCAAGCCCCGAGTAGGCAGAAGGAGTCCAGTTTTTTTCTGCATGCACTGCGAGTGGTTACTGAGTGTCAGAAGCACAGCAGTTTGTGTTTTTTGTTTACTCTAATGGTGTTCATCCCTAATTATGTTTTAGATAAAAATCAGTAAATTCCAGTAGGTTTACAAACTCTTTCTTGCAAATGTTCAAATGTATTTTTCTCTTTTACCTCCAGATGCAATGTAGAATCCACTGGGTGCATACTTCGCAACAGTAACTTGATGGGCATGCTCGGTGTAAATGTCTGCAATAGCTGGGTTCTTAAAAAAAACGAGAAAAAAAAACACAAAAATGGAAAGATTAGCTAGATTAGCTCAGAAATTGCAAATAAATGATGAGCATTTTTCCAATTGGTCACTTAAACCCAAACATCTAATCAACAATTAGTGTTGGCAAAGAAAAAAAAAATTTTGGTAAACACTGGTAAACCACAAGCTGAAATCCTTTCCTGAGCTACTTCTAGATTAGGTGCTAACTGACAGCATTATGCTAACAGTAATTGTGCCAGCATGCAACTCAGATTTCAGAGAATATCAAGGGCACAATACTGAACACGCCCAAAAATACTGGGTGTAGCAGGAGGGCAACAAACAAAACCACCCACTAGTAGAGTGACATGCTGTCTTTGATGTGGCTGCTAGCTTTTGATGCTGTACATTTTATGTGGTCATTACTCTCATTCAGTAGATTCTGTCATAGCCAGTAGATTTGTAAATACAAATGAATAAAATAATCAGCATCATGTTGATACAACTTTAAGACTTTTTTTTTAAAATTACTTCAATGTTCCTGATGATGACACATTTCCCATTGGTGTAGAGGAAGTTGTTGCCTTTGGGATCACCACCGATCACTTTTGCAACTCCCCTCTCCATCTGTGGGAGACTGGCAAACACACGTTCTGAAAAAAGTGAAAATAATAAAATCAAAGATGTGGAAAACATCAATTAATGCACTGCAGACAGGGTTAAACACAAATAGAAAAAGTGTTTCACTGCATATCCTTTATCTGCTGGGAATAAAATCTGCCATTTCAGATAGCAGATTTTATTATTAACAGAAGTGTTCTATATCAACTAGTCGTTCATTAGTCATCCATAGGACTTAAAGTGGAGCTGGTTTCAGGTACCTTACTGATTATCACAGACACTTTGAGCACACGGCCAAGTCTATTCCTATTGTTCTACCAAGCAGTTTCACCCTCCTTATTAAATTCCCTGAACGCAAAGCGTTTTACACTTCAACCTTTAAGGAGTAACAAAAATAAAACATAACTAGATTAAGTTCTTCGGTGCACTTCCTCAAAATTTGGGCCATCATTTTTGACGCCAACTATGTTAGAAAACCAGTAAAAGACAAGTCTGGATTTGTTGCTGATCATTACATGGGTGAATTTTCTACTTTGTAAATTACTAAAGAAAAAAAAATACAAGTAACTGCTTGTAATTGAAGTATTTGCTTTTGTTTAGTTACACATTTTTTAAGTACAGAGTATCCATTTAGTAAGGTTTATGTTGATGAGTCTTGTTTTATTATTATAATAATAATAATAATAATAATAATAATAATAAGTGTACCGATTTTTATATAATTGCACAAATTATACAGCAATTTCAAATATTAGTATTTAAAATGTTTTATTATAGTTATATTATAAATTTACCAACACTTTGCTTGCCATAATTTTTACATACCATTGTAATAAACTAAACGAGATATACACTCAGGTCAAAATGCACTAGCACACTTTTGCTTGCTCATAATGGTTTTTGAATACATCACGAGTCAATCCTGCCTTATGCAGTAACTACACGGTTGTAACTTGAATGTGCCTTGAAAGACCAAAAATAAATAAATAAATCACTGCCATGTTTTCGCCATTTATCTTTCCGACTGATTCAATGAGAAAAAAAAAAATGTAGCGTTAAATATGTTAGGACATTCGACCAGCGACAAATGTGTACTTCAGTACTTCCTCAGTGCTTCACTGGCAGACAGCCTCTGTGTGGACATGTCATAACAAAGCAATGGGAGCACAACTATTTCCTGACTGAGGCTAGCAACCTAGCTAACTAAAAAGCCACTGCCTGTGGCATGAAGCGGCTGCACTGAGTGCCAAAACATCTGCACAACACTCCGAGCTATCCAAACACAGGTGTGTACTACACCTGCCAGAATCGTTGCATGAGCGAAGCTTTTTTTGGTCTTTCTTGTGTGGGGTGAAGTGTCAAAATTACGCAGCTATGGGCGAGGCTAGCTAGCTGCTACCTGGATGACTAGCAGATCTGCCGACTAGTGTCACGCGAAGTAAGAGCCTTGTTCCTGTTTTTCCCGCCCTGCTGCTGACACAGAAATGAGACAGACTTACTCAGTTCATACGGCATTTTTTCTCCGCTGCCTCTGGCTTGGCTTTTCTCTTCCAGATGAATGAAACAGTGAAGACAGAAAAGCGCCCGTGGCTTTGCACTACCCTCCCTGATACACAAACACGGAAGCGGGTGCAGCTCTCGCTCTGCCTGGCTTTGCCCATATATAGTAAACTCAGATACCACGCTGAGGCTGTCAGCCAGTAACCGTGCGCTCGAGCTTTGGGGATAAATTCTACCTAAATATGGTCTCTCAGGTTCCAGGGCCAATCTAAAGCCATTCCAAAGCTTCACTAATCAAAATGGCCAGGTTTGCCTCATTTTGAGGCATATCATGTGCTACAGCCAGGTCACAGAGTCTTTTTTAATTTTTAAAAAGATAAACATATAGAAACAACATTTCTAATTCCTCAAAGAATGTTACCCTGTTAGTAAATATATATAATCCAGGAATCTATTTCTAGATGAATGTGTCATCTAGAAATAGAGTTAAAACTAAAATAAGGAGGTGAGTTTTGCGCAATCATTTGATTGCCTGAGAGGCCTGACTCAGGGTAGTAAAGCTCGCTGTCTGAGACGCACTCCTTTGGGCGCCGTGGATTTGTGATAGCATGAGTAACCAAATGAATTGCCCGGAAAGGTAAATGAAGAAAATCTATCTACAGTCACTTGTAACCTGTCCCTTATCTGTAATTCCATAGTGGTGATGTTATAAGCCTGTGCTTATTATTTGCATGAGTGTAGGCACTCACTTGCTTGGAATAGGACTGGGAATCCCCTGACCTATTTATGATGGGTCCATTTGAGAGTGTGGACCTCTGCAGGCTGGGAGGTCAGTTCCATAATCATAATTGTGCAAATTCTCATGACCATTGATCAACAACCACTGACCAAAACCCACTGATCAAAACCCACTGATCAATGGCCACGAGTACCATTCACAGAGAGTTGGGGAATGGCTGCAATCACAGCATTGTAAGATGGCGAAAGATGTACCCTTAGGCCCCCTCCTCGATTCAGAGATGGTCTTTCCCTTTTCACGTAAATGGCCTCCTTGACTCCGCGCTCAAACCAGCATTCCTCCCTGTCCAGGATTTGTACATCCTTATCATTGAAAGAGTGTCCACTGGCCTGTAGGTGTAAATAGACTGCAGAGTCCTGGCGAGGTAGCTCTTCTGTGTTGTGCCGTCCGCTTCGCCAGAGGTTGTTTGGTTTCCCCGATGTATAAATTCTGGCAATCCTCCTGGCACTTAACAGCGTACACTATGTTACTCTGTGTCGGGGGACACACATCCTTGGGGTGGACCAATTTTTGGCGCAGCTTGTTTTGGGGTTTAAAAGCCACAGAGACTCGGTGTTTAGAAAAAATGCGTCTCAACTGTTCCGATACTCCTGATACATAAGGGATCACTACAGGTTTTCGCTTGGGCAGCGGTTGTCCTTCTCTCCTGGATCGGCTGGAGCTTTCTTTAGGTGCCTTTCCAGCTTTGACAAAAGTCCAGCTGGGATAACCACATTTACTCAGGGCCTTCTTGATGTGCTGTTCTTCTGCCTCCCTGGCCGCTGTGTCTGTGGGGATGGTGTTCGCTCTGTGTTGTAGCGTCCTGATGACACCCAGTTTGTGCTCCAGTGGATGATGAGAGTCAAACCTTAGATACTGCTCCGTATGTGTAGGTTTACGGTACACGTCAGCTTTTAGATGACATCTCTCACCTTCTCAACAAAATCCAGGGTGTTCTGGATGTGGTGTTCAGAGCTGCCTACCAACGGGTTGAAGATCGAAGCCAGAAACTTGGAGATGTTATAGGTGACAGAGTTGATCATGCAGACAATCGGTCTTAAAGGTGCACCCTGTTTATGTATTTACACCTACAGGCCAGTGGACACTCTTTCAATGATAAGGATGTACAAATCCTGGACAGGGAGGAACGCTGGTTTGAGCGCGGAGTCAAGGAGGCCATTTACGTGAAAAGGGAAAGACCATCTCTGAATCAAGGAGGGGGCCTAAGGGTACATCTTTCGCCATCTTACAATGCTGTGATTGCAGCCATTCCCCAACTCTCTGTGAATGGTACTCATGGCCATTGATCAGTGGGTTTTGGTCAGTGGTTGTTGATCAATGGTCATGAGAATTTGCATAATTATGATTAAGGAACTGACCTCCCAGCCATTGTTGGTTTCAGTCATTATGCAAATGTACTGTTTATAAGGTTGGGGAAACTTGCAGTCAGCTGAGACTGAAGAAGTCACTTGGATGAGTGACGAAACATTTCTCCCACAAAACGCTACGTCCAGATGAACAGAATCAACTTTTGGAGAACTCATCTGTGTAATTTTGGTCTGAGCATATGATGTGTCCTCTCCCAGGACATTTTAATCAACACACAAATCCTTTATTGCATTCTGGTGATGTTTCTTTTTAATAATGAGAGGGTCATGTTGAGGGCCCCAAGCTCCAACTCAACTCAATGACAGCTCTGTCAGGATCACCTTAATTGAGGGGGTCGTTCAAGTTCAAATTCTGTTTGAAATGTTTTTTCTAACGCTCTGTTTTGTTTTGTTTTCTGTTTTCTGCTAATTTCATTTATTTATTTATGTATTTATTTCAGACTGGCAATGTGATAGCACTGTGACATGTAAGGTGAGAACCAGGTTTGAGTACCATCTGGTTTATGGAAATTGGTCTCCCCGTGGAGTAAGCGGTAGTTTTACGTTCTCCCCTGCAGGTGGCGCCATTGTCCCATTATTACCCCTCCACCACAGAAGAAGTAGTCCAGTTGCTTCGTGCCTGTGACGATGGCGGTCGTCTTGAGGGGAAGTTTAGTAACGTTGTTCAAGGTGAGAGCACAAATTATGTTGACGGGCTTTTTGTGTAAATAGAAAAAAAATGGCTGCTTTAGTCATATTTCATATAAACGCAGCAAAGAGACGTTTACGCACTGAGTGTTGTCATGTGTTTCTTACGTGAATGCTAACCATCGTGAGCTTCGTGGACGTCTGCATTACTGATAGAACGATTCTGAAGTGTGTTTCCGTATCTGGAATTATTTTGCTGGACATAGTTCTCGGTTTGTTTTATTTGTCAGTAGATACGCGCCTTAATAAGACATCCTCGTTAATTGAGAAGGTCAGCTAAATTAGCTTAGCCTCCCAGCCTGTGTCAGTTAACCATGTCAGTAACCTCCCTGTCCTTAGTGAACCGTTAGCTACTGCTACTCGTGGGGCTAATCACAAGCTTAGAGACTTGAAGCGAGCAACTCAGACAAGGTTTAGTTTTCAGTCAGATTTCTAGGTGTCAGTAAGAGTGCAAATATATTCAGTGTCTTACTTTAACTTGTAAGATTGCAGAGTTGGCCTTTTAACTTGTTGCCTACAGGTAAGATGCGGGTGAGGGTGATAATCATTCAGGATCACCTTGAAATATACAAACCGGTGACAAAATAAATGAAGAGGACGACAACATAAAGTCTCTTATTAATAGATGCTGGGGCAACACCAGGACAGTTTTACCATGCATTGCTACTGATTCCTAAAGTCTCAGGAACTCTTCCTGGATGGAAAACCACTTTTTCCCCATTGTGGTCGCGCAGAGTGCTGTTTTACCCGTCGATCCAAAACCTCCCTTAGGGTTTTCAGCTGTTGACTGACCATTATTCTCAACGACAATTTTTCATACCACTAAGTAATAAATTTCTCATAGATCTAAATGCAGATGTAACTCTTCCCATTGAAACATTAGTACTAGCCAGTACAGAGCCAGTAAAAAAATGTCTTTAGCACAGTGCGAAGCTTGTGTCACAGGGATTATTTATACATATACTGACTTGATTATTTGGACAGATGTAATCTGTGGATCAACTATGACTCCAAGAAGAAAGCTCCTCCCCATTCTTTTTGTCTTGGTGGTCAGCAGACAGTAACATCTTCTGATGTTGTAGTGTACTAGTTAACACAATTCACCTAACAAGCCAAAGATTCCGTCAGGAAGGGCATCTGACCTAAAAATCCGTTGAGCTACCCATTGTTGCATGAAAGTTGCTGCTGCTGCTGCTGCTTCTGATTTGCTGATCGAAGCATAAATTCCCATTAACAGTATATGGATGGCAGAAAATAAGGATGGCATAACCTGGCTTGTTTGAGACCGATGCGCCTGCCATCTTTGCTCAAACAATGATCTACAAAGACTTCATCTTTCAAAGTCACCAACACCTTTTCTTATTGCCATTTTCTATTAATACAGAATCACCTGGGCCTGCTTAAAATATTCATATATGCCTCCAAACCTGATTGGAGTTGTGTTATATAGTGCACCTGTGTGGAAACATCTGCATTTGTTGTTTCTTTATTTACGCAGATTTTTTTTTCTCATTTATTTGTCTGTGTGTATTTACACAAAATCCCCTACTGACATCTTCCCTTATAAAATGCATCTAGGCATCATCCTGAATAGCAATATGCATGAAATTACTATAATATTAGGTGAAATGTAATTTATAATATTATATACAGTGTTGTACCCTCATTCTCTCTTTCTGACTAAAACATGCTTCTCATAAAGTTGGGCTCACGTCATGACATGATGAAATGAGTGAAATAGGAATAGACATTCCTGCTACACAAAGTTGTTCTCACTTGGTGTTTTTTCTAACAAATGTCTGAACACAGGTGCATTCCCCCAACATTGTTTTATTCCGATAATTTCTAAATGTCTTTATGTTTCAAAATCTTGAACAGATTTTTGTATATACACACTGGAGGGGAGGTCAGAAGCTGTAACAAGCAAACATTGAATGTAACAGATGTAGACAAGTGATTCTGGTGTTGCTTGTTATCAAAAAAGTTCTTTTTGACCAATTGGACACTAACAGACCTCTGACCAATGATCAATGACCAATAATAGTCTTGTTTCAAGTAGGCTAGCTGCTCTATTAACTTCTCTTAGGTCCTAAAAAGTTACCACAAAATGTATACTGTAGGTGCACTGTTTGGTATATGTGCAAATTATATATATATATGTAGTATATCTGTCTACAAGCCCATAATAGTTGAGACTCATTGATATACTCAGTGGACTTATATTATCTACCAGTCTGTTGGTATCATCATGTATAACAACTGATTAAAACAATTAAAACTGTAAATAGGCTGGAGAAACACCATTCAATAATGTTATAATTGTTGACATTGTATATGTTGCCCACAAGAAGACACTCTGCAGCTTCCCAGTTGGAACAACCCGTTGATCCAAACTAACTTGGGCAGAGTTGAGCTTAAATGAGTATATAAACAAACATAAATAGATTTAATTAACATGAATCTGTTGTATGTGTCTGAAAGGGAAAAAAATTCTGCAGTTGAGCTCTCGATATTAGGGTTTTCAATGTGTTGATAAGTAATACTATTAGAGAGTAGATATATGGGTTTATAGTGTACTGCAGTGTTCTTTGTAATACTGTACCTAGTAAGTGTACCTTTGTTTCCCTCCTTCAGGGCCTGGTCGGTTCCAGGTGTCCACAGTTGGCCTCTCGTCCACTGAGTGTATCTGCTGGTCTCTGTAGTCCAGAAACACCACCGGCCCGTGCTGATGCTACCTTTAAAGTCACAATGGTGCCAGGGGATGGAGTAGGACCTGAACTAATGACTGCTGTAAAGGAAGTTTTTAAGGTACATTTACATAAGATTGACGATGGACTCATAACTGCTTTTTATCCTTATACCAAACATGTTGTCTTCAGTATATCAGGTTTACTGATGATAGAAAATAATAGGGAACTTTTGACAAAAAATACATGTACAGATTTTTTTTTTCTCTGTCTGGTCTGATTTTTTACATTTTTCTTATATTAAATGTTAAGAAGCTCCTTTTTCATCTCGTTGTGTTTTACAAATAATCTCCTTGCTTTACTTTTTCTAAGAAATCATTTTAAATATGGTGCTTAATGTTAAAGTAAAATAGTGCATTAAAACTGAGTAAGATTGTCATTCTTTATGTTGATTTGTGATTTTTTTTTAAGAATGATTTTTTTTTCTCCCCATTTTTCTGAAGGCAGGTGATGTCCCAGTAGAATTTGAGGAATTCCACATGAGTGAAGTGCAGAACATGGCCAGCGAGGAAAAACTGGAACAAGTGTTGACCTCTATGAAGAGCAACAGAGTTGCCATTAAAGGTAGTCTTATTTCCTTTAATTCTTTGATTTTTCTCTCACAAAAAAATTGAATCCAATAACAAAAAGCTGATTTAAATGGCTGCACTGAAGTAGTCTGAACTGCAGTGTATTTAGGCTTTAACATGTTGGGGCACGTTACCTTATTTAGGAAAGATTCACACACCCATGGAATTCAAAGGCGAGCTGGCTTCATATGAGATGAGATTAAGGTAAATGATCAAATAAAAAATTGTGTGTTATTATTTGCATATGTCACGTTTAAAAATAACTCTACATCCGTCCACTCCCCAGGCGCAAGCTGGACCTGTTTGCTAATGTAGTTCATGTAAACAGCCTGCCAGGCTACAGCACTCGTCACAACAACCTGGACCTAGTCATCATCCGTGAGCAGACTGAGGGGGAGTACAGCTCCCTAGAGCATGAGGTAAACAGTACTCTTACTCACTGCAATCAGAGCGTAAACAGCAGTTTTACACCCACCTGCAAACACACTGGAAGGTTTGTTTAAGGGTTTTGAAAGAAGCCTTAAACTGGGCATCAGAATATAGTTAAGTCACAGAAATACAGATTAAGCCAGATTTTGATTTGTCCTTTACTTATATTGAGGTTCTTTAACTCTCCTATTTATTCATTTTAATATGAAACCTAGTTTACAGCATGATTATTTACACTTAGACCTCAAAGACTGTCTACAGTCAGGTTATGTGGGAGATTGTTGTTTATAGAACATAATGTATGTGTTCATTTTCTTGCATGATTCTTCGGCAAAATATATTTAACCATATGTTGTCATCCTCTTGTGTTTTCCAGAGTGTAACAGGTGTGATTGAATGTCTGAAGATCATCACCAGAAAGAAGTCACGCCGCATCGCCAAGTTTGCCTTTGACTATGCTACCAAGAAAGGGCGAAACAAGGTCACTGCTGTTCACAAAGCTAACATCATGTGGGTAATTTTTTTTTTCTTTTAAAGGCAGCTTTGTCTTTGTTATTGTCTTATTTTGAAACCATGTACCTCCATTAAGGCTAAAAATTAGCATTACAGTAACTCCTGTCCTCGTATCTTATTTCAGGAAACTCGGTGATGGCCTGTTTCTGCAGAGCTGTGCAGAGGTGGCACAGCTGTACCCCAAAATCAAATATGAGAACATCATCATTGATAACTGTTGTATGCAGGTATAAACAGACTTGCAGTTCCTTCCCTTTGCCTTATTATTATTGTTCTTATTATCCATTACCATTCAGATTAAATAAGTGAATGCTGTCTTTTATTCCTAATTGTATATTTATAACTTAGCGTTTGCTAGAAGTGCTCCATTAAAAAAAAATAGAATAACTGAAGACGTGCACTTTGATTTCACTGCAGTAAATGACCATAGCTGAGCACTGCTGATTCAGGCTTAAATTTGTCATTGTATTATTCTTCTGCAGCTGGTGCAAAACCCTTACCAGTTTGACGTGCTGGTGATGCCTAACCTGTACGGTAACATTATTGACAATCTAGCAGCAGGGTTGGTTGGAGGAGCAGGAGTTGTTCCTGGGGAAAGCTACAGTGCAGAATATGCTGTTTTTGAGACTGTGAGTTTCCAAAACCTCTCGCTTGTTTGTCTTTTTGTTTTGTTTTTTTCCTTGTCCTGATTTTACTTAAAAGCCTATACTTTCCCTTTTTGTATTACTGTATTATTATTGTTTTTCTCTGAACAAAACAGTGGTGTTTACAGCATGACGAACGGTAAAAACTGCGTTTTCTACAGACAACTGTAGCAAACACTTTGCGAGTGAAAAAAGAAAAAACACCCCTTCCCTATTGGTGTTAGAGTTTACCATGTCAGCCAATCAAAAAAATGAAAAGGCAACATGTGACATTTGGTTGTTTAGGGAGAAGGGGAAGTTTTTAGGAGTGACACCGGAGACGGAAAGTGGGCGAGCGAAAGACAGAGAGAGCGAGTTTTCATATGTGAGACATTAGTGACGTTTAGCGTGTTTGGAGGCTGTAGTTAGTGTGCTGTGTAGTTATTGTTTTTTATTATGTGTCAGTTAGACTGCTGAATTTTATATTTGCTCTAAAAAAGCCGTCAAAGGCAGATTCCAGTGTAAACGCTGTTCCCACATGGAAAACTGGACTGATGCACCTCCTGCTGTCAGACCTGCAGGGTTTAGGCCTTTGGTGTTCTCCTCTGTCTTATACTGAACACAAACTACATTTTTTGGACTGGCACAAATAATTTGTGTGTCTTATTTGATGCAGAACACCTGATCGTTCTGTAAATAGACTTAAATGGTTATATAAAAAACGTCTGAGGCCTTGGCTGCATTTTTAGGTAAATAGTACCATATAACTTTGTTGTTTGCAAAACTTGTGCATAATTTTTAGAAATGTACAATTTCTATTTGCATTTCAAGTTAAGAAAATGATTCATTAAACATGTTTGTGGGTTTTACAGTAAAAAATATAACTTTTCTACTCGGATTTTGAATTTTTTTGTCTGAATTTAGATCCACTGTGCTAATATAGTATACCAAAATGAAAAAAATAACTCAAATTTCAGATATTTGAGGTTGTGCTGAAAATAATGATACCAAACAAGGCAAGAAAAACACATTTTAAAGGTGAAATATAGAGGTAAAATCAAAAGTAGTCAAAAACGGCCAATTATACCCTGGACCCCAGAGGGTTAATGGACTGTTGGTTTCTCTGCCCAGATCCTTATACTGCAGTTTTTCATTTCTCGTATCATTTTTTTCTTTTTCAGGGTGCACGCCACCCATTTGCACAAGCTGTTGGAAGGAACATTGCAAACCCCACAGCCATGCTGCTCAGTGCTGCTAACATGCTCAGGCACCTCAAGTGAGTCACCTTCTACATGTTTTTTCATAATGAGTATATCAAATTTTACACAATAGCCTCAAATTGTCTGTCCTAACCCAATATAATCATCAAGATCTTAAACAACCTCAGGCAGCTCTGTTTGTCTGAATGCAGACATGTGTCTGGTCACCTGTTCATTGTGATTATATTGTGTTGCAGTCTGGAATACCATTCTCAAATGGTGTCAGATGCTGTCAAGAGGGTCATAAAACAGGGCAAGGTAAGTGTTAGCTCTGCCCAGTCTGTGCTGCATGCAGGCTTTGAATGATAAGACCACCACTATGGTATATAAATCCAGAAGCATTAACATTATTAACACCAAAAGAGCTGCTTTTTCTGTATGTTTTACTTCCACTTTTTCAGTACCTCTAACAGAGTAAAATAACAGCTGATAGCTCTGCAATATGTGGGCAAATAAAGTCAGACTTGTATATTCTAAATCTGTGATCTTGGTATTGTGGGTCAATAACTGCTGTCTTTGTGTACACAAAGTCTCAAAGAGAACCTCTAAAGAAAATGGTGATAGAAACGTAATGTAAATCATTGATTACATTACACTTGCCTTAGATGAGCTTGCCTTAGAGCTCTGCCTTGCAGTCTAAGGCCAACAACATCATCTTAAATCTCAGTAGTTCTTGGCCTACAAATAACTCATCCTAACTGTTTGTATACTATACCATAGTGTGTTAAAGAGCCTTTGAATTCCTACTTTTAAGTCACTCTTAGCTCCTCTCTTTCAGTGCCTTCCTTGCTTAATTTTGTCCCTCTTTTACATGTTCAGGATTGTATGGGTTTGTTAACAAAATTATGTCGTAAATTCCTTTTTAAACTATTTTGGACTAAAAAGCTGCATCTGCTCTGTACTGAAACTAACATGCACTGACACAAACATGCACATGAAGGTGGTCAGACTTTGTCCCCTAGATGATGATAATAAACACCAGCTTGCAGGGTAGTTTATCATTAAAGTATTATTATTTTTATTATTACACTGTCTGAATGCTCATTTTCTCCCATCTGCTTTAATTTCCTCCACCTCCTTGTACCCCATTGCCATCTGTTTGTGTGTGTATACATTTGTGTGTTTGTGCAAATTCCAGGTACGGACACGAGACCTTGGCGGATACTGTACCACTACCGATTTTGTGCATGCTGTTGTGGAAAACCTGCGTCACCGACCCATTTACTAAGATATTTCATCATAGACCTCGCTGACTGACTCCTTTTTCCCTAAATCTGGACGTTGTTCTTAACATGGTCTGGCTGCATGTTAAGACACCCTCCCCACCCACCCACCCCAAATGCCAGCTCACTGAGAGCTGTACTATACATTTCTGACATAAGTTGCATCATAATGACATTAGTTCTGCTGGCTTGCTTGTAGATCCTCTTCCGTTAAGCTTTGACATCTGTTGATTTGGGATTAAAAAGTATACCTCATGATGTTTTGCATCACACAGCTAGACCTCCTGTTTCCTGTATTCATGCAGTCTCCTCTGCCCTCACAATCTTTTGTCCATTTGCATCTTTTTGTTTTTGGAGTTTTGAACTGATGAGTTCATAAAGACGATTTCTTCGCACATTGTGGGAAACGCATCTTTTTTTTTTTTTTTCTTTTCACTTTTATTATCTAAATGTTTCTTCCTGTCCCATCGGTCTCGCATTTCATTGAAAACTTGCTGTAAAGCCACCAGTCTTTTAAAAAGTTTGTATCGCCTTTTTTCAGAATTGGTCTAAAAACTAACTGTAACTCAGTAACAGTACAACGCTGCTACAAATTACTGCACATTTAAATAAAACTGTAATTTCATTATTGCAGCACTATAAATTCAACTATTGGTGCTGGGATTTCCTGTTCACTGTAACCTGGCGTAATTAAAAACATAATTGGCAGCTGTTGGGGAAAAAAATTAAATGGCAGCATTAGCTTGCATTAGCCATTCACAATCAAAGTCACCATTGTTGTAGCATGTAGTTTATTAAAAAGAGTTATTTAAGCACATAGCAGAAGAATTTGTTACATGATTATACAGAAATCAGCCATAACATTAAAAACATTAATATTATTTGGATCCTTACTGTGGTGCTGCTCCAAGCGCTGACCATCAGGCTGTGGACATGGGACTTGTCCTGTGGTGTCTGACTTGGATGCTCACAAAGGTTCCTTTGATTTGTTTTGGTGTGATGCAGTGTAGTCAGGGAGAGGCTGCTGCTGTCAGGGAGTGTTGTCACCTTGGAAGGGTGTGCCTCTTCTGTAAAAATGTTGGTGGGAAGCAACAAATAAAACCTCCCAACAAATGCTCTCACAGCACATTGATCAATGTAATTTACATTTTAATTGGTTTTGATGTTTTTGCTGATTGCTGTATGGCATTTCCTGGTTTAGTCTTCTTTTTTTTCCCCACCATAAAGTCAGCACAGTTATAACTGCTACACTAAGGTTCAATCATCCTGTCCATCTCGCTTTTGGTACCATTTTGCATCAATTTGAAATGGAAGCTTGCTCACCAAAAATAAAAAAAATACTTTTTCAGTATACAGTGTTTGTGTGTTGACCTTTGACCCAAGTTCCCCAGTAAAAGCAAAATCATGTGCCTTTAGCCAGCATTTAAATTTAAGTATTTCAACAAACCAAGAGTTTCACTCATACTGAACAACAACAACGTGATCTTTCCTGGATCATTAAAATACACTGAAATACTGTATATGGTCATTTGATGTGTTTTAAATCCAAACCTGGACTGGTACTTGAAATAATGTGGGGCCAGAAAAAGAGAGGAAAGTTCAACTGATGCTTTTTTTTTCTTTTCATATCATCATTCACACTGTGTTCATTCTGTGAGTACTGCTTTCAAAGGCTCTCTAACATGCTGACCGTGATACAGAATGTGGACATGTGTTTCTGCAGCTGTGCATATAATAACGTGCTGTCCTTATGTTTGCAACAGGTGCGCACTGCAGATCTGGGGGGCTATGCAACAAGCAACGAGTTCACCCGTGCTGTCATTGCTAACCTGTCGGTCTGAGCATTATGTTTGCAGATCTGTCAGCTGCTGAATCGCACACATTTTTAATTATCTTCCTGTCTTACACGCTTGTACGCACAGTACAGCCCTATCCCCCTACATTCTACACGCAGTGCCCTTCTTATCAGAGCAAAATGCAAATGAAATACATTGTCCACAATGTTTTATTTTTGCTGTTTTACAGTTGATATTTAAACACTTAACGTTGCATCCAATTAAAAAAAAAGTGGATTGGTGATATTTTTTCTTTTTATTATGGTGCAAAACTTATAATGCTGTTACACTATTTCACACCACTTCCTGACATTCTACTGCCTTGCATGATACTCTAATTTCTACTTAATGATTTTATGTGTGGACATTAACCGGAAGTCAAAACACAACGTATGTATATTTCAATATTAATAAAGTTTTAACTTAATGCTTCTTCATTTATGCTATATGAATAATAAATAAGAAATGGAATATGACATCTTGCGTGCAGAATCCTTGAATGAGCATTATGGAGACTAATACGGTGTTATTAAAAGTTTATTATGGCTGATGGCACATGTCACCTCGCATGAGGATCCTAACTCCCTTCCTGTGTCCAAACATATTCATGGTGGTTTTTGGAGAATTTAAATGTTGGTAAAACTGAGTTTTTCTGGCTGTGTTGGGTGTATCATGGGACAGTGTATGCTCCAAGTCCCCAATACCATTAACTAACAGTTCGATATTAAATATATTTTTTGCCTTCATCTATATAAATTATTAATAAATTGTAGGAAATTTTCCAGCTTTCTCTTTACTGCAGAAGGTCGCAAAAGAGTTATTACAGGTCAGTTATGTGACTATTTTCAGAGGAATAGTTTATGGATGAATTTTAGTAATAAATTTAAAGCATAGAAGCAGCACTATAATGATGCTTCCTTATGATCTTCTCACACCCTCAGACAACATCTCTGCCTGGCCTTGTGCTGCTAGATGAGTGCAACATTTCATAACACTGATCACGTGTACCCTGCCTCTTACCTTATGGTAGCCAGGATAGGCTCCAGACGACCCTGATAAGGATAAGCGGAAGAGGATGGCTGGATGGACTAGAATACACAATTGTGTTTCCAGGAAGTTTTAATTGTAGTTATTTATATATATAAATGATGGTTCTTACACACAAAAGTTAATCACGGAGTTCCACAGGGTTCTGTGCTAGGGCCCAGACTGTTCTCGTTATACATTCTTCACTTTGGAATTAATATTAGAAAACGCTGCATATACAGATGATACCCGATATTGATACAAATCGTCTGGTTAAACTCCTGGCATGTGTTAAAGATATAAGGGCCAGTAATTTTGTTTTTTCCTCTAGCCCACAGTTTCCTATTGATTATTTTATTAACACATGCTCAAAGAAACACAACAACAGCAAAAAACAATGAAAAATATTTTTTATTAAACTTTCTGAATCTGATGATCATTCCGACTGTTGTAGACAGAAAATGAACTATTTACCCTTTATATGTTACTACTAGTTATTTATTAGTTTCAAAGTGGCTCAGTAAATTATATTTAAAAAATTGTTACCAGTAAAATAAAAATATAATTTAAAATGTATATTATTTTAGTTAGAAAATCAGTTCTCTACCTACTTATCCCTACTAAACCAAGATGTAATACTGAAAACGTCATTAGAAAGGGTAAAAATGTAATAACCTCAGCAAAATAACTTGACTAATAATGAAAGGATAAAAATAATAATAATTTTGCTTATAGGCAAAAGACTATCGCTGGATATATTACTGAATAAAATAGTCTTTAATTATTTGTTAAAAATAAATTACATGGCTTTCAACAAATTACCTTTTCCTCTATTAAACATGTGGGCTCAACCATCAAACTGACGTCACATTTCTGTAATATTGCCCCTGGAGAGTTGCCTCTATATTGCCTCTTTAAAGAATAATCTGATAATTCCCTTTGAAATGTATGTAGATTGGAAAAATGAAGTGGTCTATCATCAATCAGAACAGGTCTCTGGCCCTCAATGCTGTGTTAAGTAGCACTGATGGGGGCCGCTGCAGTGTGGAAGGTGTAAAGTGGATCTGGGCCAGCAGGTGTCGCTGCGGGCTACAGAGAAACACAGCGGAGAAGAGACGGGGCCAGGCCTGGGAATTCGTTCCCCGCTTCCCATTCTTCCTATGCAGACAGACACACAACATGGCGGACTAGAATAGTCGGCCGACGCGCCCGGATACAGCGGATAAACCCTGGGATTTAACATCCAAGAAGGCGAAGAAAATACCCTCCGAAGAGACGCTACAGAAGGGCGAAATTCTAATTTTTTTGGAGGGGGCGCTTTCTTTACCCTGGCTTTAGCGGATAAACTGACTGTGAAGTGTTGGCAGTGCGTCCCAGATCGTGCTTCCCTCCTCTGGTATCACCCTGGTCCCCCCCCCCACCTCCACCCCACTCACACTCTTGGTTCCTGGGGTGTGGAGAAAGGGGCCGGGGTTGAAAACGTGGAAGACAGGATAAATTCCCACTTGGCTTTCATTTTTTCCCCCCTTCTTCTTCTCTCGCCTCCCCCTCCGGTTTCCTTTGGGCTCTACAGGAGTTGTGGTGAGTTTTCTTGTTTTTGTTGCGCAAAGCAGAATCCCACTTGTTACAATGTCGCTCTACGAGCATGTTTCCCCGTGTTGTAACATTGTGTCACCCTCAAACGAGCACTTTCCGTCCCCGTCCCCCCCTTCCTCCCGCTTTTTACGTTACATGATGCCGTTATCGATTGGGGGGGGGGGGGCTCGTCCACGGAGCAGCGCGGCGTTTAATGAGTTGTGAGCCTCCCTGTAACGCCTGAACATTTCAGAAGTAGCTCGGAGGCAGGGAGGGAAATTTTGGCGAGAGGGGACTCCGAAGAAAGGAGGGGAGGGGGGAAGCTTTAAGAGAGAGTGCGACAACATTTAAGAAGTTGGTTTTGTTGTGCCAACACAGATGCTGTTGCGCTTACGCTGGAACAAAGAGGGGGTGGAGTGGCGGGGAGAGGGGGTTCCAGGGTTGCCTCACTGGAAAGTACACTTTATTGATCAACGCTTTGTTATTACACGTTCAGAGAGGGAGGGAGTGGAGCTGGCTGGGTGGAGGAGCAAGGGGGGCTTCATGCGACCCACAACAGGAATTAGGTCGCCCTGACGTTAACGTGTATGCTCTGTCACATCACAGCGGCTGCTTTGTGTTTCCTCACCTCTTCAAGATGGGGGTCTCACATGTGTGCTTTCCCAAACTTTTTTCTTTTTTTAATTATTAATAATAGTCCTCTCTCTTTCTAAGCTTTGGGTGTATCCAAGCATACAATTTTAGTCGTGTGGGTGTTGATGGCTTTTTAAAATTATTATTATTTCAATCCTCTACTCAGACTTGAGCAGTGATTCGTGATTCCCAGCTCATCAGAACACGGATCTTGTTGTAAGGGTTCGCTTGTCATTGCCAGTAGTGGGAATTGACATTAAACATCGGTGGCATAACTGCTGCAGCCGAGCTGAGCATCAGCGAAAGAGTGTGAAAGCCTCAAAGTCAGAGCAGAGAGAGGGAGAGGAACATCGTCAGGCTGATCGGACATGGCAGAGACTTCCTTGTCATTTCTGGGAAAAGCCTCTGCTACAGAATGTCAGCCTGAAGCTCCGCTTATAATGCTTGGTTCAGTTCACTGAACTGTGGCACATATCTATACACCATGCTTCACCATGTGTGCCTCCCCACAGCAGGCATTCAGCTTCACTTGAAGCCGTCATGTCATGTTAGGACCATCTCAGTGCACAAAACCTCCCAACTCCTGTGAATCTTCTCTCCGGCTTATCCTGACCTCTGTCTGTCAGGCCTGAACATATTCACCTTTCACCCTGTACCCCATTAAAAAACAAACCAAACCAAAAAACTGTAACATCATATCTGCCTGTCAAACATCACCAGCACCTTGAAAGCCGTATTGTGAAAAGAGGGAAAAAGTTTGCTTTGGCAATGCGGCAGAAAAAGGCAGGGCTGTTAGAATCGTGCTCACTATGCCTGTATATATCTTTGCACCTATTCTAAGGAGAGAGAAAAAAATGAGTTATTTCTGTCTTGTTGGGATGCTGTCAGAGTTTTAGCAGAGGAAGTGGAGTGATCATCCTCGCACCACATTTTTCACGATTGGCCTAGTTACTAAAAATAAAATAAGTATAGCTTGAAATCACTTTGTGGGAACTTTGCGTCGAGTGTCAATGAGTGGGTGTTTAAAATAATGGCCCGTGTGTTGTGAAATTTCACAATTTCAGGGCTCTGACACAATATTATGAGTTTGCTTTTTGGGTGGGGCTGGAGGTATATTTTTGTTTCCACCTGTGGGCCCTGTATGTTTTGCTGAGGAAGAGCACTGTAATTCAGCCTCTCGCGGGATAAACACTGCTCCATTTAGAGGATTATGATGCATTACAGGGGCCTGATTGGAGCTACATGCGATATGTCAATTGGATCTTAATGACATTTATTCCACAATACAGGAAATGAACCTGTGTGATTACTAATGACTGACTAAATATTGTGCCTGGCTAGAAAGGACGCCATCGAACATCCTTCAGCTTTGCCCTGCCTCTCTGCTGAATGGAAATAGTAATTATGTAATATCTTCAAGTTATTTAGTCAAATGTTTCTTTAAAATCTTCTTGATTCCGGCTGACTGGTGTTTCTGGTCGCTCACGCTCATAGCAACGATTAACAGTGGGTGTTTTTGTACATGGAAAAGTACTTTGGATGTGCAAAGAGGTTCTTTTGATTTTTGTAAGCTCACGTGGGTCCACGTCAGTCAGGAGGATCTGGTTGCCACCTTCCTTTTCCACCATAGTGTGTTAAAGCAGTGCTGTTTCTCCCTTTTGGGGGATGTTAGAAATCAACATAAAGGATTACTCTTGGCTGTACTGCAGTACTGTAACTACAGCTACATGAATACCTTTTTTTCCTCATATGGCATATGTGTTATTATAGCCAGTAATTGGGTTTAAAACTTTTTTGTGTGTGATTTCTGTTCATAAAAAGCAAGAATTTGGAGCCATGTTGCACATTTATGTTGTGTTAGGTTTTCACTTTATTTCAAATGAGTGCCTATGATTCACACTGAAGCTATATGTATTAATATTTGCCATCGGCCTGCCAACAAGACTTGTTTTGTCCTGCTCTGGAAGAAGGGGGGGAGTGCTCAGAGAGCCTGTAAGCAAGTGAGTAGTTTTTCAGTGCACCACCTAAAGGTGAAGCTGGACAAAATGGATTTTAAAGAGAAGCCAAGTCATGATGTTGCTTTGAAGTCAAGTCCCCGGTGATTATGTTATTATCTTAGATGGTTTTGTTATCTTTCAGAGGAAAAGGAGGGGACGGCTGCAGTAGGATGACTACTTCAGATATCAGAGCTGTCATTTTGGGTTTCCATTGATAGAGATCCAAAATAACCAAGGGATAGTTGGCAAGTGTTGCTGGGAAATTGAGCAATGCCACCCTGTGCATGTAAACCTGTATATGTGTATTTTTTTGTATAAGCAGTACTTAACCGATCATGGAGATGTTTATTTACTTATATATTGCAAATTAGAGCTTTTTTTTCCTTAAATATTTCCTTTCCTTAAGATTTTTTTCTGGATGTTCCAATAACTGCTTTATGGTTTTGTTGTCATGTGACAAAATTAAATTAAAGAGCTTAAAGGGAATAAATCAATAGGACATAAAATGTATTGAAATTATCCGCAACTTGACCACAGAGTAAAACATCAGTAAAAGTAAATGAGTAATTTCTAATGCAGTAATAGCCTACTCATTGATGGGGGCTGTTTTCTGTATTTACTCCTTTGTATACGTGTGTCTACATTTTACTATCATCAACAGATGGTATCGGCTCAGCAGCAAATGTGGATAGAGGGGCCTTTAACTTGACACCTGGTTAAGGTCAATTTTACGGGGTGTTATTAAATTCTATACCCCCTATGTTGTATTATAAAGAAAACATGTAAGAATCAAACCTTCAGCTCAAATTTGGCGACTTCAGACATCAGACCAAGCTTGTATAATGACGGAACGCAGCAGGATGTCCTCACAGCAACCCCTACACACACACACACACACACACACACACACACACACACACACACACAGATGTGTGAGTTGTATATAACTAAGTGGTCACTTAGGAGAACAGGCTCTACTGTATTGTATGATGTTCATTATTTAAGAATGAAAAGTGTGGTCCTGTGGTGTAGTGGTTAACATATTACACATCAGATTCCTGCTTTGAGACTGGGAGGAGATATAAACTAGTGGGATGGGTGTTTTTCATCAGGAAGAACATCTACTGTAAAATCTGCCTATACAAATACGGGACTACAGCTGCCTCTCATTTCTTAATACATAGGACATAAAACAGCTCTAACAAACTTGAAAAGCGGTCCCCCGTGAGTCGTTTGGTACCGGGCCGCGAGAGTTGAGGCTCAGGTGTGAAATGTATGGTTTTCAGGGTTTTTATCAGTTTTCAGCTTTATTTTGTTACCATTTTTATCATTAACTCGGTTTTCCTGGGTCTTTTCACGTGTGTTATGAATAAATCTTTTTTTCGGTACCGGTACTAGTTTTATTTTGTTGTATTTATCCGTGACACCTTAAAGGCCAGTCCGTGAAAATATTGTCGGGCATAAACCGGTCCGTGTTGCAAAAAAGGTTGGGGACCGCTGTTTGGTGTGACCACCTTTAATTCTTCAATAAAACTTTGGCACTTATGTTGTTGGTACAAAACAATTTAATGCCTAACAGACTGATTTTTTTGGGGGGGGGCGGACCAGCTGTTAATAAGCGTATCAGTAAGTGTATGAGTTCTTGGTAATGTGTAGCACAACACTGGTCGTCCCTTGAGTTACGTGCCTTTTATATGCTTGAATGATTCATAGGTCGGTATGACTGTTACAGCCCCAAGTAACTGTACTTTTCTTTTTTATTACTCCTGTTAATTAGTTATAAAATCAGCTTACATCCTTCACTGCTTTATATATGATATGAGTGTTGGCACCAACAACTACAAAGATAAATGTTTTCTGCCTCCCAACAGCTGCACAGGAGCAATAAAATATAGTCTAAAGCTGTTTAAAAATAGGTTTTAAATACAGAGATTTATTATCTTTTAAAACAGTTAGGTAAGCAAGACTAACAGTGTGAAGTTCTCATTCAGTGCCAACTTTTGGGGCTTGATGGTTTTTATATACCGGTACGTAGTGCAGTGCCCAAAAAAAAAAAAATCTGATTTCATGCCTGCTTCAGATGCATGCTGGATCTACAAATCGGTTTTGGTGTTTAAGTTTCAAAGGGCAGAAGTGAATCGAGTTTCATTGTGGCCCTTGAGCTGTCCATTTGGCCCTGCACCACTCTTCAAGGTCACAGTGGCTTTTGTGGGGAGACCATGCTTTGCGCCTCCACATCCTCTCTGTGTCCAATGTGGGAAAGCTTGAGAGGCCCCTGGCATGCTCTGTGAGAAACCCCACAACGAATTAGACACAGAGCAGAGCTTCACTGACTCACCACTTTCACTCATTGAAACAAGTTAGTTTTCTTGATCCTTCCAGCCTAATGGAACCAAATGATCATTACAGGCTTAATAACAGACACAGCAGTCTCTCTTGCCCTTATGATTAGCCAGAATAGTAACCCCATGCTTCTCTTCATCTTTTCATCAACTCACCAGCTTGTGAATGAAGCCAACAGGAACACAAACCACACCAGCAGGGAGTAGTATCCCTCAAAAAGGGAAGTCCAGAGGATTGTGGCTGTTGTATGTGGCACTGGGGACATATAATCTGTGGTCTGTTTTAGAGCATGAGTCCTAGCGGCCTTGACTTAGACCTACTTCAGTCTCCCGTGAAGAGAAGCATTCACAGTAGTTCAGTTACCCCAGACCCCCTCCCTCTGAGGACATAGAAACAGTATTAATATGCTATGAATGGAAACAGACAGACAAGCAGTGCAGAAACTTGTGAAGCTGGAAGCCTTGTGAGAAAGCCATGAATGGTGAATTCCCTTGACTCTGCTGCTGGTGTCCTGTCGTTGAGGTCTAGGCTCTGTGTGGTACAGGGGTCAAGCGCTTACCTTTTAAAATATATTGAATCCTAAATACAATTATTTTTAAAAATAATATAAAAGATGAGTGTCTTTTAGTCCTCCAATGCCTTCCATTAATTAGATGGGATTGGAATGTGAGTAGTTATTTTGATATCACTTTCAGCATAGCACCAGTCCCCCTGCTCTCAGTGGCAAAAACAAAGAGAACTAAAAAGTAAAAAAATGTGGTCACACTAGAGCTGATGCTACTGTACTTGATGTCACTAACACAGTCTTTTCCACACACAGAAAAAATCTGCAACTCGCTCCCTGGCATCTGAATCACAACAGTCTTGTCCCGTTAACACATTGATAAAACGAGCAGTTTCGACTGTGGTTTCAGTCACATCTACTTTAGATAAAAGGTGTGATCAGCAACTGCTAGGGATTCTTCTTTTTCTATTCATACATTTATATTCCTGCAGTTGAAAAATATAGTAATAACCTATATGACCCTAAGGTCACATGTAAATACAAAACCATCACTGAAGTCCTCAACCATGAGCAAGAACTTGCCATATCAAATGACTACCTTGCATTGATTTTGGCCTGTGGTTGTCATGGAGATGTAATATTGGACTTCCTTTATATTTTACCTATAAATGCTCCTTTCACTGTGTGAATGAAATTGCATGGCAACAGCCCAGCTCTTTCACAACTGTACGATTGCTCTCTTATTAGGTCTGCCTGCGCTTGACTGTAGACAGAATTGTATGTGTCATTATAAGGCTTTGACTTGCTTGCACAGTTTCTCAGAGTTCAGTATATTATCATTCATATATGTATGTTTAGATAGATAGATAGATAGATAGATAGATCTTCACTGTACTTGTAAATATGAGACTTAAAGAGATTCCAGTGGAAGTGAAGGAAACCTTCATCAAGCCGAATACACATAATAAAGCTGGAGAGACAGACAGCAAAAAACTTTAGGAGTGGCCAAATAACAATGTGATGCATTCTTAATTGAATGAATGCATTTGCCAGCTCAGCAGCACCAAAAGGTCTGAAAGGCCATATAAGATGACTAAAGTGCATGATGACTGAATTATTTCCATTGTTAAAAAAAATAATTTCACAACATCTGACCAAGTCTTGACCAAGCTAAGAGGTGCCTTCATGAATGTAAATACAAAGTGTTTCTAACTACCGGTAGGTGCAAAAGAAAAAAGACTCAAGAACAGGAAGGCCAGATTAAACTTTGTAGATAAATATCTTAAACAGCTGGCACAGTTCTTCCATCCATCCATTTTCTTCCATTTAAGCATGTATGGCTGGCACTACCGCTACTGTGGTACTACTGTGCGTTGATGATGTGACTGCTGATAGAAGAAGCAGAATGAATTCAGAAGTGTACAGGGTTATGCTCTCTGCTTAGATTAAGCCAGACTGATTGCACAGCACTAGCAAATAGATAGTGACCCAAAACAAAGGAATGAGATATTAAGTGGCCAAATAAGTCACCTGATTACAACCCCAAAGAACATGCTCATCAGTTTTAAATACAAGATATTTTATGTACCGTCATAGCACTGTCCCCTACATTTGCTGGCTGCCATTAAGAATCTATAAGGTTATCTTAAACAACTAAAAGGGTATTGGTTTTTGGTTTCTTCTACCCCCAATTTTTTACTCACAAAATGTGACACCTGCTCTTTGACTGCAATGTCAGCTGTCTGTTCCATAATCACAGAGAAATACTCTGGAGACTTTATTTAATTAGCATTCTCAAAACATCACGGGACATAATTTCAGTAAACACGTTTAGGATATCATGAGAGACTCACTTGCTATCCTTACAAATTAGCCATGACTGCAACTCTGGTATATCCTTAGCATACAGGTTTAGCAACTGGATCAAATTGAACTGTGCATCTGGTTTCATTCAAATCGCCAATCCTTGACACTGAAGACAGAATAATGTAGCCAACAAAGCTATTCTAGCAGACATAGAAGGAACAATGCTAGCAGCAGCAACTTGAAAAGCCATCTTACACAAAAGCTACCATCTTACAAACCTTGATCATGTGTTGATAATAGAAGCAGGGTACTCATATTTATAGCTGTAGCACAGATCTCAGAGGACACTTTTTTTCATGGAGTTTAAAGCTATGTAGAGAAATTTAATTTCTCAGCTAGTTTTATACAAGTCATTCTCTTCTTTTGTGTTATCTGTCAGTGTTAACTGATGAGCACTGGTGGAACTGGAACTAGTGGATTTCAGTTTCCTAACTACAAATTTGTCCATTTCATCAACATTACATCTCTCTCTCTCCAAGGCTAATGTTCTAGCAGCTAACGTTGCGTAAGGAGCGTTGGTGCCAAACTGTTCGTTTGTTCTATGAAATAGTGCTCTGATTGAAGTTCTCAGACCTGAAAGTTTTCATATCGAGTCAATCTAAATTTAATCTGGGCGTGTGCCGGCACACATGGGTGCTCAGCATTCTGTGGAGGCCAAAGTTTTTCTGCCCCAGACTCATTTTGTCTCATATGACACATAATTAGAAATGCCTAATGTTGATAAGAAAACATGCAATATTCGACTAGTCAGAGAATAATTAAAAAATGTAGTCCGAGTGGAAAAAGTCAGTTTATTGATACTTTTTTAAAACAAAGTCCTTTTTATCTAAGGATCATTCCAGCCAGTGCAGTTGGTTCTCATAGTTCTTTTATTTCTAAAGCTAAATCAAAAGTATATCTTTTAAAAGAGTAAAAAAAAACATCCCATTATTTAATGGAGTTAAAAAGGAAGAGGGTGTGCTGACACATTTCTGCGTTGTATTTTTATTCCCACCAGTCAATCTATTGATTTTATGTTGCGTGTCATAGTCTTAAGGAAGCTGTGGCGGCTTTCACTTTGCTGTAGGACAGCTCTTCCAAACAGTGGCCACTGTAAAGGGCTAGCTCTAAGTGCTCTGCCTTGTCTGAAAAATACTCACATGGCTGCACAACACAAGCCCAAAGTAAGGCGAGCAGGAACTGCATGACTACCTTTTGCGCTATTCATTCTCTAATAGATGTGTATGTGTATGTACATGTTGCCTCTGCAGGGAATAGTATGATGAAACTGTTGGAAAGATATTTACTGCTGAGCAGCAGGCTGGCTCTAAAGAAGGCAGACTGAGAATTAAAAAATGCTTTGTCAGTCAAATGTGTTTGTGAAATATCAAATCAAATAGGAGTGGTGAGCTGCTGCGTTTTGTTTTAAGCAGGAGCTTGTCACACGTTGTCAGTAATGGTGTTACAGTAAGACGATGTTTATCAGACATTTTGAGACATTAGTGTCTTGTCAAGGCACCACATGACTGACTAATTTAAGCTGCAGTGTCCTCTTTATTAATTCAAGTACACAGCTAATTAATTGAACACTAAAAGCACTTTGGCTCCTGCATCCTCATTTGAGTGTAAATTACAGTGTTTAAGGTAACACATTCCAAAGTAAAGTGTTACCTTAAACTGAAAGTGACGTTGTGGACGTTACTCTTATTTTTAGCGTATGAAAGGAGAAGAACGAGACGCTAAAGTGCAAACTGCATCCAGGACAGAAACAACAGCATTATAGTGTTGACACAACAGCAGCTCTTTGCAAGCATCTGCACTGACGGCATGGTGACACAAATCTAGCAAACAGTCCAGAGTGATGCTAAAGCTGAGTGCATGCCAACCCCAGCCCAGCAGCCAGTCTGGCCTTCAACAGGTAACAAAGGCAGTGAAGATCACTCAGTCTTGTAGTATTATTCCTATACCTACCTGTACATATATCTACAGTAGAATTACGAGTAGTCTTTTTGCTCTGGTTTTCAACTGCTTTGTGTTTTCAGCATTGTGGTCCAACTTAAACACGAAAATAATTATATTTATCTCCTCTTTAGCATAGGGATTTGTGTTAATAGGGAGGATTGTAGTCTAAGCCTTATATTCTTAACTAGTAATTATCTAGGCCCTTACCAACTGAACACATTGTGAAATATTTGCATGTGTATAAAGGCCTTAATACAAAAATAACATAATGAGTATTGTAACAAATGATTCATTAACATACTGCATTACTTTTTAAAAAAAAGTAACAAGTAATTTGTAATGCATTACTGTTTTTGAGTAAGGACACCAACCCTGTCCATCACCTAGCATATCTTTTTAATAAATAGCTCTGCCTGCATAGAATCTAAAAGTGGCACAAATAGAAGCTCTTTCCCAGTGCGTGTTAAATTAATGATGTCTTCTACCAACACATGAGTCTTCTGAGAAGGAATTGCATGCATTTACACCTACACACTGGAACAACTGCTCAAGAGGCTAAAATACATTAAAATGTCACCTTAGGCTATTGTAGTCCTGCAGCTACACTGCCTCTAGATAAAAACCTCTCAGGCACCTGCAGCATCTGTGAAGTGAGGTTAGCAGCAGGACTGGCATATATCACTTACACCAGCACAGTGACACGTCATGCAGCCTCGGTGGATAGCATACAGAAAGCAATTAGTCACGAGTACATTACTAATCTTAGTGCATCTCATCAAATTGATCTGGTAGAACGCTGCTTCACACAGACTGGTATCAATCATCCTGTCTGCTATATTTGAAGGCTCTTTTTTGAGTACTGGAGGAGAACAGGGTAAGGTAGTGTTTATGGGCTTAGGTCAAAGATGTATTAACAGGGAGTTTTGTTTTTCTGACTACTTGACCAGACAGGATATGCTCTTTGAGTTATAAGTGACATAATTTAACATGTGATATAGCTTTTCTTTGGATCGTTTTTTTTCCTGAAAGCAGGCATTTGTTGGCTAAGTAGTTGGTTGAAAGTGAGAAAGGGAGAGCAACAAGTGGATTTGTAGATTAATAGCATCCACATTGACCGCATTACTTGCTTATCATGTCCCATTTTTAACTGTAGCCAGAGTGGTGTGCTCAAACCAGAATGTAAGTACTGCAATGAATGAGCTTAGTTCAAAACAGCAGAATATTGGCAACTGGCTCAATTATAGCTTTTAGAGCCCAATTTATTCTCTGCCCTGTGATGCAATAATCTGTGATTTAAAGCGGTGGTTTGTGTGGTAGCGCTGCAGTGTTTGGCTCTGTTGGCTGGTACAAGTATCTCTGTAAGCACAGGCAGATGGGCTGGATTATTCAAAGGTCAAGACCGTGGGATTAGATTCAGAGATTATCACAGCTCAGTCAGTCTCTGCGATAACGCAGAAGAATGACAGTCGACCCAACCAACCACTCGGCCTCTGCCTTCTTCACATCTGTCTGCATTCTGGCCTTTTATTCACCGTTCACTCAGTATTCAGTTTGAGAACATTTGTAGCAAGAATTAAAGTGTGACACCAATTCAGCATCAATCCTGCTTAGTTTTTGAATGCTCAACTGACTGCACAGAGTCCACTCCACCCTATGATTCAATAACTTGTAGAACCAGCAGTAACAGCTTGATGTAATCATTTTCTGTGTGATGTTATCGGTTTCTCACATTGTTGCGGGGGAGTTTTGGTCCATTCGTCTTTACAGTGTTGCTTCAGTTCATTGAGGTTTGTGAGCTTTTGTTTATGCGCAACTCTTTTAACGTGTAGGCTTTGACTGAGCCATTGCAACACTGATTTTTTTCTTTTTCTGTTATTCTGTCAGAGATTTGCTGCTGTGTTTGGGATCATAGTCCTGTTGCACGGCCCAATTTTGAGTCGGGTAACTTCAAATTTGACTCTAGAATACTTTGTCAAAGTACAGAGGAGTTCTGGCTTAACCTTACAGGTAAAAGAAGTCCAAATGATCACCCCTCCACCACCGGTTTGACACTTGTTATGTGATTTTTACCAAATGTGGCACAGTGCATGATAGCCAAACATCTCAGCTTTTGCTCTCATCTGTCCAAAGGACATTGCTCCAGACATCTTGCAACTTTGCAAGCCTACAATGTTCTTTTTAGCAAGAACCGACTTTCTTCTGGCGACCCTTCCAAACAAGATCATATGTTCGTACAAGTACGCAAACTTTTATGTGCAATGTTACCTCCGCCCGTAGCTTCAGAGATGTAGCGCTGGGTTTTTTGCAGTTTCTCTGCCTGTAATTTTGCACTGCTCAGTCTGGCCTTGGGGTGAATTTGCTGGGACGTCCACTCTTGGGAAGACTGTAGCGTTGTGTTAAAACAACTCTAAATGCGCCAGTCATTTAAACTGCCAAAATCAGCTTTTTTGAAGGTGGTCATGCTTATTGATCCTCAGATAATCAACTTCATCTGATTAGGAATTACTTACTCTCTTTATTCCTATGGAAGCAGTAAGGGTGCACTGAGTTTTTGACAAGACAGAGTGCTGTGAAAGCTTTCTTTTAAACACAACTGTACACAGATCTGAACATGGTATCACTGAAATAAACATACTAATAATACAGTTTTTCAGATATTACAGGTAACCGTGTTTGTCCTCAGTGGAGTAAACTATCCCCGTGTCGAGCTGCAGAAAGTGTTCTGTAAAAACATTTTAACTGCAGCTCTCTTTGAATCATTCATTTAGACAGCTGAGATTTAGCTTCTGATAACAATGAAAATATTTCTTAACTTCAGCTCATGCCCCCGGGGTTTTCGAGCTTGTCCCAGGTGACATCAAGCAAGAGGTGGGTTACTCCCTGGATAGATCACCAAGGAGACAGACAACCATTCATGCTCAAATCCACACCTACAACCAATTTGGAATCACCAGTTAACCTAACAGGCATGTCTTTGGACTCTAGAAGGAAGCAGACATGCCCGGTGAAAACCCACACGGGCACATAGAGAGAACACACCAACTTAACACAAAAAGGCCTCAGCTGACGAGCAAACCCAGAACCTTCCTGTGTGACGGGGCAGTGGTAAGCACTGCACTGCTGCTTTATCACTTCATCCCATCAGCTTTACAGCAGCAGCAAAGAGAATGTGAAAGAGTCATTCTCCCCTGTCATTTTGTCATCATAGATTCGATTTTAATGCACTTTTAGTTTGGTAATAAGTTTGTAACATTACCTTCACTTTGCTGAGTTCTCCACTGCTCAGTGCTGCTTCGTATATACAGAGAAAGGGGCTTCAAGCATGAAAAACAGTGAGCACAGGTGAAAAAACTAGCATGTTTGTGAATTACAAAAAAATAGCAATTTAAACAAATAACTAGTTTACGTACGGTTGTTTAACAGCCTTTGCAGAGCAGAGGCAGGATGTCGTGGTGGATGATAGGGGAAGCAGTATTACCAAAACATGTTGCAGTTTTTTAGTTTAAAAGAAGGGAAATGATTGAGGGGAAGGATCTGCTTGTCGTTCTAAACTGTTCTTTTTTTTTTCTTCAGACCAGGCTGTGCGGATGAGTGATTGATGCCAACTACGCTTCTTCAGGTAAACACACACAAGCCCACGTCATCAAAGTTTTTATTTGTTTTTTTTTCTTTGCAAACAAATAGCATGTTGGATTAGGATGGAAGATTATAAAATACATAATGGATTATAGAACAACCAAACCTTTATCTTTTGGAAAAAAAAAATCAATCATTTTCAGTTTTGTTTTTTCCACTAATAGGATTTTGTCTCGTGTGTGTGTGTGTGTGTGTGTGTGTGTGTGTGTGTGTGTGTGTGTGTGTGTGTGTGTGTGTGTACTTACGTAGGGCAGAATGGGTGTGTGCGCCCTGCTCCTGCTACTTGGTGTAGCCCTGGGGGGCTCAGCCGAGGATCTTGCCCCTGTCACAGGTATGAGCCATTTCCACATTTAATTCAAATGCCTTTATGTTCTCATTTTTACAGGTTAAAATTACGTACTGTTTTCTTCAACAGGTCCTCCAGATATTACTACCATACCCACAAAGCCATCTACAGCACCCTCCCTCAAGGATGGAGTGCCAGTATCAAACCCTACACACCCACCCACAAAGCTTGCCCAAGCTGTCATTACATCAGCAGCAATCACAACAAAAACCACGATGACAACGACAACGACAACAACAAAAGCAGCAGAAGCAGCAGCTACCACAGACACAAGCCTAGATAGTAATCAGGACACAGAACTCAATAGTTCAACACCCACAGTACAGCTAGCTTCACCTCCTACCCCTCAGGCACCACCAAGCATCAACCTTCCACTTACTCCTAGCATATCGGAAGGAGATGATGAGACCTCAGCCACATCTCCAGAGACTGCAACGACTCCGACAACCACAACAACATCCACCCCTAATAGTGAGTGATGCACACATCATTGTTTTTTTCTCTTCTTGCATATAAACCTTTTAGATTATAGTGAAATAGTTTGAGGATGATGAAAGGAAGATTTCAGATTATTATTTTTTCAGGTAAATTTATGGTAGTTTTTGCCATCGTTCCCATCTCTACTCACACGCACAATGTAGTCAAGGTTAGTGCTGACATCTGAGTACAAGGAGGCCTCCCTAAAAGGTACTCAGATGGGGCAAGAAACACAACATTTCAGATTTCGATTTTACAAGCCTTAAACAAATAAGCTGGTCAGTCAAAATTCCAGACTAGTGGGATTTAAAATCAAGGTTTATATAAGAGCTTTTATAAATATGAATTTTAAGTTCAGAAAAAATTTTTGATGGTGCCCGGTGGTCCCAGATCACACGTGATTGATACATTGTCGTAGCCAACAGAGAAAAATGGTGAAAATGACAAAAAAAACCTCTCATGTTATAATAAATAAATTATAGTTAGGTCCATCAGTGACACAGTTGGCATGTTTGTTTGTTTGTTTTGTTTTGGGGTTGTTGTTTTTTCATTGCCACAGGATTTTAAATCAAACAATCAAAATTGGATTGTAGTGGCTGTCTTCCACAGTGTGCCTTTCCTGCTCCCCCACCTCACCCCAACTGGTCACACCAGTTGGCTGCCCCTCCCTGAGGCTGGTTCCTCCAGCTATAAGGGAGTTTTTCCTTCCCACTGTTGTCAAGATCTTGCTCATAGGGGTCTGTTAGGGTTTCTCGCTATTATTGTAGGAGCTATACCTTATAGTATAAAGCACCTTGGGGTGCTTGTTGGGCACTATATACGGTAAATACAATTCAAAACTGCTGTTTAGGAATTACAGATCTTTTTATACAAGAACTGAATGTGGTCCAGAGAGATGTCAGTGCAAGTGAAGGAGACCTCTGTTGATCATTTCTACAATCAAGAGAGGACTTGAATGGAAAAACAGAGGGTTTACAACAAGGTGCAAACACCTGATTACACTCAAGAACAACAAGGCTAGATTAGACATCTAAAAGAGTCTGCACAGTGCTGGAAAAATCTCTGGACACATGAAACCAAGTTTAATTTGTACCATTTGTACTCATTATCCATTTGCTTCAGAGTGCAAATGGATAATGAGCCAAAGCATTCTGTGAAAGTAACCCAAGGGTTTCTCAAGGCAAAGAAAAGGGATATTCTTCAATGGCCAAATCAGTTAGCTGATCTCAAGCCAGCAGAGCAAGCTTTTCAGTTACTGAAGACAAAACTGAATGCAGAAAGACCCACAAACAAGCAGCAACTGGAGGTGGCTGCTGTAAAGGCCCAGCAGAGTAGTTAAAGGGAGGGAACACTGAATGTTGTGACGTCCTGTGGGTTCCAGACAGACAGTTACTGACTTATTTCAGTAATTGTAATAAGTTATGGCAAAAGATTTTCAATTCATATTTATTTAATTTTATTTATTTATCACCAAATCCCAACAACAGTCACCTCAAGGCACCTTATATTGACCCTACAATAATACAGAAAACACATTAAGTATTAAAATCAGTCCTTGTGAAAATGATTGTAATTCCTAAACAATGAATCCAATATTTTTGTCAAACCTCTTAAATTACAAATGAAACTGCTCTTGAGTCATTTCTCATATTATCCAAACACTGTATATAAAATATATAAAATAATCCAGTTAGATTGCATCAAGACTCCATCTACATCTGAATCTCTTATCTCTGAAAGTGTAGCTATAAAACATAGTATGTAACATATATATTATAAAAAATATTTTAAAACTTTCGCAGCCCTGAAAGAAGAAAAATTAGAACTCGTCTGACCAGTGATGAGAGCCTCCCAACCACAGCTGTCTGTGGAGTAAAGCTGTGTTTAAGAAGTTAATAATTTCACCTTCACTGCAGATGTTCAGTCTTAAGAGAAGTGTAGGAAATTATTAAATTCTAAAAGTTCATACCTTAGTAAATATGTCACTTCTGATTAGATTTTATTCTCTCGATCAGTTTGGCTTTATCTGTTACTAAGCAGAAACCATATCAGCTGATCATCATGTGACGACTGTGTAATCTGCGTTATACTTTAAAACCTTATTCAAACTGTTTGGGTAAGATCAGAGAGCTCTTCTGCTCCATGATGGTGTTATGGAGGTCCATGCGAGTGTGTCCCTTCTGAATAAATTGCCTCTTGGTGCTTTCATGCCTGTAGTTAGAGCCTTCTGCCTGGCATCAGATTGTCTACGACACATTTTTATTCTTATGTGTGAACAGATCCTGCCTGAAGCAGAGTAAAAGAAGACAAAAGAGGATAAGGGAATTTGGATATGACCAGACAGCGACACTAGATTAGAACAGCTCCATGAATAAATGAAGATCATGGATTACTTATAAACACAGTGTCAAGGTGTTTTTTTCCTTTAGCTGTGCTCTACTTGTGCAAAAAAGCAGAAGCTGAAAACAGCAAGCAAGTGCGCTTTCTGGTCAAGAGTCAATCTTTAATATTTTAGATGGTTGAACATTTTTCTGCTTTTAGACTCCATTGTCGCAGTGCTGGAAATATCCTGACGTGACATACCTGCATTTGACCACTCATCCACGCATTCACTGCCAAAAACTTTTACATAATAACAAAGTTTTCTTCTTCAGAATCTTAGAGATTTATTAGAACCTTTATTGTGTTAAATAAACAGCATGTTTGTTCAGCTTCAGACTGAAACCTGGGAGATTTCTGGTGTTAGCTTCGTGTCTGTGCGCTGAAAATCCTGCTAATACCCCTGCAAGTGAAACACGAGACCACCAACCTTTTCTTTCACATTAATTATTCATATTACGAAATTACAGAGAAGTATAACAGTCACTGTCGAACGTCACTGGTTGATTTGGAAGATCATTATAATGGTGTAATAATAGCAGGTTGGATTGTATTTATTTTTTCCAGAATATGAAGTGTAGTATTAGACTATGAATTAAGTCTATTGCACGTATTTGGTATTTACCTATGAAGAGTCTAAAATTATAGATATGTAACTTGCAACATTCAGTCATCCATAAAACATGTGATGACATTACACACGAGTCGAATGCTGAACGCTGGCAAAGATTGCATCAAAGAGAAGTAAAGTTCACCACAAGGAGAAACATGCAATAAAAAGAATCATCTACATAAAGCAAACATCAGAAGCCCGGAGAAAAGCGCTTACTTCACTACAAAAGAAGCTTTTTGTATGTTATAACTTCGGTCTTCGGCACGGCAACAAAATTGACCAACAATAGCATAACCAAGAGTAGCCCACAGACCCCGATGGCGCCACACAGTTACAAGATGTTTAATCTAAAACCAGGCTTGGATGCATTAAACTGTCAGTAGCAACATGATCGTTGTGTCCTGTTGGCTTCTTGTTCATTGAGTTTATTTTTCCATCTAGCTATCACTTACAGTTAGAATTAGAAGGTGCTCTGTGTATTTAAAAAAGTCTTTTATTACCTCCTAATTTTGCAAAACTGCACTGCTAGAAGGGTAGAAGGGTGCTAGAAGGGTAATGGGAGTGCTTTCCAATTTACTTGAAAATCTCTACTTTAGCATAAAATTGTTAGATTCATAAATGAATAACAAAATGTCTGCTTCTTTTAATTTCACTCCTACCAGTCTCTGAAATAAAAATGGAATAATGAAAGCATCCGCTGACCATTTTTTAATTTAATTGATTTTTTTGGTACAACAACACATACCTGATGTGTTTGTAGATGTTCCAATAGGGGTTCCAATACACATCAAGCTATCTACCTTAAGTCCTGGTCAATGTAAATGTGGCTACACAGCACTATAGGGCATGTCTGACATAATCATCATGGGTTCACAGGTGTTATGTAATTGCTCTATTGTCTATCTCTGGCCGTCTGTGAGCTTTGTGTGGAAAGTTGCAAGCAGTTGTAAATGGCATTAGATCCGTCAAGGCTGTGTCAGTTCCACATGATACTCACAGCCTGTTGTGCTCTTGTTCTGTTCAATGTAGACATTGTCCGAAGGGGAACACTGAAAAGTCCTGGGAATTGTGCGAGGAATAAGCAACACAACTGGGCGTCGTTCCAAAATACTTCTCCCAGAAAGTGTGTACAGAGCTAGAAGTCAAATGATGCATTCTTTGCAGCATAGTTTGTCTGCAATGTTGAGAACTTTCTTGAATTTAGCCCGCAGAAGAGCTGACGTTGTCTTTCCATTGTGATCACCACAGTGCAGGTTTCTAGAAAATCCTCTCCTTTTGTTTGGCCCTAACGTGTCTTACTGCCGAGTCATCGACACACAAACGGCAGCCATTATTTGCACACCAAACGACCCTTGTTGTTAGGGCAAATCTCATGTCTGTTGTTCCAACTGTGGCAGTGAAAGGTCACCAGAAGACCACAGGGTCTTCAAATAGTAACTTTTGCACATGGTGGTGACGTATACAAAATGTCAAGTAACAGCCCAGTAACATCACGAAGAACAGGTAACTTGGCAATGTGACTGCAATCCTTTCCTGCTAGTCACGAACATCACAGCAGGATAGAGGCTTGTAGAGACTTGATATGTAAAAAGTGCTTAAAATTTGCTCTTAATAATTCAGATTGAATTCACAGCAAACCTCTTTAAAGTTTCAGTGTTTTATACCATCATCCTGTGTGTGCTGTCATCTTGGGTGTAACCAGTTTTTGACCTTCACAGTTAAACTGTGATTTCTGCTTATTCTTAAGGGACAGCCTGTTGCTCTCTCCATTTGTGGCTTTTTCCTTCTTAAAGCCATGCAATGAAATATTAACATGGACGGCCATTCTGGAAGGGAAAAGTGCAGGATGATGTTGAAAGAGTCCGAGCTCACTGTTGGCAGACAACAGAGGAGGACCTGCTTTAGCTGTCAGTTAGAGGGCCTCACATTTGACTCCAGAATACTTATACAGGAGTTCATGGTTCACTTAGTGACTGCAAGGTGCTCATAGTCCTGTGGCTGCAAAACAAGTCCAAATCCTCACCCCTCCACTGCTGTGCTTGACAGTTATGCTGTTAGGTGTTAATGCTGATTAACCTGTTTGTCCAAACATTGCACTATGACCAAATATCTCGGCTTTAGTGTCATCTCTCCAAAGGAAATTGTTCCAGGAGTCTTGTGGTTTGTTCAGATTCAACTTTACAAAGCTAAGCTGTGCTGCCGTGTTCTTTTTAAAGAGAAGAGGCTTTCTCCTGGCAGCCTTTCCAAACAAACTGTACTGGTTCACTCTTTTTCTGTTTGCGTTGTCATGAACTTTAACATTTAACATGCTAATTGAGGCTCGAGTAGAGTCTGAGATGTAGCTCTTGGGTTTTTTTTGCAAGGTCTCTGCTTATTAGACATCTATTTCTGAGAAGATTGTGGCTTCAGACCAACAAACTGTCAGATGTTCTGCTTATATATAGTTGGTCACACTTGCTGATGATCAGTTAATAAAGCGCTTTTAATTAGCAGCTCCTGGCTGCTCACTGCTGGACAGCATAGAGTCCTGTGAAAATGTCCTTGCTTGTTTTTGTAGATATAAAGATTGTCACCCTCTATAAACAAGGGGGCATTAGCTATTCTGCTCTCTTATGAGTTAGCCTAATTTCCCCCTGAACCACTGAGAACTTCACTGTAGTATTACATGTAACAACGTGCTATTGTGTTTATTCTTTACATACAACAAATTTTGGATTTGCTCGTGATTGTGCTTTCCTTTTTCTTTTTTTTTTAACTCTGGCAGTAAAGGCAGTTGTTTGATTTGCCAGCTGTTAAGTTGTGAATCAGCTTTGAGTTTTTGAATGTCGAAAGAGAACTTTAGTGCCTCAACCTATTCTTTGACATCAGTTATATTTGGTGTGTTGGTAACATTACTCTTCTACACATTTTGTGCACCAAGAACACAACATGTCTGCTGTTAAATGTGGACGTTAAGCTAATCAGCATTCACATTTAGCAAGTTCAGCACATGCTTTTATGGCCCACCAGAACACGAGAATAATTTAGTAATGGTTTTGGAATTTGGCATCTAACCAAAGCACTGAATCAGATCAGGTGTTGACTCCCTCCCCCTAAAATTCTGTGCATTTATCGGTTATTCTGCCCTTTCCCTTTGTGCCTCGTGTAGGTGACGAAGATGCTGGGGACATGCCGATCATAGCCGTGATGGTGGCCCTGTCCTCCCTGCTGGTCATCATTTTCATCATCATAATCCTCTACATGCTCAGGTTGGTAAACTACGGTTGATGTTTGTCAGACACGGAGACCTGTGGTGAGGGCCTGAGGTGCTGCTGTTACCATGGCAATGACTGACTGCCATTCTGCTGTGAGACAAAAGTAGTGTGTTTTTGTGAGAGAGCGAGATCAAGTAAGAGTGTGTATCTGTGTTAAAATGCACTTTGATCTTTGTTGATCGACAGGTTTAAGAAGTACAAACAAGCAGGGAGCCATTCGAACTCCTTCAGACTGACCAATGGCAGGTCAGACGACACAGGTAAAAGCAATCGCGCATCCCTTGTCAGCTCTGGGTGACTGTGTGTTTGTGTGTGCTTTGTATTTGTTGACAGATACGGCAACAATCTCGGTGAAATACTGAGCTTATTTGATTTGGGTCATTTGGGCAAACATGCACAGCCAGGTTGACCAGACTTGTTAGTCAGTGTTTTTTCCCCGATAAGCTTAGATTGATCTTACTTCCCCAACTGATAACATTTCCCTGGCTCACTGCTGGAGGAAGCTTTTGTTCACTGTGATTACCTAATCAGCAGAGCTGCAGTTAGTCCTATATGTTGCAGCGCTGACTCACATCGCCCTCTGCTGTGCGTTTCAAGAAAAGACAGTGAATGATGAAGTCAGTGTTGCATGATGTAAGTCATCTCTAGTCTCATGCTCTTACCCATGTGTTTATCTCTACCTGTCTCACCCCTCCCGTTCCTTCCCCTTCTCCTCGCTCCTGCCTCCTCCCTTCCTACTCATTGCTACAGAACTCCAGAGTGTGCCGCTATTGGCCCGCTCACCCAGTACAAACAGGAAGTACCCACCGCTTCCCGTGGACAAGCTGGAGGAAGAAATGAACCGTCGCATGGCTGATGACAACAAGCTCTTCAGAGAGGAGTTTAATGTATGGCACACTCAAGCAAGCACTCTTTGATAGCATGCAACTCTGTTGGTTTAATTAGTAAATCAGAATGAAAAACTTTAAATGAAAAAGTATAGATATTTGTATTAAAGGACAAGTAACAGTTCAAAAGTCATATTTAGACTTGGCTAATTCTGGAGGCACAGTCTCCAGTAAATTTAGAGCCACATGAGACTCAGTTGTTACATAATTACATTTAATGTAGGAAAAGTAATGGATTAAAGGGTAAGGAGCCGTGTTAGTCACTCCACGTGGTAGCAGTACAAATGTAAGGCTGATGATTCCATTTCATGAAGAAGAAATGTTGAAGAGAAAAGGTTAAGGAGCCACTGGCTTAAATAGTTAACCCTGTTTGCACAAAATGAGAGTTTATTTCTAAAGCACATTTTAAACAAGCTCAGCTGACCAACATGCTGTACAGTTTATATTAGGTATAGACTATACATAACAGTCACTAAATCAAAAATAAGCATACACTATAACCAAATAAAAGAAGCAAATAAGACTGTTTGCATTATAAAAGCCAGGATACTTTGTTCAACTAGACCTGAAATTAAGTGACAACAAATAGGTTTTTAAAAGTGTTTTAAAATAAAGTAGGCAGCTAAACTGTGGTGAATAAATAAGGATGAATCCTGATCAATGCACAGACCATACTGTGCAGTCACACTAAATGAGTTTGTGATGTGCATTAGGTTCAGTTGGCAAAAAGAGCAGGAAATTATCTTTATGGTCACACTGAAGCAAATCTCTGCTGTCTATAAATATGTCTGTGTTCTTCTCCTGTTTTAGGCACTGCCAGTCTGCCCCATTCAGGCAACGTGTGACGCTGCCTCTAAGGAAGAGAATAAAGAAAAGAACAGATATGTGAATATCCTGCCATGTAAGTGAAACCTCGTCTCTCAGACTGATACTGACTGACACAAAAAACAGATCTCGTAGTTTCAAAAAGAAAAAAGTCACAATTAAACTGAGGTGGAATTAACATGCGTCATTCTTTCTCTCCCAGATGATCACTCCAGGGTGCATCTCTCATCTCTGGAGGGAGTCCCAGACTCTGACTTTATTAATGCCTCATTTATAAATGTTTGTATATACATTGAGCTTCTTTTCCACAGTTCTGCTTTTTACCGATCACATTTTATTCAGTGTCATGCTAATGTGTCCTCGCGGCCTTTTACTTCTGCAGGGTTACCAAGAGAAGAACAAGTTTATTGCAGCTCAAGGTGAGGCTGGCAGTTGCAGTCAGGCAGAAACAAACTGTGCCGTCGTTCGCTAATAATAAACCTGATTGTGCTTCTTGATTGCTTCATCTGTCTCAATCTCTCAGGGCCAAAGGAGGAAACTGTAAATGACTTCTGGCGTATGATCTGGGAGCAGAACACAGTCACAATAGTCATGGTGACCAATCTGAAGGAGAGAAAAGAGGTGAGAGAGCTGGACACATGATGATGATGATGATGATGCTTCTTTTGAGCTAATTTGATTTATGTGATGTTATAACAGCTTTTTAACATATGAACGATTGCATTTGTATCCACATTCATAATATAGTTAAGATGGTAAATTGAGTGCTCCTTTAAAGCCCCCCTTGTATGAGTCCTTATGCAAAGACCTTCACAGCATGACTTAACCTGTCTTTGTTTTCTCTACTGTACTTGTTCTGTTAATCCTACAGCAATACTGTAATACCTGAGTGTTTCATTACATGCACTTCTTTACGCATGTGCTTTGTCTCGAATCACTCTGTATTTTTTAGTGTAAGTGTGCTCAGTACTGGCCGGACCAGGGCTGCTGGACATATGGGAACATTCGGGTGTCTGTAGAAGACACAATGGTTCTAGTGGATTACACCATCCGCAAGTTCTGCATCCAACAGGTACCATGCTTGTCCTTTAACTGTTGAGCTTTACTCATTGTTTTGAAGTTTATTATCAGAATAAGTTTCCATGCCTGGTTTATCAGTGTAAAGTCTGTTCTGTACATACTGTGAAATTTGTTGTGTGTTTTTTTTTTTTTATATATTCTGGTTTACTTTATGGTGTGTGTTGTTTGTGTCTCAGGTAGGAGATGTTTCTGGGAAGAAGCCTCAGCGCCTCATCACCCAGTTCCATTTCACCAGCTGGCCAGACTTCGGGGTGCCCTTCACCCCTATTGGAATGCTCAAGTTCCTAAAGAAGGTCAAGGCCTGCAACCCCCAGTATGCTGGGCCCATTGTTGTTCACTGCAGGTAAGTAGGTGTGCTTCACGCCGCCCACTGTGTTTTTGTTATGTATTTCTCTGCACACTACTTGCAATTCACAAGATCATGTTTCCTTCTGTCAGTGCGGGTGTGGGGAGGACTGGTACCTTTATTGTGATCGATGCCATGTTGGACATGATGATCGCGGAAAAGAAGGTGGACGTGTTTGGCTTTGTCACCAGGATAAGAGCCCAACGCTGTCAAATGGTTCAGACAGATGTAAGTGGAGTATCAACACAAAGCACCAACGGTAGATTCATGATTATAATGCAGAAGCAAAAACCTAGACACTAACTACTGAATTATCAAAACTCTGTATCGGAGTCATTTATTCACGATTTCCTTTTATTCCGTCTTGCTCTGCACAATCATCACTCTCTCCCACAGATGCAGTACGTTTTTATCTTCCAAGCGCTGTTAGAGCACTATCTGTACGGAGACACAGAGTTAGAGGTGACCTCACTGGAATCCCACTTGGCCAAACTCTATGCGCCCTCACCTGGAGCTGGCTGCAGTGGTCTGGAGGCTGAATTTAAGGTCTGCTTATGTGTTCTTCCGTAGACAAATTATTCTCTGTTACTCCCCTCCTTTTTGCATTATTTTGTATCAATTGAGGTTCCTACTAGTAATATTGTGAAGTTCGAAGTAATTTAAACTTTTGCTTGTTATCTTGTAATTTCTAGAAACTGACATCCATCAAGATTCAAAATGACAAGATGAGAACGGGCAACCTTCCTGTCAACATGAAGAAGAACAGAGTTCTGCAGATCATTCCATGTGAGTCGAGCTATTTTAGTTGTGCGGTGTGGGTTTTTATTTGGCGCCTATATGAATTAGTAATGCATAAAAACAGCGTATTTATTAATGCATATGCTCCTGTGCAAACGCTTAAAGCTTTTTCCATTAATCAAGAGAAATGCTTCTCCTTTATTCTAACAGACGAGTTCAACAGAGTGATCATTCCAGTCAAACGAGGAGAGGAGAACACCGACTATGTCAATGCTTCCTTCATTGATGTGAGTGTAACAGTGTCCGGATTAGAGTGGAGCATTTCATTTCATTAATGCGTGCAATCGATCGTTTTTTTTTACATCTACCTTTTTCCCTCCGCTCTTGTTCTCTCTCTTTTTTTGCATCATTAAACTTTTTCTCCGTGGACATCACTCCTGTCTCTTTCCTCCTTGTGGTAACAGGGCTATCGTCAGAAGGATGCTTATATGGCGAGCCAGGGGCCCCTGCAACACACTATAGAGGACTTCTGGAGGATGATCTGGGAGTGGAGAAGCTGCTCCATAGTCATGCTCACTGAGCTGGAGGAGAGAGGCCAGGTCTCTGTGTGTGTCTGTGTGTGTGCAGTTATTGATCTGGTATTAGATACCGAATCAGTAACTGGTAAAGATAGAATATTGATATCGGGACTGATTCCAACTGGATGCTACCAGTCTTGTATAATGTATTACTTGTGGCGTCACATTTCTCTTGTGAGACACTAGCAAATATTATGTCACACACATACTGCTGTTGACTGTCTCTCTCACAGTATAAAGCCTTATGCACAAACAACACAAAACTACACAGCAAGCTAAAAAAGCAGCAACTGAGAGTGCGAGAGTTTGAGTGCACGCTCTCACTGGTGTCTCCGTTTTCAAAGATCATTTCTTCTACTGTGAATCAACTGGATTTTGACAGTTCAGTGGCGAATAGGAAGTGAGGAAATGACCCTCTTATCACTGGTCACTTTTAATTACATTACATATGACAGGCTGGCAACTTCAGTCAACTGTTTTATCTCCATTAAACGCTTGATTTGTTGGGAAATAAAATCTTACATGTACTGTTCAATTCAGTGATACCTATAACTGTACTACTTTGATATTAGAAACATCTTAAACCGGAGCATTCTGGGGTGAATTGTGAAGTGAAACGGTGTGTTTCTGCATGTGTGCATCTGGCTTGCATTGTACAAATTGCAGTACATGTGCAGAACTGTTATTTTGCCAGTGGACATGTTTTTATCATGAATCTCTATTAACTGCACTATAAATTATTCCCAGCAAGTAAAAGCAACTTTTTTTTTTCTTTTTTTTTGGAAAGCTCAACAGTAACGGTAAATCCCTTTTTAAAGGCCAGAATTAGAAATAAAGATTCCAGCGTTACCAGTTCAGTTTCATTTTTTTTCCTTAGTTTTTGTAATTAATGTGTAATAAAGGTTCTCTCTGTGTTCCAAGTAGATGGATGCAGTACTAAAGTACTACATATACAATATAAAAATTAGCATATATTTCAGATGTGTCTGACATTTTAAATCTGCTTGGTATTTTATGACTTCTAACATGTCATCAACCTTTATTTGACTTTTTTCCATGTCCTGTGTCCTATAGGAGAAATGTGCTCAGTATTGGCCCAGTGATTCAGCAGTGACCCATGGAGACATCACAATTGAGCTTAAAAGAGAGGAAGAGAACGAGAGTTACACAGTGCGTGACCTCTTGGTCACCAACACCAGGGTAATAAAGGGCTCAATGAAATGATGAAATACTATAAAACAACCGAGCAGTTCTAACATGGAACAAACACATTATCTGTTTATTATCTGTTTTATCATCCATCTTTCCAGGAGAACAAGACTCGAGTAGTGCGTCAATTCCATTTCCATGGCTGGCCAGAGGTGGGCATCCCCACTGATGGTAAAGGCATGATCAACTTAATTGCTGCAGTGCAGAGACAACAGCAGCAATCTGGCAACCACCCAATCACTGTGCACTGCAGGTAAGAAAATACAGACACACACAAACCCCTAACCTTTGAATTTGTATGTGCCAGTCTAACAAAATTTACGGAGATAAATGCGTAACATTAATATAATTACATTTTTTTCTGTTGTACACTTCTAAACTGCCCTGCAATTGTAGGTGCTGGGAAACTGTTCCTCTAAACAAACCACAGGAAAAAACAGCTCAGACTAATTGTTCTCTTCTTCCTTATGATATTTTAACTGCTCCCAGATCAGTTCCTACCCTTTTTTTGTTTCTAGCAAGTACGCTCAAAACAAATGTTATTTGCATGTGTTATTTCTGCAGGCTCGGACTCCAGCGTGCATACTGAGGTTTGCATTTTTGGCTGTGTTTGTGTTTACAGTGCTGGTGCTGGCCGGACGGGGACTTTCTGTGCATTGAGTACAGTTCTGGAGCGGGTGAAAGCAGAAGGGATCCTGGATGTCTTCCAGACAGTGAAGAGCCTCAGACTGCAGAGACCCCACATGGTGCAGACACTGGTAAGGACTTATTACACTTGAACTTGAACTTTTCATTTATTATAATGCCCCATTATGCAGCAAGTTTGTTTTTGACGAGGAGAGTTTGCTTTCATCACACTGACTTCCTTGAAAGATGCTCTTATTGATCTTGTTTAGGTGTTTCAAATGTTCAGACTCAGCTGGCTGTAGACGCTTAATGGAAAACCCTAAAAACTGAGTCGAGTCAAGCTGAGTGGGTAATACTGCAGTTCCTAGTAGAAAAGGGGCGTATGTAGCTTCTGGGTCTGAAAACTGAAGCTAATGTGGAAGAGTATTAAACCCACATTCTTTCTATTGACCAGTGCCTCCGTTGTCCTGTAGAGGTCTATGAGAAAAGGGACCCTTGGCTCTCTTGCTCTGTGACATCTGTAAAAACTAAGTCAGTATTTTCAAGAGTCAAAAAGGGAGATAAAGCAGGTTGATTGACAAGCTGCTAGCCTGAGAGTACGCAGTGCCTCTCAGATTGTGGGCTCGATGACTTCAGTGACTGAACTGTCACAGATTGATAGCTCCAGCTGATGTAGCTGTTTTTTTTTCTCTCTCCCCTTTGCAGGAGCAGTACGAGTTCTGCTACAAAGTGGTTCAAGAATACATTGATGCTTTTTCTGACTATGCCAACTTCAAGTAGGGACCTGCCATTGATGAATGGATGAATAGATATCCACATGCACTTCATAAAAGCATATACACGCTCCAGAGCACACACATTCAGTATGTTGCCATGCAGAGAGCTGCGTATCCCCATCTGATGGATCTTTGAAAAAACAACAACAAAAAAACTCATCACAGCTTGATCTGTGGATGGGATTGAACTGCCCGGAGGAAAAGGGAAAAGAGGTCTCCTCCCAAAGGACAGAACAGGGCAGTGCAGCTGGACAGAGAAAAAAACTGAGATGCCTTCTTGAATATTTTGTAATGATGTTAATACAGCCCTTCACCCCTATTTTGCTTTCCATCTTCACCCCCCCTCCCCAATATGTATATATATACCTAACTGTGTTGCATTTTATTATTATGGTTTTAGACACAGTTTTGAGTTTGGCTGCATTTTAGGGTGGCACCTGTAATGTATTTTATTGGTATAAATATATAAATATATATGACTATAAATCTAATGCTTTGGTGGCTAATGTACAACAACCATTTGTTTTTATTTTTTGTAAACACCTTGGGGACAGAGACCTAAAACATTTTAAACTTTGCCCGAGCCACACTGTAGCAACTTTGTGTGGTAGCAGAAGTTTCTACATTCACCCACAGACCCTGAACTGTTTTTCACTCCTCAGACATTCACACAAGCAGTTTTTCTCTACATTGGGTCGGTTGCCTCGATTTGGCAAAAAAAAAAAAAAACAGCTTTCCAAGCCAGTTACAGTTTCTCTCTGTTAGGTTTCAGGGGTTCAGAGGTAGCTCATTACTGGAGATCGGAATCTCTGATGTAGCTCATAGTCTCAGGTTTTAATACGTGTAAACGTACACCCTAAATACCAGGAGCCGCTAATTATTCTTTGAGCGTCTGTGTGTGTTTGAACTGGAGCACAAGCTGGCAGAGAGCGCTGTGGCGTGGTTCCACATCGCTTTCTCGTGTCTGCAAAGTGCCAAAGTCCTTCACTTAGTCGGGTATGTAGCTCTGGAGTCTGGAGACTTTCATCTTTAGACGTTCAGAACAGCAAAACTTTTGAGCTATCCAAGGATCACTAATTAAAACATTGAGATTTTATATGCCCCGTACACTCAAGACATGTAGTTTTATTAAGGCTTATATGACGTTCTAGGGTCTGTTACGGTATCAGCAGTAATGTTGATGATGTTGGCGAGCCAAATCATAAACAGTAACTCATTATTGCATCATACAAATCAACAATACCCAGCATTTGTTTTGTTTACATAAGCACTTCAGTATTTTTTTTTTAAATTTTGTAGACTGTATTTCCTTTCTGTCTGGGTTTATAGTTTTCCTTTGAGCCTTCTGGGATTTACTGTCTTTTTTTCCTCCTTTTCTTTTTTAAATATTTGGCATCGGGTCACGAGACTGCGCTGTCACTCCTTCAGAGCGATGCCTTTTTAATTCCCATCATGAATATTGATAACTGAGGAATGTTTTCTTTTACTCGAATGCTGTTGCTAACAATTTCTCTCAAAAATGGATTTGTTGTTACTTTAAAAGAGGAAATGTGCCATGCAATGCTTTTTTTAAATGAATGTCGTAGGATGGCGCTCAGACTTGAACTACAGTGTTTTTATTTAATCCAAGGTCAACATTGAGGCCATGCCCTTTTTTGATTGTAATAAAAGATAAATGATGTCTGTTAACCGCAGGGTTTTAGGTCAGTCCGCTCAGGAAATGACTGATGCCAGGATGTTTAAATTTACAAATTGAACATATTCAACTTGAGTTGATCTCTGCAGCTGTGTCACCTTCAAGTGGTACTGGCTTCCACCAAAGTCAGGGTATTCAGATATGATCCCACAGCTGGATTTTAAAAGACTGTAATAAAAAATTTAATCTTTTTTTTTCTCCTTCTTTTAGAATTTTCCAGCTAGTTCGGTGTTTCTTATTGTAGCTTTTAACTGTAAACAGACCCATACTTGTGTATAATCTACATTACATTAGCACTCCTTTATTTAATTTATTTTATTAAAAGAAGGAGCACAATCAAGTGTGTCAAACTGATAGTGGCTATATCGTTTTTAAAAATAATAAATTTTGAGAAGGGTTGATCGCATCAATGTTGATTGTTTGAACACTTATGCACTCTTTGCACCAAATGTAAAGCCCTTAAAAAGTACAGAACCAAATGAGAGCTAAGGTCAAAAAGATATGGCCTTGATTTTTACAATATGGTGACTATACTGTGTTTGATCTGTTGAAGGGTTTTCAGGTCTCAAAGCCCTAGGCTGATTACTTAAAAGTAGCGGACAGCTAAGCTGACCAGTCACTCAAATCACTGTTGGCTGTGAGTGGGTCATGTTCTTCATTTCAGGTCTTTTTGTTCCAAAGCATCACAAGTGCTAACACGATTGGTTAGGTTCCATTATGTTTTTCATTTATTTACATTGACACTCACTGGGTGTTTCATCAGGTTATAGAAGAGGGGATGCTTAGCGTTACTGTCTGTTCTTAAATTACAGGGGTTTGTTGTGCACGTTTCAATCATGTGATCATGTCTCACTGCAATTTGACCACAAAACATGACACTGTGCCAAACTGTGAGACCCAATATTTTGTTAATTTTGTTATTATAAGTGAACTGATGAAGTGCCTCACGGGTAGGTTTTCAAAACAAATGAATCATCCCTGGAGTTTTCTTAACTCGCATGCATTTCCTCATGTTTCACCTGTTGACCAATGACAAATCCTTTTTGTGTGACAAATTGAGGGAGCCAGAACCAAGTGTGGGTCAGTTATTCTTTCACATTCCCTGTAGTTGTATATTTGTGGATTTCGTGCTTGTGTACATCAAACTAACATTGACACCTTTATTTTATTTTTTTTCAAATGCATAGTATTTTAATTTCATTCCATATCAGCTGAACGTGGGATCCATGACTAGTAATCAAGTGTTGGTACCCCGAATGTAGAACTAAAACACAGAAATAGGATTTGCATCCTTTACCACCAAGGGAAACCAGTTACCCTTGTTTTATCCCTTTATTCCAGGAGTTTTCCCCCACTGGAGCGTTTTGAATGCCCTTATGAAACTCAATCCACGGTCTCCATTTCTAGAAAGGGAGACAGCAGAAAACTGTTGCCCAACTTTTCTCTTCTCATCACCTTCTCTTTGTCTCCTATTCATCTCCGCTCACTTGTTGCTTCCTTTTTATCCTTCACTTTCCCTCTTGAACCATTCCTCCCAGTGGTCAACACCCTCTCCGCTTTTGTACATAATGTAAGGTTATTTATAATTCATTCCTGTCTGCTGCCTTGCTTATTTTATTTTCTATTCCCTCCTGTAATTTTTTTTTAAAGATGTATATTGAACTGTATCGGGACCATTTTCAAATGTATTACAGATGTGTTTCGGCCATTTTTTAATTTGGTATGATTGTCTTAAGCAAATCCTATTTTTTATTTTGCCTAAGTTTGTTTCTTGTGTTTTTTTTGTTATTCAACATTTGAATATATGTATATATAATTATATATGATAAAATTATATATAATTATATAATGCCAAATGGCCTTTCTAAGCAAGATACTGTTCAAACCTAATAAAGTGCTTGAGATTTTAACCTCTTGTCAGCATACATCCCATCTCTAAGTACAATTTGTGCGTCCACGTTTTCTCTGCTTCTTTAAAGTCACGATGATCTGACACACATGTACAGCTCACCTCTCAATAACTAATGCTGGTGCTGTGGTGCCAAATAATTGACTATGGGTTGTGGTTACCTTAAGGATCAGGCACTCCTGCTCTTGAAAGATTTCCAGTCAATATCGAACCCTTTGCACCATTCATTCACTGGTGTTGTTGAAGTATTGAAAGGTATAAAGAATGGAAAGCGACTATTTTTGGTAGTGTTAGTACTGAGTTAACCCTTAACCCTAATATTACTCGGTGTGATGGGTACAGTATTTATTTTTATTGACACTGACAAGAAATTCCTAATTTTATATCAAGAGCTGAAAAATGCTGTGATTTAAGAGGCAGCTTTAAGTCAAAATGTTAACACAAAGTCTGCAACACCTACTGAAAGAACTGGATGTTTAGCAACAAACCTTTCACTGTCGAGCCTAATCTGCAGATATCCATTTTTAAACGGGGCTAGTTTCACTTACGCGCCAACATGAGATTCAATTTTATTTATATATATATAATCACATCAGCCACCTCATATCAGTTGCCTCATATTGCAAGAACCCTACAATAATACACACAAATATGTAAAGGAAATACCTTTAGTGAAAATGGTTTCATTTCTGCTTCGTAGGGTGAAAAAAATACATTAATAATGACCAAACTTAGCCCTCTAAGTTAATTATAGTATTTGATGAATAAGGCAATGGGAAAACGAATTGGCCATTAAGGTTAAATTTTTACATCAAAATGTACTGATTTTATTAATGGTCAGCTTGGCCTGTTGTAGCATCTACCACTGACTGATTATGTCTAATGAGTTATGTTACATCTGTAGCAACATATGCAGTCACTTCCTGGGTGTGAACTGAAACATAAATACCTTTTCTCCTCTAATTGACAATAATGTCACCTGTGGATTGGTCAGGAATCCAGTGTATTTGTTCCTCTTCCTATCAGATCCCCCTGAGGTGTCAGCAAGGTCAGAGAGAAAACGTGTGGTGGTTCATTGTGGTCAATACTGGTGTAAAAAGTAGGAAATTGAAGCTTCAGACATTGTATGGCTAAGCATTCTTACTTAAAAGGCCCTCCCTGTTGAGAGCCAGTAATGAAAGCAAGCTGACCGTGTATAAGGTTTATCCTCAATGAGCACTGACTGTGACAGAATGATGATGGATCTCACTAATAATGACTTGAATGTCTTATTTAAATTGACATAGTGTAGAAGAGGATATTGGTGGTATAGATGGGTGTCAGTGCTGTTTACAGATGATAATTGGAATTGGTCGGACCGCATGTACGTCTCGTCCCCATGGATGATTCATTTGACCCCTTAGAAGAAGAGGGAGTCAAAGGGGTCAAAAATGGGCGGGGAAGAATAAGGAAGACAATGATGTGTGCTGGGGGATTGGTCTATATATTGAGGGGAAGAAAGAGGGAGCAGAGAATCTCTTCAGTAAAACACCTCGGTTGTACCGCAAGCTGATTTTAGCACTAAATCCACCAAAGGAAAAGAACATTTTGAAGTGAACCCCTGCAGGTACACTGAGGGAAACTTGGACTGATAAAGCTGTGAAATCTAAGACTAAGGTAAGGACAAATGACTACATTTCTGCCCAGTTTTAGTAGTTTATCTAAAACTATTATTCGATTCAAGATCTGATACTTTCAATATTTACTTTCAGAATGACAAAGGACAACTAGAATATTGTACTCAAAATTGAGTAAATGATAGAAGCGCCGAAAGCAGGGATGTCAAACTCATTTTTCTTTATGAGTGGGAAAAGCTGTAAAATTTGTGAAAATGCAGTAAAAAGTTCAAAAATGTATGTGTTCCTTCACGTTTTCCAGAGCCATCCAGTGGGCCGCGATTGGAGTCTTTGCAGGGCTGATTCTGGTCTGCGGGTCTTACGTTTGACACCCCTGGCTTAAAGTGATGTTATGTAAAAGTTTTCCAAATGCAGTGAAAAATTTGGATGTTCGCCTGAAATGATAGCCAGCATCCATAATAATATAGCAAGTTTGCACTGAAATGTTTTAGCTCAGATCTTAAAATTAACTTTATTGCAGCTAACAACACTTTTCTTTTTAGCTTTTATTGCAGGAAATTCTCAATAAAGAATGTGTTCTTCAAATATTTTTCAAACTAACTCTATGTCCATTCTTCTAGGTGGGAATATCATGTGTGTGTCTCGACTGGCTTTGCTCTTGGGGCTGCTTCTCTGTGTGGGGGCTCAGCTGTCCTTTGCCCAGCACTGGTCCCATGGTTGGTATCCTGGAGGAAAAAGGGAGCTGGACTCCTTTGGCACATCAGAGGTTGGGATAAGTGTTTGTGTGAATAATTTAACCAATCACTGAGTAGTTTCTGTTGAGAATGAAGATACCCTTTATCCCTTAACCTCAATCTGTTTTGCTTCTTAGATTTCAGAGGAGATTAAGCTGTGTGAAGCAGGGGAATGCAGCTACCTGAGACCCCAGAGGAGGAGTATCCTGAGAAACATTCTTGTAAGTGAGAAAAGCAGAGATGAACAGTAGCATGTTTAATGGTACTTGAATCACAATGTCTTGCCATCAGTATATTTCTTATGATCATATGATCATGAGATTTTGTCTACTCTGAAATCTGACTGACATTGACTGAAAATTCTTGACTGACATACACATATTAGTGAAGTTGTGCTTATCCAGCCATAGTGTGCATATCTGTGTGTAGCCTGTATTGATTTCTGTGTATTAGTCTAATGCCATACTAAATTCTTTCCACAGCTGGATGCCTTAGCCAGAGAGCTTCAGAAGAGAAAGTGACATCTTTCCAGAGACGGCTTTTCTATAGTAACCCACTTCCTTTGTATTTCTGCCTTGACGTGATTTTGTGATCATCTGGCCTTGCTGTTTGTAATGTTTGTCAGTAAATTTGTCTTGTTTTTTTCGATGTGAAAATGATGTCCCAGAATAAAATATCTATTTTGATATTAACTTGTTTTTTTTTTCTTCATTTTTGGTGCAGCTAATGATATGAATATAAGGCATAGAGAGAAAACACTGACTTCTTAGATGATAAAAAAGTAGCAAATACATAAATATGAATCAGTTCCATTTACATACTAAGGATCCGGGTCCTGCTGTGCATGCGCAGAGTCGTGATTTTAGATATTTCGATAGAAGAAGTAAATCATTTGAGCATAACAGAGAGATTTTCCCATTGCCGTTTCTGATTATTCGTTAAAGGATTTTCATGAAAACAAGTCTTTAAAATACACAAGACGAAAAAATACGGAGGATGTAAGTTATTAAAACTAGCTTTCCTGTACCAGGACTACAATACTACTGCGCATGCACGTTCAGGTAGGGAAAAAAAGATGGACGACACAAGTGGCTGTACTTCGCTAACTGCGGAGTCAGACTCTCAAAATAACATTGCCAGTATCCCTAACGCGACTTCTGTCACAGGTGCTGACAAAGTAATAAACAATAAAATAGATAGTACCCAGGTTGAAGGTGAGTTGTCTTCAGAATGTGAAAATTCAGCCGTATGGCACCCTACCTGCTGCGCCTTTGTTAGCTTTTCTGCTATGTGGCTAGCCAGCTCATTATTCTAGTGAGCTCGTTAGCTGCTTAGCTAAATTTGCTAACGTCGGCTGCCTAACGTTAATCTGCTTTAACGTGAGGGGCTTTCAGAATTTTATAGCGGTCTCTACGAGGAGGATAGTAGAAACTATCGCCCCGAAAATCTCCCTCTTACCCTTGGCCCAGCTTGATGATTAAACCATGAACAGTTAGGGTACTTTTCCTTATGTTGTTTGTCTCAGAGCTAGTACCAGCAAGTTCGACCCCCACACGAAACGAAACAGTCCCTTTAAATGATTCCATATACCGGTAGTTAATGCTAACCGATTCGTCGACTAACCGGTTTTAGCAGCAGAAGCCATAAACTGTTAAGTGGATGACATAATTTATTTCATCCTACATGGGAAAGCTAGTCTAATTGTAAACTTAGTCTGAAATGTCGCCATTTAAAAAAAAAAAAAAAAACAATATTAAGGACTGCAAACCTTAGCACCTGAAGCATCATTGAGGCTAAAACTTAAAGTTGGCATCCACCTTTTTTGTGCCGGTTAAACTCATTAGTAAACTAAAACAGTGTTCTCAAGGTGAAAGGATAATAAATGGAAATGGAAAGTCATTTGGTAAGTACAATATTTGAAATATATCAGTGCACATAAATTCTTCCGGAGCATCAGAGTGAGTACATATAGAGTACTTGTTTCAGTCTTTTATTTCTTGCATTTAAACACCTTTTAGTGTTTAATTGTCCTGAGGTCCTTTATATGTGCTTCACAGCACTTCATGTAGGATGCCAGTGTTGATACTCAGCACTTTAAAAGTAAACCCTCATCACCTTTGATTGCCTTATTTTCTTTTTCATAGTAATTTTCAGTATTTATAAGTATATCAGACTGTCCCGTAATTTCAATTAGAAAATTTTTTCATGATAAGCACCTCTGCAAGTGCATGTGTTTACATTTGAGACAAACGCAGATATTTTAAATAAGTTATTTTTTTAATTTAAAAAAACTACTGAAGTAAAGTAGTTAACAATTTTAGTTCTTCTAACAGAAATTCAGTCTCCACCAGTCATCATGTCCTATGATTAGTTCAGTACAGCCTACAACATCAATAATCTTGCCTAAACATTGTTATTTACTGGTATCAGCACTGTACTCGTTGATTTCACTTTAATAAATTTCATATTTCTGTGTTGCAAAATGTCCTTCAAAGTTTTGAAAATGTGAGCAATACAAGACTGGCTGAACAGTTAGGTTGTTGAAATAACACAGAAACATCATGCTCATTCAGTGTGGTTTAATGTTGTTTCTGGGCCACACTTTATCAAAATATCCGAGCAGACAAGTTATTTCTTTGCTTGTAAAACGTAATATTTAATCCACATGCGTGAGTGTCATCACTAAACTGTACTTTTTAAAAGTAAATCACTAAACAGGTATTGCAACAAAAGGGTAATTTGTCATCTATTTTTTATTTATTTAGGAATTAGTTTAACTTTTTTGTTTTATGTGTGGGTATTTAAGTTGTCACATATTTTTTTTTCTTTTTTTTACGTCTACTTTTAGTTAATTGGCACTGAATGCACCACTAGTGAATCAGCTATTGCATCTCAACCAGAATCTGCAGAATGGAAGAAATCAAGTAACAATTTGTTATGGGCTAGCAATATAATATGCAGTATGTGTCAACATGTGTGTTGCATGCTACTTTAGGAAGTGTGTGTTGAGCGGAAATAGTTTTAGAAGATTAAAAAAAATAAAAGTGTATCTTACTTTTCCCTCATAAATGATAAATAAACTTTTCCATAAGGGGAACGTTTTAATAGAAATATGTATTTAAGTGGTTATATTCACAACTCCCCAGTTGTGTAGACCTTTGTAGAATTAGCAGGTCATATTAAAATCATTGTAAATGTTGAATGAGATTTGCCACACTAAGGCAAAGCATATTGTATAAATTAACAAATTACAAAACAAATTAGTTTGTTTTGAAAAAGAACCATTAGATAGGTTAATATATGATCCAATAAAGGTTGTGTGAAAGTTAAAGATTCAGCCTTTTTTTCTGTGTACTGAGAAAATGGAAGTTGTATTGGACAAACTTTTCTCTTATGTGAATTTAATAATTTAATAGTGTTTCGTTTGTGCTTCATGTTTAAATAAGTTTTCATGTATTCTGCCGCACAGGAAACAAAGCTGAAGAGGCGCTACTGAAGTGTCTCCTTACAGACAGTTACTGCCATGTGTGTGAGGCTGTGCTGCTGTTTAAGTCACAGCGGCTGTCTCACTATGAGGTGTGTTTTATCCTCCAGGCACAAATCATAGCACCGTAGTACAACTTTAATTAGACCTGCCATAAGTAAAATATTTTCTAATAATGTCTCACATGTTGTCCAACTGCAGGGAAAGAAACACGCTCAGAAACTCAAGCTGTACCTGCAGACCAAAAAAGCAGAAAAGTCAACAGGCGCCCAGGTTAGTGGCCAAGTTTAAGTTTTCTTTTTCTGTCAGATGGAGTCTCTTGTCTGTAATCATGAGAACTGAGTGAGGACAAACTAATGTAAGCATCCAATAGTGAAGAATATCAGAGCTACAGTATTAGTGCTTTAATAATATCCCTCTCAAAAGAATATGAGGGGTATATGAAAGCAATCTTGTATTCATAAAATAAGTAGTTTATAGTTTTTGTTTGTTTTTTGCAGCAGACGATGAGTAATGATAAAGATCATTTCTGTGAGCTTTGCAACATGGTATTTAGCTCACCTGTGGTGGCAAGATCACACTATGAAGGCAAAGTCCATACAAAAAATCTTCGTAAACAAAGTCTTCACCTATCAGGCAAGTTTGAGCTCTGTGATGCAAAAAGCATTTTCTTGATGTAGATTTTGATATTTACACACAGTAAGGAAGATATGTTGACATCATGATTTCACTGTCATTTTATAGAGAAGTCTACAGAAGTGCGTGCTTCATCAGGTCTCCAACAGGATCCTGATAAGTCTCAGCAAAAACCATCCTCAGAGGGTGTTGTGGAGCATGATTTGGATCCAGCAGTCACCAGTGCTACATGTAGCACAGAGGTTGATTTGAAGGATCCCAACAAGTACTGTGCCCTGTGTACTGCCTCCTTCACGAATCCCCATGTAGCCTTGCAGCACTACAGTGGACGCAAACACCAGAGGAATCAGGCCAGACAGGAGCTGCTCAAACAGCTAGGACACAATGTAGAGCAAGGTAACTTTTTGCCTTTGAGCAAACAGGATAATACAAAGAGCGTTAAATCCTTCAGGAATTTAATAAAAATCACCACAGCAGCCTGAAACCAGGACAGAAACATTAACAAGAAAGGGAAAAAGAAACAGGAAGTTCTGAAGGGAAAAGTGAAAAATCTAGTTGAAACATCTACATCAGCAGTGAAGATTTATCCCAGCACAGGTGGGTGAATAGGAGATAATCAAATAGAAGTTGGCTTTGTAGCATTATTACAGTAAGTATGGATGTGATTCAGATAGTCTGATTAGCTATAATTCTGTGGTTTTGTTATTATTTATTATTATAACAATAATCTGACTTTAATCTGATAAGTCTGACTCGAGGGGATTGAATCAGGTGAGCCAGAATGTCAGAAAGTTTAATAAAGCAGTTTCCTGTTTTTTATTTTCAGCTTTAGGCGCTACAGCATCTCTTTGTGGAGATGGCATGAATGATTTGGAGAAAACCAGAATTTGTAAAACAGTAGAAAAATGACTTTACTAAATCTTTATTGGCCCGTTGAAAGTTGTTGGATTTTTAAAAAAAATCTCTCTTCTTTCTAATCTTTTTCTCCAGGCAGTTCCTTGATGTGTCAGATGTGTAGTATGCAATTTAACTCTGTGGAGATGTACCAGGACCACATGCAGGGAAACAAACACCAGATAAAGTAAGTTTAAGAAGACAATGTCAACTTTTAAAGTGTAATATTTACTACATTGCACTTCAGCTTACCTTTGGCAAGAAGTAATTATTTGTGATGACACTAAATAATATGAAAATAACACTGTTATAAATATACAAAGGAATCGCAACCTGTAACAACCTGACACAAATCAAGTGTTAGCTTAATTTAGATACCAAGTTGGTTTACAGGGAGTTTGTAATTGTAGAGAGATAATGAATTCATTTTGGGCATGTCATTTTCAAGCAGGAACCTCAGAATGCCTCTGTGGTTTACTAAGGCTATATTTTGTAGGTTTTTCATCACCATTTATCTGATTGAATAGCAGCCTAATTCAAGTTTATGTGTTCTTGCTCAGGGAGAAGAAGGTCATCGATCTATGCCAATCCCAGCAAAAACTGTACAGCACATTTGCAGATGAACTGGCTGATTACATTCAGGTTCAGAAGGCTCGTGGAATCACTCCTAAGACTAATCAGGTCCTCCCTCAGGATACCATGCAAAAGGAAGATGAAGCTGAAGAACGGGAAGTAATAAATAGGAAGAATATGGTGGAACTAAATAAACCTGTGTCGAACCTCCTTCCTACCTCCATTTCTCCTCATCAGTCCCACTCTGGTCATTACTCTCCACTTCAAATGGGGTGTTCATCGTTTCAGGGCCCACCCTTGCCGTCACGTGCCTCAAACTACAACTATCCTCCTCCAGTTCTTCGTAACTCAGGTCCTCCACCGCTCACTAGTTGGCCCATGAGAAGAAGGCAGAGAAGGTCAAGCTCTTCCTCCTGTACTACCTCATTATCTTACTCCTCCTCCTCGTATTCCTCCTCCAGCAGTAGTGAAAGTGACAGTGATCATAGTGAATATAGGCACAGAGAAAAGAGGCAGATTAAAACATCCCATACGGAGAGAGTGAGGAGAGGAAGGGATGAGGAGAGGAGGAGGAAACGCCAGAGGAGGGAAAGAGATGATGACTCAGAGGAGAGAAGAAGAGAGCAATCTGTTGAGTCGGAGGAGGAGAGGAGCAGGAAAAAGTCAAAAATTCATGGCAAGTGGAGACGAAAAGAAAGAAAATCCCTTAAGGAAAACTTTAAAGTGGAAAGAGGAGATCAAGTTATGGACAAATTAAAGCCAGAAGTCATGATGAAGAATAGCAAAGAGACTGAACTGCATATTCAGACTGAAATTAATGTTAAGCAAAGGGAGGGTGAAGAGGATGAGTCCATTAAACCTAAATACAGAAAAGAGAAGAAGAAGGCAAAAGAGAAAGCAGACACTAGGACAGAGGAGGAAAAGCTGTGGGACGACTCGATTCTGGGGTGTTAAACTCTGCAGGAGCAGCTGAAGTGAACAGTATTCTGGACTACTTTTGGCAAACATTTATTATAAGCATGACATTGAAAATAATAATAAGCTATATTAAAATGATTTTTAAAAAATCCTGTCAGCAGGTAGCAAAGGCCTTTTCTATATCTGCTCTAATAACCGAAAAGTGTTTTCTTATACAAGTTCGCTAGCTGGCTAGCCATGTAGAGTCAATTTGTATGTGTATAAGAAATGAATGTATTTCGTTTGTATCTGGAGGAGATTCAGCATTAATTTTATACTATGACACTTTATAATAAGTTTGGTTTGTGTGTACAGTGAGTTGATGGCTGTAATGTTTAGCACTGTTTGTTTATGAAGTACTCTTAACTCATCACTAAGGTAAATTTGATTATGGATGCGTGCATCTGGCATGGACTTGATAGATTGTCATCCCTTTAGCAGTCTCTGGTTGGCACTGTTGAGCTTCATCCATTTCATCAGTACTGAAAATAAAAGCTCATAGATGTCAGAAGCTTATTCATTTCATTACTTCAGAAGCTCTCTGTGTGTTCTCACTCTCAGGCACAAAAGTTGAAATAAAGCCACTGACAACGTGCTGTACAGAAGTTCAGTGTAAGACGTATTATGAAATGATAAAAATACAACAAATACTGCCTGGCACATGTGTTGCACCACAGCAGATTTAACACTTCATTAGTCTGCAGTGCACTGTGTACATGTGTATGTTTTATGATTGTATTTATACAACCAGAAAACACATTTGCGGTCATACAGGTGCAGACATTCAAATGAGGACAACTCTTTACATAACCTCAGAATTCAGGTTGAAGAGCAATGTGCAAACTGAACAAAGTTAGTAGTTAAAGGAAACTCCAAAGGGAAACAGTATCACCTACTGTTAAACTATGAGCTATAAAGTGGGCCACTTACACTCCTAATCCCTACTGTCATTTTTATTTACATGCATCTACACAAATGTTCTTTTAAGTAAATCTTAAGGTATCTGAAATGAGTTATCAAAATACTTTGATTGGCCGAGCCACTGTTCCTCTGATGCTCTTGGTACATCACATCTACTCAAGAAAAACAATTTTGTGTTTTTATCTTTTCGTTTGCTTGTGGGCTGTATTGTTAAATGTTCATTGAGAGCTATATGTATGAGCCTAGATATGAAAGTAGTTGGTAGTGGTCAAACGAGGAGTGAGTGTGAATTTATCTGAAAAGTTTATAAAGAAAAACTTTTAAATCAACATGCGTGAAATAACTTCCCATTGTGTTTTGAATGTCAGTCGTTATTAAGTTAGATGTTGATTGGATTGCTGGCGCAAAGAAAAAATGTGGATCATAGAAGTGACACAAAAGTTGAAATGGTTTAGTGCAGAAGTCCTGCAGATGCTGTAAATAATCTTCTGAACTATGGTCTTGACATTAATTATCTTTAAAGCTCTGGTAATGAGAATGACACTGCTACATCTCTGTATTTTTTATGGATGACTTCTCAAAGAATACTAAAGTAAAAAAATTAAGAAAGAAATAGCAGAGCAGGCAAGTAAAACCAGAGCTTGGCAGCATTTGACGTAAAGCATTGAAGTGGAGAGACCAACAAAGGCTTTATAGCTCAGCGATGTGTGAAGAGCGCACATCTGAAGACCCCTGAGATCTGTTTTCAAAGAATCTTGTTCCTCGCCTGAGTGTACAACCCCCGTAGAACTTTAGGGTTCCCACATCCTCTCACTTTAAGATCCCCACCAGACCGTTCTGTACCCTTACCCTTTACGAACGCACAAAAGATCCACAAACACCACATGATTTAAAGGATCATCACTGTTATCGAGCAAGTGTGAAAAGGACGTCTGAAAAAGAGATTTCAAAAGTCCTCTCTTTGTCAGAATGGCAACTTTAAAAATTACACATCAAACATTGCAGAGATACTGTCTTGATGTAGGGAAAAGTGCTTCAAATCAGGTTTTTATCTCTGAATGTCAGTGAAACTCATAGTCTTCAACGTGAGGCATAGATTTGAGTTTATTGAGTAGATGTTGATGTATCTTGTCACAAAATGCAAAAAATAAAAATTCATTGTGAAAAGCCAAACATACAATGGCTCCACATTTGGAAATGCATAGGTGTCCTGTGTGTGATGTATGTGTACATATATAAAGTTTAAATACTATATCTGTAATGATTTTCTGTAATTTTAAATATAAAATCAATCAGTGGTTGTTGTTTTTTTAAGCAATCATGAAAATAACTGATGGTTGCAGCTCTAACTGGCTTATTTTTCTGTTTCAAGCAATGTGCCTGTAACTGCCTGATTAAACTTAATAATGAGTCCCCTTAACAATGATGCTGGTGCAGTGGGACATAATGAACATAGTCTGCTGTTTTTACACAGCCAGGGGTCTGTAACTGTTAAATGCTTGTATGTAAGGGGTTGGATAGTAAAAATGTGAATATCAAACAAGTCAGATAATATGAGATATATTTACTTAAGAACTGATTATAATATAAAACTATATGTGCACTTTTCAAAGAAGAAAAAGGTAATGCAAAATTACTTGCACAGGCACAAACTTCACTGGTTTTGACTTTAATGTTTGTTTCATGCGAGTCTTTAAGAACTTTATGGCAGGTGGAATACTGAAGTTGCCTTACACACTCCATTGAATATTTAAATGTATTTTGTATTGTTAATCCTCGTATGCAATTATTTCGTTACAGAGTTTAGGTGCCATATGTTTATATTCCCTTTTTGTTCTGTGCATGAAGCTCTGTATGTGTGGCTCTGCTGAACTCTAGGTCATGCACCTGGGCAGAGACCACAGCACTGCAAACTGCTGCTCTGGAAATATGCAACATTTTTTAATTGCTTTTGTTTATGTGGGACATAATGTGAGACAACACCACATTTTCAGCTGTGAAACATTCACTTTACGCCTCTATGAATGTTGGGGATGAATACGTTTTCTTTTTTTTAAATAACAGACTTAACATAATAGTAACAGCTGTCATTGTTGGGCTCTGTTAGTTGAACAGAATAAAGAATGGCATCAATAGGTTTATTTTGATGCAGCACTTGTGCTGATCCTTATCTGTATTAGGCATTTGGGGTTTTAGAGCGTGTACGTTAAAGTCCCAGTGACTGGTGTAATGCTGTTATACCGTATCTGATAGGCCCTCTGTATCATTTTAGGGTGTTGCATTCAAGCCTCAGGGCCCTGTCAGCATAGTTCCTCCCATCATCTATGACAGATAGATATCAAGACGAGAAAGTATTAGCAACCTCCCTCAGCTAGCACACAAGTTACACACGGATACGGATACACAGCGACGGCCTGACAAAATGTTCTTTCTGTCACTGGCATGGCTATTGTTGACAGGACCACTTTGGACATCTGGTAAGACCATCAGCTTTGTCTTTAATCTCATAAGACACAAACGTTCTTGCTGTTGCAAAGTCAGGTAGCTTACCGAGGGATGTTGTTGTTTTCAAGTTCAACTGATAATCGTCTGATTTTTATCTTAAAATGTACATTTATTAAATACAGTCATTGCCATAGCATGTGATAAAGAATGAAATGTGGCTTTAAGAGTCAAAGAAGTGAGCTTTGGTTTGTTGGTTTAACACTTAGACATGATACATATGAAAGTATAGATTATTGATACGGCTATGTTATTACGTTAATTATCAGCCTTTGAGTTTTGCTTCTATACTTTAAGGGTAACATTGCAGCATTCCCCTGTAGTTTTTCATCATCATCGTCTTTTTTATATTTGCATCACTCTACTGGGGAGATTGAAATAAATCAGATTTGTGTCGTATTGTGACACATGTAAACTAAATTAGTCTTGAATGTAACACAGCACTTGTATTTCATTTATTTTTGCAAGAACAGCATGAAGCAAGAGCCAGTAAGTCTTAACCTTTCATACAAACACAGTGTTTGACTTGCTGTGTATGTTTATATATTTCATAACACTATTTCATAACACAGACCTGTGCATTTGACTTGAAAACATAGAAAGTAGAAAATGATTGTAAAATGCGAAAAGATGTTTTACCACATAGGCCTCTTGTAAAATATCACCTAAATGCTAAATCCACCATACAGCAAATCCAAAATGTCACTGTTAAGAGTTTGAAATATATACAGGAGATTTCTTCATATTTTCATATTTTATATTGCCAGTTGGATTTATACTGGCTTTCGCTATGTAGGAAGCGTGACAACTTGCATTTATTATTACACGTATTAGTATTCCTTTTCCTTAATTAACTGCACATCTTTACGGGAGGATTGGCCATAAACCTTTGCAACGAATGGGCGAGGCAGCTTGTTATATAGTAACTCAAAAATAATTTCGGAGGAGTTTTTGAATGTGCTACAAATGTGTTGCTGAAATCTTAAATGTCGCTCTTTTTCCTAGGTCAAGATTTAAAACAGAAGCTGCTGGAAGAAGAAGTCAGCGTTCGTTACCCTAAGATCCCAAGCAGTGAGACCATTGATTGTGATTGTGGCAGCATGGCTTGTGACTTAGTCTTCTGGTTCCACAGTGACATGAGTAGCAAAGTCCACTTTCTAGGCAGATGCAACAATGCTGACCGTACTCTCTATGGAGATAACGTGGACAAAACACGTTTTAAACTCAGTAAGAGGGGCAGTAAGTCTTTTGCGCTCCGTATCATCAATGTGACGAAAGAAGACAGAGGGATTTATTCTTGTGTCTTGAAGGAAAAAAATCTTAATGAAGTATGGAAGCCTGGGACTCTTCTACTGCCAGGAGGTTTGTATTCTAAGTGCTTCCTGTCACAGTTAAATATCAGGCTAAATGTGAAATTTTCAAAATATCCATCTGATTTTGAAGAGGCAGGTCAAGCTGATGGATGATTTAAGGCTTTGGTGTGTAAATCCAACATATTAGGACTCCTACTTTAATACAAAAAATGTCTAATATTCTGCGGACTCACTGGACAGCTTTAAAAGTGTGGCGCACTTACCTTGGTGTATCAGTCGAATTCAACACCATTTTTAAAACGGTGAAGGTGCACTGCAAAAATGTGAACTAAAACAGTATGCAGTGATTTGCTACTCATTTACAAAGAAAGAATATCACTTTCTGACAGACCTTCATTTAGATTTTTTGTTGTTGTTTTTTTAAATATATATGATCGTTTTTCCAGGAGAAGCAGCTATAGAATGTTTAAAGATACCTGGGGGAGCATGCCACAAGTAATCATGTTTTGTTTTTGTTTTTTTTAAATAAAATTGGGTATGAAAAAGCATTCCAATGTCCATAAGGAGTAAAAGATGGAGCTTTCACGACTCTCTGAAAGCGTGTGTGACTACATATGTAGTCAAGGTAGAATTTCTAAGTATCTGAGGAAAATTCAAATTTGTCGATTTTATCATCTAGAGAACTTAATATCAAAAGATTCAGGGAATGCACGGAAATCTTTGTACAGACGTGAAAGGGGTATGGAATGCCCGTGATGTTCATGCACTCTGGAGTTATTGTGTTAAAAATGGATGTTTCATGGAAATCACTGCACGGACTCCAGAAACACTTCTGACAGTGAGTGAACACTGTTTATCGCTTAAAGCTGCACCAGAGAAAGAAAACCTTTTTTAAAGGTGTTTATGGCATCACAATCAAAATGAGTGTATATTTTTCAAATCATAAAAAATTCTGTTTCCATATTTGGTATGACATAAGGTTTAAATCATTTGCAAATCAATGCATATTTGCATTTTGGAAACCAAACTGGTGTCTTTGACACAAGTAAACGTTGAGAAGTTCTTTTGTATCCTGGCTTTCTGCTTCTCTTTGCCTAGCTGATGCTGCCTTACTTGTCTTTCTGAACGAGGCTTAAGCAGTAAAACTTTCTCACAGCACGGGCAAACAGAAGATATTGGTACACATTCAATAGGCCAAATGGGTAAATTCTAACTACAAATAAGAAAATAAAATGCTGAAAAACTGTTCGCTGGCTCAACAGATGTACAGATGGAGGGCGATTCTGTTAATAATCATGTCAATTGTTTCTTCTCTTTGCCAATTAGAAACTTGGTAGAGAATTGCTGCAACAACAACTTTTTTTTTTTTTTTTTAGAAAAAAGTTGCTTTTTACTTTTCTTAATGGTGCTTCTGGGTGGCTTTGGCTCAGGCGATCAGGCAAGTCATCTCCTAATCGGAAGGCTGGTGATTCGATCCCTGGCTTAACCCATCTACATGTTAAGAAGGATACTTGAACCTTGAGTTGTGTTCGTCAGAGTGTAAATTTTGGTTAGAAAAACACTTAAAGAAAAAAGTGCCTCTATGTGACAGAGATATGTTGTATAAAACGCTGAATTACAGCAGAACTAGAGCAGAAAAGCGTTCTACAAGAACCAGTCCATTTACCTTTCTTTGGTCTTTATTTGACAGAGACCCCACCAACACCACCTCCTAAGCCAAAACCCAAACCACCATCCAAACCAACCTGTCGTTGCAATACAGGCGACTCCAAGGGTAAGTTATTATAGAATAAAAAGAATAAAAAGGACTTTAAATTGTTTGCAGCAGTGCATAATTGAACATTTTCTTGCAAAATGAAAATTGATTAATGATTGATTATATCATGACTCCATTGGGGGGAAGAAACATGTACTCCATTATTCCTTTGTTCCAGGAGGCTGTGGCTCTATGATTCTTTGGCCTCTTGTCGGACTTCTTGGAGGCTTGGCTCTGGCTGTTCTCTGCACGCTGCGTTACTTCAGCCGTGAGTAGCGTTTAATACATTAAATACTGTGAAGTCAACAAAACAGCCGGACAAAGGTTCCAGAAAGACACGACCAGAAATGGATTAAATTGTGCTAATAAAGGTTGAGAAAATCAAATTTTGTGATATAGTAATGTTTTATTTCTAAAATGTTTCCTTTTTTCTTCAACAACATTCTCACTTACAGGACTGCCAAGAAAGTGTCACCACCACTTTGCAAAGTAAATACAACATTAGTAAAAACAACTGTTTTTGTCTTTCATTTTATTTTTCATCCATATGCACAAGAAAAATCAAAATTCTTTACAGTATTTTTAAACTCTGATTCTGCCACCATATGCACGGATGATGCTTTAATCTCCGTCTTCTGTTTTCTCTATTAAGGAAAAGGCAGACGTTCTAAAAAAACCTGCGTCTCATGTATTTTTAAGGTAAGTATTACATATGTTAAATGTTGTCTATGGTTATTGAAACTAATGAAAATTAACAAATATTGCTTCTTTGATTGCAGTGACTGAAGTGCTTTGTTTGAGTGTTCTCTCCGGCCACGAAAGGCATGATTCACCCCTAATATCAGGTCTTCTAACAACATCTCGAGTTTATTTACGCTTCAATGAACTCTCAGCAAGAAGAAAAATTTGCTTTTTCAACAGCAGCAGCAGCCATGTAACATAACGCATGTAATAATGCATAATGTAACATAAAGTTTAAAGACCCATGTTGTGTTTTGTATCTATAATCTTTCTTTCTGCCTCTAATCAGTGAGCTGCATTTAGCGTAATTTATCAGTGTGGTTTTCAATTCATCAGGTATTAATGTGCTGTGAACTGTAATCATTTATTTTGATGCAAACATCACAAAGTACACAAATAGACATAGAGTAATTGTGCAGTTTTCTGCGTTCTTTGCTTTCTTCTGTACTTCTTTGTGTTTTTCACGTTATTGCAGCAGTTTAGACACAGAACAAAAAGCACTGTCATGTCGGTATTTCTGTGAGCATGCTTGTGTTTAAACAATAAAACTGTATCATTTCAGTCATTTATGGTGGTTATGAGTGATCTAATTATCCAAAATGCAGCATTGCCTAGAAAGCAATGATACTCAGGAGGTATTTTGCAATAGCAGAAATGCTTCCTGTCCTGAAGCTACAGGTCAAGCACTGTGCATGTTTTCCAGTGATAGGAACAGATAAGACGTTCTGGCTTTGTTGCGTTGTTCGTCTTAGATGTCTGTGCCTGTCTGTGGAGAGGGCATAGAGGTTTGAAAGTGGGCGTTGTACTTCCATTGTCAATATTGTGCTTAGCGGAAGTTGAGTAGGTGAGTGACAGGGTTTGGTGTCTTCTTTTACTTTTGATGTGTAAACTTGCATCATATTCAGTTTCTCTTGAACTGCCATGTATGTGGCAACAAGCTTTGCTGTATAATGTTAAATTACAGGCTACAAAGTCATTTCATAGTAAGTGTAAGTCTCTTGCTTCCTTATTCACCCTTGTGTGCATGCATACAGATACACACACACACATACGCAAACCAACCCAGTTACACCTGGGTGATTGAGAAGTGCAAAGACACAACTAAGTTCGCGGTTGATTGGGTCGCAGGGAATGTACGCAGCTCTTTCCTGTGTGCTGGAGCACGAGGATATACCGAACTATGTTCACTGAGATGCTATCGCTTCGCTCAGCTTTGAGCTATTCGTCTAGTCCCTGAAACAAAAAGACCACAAAAAGTACCACAGACTGAACCACAAGCACTGACGGAGAAAGAGGAGCAGTAAGCGAAAGACAAAGTAAAAAGTTTCTAAATTAATGCAGTAAAATAAATAAATAAATGCATGAAAACCTTCTTAAGAGTTTTTGGAAGACATTTCATTGACCAAATGGATTTACACTGGCTGAGGATGTTACACATTTAATAAATGGAAATACAAGAACTATTATACAAGAAAATTAAGGAATGCGTTTGAATTCTTGTAAACTGAGGTAACACTGGTTGAGAAGACTTTTAAAAACACATCCTGTATCAGCACTATGCAAAAGTATTACTGCTTCACAGTCAAAGCCAAGTAGACCAAGGTCACAGTACACTGCCACCTTAAGAAAAGCAAAAATGTAAGTATGAGATAATCTTAAGACACAGCAACACAAATCATAAAGGTGCGCCAACTCATTGGGTAGAAAACTTAATATTGTAATCTTTGTAGAGTTTGTTGTTTGTATTTGCTTTTAATTTTAACATGTATTAAAAACTTATAGAACCCTTACACGTTATTATCATATGTAAGTAAATTCATTAAGTTATGTGATGTATGCTAAAAAGAATGGATTTCTTCAGCTTTCTGTTTCTAGATAGATTTATTTTAAACATTGAGACACAGTTGAAACTAAATGCTCACAGATATGATGAACTGTAAACATTATTTTTCTGTTATTTTTCAGTTTTCTGATGTCTCCTTCATTTGTTTCCTGTAATAGTAGAGTCAAATCAGACATACATTTTTTACATTTACTTTTTAAAAAAACAAAACAAACTTGTTTGCAAATGATAATGTTTGTATAATGTTTGACCTGCAAAATAACAATGTCTTTGTGAAGTCTTGTAAACGTCCATTCATCCATCCATCTTCTTCCGGTTATCTGAAAATACACACGATTAATTTTTTGGATTAAATTTTTTTTTTTTTGGTGGGGGGGGGGCAGCATAAATCATGGAAAACAAGTGCTTACATCCCAAAAAAGGGAATTTAATCCAGTACTTTTCTTCTTAAATATTGTAACAGCCATAAACTATAACAGCATGCAATTTTTAATCTAATGATGTGGCAGTGCTATACACTCAACTGTTTGTGGTGAAATCCATAACTATTATCTCATGTTACGTCTTGCTACAGATACAAAATACATAAAAGCCACATATTTATATATTATTTAATTAAATATAGGTAATATGCACATTGTGACACAATTAGGATAAACTAAAATTGAAACTGCAGTTTTCTAATATTAAGTACAGTTTCATGCATGTAATAAGAGTCAATACACAGAAAAATTGAGCTTTATCCTTTCATGTGTACAGAAAGTGTTGTGCACTATTTTCAAAACTCTATTGAAAAGTGCAACAAACAAAATTATTCCAAGCTCTTTAGTAAGAAGACACGTACACGTATTATTTCCAATTTGTCACATTTGTATAAACTATTTCAGCTTCCTTCCCAAAAAATCCCAAACAGTATATGTAAATATATCACGTCTTCAGATAGAGAAACATTTTATATGTAAAATGGCCTGAGTGTAAATTTAGCCCATTCAGGACAAATTTGTGCTGCTTGTAAAAAGCACACAGCGTAGACCTTTTTGAGATATCAGTATCAAGGAGATGTAACTTCTTACTTTGCAATATTTCGACAGTTTACTTAGCAAAAGCCAACAAAGTAAAGCGAAATGAAAGTCGTAACAGGAAGCATTATCCACAAATTATGAAAAAAATTCTGACCAAATCACTTTAACTTTGAAGTCTTTTAGAGCGCTCCATTTCTACTTACTCCAATCCTCTTGATGCTCTTGGTTTCCACTTTACTCCTTTTTCTATAATGCTTGAAACCAGACCAGCCAGTTGAGCAGCAGAGCAATGATAACTGAGCCAAAGTGAACAAAAAAATACTATTCAAATGTGTTTACTGGTAATGAAGGTGGCATTTTCAGAACACAAGGATATTCAGCATTATTGTGCTGAGTACCTTTTTTTTTTCACTGGCTTCCCCTGGTCACCCACCACATAATCACACACACACACGCTCAGGTTTCAGGTTGGAGATCCCCTGTGTGACTAAGATAGGGAAGCCCATGCAGGTGTGTTTGTGAGTGACTCAACCCTGAAACAGAGAGATGGAAAGGTGAAGTGGGCTAATTGTGTGCTTTTTGACTGGGTCTTCCCTTTGATACAATGCATCAACAGAATCCCCTATTTGCTGAAAACAATGCAAGACTGAAACTTGATTTAATTTGTAATAAATATAAAAGTGACTTATTGAAAGCAAAAATAGGGTCAATGACAATCTGAATTTCGAGGAATTATTGTAACAGTTGAAAGAAAGACAAAAAAGACAGACAGACAGAAAGAAAGAAAGAAAGAAAGAAAGAAAGAAAGAAAGAAAGAAAGAAAGAAAGAAAGAAAGAAAGAAAGAAAGAAAGAAAGACGCTAAATGAGATTAACAAACCAAACAAAACTGTGTCCTCTTATTACTCTCACTCCCCCCTCTTTTTCATTCTTTCTGTCTCCTCCCACCCATGGAACAGATCACCCACAAAAGCGCAAAATGTCAGCACTCAGTGCCCATTACCAAATTGCTGCATTTATTTTCCAGCACTGAACCGGAAAAAGGGCTTCGAGTTGCGCCATAGCAGCTGTTGCTCTACTCAGTTTATCTGAAGGGGGTTTCACTTCCGTACAGCTCTTAGACAACATTTCACTTGAAATGATACAAGCTGTAACGCTTTATGGTTGCTACGTTCTTCTTTCCTTTTGCTAGAGTTGTTAGCTCAATATAGCTTTATAAACTGTGAATAAAACTGATAAGATTTAAACTGAAGCAGGTAGGAACACTCTTTGAAATGAATATTCTAGAAATTTAATGAATTCAAATTCCTGTCTTTTCCCATAATGAAAATTGTAGTATCTTTTGTTAGCTCACAAGCGGTTTCCTTTAAATTTTCAGTCCCCCAAGTTCCCCAAGACCGAAAAAAAAGACCTGATAGCCATTATCTTTAAGAATGACTTCATGCTGTTGCTCATGCACAGCATAACAAAACAATAAAAACATTTTTTTTTTAAATGTTACTTTGTTCATTTTTCACAAGATTAAAATCATGCGCTGTACCCTCCATCCAATAGAAGAAGTACTTGTATGAATATGTGTGAATGGATGAAAGAGGCAAGTTAAATAAAGCGCTCTGAGTGCTCAAGAAGAGTAGAAAAGCACTACGAACCAGTCCATTTACCATTCAGACCAATGTCACTGAACATATTTTCCATTACTTGTTTCAGCAGGTGTACACCTGTAATAAAATGAATTATTCAGGTTTGACTAATACTTCAAATTATTTTACATAAGTTTGTGTCTTTGCTCAGAAGTATGTCTTGATGGATGCTTAATCATTCAGGTAAATAAATCCCAAAAAGTTGATTCTGTTCATCTGGACTGGGCTGTGAGTTGATCAGATCCTGACCTCACAGCCCATTGTTCATTCAGGGGACTAGTTTCAGTAATTGTGCAAAGGTACTGTTGACGAAACGTTTCTCCCACTTAAAACGCTACGTCCAGATGAACAGAATCAGCTTTTTGGGACGCTCAGAAGTATGTTTTGTGATTTTGTTCAAGGATTCAGTGCACTGACAGCAACATGGCGCTAAGTCATTTTGCTGCCATCTAATGGTGTAAATATCGGTCTTGTGGAAGCGTTGTAACACTGCGCAATCGCATGCCTAACATTGGATTTTAGGGGTGTTTGCCTGTGCAATACAGTACTTTTAAATAATTTGGAACAATGAAAATATTGGAAATTGTCATAAATTAGTCGAGTATAAAGTATATAAATCTTAAATCTTAAATATAACATTCACAGTGATTATAAATCGAAGAGGACAACAATCTTTATCCAGAACTTGAGAAGATGGGAAATCACTAAAGTGAATATTAGTTTATATAATAATAGTATATTTTATTTTATTTTTTAAAATTAATTTATTGACGTTATATTTGTGTTATATCTTGTGCTTGTTACAGTTTCAAGGCTTTTTGCCCGTATTTCAGAACATGGTGATGTTAAAAACTGGGGTGTAAGATGTAAGATAATGTGAAGTCTTAGAAAAGGCCTCTGAGAGACCCTGATGCTTTCTGTTTTACTCTTAACTAAACTGTTATATTTCTCTAAACTAGTTTAATCTGAGAGATTAAAATATAGCAATGTTTGCAATCTTTGAATGTTTAAATTTCAGCAATCATTCACCAAAGGCAGGTCAAATTCAAATTACATAGCAATGACAAAGTGACTGTTAGGAGTTCATGATGAAACTTCAACAAAGAAAAGTTTGGTATAATGCACCATTTAATTTGTGCAGAATTTGGTGTAGAGTTGCGTGAACTATGTTTGTTGTGCATCGTTTTCACTTCCTATCTCATCCATTTTCAGCCTACATACTGCGCCCTGCTGCATTTGTGTGCCAATAGTTTGTGGATGAAGTAGTGGTGTTCAATGCTTCAAACCAGAGGTAGAGGAGTGAAGTGCAGATCGGGTGGGTTACAAACATTGTGCAGACCACGATCGTGTTGCAGGAGGTCTCTGCAAGACTCTGCTGCAATGGTCCCATTTGACAGAGCAGAAAAGAAGGTTACAGCTGGGGCGGGGTTTCATATCACGCTGAATTATCTCCCAGCAGACTTCAATAAACACGAAAAGGACGTGTTTAGCTCCTATTCTCGTCTGCAAGATTAAAATGGACCAAAAATGGCTTCTGATTCTGGTGATTGTGGTGTCATGTCAGAGTAAGTTGAACTTAATTATTAAGTATTATCTGATTTGTTTGTTTTTTTGTTTATTGTGTATTGTTCGCAGACACAGAATGTTTTTTTTCTTCTCTCATTTTATAAAATCTTTTAGAATTGACTTCAGGGACTTTCAAAGACAAAACAGCAAAGGAAGGGGATAAGATTGATATCAGCTGTACAGCTAAAGACACAACAGGGGCCAGCATGATTGTCTGGTTTCGAGTTCTAAGCAATCACATGGAATTCATTGGGTCTTTCAGCAAATCTGGCATAAAAAAGGCCTCAGCAAAAAACTTTGATGAGCTCTACACTTACACAAATGATCATCTATCACTGAAGTCCTTCAAAAAAAACGACGCTGGCCTATATGGCTGTGCGTCACTTATCCAAGGTAATACACTGGTGTTTGGAGACACAACACAAATATCTGCAGGTAAGTTATGTTTCTTTGTTTGGTTTAATTTATTGTTTTGTTTATTGTTTTAGTAAGTTTACACATAACTTTGACTTCTTCTTTCTTTTTTAGATAAAACTGAAGATAAAACTGAAGCACCACCAACATGCACCACCAAACCGAGTGTGCCCAAAATTGTAACCTGTGATTGTGAAGGCAAGACAGCAGGAGGCAAGTGTTCAAAATCACAGTGATGTGTTATAACATTTATCATATTCATGTTTAAAATTCTGTGAGTAGAAAAAGTTGGTAAACAAGGATGGTTCATTTTCAGAAGGGGAGTCCAGTTCTGCTTTTAATTGTAGTCCAATAATGCTGGGAGCTCTTTCTGGTGGCTGTGGCCTTTTTCTTCTGCTCCTCATCGTCACCATATTGTACTGCAATCGTAAGTGCATCTTCAATATGAAATCTACATGATCTTCACGTGCATAAAATTTGGAACTGAATAATATATAAAATTCTGTCATTTTCTGCACTTGGAAAGCTAAAAACTATTGTAAAATCTATATTTTCACCTCAAGTTTAAATCATTTCAATTGCATGTAGGGATAAGGACACGGAGATGCCCACACCATCACAAAAGAAGGTAAGTTATTCCTTTATTTATTTTTTTAAATTTAACATTATTGTTCCATTTTAGTCTAGGAATACAGTCCATGAATAAATGAGGAATACTTAGTTATTAGTCCAACATCAGGAACCACACCCAGACAGCAAAAATGACATTTTAGACTTTATTTTGTTAATATTGTTCAGCAATTTTCTTTCTTATTTTCATTAATATTTTATTTTTGAAAAAAACTTATGTAATATTAATATTTGAATAACAAAATTAAATACCTATACCCATAGTATATTATGATTGTTGTTGAATGTTTCTCCCTATTTCCAATTACACTTGCAGTCTATTTGAAGAAAACAGTCCCTTTTTACATTAAAAAAGACAAAGGTTACTAATTATTATTTGTATTAATCATCTAAATTTACATCTCTTTTTGTCTTTTAAAATTTAGACCTCGAACGGCACCTCCTGCAAAAGAAGTGATGCCCGGCAGATATGTTTAATCTAAATGGTGAAATTTCAGACACTTCTTTTTTTCTTTAACGCTATTGCTGCATCTTCTCATCCTATTTGCTAAAGTCAGCCTGAAACATTTTCTTTGTTTGTGAAAATATGAGATGGTTTTAAAGTGGTTGTGTATTCAGCGCATAAATGGAAAGCCTTTTATTGCCAACATTGAGTTATAATTTTCATGTGGCTTGATGGCTAACAACACTGTTTTGTCACAGGTAGATTGAACCCTTTTAATGATAATTGTGTGGTTTAAAGAGTTTATTTTGCAAATCCACATCAATTCTTATGGTTACGGGTACGGCTGAAGATGATCCTGAGAAGAATTCATTTTTGTTTCTGAACTGTGAGCAATAATTGTATATAATTCTTTTGAATTTAAATATTTTTTATTTAATTTTTTGGGAAGTTTTAAAAGCAATAACAGCGTGCTTTTGTTTTGCATTCTGCACACACTATTTGAATTGCTGCACTCGCATTTAGTCATCAAAACAATTTAAAGCAGATTTTTTTTTTTGGCTTGTTTAAAATTACACTTACTCGAAAAGCATTTGATTTTATTCATTCACATGTTTTTAAGACTGTAGAGTAATACTGAAAAGAACAAATATGGCACGTTCTTTTGTTTTTGCTTTTAACCGTTGCACATCCTCAAAAAAAAAAAAAAAAAAAAAAATTCTCGTTTCTATTTTCAACATAAAACGCTGTACAAAATAAAAAAAATAAATAAAACCACTCGGACAAGCATTCCTTCTTCAATGAACTGTATTTGACTTTATTAGATTTTATTTTTCCACACATCAAACCCACTCATTTGGATTCCCATCAGTCATTCAGGGTCTTGGCACCAAAGTAGATTTGAGCAAAAGACATTTGTTTTTTAAGCCCCCCCCCCTTGAGTCTAAAGGAAGTGGGGTGCTACAACTGTAAGCAGAGCGCAAAACCACAAGTCAAGAGCGGATAAAAAAATTCTTTCATAGGAGATTACACTCCCACGCACTTTAATACATACACATTTCCCCTTGCACCTTTACAAACACATTGTTTGTTCACCTTTCCTACAATATTTAGTTATTTGCTCCAGCATATTAAGTCAGTTAATGTTATCTTTTGTTTCTCTTTTAAGGTACAATAATAATAAAATGATACTGCATGATTTATTTATGTATTTATTTTTTTCAATTTAGTTAGCATTTCCCCTTATACATCTCATATCTTGGCTTAACTCTACAAAAAAAGGGTGGAATTATAGTGACTAACTTTACAATTGAAAGCAGTAGCCCTTTGCAAATTACAGTGTTGTGTTACGTAGAGCAAAACTCTTTTACAGCTCACAAACAACGGCAGTTTACAAAGCTTGTAAACATCCTGCTTCAATAAGTGCACTTTTGAACGTCTTTTTTTTTTCCTTTCTGCAAACCCAAAAACACAGAAAAAGACCTACTTGACAGATATTGCTCTGTTTAAATGTGAGGCATTTGCAAAAAGCTCTCCAATACAGAATTAATTAGAACACCTCCTGGGAAATCCACATATTCAATAATGTAAACTATGTATTGTTTAAAATATAAGCGAACTAAGCTGTACACTAGTGTCTTATGTAATGGTGTCCAATCATGATAGAAAAACTTTTTGTGTGTGTGTACATCTGGATTGCACAAAACTTCCCGGTGCTATACACCTACTCCATACTGCTCTCACACAAGTTGACAGTCTCCACTGCTCCAACTAATGTCACAACACCAGCAGGTTTAGGTCACCGGTGTTGTAATAGAAGTGTTTTGCTGGAGGAAAAAGAAAAAAACGAAACAAAAAAAACCCCACCTGTCAACTGTGATGTACATGCGTGATTCTTGGCACCCAAAAACGTTTTCCCACAGTTTCACGTCTTTCATTTCCATCCAGTTTTTAAAAGTCTCTTTTATATTCTCTAAAAAAACCCAAAAAGCCCAAAACAAAACTTCTTATCTTTGAACTGTAAAGCAGATAGGTGTTTAAGTGTGCGTGCATGTCCGTTTGTGCTTCTATGTGTGTGCATTGCGTAAATGTTATGGGTATGTGTAGGTTTTTTTCTTGACTCCAATATACATTCTTAACAATTTACAAAAATAGAATCGTTATCCAGAGAGCAGCTCCCTCACCGATGCGTCCACGTGGCCTGGAGGACAGATTTAAAGCGACAACCTGTAACAAGTGATATTCAGCAGTCAGTTTAAAGACTTGATATCTATCCTTCTAATATTCAGGGTTTTTTTTTTTTAAATCACTTAAATATGACAGATCTTACCATGTGACCTAGCTCTTGGCTCCCTTCTTTGTAGAAGTTGGCACAATGTCTGAGCTTCTCTGAGCTGATAGCTGGCCAGGGGCAGATGGTTCCTCTGCTTGTTGTTTCTGGTGTTTTTAACAAAGAAGTATTAAAAATGATAAAGAAGAATTCATGCCTTTGCAGTATTACAGGCTGAAATCAACATCAGGCAAAGCAGCGTGAGGAGCGTGAGCAGCTTGTCACATGCCACTATGTGGAGGCCCCTGCAGAAATTAGAATTCAATAACTGCTTCTGCTGTGAGACTTTGGCTCAGTTATAAGTGCACAGATCCAGTGTGTCAGATACGTTGCTTATTCAGCCTAAATTAGGTCTTCATGCAGCAGACGATTTGCTTACTTTAGATTTTGACTTTGACTTGCTCTTTCCCTGTAACAAAGTCGACACCTTGATTAGGCTCTACAACTCACACTGCTCCATGACGTAGTGAGCACAGACACAGTAACAGCTAGAAAGGAAACCTATAGGGGGCGCCATGTACCAATGAGAAATAAATGTTCTGCAATCATTCTTCTGAAGTGCAGTTTAGTCAGAAGCGTTTTTCTTAGAAGCGTCCAAGAAAAAGATGTACATTTGGTCCTGTTTCTTATAGTAAAGTGTAATATTTAAACACTTCTAAATAGTCATATAGATTTTTACCTTTGGTTTGTCTGTTTTAGATTTGCCTTTTACTGGATCTGGAAGCAGGGTATCAGACAGGGACTCCAGAACAGGACCAGCCATCGGCTAGAAAAGCAAGAATAAATAAAAAACAGTTAATAAACTCAAGAAGATCATAAGAAAGCATTTTCTAGAAGTGGTTTCAGGTACAAAGATGGTATAAAACAACTAAGTAAGGACCATTTTTAACACTGTAAGTAATCATCAGTGATAGTCGCAATCACAGCCTATTAGGTGGCTCTCCCTGGTATGAGCTCATTGTTCCTTTTTCAGGATGAGCAAAGATTAGGATTATGGTCGTCACCAACTATGAGTCAAACCTCACAACGCTCAGTTAAGGTGAGACAGGCACATGTCTCACACCTTGATGGAATTTAGCTAGAAGGAGTAGAAATGGTAGGTTTTATTTCTCCACTACCTTCAGAGGAGCTGAGTCCAGCGCAGGAGGTTCCAACTTTGTTGTGGCAGCACACGAGGTGACCGGTGCATCAGGCTTGGGTGCATCAGAGAAGTCACTGGACAGCATTTCTAAGGCTGTTGTGTCATCCATACTCTTCTACAGAGTGTTAAAAAGGGAATGCTTTATTGTCATCTTTCACATATATCATTAATGTTTATTTTATTTTAGAAATATTGTGTGAGGAACTGACCTCTTTGGGGATGTTGGCAGCTTTTTTCTTTGCTTCTTCCATTTTCTTTAAAATGAAATTCATGAAGTTTAGACTCTCAATAAAGCAACAAATGCTATACTACACTTTATAAATGTCCCTGTCACATGTTGCAGTCTTCAGTAGTGTATGGATGGACTAGTGGACTAATAACAAGATTATATAATGTAAAAGACTTCTGTTTTCACAATATTACACACCGACTGAAAAATACAGTTAAATGAATGAATAGTGTCCCTGATCATGTTTTGTATTGTTATTACTTCACAATATTTAATGTAATTCTCATTACCCAACCCAGCTTGCAGCAGACTATCAAGAGGAAGAACACTCTATATGTTCACATCTTTAAAGTAGGAAAGTTGTACTGAGTAAATGCATGGATTGGTAGAGAAATTGATGGACTGCTAAGTAAATGTACTTCACTTTTAGGATCTCATTTCAAAGGCTGTCAGGTTACCTTACGGTCTTCCTCAGTGGGTCGATACTCTGGTGGTAGTGTGTCATCTCTCTCTCCCATTTTAATAAGCTTCTCCTCAGCAATCGTTTTCTCCTGCAACAACAAGGCAAATCAAAACAGCTGAAGTGGCATGCAGATTTTTTATTATTATTTTAAATTATTTCTATTATTTTTTTAAACCATGCTGGCTACCTTGACGGGATCTTTAACGGGACCTGGGGCGGGCTGAGGAACAGGTTTGATATCCCCCAAGGTGTCTGACAGAGCATCAAGGGCATTGTCTGCTCCAGCTTCCAGCTGAATGTGCAAAAACCCCAGAAAAAAATATGATTTTGATGTAGCTGCAGATAGTTGTATAAAGAGTATAAGTAGATGAGAAACACTTGAGCCTTTACCTGTGGCTTTGTTTGTGTAGGAATACGAGGTTCTGACTTCACTGCCGGTGCAGCGCTGGAGGCAACCAAGTCTCCGGCCAAGGACTTAAGAGCAGCGTCTGCAGAGGCCTGAGGGGGAGACAGAATACAATCCTATGCTTAAAATCGATAATACTCAACTTGAAATTAATACTATTGCTTTTCGTGATTGGTACCTGTGTAGGAGGAGCTGACGAGCAGACGACAGGAGCCTGGACAGCAGGAGCGGCCGAAGAGCTGAAGTCTCCAGACAAAATATCCATAGCATCATCAGTATTTATCTTGGGCTACAGGAGAAGATAAAGAGAGAAAATAAGCCGTTATTTCAATTACTAAATGTACATATTCTTTATGGCTTTTTATCCATTAATAAATATCTAACTTTTGTTGCTTAGAAATAGATTTGCCCTGGGCTCACCTCAGGTTTGGGGGCAGGCAGTTTTTTGAGATCTTCCTCTTTAAATCTGTAATCTGGAGGAAGTGTATCCTCCCTCTCTCCTACACGCACACCCTTCTCCTTTTTGACTTTGCCCTCCTGAAAAAGGGGAAAAGGGTGAATGACTGGCTGGTCCAGACACTCTGTTTCTCCTAAATACAGATTTTTTTTAAAGGGTTCTAAACAGGACAAGTGTTTAAAAAAAAACCCAAATATGTGCACGGATAATTCAGTTGTACTGGTATACCATTACTGGAATAAAATGTGTCACTCATAACAAAACAACACTATATGTTTTTAGGCACCACATACCGAGACAATATCCTCAGGTCTGAGTTTTGGAGACTCTGGCTTTGGTGCTTCTGTTGGCAGTGTTTCGCTGAGAGCACTGAGAGCATCCAGAGAGATGGAGTCACCCTGAGGGGTGAGAGAAGAGGAACTTCATAGGCCAGTTTTAGACAAGGCATGTTATACAGCTCTGAATGATAAATGAAGAACTAAAGCCAAAAGAAATCAGAAGACTTTTGATTCCTCACAGTTACCTTCTCAATTTTGGGCTTTGTCTGTTGTGCGCTTACATCGACTTTTTTAGGTTGTTCCACGGGACAGACTGTTTTCTGCAGAAACGCAGAGATGGAAAAAAGGAGTGAAAACAAAGACATGAATGTAAAAGGGCACAATGACAGCCATGGTGGCAAAAATAAAAACAAAATAATATTTATTTATTTGCTTGGCAGGGAAATCCTCTATGGAAGGAAAAAAAATAGTTTATGCAAAAACCCGCATTCACACCAACAAGTTTACCTCTGGTGGCTTCTTTGATGGAGGAGGGACTGGTGCATGAACTCCAGAAGCCTTAGATGAAGCCACAAACTCTCCAGAGAGTACATCAAGAGCTGACAAATCCTCTACTTTTGCCTGAAAAGCAGAGATGAGAGTTTGAAACAAAGCACTGAAACGATGCAGTTTTATATTTTGTGGAATTTTGTAGGGACTCCAAAAAAAAGATGGAGGCTTTTCATTTTTAGAGATACGTGCGCTGTTTATGTGCAGGAACAAATAACTGATTCACAGTGTACCTGTGTAGGAGGAGCTGAGGAGCAGACGACAGGAGCCTGGACAGCAGGAGCTGATGAAGAACTGAAGTCTCCAGACAAAATGTCCAGAGCATCAGCAGCGTCCATCTTGGGCTGCGGGAGGAGACAAAGTAAAGCTTAAATCAAGTTACTAAATGTTCAACAGTTGTAGATCTACGAGTTTCATAAGCTTAATGTGCTGAAGTTTAACCCATAAAGTAAATTTCCTTCAGTCTCACCTCGGGTTTTGGAGGTGGCAGTTTTTTGGGGTCTTTATCTTTAAACCTGTAAGCTGGTGGAAGAGTGTCGTCTCGCTCTCCAACACGTACACCCTTCTCCGCCTTCACTTTGCCCTCCTGTACATAGAGAAAGAGAACAAAATCACCTGGTGGAAAAAAAAAAAGTTATCAAAAGCTGTGAATTTAATGCTAGGGTGTAGCTTCACTCTTACAGAGACGATATCTTTAGGTTTGAGTTTGGGGGATTCAGGTTTTGGTGCATCTGCTGGTAATGTGTCGCCCAGAGCACTGAGAGCATCCAGAGACATGGAGCCACCCTGAAGACAGAACAGGATTTATCAAACTATTAAAAATAAAATGTCTGTCTAAAGAATATGAAGTGAAACAAGAACAGGAAGAAGGGCAAAAAAGAAGAAAAATGACTTCAAACATCTTATGTCAAACCTTGTCGGTCTCTGGTTTGGCGTCCTTCCCAGCAGCAGGTTTGTGTTCTTGTGCTTTCTTCTCAGCAGAAGGAGCACCGGGCCCAGCCGCAGGAGGAGCTGCAGCTGATTCCACTTTCTACACCACACAACACAGATGGCAGTAAAGAAAAAGCCCAACTCAAAATAAATCTTGCTATTTCACTCAGTATATAACTTATGCCATGATGTACACTGTTATTTTACAGATCTCTTTAAAAAAAAATGATTGGAAGAAGTTCTGCTGTACCTTAGCAGTAGTTGCTGAGAGTCCAGCCTCCACCTTGGCTTTCTTATCAGTGGGAGGAGCGGGAGATTTCTGCAGCAATCACAAAGCACCATTAAAACTGGATATTAGATTTTATACAGTGGTGTCACTGATCGAGACAGAGCTTACCTGCAGAGGAGCAGCTGAGGAGCAGAGAGGAGCCTGGACAGCAGGAGCTGTTGAAGCAGTACTGAAGTCCCCAGACAAAATGTCCAGAGCATCATCAGCGTCCATCTTGGGCTGCAAGGGTCGGGTCGGGCAGATATGACGTAAAGAAAGAGAAGATATTTGACATTCTTCAAGATTCCTGATATTACCCTCACAAAATGTGATGTTATGTGCATACAAAGAAAACAAACCTATAAAATCTGTAACTTTTTAAATATCAGTATCAACACTGGCCTCAAAAATCTATCATCAATGGAGCTCATCGTTAAATGAATTCACTCTGGGCTCACCTCGGGTTTTGGAGGAGGCAGTTTTTTGAGGTCTTCCTCTTTGAACCTGTAATCTGGAGGAAGCGTGTCCTCCCTCTCTCCTACACGTACACCCTTCTCGTTCTTCACTTTTCCCTCCTGTAGAAAGTAAGGGGGACAAAGTGAGACATCGTCTAGCAATGAATCTTATGTGTAACTGAACTAAAGTGACTGCAGAGTTGCTGCTTAAGACAGTGCAGCTGTTTGTGCCTCTTACCGATACAATGTCCTGAGGTCTGAGTTTGGGGGGTTCAGGTTTTGGTGCATCTTTTGGTAGTGTGTCACACAGAGCACCGAGAGCATCCAGAGACATGGAGTCACCCTGAAGAGAGAACATGGCGTTTATGACAAGCTAATGACACCCGTGTTGTTTAACCTCATCTCCTGCATCTCACCTCACTGGTCTTGGGCTTGGTGCCTGCTTTGGTATCCAATCCAGCCTTGACAGAGACATCGGGAGTGGTTTTATCCATCTTGGCTTTCTTATCAGCAGGAGCAACCGCAGGAGATACCGCTTTCTACAAGAGCAAACAGACAAATGTTTTAGTTTTCACTGATCCATGCAGAATAACAATGCAACTTTAATCAGGTTTATTTTCAGTGTAGTAAAATTTTGGCTTTAACTTTAACAGCCATAAGAAATTTACTTATTAAAACATTTTAAGACAGAGCTAAGATCTGTAAGTAACCATTACAGTAAAAGTACCGTGCTGGAAGAAGAGAGTCCAGCCTCCAGTGAGAAGTCATCTGAGACTTTCTCCATCTTAGCTTTTTTATCAGCTGGAGGAGCCGCCATAGGAGGAACTGCTGCAGGAGTTTCAGCTTTCTGCAACAAAAGGGACAGCAAGGACGAAAAGGCATCAGCCTCTGCAGCCAGACTCTGCTGTAATGACACATCAGGGACTTAAAAATGTAAATTTACCTTCACAGGAGGAGGAGCAAAGTTCGCAGGGCCAGCAGAAGAGGCACTTATAGTCTCAACATGTGCCTTTTGCTATTTATTTTATGGATGAAGATGAAAAAAAACACAATGAGACTTTTTAGACCTTTAAGACAAAAATGATATTATTGGAGCCAATGCAGTCTACAGCACAGGTGCCATACTAGGAGTGTGCAGCACATACATCAAATGGAAGTAGCAGCTAAGTGCTTCATGCTTAAAGACTGACCTCTTGTTTCTTGGGTCCAGGCTGACCAGTTGATTTAAAATCAGCTGAAAGGGAATCAAGGGCCGCGTCTGTGCTCAGTGGTTTCTGAAATGAAAAATACTGTGCGTTACACCAACCTAAAATAACTCAGTCAGAAAGAATTGCTCCAAAGTTCCACTAGAGGGCATGAGTGACCAAATCAAAAGGCAAAATAATGCAAACCAGACTTGTACCAACAGTGAAGGAAAAGTACAGACACACCCTTTACATTCCACAGACGCCAAAAACTCAAATACTCTCTCTAAAGAGATGCAGGTGACACAAATCATGTTGACTCCACAAAAATATGACCAACACAAAATTGAAACCATTAAACTCACACAGGAAGAAAGAACAGAAAGACTTGGTGAGACACTGAACCAAAAAAGCTTCTTCGATGCCAGGAGGCCAAAGTGGGAGTCGGCTATGATGCAAATGTGGGTGTGTTAGTAACTGTGAGTAACTATGAACACATTCCTTGGTTTAACTGGTGTATCACTGTGCGCAATGTAAGTGTGCATGTGACAGGGCACATATATTTGTGAGTGTTTGGGTTTGGTCGGACAGGAGCCAACAAGCTCAAACGGAGAAGGTGGTTTCTTAGGACAACACCCAACACATTCTCCACCCAGGAACGGGTAGATTATACAGTGGAAACAGCACTTCCTGCATGTGTGAGTTATCTGGACTACAAAGAACTGATAGCAGGAGTTTGAAAAGCTTTACTTACAGGGACATCCACAGGTTTAGCATCTGCAGGAGCTCCACCCTAGAAAGTATAAAGTAGTTTTACACTTGGTAAGAAAAATAAAATGGTGAAATCATTTAAGATCTGAAAAGGCCTTCTAATTCTAAGTAATAAACATGCCAGTAGTAATTGTTGATTGGTTTGGTTTGTTTGCTTCTTTTTGTTTAACAGGATCATTTTTTAATACATTGCTGATGGATTTGCATGAAAATGTTACCAAAAAAGAAATGGAGCTTGGTTTTTCTTTAAAGCAATTACATTTTGGATGTAATCTGGATTTGAGATTTTGGCAAGATTTTATATTGCAAGGTCAAATTGGACATTTCCTGCCATAGTCTCAGGAATAGGAAAAGGCTAAGACATATCCTCTTGATTTTCACATGAAAACCTCAGACTAATCTGGATCAAATATCCTTCCAGATGCAGGAGTCAGCCACTCTTGCTTCATACTAACAAGTTATCAGTCCTAAAGCTTTAATTTGGTGTCAAAGTCATGCCTGTAAAGCAACTTTGTCTAAAGAACATAAGCTAAAAGTGACAGTTTCCTACCAACATAAAGTAGTCCCTACGAATTTGTCAGCGAAGCACGCAAAAGCAAAAAACAAGGTGAGGTTGGGTAGAAAGTTTAGAAAGCAGTGGAAAGTGGTGCACACTGACCGTATTTTTGAATCTGTAGTTTGGAGGCAGTGTGTCGTCCCTTTCTCCACACTTCTGACCTTTCTCAGAGGTGATGTCATGCTGTGACACATGCATTACACGGTTACACACTAAAGGCCCATGCAGCTTGCTGCTCACTTTCTAAAGCATACACACACACACACACACACTCCAACATGTATGCTTGCACACTGTGGCTATGCTATACCTCTTTGACCTCTGGCCCCGTGAACACAGGCTCTGGGCGAGCGAACGGATCAGTTGATGGTAGTATGTTGGCCAGCTCGTCGATTGCATCCACTGGAGGTGCCTGCGCATGCAACACAGCTCAGCACACAAGCGCAAGCGACATGCTTTTTAAAGGAAACTAGCACTGCTACATTAAGTCTTTACCTGTTGGGCTCCTTTAGCTGCTGTGGATGTAACCTCCGCCTGAACCTGCAACACAGATCCAGAATCAGGCCACAGACCTTAACAACACAATATATCCATTGTGCTATTAGGAGTAAGGCATCATGAAATTATCAGCCATAAAAAAAAGAAATTCCAACTCTTTCTTAGTTAATTGCTTTAATGAAATGACTTTTCTTCTTTAGAATTTCCAGAAAAAAAATGTTTGATTGGTGTGAAAAATTCCTGCTAGCCATGACAACACCTCATCACAACATCCTCATCCATTCATTAAACACAGAGACCGAGAGGATGAATTGAATTGAATGCAAAATCATCACTGTGCAGAGTATACGGAGGGCAGAGTTGACACACAGCCTCTGCCATGTTTGGCTTCAGGAACATCTACCTTTGTTTGCGCTGATTTAGCTTCTTCCTTTTTGCCTTGCACAGACACATTTCCAGCCGCAGCTGTGCCTGCTGCAGCTGGCTTTGATGTTTTAGCAGGATCAACTTTAGGAACATCAGCTTTGACTGCTGTGGCAGCAGTGGCACTCTAAAATGCAACAAGATTTGATTCTATTACAGGCCAAGTTCATGTCAAGTAAAAGTGCAGATCTGCTACATACATGCAAAACACCCAAAGAAACAAATGAAAGACAGGAAGTCACTTGAGGAAAAGAAAGCCTCCACCAACTTCTTTCACCTAGAAGTGTTGTGCAATGAAACTGGGGTCAGAAGGGACATGAGTAAACTGTATGCCTCTCCTCTTCATTTGTTTTTTCCTCACTGACTCGGAGTGATGATGCATGCGATGTTGCAAATGGACGGGCGTCGACTATGACGAAATGCAACAACGAGCAGAGGCATGCTGAGCAAAGAGCTGCAGTGTAAAGAATGAAAGTCCTTGTTCTTCAAAAAAATAAAAAATAAAAATCCGAAAAGGAATTCCAAGGCACTCCAAGAAACCCCTAAAGCTAATAAGGTATCTGGACAGTCTCAAGTAAGCACAACCCCAAAAAACCTGATAAGACTACAAGGAAGAAAAAAAGAAGAGCGAAAGGCAAGTAGGCCTTGAAAGATACACCCCAAGAGTCATGGAGGCAGTGAAGACTCAGAGTGGCATTAGTAGTCAGGCTTATACCTTAGCCGTGTCCTTAGGTGACTCTTTAGGAGCGGGCACAGAAGTGGCTGCTGCAGTGCCAGCAGTGGGAGGAATTGTAGGTGCGACTTTGGCTTGGGAGACAGGTGCAGTCTACAAACATGTCGCCAAATGATTACTCAAAAACACAAGGAAGCCAGTAGATGTACTGACACAGTGTAAATTTTTAAAGTGTTAGTGAAAACGAAGCAGAAGAACATTTACACTGATCACTGGTCAGCTCAGTCACAGTTACCCAAAAGATCTCAAAATAATATGAGGGCTGAGACTGATGACCAGTGATCAGTAAGGGTTCAGATGCTGGAGCTTTTTCATGCCTTAATCACCTTGAACTTTGGGGATTTATTTGCATTCATGAAATATTCAAATACCTCACACACAGTTCACAAAATTTCTAATAAAATAATACAAAAAACATTATCATTTAAAAGATTGTTGGATTAAAGCAAAGAAAAAGCACTAGCTAGAGTTTTGGCCATGATGGCATTACCTTTAACACCTCTCTAGTAGCGCCACTCGCCTCTGCAAACGACATGTCAATAACAGTAGCACCGGCCAGCGTAGTGTTAGTCTACAATCGAGAAGCATGTGTTTAAAGAAAGTGAAAAGAGACAGTTATTCTTTAAGTTAGTGTCACAGTTTGTGAGGAGCATTCATCCCATGCAGGTCATATCAGATCTTTTATGGTGGCACGGTGACAGTCCAGCTTCTGATGCAAGATGAGTGAACGGCCGTGCCAGAAAGACGTCACAGACAGACAGGTAAGATGTTGCGTAACGGTGATGACCAAAGATGAAGCGCGTAAAGAGATGACTAGTGATGAGCACACATGAGGTGCTGAGGCCAAAAGAAAGAAGCAGAGATTCATGTTATGTCACGCCAAAGCGCTGAAAGCCTCCACCACTTTTATTCATACCCGCCAGAGTTTATCTACCTCTGGTTTGGCTTTAGGTGCCGCTTTCCCTGCTGTTGCAACATTAGAGCTTCCTCCTGTTGTCGTGGTAACCGCCCCAGGCTTTGTAGCCATTCCAGATCCCGATGTTGGCGTCTGCAATGCACCAGGTGAGGAGAAGTTGATCAACTGCAATTTTTTACAGCTCTATGGATGCTAGAATTGCCTGTGTGCTTGGCTTTGCACATGAAAGCTAGTTAACTTATCGTCAAGACAGCCACAGAGACTGTGAAACCTACTGTAATATATCTTAGCCTGATATCTTAAAATGACATCTTCTTGGTTACGCTTGAGGGTGGTGAGCAATTAGATATGTTGGTGATTGCAACAATACTCCGTTTCATAACGTAGCTCCGCACATCAGCTGGTAATGTGACTGTGGTTCCATGTTTTATACCTTCTATTGCTTAAAGGAAGGCATCACCAACTGATTTAAGCCAAAAGGACACATCCTCAGCAGAAATACTGATGCGACTGCTAGCAAGCTGGCTAGCAGCATTATCATTTCACGTGCTGTTGTATTGTTTGGCATTTATGTGTGTTAAACTGTCATGCTCACTGTAGAAGAATGTATTATTATGTGCAATCAGGGACTTAATAAGTTAAAAATGTTCACAAGATGCCATGGCTAGCATGACAATCCCAGTCAAATGTGATTGTCATTTCAGGTAATTGCACAACTTGCAACACTGCTATGCCATTACGTGTACTACAGGGAATTGTGGTAACAAAAGTATCCAAATTGAGATGTAGTAAATCTTTCAGCCTTTTTTGCTTCCATTATAACCTGCTTTTTCTGAAAGTCGTTAAACTTGCAGAAAAAGCAACACACAAGTAAGATTCCATATTTGTAAGGTTAATAGGTGAACATTATAGTTGTGTTTTTATGTGACAAGAAACTGGCTAATAGTAATTACCATACATTCTGCAGGGACATATTTTTTTTATAGCACAGTAGATTATCTTTCCCATTGCACATGGACACTGAAACACAGGCAGTTGTACTTTACTGTGGCAAAGCAAAAAGAAGGAAGCAGGGCAATGAGATACTTACAGTGAAGGTTAATGACTGAGTAATATAAGCTCAGTGTGTGAATAGGTCTAAAATAAAACCATGTAATTCTCTCACTTCTAAATATCCGACTAAACCTTATCTCTACAAGCCGGGCACCAAACTATACACCGTCTAAGCCCCGCTGCTGAAAGATGTGTGAAAACAATTCAGGCTGGCACTATGGCTCTGTTCAAACATTATTTGTATGCAAGTAAAAGAGATAAATGACAGGCAATGGAGTGTACTATTACTTTGAAAAAAAATAGTCATTAAAAGTGTTTAATGAAGTACACTTTATATAAAATACAGTTATGGTCAGAAGTTTACGTACACTCATCATAAGCATCAATATTGTGGTCATTTAGTTTGATCGGATATGTCACTACTTTGTCATGTTGTGGAAGAAGACCCAAACTGTCACCTCCAGATGAAAGGGAATGGAGCAGGATGTTAAGGAACAACCTGTGAACCAACAGGCTCAAGCCTGCCTTCAGCTGGAAACTGCTGTGACACCAGTGTTATTGTCCACGGTGATGTGAAATTTATGTAGTTGTCATGGACAAGCTAAATGCCTTCTGGAGAAAGGTTTTATGGGATAAATGAGACTCTATGAGACAAAGATGAACTATTTGGCCACAAGAGTATGCTTGGAGGAGTAACTGCTTTCCTAAAATACTATATCTGCTGTTGAGCATGGTCCTGAAGCAACACACTCCAGAGCTGTTATGGTGCCGGTGGTACTCGTACATTGCATGAAGTAATAATAAAAAATTCAACTTAATCTCAAGTCAACAGCTAGAAGATTGACACAATTGTTGTTTGGAATGAATAAGACAAGTTAACATTAAGCTTCTCAAATGGTCTCTCCAAAGCACCCACCTCATCCCAATTCTTCTTTTTTTTAAGTCATTAAATATATGTGCTGTGCAATCATGCAAACCTGGAAACCGTTTACCAACAAAATGCTGATGTTTGCAACATTTTTTCTACCAATAGAGTTCATATACATGCTAATATAGTTACATTCCACTTAATTTATGAGTTCCTGATTGAAATACTGATGAAGTCTTTTAACATTTCCATTAGTCTTCCCTGGAGAATATTCCAGTCAGCATTCAAGCAGCAGTTTGACAACCTTGGTTTGCGAGCAGCATTAATGGGTTAAACAGGGTGTTACCTGCCTTGAGTTTGAAGGAAGGAAAAGGAAAATGTTCTTTTTGCTATTAATCAAAGAGCTGTGCTGGAACAGGAAAGAAAGTAACAATGCTAGAACAACAGAAAATGCTGGGGGGTCAGGGGTCAAACTGGCAGTCAACAAATGAGTTTCTTTTGACAGACTGAGGGAGGAGAAGAAGAAGTTAAACAGCATTACAGGGGAATGTCTAATACCTCAAACTGTGCAGGCTTTCCAGTAGAGACCTGAGCTGCCGGTTTGGGTGTTGTCTGGCTGGACTGCGACTGCAGAGAGAAAGAGACAGAAGTCAAATATGTGCAGGGAACACAAGAAACCACCCAGCAACATGTTGATTTCACAACAGCAATATTTTTGGAAAACAAAACGTTCCAGAAGACTTATTTCTGGATAAAGCTGAAATCGTAATCGTTACAGGTTCAGGTCAATACAGTCTCCTTTTCAAGTTGAAAACAAACATGGGGAGAAATGCAGGACTGTAAACTGCTCACAAACACACCCATCACACAGCAGTCAGAAGTGTTTGATTCAAGTCCTACATTCCTGACTGTGCGGTGGGACTGTTTGACAGCAGTGCGTCAACGAGACTGTCGTCTGTGGTCACCTTAGAAACTGACAAGAAGAATGCAGGATTCACATCTCCAGCCAGTGGCATCCAGTGCAAGCTGAACGCTAACATAGCTCACATTTTTCTGCTTAAGGAACCAGGAGAGATCGGCCTTTGCCTCCCGTGGCTGAAGACATGCAGCCAGTATTCACACACATGCATACTGGATGGAAGTCATATTTGTTCTGCACTGCACTTCTTCACATAGAAACAATTAGTCATACTGTATCACTGATGCTTTGATCTTTGTCTTAAATTCCCCATAGCTGAGCTGTAATAAAACAATCTATAGAAGCCGTGTTACAACGCATGGGATATTATTACTTTTTATCATGTGTACTAATCAAAGCAAACTTTCCTGGAATGATAGTTGCAGGACCCATGGTTTATCTGTGGGTGCACGGCAGTAGTTTATCATTTAAAACTGTCATCTGAAATATTGATCAGTTATTAGCCTGTTTTTTTACAGTACTGGAAATCCTTCTGCAAGGTAGAATGTCATAAAGATCATTGTTCTTAATACATTTGAGAGAAATATACAGGCCTTCAGAAGCAAATAATGTTTCATTTTGTTTTGTTTTTTTAAACTACAAAAATGTACAAGAAGTAAAGCCTTACACTACTACTCAGTTTCCCCCTGTAAAACATGTGACCTTTATCTGGATAAGGATCGCACGTCAATGAAAAGGTGTTACTGCAAGCAGAATGCACTGGGATTGGAATCTGACCCGATCAGCCCAGTCACATTTGGAGATGGACTCTGTAAAGCCAACTCTCGGGGTCATCTAAATCGCACTCTTTGCGTCTACTCGCACAGGCTCCAGAAAGCTACAGGTAATATATCAGCACAACCTCGTAACGTAGAGCGGAGACAGTAGCACTGCTCCCCTGGACTGTTTTTCCTGTTTGTGCAGTCATTAAATGTGAGGCTCATCCAGACGCCTTGATTCTACCTGTAATAAGCTTCACAATATTGTGAAGATTGTGCTTTTAGTCTAAAATATGCAACCGTGTACAAAAATAAACTTTCTTTTGTTAACAATTATACATGTTGCGCACGTAGTCCAGTATTTTAGAAGCATATACTGATCTCCAGGTGGAGCACAGTTTGCTGCAGAGCCCAGCCCAGCTCTTTTGAAGGTGTGAATACAGAGCAGTGAACCTCCACCCTGTTTAATACTGCTGTCCGTTTCACATTCAGCTCCATATATTGTATGCAGTTGTATCATTGTAGACTCAGACCCAGCCCAGCCTGTCGGCGAGCATTACTGGTTTTTTTTCCATTTGTTCATAATAATAATAATAATAATAATAATAATAATAATAATAATGATCATAATAAAAGAATAAGTGTACAGAAGTATCCATAACAGATTAACAGATACAATTCTGTGGGGAAACCCCCCAACTATATCTTCCAGTTATTATGCTACTTCTAATCACACGTAAGCTTCTGAGCGAGTTAACCAGCTATGCGTCCTCTTTTACAGCTACACAGGTAGGATGGAGGTAAAGCACATATGTATGCTTGTGAATGACAGTCAAGGTAAATAACATACAGAGACAGAGGACATGTGAATCATCTGCATTAGGTGAACTCTGAGTTAGTAATGATTGCAACTTGGCATAATCAATGATTTCCTCACGCGCTCAAATAGTCACACGGGCTCACAAAGTCATAATCCAGGTCGGGATTAGCACACACAAGTCACATGCCTTCTGCCTTTCACACTTTTCAGATATGAACCGACAGCTTTAAGAGTCAACTTCATATTATTTAGATCGAGAATAAAAAGGAAGTGGCACAGAGGAGGAAGTGAGGTCACAAGCAGCCAAGGGGAAGTTGTGTTGATCCCGTTACCACTGTAAATACTGAACGTTGCCAAGTTACTTAAATAACCAAGAAACAGATGAGCTGTACTGCATGATGTGTCAGGCGCATTTTGCTGCATGTGAGACAACAACTCCACAAGCTTGGATTTTCATGACAAAATGATAAAAGTAGCATTGGATATTTGAAGCCTTGTATTCTCATGGCAGTGATCTGTTCTGGAAGCAGAATTTGCAAACATCTATAGAGCACAAGAGATTGCTGAAAACTTCTAGAACTAATAGACACACTCAAGCCATTCTAGTGGCGCTAGCTTTTATTTAGTTTTTTTAATGTGCCTGCAGTGTTTGATTCAACACAGGAATAATTTAAAGAAACAGTGAAAAGCACCTCTAATTCCATTTGATTAAAGATGTTTAGGCAATCACAGTATTGACTTCCCCCTTCTTATCTACAAAAGGTATTTTGATGTGTCATCAGAGTAATCATACTGACCACATGAATGACATCATTACTTCATCAAAACTTTCTTTTGCAGAAGCGTACATTATGGCAAACCCTATAACAGATTTGTGAGTTACAACAAAGAGTAACACTGTACGGATCAGAACAAATGACATATTTCCATATCACTGTATAAATTAGAATCATGTTCATGCGCTTTTGCATTTACCTCATGAGGGATTCTCTGTTGAAACTATTCTTCAAAACCACACGCAAATAGGTGACTCATCACCACTGCAGAACTCCGACAACACCGACAGATGCCACTTGACAAAGGCCAGGAAGCACGACCCGCTTTTATAATTGTACAGTAGGCAAACAGACAGAGCTCTTAGTTCATTTCCAATCGATTAAAAGAAGCAATACACTGAAACATTAAGTAGTAAATAGTTGAGCTCATCAGTATGTTTACAGTGTCAATATCAGACGATCTTGAAAACATTTATTAAAGAGATAAAAGAAATATCCTCTTAAAAGGAAGCCAACACTGGAAGATGATACAAAAGAAAGAAAGAAAGGATTTCTATTGTAAAATAAAAGTGAACAAAGATGACGAGGGCAGAAACCTGCACTACGGTTAGGAATCAGAAAGGTTAAAAAAAAAAAAAAAATCATCAACTTTAACTCAAATAAAATAAAACCTGAAGCATGAAACATTTTGTGGATTAGTCCTACTCACTGATTTAGGTAAATTAAAAACAAATGTTTGTGTGTAACCTCTGTGTTCACCTGAGACCAACCCAAACTCTCAGGAAGTCTGTAGTGACTCCAGACTTCTGCATTCCTACATTCCTCATGACTACGGCAGCAGCAGACGCACACTGCAAGTACACGTACACGCATTAGGTACTGGGTTAAACCCACTTTCGACTTTAAAACTGCCCTAATTTTTCACGCCATTGACTCAAAGAGCTGGAGTTTTTCCCTTTTAAATTTTGATGCATATTGACATGATAGAATCAATATTGTTTCAGAACCTCTTGACAAAGAAAACCCAATTGTGTTCACTCTTATTCGACAACGAGTGGGGGGAAAGGACCACTTTCTTGGTTAACACAAACCACAACGCACCACAGAAAAAAAGGAAGTAGCAACAAGTCTTCCCACAGAGCAGACACATTTGGATCAAACATAGTAGACACAGTTGTTTTCTACAGACCAGGTGTTGCATAAATGTCATGAGCCGTGCTTGACGTGGTTTATAGCAGGTGCTGAGTCTTCCAGATGTGCTCGGTATTTGGTCGACCTGTGGCTCATTTGAAGCTGCCTTATGGTGCCATGAGGTCAGGCAGTGTCAAATGTGGCCCAAACACGATTGCAGATGCTGGCCACATTTTTTCTGGGTTATAGTTTCAGAATAATTTTTTGGGAGGTATTTACTAATTTTACCAAACAACCGGAAGAGGCCTAACATCCACTCTTAGGAAATCTCTGCCGTCTTGATAAAGTATTTATTGTATTGATCTGAGTACATATTGGACTGTGTGAAAGTAAAGTGAAGTTGATGGAGGTGAGTTATAAGCTGTATACGTGGAGCATACTGCATAGCAAAACTTAAAAGGTCCAAATGATCAATAGTGCCTTTATCAGAAGATGCACTCAATAGTAGAACTGACAGTATGCAAGATGTCACTTGCCATTCTGTCCAGCCTTAAGTTTTGGCTCATTCTTTATACACACAACAGGTATACAAGTTTGATAAAAAAGCCAATAGAGCAGAAATAACCTTTGCACGCATCATATATGAAAACTGTGCAGATAATACAAACTTTATGAGACCTTCTTTGGTTGAACCCGTGACAGTGAACTAACTTCTGCAGCTTGTGATGTTGTCTTCTTAAACAGCACTCTGTGTTTCTGTTATGCAGCACAGAAATGCACAAGACAGTAAAAGAAGAGGGGGGGGGGGGGCGTGTCATAAAAATGATGCAGGGTTCCAAATTTAGTCGAAGCGTGGAAAAGACTCAATAGTTAGCATGGATCTGCTTTGCAAAGGACATATTGATTTTGTCAGACACATACAGTACATACAGTAGACTGGGATTCGGTGCAGTTGTAGTCTGAAACACAACAGTGCATATAAAGATCGTGATATGTGAACATATGTTGTTGAATCTTTTATTCCATGTAAGACACATGACGTATGCAAACACTGACATGCCGTGCATGTCCATAGATAGAGCCACTGGGTAAGCAGCGAGGACACTGCCTGACGTAGTTGATAACGGGACACCAGTAACATCATGGTCATTCTGAGAGAGCTAGACGCAGTGCTGGGCATAGTTTAAGTGAGTGTGTCCAAAATAGATGCAGCACTTTAGATCCACACCATTTCTGTCACATGACTTGGGCCAGCAGTGACAGTGTGGCAAGGGCGGCGCACTGCCATCTGAAACCAACAGGTTTTGGTAGTCTTTCAATTTAGCACGACAGGAAACTGCCTGTCAGCTTGAGGTTTATTGCTCAAGTCTTTGTCTGCTGTCAGATATGAATGATAGAAAAACACACGCAGGCATGAAACGCCAAGACTGCACCCCATATTGTGCATTTGTCACTGGTCAAGGAACAATGCAGTACATATATCCAGGCCCTACCAAACAACAGGGACTGAAGCAGTAGCTTTGCCCTCTTATGAAAACTGATGACTAATGCTGGCCCCACCCAACACACCACAGACACGCATATGTGAAAATGGCTGGAAACGACTCCTCAGCTTTCTGTTTTAAAATAGCACTGGCAACTTGTGGAAAAAAGGTCAATAGTGATAAGTGGCTCACGTCTGACCAGTGGTGGAAATGACGAAAGCTGCAGTCAGCTGCATAACAAGGAAAGAAAGTGGAGCAATAGTGTGAAAGTTAAGCGTTTCAGTTTTAGCACAGAGCTGCAGCAGGAGGAGCATTATTGCTGGAGGGCAGATTTCAAGAGAGCTGGGTGAAATCAGGAGTAATGGCGTTGACTAAACGTACTTTAAAAGGCAACCTGTTCTGATGAGGTGGTGACGCATTTAACTGTCACATCAGGCGAGGACAAGAAACAGGACAACCATGGCAAAATTACAACTGCAGCCAAACAAAATCCTAATCATACAAGACAAACAAACCAACCCTTGTGCTTCAGTGTTTGTACTGCATTTTCCCATCAGGATTATTGTATCACACGTTTACAGTGAGAAAACCCAGTATGGAGAGCACAAAAAGATGATATAAAGCCATAAAGAGCCAGGTGTCAACCTTGAATGCCACATACATAAATAGTAATGAAACATTTGATTGCTGGTCGTTCACGTTTACTTGGAACAAAGTTTTTGTTACACTAGCAACAACTGCTCTCAAGGCCCATTTGAGAGAGACTAACACAAAAATCTTTAGTCCTTTAGTTCCATAATTTGAGGCTTAAAGGGAAGCACGCTGATCTTACCACAACATGAAGGATCACATGAGCGATAAACTGTCAAATGCTGATCTGAACAAACGTTCTGCTACACACCAGCCACCAAAGTGATGTGACAGGTATCAAACAGGAAGCTTCTCCACGCAAGCATTTACAAAAGAGCAAGCATAAAGGGAAATACCATCCAGATACATACCATAGGTCAGACTGTGAGTGTGTATCCTCTTTAAATGTTGCTGTGAATACTACCAAGAGGCTCTCTTCAGGCTGCTTAACCTAAGACCCCTGCTTTAGGAACACTTTAGTTCGAACTTTATGTCATGCACACGCACACATGTAAACACATACACACACCCAGCAGTGAAAAACTTGCTACTCCGCCCTCTTTGAATCAGCACAACAAGACGCCGCTGCATCAGGCTCCACCCCTTCATCCAACATGGCAGAGCAGGCTCGGTCGGATTGGGCAGTTGAACACATGAAGCCCCACCCACTGCTCGATGGGTGCCAGGAAAACTGAACAAGCTTTGGGTCGGGCTGGGCTAGGTGAAGACGCATGATGCAGCTCAGCACGCGATAGCCTGCATCAAGCCGGAAGAGGTGAAGAAGAGAGAAAGAGTTGAGGGGTGACGAAGGAAAGTAGATTTTCTGCAGCAGTGCTTTGGCAGGAGTCTGGGTGTGTCGGGTAGACTCACAACTTTGGAATCTAGAATGCAAAGCTACAACAAAGGCAGAAAAGAGGAGAGGGAGGGAGGAGGATCCATCACATGCAGCTCAAACCACACCCTAAGGCAGACAGAGAGGAACATTAAAATGGGGGAGAACGACAAAGTTTAAAGGGCAAGAGCAGTGATGTTCAGACATGTTTGTTTCCATCACAGGTCGTCAAAAAAGGCCCCGAACAACGGAACAGACAGGAAATACCAGCCAGAGGTTACAAAGGAATTTGGGGGGGGGGGGGGGACAAGAGAGAGGGGCATTTAACGCTTCCCCTTTCTTTAAACAGGACCTTTCAGCAGTGGCAGCGTTGATTGGCTGAAAGGTCAATAACTTCTAAACTTCATCCTTATTATGTTAACTTCTTCAAGCACTCCACACCGAAAAACATGTCAAACGCGTTAAGAGGCGAGTGCTCTGGGGAGCAGCGCCCCCTCGTGTCACAAAACACCAAAAGCACATAGATGAAACTTAAAAAGGAGCATTGTGTTCATGTGTGTCATCTGAAACCGTTGTGCATGCCTGTTAGCTTGCAGACTGTTGTTTGGACACAATGTCGGCCTGTATGCGTGTCGTGTTTGTTCAGTCCCAGTACTTTAACGCTGCGGTTAAAATGGGAACTCAAACAGCTCTAAATACTTTGCATTTAGACTTGGCATGAAATTTAATGTTATTATAGATGTGCTAGAAAAGGATTATAGGAAATATTCTATGTGGAAGCTGCTTTGACACAAGCTTCAACAGACTTGGTTAAATATCAGCCGAAGCCAGCTGACAATCAAGCACCAGGATAATCAGCTCGAATGAAGATAAACAGCAGAGCGTAAGCATGATCATGACATATCGCTGTATTCTTCGAGAGCTATAGTCTGGTTTTTATCGGCTTGGCTTCAACCATGTTTCTTTTAAAATGTCTTTATAAGAACAAGCAGACAGACTCCTGATGTCTCCTGCCCTGGCAGAAATTCTTGTGTCTGTCCTGGGACCCTTCAAAATAAATCACTTAACAGTTTTCGCCTGACTGACTCCAAAAACACACCAGAGCCTGCCCCCTTTTCTGAAAGATAACATGCTCGTGTTGAATCCAAATGCCTTAGTTTGCAACCCCTGGTAACAGCTGTCTTTATTGACAACATTAGACACACCCTTTCATGGAGATCAACCAATAGAAATGGTAAACCTAGAAGCTGGAGGTTTCTAGTATAAAAGGTGGGCTCTGTTCATAGAAGTTTACAGGCAAACTTGGTGGGAGGCTGCATGCAAACTAAGACTTTAAGCAAAGACTAATGTGGGATATTTACATTGGCAAAAGTTTGCAGTCAAATCAATTGGAACTCTGCAGAGAGATTAGACTAGTAGAAACGTGTTTTGCCAGAAAGTTCTAGCTGTTATGAAAGAGCGTGTGAATCAGGTCTGATTAGGAGCAGGAGCAGCCATACACAATCTGTGCGCTCAGTTTGAACCAGATACAAGGAAGCACTTAAAAGTGCAAATGGAAAACAGTGAGTGTTGTGCTGACTGTGCACAAACAGCCAGAAAAAAATGCAGAGGAGTGGCCTGAGGAACTTGACAAACCCTAATCGTATATTTTTTAAATAAACACAGTGAAGTCAAATCAAAAGGATGCATTTGCTTTTGTTGAGATTAACCTAACCAAACACAACAGTTTTGCATCTCCTTTTAGCTCATTGTTTTGGCAGCAGTGTTTTCAGGAGCAACAGCCTGCAAGTTTGACCGAGGTAAATCTGAGAAACACACTTTGCTCCCAGCCAGAAGCATGACAAGTGGTCAATGCTAGCAACCAGTGGTTACTGCTTAAATAGCACACTTCTACTCGGAGCACACAAATCATTTTACTACAAGCTTCATACCACAGCACCTTGTCTAACATTTACACACACACACACTCGCACACATAACTTGGGATTTAGTGTCTTGTCCAAAGATACTTCAACATGCAGACTAGAGCAGCATTCACCGGACTTCCAGTTGTAAAGCGAGCCACACTTACTGTGAAACATTTCAGTTACAGAGACATCAATAGGGACAGTTTAAAAAAAGTGAAGCAAAAAAGCTTCAGGGAAAACATTACATCTGCTCAAAGTTGCTTTATTTCTAGGAAAAGTAGAGAAATATTTGTAATAATATTTTTAAAAAATAATATGTTAGCTTGTTGTGACTGCCAACAAACCACCGATTATTAGGTACAGGAAGTGTGCTAAATCAAGTGTCCAGATTGAGGCTATTTTAGCGAGCTGAGCTTCAGTTTCAGACTTGTATCATCTTCAGCACAGGTTTGTTTGCTTCAGCTAAAATTACTTCTGCATTAGCTTATCAGGTTCTACCATGAATTTAAACTTGTGTGTTAGCCATGCAATGATGCTATACTATACTATAACTAGATTTTCAGACAGATTAGCCAGATACAAATAGAAATATCATCACCACAAAAACGACTAAGCTATAAATGTCTCTTGCTTAGCTGCATTTCCACATTATGTCATCAATCTATCCAGCCATCCACTTCAGGGTCATGGAGGGCTAGAGCCTATCCAGAGGAAACAGCTCGACTCTGTCAGCCACATGACAGAATAAGAACAAGAACTACAATAACACGATTTAGTTGGGACTTGTCAGCAATTACCAATAATCATAGCATGCCTGCTAACATTTTTACCTCTCCTGCGTGTTTATGAGGAGCGATACTGAGAATCTCAATCATTGCATCACATTACAGTTTCCAGCAATCGTGAGTCTGCTGCCTTCACATTACTTATCCGGACAAATGTCATCTGGCTCCAAGTACAGGCTGTTGCTCGAGCATTGCAGTAAACAGACAGGAGGACGGGTATACCAAAACGGACATAACAAAATTCAGCGAGCAACATTTAGATGAGGTGTCAAGCCAAACTGAGAGCACAGTGTCAAATCTGAAGGCACGAGTTTTGAGGAGTGATGGAAAGTAGCACCGTACCTACCAACGGGATAAACAACAACAAACTCAACAGGAAATGGAAGGCTGATTTAGCTGAGAGGATATGTGTCAACAAAGTTTCTGTGTATATATATGGTCTCATACACAGTGTGTTCCTCCACTCCAGTGCAAACTGGGCTTTAGTACCGTGGTCTGAAATGATCTTTTTGAGGTGTGGCTTCAGAAGGCAGTCAGAGGTGGTTATGACGTATGAACTGAAGCAATCGGGCACTGTGTGTCATGATGTCATTAGTAACCACCTTAGTTGAACTGTTTGTGATTTGCTGAATATTAAAACATGAAAGATGGAAATTTGAGTGTCAGCATTTTCTGACAGTGGGGGCAGATAGGTGCACGCTTGACATCAGACTGTGATTTAATAACATGAGTCAGTTGTGTCTCACTGTCTCAGTGATTGCTCAATACTTTGTATTCTGGTTGCACACAGTGCTATAGTCCTTCATAACTGAACCGTACAGTGTAACTCACTGTTCAAATGCCCAACCGTAAAACCGAGGGGATCATTTCACATGACTACATCGAACTTAAAGATGAAAAATACATACGGAGGCTGAGACGTCTCAAGAGGATAAAAGTCAAAAACCTAGAATAACAAATACTGCTTAAGCCAAGCTAATATGAATAATACAACAGTAACACAGGTAACTTCAGGCAACAGGAAACAGCATGATATTGTATTTAAAGGTGCCTTATAGCGGTTCTATGAAGTGACACTTTTCATTGGGTCTTAGTTTTGTTTATCAAGCACTAGTAGCCACATGCATGATTCATTACACAGCGTTCCTACCAGCAGGGTTAGATTTTCCAACTAATAATATGTCTCAGAAAAAGAGTTCCCAGTTCTTTTTTTTAAAATAGGTAATTCATCATCGACATTCCTTATTTAAAAATAAAGAATGTGTATGATAACAGTTGTTTGTAGATCAAACTTTTTCTTTGACAAAGCAGATACAAGCTTGAAAAATGCCAGTCCAGAAATCTCTTTTTAGCTCTGTTTTTCATTTCCAACACTATTGTCTCTTTATCTTTGTCCATCTACTGAGAGCAGGTATGAAGCAGGTATTTATAGCATGTTCGGCTACACGTTGCAGCCAAGGACAACAAGACAAAGCTCTGTGAGCGTGAACCAGAACAGTACAGCAGTGAGCCGAGTGACTAAACAATGGACTGAAAGTGAGCCATCAGTTTCTGTTTAGTTTAATTTAAAGATATAAGTTCACGCTATAGTTGTAAAGCCCTCTAATGTACCACACCATGTAAAAACAGGTATGTCATGACTAACTTGCACAGTATCCCCTCCTGCCTGTTTATGCCTTTTTGTCTTTGACTTTGTTGTAATGGTTATGCATGTGCAGGCAAGATATATTTTCCCAGTGGCCATTTCCTGTTAAGTTTTATGATAATGCTGCCAGACCCCAAGGGAGGGTGATCTCTGCAGCCCAGAGCTGGGAAAATGCAACACAACAAAAATGGTCTGACCAGAAGTCCAAAGGCTATCTGTGTGCAGTCAGCCTCCTGGGACACATTTATTCTTTGACCTTTAACACATAAAATGACTCAGAGCAAACGAACACAGCCCTGATAACAGAGCACTGACATGAGGACAGCCAATGCTGAACTGTCACACATCAGCATGCAATCACATTCTCTGCCAGACGAGTGAAAATTTAACAAAAGCCTGCAGCATATGACCTACATTGCATTCAACTTTAACTTGTCCAAATAAAAAACAGAGCACTTAAGCTCATTCCAGCTAAACACACCCTTTCAGACAGCTCCATCTGCAGCTTTGGATTATCACAGGAGAATGCTATTTGGGGTGGGAGCCTTCACAAAGAAAAAACTGGTATATCCTTCAAAACAACCATTATCACTTATAGGAGTCTATCAGTTTCCCATGTAGTTTGATGGTTTAAGCACCTCATAGCAAATACTGGAGGCCTTCCTGCAGCCTTGGTTTAATATCCCACTACAGTAAGAACACTGAACTCACAGAGGCTGACCGGGAGCCTCAGACATTCCAGCAGAGAGAGCGTGTGGCTGGATTTGGACTGGCTCCAAGACAGTTTTCCTCCTTGTGTGAGTTTCCCTTATAAGTCCTTTGTTAAACATACAGTACACAAAAGACTAGGACAGCTAACAAAACAGTAACAGCAGACATGCTTTTATATCTATAGAGATGGGGGTCACAAACAAAACAAAACACACGTGGATACTTTTGTTACTCAGCACAAACCATTACACAAGCACACAGACACACTTTTACTACACACCTGCTCCTCCACTGCCACATCCTGCAGAGCCGGGGTGTCCCGTGGGCCTCGGATCCAGCTCAGTATCTGACCCATGTTGGCTGAACGTGTCGTTTGTGTGAGTGTGTGTGTGCGCGCGTGTGTCAGCCTCTGCCTTGTCTGTCGGCTTGCAGCATGTTTCCCTGCATCAAACGGGGAATGGACCCAGACAGAGAAAAGGGGAGGGCAGAAGGACTAAACTGGGCGTAGTCAGGGAGAAGAGGATCTGATGTGGAAGTCACAACCGGGAGGGGCGTAACTCTCCGGGCTATACTAGGAAGTGAGCTGACCATGGGCTGACACCCACTTAAAAGGGGGGCAACATGTAAGCTTCTGCTTGGGGAAATAGATCCTTTAACGCACACGGGGGCACACATGCAAGAAGATATGCACGCAGTGGTGTTAAAAAATTTACTCAGCATACCTAAAACAGAACCGGTTTTATTTGGGACAATGTTCAAGTTACACATTAGCAAGAACACATTTAGATATATGATAGTGCACGAGCCTTGAGCACACATGGGCGCATACGTCTATCCACACTGCATATATAAAACAAGAGACCAACTTTTATATTCTGCCTGTGTCAGCTATTTTCCATGACAGAAGAGGCCGAAGCTGAAATCTTCAATTCTTTTCTGCATTGCAGTAATAAAATCTGCGAAGGATAATAGCAGGAAGAGATACTGATTAGATGCAGGCTAATCTCAACATCTAGTTGAGCCAAAGAAAACCTGTCTAATGACAACAGAAGAGATTTCATCATGTCTCTCTGCACCACGGCCTGAGCAACAAACAAGGTGTGTTAAAGAGGAATGTAGGGAGTGTCTCTGTGAACACATGACTGAAGCATGAAACACGGGTGTTGGGCTTCTGAAACTTCACCAGTGTGGTCCCTTTTTTTAACTTTATTAATAAGAATTATCCCAGAAGAACTGTGGAAAACATGAAAAGTAAACTGAGAAACATCGGAAGGCAATTAAGTTGCAAAGGTGATGAAAACCAATGAAAGTGCAATCCCATCCATACCTATGGGGCTGTACCTCACCTGTAAAGTGTGAGTTTATCTGTCTCTCTGGGTAGTTCTTGGGTGGGGTGTGCAAACAGTGCAGCCCCTGAGTGAATCACTGTGATGGAATCAGTTTGACAGGCAAGCCTTTCACTTTTTGAGCGTTTTAACGGCACACCTTGGAAAAATATGACAATCACGCACCCTACCACTAATCACTTTAAATCAAACAGACAGAAACTGACACTCCTATTTGATCTGCAAAAAGCTACAAGTGGTGAACCGGCCCTTTATGCACAAAGCACACTTTGAGGATAATCCGCTTGTTTTCAACAATGCAATGCGATACTGATGATAACACTCTCGCCTGAGAAACCCCATCACCTCTTTGTTTTTTTAAAAAGGACATAACATTGTAAATGCATACCATCTGACACTATTAAAAACAGATTAAATCAACAAACACTATGAGCTAGAGACCATCTGTACCTGTGAATATTTATATTATTGTACCTAATATATTATTGGGAAAGTACTCAGGGAGATATGAGGTGTCTCCAGGATCATATTGTGCAATGATGGTGCATGCACAGAGACACACAGGCTGTCCATAACTCATTACACACTCCCTCTGAGACTGACATATCTCTTTCAAAGTGTCAACTGATCAAACCTGCAAAACTAGCTCATCGGCCATGTGAAGCAAACTATCCGTTCCCATAACCTCACAAAAACTGGTGTGAACCTGCAGCGGTTGTGTGGCATGTGGTAGTCTTTTTTTTTAAAAACTCTTTTTCACCTAGACTGAGGTTATCAGAGAATCAGCAGATAGCAGTATGCTCAACATATTTAACTGTGTCAGAAAACAAAATAGCAGATGTTGTCACCAACGTGCTGGTGTAAGAGAGCATAAAGTGGGTAACTGGACTCCCTGTGACCAAAGTGGCATTCATCTTTATATTTAGATCCACGCTGCACTTCAGTCACCTATAAGCTCCTCCTGTCGAGCTGCATCAAATGTATGGACCATGATCAGATGTCGACAGAAGCCTGTATTTTGTTTTTCTTTTCTTTTTTTAGAAAACAAGAATAACAGAATTTATATTGTGCTGCAGCTAAAGATACTTAAAAGTTATTACAGGTAAAAGTGATCCTTGATAAATGGCTTCACGTGTGATTCCTAAAGTTGTCAGTCACAGTAAATTACTCTTAACAATCACAAACATGTACATTTTTTTTTATTTATGTAGCAGGTTAAATAAGCGTGCACGCTCATTGTGTCTCCTGATTTTTGGGTAACAAAAAAGACATGCAGTCCTTAAACATCTGCAGCCAAAAGCAGCACTGCCCTCAGCAGAGGGAGACAAACACAAAGAGTTGAGTTTTGTTCCCATCCATCCTGCAACTCCAACGCTTGACCCACAAAGAAAAACAAAGATAAGATAGATGTGAAATATTCAAAATGTCTGGAAAGATCACAGTCTAATTTTGAGGCTCTGATAGCAACTGCAGCTGAAAATTCAAACTGTAAATATTGTCACCTACTTGTTTGCATCTACATTAACAGGCCAGTGGGTTCAGCGGTGATTCTTTTTTACAGCTACACTTCTACTTGTATCCACTCTCAGTTACTGGGCAGTGTTGAGAGACAAAAATCACACAGCAGCCCCTATCTTTTAATGTATCCTGTGAGGTTTACATGGAGCAAAGTAGCTGACTGCATCCCCGCCCTGTTTTAACCTTGAGCTGCAGAACATTGCTGAAGGCATTGTGTCATTCAGGAGAAAATGAAGTCAGTACCTTGCCATAGTAGGACCCTGCAGTGGGATAGAAGGCTGAAGTCTGTCTACTCTTTTTGACTTCAGCTGTGCAAGGATCTGCTTTTCCATGCTACAAACACACACACACACAACAGTTTGTTAGGGCTTTTAGGGTGAGTCAGTTGTTGGCATTAAATTAAACACAACTTCTGGACAGGAAGCAGTGATTTCAGTCTATTGTGTTACTGTGTTGGTGCCTTATTTTCTAGCTTTTCCTCTTTTTCTTTTTTTTGGTAACATTTTTGTAATATTCTTAACTGTGAAAAAGTTCTGCTCAAATAGATTTTCATAGTTTGTAGCATTAAGGTATGTAAGCAAGGTAACACCAGCTCATTAATTGCATTAGTTAACATGCTAAAATGTTCATTATTGATATGCAACAGTACCGAGACACAATAACTGGAGATAATCCAGATGTGAAACGTGAGGGCTGAAGGCCGTTTAAACAGCCACACGCCCTCATGTATGAATAGTGTTTGACAAAAAGTGGGCGAAGTCTTTTCAGCACTTTATTTCGGTTCTAACAATATCTTGTACAGCCCACAGAGCATCCAGAACCGCTCCTACACTTTCAGACTAGCTGTTCGGGTTTTCTGCAATAAAAGCACACCTGGCGTCTAAAAGGGTGCCAAGATTTACTTTGAAAGTGCTAATGCCAGAGGCTCAAATAAAAGAAAGAGGGAGAAGAAGGTGAAGGGGAAAAAAGAGGGCGATGTACTCACAGTACTGCTCCAGTATGCCGCATACGCCATGAGAGAGCAGGAGGTGAAAACAACTGTCCGAAATAAAACTTCCACTCTGCTACAATGCCGCTCTCTCCTGTCTTCACTGACAGATATCTTTTCTCATACCTTGCCGAACAGAGCGCCACTCCCAGCAGACACCAAATTATCGCCACACACTTCTGTCCGGGGTGCAATTTCTGACTCAGAGAGATTACAAAAGAATTTCACTCTCTAATTTTTTTTTCCAGTGAAATTTTCTGGTTCGCATAAACAAAAACAATCCAGCATTAACCTGTAGGCCTGGCATTAAACCACCCCACTGACTCACATCACCACACACACACACGGTTTTATTTCCAAAGAAGGAACTTCGTAGATCTCTATTGTGCTTGTTTCTGGCTCAGTGGTGCGCGCTACCAAGGGGGGCTTTACGCAATAGCCCATAGTTACAAAAGATGACATGAAAGCCTTATAGGCATTTGGCACCGGCAAATCATTCGCGACGCCGAGTAAAACCAATTACTGACATTATAAATAAATCAACGAGCCCTGAGCAATTCCTCTGCAAACGATGACACAGCCAAGCTCTAACATGTGCAGAACAGTTTCTCGCTTGAGCACATATATGGCAATGGGATGCAGTTTATCAGGTTAAATCAGTATCAACACTTCTGCAGCTTTGTCTAAGAATAATCAGCTGTGATATATCGGAGATGTTTACATCTTTAAACACATTAACTGAATTCCGCATGTCTCTAAAAAACGGAAAAATCCTACCTCGTCCTTTGCTTCCTTTGTAGCTTTATGATGGCCATGGCTTCTCTTCTTATGTGGCATCTTCAAAAATCTAAATGGATGAACTTCTATTCAAAGTTTCGTTAGTGCCCTCAGTTCTGTTTGGGAAATCAAACTCTACAGACTGACACACAGCCTTTGGTTTTAATTAGGCTGCCCCTCCCGCTGAAAGAGCTTTCGTCCTTGATGATTAAAGTAGTTGGCAAAACCAGAAAATTTCTCAACGTGGAGTTTATTTAATCGCGTAAGCATGTAAGGTCTCGTTGGTCTGCTGCTTTTTAGGATTTATAGTGCAGACTGGTTCAGAAACTAAGCCAAAAGTTACCAAAGTACACACAAAACTCTAATTTGATCACGTGAATGGGAAAACTCAGTGTTCAGCGGAAATAACTGGGATCGGTTGGCATTCACAAATGTATTCTTTTGCATTTTAAACAAGTATCCAACACATTCGCTTCAGTTTGGGTGTGTGAGAGGAAACGCCCCACAGCTCCAGGAAGAGTTGACTCACCCCTGGTTATTTTTCCCTTCCCAGCAAGATGTTTTTCTTGACACAATGCTGCCCTCTGCTGGCTAAACCGAGTACAGTCTGGGTCAACACGAAACAACAGCAGCAACAGCAGGTTTGAATACAGTGTTCAGTGACGAAATTAGCCTTTTCTATGGCGATGTTACTGGTTGTCCATTCTGATCTAGTTTCTACGTGACAGAAAAAATGTCCAGTGTTAAAATTTATTTACTTATAATTGCATTTAATCATATTATAAGTAATGCTCTTATTTTGAAAACGCTGCAACGCTTTCAGTATAATGAATAATGCGAATGTTTGACAAGAGGTTTTGGTTTTGGCCTTCACCCGAGTGAACATAAAACATTTAACAGACAACATTTTCAGGGGGGGGGAAAGAACAAAGGCTTATTTTGATTGCTCTGAAAGAATCTCGTTTGAATTTGAATCGGCAGACACCGCATGGCCTTCACGAGGCAATCCTCCGTGAGATTTGTGTCCCTTTTACGGTTTTGTGCCAAAAAGTTCTCTTTAGAAAAAAAAAACTCCATATTTTCTTCTAGATAGCATGTAGTCATCATGTTTTATGAAGGGATTATATATAAAATAAAGAGATGTAGAAAGTATCTTTAAGACTCTTTTTCAAAATCTACATTATAATAAATTCAGTGTTTTTTGGCCATTAAAATTCTTTATAGAACTGTGATAATATATTTTTGGGAATTTCTGCTTCCCTGTTGGCCAAACCTTGAAAAGAAGTGTCAGTGGCACTTCTTATCTGTATAAATAAAGGACAAAATCATGTTGCAAAAAACTGCTGCATCTTTTAACTTGACATGAATATTCTTTCTGGCTCACAATGACTTGATATTATTCATAAAGGATGTGTGTGACTGCTCATAGGTCAACAAGTCATTTACAACAGTTTAAATAAAGGCAAACACTTTTTGGCACAAACTGGGGTGCTTCACATGTAGGGCAAATGTGCAAACCAACACTCAGTCATGTTCAGTAAATATCAGGTGATGGGGCTCCTTCAATGACGTGACAGCATGGAAAAATATTTTGTTTACACAAGCACCAACTCACTAGGGTTTAGCTATGTCAGCTTTTTTCCACCCTTTAAGCACTAAGTTGGTCGTAGCATTAAGAAGGTTACTGATCACACTGCAAATGAAATATCACACAAGATGAAGACCGTTTAAAGATGATCTGTTGAATGCACTTCTCTAATGTATAATATAAATATATATCCTTCTTTGAGAGTTGTTTTTCCATAATAGGCAGTAATGATAACGTTAAAACTGTCAACAATACATACATAGATACATACTGGCATAAACAAAATTTTGTATGCAGCGGACATGCAGATTAGATTAAATGAGCCTGAATTGGATATTCTGTAGTCTCTTTTATCTATTTGCTTTCTCCAGCGACTCCTAATAACACATTTTCTGACGTGCTAGATGTTGAATTTTTTGCAGATTAATGCGAGATTGTTCTCCATACCTAATATGTTCATGTCTGTGACACATCAATTCAAAACATTTCGTTTTAAATGTATGGATCATTACAGGGTAATTTTTTTCAGGACTGCTTTTGTGTTTATGAAATTGTTTACTTTAAAAAATGAGAAACTATCAGAACAGACGATTTGACTGACATCTTCTTCTGTAAATTAAAAGAGACCACTAGATAAGACACCAAAGAAGTCTACAAAGACGATTGCACCCCAATGAGTTGCACTTCCTGTCTAATCTACCCGTCAGCACCAAGCCTTTTCCACATTTTATCTACTTCCTGTAAATCTATGCTTCCCGCATCTCTGTTTTTCAGTGCTGACATCCCTGAAGTGACGTGACTGACTAACATGTCCGAACAACACTCTGATGGCCTTTAGAGACAAAGTCCGTTTGACACCTGCACGTCCCGATAACAGTTTAAACTCCATCACACCCCCACATCAATCAACTGTTTCCTCACTCTATCAATCTCAATCTGTCTGACACCAGAAAGAGAATTTCACAGCACCCTCTGATAGCACATGGCATTTGTGCAGCGTTGATTGAACTTTGGGGACGTGAATGATTTAATCAAAATCTTAACCTTTGCTTTGGTTAACAGTTTAGGTTTTCTTATATTCATTTACAATAGCTAAAAGATTACGCCAAACATTGCGTCAAAATAGTGCAACATTGCCTGCACAAAGCAAGGTTCAGATTGCAAAATGTGGCTGGGGACATTTCTCAGTGATGACTAGTTAAATTGCACTTGTAGTGTTTTCTCCTAATAGCAACACAACACCGCAGTATCTCCTAGAAACCAAACTAACATAGGTAAACTTTTGTTTCGGCCAAGAGCTTTATCTGAAAATCATCATTACAGATTACATTACATTTTGGGATGTTCAGTAGTACATTTACAGGGCAGTATTACAGGTCTTATTAGCTTTTGTCTGCACAGCATGTCTGTGTAAAAATGTCGCACTATTACTTCAGCTAAGCAATAATCTGACCAACACATGACACATGCAATGTAATAAAGGAGACACTTGTGAACTTATTTCAAATGAACTGTAGTCCTTCTAGACAACTTATTGAGACGTGTGGGTGAAGATGTGTCACACGCTTGTAATGTGGGTTGGCATGGCAACCATGTGTCACAGCCTGCAGATTCCATTGGTTACTAACTTGTATAACTTGTAAGGCATCTCCTCATGTCACAAGTATTTGCTTTGTGTTTGCTGCATAACAGACTTCAGCTGAATGGACTATGAATATAATTCATCATTAAACTATTTCATTATTGTTCATTTTTTTATGTGCTTGAAATTTGATCTGTGGCTCTTAAAAAGTAACATGCTCATAAATCACTAAACAACCTAGAATATTGTTGCTGCCACTGAACCATGAGAGGGACAGGAAGTGCAGCTCAAGTCGTCACATCTATTTGCCACGCCTAATTGATTCGGGGCTGAACATTTGTGTGTTGAGGTGGCTCTACAGCCCCCTCTGCGTCAACCTCCAGCTAAAAGCTCCTGCTTTCCGTCACTGCCTGTCTGTAGAGCTGGAAAAATAATTAGCTGACGAAACACGGCGGGACCTTTGACCTCATTTCGATGAACTCATTGTGCATATCTTTTTGGTAAACTGGTGTGAGTGTCCGCTCAGCGGAATAAGGAAAGGAGGAGGAGTAAGCTCACACCACTCACTGAAACACGCACACATCCCAGAGATAAAGGCAGAGGATGCAGAGAATCGATGACAACCAAGTCAAAGATTCAGTGATCTGTAATGAAACCATAATCCCCTGAAATAAACTGCCCAGCTTGCTCATATTCCTGCAGCTCTTCAAGTGTGTGTCCGCCTGAGTGTGCCTCTGTGGTCAGAGCAAACAGTGGTTGCTAGGTAAAGATGGATTATACTGCAGATCTGGTGCAGACCTGTTTGCACACTGCCAGATGACCAGACATATCAGTCATTATCAGCTCTGACAAGTTTAGAGCACAATGACTAACAAGCTCACTCTATAAAAAAAGAAAAAAGAAGGGAAAAAACAGTGTACACTGGAATGAATAAGTCCATTACTATAGTAGTGTTTTTATTTTCATGGTTCTTTTGTGGTTCTTTATTTATACAGTTTGTGTGCCATGCACTGCAGCTAAACAATTTCTATTATGTCCATAATCATGGTACTTTTGCCTCTGGGTCATTGCACCTAAATGCAATCAGAGCACACTAAAACAGATTTTCCATTAGTAAACAAACTCAACAGCATCTGTGGCTATATAACTGTTACAAATAGCTACCTGCAGTCAGTGGGGGCAGAATTGTATTTTTACATGGAAAAACTATTTTCTTTCTAGATTGTGCAAGACAACATTTACAACCCATATGCTGGTTTGGATTTGTTTTAATGTACCTCTGCATGTGTCACACCGTGACGACAGAATCTGAGGTTCACAGGATTTATATTAATTATAAATCTAGCAACTCTGATGATGCTTCACGCAATTATTAACGCCGTTCCACATAACAACAATTCTTTCTATAATACCAAATGTTGCATGGTTTGCCTCTTTTAAAAAAAAATGTATTGTTGCATTATCTTTGACAAAATCTGTAGATAATTTTAGGGACTCAACACTGTCCAGTGTATATGGATGTATTTTTGCCATATTTGCGTTTGATTTTATATTTACCAGACTAACAAATACAATGAACTCTGTAGCTCACAACTAGGGCTGCCACAAACGATTATTTTGATAGTCGACTAGTCACCGATTATTTAGTCGACTAATCAGATCATCATCCACTGGACGTAAAACGTACAGCTTATTGCACCAGCAGCATCTGCTCTATCATTAGCTTACAGCTTTAAGTGTTTAAGGTATGTGCTAACTAAAAATAAAGACATGCTAGTTTATTAAATTTTAATGAAGTTTGCAGATTGTTTAGGTGAAGTTTAATAAATTCAGCCGTCTGCTCCTTGCTATCTAAAATATAACAGGACACCAGAGTATGTTCTCCAGCATCTCACACTTCTGATAATCAGCTGTCTGCTTGATGTTTACTCAGCTGTGTAAGAACTATAACTTTAATCTCAGCCAAACAGATTTACTCAGGAACAAATAAAATACTGAAAAAAGCCAAACAATAACATTTTAAGTTATCTAAGTGACTCATACATCATGTTTGACCTGAGAAGCGAAAAACGATTTGCCGGGAGTCCGGTGTTCTCACGGGCTCTAGTGACCTAGCCCCCGGCTAGCTATCGAGCTAGTGGGTAACAGACGTCTCCGAAAACGTCGGAGCGCTTTTGAAAATATGTGGTGTCTTGATAAACTGAGCAGATATTTGAGGTTTACACAGCTACATTCTCGCCTGAAAATATGTTAAACGTTTATTTTGTGACCCAGAAAGAATAATAAGAGTAATATTAAAACTAACTAGCTGCCGCCATTGTTGACAACTGAGCTGGGCTGCGCTATGAATTCTGGGACAGAGCTACTTCTTCTTCGGGGTTTAACGGCAGCTGGCATCCTTGTACATGCAGTGCTGCCATCTTCTGTTTCAGTCCGTTATTACACTCTTAAATCCTACTACTTATTCCTGCGTCTTTTGTGATCTTACAAAGCTTCAAACTACGCCTCGACTATTAAATCAGTCGTTGACGATTTGACTAGTCGACTAATCGTGGCAGCCCCTCATGTGGCCAAATATACACATATAAAACAAATATTCAGAAAAAGACTATTTAAATCACAACTAATCAAAACTGCAAATAGACACTAAAAACATAACCAGACTAGAATCAACGCACAATAACCTTTAAATATTCTCACTTAATGGCAGCACTGTCAAAACCTTTGTATCATCTGGTTTAGATACAGGGTGAAAAAAACACAAATATGAGAATAATAAACATTTACATCCTGTGTGTGCTTATACCAGAAAGATGCTACTAATGTCACCTGTCTCTGAGCAGCACTGCTGTTTCTGTGACTCTCAGATCTTCAGTAACTATCAGATTTCCTTAGAAGCAGTTTTATATAATATTTATGTAAAAATAATTATAATTATATACAAGAAGAAAGAATTAAACCACGTTATTGTCTCAGCAGCTTTAAATCAGAATATTGTACTATTGTGAGAGCAGTCTCTTATATTTAAAGTATAGCTTCCTTTTAGATTATGATTTCACTCTGCTGTCAATGGACTTACGAAATATGAAACATTATTACTGTTGTTTGACAGCCATGTCCACCTCCACCTGCTGCACTAAAGCTGTATCAGTCATTACGCTGTTATCGTGTAAGCTGAAATAACATAATGCTGAGCTAATAAATAATAAATTGTCTGGTTCCATAAATATAATGTTGGGATTTTGTCCTCAGTTAGTGGAAGAACCATTTCCCCCTTACGGGCAGCTCCGTGTTTGCTTTAGTTTTATCTCCTCGTTCTCTGACGTGAATCAGTGGTGTGGACGAGGAGCTGTCCGCGGTGCTGAAACCGCTTGCGTGTATGTGTGTGTTGGCAGAGTGGGATGTTTCGTGAACTGGGACAGATTTCCCTCATCCACGCTACGAGGTGCATCCAAAAGCACACGAATAATGGCACAAACAAATGCGTGTACGAGAGACTGCGAGGACATTTGGCTCATAAGGATAAGCCACCTTAAAGGGGATCACATAAGACTTCTGTTATTGTTGTTTTCTTCCCGGTGTCTCCTCTTTCTCCTCCTCCTTCTCTTCCTCTGGTTGGGGTGGGGGGGCACTGAGAGATATTTTTAGTCCGAGCCCCCCACCCCCACCACAGTTTGAGTTACATCCTCGGAGACTTGCGCTCACATCCCACCAAAGGTAGACGCCAAATTGACGTCAGAGCACCAGTAATTTGACGTGTGATCACCTCCCTCCTCCCCCCTCCCCCTCCCCATCCCGACCACACGCACACCCATGCAGCGCACAAGCCATCCCTCCCCATCACCAGTATTTCCTCTCCTTGGCGGACCAATAACGCGCAGTTTCACTCTCCCTCCATCTCAGCCAGCGGTTTCTTCAAGAATAAACTAAAAAAGAAGAAGAAGATTTATTTATTATCACTGCACGGCGTTCATATCTGAGAATTCTGGCTGCTTATCCTGTCTTGGAGGGAATCAAAGCATCTTTGTAAATATTTTTCCTCTCTGGTTGAATTACCTCTGACATGGAAGTGAGATGTCGTCCGGTGGTGATGTGCTGTGTTTTTGCCGTTCTCTGCTCCGCGCTTCCCCGACAGTCTTCTTACGGGGACAGACAGTACCTGAACGAGTGGGCAGTGGAGATCCCGGGCGGGCTGTCCGCTGCGGAGGCGATCGCCAGAGAGCTGGACTACGAACTGGTCCGACAGGTAGGCACCAACGCCCAGCGGCAATATGCGTGAACGAGTCTAAAATTAACTGTGTATTGGCAGTTTCCGTATTTGGCAAGAAATGAAGGCAAACTGGAACCAGTACAGAATTGTTGCAGGCTCGTTTTCATGTAACAAACAGCTCATTTAACAGTTAGAAATCTGAAAGCAGTGAGTGAAAAGGTAATTAAACGTGGTGCCGACAGTACAGGCTGTGGGCTGTGCTCAAACAACAGACCAGCAGGATATAGCTCTGCCAGTTACTCTGGTTTTTCTTGGTAAAGCCATTAAAGTTGAAGCTTATTGGTTTAACGATAGCCCTAAAGCACACACTGCATTTTTCATTAGAGGAAAATTATTTAATCAAGCTATGACTCACTGTTTACATCCTTCTGGTAACCCATACCTGGGAGTCAGGGTTTTAATATCCCTGCTGTGTGCATCACTGCTTTTCCTGTTACTGGAGACTGACTAATGCAGACCTATGCAAACATATTACACTGAGTCTCAATTAGAAACTCAATTCATTAATTCTTAGTGATCCCCTGACTTTGAAAAGCAGCGGTCAATGATTAACTGATCTTCCGTGTGTAAATGTTATAAGCAGTGTTCATTTGTGCAGTTTCTCCTACGTGAATTCAGTATGTTAGTCTACACGTTTCCAAAGAAGTTTGAAATAATTGCATTCATCCTCATTGGAAATGACATGTGATTGGTTCAGCTGTGGAACAGACTACGAACAGTAATCAATAAAAGCTTTAACAACCTTAAAGATCAATGTAATGTATCCAAATGTGAGCTTTCATAGCTGTAGGCCCCTTTTCTGTAGGCACTGCATTTTATTTGCTTCCAGCTGTAAATATTAGAAACAAAAAGTGTAAATAGGCTGATTTCTAATGATGCAGTTGGTCACATGCTGTAAAATGAAATAAATGAATAAAATATCACTCCTATCGCACATCTTGTCTTCTCCTCGGCAGATCGGGGCCCTGGAAGACCATTTTTTGTTCAAGCACCGCAGCCATCCTCGCAGAATGAAACGCAGCGCCAGCCACATCACCAGGCAGCTGTCCGAGGATGATAGGGTGAGTGGATTGTCTCTCTCCTAGTCTAACCTTTAAAGACTGAAAAAAACAAAATCCAATGCCTTCATCTATCTGTGTATGTGTAGGTGTTGTGGGCTGAACAGCAGTATGAGAAACGGCGCAGCAAACGAGCATCCCTCAGGGAGTGCAGGGACTGCCCGGTGGACAAGCTTTTTGATGATCCCATGTGGAACCAGCAGTGGTACCTGGTGAGTTACACTGAATTAAGTCTCAAAGTATAAAACATTAAAACATTTTGTACTCACTAGAACTCTTTAAACGCCAGATCTAAGTCGGCAACCACACTTCAACTCACATTGTGTTGTGTACTTTGGGCTTGGTTTGGCCTTCTGTTTGCATGCACCCAGTCTGTCTACCCATGAGACATATATCCCAAAGCCCTGTGAGTGCTGGACAGCTCCCTACAGTTTCTGCTCTGTCCCCACAGAGCCCTTGTGCTTCGAGAGGGGCATTAATGCATAAATATATATGCAAAATTTGCACTCTCCGGTCTACAAAATGAACAGCAAACGCTTCCATTTGTTCCCATAACCTCTGCCCAAAGAGTAGAGGAAAAACATGACAACAGTGAAACAATAGCATGGTATCAAGCAGTTCTTGCCAAAAGAGCCATTTGCTTAATTGGTTATCCAGTCCCTCGTGGAGATGAGAGGGATGGAGAGACTATAATCCAGCGGGATGGTGTAGAGTAGAACATTAGGTCTCAATTTACCCTCAATTGGATGTTTTAGCCCTGTGAGGCCAAGTAGTAGCATACAACAGTAGCATGTCACAGCATCATATCCCTTTCCAGATCCATTACTACCATATTCATTTAAACCCTGAGCACAAACTGACCCCAACATCTTCATAGAGTTTGATCCATAAGTTCAGGACTTTTAGCATGGTTGAATGCAAAGTGCCTACTATTGCAGCTGCTTGGGTTTTTGTAAGCTTTTCAGGGCAAAACACAGCTTTTTTCTTGCCTCTTTTTTAAAAAGAGATGTCTGGCTTTTTTTTACAAAAATCATTCAAATTCTGATTAATTGAATTAATTTTAGCTGATCAATTGAGTCACTGCTTTTTCTCTTACCCAAAAGGAAAAATAATAACCCTTTTTTTTTTCAGAGCGGTCCTTTTATCAGCAAAGTAGGTGAACACAAATGTCGCTGATCATAATAATTAACTGACCCTAACGCTTCTTTAAAGCGATCTGCAACACCTGCCTTACCTACGTCAAAATGGCTACATAACTGTGTGCGGCATATGTGCTGGTGTGTGAGTTTAAGGTGAAAGAAATAGAGAGCAAGGGATGTGCATTACGCTTAGCCCCGACTTTTTTGCACCTGCACTAACTGAACATGAGTCACACGCTTGTACAGAATAAGAAAACAAATTGAGATGAATCATTTTTGCCGATGAGGGATGATGACACTAATGGAATTGGCCTTAAAGTGCCGCTTAGTGTATTTCCACATCAGCCTGTGTCTGTGCTGCTGCACGGCCCACAAGATATTCCTCCTCAAGCATCATGATTTATTCACTTCCTCCACTCAGCACGGACAAAAGCAGAGGTAGACAAAGCGATGGTCTCAGCCACTATAGTATAATATGATTGGGTTTTTTTAGCTCTAGTGTATGCACACACAGACACACACACACACATAATAAGTAGATAATAAGCAAAGAAAAAAAGAGTGCTGAATGGTAATAGAAGGTTGCAGTGTGTGAGTAAAGCAAAGAGGTGCGACAGGTTACAAGACTCGATGATCACTGATGCTGGATTTGAGGTGGAGCTGTGTGACGGGGGCAGAGGCCAGCATAATGGCAGGGGAGGAGAGCTGGGATGAGTGTCGTTATCTATCGTGAGTGGGTGACTGCCTGAATTTAATCAGAGAGTGACTCATACTTGTAGCCTGAAATCCCCCCTGTTTGCGCGGGTGTGTGTGTGTGTGTGTGTGTGTGTGAGTGTGTATCCATGGCTGTACATGTGTCAGTCCACTTTAATTGTGCATCGAGGGATCTTTGTTCTGTGGTTTTAAGTCACCACTCATTTGTTATATGTGCAGTGAGCGTGGAGAGACTTGAGAAAGCTGCTGCTGTGTTTACCATTAAAATCAATGCATTGCAGGTTACTGAAAGACCCCCTCAGCTGCTGTCAGCATCAACAAGTGAGTCATTTGGTCACACTGAGACAGGCGATGTGTAACTATGTGCTGTCTTGGGCGTACAAGCCGTTCTGACAAACTGCTGGTGAACAAATGTTATGTAAAAGTGTGACAGTTGTTGTGTATTTTCTCTGAGATTTGAGTTCTATTCATTGTCAGCTGCAACTGAGAGGATGGGGTGAAAACAGGGAACTGAGGTGGAAGTCGGGGAGGGAGGGGGGAAAAGGGAATATATCACAGGGATGAGTCACATCTTGGGGAAGCGTTCTGCAGTGTCTGTGCATAATGCACAAAGAGCAAAAGAGCAGAGTTCTTTTTTTAGGTTTAACTGTCTCCAGCTCTGAATCATGCTCTTCCCAAAGCAAACAGGCTTCAGCCCTGCTCCCTCTCCATCCACCCCCTGCTGATTTTCCATTTAAAACAGGCTTGATGCACTCCACACTGTGTAATGTTATACAGCCGCAGAGATGGATTTCTAAATATGCCGAATGTGTGTCGAGGCAGGAAAACCAGAAAAACTGTGGGCTGACACACACTTCATCTCCAGATATTGTTAGGCACTTTGAGGGTTAGGCTAATCAGCCGATTTGATGTTTTTGAAAACACAAAAGCCTGAATTATATGACCTTCCCATAGCAATCTGTTTTCAAGTGGCCCAGCAGTGAAAGTGAAGTGACAAAGGAAATGCCTCCAATTCGGTAATGAATTTCGGTAAAGGTCAGTGGAAGAACCAGGAGACTGGAGAACTTTGACTGACCGTTGCATGATAATGCTTTAACAGCCTGACTAAATGAAGTGGTCGTAGATATTTCCCACGTAATCTAATTTGAAATTACTCGTGTGTCATTTTGTGATGTCGTGCCTCTCTTCCAGCAAGACACGCGGACGTCCTCCTCGCTGCCGAAACTCGACCTGCACGTGATCCCCGTGTGGCAGAAAGGCATCACGGGGAAAGGAGTGGTCATCACCGTTCTCGATGATGGGCTGGAGTGGAACCACACAGACATCTACTCCAACTACGTAAGACACCGTTTCCATGGAGACAGCCTCCGTAGTCTGGGTCTGTCGTTTCCATAGCAATGCTGCTGGTGACACCTTGCAAGACGACTCATAAAGGCAGTATTAAATCATCTATATGATAATGCCTACCTCAGAGGAGCTTTATGAGCTTTCATTTCTAGACCCGAAATGGGCGTTTAACTGTAATGATGATTTCACTGCGAATGACTGCACTCCTAGCGAACAAGGATGCAAAATTTGAAAACATTTGTTGTTCCTCCGTGAATGTTTTGACTGTCTCGTAATTATGAGCCGATGAGACTGAGGGCGACTGAAAAGAAGCTCAAAGAGACGTTTCAGTTTGGCATAGTTTCTCTTGTTGAGAAAAACTCTAAAGGCTCCATCTGTGGTTTGGTTTCAAACAGTGCCGTTGCTGTCAGAAGCGAGCAGAAAGCAAGAGAATGAAGGCGGAAGAGACAGGGATTGAGCAAGAGAAGAAGAGAAATGATGTGTGACAGGGGTCATCCACAGGCCTGATGGAAAAGACTCCCACTGTAATCAAGTTAACACTGGTTAATCAACTAGGGCCAATCAAGTGAGACACTCATCCTCAGCGATCAGGGCATATGAGTGGCATGCATTTGCATTTACTTAATGGCAGTCCATTTAAAGATGACAGTCACGGCCATTAAGTTGATGTTAAAGCTGCTGCTGAGAACCAGAAACTGAAAAGAAGCTAAAACAGCTCTGTTTGACTTCCCTTTCAGCTAGAGGATCATTTCTATGATTGACTGCGCTTGTAATGCAGGAGAATGACAGGAATGAGAAAAATGGAGAGCAGATATATCTTGCTATAAATAAAAAGGGCAGTTTGTAAATTCATGCCGCAACCTCCTGCCAAGAGCAATAATTCAGTATGTGTGGTTTCACTGTTTGACCACAACACCTCTTTTCTCTGAACGCAATCATATGTGTTACCATGACAGGAGGTAGGCCATGGCGAATCTGTGTTTGAAGCGTGTGTCGTCACTGGCGTGAACCGACCTCATCCCATCTTTTCAGAAACGCCCCCTGACTGTTGTGTTCCCTTGTCACTTTTTCCAGGATCCAGCAGCCAGCTATGATTTCAATGACAATGATCCCGACCCTTTCCCCAGATATGACTCCACTAATGAAAACAAGTAAGTTAATGGCACTGGTATTCTCACTGCTTCATCTGTCTTTCCTTTGTTTTTTTAACAAAATAGGACTAACTCTTCCTCCTGTCACAACCTGGCTTGTAGAGCCGGGACAAAAAGATGGACACACCGTTTGCCAATTTAAACATTATCAGTTACAACAACTGAAATACAAGCTAATGAGGTGTGTAAATCAACAGGATCAGTGGGGTAGGGTGTGCATGTATGAAAAGATATTGCAAGTGTTGTAAATTTAGTAAATAACCAAAAATGAAAGAAAAACAAGTGCAGCGCACAAGCGGGAGTTGAGAGAGTGCCAGATTTATAGTCTGGAAACACAAGGTCCAGGTGTAGCAAAGACTTGAAACACATGAGAAAAGACTGAAAACAAGGGGCAGGGGTCGTCATACGTAGTTTAGCAGTGTAAATCCTTTCCATAAACAGAGTGTTTCTGCAGTAGCTTCAGATAACGGCAAGAAAATTGAAAAACAGCGCTCACGTTGGACTCACTTTACTCCTGTTTAGGTTAACAATCCTCCCTCTGCCAGCTGCCGCACACGCATGCACATCCACACACTTTATCCTCTGCCAGCAACCCCGAGCTCCTTTGTTATCAGAATACTCCACTCCAGTTCAAAGCCTCCTGGATGAATTGGAGCCAGTCAAACAAAAACACCTCTGTTTTAGCCTCTGCTCTAAATATGAAATTCAATGAGATAAGTTATGTAACTAAACAAGGTAGTGGGTAATGAGTGTTGTTAATTAATTGTGTTTTTCTTCTCAGGCATGGCACTAGGTGTGCTGGGGAGATTGCAATGCGGGCAGACAACAATAAATGTGGGGTTGGAGTGGCCTACAACTCTAAAGTTGGAGGTAAGAGGTTTAGTTTCCCTTTTTTTAGATCCACAGTAGACAGATATTTAGGGGAAGGAGGGAGGGGAAATTTATAGATTTATAGATTTATAGCTAGACTGTTGTAGATCTCTCCTCTAAGAGAGGGGACAAGGCTCATGAGTGCCAAGAGTAAATGATGATATTTGTTCTCTATTCAGGATTAAAACATCACTCTTCCCTTTTAAAATCCCATTTGGGCTTTTTTTTTCTTTAGATTTCCTGATGTTGACACTCTGCTGAGAGATGATTGAGGATTTTTGTCCAATGACAAAAACATTTTGACCCAAGTTTAATTATTCATATATTTATTATAAGCCATCTCTTACAGCATCTTTGTCTTTGTGTGTAAAACAGATATTAACCCAAATGTTAAAAATATACCACGTTAAGAATCTCAACAAAGTTGGAACACATGTACCACTGTGAAGCAATCCCGTCCTCTTTTAATGTTCTTCTTAATGTTCTTAGTCAGGATGCAAAAGAGCAGAAATGGCCGGGGTTTTTTTTCAGTACTCTGGCTGCTATCCTGGGATTTTTGTTGTTTTGGTTTTATTTTAAGCATGTGTGGAGGAAAGACTTCCTGATGGAGGCCTGATTTTGATACCAGATGGTTACATAATGTCAATCTACAAAATTACTCAGCTCCAATCCACTGAAACAATGATCTGCATATTATGGCTCAAAAAATATGAATGGGCAGCAGCAACATCATCTTTAAAATCTAAAGAGAAGAGTTTTATTCATAGCAAATTAATTAAAGTCTTTGACTTTTCTTTCTTTGTTTTAATTAAACCATAATGAATAGTCAGTAACTGACAGTAAGCCCAAGAGTCTGGACACCGCTCTGACCTTCCCGTCTCACTCTGCTCAGGGATTCGTATGCTGGACGGGATTGTGACCGATGCCATCGAGGCGAGCTCTATTGGGTTCAATCCGGAACACGTGGACATTTACAGTGCCAGCTGGGGACCAAATGATGACGGCAAGACAGTGGAGGGCCCTGGTCGTCTGGCGCAGAAAGCTTTTGAATATGGCATTCAGAAGGTATATGATCCAACTGGGAGCTTTGAAACACATTTGGCATTCCTAATAGGAGCTGCTATGTGCAGCAGAAAGGAAGTGTGATTGGAAAAAATCAATATGGACAACATAATTCGTTCCTGAGAATAAAACTGCTAATGACAAAGTGCCATGACTTCCAGTTTATTAGCAAAGATTGGCAGCGGACAGCACTGATTTACTCTCAGACTGCTTTTGTCAAAATAAGACAAAAACTTTTCACATGAAATTTATTACACCCTACACCTCTAAATAATTCATTAAATGCCAACATTTATATATTAGTGTGTAATCCTATATGACAGCATTACAGTGTTTGTACAGTGTCTTATTAGGAGTATAAGCTACAGGGCAATATCTGATAGCACAAACCCAAGCTGTGCTTGCTTTTGTCTTTCATGCCTTCTGTAGGGCCGTGGTGGAAAAGGCTCTATCTTTGTTTGGGCATCGGGGAACGGCGGCCGCCAGGGTGATAACTGTGACTGTGACGGCTACACAGACAGCATCTACACTATCTCAATCAGCAGTGCCTCCCAGCAGGGCCTGTCCCCGTGGTACGCTGAGAAGTGCTCCTCCACTCTGGCTACGGCGTACAGCAGTGGAGACTACACTGACCAGAGGATCGTATGTAACCATGTCTGTTTGTGTCACATGTAAGGTTAGATTGTGGCATGATTTTCGTTTTAACGTCATTTGTTGCCTGCTTGGTTTTCAGACCAGTGCCGATCTCCATAATGAGTGCACTCAGACTCACACTGGAACTTCAGCTTCTGCCCCGCTGGCTGCTGGAATATTTGCCCTGGCACTGGAACAAAAGTATGATCTAAAATTTGAACTCATTTAAAATATATTCATGCCATTGACAGTTTAAGTATTATTAAATGCTGACTGATCTCACTACTCAGTCCTGACCTTACCTGGAGAGACCTGCAGCACATCGTGGTCTGGACATCAGAGTTTGATCCTTTGGCCAATAACCCCGGCTGGAAGAGGAACGGAGCAGGGCTGATGGTCAACAGCCGCTTTGGGTTTGGCCTTCTCAACGCCAAAGCCTTGGTGGACCTAGCTGACCCGGCCACTTGGAAGCATGTGCCAGAGAAGAAGCAATGTATAGTCAGAGATGATTCTTTTCAGCCAAGGTGTGTAAAATTTTACAGCTGCTGCTCCATTTGTCTGCATGGTGTTAGTTTTATTTCATGTTGTAATTTATTTTTTTTTAATTATTAATGGCAACAAAAGGACAAGATTTTTTGATCAAATGATGCATGATGATACTAGCTGTATGACACGTGCACATTGTAACTAATATATCCCGGACATGATCGTGATTAAGTCCACCACACAATCCAACAATCATTTTCAGTATCTAATTTTAGATATACAGAGAGAAAGCTTGTTCCCTTTTGTCCTGACATGTTGATTCCAGCAGAGCAAACAGACAAACCCATCTGTGTTATTAAAGACACATCTGTTACTTGTTGATTCGAGTCATGAGAATATTAAGTCTTAAGCCTGAGCGCAGGAGATTTCTTTGCAATGAAAACGCACGAAAGCCACAGTCATTTAAATTTTATGCCAGCCTTTACCTTTACGTTTACCTGTTTGTTGAGCATTGGCATTAAGTATTCAAATACATAAGCTACCAGCCATGGAGAAAGTAAAAAAAAAAAACACCTTCCTTTCCCTCTATCTCACTAGATGTCATCTTTATATTAACAAGAAATCGAAGAAAATTGATCCGTCATTGAAACTTTTAAGAGCATATTGGAAAGACCGACAGGCAGCCGAGGTCAGCTGAGCTGTGTCTTCCTGAAAGTGTCTGTTCTGCAATTTGCTTTGGATTATAGGACTCAATAGCACCCAGTTTCCCCATTACCGCCCAACATCCATGTTTAATCCCGGGGATTTGGCTTTACATTTCCGTCAATGCTTAGTGGGCTACAACCCCCCCTCCAGCTTTATGCCAGCTTGAACACGGAAATCCTTTCATTCATGTCTGGGAGAGATGGGGATTAGCTTTTTTATTTTTTTTATGCAAATAAACGAGCAGAGGTTTCAAATGCCTCATATGCATTTTATATGTGCATATATATATGTGTCTGAACTAACTATAAACTGATATGCAAGCTGTGCAACTAAAGTAGTGCAGGATTTTGTTGTTGTTGTTGTTGTTGTTGTCGTTTTGCTTGTTTTAGCTGAGTTACCTGCAAAAATGAGAAAATGTCACGTATGATCAATTTTTGTCGTCATGAGGAGCTGTTTGCTGCCTGCTGTTTCACTGCTATTTTATTGCATCCCGCAGGGAGCTAAAAGCAACGGGGGAGATCACTATAGAGATTCCAACTAAAGCCTGTGCAGGCCAAGAGAACGCGGTCCGCTCACTGGAGCATGTGCAGGTGGAGGCGAGCATTGAATATACCAGGAGGGGGGACCTACACATCACACTCACCTCTCCAGCTGGTTAGAGACACGCACACAAACACAAATAACACACGCGAGCGAAATGACAAAGCTCTCAAATAATCCCTTTTGGCTTTTCCCTCAGGGACCAGTACAGTGCTGCTGGCAGAGAGAGAGAGGGACACATCCTCTAACGGCTTCAGAAACTGGGACTTCATGTCCGTCCACACATGGGGGGAGGACCCTGCTGGTACATGGACCCTAAAAATCACAGATACTGTGAGTTAAGAATGTATATATATATATATACTTATATATGTTGTGATGAAAATCTTCTTTCTACATGTATTCCCAATACAAATTCCACTCTCTACTATAAGTAAAATTAAGTCTTTTTTATATATTATATATATTTTTCAAACCTTACCCAGTCCGGCCGCATGGAGAACAAGGGTCGGATTTTGAACTGGAAGCTGATCCTTCATGGAACATCAGAAAAACCGGAGCACATGAAGAAACCTCGAGTGTACATTCCTTACAATGCCGTGCAGAACGACCGCCGTGGTGTAGAACATATGGATGACATGATGGAGGTGAGTGCAAGTCCAACATAAATTAAAACTGCAGGTGAATCCCTACGAAGGTTTGGATGCTAGACGATTGACAGACAGTAATAAGTGCACAAAGGAACAGATCAAAGCATCCATTTAAGATCAACTTGAGTCGAAAGCGCGAAGTTTAAACTATGTACCAGTTTTTAATTCTAATAGTGATTGGCAGCTTGATGCATATAAATCCTACACCACAGAATCGGTTCAAAGCCAACACGATAACCGTGCTTATGTTGTCTATTTGGTCGACAAATCTTAGTGTAACAAACACAGAAGCTTTTCAGATGTTTGATGATGTAGTAATGATCCTGTTAACTATGTAAAAGAATCCATGCAAAAACAAGAAATGTTCTGAATCCCAGTCAGTGTTACATTTCAGATAATCTCAAAAGATGTGTGGGAATTGAGCATTAGACTAAGTTTGAGAGCAATTGTTGGTGCTGCTCTCCCAGCAGCGCGGGGCAGCATTAGATTAGGGTTAGCACATTTGATAACTTAGACCTCAGAGGGTTAAACAATAAGGAGATGACAGGAACCTTGTTTAGATCTGATAACAGATGTTGTTTTATTTCAGCTAGCCTGTCTACATCTGCAAAGCAGTGATACAGGGATCTTGTCCATAGAAACGATTTTTAAACATATTTTACGACCCACAAGAATCAAAACCAAACTTTAGACCTCCTCATTGGATTATTCTGGTATCACTGTGAGTGTGCCAAACTAATGGCTAGCCTCCTTTCTCTCTTTGTGTCTGCTGTTACAGGAACCAACACAGGCCCAACCTCAGAAGACTGAGAATGCCCAAGCCTCTCCTAATAACTCAGAGAAGGAGATCAAAAAACCCTCAAATTCACCCTTCTCCCCCTCCCTTGCTCTGCTGCGTCTCCTGCAGACGGCCTTCAACCGGCAGACCCCAGCGCTGCAGCAGTCTGAGCCCATTGCCAAGGCCTGGAGGAAGCAGCAGCAGCTGGGCCAGAGCTTCTCTCCCCCTGCTACGAGACTCCCGCCTCAGAAGCTGTACCAGGCTCTGGACATGATCAACAAGTACCGGAGCCCTGAGGACAGTGTCTACAGTGACTACAGTGACGGCTTCTACAGCACCAAGCCGTACAGGCACAGAGATGACCGTCTGCTCCAGGCCCTGTTTGAGATGCTCGACGATGCCCGCAAGTGAAAGTCTAACAGAGCAGTGAGGAGATCTAAGTGGAAGAGACTGTTGGTTTGGGAGCTGTGGAACAAGGTGAAACGAAGAAGGCTGAGACCAGGCACTGGGAGAGGAGGAGGAAAAAAGATACAGAAAAAGAGAGAACTCTTCCTGTTCTGTTGTTCCCCCCAAAATGCTGCATATCTGACCTATTAACCTTCACTTGCCAATCACCTTTTGTAAACAGATATTTAAATTCCTTCATTCAGTGCATAATGTCCAAATGTGATTCAAAGCATCTGCTTTATCTCCATGTAGTGAAAGTAAAAAAAATCATTTACACCAGACGAAAAGTGGAGTTGGTGGTGGTGATGGGGTTGACGGTGGCCTTTTCTCTCATCTCTTTACTGCCTGCTGAAGCATGCCACCTTTAGAATCTAAGTTTTGTAATAGTAGCTATATATTATCTATATATTATTCAGAGACATGGATTGTAATATGGATTTGTAATTACATCAAAAATCTTGACATTCTGATTCAAAAATCCCATTTCTACAGACTTTTTTTGGCATTGTCCAAAGTTTATGTCAATATGTTTCTCACTACAAATTTATTTGCTGTAGGGGACAAATTGATCCTAATTCAAATCAACATGAATTTAAGAGTGAAATTAAATTTGAATTCGATTAGTCATTTGAAAAGGTTTAAAAGTGTTGACTAAAGATTTATTCTCAGGGTGTCAGCGAACCTCAACAGAGGACTTTTCAAAGTATTTAGAGAAATATATTTAGTGTGACAGATTATTTAGTGTAAAATGATACAGATGACACGATAATACAGACGAAACATTAAAACTAGAAAAGATTATGATAGCAACAAATGACTGAAAGAGCACTGGAAATCTTTTCAGTTGGAGCGAATTACAGATTAATCTTCTTGTGCAATTTGTTTAATTTTGTATGAGTATAATGCTGCATTAAATTAAATATTTTTCTATGGATACCTTATAGGTTATGAAACAATATATAGAGTCTCAAACTATTTATTTTCTCGTGACACAGTTCAGTAAAGTCAGTGTAGTTATAATCACTGCAAATGAGCACTGCCAAAAATCCTGCTCTTACAAAGAAGCTCCTGTGCAAAAAGCTCTTTAATCAGAATTTGTAATATGCCATCTATAAACAGTTCTGTGAATCCTGGACACAATTTTTTTTTTGCATTATTATTTGCAAATAAACCACTTCTCTGGTGTTGTTTGATTTTAATCAATCTATTGACTGACCAAAAGCTGTGTAGAGTAGGGGCTCTGCAGTACAACTCTTAAGCACATTCATGTTGAACGCCTTAAAATATGCTGTAACACATGTGCATACTCATCTCTATGTGATGTAGGTTGGTTTAGAGATGCTAGTGTAAGTGTTTATGACATAAATAGCTATGAAGTTCTTATGCAGAGTCCCTACCCTCCAGCTTGGAGCTGCCCGCCCCCACTGCTCTGCCAGCACAGTGACAGGAAAACAACAATGTTTGGAAAAACGCTTTACATGCACCCTGTAATTTAGCCATTCTTTAGTGTAGTCCATGCTGTTTCCTTTATGTTTTAGTTTCTGGCTGAGACTTCAGGCCAGAGTTGTTTACACAAACCAATGTTATGTTGTGATATCTGTATGGGTGTACAAAAAATTATTATTATTTATCTTAATAAACTGCAAAGTGACTTCTTGTGTGTGTTTGAGTCTCTGGCAATAGGTTAGGGCCACCTTGCTAATACTGAGTTGGATCTCCCTTTTTCTTTCTGCACTGCTGTAATTCAACAAGGTGCTGCAAAGATTCCTCACAGATTTTTAGTCCATATTGACATGAGAGCATCACACAGTTGCTGCAGACTTGTTGGCTGCACATCCATCATGTGGCTCTTCCATTCCACCGCATCCCAAAGGTCTTCTATTGGTGACCAATGGACTTTTGAGACAACCTGGGTACAATAAAGTCATGCTCCAAAAACTAGTTTGAATTTTTTAAAGGTTTGTGACATGGTGCATTATCCTGCTGAATGCAGATGACTACACTGTGGTCATAAAGACACGATAACGATCGCTGACAATACTCAGGTAAGCTGTGGTGTTTAAACGGTGCTCAGTTAGTACTAAGGAGCCCAAAGTGTGCCAAAAACAGACATTCCTCACACTATTAATTCACTAACAGCAGCCTGAACCATTAATACAAGGCAGGATGGATCCATGCTTTGATATTTGCTTTACAGCTGAACATTAGATAGGTTTCCCAATAGATAATCAAGTCCAGATTATACTTTATGAAATCTAGAAATCAACATAATTGAACACATGAATCACAATTTCAAGGAGGCACTAAAAGCACTGAATTTATTGCCATGTGATTGCGTGCAGCTGAATAACTGTTGAGTGTACGACTACATTGATATTTTGTCCAGAAAGACAAGCAGTGGGTGCAGATTAACCAGCGGATGCACTTTGGATTTTTCTGAAAAGCTTCTCTTTTTGAGGCTCAAAATGAACATTCATATTTTTCTTAATGGAAGTAAATTTAAGCCATACAATGCTAACACTCACTTAGCCATGTTCTGTAAAGAACAGTATTGCTATTTATAGAACATGACTAAATCTGCTGTTTAATCCACAAACCTTCTAAAACCTTCCAATAGTTGATTTATCAATTTATTGTCATATAATTGTGGTTTCCTGAGACTAGAGACTCTGGAATCCCCTAGCTTGTCTTTTAGCACTAGAACTTGCATAAGCAGCTTTTACATTAAAAACTGGTAGAGGCATTTATGATACCCAGAAAATAAATAACTAAAATAAATTAGTGTAGTGTTGCTTAGTCTTCTGTGATCCTGAACTTATAAGTGATCATATCTCAGTGTAGGGACCAAAGCCCTGCATTGACACCTCGCACTGAAATTACAACTTGCTGAGAATAGAAAATCTGAAGGAAATGAGATTTTCATGCACTGTCTGTCTAAAATCTACAATTTCTTTTAAATTAAATAGAAGTACTAATTGTCCTAATAAGTTCTATTTTGTTAATTTGCACTGAAATGGGGCCACTGAGCTGCATATGTACACTGTCCAGATGTGTTTTAAACCTCATAAACATGCATTAAACCCATAAACATTCAAATATTTGCTTCAGTTACTTTATAATAACCCTCTTTAATTGCTTTTTTTTTCATGTGAGAGTGACAATGTTTTGTCTTATTGTATGATACTTGTTGCAACAATGCAACAAGCAGTTAGAGCAGCTTCTGTCACTGGATTTGATATTGAATAGTGCCACCTTGTGGAGCAGAAGGAGAAAGGATAAGGAAAAAATGCCTGATGCCTGCTGTATGACTTATCTGTGCAAATCTTGAGATTTAAAAATGAATTTGAGGAAGTTGTCCTTCTATTTTGAGTATCCTGTACTGTCTAAACAGAGGGGAAGAAGGAAAGAAGTGTGGGTGTAACACTACCTTTTAATGGTTTTCTTGCCCTGTTATGTCTTACTCTCCTCCCCTCATCTCCTCCCATTTCCCTCTTTTCCCTTCACATCTGGCTACTTTGGTTTTTCTCCAGAAGTGAATACTGCAAAAAGCCTGAAGAAGAATGTGAGAGGGGGGAGATGAAGAAAGGTATGTGAAGAAAAAGGAGAGGAAAATATTATAAACGCAGCGAGAGAAAAATACAAACCATAGGGAAGATGTGGGAAAACTGACCCCGAAAAAAAGTCCTGGTGGAAAAACTGAGTTAAACAGTAGATTTCCAGGAAGAGACAGAGTGAGCAACAGAGAAACACAAACAGAGGAGCAAAAAAATAGTGCCTTCGGGAAAGGCTCTGCGTGTTTTACCACCAGCAGGTCACAGTATGGCACTGTTCCCTTTCTGCAAGGCGTCATCAGGTTAGTGCAATATCTATGACCACTGCTCCACCTCTTCGACTGATGTCAAATCTGGTTGTTTACGCCTGATTGATTTGTGCTGTATTTATGTACGCTAAAACTGGATTACTTTTAAGATGAAGAGACTCACATTGAATCAAGCAGAAAGAAGAACAGACATAAAAAACTTGCAGTTTTTTAAACCTATCATGCGATACAGAAAAATGTTAGTTTTATCTCGTGCAGTCCCATGTAATGTCAGTCTTTCTTTGCATCTGTGTGTTTGCCTTTCAAGCAGGACCAATCAGAGTGAGCAGAATACAACTAGTCCTGTGCTGTTTTCTCCTGTCTCTTATCATATGTAAGTGTACAGAATAATGTGTTCTGTTCTACCCCTTTGTGTCACTGCATACACCTAGAAGAGTACACAGTAAAAAACCTCAGCTGAGTCATGTGCTCAGTAAAACACACGCTTTTAATTAATTTCCACAGAAAAATGTTTATTTTTTTGCTTTTGGCTTCACTTGGGACAGATTGCTATGAATCATCTCCTCTAAATATTTTGCGCATAGTACAAGTTACAAAGTAGAAGTATATAAGATCAGTTTGCACTGCACAAATAAGCGTCTGGTGTTTCCTCCTCAGACTACCTTCATGGCAGCAGAGCTGCTGCCAGAGTGCACCCAGCTCACCCTATATTTCATCCCTTGGAAATGGACAGGGGGAGAAAAGTGACAGACATGGAGGTGCACAAGGGAGCAGAATCGCAGACTCCTGCAGAGACGCCATGGGGTGCTCCCTTGGTGTGGGGTGACAGCCGCCACTCGGCATCGTGCAGGGCTAAATTTGCACAACGGGAAATGCGCATTGGTCTGCTGGCCTTTGTGGTGGGGACTTATGCCCAGTTCATCAGGCGTTTCCTGTACTCGGCTGAAACCTACTTTCTTCCTGGTCAAGTAGTCACATACTACATCCTCACAGATAATCCCCGCTCTCTGGATCCCCCCGTCAAGCTGGGGCCTGAACGAGAGATGAAGGTGGTTCCTATTGCCGAGCTGCCCGGGTGGGAAAGGCTGGCTCATCGTCGAATGACCCTTCTTGGTGATGCCATCCGAAAATCAATTGACAGTGAGACTGATTACATCTTCTGTGCTGATGTTGACCAGGAGTTTGTTGCTCCTGTTAGAGCGGAAATCCTTGGAGACCTGGTGGCTACACTGCACCCAGAACTCTATGGGATGCCAAGAAATGCTTTCCCTTATGAGGATGATGAAGGCTCATCAGCTTACGTGGAGGAGGATGAAGGAGACTTTTACTACACCTCTGAGTTTTATGGCGGGGCGGTATCTGAGATGTACAAACTTGCTCTCGCTTGTTCTTTGCTCATTCTTCAGGACCACGCTGATGGGATAACAGCCAGGGGCCTAGAGGAGAGCTACCTGAACCGATACCTGATTGACCACAGGCCGACCTGCGTGCTGTCCCCAGAGTACAGCTGGTGGGATTCTGACCTGTCTGCTCAAGTGCCTGTACATAGGCTGCTGTCCTTGGGAAGGCAATGTGAGTCTTATAATGATAAGCAGAGAGAAGAACACAAATGTTGATTTTTTTTTAAATGAAAAAAAAAGACCCATAAATCTACACAGAGGACTGTTTCTATTGTTATATCTGACTGTGCTGTTATGACAGGACAGATGATGGAAAGAAAAGATAACGGAGGGGCACATACTGCAGTTAACGTCACAATTTCCATTTAACTGTTTGTTCTATAGGCCAATAAATGCAGCCTGCAATCACACCAGAGCAAACTGCGCAATCTGCACTGAATTAAAGATCCATTTGGGGGAACGATCCCCTGCACCTCCTATCTCTGCCAGAGCAGACAAAAAGAAATTGACCTGTCTCTTTAAAAGGAAAGTCCTGTCTACTCCATTAATGTCAGCCTCAGAGATACTGCTCCATTGGCTTTGTGGTCAGCAGCGATAAGAGTCAACAGAGTAAGTGCACTCTTTTCCCCACAGTGGCCAATCATTAACGAGAAGAGCTGCTGTTTCAAGGTTTTTAAAGACCAGGTGGCTGAAAATGGACACAACAGGATGCTGTCTGCCCAGATTGCACGTGTCTAAATTTGAGCTTTGTGAGAGTAAATGTTTTTGAAAATGTTTCAGGATGTACTGAATAGTTTCCACTATAAGCTGGTTTATGACTTGGAGTAAAAAGCAAACTCAAACGACCTGATGGTGGTTGTTTTGTGTTGTCTGTGCCTTGGCCTTTCTCGCTCTCTCTCATTCACACACACACACACACACACACACACACACACACACACACACACACACACACACACACACACACACACACACACACACACACACACACACACACACACGCACAAACATACACCCACATTCTCACTTTGCTTTCTTTTCCATGTGTGCTGTGTTTTAATGGGAGGCTTAAACAGCAGCAGATGTTTTCTTCTCACTGCCAACAGAATCTGTCCTCGGGGCCAGACCGCCACGTGGAGTGAAGTTGAAGGTGGATTTCAAATAATCCTGCAATACAAGCCATCACGGCTTGCTACCTGCATGTTTTTTGACTCATTACTGGTATTCAAATTGGAACAGAATTACTCAGTGGACTTTCTGTCTCATAACACCCTGCTTTCACATATCGACAAATGCACAGAACACAAAGTGATTTCCGTGTGCAGAGTTCCTCAACATCTGGGGCTAGTTTCACTAAGACAGACTGACTGTGCCTTACATCTAAGTAGTCAAATTAATGTACTGAGAAAAAAAAAACATCTTGAGTATTTTTTTTTATCTTTTTTGAAGCCACTATCACTGTGGCTGTTACAATGGAAACCTATTTCTTCTTTGGCTATAAAAAGGGGGAAAGACATGGATTTTATGAATCTGTATTTCTTTAATTAGATCAGCAGTCACCAGAACTATAGATCAGCCTGTGAAACCACTCCCTTGCTTTGAACACCTGCTTTGAAAACCTTTGTTACCAACAGTATAAAGGGTATGTTGCTTAGTTTACCTTTATTCTGTCAGTCTGATCCATGATCAGTGCCCCTTTTTCATTCCACTATGCAAAGCAGGTTAAAGCAGGTTTAGTGGTGGTCAAAGAGAGCATATTTCCAGGAGCAGCATAACCTAAAGCAAAAAAGAGACAACACAGAAATCAGTGATGTGAGAAGATATTAATCTGAATATCAAATCTTACTTTGCTGACAGATAAATCTGTTGTGCTGGATGAATAGGACAAGGGTGATTCCTTCAATTCTTATTATATAGAATAGGGTTCAAACTCATATACTTCCTTGAGTGGGCTGTACACAAATGCAAAATTACCTGTTGAAATGTTAAAGAGTCATCAGTGGCTTGAATTTCTTTGGCTTCCCTTATTTCAATGTAAAACAGGCTTTGATCAGTTATCTCTAAAATGACTTTGGTGAGTGGCTTAATGGTGAAGTATGAGGTTACTCTTGCTGTATACCATTCCTGCACATTTTTATTGCAGGGATAGCCTGGGAAGTGTGCATAAATAATAATAATAATGGACTGCATTTACAGAGCGCTTTTCAAGAACCTCAAAGCGCTGTACAATTCCATTATTCATTCATTCTCACATTCACACACTGGTGGAGGCAAGCTACAGTTGTAGCCACGTCTGCCCTTATTAAATAAATAAATAAATATTATTTATTTATTTAAAGACTAAATAAATAAATAATACAGCTAAATAATTGACATGTGTGATTTGGTATCCACATTGTATCCACATAAACAGACATGTGAAACCAAGAGGCCGTTTGAAGCCTACAGCTCACCCCGCCTACACGTGTCTGTGCTAAAGGAGAAATCTTGAAGCATCTGGATAAAATCCAGTCCAGGATGTTGCTATGAGGCACTGTACCTCTGCCTGCCTATTAGTCTCAACTACAGTTCACTGAAGAAGTAGGTTAAAGTGTCGGAGAACACCGGTGATGATGGTGCAACAAAATCTTTCACATATAAAAATTAGAGCTTTAACAGCTTAGGTCTCCAGGTGGAGAAATACTTCATTTTGTTGAAATGATATTCCAACAGGCCGAGGCAAGTTATACATGATGTCGAAGAGCATCACACTAACCAGCAGCTGGAGAATGAACAAGCTTGCAGTTTATGTGATCAATTAGCTTCTCTGCAACAAAAGCTGTTGATACTTTTATACGCAGCTTTTTAAAGAAAACACATTGTCCACACTATTGGCAGTGTTTATAGAAAGTGTGATAAATAGTTCCAAGCACTAACAATATTGCACTACTTCTTAAAATATAACCACAGACACAACAGCATGACAGAAGCTGATACTTCTCGTTCACATTAATGTATATGAAAACTCTGTGGAGTTTAATGTCTGTTAACATACTGGATGGAGTTTTCTTCATTATTGATATAGTAAAAGAACATGTAAGAAGGAGTATTCAAAGGCTGAGGAATCATACCTCTAAATGTAAACCCTTTGATCTAAGTAGAATAAGTGCATCTTCATCACTCTTCAGACTCCACTCACTAAAACCTCTGTTTGGCATCAAAACTGAAGCCTGACTGGTCAAATCATGCATTCATTAATATCAACACTCAGCTCAGTTTAAACTGTTTTTGTGCTCCAGGTAACAAACTTAAGCATCACGTGTTTAATGTTTAACCTGAAAACAATGGGTGTGTAATTTTTAGGTATTCCTAAGCTTCTACCAGGCGACACTTGACACCTCTGTAAACACAGAAGCTTTAAAATCAAGGAGTCCTATCTTTGTTTAATTGTTTGCACACCAGGCAACCCATCAGATAAAGTAGAGCACGACTTGAGTTGAAACGACCTCACACTTCATATTTGCATGTATTTGATCCAAGAGAAGCCACAGAACAGGTTATGTAATGCTTATGAAGTACAGCTTTCCTCCCAGCCAGGGTTGTGTTTCACTATTGTCAAGCAGATAAAGGTAGCTTACAGTCAGTGGTATTAATGAGCACACTGTTGAAATCATGTTTAAATAAACTTTATATGTGCATATGTTTTCTAGAGAAATGAAAAGAGTTACTTTGTCAGTGCGCTGATGTATAAGTTCTCAATATGTTTGTGTGTGGGCATGCATGCAAGTGTGTGTAACTACTCAAGGGGAAGGGTGGGGTAAAGAGCCATGATAATCTGCTTGATTCACACAAGCTTTTCCCCACCCTGCCTGGGGCTAAGCCAATAATCACCATTCCAGGGGACTGACACTGGGAGATAGTCGTCCAGCTTACAGGGGGGTGAAAACTTGTGCTGATGTTATCTTATATGCCATATCATTAAAGGCACCATATAAAATACTATCAAGCTATAGGCCAGTATGGGTGTTTATAGTTCAGAGAGGTCCAAAAGTAACTGAAATTCAGGATAACAGTGGTAAAAAACTTATTTGAAAGGAAAGGTACTTGTTGTAGACTGTATGTTGCTCCAGCAGCTACCTTTCACAGTTTCGGCAGGTTAGAATCAGTTTCACCGTGTCAGCAAAACACAGCAGGCAGAGGAAGAATGCGCAGCTGAAAGAGGTTATTGGCTTACACAGAAGGGGGATTACTAACTAGTAATTTTTCCTCTTATAGTAATAAGCAATTCCTGCAGTCTCGTTTTATTAAACACATAGCAAGATACAGCTGTGAATTAGGCTGCTAATCATATCTAAGTTATAGAAGAAATGCTTAATATATTATTAATGCCCAAAAGTCTTAAAAAAAAACCATATATATCTTTACGACGTACTTAAAAGTCGCTGTGGTAAAAGTTGAAGAAGGAAAAAATAGCAAGCTGACAAGTGAAGACATACAGAGGTGTGAGTCCTGAGGGCAGTAAGCGTAATCCCTCCCCGTCAGAGTGCGAACAGTGAGCTTGGACTGCTAAATGCTCCAGCCTTCAGAGGGACGATGGTGGAGGGCTGGTAAAGATGGCGGCGCTCTCCGTGGATGGGAGATACGGATTAAATTGTGGCCAACAAAGCGCAGAAAGAGTCACTGTATTACATGTAAAGTTAACCGAGACAGCACTGAGGGCGATAGAGACCTACCAAAACTGTACGGTGAGTAAAACGCCGTGTATTTCAAGAATAAGGACTCAAACTGACACTGCTCGGATCAGCTAGGAAGTCCCAACTGCCACGCATAGCTAAAAGCTACAAAGTTAGCTAAGCTGTTGACAGAGCGAGTTTCAGCTGGGTTTTTTGATCACATTAGTTGGGTGTCGTGAAAGTAATCAACGGCAGAAGATAAATGAGACCTTGGTCTTATATTCTAGCCAGGTTTTACGAACTGACAAATATGATTTAACGTAAAAACCTGTTGGTTGAGCTGGACGCTGATTAGCTAACGCTAGCTCTACGTTATTATGTTGTGCTGACCAACCTAGTCCATTTTTTTTCTTGCCAAACTAATGTTGCTTACCAAATTAGGAAAGTGGTAGGCTCATATCGACGAATACACTAGACAAGCTTCATGAGCATAGCGTTTTAACATTAAAATATTAAATCGCAGTCAAGTAACCTGAACTTTTTTTTCGACGACGTTATATATTAAGAGCAGGAGTGGAAACATAGCAATAAATGAGTGATAATCTAACTTTGATCACAGGTTCGTGCCGTTTGAAGCATGTCGATGACTGGTTAGCTTGCCATATGTTTAGATTTAGCCAGCTGGCAAAACCTAACAAAAACCTGGCAGGGATATGGAGCTCCTAGTCAGGCTCGCCCTTTTTTAACTGTTTAACTTTGTTATAATCTGTTGCAGTCCAACACTAGCTAGAGATACAACTGAGCAAGCATCTCCAAGGTTTTCATAGGACAAATATTTATTTATTGAGTTTCTTTCTTTCTCTCTTTCTTAATTCATTCAATATATATCTTTTTCTAGTTGGCATCAAGCTTCACTGAGAAGAATGAGCCAGCATTTATAAATATGTCTAATACAAGACCTTAAAAAAATGAAAGGAAAGCAAGAAGAACAGCTTATTTTTGTCCTTTTCTCTTTTTTTTTTCTTTTTTTTTTTTTTGCATTAATGTAATGTATTTCCATACTCTTTCTGAACTAATTCAAGCCAGTGTGCTGTAACACAAAGTAGTGCTTTTAAAACTACTGTTTGCTCTGGATCACTGCATGCCTGTGCCGATTAAATATAACTTGTTAATCTTGAACCGTACGAATGGTGTAATCTTGTTGAGGTGAATGCAGGTGGACTAATCTGAACCTCTGCAGTCTTGAATAAGGAGGCCTAAAGCCAGGTTACCTGACTTTTCTCTGCCAACAACAACGCTGTTACGTAACACACTGGCCAGGTCTAGGTCTCCACTCAGGGATGATACATTATAGCTTGCTAGTAGGCTATAGTGTGCTGAGGTTTCTGAGACTTTATCATTTTATTGCATATACACTTACCTGTCCGTCTGCCAGCCACACATTGTATACATTCTTGTATGATAAGCTTTGGCTTATTGTCAGCCCCGTGAGAATTCCTCTTGCAAATATATGTGTTTATAAAATGTGGATATAAAGCAAAATCCAAAATGATTATTCACACGGTTTTGTGACAGCTGGCAGGCTGCGTTATCACTTAGTTGAGGGAATTCTTTTGTGACAGCCCGTGCTACAACCTTATTGGATGTGGTAATGTTGGTCTGTTCTCTGCACTGAACAGCAGCCTGCAATCTCTTGCTGACTGAGCAGCCAAAAACTGCCTGCTTTTTGTTTCTCTCTCCCTCTCGGTAATGTGTGCTGTAGCTAACCCAGTCATCGAACTCTGGAAGCCGGCTATCTTTGTCTTTCTGTGGTGATGTGAAATGTGATCAGAACGGTGCGAGTGGGGGGAGGAGGGAGTATGGCTTGGAGTAGCACAGCTTTTACAACCATGACATATTTATTTCAATGTTTAAAAAAAAAAAAGTGCCCATTTTATCCAGTCACCTACTTCTTGAGTCGCTTTAGGAAGACTCAGCAACGTGGAGAATCTGTTAAAATGCGCATACCTCCCACTCAGACTAGTTCACAAGTCTAGCTGACTGGTTCTTCTGTGTACTTAAGCCGGGTGAAGAAACTGGGAGTCATGTGCTTCTCCCAGCTTATTGTATACCGCTGAAGAGCAGCCACCACATATTTGTGGCTGTCACTCTTATTTCAAGTAGCCACTGGCACAAATGTAAATAAAAGAGATTTAGAAATCTACTATTTAAAAATATCTGGTTTGTTTTTAGTGTCAAAACAAATCATTTCACCTACCACTTAAAGACACAGGTCATTTTGATTTATATAGCCTCTCTCTCTCGCTCTCTCTCTCTCTCTCTCTCGGCCCTCAGGTAAAGATTGTCTTTAAGTGGCTCGCTGAGCATTATATGCTGCAAATCACCCATGGCTTCAGAAAAAAACATGCAAGCTGTCCATACAAGGAAAACTGCAATAATTGGGTGACTGTTTAAATAGCTCTGGCCAGACCGATGTGCTTTGAGCTTTGGAAATGTGAGGCTTCACACTATTTGTCTGATAATTTACTGACCAAACAACCAGTTGGTTAATTGGTGAAATAATCTGAAGATCAGCAGCAGCACTGCATCAGACACAGCGCTGTTAACAAGTTCCCAGTTGCGTGATTGACAGGGATTATCTTTGCTGTGCTGCCTCTTCATTTTTTCTCTTTTGCATCATGAATACTGATTATGACCTAGTTACTTGCTCTCCCACAGACAAAGAAGGCACGTGCTCGTCAGATATCAGCTGGCTGTCAGCTATAGTCCTAGCAGCATGTTTTTAAATGTAGCCTTTAAACAAACATGCAGAGCAAGTGGTTAAGCATTCAGCATTTGTCTGCATTATGATGGAAGCATATGTTATAGGAGGACTGGGAGTAAAGTGTAGTGTAGATTCTAGGCCTTTATTTTCTGTTTTGTTTTTTGTTTTTTAATGCTTATTTATGTCTGTATATATTTTTTGTTTCAGGGGTTAAAGTATATGTGTGTTTCCCATTATTTGCAGAATGTTCCTTCTCTGCGGCCAACGATACAGTTCAAGGGACTACAAGGGGTAAGTCCAACAAGGAAAACAAAAAACCTGGTTGTATTTTAGGTTGTGAGTCTTGCATTAACTGATAAAAATAAGCTTGCCAGTTGTATTCATTGATCCTAAAATCAGTAAAACCACTTAACAATTTCTGGCATTAACTCATTTTAGCACTTGTAATAAAATATAAATTCAATACAAAATGGCCAATTTAATGATTTTAATGATTCAAACGGAATTGTTTATAAAGCAAGATCACTTCTTTTTTTCTTTTTTAATGTGTGTTTTCCTCTGATGTTCCTCTCGATAAAATATCAAGTTAATAATTGGTTCATATATATTTTTGTATGATGTATGTACTCCATAATGGCATGGCTCACCTCCCATTAGATGATAAGAACTTGGGTTGTCCTGTTTCCTCGTAACTCTTAAATTGTTCACATCATCCTCTATAGCTCTACTGCTGAATACACTGTTATACTGTTTGTGTTATACTTAATATGTATGTGAATTATTTGACAGCGCATTAAGATTCCCAAGAGTGACTCTTCTTCAGACGCCTTCCACAATTTTGAATTCTATCTGTCTAATGTGGGCAAGGACAACCCTCAGGGAAGCTTCGAGTGCATCCATCAGTATGCGTCGAGGTAGTGTTAATAGCTGGTCAGCTGAATCAACTGTTACTTTCTTACCACACGTTGCTGGAAGGTAATCCCTCTCTTGCATTACATTTCTCCTCCACACTCCCTCTTTGTCTCTAGCTCAGGGGCCTCACACCTGGCATTGTTGGCGACAGTACACGACAAGGTCACAGTGTGTGCCACCAATGACTCCTACCAGGTGACCCGGGAGCGCATGACCCAGGCTGTGGAGGACACACGAGAACGTGGGACCAAAGTCATCAAGCCTGGTGGTCAGTACAGAGGTAAGACCCTTCCTACAATCTCGCTTATTTCCCACTGCCGCAGTCAAAGGGCGGTGTGGATCCCACATGTCACCATGGCTTTACAACCCCTCTTCTCTCTTTTCAAACTCTGCCTCTTTTGAGAGCCTGAATAGGTGAAAGCTGACAGACTAACTCTATTCAAAGCCATTATTGCGACTGACTAAGCTATTTTGCCGTCTCAGTTTTTTCCAGATTAGGAGTCTGTCTGATAATGACAAATGGTGGCAGATAAAGCTAATGCTGTTTTAGTAATGCATAGCTTGCCACATAGTACACGCTTTACTTTTGTTTTATTGTGTTTAACATTTATCTTTTCAACAAATTATGTCTTCATGTTTTCCTTACACATGAGGGATGTATAGTTGTTACAGTGTTTTATATACAGATAGCTGTTGCTCTTAAACTTGCTGCATGTTTAGAATGACTGCTGGTACATGCAGCTAATCTAGGCCTACATTAGGTATTCCCTGCTTTTCAGATGTCTGACAACAAAAAAAGAATGCGTAAAATTCAAATACTTTGGCTTATGCAACGTTAAAAGATAGTTTGACTGATCACAGAGAGTTGATACTCAGCAATGTAACCAGACTGCATTCACAGGCCGCGCCTGGGTGCCAGCAAATTTAAGAAGACAACTTTGTTGTCTTCATCTTCTACAGTAATCAAGTATTTTAAATTTCACTATAACCCATGGTAAAGAGCTGTTGCCCTGTTCTGTATTTATTTTAAGTTTTCTGATCTCTATCCTGATCTGAATTGTGATGAAATTTTGTTGCTTGCCAAAAAAGAAAAGGAGGGCAAAGTATATCTGTCCCATTTCACTATAGAAATCGCTACAAATCCCAGTTTGTGGTTTAAATGTCATTATTTTCACACATACAAGTAAGCATTTAAAAATGTACACTATTTACTGTAGATGTAGTCTAAAAGCCTTTTATTTTTCTGAGCCCTGGGGATATATTTGTATATTTGCATGTACTGTCACATAGAAACTGGGAATCGAGATGATGTACAGAAAAGGGGGTGGGTCAGTCGTTTGTAGCACCTGGTTTGAAGTAAGTATCATATTTACAGATGTGCCAGGGGCCTTTAGATTCTTGTTTTCGCAGGCTTTTTGTTTCAGATAGCAGCCTCTAACTTTCCCTAATCTTTGTCTGCCTTCTGCAGTCGCATTTAAAAGCAGTAACTCTTAATAAATGTACAGATGGTCTGTACAGAATATCTCTTTCTGAAGAAGAAAAATGTGATGCAAAAGCATTACGCCTGCTAGAATCTGTCACTGATCTCTGTCACTGTTTGCGAGTCTTTTTCCTTTTCTTTGACGAGGAGGGAGGGGAGGAGTTTTTCCTTTCTCTTCCTTTCCCTAACCTTAATCTTTTAAAGAGCTTTAGAATTTCATAATGACCATGAAGAGGTATACAGGGAAGTGTTGACACCATGATTAAGCACATTGCTCAGTAATAAGGTTTCTCTGGCTTTAACGTCAACACTTTAAAATGGGTTCTCTAAGCTGCTTAGTGTAGTTATGTAGTTTGGTATGGTCAGTTTTCTTGCCACATACACTTTCACTGGAAATGGCATTAACATCAGACCATATTGTCACTGGTTTCAAAAACTGAAATCGTGAATGTCACTGACATAACAAAAGCACTCATTGTGTCTCTTATATTCTGTGGTTACAGTTCCTAATGTCAGTTTGAAATAAGGTTTGACTTGAGCAGCTCAGCTTCTTTGGTCTTCCTACATGCCATTGACACTCTCACATGATTTCCTCTCAGAAAGGTTCAACCCATGTGTAGGTGACCAAATCCTGGTTAATGTCATTCACATACAGCAGTGGAGGATTTAGCCTACTGTAATCCATTAGTGAACACAGGTAAAAGAGTATTATGGTATAAGTTATTCCTGGTCCTTTAATATACCTTTAAAAAAAAAAAAAAAAAAATATATATATATATATATATATATATCCCCATCCCCAGTCCATAGGTCTGGCATAGATCCATTTAGCCTAAGCACATTGCCAGGATTGTAATACACTGGTGGAAACCCTGATCCATTTCTTTAAGCTCTCACTATTATAATCATTGGATCAGTCCTAATGTATGTGTAATGTAGATGCAATTGACACCCACTTTTAATAAGAGATGTTAATCAGAAGTTCTTATCTGTCAGCGTAAAAGAATCATCTGTGATGAGCCAGTCTGCCGAGAAGAGAAGTCGTAACTTTCCATTTTCCTTCTGTTTTGCAGGAAAGCAAGTACATATCCGTAAGCCTGCACTATCCACCCCAGAAGTGGTCCCAGAGCGTAAACGCTCCACACCCATCAACCCAGCCAACACTATTCGTAAGTGCCTTTCCAATAACCCTGTATCGCAGCGGCCGTTCAGAGACCGCATCATTCATCTGCTGGCACTCAGGCCCTACAAGAAGCTGGAAGTGCTAGCACGTTTGCAGCGTGACGGTATCAACCAGAAGGATCGCAACTCATTGGGGACCGCCCTGCAGCAGGTATTTCCCAACAGGAGAGTTGCATGAGTTTGAACAGATTTGTCTGTTTAAGAAGGCTAACAAGATTGTTGCTTGCAGATCTGCCTGATGAAATCCTGCTCACTTTATTAATGCTTCATTCATGAGAAATGAGACTGTTAGTCGTTGAACAGTATTTACATACACAGATGTTTAGCCAGCACAGGATGTACGAAGTATCTATACCAGTATTCCTGCTGCCACAACTTAACTTTGAAACTCTGTGTGTTTCTATGCAAATTAGGTGGCAAACCTGAATCCCAAAGACAATGCATATTCTCTGAAGGACTACATATACCGTGACGTCCAGCGAGACTGGCCTGGTTACTCAGAAGATGAGAAGTCTCAGATTGACCGGATCCTGACTCGGTACACAAGCAGCCAGTTCAGCTTTTTATTCTGATTAATTTTGAGTTGCCTTTGATTAAATTAAAAGCAGTCGATATATTGAAAGGAAATGTACAGAACGGTAGGATGTGAAATACAGAGCAGAGATCCTCATGCTTGAATAGAAGCATCAGTCATTTGGTCACATGGCAAAAGACCCAAAATATAGCCTCAATTATGCTCCTAAATGGTCTCCTGCTTGCCTGTAGTGATAAAGCATTTGTTCTTTATGGTGTGTAATTGGGCTAACACTGTTTACACTTTAAGCAGAAGTGGTTTTACATACATGAGCACAGTTTCCAAAAGAACGAATGAAACGCTGAAACTCGTGAGAGAGTGAAGAAAACACACTGTTCTGTTATCTTGGTGTGTGGCTACAGCCTGCAGTACATGCTATAGCTTCTATGAAAACATCGACACTGTTTAGACTAGCTTGTGGTACGGTTTATTTTGACATTAGCTACACTACAGATTTGTGTTTTAGAGCCATTTCTTCTCCTTCTTGTGTTGTGGCATTGGAAAAATGTAAATTAAGCCTCATGAATATGACCAATCCACATTTTTAGCAGGTCTTAGTGTAATGATGGTTGAAGGCTACCCTCTAAGTTGCCCTTTCTTGCCACTTAGACTGTTCCCCACTGATAACACTCTGTCTTTTCTTCAATAGCAAATTAGGTCTTCCTAATGAGATAACTGCAACCTCATCCAGTGGTTCTCCCAAAGACAGCGCTCCCACATCGCCTCAGGTACCTGAACAAAAATTCTCTAAAGCTCAACCCATGGTGTTATATGATTTTTCAGACTAAATTCTGTGGTTGGTTTCATTGGGGGGGGGGGTTTTGGCAGAAGCGTCAGCCAGACTTTGATTTCATTGATCCTTTGGCACCGAAGAAAGCCCGCATCTCCCACCTCAGTAATCGAGGGCCAGCCGCATCCTCCTCGGATCGCCTTGAGGACGAGGGCAGCCTCAGCTCTAAACGCTCATCCCTACCCTCCAATGTCACCTCAGGCCCTCCCACTCATCTCCCCATCTCATCCCACCCACCTGCCCCCTCTCACCAGCAGCCTAGCCCAGCTTCTAACACCAACTCACCAAGCACCCCAGAGGGCTGTGGCACCCAGGACCTGCCCGTGGACCAGAGTTCCTCCTGCAGAGATCCTTCACCCAAGTCCTTTTCGTCCAATAGATCCCTGCAGGATCGCTATCAGCATCCTAACCCCGGTCCCAGACCATCCCCCAGCCCTCCGCCTTGCACCTCACTCACAGTTACCTCCACTGTCATTTCTAGCCCTCCCTTGTCCAGCATCACCAGTAAGAAGGTTAAAAAGAAGTCTAAGAAGCACAAAGACAAGGATCGAGAAAGGGAGAAAGGGAAGCGAAAGGAAAGAGATGGCAGTAGTTCTCATGGTGTTGTGGAGCAGGCTGTAGAAAGTCATAGAGCCAAGAAGAGGCAGAGCCCTGATGAAGAGACCAGGAGAGTTATCAGCAAAAGTTCTCACAAAGATCAAGGTGCGTTTCTGAATCTCTTGTATGGACCGCTGAATCAGATACCTGCAGTTCTGGAAAATTTATGTTGTCACTTTAACTCAGAAAACAGGACAACAACCTTTACATTACAGGCCTCCATTTCTTTGCAGCAGCCTTTGCTTTTTCAGCAGCTGCACCACTGATTTCATGAGAAAAATGGGTTTGTCTTTTCCTATAAAAGCAGTGCATGTCTGTCCATCAGTACCTTTCGGTCCTGATTATATTGAATGAAAAATCCTGTGCTGTGGGTTAATGTCATCATTCAACAAACATTTACATTACTGTTGAAACATCAGGGATCAACTAAAAGAGACCTGTTCATATTCTTTACATCAGAACAAGATGGTTAAAAATAAAATCCTGTTGTTAGACAGTTTTCCATCATAGCAGCGGTGCTTATGTTTAATGTTCATTATAAATTCTGCACTTAGATTCTTGCATATTGCTGTCTCTCCTCAGACTCTTCAGACAAAGAGAGGCCAGTCCAATCCACTGAATTTTCATCCAAAATAGATACACCTGACTATATCCTGTAAGTAACTGTTATAATTCTAAAAGGGTCCATTATCAACAGTCTTTTTTTTTCTTTTTTTTTTTTTTGATTTCCTCTTTTCTCACCACAAATTGTGAAACAATTGCAAAAGAGGATGTTTTGAACAAACACAAGTGAATTAGAGTAGACAAGAATTAGGACACGTGAAATGCTGCTGTAAACACAGATGTGTTTCAGTGTGCATGCTAGTATTCTTTGTTCATTGCTGTACAAGGACTGTTTTGTACTTTCCACATCAGTGGTAATGAGTTCAGGGAATATCTTATCCGTAGCACATTTGAAATGGAGAAGTGCAACAGATGTTGAACTTCCCATATGTCTATAAATGGCATGACCTTTTCAAAGGTGCATTCAGAATAAATAAAGTTTGGAAAGAGCATGTTCATAGTCCAGTGCTGGTATTGGTGTTGTCTGTAACAGCTCTTTCTGGATTGAAATTTCAAATTAAAACTTACTTTGTCACCACTTTAAAATGGATCTAATTTTCCTTTGTTTACAGGAAGTACACAGCATTGGTGTCCCTCGACCAGCGGCAAAGCTACAAGGACGATTTCAATGCAGAGTATGACGAGTACCGCCTGTTGCATGGACGCGTGGAGAACATCACCCGCCGCTTTACCCAGTTGGACGCCCAGTGTCGGAAGTTGGCCCCTGGCACCAAAGAGCATCAGGTCATATTGAAACTTTTTGCTTGGATACATTTTCGATGATGCTGGTGATGACTGCAGAAAGACCACAATCATAGAAATGTGACACAGGCTGTTCTCTCTCTTAATGTGTGTTTTAATCATTTTCTACATTATTATACATTTGTGGTCCTGTTGGCTGTGACAGAATATAATGAAGTCTTTGGCCTTTAACCATTCACAACTGGCTCTTTGTATACTGCTGTCAAACAAACAGGAGGCAGTAATGATGGACAGCTTATTCATAATCAACAAAAAGTAATAGTGTTGTCAAAGTTTCACAGCTGCTCCTCAATCCAGAGACACCTGCAACCAGCAGGCGACAGACATTTGTTTAGAGTGCTAATAGTTTCATTCTGTGCTTTGGTTCAGGGTCCTGCTTTTTGTCCCCAGCTATCAGAGCTTTTGTTTTTTATTTCCTTAAAGTAAATGTAGGTGGGTCAGTATTTCATTTATCTACAAAAAGTGAAAGAACACGTGTTTGTAATGTTTATACATGACGTCCATTGGGAACAACTAATGACTTTAATCATCTTTACAGAAGGTGCAAGAAGAAATAGTGAAAGAGTACAAAAAGATCAAACAAGTAAGTTACACAGGCTGTCATCATTTTAAGTCTTTGTGTGCATTTCTGCCTTTTCCCCTGATATAACCTAAAAACAATGTGAATTCTATAACCAAGTCTTTACTTTTTTGAATGTTTGTTGCATTAAGTTTGGCCAAAATGTTGTCACACTCCATAATCACGCTCATTCTTAAGATCTGAATTAGACACACTACGCATATATGTACTGGTGGCAGGGTGGTATGTGCACACCTGTGTAAATGACACGGTGTTTTAACTGATGTGAAAAGGTGCATTAACGTTAAATATTAAATCCTTCAAATATTAGTGCAGTATTGTTGCTTTATATTCCATGTGCATAAAAATTATTACATAATTGGACATGTGCAGAAGCTCTTTCTGTCCTAAGACCATTCGGAACTGTGAACTTATTAGAGTTTAGAGCCTGATTATTTCTTTGACTCCTCTTTTGCATACCAATCAACTCAATATGGCTATAAAATGTATTAAAGCAGGCTAAATATGAATGGTCACAAATACCGGTAAGGAATGGCAGCTGTGAGAAAGTGCTGAAGTCATGACGGCATGCTGAGATAACTTAATTTCTGAGCAGGAAGACAAAGCACCTCCTCATGGATTTGTATAGGAATGTCAGGCATGTTTAGCTAGTGCAGGCAACGGTAGTGCACTGTTTCCTTTTTGCTGTGTTTGTTCATGAACAAGGTGTCAAAGGAGAGCTTTCTGAAGCGAACTCTCTGCCAATTCTTAACAAAAGTGCCTGAAGTATGCAGAGTAAAATCCGGATAAACTGGAATTGTGGTCAGTGAAACAAAACAGACAAATGTCCACAGTAAAGTTAAACATTTTCATCACAACTTTTAACCTTTTTAGTGTTTCTTGAAAGATGCCCTAAAAGTCTCATAATCTGAAGTGCTCTGTAAGGAAGAGTGCATGCCACGATTGGTCAGAAAATAACAGAGCATTAGCAGGTTGACTTCTTTTATTTTAAGGATGAACAAAATGTGTAATTTGTTCTGCACTTTAAAAAATCAAACCGAGTGCAGCTGAACTGACATTTTCTTTTTTTCCCCCCTTTTAAAAAAAAAAAAAAAAAAAAAAAATAGCACAGCCCCAACTACCACAAAGAGAAACTGCGCTGCGAGTACCTGCACAACAAGCTGGCCCACATCAAGCGGCTCATAGCTGATTTTGACCAGCGCAGAGCCCAGGCCTGGTCCTGAGGGCACAGTAGAGAACAGCTTCACTCATCAGTATTGAGAATGGAGGGTCAAACCAAGAGCATCTGTCCAGCTGTCTCTTAGCTATTGAGACCCCTTCAGTTGCTGCCTTCGCAACAGCTCCTTCCCCTACTTTCCTTACCATTTTTCCTTCTCCTGTTTTCTTGCTTCATTCCTCCTTTTCTTTTTGACCTTTGATTCCACAGGCTTCATTGGTGCCTGCAATCCTGCTTTTCGACTTTACCCATCAATCCTTTGCTTTTGCAGTATTTTTTTTTCTTCTTCTTCTCCTGTGGATTTGACACCACTGGACCAGTGGAAGGGGCTGTCTGCATGTGTGAGCGGGTTTGTCTCTAACTTTTGAAGGACTTTCTCTTCAGACAAAAGTATTTTTGAGCATCAGATATAATATTAACATGTATTTAAGTAAAACAAAAAAGAGGGAGATCTATTTATTTTGTGACTCGTAGTGCAAAGTAAGAGTCTGCAAATGATATATTGTTTAATTTTGTTTTTTAAACAATGCAAAAAAAAAAAATACCACAGGCCTTATGTGTTTTGACTTTGTGAAGCCATTTTGAACGCAGATCCATCTGTCATCTCATCTGACAAAGATGCCTGTCTTGCCTCATTTCCTCTCATCACTTCAAACGGCAGTGGATAACCACACTTCAATAAATTGCTGCCGAAGCTGAATTTGAAGCTGAAGAGGAAGGAAATGAGACAGGAAGAAGAAATCACTTGAGCTGATTAAGAAGCAACAGTTTGTGTGCATGGGTTGTGAATTTAATTGCAATGATGAAATGGTGTTGAACGTTGGCGTAAGCCAACCCCTCCCCCCACCCTGTCAGTAGGGGGCAGTATTTCCCACACCAAACAATATTTAATGTTCACAGTGCATTATGTATGCCTTAAGGTGTTTACATTCGGAAATGTCGAGCTGGGGCTTGGAGTCCACTGGCTGTACAAAGGAACTACAACTGCCTAGAAACAGGTGTGTGTGTGTGTGTGTGTGTGTGTGTGTGTGTGTGTGTGTGTGTGTGTGTGTGTGTGTGTGTGAGTGAGAGCGGGTGGGTGGTGTGCAGATGTCAGTGATCGAGAGAGGAAGGGATGTAAAGTCTGGATGGAGTGTTACAAATTGTGAGTGTAGTTGTATGGATGTGTATTATGTTGAATGAAAGGAAAAATAGAAATGTGGAGAAGAAATGAAGAAATATAGAAAACAAACAAAAAAAAAGCTGCTATAATGTTTAAAACCGGCCAGGAACACTCAGGATCGACCTGGCTGGAGTAAGAGTACCTGATCCTACCTGAAGAAAGAAGGAAGATCCTTATTTGGTTCTTCTCTAGACCCTGCAAAGGAATAACCCCCCCCCCCCCCCCCTCCCCCTTCCTCCCAACCTCTCGAGCTTTATCCAGCGGCAAACAGGTTTTGTTTTTTTGTTTTTAAAGGTTTGAAAGGAAGCAAAATGTTATCATCCACCAGAGGACTTCTCTGTATTATGATGTCAGTGCGTTTGATTCTCAGTTGGAGCTCCACACAGCAATGAAAGGTGTGAGTTGGAGCATTTCTTTTTCAACATGGATACAGATTTGGATGAATGGCTTCTATGAAATTATTTCAATGAGGGAAATTTTATTTACTAAGTTGTTTTAGAATGTTTGCCAAAAAATGTAATTGCCTTTTGTTTCTTTGGTCATGCTTCCATGGAGTCAAATTTCTGATTGGGGCTAATGTTGAGAAGTCATTGATTATGCGATGTCTCTCTTTCACTGAAATAAAACTTCCTTAAATGTAGGGATGTAAAAGAGGAACTTTGTCATTGTGCTGTTGACGTGTGAAATATTTCGCAGACAAGAGTCTGTACTTTGTTTTGGGGGGGCACTGTTTATTTTCATTTCCCACAAAAATGAATATTGTTCTGTCCTGTTTTTCATTATATGTGATTGTGGCATTCTGTCAGATAGTCAGTCTCTGCAGTAGACTGGCTCTTTGGGTTGGTTGTCAGAATCAATTTGGGTTTATAGCAAACTCTCCTTAACTTTTTATTTTGGACAGATAATTAGCACTTGTATCTACAAGGTGTCACAACAACCGAAAAATGTCCATCCCGCTGTGGGGGAAAGGGCTGGTATTTGTACTGTTTTTCCTGGTTGTGATAATTTCCCAGAATTAAGAGCTACAAAGGGCTACTTCACATAACTTCCCTGTAAGAGCTAATTCAGAATATAATGAACAAACAGTATATGAATCAGTGTGGAGGGGTTTAGTAAGGAATACCGAGGAAGTTTTAGATTTCCCAGCAATGTTTAAACAAGAAGCCACAAGTCCATTCTGAAAGAAATCTGATTCTGCCCATCTGAAAATGTACAAGACATTTCAATAAAAATCAACACAGTTTTACCTGAAAGATGTTTCGCTTCCTTTTTAAAAAAAAAAAAATTTTTTCCCCCTTTTAATCACAAAATATAGTTATTATTAAATCGTGTTGGGATTGTTTTTTGTTTGTTTTTTTTTACAAAGGCTTGTATGCAAAAGACAATTAAAAGTAGAGAGATGTATAGTACAAAGACTTAAGAGTGGGTTAGTAATTAAAAGGTACTTAAATATAACTTTTTCTAATGGCATCAGAGAGTGGCTTCATAGGAATGAGATCCAAGCTAGCTGGCAGTAATCCAGTGTTTCAAAATTCAATTTCAATGAGGTACACCTGTCACACGTATTTTAATAAGATTGGTTTTCAGAAACGAAATAACGGTTATATGAGCAGACATAGCTGGACTGGCCATCGGGCATACCGGGCATTTGCCCGGTGGGCCGCTGGCGATTTTTTGTTTTTATGGGCCGATCGATTTTTTCTTTTTTTTGGAAGGGTATAAATAATGAAAGGTGTTGGATTGGCCAGTTGGTCATGATCGACTCTGGGCTGGACCAATTACAGCCGAGGAGGTCGGATGCACCCTCCCCCTTGTTTAGCAATCTTATAGACGAACTAAAGAAAATGGAGAACAAAAAAAGGAAAGAAGGTGCAGAAAAAATTAGGACCAAAAAGAAACGAGCCCTGCCAAATGTGTAAAAAATAACTGAATTGTTTGGCGGTAGCTATGGCATAGCTTCCACAGATTTAGCAACATCAGCAAGTGGTGGAGGCCAGCAGGTGGATAAGGGAAAGGGGAGGCAAGAGGAGGAGAGACCGAGGCGGCCGCCGGTCATAGTGGCAGAGGAACTGAACTTCAGGCAAGAAGTTATGACCTGCTGTCTGTGTCAGATATAAACCAAGTTTAGTTGTAGTTTGTTTTCGTTGTGCTGACTTTTTACAGGCGCTTAGAATAACTGGTACTGCGTACTAGCTAGCATGATGGAGTTTATATACTGCTGGGCGGGTGCTATGAAGTTACTGATAGTAAATTTTATTTTATGCTTTAGGTTAGTTTCTCAAACTCCTCAAAATCTTAACAAATTGTGCCAATCCTTACATGTTGCACCAGGCTGATTTATCATCTAAAGTGGAGAAGTCTGTGACAGGAGACAGGAGAGCAGCAGAGAGAGATGGAGAGATGACTTCATGTCATCCATGAGGGATGCATTTGACATATGTTTCACATATTATAGCCCAACAAGTTACTCATAGCAATTTAAATACCAGCAATCAGTTTTTGGCAGACTTTTTGGCACAACACCGGCTATTGCAGTTAATAATACAACAGCTTCTTGCCATTTTTTGTGTTTCTTTTTATCACTGTGTAACTGAGCTCAATTGAAAGCCTGCATGCGCTAGTACCTCTTGCCACAAGTTCCCAGAATCCTTTGCGGTTTTACCCCTGAATGACGTCACATTTTTGGTGGGCCGGTCTCTAGTCAAAATGCCCGGGCCGATTTTTTGTCCCAGTCCAGCCCTGTGAGCAGCTGCCTACTACTAATGTCTGCAAGCAATGAACACAAGGTAGAACATGAGTTATCTGATACTAGTGTCCTGGTTACTGAGTGGGCCCAGAAAGGGATCATATTTTTTTTGTGATATTCTAATCTAAAAAAATATATAAATACTGAATTTCCCAGAGGAACCCACCCGAGGGATTAATAAAGTTTCGTCTAATCTATTTTGTGTGACTAACATTCAGATGGTGCATTTCTGTTCACTTGATGACAGGGCAGATAAATGCCAACACCTGGGGGTGATGACCCTCAGGAGGTAGAGCAGGTCATCCACTAACTGGAAGGTTGATGGTTTGATCCCTTGCTGCTCCAGACTGTATGTCTCTTTGAGCAAGATACTTGCTTACCAAGTTGCTTACCAGTTTAAATGTTACAAAGGTGTAGAAAGAAATTGCCTGGGTATGTTGTGTAAAGCACTTTGAGTACTCCAGTATAGCAGAAAAGTGATATATAGCAAGCGCTCATCTTCCAATTCTTTCATTTTTTAGCTTCACCTCATTAACATTTTATACAGTGTTGCAACAGCTTCATGCACAGACAGACACACAAACACCTGCTGAAGTCCTCAAAACTGCTTTTGTGGTTAAAGTAAGTGTGTCTAGCAGCACATTTTGCCACGATCATACACACAAAGAGACAGACAAGCTCACAGGGTGTAAACAATACCAGCCTCGGTGATGCAGCTGGTAATAACAGAGCTTAGATGGACTGGTGTATGCAAAAATACCCACAACTGTAAAACAGTTATGGGTACTTATGGGCACACACACAATAAACCCAATAAAAATGTGCAAGATATAATCATGAAACTTTATAACAGAGTAGTTGAGATCAAAATGATGGTTGAGTCTGACCCACAAACACGGAGTAAGGGGCATCATTTATTCTTTTTAATCTGTAGCATGCATCCTGTGACTCACTGTGAGAGGCAGCTTGATCTGATGTTTGAGTATGTTTTAAGATGTGTGGCGTGAGAACTTGTATTCTTCACACCTTCAGTTTCACTTCTTGGAAACAAAAATGCAAACACTTATATATGTTCCACCCTCATCTAAATGCAAAAAAAAGAAAATCAGGCTACCTGTTCGGATATAACATCCCTTGTTTAACAAAGATTCATGTGGTCCCCGGAGTCTCTCATATGCCTGGAAGCTTTCCCTGCACCAGACAAGGAAACAGCTGCATACATAATATGCCTCCGGCCTCCATGTAGCTTGTCCCTGTGGCTTGGGGAAGAAAACCGGTGAGACTCAATTAAATCAGTGACAGATGCCGTTCTGAATTCCAAAATATCACTTTGGTTCTTATTTCTTATTATACTGCTCTCACTATGACAATTCAGCATTCACATGTTCCTACCCTTTATGATGTCTCAAATTTATCCCAGTGGCCTTGCTGACGAGGCATTGCCACAGGCTGAGAAGACATAATCCACAGAGAAGCCAGAAAAGAATAGACTTGGATGTAACCCCTCTGTAATCACCAACGCTGGTGATAACAAACTGGTTATTGCAACATGATTTTTTTAAATTTTATTTTAAGTATTTGAAATAACATGAATTTTTAATCTAACTGTAGAACTGATGTACATAACAAGTTACTTTACATCACTGACTATAAGTTTTTATGCTGTCAGCTGTATTTGAAACACTCATTTGGTAAGTGAGATTTGGGGGAAGAGCCCTAAAAAAATTCCTACAACTTGAACTTGGTGCTTCTGTGAATTGCTGCAGCTGTTTGTGGGTGCCCATGCTCTAATGCAGTCTGCACATAGATAGTATAAAACATTCAATTCAGTTTTATTTATATAGTGTCGAATCACAACAACATTCGTCTCAAGGTGTTTTATACTGTATGGTAAAGACCCTACAGTAACAATCAAATGCTCCCTGTGAGTAAGCACTTGGCAACAGCGGAAAGGAAAAACTCCCTTTTAACAAGAAGAAACCTCAGGCACAACCAGGATCAGGGAGGGACAGTCTCCTGTTGCAGCTGGTTGGCAGTGAGAGGAGGAAGACGCACTGTGGAAGAGAGCCAGAGATGAAAATCGCTGTTCCTATGTCAATAGCAGCAGCGATGTCATCTATTGGTTTGTGGCGTCCGATTATGAAACCTCAGGGAGGACACTGGATGCTTACAGGATAAATGGGCACACCTGCATTCAGTACAGTCTGAAACTACCACTTGAGCCTACAAACTCCAGCGGAGTCGCCCCCTGCTGCCCGTTAAACATAATGCAGGTTTAAGATACTTCTGAACTGGCTCTACTTTTTCAGACACACAAGCAACGTGCATCTTACGTTGTCTACTGGTCTGCAGTAGTGTTTAGATTTGTGTCAGATGACCAACAACCACTTCCCTACTCAGTGGTTTTACTCTTGTGGCTGTCCGGTTCGTGCCCAATCTGTGCGCTGTCTCTTTAAGAAGGAGGGCGTGACTTGGAATGATTGACTTAACCAATGACTGTTGAAAACAAAGAGATCACGTTTCTTCTTCTGCATCGAAAAAATTAATCTGGAAAGAAAAAAAAAGGAAAGAAGTAGGGAACTCCTCACCTCCTCGTCACTTTACCAAGAAACTTAAAATGGCGCAGCAGTTTGTCCAGGCGAAAATTAAAGGCGACAAAGTGGTGGTGTTTCTGAAACCCACCTGTCCTTACTGTACCATGGCTCAAGAGGTTTTGGAGAAATACAAGTTCAAGCCGGGACATTATGAGTGCGTTGATATAAGCAACCACAGCGAAATGGACAGTATGCAGGACTACTTCCTGGAACTTACTGGAGCCCGTACGGTAAGCTTACAGCCTCTCCGTCTCAAGCAGGGCGAGAGCTTTACTCTCGATATTAACACATATTAACACATATTAACACATAAATTCAGTGTTAATATCGTTGTATCTTCAGGGCACTGACACAAAATTTAAAGAACACTTCTACGTATTTGTGGGAAATGAAATGTAAGCATCGTGGCCTTAAAGCATCCGGTATTAAATGGAAAATAAAGCAGATACAGATTTTCCATATAGGATTAAGGTAGATAAAATGTCCAGTGAGTGCAGGAAATGTTCCTCAGCGATTTTGGTCCATTTTGAAATGATGACATTACACAGTAGCTGACATGACATGGCACATTTTTTTCTGCTGGAAGCAGCCAACAGATGATGGTACATTGTGGTCATTTAGAGACTCTTCAGACCAGGCAACGTTTTTCCAAACATCTGTTTTGGGCTGTCAGGCTTGTAGCCTCATTTTCCTGTCAGGAGTGACCAAGTGTGCTCTTCTGCTGCTGCAGCCTGCCTGCTTTCAAGGTTCAACATGTTGTGCGTTAAGAGATGCATACTTCTAACAAGTTACTGTTACCTTCCTACTAGTCACTGAACATTTTCTCTTTTTCAAACCATTTTTTATAAACCCTACAGATGGTTGTTCAGGAAAATCCCAGTAGATCAGACCCTAAGTAAGAATGCCCATTTGATAATCTGGAAATCACCATTATTACATGAATCACAATTTCAAGAAGGAACTTCACCTCCTGATTATGACATTCTTCAAATCCAACACACGCCAGCTACTACAGTTTTTTGTCCTTAAAGTATTATTTTGATTTGATTTGATTTGATATACCTTTATTATTTGGATCTGTTCTGCTTTTTTATTATCTCTGTGTTTGTTTATGCAAAAAGCAAATGTACTGTGGTAGAAGTAACTACTCGAGAAGTGTTCTAGCATATGATTGGTGGCAGTAACACGAGGGAGTATGTAATGAGACAAACAGGAGAAAGAAGTCTGGGGTTGGGTCCCTTCGGGGAAGTTCTGACTGTCACAAGCTTCATAGTCACCCGACTTCACCCCCATCTCTCACTTAAACTGAGAAAATCAAGCGTTTGTAACATGAGAGAAGCTCCCTGTGCTGATTTTGATTGTGACGAGATAAAATGCGTTATCAGATTTTGCTGCTCATGCATGCTGCCTTTGATGCAGAAGCCGTGGCAGACCAACAGTACCACAGATATTCCGATATTCATGCACATGTTTCACAGATCACTGACCCTGTGCATGAAGCTGAAAGGGAATTTCTTCCTTTTTTTCTTGTATTGGTTCAGGTCCCACGTGTGTTCATCGGTGAGGAGTGCATCGGTGGTGGCAGTGATGTGGCGGCCCTCCAGAGGAGTGGCAAACTGGAGGGCAAGTTGAAATCCATTGGGGCCCTGCAGTGATTCACCTGAAGATCTCCAGGTATGGCATGGACTCTGAGAATGTAGCTTCCCTTCACCTTAAACTACAGCACACACCCTGTTACTAATGCTCGAAATAATAACAACCGCTTAGAAAGTGTAAGTTAGGAATACTCAAGGAAAATATTATTTAACAACAAAAAAAGTGGTGATGTTTACAAATCACATTTCGTATTATTAAAAAAATAATTTTATAAGTTATATAGTTTGTTTTACGTATTTTATAAAAGCTGTTACTGGATCTGCTGGAAACTGATGCCAGGAAGCTCCCAGCACACAGTTTCTGTGCTGATATTAATAACATTTGGTGTTTGGCGCTCTGCGGGAATATTTAGGATTTAAGAAATTTCACAAACTGACTTGTTACAGCAGTGGCCTCCTGTTACCACACTTGAATTCAGAGAGCTCTTTAGAGTAATCTATTCTTTCACAAATATAAAGGCAGACAGTACAGCTGGGTGATTTTATTTATTTATTTATTTATTTTGTATATACCTGTGGCCCATCAGGGTTTAGCTCGTCACTAGGTTTGGAAATTGGTATTAATAGGTACTAGCAAACCTGCGCACGTCTTCGTTTAGCACTCAGTTGAACTCTCAAAATGTACAAATATATACGATTGTGGGATTTGTATAAAATATTTGTATACACCATACAGCTGTTTGCAATCACATCACTCTAATATTTATGCAACATTTCATTAAGATCGTTCCACTTATTCAGGAGGAAACATACGCTATGATCATTACAGTATGATTATTAAGAAATTATTAGTGTAGAATGCATAATTCCAGGGAAAGACAAAAAACAAACAAACATATAAGCAGTAACTTGCCAGTGAAGACAGCGATGGAGTCAGCGGTATGTTAAAACATGTCTTTATTTAAAGTCAGACGCCATGTATTCTACAGTCTGTACAGCACAGGCTCAGAGGAGCCATGTGTCTCCACACTAGGTGTGGATGCAGCACTGGGATACACTTTGTTTCACAGTCCACAGTTTCACCTGCTGTTTGCTGATTCGTATTAGTAGGGATGCACCACCAGGATTGTAACGTTCTGGGTTTTTGCCAATGTTTAAAATAACAATTTGGCTGATTTCTGATCCTAGTTAGTTTGATTTATTATTGTGATAGGACAAAAATAAATAAATAAGTGAACTGTTTCAGCGTCTTTCACCCTTTCATCATACTATCTCGCAGTGAGCACAAATTCAGTCATACATATTTATGAAAGTGGATCCCAGAGATGATAACGGCAAACTCTTGCGAACGAAGACATTCGCCAATGTTATTGGTGAATGTCATCTATTTTGGCAATAGGCCGATGTATATCTACAAGGCGACTATCAATCAATAAATCGCTGCATTCCTGTTTATTAGCAGATCAAGATGTATTCGAGGATATTTACACACAGAATTTAGTGGAATTTGTGCAGCAGCTGGTTGACAGTGGGAGCTTGCTTGTACTATATACACAGAATTTCTGTTAATACTGCAGAAATAGAATATGAAAGCATTACACGCCGCTTCCTGATTGATTGTGATCCACAGATTAAAAAAAAACCCCATCTGCTAGCTGTCACTACTGATCGCTTTCACCCTCGCGTAGGTGAAGGTTTATTTAACAAATTGAGCCGTTATGTTCCATTTCCCCTTTTTTTTAAATCGAGTAAACAGCCGTGAAACATTAGACTGGAAAGTAGTGCCACCCTGTTCGTCTCGACTCCAAATGTTAAAAAAAACAAAAATCATGTCCACATACGGTATAGTTTACAAAAATAATTGAGCACCAATAAATCATAATCTCTTTATGATTAAAAAACATTTTAAATTAAAAAAAAAGATAAAAGAAATATTTCGTATTCACCCAGAGGCTTTGAGATTTTTACTGTACTAACTTATGTTCATAATACGGTGCTCTTTTCTTTTTTTTTTCCTCCTTGTTTTTTGTGACAGCAACAGGTCGTTATTTATTATTGCAAACAGAAAAGCATGTTTTCTCATTAACCCGCAAAGGAAAGCGTGTAAAAGTCCGCCTCAGTAGATTTTAAAAAGGAGTTTTGAAAGAAAAATGTTATTACTGTTGCTGATTTGGTTTACAGATATTAATTACAGGCTAGATGCTGTTTGATTTGAGGCTTACATTTGAAGCCTTTTCTCCATGATAGTGTAACTGCTTCATTTGACACCTATGTACTCTACTGTGTGGTTATAAAAATCAGTCTGGCTGCAAGACAGTTTATGAGGCTGTGTCATCGATGTGAAAGGATCGACTAAAGTGTTGTAATTAAACCTGTCCTGCTCATTTTCTTACACATGAAAATACATATGACGCTGCTAACAGCAGGAATTGTGGATGACTTGCATCGGGATCATTTGTTTACCCTAGAGTCAATAATTTATTATTTCAGTGCTGTTTAACTGACTCACTCAAAATACAACCTCACCCAGTTTCTTAAACCTGGGGAGAGGTGAAGCAGAGCCAAAGAAAGAATGATGTTTGGTGCAGATCTGGATTGTTTAAGATTAGGGCACTGGGAGGAATCTTTCATCTGTATTGTCAGGAAATTTTAGGATGTAATTTAGCGCAAAAGGTGACATGAAAACAGTAACAATAACCCCAGAGACTTTTAAAGGCTCTGGATTGAATGGAAAATAAATTAAATAAACACTGAGCTTTTGTTATAGAGATGTTGTACGCAAAGGTTAGCTTCCCTCCCTTCCCAGGTGTGTTTACTAAATTGCTGTGGCCAGTGAAAAGTGGAGTTATTGAGCAAATCTGCTGGAAGCTGACTTGGACACCGACAGTGAATGAACCAGAGTTTAATGACACACAAGGACTGAGTGAATGAGTGAAAAGGTAACTCGGATAGGCCATCTCTTGGTCATGTGACTGAACGGGAGACCCGTACTTCTGTCACATGACTTACTGGTGATAGCTAGCTCACTGTTTAACATTATTCACACAAACTGAAAAGTAACGAGTTGAACAGAATAAAATGAACGTTGCTGCAAAAAATAAAACAAAGTAATATTTCCCATGACTTTTTGTTAGATCTTAACAAAATCTTAGAGGGCTTTTCATTGGGCCAATCAGAAACTTCCCCCCAGGGGCATTAAAGAGACAGGAGCCATGAACAGAAAAAGGGGAGCGTTTCAGAAATGTGCTGCATGCTTTCATGTTGTGGAACAATAAAGTATGTAAACCTATTCTTGAGGAGCCTCAAAATAAAACTGCGAGCCTGTAAATGAGCTATATACGGGCACTTTGAGAAACTGTTTTCACAAGTTCACAATCTTTAGATCAGATGGGATGCATCATGAGTGATCAAGGGTTTCATCTATGACAGAGAGGTCCTGCGTCAATCCTACAGAAGACACACAGAAGCTATTGAGTGTTGAGGAGATCTTCCTGTTTAATCAACCTGAAGTCACATTACCCGTTAATGTAGTTTGAAATAGTTTGCACATGATCCTGGTTGTTTTCCTGACAGATGTGTGGTCATTTGATATATCAGTAATTATACTGAAGCCATTTTGTGTCACTGGTCAATATTGAAATCCACAGCTTTGCACGCCATTAGAAATGCGATCTTTCACAGAGATTCGGCCAGTGGCCAGTCATATTAAAGTCTTATTGGGTTTTATGGATCAGTTTTTTTATTATTGCCCTCGAAGGAATAGTCATATTAGGATGCGCCAGTCAGTCCACTGAGGGAGGAGAGGCGCGTCGCAGCAGTTTAACAAGTCTTTCCTTTTCTTCCTCTGCATCGTTGTCTCTCGATCAGCCCTTCATGCAGCAGGATAAAAAGAAAAAAACATGTCTTCTGTCAGTTTTCCCACACGTCGATGTGCACTGGAATCCTTTCTTTTCTTTTGTCATTGTCTTCCTTTGCTCTTCCCCACAGATGGTTTTGGCGTCCAGGTTTGGTCACATGACAAGGCAGCGGGACTTGCGGAGTTTGCGGCGTCGCTGCTGGTACTCGCTGAGCTCTTGCAGGTAGCCTCTGGACGGCCATCGTAGCCTCTCCACCTGCTCGCGCTCCTCATCTGGACACATATAAACGCAATCACATGTTAGACTAATTTGTACTCTACTGGATGTTTTTGTTCTTAAAATGTTAGAGGAAGATTTATCATACTTGACCAATACTCAGACACATGGAATATGAACTTGTTGGGCTTTTGTTATACTGTTACTATAATATCCGTCCAATGGCCTTTAAGGAGGCTGATATTTGTATGACCTATGATGACAATAAAAAAGTGGGATTGCTACACAATTTTGCTGTTGATGTTGTCTTTATCTACTTTGATGTGGTCAGTAATATGCACAAACATTAAGTATTAAATATAATATAAGGGTAAAGTTATAGTACTGAACCTAGTATGAGGAGTCACTATTTAAAGGTCTGACAGGTCACAATCTAATTTACAAACACGGTGCTTTATGATGCTGTATGGGAGGTTTCCACAGGTTTCCAGGACCATGCTTGATTCTCCAATAAAAAAAAAAAGTAAGTTAATGATTTTAATTTTATTATCTAAAAACAAGTGGATGTTCAGTGTGGTTCAATTTCAATTTACACATAACTGATGAGCACTTTGATTATACCTCATGTAGTTTTAGACGGAGCCCTGACTCAAAAAATAACAACAAATGGGATTATTTTGCAGGGACTATGTTATCTGAGGAAATACTTGTGTTATTTCTTTTTCTGTCTTTCACTTTTTTTCTTTTCTGTTATATTTCACAACGTTAAGTGTACAGGCTAATTATCCCAAATGTACAGATAATCTGTAATCCTTTTCTTCTCTTTTTGTTTATATGTATAAAGGAAAACCATTGTTTAAAAAGGATACATTACATGTATGCAAATGATGTGTATATGTATATATTTCAGTGTGATTATTTATAGTAAAGCAGTTTCTCTTTTTAATCAGTAGATTGTTGTTGAGTTAGGACACATTAATTGCACTGCAGGGCAGCATGTGACGATTAAAAGCTACACTTTAGGTATTAGAAGTAGCACGTGGTCAAAGTAGCCATTAATTTCGCTTGAATCTCTATTTATAATTATTTCCCCTCATCTATGTTCTTACCATGTTAATTATACTTTGTTGTTGAGCCACAGATTTACAGTTGTTGTCCCTCCTGCATTTCTTCCCCACTAAAGCGAGCAACAGTTTCCTATGACTGTAAGGGCTTGTTATTATATATTTTTTTTAAATAAAAGAACAGGGGGCTTCATACTAGTTGTTTCTGGTACTAATGTCGACAGTGCAGATGCTAACATGTTGGTTAATTTGACATGTTTTGCTGCATCTATTTGTAGTTTCTTTTTTCTCTTTTAAGCTCCACCTTTTCACTTTTGTTTGTCCATCTTTACCACTTCTTCCACATTAAACTCTGTCCCTGGCCCATCCCTTACGTCACACAGAGAAGATAAGGGATGGGCCAGGTGTGTTAAGAGATTTTATTGGTCAATGCAAATAAGTGAATGGGTTATTGTGCAGTGGCTGGTCAAGCTGGCCTGTAGTCTGTATAATTATATCGACAAGGAAAAAGGAGAAATCCCAGAGACAGGGCGGGACTGTCTCTGGGTGGGACTGTCCCACCCTGTCTCTGGGAAGTGAAGCTGGTGCTGAAGTGCATTAAATCTGCTTTCTTTCTGTCCAGCAGGGGGACGACTTCTCTGCTGAAAAAAAATTCAGATTGTTTAGAAGTCTGGTAAAACAAACCTCCTGTTTACACTTTCCTGATGAGCTGATGATCTCAATCACTAGTTTGTTATTGAATACAAAATATTAATTTTGTAAATTAGGGTCAAATGGACAGTAAAGCAAGGTATGCTTTAGCACATGGCTATTTTGTGTCACTGTTGTATGAGTGACTAATTCTTAGTTTCTCTCAGATCCCTTACATCTGGTTTCAAAACAAGACTGGTACAGCAAGAAATGCTCAATTTGGGGAATAAAATTGGAAATCTTGATTGATTCTATACAGTCTGTGATTTTGGCTGGATGGACTGGTGTTGGGGGGGGACACCTTCACTTTATTTCAAAGCACTTAATCACAGGGTAGTTTCAACACTGTAAAGGCTGCTCCCTTATTCGCAGGTGATACCTGTAATAGTGTTTAGAACAGTTATCCCTTTAAAATTGCACACTGACCTGAGAGCTCCAGGAAGTCAGGTTTATGACTGAAGATTAGGTAGTTGTTGGCGATGAAGTGGAGGAGCCAGATATAGAGCTGCTCTGCATTGTGGCACTGGAAATCAATAGAGACACTATATGAAATGCAGGTCTTCTCCTAAATGAAATTGTATGAGCATCTGCTAGAGATGGAGCCTAAGGCAGCTGCTGATTAACAGACTATGTTTCAACAAGAAAATATTGCACTGGATACTTTGATACTCACTCACCTTTGCCCTGCGGAGTAGTCGAACTACACTGATGCCTGTTGATGCCAGCTCTCTACTGGGCATGCTCTGAAGGTAAGCACATACGCAGACCTCACACAGATGCTGCAGTCGTTTCACTTGGTACATCTCGGCACAAACCAGCACAGCCATGGCCTGAAGCACACTGGCTGGACACACAAACACACAGTACTGTCTGATATGCTGCTTACTAGGGCAAAGAAAAAAAATCAATACAGCATAGCATTGCAATATTTTGCATGGCAATAAAATATTGATATCCATTTTCTTCCGCTTATCCAATTCAGGGTTGCAGGGGGCTGGAGCTTATCCCATTTGCCTCAGGGTGAGAAATATCAATACATGGGCACCAAATATTGATATATTATTATATAAATTAAAATACTCTGAATAGTATGAACAAAAGGGCTCATCTTATGCACCACCATCCTGAGAAAACTTAGATCAGACTGGTTTAACTGAAAAACCATCCAACAAGGGACACACTTAGCTTGACAAAGCTACCTCCTAATTAAGAGCAAGGTAATGGCTCAGTCACTTAAAATTAGGACAGCGACGTCCTAGCATCGACAAAATTGATTGTATTGAATTCACATACCAGCTGTAACTTGCAGTTACTAAATTGTTGTCGAGAGCCTGAGGTTGTTGCACACTCACAACTACTTTTGATCACAAGGTGATTTCTTGACAGGAAACAACCTTTCTGCAAACAGTCACAGTCTGACTTGGAGTGACTGGAGTCACTCTCAGAGAGACTGTGGAAAGCTTGCAAATATTTTCTGTGTAATTTATAAACAGAGACCGATTACCAACATGTTGCCATCAGTCTGAATAAGTTGTCATCATTGAGCACAACCCAACTCTTGTCTTAGCAGGCTGCGAGCTGGTTGTATTCTGGTTATCTTCTTATAGAACAGGAAGTCTGACGAGTGCAAATTTAATAGTTTAATGTGAATATCTGTCTGTATAGACAGCAAGAAATATGTGACATTTTTACAGTTAACTGCTGTATTATTAGAAACAGATTGCATGTATCAATCACAGGCTGATACCAGATTGATTGCAGACTGACTCAGTCTCATAGCAACATTTATGGCAGGTTTTAGTGGCAGTGTTTGTTTGCTTGGCAATCTCATTTTGCAGAAAAAAACTGAAGTGAGATAACTTTTAACTTTGAGGACAGATTTTGTAGCTGGAAACGGCTGAGAAGTCGCAATATGTTTTACTGCACTAATCAGTAAATCATAAAATGTTAGGTATCACACTGATATATTGTCAAAATATAGTATTGTGGGGTGTCTGGTGATTCCCACCACTACTAGTTATTGTATACATTAAATACTGTGAAAGCATTATACGTATATTAAACCAATGTAAATCCGACTTTGTTCTAGATGTATGCAATAGCTGGACATATTCTCCCTGAAGCTGAAATGTTTTCTTATCCTTCCTGTTCCAAAAATCATTCAGGTAAAGCACCACAATGAGCTTAAATCAATCAAACACGGTCACAATAAAACCGATTTGGGTCTATTTTACACACAATTAGAATCTGAAGAGCAGATTTCTAACACATAAGTGCTATCAGTCCAAACCACTTCCAGCAGAATTTAAACTCAACATTATTTGACATGGTTTGGTTTGCATTTGCACAGCACAGACAGGAGTGATACGGTTGAATGCTCAGCTGCTCCCAAAACAGTAAAACTGCACACAGCTCAAAAATGATCACTCAGCTCTGCTGTTTCTGTAATTTCTCTCAAAGCATTTTAGGATCTTTCATAAGACTGATTTCATTTTAAAGACCACACTTTTGTTTTAGTTCTACAGATGGATTTCATTCACATCCATGCAAATACTTGTTGCACATATAGATCTGATTTTTTTTAAATCAACTGTCATTCCAACTGTTTTTTTTACCTTTAATTATGAACACAGTGTAGAAACAGAGTAGACAAAGGATTGCATGTGAAAACTCCTCTGACATGAGTTTGTTCTCATTGTTTTGCAATGTGCAAATGTTAGCCAAGCACTGGCAAAGTGATTTTTTTTTCCTGTTTATCATCACATTTATTTAACCAAAAATGTGTCTTTTAGGATGAGCTTGAGGCGGCCACTGCAGCGCGTCTGGGCTTGGGGGTGGTGGCAAAGTGATTAAAAAAGCTTAGACACATACAGTCGATGGATCGGACAATCTGAAACCTGTTCCCCTCCCTTTTTTGTTGAGCTCTTAGCACGTAAGCCACATTTCTGAGAAGTATGCGGCTGTCCTACCTGCCGAGCTGTACACAAGGTTGGCGACTAGCTGGATTAAAGAGTCAAATTATTTTAAGGGTCGGCCATAGGTGCACATGTAGAACCTCAAAATAATGAGAAAGTTGCTTTGTGACTGCTGCATGTATAAAGAGATGACTGCAAAAACCGGAGGGGGCTACAACAAAGAGAGTAATAAATAATCATAATGGGAAATTTTAAAGGCAAAATATCGACAAATAATTAAATGAAGCTCTTTAATCACAACCCAAGAATACAAACAAATGTGTATTAATTCAGAACTTGTTTAACATCCTTAACACCCATTATATACTCGCTCCAGCTTGCCATTTTTGTATTGGTGCAACACAGACTGCACCACAGTGTACACATTTCATCATCAGATATTAACATCAAATCTCAGCCGGTTGTGAATTTAAATAAAGCTCCTTAGTCAAATCACTTAATGCTCAAATAAATAATTACTCATCGCTCTTTTTGTGCTGTCAAATTACATGCTTGCATGCAGCAAGCACGAAACAAGCGGTGTCGATCTTTTTCTGTAATGTCAAAATGTCAAATTAAATTACCCCTGATGCAAACAGATTCCCGCCGTTTATGTCAAACACCACCTTCAGCATCCTTCACTCACTCGTGAGCGCTGATCCTCCGCGTGCGTCCCTGACAGGACGCAGCTGAGCAGCAGCAAAACAAGAGGGTTTGTTCTATGTCACTGCACAATCACCCAAATGAACATTAACACAGCATCCCTCATATGTACAGTATACATTGTTTAACACAGGGAAATACTCTGATGGTTCTTTACTTTTGATTTCACACCCTTCTTCTTTCTTTCTTTTTTTGTTGTTGTTGTTGCTACTGGTGGAATTACCTTGATTTGACCTTGAGTGCCGAGCTCTTACATAACACTACAGCGGCTGCAGCCTCTGAAGCAGTTTCATGTCTTTAATTTCCTGTTCCCATGACTCAACCTGGAGCTGTATCTCTGGAGAAAGCTTGCTTATCATACCCTGATCTAAGCTGGATCATAAGGACTGCTTGTTGAATTTTTTTCATCATTTAATTTATTTTTTTTAACCAAAAGATCTCACGCCACAGAATAATGGGATTGTGAGCTGCAGAGAGCTTGTTATTCAAAGCTGATTATTCTGAAGTTTTGCATTGTCTATTCAGCAGCTTTGTTATATAATGCTACAAAGGAGGGTGACAGTCAGTGTTGCAGTAAATCACTCTGCAACTATACATTAAAGTGATCATTTTTATACTTCTAATCAATGAACGTAGCACATTATTCTTTCTCAATTTGTATTCATAAGGTCCAGATTAGATACAAGCTGCTTTAGAGACCCCAGCAAACACACTTATTCACAGCTGCACCGACTGATCTTTTAACATTAGGGGGCAGAAAAACTCATAAATAAGAAGAATAAAACACAAGTTACAAAATATTTTAACTGACCCAGAAGCTGAGAGTTGCAAACATGGAGCAGAGCCAGCCTGAATATCACATAAATATGGTGACGAAGGCATTTTAGAATTTGAATAAAAATGTATGAGTGTTTATTCATATCTTATTCCAAAAGGTTTATATACAATCTGTTCAAACAAAAGAAGAAGAAGAAGCAGCAAAAAGTCCAATATTTAAGATAAAGTTTTTATAATGATAGGGAGTAAGTTCTAAAAATACTGCTTAATGCAGCAATTAATGTTATAGAAGTGCCTCCAGTGTGTTTTATTTCTATTCTTTCCTAAAGCTCACCACCGTCACCAGAGAGAATTACCAGCACTAATTACTTTGAAGACATAACACACAGCGTGTCACATAGCGACAGGAAAACAAAAACAAGACGTCTGGGGCCGTGATTTGGCACCATTAAAAGCAGTGATGCCAAGAGTTGATTTTGTCATCAGTAAATCTAATTTAATTTTAAGCTCAGCGCTGGTTTCAGAGCACCTCCTGAGAACAACACTGGCAGGATGTGGCAGTCACACAGATGGTTGATGGGACTTGTCATCTGCACTTTAGTTTTGGTTTGTGTTGAGCAAGCGGAGCCCAGAAGAGAAGCTGACATACCTCTCTCGAGTGTTTTATGACTGGTAACGCTGATTATTTCCATTTCCAGTTGTTGCTGGGCTGTTATCATTACACTGATCAGACTCGGGACTTTCATCTCTTTCAAAAATCAAGCAAATCTCTGTTCAGATCTATCATCCCCCGTTAAATGGAAGCAATATCTAGGGCTAGTTTCCCATATTTAGCCACCTTAATCATTCATCCTACTGTGTACAACGAGACAGTGGTCATACCAGTGCAGCTATGCCTGCTGCTGACTAAGTGAAGGAAACTCACCAGGACAGCAGGAGTCGGTGTAGAGGTACTCGAGGAAAGACAGGAAAGTGTCTGAGGAGACGCCGTGGATGGGCACCACTCGGCTACGAGCCTCTGCATACTTCCCGCTGAACATGGCGGCCATGACATCACAGCGGGCCACCAACACTGCCCGGTGGGCTGGCAGCACACTCCCTAAATCACACGTGTGGAAAATTAAGATGTAAAGTTGAAGTTTCTATGAAGCCTTTCGGCAGCCACAGAGTGTGAAATGTTTGTGAGTAACATGTTTCATTTTGATGCATCGGCATGAGAAACTTCAATAGCCGCCATGAACACAAGCTGACTTCAGTCAGACATTCCTGCTAATATAGCAGAAGTGTAGAGTATAAATGTAATTTCGGCTTTTAATGAGTGATCGGTCACAACTGCCCATTTAAATGAACAGGAAATTATTGTACAACCTCTCAATGACACAAGTCTCATCATCGAGTACCATTAACAAGACAGATTTTCTCCATGACCTCCATGAAGTTTAGCGCACAGCTCAAGGGCACAAGGACAAGAAAAGCTGGCTGCAATTTTTATGAGACAAATATTGATTAGGAGAGGCTTTTTAGCATTATTTCTAAATTTCTCGATTTCATAGAGAAATGCTGAATGCAAAAGAGATTCTGCTGAGCTGAAACACGACCAGAATGAAAGAGAGCCCATTGCTGGGGCTATTTGATCTTATTTTGTCTCCAAATGGATGATCGGGCCAGGGACGGAGATCCTAATTCAATCACGGCAATAAAATATGACCTTGTTCTGCTGTGTTACATGCATTTGTAAATGTGGGTGTGTCTAATAGGATCAACGTGAACTTACCTTGCACCATGAAGATGACATCAGAGTATAGAGGAGAATTGAAGAGGTTGACGAGAGTCTGGGGACCAAGCTGAGCTGCCCTCGCACTCGGTGTGTCCCTGGTGCCCTGCACACACACACAAACACGCAAACAGTGGAGAAGAAGACAGAAGAATCGGCCAGTGAGAGTTGAAATTCCTCTGCTGCATATCAGGTACTCGTTACCAGCACAATTGCCATTCTGTGCATCTATCCCACATCCCCTGTGGAATACTAATGCCGTCTCTGCCAGTCTTGCTTAGCAGTACCCAAACATGCTCGAACTGCAATGCCAAGAATGTCATGAGTGGAACTGGCTAACACAGAACACAGTGAGAAGCAGACGGCAGTCCAAACTGTCTGTTATCAACACGTTCATGTATTCTGTACTGCACAGCGGGTGAAACTGGTGGAATAAGAAAATCTGTCAATGCGTGTGTGTGTGTGTGTGTGTTTGTGCTTTTTGCAAAGTGTATGTGCACACATGGATTTCAGTCCACAGTAGAGTGCCTTCAAAGCATCCCATTTCCACTATGTGACCTTTCTCAGTCAACTGAAGCGCAAAGAACTCCATAATTTCACAGTGAGAGAGTGAGACAGAGAGCAAAATCAACACACACAGTTCAAGTTGGAGGCAGAAACAAAATCAAGAGGCTTAAAATTTCATAAATCAATCAAAGCTCATGGAAAACTTATGGGAAATTAATTTATACAGGTCTCACAGAGTCAGATTCCCCGGAGGTGCTGGAGATGATGCGATCAAATCATGACAAGACATTAGGCTATCTCATTGCGTTAAAGTGGCCCAGCCGTCTCGGTGTGTCAGCTCATCCCAGCACCGCCTCAGGTAGAACTAGTCCTATCCAGATGGGTTGGTAGACTATGCGTGGTGCCAAAGGCTTGTCAGACACAGCCATGTCACATCTCTTTATCCCACTCTAAATATTAAAGCCTGCTGTTTTGTAACATAGAGCCATGTCATGCTCTCTGAGCAGCTGCAATTACACATTACAGGCGTGACGCTGCAGTTTCTAAAATAATTTTAGTGTGCATGTGTTCTTGTGTTGTGCTTTTTGCTCCTTGGAGGGTATCTCTTGTTTACTTTCTGCTAATTCCCACAGTATCCGAGAGGTGATTACAGGCAGTAATTATGTAAATATTCTAATTATAGCAACATTATTACTGTGCTGTTTCCAAACAAGTCGCACTAATTAAGGCACTCTTAGTCTGCAAATGCAAAACACATGTTATACATTCAAAGAGCAGATTTAACACATTAAAGTTATTTAACCTGTTTATTAAGGACAGACCAGTATCGGTGTCATACACACAGTCGAGCCTTAAACAAGATTTTTATTATTGCGAAATTTGTCCTCACCCTTTCTCTGCCGATGAGGGATCGTATTCGGTCTATAAGCTGAGCCACAGCGAGAGAATTCTTCAGCTTCTCATCCAGGGCCTCCTGGAGGTGGTCCCACTCCCACGCTCCTACAAAACATCCACAAACAACCCAATTCTATGGATCCACAATAGTTTACAGAAACACACAGGCAAACACTTTTCTAGCTGGCACTGTGCTCTGACCACCCACATACCTTACACCAAACACTTGAGGCCTGTTTTTGTCAAAGTTGGCTTGTTCTAAAATTTTTCTGTTTATGTAATCTGTTGTCATTATGGGTGGGGAGCCCAGTCCAGATTCCACCCAGCAAACTCAGAAACAGTGAATAAAAAAGGCATTTGTAGAACAAATCGTAAATCTGCCTTCAAACTACCTGGTTAGTAATTCATATTTTACTTTCATTTACGTCAGTGTACCTGGTGGCAGGAAGAGCTGGGCCTAGAGTCCACACAAGTCCAAAATGCCCTCAACTCACTTGGACTTCTGGGTAAAAAATTTGATTTGGGTATTTAAAGGTCACTGTGATCTCACAAAACACATTTTAGGCCATAATTCAACAATTAATGAAGGTCAATTAATATGGCAAAGTTTTACACAAATGATTAATAGGAGAAAATTATGAAGTGATGACATTTCATATCAAAAAGTTAACACTTTTCTGACCTTTATTCAAGACATAAGTCTGGTACTGAAGGAGTGAATGGGACCATCTTTTACATTTTACTTTACATTTAGTCACATATTAAATTAGTGATCTGCCATCTTCTGTTTTCACAGGCTACACATTTGTTGAAGCATCCACATTTAACATTTTGTAGGTTCTTTGCAGCAAGTAAAGAACCTACAGTGTTCAGAACTGTATTGTATAGCAATCGACCTTATTGAACAAATAAAAATACACCCAGCCACTCATGGACCAAATAGCCTTTAACAACAGGTTCAATAGCCCATGCTACCAGCATACTCCCCACAGACTACCCTGAGAAACAATCCAATCCAATAATACAAGTCCATGTACACTGGCTGGGCAAACTCCCACAGACCTTCAATTATCATTGAGAGGGTGAAGAGCTGATACAGTGACCAATGAGCAAAACCTCATTGTTTCTCCTGGATCTGAGGTTCAACTTATCAGTGGATTTCCTCTCCATTACTCCAGCACAGACTTCCTGAGAGGCCCAGGAGTGTGATCCCAAAATTTGGAGCATACTCTCCAGTTCCTTTTGTTAAAAAGGTGAGCCACCACTCCAGTCTGTTAATCAGACCTCAACACAATGCTGCAGCATATCAGTCTTGAGGACCACTAAAAGTCTTCTCTGCACATGCTATATAAGTCTGGTGAGACATAAATGTAAAAGCACACAATTGAAAGTTGTACCCTCTGTTCATATCACTCTGTCTTCCTGTATAGAAATATTGGCATAGTCCATACAAATCAGAAAAGGTACTAGACATGCTTAAAAAAAAAATCAAAGCATTTTCAGATGTGGCTGGTATAGACAGCCTCAATGACTACAGACCTATAGCCCTCACGTCTGAGACACTATCTGTGTTTTAAACGGATAGTGTCTCAGCACATCAGAGACTGTCTCCCCCCTCCCTTGACCTCCACCAGTTTGTTTACAGGGCAAATCGGTCCACAGAGGATGCCATCACCATCACACTCCACAGAGCGTTTAGCCATTTGAAGAACAGGAAAAGCTAAGTGAGGATGCTCTTCGTGAACCATTCGACACCATAATCCCAGACATCCTCACTCCCAAACTGGACCTTCAGATTCCCCCTGCCACCTGGATCAAAGATTTCCTCACCAACCAGCCTCAATCAGGCCTCACCAATCCCCACCTCTCCTCTCCCTACTGTACGCCCTGTACATCAACCCACCCGACAAACGTCGTAGTCAAGTATGCTGCTGTCTCATCTCTGATGGAGATGAGACAGCATATGGCACGGTGACACATACAGTGGTAGAAAATAACCTGAAGCTGAATGTCCTTAAAACAAAAGAACTCATAATGGACTTCAGGAGGCACAGACAGGTCCACTCCCCTGTCATTATAAACGGAGAAGAGGTGGAATCTGTTTCTGCCTTCAGGTTTCTGGGCACCCACATGTCTGCTGATCTCACCTGGATCCAAAACACAAACGCCCCAGTAAAGAAGACCCAACAGTGGCTGCACTTCCTCCGTGTCCTGAGGAAGAAAAACCTGGACCAGACGTTCCTGCTGGCCTTCTCCCGCTCCTCAGTGGAGAGCATCCTCTCCTACTGCTTGGGCGTTTGTTACGTAGGGGCCACAACTGAGAAGAGGAAGGCTGCACAGAGGGTAATTAACACCTCCCCCAAAAATCCTCTGCTGCTTTCTACCACCTCTAGAGGCCATCGCCAGATCCTCCAGTCTCAGGAAAACCAAGCCCATCACAGGTGACCCCATGCACCCACAACCTGTTTGACCCGCTGCCCTCTGGTCGGTGCCTCAGGTCAATCGGGTCCCACACCTCCGGACTCACAAACAGCTCCTTCCGCTGTAAACAAACACTATTCCCCCACCCCTGCCCACCCACCTCACCAGTGTGAGCCATTGTCTGTGTAACCCTCATCACGCTGGCCACTCATATACAGACTCTATACTCAGACCAAGTCCTTTTGCACTGCTTTAAAGCACTTTGCTCTCCAATGTGCGTCTTTCTATTGTTTTGTATATATTCTTCTTGATTTTATACATTTCTCCCATTTGTTATTTATTTCTGTAGTCTCATTATTTATATTTTATTCCTGCACATTTGGTGTGGAGCACTTATAATTCTGTTGTACATGTACAATGACAATAAGTGGCTATTTTATTCTATTCTAATATTACAGTTAAATCACAAGTGACAGAAGTAAAAGAGGAGCACAGCGGTGCAGTAGGTAGAACTGTCGCCTAATCACAAGAAGTTTTCTGATAAAAACCTGCTGGTGAGCTCAGGCCTTTCTAGGTATGATTGTGAGACTGTGTGGTTGTCCGTGTCTGTCGAGGCTATACCCTACCTCTCGCCAAAAGTCATTTGGCATAGGCTCAAGCCCCCATGATTCTGAACTGGATAATTTGATACAAAAATGGATGGATATATAAGATACTAGTTTAATTTGTGAACCTGTTCTTCACATGCTGTACTGCACAATGTTCCTTTCAGGTAAATGCCAACATGAGCATGCTAACGTGCTTACAAAGTCTTGCATGCTGATGTTTAGAAGGTATCATTTACTACAGTGGCTTGCAAAAGTATTCGGCCCCCTTGAACTTCCCCACATTTTGTCACATTACAGCCACAAACATGGAATTCCAATAAAATTGATTCAAGTGAAAGACCAATACAAAGTGGTGAACACGTGAGAAGTGGAACGAAAATCATACATGATTCCAAACATTTTTTACAAATAAATAACTGCAAAGTGGGGTGTACGTAATTATTCAGCCCCCTGAATCAATACTTTGTAGAACCACCTTTTGCTGCAATTACAGCTGCCAGTCTTTTAGGGTCTGTCTCTACCAGCTTTGCACATCTACAGACTGAAATCTTTGCCCATTCTTCTGTGCAAAACAGCTCCAGCTCAGTCAGATTAGATGGACAGCGTTTGTGAACAGCAGTTTTCAGATCTTGCCACAGATTCTCGATTGGATTTAGATCTGGACTTTGACTGGGCCATTCTAACACATGGATGTGTTTTGTTTTAAACTACTCCCTTGTTGCCCTGGCTTTATGTTTAGGGTCGTTGTCCTGCTGGAAGGTGAACCTCCGCCCCAGTCTCAATCTTCCAAGATTGCCCTGTATTTGGCTCCATCCATGTTCCCATCAACTCTGACCAGCTTCCCTGTCCCTGCTGAAGAGAAGCGCCCCCAGAGCATGATGCTGCCACCACCATATCTGACAGTGGGGATGGTGTGTTTAGACTGATGTGCAGTGTTAGTTTTCCGCCACACATAGCGTTTTGCATTTTGGACAAAAAGTTCCATTTTGGTCTCATCTGACCAGAGCACCTTCTTCCACATGTTTGCTGTGTCCCCCACATGGCTTGTGGCAAACTGCAAACAGGACTTCTTATGGTTTCCTGTTAACAATGGCTTTCTTCTTGCCACTCTTCCATAAAGGCCAACTTTGTGCAGTGCACAACTAATAGTTGTCCTATGGACAGATTCCTCCACCTGAGCTGTAGATCTCTGCAGCTCGTCCAGAGTCACCATGGGCCTCTTGGCTGCATTTCTGATCAGCGCTCTCCTTGTTCGGTCTGTGAGTTTAGGTGGACGGCCTTGTCTTGGTAGGTTTACAGTTGTGCCATACTCCTTCCATTTCTGAATGATCGCTTGAACAGTGCTCCGTGGGATGTTCAAGGCTTGGGAAATATTTTTGTAGCCTAAGCCTGCTTTAAATTTCTCAATAACTTTATCCCTGACCTGTCTGCTGTGTTCTTTGGACTTCATGCTGTCATTGCTCCCAATATTCTCTTAGACAACCTCTGAGGCCGTCACAGAGCAGCTGTATTTGTACTGACATTAGATTACACACAGGTGCACTCTGTTTAGTCATTAGCACTCATCAGGCAATGTCTATGGGCAACTGACTGCACTTAGACCAAAGGGGGCTGAATAATTACGCACACCCCACTTTGCAGTTATTTATTTGTAAAAAAATGTTTGGAATCATGTATGATTTTCGTTCCACTTCTCACGTGTGCACCACTTTGTGTTGGTCTTTCACGTGGACTTCCAATAAAATTGATTCATGTTTGTGGCTGTAATGTGACAAAATGTGGGAAAGTTCAAGGGGGCCGAATACTTTTGCAAGCCACTGTATCTTCGGTTTCCATGTGTGCATACTAAACAGGACTAAGCACAAAGTGCAGCTGTATCTGATGAGAATCTCATTTGTTTTTATGATAAACACACACTGGACATTTTGACTGGGTGATGCCTAACTTTCAATTAAAAGGAAAAGAAGCATTGACAAAAATGTTCAGTAGCAGTTGTGAAAATCTGTTGTGGGAGTAACAAGAAACACAAGAGATTGCCAAAGTCACACTGAGTCACCATGTGGAAAATTTGAATGTCTGCAAAAGAAATCATGACAATCCATTCAGCAGTTGCAGATATTTCACCCTGGACCTAAGAGGTCAACCAACCAACCAAACAAACACATAAATGCGCCAAAATATTCATAGCCACACCACTAATGCAGCTGAAAATGATCGCTCAACAGTAAACAAGGGCGAGAACAGATTGTCAGGGTTTAATGCACAGAGGTTTCTATAAAACAGGATGTAAAATATAACGACCCAGTAATTATCAGCACTGATGAACGTGATAAACCTAAACATAAAAATGCACAAAACTGCAGAAAAACAAATAAAATTCTTCATGCTGCTTCCTCAGCTGAGACATCTGGAGAAAACAGCTGGATTTCATTGCAGTGTACTACAATCTTAAATTGTAGATGCTTTATAAACGCAAAACATTCCTGTAGCTTGATTGGGGTGGCACACTCTGTCTCACTGGGACATAAACAGGCTGTCGAGGAAAGAAGGGAGCTGGTCTGGTCAGGATTTAGCTCATCATTAGTTCATAATGATGGTATTTGGCCTGATAGAGGGATTACCTCAACAAGCGGGGCCGGATAATGAAACTGTGTGGTGCAGACACCTCAAACGCAGGCCGAGAGATTAGCTCAAGCGCTGTCGTGCTTTTACGTGACGCAACTGGACACCAAGACTATGTATTCAAATAGACAAAAAGTGGACAGGCAAACAAGTTGGAGAAGAAATCATGTGTAAACAATTAAAAAACAACAATCACAAAGACATTTCCAAGAAGTTTCATTCCTGGCTCTTAAGTTTAACTTCAACTAAATTCGAATAACACAGCAGCAAGGTCAGCAAATCAAACTTCTAAGATAATTTGAGATAAGATGCCCTAAAAAACAACTGGTCCTGAATGTCCTCACACACACACACACACACACACACACACACACACACACACACACACACACAGATCTGTGTCACAGACATGTACTAAACGTGTTAAACATGCACATACACACCACACCAACCAAGTGACAAATTCAATAGTACAGCAGCACAATACACAAGGAGACAGAGTCTCACAGTGTTAACATCACACAAGCAAAGTCATGGCCTCTGTGACTGTCCATTCACACTGATGTGACAAAAACCCCAAGTTTGGAATAACACCATGGGTGTGTGTGTTTACTGATACATGATATATTGTTATGCAAATTAGCTCTGGAAAGCCAAATAAAATAAGCGACAACTGCCAGTTGTTGAATCACAGTCAAAAAAAAATATCTATCCCATCTCTGGAAAGGCAAAGTACAGCTTGTTGTGGATTTACTGCAAATGAACAAATATTGGCTCGCTGAGCTCTGAATGTTTCTGTGGGCAAAGAAGACGCTCATTCACATCTGATTAGCCAATTCAAGAAAATACACTAGCACACACTCGGTATATGAGGTCAGCTGCTTTAAACATACAGTGAGACCCACCATTTTGAAGGTTAACATTAGTCAATTTTTACACGAGACTTAACACCGTCTCCCTGCAGTCTTTTATGAAAACAGGGTATTCCTAGTCCACTCAGCACACGCACACATTCCTCCTGCTATTCTCTCCAAGCACCCCCACACACACACACACACACACACACACACACATACACACACACACACACACACACACACACACACACACAAACTAACGGTAGTGCTCAGCTTTTTACCATCACATTATCTACAGATGAGCAGGGTCTTACTTTCTTCTCCCCTCTCATTTTCCCCTTGGTCCCAGTTTTTCCACTCCACACTATCCCATCTTCCTCCTCTCTTACTCAAAAAATATCCACACAAACACACAAGGACTATGTACACATGAACACACACACACTGCCCTCCCCTTATTTCAACTGCTGGTTTTCTTATTCTTATTCAGACAGTCACTCAGAGAGAATCAGTCTAACTCTATAATCTTCTTCCCTCCTCTGCTTACCCTCCACCAGCCGCATACACTCTCAGCTTACGTGTTTGTGTGTCTACTTCTGCTGTTGATTTGTTTGTGTGTCAGAGCATCAACGCGACTCACATGCACGTTAACAGGCAGCCAGGAATCAGATGTTTGCACAGCTTTTTTTGCCATAAGGATTTGTGCACACCGTGCAGCCTGTGTTGAAGTGCCAGCTAGCAGGCACTGCGAGCTGACATGCAGCAGGCACAGCACCACAGACTCTAAGCTGTGGGAGCGAGAAGATTTTTTTATTACATTGCTAAAGTTGAAGAAAATATTGCATGCCTGTTTTACTGGCTTCACACCCGACTCGAGAACACACTGGATGCAACTGCCTCAGTGTTTACAGTGCCTCGGATGTTTTGTGCTTGCATGCTTAGTCCGTGAGAGCAACCTAATAGATGGCATTGGAAATTATACAAGACAGGTGCACTTTATCATTTCTTGATGTAAATATAAGCCCCCAGGAACAGGTGGCAGAGTCTGACTCTATCAGCTAATCACATTCACAATTACAATGGTGTACCAGTGTGCCAACCCCTCCTGCTGTCATTCCATAATGTTTAATAGAAATACGCTACGAGAGAGACAAAAGACACACACATGTCCTGAGGGAGCCAAGGGAAGTGCAAGCGTAGCTCCAGAAAGGAGTTCAAGATCACACTACTACAAAATGATTGATCTGGTCCTAGATTAAAATACTACAGTTGCTTGCTATTAAGTACTTTAAACTTGACTGACTTCTGTTCCTCGGCGTAATGGAACATTGGACAAGGCCCAGCAGCAGGAAAACTGCCTTCTGCTGCCACAGGACCATTAATCATCACATCTAAATTATTAGAAAAAGAGTAACTGCTTTTAGGGAATAGATTTCCCTTCCTGTGAATGTCAGTCCAGCTATTTTTGCTCCAGTTGTAATGTACCTAATGTGTCTAAATTAGCAAAACAGGAAACATCAAGGATGCAGCACTGGCTTTGGCAACATAAAAAAATATCACTACAGGACTGCATTGTTTAAATATGTCATAAATGTATACAATGGGGCACGGTGGTTAGCACTGTTGCCGCACAGCAAGAAGGTCCTGAGTTCAATTCCAACATCAGGCCGGGGTCTTTCTGTGTGGAGTTTGCATGTTCTCCCCGTGTTTGCGTGGGTTCCCTCCGGGTACTCCGGCTTCCTCCCACCGTCCAAGGACATGCAGCTTGTGGGGATAGGTTAATTGGATAATCCAAATTGTCACTAGGTGTGAATGTGCGAATGAATGTGAGTGTGAATGGTTGTCTGTCCCTGTATGTTTGCCCTGCGACAGACTGGCGACCTGTCCAGGGTGTACCCCGCCTCTCGCCCTATGACAGCTGGGATAGGCTCCAGCGCCCCCCGCGACCCTGAAAAAGGATAAGCGGAAGCGAATGGATGGATGGATGGATGTATACAATGGATCAAATATTAATAAGCCTGTAGTATTCAGTAAAAATAATCATTTCAATGTGCACTTTCCAGAAATCATGTAGCGCCATGGAAGTGAAATGACTGAGTTTTATCTGGATAAAGTACTTTGTTTGGACTCCAATGCTTGGAGACACTTTTTTGTCTTTTCTGATTTCCAATTTCTGTTTGGCACTTTCTGTGCATGTCATCCTGCTGCCAGGGTGTCCGTTTGGGCAACTCGATGCTGGCGAAATCACAGGCCGCTAATCGGCTGAGATGAGAGGCTCGTCTGTGGTTTATCTGTTGTTTCCATTTAAGCTGGTCCAGCTTTTAACACAGAAATTATTTAGCAACACAAACTACACCACAGTATTTAGATTGCAGTCTAGTATAACTGTTCTTAATTACCAAAAAACTCTCATTTTATTCAGCCACACTAGCAGCATGGCTGGAGGAATGACACTATAGATCAGCTACCTACTTTACACCACAATAAAACGTCATGATGGTTAAAATCCATCAGATTATGGTGAGCCTCTATCTTTCACAAGCACAGGAAAAGCCAACCAAGAGATGAAGACTAAGAATCCTGCCAAGCAATGGTGCAATCAAACCAGGCTCCAACGTTTGTTATTTTAAATTTACTGTCTGCAAACATCTCTCAAAATTATATCCATAGTTTATTGAACAGTCTCTGATGCATAAACTATACAAATCTGCCACAAATCCTCATCCAGCAAATCTGCGAGAACAAAACTCCCTTCAGCTGCCCGCCCCTGGCCAGTCAGCCAGAAAAATTTGCCCCCTTAGTAATGCTAACAACATTTTCATCTTTGGCCTGTGTTCATAATGCCGTGTGAAACTGTAATATTTTCTTAGTCTGTTGCTTAGCACTAAATAGTACATGTCTGTATTTGAGCATCTGTACACTTTAAGGATGCAGGTTGCCAACCAAGCTGACTAGTGTTAGATTATAACTTAATTCTCCAACCTCTCATCCAAATACGGTCATTTCTGGCACCAAAAAAACAGCATGGCAGCTGCCAATACTCCAGCATAAATGCACACTCCAGAAACGAATGAGTGACATCATGATAGCTATGTCAGTCCTAATAATAATTGCTTTACTAGACTTGTTATCAGTGTTACTGCTTATAAATAGCTTTTCTAACTAATATAGGTGCCTGTACATTTACAGCAACACTAGTTTAATGCCCAATCACACATCCATCCATCTTCTTCACTAATTCAGGGTTGTGTGGGGTAATGAAGCCTTTCTAAGATAATCAGACTATAAATTAAAGGTAAGGAAAACAAAACAAAACAAAAAAACAAAACCCTCTTCCTGTCAACCATTTACCTTCATGCATTTTGCTTTTGTCTATATATTACTAATACGAGCAATGAGCAATGTATCCAAAGTGTACCCAGAACAGTTTCCTAGCAAAGAAGGGATTTTTCAGATTACAGAACCTTTAATCTTCAGTCTGCAGCTACGTCTGTGAGGCCTGTGAGTTTTCTGTCAGCTGGTACAACACATACAGTACAGGATATCACACCACTTCTTTTTCTTTTGGAAAAAGAGAGGTTTGTGATATAGCGTTTCATTTTCTTTGACCTTAGAAAACATCCATCAGCTAATTTGTCAAATTGTTCGATTTCATTCAGTCACACTAGGAATCAGGTGGATTTCCACATTCAGTACCTCGAGAGCTTACAAGTGGCTGTTAAATTGGATAAATGGACACGATGGCATTTTCTATAAAGATACATAACAGCAGATTTAGGATAACAGCAACAAATCTTTCTTTGGATGGAGGTTTTTACCTCTATAAATGAACATGAGAGTCTCCCACAAGCACATGCACAGCAGGGGGTCCTTCACCACCAGACGAGTGAGGCGTCCCGTCAGGTGTCCATCTGATCTCGGCATGTCATCAATAATACTCCCATCCCAGGTGGAAAGCAGCGAGTGGGGACCTCCGTCACGCTCTCTGCAAACACACCGCGACTGTGGACGTTCCCTGTCCAACCAGAGATAGAAGAAAATGTTTCAATTACAGAGAAGTTTGCCGAAATAGTTGGGCTCTCGCTGGCTACAGACTCAGGTGGTGAAATAGGATATTAAACCCCATGCTGTGAAGAGGTTAATATCTCTCCTACCTGGTCTTGGGCCCAAGGAGTAGCTGTCTGAAGTACGGGCTGACAGCACACAGCACAGCGGCATGCGCCCAACCCAGCTCTTTCCCAGAATCCCCGGCATAGAAAGCCACATCGGCGAACTGCACGCCACGCTCCAACAACCACTGCATGTCCTGGGAGAAGCTGGACTCCTCCACTCTAATAGGGGGAAGACGAGCTGAACAGAAGAGAGCAACAAAAGAAACGAGTGAGGATGGACAGAGATGATGAGCAATTACTGCTGAAATTCAGTTTGCCTCCATATCAAAGAATAACACAGAATATTGAATGGGCTTGTTATGTTCAAAGCCTCTCAGGAGTGTTTTAGTATTGATATTTGGTGTACTCAATTTTCCTTCAGTCTGCCTTGTTTACTTGTACTTGTGTTTTCTTGGGAGGCTGTTGGCAATGAGTTTTGACAACTCAGAGAAAAATTGGGGTGTACAATGCAGGTCGAGGGAGTGATCTTGTCAGCAACAGCACAGTGAGATTTTAAAGCCAAGAAAAAGAGACAGGTCATTTTTGTCCTTTCTCGTTGCTCATGTTTAAAGAACGGCTTCCAGGTACGTTTGTCTTTGCATTAATAACAGTCCTTAAAAGATGAAAGTAGCTCAAGGCTGCTGCAGTGAAATTCTGGTCTAGTCTGGTCTGGTCTGGTCAGAGACTGAAAAAGGACCTGAAGTTGACCTTTATTTGTCAACTTTACTTTTAAATTGTTTTGGTGATAAAACACTAAAATGAACAGCACACCCCAAAACTTTGGGATTAAAAAGATTTGGAACTAATCTAATAAATGAAGAAGACACAAAAAGGAAAAACCAACAAAAAAAGACAACGATTTGCAGTGAACTGCATGACAAACGTGAATACACAGAAAATTGCAACGAAGAAAAACACAACAAATGGGAGGCAAAGCTGTGCACGCTCAGTGATTCATGCATTCATGAAGTCAAATTAGTAAAAAGTAAAAAAGCACTGAGCAGGGGAACAAAGAAGGCAGGGCGAGGAAGCTTCAGCTTCACTAATCATTGGCCTATTATATTCCTATTGATGCTTAATACTTACTGCACCTCTGTGGAGCTCATCTCCTTTTTTATGAGTGCTCTGTTTTAGCCATGACAACTGTGCCGCTTCTTAATCCCCGTATGTCATTGTTAATGTAAGCTACACCGTAAAGGGAGCTAAGCAGTGTCGAACGACACCAATAAATCCTGTAGGCACTTGCTGCCATTTTTTTGGCAGCACTTAAAAATGTCAGTCAGATTTAAACAGGCAAAGCGGAAACCTGCTCGGATCGATATTTAACACAGGTTTAACAGCGTAGTTTGTGTTAAATATGTTCAGGTGTTTCGGTTTTTTTAAAAGCATGACTTTGCATGCAGGAATGGCCATAGCAGAGAGGAGAAGAAAAGTGAACCAAGGAGTGCAGCTCTGTATTCTAACCCCCTCCCTGAATACAACACCAGACTACTTCGTCTACTCGAGGTCTTGGAGTTGTTACTTTTAATTTCCTGGTTTCAAATTCAGCGCACAGAAAGCTTTCAGTTTGTGGCAACATCCAGCAGCCAGTTGCAGCTTTAATCAGACTCTCTTGTATCCAATTAGGACAAAGAGCGTCCAAAAAAGCAGAGCATTAAGAGAAAGGGAGAGCAGCAGACATGCAGCCACCGAGCACTCCAGCTCAGCCCGTTTCTTTTTCAGCGTTTCTACAGTAATCAAACTCGCTGTGTTAAGCTGTTTGCTGTGTGTCAGCCTTTCTGTGAGGTTTAGCCTCTTTTGATCATTTATCTCCTCATAATTTGTGGTCTTTTGCAGAATGTGACTGGATAAGACGCAGTTTGATTAAGTCTGCAATAAATCTGCAAGGGCCTCAAAAAAAAAAAAGCGAGAGAGAGAGAGAGAGAGAACTTTTAACATGAGTGGCTTTTTGCAGCTTAATTGCAATTTCATCTAAAATTCTGAATTTCAGATAAGCAGACTAAGACTAAATAACATCTTAAGTAATTAGTCAGCAATTAACTGGCAACTTTTTGATTTATAATGGACCATTTGAGTCATTTTGTAGTGTGAGCGACTTAAAGAGAGAACTGGGAGAAACTGTCTGGTCTTTCTTTGTTTTTTTAAACATCCATGATCGCTCTTCTCTAGATCAGCGGTCCCCAACCCCCGGGCCTCGGAGTTGTTTGGTTCCGGGCCGCGAGAGTTGAGGCTCAGGTGTGAAATGTATGGTTTTCAGCGTTATTTTGTTATCGTTTTTATCGTTAACTCGGTTTTCCTGGGTCTTTTCACGTGTGTTATGAATAAATCTTCTTTTTTTCGGTACCGGTACTAGTTTTATTTTGTTGTATTTATCCGCGACACCTTAAAGGCCGGTCTGTGAAAATAATGTCAGGCATAAACCGGTCCGTGGCGCAAAAAAGGTTGAGGACCGCTGCTCTAGATTTTAGAAGCTCATCACCATTGCCTTGACAAAAATCATTATAATCAACACATTTATTTGGTTATAAAGATAATTTTTTGTTGTTGGGGGAAACATATTGTGAATAATTAACTTCAATAATAGGCATGAAAAATTAAAAACACATAACATACAGGACCAAGCGCTGAACTGACAACATGAGAGGGCTTCACTAAAAGATGAGGTTAAGGAGTAATCCCACAGTCTCATAAGAACAATCATTGAGCTGCCTCCACCAAACGCAGGGAACTCAGCTGTTACTGCTTCTGTTTGCTCAGGCTAAAATTGATTCAAATGTCAGTGAATAAAAGTAGTCTACCTAGCTCTTTGTCTTTCCAGTTTGGAACAGAGCGTATTGATCCAGATAAAACCTTTGTGCTCAGCTCTTTTTATGGCTATGTAAGCTCAAAAGGTAACAATCCATCCAGTTCACTGAATGTTTCTAAACACCATAAACACGGCAATTGACAAAAATATATATAATTAAGAAATATATTTTTAAAAAACACACACAGGCTACAAATCTGCTTAAATGAATTAAAAATGGCAGGCATGCATGACACTTGAAACAAAGCCAGGATAACTCATTGCTTGGCATAGTATTTCTCTGACCTGGCTGTTCTAAGTGAGGGGGGCGAAGTTCATTCACTTTATTTCCTCGCCTCTTCTCTGGCCTCTCTTTGGCTTTGTGTTTCAGACACTGAATCATGAAGTACTCCAGCTAAACAACACAAACAACATACATGTTATTTCAAAATCTGTACAAAGATAGTGAAGTTACATCATCATCTTGTTGCTTTAGAAATAACTTCCCGGGACGTCCAACCTGTCACTGTCTCCCCTACTAAACACTGTATCTACAATCTGGAAACGCAGAGTTACTCTACTTTGAAGGAAAAGAACATCGTGAGATGTGTTTTTGTCTTTCTCTTCTTTGGGGACGCTGAGTCAAAAACACACCACAGCATCAACTCTGACTCCAGTGTTGCATCATCACTTACCACGCTGCCAAAGTAGCGACCGACGAAGACATGGTTGAGGGAGGGCAACTCCAGATAGGTGGCCCCCAAGTCCCGGGACAACTGCAAACCTTCACTGTGAGGTACGCAGCTGCTCCAGTCAGAGGCACACAGTGGACACGTACAGGGGGGGCCTTCATCTGAAAACAGTAGAATTCAAGTGTAGGATGAGGTAATGCACACTTTACTAATAACTAGTTTATGTGTGTATATCTGAAGGAATACATGTGCTATTGATGTTACATTATCCTTTTTGAGAAGCATGAACCTACTAAGGCAGTACTAGATCCATGTGTGACTCAGTGAGTTCTACTGAACCACTCAAGCACAGAGGAAGTGGAAAAGAATAACATGCCTGTGACAAAGGAGTAGCAGCGCACTGAAGGGCACTCAGCAAAATTGAACAGATTCTAAGAAATAATTAGATTTAAAATAGTCACAAACACACCCTCCCTTCAGGTGACTGAAATTCCCATGGCAAACACTTAGCCTGTTCAGATGAGCAATGTTCCTCAATAATTACAATAAAAAGTTGTAGAAAAATAAACAATAATAAACAAAAAGCAATGCCCTTACTTCCGTCTTACAGAATGCAAAAGTGTTGTGTTGTTAGTCAGTGCTGCTGGAGCAAAAAATACATTTTGCAAACTAAACTAGAATGGAAAGCATGTTTCACAAATCAGAACATATGAACCAGATGCTACAACCACATGTGGCTTTTATGGTGTGGCCTCGCCCTTTTTCCCGATTCCTCAATTCTTTCTCTGGGTGACTATGTAGAGAGCTAGCGAGGGTTTTTAAAAGGGAAAGCATGCATGCATACGTTTGGATTTTAAAAATATTTCTGCTGCACACCCCAAGCTGCAATTTCTTCAGCAAGTTAATGAGGGGGGGGGGTCAGTAATTGTACAGCAAGATCATATAGATGTGTAAAATCTGCAGTGGCACGTGGACTAGGACTGGCTGTACTGTGGCATGTGTGCACAGGGAGACCACAGAAACAGAATCAGACAGAAAATTAGAGGGATTATCTTGAAGGAGAAAAAAAAAGACTAGAGCAAGGGCTGCACAAAGGAGGAGAGAGAAAGGCAGAATCTGCAGGACATACAGCCAAGTCCCGAGGCACTGGATAAATCATATTGCTAATAACCCACAGGCGTGACACAGAGACGATGGCAGGCTGAGAGCGTGTGAGTGAGTGCAAGGGTGACAGCAGGAAAAGGAGTGTGTGTAAGTGCGCGCGTGAGCATCGGAGCGGCTGTGACTTGGCATATCAGTGGTATGTTTGTGCGAGCAATGGTGTGCGTGCGTGCCCTTGGATAAATCTGTCTGCGCTCCTCCGTTCTTCGCTGGTTTAATGGCTGCATTAATGCACGTGCGGCAGCGCTCCCCCTGCCACAGATGTGCCTTAGGTGGTCTAAAGACAGGAAGCGCTCAGACCTCAGCCGTCATTCTCTGCAGTCACAATGGCGGGGGGGGGGGGGGGGGGGGGGGGGGGGGGGGGCTTGCATGAAACTACTCACAGCAGCTGCTAAAAAGAAAAGAAAAAGAAAAAAAACACAAACACAAACAAAAGCTCTGGTCTACAGTGATCCACTCCCCTCTCGTTTTTCTCTCTCTTCAGACTTGACTTTCACTGTGATCACGCTGCTGCAGTGCTCTGACAGGATTTCAAAGTATGTTGAGCACACGTGCTAAAAATATAACCTGGTACATTTGATGGGCTTGTTTACAGGATTTAATTTTAACAGGGTGTGGGTCACTCACTGAGATGCCAACACATGTGTGTTATGTTAATGCTTATTTTGTTAAGCAGCCTCCAGTAAGGCTGTAAATGTGTGCTCTATCCTGCTGAAGGCACATACTTCTGTTCTGGTGCACTTTCTTTTTTTGCACCACGACAATGAACTCTTGTCTACAAGCAAGGCTTCTTTTTTTTGGAACAGAAAAGCCCCAAAGTTGTACTGTACACTGTACTTCTTTGGAGTGTTTCCTGTGGGGAAGCATGTGAGCTGACAGCCTGAAGGCAGCCAAGAGGAGAGTTAATCATGAGCATCCTCCTCATTGCTGTGTGGACATGCTAGAGGATACAAGACTCACTGAGTGATCTCAGCAAGAAGAGCATAATGCTGTCCCGAAACCAAAACCAACAGCTTAGGTAACAGTCAGCTGACCTGAAATTGCCAGGATATCCAGTACAGTGACAGCTCATATGCAGCAACGATAAACAGTTGGAGGGTTGGCAAGCCATGTTGGCTAAACTAAACTAGGTCCTGCTCCAACAAAAACACAGAACAAAAGGCATCCTCACCATTCAGCCGCGCTCCCACAGCAACGAGGATGACGGGCACGCCCCAGTGCCTCAGGAGTGGGCGGAGTCTCGGAGCATAGCCATTCCTGACCTGCTGGAAGGCCAGCTTGTCAGTGACTGAATATTTAATAACTAAAATGTCCGCCTGCTCAAGAACTTTCCGAACACTGGCCCAGTCGCTGTCCAGCAAGTCCTAGAAAGGCAAGGAAAGGATGACATTTGTAAATAGATGGAGGGCTGAGACCCAAGCAAAGACATACACAGAGATGTATCTACACCCCTGTCTTCACCACACCTCATATAAACCTAACGCTTCCTCTCATGTAAGTACAAATTCATCAGTGTAACTGGGTTTTTTAACTTTACCCCCTAGAGATCTTTATGAGGCTAGCTACTCTAAACCAACTTAATTCAACCCATTAGGAAGGAAAAACACTTCAGAAAGCTTTGAGCATTTTGAATTAAAAATAAAAGGCAGAGACGCAGAATTAGACAAACAGACTTCCACCAGCAACACCCCTGACGGGGTTAGACAGGCCTATAATAGGATGCATACAAAACCCTAACAGTGCATATGCTATTAAGAACAAAAGTTCTTTCATCAGGTTTTTTCTGCAATGCATGTTAAAATAGCGTCCTAAGAATAGAGACGTTTTTATAAAGCCTGCAATCAGCGCTGCAAGGCAAGGGCTGCTGGAAGTTGAAATGTTGTAGAAGGCTGTATCTTCTGAGAAACAGAAGCAGACTGAAAAGTAAACAGCATATACATTAAGTAACTCACATTTTCTCACAGTACTCTGGAAATGCCTTTGATTTGGCATAAAATTTGCAGATTGTTATTTTAAACAAATAAACTATCAAGAGGATGTAAATGTAGAGGAAAAGAGCCATAATAGCACTTGAAGATCAGACTTACAGTGCACAAATACATGCACAAGCCAAAGTCATAATGTAACAGCTGACTCATGCAGGTGTCTCTGCTTCTCTCAGTCTGCTCACTCAAACACACCACCTGTCTCTTACCCAGCTGGGACAATCCCGAACCACTACCGTGACATCTCCAAAGACACGTGAGGTGTACTCCATGAAAGCCGGGTTGTGCATACTGCTCTCTAGGTCGCACGGTCCCACCATGGCTCCCTGACCCAAGTAGCTCCACAGCAACCCCCCCTGCAGCTGCCCCTGCCCCAACATCTCATCTCCTGGACCGACTCCTCCGGGGCACTCGCTGCCCAGCGCCACGATGTGGATGGACCTGCAAGCCAGACAACTCGTGGTTGAAAGTGGACTGAAGGCATCACACAGGTGCCTTCAGTCCACACAGGTAGATGATGGTGATGATCAAAGAGCACCGAGGGAGCGGAGGCTCCTCTCTTTGCACTGGACCTTATTATTCATGTCTCTCACGGAGACAGTGCATCACGGCTATGTCACTGAAAATCACTGAAGAGAAGCTCGCCCAGGCCTTCATTATCACACCTGAGTGGGTATTATGTTAGAATAATTCAGACGGACAAATTATTCCCGCTATCTTTGTGTGTTTTCCAAGCAGTGATATACTGAAAAAAATCAATAAGGCATGCAACCAGGAGCCCCATCTCTTCATAAGCCTTAATGAGTTGCAGCTCCAGAGGAACTTACATTGTGGTCACCGCGGTTTCGTTCCGCTGCTTTATGCTATGGAGCCCGTTTCCCTCTCACGGTGCCTTTCCACGCCAGTCTGCAGTCAAGGCTCGCTTTTTCCGCAATGAGCCGCGGCTCGGCTCCGTCGGTAATCCCTCTCATCGGTGGCTGGCCCCCCGGGAGCCCGGCTGTAGGGGGAGTTTCGCAGTCACGGGCATTTCCCCGTCTCGTTATTCATTCATAAAAGCGGAGTTCGACACCGTCCCGAACCGACCGCAGAGGCGCACCGGACAGCCCAGCCGGCGGAGGAGGAGCAGCAGAGTGTGTAAACAGCAGCGCCCATGGACAGACAGCCAGTGCGCTAACAGGCGAACAAGTTGTCAGTCGGTAGGAAACAATTAACTACGGAGAGGGAGGGTAGCTTCGCGCCTCGGTGTCCAGACTGTATAGATGACGTCGGTGGATGAAACAAAGTGTCGCTAGCAAAATAACAACTGGGAAGGAAGAGAGAGAGAGGGAGAGAGAGAGAGAGAGGAGGGCTGACTGAACCGTGAGCGGCCGCGTCTGACTCAGCAGCACGCACGCGCGGACATACACGCGCCAACACACGCGCACAAACGAACACCCTCACCCGTTTTTGTTTACTCGGACTTACACCTTGTTGCCTCACCGCAGCTTTGCCCCTCTGCACGGCTCGTGTGTGCGCCTGCCACCATTCCGCTGCCCCACACTGTCACCGCACTCCTCCACAGGCGTTCACACAAAAGTTAATTACCTCGAGCTGCAAGCACGGGGCTCAGTGTTAATGACAGGGATGACAATAATGACCACCAAAGTGAGCACGCGACCGGCTATTTGCTGACACTGCGACGACATTTAAAATGCTTAAACCAGCTTTTTTTCGGGAGGTGTTTTGTTGTTGTGGGAGAGGTAGGTAAAAGGTAATAATAAGATCTGGCTGGCCCTCTTGGAAAAGCTCCAGGGCATCCACTGAGAATTGAGGGGAAGAATAGCCTGACCCTTAAAGGCTTAATCAGAGCCTCATGGGTCATTCGCAGCCATTATGAATAATGCATAACATAAAACCAGGGCTTGAGTTTGAATGCCCTTCTACACTGAAAATCTGTGTTGCTTACATGCTCTCCTTCTGGCAGATGCACTGGCCCTGCTAAGCACTTTCCCCACAGTCTGCTCTTTATCTTGACGAACAGCCCACCGCTTGACCTATTGCAAATGACCACCTGCAGACAATGGCCACTGCCTTCTGTCAAGACTCCCAACTTGATTATGTAATTAAACTGCCCCCTTATTCCATGTAAACCATGGGTCTTTCTTGACTGTATCTGAAGAGTCACACAGTACTGAGTTTGCTATAAGCCAGCTAGAGAACAGCATCATTCATGCACAGAGGGGCTCTATACCCCACAGCATTTGTGCTCTCAACCAATGTCACTATTGTACAATTCTGGTACAGAAACAGAGAAATAATCTGAATGTGACAGGCTGCCTTGACCCGTCATATCAAATGGTTAAGAAATGCTACAGCCTCATTCTTTTGCACTGCATGTGAAGTATAGGAAAGCCATGCATTAAGTCACATTAATTCTACTGACATGTGATGAAATAGATAATAATAACACTAACTGTATGTATTTTCCCTGCTTTGTGAAATTGTTAATCCATCCGTCCATCCATCTTCTTTTGCTTATCCAGCTAATGCCTGCAGTTGAGCTACAGCAGGGGTGTCAAACTCAAATACACAGTGGGCCAAAATTCAAAACTGGAACAAAGTCGCGGGCTAACATTAATATTTATTGAAAAAAAATCTTCCTCTAGATATAAGAATGAATCTTTTCTTATGGACTCAAACAAGGTTTGCTGAAAAACTGAATATGGAACAAGCAAAGCTTAATACTAAACAATATATATATTAGCTGTATAATACCAGTAAGCCAGCTCTAATAGTAATTTGGTATGGCTTCGCGGGCCAAATGTAATTAGGCTGCGGGCCAAATTTGGCCCGCGGGCCAGAGTTTGACACCTATGCAATACTGGATACAAATAAAAGTATCCCCAACAAAAACCATACATTTTATACAAAATATGCAGGGCCCCCTCAGAGGCCGCAGAGCCAGACAAATGCGTGCTGTATCTGCAACCCTCCAAGACTTTTTGGATTATCTAATTTCTCAGCAAACAGGTTTTCGTTTTTTGCAGTTACTGGGGGAAAAAATATGTGACAATAATCCCAAATACGTAAATCTATGCAGCCTCTGAGATCATATACTTGCGTTCTAAAGCCATTTGAAGCAATACAGAGACTTGGATACTGCAAAACCACTCCACTCTAGGATCTCATCAGTGCTACTGATTCCTTCCCTGTATGCATACTACACAAAGAGTATTGGATGTCACTGTCCTATATGAGATGGATGACACAGAAATCCAAATTCATCCTTAGAAATGTTTATTTAGAGATGGAGATGATGCTATTGACAAACAGACATCAGTGTTAAATGGCAATGCTTTACCAGTGTTTGAAATAAACCATCACCCAAACAAACGTGTAAATACAGTCAAAAATGACCAAAAGCAAGAGCCACTTTAGAGCTATCTATCCAACTGAGTGCTAATAAATTGACCACAGAGTGCATGTCATCACTAACAACCTTGCCATACAGTCATCATGCAATTATTTAGAGGAGATCAAAGCAGACAAAAAGAAAACACTTGGGTGCAATCTTCATCCATTACTGTCAAGATGTTTCCTTCTCAGACGCCTCAGCTTTGGCTCGTTCTATCTTGCCTTTTTCTCCTTGGTAGTAATCTGATTCGATCCAATTTGGGTTATCGGAGAGCTTGACGTAGATCTCCCCATTGTTCTCTGTGACTGTGTGCGTTCTCTGCTTCACACCCTTGGAGTACCATCTGGGCACAGGTGGCTTTTCCTTGGGGTTGTTGCCTTTGTATAAGCACTCCCCTTTGGCTAGAGTGAGCTTGTACTTATGCTTCGGACAAATTATGCACAGCTTGCCGTTAATTTCCTGCTTGTAGACAAAAGGCAGATAAATGACCTTGTGTGTATGTCATTTTAGGTTTCTTTGCACTATAAAATAATAATACAATATCCTCACAGCCTTAGCCCAGCATTTGCCTTTAGTCATTATTGTGCAGATACAAGAATATGTTAAATCAGGAATGAGATAATAACTTAAGACAAGGCAAAGAAAGTTTATTTATATATCACCCTTAAATGCTATAGTCATTCAAGGTGGTTTAAAGGGGGAGGGAAAAAAGAAATAATAACTATAATAATACAGATACCAGATTACTTAAAAGCAGTAGTGATTAATAACATTTCTTAAAAACAGCCAAAGTTAGAGAAGATCAGTTGAGAAGGTTGAGATGAGGCACTATTTGTTCAAGGCTTTTGTAGTGAATGGCAGTAAATTCAGATATGAAAACTGTGTTAAGTATTCATGTGTTTAGTTAAATTACTGCTTGAGTGATTGTAGAAGATATTTGCTCTGATATTTTGGAATGTTGTCTTGATCTAACCCTCGTAATTTAAACCTGAAACTCACCTCAATGTCGCCGTTGTTCAGCATTCCTCCAGCATCTGCCGAAATGACGGGGTATCAGTGTATCACAAAATAAACAAACATACTAACAGTTTGCTAAAAAGGACACACTTTCCAGATGACATGTGCTAAAATGTTCAATAATTTATTAAATAATGAAGCCCAGTGTTAAAGGTCCCAGTGTATTTCCTCTCTCTGCAGTGACCACTATGAGTTTTTCACTAGAAAAATTGCACTTACGGTAACAGTAAGAATCCATAGCATAGAAGACTCCCTGGTGGTAGATAATCAGTATATCCCGATCTTCTATTGATCTGAAAGACCGCTTTGCTTCAATAAGTTCATCCTTCTTGCCCACGAAATGGAGGCCTCTTGCTGACTGCTCGTTCTCCTCCATGTGGCTGCCAAATGCTGCTTTGAGGTCAAGAAGGTCATATCATCAGTTCTCAAGGTTGTGTGTATTTGTCCCTCCATCATTCTCATATGTGGCCCAAAGTGACTATGGTGTATTTTAGGGTAAAAACTTAACTGAATCCACACACGTAAAAAAGGTGTGGGCTTTGGATTCGTCACTGGGATTATTGTGTTGGCACCTCACCTCACAGTTGTCAGCTTAAATTAAGTCCAGAACAACTCAAGAACACTCATGTAAGAACATTTCTTGGCACTGATCAGCTCTGCTCCAAACACACCAAGGCCCTGAGCTTTAAGCCCTATTATCTGTCTCATGATTATTTGGTATCCATCGTAGTATAGAAAATAAAGCTGCTGTGCTAAACACAAGAGAACAGTGATTTCGCTAAATGACCTACATGAATTGGCACAAACTGAATGGGAAATACAAAAACAAAAAAACTGACAGAGATTCAGCTGTCATCATTCAACACAAGAATGGGTTATCCAAAGATCAGAGTGCTACATCATCTCCACGTCTGATCTCCTTGTAGGCAGCATATACCAAAAATATCTGAATGTGAGGATGATTCATGTTCATGTATAGTGGAGTGGAATAATGAGCCCTACGCACAGGATGAGTAAGCACAGTAGTAGTAGCAGCGAAAGTCACATGCCCTGAAGCCTGTGGCCAAAGCACAGCCAGCTGAAATGAGCAAGCAGGAAATATAATGAAATATCAGGAAGAAGAAGTCTTCAAGTGATCCTTTAAGGACTTTCAGTACCTCTGCGCCCCTCTCTCTGGTGGTTTTGCTTCAAAAATAACTCATTTTACTTTTGCATCGCCTTACCTTGAAAGTCAGCCGCTGTATCGCCTCTGTCAAGCTGAACAAGTGTACAGCTGACAGCCCAGGGTTGTGTGGGAAAAGTGGGGGCTCGTGTCTTTTATCTTCAGACACAAGCTGTCTGTTGGTTGGTCCTACACTGGATACATTACTTATCAGTTTCTCTCAGGCACATCAGCTACAAAGATTGTAAAGAAATGCGTTGGTTTAAGCCTTCACTGGGAGAGATTTCTATCATTTTCTTAAAAAAAAACTAGTTATTTAAATCACATATAAGTACATTTAATTTTTTTTATTTTAGTCCAATGCATTTAACTGCTTTGGGATTCACCTCAAAATTAACATAATTCAAGATGAATTATCATAAGTAAAACGAGCTGTACCGGTGGTGGAAAGTAGCTTTATAAAATTAGGAGATAAATTATTTTTTTTTAATCAAAACTGGCTTTTATACTAGTGTTTTGATTCTACAGCTGACGTTATTGGTAAGAGATTTTTTTTTTCATGTGAAAGAAACATATAATGATATATTTTACATATATGCATTATGCACAATACATTATTATAGACTTAATAACCGGTTTGCATAGTGACATTATATTATAGAGACAACAGAATATATGCTAACAGGAATAATTTAGTGATGTAATGCTATATTAACATACGTTATATAAGCCAATAATAGAATACTTTTTATATTTATTGATTGGTTTAGACTTGATTTGATAATTTTTGTTCTACAAACCGGAACTATCTGTGTCATTCTTTGCAGAGTGCCCGGAGTATTTTCTCGGCGCTCCGCTCTCTCTTCCTTGTCAAATCATTCACTGTAAGTAGTTTGCGCTGATTTCTTGAAAATAATTGACTTATAATGGCCTCGTGCAGTGTGTGAGCATGAGGTGAAGATCAGCAGTGCGTCCGGTGGAGCAGAAACATCCACCATAAAAGCGGCGGTTGAAGCTCATATTAGGCTTCACATCCGATTTGAAAGCTAGCTAACCGTGTGCTGTAAATACTAACACATTTCTTTCCGTCAGTAAATATTTAATCGTCGCGACTGTGTTTTACAAAATAAATCCATAGAATCTGGTATAGAATTAGTCTTTAACTGTCGCTTGATTTTAAAATAAATATATAAAAGAATTAGTCTTCCCGCAAAGCTACATTTCAAAACCTGCACTGAGCTGGTTTAGAGTGTTTATAACTATTTTCACAGGACTTAGTACCACATGTACAATAATAAATGTACCCATCATTAATCTTTGCCGTAACTAACTAACAAAAAGCGATATACACAATTTGCTAGTACTGGATTGAACCCCCTTTGGTTTTCAGGACTGCCTTAATTCTTCTATGGGTTATGGTACATATTGATATGACAGCATGTCAATATAATGTTAATCTCCTGTTCCAGCATATCCCAAAGGAGCTTTTTTGGCCATTCAAATACAGGGAATAGCCTGGCTTAAAACTTGTCGTGCTCAAGAAACCAGTTTGAGATCATTTGAAGTTTGTGATATGGCACAATATCCTCCTGGAAGCAGCCATCAAGAGATGGGTACACAGTGGTCTTAAAAGGAATGACATGCAGGCTGTGAAGTTAAAATTGGTACCAAGAGGCCAAAGTGTGGCAAGATAATAATTCCCACACCATTACACCATCACCACCAGCCTGATGTATGGTTGGATCCATGCTTTCATCTTATTTACATAAAATTCTGACCCTACCATTCAAATGTTGCAGTAGAAATCGACACTCATCAGACCTGGCAACATTTTTACGACCATCTTCTATTGTTCAAGTTTGGTGAGACCGTGTAAATTGTTGTTTCAGTTTCTTGTTCCTGCTTCAAGGTTTGACATGCTGTGGATTAAGAAATGCTCCTCTGCATACATTGGTTGTAATGAACAGGTATTTGAGTCCCTCCTGTCAGCTCAAAGCAGTCTGGCCATTCCTCTGAACTCTGGCATCAGCATAGTATAGTCAAGCAGTGAACTGCCACTCACAGCGTATTTTCTGTGTTTCAGGCCATTCTCTGTGAACCGTAGAGATGGCCTTGTGGCAAAATCTCAGTAGATCAGCAGTTTCTGAAATACTTAAACCATCCCAACTGGAACCAACAGCCATGAAAAGCCACTTAAATCACCTATTCTGACACGTACTTTGAACTTCACTAAGTCGTCTTGACCTTAAAGTTGTGGCCACGTGATTGGCTTATTAAATATTTGGATTAATACAGTTGAGCAAGTGTACTTAACAAAGTGGCCTGTGAGTATATGTACATTTGTCTATGTTAATATTTGTGGGCATGTGCACCTTATCTGTAAAATACACATTTATGTAACAAATGCAAAACATGATGCATAAACAACAAAAAATGACTAGCACTGGACTTTTATTAAGGCACTGTTGAAAGAAATGTTATATTTTAGTTGAGTGCAGGATGCATGAGTTTGTGGTTTGACACTTTAAATTTGTTCTATATCTGCAGTTATAAAATGTTGTCATCATCCAATAAAGTCCTTAGTTTTCTGGAAAGCAAACACACAATAACAGAGGAATTGTGTTTGTGTATAAGTTGCTTTAACAGGAAGATGGTACTCCGAGCTTGTGGCTTTATCATATTTCGCCGTCTAGTCGGCCGCATCCCTCCTCCAGGCAACATCGAGTATCTCCTTCTGCAGACATCTTATGGGGAACACCACTGGACGCCACCGAAAGGTGTGTTTAAGAAACACTAGATTGATTTTTTCTTCATTACAGAAAATTACACGTTAATGAGTCTTTTTTCCCCCCTAATAAATTCACCATAAGGTCATGTGGACCCAGGTGAGGATGACCTCACCACAGCACTGAGAGAGACCAAGGAGGAGGCGGGGCTTGGGGCAGAGCACCTGAAAGTGATAAAAGGCTTTGTTCAGGAGTTGCACTATGAGGTGCGTGGCAAACCCAAAGAGGTGCTGTACTGGTTGGCTGAGCTGAAGGACCCGGGGACTGCTGTGACTTTGTCTGATGAGCACCAGGATTACCGCTGGGCCCAGCTAGAGGAAGCCTGCACTCTGGCCCGGTACAAAGACCTGCAGGACACACTGAGAGCAGCACACAGACACCTAGAGGCATGTCAGGACAAACAATGATGTGTCACAGAGGAGAAGATCATAAATGGGAAGTAACTTCCTGCTGGTATGTGGGATCGTACCATTTTCTGGAAGAGCATCTGTTTTGAAAGCACTGCTCCTAATTCCTTTAACTGAATGAGTCTGACTTTCCCTGCCTTGTCTTTCTTTAAATACTTTCCAGAACCTTATGTAAGAGAAAGACTCCCTTAAGTCACAAAAAATCAGAGAGAAAATAAAATCAACAGTTGAATGCTAGGATTAAATGCACAAATGATGCGTTTATGATTGTAAATAAGCTGTATTGCAGGTTTGTGCATTACAGCTGGGTTTTTTTTGGTCATTTTTTTTCGGTCTGTCTCCAGTTTGAATTAAATTTAGACCAACACGAAGGTTTTCTCCTACCTTTGATACTTACTCAGCTTTACATCATTTCTGAATGGATTGTTTTGTTTTTTCTCTTTTTTAAACATGCATTACAAAGATGCAAGGGGATACTGGGCTAATAATAGAACAGTCAAGTGAAACACTAATGATAAAAATAAACTGTAAACAGCAGATGCTGCCACATGGTGGGGACAAACATTTTTTTTTCCTAAAGCTGCACATTTGATATCAAAAGCTGCAACAGATAACTAACATCATCATTGTCACGAGGAAAAGTTCTACATTAAATATAACAGTTAAAAAAACAACATCTTTGGATCTAAATACATTTATTTGCTCAGAAGCAAATGGTGAGAATAAACATCATCCTTTTCTTGGGTACTGCTGCTCTTTTATATAAGTACAGTTAGACAGTCTGCTCTGGATTTCACGATAGAGGACTATGCCTTTGCTTGAAAGGATAAAATGAGAGTTTTTGAGGAAAAAAAATGTGTGCCTTCAACTCAAGAAGCAGAATGGGAGCGCTTATGGTTTTAATTACCTGTCATCTGTCATTATGAAGACACAAATGGGCAACGGCAGTGATCATGTAAGTGGAGGTCACTGAAACACCGATACATCTACCTTAATATACTAGAAAATATAATATTTACAAAAAGGTAAGTCAGTAATAATTTTTTTATGTCTGTCAAGAGATTACAAGCTCTTCCAACAAATATTAAAAGCCGACTAATGGATTTGAAATTACCCTCACGAGTAAACATTAACAGTGAAGTATGCTACTTTTTTAGCTTCTTTTTATGCTATGGTGCTTCCTAATATCATCTCGCACAGTAATCCAGAACCCCCCTCTGCAGCCACGCCTTGGATCTCTTCAGTGGCAAAACCACCAACTCACCCGAGGCATGTAGTCTTTCCAGCGTGTCCTGGATCTTCCCCGAGGTATCTTCCTGGTGTTCTATGACAAAAACACCTCACTACAAGGTGCCCTGGAGACATCCTCGTCAGAACACCGAATCACCTCAGTGAGCTGTTTTTGATAAAGAAAAGTAGCAGCTCTACTTCCAAATGACTCCTCACTCGATCTCTACGGCTGAGCCCAAACACACTTCAGATGAAACTCACATCTACTGCTTGTTTCTGTGATCTTATTCTTTTGGTCACTAGCAGGAGCTCATGGCTGTAGATAGATAGACTGGTAAATTGACAGCTTCACTTTCCAGTATAAGACCCTCATCACTACCAACACCGCAAAACCGTATTTATCTTCCACTCCACTCCTCACTCGTGAAGGAGAGCCAAGATAATTCAATTCCTTCAACAGCTCCAGGTGCAGATGCTCTTGGGAAGAGTGTTACTACTGGCAATATGAGCCATGCTTTTGTGATGGTTGTACAGGGACTGAATATGACAATGAGCCAGGTGCACCATTCTCCCTAAGCACCCGGACACTCCAAAGGACGCAGTTATATGCCCTCTCCAAGTACACTCTAACAGAGGGACCCACCGCCTCAGTACACTGGCAAGACCTTTCCAGGTGAGCTGAAAAGTGTGATTCCCATGTAAATGTACCACACACAGTTACAAGAATAGTTACAGGAATCCCCGTATCACCGCCCCAGTCTGCTAATCCAGAGTCACTGCTCCAGACTTCCATAAAGACTATGCAGAAGAGATTTAACCAACAAAGCCGCAAAACATCATGAACCTTGAGGAAGTCAGGGTGAATTCCAGCCACCCAGTGGCACAGTCATCCAGCAGTTGTTTTAGTATCTTTGTCACCTTAGCCATAGTGATGGCCCTCACCAGCTTTGTCTCTAGACTTACTTCTTTACACATATAAATTGGGAAAACCCAGGGACTGAACGGGTGATATAAGAAAGATATCGAGTTTAAAATCCTTGAAGATTTTTTAATCCATATCCTTGGGTACAAAGTCTGGAATGAGCAGGCTCGACTGCAGGCATACTTGTGATTCGTAGAGTTTCTAAAACTAGAATAAGAGGCCAAGTCTTCAACTCTCAGGCTCCTCTCCTGTGGAACCAGCTCCCAGTTTGGATTCAGGAGACACAGAGTAGAGACACCCTCTGTACTTTTAAGATGAGGCTTAAAACTTCCCTTTTCAATAACGTTTGTAGAGGACTGGGTCAAATGATCTGAACTATCCCTTAGTAATGCTGCTTTAGCCTCAGACTAATGGGAGAGTTCTCATCATGAGAAGGGGACCTCTCCCCTACTCCCTCTTTTTAGTTAACTTTTATCCACTTTCTCAGTTTGTTTAGTCCTTGTTTTTGACTTTGGTCTCTCACTATTCCCCCCCCCCCCCATTTCACCTCATACACAAACAGTCAAAGCAGATGTCTGCCCCTCACTGCGCCTGGTTCTGCTGGAGATCTCATCCTGTGAAAGGGGAGTTTTTCTTCCCCACTTTTGCCAAGTGCTGCTCATAGAGAATTGTGTTTGGGTTTTCTCTCTCTAAAAGTGGAGGATCTTTACGTTACTATGAAAATCCCTTGAGATATCTATTATTGTAAACGAAGAAGGGAAAGAGAAATCCTACAGTAACACATCTTGCTAAAAACTATACCCTTGTGACTGTGGGTACACCACAAACCTTATTGTAAATGTATGTTGGAACTACATGTAACTAATGAGAATGAAATCCATTTTTACCAATCTGATTATTATACATTGATGTCAAGCACAAAGGCAAAAATCCTGTAGAGCTCAACACTGGTGAAAATCCTTTCAATAGGCTTTGATGACATACTGTTTTATTTCTTATGATTTTCAAACTGAACCACCATTACTATCCATTTGCATATCACTCCTAATTTTAGTCAAAAATCAAACTTGCTGTGTTGTCCATTTTTCATGACATGTGGGCTTAGCAGCAACAGATATCTGAGCCATATTGCAAACAACCCAACAACGTCATGTTCTTTTCTTTCTTTTTTTTAACAATATAAACTGAGTGACATTTGCATCCTCACAAACAAAATGATGGGAAAAAATGAAATAAGATGAAACCGACAAGGACAGCATAAACATCATTAGGTGTGGACAGACTGTGGTACCATTGTGGACAGCTCAATCAGCAGAGTGTGGGACCATGCGAATGTCTCAGGATGACCTCACTGTGTCCACCCACACTTTAGAAAATACACGCTTGTGATTCACACTCACACACAGAGAATAAACAAAGTAAATGATTTCATTCAGTTTTCTATGCAACTGTGTGTGGAATAACATGTTAAAATTATGGATTGCGACTCATTTTATTTAATCTTTTCTCTTTTTTTTTGTTTCTTCATCTTTAGCATTAATAGTCCGCGGCCTTCTTAGCATTTCTCCACCTCCCCTCAGGATAAAAAGAAGGCATATGTTTTATTTAAGAAGTGGAGAGTTCTAATACTGAAGCTGATTAAATTCATCATCAAATTGCTACCAAAAGGGCTACACTAGATCTATTTATTTCTCTAATGTGAATTCAGATTTCTAAATTTTGGGTGAAAGGCAAAAACCTGGCTTTAAAGCATTCGTGACATTTTAGGAAATGCAATTATTTGTTTTTTGTGCTGAGACTGAGACTAGAAGATTGATATAACAGTTCATTTTTACATTTCTTAAAGACGTTTTGTTAAATAAACAAAAGTAATAATTAATAACCTTTGATTACAATCCAAAATTTAGACGTTCTCATATCAATCTTCAGCATCAGAAAGCATGCATTTCCCAAAATGTTCAGCTCTCTCTTTAGCAGACACACGTGAGATTTGTACTTTCCATTGTTTACTACTGAGCTTACTTCTTTCTACGTGGTGATGGGCAAAAATGGTGATCACAACAAGAAGAAGTCCAGAATCTCAATCATATTTCCACCTCCTCTCGTGGCTTGGTATCAAATCCATTCAGTCTTTTAGGAGTGAATTTTGTTTGTCGCCGTTCTCAACAGAATCCAGTCTTTGCAAACCTCCAAAGCACAAGGCCAGGAGACAATACTTCACTCCTTTGGCTTCACATTAAAATCCAAAAAGGTATGTCTCTAAGAGTCTACTCACTCTGCATTAAATCCATTACATGCATCCATTCGTCCATAGTCTTTAAAATGAATGAATGTGGGGCTGGACTTGTTTTCCTTGGCATAAAATCCATCCATTGGAGTCACAACCCCAGTGCTCCACTGTGTTCAATGAGCAACAGGTTCTTAAAACATAGCTCAAAATGCATGGTTTACTCGATGCGGCACAATGATGCTGTTCAGTGTGTTCAAAAGCTTAATACTCAAAATGTGTGTGTTTTTTTTTCTTTTTTCTTAAATCAGTCAAATCCTCAGATGATTCACGCCTCCAGAAACAGCACTTGAACAAAGTGCCTACAAACTGAATGGTTCATCAACTGGACTACTGAAACAAAGGAAAACCCTGACATCATAGTCAATATGAATAGTAAATGTAAATATACACACACGGGGATAACAGGCAATCAGTGTCGTATTCATTCAAATGCAAATGTGTATCTAAGCTGCATGTTGATCTTTGTCCCTGTCGATAAACAAGACTCTGGATGTGGTGTAGCACAGTAACAACATCCAGTTTTCACTAAGTTGCATTGAAGCATCAATTGGGAGTCACAGGGCACAAAAAAAGAGAAGATTTTCACATCTATCGCAACGTAATGCGAGCATTGCATTGGGGAGAAAGAGATGCATTTTGATTTTCTTTACCCTACCGAAAACAGAATGACTTAACGGACGCCAGTCTGCACTAACAATAACATTCAGTGATGTGTAAATGCTTGAAGAGGGATCGGAAACTTTCAGAGCAATCTTAGCCCTCTAATGAGACCAAGTGAGATATAAAGAAAAGGAGGCGGAGGTGAGGAGCAGGTGTGTCTTAAGATTCTCTTTGCTTTTTCTCTCTCAGTGAAAGTCTGAGGCCCTGAGGTTTACGAGGCAGAGAGAGGTGCGGGAGGCGATACGAGAACACTCCCCCCCCCCCCCACACACCCTTAATGAAATAACGCTGCTTTGCCGGAAAATGAGGGTACTACTGAAGGTGTATCCAAGAAGGTGGAACGCCAGAGCCTGCGTTTGCACGTTCAGGTTGATTGCATCAAAGTCGAACAGGCTAGCGTTTGGGACAGAGATATTCTGCTGGGGGGGGGGGGCAGAATGAACGACTGTGACGTGACGAGCCGGCCAACTCATCGACTGGTTAATGAGCCAAAGGGGTAAGTGTCCATTAACCAGCCTGTGTGAGCCTTCTGAGAAAATACAAGTGAAGAATGTGTCGGTCAAATAAACACATAAAAACAGCAACAAGGACAGACACAGTGGATAGATCCAACTTTTCTTCCAACCCAAAACCAAACAATCCGTCATGGGGCTGGCCAGTGACAGCGGAGTTCAAGAGACCACCACAAGGACTATTTGTTTTCATCATTTATCAAAGCTAAGACAATTTGCTTACTTACTTATTCAAAATCAAAGAGTTCTTTTAGCTTTAGGAGATGTGCAGCAGGAAATATTGATATACTGGAAGATTTTGTTTTACCGTGTATCTAGTAGGATTCAAATATATGTGTACACCTACTACACCGTAATATTTATTATGTCATTGCTGCTGTTGGCTAAACTGATTTTCCTAAAACCAAGGTGTGACTTCAACAACTTACTCTTTCTAAAACAAAATGACTGGTTTAGCAAGACAACACTGAAATTTAATGGCTGAAGGCTAAACTTAACCACAACCAAATAACTTAAAGTAAGGTAATATGAGCAACTGTCTAAATGAGATTGTAATACAGCGAGGCATAATCTACTTTGTGACTTGGATGCGATTGAACACATGCTAACAATAAAGAAACACTCTAATGTTCAAGTCTGCAGAAGCACGCCATCTTTGTGGTTTATGGTAATGAGGAAAAGGCCAGACCCTCAAACTCTTCCATGGCACATTTTAAAAATGTGAAACATGTTTTCAAATCAATAAACACCTTCAGGACACTCTCAAACAGTGCTGGAGTAATAAAACGTTCGTTGCCACACAGAGTGCGAGCTGTAATTAAGGCAAACGGTGGAAACGTCAAATTCTGCTTTCAGCGAGAACACTACCTACAACGTTTTGCTGAAAAGTTACGTAACAGCATCAAAGGAATTGCATTTGACCCAACGCTTGTATTAGTTTAATAAATGATGAAAGATTTTTTTTTTTTTGGCAGTAGACTTTTGACCCCATTGTATGTGCAAATATACATGTGCACACATACACACACATACACACACAGAAAAAAGAAGAAGGGTGGTGGAGTTGGCAGGAAGAAGTTATCATCCAGATCATCACGAGTCTTCGTTGCCAGAGTCGTCCTGGTTGTCGTAACATCTGGTGGACGTCCCGCAGTCCTCCACGGCGCCGATTCCCCCGGCTTCACCTACAGACTCCATCTCGCTCTCGTCCTCCTCCTCGTCCTCCTCTTCCATGTCGTCGTCGTAGAGGTCGTCATAGAGAAGGTCTGAACTGCGGTCCTGAGAAGGAACCCGGGTTTGGATGCAGTACTCGGCCAGCGTGGTGGGCACTTTGACGCCGTCGCGCTCCGCCTCTGCTGCTGTTGACATCACTTGCTTCCTGTGAGCAAACGTGGAGGAGGTGTATTATTATTTTTTTTCTCCATGTTGCATAAAATACATTTCTTCAAAGTAACTACACACACTGGTAAGAGTGTGTTCATTTGTACCTGATAATCTCTGCATACTCCTTGTCCTTGCCTTTGCTGTCCCTCCATTTGCGAAACATAACTGAGGCATCCACATTGGCTGGGGAGAAGGTGTTTGGCTCGTTGAGCAGAGAGATCACACTAAGCAGGATGGTCCTGATTACCAGCACGTACACACACATGCCACACACACACACACAGAGAGTCGAAATGAGGACACTGTAATATCAGATGTCGTCGTCATATGAAAGAAAACCTCTACACGAGCTTTTTGAAACCTCAGAAGCTGTATCCCAGCTCGGAGAGAGGTGTTACCTCACCTCTTTCCCCTCGTGGCTCAATTACATTCTACACCCAATCTGCTCAAGTTTTCAAACACAGACTCGGCACTTTAATGCAACTCTGTGTTTCTTGCTGATATGCTAAATTTAGAAGAAATTCAGAAACCTACCCTACAGTGGTGTCTACCGCTACAGATAGAATACAGAACAAAGAAATGGTAGAAGATAATTATATCCAATTCTTAATTTCATTTATGAAAATTAAATAAGACCTAGATCCAATTTTTGTGCCACAAAAAATGTCTAATTTAGCCAAAAGGAAACTGAACCACAGCTAGCTGTTCCTAGCAGCAGCATTTTTAGACTCGATCTGCTAGTTTTTGGCAGAAATCAGAAACTGAGGGGTCTAGTGGGTTCATGCCTGTCTAACTCGTCCCCGCCGCTGAATTCTTCATGTTCAAACATGCAGTATTAAAACAACTGTAAACTGACATCACTTGAGGTAGTATGTCAGGCTTCACACAGCTCCCACCGGTGTTACAGTATGCTCTAAACAATTCTTTTCATGCTTGTACATGCAAGACACCCCCAAGACTTATCAACAGGCCTAAAGGTGTAAAATTAGTGAAGGTGAACTTGGACCAGAAGGTTTGCTGAGAAATTACCTGACATTCTGGGTGGGGTTCCACCTTTCAGAGGGCAGCTCCCCACTCTGAGGATCGTCAACAGGGGGGTGTAAGATCGAGATGCACACATCTCCATTCTGAAGACATAAAGGAACATTTGTCAGGAAAACACAAACGCGGCAGCGTCTTTAAACAAATCCATTTTAAAAAGGAAATAAATGCCAAACTGCAAACACGAAAGCATTAAGATCCTTCAGGACAAACCTCATAGATGTTGGGGTGCCACATCTTGGTGAGGAAGCGAAAGGTTGGTGGGGAGTATGGGTAGTCAACTGGGAACTTGATGTGAGCCTGAAAGAACAAACAGAAGTCTGACTTCAGTTACTTGTAACTAAGCTTCAGCCATTTAAGATTACTGGGGTCTTAACTTCAAGGAGAAAGCATCTGGAATGTGAAAAAACCCCACTATCCAATTAAACTGCACATGTGTGTATTTTTATTTGTGCAATAATAAATTATAATTATCAATGTTCACCAAAAAGTAGGACAAAGGAAACAAAAAGCTACATTAAGTAGATGTTGACAGTAGATTTAAGTTGCTATGGGGACAATTCATACACACATATAAAGTAAATAAAAAAATATATTTAAAAAATTATGGCCCACTCTTTGCATCGTTGCCTAAGTTCATTTGCGACGGCATTGCAACACCTCGATCCTTTTCTTTTTCATCCATTGTGGTACAGATTTGTTGCTGTGCTTGGGATCACTGTCCCATTGTCAGGCAGAAGGCCTCGCATTTAACTCTAGAACATGTTTGTATACAGAGAAGCTCACAGCCAACTCCATGTCTGCAAGGTGCCCAGCTGCTCAGGTTCTGTGGCTGTAAAGCCAGCTCAAATCACCACTACTCCACCACCGTTCTTTATAGTTGGTATCACATGTCTGCCTTTCTGCAGACATGGTGCTGTTCATTATGGCCACACGTGTCAACTTGGTCTCATCTATTAACTGACTTTTTTATTTTTATTTGAATTTTATTTTTTATTTTATTTGTATTCTTTCACTTATTGTTGCATGTGTGTTGTTACTGCCTGTGTTTGAGTAATTTCTGTAACTGTGAGACATCTGCTGCTGCCTATCTTGGCCAGGTCTCCCTTGAAAAAGAGCTTTTTAATCTCAATGGGATCTTCCTGGTTAAATAAAGGTTAATAAATAAAATATTCAGAGGACATTGACCTATGATGCAGCTTTCCAAACTTCCAATTTCTTTTTAGAAAGAAGAGGCTTTCGCCTGACGACCCTTCCAAAAAAAGACATACTTGTTCAGTATTATTCTAATTGTGCTGTCATGAACATTAACATTTAACATGTTAACCGAAGTCTGTAGAATCTGAGATGTAGTTCTTGGGTTTCATGTTTGAGCATTACACAGTCTGACCTGGGGTGAATTTGCTGGGCTGATCTGCAAACTGCAAAGAAATCTTGCTTTTATAGAGATGGCCACACTTTCCGATGATCAGTTAATAAAAAGCATTTCATCAGTAGCACCTGACTGCTATTAATTCCTATGAAAGCAGTACTATTGTACTCAGGTGCTACCGGACTCTTGTGAAAACATGTAAAATATTGATATTCTATGGAGCAATACATATGAAAGGTCTTGCTTATTTAAGCAGGTCAAACGCCAAAGTTATGTTGTTGTAACGCCACAGCCTAACTTTTAGAAGGGTGTTAAACTGGCATTTGGGGCATTATGAAAAAAATATACAAAGTTTAGCAGCTGAAACCCTTTAAGTTCCTGTTTTTATTTACATTTTAAAGAGCATCCTAACTTCTTTTTGGACACGGGGTTTCAGTCAGCCACAAAGTTGCTTCCTTTACCGTCATATTTTAAACCACATCACATCAGAGAAATAGTTACACATCCAGCCGTACCAACAATTAGACTGTGAATCACCCTATATTGTCATCGGTTCCTAATTAATTTCACTGTGACACAACATCAGGTGCTTCTGGCTCTTTCTTTCCAAAGTATTATCAGAGAAAAAGGATGGCAGGCTTGGGTGTGTGTAGCTCCGCCCTAACTCTCACTGAACTGCTTGCCCGTCTGATAGGACTATCATTACTCCACAGCTAGTTACTAAATTACTGCAACTGTGTGACATTAAACACGTAGACGTCATGACACACTGGCATGAGTTCCACTGCTTAGTATCAGTCGCTGAAGCAACATTTCTTTTTAAATGTGCAAACACAAGTTAACAGATTGGTGTCAAAGTAACAGTAAAGTCTAACATGTAGTTGCCTTCATGGGCATCTTTCTCTTTTTATCACTTTGAGCTCGTCTGGATTTCTGGGTTTTATTTATTTTTCTGTCTGCATCACATAGTCTATCCTAAAATTACTTTTGTATACCTTAAAGTGAGGGCAATCAACACAACACAGAGAATTCTGGGGAATGATTGAAAGCTGTTGCTTGACTTTAAATCCAAACACCTTTCACTTTACTCTCAGTATAATTACAGGGGACACTGAAGATATCCCAAAATATCTCATCCCTGTACAAAAGCATGATTGTGTATGGTGTAGGCTGCAGGAACCAGGCAGTAAAAACAAAGTTACACTGAAACACCTGAATTGTACTACAATTCACTTTCACCAGTTTTTCATTAAATGAAGGTCAGCTGCACCACCCACCAGTCGGGCATTTACAAGACTAAACAAGTAATTTATTAATGTCATTAGGCACTGGCTGCCAAAGTATTCAACAAACGAGTAGTATACATGTCCCTTAAAAAAAAGGGAAGTCCACATTTCCTGTTTGCTAGCTATCACATAGACTGGAAAACCAGCCCAGAGTTCACTCTTACTTGTGGCATCTAATCCTGACATTTGTTAGTGCTGATGTTCCTCAAATTTTTGTGGCTAAAGACATGCCAGTTAAAAGAGTATACTACAGCAATACCTGCTCTGTCTTATCCTTCCATTCCCACTAGGCTACAGCATCATCTGCGTAGCACCAAGCTGAAAGCAGGTGCTCTTTATGCTACATTTTCTAAATGTTTCACCGAATATGCAACATATTCAAAGAAAAAAATATAATGAATCTAATCATGTCCCTTCTCTCTCTGTACTCAGGTGCCATTTATATCAGTCTCGTAGCTAAAAATAGCAAGCACAACCATCTTACAGTGAGGTGGGTGAGGGCTGGGTGAGGGCTGGCCGAGGAGAAGGACAGGACAGAACGACTGAAAATGAATAAAATATAATATAAAGCCTAAAAATTCCTCGCCCATTAGAGGCAAACCACGTTTCAATTACAGCTTCAAGAAGTGAAAAAGATCTAGTTTGAAAGTTTGAGTTTGTACAGATTTTAGTAGGAGGCTAAACTACAAAGCTGTGTTAAGAATTGTAGCATGCCCTGACATATATTATATTACAAAGAAATTCTAGCCGATAATATATTTGGTCCCTAAACATATTTATTGTATGTGTTTGTTCGCTAATGAATAGCTTCATATGAACTCTTTAAGTAAGCATGACTTCACATAATATGTGTACTGGAAGTGATTGTCCCACCTTGAAGTAGCCTCCCTCATACAGGGTATTCGGGGGACCAAAGATGGCCACTTCCCAGTTGTAGAGGTCAGACTCCTCCACCAGAGTGATGCGGAAGCCTTCCACTGGCTGCTCCTGCAGAGACTTCAGCTCCATCATGAGGGCCTTCTGGGAACTAGGGGTTGACTGGTGGGCCATGTTCTTTTCCACACTTCTTGACAACAGTTAGCCGCACAGATCAGTGAGAGGAAGCAGGAATTGTGGAGTGGACAGAAATATTACGAGTTTAATGACACTGTCAGGACTCTACTCACTTTTCATGCATTTTTAATATCATGACCAGTTTGACTCAGAAAACAGCTGCAGTGTCTTAGCTTTGCTTTCATTAACAGGAGTCTTTCTAACAAAAACGATAGGAAAAGCAAAACGCTGTGAAATTAAACCCTACATGTAAAAAAACAACAACAAAAAAACCAGGCACACACAAAAACAGCTCATAAACATTCAGGATTTGTGGCCTGCAAAGCCTGATTATGTCAGTGGTTTGGCTCGCAGGCCCATTATAGTGGGGGAAAAAAGCAAAGTTAACAGAAAGTGTTTACCTCTGTCTCCTTGCACTGTGTTCGCTTCCTTATAGCTGAGCCCTGCAGGATAAACTCATTGGCTGTCCATGCTAACCTGGCTGTGCCTTGACAAAGAGACAGTGACAATAGCAGTGGCTTTTTTCCCCTGCTAAAGCCTATGGCTGCTCCTCGTGTTGTGTTTCCGAAATTCTTTGTGTGCCAGTGTTGACAGTTGACATGGAGCAAATATCAGTGTAAGTCACGGTCTCCTGCGGATCATTCTTGGCTTTAAAACAGGACTCTGGCTCTCCCTGCCATCTCTCCGTGCTGCTGGTTCGGTTCGGACAGGCGCCCAGCTGATCTCTGCTTGTTTATGTTTGTTTATCTGCTCACTGGCAGTCTCAACTTCTCCACACGTCAGCTAAACCCCTACCGAGCAACTTCGTTCAAATAGAGCAGATTTTCTGCTCTTTGTCGTCTCTCCGGCACAGTTACAGTGTAAAAGACTGAAAATTTCGAGCCCGCGGTCGCTAAAAGGACAGTAAGTGAGAGGTTTATACTCGCGAATTACAGTGGATTTAATCGATTTTTATTTTCCTCCCATCTATGCTTCCGGCTATCATTGCGCGTGTCTGCAGAACGTAAAGCGCGTATCTGAACGTGACGTGCGCGCACTCGATGTTATTTTACATGTTCGTTCGCGTGACATTTTTATGTTTTAGATTCCAAAAATACATATTTGTAAAACATATTTTAATAATATGTTATTATTTTTTATGTAAGTTGGTTACATTATTTGTCTAAGCTCCCTCGCTCTCTTTCTTAATACTAAATATCTGCAGCGTGAAGTCCTCACACATACATACGGGCATTAATATTAGATCTCAGACATTATTGACATTATTGTAATTTTCATTAAACCTACGTCTACTTCCTGTCCTTAACTATATCCCCATATATTATTACTTATAAGAATGTCATATAAAGTATTTGGTTAGTTGGGGTGTATATATTGACGAGATCACAATTAGTGTTTTTTTTTTCAATCAGTTTCCTTCACTGGCAATTCTCAGAGCATCTACAACACAGATGTCACTTACTGTACATTGTGGGCCATATGACTCTTACTTTGATCTCAAGTGAGAAGGAGCAGTGAAATCCCCCTTTCAATCAGTGCAAACAGGTTTAATTGTACATTTAATATCTGGAATATATCAATATAAGAAAAGAAGTGCAGTTTGAACAGTATATCTCAATTTTGTACATGATAAAAATAGTGCTGCTGTAGCAAACAAAACCAGTCAGCACGACACTTTGGACTTAAATTGTAAGACATAAATGTGTAAAATTACAGAATAAGTTCTGGTAGCTCATTGTTCAGACTGTGTTTTAATTCTTTTTTCTTTTTTATCATGGACCCACTGCAAATACTACTACTACTACTACTACTACTAATAATAATAATAATAATAATAATAATAGTAATAATAATAACAAAAGTAAAATTATATTATTTAAAAAAAAAAGGATATTTCTATATTAGATGATATTGGAAAAAACATCTAATATCTTTTAAAAGCTTATCTATTACTTGATTTTCATTGGCATAGTAGGAATGACCATGGTGGAGGTCTTCATCGGTAGGAAAAATAATAAAACGCTGGGTGGGTGCTATGATGTTACTGATAGTGAACTTTATTTTATTCATAAGGTTAGTTAGTAGAGTTACCAACCGTCCTGTAATAAACAGAATGTCCCGTATTGAGAGAAAATATTAGGCGTTTCTTATTGAGCTGAAAAGGAACGCAGTTTGTCCTGTACTTCAGCTAGAATGGAAAAAGACACAAAGCTGGAGTTATTCTGTCATTACGCTGCACAGCTGCCTCTTCTTCGCTCATTCTCTCCCCTCCCTCTCCTGTTGCTACTTCAATCATGAAACTGATCAATGATCAGCTGATCGGCTTTTCTGTCACAAGTCCCGTCTCTCTTGTTTGTTTATCTCCCACTTTGTGCCAATAAGAAGAAACCAGCGGATGTCGCGCTAAACAACAGCAGCACGTTTAAGCTTGATCAGCTGTTGTTAGAATTTATTTAATATTAATTTCTAGTGTCAGCTGATGCTTGGTGGTGCCACAGCTGTAAAGCTGCTGGTCCTGATATTGGTTTGGATATGTGGTGAGAGGGAAACATGAAGATGAAACCAGGAGATGTCCTTACTGAATCTTCATTGCTGAACAGGTGATGGAGAAACAGCTTTACCTTTTAGGTGACATGAATGAGTTGAAGGGAAGTTATGAACTGTTTCTGAGAGACAAATAACACCAGGATCCTTTTCTACATAGCTTACAGCTGGTAACTGTGCAGGAGTGGGTCTAGCAAAGTTTTGCCAGGGGGCCAGGTAGGGCAGTAACAGGGAAAGGGGGCACAAAGAAATACTTTTCTTTCTTATTCTCATTTAAAATGTCTAGCTTTTAATAGAAAGAAAATGTACTTTATTGATCCCTGTGGAGAAATTCCTCTCTGCATTTAACCCATTCAGTGAAGCAGTGGGCAGCCATTGGGCGCCCAGGGAGCAGTGTGTAGGGATGGTACCTTGCTCAGGGGTACCTCAGGGTAGCTGTTCAGGGGAATCGAACCCCCGACCTTCCGATCATGGGGCCACCTCTACATACACAAGACAGTGTACATCACTGTCACGACAGCTTTTGTTTCATTCAAAGGCTTTATGGCTTTTCCTATAATACCTGGTGGGCCGGTCTCTAGCCGATTTTTTTGTCCCAGTCCAGCCCTGACTTAAATTGATATTTAATCTTTCCATAGCCATACGTCAAATAAGCATTGCGATAATATAGCAACCACTCAACATTGTTATTCTATAACCTGGCTGTGACTGTTTATTAAAATACTCATTTTGTGTAGTTTAAATCAACAGATTTTGTGTTCGCGTGCCTGCCGTTGTGCCGTGCATCCGAGTGACGTCAGACAGGAACCAGTGGAGGGGAGGTTGACAAATCAAGATGGCGACCTACGCTGAAGCAGGAAAGAGGTTTCAGTATAAATAAAACCGAATCGGAGATTAGCTTAAATTGGAGTGGCAGCGATATAAAGCGTCGTTTGGATTTTGAAAGAACAAGACGGAGCAGATACTGGTGAGAGCGGCATGTTCTTTTCTATGAGCTCGGTTTAATGTCAGGGGCGGTGGCAGCACAGGCAGCAGCCTGTCCTGTCCGGCCACATAACAAACAGGCCACTGGCGAAGCTAAGCTTATTAGCATGAATAGTGGTTTACATATTCGCCTAACGTCCGACGGTTATATGGTTCGAGTCGAGGTGGAGACATGCATCCCTTTTGGGATGCGTCAGAAAGGGCATCTAGTGTCTGCCAAATCAAAATATGCGGATCTTTCGTCGTGGCGACCCCGTGTAAATAAGGGAGCCGCCGAAAAAAGGTTTAATGACATTCCACCAAGATAGTTAGCCACTATCTAGTGGTGACTGTCAGCGAGTTAAATAATTTGGCTTTTAGAGTCCTAAAATGTCGAGTAAACTACTGCTATATCCGACGCTGGCTTGTTTAACTATCACCGTCACTGTGAAACTGTTAGTGCGCTGAGCTGGAAGTACCCTAAGAGTGTAGACTGGCTTAGCTTGAAGCTAAGGCTATCATAACTTTAGTGCCACTAGCTTACGAATATATCGTACTTGGGGGAATATTTTATGACACATACGTGTAAGATGGGACTATTGCAATAGTCTGGTTTAACTCATCGCTGTCTGAAAATGTGTTTTCGACTATTATCGCGGTGCTTTCGTTCTCGTTTTAGCTTCGCAGTTAAGTTACTCAAACTTATTTACCTTCATGAGTCAGCCACCGCTGTCTGCGATATTATAAATGACTATAATCGTGTGATTTATAATATCTAATATGTTTTAACTCTAATCGTGGTTTGAAGCAGAAACATTATACCAGAGCCAGAAGGAAATCGTTATAAGATCATTTGTGAAAGTAGATAGAGGACCAATTGACTCGGTGTTTTGTTATATAACGTTATCACCAACTACTACACCCTACCAATTATTGTGGCGCTACTAAGCTAACGTCTTCGTACTTAAGACATCTGATAAAATAGATGCACCCCAATCACGAGATGTCTTGTGATCATGATTGATTTGTCTCAGTTGTTTGGAAGTGACACGGAACTAAAACATGTAAACATCTGTAGACTTGGGTGTTCATTTTCATTTATTCAGGAAGTGCCAGGTAAATTATCCTAGTGTGTCAGTAAACCAGGTGATACAGTGTTTGTGTCCACTTTAGCCTGAGGAAATCTGAAATGCTCTTTCTTTTAAAAACACAGAGCACTTCAAAGTTAATTAAATCGGCTTCAAAATATTTTCTGCTGGAAGCTGGTCTGCACACCAGCTCACAGATCAAAGTTCTCTGTTTCGCAGATTTGAAAACAGTAACGTCTGTGTCCATAATGTCAGGCTTTGTTGCACAGCATTACCAAATAACAGGATTATATAACTTGAAGATACTGGGCAACATAATGCACAAAGGCAAATAAAGCTATTTCCAATCTAAAAGGAATTGCACTACAGTATGAAGGCATGTTATTTCTCTTGTGCTTTAATTAGACATGTCAAATTGGCATTTCTCAAAACAACATACTTTAGTGCAAATATCCCATATTAGACAAAATATTACATATGTTGGCAAACTGGTGGAAGAAAGGCTGTGGAAGTCTACTTTGTGCTGGTTTCATAGTGGCACAACATTTTAAAATATGGTAGCCTATAGCTTATAACCCTTTGCTCTCTTTTATCACTAAATTTAAAAAAAAAAATTCACGGTACTCTCACTGACCAGTAACCAGCATGCTTATTTCTGTTTTCAGACTCTAAATGGCTGCAAGGAAGTCTGGCTCAGATGCATACAACAATGGCAAGGACTTATTTTTAGTACTTTGTTGTCTTACTGTTAGCTCTGTTGGTGCCTTTATCTGCAGTGTGCTTTCTGTAAAGTATACTTACTTTCTCCTTGTTTTTTAATGTGCACAGGACCCATCAGCTATCTTGATGATGTTCCCTTCAAGATAAATGATAAATTCCGTTGTCCAGCCAAAGTGGGTCTGCCTGTTGGTTTCTCTTTGCCAGACTTCGGCTCTGCATTGGCGGACACAAAGGTGGGTTTTTTCCCACAGATGTTAGCTGTGGCATAAATGCAGCTCTGCACATCATTTTTGGTAGTTGAAGATGAGATGCGAGGAAATCATTTGTGTTACTGTTATTCTCAATTTAATACAGTAAATATTTTCTCTTTTACTTTGTGTCCTGTTCACCCCTTAACACCTATCATTCTTCTTTTCCACAGTATGACTTTTCTCTCGAGAAACGTAGTGTGCGCTGGGGGGCAGAACTGGCTGAGGCCAGAGCGGCAGAAGCCAGAGCAGAAGAGGCTGCAGCCAAGCAGGAGGCAGAGAGCAGGAAGCGTTTGGCCAAGGCCCAGGAGGTTGATGGTGGTGGAGGGAAGAAACTCCAGTCTGCTGCAGAGGACCAGGACCTTCCACCACCAGCGCTGAACCCTGTTCTTGCAGGGCTGAGCCATAATGCCATCCTCACTCCGCTGCCTGCTCGAAGCTTTGACCACCGGAACACCCAACCCAGCACTCCTCAGCTACACAGCCTCAATTTAGCTGATTTTGAGCGGGAAGAAGATCCCTTTGACAAGCTGGAACTCAAAACTTTAGACGATAAGGAGGAACTGAGAAACATCCTCCAGAGTCAGCCTCAACCTCAAGCTCAACCTCAGCCACAGCATCCTCCTTCTGTTTCCCCACCAGAGATTTCTCAGCTAGGGCCAACATCACGTGGAAACAGCCCATCCCCACCCAGCATCAACACCAGCCTCTCATCCAAACCAGGCTTTGCCCACAAACCCAACGGGTTGGTTGCCTTGCTAGACATGGACAGAGTTGGGCATCCTGGAAGAGCAGCATTTGACACAGACGATCGCCCTTGTAACATTCGCTCTCTGACTTTCCCCAAGCTCTCTGATTCTGGTGACCCAGAACCACTGAGATACACTCCTCTCCCCACCACCGTTCCTGCTCCCCGACAGAACCTGCCCAATGGCAGCCCACCAACCATGCCCAAGGCCCAGGTTATTGTTGCTCCTGAGCTAGCCAGCCACACCAAGAGTGGTACACCAAAGCCTGTGAGTATAATTCAGTGTATACATTGAACACTTCAGCTGCAACTTCCACTATAATAATGAAACTTGGTTAACCAGGCAAGAGCGTACACAAGTGTTGTGAGCACGCTGCAGAGCTCTACTCTGCAACAGTGAAACTATGCAAGTCTCCTATTTATTTTTATGCAAGGTGAAGTCTATTTTTTCGTTTTTAAAAAAATAAAATAAAATAATAATATGGCTCTATGGGAAATTCTTTTCGCTTTAGGTGTATTAAATAGTCTACCATGCACTTTAGATGTTAACTTATCATGTTACAAAATTTCAATGCTTCTGTGCCATATTAAAAAAAACCTGCAGAATTAAAAATTTAAAAAATGCCCAAACTTTGCTTTGTCTTTGGTCCCAAAACCATACACTGCGTGCGGGCTGACTGTGCAAGTAGAAAACATAGATTCCCCTTCATGAAGACTCGACATGTTTGATACATAAAAATATTAAAAGCGCATATCAAGGGATGGTTAAAAACAGTTCTTTGAGCTGTATTGATATTCATGCTTTTGCCCCCACCGCCATTAGGCCATTCTAGGGTCAGGATCTGCTGGTCTACCGTGTGGTGGAGCCCTCCTCAGCATGACTCCCAGCGAGCGTCAGTGTGTGGAGACGCTTGTGGGCATGGGCTACTCTTATGAAGGCGTCCTGCGGGCCATGCAAAGACAAGGGCAGAATGTGGAGCAGGTGTGACTCCCTCCTACTCCAACGTGCACAAATTTGGATTCATAACCTATTTGCTGCCTGGTGCTTAGCACTTCGTTTTGTCTATATGTTTTTGTCAGTGTGCACATGTATTAAAATAAATGTTTTGCACTCCACTCACTCTTTTTGTGAAAAGTTAAGGCAATAGATCAGGTTGTGTAGAGCTAGTATGAAATACTTAAAACCAATGATACAATGTTTGTCCATGGTTAGATGATTATGAAAATTATGAGTAAATGTGGTATAACTGGTATAAGTGATCTACATTGACCTGGTGAAGTTTGAGTAATGAGGTAGAATTGTGACTCAGTAATGTGAGATGATAGGCTCACAGAGCAGGAATTACAGAGTAAGAACTTTAATATGATGTTATTTCGGTTCACTGTAAAAACTTACAAAACCTATTAGTACCACATTGCTATTAAAGTTGTCTTTTATGTGCGTATTTGAATTAGTTTTTGTTTTACTTCACACATAATAAACATTTACTTATTGTCTGTCCAAGGTACTGGACTATCTATTTGTCCACGGTCGTCTGTGTGAACGTGGCTTTGATGAAAGTGCAGTGGAGGAATGTTTAGAGATGTACCAGTGCTCAGAAGAAAAGGTTTGTACGACCAAATATACATCTCAAAAAGATGAGGAAAAACTGTCAGTGGACCTGAGAGGCTAAAAAGGTTTAAGAATACAATAAGAACAACAACAATGTAATTTCAACATATTTTTCACTCTTCCTAGGCATTGCAGTTTCTTGAGCTGATGTCAAGATTTGGTGAAATGGGATTTGAGCGGGATACCATCAAAGAGGTGCTGCTAGTCCACAACAACGATCAGGACAAGGCTTTGGAGGACCTGATGGCTCGTGCCACGGCTAGCTGAACCTAGCCAGTTGGCTAACCAAAGCTCTACCCAGGGCATGCCTCCCACTACCACCCAACAGCCCCTTTCCTTCCACCCGCCCTATCATACCATGCCCTGTCCTTGCCTTGGCTGTGGAAGGGACTGCTGGGAGACTGTTGTATTTCTCTGTGCTAAACCGCATTGTGTGTCAGCACTTCTTAATGACTGTGCCTAGAGTGGAGGAGGTTAAACTGTAACCATGCTTCTTGAGGGTGTTCCAGGATTTGGTACTGCTAGGATATTCGTGAATAGGAGGAATAACTGAGCTGTGGCAGTTGATGCCATTCTGATTTGCTTCCACTTGGAAGTGTTTATCTGACTGCAGGCAAAAAACAAAACTAAACGCAAAGCCGAATAAGGAGGAGCTGGTTACAAACTCTGGGTGCATCCACGAATGACCAGTTTGAACTTTAGAATCTCTAAAAAAAAAAAACCTGCCATCTTCCACTGCTCACAGCAGACCTAGTAGACAGTGGAGGGGATAGGTGGGCTTGTGGACGCTTTCTTCAAACAGAACAGTTTTACATTAACAAATAAAAACAAAAGAGGGGGAAAAAGCACAGACAGAGAACTGACTCGCAAGGAGTGACCTCTGTGCTGGTGTGCCCGCACCTGTTTCTGTTCTACTTTATGCTTTCACTCATTCTTGTTGGTTTTTACAGTTCATTTTGGGCACTTTTCATGTTGGTTTCAAATTCAGTTTCTTTGCTTTCTGTTTTAGGAATTGCATTAATAGATCATTTGTCATAAGTATGAACACAAGAGTACTACTGCCCCATTGTGCTCTTTGACCTGCACTGGAAAGCCTGCTTGAAGGAGTAGGAGAGGTGTAAGAAATTGAGAAATATCCCATGATGTATTGGCACTGATGTGTCACATACCGCACGGGCACACACCTTTCATAATTATCAACTTATTTAAAATAGAACACTGACACTTTGATTTAAAAATAAAGAGGTTGATATAATGTAAGATATGTTAACTTGCAAAAGTGATGGTTTTAACTTTCACTGGAAAACAGTGGGGGGGGGCGGGGTTTAAAGAAAGACAGAAATGTGAGGGTTGCTTTTGCAGCCACGTCACAGTGCAATAGAGTCATTTCATATTGTTTGACTTTTGACTTGGCACTTTGAGCCTCAAGTGATTTTGGGAGAGGAGAAATGGTCTGCTGGCCTTGCTGGAAATTTTACCGGAAAAGCTTTGATTTTAGAGATTTCTGTCATTCACACACTGTTTTTTTTGTTTGTTTGTTTGCTTTTTGGATTTCATACCACAAACGCAAACAATACTTTTTCTTGGTTCACTGTTTTTCCCTACGAGTAAGATATGTGTTCATTCAGATTTTAGTTTGGTCGACATCTCCATAGTCTTAAACGGAACATTTAAATGAAAAAGTCGAAAACATTTTCCATGATGTCAATTGGGTTGAAATTGTTTAAAAGAATTCCTCTTTTATCTTTTATACACGTGGTAATGGACCTGCTGAGTTTGGTATTAAAAAAGTGTGTCTGGTTTGATGGGGATTGTGAAAGGCATGGTAACAATTAAGGGCTTAATGTAAGCAAAGGATGACTCAGAGAACTGAAACTTTACTCGGACTAGCTCAAATGAGAGGAGACCACTTCTAACCATCAGTCTGTTTGGTTTGTTTTTTTGGTTTATTTTGCCAATAGGGAAATTATTTTACTAAGATATTAGTGACAAATGTCTGAAAAATACACGGTACCATTCAAACAAAGATGAACACGTTTGCAGTAAATTCCCAAAGTGTTGGGGTGGTTAAAACTTTGCATTATTGGTTTCAGCAAGGCGTTGCGTCATCATCCAGCCTTTTGAAACTGAAATGTCAACAAGTAAGTTTCAGTTTTTTATTTTTAACTTTTAATTGCCTTCCTTTCTATTTACCAAGCTAAAGAAGACATACAAACACACAAGTGGTATTATAGTGTCCGTACTTGACTTTCGCGTAGCTTTGTTAATTATAGGTAAAGCTGGTGTCCACTTGCCTCTTCTCTGACAGCCCCACACCCTGGAGAGATTATAGAAAAAAATCTAATCTGAACTTCCAATTGACCTTTGCTTTCATTCTAACATCGGAGTTGTGCAAGGATGAAGCGCAACTGGTTTCTCATTTAGGCGATCATATTTAAGCATTTATATATTTAAATCTCCATCGATGATCAGTCTCCATCTAATGAACATTGAAATATTTTAATATTATAATAAATGGTGGGTAAGTGTCTTTCCCAAAGTCCTACAATGTGATTCAGAAAATGTTCAGTTTCCTCATTATCATTTGGAAATGATTAAATGTGCACATCCTTTGAGTGGTGAGTTGGCTTTTTTTCTTTCTTTTTTTTTCTTTTTCTCAGGTTAGGAAACATGTCTATATTTATTTTCTCTCTGTTTAGAGGAAGAGACAGAGTAAATACAGAGAATTGGTATTGTCACTAGCAACTGGAAACATCCAACTCTGACGCCTAGTCAGCAGAGTATACAACAGCAGAGAGGCCAAACGTATCCTGCCTGCATTTATCAAGGTATAAAAACGGACAAGACTAGAGTTCAATGAGTTAAAGTGCTTATCAGCTTTGTGATTCCATACTTGGGTGCTCATGCCAACAATAAGTCAACTTCGGAAAAATCCAGTAAGCCGCCTGTAATGGTGAATTGTCTGCTTCTATACAGTGCCTTTTAACATTGTACAGCTCCTTTTGGGGCTCTACAAAGGGCTTTACATTCACACACTCACACACATATAGGGTGTTTGTCCACCAACAGGAGCAACTCGGGGGTTGATTTCTTTCCCAGGGATGCATTGGCATTTGAAGGGTAGATGGCCAACTCCAACTGGAGAACAAGCCACCCTACACCACTGTCTCTGTCATAAGAATGTGTAAAATGTTTAGAAATACCATCTGTGAGCAAACAGAATATGTTTCAACAAACTATTAATAGCTATTTCAACCAAATTAAACAGTTATAGATATCAGCTCTATATTATTGAACATATATTGAATATAAATTTAAATCAATGTTAAAATACCCATATTAAAAACAACAACGAAAATACAGTAGTAATCTAGTGTGTCAAACGACAGCTCTGACGTCACATGATCGGGTCAATGGTACCACGCAGTTTAACGTGAACGAGCACGTTTGACGTTCTCGTACGACCTTGTTTTTGTTGATGTTTAATTTCAGTGCGGCTGCGCGCTGCCTTCGCCGTTGCCGCTGACGCGACCTGACAAGGAAAAAGAGCAAGCTACTAGCTCGGCAGTGAATAGTTTACACGGACTGAGTGCAGAGATTTTTGAGAGGCGAGTAAGTACGCTATCTGAGGACGTTCGGGGATAATTTTAGTTTGCGATTTAACGAACCTCACCCGTATGTGATCGCCTTTCCTCTTCGCTGGACGCTGCCTTTGAGGGCCAAGGAACAAAATAGACATCGCCATTATATGATCCAGTGTCCAGCGTCACTTTTACCCTCCATGTGGGTGAGGGAACTGTGTGTGTCAGATTATGGCGAAGAAAACAGTTAGCAGGAAAAGGAAGGCAGGAGAGCCCAAGGACCAACAACAGGTAGGCGGAAACCGGTGCGGGTCCATATTAGCTAGCTAAACTGTTATGTTGGGATGCTAATTAGCAGTGAGTTAGCCAGATTTAGCTGATATAAGATGTTATGACAGATTTTTACTTGCATTATAACATTTAACTGCTTCGCTATATGGGAAAAGCATGCAACAAACAGTAACAATTCTGTATTGTTTAAAATAACATAATATATTTCGATTTGAAAGTACCCGCTTATATTAACATATCGTTAGCCAACGGCAGTCCGTTGTCAATCTGACAGCTAATGTTAGCCACGTTATTTGTGCTATTATTCTCTTTATCAGATTTGGCTGGATACTGCTGGCAGTCCTTTTCTCTAATATTGCCGTCTCTCGTCACCTTCCGATCAAAAATAAAAGCAGATTTGATCTTATAAATAGCTCAGTAGTGTTATCAGGCATAGATAGCTATACAGCTAACGCTAGCTGAAACGTTAACTGTTAAGCTGACTAGCCATTTCCCGTATGTACGGACTAACCGTAGATTGGTTGCGTCCACGCCCCGAATTGGACGTTTGTCGACAAATGAAATACCGTATCGAGTAGGCATGCCAAAATAGCCAGTACTGAGTCCAGCACATCAGAAAAAAACGTGTTTGACCTGAACCAGAACGTGTGAGACTGGTCACAGTAATCACGACCTGCTTCTAGTGCACCTATCAGGCCCATGGAGCCACCGTCATCGGTAGATTTGAGTCAGATTGTCAGAATAGTTTTCCAGCATTGAACAAAACCGGCAAAATGTTCAAACAGTACAAGAAAGAACGACAAAAACAACATGGCACAATGGCTTCCTTTGACATACAAAGTCATAAATACTGAGTGTTTTTCTTCCATTGTTCAAGACCTGTGATCCGGCTTATAATTGGTTTGCTTAGTGTGAGAGAATTATTAATCAACATTTGTAATTGTATTGGATGGAAAATGAGATGATTTATTTTTTTTAAGTAGTCTGATTTGCCACTAGTGTGTACTTAATAGCAGTGAGAATGATGTCCTGGGGACCCTGTGCCTCTATATGTTTACATATTAGCCCATATTCAGGATCTGAAATGCCCCAAAGCAATCGCACACAGTATGAGTCTGATTCTGTTTCTGTTTATTTAACATTTTAAGCGCTGAGGTTGTAAACTGTAAAATGTGGATAGTGCTTTAATCATATGGCCAGAGTTTAGTATTCATTGGCCAAGAAAGCCACTAATTGTTGCAAAAGTTAAATGAATGTATTAATGGACAAACATCACACAAACATGACATGATCAAAACCCTTTTAGAAAAGTGTTTATCATCAGTGATATTACAGTTTGTCATTAGACCCCACAAAAACCCTTTGACTTTGCAACCGTTTTAGACAGCCAGCTCAACACTCGATGTTCAAATGTAAATGCTCTGATAATTCTCTCAAGTCTCTGTGTACAAGCTGTGTCCACAGTCATGTGGGAGATAGATGGGTATGGCTCAGCATGAATAAGCTGAGACATTGAAATAGGCACGAAGAAGTCTGAAATTCACATACATTCAAATCTCATTTGTTTTGTGTTGGTAATAGTAATCCCTTTGTTTTTATGATTCAATCTCCAAAATTGCACATTCAACATAATAACTAAGACATTTTGTTTTTAATTTTATTTCCCTCTCTTTTCACAGCTGGGTTGGTGTCAGGCGCCACACAAGCGAAGCCGTGTTTCTTGTTCTTCACGTCATGCCCAGCAGTGGTGGTGCAGTCGACGCTCTGTGGTATGTGCTCTGCGGGGGCGGGAGTTCAGACCTCAACAACAGCATGAGTTGAGGCTCCAGAGGAGCCTGCGTGGCTTTGCAGCCGGCAGGCTCCCCGGCATTCTTAAGGAGAGGGAGTTTTCTCTCGGGCGGCTCAACAAAGTGTTTGCCTCACAGTGGCTCAATCATCGGCAGGTGGTGTGTGGGACAAAATGCAACACGGTAAGATGCCCTTTTTATTTGTGATCTATATTAGCTAGTTAGGCTTTTCCATATGTTATAATAATGTTTGCCAGAAATCCCACTTAATCAGTAGGTTTACATGACCTCATTTAATTTCATTATAAAGAGATAAAGATCGATCTTAAATCAGCTCTAAATCAAGTAAACATTCTTGAGTGAGCTTAGTCAGAATTTTTTCAATTGTCCTCACACATTTTTGGCCAACTAGCTGTATTTTCTTCATGTACTTTCAGCTTTTTGTAGTTGATGTACTGACAGGACAGATCACACGCATTCCCATGCTGAAAGACAGGGAGTGTCGTGATGGAGGCTCTGGGGAGGTGGGTCCAGTGGTGCCTGGTCGCAATTATCACTTAACAGAAATCTCCCATACCCGGTTGGACCAGCAAGGCTGTGGGATCCACGCTATTGAACTCAACCCCTCGAGGACACTGCTTGCCACAGGAGGAGACAATCCTAACAGCCTGGCCATCTATCAACTCCCTACACTAGACCCTGTTTGTGTTGGCGATGTAAGTAGTTTGAACTGTTTGGTTGTTTCCTGACATTTGGTTATTGATAATAGTGATTAATCCACTTTTCCTGCTTTAGAAATGATATCAAACTTTCCATATACCAGACAACATTCATTAAACAGTTCTAGCGATTTTAGGCATTCAAAATTGCTGAGATGCTTTAATTCCACTTATTCAGTAGTATAATGAGTAGTCATTGTAATGACAGTAATGCTGTTTTCCTTTTCCATGTCTGCTCCACTCTGCATGGTACCCTCTCCACACAAATGGAGTGAAGTCACTGTAAAATAAAAGGTTAATTGGAAACACATAATTGCATTAAGCTTCCCTTTTAAATCCAACGTTTTGTAATACCACTCTGCTCATTTGTACTCGTTTCCAAGATTGCAGAGGTGCGATCACGTAGTGTCTTTTGAGATGTCAATAAATCAAGTAGGTCTGGGATTGTGTTGACAGATGGTTTTCTGTGTTGATTGGCAGGCATGTCATAGCAGTCATTAAGCTACAGATGTAGATTCTAAAGAAATGGTGAGGAAAATGGTTAGAACTTTAATGGACATTTTTGTTTTTGGCCATTAAAACTATATAGAGTTAAGTGTTACAATGTCTGAATGAATGAATATAGTCTAATGAAGTGACAAGTCTGTCTGATCATCATATCTTTTTAAAACATGAAGCCAACATAACATGTTACAACTTATGTAAGACCAAAACAATTTACTGATTAAATACTTCATATACAGGCAGTTGTATGTAGAGGAATGTATAGTGAGCTATTTAACAAAATGAAAAATATATCTTGTCACTACACTGATCATTGTCTCTTCGTTGTTATTTGCAGCACAATTATCATGTCTGCTGCACAATTGCTGTTGTCAGTTTGTCATGTTTCCTTTGGCACAGTGACTGATGGTATGCAGTGCCAGGATACTGACAACTAGTAATGTGCTACTTTTTGGGTCCCGTTTTTGCTTTCAGAACTGCTTTATTTCTTTGAGGCACGAGTTCAACTATGTGCTAGAAATATTCCTTACAGATCCTTGCTGTGCATATTGACATGATGTGAATCTGCTGATCCACCACATCCCGAAGGTGCTCTATTGGATTGAGATCTGATGACTGTGGCTCCACAGTCACCAGATCTCAATCCGTTTTAGTACAGTGAACTCATTGTTATGTTTAAGAAACCAGTGTGAGATGATTTGAGCTTTGGGGCATGGCACATTATTCTGCTGGAAGCAGCCATCAGCTGATGGGCACACTGTGGTCATAAAAGGTCAGCAACAATACTCTTATAGGATGTTGCATTTAAACAATGCTTAATTGGTACTAAGGGGCCCAAAGAGTGGCAAAAAAAATATTCAACACCACAATAATACGATCACCAGCACCCGAAAGCATTCATACAAGGCTGGATGGTTCATGCTTGTTCTTTACTAGAAAATTCTCATTTTTTGAGACAAGGCAATGTTTTATTTGTTTGTTTCTTCTTCTTCAATTTTCTTTTGTCTAATCAGGTTGAAGCAGTGTGGCGATTTTTCTTTTGTTATTGTTTTTAGATCATTCTCAGTCAACCCCAGAGCTGGTTTTGTGGGAAAATCCCAGTAGATCAACAGTTTCTGAACTACTTGGGCAATCGTGGCTCAAGAGTTGGGAGTTCGCCTTGTAATCGGAAGGTTGCCGGTTCGAGCCCCGGCTTGGACAGTCTCGGTCGTGTCCTTGGGCAAGACACTTCACCTGTTGCCTACTGGTGGTGGTCAGAGGGCCTGGTGGCGCCAGTGTCCGGCAGCCTCGCCTCTGTCAGTGCGCCCCAGGGTGGCTGTGGCTACAATGTAGCTTACCATCACCAGTGTGTGAATGGGTGGATGACTGGATATGTAAAGCGCTTTGGGGTCCTTAGGAACTAGTAAAGCGCTATATAAATACAGGCCATTTACGTTTTTTTTTCTTTTTTTTTTTTACTCAGCCTAGGCAGCCAACAACCATGCCGTGTTCAAAGTCACTGAAATCGCCTTTCATTTCATACTCTGTTTGATCGTTAGCAGATCGTCTTGACCATGTCTGCATGACTTGATTAGAGGTTGATTAGATATTTGTCTTAACAAGCAGTTAAACAGGTGTAGTGGTGGCCAAGTGAGCGTAGTATACTCACATTACTTTTAGAAGGCACTGTAAAAATGTTGAACTCACTAAATTGTTCACTATACACTGATTAGTAAGTAATTTTAAGTGTGTATTTGAATGCTAACAGCCTGTGCCTGAATATTGTGACATGCTAACTGTGAGCTTTTCACTTCTGACCTTGCAGGTTCCCTAAGGTTCTCTTTCCTTCAGGCACAGAAGAATGAAATGCTGAAATAATGTTTTGCTAATACTGTAGCAGTGTTTATTTGGAAATCCAGCCTCAAACGTACAAGCTTGTATATCTTTGACATTGTAGCTGTTTGTTTTTGTTTTGTTTTTTCAGGATGGTCACAATGACTGGATATTCTCAATAGCATGGATCAGTGACAACATGGCAGTTTCTGGTGAGTTAGCACGATTGACATTGGAGGGAACATGGGTATTAATCAGTTTACTCTGTAGGGGCATACTAGGCGTGTGTGTGTGTGTGTGTGTGTGTGTGTGTGTGTGTGTGTGTGTGTAGGTCAGTAGTATAGGCAATAATAGACCCTGTGCATGAGAAAATGCTAACTTCCTGTTTTAAGACCGGATGTAGGGTTGTACATTTCCAGTAGCTTTATTTTGCAGTCAATTGCTACTGCGAAGGTGGACTCAAAAGTCATGTCTAAAATACAAAAATGGAAAGATTACGTTAAGTTACAAAGAGCAGTGGGTGGGAACGCTCACCATTGCTATGTCATTAAAAAATCAAATGATCAATTTTGATGTTTGAAGAGCGTAGATCGATTGTTTGTTTACATCACTCAACACAAGCAGAACTGCATTACTGCATGCAGAAGACACATCGTCCACACTCAGAAGCACAGTATAGTGACAGTTCTTATGATTTAAACAGGAAATGTCCAGCATTCAAAGTACAGGCGAACAATAGTCAAAGCCAGATGTTTCCCCGTTATGTCGATATCAGTACACACCTACACAGCATGTCAACAAACCGTGAAAAAAAGCCAGAGGATATAAAAAATACATAAATGATTGCAGGTAAGGGTCTCTATATGTTAGTATTTACCAAGGGTATGTTGTGACTTATCTTCACAATTACAGTGGTCCCTCGCTATAACGCGGTTCACCTTTTGCAGCCTCGCTGTTTCGCAGATTCTTTTAGTGCAATTTTGCACTGTATTTTATTATTTTATTTTTTTTACCATACCGCGCACTGGATTATAAAGTGCATTAAGCTTAAATTAAGCAATGACGCTTAAAGTTAAATTCATTTGTTCTAAAATCTGTCATTATTATTTATAGAAAAACAAATAAACTGTTTGTTTATTTCTCAAAAAAATGTTTGGGACTGAAAACAGGTTTTGATCTTTGGTTTCATTCTATAATGGACTTTTTTTTTTTTTTTTTTTTTTATGAAGGTTTGAACTTTGAGAGTTTAAGCAAGAGAGAAAAGTGTGAAACTGTTCATGCCTGTCTGAGAAAAGTGTATAAAGTGTGTGTAGTGATGGGTTTTACAGCCTTAAAACATCTAAAATAATTGTAAAAAATAAAGCTGGCTATTTCACCTATCGCTGGTTATTTTTGGAATGTAACACCCGCAATAAACGAGGGAACTCTATATACAAGTACTGAGAAATTTCAATCCCTTCTCTCTTTTGCTCTGAGGCGCAAGGGTAAAATATCGATGAGCATCATCTACAGATATATTCGGTAAATGCCCAAGACATCTTGAGAAATGTAAATCGCCGCTTGATTCATCCATTTGGTTGACTTTTCTTGGAAAATCTGACCGTAAACAAGACGCGAATATCACACCGGAAACGAAGCGCCCTACAGGAGTTTCCCCACCGGAAGTAGCATATGGTAAGGTGCACATAGTCTATAGGCATGAGCTCTGTTTGTCTTAATCTGTAGGGTCCAGAGATGGCTCCATGGGACTGTGGGAGGTTACAGAAGAAGTAATGAGCCAGGCTGAGAGGAGTCAAAATGAGGAGACAGTGCCCTCCTATGCCCACATCTCCCACCGTGCCCTCAAGGACATCCCCAAGGAGTACACCAACCCATACAACTGTAAAGTCCGTGCTCTGGCCTTCAATAACAACCATAAAGTAAGACTCACCTACACGACTGTTGTGTGCAACAAAGTCTCCTTTTGCTGAATTTGCTCTTTAGGACGACAAAAGATTGGATGCACCAAACTTTTATATATTGTTTATAATGGCTATAATTTTAGCTAACCTAACAATTATCTTTCCTTAAAAGTTAAAAATATTTTTAATGAAACGCCTTTGCTCTAAATTTTTACATGTAGTATAGATTTATCTTGTTCTCTCAGCCTCACATCACCAAACAATTTCTTTTCTTTGTGGACTTTAAGGTTATTTAGGTTAATAAATAAACTTGAATCTGAGGTTTGTCAAATTGCATCTCAAAACAGTATCTAATGGCATCTAAAACGGTGAACAAATTTACCCATCGCTAAGTCAGGGTAGTCATTTATGAAACGAAGACCGACAGCTCTTAGAATTCTGAAGCCTTAGGTCTAGAAAAACTGACACACTCCTGTGTGTCAGTTTTTCTAGACCTAAGCCAATTATGACCTGCCTTTTCCTTTTGCATTTCCTCTTTTTCTTTTTTTTTTCTTTTTTTTTCCAGGAACTGGGTGCTGTTTCCTTGGATGGCTATTTCCACCTCTGGAAAGCTGAGCATAACTTGTGCAAGGTACAGTACATAGATTGACAAATTATAGTTTTATGTATTGGTAATTCTTTTTCCAATAAAGTGCTAGTTATTTTTAATATGCGATCAAAATGATAAATAGTTCTCTCATAATGCTAGGATTTTGTAATTCAGTTTCTTCAGTGTTAACAGTCTGTGTTGGTTTCTCTAGATACTGTCCACCAAGCTGCCTCATTGCAAAGAAAATGTGTGCCTGGCATATGGACAGGACTGGTCAGTGTATGCTGTAGGCTCTCAAGCCCATGTTTCTTTTCTGGATCCACGGCAACCTACACACAGCATCAAGTCAGTTAGTTCAAGAGAGAGAGGAAGTGGTAAGTCACCTGTTGGCTTTTGAAGTGAGCCAGTAATACAATCAAAGATTAGTTGAGCTATCTAAAACGCTGACTGAAGTTATTTATATGTTGCATGTTGTAGAACTAAGTGTGCTTTCAGTCAGGTTAGAAAATGTCATTCTGGCACTGAGAGTGGTAAAGTTGTGATTTAACATATTTTCCATATTGGCGGCAATAAATTTACAGTGGCGTGAGCTTGATTTAGCATTTTATCAGCCTGTTTACTCAAAGTACTTGACAAACTATTTTTCACACATACATATTTCTACAACACTTCATTCTGTGCACTTATGCTACAGTAACACTTGGGGGGAAAAAGAGGTTGGAGACCATGTGGAACAAACTCATCTGCAACGGCATAAAGTCTGTTGCTGTCTTGAAAGTGACTGTGGTGCATCAGGATGGAAATAAAATGGAACTAAGTGGAAGTGTGTGATGATCAGGTTGTGTTTCAATAGGCAGAAATCGTCCATCAGCATCTGTTGCTGTCTGCATACACAGAAATTCACTCTACAGTGGCTTGCAAAAGTATTCGGCCCCCTTGAACTTTCCCACATTTTGTCACATTACAGCCACAAACATGAATCAATGTTATTGAAATTCCAGGTGAAAGACCAACACAAAGTGGTGCACACGTGAGAAGTGGAACGAAAATCATACATGATTCCGAACATTTTTTACAAATAAATAACTGCAAAGTGGGGTGTGCGTAATTATTCAGCCCCCTTTGGTCTAAGTGCAGTCAGTTGCCCATAGACATTGCCTGATGAGTGCTAATGACTAAACAGAGTGCACCTGTGTGTAATCTAATGTCAGTACAAACACAGCTGCTCTGTGACGGCCTCAGAGGTTGTCTAAGAGAATATTGGGAGCAACGACAGCATGAAGTCCAAAGAACACACCAGACAGGTCAGGGATAAAGTTATTGAGAAATTTAAAGCAGGCTTAGGCTACAAAAATATTTCCCAAGCCTTGAACATCCCACGGAGCACTGTTCAAGCGATCATTCAGAAATGGAAGGAGTATGGCACAACTGTAAACCTACCAAGAAAAGGCCGTCCACCTAAACTCACAGGCCGAACAAGGAGAGCTCTGATCAGAAATGCAGCCAAGAGACCCATGGTGACTCTGGACGAGCTGCAGAGATCTACAGCTCAGGTGGGGGAATCTGTCCATAGGACAACTATTAGTCGTGCACTGCACAAAGTTGGCCTTTATGGAAGAGTGGCAAGAAGAAAGCCATTGTTAACAGGAAACCATAAGAAGTCCCGTTTGCAGTTTGCCACAAGCCATGTGGGGGACACAGCAAACATGTGGAAGAAGGTGCTCTGGTCAGATGAGACCAAAATGGAACTTTTTGGCCAAAATGCAAAACGCTATGTGTGGCGGAAAACTAACACTGCACATCAGTCTGAACACACCATCCCCACTGTCATATATGGTGGTGGCAGCATCATGCTCTGGGGGCGCTTCTCTTCAGCAGGGACAGGGAAGCTGGTCAGAGTTGATGGGAAGATGGATGGAGCCAAATACAGGGCAGTCTTGGAAGATTGAGACTGGGGCGGAGGTTCACCTTCCAGCAGGACAACGACCCTAAACATAAAGCCAGGGCAACAAGGGAGTAGTTTAAAACAAAACACATCCATGTGTTAGAATGGCCCAGTCAAAGTCCAGATCTAAATCCAATCGAGAATCTGTGGCAAGATCTGAAAACTGCTGTTCACAAACGCTGTCCATCTAATCTGACTGAGCTGGAGCTGTTTTGCACAGAAGAATGGGCAAAGATTTCAGTCTGTAGATGTGCAAAGCTGGTAGAGACATACCCTAAAAGACTGGCAGCTGTAATTGCAGCAAAAGGTGGTTCTACAAAGTATTGACTCAGGGGGCTGAATAATTACGCACACCCCACTTTGCAGTTATTTATTTGTAAAAAATGTTTGGAATCATGTCTGATTTTCGTTCCACTTCTCACGTGTGCACCACTTTGTGTTGGTCTTTCACGTGGACTTCCAATAAAATTGATTCATGTTTGTGGCTGTAATGTGACAAAATGTGGGAAAGTTCAAGGGGGCCGAATACTTTTGCAAGCCACTGTATCTGCTTGCACTCAGAGGGCAGCCAGAACTTCAGATTTGAAACCGAAATTGATAATTTCCTCCACAAGTAATGACATTTACTGTAATAATGCGCTTTAATCACAACATGACAGTGCTCAGCAGCCTTGCCTTTATATATAAAGGTATCCCGAATACCACCAGTTAGAAACCAGTTGAGGTGAATCCCCTTTTACAAAGAGACATGTCACAGATGAGTTGCGTTCAGTGATGCAGACTGACTCAGATTGATTGTAGTATGCTGGCAACCTGTCTGGGTTTATAAAATAGACGCAAGGTATTTGCAAACCTTGCAATTGAAAGAGGTGGCCAAAAGGGCAGAGGATGTTCCACACTCAGACTTGTTGGTCAATGCAACTAACACTAGTCTTTGACAGCGAGGGGGAAAAAAACTTTTTACTTTGCATTTTTACTTGCAGCCAATGTAGTTAACCTACCATGCACATCTTTGGACTGTGTGTGTGAGATTGACCTGGTACCACTACCACTGGGGTGTGTTACTGGTTTCTCCTTTAAGTTAGTTTTCAACTGATGGCACAATATAAGTCACCTTCATACTTGCTTAGTATGAAGTTTAAATGATGATTGCCTTCCAATGTGTCAAACATATCCATAACAATTGTATTTTTCACCGTGATATAAAAGTTGTAACATACTCTGTCTGGTTAGAAATGAAAGCAGAGTTCCAGAGGATTCCGACAGCTCAAACGGTGGGAGGGTAGATGTTGACTGTGTAGCTTTACATTGGCATGTCTTTCTGTCTGTGCAGGCATCCGTTCAGTGAGTTTCTATGAGCACATCGTGACTGTGGGTACTGGCCAAGGTTCTCTTCTTTTCTATGACATCCGGGCTCAGAGATTCCTGGAGAACCCTTTTAATCCAAACGGAGGGTATCGGAAGTGCCCTGGAGATGGCATCCTCAAGCTCACTACGGGAAAAGGCTGGCTGGTATGCAGTTTTGTTTTTTTGTTTTTTCCAAATCAAGCAGTGAACTGTGGTCAGTCAAACTGTAGTTGGTGTACATGTGCAATGTCTTTGCCCACTTACCCTCTAATATTCCTTTCAGAATCACGATGAGACGTGGAGGAGTTACTTCTCAGACATTCATTCCTTCCCCAATGCAGTGTACACCCACTGCTATGACGACTCTGGCACCAAGCTGTTTGTAGCAGGTGGACCGCTCTGTTCTGGCCTGCACGGCAACTACGCAGGATTGTGGAGCTAGCCTCTTCTTCTCCCCCATCACTTTGTCACTACATCTTCGTCCAGACCTTTACTCATCCAGTCCCTCCATCCCTCTTCAACTTCCAACCTTCTCTGTTTTCGGTGTACCTTTTGTCACCCTGTTTTGCTCACACTTGGACTCAGGAGCATGATATTTTCTTCATTTTATCACGGCTTTCAGTATTATTGTTGTGTATATTTGTCCACCATTCCACCGTTCTTTCTCCTTAAACAATTCCTTTGCACTTCAGCTACTTTTTTTTTTTTTTTGTTATTTGTTATTCTTTTGTTTTTTTTTAATATAAATATATATATATATAAAAATGTACAGACTATTACTAATTTTCAATTGCTGCAAGGTCTGCCACTGAGGATGTCAGAAGAGTTCTGGAAAACATTAAGAATAAAGTTCTCATTGTCTAAAGGATTTACATTCAACCTGCAGGGATTAGGCTGTGGTTTTTTGCTGGTTTGCTTTTGTACATACAGATGGCATTTTACCACTTTCTCTGTGAAAAATGACCATGTCTTTAAACAGACAGCAATAAGGTTGAGAGAGGGTGAAGGGTTGGAGAGACTATTAATATAAATGGACTGAACCTAGAGAACTGTTTGATGTTGGAAAAGCCCACAACAATCACAAAGAACTTCTCCAGTCAGAAGTATAAAAGAAGGATCCAATCAAAGTGGGATTGTGTGTTCATCTTATCCTCACTGAGATGATGTAAAGGAGATATGTTCAAGCTTGCTGAATGCAGTGTTGTTCTGTTAGGAGGGGGGGGGAAGGGCATATTAAATTTTTTTGGACTGTGTGATTAGACCAGCACATCCCTGCTGATATTCTGATTTGCTTTGTATTTATTTTTCCTTGTTTTTTTTTTTTTTAATCCCCCCCCCCCCCCCCCCCCCCCCCACCTCCAATGTTTCCACTCCCTTTGATCAAAATTGTACAAATCCTAACATGTAATCACTCTTGTGTTACTAGAGAGTTTACTCTAAGATTATAGGTTTTGGTAGCGAGTTAAATATCATCCAGTATGATGATTAATAGACAGAGGAGCCTTTAATGAGTGAACTCAAACCTCGTGATTCTCGGGCTCCTCAAGGAACTGAGAAGAAGCTGTGTAGTAGCTCAGTTTGGTCTTCTCAGCCGTCCAGCTATGAGGATGCAAGGAAAGCTAATGAGAATTTGAGCTATACCCTGGAGTTAAATGCTGCAGGCACATACACTTGTTGTCAGTTGTAAAACTTTTATTTCCTCTTTTTTTTTTTTTTTTTTTTGTACTGAGGAGCGGGTGAATCTGCTCTTCTTCTTCTTTTGTTTGGTAGAGGCAGGGTAGGCTTGAGTTTAGTTTTTGCCTTCAAGTCTTTCTGTGAAAGACTGCCACAGGCAATCATAGGTTTCCTGTTCATGGAACTTTTCTCCAGTTTTCATGATAATGATTGACAAAAAAAAAAATCCTAATTACGACCAATTGAACAAATAACCAACACTTTTGAAGTGTATTTTATATATAAACGTGTATATGTATGTGTAAAATACATAAGGACAATTGCATACATTTTTATGTACGTGTCTGAGAAAGTGTGGATTGATGTGTCTACTTGGTGATGCCCCCCCCCCCTTTTTTTTTTTTTTAAATATATACACACACCTCATGAATGTTTTTACAAATGGCTGAATTTGAGGATATTGTAACATAAACATTTCGGGAAAACAAGCTATTAAATCTTTAAAATGAATAAATAATAAAAAAAAAATAGGATGTATATTGATGTAATGTGCTTTTGTGTTTTGGGGGGGTTGTACTTGACATAAGTACCTAGAGGATTTCCTCTTGACGTAAAGGGTGCAGAAAGGTCACTTACTGCAGCAAAAAAAGTTAAAGATAAAAACGATCAGAACTCATGAGATTTAGTGACAATATTTAGTAACTTGTTTGTGCCAGCACAAAATGCAAAAAGGATAACTTGTGATAGAAACTGAAATTTAAAACCTGAATTCTCAATGAACTCCTCGTGAGTTTTGGGGAGAAGAACCAACAGGACCAAGCAGTTATAGAGGATATGCAAGTAATGATTAATGAAGCACTGCACCTACAGACATAGGAACAACAGGAAGAAATGCAAAGAGATGCAAATATCCAAGATTTTAAGAAGAAAAATACAGATTTGCAAGTATTTTACAAAGAAGGACAAAAACAAAACAACAACATTGAAATCAAGAAACAGAAAGAACACCTGAAGGATCCAAGGACTGCATAACAAAGTACAAGAGAGAAACACTGAAATGCAGGAGGAGAAGCGAGGATGGGCATAAACACTTAAAGATGCTCAGTGTACACATGGAGAGGAGGAAGCAGGAGTTATAAGCCATCTGTAAAAAAGTACATCAGAGATATGAAGACATGCACAAAGCAACGAAAGTAAGAGCAATATTAAAAAAAGAAGAAAGAGCGTTAAGATAAAAAATGTTGAAGCACAGACAAAAGATCCACAAGAACTGTGCTTGAAAATGATAAGCAGCACTTTGCTGCTTCTTCAGCTCAGTCTGGACAAGAGTAGCCGCCTCTCCCTCCACCCTCTCTCTCCATTTACCCTTTCTCTTCTTCTCCTTCCTCCCATCCTCCTCCATCCTTTATTAACCCTTTCCCCTCTCTTCTTCATCCTGTCTCCCTTTGTTTTCTTTGAAAAAAGTTTTCCCTTCCCACTCTTGCCTATTGCTTATTCATAGGGGATTGTTGTTTTTCCCCTCTACTTTTTATTCCTTTCTTCACCCTCTTTTGCCCTTCTACCCTTCCATTACACTTTTATGTTGTTCTTTTAATTTCCTCTATAACCCCCAACATGTTTCTACGTCCTTGTGAACAAAGGGTGGGGAGATCACTAAACACAGTTAATCATATTTCTACATATCTCTGCCTCTCTGCATAATGTGTTAAGTGTATAAGAAAGTTCAGTCATATGATGTATTTGCTTAAAGCTATGTCAACCAGTCATGCTGATCATGTTGATAGCAATAAGCAAGAAAAGCCGAACAAGTTAAACTGAGCTTTACTGAACGTGACTCCCTGTGTTAAGATGATACAGATAGATAAGGGTGCTAGTGGTTTCATTCAAGAATAAATCACCTTTATTAGAAAATAAAAATTCAAGAAAAGACTCACTTTAATCATTTACCTTGATTTTATTATGAAATACATGCATTAGTGTTTACTCATCCTATTTCTGTGGCATGATAAATGGCAAATGAAGAAAGTACAAGAACAGGAAAGTGTATGCAGAAGAGCCTCTGTGATTGAAATAATGTCACACCTAGAAAACGATGGGGGACTGCATCAAAGAACCACACCAGGTGGCACTCTTGTCAGCTGTTAGAGACTTGTTTGCTTGTGATAGTGTTAAAGGACATTATCTAGGTTGCAGTTGGTGGTTAAGTAAAAACATGTAGTAAAGCAGGCAGAGATGATGAAGGATGATGCAAATGGATGTTTTCCATTCCAGACTGGATTGTTGTGCAGATTTCACTATAATATTCAAAAGAAGCCTCAAGTATGGCTGGCTTGTTCTTATTCCTGTAACTTGACTCTTAACCCTGGAAGTATTGGCAAAGCTTTATAGAATCCTCATACATGAGCGCTGGCTTTTCAGTTTTTCCAGCATTCAACAGTTTTCATTTTCACAGTTTTATACTCCAGCAGACTCCAGCCAAGCCAAAACAGTTATTTTTCACCACTGAAGAAGCAGCAGCAAACGCTCTATGGTCCTGGTAGGTATGGCAATGGTTTGCCATTGTTATCATGATTGTGCATCTATGGTTAATTCCATCAAGACAGTAAAGCTAAATTAAAAACAAAGTTAAAAGGAGCCACTAATGGTTGTTCATTTGTTGGCTATGATTGTGAAATAAAGGCTCCTATATATATTTGACATTTATTCCAGTTATTCACTGTACATTAAGTTTTACTTCAAGTTTTAGCATCTTTCTTACCTTTACTCCAGAGTCACTTAGCCAAGTCAGGCATTGTAGCTTTAAGGAAAACCATCACTAGAACCCTGCAAAGGACTGGACTACGAGGTTGCAGACCAAGAAAAACTCCACTTCTGCAGGTGAGACACCTTCAAACCAGACTCAAGTATGCTAAGGTCAATCTAGAGAAAGATTATGCATAGTATAAAGTGTGTCCTTTGGCCAAAGAAATGCTGCTGATGTTTAGAGAAAGAAGGGCAAGCAACCCAAAGAACACCGTCCCCACAGTGAAACACAATGGTGGGAGTATTATGGTGTGGAGATGCTTTAGTCAGTCTGGAACTAGGAATCTCGTCAAGAAATAAGGAATATGTGTGATGAACTGAAGACCAAGGTCCATGCCAGAAGACTGTCAAATCAGGAGGAACTTGAGAGAGTCACCAATGAAGAATGGACATGTTCATATGGGGGGGATTATTTACCCTCAGATCCTGAGCCCCCTGTTACTGTGCGTAAATACACAATGCTCTTGTTTTTCTACAGGCTGTGTGAGGCTGATGGAACTTATGAAGTCAATTTTGCATATTTTAAGAGTGATGCATTAATCCAACACACTAACACAGTCAAACTTTGCCATATTTGCTATATTTTGACGGATTCATGGTATTTATGGGTGTGACAGAGAGAAGTAAAAAAAAAAAAAGCAGACAACAACAACAAAGTACATGTAAATTGCTCTTTGTGCGCACTCCTGAGACATGCATACACGTTTGAATTCTGAATTAAAGTAGGCGAGAACTAAAGTAAACAGGCTAAAGTAACCTACGGGTATTATTAATGAAGGGCAGAAAGGGAGACAGCTGTAAACACTCAGCGTTTGGATTAGGTGAAGTGTTACAGGACAGAGCAAAGGTTTAGCACTGTGTTCACAGCTATCAACCTGTCACAATTACGCACTCTGATAACATTTCCCCCTCTCATTAAAAAGAAATGAACTCTCAAGCTTTGACGAATATCACAAACAAAGTAACATCTGCTTCTTTCAGCGTTAAATTGAGTGTTAGGCAGTGTGCAGCAAACCAGTAAATAAGGGTTGTGTGAGTCATTTAAATATTTTCCTCTCAAATTTCTGTGCCGTTAAAGGGAAACTCTTACAATTACACATACAATAAGGCCAACCACCAAAATACCTGCTGTGCCAGTAATAGTTATTTTTACAGCTCATGTGTATTTGTAAGATTTGCACTGTTTAAGATTTTCAGTCAAAAATCGTTCCATATTGAACATAAGTGAAGTCATACAGCTCAGTACAAAACACCACACTCGTGTAGTTTGCTTTCTTCTTCTAATATTCAGCAGTGAAATGTCTGTCAAAATGCTGTAATTAATGGAGCTCAAAAAGATCTACAGTATGTCTAGATTGATGTCTGAATCTAACTTTAAAAGACACCATTGCAAAGAGGAACAGTTTGCGTACATGGCACAGTGCGTAAATGCGCATATGGATGAATTCTGCCTCCACATTAGCTGAAAAATGAGAGATGACGTTAACTCTGTGAAAAATGGCAAATTGAAAATTCTCCAGATAATAAGTGAGGGAGAGAAATCAAAATCAAAGAAACACAGGCAAGAGATGTAAGCAATGTGAAAGTGCAGACGCTTTATGCCCTTAAATCCAGCCTTACATTTGATCACTTTCGCTCAGTTATAGCTTAATAATGTAAACTTGACACTCTGGCGAGATTAATGCCTTATAAACAAATATGTCAAACGTGTAGGCGATTGGCAAATATCATTGCACTTATGTACATTATCATAGCATTATCTGATATACGTAACTGTGTGCGTCTTCAAAAAGCACACCACGATTAAAAATCCAGTAAATCTGCGTTTTTGCTGGACATCGCTGATGGTAAAACCTGAGAAGTTTAGTTGTGACCTGGAGACGAGAGATGAGCATCCACCGCGGCACCACGCGTCACGTGATCATCCTGTCTGCTGCTGGCCGAGTGAAGCGTGTTAGCAGGTAATAAAAACATATTTTCTTGCGATTTTCAACTCAGGTTTGTGTGTTTTCGGGTATTTTAATTACGTGCTTGTTGTCTTTTTTTGGTGACGCACCGGGTCGCTGGCTTTTCTGTTTCGTTTTCTCGAGGTTGTGAAGGATGTTTTTTTCGCAATTTTTCTGTTGTCTTGTTTCCCGGCGAGCAATGTCGGGATGGGATTGTGCTTCGCTACGAGGCCTTTGCTTTAGATTTCGTGTACCTTTGTTGTTAGCTTGGTTAGCGTCTAGTTTACATGTTTGCGGCACGTCTGGTTTAAAGGCAACTGTCATAACATGGCGGTGTGGACCTTTAAATGCCTATAAAGCTTAAAGAAGCCAGTTAGACCGCCGTTGGCTATCAACTTGGACCAGATTTAGATAGCATCGTTAGCTATCCGCGATCCCACTCCATCGTTTGCTCACTATCGACGCTACGGTCTCAGCGTTAGCAAGCTGGTAGCTAACTTCAGTTCTTGCTAGCGAGGACAAAGGGGACCATAACACCAAAGGCACAAAGTCGGTCAGTATTCAATCTAAAACGATGCTACGTGAATCTGATTTATTTTTCAAAGAGCGATATGGGATGTTAGCCGTTACCAAAGTGTCTCATTGTTAAACTCGAAATATAAGTAACAGCAGCGGGCTAATGTTAGCATTGGTTCAAAACAACCCTCCGCTTCCTTCGTTACTGGAATAATAACCTGTAGATAAATATAATTTAGACATTTGTAAACAGATATAAGTTAATGTGTATAAACACGGGGCTTCGTGGAACTTGTCTCTGATTTGATATTTCTGGTTGCCAACATAAATATAGTAGGAATTGCGAAATACTGTTAGTGGATTATTGTTTTGTTATCGTTTGTGGCCATGACTGTCGATACCCGTAATTGCGATGTAGTAATATTTTTATCATATAGTTTTTTATTAAATATTTTTATTATATATACTTCATATATTCCCAAAGTCAGAAATATATTTATTTTTTCTTGCTTTTTTAAAAGCTAAAATTCCTTTTGAAGCTTGGTCGTCCTTGTGCGTTAAGCTTTGTTCAGTCCAGTAGCCAATGGCAGCTTTGTATTTGCAAACGTCATTCAGGCACTTGCTATTGTTCTCTGACATAAAACAAAGTGGGAGAGTGGGAACATCTGTAGTCGTCCTTATGATGGACACTAGTGAAAATTCACTGGTAAACGTTGCAGTACAGAGTACTGAGAAGTCACATTGGCCGTATGCTTATGGGTAAATAAAGCCCTCCTTGTGGAAGTGATTCTGATACTGTTTACTATGTGCTTTTAAAAACATGTTAGCTGGTGCCAATGTAAAACAAGATCTATATTGCACAGGACTATAGAAGTATAGAGAAGAATTCAGTATTTCACTGCAGAAGTTTGGTGCTTGGAGTGTGTACAACAAATTTGCTTTAAACTGTCTAGAAAAGCAAGGGGTGTGGGGTCAGGGTGTGTAGTGTTTGTTCTGCCTCGCACACACAGAGTTCTGTGCTGTTTGTAAGAGGACACTGGGTTGCTTTCCCTCCTTGACCCAGATTTTCAGCAAAGCTGTTGCGTCACCAGGCCAACTGTGGGGCTTACAGCCTCCATAAGGGGAGTATTCATATTTGTCCAATAAGGCTTAGGTATACCCACAGCACATACTTTTGGCATTCGGACTTATTCAAGAAAAATAAAAACAAACACTGACGCTCTATTCTAGCAACACAGTAACTGCAGTGTTATTTTCCTTTCCGTTCACTCATCAACACATGTTGTGTTTTCCTTCTGCAGATTTTTCTATTTTGTACATACAGAGTTTTGTATATACTGTATATGATGAGCTCGCTGGGCGGCGACAAGGCCCGGAGCCCTCGGGAAAAAGCGCTGCCAGCTTCCGCTCACACATCACAACCACAGAAACAAATACAGGTGAGCCACTGCATACCTAAAACCACAGTTCTTTGAAATGCTGACATTTTAAGAGGAAAAAAAGCAAAAAAAAACAAACCCCAACACAACCATGACAAGCAATTTATCTGATGATCAGTACTGAAAAGTATTTTCTTTTGTTTTGATTGCAGCTTCACAATCATGCACTTTATATTGTGACAATATAAAGTGATTTCAGACAATTCAAAACAAAACAAACATTTGAATTCATTCTCTTTATATTTCACATACTTTATTCCTCATTTTTCTCTTGGTAAAAGCTGTCCAATTGTTTCTGTGTTACAGGCTACTGCTGAGCAGATCCGGCTTGCTCAGATGATCTATGACAAGAATGATGCTGACTTTGAGGGCAAAGTTAACCAGGTTAGTGACCCTTAAGTAGTTGTCAGACTGTGTGGGGCTTATGTCAGACTCTTAGGGAGAATCAGGCTATGTTTTCATGTTCTTCCGTTAATCTACATTGTGCAATTTGTTTTTATCATTTGACATTACTAATCTTGTTTTCTAATGTTTTCTTTTTTAACCAAGCTGATGGAAGTGACGGGGAAAAACCAGGATGAGTGCATGGTTGCGCTCCATGATTGCAATGAGGATGTCAGCAGAGCCATCAACTTCCTCCTGGAGAGCAACACAGACATGGTAAATGACAACTTTAGGTGAAATAAACTGAATAAATGCAAAGTACACATATAGAGCCTTTAATCTGCTTTTGACTGTTCATAACAGCCTCTGTTTGATGGTTTTTGAGATGTATATATTTTTTCTTTTATTGAGAAAAAGTTGCTGAAACTTTAAAACAAATGAAACATGAACATTTTGGTGTCATTTAATGGCATCATCAGGGTTTGCTAGCTGCTATCATTGTGTATACTCAGGCTGTATAGTGAAATGTTCAGTACTGTCACTTTCAAATTTTCATGTACTCTTAAAGTGGAGTGTGAGCCATTGCTCTGGATTTGAAGAGAACCTTATTGGTTAAAATAGAATTTAAGTAGTGTCATCTGAGCTCTGTCAGATATGCACATATCCACTAACATCAGTCTCTAAGCTGCGCTGTGTCCCTGTGAATACTTGTGTGACTTTTTTTTTTTTTAAATCATGAACTGTTGTACAAAATTTTTCTTGGTCTTCTGTTCCGAGCGCAAGGTCAAACAGGCCACTAAATGCCTGGCAAGCACTTGGGTGTTGTGTCTGAACGTCTCAGCAGATTTGAAAAATACCAGCTGGCTCAGATGTTGAGGAAAGACTGTCAGGCTCGACTATCAGTATTGTTTTTGCTTTCATGGAAGCCCAAAAATAGCAAATAGCTGGTTTTCCATCTTACCTGGAAGTCTCTACTGTAATGCTATCATTGTTACGTAATCTGAAACCTGTACTGTTCACTATGTCATAAAGAAAGAGATGCTTCTGAAACATTTTTCTTATGCTGTAGGAGTAGTTTCACAATAAGGAAAATTGTTCTGGTATTTATTGTATTTATTTACACGTCACTGCATAGGGGTGGTCAAAAATCGTCAACATCGCAGCTTTCTTTTTCATGTTTTTCAGTGCCCTCTAATATCTGGCATGGCATGTCTTGGAGCAAAATACACAAGTTCATGTTGGGTTACCATTAGGCCTGTGGCATATCATATCATCTGCTATAATACGACAAAAGTGCCATATCACGGTACCAGTGATATGAGGACGCCGTGAATTAGGTTTCCCAGCATGGACAAGCAGACAAGCTCAAACATGTCTGACAGTGAGAGGCTTTTAGTAAGAAAGGGAACTACTTTGGTAACTTCCAACAAAGCACAATGCTCTGGCAAAATACTCAAGAAAAAAACTGTTCCCGCTAAAGGTGGGAACAACAAACTTGTTTCATCACTTGAAGCAAAAACATACCATTGAGTAGAATCAACCTAAGAAGGCATGTGTGACTCAAAAGTAAACAAACAGTTTAACCAGGCATAGCCGGAGCACTCGCTAACTGCACTCCATTTGACGGGAAGAACAAGAGGGGATTGCGATTACTAATTCAGTTAAGTGGTGGTGAAGGAGGGCTGTAAGCAGCTGATTAAAGAGCTGGTTAAAATACCTAAAACCTCAATTGAAAACACTACCTAGGAGTTACCTTTTAAATTGGGCAGTCTGCCATCAGTAGCTCATTGGAAAAGGATGTAAAATACCCTACATTTTATTCACAATAATAATTGCTGCTGTCTGCAGCTGCAATCACAGATAAAATGTTATTCAGTATCTTTTGTTTTGTTTTGTTTTTTTCCTTTTTCCTTTTAAATTAAAGCTGCTTTTGAATGCTTCAGTGCTGGTATCTTGTTTTACCCCACCATATCTCTTTGATATGGTACAGGTCTCCATCCCATCCCGGTGCCTCAGATCCTCCTCTTCTCTTCTTCTTCCTGTTCCTTCCTTTTGTCTTATTACTACCATGGGGGGCAGGGCTTTTAGTTGCTCTGCCTCTCAACTTTGGAATTCCTTACCCCCTGACCTCAGAAACATCACTTCTTTCCCCCGTTTTAAGTCCACCCTCAAAACTCACCTGTTCAAGATAGCCTACTCTGTATAACTTCTCCATGCTCTTAAACTTTGTTTTGTTATTGTGTTCATTTCCTGTTTTTATGCTTGTCTTATTTGCTCGGGTGTTTTGAAATAAAATGTATTATTATTATTATGTTATTAATCCAGTACTGTTTATTTAAGGTGTCATTGTTTAATTAAAAAAATCCTTTTCTGTGTTCAGACCTCATGGGAAACAGTGGGAAAGAAGAAGCCCTTGGTGAAAGAAGGCCCATCAGAAAGCAAGGAGAACAAGGAGAACCGGGAGAAGAAGGGCGAAAGGGAGGCTAGCAAGGGTCGTGCCACTGGCAACCGCAAAGGCAAGGGGGCCAGTCGGAGCCGACAGGGTAAGGAACTTCAGTTTTTCAATTTTCAGTATTGTTTGTCCTACTGTTCATGTTAGTCACTTTTCTTTTTTGTTTCTACATACATAGCACGTCCAGAGGAGAACGGTGTTGAGGTGACACCAGTGGACAAAGGCTCGGATCGAGGTCGGAGGGTCAAAGGTGGAAGAGGTGAGCAGATGCACCAACACAGCACTGTCAATATAGCGAACACTTGAGGGTAAGTTGTTAACCTTTGTGTGACTATCACACAGGATCTGGAGTTCGAGGTCGAGGGAGAGCACCAACAGGAAGCAGGTTTTCAGCCCAGGGGATGGGGTATGCTCGAACACACACACACACACACACACACACACACACACACACACACACACACACACACACACACACACACACACACACAGTTTCATTCTTCTAAGAGTTTTAGGTGAAAATTAATACGTTTTCAATGAGAATGAAGATGTTTCATTTAGAAACTAACAGGATAAATGCATTCTGACAGAAATCTGAAGGCCAAGCAGCCAGGAGGGGGAAAAAAGCCTGTTGTTAAGGTTTTTTAAAACCCTGTAACTATGCACATTCTCATCTGGCAGTATTTTCTATTACTTCTATTACTAGAAAACCACTTTTTGTGTGTGTGTGTGTGTTTGTGTGTCTGTCTCAGTATTTGTCTCCTTAAATCTTCTCCAGGACTTTCAATCCTGCTGACTATACCTCAGAGGCTCGGACAGGGACCACACAAACAGAGGTTTGGGACACAACGACCAACAACAGCACAGATGGAACAGGTGAGCTCAGGAGAACACACATTCACATACAAACAGCTCATGGCTTATATATCCAGGTGTGTGCCCACAGAGCAGACAGGACCGTTATCCCTATCAGAGTTTGCATACTGCTTCTTGTACACCTGCTTATTCTGTCTGCACTTCTCACTTATTACTGGTTGTCCTCTAGTTGCCTGGAGGAATACTTTGGAAGACTGGGCAGCAGAGGATTGGAGTGAGGATGTTAGTGTGAGTTGACACAGTGTCACACATTACAGACTGGTAGTAGCAGGTATGTTTTGATGGTGTAACAATTGTGTGTCTGTCTTTGTGTCCTTCTGCAGCTCTCAGAGACCAAAGTGTTCACCTCCTCATGTGCACCTGCTGCTGAGAACCACATCACCCCTGGGCAAAGGTGCGTAACTTTATATTTTACACTTTTCTTGGGCGGGGGGGTCAAGAATTTCCTGTTAAGAGATGTTATATTAAATTTTTGCTTCTTCTTCTTCTTCTTTTTTTGCTGTAATATATTTTCTAATTGGCTGAATGGACTCTGTCTGTTAGTCTGGACCTCGCTTCTCTGCTGCAGAAGCCTGTGGTTGGAGCAAGAGAACCACCTTCTTCTTCCTCTCAGAGTCTGGTCTTTACCAACTCCCATCATCACCAGCAGCAGCCCCACAGCCGCAGTGCCACCAGTAGCACAAGCTACGCACATGCTGCTCTGGTAAAAATACACTCTACACTCCTTCTCATGTCACATGGTCTTTGATCTGCCATGTGTTGTACAGAGATCCAGAAACAAAGATTGATGACTCTGTTTTCTCCTCTTCTGTGCCAGTCATCAGTGCTGGGAGCTGGTTTTGGGGACTTGGGCCAGGCTAAAAGGACTCAGGCCAGCCCTGGAGCTCAGATACTGGAACAGCTGAAGGGTCCTGGCTTGGGTCAGCTTTCCTCATCCCAGGCAACCCCTCCTGTCAGTAGCCAAGGAAGCAACACTTCTATTGGTCGACTGCCAGGCCTGGGAGCACCTGTACCTCCACCCTCCTCCTCTAGCTGGGACATGAAGACTTCAGAATCCAACACCACCTCACTGTCCTCACAGTACAGCCGTAGGTGTACAAATGGAAAAGTGGTGCTCACTTTTTTTTTCTTTTTTGTTTATTACATAAGCATTTATATTCACTTATTTCAAATCTGTTCCCGGCTCCTTCTGGTTGTTGTGAATCCGCAGGTGAGTTTGGTCTGCAGCCAGAGCCTTCTCTTGTGCTGAGTCAGCTGGTTCAGAGGCACACGGGCCCCTCCTTGCCTTTGGCGCGTCAGACGAGTCCACAATCGCAACAGCAAGCACCATCTGCTTCAGCCTCGCCTGCTCCCCAACACACCAGCACTCCAGCACAGGCAGGCCCGGTGATGGCTCCTGCTGGTGCTAAACTTCTTGCCCCGAATGCAGGGCTGGACCCTCAGGGCAACAGCACGACACAGCAGCAACGGGTACAGCTCAAAGGCCAGAAACGAAGGATACCTCCCACGTCAAAGGTAAACAGATAGCAATGGCCTTAAGCTCTCAGATAAATACTTAGTTACTCACGAACCTTATGGCCCGCATGGGGTTTTATTTTTATTCTTTTATCCTTAAGTGTGCTGTTATTATTAGAATTTTAATTTTGAGTCAAACCAAAGTCATCAGTTTTACACACTTTATATCCAGGTGCTAAAACTTGTTTCACTTTCTTTCTGAAAGATCCCATCCACTGCAGTAGAGATGCCAGGCTCAGCAGATGTTCCTGGACTGAACCTCCAGTTTGGAGCGCTAGACTTTGGCTCGGAATCGGCGTTGCCAGAATTTGGAGTCGTGGATAATTGCGTGAGTGCAGCATCGAGGGAGTCCGCGTCGGCCCCTGCCTCAGCACCACCTGCAACAGGACCGGGGGCACAGAGCCAGACGAGCCTGTACTCTAAACCGCTCAGGTACTGTGTCGCCTCTGATCAGTTATTAAATCTTTCTAAAACAATGCAAGAGCGACGCATTTAACAAGATGTATCCCCAAAACACTGTGTATGTCAGATACTGTGTAAAAGATGGATTTAATCATAGATGACTCAGAATGGAAAATGGTACATAAAGTTTTAAACTGTCAACCTATCTGTACTTTTCATTTTGGTGCCTTGCAGTGAGTCACTGGGCAGCCCTCTCTCGGTGGCCCTGTCTTTGCCCCTCTCCTCATCAGAGCCAGTTTATCACTCCTCCACAGTGGCTTTGCCGAGTCTCACCTCCTCATCGTTAGGGACCGCAAGCTCAACCAACACTCCTTCCTCCTCTTCAACAACCTCAACCACCTCCGCCTCTGTACCTTCCTCATCTCCCTTCTCCACGGTGGGGGGGAGCTATGATGGGACCATGCCCCCTCACACAAGACTGGCATTTTCTCAGAACAAAGAGGCCACGGGGCCAGTGATGGTGAGTAAAAGGGACTAATGAGCAGTAGTTCACAAAATCTGTCCTCAAAGGTGGTAATCTTTGAATGGAGAGGGGGGATAAATTAATCTTTGACCATTTTCTATCTTTGAGGTCATTGGTCATCAACGCAACCAGACAGTATTACTTCCTGTTGTAAAAACAGTGTCACTCAGAAATTACAGGTCATGAGTCATTTGCTCAGTCTCATACTAACTTCCTGTCAAACATGATAAATTTGTTTAGGGTTGATTTCCACTGTCTTGCCAAATAATGTCAACTCTGAATTGAATTCAAGTTTTGTTGATACAGTGTGTTTGTAGATGCTGTAAACGTTCTTATCTGTTATCAGTGAATGAAAACACAGCTGCTCTATATTTTCTTACCACCAGAACGGTTTGAATGGTGTGAGGACTTCTGCTGCTCTGGACAGTGAGTTACTTTTGATTAATTGGTCAGTTGAATGCATATTTGTTGCTCTTTACAAATGTCAACATTCTTCATTTGGCTAAGCTCATTCAGGTTATTTACACGATTATGTACTCCCAATCTCAGCTTCATCAGCTTCTTCTACACCAAAACCAGAGTCACCCTCTATGAACATCAGCACCAACGGCGCCTCAGCTCCTTCCTCCCATTTACCGTCTACCATGCCTCCACACAGCTCCACCACGCTCTCCGGCCTGGCAGCGGACCTGCCCTCAGTCAGCCAACTCAACTCACTCAACAGGTGACACACTTACACACACAGTAACTTAGTATAGCTTTAATTTAGACATTTGTGTTCCCTACTCCGAAAGAGAATACATACTGTTTGGGTACCCGTTACCATCTGCCTGCTGTTTCTTCCAAATGGTTGAAAGATTTTTTTTTTCTCAGTGTGTCATCTTTAAAAAAACAACAACAAAACAAACGAACAAAAAACCAACCTCTTGACTTGTAGTGCCTCCTTGTACACTTGCTAATGATCACACATTCCACTGTGCCTTCCCTCTGCAGTCATGTCAGCAGTCATTCCTCAGTTTCAGCTCTGGGCTCCAGCTCTCACACTGTAAGTACCTGTTTGTTCTCTGTGTGATTTCCTCTGCAGCTTAATAACATGGAATTATAACAGGCTGATGTGCCAAAGTCCTAATAAAAATAAAGCCAAAGTAGGCTTAAAAGCATAAATGTCTTGATTATTTGGGGAGGGGATCCTAGGTAAAGGACCCCCTGCCATCTGGGTGTCTCCAGTTTAATAACCAGTATAGGCAGCATGCCTTAAGAAATGAAATCTGCAGAATAAATCGAATAGAACTACTTCAATTCAAGCCACTTCTTTTTTTTCTTTGTCTACAGTACACCAGTGTTGACAGCAGCAATGTGAGCTCTCTGGCTCCCTCATCTGGCTCTTACACGTCATCCCAACCCACAGCCTCAGCACTCCACTCAGCCCACAACAGCAGCAACAGTAGCAGCAGCATCAGCCACCTGTCCAACATGCCCAGCATGGGCAACAACATGAGCAGCACAGTTGGCGGTATTGCTGGTACGAGCGGACTTCACTCAGCTGCTACCGCCACCAGCAGTACAGTACTGGGACTTGGCTCCAATGGAGCTACTGCCACATCCAACCTCTCTGCTCCAAGGACTACACCCCTGCTCTCCTCCTCCACTGGTAATGCATTAAGGGCATTGTTTTCACCTATACCACTGGCTCCATGATACCACCTTTTTAAGTGGCTCTAATTGGAGCCCTTAGATGTACATTAAAGTAAATGTGTGTTATTGTATTGACAGGTAAAGCTCCTCCTAACCTGTCCCAGGGTGTGCCTCCTCTACTGCCCAACCAGTACATTATGGGCCCGGGGGGGCTGCTACCTGCTTACCCAGTAAGTAGACCTTCTAAGATCCAGAGTCACTTTTGTGTGCTTGGGCTTTTGTATTTACACATGCAGTATTCTGTAGGATGTGTGACTGAGCCTTCTTGTTTTTTGTGCCTCACAGCAGATCTATGGCTATGAGGACCTGCATATGCTCCAGTCGAGACTGCCAATGGTGAGATGAATTGTTACGCTTGTGGGACAACTCTTTGTTTGTCATCTCTTTAGTGCTTGTTCAGATTTTTAGGTTGTCGTGGATCCTCTCCTGATCCTCTTCTCTTCCTTTAGCCCTCTTTGCAGGATTACTATGGAATAACATTCCCTGGCCCCGCAGCAACTCTTTCCGGCAGAGACGGGAGCCTTGCCAACAACCCTTACTCAGGTAAAGCACCTTAACTCTTGGCTGAAATCCTAAAATCCGGTGTTTATTCTCACTTGACTTCTCTCCTGTTTTTGCTAGGTGAAGTCACAAAGTTTGGCAGGAATGACTCCACCTCCCCAGCTCCCCCCACAAGCCTTGCGGCGCCGCAGCCTCCCCAGGCTCAGAGCCAAGGACAGAACCAGGCGCAGCCTCAGCCTCCTCAGGCCCAGCCTCAGCCCCAGGGCCAGCCACAGCACCACAGCAGTCAGCAGGCCTTTCTGCCGCCAGGCTACAGCTACACAGGCCTGCCTTACTACCCTGGAGTGCCCGGTGCCGTACCTAGTGCTGCTACCTTCCAATATGGCCCCACCATGTTTGTTCCTCCTGGAGGGCCAGGACCAGCTTCGGCCAAGCAGCACAGCATGGGCCTCGGCCTGGGAAACCCTTCGGCTAGCCCCTTCCAGCAGCAGACACAGCAGCAGCCCAGCGGCTATGGCCAGCACACCTTCAGCTCAGGTTCCTAAAAACCGATGCCAATGCCTGTCAGCACTGGCAATTCGAGCAGGGTTGTTACTGTGATTTGTTTGACAAGATGAGACAAGATGTTTTCTTTTCCAGGGTACGAAGAGCTGACAGCAGGGCCGGCGGGAGTGGAATACAGTAAAGGGTACAACTCCTCTTCACAGGCACAAGCCAAATCTGCTGCTACTGGCCCCGGGAAAGGTACAAAGAAAAGACACTGTTGCTAATTTGAATTTTTAAAGTCCAAGTTTTAATTGTACTGTTTTTCTACCAGGGGTCTCAGTGACATCCAGTAACTCCGGTGTGCCAGACATCAGTGGAAGTGTTTACAATAAGACCCAGGTGACAAATGTCAGCTGCACACCCACCCTGTTGTGTTGCTGTGCTGTTTGTGCCTTTACTAATAAATCATCTCTTCTCTATCTGCAGTCTTTTGATAAGCAGGGTTTCCATGCAGGAACCCCTCCTCCCTTCACTCTGCCATCAGCGCTGGGGGGTCCAGGGCCTCTGAACCCTGGAGCAGCTCCTGGAGGCTATGCACCTGCCCCATTCCTCCACATCTTGCCTCACCAGCAACCACACTCACAGCTGCTGCACCACCATCTTGCTCAGGATGGACAGGTACAGATACTTCCCAGCAGTCTCCTGGGTTTCATCTTTGTCACTTCATACATGTTTATCTGTTTTGGGATGTTTACCTGTTTATTTATGTTTGATGTTCAGGGTGGTCCGAGCCAGCGCGGCCAGTCCAGTAGCCTGCAGCAGAAGAGCCAAGTCAACAAGTCGGGCTACGGCAGCTCCCCTTACTGGGCCAACTGAGAACGACTACACCTGTGATGTGTGCGTGCACCACACCAGTATATCTGACTGACAAGATCATAGAGGGACAAACGATTTACAACACAAGCTAAAACACACACACTACCACCACCCCCCTCCCCTTTGCTCTGTATATCCCCTTTTCAAATTTATGGCTGTTGTATGTAAAATATATTTATGTATGTATTTATACAGTATATATGTATTGGTAGGACATAAAATGTGGTTTTCTGCATTTTTTTTATTTTGAAGGACATTTTATTTCAAAATAATGGAAAGATGAGAATGCTAAATCATGGAGATGAAGATGGTGAATATACTTGAACACAAGCATCTTGTGATGTGGATTTTTTTTGTATGCATACATGAACTGAGAATGATGTACATAGATTATACCCATCATTTTCATGGCAAAAGCCTTTTTTTAATTTTAGAAGAAATATTTTTTTTGTAACTTTGGTCTCCCGCATCTGTGAATCCTTATATCGAGGGTGACTTGAGTTGATAGCTACTTTTCTTTTACCCCGTTTCCTTCCATTTGTCTCTCATTCCCTGACTCTTACTAGTTGGTTGGCTTGACCAGCCAGGCCTTGGATTTGATGTCATTTTAACATTGGTTTAATCCTTGTTGTCCAAATTAAAATTAATGAACAGTTTCTATCGATCTGGCATCAGTATTTGCTTACTACACTTGGAGGTTATGAATTCAGACTGATACTTGGAAAGTATGACAACAAAGGACTGTTGATGTGTAATCAAACAATGTTGCTCAGGGCTAACATTTAACAGGAAGTATGGGTATCGGCACCGTTTGAAGCAGTTCAGCAGAAACTAAGCATTTTTGTTCCTTGTTAAATAGATTACTGATCTTACAACACAGTGGCCACACTCTGTTTTGACTTTCAGCAACTTTGAAAGTCCACAACGGTTTTGCCACTGTCCAGACCTGCGCTTACAAAAGTGCACCCTGTATAAATACACACTGCAGTTGTTTCAGACCTAAAAATTTAATATGCTAAGATCTATAGACAAGAGTACATCAGATTTTCTTCTTGCATTAAGTTATGATTAAGCTTCAGTTAGCCTCTGCACATAATTGCCAAAAACTAGCCTTTCAGAAAGTCTGTGCAGGCATGACTATTTTAGTTATGTCAACAGTCCACACGAAAATGTGGACTAGCCTCGATGAGCAGTGGTGTATTGAAATGTGCCTGCCTCCTCTCCATACCGATGAGGACATTCAGTACAGTGACTTTTAAATGCCAACTTATATAATCAAGGTCATGTGTGCCAGGTGAACCGACTGGACGGGGTATGTTACAGTAGTACATGACTACTTTTTTTTGGAAAGCTTCCCAATGATGGTTTTCAGGAAATATTACCTGTTAACAGTGATGCTGCTCCCCCACCCCCCCCCCCCAAAAAAAATGTTTTTAACAAAAACAAAAAATCTTGAGAGGCAATTTATTTTCAGAAGTGCAGGTAAATTCTACCGACTCCAAGGCACAGTTATAAGCATTCATTAGCAAAATAACCTGCATTCATACAAAAATAAGAGACAGTACAACAAAGCTACTGATATACTAGACATACAGTTAACGCCCTTATGTAGGGGTTATCTGAATTAAAGCAAAAACTGTACACAAAAATAAGAATTTTATTGTCCACACATCCATTCTTTACTCTGCAGCATCTTTTTTCTTCTTTTTCTTTTTCTTTTCAGTCACGGGTGTTTCTGGGGTTTCCTCTGGCTGTGTGTCCATAGCATCAGTTTTTCGCTTCTTTTTCTTTGCAGGAGTCTCAGTTTCCTCAGCTCCATCCTCGGCATCTGGAGCTTCCTCCGACTCTGCTTTTCGTTTCTTTTTCTTCTTGGCTGAAGTCTCTTCTCCATTTTCTCCAGAGGGGGCCTCCTCTGCCTGTGCCTCCATCTCCTCAGCTGCTTGTTTCTTCTTTTTCTTCTTCTTAAGAGTGTTGTCCTCTTCTCCATTCTCCACCTTCAGACAATAAATAAATAAATTTAAATATCAGAAACACTCTTTTCAATGCTTGGAAGCCTGAAAGCCCAATGGCTGTGATACAGCTTTAATGTACGACTCTCTTCAGTGATCAAGCCCATTGATTAGGACCAGCCAATGGTTCGGAGTCTTCTTATATGGCATGCCGTACACTGAGAAGAGACCATGTTTGGGTCCCATCTCAAATCATAACATGCCAAGGCCACAGAAAAACAACACATACCTCTGCGTCACCGTTAGCGTCTCCATTTTCTCCAAGTTCTTGTAACTTCTTTTCACGCTTCTTACGTTTCTTTTCCTTCTTCTCTAGTTTGCGTTTGATCTCAGCTGCAACATCAGTAGCCTAAGATGAGGAGAGAGAAAAAAAAACAAACAAACCCCACGACAAATTCAGTTAAATCAGGGTAAAACAATGAGATTTTCCCCAGAGGTCCAGGGGCTGCATCAGGCTCATTAAATCAGCTTTTACCCTCACTGAGATGTCAGGGAAAGATGTCTCATCACTTACAGCATACAGAGATTGAAAGAATCAAAGATACTTTTGAAATGTCTTACAGGAACTTGATTCTCCATTTGTTAGGCCTTTGACAAGACATTTAAAAATCAATAATAAAAATCTCAAGCTAACCTCTTTGAGAGCCTCTTTCATGACATCCACATTTTTCCGTGGTACATCGCCGGTCTCATAGAAAGACAGCCGCTCTTCTACCTGTTCACGCAGCTTGTCACCAAACACGCTTGTGGGCAACTCTGTAAGAGAGCGAGAAAACTTCAGCTTAATCAACAAGCAGCGGATTATACTTGACTAATCAGCGTCCCTAAAAGACATGTGGCTCTGCTCAGGAGAAAGCTTCTCAACACCAACCCTAAGGCTGAATACTGTTGACGAAAAATATGAGCATCACTGCAATGATGCCACATGTATGTAAGCCGATGCAGGCGTGTGGTGGGTCACTCACCTGAGAAGCAGTCTATACGTGAGGCGATCGTGCACTTGTTTGCCAAATATCTGGAGATGCGGCCTTTGTTTTTGGCAGCGGCACGGCCGATGAAAGTCGAGTGGAAAATGAGGCCGTACTTGGGGGTGTTTCCACGCGTTTTCAGGGCTCTGTGAAAATACAGCTGCTTTCATAATCAGGATGAACGGCAGGTGTGAAATGTTACCTTTTCACAGTCTATTGGTCAAAGTCTATACACAGCAGTTAACCGGACTTGAAATACGCAGGTTTAACATGCAGTTTATCAGGAAGGACAACTACCAGTGACATGAGGTTCAGCCACATCCAAATGGCAGTACACACATTAACATATAGAACTAATATGCCAGCAACTTAACAGCTCCCTCTTGTGGACAACATTAAAATATGCACATTGGAAGGCACTTAAAAGAACACGTTTCATACGACTTAACTTTGCAGCTACGTGGACGCTATCGCTAGAATTTAGTTTTAGACACTGTTGATGGTAACTTCAAACATTCTGTACTGTTAGCCAAATTTCTACCTCTGTGCTGTGAGTGGGTGCTCAGACTGTGGGTGTGCATTTGGGCGAGCAGGATCACTCCAGAGGAGACTGGGTCTTCTCCAGTCACCCAGCTCTGCTCCAGCCCAGCCCTGCCATCACTGCAGCCACTTTTTTCCCCAGCAGGGAGGGGGTGCCCCAGTACCTGAACAGGGCCTTCTCTGCTCCCAAGATCTGAACCGTGGATGCTGGATACTTGGCGAGGTTGGTCAGACTGCCGGCGTGGGAGATCAGACGTGCTCCAACCTGGAGATAAGACAATCTGTTATGGCCCCCTTAAGCAAAAAAAAATAAATCACAATTTTGACACTGGATGCACAACACAGTATGAGGACCATCAGCACCGAATACATTTTTCATCACACTGGCTCAGTGGATTGACAGATTTTGGTATAACATCATTGGTCCGTGTGTCGGGGTTAAAAATAAAACTTCGACTCACCACTTCTCCAATCAAGGCTGCCAGGTTTGGAGCCACTTGGCTCATCTTAGACCGCAGATACTCCTGCAGCTCCAGCCGGTAGGCAGCCAGAGACACGACACGACTCGAAAACCTCTCGATGTTAATCAGGTCAATGGGAGATATATCCATACCTGAAGACCAAACAACCAGAGGATGATCAGCATTATATTTTTAGCAGGTGCTGCATTTGTGACATTTAAACCAGTACATGGCATGAAACGTGAGATTGTTTCTCCCGACAGGATCCGCAGTGAGGATGCATGCCTTCACTACAGGTTTATGAGAGAACTACTCTACCCCCCTGTGTTAGACACCAAGGACACTTGTAGTCCAGAGTGGGCAAAAAAGGGGCACAATGTGGAGTATGTGGATGAGCCAGAGTCAAGCTGGCATAAATTAACTTTGGATATGGATGAAATTAACTTTGACCCAAGCGGGATGTGTATTTGTGAAATTATGCAGCACATACTCTGAATGTGTGGTGTACTCACCCATAGAGGAGCGTGATGCATCCAGGATGGCCTGAGCCTTGGCACTGTCCATCACCACCTCCTCTAAACTTTCTAGGTTCTCCTCTGACAACTCCTTCCTGTTTCCAATGAGCTGAGCCAGGCGGCAGTACATCGAGTTGTCGGACACAATTTTGATGAGCTCCGGAAAGTGGTAGCCATACCATTCACTGTAGATAAACAAGAGGGTGTTAAAACTTTGAGTGCAGGATTTTTGGACTAAACATTTAAATGCTGAACTACCCATTAAGATGGCACAAAGTTCAAGACTGCTGGAAAAATATCCCTTTCAAAATTACAGCTTCTCCTTCTCTTTAGATATCCAATTCTATTCACAGAGTCCTGTATCAGTAGGAAAAGCCTGGAGCTTTTAAGACTTGAATGCTAAAACTGACAATAACTGATGCCTAAATGTTCTAGATGATCTTGCACTCTGACAGTTTGCACCAGGATATTTCACACCAAAATGAATGCATGCGCCACAAAACAGCTACAAGATGCTGAGCTAGTAAATATACACGATGTTCCACCCAACAGTGTTGCCTCACCAGATAACAGCTGGCAGAACAGAAGTGTTGGGAGTAACTGATGTACCTCCTGTTTCTATACAGTCAGCACTCTGAGGTGTGCTGTCTGTGGTAAGCATTAGGAGGACGCCCCAAAATGTGCGATACCCCGAACTACAAAAAGCCTGATGCAAATCTGTCAACAGAAAAGCCACAAAACTAGAGGTTGACATTAAAAAGAGTGAAAGATTAACAGCATGAAAGTTTAACATGTTCCCTAAACTGTTTAATTTTATGCAAAAACCAGTTAACCAGTCCTTTTACTGTGTGATGAAAATTTCCTACCGAACACGCATGGAGAAGGTGTTGATGTCTTTGTCCAGCTGATCCAACAGAGCAATGGACTGGATGATCATGTTATCTACCCTGTTGACATTAAACTTGACTTTAGCTCTGGAGTAGCTGTGGCCAAGACCCAACTGTGCCTTGGAGGCAGCCAGGGCAGTCAGACCTTTCACCAGAGAGTGGAAGTGCAGACGCAAACCTGACGGGACAGGACAGATTGAGAAGGTTTGCTGAGTGTTAAGAAGAACACCAACAGAAAAGTGCAGGTCCAACGGCTGTTCAGATTTTCAGTATGAACCTTCACGAGTTTCAGGATCACAAGCTCACATCACAACAGTCCACATTATTTTATAAACAGTATCGTTTTGCATATTTCGAAATAACTCTCAGGTAAAAATTCTCACCTCGCGTGATCTCAGCCACCACCCCTCCAGTTTGGATTGAACTGCTAAGTTCTTCTTGTAACGCTGCTCCAATCTTGCCATCAGAAACCCCCAACACTGATTTTTTCTTCCCAGACTGGGGCAGATTGGTCTCTAGGAACAGCTTCAGGTCAGCATGAACTACACCTGCAAGGGATGGAAGAGTTATATCTGTAGACATGTGGTTGAGATGGAAAGCCATCTATAAACTGCAACATGGACTATTGTGATATTATTATATTAAAGCCCGATAATTTGCCATCTCAGAACAAATTGGATATATAATTAAAGTAGTCTCATTAACAATTATTACAGATAAAAGAACAAATCAAAATCTGTCCATGTCTTTCCTCAGGTGTTCAGGGTTGATATGAAACTGTCAGCACAATAACTCAGTGGATTGACAGATTATAAAAACATCATTACAGCTGAGAACTTTTCCACACAAGATTTTTAAAGAGAAAAATGATAATCATACATACCTTCAGAGATGGCGTTCATGTTCTCCAGGGCAGCCTGGGCCGACTTAAAGGGGAAGAAGGCGGCTAAGCTCACCATGCTATTAAACTTTCCGAGGCTCAGCACGCTCGCCTCCACCTGACACAAAAGCACAATTATCAGTGCTCTGCTGAAAGAGCACACAAAACAGATAGTACACAGGAGTTAGGGAAGGGGACGCACCTGGGGCAGCAGCATGCCGATCTCCTCCACTTCTTTGACGGCGAATAGCGCATAGCCCGCCGCGTGCTCGAACAACACGTGCAGCAACACCTGGGGAAGGTGATCGTGCACAATCGAGTTAGACGACAGATGTCAACAGGTAACACTTGCAGCCAGCAAAAACAGGAAGGTGTTTCTAAAACTACGTTCAGATCAAGTGTTTATTAGTCCCCACGTGCTGACCAGCGAGACACAAGCTAACTTCACTTTCGACTAATTCCTAAGCTAAGATTGCAATTTTAGGCATAAATGTGCAGTAGCTTTTTCAAAAGTGTTTTTCTACTTCAGGTTTAGTTACCATTGCTTTGTCGTAACTTTCACACGTAACCACGTTGCAGTCTCGATGAACCCACGTGTCGACCTAGGCCCGCGAATAACGTGCTTGCTAAGAGCTAGCTTGTGCTAACACGGCCCCTAGAAAAGTACAATACCTGCTACAGCACTGTCAATATAACAGTGCTTCTGGTACGACTGCGACTAACACAGCTGGACACATCATTAGTCACTTTAAGTCTTTAAAGTAAGATATTTTTCCAGCTAATGTCAGCACTAGCGGAACTGCTCCCCAAATGTCGGAGGGCCTTTAGCTCGACAGAAATGAACTAAATCTAACTAGACATTTGTACTCTTAAAACCCAACTAACTGCAAAGAAACTTAAAGTGCATAGTTTAATGAACAATTTGCAGTCATGCCAAAATATCCAACCCCGCTCAGCTTACCATGATTGGAAAATCTCCGCGGCAGCACGCAGTTCGTGTCTGCTATGCTGCTTCACCTCAGCAAAAAGACTGCATCCAAGCGTTTCAGCAAACTGCAGCGCCGCCCCAAATCCCGCGGTAGCAGCTTTGACATCGCGAGACCCGACCGAGAAAGCTTCAATTTGCTTCCTTTCCCCAATTTCCTATGCTGAAGAAAAAAAATATTAAAATATAAGGTTCTATTACGGAAGCGTAGAGCTACGGAAGCGTAGAGCTGCCACCCAGGCCAAAGAAAAATACAAGTGTATCACGTACGTTATAACGTGAAAAGTTTATTGTTCTAACAAGATACTTTTCCTGTTTGTACAATATACATTGTACGAACGTGATAATTATGTATATTGTAATAACGTGATATTATGTTGTTCAAACGTGAAAAGTATATTGTACAAACATGATAGTATATTGTACCTGGGTCGTGCCTGGGTGGCAGCTCTACGCTTCCGTAATCTATAGCCAGGGACTGTAGTTTAAAAAATACAGACTACCACATCGGCAGACTACCACAATTGATTCCAAATCTTACAATTAATATGCGATTTTGAAGTCCAGTTCAGTTTTAATTAAAGGCGCTTAACAAAAGCATTACATTAGCTGTTTAGGAGTTACAGCAATTTTTTATACAGTGTCCCCCCGGGTTAAAAACTAACTGTACAAAGTAGCATCATTTTAAATAAGATTTATTTATTTTTAATTGAAGGAAAATCCTATCCTGAAGTCTGTAAACCATAAATATCACCAAATGCTTTTTTCTTCCTTGAGATGCTCTGTTATGCTGGCACTCTTGCCACTTTGGTTGCTGCTTGTGTGTGGGTCTTTCTGGATTCAGATTTGTGTTTAATTACTTAAAAATGCTATATTAGGTTGGGATCAGATAAATAGGCAATTGAAGAATATCCCATTTCATTGCCATGGCTCACCAGTTGCTTTTGCATTATCCCTTGGGTCATTATATATTTGCACTGTGAAGTGTTGACTAATCAGTTTTGCAGTATTTGGCTGAATATGAACAGAATACCACCCTGTGCACTTCAGAATTACGTCTTTAATAATCATTAGGTATTTCTCTCCATATTTTTCTCTTCTTGTCATTGTGGTATAATTAGTCAACATTTACAACACTTACTCAACTTTGCAGGTTCTTTATATGTTTAATGGCATTGTTCTTGAGTGTACCTAGTGGTTTGCACCTTATTTTTATCCATGAACAGCTCTCTTGATCGTAGACTTGTTACAATGACATGGTTACCAAATCTAACCAAGTCAAGTGTTTTGTGAATTTGCTGGTCCCCCCACAGTGTCCCCCCACCTCAATTCTGGGAGAGTGAGTCTTAAGCTGCTTCTGCTCAGCTCTGCTGAGAATCATTAGTTATGGTTGGAATCAATCAATCAATCAATCAATCAATCAATCAATCAATCAATCAATCAATCAATCAATCAATCAAGAGTCCAAGAGTAAAAACATGGCATTGGAAGTGAGATTTTCCCCCTTTAAAGGGAAAATCCCAAATTCAGTACCCAGTGAGTGATGTCTTGAAACATTTGCTGTGGTTTTTGATTCTGTACACCAAAGTTTAAAATGTAGATTTGAAAATATACAGCATGGTTTATTTTAAACTGTTTATACATATTCTTTACTAGTATTATAATATAAAGGTTATACAATTTCCATAATTTATCCCAAAGACTCTAAATCTCTAAATGTTACTTTAAAATACATACTCTAGGTGTTAGAAAAATGTAAGAGTCATAGTGTGTGTCATAGTGCTGGTGTTATATAAAGTGCTAGAGAAGGCATACAGAGCTTCATCTATGCATTTAAAATGTAATAAACCACATAGAACAATAGCAATGCCTGTAATAAACACTCTTGCTGAGTATTCTGACAACAAAATAAAAATAAATTGCAGTAACATTTCGCCATCGTGCAGGAAATAAGTCATGAGGTTTCCAAGGCACAGATGCATGTGGTTCTGTATGTGCACAAACACAAATTAGTAGCAGGTCATAAATGTCAGAATGTGTTAGATAATTACTTGGAGCCAAGGATATATGACTGACTTCTTTGAATAGACTGTCGAAATTGTTTCTATATTTAACTCAGTGCCTCAAACGAAAGTCACATAAAAATTGAGATTTACTTCTCAGTTTGCAGTTTGTCTTTTGTAGGATGTGTTATATACATACATGAGTTAATTCTACTTCCTGAAATGAGTAAAAATAAATGATTAAATGACTACTTAGATATTTTAAAAACTCTGCACAGTATACATTCATCTTATAATTTATACATACCAGTGAAGATTAGGTGAGCATACTAACCTAATAAAAAAAAAATGAGCCAACCGTTCCTGAGCAATATTTGTGTTTCCAGGACTATGCTTGAAGGAGCTTGTTGAGGAGCGGATGTGAGGGAGGACAGTGAAAAGCTTAGGGATCAGGAGAGGGCTTGATATAAAGGCTGACAGCGACAAGCTGACACTCAGACCACTGGAGCTCTGCTCATTTTAAAGCACACTTCCTCAAGCAACTAACCAACGCTGACACAGCACGTGAGTAACTCCTGGCTTCTTGTGCTCCTGTCTCTCTCTGCCTCTAGGTCTTTCTCGTTTGTCTTTCTCTTTGATGTTCTGTTTTCATCTACTCACATTTGTGCACAGACCTATCATGCTGGTTGTAAATATGACTCCAACCTCTTATCTATCTCTTATCTATCTTGCTCCTGGAGGAGTTTGTTGTTCTACCCCCCCCCCAGTCTTCTCCCTCCCTATCTCTAATGTATTTCCCAAATTCTGTATTACATAAGCATGAGATTCCTTGTGTTTCTTTGTCCGCTCTTGGTTACGTGCTGCATGTCATGTCAGATGTCGACCACAGCAAAATAGAGCCCCTTGGCCACCTTCAGACTGTATTGTGTGTGAACTTTCTGCTCTGTATATACCAATGTGTATGTTTCTAAGGGACAGAGAAAATTGAGCATGCGTGGAGCAGTTGCTGGTTGTGTGGTGCTGGTGTGCCTGATGGCGCTGCTGGTTCAGAGGACGGAGGGACACATCACGTTCTTTAGCCCAAAAGAGTTGATGCTGATGAAGGTAAGCAGCATGTGTGCACAGCTAGGGCTAAATTAGAGCTGAAAGAATTGGTCAATCCAGACCACAAAATCAGTCATGATTTTCAGTCATGAATCAGCTGTTTAGCTCATTGGTGTATGATCCCAAACTTTTCTGAAGGTTAGGATTAGTTCCTTTTACATACTGGTAAACTGATTACTACTGTTCCTGAAAAACCAAAAGGCTCTGTGAAATAACTGAAAATATTGTGGAATATTGCCTACAGACTTTTTAATGTAGCAAATAAAGAATTGGCCTATTAAGTTTTTGTTGTTGTTTTTTTCCCTAGCAAATAACACAGTAAGTACAGTCTATTTATGTAATGAGCTTGCAAAGAAAAGCGTCTGGACTTCTTTAAGTTACTTGAAGACGTTTCACCTCTCATCCGAGAAGCTTCTTCAGTTCTAAGGTCAAATGGTGGAGAGTCCCAGATATAAACCTAGTGTGGGTTCACACCTTGGCTCAGGCGATTAGAGGATCATCAGGGGGTCCTTTTATCCCTCTGTGGGGGGTCACTCCCACTAGGTTTATATCTGGGACTCTCCACCATTTGACCTTAGAACTGAAGAAGCTTCTCGGATGAGAGGTGAAACGTCTTCAAGTAACTTAAAGAAGTCCAGACGCTTTTCTTTGCAAGCTCCTTTGACTACGATGACCTGGATGACTGAGAACCTTCACAGACATATTTATGTAATGCTTTTTAGTGACAAGAGTCACAAAGGATGAACAACATTTAAAAGTTAAAATTAAAATCAATGGAGAAGCATATTAAAACAGAATAAAAATAGATAAAAGCATAAATAACTAAAGAATGTCAACAAAAGGCCTCACTAAACAGAAAAGGTTTAACTTTTTTTTAAAGGACTCCACAGAGTTGGATAAACAGAGCTGGAGTGGTAAACTCTTCAAGAGCTTTAGTGCCACAGGCTGAAAGGCTGTGTCTCTTCCTAGTCTTTAGTCTAGTATGGGGACCAACTGGTAGAGCTTGTGAGTGAAAACAGCAAGCAGAAGGGTGTTTAACAAGAAGTTGCATGTAAGTGTGGGAATTTTAAAACAAATTCTCGACTCAACTGGAAGCCAACATAAAGAGAATAAAATTCGGGTAATGCAAATTCGCTTGCAGATGTGAAAGCGATGATTTATCTAACCCGGTAAATAAGGTGTTACAATAATCTAGGTGTGGTGACACAAATGCATGAACAATTTTCTCTAGTTCAAAGGTGTGGACCATACTTTGCGATTTAGAAATGCTCCTTAAGTGAAAGTAACAGGAATGTGAGATAGATTTTATGTGTGACTCAAAGTCTGAGGAGTCGAATGTTACACCATGATAACGAACACTGGTCTACGCAGATGAGCGAAAGGAAGCAATCACTTGACTGATTCTTGAATGTATTTCAAGAAGAGCCATAATCATGGCCTCAGTCTTGTTAGTTTAAAACAAGGCAATTACCGAAGCCACTGACTAATCTGTGATGAACAGTCAGCTACAGTGGACATCTGAATATCATTAGCATAGAAATGATACAAATTCCAGAAAAAAAATTGAATCAAAGATCGATGCATGCTAAAGGAAGGATGGAAAAGGAAAATAATCATGGATCCAGAATTGCACCTTGTGGAATCTCACACGGTAGAGAAACAGTCCAAGTGGAGAATTTGCTCACTCACTGAGCTTATGTATAGTTTATGGCATCACTTTACTGCATTTTGACTGTCATTTTTCACTCTTTTCTAGAATTTTTCAGTTTTGTAGTTCTTGACCCTCAGGAAAGATATAAAACAAAATTTAGATTGAAATGAACTGCGATTTGTTTCACAAGATGAATAAAGGTTATTTTAAACTGTGACTTAAAGACAGAAGACAAAGCTTCTTAAGAAATTAAAAAAAGCAGCTTGTCTCATTTTGTTCATCATTTGGGGGCGATCGTGGCTCAAGAGTTGGGAGTTTGCCTTGTAATCGGAAGGTTGCAGGTTCGAGCCCCGGCTTGGACAGTCTCGGTCGTTGTGTCCTTGGGCAAGACACTTCACCCGTTGCCTACTGGTGGTGGTCAGAGGGCCCGGTGGCGCCAGTGTCCGGCAGCCTCGCCTCTGTCAGTGCGCCCCAGGGTGGCTGTGGCTACAATGTAGCTTGCCATCACCAGTGTGTGAATGTGTGTGTGAATGGGTGGATGACTGGATATGTAAAGCGCTTTGGGGTCCTTAGGGACTAGTAAAGCGCTATATAAAATACAGGCCATTTTACCATCTATGCGTGCATGTGTCCGTGCTGCAGGAGCGAGAAGGGAGAAAGGACATGGAGCCTCGATCAGAGGATGGCCAGTTTGAAGAAGTCACCGTCCAACAGGTTCCTCAGACAGAACGTGGTGGAAATCCTGTGAGTGCTTGCGCACACAGACAAACAAATTGCCTTCACAACTAGTGTAATATTTTCAATCCAGTCACAGTTAAAACACTTTTTTAATTCAACATAAGACATTATTTTTATGTTTTATTTAACCTTTATTTATACGGGTAGTCCAATTGAGACTCAGTGTCTCATTTATAAGCGAGACCTGTTTCAGACAATAACACTTATGTGTGCATATTCTGCCCAGGAGAAGACCGTGGAGATTTCTGTCCGTCTTTCACCAAAACAGCTGGATCACGTGACTCCAGTGCTCGAAGAGATCATCCATGAAATAACCCAGGGGCGTCAGAAAGGTATTTGATTGGTGCAAGATAATTGGTGATAAGTCACATTTTTGAAAAAGCCACAATATGATCTTATCTAAAGAACCTTAATACATGCATGCAAATCTTTGTTAATCATAATGTTCTCTCACTGTCTGTCTCTGCAGCAAAGTAACAAGGCTGATAGCATGAGGGAATGAACGCTGTATAAATTCTTCGAAAAGCACAGAATGATTGTGTCTTACTGAATTAATCAATAAAGGGAAGTGATTGTGTCACTCATTCTAGTTTGCGCTGTAATTTCTGTGAAAGCATTTTGGCTTGTTGGCCACAGGGTGTCAGCCTCTTTCCCAGGAGAAACTGATTTCTCTCAGACCTCAAGGAAATTCATAACCCTTTATAGCATGATGGTTACACAGACGTAATGCATATTCTGAAAAATCATTCAAGCTATTTAGCAATGATCCCAAGGGACACAGACACAACTTGTAAGATTTCACTAAATGTTCCTTTAAAAAGAAAGAATTGCACTGAGTGGTCACTGTTGGTTAAACTTTATTAACAAAAATACAGTTATTTAAAGAAAATGTGCATGCAAATTACTTAAGGCAAAATAGTAAAAATCAGACATTGTGGTGGCAGAATTGCATAGGCAGTAGGTGCAGTGTGAATGACTTTGGAATTTGACCCCTCTTGTTATCAAACCCTCCCAGCTAGTGGTTTCAGAGCTTTGATGTCAGTCTTTCGCAGAATTCAAAGTCCTTGACCGCGAGGGCAGCATCCCGAGCTAAAGGGATAGGCAGAGTCAGGGAACAGTCGCTATCAACATACTTTCCGGTTACACCCTCCAGCTCCTCTGCTACAGCACAATAGATTGTGCTCACTGCCCCTGCTTCTGGTGACTGAAAGGGAGATTAGGAAAGGTGGAGAGGAAACATGAAAATTAAGGTCAACAAACATCCTTAGAGCTACAAATATGCAGCTGGAAAACATGTAATCCCAGCCCTGTTTTGTGCCTAGTTAGAGCCAGTTGTTGAGCACTGGATGACACCACAGATACAAGTCACAGATGAATAACTTTCCCTTACAATATATTGTAAGGTAATGTTAGGGGGTGCAAGTATATAATAATTCTGCCTCTACACACCACCACAGTGAATGCTAAGTCAATGTCCGACTGAAGTATTAATTCAAGGGGGTGAAAATCCTTGGACATTACCAAATGCACCAAATACTGCACTGGGTAGGCTCTTTAGAAGTTTTCTGGCAAAGCCGCATTTGGCCTTGCTAAAAGCTACCAGTGGTTTGTATTGTGCTGTAAACGTTCTGTATTTCCATTCCAGGTGTCTCTTGATTGTAGACTTTGACAATGATAGGAAAATGTAAAAGTCTGCACTTCAATCACTTCAGTTGTTTAATATGAAATCTATTTTGGCGATTGAGAGAGGTAAAGTTACAAAATTGGTGTCACTGTTCAAAAAGTTGTGGACCTAACTGTAGTTTTCTTTTCCCACTTTGCAGCAGATTATCCCATGTTTAAAATGTCAATATAAATGCGAGAACAGATGTATACATCTGAGAGACAAGGCTAAAAATGAAAGAGATGAGGATACAACCACAAGGGGAAAAAAGCAAAGAATAAGAACAAAGGATTCCTAAGATTCCTACAGCAGGAAAGCTTCATTTTATACTTAACCACAGATATGTGAAATGTTTTAGCGCTTGAACTTGTTATTCTAGTTTTAGCAGTTTGGTTTGTGCCATCATTGAAACAGTCTGGATTTGGTATCTTATTTTAGTTTGGTTGCCTGTTTCAACTTACCTTGAAAAAGAAAAACCCAATAAGGTTGAAAATCCAACGGACCCAAAACGAATAGTGTCTCATTACTTCTGTCATCACAATACCGGGGTGGACGGAGTTTGCAGTTACATCTATGTAATGATAAAAGTACAACAAAAAACAACACTGAGACGGTCACTGAAAAGGTAAGCACTGAGGGTTTGATAGGATGTTGAGAAATTAATTTTATCCTAAGTATTAGAGGCTGGAGTGGGTGAAGCAGATGGAGCTGGCCTGTTTTTGATGGTACAAACTGAAGTTCACAGTTTGTCCACACACTCCCACAGCCTCACAGGATGTAACATTCTGTAATGAAATAACATCATCCAACAAGCCACCGTTCAGCCTCTAATGATTGCTAGAGATTGACTTTCAGCATGATGCAAAAACTGAAAATGAAAGTTTAATACTTTCTAGAATCTAGAATCTCTCAGTATTTTACCAGCATATTTTATGAATATTCAAAGCCAGTTTCATCTTTCAGATTTCTTAGAAAAACAGACAAACTACTGTATAATGTATGGGGCAAACAATACAAATACAGAGAGGAGCAGGAAGCCCAACAAACAAGGGTCCTATGAGAATAACTTTTAAAGACTGATCATCATCAGAGTGCATTATTATTTAAATCACATAAAGCCATGGCTTATGTGTATTTTTAAATCTGAATGTGATCATCATCCATCTTTTGTTACTGCTTCTTATTTTGTCATTTATTTTCTTTCAGTGCTCTTCCAATGGCAGAGATCCCTCCTGTACATTCATAATATTTGCTTTCCTGTAGCCTACCTGTGCCTTTTAGTCTGCGTGCTAGCTCGTTGGTACAGATGATATTGTGCAGCTTAGTGTTGTTGTAGACTTGATCCATGCCATAGCTCAGGTTCTTGCCGTGAAAATGAGAAAAGTCCACATTACCCCTCTTGTGGTTGACTGAGCTGACGCTGACGATACGGGATGGAGACGAACTCTTCATCAGGTCTGGAAAGAATATGAAACACGTTGTGGCAGTAAGGATACGATGAGAAGGGGAGACACCAAAAAAATGGCAGATATTTAGGATGACCTGACAATTGCAGGCAGTAGTGTATTATGCATTTCGTTTTCTCAACACAGTACATCCCCTGTGTTAAATAGACCCCACAGTCTTACCCAGCAGCAGGTTGGTGAGAAGAAAAGGTCCCAGGTGGTTAGTAGCAAAAGATTCCTCAAATCCATCTTTGGTTATGTTCCTTGGTAAACCTGATTGATAAAAAGTTAAATCCCTAGAATTAAAAGTTGATCTAAAAGTTGACGTCATAAATCAGACTAGGTTTTCTAAGGTTGATGTTTAACACAAGGCTAGCACACCGTGTACCACTCTCTGGTACTCTGTGTGGTGTTTTAGTACAAGACAACTTCAGAAAGTTGGAACACTGCTTACATAATGCAATGATTTACAAATCTCCGCTTTGTTTGGCAATGGAACATAGAACATAGTGGTGCTAAAAAGAAACAGATGAAGGAACATGATAACATGAACGGGAATAAAAATAGCATCTTAAAGAGGCAGAGGTTCTCAGAAGTAAAGATGGGAAGTGTTGAAAATATTTGGCATATCATGAAATTAGCAGCTAGAATACTTTATCAGACAAGAATGGGACAACAATCCTTGCCAAAAAGTCTAGCAGCTCCGCAGTTTGATGCATTCGATGTCCCCAGACATTTACAGACTGTTGTTAAAAGAAGAGTGGATGGTAACACCCCCCCCCATACTTTAAATGTTTACGTGTTCTATCTTCTAAAATAAAATATTGGTTTATGAGATTTGCAAATCATTGCACTCTGTTTTATTTACATTTTACGCAGCATTCCAACTTTTTCAGAATTGTACTTGTAAATATTTGCGTTGCTGCCCTGCAAAGTCTGCCATACAAATTCGAGATCGGAGATGTCAAATTGATTTTAGATCGTGGGACACATATGTGCCACTTTAATCGTAAGCGACCATCAAAACTCCCCTTTATGTCAGTGTAAAGTAGTTCAACTGCACATTTAATCTCTGAAATATGGCAATATAAGATAAAGATGTGCTAATTAAACAGCGTGTCTCAGTTTGCTTTACATAAAAAAAAGAAATCCTACTGTAGTAAAAGAAAGAAATCTGTAGAGTTGTAATGTAAAGTAATGTGTAAAATTACAGAAAAAGTTCTGGTAGCCCATTGTCTAAACTGTCCAGTAATTATAAAGCAGAAAGTTTTTGTTAATTCACAGACATTTGTCATATTTTATTTATCTATTTATCTATTTTACTGCGGACACACAAAATTGTATAGCTGTGAAAAAGAAACAGGAGCTTTTCTGTGGTTTATTGTTTATCTATTACTTTATTACTTTGGTGTGGTATGAATGGCTGTGGATGAGATCTGTATAAATGTGTCAAATTGATGAAAATACAGTTTAGGTGCAAAATATATGCCATCCTTCAAATTTTCCAAAGACGTCCAGCAGACCTGGTTGGAGTCTTTATTAGGCTGATTTTGGCTTCCGGGCCTTATGTTTGGCACCCTGTTCTAGATTGTTTAGCTATTGCGAAGCGTTGCTTTCTGTATCCAGTCACGACAATGATCCATTTGTTTAGGCCCCTGATTTCTGTGTGCATCTCCTCAATCCCTGCTGTCATGCTAGATGAAACTGTTGTTCAATGATTCACTCACTAAACAAAAAAACCCAAACAGACATGTTTTTGTGTGTTTTTGTTTTTGTTGTTATGCATATTAGAGCTGGCTTTTAATTTTCGACAAATTAAATTGAATATAGTCCCTGGCCAGCTGATGTGTTTTACATTAGAACAAGCCTTGCTTGCTGTTTGCTCGCCAACTTTAGTAGAACTGCATTTTCATTGATAATTTATAATAGCTAGCTTTTTTTGCTACATCTCACAACATTGTGTGTTAGATTACTATTTTAACACAAAATGTCCAAATGAAACGCTCAAATTGTCTCAAATTCTTCCAGGTTTGACCTTGTGATGTACAACAGTGTTGCTTTTATCTTGTAAAAATGTTGCCATTAATCTTTAGAATTTAGATTTTTTTTCCATATTTGAATATATTTTCCCCAAACAGTTTAAAATAAAATAAGAAATGTAATTCATTTGCCTATTTCTAGTTTGTGTGTATGTGCTCATCTTCATTTAGTTATGAGCAGTGAGCGTGATTTGGTGGTTGTGTTGAAATCCTCGGACCGGCTCTGCTTGTATCACCTGATACTCCAGCATTGTTGACGAGGATGTGCAGCGCCTTCTCCTCTTTAAGAATCCTCTCAGCAAATGCTCGGACAGAGTCCATACTGGAAAGGTCCACCAGACGCAGATGTACATCCAAGTTTCCTGTTTTTTCCCTAATTTCGTTAAGTGCTGCTGTGCCCCTTGCCTCGCTCCGACAAGCCAAGATAACACGAGCCCCACGACGTGCAAAGTCCAGGGCAATGAACTTTCCAATCCCTAGCAGAGTGGAACAAAACAAAACATTACTTGTTGAAATATGCTTAAATAACAGATTAATCAAAAGACAGATTTACATAAGGTCTAAAACCTAAAACAAACGTTATGATTTTATTCTAAGTTTAAGCAGTTTTCACATTATCTGGGCATTTGTTCTGTGTTTTCTTGCATTTGCTTGCAGATATGCAGCTTAAGCAGAGTGAAGCAGATCTTTATTGCTCAGAAACTGTGACATGTTTTATACACACATATATGTATGTATATCGCATATTAGTGGTTTTAAAACATATACCCAAATAGGCGAAGACCCGAATCTTTCTAAAAAAAAAAAAAAAAAGCGAGGATGAACGTGAGGACAAACTACTAAAAGATAGTTGTTCTTATCTCACTCACTGAGGGAAGGTTCACTGATATCATGAAATGATGCAATCTTTAAACGGTTCTCCATTACAACCAAACCCCTTTAACATTTAGAACTGAAAGGAAAATATTTCCTCTCCTAAACCTTAGAGGGAAACAGTTTTATTTGAGAGCATCATGTCAGGTTTTTGTTGCAACTAAATTCAACTTTATTATTTCTATAGTGCCATTTCACAACAACAGTCATCTCAAGGCAATTTGAACTGATCCTGGAGTGTCGAAAGAATCCCCAACAATAACACAACCACCTCCGAGCAAGAAGTTGGCAACAGTGGGAAGGAAAAACCTTGTTTTATTATTAACCAGGTTCTGAGAGCTAGCTGCTGCATCACGTTGAGGGTGAAAGGAAAGAGGAGAGAGCAGAGAGAAATAGCTAAAAGGTAAACCATGGAAGAGGAGGTTATAGAGTTCAAGGTCGCCTGATCAAGCCCTAACGATAAACTTTCTCAAATGCAAACTTGCAATTGGTTTCACAGTAGAGGTCTTTAAGACCTGCAATTTGCATCCATTATCAATTTGTGTAATTCTACACAAATTGATGTAGTAATTCTACATTACTACACAAATTCTACTCTTTATTAAGAGAACATTACAGGACAATTACATTTCACAGTTTAGAATTCCCAATTAGTGTAAATCAGCATAAAAGAAACTAGGCTTCTAACACTAATGCTAATCCTGTCACGATCCTGGATCATAGACCCAGAGTTTTGTGGACTTTGTTGGGTCATTTATTGTTATATTTGATTTTCATGCATTTGGATTTTTTAGTTTGTAGCTTCTGTTCATTTCCATTTGAATTCTTGTTAGCGTCGTTTTAGTGTAGTTGCTTATGTGATTCCCCCCCCCCCCCCAGCTTTCTTCCCCCATGTCATTCTATGTCAAGTCTTAGTGTCACATCTGTCTATTTCAGTGATGGCGTCCTATTTTATTTTGGTAACTGGTTGTGCTCTTTGTCTTTTTATACATAATTAATTCAAGCTGTTTCACATTCCCCACCTGTTTCCCATGACTACCCTCAATGTGTCTTCGTATAAACAGTGCCACATGTGTTTCACTATATTGCCTGGATACTGTTACTATGTAAATGGGACATTTTAGTTTCTATTCTGGGTTTTTGTTCAGACGATCTTCAACTGAGATATGTGGCTTGCGTTTTGTTTTAGATTTGGTCTTTGCATTCTGCATTTTGGGTCTTCGCTTTACACACTCTAAATCACGTTTTAAGCAAGTCCCAATTCTTACGGTTTCCCACAACTCCCACTTTCCACGAACGTCTGGTTGGTGGATGACTTTGATGTTCCGGTCAGGAACTGTGGAGCTGAATTATCTCTTCTTTTGCTGGATGATCCACTGCAGCTTATGGGCAAACTTGTTTTATTAAGCAACATTTTTTTTGTCATCTTCATGCACATGTTATCATCTGGGATAATTTACAAACGGGCCTCAATTTCGACACCACATATGCTGAACACGTGTGCTGAGAGGATTTTTAAAAAGGTACACACTCAGTGAGATATCTTCCTTTGAAGTCATTTAAATTAGCAGCAAGGAAAACTTCAGAAAGACAAATCTAAACCACAAACACTTCCACATTTCCACTAATTGTCATTTGCTTTCAATTATCCATCATAGAGAGTGTATCAGCGTAGCAGACACACACACACACACACACACACACACACACACACACACACACACACACACACACACACACACACACACACACACACACGGGAGAGACTTCTTTGCTAGCTCCATAGTTACGTTGTGTGGAATCAGTTTGTTTAAATTTAATTAAACACACTTTAGTCAGAAATATGTTGCTAAGTTTTTTTATTAAATAAGTCATAAGCAACGCTACATCAGGTAATAATTGTCATCAGTAACTTTGATTTAGAGACTCCTATAATGACCAAAATGACAAAAACCACAAATAATACAGTGAGTCTTTCCCACTGTGTCTGATTGTTTATCTGACAGTCCGGTGTTAGTACCTTCACTGCACTGAACTAAATATTCTACCTCAGTCTTTTATTGTGGTCACAGTAGCATTCGAGCATTCCAAAGAGCTACGAAAGCACCTTTAACAGTGGCGTTGTCTTTGGGTCACTTTGCAAGTGCAAATTCAGAGTAAAACTGTTGGACAGACTCAATAAGCAGGTTATTTATAACACATCTCCCAGTTCACAAAGCGAGTATTACTGTTTTCAGTGCTTTCACTTATTCCCACGCTCTTATTCCCGCATAACTGGAAAATGTGTTTTAATTCCTCAGAAGCTGGAAGATGGGTGTTTAAGTATACACATATTTGTATATTTATATACACAGAGATAATCCATTGTGTTAGACTGAAATGGTTGCAGTCTTTTCTGTGTTTCTACTCTCTTTCTACTTTGAAAGTGTTCTATTGTGTTTCTTTGACTGTATTCTAAAAAAACCCCAAAACATATTTGGGTAATGGTAAAAAATGAGGCTGTTGATAATCAGACATTTCCCAGAATTTTTTAGCTCTTTGTGGAATAATCTTGTTGTTGCACACATACACATTTATGCCTGACAGACTGTGCTGAATTTGGCATTTTTTTGCATCCATTTAACCAAAGAAATGGTAACAGATTATATGGCTCCTAGTAACAAAGTGGATAAAGTTACAATTTAACCCTCATCCTACTGAAATATTTAACAGGCATAGACTACCAACTGCATAAACTTCCTTGGGACATCAGAATAAATTACCTTAAGAACAATAGCAAATAATATATAATAGTGTTTTCTTTTAAAATGACTGTACTCCCCTTGATACTGTGTGATGCTTTAGTTTAACATCCATGCCAAACATTAAGTGAAGAAATCCATCTTAAGACTGCGTAGGGATATGGATACTTTTGACTGAGGTCCTCAGGGACCCCATGATATTTGTATTTTTTTAAAAACACAGGAAACAGTGATGTGATCACTCCAGACTGACAAAGTCATAAAACATTTGGACGTGTCATGGCCTCTGGGTTACTGATCCAGGATTTTGAACTCAAAACACAATGCCCTGGGGCAATGACCCAGGGCATTGTGTTTTTATTCCCTCGTGTTTCCAAATTCTGTGTTAGGGTCCTACTCTTGCCACAAGGCTATACATCAAGCCCTAGAATGACAGGAAAAACAACTGTGATATAATGACAAAAAAACCCCAACAAAAAACAAAACAAAACAGAAAGAAAAACCAAAGAAACTGAAAGGGTCTTTTTGACATTTGTACAAACAATTGCAGAACCAAAGAGTAAGCAACCATGCTCACCATGAATGTTCAGGGTGCTTACTCAAATCTTTGGCTCTCGGAGGAGGCGGACGCACTTTTTCTCCTCTCCCTTATCTTCCCTGCTAGTTCTTATGTCCTTGTCTAGTCTCGTGTCTTTTTTTGTATTACTTTCCCTGGAACACTCTCTCACAGTCTGTGTCTAAAACCTAAAAGAGAATTATGGATTTGATCAACTGGTCTCTGAATGCTATTGACACCCTTTAACGAGAAGTCTGGGCTCGGGAGAACCCGAGTGCCCTGGATGGACTTTCCCTGCCGGATACACGATGGACGGGTGGCAGAGGATCGTGTGCCTGGCAGGACTGTCGATCGAGGACGCTGAAGATATCTACCTATTTGGAACCATGATAACAGGGTTCTTGCTGATCGGAGCTGGCTTGGCCCTGGCTTATCGGAGAATTAAGAGAGCGGAACCGGCTGTTCAAATCCCCACAAGGCTGCCCGCTGGGATTGGAACGACAGGTGCGACTTCTCAGAAAGGGCTCACTGAAGGCAGCATGGTTAAGAGCTTGGAGGCGCTTACGACTGCAGTGAATGCTCAGAATAACACCTTTGAGCGTATGTATGTTGGATTACATCAGGAAAGAATCAACTCAGAACAACATCTCTGGTCGGAAGCTGGATTACACCTCGGATCAGTTGGCTGCGGTCGTGAGGTCTCAGAATCTGCTATGTGAGCAAAAAAGAGTGACAAGACCACAGAATCGACGGCTAATAACTAGAGATGGCACGATACCACTTTTTTATGTCCGATACCGATACCGATATCATAAATTTGGATATCTGCCGATACCGATATGAATCCGATATAGTGTTTTTTAATCAACAAAACTGTTTTTTAAATATCTTGCTGCATTTTGTATAAGTTCATACTCAAGTTTAAAACAACAACTACACTAAAGCTATTCTGTTATACCTGTATGCAAAAAAAAATATTTCATAGTTCAGCAATACTGATCAATCTAATAAACTTAAACCTACACCATCCTCCCTATTCTGGTATTTTAAAGAGTACTTGGCATAAATATTAAGCAACCTAACTAATAGGGTTCCAACTCCCAGCAACAACAAAAATAAATAAATAAAAAATAGGGAACCACCCCTCACGCTCCACCTCATGATGCTTAATCGACGTAATCAACCTTAATTTGATGCAGTGTGAAAAAAAATGCACAGAAATCAATTATTTTTCAAGAAATATTAAATAGATTCAACATCTTTCTTCAACAAAATTGCAGACTGCACAGATGGTACCTTCCCAAAGGAAAAACTACTATAGCTTACTAGGGTGTATATATTAGACTTAATAGTTACTATATACAGTAATTGACTTCTATTCATTTTACATCAAATTAAAACTTTGGGTGTCAGATAATTATTTATTAAAAGCTAGACATTTTAAATGAGAATAAGAAAGAAAAGTATGTCTTTGTGCCTCCTTTTCCCTGTTAATGCCCTATCGGCCCCCCTGGCTAAACTTTGCTAGATCCGCCCCTGCACAGTTACCAGCGTCAGCTGTAGAAAAAGATCCTGGTGTAGAAAGTTATATTAAATAAATTCTAACAACAGCTGATCAAGCTTAAACGTGCTGCTGTTGTTCAGCTGCTGGTTTCCTCTTTCTGGTGCAAAGTGGGCCAAAAGCAAACTAGAGACAGAAAAGCCGATCAGCTGATCGTTAAGCAGTTTCATGATTGAAGTAGCAGCAAGAAGAGGCAGTCGCTCCATATATCGTTTGGTAAGCTTAACGCAGGAATGCTTTACAAACATTCAGAGATGGACTTACACACTTGCTTTACTTCTCTCGGGGATAACTTTGTCGGAGATGAAATGCCGGGTTGCTAGCGAAGCTCCACATGCTATCCAGACCACCGACAGGTCCCGCATGCCACAGCCGCTCTATCACGTGATGCATACTGCTCCGACGTGCTAACGTTCTGAGGTGAGTTACGGCGTGTTGCAAGTTTTGTGAGGTGCTTTCGTGATATTTAATGGATCGGATTACATTTTTTATTTTTCTCCGATATCCGATCCAGTAATTTAGGTCAGTATCGGACCGATACCGATACGTAATATCGGATTGGTCCATCTCTACTAATAACATCACGGAGAAGCTCGCAGCTATTAACGGGAGATTGAGAGACCAGTGTCGGAGTGTTAAAAACAGTTTGAAATTCTCAATTACCATCATAATGCGGCTACCCCTTCGGTACATTTCAATGCACATTCCAATTTTTTTTCCCTCACTACCTGGCCTGACCTGTCTCCCCAAAGGTCTGTCATCTCGGTTGTGGGCAAAAGATCTCATCTCATCATCATCTCAAATATTAGGTGATGTGCTGGGCATGAAAATCCAAAGCATCAAACATTTTGACGGCACATAAAAGGTGTGTAGCTAACATTGAATGTCTCCTTCCTAATCATTGTTGCCTCTACCTCCTACATTTTTACTATACTGGTTTTAGTGCTTCTCCTATTCTCTAAACAACTCTGTTACCTTTAGATTTAATAAAGGCGCAAGAACTCATAGGTTAGATTGTTAGTCCTTGAATAAATGTTTAATGTAGGTGAAATTTTTGATGACACTTTGTTGAACACCCTTTGATCTGGAGTAATAAAAGGAATTTTTTGATTTTTTTTTTTAACTTCCAAGTAAACAATTAACATGCTTCAAGGTCACCTTATCTATATTAGTGCAGCACTGCAACTCCCGAAGAATGAGATTTAGCATTTTAGGTTTAGAATGACTTTAAAATAGATGCATATAGATAGATGCATAGATCATGGTACTGGTCATGATGAACAGCAATGGGAACTATATTCTAAGACCACAAAAACCTCCTAATAACTTTAAACAGCAGGGATACTGAATGCACACATTTAAGTGTCTGAGAGCTGAGAGGAATGAAAGCTGGAGTTAGAACCACTCCATTTTACCACAGAGTTTTGCCTCGATTTACGTCGCGGTCATGCAGAATCTTTGACAGATTTTTACACGATCTTATCAAAGCATCAAAGCATGTCGGCCGCTTTTCAGTGTAATACTTTTTTTTTTTGAAGTGCAACAAATACAGCCTCTCTTCATGTTCTTGCTGCTACCTTGTTATTTCCTGTAATTCCTGCAAATGAGACCCTCAATTTAGTGATGACACACCCTGGGATCACAATTGGTGGATAACCCTTCATAGCCATGGAATGTGAAGCCCCCCCCCCCCCCCACACACACACACACAAAATAAATAAAAAAATAAGAATAAAATAACCCCCAAGCCCCCCAAACAAACAAACAAACAAACAACAAAAAGACCTCAAGAATTCAGAATTTTAACAGCAAAATTCGCCTGCAGCTCTGTGTTAGTGGCTCTTAATATTCAACCAACCAGTATTGGCTCCCGTCACTATGGCAGTCTTCCCTGTCAGCCGCACGGCGCAGGCTTGTGGATTCCAGCGGTTTCGCATCTGCAGGCGCACAACAGCAGCCAGTAGCGCCGTCGAAACAGCCCAGAATGGGTGATAGAAGAAACCCAGCCAAGCCATCATCCTGCCGATGAGTCTAACGTCCGCGGGAAAGAAATAGACTGCTTTCCCTCCTCTCACCGCTTTAAGTAGGCGTGTTATGATTCAACTATCCAAGCACGTGGTTTAATCTTATATCGGAAGAGGAGTTGTTTTGTTTTTTCTTCCTTGCACTGTATAGCTTTTGTTATCGTCTCTCTATAAACTTTGGAGATTTGTAAGAGGAGAAAAAGCCGTCAGGTTTAGTCTGCAGAGCTAGCTCGGAAATTACATTTAAACAGACAACCTCTTTATCCATATTCAAACCATCTGGGCTGGTGAACAATGGAAGTGTTCATTTATTCAAATTAAGCTTGATTTTTTGGAGCCCTGATCGACATGGAGTGGGGATCTCACCAGTTTGCAGAATAAGAGACAAGTAAGCAAAAGTTCAAGCATATGGATGTAATTGCTCTACCAGATGCAGTTTTAATTCAAGCTGAACACATGGTCCTATCCATAGCTCTTCCATATGTTCCATGAGCTCACATCAGTGAGAACAAATACATGACCCACTTTAAATCATACACATTTGGCATCAGGGACGTGCAGAGAGGTTTAAAGGGGCGGGTGCTCAAAGTTAAAAAGGGGCACATTGAACCATGCTGAATAACAACAACACACATTCATCAAGAATCTAATATGGGAAGGGCAGGGCTGTGTTGATCTGAGACTGTAGACATTAAAAAGTCCACAGGAGAGATGGTAGCTGATTAAACAAGTGTCATGAGATAATAACAAAATGCAAAGATTGGTGACAGCGCTTGGAACCATAAGGCAACGAAAAACTGTGACATAAACTCGGCTCTGCCTGTGAATCACTCTTTGCTTCTCTTCTTCCTTCCTTCCCATCATTTCATATATCACTCTCCACTTGCTCTCTATCTGAGAACAAGGCACAACTTGCTATTGCAATAAACTATAATCTAATTATCCACACCTAACAACTCTTGCACTTAATCTATAATAAAATGATGACAGAAAAATGTTATAGCACTGCCTTTAGTAGCCTCATACAGCTCCTACTGTTTCCTCCTCATGTCCTTACCAGCCATGTCTGCACAATGTTATATCATGAGTAATAATTTAAAAAAATCTATATACATAAAACACACACATGCACGCACAGTGACATTTTAGACCTTCTTCAGAATACTGTATATACTATGGGCATCCTTACATTATTATTTATTACTAGAGCTACAATAATAAAGCAATGAGGAGGGGGAAGTAATAAATATGAAATAATGTATTTATGCTGATTCCATTTGTTTCACTATCCACTCTGTGCAGGGCAAAGCTTATTACATTTTTAAACTGTAGAGATACAATCTTTTGTCTTATTTAAAATATAAATCTAATATAATCTGCTTCTTAATGTATGTTCTTTAAAATACAGCGTGTGTTTTTTAATATATTATAATTATAATTATTATTATGTGGACATGCATATTAGATCGTTTTTTAGTGAAATATAATCCCTCCAGAAAGGCAGGAAATGCCCAGAAACTTACTTTAAAACTAAATATGTTCCCTAAAACGGTGACAGAGCTACAGACCCATGACAGCCTTACACAGGTAGCCAGCAGCTGTGACCAGCACTACTTGTGCAGTTAATAAAAGGACAGGTAATGTTTGTCGCGCTGTTGCACACACAGCACGCTCGTTTGTTTCAGTTCGTCAGTTGCAACAAGACAGCTTACCAACGTGTACGTAATAAGCTAATACTCCTGTGTGCTACACACTACAGTGTGCGCTGTACACCTACTTACTGGGTTTGTCCATCAGTCTGTGTCTCTGAGTTAACTTGTGTTTCTCCTACAGCTCCGGACCGCAAAAAATGCGCGTGCTCTTTGTGAGCTCGTTCCCGGCTCGTAACCAGCGCGTTCTGCCGTCGAGGGCGATCATTGGTTAAATGTGATCATGTGACTGATGCAAGCCAGATCCTTTTATTTAGCAAAACTATGATTAATAGTTAAATATTATTGTTGAGGGGCACAGACAGGACTCCGCACGCACACACACATAAAAAATAAATAAATAAATAAAAAAAATTTAAAAGTTGCCTCAACAAAAGGGCACTTTGGGCACTCATCAGGAAAGGGGCGGGTGCTCAAGCCCCTCTAGCCCCCCCCTCTGCACGTCCCTGTTTGGCATTAGGTAGTGTGAGATTATTCTCTTGTCATATGTTATCTTATACACTGAACAAAAATATAAACGCAACACTTTTGTTTTTGCTCCCATTCCCCATGGGATGGACGTAGAGACCTAAAATTCATTCCAGATACACAATATAACCATCCCTCCCAAACAGTGGTCACAAATCAGTCCAAATGTGTGGTAGTGGGCACATCTGCTATATTGAGATAATCCATCCCACCTCACAGGTGTGCCACATCAGGATGCTGATCTGACATCATGAGTAGTGCACAGGTGTACCTCAGACTGCCCACAACAAAAGGCCACCCTGGAATGTGCAGTTTTGTCTCACAGCAAAATGCCACAGATGCCACAAGCAATGAGGGAGCGTGCAATTGGCATGCTGACAGCAGGAATGTCAACCAGATCTGTCGCCCGTGCATTGAATGTTCATTTCTCAACCATAAGCCGTCTCCACAAGCGTTTCAGAGAATATGGCAGCACATCCAACCGGCCTCACAACCGCAGACCTCTTGTAACCACACCAGCCCAGGACCTCCACATCCAGCAGGTTCACCTCCAAGATCGTCTGAGACCAGCCACCCAGACAGCTGCTGGAACAATTGGTTTGCACAACCAAACAATTTCTGCACAAACTGTCAGAAACCGTCTCAGGGACGCTCAACTGCATGCCCGTCGTCCTCATGGGCAAATGCTCACATTCGATGGCGTCTGGCACGTTGGAGAGGTGTGCGCTTCACGGATGAATCATGGTTCACATTGTTCAGGGCAGATGGCAGCTGAGAATGTCCCAGTTCTTGCATGGCCAGCATACTCACCGGACATGTCACCCATTGAGCATGTTCGGGATGTGCTTGACCGGCGTATATGACAGCGTGTACCAGTTCCCACGATTATCCAACAACCTCGCACAGTCATTGAATCAGAATCAGAATCAGAATGGGTTTATTGCCAGATGTTGAGGTTTACAACATTAGGAAATTGCTGCGGTGCTTCAGTGCAGACAATAAGAATTAAAGTGCTATGTAGAAGGAAAGATATGTGCATGAGATATACATGAGAATAAGAATTATGAGTGCTACGTAGAAAGATATATACATGAGTGCAGGTGGTGGAGTGAAGTGGAGTGGACCAACATTCCACAGGCCACAATTGACAATCTGATAGACTCCATGCGACGATGTGTTGCACTGCATGAGGCAAATGGTGGTCACACCAGATACTGACCGGTTCTGGGTCCCCAGACCCCCAATAGCGCAAAAAAAATGCACATTCCAGGGTGGCCTTTTGTTGTGGGCAGTCTGAGGTACACCTGTGCACTACTCATGATGTCAGATCAGCATCCTGATGTGGCACACCTGTGAGGTGGGATGGATTATCTCAATATGGCAGATGTGCCCACTACCACACATTTGGACTGATTTGTGACCACTGTTTGGGAGGGATGGTTATATTGTGTATCTGGAATGAATTTTAGGTCTCTACGTCCATCCCATGGGGAATGGGAGCAGTAACAAAAGTGTTGCGTTTATATTTTTGTTCAGTGTATCTGTAGTTAAAGTAGTTGAATTATGTTAACTGCTGTAGGTCATATAATATCCTTTAGTCTAGATTGTGTGCTGTGTATGTAGCTTAGTTTCCATTATATTTTTGGGTTAAAAGAATGTGACCATTTTTGGATTTGTTAGAAAGGTGTACATTACCCTGTACCCTTGATCTGCTGTGAAGGTGTTACACTGTTTCTTGACATGTCAAACTGAAGAGAATGTTGTGTGCAGAGGACCTTGTGCCGATAATAGAAGAAACAGACCACATTCCATACCCCCACCTTTACAGAGAGCAGAAAAATAAGGAGCCGAGGTCATAACTTAGGCCCCGTGTGAGACAAAGAATGTGAATGTTCAGGCTTTTACAACTAGGTGGGGGCCACTAAAGGCTATAAGAGCTTGAGTAACCCTCCACCAGTTTGAGATTTGCTGTGACCCTCTTCATGCATGTCTCCCCATCCGGATGGCTTGTGCTCATAAGTGTTGAATTGTATGGGAATAAAGAATTGTTGATTGAGCATTATACACCGAGTATTGTCCTTCCTTCAGCCCAAAGATTAAAAGAATTGGGAGATCTTAACAGTAGGTACACTTTCTCTTTAACAAGTTGTTTTGGGTCATTGCAAAGATGGTCCCAGACAAATATTTTAATTATGATTTTGCAGGAACTGAACCAACATAGGGATGCAAGGTCATTCAACTGCAGGGCTGTCAAATTCCTTTTACATCTTGGTGGGCCTCATACAGCCCACTTTGATATTAAGCATACCGAACTAGTGAAACTTGATTTTTTTTAATTGAATTGAATTTTTTTTTATTTCAGTCAACAACAACAACAGATTATAATTTTACATAAAAGTACTCAAACAGTAACCGAAAAAGGAATAGGCTGAAGCCTTATGGCTCAAGGTTCAAGGTTCTTTATTTGTCACATGCATAGTTATACACAGTGTTGGGGAGTAACGGAATACATGTACCGCCGTTACGTATTTAAAATACAAAAATGAGTAACTGTATTCCGTTACAGTTACCGTTTAAACAGGTGGTATTCAGAAAACAGTTACTTTGTTGAAATAAATGGATTACACTGCGGTACTTTCCTGTTTCATTTAGTCGCGGGTCAGGACTGTTTGGGTTTTGTTTGACAGCTACGTTCTGTTGTTCCAGGCGGCAGCGTTACGGTTGCCATGGTTACAGGGCAACGCTCTCTCTCTCTCTCTGCGACTGCGTGTTTCCTGGGTGAGAGAGCGCCTTTTCGTTGTTGTTGTTGTTGTGCTAAGCTAACAGGCAGAATGCTACAAGCATAGCTCTAAAGAATGTAGCATCATGGGCAGTGTAGTCCGTGTTTCAGGGAGAATGGACTGCCATACACGTTATGGGTCTGTGAGCGCGAGGAGGGAGAAAAAGGGGAGCGGAAAGGTACGAGTTGTCATCGAGCAAAAACGGGAGCTGGAAGCATGTAAATATAATAATAACCACTTCAGCCAAGAAGAGTGCCTGACGAGCCCAGTTGTAAGTAAGCTATTAAGACTCGACTGTACACCGTGTTCGTGTTTTCCTCCGAAAACAATAAGTTCTGTTGGAGCAGCCTTTCAACGCCTCTCTCTGTCTCTCGCAAGAAAAGTTGACCCACACAACAAAGTAAAGCTATTTTTCGGCTACGAGCCGACAGGGACCCCACCGTATTAGTCAGAGGTCCCTTTACTACAGTTCGGAGTCGCGGGCCTTGAGTAATAGTAATAAATCACACAGCAATAGTACATTCACGTTGTTGTAAAAAGAATGATAATATATTAAGTAATCCAAAGTATTCAGAATACGTTACTGTCATTGAGTAACGTAACGGAATACGTTACAGAATACATTTTGGGGCATGTATTCTGTATTCTGTAATGGAATACATTTTAAAAGTAACCTTCCCAACACTGGTTATACAAGTATAACACACAGTGAAATGTAGCCTGACACTGTGTGTTATACAAGTATAACACACAGTGGCTTATACTTCTCCTATCCCTTACCCCCATAGAAATAATCAAATCTTTAACCAAGAAAATAAATAGCATTGATAAATAAGTTGTATAACAGTTTGAAAAGAAATCAATGATAAATCAAGAAATTAAAGCAACACAAATTTTTTTTAACAAACCAAATTTCTATAACCTTGTATAATACTAATTTTTTTTTAGATATACAATTTTTATTCATTATCAAGAATAGCATAAAACATAACAACCAAACAGAAAAGAAAAAAACCCCAAAAAACCCACATCCACACACACACACACACACACACACACACACACACACACACACACACACACACACACACACACACACACACACACACACAAAACATATTTTCACTCAAGTACCCACAGATATAGAAAGAGAAAAAGATAAACTCCAAGAATGGATTGTCCTTTACACTTACTTCTTATTTAACTGAGAGCATCTTAATCGCAACCACCCCCCCTCAACAGTTGGGACAAATCATTTGGCAAATAAGAAAGCAAAGGGGACCAAACATTGAGAAAGAGACCCTCATTTCCTCCTAAATTAGCAGCAGTTCTTTCATGAGGAATAACTTTAAATAATTCTCTGTACCACAACGTCACAGAGGGAGGTTTATCTTTAACCCAATTAATGAGAATACATTTCCTAGCTACCAGCAATAGTTTGTCACATAATTTGCGCTGCAAGTGATTCAATGTTACTTCTTTTGAGGGTAGTAAGTGCGGAAGTGAGAGGCTTGTGAAATGGGACGGTATACGCATAGTCGCGCTGTTCAGGTTGCCTAGCAACCATGATACTAACCGCGAGACACGTTACACACAGCTTTGTTTGACAGAAATGAAGGAGAAAAATGTTCTGTTGGTCATTCATTTTTGTCATGACATCACTTTGATTAGTTGAGTATCTGAGGCTGAGACCACGGGACTGTAAAACATGATTGTTGGGCTTCATTTCTGTGCTGAACAGTCATTTAAGATTAGTTAGTAAATAACAATTAGTTAATGTTGTTTATGAGACTAAAGTCAACTCACTGTGGCAATGTAAATATAATATGGCCAATATTATAGTATTGTCAGATTACTATGAGATATAAAAAAAAAACCACCCACCACGCCCCTGTGGGCGGTTTATCCTTCAAGCTCGGGTCCTCTACCAGAGGCCTGGGAGCTTGAGGGTCCTGCGTAGTATCTTAGCTGTTCCCAGGACTGCGCTCTTCTGGACAGAGATCTCCGATGTTGTTCCCGGGATCTGCTGGAGCCACTCGCCTAGCTTGGGAGTCACCGCACCTAGTGCTCCGATTACCATGGGGACCACCGTTACCTTCACCCTCCACATCCTCTCGAGCTCTTCTCTGAGCCCTTGGTATTTCTCCAGCTTCTCGTGTTCCCACATGTTTTTTTCACTACAAATTGATACACCCTGACAGACCTGTAATTCATATTGATAATTTATTTCAATTCTGCAAAGTTTTATGATTTTACAAGCTTTTCTAATATGGACCTCAGATTCTTGTTAACAGTCCATGGCAGAAATACATACAAGTACACAGCCTGATGAAGCAGACAGAAGCAGTACCTCTGATTGGTTCAGCATTTTCACCTCTTATCACCACAAATCTGAGCCTCTTCTGCTGTTTTCCTTAGAATTTTAAGCTTTTCAGCAGAAATTCTGCTGATTGAACTCTTTTGAGCAGAAATTCTGCTAATTGAACTCTTTTCAGCAGAAATTCTGCTGATTGAACTCTAATCAGCAACTCTTTTCAGCAGAAATTCTGCTGATTCATCTCTTTTCTGCAAAGTTTTCAGCCTTTTCACCTCTTATCAGCACAAATCTCAGCTGTTTTCAGAAAAAACTCTTTTGAGCAGAAATTCTGCTGATTGAACTCTTTTCAGCAAAATTTTCAGTTTTTTCTGCTGTTTTCAGAAAAAACTCTTTTCAGCAGAAATTCTTCTGATTAACCTCTTTTCTGCAAAATTTTTAGCCTTTTCACCTCTTATCAGCACAATTCTAAGCAGCTTCTGCTAATTTCACCAGAATTGTCAGTCTCTCCACCTCGTCTTTGTGAGAATGAGTTTGGTGCAGTGAGGTGAGTCGCTGCCGTTAGACCAGAAGGGCCAGGTTCAAATCCTGCTCAGGGCAATGTTTTTTGTTTTTTCAACTTTTTCAGCTTTTTTCAGCCGACATCTTCAGCGTTAAGGCATCCACACAGCATTTTCGCAGGAAATGCAAATTTTTCTAGTATTTAATAGTCGTCTAATATTTGTAGATGAGAAACGATTTTGGATAAAGCCTGTTTGATCAAGGTTTATGAGCAGTGGGAGAATGCCCTCAAGCCTCCTTACTAATAGCTTGGAGAGTAATTTAGCATCGACATTAATGAGACTGATCGGTCTGTATGATTCACACCTATCTGGACATTTATTTTTCTTTAGAATTAACAAAATATTAGCCTGTCTGAGTGTTGGGGGCAACTGTTCATTCTTAAAAGAGTCTTAAAACATATCAGTCAATGGTCCTGCAAGAAGGTGACTTAGTTTTTTATAAAACTCTGGGCAGAAACCATCAGGCCCTGGTACTTTTCCTCCTTTAAGGGAGTTAATAGCAAGTCGCACTTCCTCCTGTGTCACAGGGTTATTTAACTCTTTCCTGTGACTTTCTGATAACGATACAACAGGCACCTTCTCTAGAAATTCCCGCATCTTCCCATCTGTATTACTACACTCTGATGAGTATAAATGTATATAAAACTGCTTCATAATTTGATTAATATCCGTTGTTTTATAATGCTTAACATGTTTATTATCAAACAGTGATTGTATAACGTTTGTATCTGTCCTGCCTTTGGCTATTTTTGCTAAGAGACAGCCAGGTTTATTCCCAGATTCATATAATTTATGCTTAGCAAAGAAAATTGCTGCCTTTGCTCTTTTAGTCAGTAATTGATTTAAAGCTGAGCGGGCTGCTTCTAACTTCTTAAGTATAGTTTTGGACCTGGAGATTTTAAACTGCACTTCTAGTTTTTGTATTATGTGCTCTAAATCGAGTTGTTCTTTCATTGACGCCTTTTTCTGCGCTATAGTGTATGAGATAATACTACCCCTAAGATAGGCTTTAGCAGTTTCCCACAATAAAGATGGGCTTACATCTTCCGTTTTATTAGTGGTCATAAAAACATTCAACTCTTTAGTGATATACTCAATAAATAAGGGGTTACTCAATAAATGAGGATTCATCCTCCATCGGCGGGAATTTGGCTCAAAATAAGGTGGGTGAACATTTATACTTACTACTGAATGATCAGATAATGGACAAGACCTTATTGAGCACTCTTCCATCCTATCCAATACCGTCCTGGATGACGGGAACAAATCTATTCTTGAGAAACTCTGGTGGGGGCAAGAAAAAAAGGTGAAGTCCCTATCTGTGGGGTGAGCTACTCGCCAGGAATCAAAAATTTCTAGATCAGAACAGAACTCTTTCAGTCTAATGCTTCTTGGTGACAATTCACTCCCTGGTGGAGATTTATCAACCCTAAGATCAGGAACACAATTAAAATCACCTCCCAACACCAAATATGGGGAAGCTATGGCTGAAACATGGGTTAAGAGATTGGGGGGGAAAAAAAGAGACATCTTCTGAATTTGGACCATAAACACATCCTATAGAAACAGATTCTCTAAATAGGAAACCAGATATAAGAATGTAGCATCCTTCCTTATCTTTTATGACTTTTTCTATGGTTAGAGGCAACTTGCTATGGATAAGGATGACTACTCCTCTGCCTTTTGTGTTATATGATGAGTAAAAAACTTGGCCAACCCAATTTCATTTTAGTTTTGAGTGTTCCAAATCATTTAAATGAGTTTCTGAAAGTAAGGCAATTTGTGTTTTTTCCTTTTTCAAGAATGAAAGAAGTTTTTGTCTTTTAACAACATTATTCAGCCCTTTAACATTTAAAGAAATTATTTTAAGGTCAGTCATATCAGCTCAATCTCTTTTGTTATAGTTTCTTTCCCCCCTCTATTATAACATGATGTGTGGGAAACCATTTCTCGGAGTGCGCTACTGCAATTAAGCAAACAGATGTTTCCATAGAAGGGAATGCGAGTAATTTTAGATACATTATATAGACACAAACATGAAAAAATAAATAAACAAACAACAGAAACAATAACCACGCATATTAATGATAAAAAAAGGGAAAAAAAACAACCCCTAAAATCCCCCTTCCCTCCCCCCCAAAAAACGATCCTACGATCCATCAAAAAAGAAAACTTGGTCTCGTGAAACCGAGCAAAAGTCACTGACAGAGAGGCAAAAAGGGAAAAAAAAGAAAAGAAACAAAACTTCCTGTCCAAACTCCCGCATGCCACCGAGAGAACCTCATTTATATTTCTGAGTTAAACATGTTTTACTTTATAAAGTTTGTAAGAAAAAACAAATAAGAAGGGACGGGACAGTTAAATCATTCCTTAATAAGTGTACAACTTCCAGTTCCAATATACCTTAACATGGACTGGGTATCCTTAAATTAAGAGTATGTATAATATTTAAGTGCAGTAATAGAGCTAATCATATTCAATCAATTGCTGTCGGTGTTCAATTTAACTCAAATTGTTCAAAAAAGCAAGAGCATCTTCAGATTTACGGAAGAAGTAATTGTTTCCTCCGTGAGAAAAGTTAAGTGTAGCAGGATAACGCATATAAAAGCGCATATTTTTCTGGATACGTTTTTGGCACACTCCGTTAAACGCACGTCGCATCTCTTTTACTCCGGTTGCCAAATCTTGTCGAATATGAATGATCTGTCCATCATAAGTCAGGGGGCCATTATCTTTAGCTGCAGTGAGGATCCTAATCTTGTCTACCGGATTATGCACCTTAATAATCATTGCACGAGGGTGATTAGGTCTTGATAATCCAATGGACCGATGGGCTCTGTCGATTTTGATTTTCCCCTGTTTAGTTTGAATACTCAACAAAGTCGGTAGCCAGCCTTCGAGGAATTTCACCGGTTCACGACCTTCAGTGCCTTCCTTTAAATTCAGAATTACAATGTTGTCTCTTCGGCTCCGGCCCTCCAAGTCTAGACATTTTTCCATAAGAGTATTCACTTTAGTCTCCATATCAGCCAGTCTAGTTTCCATACCTGACAGCGAGTCTTCTGCAGTCGAAATGCGATTCTCCGTGTCAGAGATCCGTTGAGAATTTAATTCCAGTTGTGCCGATATACTTTTTAGTGATAATGAGAGCTCGTCGAATTTATTCTCCATCATAGTAGATATTTTGTCCACGACTGTCTTTGATATTTCCGCAGCGAGCGCGTCGGTGTCCGGTGTACTTGGAGTGGTAGCTGTGCTCGTCGACATACCCTCTTTCGCTTCTGATTCTTCAGGGGATTTGTTGGATGCAGATTTTGCAGCTCTTGTAGGAGGCATTTTAACAGACTCTTGTTTAAAGTTTTTATCCCTCAAGGTTGTACAGAACGTATCGATAATAAAGCAGGATATGCTCAGTGGCGGCGGGAGCTCAGGAAAGACCTCCGCTCAGTCTGACACCATAAAAATTATAATACAAATTTTTAAAATCTTCCTGAAGAATGACAAAGAAAAACACATCTTCAGTTCATCATTAAGTCCATTCCATAATTTCACTCCCAAAACTGACACACATCTATACTTAACATTGGTTCTCACTTTAGGCATTTCATGTCATGGCCTGGGTCTAGGGACCCAGGGCTCATGTATTTTCAGTATATGTTTATGTTTTCCGTGTATTGTTTTGGTTTGCTCTCCGTTTCTCCATGTGTCTCCGTGTGAGCTTCCGGAGGTGTGGGTTCGCTGAGGAGACTGCGAACCTGGAAGTGTTTCTGCTCCAGAGACAGCCACACCTGCCGCTCGTCGTCCTCTGCCAGCTGCAGCAGATTACGCTCGTCAAGGGAACGGCATTTAAGACTGCAGCTGAGCTGAGGCCGACGCTGGATCCTTGAGTTAGAACTCGAATCTGGAGCGGAGTGTGTTTCTAAGTCACGGTGTGGGAATTGGAGTTTTTTTGGAGTCGCCACCTTTCTCTTTTACGGACATCTGCACTGTGTGGGATTCAGGGAGAATCACCACGGGACCACAGTGCTGGAATTTTGTATATAGTTGTGTGTTTTTCACCTCCTGTAAATAAATCCACTGTCCTTCGCTAAGAGTCTCGCGTTTTGGGCCCTACTTTCATTGCCACTCCACGGTCTGCCATCGCAGCCCGTGACAGAAGGATCCAGCCATCATGGGCCCAGCGGACACAGGGACCGTCTCACAGGAGGAGTTGCTTGCCCAGCTCTGGAGTTACTGTCGGAGCATGCTCCAGAGGGCAGATCCTCATCAGAGACACTTACAGGTCGTATTTTTTGATTACTTCCTATCATCAATCACCTTATCTGTGAGCTTTTTGGACATTAAGAGACTAATTTCGATTATAACCACGCTGAGGGAAAGTTCCTGTTTTGAGCTGTTTGGTGTGGGCTGTCCGGGCGAGGAGGATGTGGCAACCTCCCTGGGAGCCCTTGCTGCCTATTTCTTTTTTCATAGGCAGATAGCCTCCCCGCCGTCGCTTGCAGCTCTCTCGTTGGACCCTCCATTGCGGGGGAAACGTTTCACACACCCTCTGCACCTCACCACATCTCCACTCGCCTCTGCGGCACCTGCTGAGTCAGCGGACCAAGGACCGGCAGCTCAAAATCACACAGCTGCTCTCCTGTCCGGCCGGCTGGTGGAACCTCAGCCTGATACGCTGGCCCCGGCATCGTTAAAGAAGCGACGCTTGCGCCGCCGGCGTGCCTCACCGCAGCCAGACTCTAAAACTTTCCAACAGCCGGCTGTGGTGAGTCATATGGACAATTCATCTTCACTCACCTCATCTGTTTATTCACTGGACTGTGTGAAAGCTAACCTCGTAGCACAGCCAGCTGCCCAGCCTGTAGCCGTAGCACAGCCAGCTGCCCAGCCTGTAGCCGTAGCACAGCCAGCTGCCCAGCCTGTAGCCGTAGCACAGCCAGCTGCCCAGCTTGTAGCTGTAACACAGCCAGTCACCCAGCTAGTAATTCAGTCTTCAGTCCAGTCAGCCTCTCGTCTTCATCCTCAGTTGGAGGCTGATATGCCTGCTGGAACTACCCTGCCATTATGTCACCCGCCTGTTGTTTCTACATTGCTGTCCAGTCTACCACGAGTAGCTGCCACACCATTATCACCTCCGCCCTTTGCAGCTACTTCTCCACCAGCGTCCCATCAGACTGCAGCGACCGCAGAACTCTCGGCTTCACCATCCACATCACCCGCTCGACCGTCATCTTCACCACCTGCAGCTTCCGCATCGCCATTTTCACCTCCGGATCAACAACCATCTATACCCGCGTCGCAGCCGGAGGAGCGGCTCAGCGACCCGGAGGAGCTCAGCAAGCCCGAGCAGGGGCTCAGCGAGCGGGGAGAGCCCGCGTCGCCAGCTGTGGAGCTCTGTGAGCCGGAGCAGCTCAGCGAGCCACCCACTGAGGAGCCCGCACCGCTGCTGGAGAACCTCAACGAGCCGGAGGGACCGGCGTTGCCTGCAGAGGAGCTCGGCGAGCGGGAGGAGCCCGCGCCGCCTGCAGAGGAGCCTGCAGAGGAGCTCGGCGAGCGGGAGGAGCCCGCGCCGCCTGCAGAGGAGCCTGCAGAGGAGCCTGCAGAGGAGCCTGCAGAGGAGCACGGCGAGCGGGAGGAGCTCGCGCTGCCGGAGCGGGTGCTCAGCGAGCGGGAGCCGCAGGAGGAGCTCGCGTTGCCGGAGCAGGAGCTCAGCAAGCGGGAGCCGCAGGAGGAGCTCGCGCTGCCCGAGCAGGAGCTCAGCGAGCGGGAGCCGCAGGAGGAGCTCGCGCTGCCCGAGCAGGAGCTCAGCGAGCGGGAGCCGCAGGAGGAGCTCGCGCGGCCCGAGCAGGAGCTCAGCGAGCGGGAGCCCGGCGTGCAGGAGGAGCGCCCACCATCAAGAGAGCGGCTCGGCGTGCCGGAGGGACCCGCTCAGCCACAGCCGGAGGTCGGCGTGCCGGAGGGACCCGCTCAGCCACAGCCGGAGATCGGCGTGCCGGAGGGACCCGCTCAGCCTGAGCAGGGGGTCAGTGTGCAGGATCCACATCCACGCCCTCCATGCCGTCCACGTCCAGCACGTCGGGGATTATGGGCCGTTCTACTCCACCACCCGCCGGAGCTGTTGCAACGCCGCCGCCACCGGACCTGTGGCCGTCCGCCGGAGCTGTTGCAACGCCGCCGCCACCGGACCCGCGGTCGGCCGCCGGAGCTGTCACATTGCTGCCACCGGACCCGTGGCCGCCCGCCGGAGCTGTTGCGACACTGCAGGGCGCCTGAAGTATTCCGTTGCTATCACGGGACCCGAGGTAGGCCACCTGAACTCTTGTGTTATAGTTACTGGCCGCCTGAACTGGTTTTCTCACGCCACGGTTTTGGGGGGTTATTGAACTGTTTTGTGCCTCCGCTGGAGTCGCGGTTGAGCCTCTGGGACTTTTGAGATGAACTATTTGGTCATTTGGGGGTTGGTTCCGGCCCTCCGTCCTGTTATCCCCCCCGCCGCCTGCCCTGGGGTGGTTGGGTTGTGGTTTTTGTTTTGTTTTGGGTCGTCGGGAGCCGACCCTTAGAGGGGGGGTACTGTCATGGCCTGGGTCTAGGGACCCAGGGCTCATGTATTTTCAGTATATGTTTATGTTGATGTTTTCCGTGTGTTGTTTTGGTTTGCTCTCCGTTTCTCCATGTGTCTCCGTGTGAGCTTCCGGAGGTGTGGGTTCGCTGAGGAGACTGCGAACCTGGAAGTGTTTCTGCTCCAGAGACAGCCACACCTGCCGCTCGTCGTCCTCTGCCAGCTGCAGCAGATTACGCTCGTCAAGGGAACGGCATTTAAGACTGCAGCTGAGCTGAGGCCGACGTTGGATCCTTGAGTCAGAACTCGAATCTGGAGCGGAGTGTGTTTCTAAGTCACGGTGTGGGAATTGGAGTTTTTTTGGAGTCGCCACCTTTCTCTTTTACGGACATCTGCACTGTGTGGGATTCAGGGAGAATCACCACGGGACCACAGTGCTGGGATTTTGTATATAGTTGTGTGTTTTTCACCTCCTGTAAATAAATCCACTGTCCTTCGCTAAGAGTCTCGCGTTTTGGGCCCTACTTTCATTGCCACTCCACGGTCTGCCATCGCAGCCCGTGACATTTCAAACTTATAAGACCCCCTCAAATCATATTTTCCATCTCTTAGTTGAAACATACTTAAAATACAAATTGGAACATTCTTTTTCATCACACGCTATATCATTTCTAAAGTTTTAGAATATGTCCATGAATTTTAACATAGATGATCCTACAAAAAACTGGTTGGTGGACTCCCTATATCCAATCCTATCCTATATCTCATTCAAAAAAATCTCTTGTTTTATAAAGAATAGAAATAGACTTGGATAATTTCCTTTTCACATGTTCTATGTGGGGCTTCAAACAAAGTTTATCATCAATAATTACTCCTAAAAATTTTGTCTCATATACCCTTTCAATTTCAACCTTATTTAAATTCAATTTTACTTTAATATTACTTTTATTACCTCCAAATAACATAAATTTTGTTTTACTTTCATTCAATGATAGTTTATTAAATACAAACCATCTGGTTTGTATTTAATAAACTATCATTGAAAACTTCATGAGTTCTGTTTCCACTGTTTTCAGTAATTTCTTTATGTCTTTTCCAGAGCAAAATAAGTTTGTATCATCAGCAAACATCACATATTTTAAAGTATCACTGGCTGTACAAATATCATTTATACAAAGTAAAAATAACTTAGGTCCCAAAACAGATCCTTGCGGAACGCCACAAGTTACTTTTCTAAGTTTAGATTTCATGTTATTAATACTCACATATTGGAACCTATTATTCAAGTAACTATTTAACCAAAATTCTACAACACCTCTTAAACCATACCTTTCAAACTTCTGTAAAAGTAAAGAATTATCTATCGTATCAAAGGCTTTACGTAAATCAATAAACACACCTATTCCAAACTATTTTTCATCCACAGCCATTGCAATATTTTCAATAAATTCCATCACAGCTAGAGATGTTGAGCGATTTCTTCTGAACCCATACTGATGATCATTCAATAAATCATATTTATCAATAAAGGAATCTAGTTTGTTTGCAAATAGTTTTTCAAGAATCTTTGAAAACTGAGGCAGTAAAGATACCGGTCTATAGTTTGACACAATCTGTTTATCACCAGTTTTATATAGTGGGATCACTTTGGCAATTTTCATTTTATCTGGAAAAATTCCAGTTTGAAATGATTTGTTACAAATATATGTTAACGGTTGAAGGACACTATGAAGAACGACATGTCAAGGTCGTCACAATCCATGGATTTTTTACTCTTGAATTTACTCACCACTTCTACAATGTCACTCTCACAGACTCCACCAAGAAACATTCAGCTACATTTACAAGAAGTAGAATCTACTTCATCATTTCCTCCTGGTACAGAAATCTCTTTTGCCAAGTTGGGACCTACATTAACAAAGTAATCATTAAATTCATTAACTATGCTCTCAGTATTATCAATCACTACATTACCTCTTTTTACAATACGTGTTGGAGAACATATATTATGTAGATTTTTTATTATCCTATTTAATACACTCCAGGTAGCCTTAATATTACTTTTATGTTTTTGAAGCAGCTGTTCATAATATCTTTTCTTTTCATATCGTATAATAGATGTTAATTTACTTCGATATTTCTTATATTTGTCTTCATTTTCCTTTGTTCTATGTGTCACAAAAATCTTGTATATCCTATTTTTCTTTTTACAGGCTCTTTCCAGACCTTGTGTAAACCATGGTTTTTTTCTTTTTATAATTTTCAGAAAACTTTTTAATTGGACAATGGCTGTCATAGATTGACAAAAATATATCCAAAAACGCATTGTATGCATCATTAGTGTCTTCGATATAAACTTTTTGCCAGTCATAATTTTCTAAGTCTGTTTTAAAAGCCGCAATTTGTTCTGGTGTTTTTATTCTACCACTGAAATAAATTTGCTTTTCCTCTTGAAAATGAAGTTGATTGTTCATTTCAAACACTGAAAAGACAGGCAAGTGATCACTTACATCTGTGACTAACAGTCCACTATGTAGCTTGCCGTCTATCTTATTGACAAAAATATTGTCGATCAAAGTGGCGCTATCCATCATTAATCTGCTCGGCTTTAGAATCAACGGATGGAATCCAAAACTAAACGTCTTATTATGGTCGTTTGCCTTCAATAGATCAATGTTAAAATCACCACAAAAAAAAGTCACCTTCTCCTTGTGTTTTTTTAATATTACAGAAATTTCTTTAGTAAACTGATCTATACAGGATGCAGATGTACGATAAATGCAGCTAACTAATATGTTTTTCGATCTTTCAACCTGAATTTCAATGGTTAAACATTCCATCAAGTTATCTATCAATCACAGCAGTCATATTGTTAACAACTTTACATCTAAGATATGAAAAAACAAACATAGCAACACCCCCTCCTCTTCTATTCTTCCTATTTTGCCAAAACATTTCATATCCCTCTAGTCCATCTTGCAATTCTTTGTCATCATTCAACCATGTTTCTGAAATTGCTACCACTGCAAACTTATTTTGGAATTGATCAAGAAACGCTTTGATTTTAGAAAAATTACTGTAAAGACTCTGACTGTTAAAGTGGATTAATGAAAAACCTTTTATCTTGGGATCCAACTCTTCCCCATTATAATATTCACATGTCATATCAACATTCTGATAGAGGTGGATATCTGGATCAATACTATTGTCCAACTCATAAAATTTATAATCATGAGATCCAAAATATTCCATTTTTTTGCCTTTTATTTTGTTCACATTCACATGCATAGTTATTTTTCTCACACTTATCAGATATTGTTCATATCACAGTCAGCAACACAATTCTTTTCTACACTGAACTCTATTTCTTTTGTTTAAATCTCTCAAGATCTGCAATGTCTCTGACAACAATTACTTTAGCTTGTTCTGGTGTCCCATTAAGTCTTATGAATACCTTACAGTTCCTAGTCCAGGTATCTTGGATGTGCCTTTACTTCTTCAATAGTCTTGCCTGTCATGCAATTTCAGCATTTCTCTTGGTGAGATGCTCATTCACATATACGCCGGTTCCCTTTAACTTCTTTCCCATCTTTAACAGTTCAACTTTATATTTCCTGTTCACAAATCGTAGTATGATAGTTGGCATCTTGGTATGTTTTTGTGGAATAGTATGACATGCAGCTATGTTTTTGCTATCCAAAAGAATGTCTTTGTCTTTGAAAAACTGAATAACTTGCTGCTCAAGCAAATCCTTTTCAGCTCTTGGTGCATCTTCCCCCTCCTTGTCACCTGCTGTACTCCGTGCATAGGTGTAGTGATTTGTCTTCAGTCCAGAAATAATCACATCTTCCATTCTTGTATACTGCTCCAAATCTTCAACTCTTTTTTTCCAGCTCTTCAATCTTCTTGTCTTTTTCCTTAATCACAATCTTCAGTTGTCTTACTTCTTCAATTAAGTCCAGCAGTCCTGCTTGCTGTTTCACCACCTTACTCAATTCCTCTGACATGAAGTTAAGAGACTTCTTAACTTCTTCAATATCTTCTGTTAGCCTCTTAGTTGTCATGTTTCTTGATCACCAATTTAAATTCTTAGAAGACAAAATGAATTCCAGGCTCCAGGTAATCCAATAAGCCAGGTGTTACTTGTAGAGCACGTGATGAAAAAAGGGACCCTAAACTTCAAAGTTTGTGGAAATACTCACACAAAATGAAGCAGAACTTCTTTGTGAAGATACAAGTCTTAACCAATCTTTTGGATGTTAAGTTCTTTTTGTGATGTTTGTTGGATTGCTAAGAGTAACAAACACAGTTTTCCCAATCAGCAGCCAATTTCTGTCAGTGCAAATACACATTTACTCTAAGGAGCTTGGAAGGAAAGTGACTGGACTTCTTTACGTTTTGTGAAACCAAGCTCCTTAGACTACCATGAGCAGAATGACTCAGTATGTAGAAGATAGTGCAAAAACTATTTTCTCTTTATTAGTAGCAAACACTCAAAAGCCTATGAAAATACAGTTAAAACTCCAAAATCAGTGCATTCCTTTACACTGGGGTCTTTTCCCAGCTGATCCTGGCCCCAAGGCCTTGTGTTTGACATTCCTGGTTTGGAGGAAGTGGGATATGCAGTTTGATTACCATGGCAGATCAAATGTTTCACTGCCCAAACTGCTGATTTTAGCTAATTCAATGTTATGTAATTTTGTTACAAAAGTGCAACATTTAATGGAATCTGGTGTAATGAAGGTTACTTGATTGTTAATAGCAAGTACATTTTCCCTAACAATTAATGATTTGAATAAATAAACCTTTGATTAGATATGTTTCAGTTTCATTTGAATCAAAATTAGTAGTTCATGTTAAGAAGTGAATAATATTTTATTTTTATTTTTAGCGTGAGGGAGCTTCAGAGGTAAACACTATTTTCATAGGATGAACATTTGTAAAAATTCTTAGTTTAGTGCTGGATAACTGATGAAACTATCCAAACATCCATCCATCCATCCATCCATCCATCCATTCGCTTCCGCTTATCCTTTTCAGGGTCGCGGTGGATGCTGGATCCTATCCCAGCTGTCATAGGGCGAGAGGCAGGGTACACCGTTAACAGGTCGCCAGTCTGTCGCAGGGCTAACACACAGAGACAGACAACCATTCGTGCTCACATTCACTCGCGTATTCACACCTATGGGCAATTTGGATTAATCAATTAACCTATCCCCACAAGCTGCATGTCTTTGGACAGTGGGAGGAATAAAGAATCCTCTGGCAGTCCAGTATGTCTGGTGGGGTTTGTCCAGGGGTGCTTTTTTGCCTCTTTTTGTCTAACCTATGGGTTTTATTAGGGCCTGAGCACCGAGAGTGCGAAGGCCCTATTGTATCTGCTCCGTTTCTTCTTATTATTATTCAGGTAAAACAAGTGCCTTTTTGAGGGCTTTAACATGCTCAAAAACTCATGAAATTTTGCACACATGTCAGGTCTGGTGAAAAATTTCGTATTTTAAAGGTTTTATATATGAGCATTGGAAAATGGCTCTGGAGCGCCACCTATGTGTTGTTAAATGCAACCCTAGGAACACATAGTTTGAGCTACATGAATGAAATTGGGCCCACACGTGTATCATGCTGAGATGGACAAAAAAGTCATTGGGACCATTGATGCACACCCAACAGGAAGTCCGCCATTTTGGATTGAAGGTGACATTTTGTATCTGATTTTGCCATTTCCAGGCCTTGTACTTTTGCGAACTCCTCCTTGGGATTTGATCGTATACGCTTCATAGTTGGTCAGTGTCAACTACACACCTGGGCCATATTAAATTGTAGAGCTTTTGAGTTTTCGGACAAGGGTGTGGTCGTGGCGCCACGGTAAATTTTGATAATTTGCCATGAAAATCTTATTTGCTCTCATTTCCATATAAAGTGTCCCATCTGGACCAAACTTCCGACATATGATAAGACTCTGCCCCTGAACATATTTCACTTGCCATATTTGACAACGGCAATAGCGCCACCTAGTGGGAACAGGAAATGTCATGTTTTACACTTTGAGGTACAGTATAGATGTCGGTGAACCATGTAGCCTCAAATTTGTCCAGGAAAGCATTAAGGAGTTGGTCTTGGCAATACATGGAAAACTGTGAGTTTTTGCGAACTGGCATGACCCCAGCAGGATGGCGAACATTGATGTCTCGCCGTGAAGAACGAAAACGCCATAACTTAAAGAAATCCAGTCTGATCATTACCAAATTTTACAGACATGATTACGTAGCCATCCTGAACAGATTGATATGCCCATTGTCAGGAATACGCAGAGCACCACCTAGTGGGAACAGGAGATGTCATGTCTTTCACTTTGATATACTGATTTTCACAGGTTCATCAGGTCCACCTCAAAAGCGGGGAATATTAACAGTCCCTCATGATGCTTCAGTGACAAAAATTGTGAGTTTAAACTGAACAGCACACCCTGGTGGCAAGGTGGTTCACCATGAAAGATGAAGTGGCTGTTGAGGGGCTTGGAAAGTTTAAAAACTCTTGACATTTGGCCCACACCTCCAATGTGATGAGGGTTTTCTAGTCATTTTCATGGAATATTGCAAAATGGCTCCACAGCGCCCCCTGCAAAATTTAAAAACATCAGCCCCTGCTCCGTGTTTCATCTATGAGTCTGAAACCTGGTAAGCTTATGTAGGGTACCAAGATGTACAAAAAAGTCTCTTGGAGCAATATCCCAAATCCAACAGGAAGTCAGGCATTTTAAAATTAATGTGTAATTTTGGCGACATTTTCCCCTCTTTTCAGGCCTCATACTTTGACGAACTCCTCCAAGGGATTTCATCAGAGCGACACGATCTCCAGTGGAAGCATGGAATCTAAACACCTTTGTGATGTTAAATTGTGAAGCATTTTACGTTTAGGGAGTTAGCATGTGGAGTTTCAATCACTCGCCAAAAAGCAGTAATCTGCTGTCACTCGAAAACACAATGTCCAATCTCTCCCAAACTTCCCAGGCATGAGTCGAGAGTCAAGCTTGGAGGAAAAATACTGTGGCCCTGAGAGGCCAAACAGACTGCAACCTAAGAAAACATAAGCAAATAGAAAAACAGCGCAAAAGCACACACAATACAACAGAACACAAAGTAACTAAAGTTACAATTTAACCCTCATCCTACTGAAATATTTAACAGCCATAGACTACCAACTGCATAAACTCCCTCAGGATGCCAAGAGTAAATTACCCTAGGAACAACAGCAAACAATAGATAATAGCAAAAACAGCCTTTTCTTTTAAATTTACTCCCTACTTCCCTTGATACTGTGTGATGCTTTAGTTTAACACACATGCCAAGTAAATGGTAAATTGCCTGTATTTGTATAGCGCTTTACTTAGTCCCTAAGGACCCCAAAGCACTTTATACTACATTCAGTCATCCACCCATTCACACACACATTCACACACTGGTGATGGCAAGCTACATTGTAGCCACAGCCCTGAGGTGCACTGACAGAGGCGAGGCTGCCGGACACTGGCGCCACCGGGCCCTCTGACCACCACCAGTTTGGCAATGGGTGAAGTGTTTTGTCCAAGAGCACACCGACCGAGACTGTCGGAGCCGGGGCTCGAACCGGCAACCATCCGATTAACAAAGCTGTAAATTGCATGTTTCTGATAAAATAAGTAGACTGGTATATTAAATATTCCTTTAATTTGTGAGTATAATCATGCCATATCATAACTGTCTTAATTCATATAGAACAGAGGAAAACTGAACTTTAAACAGGATGATTTTTGCTAAATGAGTCTGACAGGAGTGAACAGAGATGATACAAACACATAAAATCCTTATAAAATATGATATAACACTATAAATCAACTTACCTCAAAATATATGCTGATGTTTTCTTAAGTTGCAGTCTGTTTGGCCTCTCAGTGCCACTGTGAAAAAACCCCAAGAGCTATTAAATATTTAAACATTAGCTAACTAAGATATTCTACAATAAAGTGTACCAATCCAGAGCCATTATAAGGATGAACTTTGTCTTATTTTGAAGGCTGTAGCCATTAATTATTTTAGTAATCGAGTATTCTAGCAATTATTCCATTGATTAATCGAGGAATCTGATAAGAAAATGCTTTTGTTTTATTAATGTGCAATAATAAATATTCAAAAGAGAAAAATAGGTCTTTCAGAATGAACTACTCATTGGTTTCTATTTTAGGAATTGCATTTTTTTTAAGTTTAACTGCTTAAACAACATCTGTCAAATTAATTTTTTTAAAGAAAAAATGTTCTTAAATTCCAAATGAAATAAATAATCTCAAGTACAGTCAAGTACAGGGTCTACTAAGTAAGTAAGTAAAGTTTTATTTATATAGCACCTTTATGTGTCATGGACCCGGCTCTGGAGGACTCGGGGGGTCCTTAAGCAGGATGGACTGTTATTATCGTTATTATTATTATTATTATTAGTAGTAGTAGTAGTGTTGTTATTTGGGGATGTGTGTTTTTCTGTACTATTCTGTGTTGTTCGGTGTTCCACTCATTATATGTAGAGGCAGGGTGTGGGTGTGTACATGTGTGGCTGGAGGATGGAGAACAGCCCATGCAGGCCTGATGGGTGTGGCCCTGCAAGAGGACTGGCCACACCTGAAGTTCCTGCCACACATCTGTTGGTGGTCAGGGCTCGTCGGGGGAGCTACTTAGGAGAGTGTTGGAGCTCCCACCGGTGTGGGATCATTGAGTTGTCTACCCAAGTTAGTGTGTGTCAGCGTACGACGGTGCAGTTCGTGTATGCCCGCTGGGGTTGGTGTTGATGGCTGTTTTTGTGGTTTTCCCCCCAGGTGGAAGAGTGGACCAGAACGGCAGCACGCACAGGGTGTGCGAGAACACAACAGTGGGGAGCACACACACGGGATTCAAGGGAGCAACGGGGAGTTATTGTGTTTACAGCCTTCACTGTAAATAAAGTGCACTGTTTGAATCGCAGAACCATGCGTTCTGGGTCCTCATTCCCCCATATCCCCACGGTCTGCCAGCCAGACCGTGAAATATGGATAAAAGATCACAAAGTGCTTCACACAGAGATAACGAATTATAAAACAAAAACAGACAAAAGTTAATGCAATGCAATTCTAAAAAGATGTGTTTTTAGTTGTTGTTTAAAAGAGACTACTGAGTCCACAGATCTTATGCTCAGTGGGAGAGAGTTGCACAGTCAAGGAGACACAGTGGCAACAGCTCTGTCTCCCTTAGGTCTCAGCCTTGTATGCTAAATAATAAGTGGGTCACATGTGAGTACTTAGATGTTTTGGTCAGAAGCCTAGCAGCAGCATTTTGAACAATCTGTCCCGGTTCTGGGTCATTCTGATCCAGCATTTTCTGTTTCTTATGTTTTTGGTATTCTTCTGTATTATAATTTATGTTCTGATTCTTTAGCTATCCTGTGTTGATTATTATTATTATTCTATGTTCCAGCTTATTCCAGTTTAGGGTTTAGTTCTTATGCCCTCATGTTTAGTTTAGGTTTAGTTCTGTGCTTAGTTTTTTCTGCCCGTGTGTTCCCTCTGTGTAAGTCTGCATTTCTTAGTCTGTGTCTTTGTGAATTGTTTCCTGTTTTATTTTGAAGGGTTGTGGCTGATGTCAGTGTGTCTAGCTTCGCTCCCCGTCTCGTTAGCCCTAATCCCTCCCAGCTGTGTCTCCCTCCTGTTTTCCACTCCCTGATTACTCCCCTGTGTTTACCTTTGCTCTCTGCCGCGTCATACCCTCAAATTGTGCCTGTGTGTTTCTGTTTTCAGCGGTCTGTTTTTCAGTTCATGTTTTGTTTATCGCCAGCAATAAAGCTATGGTTTCCGCCTGCCCGCACACAGAGCTCTGACACAATCTGCAGACAACCCATGCCCCCCTTTAGACTCACCGCTGTTTGTTGCTGGTGTCACGGGCCACAGTGATAGAAAGTGGGCTAATTTAATCATGGTATCAGACTAAATTAACAGTTCATCTGGATATTATCAGTATTTCTTTTTAAAAACCAGGGCCTGCCTGGGCTTATTGTTGTCAAAATTTGTATTTGTATTCACATACATGCTCCTAAATACGTGTTTATCGCAGGTCTATTTTATTCCCAAATGTGGGTGAAACGTTTATATAGAATTTAAACGAAGCGTCGAAAAATTTGCCTCGAGGACTTTTTTTTTTTTTTACATTTTTTATCATTGAGTTATTTGAATTATGCAATGAATCATTGCAGCCCTAAACTATAAACATCATTAGTCAGGCTGAGTGCACATTTAAGCATACTAAGATTGAACAAACGTAGCATTATTTTCAAAGATCAAAGACATTACAATTAACTTTTCAGGGAACATGAACATAAAATTTCATGGCAGTCCACACTGTCACGTCCTTTACTACAGACTCAGGTTTGGTTAGGTTGTTTATGACTGTGTGAGCAAGCTGGGCGCTGAATTACCCTTTTTTGTGCGATCAATAAAATAAACAAATCTGAAACAGCTGAAATCAATAAATACGACATTTATACTGAAGTAACCAGTATTGGTGAAAATCAGATTTTGCAGCTGGAAATTGTTTGTGTGTATTGATCAACTTTTATCACCTACAAACTTCCAAAGTTGTAGCCATCGTAATCTACTTTTCAGTTTTTGTTGTTGTGTTTCTTTTGCTTATTTAGGAGAGAAAAAGCATGTATGGACTTTGTAATGCTATGAAGTCCAGATAGTGTGTTACTGTAGCAGCCTTGCTTCAACCAATAGTTTATGCTGTTTTGACCCCACTTCAGTAATGTAAGGTGCGAAGTGTAAGTGTAGATGTAAAGTGCATTTCATATAATCAGAAGTATACAGAACATGTGCACAAAACAACATGGAACAATTAAAAAAAGTCTACATAATAATTTCAAGGTAACTTTTTGTTGCTGTAAAAGCCATAAATAATAATATAAAAAAAAATAAAAACATCTTATTCAGCCTTTTAGTAAGTTAACTTGTAATGAGTTTCAGTTCTGAATAAAGTACTCCACAGATGTATTTAAAGTGTTTTTATTATGACAAATTTGACAGATAATCAAGCACAGCGGGGTGTGTGTCACTGTATCTTTGGCCATTTCCAGGAGGAGGGGAGAGAAGAAGGGGGTGGAGGTGGGTGAGAGTGTGTTGAAGCCTTTAAATTGTGGACAACTTCCATTGGATGTGAGTGACAAAGAGAGACTGAGAAACACAATTAGGTAAGTGAGTGGAAAAAGGGGAACTTTTGAGGTCAGGAGACAAAAAGTTGGTCTTGTTTGCAAAGTACTGTGTGCCAGTCACTTCATAAATTTTTCAACCAAGGCTGAATGTGTAGTTTTTTTTTTCTCATTCAAAAAGGGTAAAAAAAAGTCCTGAGGTTGGAAGGAAAGAAGAAGAGGAAGAAAAAGTAGAAGAAGAAGAAATGAAGGACTTGGTGCAGTCAGTAAAACCCAGGGTGTTTCAGCAGAGGGGAGGTAAAGTAACTCGATCCAAAGTTTGGCTAAAGAATGAACTCATTCGTGTGGGACTTGCTGAATCACTTAGCACATATGTCATGATGGTAAGAATACAGTATTATCACAAGATTTCTGAAGTGTCATATGCTTTCAAATAATAATATGTAATATCTCATTAAAAACTGTAAAAGCACCTCTCAAATCCATGATTCCGCTGACATTTTGACTTTTCATTTATCGGGTCTTCTTTCTGTTTAGAATCTAATTGCTTATCTGTAGCACCCATATGCTATTAATCATTAATGTCGTGCTCTTTATCCTGATAAGTTGCAACATTCTCCCAAATACACACACACACATAAGCACTATTAACAGTCACATTGTCAGGTTCAGTGAATGAACCTGAGAGTCTAGTATTATTATAGAGTAATAGTCAGGCAGCAAGCCAGCTGAAGAGGTTTCCAGAAGTCACACGTCAGCTGTCAGCTGTTACAATAAACCTTTTACTTAGAAGCCTGGAAGAAAAACACATGCATTTATAACATGATGAACATGGGAAGCGTAAATGCCTGAATGTGAGCACAAAAGAATTGCACTTACTGTGTTTGTGATTCGGAATCCTGACAGAAACAAAATACTCGTGACTTTGTTGGGGGAACCAGACTTTTCCTGTTTCCTGATAGAATGGCTACAGTTTTTCAGTGTCAGCATTTTTTTTTTACCCTGATAACATAGCCGCTTGAGTTAAAAGCAAGATAATTCAGTAGTGTGGTGTCTTTTACATTTGTGCAGTACCATAATTAAAATGAAAATTAATTGTGCAACTCAGCCTTTTAACTTTTAAGTAAGAAAGAAAATGTTACTTATACAGTATGTTTAGAAACGAAGGTACTTCTAGAAATAATTAAAACAAACAAACAAAAAAAACCTCCCAAAAAACGTAACTTTTTGCTACTTACCTCCGTCAGAGAGGTTATTCTTTTGGTAGCATTTGGGTGCGTGTCAATCTGTCTATAAGCAAGACAGCTCAATTCTGATAACACTTTCTAGGCGTGTAGATAAGGTCATGTTAACATGCCATTAAAATTTGGCTTACATTCACTAAAGCCTTCTAGGAGACTTAAATTATTCATCGGTTGAAAAGTTACAAAAAAACCTTATAACTTAGAAACTATGACGCTTACAAGTGTGATGTGTATTGTGAACATATAGTACCGTAGTACCGTATACAGATTTAAAACATGTGAGAACAAAAATGTGTGCGAACAAAGAAAATAAACTGAATTATACCATTCTCTTAAAAGTAAATTCTGCCCAGAGAGTGAGCTGCGTTGTGGAGGTTTAAACTCTCAGAGTGCTTCTTGTTTACATCCAGAAAGTATTCACAACACTTCCACATTTTTGTCATGTTACAGTGATATTTCAAAATGGATTCAATTCATTTTTCACCTAAAAAATTCTAAACACAATACTTCATAATGACAAAGGTAAAAAAATATTGAAATGTTTATAAATAGATATAAAAATAAAAAAGCAAAACTATAACATGTACATAAGTATTCACCACATTTTGTTGTGACACTCAAAATTGAGTGTCCACTGAGCCTCTGATGTTCCACTGGTGTTTCGACAACTTCCACCTGTGGTAAAGTCAGCCAACTGGATGTGATTTGGAGAGGCACACACCTGTTTGTATGATGTCCCACAGCTGACAGTGCATGTCAGAGCAAAAACCAAGCCATGATGTCCAAGAAATTGTCTGGAGACCTCTGAGACAGGACAGTTTCAAGGCACAGAGCCTCAATTATCTGGCTCCAGGTTATTCCATTTTGGAATAGCCATAGTTAGGAAGCTAATGAAGAACCCAATGGTCACTCTGACAGAGCTCCAGTGTTGCTCTGTAGAGAGAGGAAAACCTTCCAGAAGTACAACCATTTCTGTAGCACTTCACCAATCAGGCCAGTGTGGTAGTAACCAGACAGAAGCTACTTCTCAGTAAAAGTCAAATGACAGCCCACCTGGGATATACCAAAAAGCACCTGAAGGACTCTCATACCATGAGAAACCAAATCCTCTGGTCTGATGAAATAAAATTTGAACTCAGTAGTAAAATGGTGGCAGCATCATGCTGTGGGATGTTTTTCAGCAGCAGGAACTTGAATGAATGAATGTGCAATATACAGAGACATCCTGGATGATAATGTGCTCCCAAGAGCTCTGGACTGGATTGGGCGAAGCAGCTCTCTTCCAGCAGGACAACGACCCTAAGCACAAAGCCAAGATGACAAAGGAGCGGCTTTGGCACAGCTTTGCAAATGTCCTTAAGCAGCCCAGCCAGAGGGAAGGAACCTGTCTGAAAATGACTGTAGAGTATCTCAAGCTCCACCAAGTTGAATAAGGAGTGCTGGTTCACCAAAAACAAAAGGCTTGAGGCTGTAATTGCAGCCAAAGGTGCTTCAACAAAATATTTTGCAAAGGCTGTGAATACTTTCTGGATGCACACTATATATTTGTTGAGTGGCTTTCCCTACATCATATCAAGCTGGTGCACAGGATTTTTTAAAATGTTTTGTTAGACAATTCCATTGCTGGAGAGGGAAAAGTTGTACAGGAAATTATGTTTATGTTGCTTCAAGACTGTAACTGTGGTCCAACTCCTTGCATCCTGGCAGCATTCAGTGTAGTGGTGGCTGATAAACTGACATTCATATAAATCTGCAGTGCAAGGAGTAGGAGAATCATGTGATGAGCTGATATCTTGTCATATGTCAAAAAGACAAGGAGCTCAGGATGAGTTTGTTTTTACAGCCAAATATTTACAGTAAATTGAGATATTTTACAGGTGTTTTACAATCATTACTATTAGATTTAAAGTGGCAGAATAATAGCAACCAAACAGCTGACAGTGTTACACTATAAGATTTTTTACAGTGAGAAACTGCTATTGTCGATTACAAAAGAATCTGGCTGCCAGCACTTAATCACAGTTTGCCTCAAACATTTCTTATATTGTGAAATAAGCTTCCTGGAAAGTATTTCTTGTAATCTGTTTCTATGTTTGACTGCATAAATGATATATGGGTTCTCTTTGTCTCCAGTCATTGGGCTTGGGGTCTGTGGCCCAGGTAGTGACTGGTCAGGGAGCTTTTGGACAGTACCTCAGCATCAACCTGGGTTTTGGACTGGCTGTTGCCATGGGGTCTCATGTTGGAGGGAAGATCTCGGGTATGAAAGATGATGACATCAAAACCTATGAAATGCTTTCCAATTGTTGTTCAGCAGTCATATTTTGCTCTTTTGATCTGTTTCAGGGGCTCATATGAATGGCGCTGTATCATTCACAATGTGTGTGTTTCGCCGCCTCCCGTGGAAGATGCTACCTCTTTATATTTCGGCACAGCTATTGGGGTCATTTCTTGCAGCAGGGACAATTTATGCTGTCTACTATGGTGAGGAAACGCAACAGTATGTGTTAAAAAAGAAAAAATAGGTATCTAGGTCACTTGAAGGTTCAAAAACAAAGAAGCAAAGTCTCAGGAAATCGGCCCATGCATGATTTAAATTTAAAGCTTATCTGATGTTTTTCTGCATCTACACATGTGGAACACATTATGAAGAGGCCAACCATGCTGTACTGCACCATCATGTGTCCTAAGCGGCAAACGTCCTAGAAAAAGTATTATAAAAACCACATGGAAAACAACTCATACAGATCTGGAGGCACTGTTACTGAAGTATTGCTGCGATTTCTTGGAGTCACACAACTATCACGATTTATCTGTTTGATACGTTTGCAGAAGCCATTCATGACTACTGTAGAGGAAACCTGACTGTGACTGGTGAGAAGGCCACTGCTGGTATCTTTGCCACCTATCCTGCTCCATACCTCTCTCTGATAGCTGGATTTTTTGACCAGGTAGCACTGAAAGTCAACTAAAGCTTCATAGTTACAACTCTCCATCATCAGACATAATCAGCATGAATGATTTCCTTTACTAGATGGCTTTCTACACGGTTATCTTTCCAGACTGATGTTTTTGTTCTATGTGTGTGTTTGGGGAAGGTATTTGGCACAGCGATGCTACTACTGTGCCTTATGGCTCTATCCGACCAGAAGAACAAACCAGCGCCAGCAGGAAGTGAGCCTGCATTTGCGGGTTTCCTGGTGCTTCTCATTGGCATTTCTTTGGGTAGCAATAGTGGCTATGCCATCAACCCCACCAGAGACATCGCACCCAGGGTTTTCACTGCCATGGCAGGCTGGGGATCTGATGTGTTCAGGTACACAAAAAGGCCATATCATTTTCTTTTGCTTTTTCCACCTTAATCAAGGATTAGTCAAGAATAAACCCCCCCAACTACTTTTCATTATTAATTAACTATTTACTTTTTTGTGGTTTGCTGCCTTTATCTGTGTAGGGCTGGAAACGGATGGTGGTGGGTGCCTCTAGTTGCCCCCCCTATTGGAGGAGTCCTTGGAGCAGGGCTATACAAGGCTGTTGTGGAACTGCATCACCCACACCTCTCTAAAGCGGGTGGAGAGATGGTTGAAGAAGCTGTCCCTCTGGATAAAGAGATAAATACCATTGAAAATATGTGTGTGTGACACCCTAGCTAAGTTGACAGCTAAGTGAATAGCTCTATGAAGATGCAACATTCAATGAAGGTAAAGGGTTAAAAAGCCCAAAACTAACTTGTTAGATGGGAGACAGAGGATGATTAGCAAACAGGGAGTGAAATAAAGATTTGTTCAAATCAAAAATGCTCACCGTGTTTTACACAATTTCAACATCAACTTAAATTGGGTGTGGTGAGTTAATTTTCCCAAGTGGCAACATGGGAAACTGAGACTGTTGTGGAGGGCTGGACCAATAAGATGAACTCAGTTCTGCTCAATATTAATTATTCCTTTATAAGCTGCTACTGGTAAGAGTAGATGTTACAATTAGGCCCTAATTGTGGTCTCTTGGGAAAATTAATTGCCCATCCCTGAATTATTCTTCTAGAGTTAGTGTAAATGATAGACTACAATACATATAAAATATACACTATTAGACATTTTGACTCACTGTACTCGTTACTATACGCTACAATAAAAAGGTTTGAGACAAACATACGGTCACTTTAGAGATGAAAATTTGACAAAACCACACTCGCTCACTCATGTTGTTTTTATTACTGCAATAGCAGCTTATGTAACCTTAGAAGACATAAATATCATTCACTTTAACACTCAACAGGGGACTACTTCCACAACTGTGGAAAAACTTAAGGGTGTGCAAAGAGAAGCAAACAGCCCCCATACACTGGGATCATATATTTTTTTGAAAACCAAACACACAGTAGGAGATGACTCCTCACCGCTTGAAAGGACAGCGACAAAACCAAATACAGACATTTTTCTTTCTAGCATTCTTGTGCACAGCAGCCTACAGACAAAAAGTACATACTAAAAAGTACTTGAACCAAAACTGTAGATGTGAGATTGGGTCTACTGAGCTTTATATTTGTGTTACAAGAGCCATTATCTTACCCAATTTAGAATCGGTAGGTGGGGTCTGTGGCAGGGGTATTAGCTGAATTAAACTTCTCTGGTGATTCTTTGTAGGGTCGACAGGGGCTACCTACGTATGCGGCTGATGTTGTTGCGGGTATTCAGGCTTGTGCGTGTGATCATGTCCTGATCTATTAGATGCAGTGCCAGCCACAAAAACGTAGCCAGACATGCATAAGAGGAATCAGTGGTACTAAACGTACCATCTGGTGCGATGTATAGTTGCTTATGAAGGGAGGCGCACGTCAGGTTAGGGCAAGCACTACGTTGTTGGCTTTCATAGAGGTTTGTTGTTTTGACATACCTGTGGCGAAGACTTAAAGTAGAAATCATGTGAAACAAACACAAGATAACCATTCACAACCTACAGCCAGTTTAGAGTCACCAGATAATCTGATGTGAATGTCTGTGGAAGAAGCCAGAATATCTGGTGAGAACTCGCACAGGCACAGGAGAACATGCAAACTCTGTGGATTTGAACGCAGAGACCTTCCACGCTGTGAGGTGACAGTGCTAACCGCTGTACAACTGTGGCCCTGAACTGTTAAAATATACCTTTGATATTCATTCACTCATGATGAATAATCTGTGTTAGAAACAGTGTTCATTTCTGAAGTTTACATTACAGAGCAGCATTCATGAGGCACTGCAGTAGTACAATGGCCAGTTAGTAGTCCTTTTATAATGTAACAGGTCACGTTTGTCTTCACACTTATGTGGCTTAATGTTTGATAATGAAGCTCTAAAAGCATCTGTTGAGTCCTATACGTTAGTTTTCAACCTGTCAATTATCAATACATATAGGGTGTGAGCTACACAGCATTACATTAAGTCTTCTTGTTTCCTTAAGTTTAAAGTTATTAATATAAAGAGATGTGTTATCTAGCCATTTCCGCACTTTACAGTATTACATGCTGCATGTAGAATTTACATAATGCATTCAGAAATCAAGCCCACTGAAAACAGCAGCACTAATAAACTCTGGTTCTGGTTACAGCAGTGGTACAGTTATATTGTACATCTGTCTGCTTTGATTTTATATGATTTTTTTTAACCATAAGCTGTCAGTAGTGAACATTACCTTAAATGAGTTTATAAGTACTGAATATACACTGATACAACTCTCTGTTAATTCAAAGACTAATTACTCTGGCAACACTTGGCATCCAAAGGTGGATAAAATTCAGGATTGTGTCTTTCTACATGTGAGGGGGATTCATTTTTAACCATCTAAGCCAGGTGTGATGGAAATTGCCATCGTCTCCTCAAACATATAAAATTTAGAAACATTTTTTGCCTTCAACACTTTTAGTACTATAACTGTATCACCTTTCCAATGTGTCTAGCCAGCAACAACCCTGGCTACATATCAACTCAGCCTTGGCAAACATGTCAAACAGCACCAAGTCCAACAAACTGAGTCCAGCTCCTGAGGGAACTGGAGACATTTGGAAATGTCTTCATCGTACGGGTACCTTCTCACCGCTTTGCTCCACTTTGTCTTCCTGCATTGCTTTGGCCCTTGGCTGCGCCCCCTGAGTTGCACTGTGTCGACTGCTTCTTCTTGGTGGCTGGGACCTTGGCTTTGCCTTTGAAAGCCTTGGAAGGATCCAGCTTGTTCAGATATAAATCCCCAGCAGGATCCGCCAAACTGAGCTCACAGTTGAAAGTCAAAGGCTGGTAGAGGGATGCCCACTGCTGCAGCAGCAACCAAGATATACATAATTTAACATAATCCATGTAACACATGGGGAAAAAAACAAAAAAACAAACCCACACCAAATGTGTTTTGAAAATACTACTTAATTTACTAACCGAGCCAGCAATGCTATATCTGATTCTGTGGAATGTATGGCACCTTATGCACATAATTATGCTCTCTGGAAGCAACTTAAAACTCAGTGCTGTGCTAACTTACTAAAATGTTACATTTGCCAGTATTGTAGTAGACTGTGAAAGAATCATCCTGAATAAAATGTATTCATACAACTGCAATGGTCTCACATGTTGTTAATAATATGAATAAATATTAAAAATACAATTTATGTCACAGCACATATTCTGAAAAAAAAAAGGATTAGACACTTTGACTACCTTAGCCTGAGGGCTGGGGCCATATGGGGTGAAGTGATACTGCCACTCAGGCAGACCCAGATGGGTTATCATCAGTCGGTAGTAAGAGGTAAAGGTTGTGGTCAGAAAATGCCAGCACAGAGAGCGGTCTAGAAACCATATTTCACTCCTCTGAGCAACCACACCTGAAAAAAAAAAGCAAGGATGTTAACTTAAGGAACTCAGATTTAAAAAAAATATTTTTTTAAATATATATATATATATATATATATATATATATATATATAATAACCTATAAGATACAATACACAAGCAGAGCACCTGGAGTGCAATTTTTGTAGACTAGGCACACTTTGCCATTCCCACCACAGGAATCCAGCTCGAAGATGCGGCTCCGGGAGTCGAAATGAGGTGAGACGGGCACACGCGCCGACCCTGACAGATAGCATTAATGAATCTTGAATAAATATTTACGGTCCAATCAAGAGCTCATTCATTAGCCTGCTTTCTGCACAACTGAGCACACGTACTGTAAACAAACGTAATTGAAAGTGACGTGTTGTAATTGAGGATCCCACATGAGGATCCGGCAGGTGAATATTTACCACTTTCTGTTCCGCTCTCCTCCCAGTCTAGGTCAGCGAGTGATGGCGCATTGGGCAGAGAGAAGAGTGACACGGGCTGGAGCAGCGGGCACAGTCTGGCCACACTATTAATCATCATGCATCCTAAGGGAACACACTCACCTGAAAGACAGCACATCCACACAGTGAGGGCTGTGTGCCAAGAACATAAGAAAAGCTGCTATTTTCATTTACAACATTACTTTAAAATAGTTTAAATAAAAACAGACTTTTTTTTTCTCTTTTGAAAACTGTGAATGCAGACAGAACACATCAGGACACCTACTGTCTAGTTTAACGCTCCATGTTAGTGTAAAGCTATCAGTTGTCAGATAGAAGTCTCTCAGGTCCTCTGGTAATATACATGTGTTTTTCTGGCAAATAAACACAAAAGATGAATAACACATGACAAAAGTATACAGTACTGCCATATCAATATCTGACATCTACCATGCATCTTCCTTCCCACCTGCTCCCATGACAGCAAACTCCTCTTCTCTGCAGGCTCTCTTTCTGCGAAACGCACGTCGACCACCCCAGGCATGTTCTCTGTCCCAGCAAGGACAAGTTCATGACATTTATTACAATCTATTTTTTCACAGAATTCAATGCTTTGCTAGCTAACGCTCTCAATGCATATCACAATCATACACACCAAGTATCCGAGTGATACCGAGCATCAGCCTATCGGCAATCTTGAAGCTCTCCTTTGTTTCTTCCATTTGGGTGATTGCGATCACAAATTTGTACAAAACCCAGAATGCATCCTTTGCAGATGTCTGTAGCGCATTCTTCCCCTTGCTCCAAATAGCTCATCTGCGGACGCAAGCGGAGGGAGAAGGGACGCAAAACGGACATGAATTTGCACCAATAGAAAGCCACCCTTCTACAACGCAACCAATGAGATTTTTGCTTGTAAGAGAAAGGCGGGACATCTATTCCTTAGCAACGCTTGGCTCCCTGGGAGTGGTGGCGGTTGATTCAACATGGCGGCAACAGCGAAAAGAAGTGAAAATTCGGGGATATTTTGGATGAATGGCGGTACGCTGACTTTTATCGAGCTACATTAGCCTTATCCAACACTTCACAGTTGTATATATCTTACAGGAAGACATAAAGCTTTTCGAAGTAGAGTTATAGTGTTACTTTTACGTCCGTACTAGAAAGTTGTTTTCTCTGAGGAAGTGAGAGAGCTTGTAGCTAATTATAGTTAAGATAAAGACTGCTCACCTAACCACTTATTTCAAGTTGATTTTGGATAGTTTGTTATTGATGATAACGGTATTCATGCTACCTCTTACACTGAGTTAGTCCTGCTAGGTCTCCCAATACAGAACAGAGCAAAAATAACACTGTAAAAGCCATCTGCAGCTGTTTAATTTGAGTGTCTCCATCCTCTTTTTGTTATGCCCACACAGTGTCAGATGATGAACGGCCTTTGGTGTTTATTCCTGGTGAGTCCAGTGATAAACAGTAAAACTTTATATAGAGTGGCTCTTATTGTTGTCTTCTTAACATCCTCAGGGGTGGACGGAGAAGTGACGTCTCAGGCCCCTTTTAACCTGAAACCACTCAGTACCAGTACATCCAAGAAAAGAGGCCACAAGATGGGAGTGAAGAGCACTTCTGACTGCAAAAAACAGGCCAAGCAAAGGAGAGAAGTCAAAAACCAAAGTGATCACTCAGGGGTTTATACTAAGGAGGACGTGTCTGTTCACCACAATGCTGCTGTGATGACACCTCAGACTTTTCTTCCGGTTTCACAGGTATCATAGGATTTTTTTCGGCTGAACTTTTTTGATTAAATGGCAATATGTAATGCACTGAATTTAAATTCGTATAGTGCTTTTTTTGGTCTCAAATAAACCCACTGTCCACTTCATTAGTGACGCTTTGCTAGTATCAGGTTGAACACCCTTTTGACTTCTGAACTGCCTTAATTCTTTGTGGCATAAATTCAACAAGGGGCTAGAAAGATTCCTTAAAGATTTTTGTCCATATTGATGTATTAGCATCACACAGTTGCTTCAAATTTGCCACTTGCACATCAATATTGTCAATCTCCAGGTTCGCCAAAACCCAAAGGTGCTCTTTTGCATTGTGAGCTGGTGACTTTTGGGGCTATTTGAGTAGTGAACTCCTCATCATGTTCATGAAATCAGTTTGAGATTATTTGAGCTTTGTGACATGTCATGTGACAGAAGATAGTACACTGGTCATAAAAAGATGGACATGGTTAATACTCAGGTAGACTTTAGTGTTACACCAAAGCCATCATGCTAATACAATGCAGGATGGATTCATTCTTTAATGTTATTTACTCCAAATTCTCAGACTACCATCTGGATACCACAGAAAAAATCAATACTCATTAGACCAAGCAATGTTTTTAAATCTTCTATTGTCCAATCTGATGGTTTGAAATGAAGCAGGTCAACTAGACCAGCGGTCCCCAACCTTTTTTGTGCCACGGACCGGTTTATGCCCAACAATATTTTCACGGACTGGCCTTTAAGGTGTCGCGGATAAATACAACAAAATATAACTAGTACTGGTACCGAAAAAAGAAGATTTATTCATAACACACGTGAAAAGACCCAGAAAAACCAAGTTAACGATAAAAACGATAACAAAATAACGCTGAAAACTGATAAAAACCCTGAAAACCATACATTTCACACCTGAGCCTCAACTCTCGTGGCCCGGTACCAAACGACACACGGACCGGTACCGGTCCGAGGCCCGGGGATTGGGGACCGCTGAACTAGACTACATGAATTGCTGTCATATGATTGGCTGAACCTAACAAACAGATGAATTTGTTAAATATAGTGGCCAGTGAGTGTATATAGAAACAGTACTGCTACTCTTTATTATTAAATCTGTATGTTTAACTCTTACTCTCATATTCTTAAAGGTAATTTCTGAAGTCAGCAAAGCAAAGAGTGAGGTCTGTCTGAAAGACCTTTGTCCTGAAGATAAGCGACGAATTGCAAATCTCATTGAAGAACTGGCTAGGTATCCAACGTTATTATCTTTTATGAATTTAACAATTTATAGTGATGGAAATTAAAATGTATTTTATTAACTCCTCATATGTTTTCCTTCTTTTTTTATTTTATTTTTAAATTGTCTTTTGTTTCCCTGTTCTCTAGAGTGAGCGAGGAGAAAGAAGAGTCGGTGCAGCGTCTGAAAGATGAACAGGGAAATTTTGAATGCAAGATTCAGCAGCTAGAGCAACAGAACCAAATCATAGCACAGGAAAGGGAAAGTATCCTTTCAAAGCAAGCAGACAGCTGCAATGTATAATGCCCTGCTTTTCCTAATGGGCCATATGAAGTGAATTTTTTTTTTTTTAAGTGAAATGATAAGGCTGTGGATGCTCTTTTGAGAGCTGCATTGGGTTATGTTTATAATCAGTGAAAGCAGATCTGCTCATCTTGTTCTGTTTGAATGTTTGTCAGACAACTTGACCTTCTTTAATGATGTTTGTTTAAACTATTTTGGAACATGCATCTTCACGTGATAAGGCTGCTGCAAAGACACCAAAAAGGAGTTATTGTGCTAAAGCTGATGTTTAAAAAACCCTAAAAGTAAAATGTATTTAAGAAAAGACATTTCATAAAGCCAACACCTTGTTTCTCATTATGGTATTTACTGTATATGATTGTATTGTGTGTGCTGTTCAAAAAGAAAGTCTGCAGGGGGCAGTGTTGTCTCAGGCAAGGCTATTTACAGTCTTTGGGCAAGAACCTTCAATCTGATACAAAAGGCAGAGAAGTAGAGCAGATGAATTTATATTACTTGATGTCTGCTGCAGTTGTCTTTTGCGAGTGCTTGTAGCTTATCCGCTGTTGTGTACAGAATCAATTTCATGGTTGGAGCCGTGCCCTAAACCATCTAAATCATCTTATCATCCAAAGATGAATTTTCATATTCACAGAGAAGACCACAGTATTTGCTTTTTACCGTGTTTTTTTGTCACCCTCCCATACTATTCAGTGTTAGAGAATATCTCTCAGTTTCTCCTGTAGAAAATGAGATCAGACAGGTCAACAGCTGATTCTTGTTGGTCTAACATGTCTAACGGTGCTAGAGTTGTAATGCTACACCCCAATCTGCTGTCTTCATAACAATTCTGCTCAGGTCAAACTAGAGTATGGCCAGCAGTCAATTTAGGTTAAAAACACTGCGAAATATGAAGAGTAATTGACCCGGCTGGTAAATTGCACAATTGGCAACGGCGGCAGGGAAAATTAGGAAAGCACAACTCAATTAAAGGCACTTTGGCTTGGAGACTTGGCATTTACACCAAACTTCTAAACTCCATTAAAAAGGTATTTGAGAGGAAAAAGTGTTCGGATCCAAGCACCTCCGGGGGGGAGAACGTAGTCTTTTAAAGTGTGTGCAAGAGTCACGAAGGCTCTTCTCAGGCAGAAGGTTTCGGCACTTCTCCGAAAGGTTAAGGAGACACCAAAGGCAAACACACTGAATGAGAGTCTTGTCAAGTCTAATTCCATTACGCCTTAGCTTATCTTATCTCACCAAGATTCAGGGATGTCAGGGGTATAAAGAATGTAGGACTATACCTTAGCCCCAAGCCAACTAGGATGAGAAGGAAAAGTACCCTTGATATTTGGGATGTTCAGCTGACATTTGGAGCTGACTGGCACACAGGGCTGAATTTGTGTTTCAGATAGAAAGGATGCTTTTTTACTTCAGGGCATGTTGGCACGAGCACAAGTCAAGGTGGCGTTAGTAACATGGTATACTGTTTTACTTTCTGTATCCAGAACAAGGCACAGCAGGTGCTACATGTAATGCCACTTATTGAGCTGAAACAATTGGAGGGAATCCTGAGGCCATGGAGAGAGGGACACAACAGTTCTGCTGCGTGTTACTAAAATGGCATTTGATAGAGGAATGCATTGGCATTGGCATTCCTCTATCACAGGAGTGCTAAATCCATTTCTGGCCTTAAAGGTTTTGATGTGTGACATTTACAATGCGGAAATCTAATTTTATCAAGTGTGCTTTTTGTGATAAGCATACATCAAATGCTTGCTTTTGGATAAATTCAAATTTGTTATGTTTTAGGGGTTATGATGATTTTTGGTCTTGTTGTTGTGTAACTCACCTTTTATTCTTGGAAGTAGTGCAGTAGTCCTTTACAATAAATTACTACCTACCAGTGGGTAAATACGACAGCTTTATATTTGAATATATAGCCATTCTTTCTGCAGGAGTATAATAAAAGTGAATGGAACCAGTTGTGAGCCTAATGTAAAATAAATAATGCTTAATAAATGTAATATTTTTTTTATGGACCTTGTGTTTTAAGCTTTGGTAGGTGTGCCATTTGACATATTCCATAGCCACCAGCCAGTTTGTACTGATGCCAGGTCGTGCATCTGTGCCTCAGAACTGCTATTGCTTTAGAGTTCTGATCAATGAGTCTCGAAGATGCCTGAGAATGGTTTTCTTCATCTTCACTCTTGGAAATTTCCAGACATTTTCTAAAATAACTGTAAGATGATGTGTGGAGTTGTGTATTGGTTTATTGTGAGATTTGGCATTCATGTCTCTTTTTCAGATTCAGCAGGATTGAAGCAGTAATGTAAACCGTCTCCTTCTATTAATTCCCCGCCATTTCTTCCTTACACACATTCATACTCTCACACATATTCACACATCCGTCTCCGCCCCCATACCTCTCACATTCCAGCTCAGGCTCAATCTGTTTGGCACACTGTGCTAAAGCAGGTTTTAAAATATTCCCCCCTCCTGTGCAAATTTGTTCCACCTTGAAGTGGATTTCATTATTTCATTTGAGCCTCGGCCTGACAGGGAAGTGAATCATTTTGACAGACCCCGTCTGAAGCCTCTTCAACCCAAGCCCTTGATTCGGAGTATTTTTGGAGCAGGGGGGAGGAGTAAGTCATTGTTGGCACGTTGCAGCTCTGATGTAAACTAGGGGCTTGCTGAGAGCTTGGCCCCCATTGGCTGATGTCCAAGGCTGTAGAGGAAGCATGTTTAGTGTAGCGACTGGCTGAGAAGTGGAATCTTATCAGTGTTGCGCCACTCGGTTCAGATTACCTAGCACTTGCTATCCAGGGACTGCATTACCCTGTCAACACATTAACACATGTTATGTTCATCTATGCACTGGGATGATATGATGCTGCAGCCTGCTTGGGTGTTCAGCACAGATGGACTTTGCTTGTGTGTTTTAGATTGCGTGTGGTCTCTGCTTTGTATGCCGACATAAAGTGGGAATTGCCTTATATTGTGGTAAAATATGCATTTAAAAGAAAAACAAACCCTGAACACACCACACATTACCTTGGATTTCAGTGAGGTTTAGTTGTATAAGCATGTTCACTATCTCCCCTTTAGGACTTTTATTCATGCTGCATAAATAGACCTCCCAACACAGGTTTACATGATGTGATGTCCTTGTGATGTCCTTAAGTTCTGTGTATGGAACTGCTTCCATGGAGATCAGTGAGGCGGTAGAGGAGCCCTAGTTAGACGGAGGGTTCAATCAAAACATTTCCTCGCATTTTTCTAGTGTTTATGGAAGCTGTTGCATTGCTTTTGTCTGGTGTCTGGTCCTCAATTCAAAGTCGTCACCGCTCTCTTCTCTTTCCCTGTGTCTCATTTCCACAGCCTGATTGAAGTCTTCTAACAACCAAAGTGTTTTCTTATGGAGTGTTCTGCCAACTATTCCTTCAATAAGACTCTTCTTTGAACTTTGATTTTCTCTTTAAAATGAGGGTTTCTTTTCCAAATGGATGCTGAGAAACTCATCAGCTGGGGGAGCAGGGGCACCATCATAAAAAGATATGGCCTAGAGGAACACACTTTATGGTCAGCTTGGGTGGGAGTGTGTGTACTACTTGCTTTATTGTAGTGTTTGTGTGCGGGCTGTTTACAGTGCAGGTGGGGAATTTGTGCTCTCGTGTCTTGCTGTTTTTATGTTTGTACTAGAGAGTCAGATTGACAATGATTATTGAATGTGTGCGAGTATGTCTGTGTGCAGTCTCTCCATTCTCATGCTCATTATCTTTGTATGTGCGGGTGTGGTGTGGTGCTGCCACTGTCATTAGTGGGGCTCCTGAGGCGCAGCAGTAGTCCCGCTCCAGATTAGTTTTCTTGTGTCTGCCAGCTCTCTGTCTGGCAGATAGCCTGGCGTGGCATTGCCCAGCTCAGCTCAAAACAGCTTGGCCCTGCCCAGATGGTGAAAGCTCTGTGCCACAACAACAACTTTGATTTTGCTGGACTCTTCCCTGTCTCTGTTTTCAGCTTTGCCTTTTCTCTACTTTTCTGGTCCAATGTGTAATTGATTACGGAAACAAGGTTTTAATTCAGATTGTCGATCTAAATCCAGCATCTTCAAAGTAGCACAGGAGAAACTTTTCTTTTACTAAAACTACTTCTCAGCAAAAATTGAACTCATCAAAGAGCTACACGTTAGGGATTTGTAAGATTTATTTATTTATTTTGAATGAAAATGAAAACTCCTTCCTATTTGAATCAAATAGTGAAGCCAGAATTTCTTTCAGTCACACAATTTGATGGAACTCACTGCATGATTTCTCAGCCAAATCTGGGGTGGTGGTTATGTTTTACTCTAAGGGTTTCTTTTGTTTCAGTTTAGCTGTTGTTCTACTTTGTTAGTTACTTAACCCTTGGTCCTCCAGGTCTGCAGCAGCAGTACAAAGAGTGCCAGGAGCTGCTTGGGCTCTACCAACAATACATTTCTCAGCAACAGGCAAAGCTCAATCAGTCCATTGCCCAGCTTAGCCAGCCATCAAGTCACAGTAAGGTAAGATATGGGATAAAATGGTTGTGTGTGTGTTATAGGTTATATGTACACACATTTCCTTTTATGTTTCTATTGCAATGGAAAATGCACAATAAAATGACAGCCATTCTCCTATGGGAGCCACATTCAGGCAATAGCCCTGTTTGCCATCAGTCACATACAAAAAAATCCAGTGGAAACACATGCAAGAGGCATTGTTCCATGGCCAAGTGCCATAATAATTTATAACAAATCACTACAGTCCACAGTCACTACCTCAATATGACTACAACCTAGTAAAAACTCTCTCAAGGTGACACTTTAAAGGCGAAGATGCCTCTCTGGCTGCAGCCTCTGTATGAATGGATGACTTGGCCAACCTCATTGTCCGCAGTGGCTCTGAATAATGTGTGTTTGCCTGCTCTCTGACCCTCAGCAAATTAGTCAGTCTCTTTCTCAGTCTACTATAAAATGGGCTTTTCTCCTTATGTTTATCTCATAATGTTCATGATCTTTGCTCACCTGTCACTTGTGTTTAGTTGAAAAACACAGGTTTATCCCTTTTATATTATAGCTATACAAGGTCCATGGTGAAATCACCACTTTAGCACAAGAGGATCATCAGTGTCATCATCATATCATTTTCATTACCAGTGTCTACAGAGCATGTGCTCACCTACTACCTTTTATATGAACTGTTCTTTGGTATCTCTTAACTCAGTACACAGCCACAGTAATTATGTGCACAAATGGAAGGAAGTAGACCAAAAAAGATGCCTTGGGTCGCAGCAGCTCACATAGAGTGCAAGTGAAATGTGAGTTCTTGTGAAATTGCTCTTGCAAGCAAATGGGGAGCTTTTACGGCACATAGTAACGCGAGCAAATTAGGTTGCTAAGCGAGGCCTAATTCCGTATTGGTAAATTTCAGCTTTGCAGCCAGCTCTAAATTAAAGTTTTATGGAGCAGTCGAATGTTTTGGCTGAAAAACTCCCATCAGTTTTTCAGAGGCTTCCTTAATGGGCCAAAATACATTAATTGTCCTCTTTGTTCTCTGTCCAGGTGCACAGTAGTGAGGAACTCCCCAATAGGACATCTACAAGCAGAGCTAATAGCTCACTCTTTGATGGCTCATACCTCAGTCACGCTGCTACTGGAGGACCACAAGCTCGAGCATACAGGAATGGTTATGGAAGAAGAGGAGCAGTACGGACATTTAGGAGCACTGCTTGTCTTTCTTGTGATGGACCGTTAAGTCCAACTCATGGGCCAGTAATACAGCATAATTGTCAAAAAATAGAGTGCAGGGGCCCACACTCATCCCACAGATGTGAGTGTTGTGAATGCAGGGATCAAGGCACTGTCTGTGGAACACAGCAGCAAAGAATTCACAGTTCCTCTCGTCTGAGCCACCATGATACCTTTAACCAAGATGAGTGTAAAAGGTACAGTATTCAGCCATACCAGCATTACTTTCCTTTTTTCATGTTGAAAATTTTAGCAAGGCACAAAGGAGATGGCATGTAACATGCATTTGCACATAGGCTCCATAGTGGGAATATCATGGACTCTGGGGCCAAGGAAGCTCTGACCAGGCCTCTGCTGGGTCAGGAGGACTGGGAGGAGAAGAGGCACCAGCTGCTGCTGCAGAAGATGCAGTTAGAGATGGAGAGAGAGAGGCTGCATACACGCCTGGCAGAGCAGGAGGAAAGGCTCCAGAGACAGAATCAGCAACTACAGCAGTCACATCTTGATTACAAAAGGTAGAACGGTATTTGCTGTTGACGGTAGTTACTTTGGTACATCCATTACGTGTCTGCAATCCTTGGTCTTTTCATATTTTGTGTCATCCTCTGTACTTCAGTTTATACCATTGCAGACTATTTTAACTTGCTATATCTGTGTTAGATTTCAACCAGCTACTCAAGCTGAGGTCAGCTCCTCTAATACTAGGAGTGATGTTACAGAAGTGCAGAATCCTTCGCACCAAGATATACCCTTCAGGTAAAGCAAATTTTGGCATATACAGATATTGCACACCAACCAGACACATGTGAAAGGAACATTAATGCATTTTGTATGTTGTCTACAGTGTGTGTGATGATGCAGGAGTACATCCTGGAGGACAGAGCTTGCATGAAAAGCATCCAGAAACTGTACCTAATCCTCTGAACAATGGCAGTGGTAAGCTTGTATTATCAATTAATCAATAAAGTGTTTGCACAGTTTAGCTTGAGACAGGGGAACAGTTTAGCTTGAAATACATATTTTAGCACTCTCATGTATCACTAAAATACCTTGTTAAATTTTTAATAAAAAAAGCAAATATATCCTTTTCTTGACCTCAGAATATTTAAAACAGCCCACAAAGGACATGGCCACATCTCCTGCTGAATCACCTGCAAGCCTGAGGAAGCACACATCAGTATCTGCAATCCAAAAGACTCCAGACACCAGGTAACAAACATCAATAAACAATTTAATAAACATTTATTGTAATAGTTTGTAAGTTCATTAAAGTGCTGTACAATGTTTATAAGGGTGGTCCATTTTTAGCAATTATATTGGATAATGTAGTTCTCAGAAGAACAGTCTGTGTGGTTGAAATATTTATGTTAATGTGTTAAAGTGTTACAGTGTCCAGCATAATATTTTTCCCCTATACTACACAAGAAATACAAAATTTTATGTCATAAAGGTAAATCGATCAAATATTAAGTAACTAAAGGTTTAAAGTAAATGTAGTGGAGTAAATGCTATATCCCTTTTTAGACTCGCCCATGATTTGTGTATCGCTGGGCTGGGGTAGCTGCTGTCTGCTCCAGCAATCATTACAAAAAGTCAGCCAAATTTAAAGATTGTGGCAAACTAAACAAGCAGTTCATTTGCATATCTTGACAGCTTTCATTTGAACAATTTCTTAGTTTGTTTGTGCTGCTGTTGTGTAAAATGCACCAGTGGTGGGTTGGAGCAGCTGAAAAGTAGCTTTTCTTCACATTTAATCTAACTGAACATTTGGTGTGTTGTAGGACTTATTGGTATACTAACTGTAAGAAAAAACACTTCTCATATGTGAGAGTACATGATCACTGAAAAAGCCTTCACTGACCCCAACAGGCCAGCAGTTAGCCAGTCAGGGTCCCCAACATACTTTATTATTATTATTATTATTATTATTATTATTATTATTATTATTATTATTATTATGTATTTATTTATTAACTGACCCGTCGCCATCAGGCCACCAGTTATGGTGAATCTTGTGCCAGCAGATTTGTGATTTAAAAACATATATGAAAAATCAACACAGTTCAAACATCTGAAGGATGTAAGAAGTCATGAATCTGTGTTTATCTAAAATTCTGAACTGAGGGTCCTCGGGTTAAGGAATGTTTTCCACAAGGATTTATGGGTGAAATAAAGGTAGCAGCTTAGAAACTAGGTGATAAATTGGAGTGTTTTATTAGTGGTCTGTGGCAGCGAGTGTCTTTTCCTCCTGTTTCCAACAAAAAGATTACAGCAGATTTAGAATATAAGTATTTAATGTTTTTTTCCTGGGCTTGCTGTTGCTGCAGTGTTTGTGGTTAAATGATGACTTTTCTTAGTCTAGCTAACTTTTCGAGCTGCGAGAAGCTAATTGAAGCTTTTTACTGGGCTAGCTAGTGCTGCGGCCAGCCTGTCAGGAGACATGCTGCGTTCCATTAGTCGTCCTAGCAGGGATCCTGCAGCAGGTGTAATTGAACAGACTTCTGGATACACCCCCCCCCCCCCGTCCGCTCAGCCACAGAAATGAGACGAAGAAAGCAGAAGTGAGGGAGAGATGTTAAAAGTGTGTTTGAGGGTGAGAGCATTGGATAAAGTGAAAAAATGGGAAGCGAGGAAAGGTAGAGCAGGTTCAGATGGATAGTAGTGGAAACGGTGAGAAAGATGTAAGAAGGGGGGTGAGGGGATTTGAAGATAGGGATGAATCACTGAGTGCAAGCATTTCCTAAAAATGCAAAGGACTCTGTACATGGAATAGTAATTAACCTGACTGTGTGTTGTCTTAATGCGTGTGCAATGTGCATGTTCAGTTGGACTCCAAGGCCGCAGTGGAATTAAATGCAAAAAAAATATCAGATGCTAAAAAATAATTTGTGATTCTGCACAGCTTTCCTTTAAAGCCATTATTATTTCCACACTGGAGCAATTCTTTTCTGTAATGTCAGATTTCCTCTACCTTGTTGTAAATGCAGTGGTAGATAGCAGATACACTAGCTGTGAGACAGCCTCCCCCTCCTTGTTTTGAAGGATAGTTCTTCAAAACACCTTGAAGTTTCCAACTTCTGACGATTAACTCTTAAATAAAGCAGCGCCTGGTCCAAGTTGAACTGTGAGCTCTAGCAGATGCCCATTAATTCCAGCAGGGGATCTGGAGTATCAGATCTTATTACCATTCATTTTCACCTCCAAAGCCTATTAAAATTGTTCTACTCTTAGATACACAATGTCTTCTTTCTTCTTTTTTTTTGTGCCAGTAATGAGGAAGTCTGTGTCTCAGATGCCTTTTGTGGTTTTCTTGCAACATGTTTTTTTCATGTGCATCTTTTCAGATATTTATAATCCTTTGGTAATCCACTGAATCGTATTAGACATATGTCTTTCCCTTAGCTGGTGTTCAAAATACCGAGAATAAAAATAGTTGTAAAAGAATTCAGTGAATGAAGTGAAGGCAATATGTTGTTGCTCTGAGCTCATCAGAAACCTGTCAGAGCGGCCTGACTTTAGCAGATCAGTAATGTGTGGTTTGGTGCTAGTTTTCAAAAATACTTATTTTCATCTGTGTGTGTGTGTGTGTGTGTGTGTGTGTGTGTGGGGGGGGGGAAATCTTTTATAGCTTTGGTTAGTGAATCATGGGAACAACCACATCAAGTTTTGATATTTGAGGTTGTTTAAAGAAAGAATGGCTTTATTATCACTATTAAACTTGTTTTATTTAAATATCTTTAAAGATAAAACAAACAAACAAAACAAAACCAAACAAAAAAATCTTACTGAAAAATTCCCCATGTTACCTGAAGCGTTCTCCTTCACTTGGCAACAAAATAGCTCTTGTAACCATCTAATCTTAACCAATTCGATGTTGATGTGCAAATCGCACAACCAAACTGAGGTTAACATTAAGTGACCTTTTTAATCCTTTCATGAATCCTGTGCTAGTTAGTAATGAGACAGTTCCAGCGCACGCCGCCCATCTCATCTTGATCCTTCCTGCCATTGCCCGCCTGCTATTGATTGGCTGGGAAATTGACATGCGGGATATACACAGTGGCCATTATAGGTTTTTTATCTTACTGTTTGGACTGCAAATGAAAAGAGGCGCCGGGGCGAGACGGCTATCTTTAATGAAAGAGAAAAGCCAAACAAGCAGTGAAAGTTATGAGTGGGAAGGAGGTGGTGAGTAGCATATGCTGAAGAAGTTTTCTGAAAATTTTTATCTGGCCTCATGGAGCTAGAAAAGAGAAACAGAAGCTCTGTAACTGATAAATTGGGGAAAATAAAGTCCAGTAGTTGTGTTTTTTATTTTTTATTTTTATTTTTTTATTGTACTCTGAAGACTTCTTGGTGTACGAGTTTGAAGCATTTAAAAAGTATTTGAAAGCAGAGCAGCGCACATCTACTGTTTCACAGTAGTCATTATAACACGTTTTTAAATTTCAAAATCAAGATTAAACTTTGTCCGAGTCTCCTTTCTGTTACATTTCCTGTCCTAAGGATAAAAGTACTAAATGCTTTATGTTGACAACGTGATGTCTTCAGATGCTCTCAAAATGACCCGACATTCCAGGTCCAAGACCTTATTTTTCTCTTTTTAAAAAAAAAAACAGTGACAGAAACGTGTGTTGCTGCTACTGCTGTCCATGTATTTTATCTGTAAGCACACAGTAAAAATGATTCTGCCAGGACTCCCTTGGGAGATATAAATATCCATCATCAATTCACAACTTTACTTCATGCAAACTGGAGCCAAGAAATGAAGTTCTTTGTCGCACCGTATACCCCCTCTGAAAATCTATTGGCATTCTTCTCTTTGGCCTTCATGCAATCTCTGTGCCAGCAGCCCTCCCTCGCCCTACCCATTGCCACCCCCCAATACTGCTGCCCAAACTATACCCCCTACCCCCCGCACTACCCTTGTTATAGATTGTGACCGCCGGTAAGTGATGCATTATTCATTACCAACATGTCGTTTGTTGATGGATGGCTGTTTGAGAGCCCTGTCCGTTAAATAAATCAACAAATAAAAATGCAAATTCTCACATTTCGAGCGAAGCAACCCAGCCAAAGTCCCTCCCCCACATTCCCTCTCTGCCTCCATCTCTATCCACAAAGCAGCAGTCATTTCCAGACTCTCTCTTACAAGCGGGCACATACACACTCCTTCTCACTCATGCTCTCAGACTTTCTCCTCTTTTCTCCTTTGCTGTTGACAGGCAGGAGACCAAATGAGGAAGACAGATTTACTTAGTTGAGCTTCTTTTCTTGTTTTTTTTTCTTTCTTCCCCCAATCAAATCCCTTTGCTCAAACATGTACATACATGAATTCATGTTGCTAAAGCAAAATATAGCCCTTTAAAAGCCTTTTCGGCTATTGATATGTGAAGCCTGAAGTTAGTTTGAAAACATGACATATCAAGGTCCATAGTTACGTGTTGAGGAACATAAATGCACCCTGATTGGAAGTTTCACCACTGCGTCTGTGTGCTGACCACCCGCATGCATATCAACAAGTACATCCCAAGGATCGGCCTTACCTGGGAGAGCTGTGTGCAGAGCCGCGCAATGCAAATCGATGCGGCTTTAAACGAGCAGAGAATTATGTTAGCAACATCAGTCGAGCGTGCTTTAAAGAATTCATGTTTTGTATCTGGAATGGCCGTCGTTCGACTGTGTATACACTGAATAATTTATCAAACCAGCCAGACTGAGGGATTGAATCTCTATTAGCTTAATCTCCCCTGTTTTGGTTTATTTATTTCACCGCACATTCCCCTCATTTCTATTCCAGGGGAGAAGGCACTGGGTTCTCTCCCCCTTGTTCTCTCACACCTGCAAGAAACTGTGTTTTTCTGCTGGGACGCCCCAGTGGTTTGGACTTGTTAACGCTGCTTGTTAGGGTTCAGTAGGCACTTCACCAAGAAAGATTTGTTAACACTTGTATGAAAATATTTTTTGTTCACCTTTCAGTTGTTAACACAGACCACAAGAAAGCAAAACTCTCACCCAAGTGTTTTGGTTTTTTTTGCTTTGTTTTTAGCTCTAACTGGATGTTGCTTTGTACATTTGTGATGTCAGTCTCTCAGCTTGCTCTGTTTATGTGCCCTCATAGTTAAGCAGAATGTAACTGGCAGGCTTTCTGTGTGCATTCCTCTGCTACAATGAAACCACAGTGAGAAAGCTCATTTAAAGTGTTTCCTCTGTACAGGGCTCATAAATGTAGCCTGTGTCAATTCAACCTTTGAAACAAGCTGTGGAGGCTAAAAAAGCAAAATGGGGGGGGGGGGGGGCGGGGGCTAGAAACCTAACCTAAAGTTTTTCTTTTTTTTCAGGTTGGACTTTTCTCTGGTTGAGTTATTGGATATCTTTAGTCCTGTTTCTGCACCTGAGCAATGCAAGACAACCACTCAAAGAGCCAGAGCATTGCAACACAGACCGGCTCATACTGCCCCCAAATCAGTGAGCCAAACCATGCTTACCCCTGGTGGACCTCGTCCTCAGAGCACTCAGCAAGACCTGGAAGAAAGCAAAATACTAGAAGATATTTTCTTCATTTGCTGACGAAAAAAATGAGGAGCATGAAAAAGATTCAGTCAGCTGTGTCCATTTTTTTTTTTTTTTAAATGTTTTTCATTTAACTTTTTATTGGTTTTCTAAAATCAGAATCAATGTCACACGGTTTGCATAGATTGTGATATTGGTAGAATTTTTTTTAAATACTAATAAATGTTTATTTTTCAAGCCTCGTTTGTAAAAAATTGCCAATATGACATAATTTTCCACTGTGCATCTGGCTAAAGGATGCAAATTTTATAAATCTCTGATTTACTGGAAATATTATACATAGTCGGTTCCATACACATGTGACAACTATCCTGTAGCAGACAGCTGTTGCCATTGTGTAAACCCCAAAGTAACCAGGGGAATCTTATATCAAGAAGTTACCAATCAGCAGTAATTATGACACAACACAGAGTATTTTATTCTAGACTGTGCTTTATTATTGGGCTAAGCTGAGACGCATCATTCATTTAGAATTACAAAAGAAGAGTCCAGGGGACCAGAGAATGGTGCAGTCTGGAGAGACGGGGGCGGGAGCCTAAAGCGTGCTGCCCATCAGAAGCTTGGCTCATCAGGAACCTGGCAAAGCTTAATATGCAACATTCATCACCCCCCTCCATATGTGCTGAAATTGGGAAATAGATTTCCAGAACACTTTGAAAACCACATGAAGTAAAATGTGATTCTAGCAACACTACTGAGCTTTAGAAATAAAAATCACTGATAACAGCACCGAAAAAAAAATGATAGGAACTCAAATTTCTTTTGGATGAAATAGTGCAGTTTTCATTGAATTTAGTTCTCGGTAGAACACGTGAGTTGAACAAGATCAGAGCTCTGTTGAACAAAATGAAGCACAATGGGGAGAATAGGAAGGGAAGGGAATACAGTTTTCAAAAGTTGTTTACAATAAACCAGACATTAGTTCATTAAATATTAGCAGCAACTTATACTGACCTCAAGGCGTCTCTTCTGATTGAACAGTTGATTTAAGATGTGTTTAACTAGGGATTACTATTTCCCCCACTTTGCTTAACGGTGGCATTTTATTTTGAAACGATCTTTTAACAAAGCTTTTCCTTTTTTTTTTTTTTTAAATGAACAGAACAGTATGCATTTATAATTACAAATATACATAAGGCTTTAGTGTTGTACTGCATTGTTGTGAGTAGTTTGCAAGCCACAGGAAAAATGTAGAAGCAGTCTTAGTAGTGGTTAAACTTCCAATACTTGAGCGGTAAGATGTGTCGCGATTCAAGGTTAACGCTTGCAAGAAAACAGATCAGTGTCAGTAATGAGAGCTCAGATCTTGGCTCAAACAGCACAAATAAATAAACAAATAAATAAACAGACAATGAAATAAATAATTCAAATCTGTCTTTGACATCACTTGGTCAAAAGGAGCGTTTTTCTCCGTCATCAAAGAAGTTCTGAAGGCATGGTCCTGCAGACAGGAACAATGATCATCTGTGGACCACAACAGTGGCCCATGCATGTCATATAAAAACTATTTGGTCACGTACCAACTCATAAAAAAATAATGCCATGAAAGCATGCTTATCATTTCAGACATGACTTATAAATAAATATCTAAACAAACAGATAAATGAATAGAACCCATTAAAGTATTTCTTTTTTGTTTTGTTTTTTATAAAATAGGTCAATGTGTGTCTAAGCTCTAACTGAGGTCAATGCTCTCCCTGACTGTATTCTGGATAAATGCCTTGGTCAGGTCCTACAGTTTGTACCGTATCCTAGCGAATATTTTTTTTTGTACCTGGTTTTAATGAGCATTATCATGTTTTCATTCATATATTTTTTTTAAGTATTTAAATTACTTTATCCAGTCCTTGTAGATAGAAGTAAAAGTCCTATAAAATATGCAAACCTATGTACAGAGGAAAACAGAGCAAAAAAAGAAACAATTTACAGTATATTCATCAGTTTATGTATATATTTATATATATATATTTATATTCAAACTTCCTCTGTTTCTTGTTTTTGAACCACTAAACTTTGTTTTTCACTTTTCTCATGTAAACTTGCAGCTTAAAGTTGGAGCAAATGAAGATGAGCTGGTTGGCATTTGAGTTCTCGCACATCTTTCTGCGTCTGCTTACTTCGTTCGCCGTGGGAAAAAAATGACTGATTGCTCAAACAAATCATACGAGAAGCACAGACTGTGATGGCAGTTTTTTTTCTTTCTAATTTTCTCAGAGCAGCGGGGCAGTCAAAAAAGGGCACACAGTGCTGCGATCAGGGACACCAGACATATGATATTTTGCCTCGGATGTTATTGTTAGACAGAGACAGGTCAGGTTGATGAGCTAGAGGTTTCGTACTAATCCACCAAAGTTAGTGGAAGAAAAGAACAAAAAAAGAGATCTCGATGGTCATCTGGTTTAACTGTATGCCACGCTCAGGAGATTGTTAAGTGGCACACACACAAACAGAGGCATTCTGGGATGTGCACTGGTGTCTTTTAGACTCACTGGATTTGGAAGGTAAATGTTAAATTATTCAAACTGCTAAAAAGGTTAAACAGAGACACTGGGGAAATGGCATAATGAGAAGTTTATAGGAAAACTAGTAACAGCACCCAACAGGAAGCATAGTCTTCCAAAGTGTCATATAGCCTTATAAATATTCATATATATAAATATTCATTGAGTAATCTCCACCAGCTCAATAAGTGTTGAATGCAGGGTCTAATAAATCCAAGTCTGTTGACCTTTTTCAGGTTTATAGTAGGTGTTTATACCATTTTTGTAGACTATTATGAGAAACTACGCTAAAGCAATATGAAACCAGCCTCGGTGATACAGCAGGCGTAATGGGTAAATGGTTTTTCACACTTATTGCTTCATTTTACAGTTTCATTAGAGCTTTTATCTTTATATATATATATATATATATATATATATATATATATATATATATATATATATATATATATATATATAATTGCATGAAGACTTAACGTAAGGCAATATAACAATTTCTAAAAGATATGCTTCATGTCAAGTATAAATCCTTTTTTTTTCTGTTCAAAGGGAAGCCAGCTCTATGACATATTCATCAATATCACATCTCCTTCACAGCCATTAACCCTCTCAGGCTCAAACTAAGTTTTTGTTGCTAATGCACAAAAGAATACCTGCAGTGGTACTTCTGAGTAAAAATACCTCATAAAATATGTATGTGGGGTAATCAGGTTGTTAGCTTTTAAGTGTTACAAATCTGCAACGCCTGCTTTGAGAGGGTTAAAATCCTCCTCGGTCCAGTAAGCTCAGTCGCATCCCTTATCAAGCCACATTGTGCCCATTTCAGCCCTGATTTTTACCCTTTATTACCTTCCAACTAGTGGAACTTAGTCTCAGGTGCCTTGCACACAACTTGAAAAGTTAGTGCCTGTGCTAGAAGGTTACCTAATGCCCGCTTTTGTTTGAAGTTTGAAGTGGTATCGCATGAATCTACATTAGACCTAAATGCTTCCCCCCCCCCCCCCCCCCCAAAGACAATGATGGACCAACAGTGCTTGGACAATTTTTGTTATATTTGACATGCACTGAAGCTCTCTACGCAGCTGAAAAAATGATATGGATCAGGCTGTAGTTTTGACATCATAATAGCGCGCTGGCTACTTGCAGTAGTGTGTGTGTGTTCAGTTTTTTTTTCTTTGTTTTCTGAGAGCACAGTGCTTGATGGCAGATTCTGCAGGTGACAAGGCACACCTTGACATGGTGACAGCCCATACGCTACATGCACTTTACTGAATGCAAAAGAGAGCAAGGGTTGTGAGACATTTTCATTTTGGTTCAAGTTTCAAAGAGAAGTTTGTGTGTGTATGCATGTGTGCGTGTGTGTGTGTAAGCTCAAAAGATATGTTTGGAATAGAGTCGAAGATAATTGTCCTTTTCCTCTAAAATCATCTAGCCTGATTCTCTTAAAGCCTGCTACTGAGATTGGCTTTTTGCATTTTCAGATAATATGTACACCATATGTGTTTCATCACACATGAATCTTTTTAGCAATATATTGTGTGTCAGCATATAGGTAATCAGAGAAAGGAATGCCTGCAGTTTTGGGAGCTGCCAGATTTGCGATTCTTCCCAAGCAGAGCAATGCTTCAAACTCCAGCTAAAATCTACAAAAAAATTACAGCTCAACATAGTCAGTAGCCGTTCTATATACAGACACACATATATAAAATATGTGCATATAAATACATATATTTGTGATTAATATCTATTTATCCATATATACTGTATATATGAATACATTTGCTTGAATGCCTGTTATACATATATATGTACTGCAAATATAAACAAGTTCATATATTTCAAACATTTCTGATGTTATTCTATCTATGAGGTTAGGATGTCAAGTTAAAAAAGATAAGGCTGTGATACAGAGCAGCCCCTCCCATGCACTCGCCATCCCTCCCGAGACAAAATGAGAAGAGAAAAAAATAAACATTTTGAGTAATTGTAAACTAGCGAAGTGAGAGACCCCATTTGGTCATCTGAAATAGTTTTGCCTGTATTCAAAAAGCATATCAGCAATATATATGTATATATACATGTGTTGTATATATTCGTAATGTACACTTCTTTTAAGTGCAACTCCCCAGCCACGCTGGCTGACAGAGATGCAGTGGTCCGAGTATATTAGAGCTACAAGTCCTCAGCAATAAAAATGTTTGGTCTTTTGGTCCCTAAAACAACTAAGGAATGATGGATAAGACTCCCTGGAGACTGTTGCTATGGCGCTCCTCGGCAACGGTATCCCCTGGAAACGGACAGGCACTCCGAGCTAAAGATGGCCATCCCAAATCGAAGCCAATCTGTGTCGTGAAAATGTCACATTCCTACTTAAGTTCTCTCTCAGAGAATTTGTCCCTTCTTGTTTCAAATCTTAAAAATTGGTCTTCAAAACTCAATTGCTCCACACTATCTTAATGAAAGATCTCCTACGGCAATCCGCTATTATGTTTTTTGTTTGTGGTTTTTTTTGTGGTTGTTTTTTTTTTTTTTTTTGTTATTTTTATATTTTTTTTTTCAAAGTTTTGTTCTTGTTGGACTTTTGACATCCGTATTCCTTTCAAGAGTTCAGCGGGGTTGGTCATTGTAAGGAGGTTTGATGTAGTTTCTTTTACTTTTTTCTCCTCCTTTCTTTGTTCAAGTAAAAGTTTTTGTGGTCCAGAAAAGGTAGCTGTCATTCAAGCAGGGTTTTGTGGGGAAAGAAGTGTGTATATGTGTGCAGAAGAGGGGAAAAAAAGTCCTGGGGCTAACCAGGCTGGTACAAATTCACTCTGAGTTCCAAAGTTTTAGTACATCCAAAAAGGAGGTGTCCTTGACTCGGTCATCGCTCTCTCTCTCTCTCCTCTGTTTTCTGAAGCAGCCTCAGTGGTCCAGATGTTGAGTTTGCACTCAGTGGTGGGTAGCAAATAATCAACAGCTCAACAAAACCTGAAAAGCACAGAAGAAAAAGGGACTGTTTGAGTAAAGGAATGTGTGGAGAAACAACACAAGGTTTCACGTTTTGCACCTCGATGCATTGATGCTTGCACTTTTCCACAGGATAGCCACTGGCTCGAGCTTTTCTGCAGATTGCTTAGGTTCCTAGAAGTATCCCACGAAAACTGCACTTTGATACCAGCAGCTGTGGGGTTTGAAGGTGTGTCTAGCTTTGCGGTTCATTTGTGCACTTGCTTGGATCTGATTTAGATAATTGAATGAGACAGCTAGGTCGCTTGCCGTTGAACTTTCATTACACATTTCTACATTATACCGGAAAACAAGAAAAATGACGGAGAGATATTTGCTTTGATTTTTAAATTAATTTTTCTTTGGAAGCAATGACGTCACCAGTGTTGTGTGTTCCTTCTCTGTTGATTTTTGCTGTATTTACATGCAGATGGAGCGGTGCAGAATACTTAACAGGACACCTGCCTCTCTAAAGCGTCTTAGCCAGCACTAAGACTCTAAGTCCTGGTGTGGATAAACAAAGATCATTTTGCTGAGACAATTTTCAAAACAAATCAGTGCTCATCCTGCAGTGAATTAATCTGGCTTCCTGGCTGCAGCTCCGTTGTTATCTTCTACGCGATGAAACAAATTTTTCGTTTCTATTAAAAAACAAACTCTTCAATCCTGTTTTTGAAATGGTGAAGGGATTCTAATCGAGACACACCTTACCGTGTCATAGGATGTTAAATAAGAGTACTCTAGCTTGCTGTTGTGCCAACAGTGTGTTATTATTCTATTTTATTCTATTTTTATTTTTTTAGATGATAATACCAATAGTAAAGCTGGTGATGCAAGTCGAAAAGCAGCTCGCTAATCAGTTGAGAGCGTAATGATGCTCTGGGAAAAAAAAAAAAGGAAATCAGAAGATGTTTTCTCCAACATTCAGTTTAAAAAAATCATTTTACATATCAAAAGGAGTGGCGGCACACATTTGATGACAAATTCATATGAGATTGCTCTTCCACCTGCAGTGATTTGCCTCAGGACACTGTCTGGTATGGTTCAGTTAGTTTGTGAGTGGGTGATAAGTTGCCCTTGAATGAAGTCATCAGTAGTGAATGAACGACACAGCCTAAACTCTCCATCACACAGATGAAGGGAGGAGACAAAGAGGAACAGCACAATTACCTGCCTGAGGGGTAATAAATGCCTCTCCCTTGGAAGCACTTTCTTCCCTGTGCAACATGCTGAACCATTTACCAATTATCTTTTACCTACGAGGTAACATACAGGGTCATTTACTGTAAAGTCGTTCTGCAAATAGAGGAGGCTACTTTTTTCGGCCAGCCTGGAAGCTGACATCAAAACAAGGTTTCACTTTCAGTATAGATAGACGCGTCTTATGGTTCACAATTACATTTAACATCTTATATTCTCAATATGTTTTAACTAGTCTGCTTTGCCCCCTGTGTGTGTGGGACATTTCCGTTAGCGCTGTGCATCACAGCACTCTTGTTTTCAGCGAATGATGCACGGAGCTAAGAGTGTTTTCCGCCGAAGAAGGCGATGTGAGTGACACTTGTTTGCCCAAGAACACACGGCGCTCTGGCGAGAGTGTTGTTAGGTGTGTGTGCTGCACGTGAGGCACTGTAACACAGCTGTCAGCAGGTTAAAGCTGCCGGAGTTTTAGACAATGCAGTCGCTGCTGAAATTCCCTGAAATGTCACGTTTCACTCTCAGCTTGTCTTGGGAAATATCTGCATGTGACTAATGATAACAAAAAAAAAAAATCATTATTGTCATCTTCAATAAAGGGTAAGACAACAGCTGCAAAATTTCCTCTTGTTCTTTAGCAGGAAAAACGATTTAATCATTTCACTGTTCAATGAAAACATGAGCATGCTCAGTGAGTGCTTTCATGCACAACAGTGAACACAATTGGGGATTAAAATGAAGAGTTTCTCAACGAGGCTGAATCAGAGGATCACAAGATACTGAAAAAGCTGAAAACTGATGTTGATGCTTCTGCATTAAAAGCATTTTGTGTAGTGGAAATCATTACTACTGTACAAGTATACCAGTGCATCATCCAAAAACGTTTTGACTATCATGTAAAGATAAAAAACAAACAAAACATTTTTAACATGAAGAGGAATAGTCCTTGAATCAAAATCTCTAATTGTCCTGCATGGATGCTGCATTCTCTGAGGTAAATAGTAGAAGTGTAAAAGCATCTCAGATGGTATAGGTTTGTAAATGCTTTTGTACATCACATGGATAACTTGAACATCTGAGACTTGGTGGTAGTGAATGTTACAAAGAGGTTTTGAAGCAACACATGCTGCCATTCAATTGTCTTTTTGAGATAAGGCCTTGTTTACATCCTCACTAAACCCCATTCTGCGGGTATTACAACAGCGTTGCTTCATATTAGGAGCAGCTATAACTACCTGTATACAGTCTAGGCCTGTCAGTTCTTTTTTCAAAAATTTATGAAACAAAAGACAGCGGATTCTTGGGCAGAAAATCCTTTAACAAGGAAGACTGGGGAAGATTTTGCTCTCTATAGGTGAACATTTGGTCTCATTGGTTCCCAAACCCTTACAGAGTGCTGTTAAGAGAAGAGGTGATGCAATGCAGTGGTAAACATACCATGCTTCTAACTGTTTTTTGTGTGTTGCTGGCATCAAATTCAACACGAGCACATTTTTTTTAAACAAAATGTTTCAACTTTAATATCTCATAGGCTCTCTTTATACAATTTTTATATTTTATACAATTCAATGTATTGGTTACATTATTTTTATTTATTTATTTAGGTTTGTAGTCATGGTCCTGGGAGGATTGTGGGAATGTCAACACCTGGTTTTGTTTGGTGAGTGTTTGCCAGTATAATTTGCAATAGCTGTGCATGCACTCAAGAAACCACCTGTGAAACTAAACTGACAACAGGTGTTCCTCAAGGAGTCAACACTGATGCCTAACCTGTCTTTCCCTGTGTTCGACAGCTGCCCCGGCCGCCAGGGTGGCGGTGGCTGGCTGGGGCGCGGGCTAGTAGGGACGGTTGGCATCCTTTGGCCTCTTCAGTTGCACCTTGAGTCTTTTCATGCCGATCTGGAAGCCATTCATTGACTGGATGGCAGCTTGGGCACTACCTGGGTTGTCGAAACTTACAAACCCTGGGGGAAAGGCCAAAAGAGAGAGAAAGAGAAAGGAGGAGATATTGTTATATGAAGAAGCAAGAGCAGTTTGGGACACTAAAAACATGGAATGTGAAGATGAGTTCATTAAGATCCAATAGTCATTTACAGGTGTGTATGATATGAAAACTGGAACGATAATGAAAACCTTTAATCAGCACATAAAACTAAAAAACAGTTACCATTCATGAAACAACTAGTTGTAAGCGTAAATCTAATATAGTGTGATTATTAAAAAAAAAGCACATTAAACTAACATCACACAGATGTGTAATAGTATGACAACAACAACAGGATTACAGGATAATGGGGTTTTATAACTAAAACATCAATATGGTAGTGCAACATTTCAGTTTTGCTTTTTAACTTCCACTGTGATGTGGGGGGAAAAAAAGCGTCAAATAACAAATTAAAACCCGCATCACAAAAACGCCAACATGAATTGAGGAAATACATTAATGCAGCGTATTAGTGAGCGAAAGCTAATTTGCAAATGGGTTGCACCTGATGGACTCTCCATAAAACATTCTCCACAATCCATTTATAATTTGCCACATAATTATGCGTTCGACTACGCTGCACTGTCAGCAGCATGACGTGAGATGGCAGTTTTCTGTCTTTGCACGGCAGACTAACTGTGGGATTCTGAAGTTACGTTCTTGGCATGCATCCCTTTTTTTTGTTTTTAGCTGAAAGGAAGCTATAGTCAGGGGCATGCGACTGAAAAACCCACATTTGTATTATACAAAATGTCACGAAGAGCACAGTCGTAATCGAAAGATAAAACGGGCCGCTGAGTTCTCAGATCTCAGCTGTCTGTAACGCTTGGAAAAGGAAAACAAAATATCCAAAGTATCCACTCTTTCTTATTAGTAACAGCACACCTGCAGAGAAACGATCTGCTCTTTTGTTCATCTTTTTAAAGGGAGAGGTGTCAAGAGGTTTGGGGGTAGGGAAGGCGTGGGGGTGGGAAGGGAGTATTGACTGCAGTGCAAAAAAAGGGTGATTAGGAAAAAAAAAGAATAATAATAATCAGGAATAAATAACCAATAATCGTTTGGTTTTGTTCATTTTTACCCACCAAAGCATTTACTTTGGTTTGTCGCCCGATCCACAAACACTTTGGAGGAGATGACATTACCGAATGGCAGGAACATCTGCATCAGCTCTCCATCTCCAAACTCCTGAGGGAGGTGGTAGATGAACAGGTTGCAGCCTTCCGGTCCTGCATGGAAAGAAACGGAGAAAGGCGAGAGAAGAGAGGGGGAGGGAGAGAGAGAGAGATAAAAAGGCAAAGGTCAGAGAAAAGGGTCAAGGAAAGAGACGGGGAGTAAGAATGGGAAAGGCAGACCACGAGAGGAGAAAACTCTGTGATGACAGTAAGAAATTATTTAAAGTGTAAAGTAAAAGATAAAGAGGGTAGAAGAGCACATTGTTAGTCAAAGTAGGCTAAAAGGCAGTGAAAGTCAGTTGCCTCTGACAGCTTCTTATAAATGATGTATAAACTCAATTTTCTGCCAAAAATAGAATAATGTTGGTTATTTTAGAAAAGACCTACATTTTTTTTTAACATAAGCTCTCACAGAAACCAATCAAGATGAACATTTCAACATTTGATTGCGTAATTTCATCAGTTTTCTTTGTTTTCTAGCTGTGTCGGTCCTATGTGGTAGTTAATCTCGCATGTTTGGATTGTTGTTTTGACTAAACTAGAATTTAAAATGCATCAGAGTGAAAAACACAAAATAAATGTTCCAGTTTTCTGCATCAGACCATCTTTATGCCCAGTTTCACATTAAATTTTTTTTTCCTTAAATGTGTTTCTTAATATTTGCCTAGTTTTAAGGTTCCAGAGTTGCAAAAATGAAACACGAATAAAACCCATAAAAAGTGTAGAGCAGTTTTCTCCAAGGCTTCAGTCACAGTTGAATGGTAACCTTAAGTTGTCAGGTGATTGCTGAATGTTAAGTATCATGAAAACTAACAACCTTCATACTGATAATTTTATGGCACCCCTTACTATATGACTCCCAAATGCTTAAAATATGGCCTCTGGGTTGCCACAGCTGTGAAATCATCTGCAATTTTTATCTTAACTTCCACAAGAGGGCAGTAAGGTCCCAGGCATGGGTGTTGAGCTTGGCGGTCATTCGGTTCATGAGAAGGCTTACAGCTGAGTTTGAGATGCTCAGTAATATTCTTCTTTTTCTTTTTCTTTGACTCATTCTCAACTCTGTCCTCTGTTTTTTTTATATTACCGAACCAAAAAGCACCAATAATAAAAAAGCTGTTTTGTATCAGGTAAACAAAAACACCCCAAAACACTGCTGAATATTTGTACTTTTCGTAAAAACTGACTGGCAACATTTCAAATCACCCCGCCAGCGTGTATGAGTATTTCAGGAGCATGCCGTGCGTGAGCGTTACCTTCTCGCTGCTGCTGTGGGATGATAGGTGGAGGGTGGGGGAAGGCTTGGCTGATCTGGCCGTATGCAGCGGGGTAGGCTGCTGACACACACAAACACACACCGCGGATCAGATAACAGTCATGACTAGAGCGCACACTTGTATACATATAAACAATGTGATATATGCAGGGGCACAGCAGGCAATCGATCAGATAGCGCACAATAGAGTCTAACGTGTTGCACACCCGACGCGGTGCAGAGAACAAACTGATGGAGTGAGACTGAAGCACTTAATGTTACAATATCAAAATTTTAATTTCGAACAAAGGTATGCTTATCCTTGTCCTGTTTTCCGTAGTCTGGCCTCCCTTCCTACTGTACACACACACACACACACACACACACACACACACACACACACACACACACACACACACACACACACACACGCATACATATGCAGACACACATATCATTGGTGCAGTGAGAGTGACAGACAGACCTGCATACTGCTGGACTCCTGTGTAAGCCTGCTGGAGAGGATCAGCTGCAGTGGGACTTTGAGCTGCTTCAACAGAGACACAGAGAAGAGAAGAAAAAAGAGGAGGAGGTGGTGGTGGTGGGGGAGCACAGATGGATGGAGGTGTGTGTGTAGGGGGAGCGAGACAGAGGGAGAATGTAGATGGAGGAGAGGGCACGGAGGAAGGAGAGAGTAATATATAGCAGGGATGAGAAGGAGGAGAGCGATGGAGAGAAGAAAAAGCAGAAAGGTTAGCGAGCCGAACAGCGTGGAGTCAACTCACTTCACTTCGGTGTGTGAGGAACTGAATTCTGAACCTCTCCCTTCTCTTTTTCCAGACCCTTATACTTAAAAGTTTCCCCCAAAGCATTTCAAAAGTTTTCTTCTTCTTCTTTTTTTAAGAAAAGCAGGAAAGCAAAACTTTGATAAACCACAGTTAAGACCAAAACACACACACACAAAACAAAAAAGAAAACAACCAACAACACATGGCTCCACTGTCACCACAACAAAGAAAAAAATGTACCTAAACTTGTGCCTATCACAGAAAACCTAAAAAAAAAAACAAGAAACACATTTATTTTTCACATGTACAACAACAGGACGAGCACAACGCACGTAACAGTGGATACGCCTGCTGCTTTCACTTCACATGTTCACAGATCTACAGCAAACTCTCCCTGCATCTGAACTACCGCCGGCACTGTGCCGCACCTTAATGCTACACACCCGTGCGTACAACGCATGCACAATAAATACACCACTGAGAACACACACACACACATATACACACACACACACACTGATAAACATGTACACACTGATAACGCCAGTATCCTTTAAAACCAAAGTAACACCGAGCACGCAGTAACACTGGAAAAACAGCAACAGATAGCCAGAAGAAAAGAAGAAGAGTTATGGGCTCAAAGAACCTTTAAAAAAAAACAAAAAACCAGGTGAAATCCTGTTCAAAAATAATTCAGCTGTCTGTGTTATTATCATCCTTTGTAACACTGTGATACATTTTGCCAGGGGAATTGCAAGTTTGTGAATGTAGCAGCCACAGGGATAGGTTTATTCTAACAAGATGATTTGTATTTGTATACACTGCAAAGAACTTTTCTTTATGACAGTGTCTGGAAACACGAAGTCAGAGTCTTTTTCAGAGCATATTACAGAGCAGAAAATATTTCAGATATTTGAAGCAATATAAATCTTTACTGTTCACTCACAAACTTGAATTTTCCCTCTTTCTTTCCTTCTTTTTAAAATGTTTTAAATGTAAAAAGAAAGAATGTTTGGTCCCAATGGCTTTGAAATGATATCTTCCTGTCCCTGAGCTCAGAAAGAAAAGGGATGAGGGATGAGGGTGGGAGGGAAAGAGCGCTACCTTCGGAGAGAGATGAGAGGAAGCAGCCACCCTGAACCCCAAAACAACTCCGCGGAGCCACGCCCAAGCCGTTTTTCTCTGAGTCCTCTCTAAAAACCACCTCCTGCAACACTGGGGAGACAAGACAACCAAACACATCCAATAAGGTACTAACCACGGCTCATGACACAAGCGCATAGTTAGACTCCGGCAGCCCGAACGCCTTTGCCAAACGATAATCGCCTCAACTTGCTTGCTTTCTGTGGACTACATTCGTCTGGCCTCACCCCCCATGAACATGCTTAAAGGCTATCCTAGTGTGTAAGCCAACATCATGCACGCTTTTCCTGTTGATGGCTGCTTTACAGTGGACGTGTGTCTACATTGAAAAAAATCATACTTTAACATTTGAATTTTTGTGTGTGTGTGTGTGTGTGTGTGTGCGTTTGTCTCTGAGATGATCATATTTACCAGGATAATGGTGTATCCCATTGGTAAAAACTGCTTCTGCGGGGGGCTGTCCATTTGCCTGCGGGGGCGGCATGCCAGTAAAACCATTTACACTAATTGGAGATGGGATGCTGGTCACTGTGGGGGCGCTGATGCCTGGTGGAGTACTGCCACCTGCAGCCATGGGGCAGACAGACAGAGACAGAGAGAAACAATGCAATTTTTCCACCCCGAGGACATTATGGAAAAGTTTTACTTTGACTGGCCACCTAGTAACTCTTGCAAATGTCAGGAGGGCCGGTCCAGTGGGCCGGTGAAGACACTAAATGTCAGGGCTGATTTCTTGTCCAAGTATGGCCCTTACAGTGAAACAACAGCCATTAGATGTGACCCTCAGACGTATTTTCTGAGACTAGTGAACAGAGGTGTGGACTCGAGTCACATGACTTGGACTCGAGTCAGACTCGAGTCATTAATTTTATGACTTTAGACTTGACTTGAAAAAATGTTCTAAGACTTGTGACTTGACTTGGACTTTTACACCAATGACTTGGGACTTGAATTGGACTTGAACCGGTTTACTTGAAAAGACTTGATATTTTACCCCAAATATAAAATTTAACATGCATATTATATAGAGATTGAAAATGTGACGTCATTCACGGGTAGAATCGCAAAGGATTCTGGGAACTCGTGGCAAGTGGTACTAGCGCACGCAGGCTTTCAATTAAAATCAGTTATACAGCGATAAAAAGAAACACAAAAATGTCAAGAAGCTGTTGTATTATTAACTGCAATAGCCGGTCGCATGACAGCCACGGGAAGCCGACGGGTAAAGAGATCGGTTGTTATCGGATTACGTCGTTGAAGAGAAATTGTTCGAGCCATGTTTCCGAAGTAACAAAGACGCGACGGATGGTCTGGATTGCAGCCATTCAAAGATCAAATATAACGTCCCAGAACACTCCAGCTCACAGGTTAGTCTGCTCCAAGCATTTAGTCTGCTGTTGTAGTTAATGCGTCATTTTTCTTAACATAATTGGTGATATAGATTACAAGCAAGTCTGGCGCTGAACAGAAATTGTCGCGCTATGCTCCTTTATTTATTGTGCATAAATAGTGAATTGTCCTGACACAATATTGCGTTTCGCTTCTGTTATTATGGTACATTGACAAAAACATATACTTTTATTCACAGGATAAAACAGTTGTTTTGTATCACTAATTGCCCAGTACGATTACAGCATACAATATTGTTGTCACTGCTACATTTCTGTGATGGGTACCAGAAATTATTTCCACTACTAATTAATTACCGTTGAGCTCAAAGGTCCTATTAATAAACGGTTAAGGAATGTGTATTTATGACGACAATTTGTGAGACTGGTAAACTTATGATATGTACGATGGTCTTTCGTTCTACACGGTGCATTTCAAGGTCCTGTACCCATCCGTCGGTAAACTGTACCTGGGCTTGTTGCAGTGACCTGAAGTTACTAAACTTCATGAGTGTATGCACTCACTCTAAGAACCGTATGATTATAAATATGCATATAAATATGCTAAGATGAGATAGCTGACTTCATCTAACTAGCAAATGTTGTCCAGGCTACGTTGGTGATACAGTTTTTTTTAATGTGTATGATATTTTTGTCATGCGATTTTAAAGCTGGTCCTACAACCGCATCCAAGAATAACATGCAGCTTATCTCAGAACTGTCGGTGAAAATTATTCTTGGAGCTAGGTTTAATTGAGCTGCATTTTAAAGAGGTGCAATTTCACAATTTGTGTATATTTTCTAAGTTCACTATTTTGTCATGTGTTGAGAAAAACACAGATTTTAAAATTACATGGTCTAATATTTACATTTAGCATAACTGCAACATTCTTTTTTCTTTTTTTTCTTTTTTTTTAAAGACTCGAAAGGACTTGAAATTCAAAGTTTCAGACTTGTGACTTGACTCGGACTTTTACACCAGTGACTTGAGACTCGACTCTGACTTGCCTGACATTACTTGAGACTTGACTTGAGACTTGAGGATAAAGACTTGAGACTTACTTGAGACTTGCAAAACAATGACTTGGTCCCACCTCTGCTAGTGAATACTGTGTTGATATCAAATGATTGCTAATTATGTGTTCCCAGAATGATCTTCTTTTACATTCCTTGGGTGTATCCAGAAACATGCATTTTCTTCCTTTCGGCTGTATCTTATTTCCACTGCAGTCTTAGAGTCGGGTCTTAAAAGAATAAACTATTTTTAGTCATTAATATTACACTTTATTAAACAGCTGGTGCTGCTGTTTTCAAAAGGATCTCATACTTATATTCGATTTTCCACATCTTATTTTAATGTCTTCGCTTTAGACGGCATGATGGAAGTGAATAAACAAAAAAAAATCCTTTTATCCAGACTGTTGTGTCATGCAGTGCAGATATATTATGTTGTAGGGCCATGTTAACACTTCAGTCAGCCAATTTATGGATTGCATTTATATAGCGCTTTTCAAGGAAAGCCATATCGTGCCATCGGCCCCTCTGGCCAACACCAGTAGGCGGTAGGGTAAAGTGTCTTGCCCAAGGACACAACGACCAGGACAGAGAACCCAGGGATCGAACCAGCGACCTTCCGGTTGCAGATGCGCTTCCCAACCCCCTTTATGACCTGTAAAGACTTTTATGAGCACTCAGTAGCACTGAGTGCTCATAAAAGTCAAAAGTCTCATGTGCACAGATGGAAGGTTTAGGGTTTCAGATTTGGGTTCTTGGCTTCCAGTGACACCAGATTGTCTGCTGTCAGCCCCCCTCTGGAACATTAATGCTAGCTTGTGCTCATGTATATTTATGTATAGAAGTATAATCCACAATGCATGCACTGTGGTAGATGCACTTTCTGAAAAAACTCTGATAGGTACTTTAACAATTGACCTTAAACCAGTTACCTGACGTGGGAGTCAGCGGTGCTCCGGGGAGGCCATTGATGGTGGCCATGTGCTGCATCTGGGCAGCAGCAAAGGCTGCCATTGGACTGAGGTAGCCTCCTTGGCCTACAGATGCCATCAGTGCTGCTTGCTGCTGCACCTTCAGGTGGTGAAGAAGAAGGGAAAGCAGAAAGTAATAAAAGTAAAGACCTGTGAGTCTGAGCTAAGCAAAGCAAGACAAAAAAAGCATAAGAAGTAGAGCTATAGCAGAAATGCTGCTACAGAGATGGGAAACAGCATATTAGGAGGTGAAAACCATGTATTAAACTTTATAGAACATCTATCCTTTAATTTTTTTTTTTTAAATTAACATTTGACTTGATGACTTTTGCTTCTTCTTTTGCCTTTTCAAATTTAAATTTGAGCTAAGCTCGAGCGCTCTGTTTAATCTCTGTGGCTCACTGAATAAATAACTGTGGATAAAAAAAGGAGTTCTGTGGGGCATCTTGCCTGAGCGTAGGCTCCATAGGCTCCAAACTGCAGGGCCATAGGGTTGAAGATGCCCATCTGACCAGCCATCTGCTGCATGCGGCGTATGGTGCGCTCCTTATCCGTGTCGGCGAACTTTACCACCAGACTGGATGAGGCCCCCTGTGCACCCACCCATCCACCCACACACATACACACACACACACACGCCAGGAAGTACATGTTAATGTGGTTCGATAGACGTCTGACATAAGCTTGCATTAGCACACATACACACATACTGTTTTAAATCTCTGGCCAAGGCAATGGCCCCCAGAGCTTTAACTGGTGCCCATTTTCCCCAAAAAGTCCTGATGGGTTATAACTAAAAGGGACATTCCATGTTAAGTCAACCTTACATTCTCATGTAATTTTTTTACATTTTCATAATTTCCTGTTGCAAGGCTTCCGTTATGAATATATTCCAATTATTAGAGCAATTTAAATATTTATGAAAAAAGTGCCACTTTTACAGAAGGGCAAAATCGTACTTTTTTGCCTAAATCATAACTCACAAGTTGAGTGGTTTCACAAAGCTGCTCAGCAATACTTTATCTCCACCATTGTGCTTGTGGGAACAGCTGGATAATTTGTGTGGAATCTGCCAGATTTGGGAGTATTCTATGGGATTTTTGTCAGATACAGCAACAAACACAAAACAACAAAAAAGCAAAACATCAAGACAGATCTTGACTATTTTCCCCTGAAACCTGTAAAAAAATATTACCAGTACTAAATACATACATGTACATGTGCAGGTGAACACATCGCTATGCACTCTGAATTTGGCTCATGTAAACAAATTCTTTTTCATAGCTCTTAGTTTTGACTGTCCAATCAAACAAACGTTTTCATCAGTGGTAGGCAATGTGAGCTCACTCTCATTGCACTGTAAGCTATAGAGATATAACAGGTACAATGAATAAAATATGAACAATGTGAAAATGTAATTGGTGCTTCAGATAAATTCAGAAATGCCTGTTGGACTCCTTTAATGAGCCACTCTTCAAACTTTTACTGCCAGCCCATTGCAGGTTGTAGGTACTATTGTAGCTGATGTAATGCAGCACAGTAAGCTGCAATGTAAAATATCTTCCTAGTGTACGAAACACCACATATGCAAATTACCCATATAAATGCACCGTATCCATGAAGAATGTTTAAGATTTCAGATGCTAATAAGATCCAAATGGTTTATTCGAGGGCTACATGCCTTAGTTTGTTTATTTTGCTTGCACTGGAGGTTCAAGGTAGCGAACTGACCAGAGGATGTGTACACTGTCGACATCAGGGGATGGATACGCTCAGTAACAATACTCAAGAGGGCTCTGGCATTTAAACAATGCACAGTTTGTACTAAGGGACCCAAAGCGTCCCGAGAAATTGAGCCTGTGTGATTTATAGCCTCAGTTTTCTATTCTTAGCTGACAGGGGTGGCACCTGGTGTGGTCTTCTTCTGCTGCTGCTGTAGACCCACCTGCTTTGTGGTTCAACATGTTCTGCATTCAGAGATGCTCTCTGAGTTACTGTTGCCTTTTCAGCTCGTAGCACTCTGGCCATTTTCCCTTGACCTCTGACATCAGTACTGGATATTTTCCCTTTTTCCAGACCATTCTCTTTAAACTCTAGAGATGATTGTGCTGGAAAATCCCAGCAGATCAGCAGTTTCTTCAAAGTTCAAAGCAATTGATAATTATTTAAATGTGCTGCCTTTGTAAATTTAGTGAAAAATGTAACTACATCTGTCCCAGGCTGAACTTTTTTTTAAATATGTGAATGTTTAGCAGTTTTTAGCAGCTATTTCTTTTTAAACAGCAGAACAGGATGACAGATAAAAACTGCTGCAAAAAACAAAAATAACAACTGTGCCTACCAAAATTATAGGTATACAACATTTCCCAGTAGTCCTAATCCACTGACTATAATTTAAGCAAATATTGTGCATATGATCACCTCTTCTTTAGAGGACGCTGTAACTTGAAAAATATTTCCTCTATGGGTCTAATATTTGAGAAATCTCATGACATAGATTCATAGATTCATCTTTCAACCCAGGAAAAAAAAAGTGTAAAAAATGGCTCAACTGAGATGGAAAGATCGAATAGCCCTAAGGACAAATTTCCTCACTGGGACTGATAAACTCCAGCCCGAGTTAAATTTATAAGGAATATAAGCAGTATTTGAGTCATCTCCCTGTGTGACTCACCTCTCTCACACACCTACATGCACGCACGCAGTTACTCACAGGCATTGTCTGGCTCCCGTGTAGTGCACCGATGGCTGCCTGAGCTTCAGCATGAGAGGAGTATTTTACAAACGCACAGCCTTAAAGAGAACGAGAGAGAGGAGAACCTGAGTAAGGGGATAATGAGATCGTGAGAACAAAGGGAAAAAAAAGTTTCCTGAGAAGTATATCATACAGTATCACAACAAAGCATTTATAGTAACAATACAACAAGCAGACAGTCCCCCCCCCCCTCCTTTTTTTCCCACCTGGGATAAATTTTCTACAGTAACAAATATTTAGTGAAGAAAGCCTCCTTTGCTGCGGATTGCTACATCAATGTTGATCGAAGCTCAGCAGACTAAATGTGCCAATCTGGCGTCATTAACGACTTCGAGGATCCTCAGATAGCGCTCAAAATGCTACAGCGTTTTGGTGTCGCTTACTATTGACAAGCGCCGTTGATAAATTTGAGTGATCAAGTTCTCAGTAATTATTGAGCTAAAGCCCACTTAGCTGAGTAAGCTGGCTGATGAAGCCTTGTTAATGGAGCTTCACGGAGGAATCAGAATGATCAAGCCCACTGTAATCATCAGGCTTAGTTATCATCGAGTTTCATTGATTAGCTGCTAAGCCCACTGATGAACTTCATGCGGTGAACTTGTGTAGCACTCTGACAACATTTAAAAAGGGGCATTTTTCTGGCATGACATGAAGCCCGATGGTTAATAAGGAGGGTGACTTATTTTTTTTTTCTTTATCAGAGCCTTGTAGGTTGACTCACGAGGTTAATGGGGTTCATCTGTAAAGAGCTGCTGGTTTGTATCTCTCGTCCCTTTGGGCGAAAGCTTTCAAATGGCATTTACTGTTGAAATTTACTGAATCTCCGGTATTCTTATGTAACGACTCCTCTGATGATTGTGAAATAGCCCGCTTTGACATCACTCAGCGCGGAGTGTTTTAAGAAGAACTTTGCAAAGTCACCAACTTTGAAAGGCCAAATCATTTCTGTGCAGTAGCCTGTGAAAAAAGTCTGCCGGCTCAAAGTCATAAACAGCTATAAACTCACCTTTGCTGTTTCCGTCGGGACCTCTGAGGATGGTGCATTCCTCGATGCTGCCGAAGGACTCGAAAAGGCGCCGCACATCATCTTCTGACTGTTGCTTGTTGAGCATGCCCACAAAAAGCTTTCTGTCTTCTAAAAGGAAAAAGGAATAGGTCACGATCAGGAGATCAGGAGATCAGGAGATGCTTTTTGGTATTCTACAAAGAGACGTGCTGTGTCGCTTAGACGGAGGCATTTTTGCTAAGCCTTAGATACACAAGCACCAGGTCAAATATCAGATGCAGTTTTGTTTTGTGATATAGTCAATTGCAACAATTTTCAAACTTGAAAATCTGCTTGATTAAGTTTCATTAGAAATTCAACTTTATTTGTGTTAAAAACAACTGAGTTGAAGCTACACGCCAAAAAGAGAAAGTTATAGTAGAATAACAGTTCACAAAAAGTTCATAATGCTAGAAAAAATAATTATGTAATGTAATCTAATGCTGCAGTCCTAGTGTATTTCTAATTCAATGCTGTTCCTGAGCTGAAAGTCTGTAATGTGCATTTTAAATGGACTAGCTGGTTGGTGTATTATGTTATTATTTAGTATGCAGTCTATTTGAGGTGCACAGCTGTTTCTGCATATTCACTTTAAAATGTATTAATACTGTTTACTGTTTAACCAGCTGCCCATTGCATATTTGCAGGGCACCATAATCAAGGCGAGGAAGCCCTTTTCTGTGGAGTCTCTGTCCTTTGGGAATATGACTACCCCATGGCACAGTATGTCTGATGCTAACAACAATGTTCTCTCTCATCACATTCAGTGCAGCTTGCGTGACACATGCAGTGTCTGTGGTAAATGTTTGCCACTGTATAAGTTGGCTATGCTGCTGGTTTCACGTGTCACGCCCCCTCTGCAACCTCAACTCCTTATGCAGCGGTAGCGCGAAAGTTTCTGTTGCCCTGGATTTAATTGCTAATACCTGACAAGGTGTGGCAGGGAGACCAGACACTGTCATGCTCTCTCTTGGGTGTTGGTGTCGTTTTTAGCTAAAAATATTTAGTAAATTAAAATAAAGCCCATGTTTCTAAAAAAGAAAAAAAAAGCAGTGTGGAGTCAATCTCCGATTTATGTTGGAGCTTATGAGCCAGGTCATAAAAGATGCCAAGGAAAGATGTTCTCCAAGTTTTATGAACGCTGTTGCTAGGTAATATTTTCCCTACATTTATACTGAGAAAATAAGCTATTTTCTGCTCTGTATCTTTTTTTATATTTCTGGACTTCATCTGTTTCATCTTGCTTTGCACTTCCTTGACAAAAACAGGTAGTGCAAATAACACTAAACAGAATATGGAGTATTAATAGCTATGATGTTATGTAGAAGATGTCTTTGTAGAGAGATTATCTTCTTCTTCTTTTGGCTGTTCCTTCCTTCCTACCTCCGTCTCATCCTATCCCTAGCATCCTCCTGTGCCACACCAACCCACTTCACGTCCTCCTTCACCATATCTATGAACCTCATCTGAGGGCTTCCTCTTTTCCTCCTGCCTGGCAGCTTCATCTTTAACATCCCTTATGTTGCGATGATGAGATATTTGACTAAAGTTACTTTCATATAATACCACTTTGTACCTCAAGAAGGGATAGTGAGTCAGTGTAGCAGCAATTCCCTCACTCAAGCGTGAGAAGAAATAGTGCTGCCCAGAGATTTGGTGGGTTTTTTTTAAAATTTCATTCAGCAGGAAAAACAGTCAGGGAATGAAACTGTAAACATAACTCTGGCAGAGTGACAGTTGAGAGAAGATTAACAGGAGTTACCAAGCGAGCTGGCCAGCTAGTCCAGCTTATGCTTCCTCTCACACTGCCCAGGCCACCAGTATTAAGAGATGATGGGGACTTGTAACGAGCAACGGGCGTACAGCAGATCATCACGGAGGCTGGTTGCAGAGCTTTTATGGTTTTGTGTTTTCTCATTACTTGTTTTTGTTTTCAATTCGGTTTAGTTTCACTTGGTTTCCAGAATGGCTTTGCTTTAGTTTAGTGTTCATTAGTTGTAGTCTTTGTTAATTATTTTCATACAGACGGTATTTGTCAGGGGGAAGAATTGGAAAATAAAAGCAAAGATGTTTTCATGCATAAATGCTTAGTAAAGAGGGTCCGACGCAAGTTCAGAAAATCATTTCAGCTAGTCTTGTTTTATTTTTGTTGGTTTTTGGTTAGTTTTTGAATGATTTCTATGCTGTAGCAATGTCTCACAAAGGCAAACCAGCACTGCTGAGACATCCATATGACATGGAAATAAAAGAAAGCAATACGAAGCACCACTCAGGATTCTGAGCAGTCACTGCTTTCTACTGTGAAGCAACAGTGGTCTCTTCTAGAGCGAGGTATTTGTGGCAAATTAAATGGTTTTGTTTATTTATTTATGACTGCCTCCTGCACCCCATCCACCAGGAGTCATACTCTTCAGTTCCTTTGTGGAAGGAAATTTCACCAAGTCCCTCGGTCCTCCCGAGGATTCCACAACATGTCGTAATTTTCAAACCAGAATATGAATGATCTGAAAAATCTACCATGTTGAATGTTATTTGTGCAGATTCTACAGAAAATAAGCCACCAAGTGATAATCATCTTGTATTAAATGTTATGTGTAAATAAATGTGAATGCATAATGTGTGGTGAGACAACATCCTGTAAGCAGCATCCTAGTAGCTGTTTCATCAGATGTTTTTGTCAGATATGAAATGGCACGACAAGATAGAAACTCACAATGACAGTGTGACAATGCATGGGTCTTGCTTGTCACATCAGTCTGACATTTTTTTCCCCCATTGAATCAGTCATTTAAAATTACAACCTATAGGCAAGGAAGTGCGCCTGTCACAGGTGTCAGATATGAGAGAAGGCAGCTGTGTGGGTGTGCCTTTCCTCAGGTCAGAACATGATTAAAATTTAACTAAGGTCAGTTCCCTAGTCTTGCCAGTGAACTTTTCCTTCCCCCCCCCCTTCCCCCCCAAAGAACAACATATGTATTGTCATTATTATTATACAGAAGTAGGAAGTAATATGCATAAGTCAAAGATTATGCTGAATCCAGGAGACAGCTGTATGAATGTGGGAGGCTATGCGCATATTTTTCCCATGGCTAAAGAAAAGCTTTGCTAAGACCTTCGAAGCAGCATACCTACTTTCTGTATAAGGTTACAGCAGGTAAAGCGTCAGGAAAAATACTTTATCATTTCTCACGGCCAACACCTAATGCATTTATGGGTCTAATTCTCATTTATGAGCACGTAGCAATAATCCATTTGCATATATTAACTGCTGGCCTCTTCTTTGGCAAAAAGCCTCCACCATATTTATGCCCAAAATGCTGACGTGAAGTAACTTGATTACATGTAAAACTTACACGTAATTTTGGTACAAAACATTAAATTTAATGCAACTGGTGAAATTAAATGTATTTGATTGGTATACACTGAGTTTATACTAAACTATGTTTTTCAATGATTAGTTTGATTGAATTTGAGTTAAAAAACATTTGATTTTATATATTTCAGTTGCATTTTACTCAAAATTATTGTGTCATGTTAATGAGGGCCAGCACTCTTTTGTTTTTTTTAGTGAAGTAACTCATAATTAAAACCTAATTTCTTTCTTTTTCACTGCCAATTTTTTCACATATAAACTTACAGGCTGTCAAATACATTGTAGAACGTTATAATCGGATACAAATCGGTCATTCAGGGTCTCTAATAAAATATGGACAGACCAAGGTTCGGCATCAGTTCATTAGTGTCAGCACATGACGGCGTTAGTCGAGTCACTCAATGAGTGGTCGAGGAGAATTGTGAAGCTGAGAGCGAAAGTGTGCTGGAAGCGAAAGCAGCAGATGTGTCGATGTGCATGGCTGTCATCAGTTCCCGCGTCGCAAAGAATCTGAGCTTTGTGGAAAAAAGGGGGTGTATACGTTCGGAAACTAATGAGCCTCAGTGCAATTGAGGCTCTGAATGTGCTCTGCAAATTAATGTGTGTCTAGGTGTGGGTATCCGCGGGCGCCCGTGTGTGCGTGCATGCGTGTTGAGGGTCCGTTCCCCGCTGCTTGTGCCTGACAGGGTGTCCTTGCCAAGTCAACAAGACTAATCTGCGCTCTGGCCTTGCACCGGGGGAGGGGGCAGGGTGGGATGGTGAGTGTTTACAAGAGTGTAGCGCATATCAGAGGTGGACACACATATGCACAGGCACGCACTCGCAAATCTTGAAATGTTTGCACCCCCACACCCTCCTCCTCCTCACATCTTCTCAGACACATACACATTCATAGTACACACCTCAATGGTGCCCAACAATTCTCCAGGGAAGCCACCAATAAACATTACATCTTTCTTTGTGAAAGGACTTACACACACACGCACACACACTCATATTCAGCAAGAGAGCAAATCAATATACACCAGAGTCTCAATAACGATGTAAAGCCCCCCCTCTCTCTCACGCACACAGACAGTACATGACAGTGGCTCTCCCCGATCTCCCACTACAGTAATATTTAGTTGGCTCGAGTTGTACCAGGATACATAAAAAGTATTAGTTTCCAATTTCATTATTGATTTTTGCCACACTTAACAGTACTCCTTTTTTTTTATCACTTGCGCAGACCCATCTTCACTAAATCAGTTTTCACACATGAACTCAGGGTCAGGGTAATCAGGTGTCCCCAGTTATCCTTTCTCACACACGTAGCGCACTGTAGCAGATGGCCAGCGTTATCTGCAGACTCAATACTGGAAATACTGTTTGGTTTAGGTGAGGGAGATGTCTGACTAGAGCAAGCACAGAGCAGGATATAGGACACTCACTTGCTAGCTGTGAATTTGTTGGACAAAGCTGTTTTTTTTCAAGATCAAGGCACATTAGTGCACCTGGTCATCAGGCGGTCTTTGTACTTGGAAGCTGGCAAGTTAAAGGTCTCTTAATGTCAGAACTGACTGTGTGGCACGTTTTCATTCTCACGAAGCTCGATCAGAGAAGTTATGACTGAAAGTAGCTTCTCCTTATTTGTTAACAGTGGTGGAAAGCAATGTGCTTATTGAATCAAGTGCTGTACTTGAATCTCATTTACTTTAATATTTTTCAGTTTTTGCTATCTTATTGTTAAAGTAATTTAAAGATGAAATATTGTATTACTTACTCCAGTGCATCTAGTTTTATTTTATTAGAAAGCCATAGTCTTCAAGTTTCAATCTTGCATTTAAACTTATGACAAGCATTTAAAATCCAGAGCATTAAATCAGTGGGTCGAAACCTGTTGGCTTCTGGCACTGTTACAATAAGAAGCGCCTAGTTGGTGATCCATGCCAGTTTTTTAGATGTGAAGTATTTGCTACTATTTTACCCTGAAAAGGTAAAATAATAGTAAGTACGGTGGTGCAGTGGTGCACTGCTGCCTCACACCAAGAAGGTAGAAATCTGACCGAGATTTTTGTGTGAAGCTTGCATGTACTCTCCGTGTGGGTTCTTTCTGGGTGCACTGGCTAGTACTTAAGTGAATTGGTGATTCCTAAATTGCCTGTAGGTGTCTCACTGTGTTAGCCCTGTGACAGCAATCCGTCCAGGTTATACCCTGCCTCTCATCCTGCGGCACCACCAAGTGCTGTAACATCTTGTATCAACACTGGTTTTAGCTGAGTAATATCACACTGAAATGTATGTAACTGGGTTACAAGGGGCTAGAAGGTACCACCAGTACACTTTAAAACCAGTATATAAAAATTCAAATGCACAAATGTTAAGATTTTATTGATAACAGGTTACGATTATGTTATCAATATAATTGTTTTTGCCTTGTTTTTTGGCATACATTTGTTTTTTTATTATCATCACCAGTTTCTGACCCCTTATTACCCCATTACACAAACATACTCAGCTAAAACCGCTGTTGATAAAAGATGATACCTACTGGATACTGCCATACTGGATATAGATTTGGTATTTAAGTGGTAATAACTTGCTATCTCCATATTATTACCTTCTTATTCCTTCCCTTTTACCCCATTATTACCACATCGTTGCTGAGCTGTAACAGAAAGTGCAACTGAAAGATGAATTATTCCTCCACCAGTACAATTTAACACTCTGGCACTATATTATATTGCTTTGCTTTCCTGTGTGAAAATATGGGATCAAGAAGTAAAGAAATTTCCTGGAAAACCAGCAGTGTAGGGAACTAGATAAGAGGCAGAGAAGTATGGATGTCTTGCCTTGCCTTCACTTTCCTCATTCTCAGTGTTGCCTCTTTTCTCCCTCTTTCCATCAATCATTCTCAGAGAACCAACAAACTAAACAGAAGAGGAAGTTGCAGATTCCTTGCAGTTTTATTTATTTATTTTTTTGTACAAACTAACACCTCTCTCAGTCTGTAGACATCCACTGCTTATCAACCTTATCAACGAACTCCTTGCATGCTCCATTTCTTCTCCCCCCCTCCCCTCCCCTCACCCTTTCCATCTTTCTTGTGCCTGGAGAATCACTCTGGTGCCTGTTATATTAAAAACTGAAAACTTTGAAAGACTTCAGCCAAAATTGGTCAGACTGCATCAATCTTGTCTTGTACAGTCCATTGATTGATGTCAGGAGCAGGTCACTACTTGTCTAGACATAGAAAATTCGCTTTAAGCGGCCTTAGCTGTCAATATGGCGCGCTGCACACAAAATACCAGACCGGAATTCACTTTCATTGACACAGACCTGTCATTTACATTTTCAGTTCATTTGGCTGACACAAGCTTGTGACATTAGTCAAATTGGGTTTGCTTTGTTTGTCTTGGTGTTTGACAAACAAAGTGACCTGTTTCCCCCTCGAAAATGACAGGTCATGCGTATCTCCGTGTATGCATACGCGTTTGTACATGCATCAGCGCATATGATGAGACTCAAGGAAAGGAGCTAGAGGCTACACTGGCCAGGAAGAGCGCCGTTTACATAATGTGTTCTGAAAACTGGAGGGTCTGGCTGGGCCGCGCTGTCAGCCCGCGTCGAGGTACGGGGCATCGTTTAATAGGACAGATAATGGTGAGGCTGATACGCGCAGGCAACATGCTTGAAGGGCTAGAACAAAGAATGGAAGTGGAGGGAAAAAAGGCAACAAAGAGGGGCGTACAGTACCTCCTCGACTCTCACTGTCTGCTGGCTTCACCTGGATCGGTCTGTTCATCTGTGACATAGAAAGAAGAAAGCAAGAGACAAAGAACCCAGTTAGCATCATGTAATGGCACATGCTTTTACCCCCCGCCCCCAACCTCCCCCCCCCCCTCCTAAAAAAAACTTTTTTAGAATCACTCAGCCGCAATTGAGGGTAAAATATATTGAAAATCTCCAAAGCTGCAGCACTTACAGCCATTGGGGGAATAGCTGGTTGGGAATATGGGTTGGAAATATTATTTGATCTGAGATGAAAGGAGAGAGAAGGGTTGGAAAGGGGGATAAGCAGAGGGATGAAGGGAAAGATAGAAAGAGGGGATGATAGAGGAAAGGTAACACCGGGTCAGCAGAGCTACTGCGAATGTGTCTGTCTCTAGAGGTTTGATGTGGCACCACAATATTATCAGTGTGGGCTTTGTGTTTTTATGTGATACATATGCACGTACAGCGCAGCCAACACATACAGTACATACTGTACAGTGAGACTCTATCTTACATGGGTTTTCAGACTCCTAAGCCTCATTGCAAATTGTTCTTGCACAGTCTTCTTTTAGCCTCACACACCAGTACACACGCGTGCGTGTGTGCGTGCGTGCATGCGCGCGCGCGCGCGCACACACACACACACACACACACACACACACACACACACACACACACACACACGCTGTCCCCCACTGAGACCTTTCCACACTGTGTCCGCCGAGGCCCTCCTTTCATTTCACTCCTGCCTGTCAAAATTTTCCTCTCCGCCTCGCCACCCTGCTAAACGCTCACCACCAATCAATTTTTAATAATGCCAATCGCCATGCTGCCAGGAGGAATAGAAGGGAAGGGAGAGAGGAAAGGAGAAGAGATCAGAAGAGAGGAGAAAAAAAGGAGAGGAGAGGAGAAGATGGGGAATGTGAAGGATGAAAGGGAGAAGGGAAAGGTCAAGGTTCTGTGTGATGCAGAATCAGTGTTTTGCAAAATGTCATTAAAATCTTTTCTTTTGAATTTGCTGATATAGTCATCACCCTTATGAATCTGCAAGCTTTCAGATGATTCCCCAAAAGGCAAAAAACTTTGAGCACGAGGACACGAGGACGCGGCGCAAACACAATTAATGCTCGGACCTTCACCCTTTTCTGGCGCTTTTCAGCTGCTAATATTAAATCACATCATTCCCCACAACACTTGAGTTACCCATTCCCTCATCTCCCTCGTCTCCTCCCTCTCTTTGACAGCCAAGAACCCTGCTAATGTTTTTAATGTGCTGTGATGCATTATTTATCAGACTGGCTGTTGATATGGAAAAAGGACGAGAGGGGATAAAGAAAATGGGGAATGGAAAAAAAGGGAGTTAAAAATGAGTAAAAAGCGAGAGTACAGTCTTGTGAAAAAAAGTTTTCACAAGACTTCACAGGACTCTGTGCAATCCTGTGCAAAACTAAGTACACCCAGTCACAAACTGCTAATCAATTGACCAACAAAGTATAAGCACCTCTAAAATGCCACAATCTTCCCTGGAGTTGCTGGCTCAGCAAATTCAAACCAGGGTCAGATTATGCACCAAGAGCTACATTTCAGGCTCTACAGACCTCATAAACATGATGCTAAAATGAACAAGTATGGCCTGTTGGAAGGGCTACCTTTCTATAAAGGACATGCCCAGTACTGCTAAGGTTTGCAAAGCTGCAACCGAACAAACCACAAGACTTGTGGAATAATGTCCTTTGGACAGACAAGACTGAAGTTGAGATGTTTGGTAATGCACAGTGCAACGCTTTGCAAAAACCAACCACAGCATGTCAGCGCAAACACCTCACACCAACTGTCAAGCACGTCGGTGGAGAGGTCATGATGTGGCCTTGTTCCAAAAACACAGGACTTGGATACTTTGCAGTCACTGAGTCGACCACGAATGCCTCTGCATACCAGAATATTTAAGAGTCAAATGTGAGGCCATCTATCCAACAGCTAAAGATTGGCCAAAAATGGGGCATGCAACAGAACAATAATTTCAAACACAGCAATAGTCTCCAACATAATGGCTGAAAAAGAAAAGAAAGGTGTTGCAATGGTCTGATTGAAATGCTCTGGCGGGACATTAAGAGAGGGCCAATGTCTCCACAATGATGTGAGACGTTGATAAATTCATGGAGAAAACAATTACTCAAAAGTATTGCTGCTAAATGTGGCTCTGCCAGTTACTCATCAGGGTGTACTTTTTTTTTTACACGATTGGATGGATCGCTGTGAAAACTTTATTTTCACATGACCGTATGTGAATCAAAAAAGTGTTAGGTAAACAACTGATCGCAGGAAAGGTGAGATCACACTGGGTGAGAAAAGTAAAAAAAACTAAATGAAAAAAGTGAAAAAAGGGTGGCGATGGAAGGAATAAATGTAGTGATAAAAAAGGGAAGTGGGATAAGGAAGAAGAGTAAGGGGAGAGGGAATTAGGAAAACAGGACATAGGGGAAGAAGAAGATATGGATCAGAGTATGGGCAACGTCAGCTCAATGCTCCCGAGGGGGTCGGGGGTAAAAGCCTGCATACATATGAGCACTTTTACTATGATTCATACAAATAGTTTGACCTCAATCTTATCTAATTGTGTTCTACCTCAACTAGTTCTTTATGCAAGTGTCAGCATTAACCTGCATGTTATATGATAACACTGACCCACTGAGATTTTATTTAATTACGCAGGTCTTTATTTAAGTCTTCACTTGGAGTTTAGAGAAGCTACAAAAAACTATTTGGGGATGGCGATGGCAACAATATACAGTATGTGATATATACTTGATCTCTTATATGTAATAACATATAAAAAGCTAGATTTTATTAAAATAATAATTCCTCACTCTTAACGTGCAAAATCCCGTGAACCCGGATGAATTGGTGAATCCCTTAAATCATCATTGCCACTTGAGCACCAGCATGCGAAATGTCTGCTCATAAATTTTTAGATACCGTTCAAAATAATGTTAAGTGGTTAAACCATTATTTTCTTTTTGTCACTGAGGGCTGAGTGCTGTTTCATGGGCTCTCTATCAGTGGTTTCCATTACTCCAGGCCCATAAACTGCTTCAAGGTCAGCTTTATCATCCTGCTCATAATAGGGTGAGTTAGCACCAGCCCACTGGACAACTGATCCCAAAACAGTTGTTAAACCCACACGCTGACTCGCACAGATAGCTCCCCTCGGATGTCTGTGGTAGTGCTAGCTAAAGCCAGATGGCAGCATTGAGCAGGAGAAGCTCTCTTTAGCCTAATACCAGTGAAAAATCTCATTTACACAAAAGAGGCTAAAATCCATACATGCATACATATATATACACGCAGACATGAAATAAGAGTAAGTGGCTAAGCTCACATGACTAGACATGGATGCTTATCCACACAAGTCTGGCGCGTACACAGAACATGCAACAGCACAAAATAGGCCTATGCATCCAAGCGTGCGCGGGTCGGGAAATAAATAAGTGTAGGTATGCACAAAAGATATGTAAATGTAGCTTTGTGAGTCAACATGTGCAGTGCCTAAATTGGCTCATCTCACAGCACGCACACCTAATACCCTGTTTGTAGATCACTTTCTCTCCTCATCCTTGTAAGTGCGGTCGCCTGTTTTTCATTTCATATGCCTAAAAAAAAAAACGAAAAAAGAATCACACACACACATGCTAAGCTCCATTCTTGCTGAAAGTCCACTTCAGCAGACTTGTGTTGAGAATGGCCTTGGTGTGTACCACATGATTGACAGCTCAAGAGGAACTGCAGCTACACAAATGCATGGGGGCACGCACACTCACACACATTCTTGCTACACTCCTCTGTTGATTATGTAACTCAATGACAGTGCTCTGCCTCAGTGCTGCCATAGATTCCCTGTTAACTAGAAGCTGAGGGAATACATGGTCTGCATGCAGTCTGTGCTCTACCAAACTGGTGAGTCATTCTTCTGAATCAGTGTGGCTTGAATGTCTAGCAAGGCCCACAAGATTAGCTCCAAGCAGTGTGGGACTCAAGCTTTGCCTCATTGGATTCTCCTTTGAAATGGGACAAAACTGAAGTCCTTGATCTGAGTTTTGCTGCTTACAGTATTGATTTCACTGTGTGCAAAGCACAAAAATGAAGTTATAGGAACAATATTTTGATGACAACTCTACGGGATTTCTTTTCGCTGAATTTCTTTATAGTACCTTGTTATGTCAGATGCACTTCAAATACAGTTTATTACAAGTTGCTCAAGGCAATGCCAGCATCACAAGCCACACACACACACACACACACACACACACACACACACACACACACACACACACACACACACACACACACACACACACACACACACAATAATGCATGCACACAGAGCTACATTAATACACAACACTCGCAAGGACACGAAAGTCCACAGTCACTCACACTCCCATCACTCTGTGAAAAAGAATATTGAAAGTATGCTTTACGAAACTCGGGAGAGGAGGTAGGATTTTCTCATTTTCACCCTCGTCTAGCAGATGTGTTTTTGAGAGAGAGTAGAGCAGTGCAGGCCAGGTCATTTCATTATCACAGTGAGAAAGCACTCCATGAAACTCTCCCAGGGAAGCAAGGAAGGCTGCTCGTAATATTCCTCCCTTACTATTGTCAAAACTTGCTCTATTTTACATTTTACAGTCGAAGGTCTTTTTCTTATTACATTCCAATTGCTTTCGTTTTGTCTTTATCCCATTTGAATGCTGAGATGTTTGGGGTTCTTTTGCTCTCTGCTCATACATATAATTACTGGTTCTTAAATGTGGTACACATAAAAGCATCTACAAAAAAAGAGAGAACTGCTCCAAATGTTAAAATTATCTGCAGGAGCAATGTCACTGAGTGCAACTGTAACCAAATGCTGGTATTCATGTCAAATGAACCACTGGCACTCGACCTGGACCTGCTTTCCAAAGTATCTCAGCATGCATAACACTCATCTTGGGATGGAAACGCGCCAATGGAAACATTAGCTGAACAAATATGGTTATAACCCTGAGATGCTTTTGGGAAACTGGGCTGTTGATGGCGAGAAAAATCCACTCTCAATGGCAAGATTAGCTTGACTAGAAACATTAAGCAGGTGTATATTAGATTTTACACATGATCACAACCTATTTTAAAAGCAACAATTAAGATTTGACACAAATTAAGCTTCTACAGTATATGATTTCCCCCCCTAAGTTACAAGAATGTTTTATAAAGCCGAAACAAAATCTCACGCATCACCGTTACAACTGCTTCAGGTGACGACTGAAACTGGCCTTTGCTTGCCACAGCATCAGATGTGTTCGTTACAAGCCATTCAGTCACAAACTGAACAGCTATATTTGCAAGTGCCTGAACTAATCTGTGCAACAAATGTTTTACCAGTGTCATGTAGCAGGATGAGCTGGACAATGTGTAAAGTAAATGTTAACAAATGCTTGAATTGAATAACTCCTGGAGGTAACAGGAAGAACCACTATCAGAATTTTACTACAGCTGCTGTTAGAGGGATTTTAGGGCATGCCTCCCTTAAAGTTGTTTGAGTACATTAATATTTCAGGTGTGGTTTGAGTGCACATTCTTCTTCGGGTCGTGCCACAGCACCTTAGTTTGGTTAGGGTCAGGACTCTGACTTTTTCACCCCAAAACCAGATTTTCCTGTCTCTTCAGCCGTTCTGTTGTTGAATTGTCTTGTGAGCTCTAGATCGGTGTAGCTTTTTATCAGTCAGCCTCTCCTAAGCTTTAGGTCACTGACTGCTGCCCTGACATTTTCCTGTGTAACCTCACCTTTTTCAAGTTTCTTTCTTTCTTTGTTTCTTTTTTATTGTTTTGAATTCAAGACTCTGAAGAAGGAAAGCAGCTGAAACAATGACGATCCCTCCACCATGCTTCACAGATGGGATGGCATTTTAGCGTTGGTGTGCAGTGCCTATTTTGTCATCTCAGCAGACAAGTTCCCTTTTCATACCTCCTTTACCCTACTAAAGGAAAACAAATATACGCTGTAATTCACTGTAATTTTTAAAATCATTCTTGTCTTCTTATCAGGAGTGTCGCACTTTTTCAAATTCTTCAGTCAGTATTTAGTCGTGTCAAACTAAATTCTGTTACAAATACTTATTTGTGGATCACAAAGTTACATATGGGACATTATTAAGCTCACTTGAACCATCACCTCTATGTAAAAGAAAAATCTGTGTGAACTAAAGAAGAATTGTTCTTCTAGACGTAAATTTGGCAGGAGTTTTTTTTTAAAACATGGTCACTGATTTCTTGAGTAAAATAAGCTACTTTCTATATGAGAGCCAATCTAAACTCAACTCATCCAGAATAACTACCTCAGAAGTAATATACAATGATATTAGTTTGGCAATTTCTCTCAGGGCTTCACAGCATACAGAAAGGGGGCATAAATTCTAACAGCAAAATGGTCACTACCTCCAGAGCAGATGTCAACAGCAATATATTCAAAAGTCTGAGGCAGCGAAACAGCAGAACAGGACCACCCTGCAAGGAGTCTTTGACATTAACCACTGCTCCACCTCTTTTAGATTTCTTGTCACTACAAAAGATCGTGTAATGCTCTTATAGGTATTGGTATCTGAGACTCTGTTATCTAGCCGAGCTATGAATCAGGCAAAAATCTCAGGGTGGCATTTATGTATCAAGATGTTAACAAAGTCCACTTTTAAAAAAAAGTGCTCCTAATATTTAAATGTAATAATCCAAGCTGGGATTTGAGTGGAGATAGTTGTAGTAAAGATGTGTCGTATCTCAGGAGGCTGCATGTTGATCTTTACAAGATCATACTAGGCATTTGTCAGACACAATTCTGTTACCAACAAACAACAGCCACCATGATGTTCTACTAGTTCCTGAAATGCCAGAAATGCAGTGTGACTTGATGTTGCCCCAGGCTCCAGTTCTACCGGGGCACAAAAGCATGCCTTGCACCCTCAGTTGGAACTGAATAATAACAAAGGCGTATCACAGACAGGCGGGGGTATTACAGTAATGTATAGTTTTTGTTATTGCTCTTTAATTCATTAAAAGCAGCTGCAGACATATATAAATGGTTGTAATCTGTTTTTGGCAGGTACCTTTTTGGGTGTCCACACCCAAACTCATTTCAGATGGATCCTAAGTCATTTTGTACTGGAACCAGGCCTGCCTTGGTTTGACAAGAACCTTTAGGTCTATTCTATAGTAGTGTTGATAACAGCTTATAAATTGATGAATGTTTAAATCTCACTTGGCTTCCTCTCAGGTTTAATCTCCACTAATGTCTACACATCTCACTGAGTATTTCCCCCCCCCCAACCACCGCTGTAGTTCTTCATTCTGACATACGGCCAAACATTAAACCTCTCTTTTGAAGTGAAACATATTGCAGCGAGATCAGGGTCTGCGTGTGAGGGTAAAGAGGGCTATAAAGCAAAACATCACAATCGCTTCCCTTTTGTTGCATTGTCTTCTTCTTTAACCCCTTTCATCTTTACAGACAAACGGAGATGGGCAATCTGTTTCGCGTCAGATCAAGAACGAGAAGAGAATTTCCTGACAACAGCACAGCCTGGCCCAGTTTTTTGGGGTGGGATTGAGTAGCATGCTGCAGTCAGCCGGAGTGGACAGGAACAAAATAAATATTAGAGAGAGAAAGAAAGGGGCGAAAAAAAGGCATCCAGATGAATTATGAATTACTGGCACAGACTGTACTTTATGTGGCTGTTGAACCGCAGCACTAATGTGGCTAGTAGAATGACAACTTGGCTGCAGTATGCACTATGGCCCCCCCAAAAAGACTGATCAGTATTTCTTAATGTTCAAAATTCTATAAGATCACGAAGCAGCTCGCTTTCTCTGAAGAATAATATACATGCACAGTGTTTTTAGGGCTAGGTTTTGAGCTGCAGCTGAAATAGGTTTAATGTTTGGTGGTGAAAGATGTATTTGAATGGCGGAAGTTAAATTCCCAAACGTCCCTTGCAAAATCATCCTAAACAAATTCAAATTTAATATAAAGCTGCCTCTCTATCTGAACTGAGAAATCCCTCTAAAGCCACTACATAAATGAAAAATACCGCCACCTTCTTCCCCCTGCCTGTTTCTATATGCTGCTGCTTCCTCTGTGGTGCTGCTGTCCCAGTAGTGTCTACAGAGATCACTACGTCTCCACAAAGGCAGATGAAAGGGAAACACACAGAGATCACAAAAGAAGGCAAGCCTCCCTGTCCGACCCTCTAATCACCCGGTGATTCCTTCATCAACACGGCTTTTGAACACCGCTCAAGCATGCACGGAACATGAAGACAGAGGATGATAGACAGGCACACACACGCAAGTCGTACACAAGCATCCAAATCAAATCACACCCTCGAGCACGGAGCATCATTCTCGACCTTGGGAATAATGTGTGTGTCAGAATAATGACAACTCAAAAGGTCCACTCGGTGTATTTATGCTCAACTTCCATGCAGATCCATCCTTTCCCGGTTAACGACAATTTCTTTGAAAATTCTTTCCCCAACTTTCTGACGACCTGTTTTAAAAAAAAAAAACTAGTTACAAAATACAGACATTTTTAAAAGCTGCAAGTTATCGCACACCCCCACTCCTCCTCCACTCCTTTTTCTGTTTTGCCCGCAGTTGGTTGAGAGCAGCGATGCTTTTTCTCACATCCATTGTTTGATCCATTTCACACCAGCCCACCTCTTCTTTTTATCTCCTCCTGTTTTCTCTTTCTTTCACTGGCAAGCAGCCTGAATGCTGGCAGTAGTGGGAAGACTCTGGAGCAATTTTGAATGAGAGGTTAAAATGAAAATGTAGTTCTCTCTCTGTTTTTCTTTCTATTCTTGTTCCTATTATTCCCCCCTTATTCTTCTCCCTCCTATTCTCTTGTATGAAGTTGTTTCTCGAATAGAGTAAATGAGTGTTAAGACCTATTTTTCCCCCGCAGCAAGTTCATGCATGAAAACAGTGTTTTCCCCTCATTTCCTCCACGTTTTTTCAGTGCTCCAACCTGGATAAGAATCTATGTGGAATGAGAGGAGACAGGGTTTATGCTTCCCGCGAACACTTTAATAGGAATCGACAGTTGAGAATTCTGTTGTCACAGCGTAACAGGATAGAAAAAGCACATCATCTGCACCCCCAAATGATTTTGCCCTGTCAGAACCTGTTATGGCTCCACACTCTCCTGTGACATGCACTTGTACACGAGCTACGCCCCGACTCACTAAAGACTCACGCGAATGAGATGCGCTCCCAAATGATATATCATATGTCAAAATGTTCTATTTTAAGTTTACATAAATGTTTCATTTGTTTCTTTAAGGCACAAAGCATCACAGCTGACTCGGAAGATCTTTTTTTAAGAGCCCTGAACACAGGTTGATTATCACACTACAGCTTGATTCATCATAGAAAGAGGCATCACTAATAGAACAGTGCCAGGGTGGGAAACAAAAAGCCTGCAGAGCACGCACACACCTTTTGTGAGTTATATAATTAGATGTACAGCACCTTGGCAATCAACAACTCTGATGTTGCCATAGGGACAATAGCTTTGACTATAAAAAGAATGGATCTATATGTGGAGGTGGTTGAGGGCGGAGGTGCAGAGTGAGGCAGCAAGAGAAAGAAAGGAGAAGACGCGGAGAATGAAGAAAGAAAAAAGTGTGAGAAAATTGGTGCAAGAGAAGCGAAGGTGTTGCCGAGGTGCGGAGCAGCTCTCGGTGCATGTGTGAGTTTGTGTGCATGGTGCACCTGCACGCGTGTGATTAGGAGCGTTCAAAGCTCGTGGGTGTGTGTGTGTGTGTGTGTGCACGCGCACCTGTGTGTATGTGCTGCTGTTCTTGTGTATGAAAGTGTGCAGGAAGGGAGAAGAAAAAAAACAACAAGGACAAAATGTGATAGAGTTGGTAAGTAAGTGAGAGAAAGAAAAGAAAAGAGCTAACTACAGAAATTGTAGAGGACAATTTTCAGCCTCTCTCTCCCCCTCTAAGCTTGCTGCATTGCTAAGGCTTTGCAGCATATAGTGAAGATTAGGCCAGATGAGAAAGCCATAAATTCTACTTTTCTCTTTCCAGAGGTGAACATAAATCATGGCTGGTACTGGCATGCCATAACTGGGTTTTTGCTTTTCACTTATCTAATAAATAAAATAAAATAAAAATAAGTGTGCGGGCTGTCATTGTCTGAGCCGAGCAGACTGCCTTCACTTGCATCCCTCCACAGTTTTTTTTGTCCTCCTCTCCAGCCATCACCGAGGTACAGAGACGATGAGTGGGTTTCCCATAATTGCTGCGGGAGCACTGTATTCATGAGCTGACTATCGCTGGACTGTGTGTGTGTGTGCGCACGCGTGCGTGCATGCCCCATGCATATGAAAGACACCTTACAGCATATGCAAATGTAAATATAGACACAAATAGCAGCATGGGCAAACGCGCCATCGTTGCGGCTCGGGAAGGAAATGCAACCTCTCTCGTGTTCAAGTAGACTGAAAAGCCTGCACACGCACACTCACACAGACATGGAAACACACACAGCTTCTGTCTCATAAGGTTAGAGGGGTTAGAAGACGGTGTTGTAATGAGCTGTCACTCAAAATAGCCAGCTTTTTTTGTCCTGGAAAACCCCCAGAAGGGTGGTGGTGGTAGAGGGGTGGGGGGGTGGGGGGGTGGGGGGGGGATGATGTAAGGAAAAATGAGTTGTTGATACTGATTTCCCCCCCTCCTGTCTTAATCTAATGAGTTTGATGAGCTTAATGCCATGACACTGTAACAGCTTAAGGAATATGGCTTCCATCTATCACTGAGTGCTCTGACTGCAGACAGAAAAATATAAAACTAGAGACCTTGGGAAGATTTAAAGGAATAGACACTGGCATTTTGAAGTTATGAAGTCATTACTGAAGGATTTGCCAACAAACCGAAGACGCTTTAAAGAAGCTGCCCAAAAACATACAAAACATAACATGTTGATTGGAAGCATTTGTTGGATGGATTTCATCAGCGACGGCCTGCGGTTAGTGGAGAAATGCTTCTGTCTTACTCTTCTAAGACAGACAGAAAAAGCATCTCACAACTTTCCACTGTTGCTTCTGTCAGCTGTAACTGTTTCTACCAGATCAAAACCAACACTGCCCTAACATGGACATAATAACATCCAAGTCTGGAGACAACTTTGACCACAGGGATGACTCTCTTCTCCCCTGTCCTAATGTTAACACTAGATTATTAGCAACAGAAAAAGTACATTTAAGTGTAATGGCTATATATAAATATTCTGTATTTTATAAGCCAATTTTAAAAAAAAAACAATTCTAGGGCATTTTAAATTAAATACATCTTTTCTTTTTTCTCCCTTTGACATGACTGAAAGCACCTTGATTCTTAAATTCATGACTATCCTGTGTCTATGTTAACATGGCCTCAACGCTCCCCTGAATGGAGAGAAACAGGGGCTAGTAGGGAATGTGAGGGATGCTAGTATAAATAAAAAAGGCAGAGGGAAATTGCATGGAGGTATCATTCACGGGTGCATTGTCCATCTAAAACCCTGTAAAGCCTATTATGTAATGTGTAACCTCTGTACTCCTTCATACTCTCCAAACGCTGGACTGCCCTTAAATGCCGGGAGGGTTTCAAAGGATTCAGAGAAATAAACGGCAGCTTGTCTCTCATGTGCATGCACGCACACACACACACACTCCTTCTCTTAGCTGCATATTTCCATCACATAATCACTAATTCCGTGCTCCCCGCCTGATTAATAAATATAGAAAAGCCAGGAAGAGAGGAAGATGAGCGAAAGAGAAAGAGTGTTGGGAACAGAGCAGTGTGAGGGAGAAGAGAGGAGTTAAGAGTGGAGGAGGAGGAGGATGAGAAAGAAGGGAGTGATACAGTCAAATCTGCCTCTTAGGCTCCGCCAAAGAAACAACAGGGAGTTTTTCAGTAAGACAGCTCTGTTGGCTCCAAGCTAAGCCCAGGTGGGCGATGTGAATGTTCTCTCACTCCCACTCACTTACTAGTCAAAAATATGCACATGCACATGACTGAATGCAGTATAAAGTACACACAAGTGCTCACAAACAATGATGCAGGCCTGTATGTTTCATGCAACTCACCGGTCTGCCTACATTCATACACACTTGCTAACAGAGTCAAACGTCCATGACTTTAGAGGGCATTACACTGACTTAACGTAACTAATAACCAACATAACTTCACCCTTACTTTAAAACACACCTCCATCTCTAACATGTCTCCCGACTATGTGACTAAGTTTGAGAAATACCTGAGACCACACACTCACAAACACAAGCACACACAGAAAAACATCTTCAAGGATGCAACAGCCAATGTGTCAGTCTGTCTTTGTTTTTCACACACGCATTTATTCCCACATTCACATTGATAGTTTTCACTTTTCAGTGGCCTGTAAAATTATCAAAGGCTCACTCTGTGTAATCCTGAAAACATGCAAAGAGACAAAGATGAAACGAAGGAAAGATGGAACGGTGGCTATGCCACCCCACTTGCTTTCCTCATTTAAAAGTGAAGGTTTATACTGAGGATAAGAGGAAGTCTTAAGCAACTAAGTGAGAGAGGGGAAGTTTTAAGTAGCAGCAACAGACCAACACCAAGTTCGTTCCAGAGGGAAGTGAGAGAGAGGAAAAGAGGGGAATACATTTCATTATTAATGAAGGAAAAGTTTGTTCAAATTGAACCTGTAAAGTATCTCCAGCTGCTTTTCTTTTCAAACATAGGGAGGCAGGGAGAGGAGGTGGTGGAAGACCTGAATAAGGAAGTGGAAAACGTTAGTGAGCAAAATGAAAAAAATTGTTTCCTCCATTTTTGTTGGAGTTTGGTTAATTTAATTTATGAATATTTATTGTCTTAGTTTTAATTTTTACCCATCCAAACCGAAGGACAAAGTAGTCATTAAAGGCATTGCGAGTAGCGCCAGTGACACGTAAGGCCTTTAATGTGTGATATGAAGTGCAATAACACAAACCTAGCTGAATTACAAAATACAAAATGCAGCATTGCTTAGTGGAATACATTAAGGAGTTTTCTGCTACTGCGTGTTTCTCCGGTAGATAATTTTATACAGATATTAATTCATTATTGTGCTTTGTGTAGGTTGTTCAACCAATTGTTTCTTACCGCTTTACTTTCCTAAGAAAACTACTGAAATTGTAATTTGTGACATGCTAGAATGGCGTGGCTGAAGCACAAGTAAAGAAAGACTACAAGGTAAGCAAACTGAATTTGTAATGTTAGTCAGCAAACGATACAGCTGCTGTCTGCCACTATAAACTACTCTCATAACAAAACCAGCTGAGTGTAGCAAAATGATTGACGTGGTGGGACACGGTGTGATGGATGTTTATTTTTGTTTATGGATTTTATTTGCTAAGGAAGATTATGTCAGTTTTCCTCCACAGTTAAAGAGAATTAATGTAACCATTCCCCTCATGCACATCATCACTTATGTGCTCTTTTAGCAGAGGAGCTCCTGTTCACATGCCGAGCTCCCTTGGTGTTAATTTCAGCCCTATGCTTTGATGTACTTTGTAGGAATGGTGCCAAAACACAGCAGTTTTTCATATTTATCTCATCATTTGAAAAAGACGCCCTTACCCCCAACACACACACATATGCATACACATTGACACACACCCTCAACCAAATGACCAAATGAACTTTATTTAGTACACACTGAACTTAACATGCAAACATGTGTACAACAGATATACTTAAGTAGGTGATCTATCCACTTCTAGGGTGCTTTTGCCTCTATTGCATCATGTAAATTCAGCTAAATAAAAAAATAAATAAAAGTATAGCTTTACAGTCTCTGAGAAAGCAAGTTGTCAGATTGGATATGTGCAGTATGAATGCATTTTGTGAAAGAGAGAGAAGATCGATTCAGTGTGAATCACTGAGGTGCATTTTAATGAAATGCAAAATAACATCTCTATATAAAAGAGACAAGCAGGAGAGCTCTTTGCATGCTGTGGCTGTGAGTGCTAAGATCAAGAGTTACATCTCCAGCATGTTATGGGACCCCTTCCAATTGTAAGCCCTCCACCTTCCACATCCAACTTCCCTTGGGATATCCCATATGTCAGGAGTAATGTTTTACGTTGTATGAGCTAAAGTTAAAGCTCTTATGCAACTCTGCAGTGGAGTGGCCTTTATTTTCATTACCTGTCAGGGTGGGTATTATGTCATTCTTATGACAGCGCTGGCCAATATGTCAGCCTCTTTAGGCTGAGTGCATCCATCTGTGTTACTATATATCTGACTGTAATATCTTCCTGGCTGTTGGCCAGCTGAATCTTGGTCTGCCAGAGTTGCTACTGTATCTCGCAGCGCCTCTCCTGCTCTCTCCTCACCACCCCCATGGACCTAAAAATATTGGACTTAGTGATAGGAAGGCATATGCTCCAGCCAACTTTTTACACACTTAAAATCTATGAAGAGAACTGACCATTTGTACACTTCCAAGAATTTCTGTGAGGACGCGAATCCAAATCTATAACTAAATGCACGAGTTTGTACTTCCAGTAGCTGCAAAGGCGTTTTGCAAGAAGAAATCTATAGATATTCGAGTGAACACCCTTATGGAGTGGTGCCTGGGAATGCTGAGGCAGAATGACTGATTTCAGGCGATAGTTTCTCCCCTGCAGAGTTAAGAGGGCCCACTGGCCCTTGGGAGCAGCCTGTCACAACTAGAGAAACTCCTGCTGGGGCCACTCTGTTGAGGTTTTCAGCCAGTTCCCAGGGGGTCCCCTCCACCACTTACCCGTTGAAATAAAAATCAATGGCTTAATGATCCAAAACAGGAAACAGAATAGGAAAAAAGAAAGTCCCTTAAACAACAAAATGTCTTTTGGCAAGGGACATTCTGTCCTGGGCCTTCATTTGTTTGTTTGTGTTGAAAGAAATTTGCTGGGATGGTAAGTGAGTATATGTGTGTGTGTACATGCACCAGCAGCTTTGAGAGAGTGAGCTTACCCTAGCTTAGTGGCACAAAACATATTGATTTATTGATTGCCTGTTTCACCCCCTCGCCATCTCTCTCTCTCCCCCTCTCTGTCTTTCTCTCTCTCGCCCTCTCTCGCTGCCTGTTATAGAGGCTCCGGGGACTTGAGACCGCAGTGGGAACTGAAAAAGGGACGTGAGTTTAGGAGAGATGGAAGAGGAGAGAGAGTCAGGGAAGGAGAGAAAGACACTGAAAGCCAGGGAGGAGTATCCCATTTGAGGGTTGATCCAGCGGCCTTTTAACCAAGGCCCCTACATCATTCAGATTTATGAACTAAGGTCATGGCCAAATCAAAACCTTGACCTATCTGTGAGGATGTCGATTTATAAGCACCTTGTAGTGGGGAGTGGTGGGGACTTGGCAGGAGGACTTGGCCCTGCTTTCCTATGGAGAGAGCTGGATCAGGGCTAGAGGAGAGGCTGGCTGTAATTTGTGATTAGCAGACAGGTTGTGCTTTATCATATACTAGTCACAGCTGATGCAACTCATTGTATTTTTTTTTAAGTCACTGTCAAATACCATATACAGTAATATGTGCTGTCTCTCTATAAGCAGAGCATGGTGGAGCAAGTCATGTTGTAACCATCCATGCTATGGCTGTCTCTGTCAAGATCTGCAAGTTCCCATTAACTGATACTTTTAGATGAGTGGCCTTAAACACTCTTTAACCAACTAAACATTGCCACAAAGTGTCACTGACACGTAACATAACACTTAATGGGGGCATATCTGCAATGATTACAATGGCAAAATGGCAGCAAGCACAGTGAGTAGCTTACAGAAAACACATGTCATCATCGATTTGCACTGTGCCCCCTCCAGTTGCTTATGACTCTGGGGGATGCTTATGACAAGTATCCCCCCATGTTAGTTCAATGTCCCTTCCTAAACCTAGCCTCTCCATAAATTATGGACGGGATGAAATACGAGTCATGCAGCCCTTTGTTTCCCCCTCCCAGGGAGACCCAGCACAAAGCAAAATTTGTTGCTATTTTTTGTTCCTCACGCAACAGAAAAAGGAGGAGAGGAACAGAAAGAGACGCAAAGAAGTTAAACAAACTGAACAGCCCCTTGCACATTATGTAACAGAAGAAAGGAAGTGCAAAGTCACAGAGGCAGGAGGGCTACATTAAGCCTTTCTTTTTTTCTTTCTCTATTTACCATTTCCCTCCTGGTTGTCATGACGACATTTCATCCTGGGGTTGGTGCTGGTCTGCTCCCCATGGAGAAAGCTTGAAAAACCAGGTAGAGGAGGGCCACAGGGACCAGGGCCATTCTATTCTTAAAAAACAGCATCAGGCAAATACAATTACAAACCCAAGAAGGGCCAGAGTATAATCTAATAGATGCTGCATGGTGCATGTGGTGAAAGCCTCTCACTTTGCGCGAGATGGCAAACCCAGGCACAGTGTGCCATAGGGGGCCGTGGCACTGGCAGACATCCTGCTATGTGGAGTGCTGGGAGAGACTATTTGTACGACTGTTACAGAACACACTACAAGAACGATAATTTTATCTTCAACTCAAACCCACTGACTCAACAGTTCATCTGTGAGCTGTTGATTAGCTGTGATTAAACACAGTGTTGGTAAATTCTGGCACTTTTGTTGTGTAAGGGAAACACTTTTTGGACTTTTTCATGCCTTCCAAATTTGAGGTTATTGTACAGGCCAGTGGCTAATTAAAGGAAAACCCAACATAAAGCATCTCAGTGAAAATGCTGGGCCACTCAGCGATCGCACAGAGCAACTGCGTATTGATTTGCAGTGGCCCTTCCCTCTACGGGTAAAAATGGATCCAAACCATGCCAGTAAAATGTCACCAGATCTACTCAGTCAAGGAGTAAATAAAAATTCCTCATTCATCTATATATTTAAGACGTAAAAATCTATCTTTTTAACATTTAATGTGCAGCCAGCTTAAAAAAAACTACGTATGTCCATTATTTATAACAGTTTATTCTCAGATTTCCCTGCTTTCTGCACTTCTGCAACAATGTTTCCTGCAGCACTGTGTTTGCCCAAGATGATGAGTCAGACAAAATCCATCTACTCAGAGGGGTTAAAGAGTCCGTTTGAGTCTTGGACGTCAGCTTGTCAGCCACAGCCAACTCACTCAGATTACAAATGAAAGGATCTAATGGTGTCGACTGCGGCCAAATTCCTCTAATTAAAATCACAATGGCTGAAAACGTGGTAACACTGGCATGTCTTTGCTGAGGGATGCCCATTTTGCCCTTAATAAAGGATACCTGGAGAGGAAAGGTTAATAGCACAGAGCTCAATGATACAAGCACTAGTGTAATTCTATTAACTACAGTGTGTGAGGCAGTTGTGGGAGAACTCTTTTTACATGCACAGCTAGAGCTTAAATGTTTAAGGCATTAAAGATGAAATAAGGAAAGAATGATTCAAGAGTTTTATTTAATCCTGTTTAAAAAAAAGGAAAGACTAAAAGCCATATTTGGTGTGATCTATGCCTTCAAAAAGGCTACAACGTTATAGTTTTTCCCTGCTCTTCTGTTTTTAAATATACTGACTGAATGACTCCATAATAGTCAGTCCAGGCAAATATAACTAGTTGTTAGCCACTATTAAATAGTTTGGACTAAGTAATCTGAGTCAGCATTCTAAATGCAATGTAAAACAGGAAATTATATATTGATGTTTCCAAAGGGAACTAATTTCCTTCTTTCTCTCTTAGTGTAGCTCTTCGAGTTATCTAGTTGGACCACAAAGGATCTCTGCACTGATGGGAATCAATTATTTCTTGCATGGTATAGGCAGCTGAAGGTTAACTCAGCAAGCTTGCATCAAAAAGGTAAATATCACTCAGAAATCACCATTCAGGTCTGACTGATAAACAGATGTACACAGGGACAGACTTACTCAGTTTTTTTTATACCTCTTTTCAAATGTATGCTGTCCCTGGAGAAATCCATGTTATTTATCAAACAAGCTCACTGGCCTGGAAGAGCAGTTTGCTTGTCACCTGCAGCCCACCTTGCATGTAATCAGTGAATTGCTCCTTTTTCCTTTATGCATATGTATTCAGGGCAGGATTACAGAACTAATTAAAAAAAAGATATGATAGGTGTGGCTTATTATTTATTCCACTTGATTTGCTAGTGTTGCGATTTGTGAACCGCGGTAAGTTTTTGTATATTCTGTGTCTATTACTGCAAAAGCTAAAAGTTAAATGTGCTGTTACATTTGGTTAGCCTGATGTAAACTTCTCTATGGTTCAACAGTTATGGGAAGCACAGTTTGGGCACTGTTACTTGTCCAGCACATTCCCAGTAAACAAGTGCATATTCAAACTACAGAGAACGGGAATGATCCCGGAAACATGTTCTTCAGTCCTCTGTGAATTGTACACATATGCACACGGTTATTAGTTAGAAAGCTCCCAGTGGTAACCACAATGCACGCAGCAAACATGAGTGCTAGCTCAGCCATCAGTTGATGGTTGAGCTAGTGCTCATGTTTGGAAATAATGCAAACTGACACCAAGTTTAGGTATAGGTTATTGTGCAGTAAACATTATTTAGAAATGTACAAAGTGTGAGCCTATTATGATTAAACTCAAAACAATTATTAAAAAAAACCCCTAAAACAGCCCTATTTATAAGTTTGTAGGTAAAAATAAAAAATAAATAAAGCTGTCAGACCCAATTTAGTCAATTTAAGTCCCTATAGAGATTTTAAGTTTATCAAATACTGTGGAACTAAGTGGCAGCCCTTTGGGGTTATTCCTCTGGAAGTAGGCCCACTTTGCCTGCTTAGAAATGGCTACTAAATGGATTGTATTTATATAACACTTTTCAAGTCTTATTGACCACTCAAAGCTATGCAGCCCTGACATCCCAGAATGCATCCCGTAGGTATAGAGAAGTGTTTACACCTGGAGTTTTTGGCTTCTCTGGTTCTATCAGGACCACTTTAGTCAAAATAGGGTTGCTATTTGAGCTGTGGTATATTATTTAGTGGTGTGACTTTGTTATAGGGCTTCTTGGCCCTTTCATGCACAGACATGGAAAGCCAAAAGGCAGGGAGAGCAGCAGAAAGACTTGATCGCAGAGTGACAATGGACGTAACACTGTTTATGAGAGATATAGCATCAATAGCAGGAAATGGAGGAGATTGTGGGTTGCAAAGCAGCTTGCAGAAACAGCAGCATTTGTACACTGGCTGCAGTATGTGAAGTATCTATCTGGATCTGCTAATGGGATGTGCAGAAGGGTATCAGTTGGTTCGATGTGAGCAGCCACTGATGTGCCAGGATTGCTGGCTAAAGTTGACCTCATGGCCATCCAGTAGTGCTATGCTCAATTTTAAGCTTGTAATATCATCTTCCAAGTATCGGGGAGAATAAAGCAATGACATTTTTGTCATATTTTATTTTTCACAACATGTAACAGCAGGAGATAGTCTGCTGCTTCAGACATGTTCTCGCTACTGGACGTATGTCGTTTTGATTAACAATTTACCCAGTCGCACAATTTACCCAGTCGCCTGGGTAAATTGTGCGACTGGGTAAATTAATTTTAATCTTGATGAATAAATTTAGTAAATTCAGTTACTTACATTATTGCCATGTTGCCACAATCAGACGTCACACAGCATTTGTGTCTGATGCAACTAAATCAGACATTTCCCTGTCATGTCTGATAAGCTCAGTACTGCACATGTTTGTAAAAACGAGTTCTATGTTTAAAAAAATGTATTTATGTATTTTTTTTTTTACCTTTTTCATGTAGCTCCTGTGCCTCCTTTTATGTCTCCCTCATCTCTGCTTTGCTCTCATTGTTGTTGCTTCCTGCTTTATTTTGAAGTTGCTCACCTTGTGTTTCCAGTGTCTTTGCTTACTCCAGGGCTGTTTCCAAATTACTTGTCTGTGCATTGAAAGTCCTGTTTCTTCCTCTTCTTTGTTATCCCTGCTTGTTGACCTTCCCTGGTCCCTTCCCAGCATTTGTCTTTGTGTTTCTAGTATCTTTAGTTTCTTTTTTTTAATGTTTTACTACGCACTTTGTTGTAGCTACCTTGCCTTAAGAGTTTTCTCTCTCCCCCCCCCCCCCCCCCCCTTTATTTATTTGCTTCTTAGGCCTACAGGATCAGTATTTTTTGCTTTTACCTGGCTGTCCTTTTATGTCTGTATGTAGATTTTCCTTTGACTTTCAAACCAAGACAGTCAATGCATTTGTATATTGTAAAAGTATAAAGTCTCTGAACAAGTAACACATGGAATGAACCAGTATCACAACTGTGCAGTTTTCTGTCATGTCTGAGAAGATTTGTAGGTTTATGTATTTAAAGAATTACATTAATAATTTATTTGTTATTTCTGCAAAATTAAAGTCAGAGTGTTGACATTAGCACCTCCTATTTTGTTGGCAGTTGCAAAGACCAGACAATGAAGACTAAATTAAAGAGTGAATCACACAGAAACCGAGAGAGAGGTTACTTTTCCTAACATATAGATACAATTACATTTCAAGCAAATCCCTGTTCCCTGTTCAAAGAGGTCAACTAAAGTGTATCTTTATCGCTCACAACTACAGGAATAAAAATAAACTGTCTTGCCTCTGTAGAAAACTGTGATTAAATATTATTTTACTTCCCATTATTATGAGACTCATTTGAACCATGGGATTTTATTAAACACTGCATCAGGTAGAGTGAATATAGACAAAGACAAACAGGAGGAAAGCACTCAGGGGAAAGAACAAAAAGCACAGAGGAGGGTGCACATGGAGCTGCGGCTGACATAAGATGACACATGCACGGAAATAAATGAGAGATACAGTGAAGCAGAGAAGAAAGAAGGAACAGTTCTTTCTACCAGACACAAGACAGGAGCATTATAAGACTCAGCAGAGTTATGCTTAGTTGACTTTGAACGCATTTCGATATATATCTTAAATTTTGGATGTTTTGTTCCATCAGTTTTCCTTAAATCGGCATGTAATCGCAAAAAGCAGTCTAAAGCTGGAATTTTTAAGGAGTGCTTAAACAGCAAAACTTGAACAATGAAATTCTCCAACCCTGACTAATTTAACTAAAAGTGCAGGATAGAAGTAATCCTAGCCAATGCTCACACAGGAGGGCCAAGCAGCCAAAGAGCTCCCTACATGTGAGCCAGATGAACCTGCTCTCTTGGAACCTTGCCTGGACAAATAGGAGAGTACGCTTGTAAGGTCTGTGCATCAACACACCTGACATAAGCCAGCACTGCTCTGTTACACATGTAGGTTTGGCACAGCATTGGGAAATTTAGCATAATGTGATATGGAAGTTTTTCAGTTTTCTGAACGTCTTTTTAATAAAATAGCACACCTGGTTTTTAACAACATAAACTGACATGATTGCCTAGAATTGACGTGTGTAGATATTTCCGCCTATGATAGCTTCACAGAAATGGAAACAAGCAAGTTGCACCGAGGACTTGTCCTGACTGCTATGCTGGCAAATTTTCACAGATGCTATAAAATTTCATGCGCTATCATATTAACTGTTGTTTAAGTGTTTATTAAAACCACAACTCTTTAAATGTTTGATGTGTGAAACACTGATGAAAGAAATGCTGAATGAGAGACTCCTCTGATTTATGCTAGCACAACAGAAGCTAGCAAAGGTGTGACGTGTGGGATTTCTTATATGTGGGTTTTTGCACACTGTATTAATTTACACCAAACCCATGTGATTAATTGTTCCGTGCAGACATTTATATTGACTTCTAGCAGTTGAACACAACCCTCTCGTGTAAACACGTAGAAAAATATATGTATATAAGAACAAGTATAAATGTACTCTACTACTTCCAGTTTGGACGCTTTTTTTAAGGGTGATATAATTAGGCCACTAAATACTTAAAAAAAAAATCCCCCAAACGTCCCTCGACTTCACCGGCGATCTTACACAATACCCTAAGGAACATTTAGGTTTTGCACCTATCTTCTCACCTGTCCACCCCTGCTCCTTTGTTCCTCTCCTCTTGTCCTCCTTCACTCCCCTGTTGGCTCCCCCTCTCCCCCCTACCTCTTCCCTCTGCTAATGAGCAGGGTAATTACTGTTGGCCCAGGCCAAAGGGAGAGGGGGAGGAGGAAAAGACAAAACAGGAGGAGAAGAGGAGGAGACCCTGCCTAGTCTAGCCTGGTGCTCCAGATAGCATTAGTTCTCTCCCTCTCTTTCTGACACATAGCCCTACGCTTAATTAAACATGCCTCAGAGGGACGCAGAGAGAGTGAGAGAGAGAGCGAGACCCACACAGAGTGGAGAGAGAGAGGGGAGAAAGTGAGTTCGTGTTGGCAAAGAGTTAGAGAAGGGAGAGGGAAAAGTGAGGGTGATGCAAATGCAGAGAGAGAGGCAGATAAGAAACTGGTGATGGAGTGTGAGAGAAGGGGAGGCGGAGAGGGTGAGACGAAAGGTGGGGAGATATCGAAAGGAGGCTTGAAGGGTGAGTGAGGCCGAGAGAGAGAGAAAGAGAGAAAGACGCTGGAGGGGGTTCCAGCGAGGTAAGAGCCGAGGAGAAGATGAGGACATCTTCGGTAGAAAAAAAGAAACAAGTGAGGTCTGATGGAGACAAAAAGGAATTAAAGAGTGGTGAAGAGCGCGGGGAATAGGATTACTATAATATATGAAAATAATAGCAAATTGGCTCCCATGAGACTGTGGAGTGCCAGCTCCACAGAAACCAAAGTAGTGAAAATGGTGGCTAGAAACCTGCATTTTCTGGTCACAAGGAAATATGAGCATAATCTAAAGCCTTGCAAGCATCGCAGAAGCTGATGAGTTTACTATTCTAAAGTGTGTCATAGCTGCATTACGAAGCACTGTGTCATTTAACTTTTACCTACTCTTCATATTTCATGTCTTGGTCTGAGTCAGTTTTGACCCGGGCCAACAATTCCTTCAAAATAAGAGTCTGCTCCAAGTTTGGAACTGCAGATTTGTTTAGAATGTATAAATAGCCTATGTGGCACAAACAATTGGATGGTTAATCTTTAATTAATGTTTCAGAGAGCATGGAGAGTGCATTTTTTATATTTTACAAAAGCATTTGCTTATTGCACAGAATCATGTAATGTTTTACCCAAGTCATGAAAACATAACAGCCATAATGATTTAAGTATATCAGCAAAACCCTGCAGTGACTTTTGAAAGTCTCGATTCTGTATTTAGACGTGACTTGAACATAATTCTGTCTGGATACAAAATTTTGATTACTGATAGGTGACGTACGTTGAATGAAGACACACGAAGCAAACGCAAAACATAACGTTACATTTGGGGGGGGGGGCAACAAAATTAACCTAAGGAAAATGAATATATATATACATACATGTGCTAAAATAATTATAGTAAGATGTTATTCAAAATGAAAATGGCAATAGCAGCCTTAAACTGTTAGGATTTAATATATATAGCTAATTATAACCATTAGTTAACCACAGTGCGTGAGTACTGGACAGCACACTTGCACTGCCGTGGTGTATGTGCAGGGCCCTTTATGCTGTTAGGCTTAGCATGTTTTGTTCAAACTCCATGATCCTTCAAGCTCAAGGCTAGCAGGTACCTGTCTCTGTCAGTCTGGGCAAATGTAGTGGGAACGCAAACGCAAGTTCTTGTGACCGTGTGTTTGACAAGGCGCCCCTTAAAAGTCAAAATTCCCGAAAACCATCATTTCCCATAATTGCCTGGCTGCTTGCCTGTCTCCCTGTCTATCCATCTATATGTATGTATGCATTTATCATGTTATTGTGCTACACTATAATGTTACAATGATGGATGTGCAAATTAAGTGTAGGCAGAAGTTTAGATTATGAGGTCAACCTATGTAAGTGTCCACTTTAGTCAATAGGTCAGGCTTTAGGCTACTCTAAATGCTTGGTTTCTAATAGTTTTTTTTCTACTCTTGGTCCCAGTTGAGGTCAACAAGTGGGAATTTTACATATAGAGCCACACACGGAAAAAGCTGCTCTGAGTAAAGCACCCCCAACAGCCTGCTCGGTCTGACTCACAGACTTTTTCCATTGATTTACTTTCTTTAAAAAAAAATGTACTTTAGGTTTTGAAGGAAAGTTACATCTGAGTGGCTTTTCTAAAGGAGAGGCATAAGAAAAAAGTATCTTTTGAAACCAAAGCCAAAAGTGTTTGTTTTTACACGTCACTTCATGGAAGAAGAGGCGTGAACGGAGCCCAGTATGAGGCTAGGTTTTGGCTAGGCTAATGCTAAGCGCAGAGCTGCTGATGAATTGAAACCACAAGCTGTAACATTACATCAGATGTTTGTCTTGTATTGATAATTAGATCAAAATGTCTAATTATCTTTACTATAACAAAGACTAACTTTAAAGTTCGGTGGCAAAGTTTGCAGGGAAAGTAGGAAACACAACCTTGCTAATTGGGCCCTGAATGGGGCCCCACCATACTTCAAATATATATATATATTATATATAATTCATACTGCAAATTTTGATACAGATATGATACCAAGTAAATACTAGGCCAGTATTGCCAATACAAAAATGGATACTTTTAACCTATGAAAGTCATTATGTATTTTGAAACTGCTCTTTTGGAGACGTGGCATGTAAATGTGGCTGTATGCACTTTGGATCAGCTTAAAATAGATGTGATAGTCAGCACAAAAAGGTTGAGACATCTTACATTGATATCATATCGAGCTAGTATCCCTCCGATACCAATACCAGCGCTGGTATCGATGTTATCAATACATGGATCGATCTGCCAACCTGTACTCATACCTGATTCTGTTTAAATGAACCCAAGGAGAACAATGAAAGCAAGACGAAGAGGATTTGTGCTTTCTGGAGAGACAAAATAAAGAGGAAGAGGAGAAAAAGTAAGACAGATGTGATTGGAGCAGATGATAATGATTAAATATAAGGGTCAGTAACTAAATGCTGCCAGTTTAACACTGACTTTGGGAGAGCAACACTTGAATAACATAACTTCCACCTGCATTGCAATGCTGGTGGAATCACCGGACACTGCAGAGGTTCTTGTCCATGCATTTGTGACTTCACGCATTGATTATTGTAACACTCTTCTTTCTGTGTTACCGAAGAAAAGTCTTAGAGGCTTACAGATGGTACAAAATGCAACTGCTTGCATTTGAACCAAAACTGGGAAATTACCCCATCTCTTCACTGGTTGCCTGGTCAGGTTCGAGCAGATTTTAAGGTCCTGTTGCTCACCTACAAGGCTTTAAATGGTTCGGCACCTTCATATATCTCTGACCTTTTGCATCTCTATGTTCTATCTTGTGCCCTCTGATCTCAGGACACTGGCCTTCTAAAAGTTCCTAAAGCTAGAAAAAAGACTATTGAGGAGCGTACTTTTCGTGCCCCATTTTTGTGGAACAACCCTGAAGATATTAGGCAGGCATGCTCTGTGGAGGTTTTTAAAGCTAAGTTAAAGACACACTTGTTCACCCTATCCTATGTGTCTTAATTTTATGCCTATTAGTTTTTAAATTGTTATCAGTTTGTAAATTGTATAGCTTTTTTCTGTATTGCTTTTATTTATTTATCTTTTTATCTTCAAATAACTGTTCAGCACTTTGTTTAAAAGCGCTTTTTAAATAAAGTTGTTATTATATTATTGTTTTTGTTCATGTTGACATGTAATATTAATTAACGCCTAGCTAAGGAGTCCATTTTTTTGTTGTTTTCAGATTGTTTATAACATAATGGTGATGAGCGCTGGTTGGAGGGGCCCCTGTGAATTTTGACCTAACAGACTCTGGAATCACCACTGATTCCAGTGATGGGCCACCTATCCGACTGAACATCACCCACACAACCCAAAAAACTAGACTTTTTTGTTCAAACTCCATTTCTACTTCTTTAGTATTCTGCCCCCACAGAAAAAAATCAACATCACAGCAACATTTCAAGTTAAAAACAAAACATGAAGCTTTAAACATACATTTCACACAGAAAATGAGCGACAACACGCTGCGGACCCATGCTAATTAGTGGGCTTTACTGTTGTGAATAATAAACTAGGCTAATAACAGCACAATTATGAATGCGTAATCACATTAAAGGGACATGGAGACTGGTTTCAACCTGGTAATGATGACATGTAATTAGAGTGCAACTGTTATCTCCAGGATCACATCAATAATTCATCACCACACGCATTTTTGTGTTGCACAAAGATGACATCTAATGATTAATAACGGATACATGGATGTCTATCTGTTCTGCAAATGCTGACAGTTGATGCCACATAATTGGACAGAACTGTTTTCCCATTTTTGAGAAGGACTGAAAGTGCTGGAAGACAACCCCCCCATACAGGTCAAACAGTCTCTGTATTTAATAAGGTTATCAGACATTTTGTAGCAGTTACTAAGAAATATCTGTCCCTGTGTCGGTTATGAGCTGCTAAGGGAGGCAAAATAAGGACATGGATACACGTGTGCTTTTAGAAAAGGATTTCAGAAAAATAAGGCACGGTGACCTCGTGGTCATACGAGAATAATTTGTTTCTCATTATGACAAGAAAACAGGCATGCTTGTACAGTTTTCAAAGAATTTATAAGTAGGCAAAATCGGCTACGTTTGTGCAGTGCTGGCAAACATGGGAGGATAACTGTGAAATTATCAACCTTTTCTACATCGCTGCTAATGACTGCATGAAGCTGGATATCTTTCAGCCTCCATTTAAAGAGATTTATTTACCATCTTTTGCTGCCAGGGCTACGTTATGTAACTTTGTCTCTTAAAAACACACCACTGTTGATGAGACAAGCTATGTCTTTGGAGGGTTTGGAATGATTTTTTGGTTTTGATAAGACTCGGGGAAGGAAAGATGCAAAACAACAAAGAGCCGACACATTTACATCCACATGTAAAAAGAAATTGTCAGTACAGCTTGCGCAGGAGGAAATGAAAACAACTTTACAAAAGTTTAATTAAAGAACAGAAGCATTGTCGTCAAGAGTCAACTGCCAGTCTCAACATCTGGGCTCCAGCTATTGTCGGCAGACTTTCTCAGCAGTCTGCCTCATTGGTGAAAGAGTAGCGGAGCAAATGAAAAAAAAAATTGCTCTTCCATAGCATTGCGCAGACAAAAATAAATAAATAAATAAAAGACGTGAAGGAGGGAAGAAAGTGGAGATGCGGAGAAAGAGCCAAACGGGTTCTGCGTTAGTCGCTGCGAGTGACTTTGGATTGCATTGTACTTTTAAACTTTAATGAATACAGCCCTTGAGTCATGATGTAATGAGATCAAGAGAAGAAAAATAACACAGAAATCCCAAAGAGGGAGGAAGAGATACAGTGAGAGGGAGGACAAGAAAGAAATGCTGTGTCATTATTGCTGACTCAGCACTCATTGAGTAAACACACCCGAATCATAACGTGCTCACGCTGTCCAGTATATGCACATACCCAGCTATAACTCACTGTTAAATTGCTATTGATTCACCAGTGCCACTGCCTGCATAGAGCTTGCAACAAAAGGAATTGAATATCAAAGTTCAGCTAGAAACTCCAAAAGGCAATTTTGGATATGAGAATAACATGTGAAAACCACCAGGCACTTAAACGCTCAGAGGGTCACCCACCAGATGTGAACGATTATAGTGAATATTCAATCAGGAAAGCATTTGGTTGTTTTCTTATTTGCTTAAAAAGTCTTTTAAGGAGAGACATCTGTGAAGGATGCATGTATGTTCCTCTTCACTATAGCTCAAATAGAGGCTTTACAAATTGGCATTGTAGAAGGCTGCTGAAATGCTCAGCAGCCTTGAGGTTTTAAACTACACATAATAATAGCCGGTCCTGAGTGGGTAGCTGTTCTAAAAATTCTCTGGTGTGCTTTAAGTAATGGCACAAATACAAGTAGAAGTGCGTAGTTGGTATGAGTAGAGGCAGTCACCAAGGCTGAGTGGAATAAGAACAGAACGCCATCTGCAGAAGCCCACACTCAAAGTATAGAGAAACATTTGCTCAGAGGGGCTTAAAAGGATAACCGGCTGTCCCGAAATGCTTAATTCTGAGTTAACACGAAAATTACCGTTCCAAGACGGAAAAACAAAAGCACAGCGATGGTGAGTGAGTGATGCAGGTCTCGTGCTCAGACCAGACTGTCAGTTATTAGAAGCAATCTCACTTTGATTATATTGTTATTTTGGGTGAGTGCCTAGATGGAGATGCAGTTTTTTAGATGTATTGTTAAGCGCTAATGTACTGTAGGTCCACTGGCAACTTTTACTAAGCAGCAAATGCCTTTAGTTAATGCGGTATTATTAGTTAAGCTTTTAAGCAAACAGCAGCATGTCTGAAGCAGTGACATAGTTAAAATGTCTTTGTGTCTGATGTGTTCATACAGTGTGGATATGATTGTGCCCCTCTAGACAAGGTCACTCTTAGACACCATCCTAAAATCTGCCTTTGTATTTGCCTCACTAGTGTCAGTAGTTCATTTCATGCTAGCTTGTTTTGGGATTAAGGGAGCTGCTGTCAGAGTTGGAGTACTGGTAACACAGAGTCAAAGACGACACTGGGAAATGCAGTTCAAGAACACAAAACCACTGTCTTCTCACTACAGAAAACAGATAAACAGGAATTTAAGAGATGATCATTTAAAACGTAATGATGTGAAGCAGTGGAGTTTTTTAATTATTAGTGTGCAGAGAAAGCTATTCACAGAAGCCATTAAAGAGGGAAATATACACTAGGCAGCTTAGAACTAAGTGCTTCTGCAAGAGCCATGTCAAACTTTTAAGTCCTTTACTACTCAGGCAGACGTGTTACTGTTCAGTAAATGAATTATTGGTTGGCTGGATCCTTGCCAAAGACAACCTTGCTGTGGAACATGATTGTTAATTAGGTCTAGATGTGCTTAAGGGCTAACAAATGTGCACAAGCACCACACCTCCAACATCCAGCTGAGATTAAACTGTTACTACAGCCTTATCTTTGCTTCCTTTAGTAACTTCACAGAGCCGAACCTGTGACTAACTAAATTAAAATGCTCTGCCCTTTGGCATTAAAAGTGGTTAATGCATGAATCAGTTTAGCCATCTTTCATGCAATGCTAATATTCTGTTTTGCAGCCAGTGGGGAATTCATTTGTCTGTTTAATTTCACAGGTGCCCTTAACGCACTGATCAACAACAAGCGCTGGTTGTGAACAGGCGGCACCATCTGTGTGCAGGGAGTGCCAAGGGCCCTGAAGTATTCGCTCTTTGCCACCGAGCACTAAGACTCCATTAAGAAGTCTGGGTCCATGCATCTTTGGCCATCATTTATTTGGCAAAGGCAATTAAAAAGCTCCCCCCACCCAAAGACAGCATGTGCGGTAGAAGCCACGTCTCCTCTCTTAATCACTGGTAGTAATTAGTTTCTGCAAGCGGTATCATTAGGTATCACCGCTGGCACTGTTGTCACAGCTAGCGCACATCTTGGATGACAAAAGGAGACGGAAGGAATAGAGGAGAATCGCCGCTGTAACAGAGAATCTGGCCGAGTTAGACTCCTGTCCAAAAACGATACAAGGTTGTCCCACGAGAAGCATAATCCATCAAAGTGATTTTTCTTCTCTCGCTTTCTCCTGTCCCCTCCTGTTCTGCCCCCCTGTCTTCTTTGCAACGTAATCATTTTCCTCTCACGGTGTGTGACATTCATAAAGGAGGCTAGTGCTGGACCGCATCTTGCCAAAGTTTGGGATGAGTTTTAGAGGTGTGTCTACAATGTGGGGTTGCCAGAGGTAAGTTACCTTGCTTCTTGGCAGACTTTAACTGTCCTTCCTGCCTATTTCTTTTTCCTCGCTTTGCTTTCTCTCTCTTTTTACCCTTTTGTCCTGCCCATCATTGATCAGGCATTTAAGAGTTGAGTGACTTTAGGAGGCCAAGTTTTCCGTATTTCCAGAGAGCTATACAGAAATTTATAAAGCAGCTAGGAATATAGTCAAAAGTAGTAATTTGAATGAATTAAAATTGTAAAATTGCCTAACCTGTTGTCCAGAATATTAATTCCTGATCTTCTGGTCAGTTTAAGTTTAATTATTAATAATCTAACCCTTCTGACTTCAATCCAATTCAGTTTAGGGCTTTGAAAGTGGGTCTTCGTGACACTTACTAAGCTAAGGAACATCACCAATCTGTCTTTAAGCTACTCTCTAATAAGTTTTAGTTATTCAGCAGGCAAATAATGTCTACAGGGAAATGGAGCTAGAGCTTGTGCTACATTTTCTTGGGTATACAGATCCAAAGGAACGCAGCTGTTCAGTCCCTTAACCACCTTTAGTTTTCAGTAGAAGATCCTTTATTCAAACTTTCTAGGGAACCTCAGAGGAAAGGCTGTTTACTCACAGTCTTCACAAGCATACTAACAAGCTGTCTGAACATACAAACCGTATTATCACACAAGGCTTGGGACTAACCCCCACCCCCCCAGTCCCCATTCCCCACCACACATACACACACATACAACCACCCTGTAGATTTTTGTTTCATTAATGATGCTGCAAAATTTTAGTCTGTTGACATGTGAGGGCAGTGCATCTCACAGCACTTTGTCAAATATGTAGACAGCATTAAAACACACAGGCAAAAAAAAAAGAAAAAAAAACAGGCATGGGAAAGGGGGTGGAAAACAAACATCATCTGACAAGTTTGTGGCACATTTGGTTCAGACAGTGTGATTCCCTCTGGATCTAAGAGTGGTAGCGAGGAGAGGAGGTGTGGGAGAGGAAGGCAGAGAGACAGAGTGAACTCTGAGCAATTGTTCTTCCATGTGGAAAGGTGACAAAAGAAAAGTGTGAAAGGGCTCACCAGATACAGGAGGTATTGAACAGAAAGGATGGAGAAAAAGAGGAGGGATGAACAGAAAGGAAAAGGATGAAGGTGAGGCTGTAATACGATTAGAAGGTTGTAAAGATGTTGCACTGTTTGGTACAATCGCTTCTTTAAAAATAACATTTAGATATTTCATGTCTGTTGGGAGAAGTGTTTTGTGTAGCTCCCTAACAAAAAATCCAAAATTCCCTAAAGCTAACATGAGCTGTTGTTTTGGTATTTGTTGCCAGTGTTGTATTCCTGTAGTAAAACTACATGGGAGAGTGTGAAGCACAAATCTCTTGTTTCTGTATGTTTAAGATGCTGAGCCTTGCAAAAATTTGACACTCTTCAATGTCTTTGCACAGAATTAAAAACATTGTGTGATTTTTCTAATGTAAAATCTTCTTAAGTTGCAGGTAAAAAATGATGATGTAAGGATCGATACGTAGTGTTCTTCTTTGGTACAATGTAATGTCAGATGTTCTGTTCCCTTTCTGAACCAGTTAGTATCAGATATATTAAGGTGTCCCAAAACCAAGGTGCAAGCTACACTGTGATTTTTTATGTACATTTCTAGTATGAAGAAAAACACAGGCGTTGTTCGCACTAATGCCAGCATACTAGAGGCACCACTCACACCAACAGTTGTTGCTTTTCTACTTTGATTACTCACAGAGGAAGCATAGGTATTATGACTGTGCACAGTTTCAAAGATTTCATGCAGACATCTGAATGGAGCCTCACATTCACCTTCTGATGACATCACATAGACGCAAGTGGACATTCGAAAACTGCAGCATTGGTTATTTTTCCTATTTGTTCCAAGTTTTTCACAGGCCATATATAAAACAAAGAAAAATAAATAATCACATAAACAGATTAACAACATAACTTCAACTCATTACGGAATTCTTGCAACAGTTGTATTTCTTTCAGTATTTTAGAGGTATTTCTTTTGGTGGTAGAATCCACCTGATCCACTGTACAGAGACTATTGTGTTGTAGAAAGCTGAACATGTAACCTACTTTTAGAACAGATAAACTAATGTGCAGACTGTCAAATTTAATTAGCACATTTGCTTTGCGACTGGGACAAATTAAATGGCCCCCTCTGGAAATCTCCAGAAGTTCCCAGTGGCCACTCTCGTATTGGTGATATGTTGCCTGACAAATGGACCGCCTGGGCATGCCTTCAGAGCCGTAATCATGGTTACAGAAAAAAGGGGTGGGATTTGTTAAAAGGGGGTCAGATGCAATACAGAAGTAAAGTAAAAACACAAAACTGTGTATAATTTAATTTGTTAGCCGCACTATGTCCTATGACTATTATTCTATGTTCTATTATTACTTGCAAATATCAGTTTAGATAATCTAACAGTAAGCCACAGCAAGCTATATCTACTCTAATAATAGCTTTTAAATTAAATAATCAAAATGTGATAACTGAAAAGAGTTTTACAAACATTTTTGTAACTGTTAAATTTTCAGAGGCTAAAAAGTAATTGGACAAACTAACATACCTTTCAGATATAAGGCTTGTTTCCTCTCTTGAGATAATTTGCCAGGTGTTTTTTGTAGCTATCTTTAGTCTTTAGTAACTGAAAAGCATGCTCCGCTGGACTGAGATCAGCAATCAAACAACCCTTCAGTGGCCAACTCTGAGGGGTTGTTTTTGCACTCTGCTTTGGGTCATCATCCATTTCCACAGTGAATCACTGTTCAGTCTATTTTGCAGCGTTTGTCTGAAGCTGAGGAGAAAGTCAAGGATTTCTCCGGCCACTTCTATCACATCCTTAATAAAAAGTAGTGGCTCGGTTTCACTTGAAGCCATACATGTCCATGTCATGACATTGCCTCCATCACGTTTGACAGATGATGTGACTTGCTTCAGATCATGAGTTTTTTCTCTGCTTCACTATACTGTTATCTTCCTATCATATCATCTCATCCTCTCACGTTACCCTTGAGTTCATCCGTCCAAAGATTTCTTTCTTTTCCAGAACTGTGCAGACTCTTTCGGCAAAATCTGGTTAGAAAAGTAAACTCTAATCTTTCACTTTTAGCTGTCATCTGTGCTCCCCTGTGTTTTTGAGCTGCCCAGTGCATTCATTCTTTTTCAGTATGGACCAGACTGTTGATTTGGCCCCACTCCTAAACTTTTTTCTCTCTTTCTGATAGGGTTATCATCAATTTCCAGCCTAATGATGGTCTTCTTCACTCGTGTTGACATCTCTTTGGACCTATACTAAGAGTTCCAGTAAACAGCTACCAAATGCAAGTTCAACACTTGGAACCAACTCAAAATACTTTATTTGGTTAATTTGTCATGGAGTGACAAGGGGCCAGCCCTAACCTGGCCATGGAAATGTTTGTCTGCCTACCGTCCGATTACTTTTTAGGCTCTGAAATTGGGGCCTCTACATTTAAACATGGATAACCAGTTAGTGCAATGCTTTTATCTAACCCCTAAAATTTGCACTTTAATTACATCTTGATTACTTTACATAAAATCCAGTGTGTTGGTAGACATAAGCACGCTACATTTACCAAGAAAATATGTGTGATTGTCTAAAATTTTTTGGATCTAACTGTACTCAGGTAAGTCTTTCTGTGTATCTTTCTCACTGTCGTTCTGCCTGTTTCTCTATCACTCGCTAACACATACACACATATGCAGACCTTGTTGTGTCTGCTGGTTGGAGGTGATGCTCCCAGCAGTGGCATATCAGACCATAATGAAAGCTCATTGCCCATGGTTTGGCAGTGTGGACAAACACTCTTTCCATTCCCTCCTTCACTCGTCCACACACATCCTGAATCACAAACACACAGTGAGAAACGCTTAAGTGGGTGAGTCAGACCCGCGCTCTTCCTGTGTCTCACACACATGAACACTCACCCAGGAGAGACGAGGCAAACAGCAGAGCCCCTGCCAGGTTATATGGAGGGACAGAGTGTTCTGAGTTACTGCACAGTGCAGCCACTCTCCACGGCAGCACCATACAGAGTCCATAAAGCATGATGGATGGCCTATCATCATTTACCTCTTTGGTGACTTCTCAATGCTGTCACACCCCACCAAGCACATGCAAGAGAGGTGAGACACACCAAAGCAGACAGGCAAGCAAAAGGCAGAGCCTAACGACAAAAACAAACAAACAAAAAAAGGCAATGCAGACAAAATGATGCTAAAATGAGCATTACAGAGAGCGATGCAGGCAGGCGGGGAGTGAGAAGGGGGAGAAGAGTTAAACAGAGAGATGGATGAGGGAGCATTTTTGATGTTTGCTTGAATTAATGCACACTTAGTTGCATAAGCAAACAGTCGCACACACAGACACGCAAGCACACACCACCACAAAAGAAGTGAACCATCCCCTGTCCCTTCTCTCCTTTGATGACAGCACCCCACACACGTAGAGGCTGTATTTAGAGCATGCAAAATCTACTGTCTCCTCCACTCTTCTCTCTTCTCCTCCTCCTCCTCTCCATCCCACAGCAGAGGGGAGCAGGAGGAGGAGAAGAGGGAGAGAGCGAGGCAGATACAGAGAGAGAAAAGAATGAACACCAGATGCAGCGAAATGACACACTGATAGTTTACATGTCAAAGCGGGTGAGACATCAACAATGGGAGAAGGAAAAAAAGAGAAAAATAACGGCTAGAACAGTAAATAACTTCCATGAGAATGAGTGCAGCCAGAGAGCCAGAGGGGGCCACAAGGCTCACAGCCTGCACTGCAGGCTGGATAGTAAAACACCGTGCAGTGGGTAAATCTGAGCTCTTGTTCTGTTTCGACGTTGGGAACCTGAGGCTTCAATTTACTCGGTTGTGTTTCAGTCAAGTGTGCCATATATTGCTAACGTATAGGGACCTCCAGTGATGAGGTATGGCACTTGCGAAAAGCAGTGGGGCAGAAATGTTGGCTATATGTTTAAAACTCCAAAATACTAAAAATAAACTCAAAGCTACTTTGGCAGCCAACTTGATATTATTAATTAAGCTATTAGGCTAAAATAACACATAAATTTTCATTTAAGAACAAGTATCTTAAAATACAAACAGATCTCATTGTCACACATTTCCAGAAATAATCTCTGTGCACTCATGCTCACGTAAACACATATCAGATGCCATGCTGCCATGCTGCTCACAAAAAAGTTGCTGTCGCTCTTCACGCCAGCTGCTGCTGCCGTTCATATAGAGTTACAAAAGACATAACAATAATCTGCCCCTACCAAACAGAAAACGGCTCATGTGAACACAATCAGACTGAAACATGAAGCTCAAATAAAATAGCAGTTCTGTCTGATTGAATTGAAGGCATGCAACTGTTTTAACGGGCTGGGCTCCAGCATTGCGAAACAACATTAGGCTACCTGGAAATGGCAGGAAGCTTGTACTGCACATGTTTTATTTAAAAAGTGTTGGAAGGGGTTAATGTGCTTAACAGGTGCTCGCGGGTCTTAAATTATTGTCAGTGTTTTGATGCTAAGTGAATGAATCCTCACCGTGTTGCTGCACTGAGCACTGGAAGAAAATATTTTCACTAGACATCCAACCTTCATAGACACAGAAAGATAGAAAGCATAAGAGAGAGAGCGAGCGAGAGAAGGAGGGGGTCTGCCTCTCTGGACAGTGCCTATTGATCGCCACCCGGCACACATCACCACAACTTTCACAAATTGCTATTGAGAAGTGACCTGTAATGCAATTACTGGCCAATCCGGGGCCTTGGCTGCCATCAATTATTAAAAGCTGCCTGAGTCGTGGCCCGCTATGCCGTCTCAGCTGGTGCGTTGTGTCATTATCACATCTGCCGGCCACCAGCTCACCAGCTGCTTCAGCGGAGTTGGGAATAAGATTTCCGAGTGCCACTTCGCACTCTGCGGAACGTATCAGAGGATATGGGCCAAACGAAGAAAGTGAAATTGCCACATTATATATTCCAACGGCTACAGCGGAGGTGAGGTGGTGAAGGTCACGGAATAAAATGGGTTTTGTTTTTTCCTTTGCACATTTCCACTGAGCATGAGAATGGTATTTACAGAAGGGTAAAGCCCTCTTTGTGAAATCTGTGTGGTTACTTTATGCTTCATAAAAACTTTTCTAAGTAGAAAACAACATTAATATTGCAGCGTGGTACCACTGGCTCCTAGTATTAAAAACTTTTAGTACTGTAGTCAGTGCGAGTAACAAACCAATGGGCAATGTTTCCATCCACAATCCAACACTTTTATAATTATTTTCCACATATTTCCGCTTCACTTTGGTAGCTTTTCGGAAGTTATTATGAGAGATTACATCAATGATAGAAGGAGTGCATGATGATTGCACTTGGCCTTGAACTGGCAGCAATTTTTTCTAGATGTTTTCATTATAAAAGGCCTTGTTCAAACTGGGCTTTTTTTTCACTGCAATCACAGTGAAATTATTTATTGGCTATCTCGTTCACTGTAAAATACTGTTACCGAAGAAATCGAATCTAGAATGCAACTTAGCATCAATTTTTAAACACTCGAACAACTTTATTCCAAAAATTCTATAAAGCCATTTTGGAGAACGAGTCAAGACTAATGTTCATTTCGAGACTTCAAATAAAATAGAAAGACTTAAAGACAATTAAGCTCAGTAAGCTTTCATTTTATAACAGCAGTTGGTCTGCTTGAGGAAAAAAAAAAAAAGGGAAAGCGCTGATTAACAGAAAGGGCTGATAAAAAGATGCAGAGCACACTGGGCTTCACAGTAAAAGCTCCAAGAGCGCTGTAAAATCTCAGGAAAAAAAGAGAACACTGAATGAAAATGTTTGCTGCTGTTTAAAAGCATCTGCTCTGCCCCACATTAACAACTGAGGTAGGACAGACTAGTCGCTGGTGCTTGACAGAAAGGATAGGTGTGCAATGCGAACTGTAATATCCTCCAATGATCAATAAAACACCACTTTAATAGATAAATTATATTGTAGGCGTGACTGATTTATTGCATTTTATTGTTTCCAGTTATCTTTCCACTGTTCTTCAACATTTAATGTGCATGGTAAATTACCTGAACAAGCCACAATAAAAGAAATCAGACAACACAGCACTCGCTGGTGTGGAAAGACACATTGTACTGTATGCGTGAGGAGGCTTGAGAGCATGAAAAAGACAAATAGATATAGCAGTGTGACATACAGCTATTCGGGGAAAAAAAGAAGTCCCTGTCCTGGCAGGAAATTTCAAAGCAGCTGGAGTCAGGCGAACTCAATACAGCAGCAGCAGCAGGAGGTAAAACTATGACAATGGCAGAATGACTATCACAACCAGCTTATGGAGACACTTAAATCTGTGAACTATATGCACACCCAGCGCTGAAGCCAAGGCGCACACTGGTTAGGATGCTATTACAGTGGGGTTTTTTTTTTTCTTTTTTGAATAGCTCCAGCTGCAGCAGCCTCCACTTCTGTCCTCTCCCCAGCGACAGTCACAGTCACTGCCAGCTTTGTATCTGTAAGCAAGTTCATGGCTTTGAGGGTTTACAAAACAATTCCAATCAAGCAAGAACTGGATGTGTGATTTCTCTGAACAGTAACTTGGGCATCACAGAGCGTTTTTTTTTCTCTCTCAAGATTTTAAAAGTGAATAAACTGCGGCTGGATATATATATATATTTTTAAAAAACCTCTTTTCACTTTGGTGAGTGCAAGGAACAGCCTGAAAATGCCAGTTGTGACATTAGCACTTGTAAATGCTCAGTGGAGCAGGCTGTTGAGGACGAAGACTCATTGGTGCGCTTTAAGACCGTGCTTTCGCGGATCAATACAAACTCGAGGAAAAGACAAGATGATTTCAGACTGTGACAGGAGCTTGAGCCAGCTATAGACTGAGGTGCTGGAAAAAAAGAGCATCCCACTTCTAAAATTTCTGAAGTGGGGGACATGTTTTTAGTCTAAATAATGGTACCTCTTAAAGGTGTTTAGAATCTCTCAGACAGTTCAAGCCATTTCGTTGGAGAGCATATCACGGGTTTTAAAGCTGCTCTTGGCTGAGGTCTTTCTTTGTCTTCCTCATCATTTCCTGCGAGCAGCACCGTAGTAATCTTTCTTATGAGAGTAATCTGTAATTAGAATAATGATTCATACGGCAACAAACTTGAGTCAACACATGTCACGATGATGATTGGCAATGGGGCTGACTGGAACAGTTACACTGGCGAAAACCCAAACTGGATTAGCAATATAATGCTACATGTGCTGCAGTATGGCTCAGTAGTAAAAAAAACCCTTAAAACGGAAAGAAAAAGTGCATAATTTCACATATGGATCATCAGTCTATTGACCCAGCAGGTAGCATGCACCACCTCTGAAATTAGTTGGCTTATTGGACTACAGTGAACTACTGCCTCGAGACAGATAAATTTTTCTCATTTGTACAATCTGCTCAAACTCCACTTGGCAATGGGAGGTTGTAACATCAGGCCTGGAGCCCAATGATAATGGGACCATTCAGACTTTATATGACAAAAGATGGTGTGTAGGCATGTAATGATCTTTGTTGCAATTATGGCACCATTCATGCTTTACTCCTTAAAGGGGTTCAGCCAAAGCCATCCTATATAAGCCAAAAGTATGCGGACAACCAAACACCACAACCATATTAAAAAAAAATGTTCACTTCAATTTATGGTTATATGCTAGATTTTGCTTGCGGCAGGTGTAGGGCTAAAAAAAAAAAGCTGAAATGACGTCCCACCCTGTTCGTAACAACCTAACTGCCAGAAGAATAGCGGACACTTTAAAGGTGAGGAAGATTAAAAATTGAAACTAGGAGGCAGGAGAGAGGTGCAGCCTTGTCTTTCTCACCCACAGCAATGACATGGATGTGAATGTGAGACTGTCGGCTTTGCAAAGTTGTTTGGAAGATCTGGGGTGAAGGGTTTTTAGATGCTGCTCAACTGTCAGTCAATCACTTTGGTTGGATTGGCTTATACAGTAGTGGCAGCTTAAGCCCGTATGGACATAGCGCCATGTAGTTCAGGGCACAAATCAATCAGTTAATCAATCAAAACCAAAACCAATGGCATTATTCTGCTGCTCTGTTAGCCGCCATTCTTCAGTGGAGGTTGAGCTGGGAACCCGGCTGCAGGAATATGGGCCTGTTTCGGCACAGGAACATTATCGTTACTGGTGTTTGGGTGATAAGGCCTGGCGGACAGAGACTTTTTCAGTTCATCCCAAAGACATTTATGGAGTTTAGCAGTTATGTTTTTCCACAACAAACCATGAACAATGTCTTTTTGGCCCTGGCTTTGGGACATTGCTCCATTGAATGACAGAAGGCGACGATCCCAAGCTACTGCCAAAAAGTTTGACCCACGCTATTGTCCTAAATATTATTGTATGCTGAAGCATCAAGACTGAAACTGAGAGTGTAATCCAAAGAACAAAAAGCCACAGAGCATAAAAAACAGACTATAGCACCTCTAAAACGTAAATTGTTAGAAATAAGAACTTACAAAATTAAGTTTTTCAACAAACTGAAATCTCTGTTTACCTCTGAATTTATTACAAACACTATTTACAGAAAGTCTTTCTGCTTTTCTACTGTCTGTTTGGGGAGACTCATTTAAATTTTTATTGCAGGCTTATGACCTGCCAGATTCCGGCTGCCTACCGCCTCACTTAAAAGCTTTGCTCTGGTGTGGACGCTGGGTACAGTCTACTGTTTCTTCATCCAGACTACTGCCAATGCATGCTGCTATTTTCTTTTTCATCTTAGGCAATGTGAGACTGAAATAAGTTGCTCATTATGTCTATGAGTTGACTAAAATCTGTATGTGGGTGTGTGTGTGTGTGTGTGAGGAGAAGTCGTTTCAAGCTAAAACTTGCTTGTGCATCACCCCGGCATTCTTTCAATGACTGTGCATTCATTAAATGGAGCACCTTATGGGGCAAATGGTTTTCTTTTGGATAGGGGTGATTAGGATAGTTGATGAGGTGATAGCTTGGGGAGAGAGCGGGGATATTTTAGCTCCAGGGTCTGTGGCATTATTCATGTGGACGTGTAGCTATGCCTCCCGCACGCTGAGCCATAAATCTAAATCTACAAGAAGGACTGAACTACAGTACTTGTACACAAATCATAACTGAGCACCACCAAAAACCCCGCCATCCAAACACCTCTTCACCCATGTCACCTGGGGAGCTTGGCAGTTATTGACCAATGAGGGCAACTTATTGAGAAAAAGCTGCCATGAAACTGGGTCGCAGGAGCCAATCAATGGCATGGATTTTTTTTTTTTTTTTGCCTTGGCATTATCTCGACTGAGAGCAAGGACTGAAAGCGGGGGTGGTGGTGGGTGGGTTGAAAAAGAAACAGACACAAATCATTCGGTATGGAGGCACCCCGACTATACCTCTCCTTTCACTCCCTCCATCCACCCACTCTTTCCAATCTGCCATCATCCACCCCTTCCTCTTTCCTCCATCCTGCTATTCATTTGCTTTCCTGTGATTTCTGTTGTTTGTTTGCCCCTGGGCTGAAAACTCTGTGTGTTTATGTGTGTGTTTGTGTGTGTGTGTGTGTGTGTGTGTGTGTGTGTGTGAAAGCGCTCTGAAATGACGCATTGATTCACAGTGTTCTATATTTTCTCATCTGGCTCACTATTACAGTGAGAGTCAATCGACGCCGTATTTCTCTCACTCTCTTGCTCTCTCTCTCTCTTTTACTTTCTCCCTATTTCTTTCGCTCTCTCTGTCTTTCTGTGTGTATCGGAGTATCATGTTTTTGAATGGAAGTGCTTACGAGGGGTGTTGTATTGCAGTTACAAGAGAAGTGTTTGGAGTGTGAGTGCATGTGTGTGGGGTGTTTTGTACCTGTTTGTGTGTATTTGTATGCATTATTTTCTAACTTTGAGCTCAGCGCTATGTATGCGAGAGTGCGAGCTCCCTCTGTGCCCTGTGTGGGGGGCACTTGGTAGTGCACTGGCCCATATATATATTTATATATATATATATATATATATATATATATATATATATATATATATATATATATATATATATATATATATATATATATATATATATATATATACACACACACATATATATATATATATGTCTTTTCTGCGTGTGTTGAGGGTGTTAGTGTTTTTATGTTTGCCAGAATCTGCTGGCGAGTCTTTGTGCAGTGTTTCATGAGCACATGTGCTAGTGCTAGCGCTGCAACTCCACCCCGTGACCCACACGTAAATGCACACCCGCATGCACGTGCACACACAAGAATACATCTTCCCACTCGTGAGGGCTCTTCTTTTGCCAGAATCAATACAGGAGCTTTTTAATGTTTCTTGCCATAGTACGAGTCTGAAACTGGAGCGCAGGATCATAACTGTGGCAGTCAGGGCCTGGCGTTTGGGACGCGCCCCCCCCCCCCCCTTTTTTTTTTGTTCTGTCCATTTATGTGCTTGTTGTCTGTTTAACTCAAAAAAGGGAAAATCTTTTTCACAGGCATATTTCCCATTATGTTGAAAATGTAGCCATATTGAACAAGAATTGTCAAAATCTGGAACAGTCATAACTACATGGTACGTTTGCATTTATGGTAACTGTGAAAGCTTACCGTAACGCTAAACTGCTGCAGATGGCCTGCTGTTTCACGTGTAGATCAGTATTTTTCTCATGGTGTTGATTAATAAAATTCTGACACAGCAGACCCACACACTGTGGTACTCATGCCTAAAACAGTGCCTAAAGTGCCTGCAAAATACACGCTTTGTAGTTGAATGTCAACAAAAAAATATTAAATTTAACTGATTGCTCAATCAAGTTTGAACATCAAAAGCAAACTGATACACTTTTTACCAAAGCGTTTGCTTTTTGAACCAAAAATAAGACTATTATATACAACACAATAATCAATAGCAGTCATTTCTTGCTCCATGACCTATTGACTGTTCAGTGATCCATCCACGCTTCAAGAGAGTCTTTCACTCTTTACTTGCTGACTTTGCTCCCTTTGCACTGCGTTGGTTTATCATTCCAATACTGGATCCATGTCTTGAATATTTTGAATGTTCAGCAGCGCTGGCTTCTGTGTCACTTGTCAGTAGAGCTGATTTAATTACGCTAGCAGACACATATTCTCCATCAGCATAATCCTGTGTACCTGTAGTTTGTAGTGCTATAATGGAATGAGCAATGTGAAAACAATTTGTCATCTATCACCAGTAGTACAATGTCAGCGTCACTTTAACATCAGTATTTCTGCTTGTCACTTGTTTACCCAAAGTCTCTCCTGACACTGCACCCGCTCGGTCGCGCGCACACGCACATGCTTACGCTCATGTGTGCGTGCACATTCACATCAGGCATCCCTTAGTACTTTGTCTGAGCTACACCAACAGCCTACAGCCATGCTTACAGGGCATTTCCACTAGGAAGTCAAATCCCCTCTTCTCTCAGCTCACCTGGCAGCACGGAAAGAAAAAAAAAAAGGACGGCAGAAAACTTTTTAAATGTAAGAGCTGGGGAGCAACTTTGACGGAAAAAAGCGCATCAGGACACAAAGTGAAGGGGAAAGAGGCTTTAACAGGGTAGAAAGGAGATTTCATTTGCCGGGTTTTGGTTGTGTTGGCCTGTGAGTGGGGGGATTGATAGAGGATAGAAGGAGAGCGAGTGAAGAAGGTAGGTAGGAAGAAAAACAACACTGAATGAAGGAATGGAAGTAAGAGGGTGTAGCCGTGCGCCATAAAACGTCCCACTGCCTTTCCCAGGGCCAAGTCCTCGCTCTATTTCTAATGAACTCATTTATTCTGTTTTGCTGGATTTACCTTCACCAGCAACAAAAGACAGTCTCCTGGTCTGCCTGTCTGAATTCTCTGCTTCAGGGTTTGTTAAACATCTAGGTCTGTCCTATAGCCTGCCTGTGTTTATCTAGCTCTCGCCATAGGTCAAACACAGACTGTCCTAAACTGCCAAAGGCATCTCTAATTGGCATCTTCCTTCTAAAAACAATATTAATTACAAGCGACTGGTTACAGTAATTTGCTGGTGATGCATTTCTATGTAGCATGTGAAGCCAAACATAGTCCCTTCAAGATGGAAAGGCAGAATCCTCAAAAAATGTTTTTGTGAACCACATATTCTGGTCTGTGTCAAACAATAGCAACAAAGGCAAAAACATCAATCGGCAGCACACTTTGTGTGAACACAAAATCGCATTCTGGTTTTGGCCAAATATTTAATCTCTCCTCCTCTCTCTCCTCGTGTCTCTGTCTCTCCCTCCCTCTTTCTTTCTGAATAATATGCCACTGGGAAGTAAAAAAAAAGAAAAAAAGACTGAGAGCACGGATCCCCACTCCTCCGCTCTTCTTGACTGCACGTCTGTGATGTCATAATCACTCACATCAAAGGCTGTGCGCTCAACACGGCGACTGTCAGCTTCCCTGGAGGCGTCATTAAAAACGAACAGAGCAAACCGAGCCAGGCCTGACAGAAACGCATCAAAACTTCCTAAGACTCACACACACGCACACATATGCGTAGCTAATGCCGGCTACGCATCCATGTTCACGCTCACACTCAGGCATCGGGGAGCATGCACGTACTAATCAAAGCGTGTGACAGAGACAGACACATGCACACACACACAACACACGTATGTAATAATAAAATCATGTGTGCGCCAAGGGAAGAGCTCACATTGCTGATAAAACCCTCAGACTCGCATGCACACACTACTACAAACTGAAAATCTGCATCTTCTCTGTGACAAAGTGAAAACTTCCTCATCCTGTCATGCAAAAATAGAAGTCGAGCATTCAGACGCGCATGTTTTGCTTCCAGCTGCATGTGCGTGTGAACAGCAGCGGCCGCAGCACGTGGACGGACATCTGTCGTAAAAGATGTGCTCTCTTGATATGCATTCACAATGCACTCCTGTTTCGCTGCCAGCCTGGGACTTAATGCGGAGTGTGCACATAAATGTAGAAAGAGTCTACATCTACCAGATTTTCATTCCTCTTTCCTTCTCTCCGTCTATCTCTCTACACACTTGCCCACACACATGGGCGCATGCACACGCACAGACACACACTCATTTACACAAACTGGAGAAAGGACTATAAATAGTATGCCTATGATGTGATGCCGTGTGGTTTATCCCTATGGGTTTGTGTATGTGTGACTGTCAAAGTGAAGAGAGAGGGAGGCAGTGAAAGGAGAGGGGGGGGGGGGGGGGGTGGCAGATGAAAAAAAAGATCTTTAAGAGAAAGAAGTGTGGTGTATAGCCAGTGATAAGCACTACATGGCAGGCATGGCAAAGACAGAGTCTCCTCTTTGATCTGAAATAAATATAAGTCATTATATGCTAAAATGAGCATCTGTGTTTGTGTGCGACTGAATCCAAGACGTGTTTATGTAAGATTTCGCTTCTGGCTTGGCATGTCTTTTCTTGTGTGCGACTTACTCCTGGCAGGGTCTTCTGCTCGTGCAATGCATTCTGGGCTTTCAGGGCTGACTCTCTGGCACAGTAGGTGAGGAAGGCACAGCCTGAAATACAGCAAGAGAGAAAGACACAATTATGTTATGTGAACTGGGGACAGAGGAGAGACAGCTACGGGAGGGGGATGCACCAATCATCAGCAAATAGCTAAAAACAACACACACACACACACACACACACACACACACACACACACACACACACACACACACACACACACACACACACACACACACGCACAACCACACGGAGTAAGCCTGCAGCCATAGCTCTGAAACTCTGTCTACATGGCCGCAGAGGGAATTTGTTCGTGCTTGTGTGTCCACAATAAACAGCATTTCGGTGACTGAACAAATTGAATATTTCTGCGACCGCGAATGCAATCCACTTGCATGCAGAAGGGAAATAAGTGGGACTAAAATTTGCGTCAACGTGTGACGATTTGTGTATTCTGTTGCGCGAGAGCCACCATGCCCCCATCAACACATCAAATCTGACTGAGCTTTCTCCCTGGCAGCCTGAAATAGCAGTTATCCATTCGTCCATCGCACTCTTCTGGCTGTTGTGACAGGGATAGACAGCCTGACAGCTTCTTTCTCTCTCTCTCTTACCCACCCTCCCTCTACTTTACTCCCTCCACTCTTCATTTCTCCATCTCCCTGCTCCATATGTTCCAAGACTACCCACAATCCTCGGTTTTGTTAGCACCTGGGCTGACATGTGGAGGTGGAGAGAAGATGGAGACGCAGGAGGCAAGGAAGAAGAAGCCGTGGGGGAACGTGCGCGCTGTTCCCTTGCCACCCCCCGCTGACAGTGAGGCACACACCACTGTCAGAGAGCTGACAAACTGTCAATCTACAGATCAAGCCTAATGATTCATGTGTTTGACAGATTAATAAAACGCTCACAGAGACAATTGCACAATAGGTTGATGCGCAATTTGAGCTCATACTGTACGCACAGGTATTTTGGGTGTTTGCTCACATCCAGGTTGTGGGAAAAATGTAAATATTCTTCATTTACACTCATTTCAGTCACAATCAGGGAAAGAACCAAATGTGCACAATTAGCCTTTGGACTTGTTGCATTACAATATCTGGGAATTTTCCAAAAAAGCGATTATAGAGGTATTCAAAATCATTATATCACAGCAGCAAGAAAATATTTCATAGTGCATATAATATATTTATTGTTATTGCTGTTTCCAATCTGTAAGAACAAAGGTACATAGTTTGTTTTGAGAACATCAGCACCTAAGTCTGAGATGATTATCATAGACCCCTACTTACAGACCAAAGACCAAAACACAGTGCATTTTAAATAATGCACCCCCTTCTCGAAGCTCTTTGTCCTTTTTAAATACTGGGGGCTATTTGTTGTTGAGGGTAACATCATGTACAGTATGTGGAAGGAGAGCAGCTTCCATCCTCTCTGCTCTGTGTCTTTAACCCCAGGTCGCCCTGATGGTGGGACCCCAGGGAGCTCTGCTTGTTGGTGTTTTTAATTAACGTGCCTCTCTCTCATTAGGCGAAGTGGGAGCTGGCCGCTGACAGCTTGGCTACCTCCTTGTCCTCTCCGGGCCTGTCGTGTTAGCACTACATGCCGTTGCTGTCCCAAAGGAAGGACACGCAATCCTCTGATTCACACGTCTGACGCTCATTCACATGTTTGGAGCACAGTCACCTACAGCAATCAGCGTATTCAACATAGGAAGACGTACTCCTTTGGCTTACTTTAAGCAAGAACAGAAATGCAATGTTAAAAATGAATTTTTACTCACAAAATACACCTAAGTAGCAAAAGCTAAAATACTCATGATGACATTTTACATTAACATTTTTTAATTATTAGCAGTGTGTGAATATGTAACATTGCGATGCAGATATGGAGATTATTTCATATTTCAGCTAAACAGTTTGCTCCAGAGGTTCCCAGAAAGTTTTGACTGTTTCACACCCACAGTGATGAATTGCATTTACTGTATATAGAACAGAATGTGCAACATTAGAAGACAGGCTGCATAATGTTAGTTATGTATTTGTTTGCCTGCAAAGACACTTTGGCATGCAGAGTGGAGGAACTAGGTGATCTAATCACCAATAAAATACACCACTTAGTATTTTATTCCCAAACAAAAACAAAATGTAAATCTATTTTATTTATGAAATCATAATTTCCATTTATTCAAATGCACCTGCCTTCCCCACATTTTATAATCTACCCAATCACAACAGCAGATGTAACTCTGAGAGTAAAAGCAACCAAAGACATGCTGGATTACTACATATTAACCCGTGTGATCACTGTGCATTTTGTACATTAAAACTTAACCTGGAAATAGCTACATATTATAGCTGTCTCGTATTAAGTAGAGCATACTGTAATATAGAAGAAAATGAAAGATGTGCTAAGTACATTTATTTAGATCCACTCACGTATGAGAGATGGATGCTCTAACATGACTAAATATACAAACACATACGCATGCACGCCAACACACACATGAAAAGTGACAGTCAACAAATGTTCAATTTATCATCATTGTCACAAGTCAGATGCTGGCAGCAGCTCTAGTATCTGACTAAGATCCATATTGGCCCAGGAGAGAGAGATAAGCTGTTTGTTTCTGCTGTCAATGCTGCCAATTTGGTTTCCCATCACTTCAAATTCAAATCAACAGCAGCGCAGAGGGGGATCTGAGAGAATGTATGTGTGCGTGTGTGTGTGAGAGGAGAGGAGAGAGAGAGACGATGGAAGATGGAAAGAAGGGCAAAAAGAAAGAGGGGGAGGAGAACAGCAGAGAGGAAAAACAGAACAGCGAGGGATGCTCGGTAAGAGACGGAGAGGGAGAGAGAGTAGATAAGATCACCTAGCTTCTGTGAACACCATCCCCCTGTGTCCTACACTCGCTTCTTATCTCAACTGCAGCAGACACCCTAAAGGGACACACACCCACTGAGAGGGAGAGAAACAGAAAACGAGCGAGAGACAGCGAAAGAGGGAGGGAGGGAAAGAGAGAGAGAGAGAGAAATATGGGGAAGGAAATGAGAGAAGATGAAAGAAAGCAGCAGGGGAATGGTGGAGGCTGAATACTTTCTGGTGGAGGAAGAAGAAAGAAATCTGCCATCACCAGACCTTATTTAAACGACAGCTGTGTTGGACCACATGGAGCTTTGACCTTGTTGATTTGGAAAACCCAAATTTGATGAGCTGCCTTTGCCAATGGGTTGCCCAACAAGTTGCCAATGGGACTGATTCATTGTTTGTTTAAACATTCTGTTGTAAAAGATAACTCAACGAGGAGGGATCATTCATACCAAAGAACATTATCCTGTATATACATTATATATGAATCTAGAGGAGTTTAGCGATTAGATACCGATAATGCAACATAGCAGAGCGGTGTCCTGAACAAAAGTAGGAAATGGGACAGGACCCCAGAGTCTAGATGCTGGTGATGGAGCAGGGTAAGCAGATGGCTGATGGAGACTTCGTGTTACTCTCTGATTATCCAGGATGAGGTGGAGATGGAGCGGAATGCAAAGACAGTTGAAAGGCAGGAAGACAGAAGAGCTATGTGCAGAGAGAATAGGGATGGTGGACTGATCGTCTTGGATAAGAGGGCAAGAAAATCATTGGACCGCAAAGTTGCAGTGACTTTGACAGTAAAGTGGAAGTGGGAAAGTGGCAGTGAAGAGGAGAATTGCTCAAACATGTAATGCGCACATTTGAATGGAAACAGATTCTCCTTATTAAGCTAAGCTTCATTTCAATGACTGATGCCGAGTATCAAGTCAGGACTTTGGCTAACATTACCCCCGATTTGAAATGAGTGCTTCAATCCAACTTGTGTTATGCAAATCAGATATTTGATTTTTTTGGGTTATATTTTAGCTCATGAGGAGCTAAGTGCTGTAATCTGTTGCTAACTTTTTTTTAAATAGAAGGAATCCACACAACCTTTCCTGGTTTTGAGGATGTGGTATGTTACATGTAGACGTACATATGTTGCCATTTCATCCAATCTAACAGTTTACCTCGTTAGTAAGTAGCAACATAGATTTATCAGTTCACCAGTCCATTCTGATCCACTTATCTAATTCAGGGTCCCAGCTACTATAGACAACCACACCTATGGGCAATTTAGAATCACCAATTAACTCCACCAACTGTGTGTCTTTGGACTGTGAGAGCATGCCAGAGTAACTGGAGAGAACTCATGCGACATTGGAAGAACACGCAAACTCCACACAGAAAGGCTCAGGACAGATGGTGGATTTGAACCCAAGACCTTCTTGCTACGAGGCACCAGAGCTAACCTCCATGCTATAGCAATTCGAACAAATGTTAAACAAATACTAAAAATGTATCTATATGCTACTTCATTATTTATTTTTTAATAACTAAAGACTGTCGACATATTTAACGTGTAAACTGGGTGTAAAGGTAATTAAAACCCTCAGATTCCCAGAAACAATATAGCGACCGTGATCTCTGTGACATCCATGGCCCAGGTTGGGGACACACCATTCTTCAAATTCTCCTTTGAAACTAATTATAATCCTACTAAAATTAAAAGGACTAATGAATTAGTGCTCAGCACTGTTACCGGACACATGAATCACTTTTTACCAGCATACACTGCCTGATGCCACCCAAGACTAAAAAACTTGAGGGACAATGTTATTGTACAGAGTTCTCTAATTATCTTCTGCCTATTAATTCAGGGATTGTAAAAGGCGGACATAAAAAGTTCCCTCCTCTCGCTCTCCCTCTCTCTCCCTCCTTTTATTCCCAGCTACAGATGAGGAGAAACTCCCAGTGATCATTTAAATATTTCAGAACAACTTGGTAAGAGCCTAAAAAGAGTCAATAGCATTAAAAAGCTTTATCCACGGCACAGCTGAAATCCCTGGAATTCTGCCTTGAAAAACTTTGGCATGAAACTTTGTTTGAGGCTGTCCAATTTCAGTCAGTCAATAGAAATCTCCACGTCTCCCCCTACCTCACTTCTGTTAGCACTTATCTTCACCTGAAAGGGTTGACCAAGGACAGACTTTGCTCAATAAACAGAGGAATGTTTTTTTTCTCCTTTTTAAAAGATTGACCTTAAGACAAGAACGTTCTGACTGGATTTCTGTGAGTGCTGAGGCTTAGATAACGCTCTTCAATTCACTCTTGAAATGGGTCAGAGTAAAGACAAAAATTCTTGACTTATTGTGTTCAGAGAAATGGCATATAAAGCCTTGGTCTTTTAGTCGTATGGTGAAAATGAGTAGCACTGAGTGCAAAAGTGGAATACTAATAAGTGTTATATTAAAAGAGTTTCTCAACGATACAGTTGCCCTTGTACTGCTTTAACTGGGACACTCGGTATGAGCCATACAATTGCTATTCAGTCTGTATCTGGTTTTCAAATGCAATAAAATTAAAAGAGTAAAGTTAATACTTGCAATGCAGAGGAAAAAAACTGCTTTAAAAAAATAAAAAATAAACACAGCTATTAAAACCATGTCTCTATAGCTATATTCCCATCTTATCTTTATTCGCTGCAGAATCATTCTCGCCATTTCTCTAATGCATATGTATACAGGGAAATGTTTAGGATGACTTAAAGTGGCAGACTTGAGAAAAAAAGAAAAAAAAGTCACATATCTCCAAGTAAATCTGATATCGAAACGTAAAAGCCCAGACAAGCCCCCTCACTTTTGGTTCTGCGAGGAATAGTAATTCAATAGAGTGAGCAGCAGCCGCTCATATCCCCTTCACCTTTGCTGACCTTTCAGATCATTACTCACCAAGGAAGAAAGAGACAGAGGACAGAGGCTATTTTAGGGGACACAGCCAAGGTCTCCGGGAACACGCCAACTTTCTCCTGTATCGTCTTAAAATCTTTAATTGGCTGCTGTAATCGCTGATTAAATGAAAAAAAAAAAAGCACTTTGAAGCCCACAGTACGAGCTCAGAGAACAGAACTGAGTGTACGAGTGGAAAAAAATAACTCAGTTGCTCAAATCGAGCATCTTTTTTTTTCACTGCGTGAAAGAGGCCTTAAAAATTCAGGAGTTGTTTCAGGGGACGAATGAATGTTGGTCTTGATTATGATATTATTTCAGCAGAGTGAGGCAGAACTAAGGGGCAGTGTTATGAAAGAGGAGGTGAATTCATTTGTAATAGAGTGTAATAGCAGTCTCAGCTCTCCCATAGGCAGCTATATGCAGATCCCTCAGCCCTCTCTTCGGGGGGAACTGGAAGAATCCATAATATAGAAACGCACAACAAGCGTACCACTGAGGGAAGCAGAGAGCAGGAATAGATAGAGCAAATGTTAATAACCAGGTGATGGATGAATCTCTGAGGGACGGCACTTCTGTACGTCTGTTATATTTTTTTCCATTCTTAAAAGTGCAGGACATAGTCATTTTGAACAATAAAGGGGACTCCGGTTGTAACTAAATTACTTTTGGAGATGAGGATATGAAGATCGTAAAATAAAAGTCATTATACTGTATTCTGTGTGAATACTAAGTTCTGATTGACTCGGGGTGTAAAATAAATTTTAATAACTGGGCATTTTCTGCAAAACTGTTAAATCATCAAGGCAAATCAAAGCTTGCTCATGGTTTGAATGTGAATTTTAAGCAGCACAGTGAAAAATACCCAGAATAAATTACTCCCAGATTGCCCTGAAAGATGTGGGAATAAAAACAACCTTATTTCAGATAATAGAAGCTTTGAAAACCAGGTAACTTTACATTTCAATGTGGTACCTTTAGGGGGATAATAAAGGGAGACAAAAACAATCGACATTACAGATTCATGCAAACTAAAAACGTTTTTCCCCCGATGCAACGTCGTTTTCAATGAGCGGGGTAGTGTTTTAGACTTCAGTAGAAGTCCCTACACATCTAAGCGGTATGACACTGTAGGAAAATGATTGGGATTGTCACTGTCATGGGACTTGTCAGCGTCTCCAAGGATACGCAGGAGAAGCAGCAGATGGGAGTCTGCCTTTTAACATCTGGTTAAGGTGGTTAAAGGGTTGTTTTCATGTGTTCTTTTAAGGGTTGAAGGCCATCTGATTTATAGCACCGACTCCTAATCTAACCTTTCTATGCTTCAATGCTTTTCTACTTTGGATATTAAAAAACAATGACAGTAAAGGAACAGTGAACAGCGATGCATCAGTATGTAATGAGCTGGGAGTAACGATGAGCTGACCTGATGCCTTCTAACATTACAACTAAAGATGAATAAAAAGCCTTTTTCGTTTGTTTCTTTTGTTTTGATTGTGACATACATGCGTGAGAAACAATGAGAACTTTTAAATGGTTTGTGCTTGTGTTTGTGTGCGCGTAAGTCCCTGAAGACAACAAGTCCCATCTCTCGCCCTGCTTGCCAGAGTTGCCGTCTCTAAGCTGTGCTAATCGATCGGTGAAGGAGGAAAAAGGGCCAGCTTTAATGTGTTGCATGTGAAGGATTTAGTGGAGAGCACAGCCATTGAATCAATGGAGTAGAAAATGCATCATTAGGACAGTGTCAACTCCCTCTGCCCCCACAGACACACACACACACACACACAGAGTTGCAACAACCCTCACTCAACCTCCACTCCCCCCCCCTTATCCCGAGTGCACTGAAAACATCCACATATTCATACAATCGCATGACGTGAGGCGTGCACAGAAAAGGCACGCATGTGATGCTTCAGCTGTCATAGCACAAAATAAAATACCTTCTTAAACAGCACTCACTCTGAGTGCATCCCATGAAACATGGATGCTCCAACACCCACTTGTATGAGCTTGTTAAAAGCTCCCCTGATGGCAAAACACAGACGTTAAATGTCCCAAAAATCCAGGCAGACGAATCACCTCACTCCCATCCTGCCGCTGCCATTTTGTCAGGAAATGTTTTGGGGGGGGACTAATTTTAGCTTTTCATTATATGAATTATTAAAACTGCAGTGACTCCTATGACGAACTTAAAGTCTGAACCCGGACATACCAGGTCAGTCACTGTGGGAAATTTATTGAGGCAGAGACTAATAAAACAATGTGGGACAGATAACAAATGGGCATTTTTGAGCTCATGTTACTATAGTTCAATGTATTATATGGGAATATTATACTTTAGTCAGTGGAAAAACCTCTTAAGGAGTGTTTGGACTACTGTGGGACACCAGAACGCTCCTTCAAAAACAGCACTACACAGCAGTATAGGATTTATAGATGGTGATGGTGATTTTTTGGTTTCTTGTGTATAAATACCATTAAGAGACAGACTATACCGGCCCAGTGTGTGTGACAGTTGTGTGCACAATGTTTTTTCATCATCTGTAGTCTGCTTTACTAAGAGATTTTGTTATGAAATGGTACTTGTAGGTTTTTCTTAGTTGGAAAAAACTGACAGTGAAACACGAACCATGAGTCACACCTGCTCACGCTGCACTCGCTTAATGGATCTAAAATTAACATGTTCAAAAGTTGCTGTGTGGATTTGAATGGGGATACTGACTGACTGAAATTAACTGAACATAAATTCAACATTCAGACTTCAGCAAAGTTTATTATGCTTTTTTCACAGACAGACAGACAGACAGACAGACAGACAGACAGACAGACAGACAGACAGACAGACAGACAGACAGACAGACAGACAGACAGATAGATAGATAGATAGATAGATAGATAGATAGATAGATAGATAGATAGATAGATAGATAGATAGATAGATAGATAGATAGATAGATAGATAGATAGATAGATAGATAGATAGATAGATAGAGGGTCAACAGTCAGACAAGGACCAGGCAAAGCTGATTAATCAAGAATCCATCTCCGGATGAATCATGTATCACTAAGAAGACAAAGTGAATTCTGTCATGGGAGTGGTCCCATGTCTCATCCCCCTGGTAAAACACTTACAGGATAAAGACTCCCATTAATATTCCTCTGAGCTCCTCGCCACTCCACCTGCCTCTCTCTTCTCCTTTCCTCTCCCTGTCCTATTATCCTGCCTCAGCGGACATCCTGTCCTGTCCCGTCCGCCTTGCCAACCTGCAAGATGGAGATGAGAGGACGATCCAAATGCAGAAGGGGGAACATGAATCATTACACTTCCTGTTGTTGCACACCGTCCGGGGAAGGAAGAGAGAGGACGCCCCCGGGGCTCCGATTGATTCCGGAGACTTAATTGGGTTTATTAGCCAAGATGTTGGGCCCCGTGAGGAGGCTCCCAGAGGCCGCGGAGTTCCCCCCCTCCCCCCATCCCCATTCCCACTCTTCTGAAGGAGAAAGCCTGCGTAATTGTTTTCCCTCCATCTTCTGTGTCATTGTCAGATGGGTCCTGCGGGATTATTAGCAACCCCAGGTCCCTCAATAATTCATCCAGAGCTATTTATACACAGATGGAGAGTCCTCTAAAGTCTCCCCCAGTGAGATTATCTGACGCTTAGACAGACAGACAGAGAGAGGGAGAGCAATGAAGAGAAACCGGGCTACAAAGGGAAAAGCACGAGAGAGACAGAGAGAAAATGGGAGAGACGTACAAAGAGAGTAAGAAGGATGGAGAGAGGCAATCACAAAAAGAAATGCAAAGACGAGCAAAGCAAGTTTGACAGTGAGAATGAGAGACAGCAGTGGTTTAGGTAGGCACAATGACAATGATTCTGGTGTGCATTGAGTTTCAAGGTGAAACTCTCTGCTCTGCTTTGGCAAAGTGAACAAAAGCACTGTCCCGGGAATAGCATATCCTCACACAACACACATTAATGGCTTTTAATCTTCCCCCCTTTTTCCTTCATTTAACACAATTAAGATGTTTGCAAAGCTAACATGGACCACTAGTCGCTATAGGAAGGACAGATGAAAGACACTCAGGGATTTCCATATACAAAGTAAACACAGTTATCCATCCTTTCTAACGTGTCAGTGCGTAAGACCAACAAAACAGCAGCCAGCCATTTCTTAAATCACCTAATAATTCACTAACATAACATTAACACATTAGCATATTAACATTAGCGCATTAAACAGCTTCTAATCCCAAACAGATAGTGGCTGGGCTACACAAGGCTGTGCGACTGCTGGCTTTTAATAGCTTTGCAGATACCTGTGTCTTTCCGCCTGCAAGTTAAGGGGACATTTTGTTGTCGTCAGACTAATGAAGCCTTTGGCGCACAAAGTTGATTTTCAAAGTCCCTTTGTTGGCGCTCCAGCCGCAGATAATTATATATATTCATCCCCTTTGGCAGTCACTTTTATCCAGCTCATTTAGAAAGCTTGGCTTCCTCTTGGACAAATTGGGACATTGAAAGGCAGATTGGAGTGATAGTTTTTACATTTTGCATCGATGGCACATTAATCAGGGCAACTATGGCTATGGGAAAAGTCTCAAGCGCCCTCTGAAACACAAGCCATTTATCTGTAACAAATAGTATCGCCGTTAAAGCTACGCCTTTATCTAAATGCATTGTTTCATTCTGTATGAATATCTTCCGAAGTAAAATTCTAATTTCCCAAAACATGGGAGCTTAAACCTCTTCAACCTAAATCTAATAAACTGCAAATAAAATCTGGGTTTTGGAAATGGATTTGAAAGCCTAAAGCAGTACACACACACTGAGGTGTGTCAGCGAGAACATCACCTCAAAACATAACTGCATTTCTATGGATGCTGTGAACAGCAAATCTGCTCAGTGAACATTTTACATTTTGCTGTTTTCTTTTTAAGATAAGTTTCAAAATGTTTTCCCTTGTATAAAAAATATTAGACAGAATTCAGTATCTTTTACACATGAGAATAAAAAATGTTTGGATGGAAACGTTTTCAGAAAATGCCAATGCAAACTAATTTGGTCAAAGGAGCTTGCAACGAAAAGCGTCTGAAGCTCCTTTGACTACGATGACCTGGATGACTGAGAACCTTCACAGACAAACTAATTTGGTAACTTTTAATCAATGACTAACAATCAATGGTAAACTGAGTATGTCACTTACTTTTCATTGCTGTATACAATTAAATCATAATGAATAATAACACCTAGGTTTATAACACCTGCTTTAATGGACATAAAAATGATGTTGAGGAAATTCACATGACTGAACCTTTGTCTTATAAAAGGCATAAACTGTAACACTACAAATGACTAGTGAATATACTGTTTGGTAATTGTGAAATAACTGTTCACTTGAGTTCAGTTAACAGTTTACTATTTATTACTGATGGTTATTATGGATTTCTACCACTAGTTTGACATTTCTTCTAAACTACTGGGAAAGTTTTTGTTAGCTTTAGGTAAAGCCAATGCCAAATTAATTGCTGCTGCCCACTGCGTCCTTACAGTATTGATGAACAGTCTATAAAGTAAGAACACTTTTCTCTCTCTCTCTCTGCTACACACACACACACACACACACACACACACACACACACACACACACACACACACACACACACACACACACACACACACACTTCTGTTGCTCCGGGGAAAGCAAAGCTTATCAACTACCCAGTGCTCACACACTCTCACACACACACAGACTTCACTGTCTCTATCTATAAACCCCATGAAATCATTCCACACCAAGTGAAGCAGGCTATGTATAGGTTTGGCCAGGGTTCCATCTCCTGTTCTGTGATTAAAGGACCAAACTAATAGGCTCTGTCTCATTGGGAACCTGTGTGGGGCTGGGAGAGACCTCCGAAGCCATTAAATTGCAAATCTGTAATAATTTGCTGAAGGCTTTCTGTCCAGATCATTCCCTGGGCTGATTTGTGCATTGAGGTAGCGTTCTGAATGGCCAAGCACAAACCCAGCTGAGCCCACCAGCTAGCCAGCCAAGTTAGTCTACAAGGGGGCACGCTCCAGATGTGCATGTACGCACGCACACACGCACGCACGCACGCACGCACGCACGCACGCACGCACGCACGCACGCACACACACACACGCACCATATTTGCTTTGCAAGAACCACAATACAAAGTTTCACAGAGTCTTTTTCACTTAATTTGCACCAACAGTCTGCTTCTAATTAAAGCCAAATTAAATAAAGGCGTGAGCTAATACGCTTCATAAGTCCATGCAAGTTCAAACCTCCTTTTTGAGGTGCAGATTTGTGGAATGGAACCTTCTTATTAAAGACCATAAAATATATTTTCTACATCAGCTTACATGTGATGAACACGAACGCTCGGTTATTTTTTCCAGGCAGCTATGTTTGACAGGGGGCTTTAGATTGCAGGCAAATCCCACGTCCCAGCTTGTTAACTTGTTATTTAACCCTATAACAACAAGTTACATATTTGATACCAGAGTTTTTGTGAGTTTTTGAGACCACTGTGATTTCTTTCCCCCTGAAAACCTTAAATAAATTGCACAATACACTTTTAAGCAATAAGTTGCACAGAAGCAATAAGTTGCACAAATTTTACACAGTACAGCAAATACAGATTTCAACTAATTTTTCCATAAAGAAAGATCTGGTGGTTCTTCAGCTTTAACAGCTAGTCAGTTCCAAACTAAAATGAAACATCTGCATTACAAAAAAAAAGGAAGAAGTTTGTAAATTTTTACTTTTGTTACTTTTGGCACTTGAACTTCTTTCAGAAAAAGAAAAAAAAAATCCTGGGTTGTCCAGGATTTCTGCTGCATGAGATGAAATGCATATTGCATTCAATTTTGATGCAACACAGCTGAAGCATGCCAGTGACAATAGAAAACCTCTGTAATGCAGTAAAAAGTTGTTTCTGTCCACAAGCGACCTACGCAGCTGCACCCTCACGTGAGCAACTTTAAATAGCAGTCAAGATCAAACTTCAAAAAGTAGCATGTGAGGAAAATCCACAAACAGACACACACACCACTGACAAGTATACAAGTCCAATTAACATGTTGTCAGAGATCATGCTAATATGGAGGGCACTTCCTTATTTACCCCTGGGGCACCTGGGCGCTGCAGGGGTCTAATTCTGCTCCCATCCCAGGAAGGTCATTCTCCCTTCTCAAGCCATGATGGCCACAGAGTAGTGCTTAAATCTGGTAAAATGCAGCCTATAAATTACAGCAGAGGACAGAGGGGTCAGAGCCTGGCATGGAACTGGGCCAGGAGCTATCAATCTGCTGGGGCCAGCGAGGGCGACATCTGTCTCTGGGACTCCCTCACTCTTTTTACTTCTATCTCTGCCTGTCGTTTCCCATCCCTGCTTTTCGGTCTTTTCTTTTCAGCCCCTTCCGTCTTCCCTTTCGTTCCTTTTTCTCACTCCGTGTCTGTCACTGAACAATCTCTCCATGCCTCCATTTTTAGACTGCACCTTCCTTTACAATCTCCGCTCTCCTTCTTTTATATCGCTCTGGCTCTTGATATTCTCTTTTTGTCTTTGTGTGCAGCCCCCCACCCAAGCGCTCTCCTCCATGGATCTCCCTTGCCTCTTTTCACGCATTCTCTTACATCATCCCTGTTTCAACATGTCTCTAATTCTGCTTCCCTCTCTCCTGCTCTCTCTCCCAGTCTCTCTCGCTCTCTCTGTCTAGAGCTCCTTGTCGTTTTACGCACTCTTGCACCATCTCCCTCTGCAGCGATATGTTTTGGTCTATCTGCTCTCCAACCAGCAGGACAGAATAAAGCCTTGATGTACTTTCCCTCAATGTGATGCCAATATCATTTGAATGGTAATATCTGATGGCAAAATGCACATTTTGGAGGGAATGAAAATGGACCCAGTGGGTATTCAGAAACAAATACAAATTTGATATACAAATTCAAAGCTGATGTCGTTCAGGATTGTGCAAACTACACATTTTCCCCGAACAGAAAACTGAGCAGTTACAAATCTTTTCTGAAGCAAGTAGCTAACTCATGAAACCACACTTATATATTACAAAGAGAACAAGTAGTTTTGATATGAGGCTAACTCTGGAAGTCAAAACTTGTCAAGCCTAATTTACAACAAACATGTCTGTTTGGTTTATGCTTTTCCTAGTTTTGTCAGAACATCTTGCACTACATTTGCTACCCAAACCCTCGAAAACTTCCACATAACTTATTAATCATCCTCCATTTTCTGAATCAAACTTGCCTTTGAATAATTGAGGGGGCTCTTTGAAAAGCCCTAACCTCCATTCCCACCTTCCTTTTACAAGTCAACGTGGTGCATTTTTAATTGGAGGGGGCATGAAATAGGCATGAAGGGAGATGGGAAGAAACGGAATTGGAATCAGGGACGCTCAAAATGTGGCAGTCATGGCGCAGCGTATGAGGTTGTATGCAAGCATACAGAGAAGGCTAAATATGCATCTGGCCTGACAAGTCACACATGCTTGACAGCCCATGAGGTGTTTTCTGCGTGCAACGATAGCACATGGCTCATGTAATCCCTGCCTTAGAATATCCTAGCAGATGGACCTAGATACGCCACTTTGAGTTATGCTTAGCAATTTGGTTGAGAATAAACATCAATTCAACTTCCTATAAAGCATAAATCTCCAAAGCCGAATGATTTGTTTAGTCTACATGAAACAGTCTTGTAGGAGCTAAAACGGTAATTGAAAGTACATGCATTACAGTCTGAAAAAGCTGTGTCTGTTTGCAAGGTAGTAGCAATGATTTGCTTTTGTGATATTAAAACCAAATTTAGCCTCGAGAACAATATAAGAAAGGGTCAAAACAGAAACAATATTAATCTATTTGAACGGGGACTGAAAGGAATGAGAGTCCTTTGGAGCCGGATATGTAACAAGAATTAATGCTTGCAGGGTATGCATTAATGGGCCATTGCCACAGTTGGCTGTGACAAACTTTGGTTCTATTTTTCATATTGCTGCTGTGTCATGCTGCTATTTCCTTGTGGAAAGCCTCTGCAGTAGAGAGCTGCAGCTGGGCCCGTTTTTATGAGCATACTGAGATTTTGAATCAGGTTTGGACCCAAGATATATTAGTAAGCATTAAAAAAAGTCACTCTTGAGCGCTACTGTGGCTATGATTGAACTCACAGCACTGTAAGCACATGTGGCACTGTGTTTTCTTGTATGCTGATACGCACAGATCACATAATTCTAAACTGTATGCATATAAAAAGATGATCAGATGACAGATATATATAGAAAATGTATATATACCTCGCTTTAAATACACAGGTGCACAGACACAGATATGTGTATTATAAAATTTCCGACCATAATGCCTCCTGACTGTGCAAAGCTTGATAAAAGGAGCCAGAAGTTCTAATCGAAAAGGCAAAACACCAGCTTCTAACTTCAAAAACAGAAGAGATTCATAATCCTTTGACTGCTGAACAAAAGGAACTATTGTTAAACCTTTTACACTCAACAACCACATATAGAGTGGAGTGCCTGTGTAGTTGTATGCCACAGATAAGTATTCTAGAAATGAAACTAAATGCAAAATCTAGACAGTTAAACAAAGAAAAAAGACACATTATATTTTTTTATATTAGCATACATGCAGCTCCATGACAATGCTTTTATATATCATCTCTATCATTTCGAAATACATTAAAATTTTGAAAAACTGAAGGAAACCTTATTAAGCTGAAAGGAAAAACAAAGCTCTTCCTCACAGGAAGCTCTATGATTAGCACTGCAGACTTGAACACAATCAGCAGCAAAACAAAATGAAACTCAAAAAAAACATGTAAGACTTTCCAACATTTCAAAATTATTGCATTCTCCATCTCCACAATCGGCCACCGGTGCTTGAAGCAGGGGGCGTTGAAGTAGTATTAAGGGTAGCTAAAAGATTGAGGAGGCCCAAAGCATCAACTTTTAAAAAATTTACCACAAAGCACAATAATATTTAACTGATGCAAGAGCCTTGAAAACCGAAAACATTTACCTCTCCAAGGAGCACTTGTCAAAAAAAGGTTGTTTTTTTTTCATCCTCTGAAAAAAAAAAGCACACGGGGGCAATGAACACAGCAATAAGAAAGCAAGATTAGGAAACAAAGACAGAAAAAAACGCAGATTGTGGCGCAAGCATCTCAGCAATCTTTTTATGAAAAACTAAAAAGCCAAATGTTGTTGAAAGATTTAAGGCATGCTTTATTTGAACTCAGCCCTGGGTTAACTCTGTCAAAACACAAGAAAGCTTTTATAATGTACATACAAGTTTTTCAAAGAGTCACCTTAAAAAGTGTTGGAAACATCTGTCACCGCCACTGACCGCTGTTGGCCACAACTTTATCACGTGGAACAGGTTTGAACCACAAGGCAGTTGTTTCTAATTTTTGAATTCTAATTATACAAAAATGATGTGCATTGTGTTAGTGGAGGAAAGAAACAGTTATTAGAAAGTATGCTGTTGTTATTAACAAAAATTATTAAAAGATAAAAAAAGAAAGTTTGCTGCAGGTTGAATGCTTAGTGTGTGTCAGTTGATTTGCATCAATCTTGAGGACATGAAATGAGGTGAACAGGCAGGTGCACAGCCTTCTCTTTACATAATTCTCTGTGAATGTAAAGGTCAGTGGTTTAATGAGAGGACTGCCGAGGTCAGGGGAGCCAGAGGGCTCCACCTCTCTGACAGGCCACATAACTCCAAACCTGCTGTTAGCATGCTAATCCTTGCACAAGCTCCATGAGCACTGCCTCCTTTGGCTTGGTCAGACCATCTCTCAGTGTGACTAACTGGCTCCCCGCTCGGCCATAAGCCAGCCCCCATCTGACAGTCCCCTCCAATAATAATGGACAACAGAGGCAGCACTGGTTTGACAACGGTCCTCGTGACAAATTAGACTCGTTGTACTCCTCATTCTGGCTCCGCCTCTCGATTTCTTCTTGTTGCTTGGCAGTTCTGGGCTCTGCCAGGGCAGTGGGCGCGGTATGGCACCGGTTGTTGAGTTTACTTTGGTATGAAGTGCCTTCCTCTACGACACATGCTGCCTTTCTCCCTGACGAAACACTCGAAATCGATGCGTCTTCATAAATTTGGAGCACAATGTGAGACCTGAGCGTGCATTCTGAACGGCGCTGAGTGGAACACGGGCCAAGGAGACAAGGAGCACATAAACATACACACTCACTCACACAGTCATCCAAAACTGAATGCGAAAGGAGGAGAGGGAAGGATCCCACAGAGAGGATGATGCAACCGGAGTGAAATTTTTCGGCCGGAACGCATGCTGCATTAACGCAGACCTGCAGGACGAAAACACACACCCGTACTTCGTTCTTTTTCTTGTTCAAAGCTAAATTTGGTTTTATTGCCCCATTTTTTAAAAATAAAAATAAATAAATAATTTTTTTTTGCATCCAACAACCTGTAACATACAATTTCCTGAAAAAAAAAAAAGATCCTTTCATGTTACTGGCATCATGACTTTCTGGCCTCACTGAGAATGATAAGCCAAATGAGCTGTTCTGTTCTAAATCTGCTTGCCTGACAGATTCAGGTGAAAGAGCTATAATATCTAAAGTGAGGGAATTCGAGAGAACCATAACTCCCTTTATGACCTGCACAGATTATAGTCCCCATCTGCAGCATAAGGCATCTGCAGTATGGGTAAATTTAAACAAGATTACAGTCGGTCATTACACTACATCTCTGCTTATTTGATTTCAATCATATTCCATCGTAAATATTCAAATAAATTTCTGCAGTATTGATGGACTTATAAAATGGTTTAACAGCCAATCCATTTCTTTTCATTGGGTTAGTAGTGTCTTGTGTAAGTTGAGAAAGCCTTATGAAAGGGTGTAGTCTCGGCCAAAGACCTGTGGCGCCTCGCTTACATCACTTCCCAGGTCAAAACGGACAATTTGGCCCAACTCTAAATGAGTTTTCAACACCTGCCTTGACTTTGAGCAACTCTCCAGCTTTGTAACTACTTTAACTGTCGGAGCCTATGGCGAGAGCCGCTGCTAATGTATTTAGTTTGACCAAGGACAAATATATTACTCACATTAAATAAGCACCAAATGAAACAATGGCCCTAAAACAAACTTGGTGACAGTTGTGTTTGCTAAGAGGAAAGAAAGATGCTGACAATAAAGGTTTGCCAAGAAATACAATGCTGCGTGATGATGTGACAACAGTAAACAGTAGATAACACCTTTGGTTATTAAATGTGCTCCCCCGTATCATCACAGCTCAATTGCCCCAGTGATTATTACACGAAATCAGGTTGATGAATAGTGCTAGCAATCACATCTACACCTGCTCTTCTTGAATGGATCTCCACCTCCCATGCAGCATTGCCAGAGAAAAGAGAAAGGGTTGGCTCTTTGTGCTCGCCGTCCCGTTGTGCTTGGTAGCAGCAACAGCAGCAGCAGCAGCAGCAGCCGGTGACCATTATAAATGGCCTCTATTAGCATGGCTGAGTCGCAGAGGGGAGAGAAATAAAATCATTGGGAGAATGTAGGCCTGCACTGGTGTCCCTGCACCCGCTACCAAGCTCTGTCGACCTCCGTCCCAAGCTTCCCTCCTCCCCTCCATTCCAAGGGGACACAATCCTAAAGACTAGATTACTAATGATACATGGGGTCATTATGGGGAGGGTTATGGCAATAGTATCACAGGCACAGCTGACAATAGCAATAAGAGGGGTAGCTTTCTTCAGCGGTAGCATTACCATAGCAAAGGCTGTTCTTTATGCCTGTTGATGTATAGCAGAAAAGGATGAGGGTCTTTTATTTTCTGCCATAGCAGAAAAAGCTGTGTATTATCTCCCTGAAAACCATGCTTAGGTCTTTGTTAAAATGCCATGTCTCTGTGAGTAACGTTAAATGAACACAAAAGTATCCCCAGACAAGGCATTACCATGTTAACAATAACAGTTACCAGCTACGTGCTACATGGAAAAGCAGAGGTAGAACAAAATTGTAAAGTAAATGGCAGTCGATCATCTACAATCTGTGGTTCAAGCTGGGGCTTTGTACTACCACAACCATTACAGAACAAGATGCACTGTCACTGAACACACAAGGTGTCAGTGCATAAAGTGAAGAGAAAAGAAGAGCGAAGGAAGGGAAGGAATGAATGGAATCAAGCAGAGTTAATGAAAAGGAGAAAAGATGGAAGAGGACTTTTCTGCTGGACAGTTCTATAGACTTCACTCCACTGGAGCATTTCACACCTTAAAGGGTCATCATGCCCTCAGCTTGATGCTCTCTATTCTGTAAGAGGACAAATGCAAACAGTCTGAAGAAACTGAAAGGAAAGGGGAGAGCCACACATATGCGGAAAAGCTGACAGGGAAGCGTAGCAGCTTGAAAGCCAGTTCAAATGTGTTCATACATAAAACTGCTATCAAATTCGTTCACATGGATTAATTTCACTTTCATTTCTGCAGATCAGTAATGGTGATCTCTTTATTTATATATATATTTTAATATTTGCGAACTGCATTTATCTTCCTGTGATGGCTTACTGTACCTAGTTCATGCGATATTGTGCAGTGTTCAATAAGCCCAGTGTGACGACAGTCGGTCACTTTGCCCGTTATCCGTGGGATGTACTGTCTTTTACTGCTAATTTGGGCATCTTCTACGGAAACCTCAGGGTGCGGGGGAAACGCGGCCTTCAAACAGCTCGCAGTGAGCCAGTGAGCTGGTAAGCCAAGGAGTAGCTGGTGCCTCGAGCTAGTTAAAATATGAGCACAGCGGGGGCTCGCTAATGAAAGCGGGGGCTCAGCCTGGGAAGCAGGACCGTATATCGCAGTTAGGAGACAGTTCTTAGAATCAGCTGGCGAGCCATGCCTATAGTTCTGGGGCCACTAGTGATTAACCGTCCAACAGGGAGTCTCTACTACAGCTGGGCTATTAATAAAAGATACACCCCCCTCCTCCTCCTCCTCCTCTTCTCCTGCCTCTTTGGTTCCCTCAATGTCTGCACACACTCTCTGTCCTCTGGAATTTATTTGTATATCATAATCATTTCCTGACACATGGTGGATGTCACACATTGTTTGCACGAGGCAAAGGTTCAGGGTGGGGGGTGATGGCTTAAAAGGCAAAGGAGAGGGGTCCTGAAAAGTGGCAGCTTACTTTTCACCCTGCGATGTGTCCTGCAGGTATAGCAGATCAATTTGTGACCTCTCACTAGATGGTGATTTCCACAGAATGACTATTCCCGTGAGAGTAGAAAATAAAATGCAAGGGTAAGGCACCATCATTCATGCTGGAGCACTTCAATTCTTTATATTACACCAGAAGGGCATATAACACTGTTGCATCAAAAGTTTATGATGATTCACTGTCGTCAATTCTATAACAAAGGCAACCCTGACAGGGTCAGTCATTGTTGGTACAGAAAAAGCTATTAAGGCAGTATTTGATTAGAATATTTCAAAACTGGTTAAAATAATACCTCTATATGCAATCACCACTTTAGTGCGATTTCTTCTTTTTATTTTTATTTTTAAGAGGGAATCACTTCGATCACCCAAACCTGAAACACTGACAAAGGCTTAAATGCTGCACAAAATTACAACATGCTCATAGTCCTTCCACTGTTGCACACGTTCGTGTACATGTGCACGCGCACACCCTCCCTCCCTCACTCCCTTCCTCCCCCGCCAACTCATCACAACCCCCACCCAACTACCCCCCAACACACACACACACACACACTGAGCGACTTACAGAATGTATTGCTTTGAGGCAATCAAACAGCCTCCCTGCTATTGCAACGTGAAAACACCAGGTTAATAATCAGGATTCAGCAGAGTGAATGAAAGCACGTTTACAACCGCTGGACTAGATGTGTGAATACTCCCGTGCACACTATAGGAACATTGGTCCTCCTAAAAATCACCCCCCACACATATTCATGCCGTCGTGACTCCCGATTCGTGACACTCTTATGCTTGCATATGTGTGTTTAATAGGGTAGAAAATGAAGCACTGATTTTGGGAGCCAGTGACAAGTCAGACGCTGGAAAAAATGTCCCCCTCTACGTGCCACAAATGAAACAAAATGCGAATAAACATGCAGAAAAGTAATTCAAGCTCCAGCACTATAGAAACAATTGGCCAACAATTGCGCTGCTCTACCTATTAAATCCCGCATGATTCAGGCGCCCCGCTCTCACCAAACGTGTGACAGATTTCACTCTGGCAAAAACAAATAGAGCCATAGGTGTCGCGGGGAATATGGGCATAACCCACCTTTGTGCATGCCCGTGAAGCGGTCTTTGAGCACAGTGAGCTCGTAGATTTTGCCGAACTCCTCGAAGAGGGGCCGGAGGTCCTTCTCATCCAGGTTGCGGGGGATCTGACCGATGAAGAGTTTGATGGCATCGTGGTCCTTCATGGGGATGGTGGCCGGGCATCCCGCCGGGCTGTGGCTGTGGTTTAATCCGTTCACGAGCCCGTTCGTGCTGGCGGAGACCACACCAACACCGTGCACCGTGCCGTCCACCTGCCCGTTGGTTAAAGTTGCCATCTTCGGACCGGCCAGTGAGTTGGGATGGGTACAACAGCAGCAGATGGTAATGGTGGAGTCTCGTTTTACGTTGGAAAAAAGCTGGTGGAAGTCTTGGTCAAAATTTGGTTCCGAGACCAAGCCGTACCAGGGATGGTTCCGCTCTCGTCCTATCAAAGCCAGTATTTACAATGATTTGAAAACACATGAAGCATTTGGCGAAGACGCATATCAAAAGCGCGCAGTGCCGTTGGTCCCGGTGGAGGCTTTGATTCCTTATATTTATGTCCTAACCAATAACTCGTTCATTGATTTCATAAAAGAGAGAGAGAAAGAGAGGGAAGAAGAAGGGGGAGGGAGAGAGAGAAGAGAGAGAGAGGGAGAGAGACCAAGAGCGTTCACTGTCTATTTACACCCACGTTCCTTCGTCCCAGCTTCTTGGCACCCTTTTATTTTTTTTGCATTGAGGAGTCTGTAAGGGTGTCTTCTCGGTTTAAACGAACAGGGTCGGTTCGATCTCTGCCAGAACAGAGGGGAGGTTAGAATAAAGGGGGGGCGCTTTAAACTCGGCATATATAAACCCAGCATATTTCTGTCCCCCCCCTTTTCTTCGGCAAGTAGACAATGGTACATTCCACCGAGGGGAGAGGGTCTATAAATAGAGAGATATAGAGAATACGGTCCTTTGTGCTCCTACTCAGAGCAAATAACTACACTTTCAAGAACTTAAGAATGCAATACTTGGGTGACTGACAAACACTCACACACGCAGATACACACAGACAAAGACTCTCTCTCACACACAGTTTTTATCAGGAGTAATAAGCCGTACAGCTATTTTCAGAAATGTACCTACTATTAAGTGAAAATAAACATTGACCACAAATTGATGGTGTCTGCGGTTAATCGGAGGTTTATTTATTGTTTTATGTGCTTAAGTCACTCTGCATATCCTTCATCCACCTTCCTCATCCTCGACGGCAGCAGCAGCGAGTCGCTGCATCCTCGCTTCGCTCCAGGACGGTGGACAGCTCCGTGGTGCTGAAACACAGCCTTACAGGCGAAGCTCAAAAATACACGAATGGAGAATTCCTCGCACGGCTTCGACTGTTCGCTGTTATCAAAAGCAAGCACAGCTTTTTTTGCAGCGGTTTAGACTACGTATTATTATTACTTTCTTCTGCCGTTTCGAAAGTCACACCGAATAGATTATTTCATTCTCAGAAAGGGGAAGTCTGTGAGCACCGCCGAGTGGCGTAGAGAGGGGGCACAAGGAAGAAAAAAAGGAAGAAAAAAAGCCATTCGGGTTATTTCAGGTAATGAAGACAATGGGGGGGGGGGGGGGGGGCGACTACATTTTGATTCCATTTACACCAGAAATGAGCTCAAAATCATAAAAAAGAAAGAAAAAAGATATTTCCTGATCATTTGTTGATCATTTGATGAGCTAAACATTCACTCAGCTTCTTCATCAAATCGTTTTAGTTTACGAGCCTGAAGGCACCAACAAATCTGAATTTAAATAAAACCGGAGGCCTTATTCTGATTATTTTGGCAGTCCTTCATTATAAAATTGACAGTTTGAGCGAGTTAGGTGTTTACACATTTCCCATTGAAGGCATGCACCAATTAAAGGCGTGCTTATGTCTGTGATAAAAACGGACTAAACAGAATAACCTCTGTTATATAACAGCAAGTATCATCTGATTCAAACTACCGCAAACGGAAATCTGCGACGTTACACGGGGAAGGTGCAACGGCGGTGGATTTGAACATTCACTGTAACCAAAACCTCAGCTGAATATAAGATCAGATGGTTACATCAGCTTCCTATTAGCTTGGACAACGACCTCTCAGTGGGATAATTGCCATTCCTGGTTGTTTCCTTTGGGAGTAAGTACATGTTTATCTGTATCCCCAGAGGAGAACAGCAACACCCGGGGTCTTGTTAGTGTATAAATGATAAGAATGCTGATAATCCTGTTTGAATCCAATCTAATGAAAGCCATTTTAGCGGTCAGCAAAGCAGAATGTTAACGATGAATAACTCACAGTGAAGTTAAGCTAGTTGGCTCTTGGCAGTTGTGTCTGCTGGACACTCCTTTTAAATAGAATGATTCAGACCCATTACCTCACAGTGGGCCCTTGGGGGACTGCCATGCGCGCAGCCATATGTACGCCGAGGTGCCACAGTAAGGCCAGGGTATGACTCTTAAAATTCGTGCTGTGCTATGTTGTTTTCCTCTTTTTTTGGGAGGGTGGGGGGATGTGTGGAAACCCCACCCGACACCCCGCCCAGAAATTAGCTAACCATTAAATAACAAAAGACACACTCTCAGGGCGACACAGCGCCTCTCTCACCTCTTTCCGCTCTTCCGCCAGCTAAATGGCCCGGTAATGTCATCCCGTTCTCACGGCATGACCGAGCCCCAGCAGTTGCGGGGGTGGTGGTGATGGTGGTGGTAGTGGAGAAAGGAGGGGGGCCGGGGGGTGGGACTTGGCTTTCTTTGGCATGACACTGTGCTCTGCTCTCCAAGCTTTCCCTCGGGGCCACACTCCATTCACCACAGCAGTCCTGTCTGCGCTCACGCCTGAGTTACCTGCAGCAATATTTTTTAATACAAGGGTGAAATGGGAGGGCACAAATCATTGTAATTATGTTCAGTGGGTACTGTCGCGATGATTACGCAAGGTATGGCGCCACAACGGGTCCCTCGTGGTCTGCTTCGTCACACAACCTACCTGAGAGGTAGTGGAGAGGCTGCGGTGGCTGAGCCCATCGGACTGATGACACGCAGTTAGCGAGAAAGACGTGTTACAGCGTGTCTGTGCACTCCCCAAATGGCACTTATTCCAGTCCATTTGGGTATACTCAAATACGATTGTGTAGCTCTTGCAAATCCTTTCCGCAATACTCAAAACACCCAGTCTGTCAGACAATTTCCACATTTATTTACTGTTATTTTATACCCCCCTTCATATTTGTTTGAAGCAATGGAATTATAATTAAGTTTTCAGTGCTCATTAGCAAAATAAATCAAGACTTGGACTGTTAATATTTACAGCCTCACAGATTGCAATTGTTTAACAGCAACAACAAAAAGGCTTTTAAACACAGGAATGCTGACTGAGATAAGCCTCTATCCACGGTGCTGAAACTAGTGGGAAGACAAGCAAAGCGTGCCTCTGTCCGTGGTGCTAAATTTAATACAGCACAATGGTGGCAAGTGTTGCTCTTTAATAAGACAAGATGCCCCGATAAATTCTCAGTGACAAAGCTGAAGGCCTTGGAGAAGAATCTATAAACAAGGTGTAGATAATCATATGTAGAAATGCCATTTCTCTCAAAAGATTCCTCTGAGCTCAACAAAAGAGGTCACTCTATCCCTCAGAAGATGGCTATTTTGCCTAGGAATATTGCTTCAATTTTCAGTTTCAGCACTGTAAACGGTTGCAGCAAGGCAAATAAATGAAAAGGGAAATGAAGTAGCCAAGTTACACAAATAGATTGATAATCTGCATTGGGCACCGTAAAGTGCTCTGGCGTTTTCAATATTACCTATTCTGCATAGTAATGTCTTTTCTCACCTCTCCTTCATATGGGACAAAGTTCTAAATCTCCTTTAGCCTTGGGACACTCGGGCTGTATATCACCTCTCAGTAATTTAGTAGGAAGAGCACAAAGGGATGAGGAAATGGCAGGCGCATGACTGAATGCTCAAAAAGTTTAGAGGGACAAGAAGGGCAGGGGGGGTCCTCTTTAACTTGATTAGCAACAATTTGCTAGAGATTGGAAGGGATGTGCCAGGAACAAAATTACTGCAGTAGTTTCAAATGTGCATCTTTTGAAAATGACACTGTGTTCTTGGCATAAGCCGGATCTATATCTACATAGATACAGATACCTATAGCTAGAATATCTATAATATTATGATTGTTTAAAATGTATTTATTATATGCGAAGATTCCAATCTAACTTACACATAAAACTATAGGTTTACTATGTGATAAATAAGGGGAGCTATAAATGTTAAGCACTTATTATGCAAATGCATATATACAAAAATAGCTGCTGATCCGGAGACAGAGAATTCATTAATTTCCAGAGGGGGGGAAAAAGCATTTTATTGGGTCATGTGTGGAGTGAACAGTCTTCCAGTGGAAGTTTGTTGACACAGGGATAAGAGGCGGTGACTTATCTCCCCTTAGGCAAAAACAAACAAGGCCACAAACACATTCAATAACACATTAAACCTTTGGAATTATCTGCAAAGCGGCCTTGCAGCAGATGTGTGGCCTAAACATGTCTTAAAACCTTTGTTTAGTTTAATACACAACATGAAATTATGAGCTTGATATAAAAGTACATCCACATACATTTAGACCTTGTTTTGCATAATTAAACACAATAATGTAAGTATGCGAATCACATTCCACTCACCATTGGGTGATAAAAACCAAGAGTTCAGCTTAGTTTATACAGTGCCACCATACTTGATATGACCAGGAAAGTAATCCCCGTTGCTCTGTAAGAACTGGAAAATTAGTGGATTACACATATGCCATCATAATCTCAACAGGGTGCTATTTTTTTATTAAGATAAATCCTGTAGATTTGCGAATTGCTGGATCTCAAGGGGCTCTTACTATGTGGAGCAATGAGGTGTGTGTACCTCATGCCCCTGCAGTTATACCTGGCCTGCATTGGAAAGAGATTAGCGCTGTGACATTTGACATGGGTAGGCGTCTCTGCTTGTGCCGAGCACCGGCTGCACAGATCAGCCATGCTGACAGCTCCTCTCCTTGACTGACTGGCTGCCCTGAAAACACACAAGTCTCTTTACAAACACCAGCTTCTTGACAACATCACCTATACACTCGATTGCACCGTGCACATTCCTACCTTTGACACCCACGCACACGCACGATTTCGCGCTCATAAATGTGACATATAATTAACCTAATTCTATTTTGTGTTCTTTCTGACTATAAAACTGGCTTGTTGGATCTGATGTCATACATGATACATGCAATCAATCATCATAGACAGAAAATGACTTCATTTACTCGCTGCTGTCTGAATCATGCAGCACCAAAATCCCATTTCCACCACAACAGATCAATTCCACAGAGAGGTCACGAGGTGGGATGAACTCTGACTCCTGGCTTTGTTGGTGCACACTGATGATACTCCGAGGGCTTGCCCCGGTTGTCAGGGTGATGTGACACCTCAGTTCTAGATAGGCAGCCATTTTGGGGCCACAATTTCCAACTCCAGTTTGTCATTAATTGCTCTGGGAAGGAAAACAGGACTCATAGGGGAGCACGATAACACCTGGCTGTTTGGTATACCCATGGGCAAAAAATGTCTTGAGAGAAGATGAGGTGTAGTGCATGTATCACTGTGTGTGAGAATACTTTTTGAACGTGTCCATTTTTATATTGTATTTTCTACACATGCATACATTTAAATATCTGAAAATATCACGCTGGTTGCCAGAGAATATGAATATAAGCCTAACATGCCAAAGCAAATATGAGCCTATGGCACTACTCCCTTAAATTAAACCTAACCTTACCCTAACCTCAAATCGAGGGAATTCGTGAATTCGATTTTTGCCATGTTTTTAAGAGAATTTTAAATAATTCATTAAGTGTACACAATGTGATCAAAAGTATTGAGGTCATAGCTCTTAATGTTTGAATGGTTGGTGTATAAACTCTGCACTTATCTATTTCTTTACAAATTTCTAAAAGAATGATTCATTCCCAAGCAATTGATGACGCCTTATTTTATAACCAAAGAATTCTATGGTGTTATACACATTTTCTTTTTACACTTTTAGCACCAGTAAACCAGCAATTAATATGCTGAAACAGCAGATATATGATTCAACAGGTCAAATAATTCTGCATAATTACAATGCATGTCTAACCTCAGGTATTAAAAAAATCCAACATGGGGTGAAATCTTAAGAATTATAACTTAAAATGTCAGCTTCAAAGGTTTCAGTCTTGGTTGATTTGGCACAACCTGTAGTTAAGCTACTGGTGGTAAAAGCAGCAGCACTTTAAAACAACAGGTCAAACAATTCTGGGGGCAGCAAAACAAGCTAGTTCACAAATTATAGCCATTTTTCCATCATTCGGCGAACAACTGTGATCTGATTTTATGCTGCACACGGCATGAGCCTGCGAACAGCAAAGCACAGTGAAAGTTGGTTACCTCACCGAGACGTCGCCTGCAGCTCTTCATCTAACAGCTCGCTGCGGTTTCTCCCTCTTGTTCCATTACTCCGTGCAATATTTCAAACTGATCTGCTGTCAAAAATCGCAGAAAGTGACTGTTGTCTTGTTTTGCAGTCAGTGGCAGATTACTTAATAAAAAAGGTCAACTCATGTTTCCACGGTGAAATGCTTTTAATGTGAAGCTGCAGCAGTAGGAAATGTTTGGTTTACATTAGCAGTAACTTAATACAGCATTTCCCCCTGGAAAGACACCACAGACATGCTGCTCATAATACTACAAATGCATCAATATTGCAGTACTTTCATTTGCTGGCAGCTGTACACTGTTGTTACCTCATTCAGCAATAAACAGTGTCACATGAGACACCCATAGTCATAAGACTGAAACTTTAAAATATAGTGTTTCATATTAGATAATCTCCCACTGAACCCATTTAGCATGTCTAAAATCATATATACACTCACCAAACATGATATCAGTTACTTCCTGCTAGCACTGGGTTGGGGTCCCTTTTGTCTTCAGCGTTGTTTAATTGTTTGTGGTATACATTCAAAAAAGTGATCAAAACATTCCTCAGAGAGTTGGGTCCATACTGAAACGACATCATCAAACAGTTGCTGCAGATTTGTTTGCTTGCATGAAGCAAGTCTTCCCTTACACCACATCACAAAGGTGCTCTTTTGTATTGAGCTCTCCTTTTGAGTACAGTGAACTTACTGTCATGTTCAAGAAACCAGTTTAATTGATGTGGTCAGCTAAGATACTCAGGTAGATTATAATCTTTATGCCAAATTCTAACCTTACCGTCTAAATTTCGCAGAAGAAATTTACACTCATTAGATCAGGCAATGCTTTTCCAATGTCAGTCAGTGTGGTCTTGGATGTAATAAGTGGTTATTTCAGTTACTGCCTTCATATAACCTCTTTGGAGTTCAGCTATTCTCTGACTTTTGGCATCAATAAGGCATTTTTTGTCCAAAGAACTGCTGCTCACTTGATGTTTTCTCTTTATTTGGACCATTCTCTGTAAACCCTAGAGATGGATGTGTGGGAAAATCCCAGCAGTTTCTGAAAAAAATCAAACTAGCCCATCTGGCATCAACAACATATCAGGTCCAGCGTCAGTAAATCACCTTTCCTTCCTATTCTGATGCTGAGTTTGAACCTCAGCAGGACATCTTGTCCATGCTACATCTCTATATGCATTGAGCTGGTGCTTCTGGGTTGCCTGATTAGATATTTGTGTTAAGCATCTCCAAGGGTGTACCTAATGATTGGCTGGTTAATGTATGTTTCATTAGAAAAAAGACTTAAATATTTATAAAGGTAACTCAGATCACAAGCATGCAGTTTGTGATAAAAATTGTGATTGTGAAGTAGTGAAGGAAAAGTAAGGTATTTTAATTGATTTAGTCAAATTCCGATCTTTACCACAGAGCTCCCATTGGTGATAGGTGGGAAAAATATTCTTTTATTAATAATACTTAGGAATATAATGAATTACTTGTGGCCACAAGATGTGCTATCTGATTTGTACTAAGCACAACAGGCCCATTATCACGTGCGGTTAAATTGAATTCATTTTTTTTTAAAATTAGGGATGGATGATAATGATATTATGCAGCTGTTGTTGTCGGGCAATTATAACAATTTGCCTTATCACATAAAATAGTATTTTTGATCAGGGGATGTAGTGCAATCAGAAGAGGGTATTGCTCAGTGGGTCTAGGAAAACAAAAAAACGACACAATGCATCAAAAAACTGACCTTTTGGCATTAACTACTAAAATTAAACCAGCACCATCATCACAAAGTATTCTTTAATTTAATTTACTATGGAGAGCGTTGACAGAAATATCACTGTCAATAACATCTCGTGGCCATGCAACAAATTTCCCATCCATGTCATCAGAGTGGGACCAAAGTCTCACAGAAGACTGTGGTTTGGCTGAAGTTCTCCACAATACAATGGCAGCAAGAAGTCTAATTATAGCTGCAAAGAGGAAGTGATAGTGAATATTGACGGCACAGTAAATCCCTGGCACAGAGAAGAGCCCGTGATTGCAATATAATAATTTGGCGTTTGGCTAGACAAAAGAGGCAGCAAAGACATATTTCTGAAGACTTAGACAGAAAAATGACAACAAAAGAAATAATGGTGTAATTGAGGTGAGATCTCGCAGAGTTACTTGTGTGTGTGTCTTTTGGTGGTCCCCACAGCTTGCTCCTGAGTGATGTGTAGAGAGCCTTATCGGCAAAGGAGAGGAAGTATGTGTTACATTTTTTTGGTCTGATAATGACAGATGAATGGAGGCAGACGGAGAAAAGAATGGTAGAGTGATAGAAAGAATTGCTAGATAAACAGGCAGGTGGAGCGATAGATAGATAGATCAGTTTTACAGTACTGTCTGCCAGTGAAGTTTGAATGTGCTTAGGAGCATGTCTCTCACAGTGTAGGAGTGATTGTCGGTGTGTAGGCTCTGTGAATAGAATATCGAGCCTGGATGAGCACATTTAAGATGATTGTTCAAACACACAAGCTCACAACGACGCACACACGCATTCACAGCAGCACACTCACAATGCACCGTGTGCACAGTTGCTTTTTAAGATCAATTAGCATGAAAATGCCATCTTGATAAAATCGAAAGAGGCAAATGCGAGATGACTGAGAGAAGTGGATGATTGCACGTGCTGCCTATCTTCCCGTCTTCTTGCACACCGTTCTTTTTATTTCTTTCCTCTCAGGTAGAGACAGACAATGCAAATAGCAAAACACCAGTCTGCCTTTTCTGACCCCTAATTTGTGTCCAGCATGCCACTCTGAACTTTAACATCTTGACCGTTATGTTCGTACCATTCTTTACACAGTGTGTGGACTCTGCGGAACAAATTAAACAGTATTTGTGCGAAAGACGCATACCAAGCATCGAAATCCATCAGCCAACAAGTCTGAACAAGGCCGCAGTTTCCCCAGCTCCTGGCAGACACCAACACGAAGGGGCTTCCTGGCAACAGCTTTGCTCAGGTAGAGAAAGGTCATTAATAATGAATACTAAATCAGCATGTGAAAAAGGTTACCATTTTCAAACGCTGCACTCTCTTCCTTGTACCTCTCCCATAGCATTTATTATAGCCTTTTCACTTTCCTTTCACTGTCACCTCTTTTGTCAGTGAAAATATGAGCTATGGCTTTGCTCTGGTTCTGTAGGGGGCAGGAAGGGAGATGAGAGGAAAATGGTAGGATAGTGTGATTCATTCATAAAGATCAAGTGTGATGGCTCTGGGAGTTGTGTTGGACTGTTTTTTGTCACTGTGTAAGGCTTTTCATAGTAATGTGTTCTTAAAAACCTGTGGAAGGATGTACGATTATAAAACTGTGAACTCTTTAAACCAATAACTATACAATGATTAATTATTTACTGGTCTGCAGTGCTTGCTTACTTTGCTCATGTATTAAAGCACAAACATGTGTGTTAATTTATCTTCTTATTCTTTCTTTCTTCATTATATCACTGTATACAGTCAAACAGAAAGAAAGGTACGGCAAAGGTACAGCAATTCTGAAACACAAAAAAGAATAGTAAATACTTACATTTCTTCTTCTTCTTCTTCTTTGCAAGCTCCATATTCATTGTACATGACAAAGTAATCAATCACAGGCACCATTAGCGTCACTGGTTGATGAACACTTATTTGCAGATATGCATGGCAACACAATTCAGTGACATCAAAATAACAAAGCATTTTTTAAGCAAAATGTATTTAAAAACAATAACATGCACGTAACGTATGCGTAACATTAAGAATGCAGACACACCAATAATGTACACGTAATGTTATTCTTTAGCTCACAGTGCTACTCACATGTGACCTATGTAAGGAATCTTCAAATAAGGATAAAAATGAGTTCAATAGCTGGGACCACATCCTCGGTAACGATGGGCAATGAGGGATGAGGAAGTGTGAACTGGTGCTGCGGTTTGGGGAAGGCCTCGAAGGGGACTGGTGACGGCTCCCGGGCCGGGCAGATCCCCATGTACTAACAGGAAATGAATTAAGGAAAGGAAGAGAGGAGAAGAGGAGAAGAGAGGGAAAATTGGGGGGGGGGGGGGGGGGGGGCATGAAAATGAGAACAACAGGTATTGGAGAAGGGGGGCTTTTATGGTCTGAGGCCGGAGGGGCGTGAAGGGGGAGTGGTCCCGCTCCTGAAATTCAGATGATATCTCCACTACAAAGAAGTTAATAGTGTTACAAACAGACTTTCAGATCAGCTTTTGAGGTCCTTTAAAGGTGTGAGCTTTGCAAAAAATCAGACATGAGCACATTGGGACATTCCTTCTCTCCTCTCCTCATCTTCGTTGCTCTAATAGTGCCTCAAGAACTTTGCACAAACCATGACATACTTTGCCAGTGTTCATGCAATGCATTGCCTGATCTTCAAATACACCACCTAGTCTTCTTGCAAAGTGCTACTCTCTCACGAACAGCTTCCCTTGATCCTTGTGGAGGACTCCTGGAGGACACTGTGGTGTCATGCTGTGAGGCTGTGGCCACATATGTGTGCACCACATGGTTCCCCTGAGGGAACCGTCTGATTGGATATGGGTGCTGGAGCCTGTCGCCTATCTGTGAACTCTCCCTTAATCTGGATATAGTAAGCCCACAGGGAAAGACACATCACAAGGGCTAAGTTCACTGTTGCCTTCACTATCTTTCTTTCCAACTCACTCATGCAGCTGACAGAAAAATGTATTAAGAGGACTGTTATAAACTTCAGCTTTTATATACTGACTACACTCAATCCACATGGTGAAATCACATTTTATAGTGCTGCACATGAACAAGATTTGATCAGGTTTATGGGAGCTGTTTGTAGAGTGGAAATAAAACAATATGCTTAAAATGTTCTTCCCTTTAGTAACACTTTGCATATGTTTTTGTAACCTAAATGGTGATAGCTCATGGTTAATATATTTATATATTCATCTTTTGAATACGCCTTGCATAAACCAGAGTTCTTCATTTGTCAAAAAAATCTGAGAAGTGTTATCTTCTTGTAATTATATGTCCTACTACTAAGAGAGAAAAAAAAACCCCTCTGATGCGGGGTTGTTGTTAATTACCCACCTAGACCTCATTACTGAGGTGTTGAATCATTAGGCAGTAGGAAAGTTAACAAGGGTGATGCTGCTAGGAGATGTTCCCAAGGCAACTTCATCTTACGTAAATGTGAATACGCATCCAGAATCTGAGCTGATGTAGTTCTGACATTATTGTTAGGACAACATAAAAATAAACTGTATTTTCAACTGATTTTGTCAACCAAATAAAGTTGAAATCTCTATGAAAATTATTAAGTGTAAGCTTAGACGTATATGTTTGAGTTTGTGTGTGTGTGTGTGTGTGTAAGTGAACTTTTACACACACATGCCTAATGGGCACAGGTGTGTCGGCCTGACTCTAGGTGGGTGACCTCTCCCTTTATGTTAGAACCTCATGTCATGCAGAGGCAGAGACAACACTTCCCAGGGTGGATCGATCTCCTCTACGCCGCAGTACTCTGCTCCCCTGTCTCAAACACAAAGGGAATGCACCTGCCTGGAAGTGCAGCTTTGACATAAAGCCTGGAGGGAACCAGATGTCTCTGAGGCATGTTGTGGAATTAATGCTTCCACCTCCAATCATTTATATCACACTAAAATAATGCTATCTTTACTTTGTCTAAAAAGAACCAAAATAAAACAAAAAAGTTTAGTTAAATAAAGATTCTATGAGATGGGGTTTTAGTGCTGTTCCCCAGCCTGGACTTTCACAGTTCTTTTCCATCTGCTCCAAGTAGTGAAGATGCTGAAGACTTGGAAAACTTTGATCTCCGGGAAGACTCAAGTCAGGAGTTTTAGGATGACATGGAATCTATCGAGAGCAGCTGCTGACAACAACAACAACGTCTGCAGTGCTTTGCACATACACTACAGCTTGTTATACAACACATACCGAAGAAGACAAACGTTCTGAACACTGTCATGGCAAGAGTGACTAAGTTCTATAGTTTACTACATTCTACTTGTGGACTAAAAGAAGCATTTGAGATGGTGTCTGTGGAGCCATCCGGCACATCCCTACAGCTGTATCAACAAGATGGACCAGCACTTTACGCTTTGTAGAGGCAGTCACTGACTGGAATCCCCAAATTCTTGGAGGCCCAGGGTCATAAAAGGCTCAGGTTATCAGCCAGAGAGTTGAGTCAGCTCAAAGAACTTGTGGAGGTTTTGGCTCCATTCATTCAAGGAGACCTCATTCAACTTAGTAACTTAGTGCAGCGCTTCTATCTGTCACTTACTCACTTACCAGACACCTCATTAGGATGCCAAATGCAATCCATTCACTTGGTGTGTTTTGTAACAGCACTGCAGAAGTCTCTTTTGACTGGTGCAAGATGTCCAAGGGCCAGCTCGAGTCAAACGGGAGGTGAAGGAGATGATAACCAGTAAGAACACCCTTTTCAAACATTTAATGATTCTACCATCATCTATGTGAATTTCATTGTCATTTATTTAATTAAATAACAATGAAATATAATGTATTATAGCTATGTTATAACTAATTGTGTTTTTACTGCAATATTTCAGAATTTCTGTTTGTAGAAACGTGGAGTCGGAGGAGGTAAGCGAATTATGCTGTAGGTGACATCAGACGCCGGAGATTTGGAGGAAAAACGCAAATGGTAGCATAGAATTTAAAAACGCTTTAAACATCAAGTATTCCAAATAAATGGTAAATGGTAAATGGCCTGTATTTGTATAGCGCTTTTCTAGTCCCTAAGGACCCCAAAGCGCTTCACACTACATTCAGTCATTCACCCATTCACACACACATTCACACACTGGCGATGGCAAGCTACATTGTAGCCACAGCTGCCCTGGGGCGCACTGACAGAGGCGAGGCTGCCGGACACTGGCAGCCTCGCTGTAATTTAACTAACCACATCTGTCCAACTATCTCCAACACCCTGGAGGATAACGAGGAGAGTTTAGACGCTCTCCAAGATTTCATCGACTGGTGCTTCCATGACCTAGTAATGAAGATGGCCCAGAACGCGTCTTCCCCAGCCAAAGTTGAGACGCCGTCATCTAAAAGATGTCGCCCGGCAGACTCCCCCGGCACAACATTGCCTGCCGGCAAAGACGTTGTAGACATCCTGGAGTCAATCGATAAGCGATTGTCCAGTTTTGATGCGAGGCTGTCCCTGGTGGAGATCTTACGCCGGGAATTTAAATCTCTATAGGAAGAGTTCAGCCAGCAGCAGGTGGAAACACTTGCTGCGGAAAACGCCGCGCTGCCGGATTCGGTCAAATCTCTAGCCAAAAAGGTGACCCAGTTAAACATAGAAAATAAGAAAATAAAACAGACCGTTATTGATCTACAAGCCCGTAGCATGAGAGATAATCTTGTGTTTTCCAGAGTCTGCCAGAGAGGACCTGGAAACGACCGTGAGAAGCTTCATTAAAACCCACCTGAAGCTACCGGGGGACACGGTGAAAAACATAGGGTTTGAAAGAGTGCATCGCATCGCACTCTGAAGACAGGAAGCGGGAGACCACATTTAGCCTCACAGCACACACAGATATAGGACACACACACTCAGATGTGCTCACACTTGCTCATATTAGTTATTAGGCACACACATAGTCAGACCTATGGAGCTTCTCGACGTGCATTTTTCTTCTCTTTATTTACAAACAAATGATGTGTTTCCATTTTCCTCACCCGTCTAAGTGAGACACACAGCGTACATCATTCGCCACAAACACACAACTATGGGCACACTAAGGTTTGTCACATGGAATGTGCATGGAGCTGGCTCCAGAGAAAAAAGGTTAAAATATTTAACCAACATAAAAACCTACAGGCAGACGTTGTTTTATTACAAGAGACTCACAGGCCTGTCACAGGTCTGAATGAACTTAAAACACCTGAGTTTCCTAATGTGTTTTCAGCCTGTTATAATTCTAGACAAAGAGGAGTAGCAATTTTAATACATAAAAATATTAATTTCACAATATTCGACACAGTTATAGATCCAGAGGGCAGATTCCTAATCGTTAAACTATCTATACTTAATCAAACGCTATGTATTGTAAGTGTATATGGTCCAAATGTTGATGACCCCTCATTCTTCCACGAATTTTTTAGTGCACTCTCTGAACACCTAGCTTGCACACTTCTTCTTGGGTGGGACCTCAACCTGGGGCTAAATGAAGAAATGGATAGGCTCAATACAGCGACTTTGGTCTTTGCGATGCATGCCGCTCCCTTCACCCCAACAGTAAGGAATATATTTTCTTTTCACATGTCCATCACTCCTACTCTCGTCTGGATTATCTCCTAGTCAGCAGCTCACTGCTGAGTGACATCTCAGACACTGAGATTCACCCTATAACTGTCAGCGACTATACTCCTGTATCTTTAACACTAATACACAAGAATAATACTACGCCAAGTAAAAACTGGAGATTAAATACATCACTACTCAAAGATGAAAAGTTAATCAAATACTTTAAAAAAGAATGGACTCTATATTTAAGCTATAATGACATTCCTGGAACATCAGCATCTGTCCTCTGGGGAGCAGGGAAAGCTGTGATGAGAGGTTAAATAATTTCTTTCTCATCACATAAAAAGAAAGAAGAAAACAAAAATGTTCAGGAATTAGAAAAAAACATCAAATCCTTAGAAAAAACCTATGTGTCCTGCCAAGATCAAGAAATATTGAACAAAATACGCAAAACAAAACTAGAATTAAATGAAATTATTAATAAAAAGACTCAATTCTTAGTACAAAGACTTCGCCTGCAAAATTTTGAAAATGGTAGCAAATCCGGACAATTTCTAGCTAACCAGTTAAAAATCAATAAAGAAAAAACAACCATATGTGCTGTTAAAGATTTATCTGGGAATACAATATATGACCTTAAAAAAATAAACAAAATTTTTAGGGATTTCTATGAAACTTTATAGACACCACAAATAAACCCATCTAAAAACGAAATTGATCAATTTCTCGACAATGTAACTCTTCCAAAATTATTAGACACCCAAGCAATGACACTGGATTCGTCACTGACACCAGGTGAACTCCAGGAAGCTCTGATAAGTATGCCCAATAATAAGGCTCCAGGTCCAGATGGTTTTCCAGCAGAATTTTACAAAGAATTCTGGACGATCCTGGCACCAGTTTTTCACAGAATGTTGAAGGAAATCAAAGAAAATGACTACCACCTAATATGAACTCTTCAAATATTAGTCTCTTACTAAACCCAGGCAAAGACCCTGTATTTCCTTCAAGCTATCGTCCAATATCCCTTATTAATGTAGACCTTAAAATAATCTGCAAAGCTCTCTCAAAGAGACTGGAGAAAATGACCCCCCTTTTGATTCATCCTGACCAAACTGGTTTCATAAAAGGTAGGCACTCATCAACAAATACACGTAGATTACTTAATTTAATAGACTACTCATGCAGTAAAAACATTGAAACCATAATATTGTCTCTTGATGCAGAAAATGTGTTTGACAGAGTTAACTGGAAATTTCTATTTGCAACTTTACATAAATTTGGTTTTGGAAACTCTTTCGTAAGCTGGTTAAAAATATTATATAATTCCCCAACAGTCAAAACAAATGACCAAACATCCTCCAGCTTCTGTCTCCTGAGGGGCACCAGGCAGGGATGCCCACTCTCCCCTTCACTGTTTGCAATTTTTATTGAGCCACTAGCAGCAGTAATTAGACAGGCTACAACAATTAAGGGCATAAAATGTAAAAATATAGAACATAAAATCAGCCTTTATGCGGATGATGTGTTGCTTTTTCTCCAAAACTCACAAACCAATCTCTCTGATGTAATTGCATTGATAAACTCTTTCTCAAGTGTCTCAGATTGTTCAATTAACTGGTCAAAATCTATAGTTCTTCCGATTAATTGCTCCTTCCATAATTCTTCATCTACCCGACTGCAATCTGGAAATATTAAATATTTAGGTATCAATATCTCACCTAAGCTTTCAGAATTAACTAAATTAAACCACATCCCACTTTTAAAGACAGAAGAAGGCGATCTGGCAAGATGGAAATCTCTACCCATATCACTCATGGGAAGGATCGCCGCTATAAAAATGATGGTCTTGCTAATTTGCTAAACTATTTATTTTCAATGATCCCAAGTAAGCCATCACAAGATTGGTTCAGATCTCTAGACTCGTATATTTCTAAATTCCTTTGGAAAGATAAACCCCCCTCAGCTTAATAACATTACAAAGGACCAAGGATAAAGGAGGACTAGATCTGCCTAACTTTAATCACTACTTTTTAGCCAACAGGTTTCAATTCATCTCTAGATGGTTCAAACACACCTTCTTAGATGAACCCTGGATAGATGTAGAACAGGCACTATGTAATAATCTAGAAATTTCAGACCTACCATTTATCAGCTCAAACATCAAACGACATGAACGCTTTAAAAGCATCAACATCAGCTCTTCTCTGACAGCAGGCCCGTGCGGGGGACCTCTGGTGCATTGGCCCCACTGGAGGGCTCTCTAACTGGTGGGGAGGCTGTTATATCTTTGCAGGAGGTCTCCTCTCTACAGGAGTTCACTCTGCAGGTGGGGGAGAGATATAGGAGAAGTGGAGAATGAACTCAACCTGGGTGTCTATTGTCTTATGTAGTCTGGGAGATGATTGGATGATGGGGTGGGTGCAGTTTTCTCTGCGGTGGGGTCGGGTGGGCTACCCCAGACTCTGTGGGGCGGGACGGTGCTGCTGCTGCCCTTGTGGTGGGTTCCAGAGTGTTGGGGTGCCTACGGGGGTCAGCGGGGGAGCTGGCCCCAGGGAGGGGCCACTTGACCCTCCCTTTCTTCCCTCCCCGTCCTTAGCTGCCTCCCTCTTCCTGGTCCACCACACCCACACACACACGCAGGGCTTGGGGTGCAGGTGTGTCACCAGGGTGCAGGGGAGGCACTCCCCCTCTGTCCCCTACTGTCCGCCCGTGCCTCAATTTTATTCCGCAACCTAGACATCCACATTACTCATACTCTCATAACACATACATATAGGGCCTTGGGAGTGGGCACGTATACAGCGTCCAGTGGATGGTCTGTGTATTCAAACCCACCTCTGGCGCTGGTGCCCTACCCTCAATTTTAAATGCATATAGACACTGAGGGTTGTCGGGAGGAGCAGTGCTGCTCTCTAGCAGGAAGCACCATGCCCTCCTGGGTTTTAAATGCACTTTAGAACAGCACGCAGCAACACTATATATGAGCGGGGGGAGGGAGGTTTGGGGTCTTCACTCATCCCCTTTAACCGTCGGGGCTGAGGGGCTCGGAGGAATTGCTGGCCGTCAGATTGGGGTCTGGGATGCGGGGCCTCCCTGCTACTGCAGATAAAAAGGCGGTCTGCTTTCCTTCACCCCAGAGAGAAGAGCTACATCCCCTTGGTCTGGGTACGGTTTGCCCCTCTGGGGGCAGGGGTACCCTGACCTGGGATATAGAGTATGTTTGGGGAGTGTGAATGTGTGTATAGTGTCTGTTTGTGTCTGTCTCCACGTTGGGTGAGTGCCAAGTATTTGTTTGTGTATATGGGGGTGGGAATGCACGTTTGTGTCGTGCGCCTGTTCGTCTGTGTCTATATGTCAGCTTGGGTCTTAGACTCCACCTCTCTGGGAACATCTCAGGCTCTCCGAGGTATGGAGGCCTATCTCCCCTCACCACACTCCCTGTCGGTGGCTGATGCCCTCAGACATTGGTGTGTTGGTGGTTCTTGGTGTCTGGGGCTGGGCGCTCATGTATGTACAGACTCACTCCTGGTGGCCGATTGGCGGGGCCTGGCGCCTGTGGCCCGGCTGGGCCCCTTCCGGAGGGTGGGGTACCCTCAGGCCTCAGGCTATCAAAAGAAAGCCAGCAAGAAAAGGGTGGACCATGACTCATTGGTAAAGGCTGAAGTTATTCGGTACATCCAGGTGGTATCTGATGAATATGAAGTTGACTGTGTGGAAAAGTAATGAAAAAAGTTTTTCCAAGACTTTATCATGTAACTATGAAAATACTTGCTCCGGCAGTCACCAGAGCACCAATGGAGCAGGTATACAGCCATGGAGGCATTATTATGTGCCTTCACATAGCCAGACTTAACACCAAGACACTGTCAAAACTGATATTTTTTAAGTCTAACTGTTCTGTTTAAAATATTCCAGGACTGATGTTCAAGTAGTCAACCTGTTGCAGGCTTGCAATTTTTAAAAAGTTATTTTATTTTTAATATTTCCATTTTTTGCTGTTATTGAATAACACCATAGTTGATGTAAGAACACTTTCAAATGTTTTCTCCAAACTTTAAACATGGAAAAATTTATGAATCAGAAGGTTGAGCTACAAACTAAGTCAGTTAACATCCTACATCCAGTTGTAACAAGCAAAGAAGTTCATGAATTTATCGACTTCAATTGAGCAGTTTTTCATTTTCCTTTATTGCAGCAGTCCTCTTAAGTGAGTATGCACGCATCATTTTAAATGTTTATCAATAGAAGCTATATAACATAATTCATGACATATAACAAAGTGTTATAGGGAGACTTTTTTAGTGTTTATCTGACAATAAAACATCAATTTCAGCCATTAGAGACCTGAGACTTGGCTTGGACTTGCAAAAATGACTCTCTGCCTCTAAGTCATAACCATTGAACAAAGAGTGGGAATGGGAGGTGAGACTCACCAGGACTGAAGGAGTGACTTGCAGTCAGTGAGTGAAAAGGGGAATGGGAAACCCTTCTAGGCTACTGCTTAGTCAAAACTCAACAAGAGGTACTAGTGATTTTCAGCTTACTGTTCAACACCAGTTATGAACAAATTGTTAAACTAATCTGAAGACATACTGTATTTTCCCAGTAATGGACATGTTAATTTATGGTGATCAGATTGAGGATGGGAATGCTTTATTGATGTTACATTTACGATGACTTCAGAATGAGATGCCTCATTTTCATGTCATTGTTATGTAACTCAAATGGTCTGCTGAACATGCCCTACCCAAAAAAGCTATATATTTTCATTAGACTTTCAGCATGAACATCATGTTTATTGTAATTCTTCAGGAAAGGAGAGTGAAAATACCTTAAAGTGACAATCAACTCAAGATCATTAGCTGAATGAGGAGCTATCATATGGAATATTTACATCAATCTCTATTATTACTGTTAAATGAACTGTAACCAAGAAATCAAGGGTATTGCAGATCTCCTTTTTGATTGAGAAATAATATAAATGACCTCCATCAAAGACAGGTAAACAGATGAAAAAAGAACAAGGAAACACACACACACACACACACACACACACACACACACACACACACACACACACACACACACACACACACACACACACACACACACACACACACACACACACACAGTGGTGTCTTTAATGGGTCTCCAGCCCTCTAATTTCTTAATTTCTTTTTGTTGTTCTTTCAAAACACAGTCTCACATTTTACAAGCGTAATAGTGTAAAAGCCAACAAATAAGAAAGACAAAATTAAGAATAAAACGTAATCCCATATTGCTATCGAACCAATCTTAGTAGCACTTGCTCCACTGCCGTCTCTGATCCTGGACAGAAAGAGGATTAATGCTTACCAGTAACAAAATTACAAGGAAATCAAAAGCACATGTGAGACTGCACCATGTGTAGTGGCCCCTCTCGCTGCCCCCTCTACCACACACACACACACACACACACACACACACACACACACACACACACACACACACACACACACACACACACACACACACACACACACACACACACACACACCTGTCTCCGTTCTAACACATTTCAAATCCAAAAACGTCAATAGTCATTTCAGTCACAGACAAGGAAGAATGAGTGTATGTGTGTGCGTGTGTGTGTGTGTTTGTGTTATGGGGTTGGTGAGGTGTGTGGGGGCTACTTGTACTATGACAGACGTGTGGAACAACAAATGAACAATGCCTCGAGCAATATCAAAGATATCGATGGGAGGAGATTTGAATGGCGTGTCGGTGGAAATGTTGATTATCACTCATGTCAATTGTTGAGACAATGAGTGCTCTGGGGCATCTGTCTCTGTTTCTAGTTGTTTCTTTTCTTGTCATATCCAGGAGTTTCAAGGTAATGAATGTTCTTCTTTTCTGCTGGCTAATGTCATTGAATAAAGGGTGATGTACACATGCTGTACAGTGTGAAAACCACACAAAGGCCATGTAGTCATATTTTCTAAATGCTGCACAACTCTTGTCACAAACGCATGACACTATAGTTGACAAATTAGACACTATGTTACCAGCTTGCTCTTGGATTTACAGACTTTAACTGAAAACAGCTTCCCACATAGGGTGAATACAATTATGCTATTTAAACTGAAGCCTAATAAAACAGAAAGACAAAAACATTTCACAAGATAAACATGTATATTAAAAAAAAAGACAAGAACAAAGGTTGACAGGCAGATAAACATAGTGAAAACAGAGACATTAGACAGACAGTGATGTGACTGGTAGAATGGGTGATACGCAAGCTAGTAGGGGTGGAGAGGAGAAAGAGAGTGGCAGATAGAGACAGCCAGGCATGTACAGTAAGCTGACAGGAAGGAAAACATGGAGGAAGACACAGAAGCAGATCGAAGGGGGAAAAAGGAGATACACATGCAGGTATACAAGCATAAAGATGGACAGAGAGTTATGAAATATAGGCAGGCTTGCTGAAGAAAACTGGCTGTCCAAAAGGCACACATTAAGATGCTGAGACTGCCGCACATGACCAGGTCGACAACCCAGAAGCATGTGATCAGGGAGACATTTGGAAATTCTGGGTGGAGTGTAGGCTATTTGACGGAGAGACTAGCAGACAAACAGACAAACAGAGAAAGTGAGAGTGCAAGACAGTGTTGTAAATGGGCAGGTGGAGAGAACACACACACACACACACACACACACACACACACACACACACACAGGCAGACAGGCAGGGCCAGAAATGAGCCTGGGCAGAAGATAAGATTCCTGGGTGGCTTTGCCATGGGCACCGGTCTGCAGAGCACAGCAGCTTGGGGCAGAAGGAGGAGTAGGGGGAGGCAGCGAGAGGGGGTTGGGATAGTGTTATCAAGCCAGTGCAGAGGCTGGGTTGGGCAAATGGGCAGTCTGGGAATCCCACCTCTACTACTACTCTCCCTCTCTGCCATCCAGCAGCTGTGGTGAGACAGGGAGAGGAAAGACAGAAGAAAGACCAGAAAAAGGATCTAAGTAAAAAAAACAAAAAAAAAAAACCGAACCCATGCATACACACCTTGTTCCCGAGGTGTGTATGCATGAATTCATAGGTGTACAGTTGTCTCAGACTGATAGTGGCTTCAGATGAGTGAGGAACACAATGTTCCTTTATCACTTTATACTGTTGGGGTTTTTTTAGCAAGAGGAAAATAGACAGAGGGAGAAAGCAAGCGAGTATGCAAAAAGAAGTACCGGATAGTGCAGCTTTGATAATGATGTTTCTCTGTATACAGGAATGTTTACAAAATGATATCCACAAAAAGTTAAATGCACGGCTATGTGACTCTGACGAGACTCAGGTGAAACTATAGATGTTGCACATACAATCTTTTCTCCTCCCTTTCATGTGTGCCACTGTCAAGTATCATATGTCTCTGCAGTCGGAACAAGACTCTCCCAGCATGCAGGCGGTGCATGCGTATGTATGTGCCTATGTTCACAGCAGGGCATGATCTGCCCAGTAAGACTAAGGATTTAAATAATATGCTGGATGCATTTTCAACAGCGACCACACAAGCAGCTAAGCAACACTGTCAGTTCACGTTTTCTGTAATTGTGCACCGCAGTGCTAGGCAATACAGCAAAGTTAAAGAAGCAACTTGTGCAGTAGAAATGTCTCATTTTTAAGAAGATACTGACGTAGGGTTTACTGAATATTTAATCAAAATTTTATGTAAAAAAAGAACAGTTATAAAGTTTTGGTGCAAATACTGCCACTGTGTGGCTACTTATTAAAGAAACCCTTTAATACATAGATACATAAAGCATGACGGCACAAATATTGCTAAAAGCATGCTCCAAATACATATCTGAAACTATGGATAGGTTTAAGAGAACATGATTCTGGGCACTGGATTATTGATCAGGACATCTGAATGTTACTGGTTGACATTAGTGGAGTCTAATGTTGTATTCTGCCATTTTTTTTTTTTTAAAGAGAGGCCAAGAGAGGCTTTGAAGGAAGTTTGAGGGTAGTTTGGGTGGAATAAGCCTACAAGCTTTCTGGTGGGTTGTTATTTTTTTAAGGTATGCCACAACCCATTAATATATTGCCAGTGGTGTAAAAACTGGTATAATACATTAAAATTGCATACATTTTTTAAACTTATGCATCAAAACACATCTAAATAGAAAAATAGGAAAAGCACATGCAAAAAGAACACATACACATATACAACGTTACACAGAGGGGCTCAATGCTGCAATAATTTTTGTCTGGAGTTCCCATTATGTCACTTTATTAAGTTTACATATTTCAGGAGAGGGAACAATTTAGATTTCTCATTTCTCCTCAGTCTTTCGTCTCTTTTAGTTTGTACCCTAACCGTCCAAACTAAGATGATATAATTATTTCTAATCCCGAGTCTGATTTTTCTTCTCTCCAGAGCAGAACTTCACTCACCTGCTGCCTGTTCTCATTATAGATTACAGTGTCATCTGCAAACACCATAATCCCATATGCCCTCTTCTCTGGTATCATCCACAATCCCTTTATATAAAGTCAGTACATAGTCAATTTCTGTTTACATTTAATTTACCTTATTGTTACCACAATCCCTCTCTTTTGACTGTTTATTCCAAAGTAATAAACTGAAAATACAAAAATTCGGCAACCCTCAAAAATGGTATTGATTACATCTCAATGTCTGTGAAGGTTCTCAGTCATCCAGGTCATCGTAGTCAAAGGAGCTTGCAAAGAAAAGCGTCTGGACTTCTTTAAGTTACTTGAAGACGTTTCACCACTCATCCGAGAAGCTTCTTCAGTTCTAAGGTCAAATGGTGGAGAGTCCCAGGTATAAACCTAGTGGGAGTATCCCCCCACAGAGGGACAAAAGGACCCCCTGATGATCCTCTAATCGCCTGAGCCAAGGTGTGAAACTGGGTGTGGGTCCCAATCAGCCAGAGTTTCGGGTGAGTTCATTGTGAAACCTGGCCCCATCTTATCATGCGAATTCCTGAGGTCAGATGGCCCAGGATGTGAGTGGGCGTTAAGGCGTCTGGGAAGGGATCTCAAAACTGGATTATAGATGGCAGAGAGTTGGTGTCGTAAACCACCGCCTCTGTTCAAAGATGGTCGTTCACAGTGGACATAGATGGCTTCTTTCACTCCTCTTTCAAACCATCTGTCGTCTCTGTCCAAAATGTGAACATTGGCATCCTCGAAAGAGTGTCCTTCATCCTTAAGATGCAGATGGACTGCTGAGTCTTGTCCTGTGGAGGTGGCTCTTCTGTGTTGTGCCATGCGCTTGTGAAGTGGCTGTTTGGTCTCTCCAATGTAGAGGTCTGGGCATTCCTCGCTGCACTGTACAGCATACACCACATTGTTAAGTCTGTGTTTTGGCGTTTTGTCTTTTGGGTGAACCAGTTTTTGTCTGAGCATGTTGCTGGGTCTGAAATGCACCGGGATGTCGTGCTTGGAGAAAACTCTCCTGAGTTTTTCTGATACACCGGCTACATAGGGGATGACAATGTTGTTGCATCTGTCTTTCTTATCCTCCCTCGCTGGTGTCTGGTCTTCTTTTCTGTGCCTCTTTGCTGACTTTAAGAACGCCCATTTAGGATAGCCGCATGTTTTGAGTGCTTCCTTTACATATGTGTGTTCCTTCTTTTTTCCTTCAGGCTTAGAGGGAACATGTTCTGCCCGGTGGTGTAGGGTCCTAATTACTCCAAGTTTGTGTTCCAGAGGGTGATGGGAGTCGAACAGGAGGTACTGGTCCGTGTGTGTGGGCTTCCGGTAAACTTCGATGTTGAGTTTGCCGTTCTCTTCAATGTGCACAGCGCAGTCCAGGAAAGGCAAACAGTTGTCCTTTGTGTCTTCCCTGGTGAACATCAAGCAAGGACAAGACTCAGCAGTCCATCTGCATCTTAAGGATAAAGGACACTCTTTCGAGGATGCCAATGTTCACATTTTGGACAGAAAGGACAGATGGTTTGAAAGAGGAGTGAAAGAAGCCATCTATGTCCACTGTGAGCGACCATCTTTGAACAGAGGCGGGGGTTTACGACACCAACTCTCTGCCATCTATAATCCAGTTTTGAGATCCCTTCCCAGACGCCTTAACGCCCACTCACATCCTGGGCCATCTGATCTCAGGAATTCGCATGATAAGGTGGGGCCAGGTTTCACAATGAACTCACCCGAAACTCTGGCTGATTGGGACCCACACCCAGTTTCGCACCTTGGCTCAGGCGATTAGAGGATCATCAGGGGTCCTTTTGTCCCTCTGTGGGGGGATACTCCCACTAGGTTTATATCTGGGACTCTCCACCATTTGACCTTAGAACTGAAGAAGCTTCTTGGATGAGAGGTGAAACGTCTTCAAGTAACTTAAAGAAGTCCAGACGCTTTTATTTGCAAGCTCATTTGATTACATCTCAATGTCCTCTGTCTGTAATGGAGCCACTGAAATGTAAGCAACAAAGTGCAATGCACTGCACCAACTTTTTCAGTTCACCAGTCTGCGAGGAAACTTGTACCATCATGATAAGTATAGGATTCCACTAAGATGGAAAAACAACACCAAACTTCTGCAAATATACTAGAAAGTATATTAAACGGTATATTAAGTAAAGAATCAAAACAATTTAAAATGTCGCTGCAACACAAATTATTTGAGGATGCACACAGGAAGGGTAAGAATCTCTTCCCCATCCATCTTCCTTTTCCCCATGTCTCAATCTAGCTGTGATAAAGGAGCGCCTCCTCTGCCAGACACATGGCCAATTACAAATTAGCCAGTTTGTCAGAAGGATGGGGGTGGGGGGATCGTAATCAGGCTTCAAGAGGTGGAGCCCCTTGAAGATTAATTGGAAATGGGCCCCCGGTAAATGTCAATGGCAATCAAGGGTTTGTACAGCTCTGATTGACTCTATACACAGACCCCTCTACCCAGGATAAGCTTTCTCCAGCCGTGACATTGCTGGCACCACTCCCTTACTCTCTCCATCTCCGCTGAAAGGGAGAGAAGACAGGCACAAAAGAGACAAGGAAAAATGGCGTTGTACGACAGCGATGGAATACCAAGGAAGGGAACAAAAGAGGAACGTCTGACATTTCGAACCTCCTGTAGTGTTCATGTTTAGGAGCTTTGGTTATGATTTGAAAGAGTGCAGTGCAGAGGCACACCAAAAGAAGCAATTTTCCACCCTGGGACTACATCTGAAGTGAAAGTCATCAAGAAGGCAATTTTCTTTGCTTCCAAATATGGCCCTGGAATTTTTTTAAATGCATTTTTCCACGTCTTTTTAATGCCTGCGAATAACTCAGGTTTTACTCCTTGATAATATATCTGTCAAAATATGCAACTCACAGAAATAAAAACCTGAATGTTCAATTATTTTTATCTGAATCAAAATAACCAATAAAGAAAGATTATATCTTAAAAACTGAACTATTTAACTTTGAAGTGTAAGCCAGAACCTCATCTGCTCAGTGAGAGATCTGTGTTATTCTAAGTGGCATTGCAATTAGGAGATAAGGTTCTGAATTTAAGTGTTAAGCAGCTGCGGTTAGTAATGAAGATAAAGCTTAGAAAATACACTTTCTGAAAATTATAACTTTATATGTTTATGGCATATTAGGTGTATGGCAAAGTTGATTAGCCATTCACTAACTTCCATAGTAATTGTTGTTAGCAGCTACAATTATAAAGCTTCCTATTCTACCACATCAGTAATGTTGTTTACAATGAATCTGGTGGCAGATTTATGACCCACGATACTTGGAAAATGTTTATTATTAGGTGCTTGACTTCAAACAGAGGTATTAAGTTTTGCTGATTAAAAAGAAAACTGTCAGAAGAAGATTCAGTCGGTTTGAGTCAACCTCATAAGCTCCAACAAGTCACAGGTGATCCATGGAGACTTAAGGTTAGTTTTTGGTTTAGCCAGAAGACAAATAGGAAATTTTCTGGAACTAGGAGATGTCACATATCAATTCCAGTCTCATATATTTTGCTCTTACAGTTTTCATGGTAAAAGAGTTTTCATTGGGGTGTTCAATAGGACAGGCGCAGCAGTGATGTAGCAACAAGAGCCATGGAGTATGAGTGGATTTCTGTAACTTGTAAAATAGACGGGCTAAATGAGAGAGTTATCTACTTAGAATAGAATAGAATAATCCTTTAATTGTCCCACAAGGGGAAATTTGGTTGTAACAGCAGCCAAAAAGACACATATACATATCTACTATAACTCTGAGGTGAGCGACTGAAGAAACTACCAGTGTGACCAAAGGGTTTTGACTGACTACATATAAAGGGGATTGAACTATATTAGAAGGTTATACCTATTACAATACAAAGTATGACTAGCAAAGACTCAGCAGTTACAATGTGACAACTGTTTGAGTGTAAATAAATTTTACTTTTAACTGAATTCAAAGTACATTCTCTTGCTCATACACCTTACCATTATGGATTTTTTAAAAATTTATACAATAGTAAATTTCCATTATTTTCAGGTATTTTTCTGGTGCCCCAGCTGCTGTAATGTCACAGTTTTTATATTTATTATTATATAAAAACAAGTATTATATGTATATGTATATGTATGTATTATATTATATGTATATGTATTATAACATTGCTACCTCTGATCCATTTACAATAAAGCAAATCTTAATGTGGAGTCAACAGTTTTTGGGAAGGAGTTCTGGGGCATTGATGTCCTCTACTATCCTCATTTGTATAATTCACAGCATTTTCATTTACATTTGAAAGCCTCCCAGTGTTGGAAGTATCTTTCTTCCACTCGTGTTTTTGACGCCTAGTTAAAAGGAAATACTTTCCCAAGTGTCTCAGTTACCTGTCTTCAGTGCTTTAGGATGTCTTACATGCAAAGACCCAGTGTGACAGTGAATCGAAGCAGGACCGGTCAGCCTGCATTTGATGGCATCTTGCTGCTCTTGCCAGAGCTGTACTGTAGTGACAAATGCTGTCAATATATTGGCTGAATGTCAAAAAGTTCGAAAACAGGATTTTCTTACTCAGGCCGGTCTTGTCACAAACAATTCTGCAAGTGCATTTAATTCAGCTGCCTCCTCCTGTCTCCCCATACCAATGCAAATTTCTGTTAACCGAGGCAGAAAATGCCCGCTTAGTTGATTAGATTCTCCCAACGACAGGAAGAGCAAAGTCAACGATGAGTTGAGGCAAGATGACTAATGAGGAGGGAGATACAGAGGAGGAGACGACATAGTGTTACGTCAATTATTTCATCGATACTGGCAGTTCATCAACCCGAACACACATTAGTTGTTGGTAAACAAGATTTTAGAGTTTGACGACTGCTACACGAATGGGAAAAATAAAAAAGGAACACAATCAAAATACAAAATGACATTCCATGTTTTCCCTCGAAAGCACATAATGCTCAGATCCCAAAGAGGACTGATCTCTTTTCTGTTTTCTCCTCTTTTAAAGCATGGTGAATATTTAGGGTTATTGAAACTGACTTGAGGGTTAGAAAATAAAGGGTGTTCTCGGTACACACATATATATTTGTTTTCTTTTATACTTGGACTTGTGCAGCCCACCCTCTATGCTTCCTGCTTAGAGCCATCAAGTCATTAAAAAACAAATATCCATCACAATAATCAGCTCAAGCCATTCAGTGGTGACCGGCCTTTGCCAAGGTTTACCCTGGGCATGACATCACCTGTTCAAAATGAGAGATGGTGATCAAGACTAGCAAATTATGATTGGTATGATCTAGTGATGCTCTTCAGCTTGATCAGTGCCTCTGTTGTCTTCCAGGTGTTGGTAAAAATTACAAACCAATAAATGATCTAAAAAGTTTTGTAGGTTTTTTTTTTACTTTCATGATATCCTCATTTTCTTCGAAAACTTAATGCCCACTATCTGACTCTTCAAACCCAAAGGGCATGAAGAGTCTGGTAGTCTGTTAGAGTTTTCCCATATTCCCACATACCCCCTGGTATTTTTTCTGATCTTTGACACTTGTTTTGTCTCACTCATAGGCCCATCAGTTAGTCTCTCTTCTGGATTTTGCCCTCTAATCAACAGTCATACTGAGAAGACTAAATAGGGCTTGGAGACAATGCTTTGTTGTGTTGCCTCCCATCAACCCCTATCTTGGAGTACCCATGTGGACTGTACTGAGTATGCCCATAAATCGCTAACAATCATTCCACTTGTCTGTAACCTGCAGAGTCATTATTACATGAACAACGACCTATGTTTCATTCTCAGCAAAGTAAGGCTACAGTTCCTTCCATTAGAATGCCACACAACTTCAGCTGGCGAGATCCATGCAGCCCCTTTTTGGGTTACTGGTTGACCAAAACCAGCTAACAATAGTGATTCTCATGAAATCGCTGCTTTCTTTTAAAAATATTTCGTTAAAAATGCAGCACTAGCGTGTTGGACATTTTCTAATCAAATACCACCTAATGTGTGCGGGGTCATTATAGCAACGTGGCTGAAAGTCCAGTGATGTCATTTGTATGCGACATTAATGCCACAACAAAGGAGGATGTTGAAGTGATGGTATACCTGCTGCTCGGTGCATAGCTTTCTGTCAGATTCAAGGACCACAGTGTTGTTTTACGTGTAGCCATTTCCCTCGTTGCCGGCTTATAAAAATGATGGTTTTGATTTGAATGAAAGAGACGCTGTCATGATTCATCAAAGGACACTACTGACTAGCCAATCACTGGAATGCAGTTACATTTTCGAATCGTTTGGAACCTCACCCGAGTAGGTATTAAAAAAGTACCTGGTACCAGGTAACATCACCTAATGGAAAACCTTAAAAATTGAGTTGAGTCATGCCAAGCCACCTTGAATAGGCACTAATGGAACAGAGCTATCAGTTTGCCAATTTGGTACCAACTCTATTGGATATATACAGTTTTTGTGAGATTTTGAGACTTCTGTATTATCAGTGTGATTGCTTTTTCCAAACCCTAAATAAATTGCAGAATACAATTTCAAACAATAAATTGGGGGAAAAAGGATATCAAATATATGTATTGTGCAAATTAATATTTATTAAAGTTTTTAAAATTGCTAGAAGGTTCATTAAACGCTCTTTTAAAAAAAAGTAATTTCTTGCAATAATTTTATGTTTCAGGCTTTAAAGAGTAAAATTCTGTTTATTTTAATTTTTTGTGGTCTGGCCTTGTCGCAACTCTCTGGTAAACTCACATGCATTGCCTGCTACTTGCCAGCTTTGTCCATCTTAATGCCAGTGAAACCCCACCTATCAAGACTGTTTGTCCGGCTCTTTCTTCCATATTACTTGTCCATCTCACTGGCCAGCATCGCTCCCCATCGACTCAACTAACTCTGACAACCTCTTGTCTGCCAAACCTCACACTTTCCAGAATGAACCCAACCTCTTCCACCTGCAGCTCACTGTGATCTGCCTTTTAGCTTACTACCGAGTGTTCACTATGTCCTATCCCACCACCTCTGCAATATTCATGCTCACCCTTCAAATATCACAGTAAATCCGGTTTTCCCTATTTCTGAGTCCAGCTTTTCAAGGTTTTGGAACCGTGATTGGAAAATTCACAGATAGTTTTGTGTAGTATACGCTGCTGCAGATCAGGATGCAAACATACACATGATCTGATATCCATGCATTGCTGTTGTTCCTACGTCATCATAACAATGTCGGTCCAGCATCAACTAGCCAATCATGTTGTCTGAGCATTAAGTCAGAATTAGCCAATCAAAAACTATAACAAGCAAACCAACACGAGTGACCTAAATTTGGCTAACAGGAGTCCTGACTTAATAAAATATTTGTTATGTTGCATAAATTAATAAAGAAAACACTTGAAATGATTAGCATTTGTTCAATAAGAGAGTTTTGTATAAACAAAGATGCTTTTTAAATGAAACCTATGACATACAACAACATGTTAGTTGCAATGTTGGTCCTGGGCCAAGATTATTATAATGATGATTGTTATGGAGGAACAACACCGACACAGGGATATCAGATAAAGCTAAATCGACACCATATTGTAAAAACTGGCGTTAAAAAGATGTTATGTCGGTAAAAATAATTCCATATATGGAGGAGGCCTGTGAATTTCCAAGTATAGGAAGCTTCATCCTGATAAACATTCACAATCTAATTCCTGCTGAAGTGACACAAAGTTGGTTAGACTTTTCTAAGTATGTGAGAGCAGAGGAGAGTTTAAGAAGCAGATTTGGTGTGCCAACGCAAGTAAAGGCTGTACATTTGCTGTCAACGAGTCTTTTTCTTCTTCATTTAAAACCTTTGACAAGCTTTTTTAAAAATGGAGTCGTGCACCATATTAAAACAAGAGTCGACCTCATCAAGTTGGTCTGTGCAGCAAATAATCCAAAAGCAGATGGTAAAGAAATATTTTAAAACTATGTTTTCCTTGATTTCCTGGATGGAGCTTCACCGTCTGATTTGTAAGCCAGTGCCAGTGACAACTGCATTTTAGAAGCTCTGCCAGATATATTACAAGGGGGAACTGGAGCAGAACAGCTCACTGGCAATGCACCATAGACATTATGCAAATACCATAAGAGAACATATTAGCTAGTCTATCGGTTCCCCTCAGAGATGCCTCCACCAAATTGTCTAAGAAGTCGCAGTGAGCCCCCACTGAGCCGAGGAATGGGTGAATTTAAATCAGGGTGACAAAGTAGCCTTTCTGACATCTTGTATTGCTCTTCCCAATTTCTGAATGTATAGCGCCTACACGTTTTATACCTTCTCCAACACAGTGCATGTCTTAATTTGTGTCTCCTGCAGCAATCACATGCAGATGCCAGATAGCCAATCATCACAAATATGACTTAATGAAGATACAGCCAATCTGAAAAACCCCCAGTGGTTTATTGAAAAGCATTTGGTGTAATGTCCCATAACACTTGACATGCACATCTCCAGCAGAGCATTTGAGTACAAGTCAAAACGGCTGGATCAACAACGCTGACAATGGCATATATTTCCAGTAATAGCCTTTATGTTTGTTTTTAAAGAGGCTATGGCAATGCATGCCATTATAGGCCTAATGATGTACGATTGTCATCTCACATATTGCAGAGTTAATTGGGCCTCTGTGATCATGCCTAATGGCTTTACCAGGGAATTATTGACACAGTGATGTGGGCCGACGTGCTACAGGTTGGTGAATAAATAAATAAGCAAGCCCCCACTACACCCACCCCTTTTTGCTCAGCCACGATGCTCGTCAATCTTGGCAACTGCCTCTGTAGCAGCCCAGTCAGTTAACATTTTAGAAAATGGCTGCCCATTAATAATAAAGGCATATTAACATAAGTGAATTCTGCTATGGTGTGGGATTCAGTGGAACAGTTATTAAAGTCCAATTTGGCCCCATTAATAATGCATCCACCTTTGACTTTTTGATATCCAGATTATGTGGTATTACTGTGGCTATACATTATTTATTAACCACATTCAATTGGGGACCTTGATGACTTCTAATTGTTAGGTGGTGGTGCCATTAAGTTATCCCTGATGAGGCTTGTCAATCAAGATGCATTTTCTCGACCTCAGTGTCCAACACGCTACACTCACACACACGTAAGCACACAGTCAGAGCCAGGTGCCAACAGTGCCAACAGTGGCACAGTGCGGGACAGGGGCATAGTGCTCCACCCCACAACCCTGCTGAGACATAGAGGTCTGACTCCTGTCTGTCACGGCCATTTGAAGTCTTGCAGAGGGGAGGCCAAACAGCATGGGGCCTGCAGTTAGAGAGGCCTGGCTTAAAAAGTTAATGGCTCCTGTTCTATACTGAATGACACTGGGAGGGTAAGTGATTGTCATGGCTCCATTCTCAAGGGGAGACTTTTGTCAGTCACTCACACAGACAGACAGCAGCACATGCACAGTTATATAGATTTAACTAGGCAGTCGTGTACACTATACAATTTATGTCCACAGGGGAAAGTGCATATAGAGCACTTCCAAAATGTACAGTACTCTAAGTATCTGTAAATGCATGTGTATCGTGCTGAAGAACCAACAAGATGCCAGGCAGCATGCTGTAACTCTTCTGATGGCACACACTGTGCCGTACAAATGGTGAATAAATGACAACACATCCCCCTCAACTTTAGGCTAACAATCATGCTGAATACCATGTCATTCTGTCCAGCATGTTGAGATTTTATTGCACGGTAGATCACCCCAAACTAATTTGAAACTGAATGACAATCACTTGCTCATGAATGTTCCTGCTGCACAGAAAGGGCTGAGTAACAATTTGTGCACCGCAGAGTAAGAAGAAAAAGGAAAAACGAGTGTGAATGAATTCTGCTCCCCTGAGTGCAGGCAAGAAATGGAATCAAGATAGAAAAAAAAAAAAAAAGAGGAAGTGAGATATCTTGTTAAATACACTGGAATTGGATACAGCAGCAGCACACAATGCTCTAGCGCTACACACAAGCACACACAGACACACACACGCGTAGACACCAGGTGAGTTTTATGCCTCACACATCCTAAAAATTAGAACTGGTGCACATTACACAATTAAGCACAATCTTTAGGAGCCTACCTGAGTTTTATAAATTGATATTTAATCAGCGCTCCGTGGGGGAGACTTTCTGGCAAATACAGGGGACCTCATGTTGAATCTGGCAAGCACTACATCCCAAGGGCCACAGTAGCACCAGCTGTATATGACACAGAGATATTCCACAGTTCCGTTAACAGGGATGAATATGGTGCAAAGTGTTCTTAGGCTGCCGGGATCAGTTCATGTGACCATCTTCAATTTGTGGCCACTTAATTAATGATCATCTGTATGCCCGGTCATGCATTCAAATAATGCAGTTAATGCAGAACTCGAGCATAAAGACAAGAGTAGATTTTTTTCCCTGCGTTAATACTTTTTAGCTTGTCATTTTATTTAGTGACCCCAATTCAATGCAAAAACAGTAGCAAAAAGTCCTAATCTTTTATTTTTAATGTTTAATTTTTCAAGATAATAACACAACTGTTCTTATATAATATTCTTATTCTTATTCCAGGGGTATTATTATCTAATTATCTGGTTACTTGTTACATGTCAGAATCTGAATAAGTCATGCATTAGCATGCAGAAGTCTTGCCACTAACTCTTATTGTGTATGCTGTGCGTTTGACTGAAAGGATCTGTAACTCTTGTGACATAAATGATGCACCAATCATTTGTATTTACAGTTTGATTAATGATGGTTGTTAATGATTAATTAATATTAACTAATCGGTAAATTCTTGTTCGAGACATTACTATAAAATGTTGGCATTAATATTCATGTTCACTGAATATTCATGTCCATTCTCACCCATCAGTATGCCTGCTAGGAGCCAGGACAAGGCCAACACTTATAATTGGCAATCTTTTCCTGTTGGTTGACAGTACAGAAGAGTCATTTCCTTGCATTCAAATCTGCGAGTTGCACAAAGCCGGCTTGTCAACTTTCCACTTCATTACAGGTCAAGCAATAGACTCATTTCTCTCAGGCGCATCGCTCCCATAATTGTTTTCCACCTCTTCTTTCGTAGCCAATTTACATGTGCTTCCTTGCTGAGTGTAATAGAGACAGAGAAAGGAAAGACGAAAATGCTCCTGCTTTTCACTTCCACTCACCGTCCATTAACGACGTGACACATGGAACGCAAAAAGTAATATGAGTTTTGTCCCTTTTTTCGTAGCATTTGCTTTAAGCCATGTGATACAGTGTGCTGAACTGAGCTGAGAATTTGATAGGAAATTGGGATGTAGAACGGAAAAGAATGGGATAAAAAGCAGACTGGAGGAAAGGTATAGACTGCACTCCGTGAAAACTAATAAACAGGTGCCTGTGTGCTTTTCGTGCCTATACGAGTACAGGCATTATCTGCAAGTGTAAATATATAACAATAAATGGCAGTTACAAATTGAGATATACAGTTTAGCCTTGGAAACATCAGAAAAGGAATACTTAACAGCTTGCTATAGCCTTTCAACTGTCATTGCTTAAAACCCTGTCATGATCCTGGGTCCTTTTGACCCAGCGTTTTGTGTTTTCTCTTCGCGATTTTGGTTCTGTTCTCTAATTGGTGTTTACCCTGTTCCCCCCCGTGTGTTCCTGTTTTATTGTGAAGGTCTGCGTCTTATGTGAATGTTTTCAGTTTGCCTCCCTGGTCAGCTGTGTCTCCCAACTGTGTGTAATCTCCCTGTGTTCTGAGTGTATTTAAGTTGTATTTTCTGTCTCAGTAATCGCTGGTTCGTCTGTGTTGTTTCCCCTCGGTCTCTCCGTATGTATTTCCCCGGACCTCCCTGCATCTTCGTTTCTGGTTTGTCTTATTAGTTTACCCAGTTTAGGTTTCTAGTTTCATGTTTTGCCACCCTTGCTGTTTGTATTGACCCACTATCATAAATAAACACCCACCTGCACCAGAACTGCCGTCCTTCTACAAATCCACACGGCTTGCCCCGCAAACCGTGACAAACCCCAAAGGCTGTTGCATTCACTTTTAAATGAACACTTGGAGTGACCAGTTAAGTCATTTTAAGCGATTATATTTTTTAAATAAAAAAAATATGTTTTTCTTTTTCCTGCTGTTCCTACTAAAAAAACCGTCTACAAAGAGTTTAATAAAGCAATGATACCAATCTCATTCCTGTGATGAGATTTGATATAATTCTCAACAAAAGCAGGAGTAAAGCACTCTTTTTGTAACCACAAGCTGCCACAAGCAAACCTACACAGAGGCGGGAGAATCAGAGGCATGAAGGCATTATTAAAATATCAAAAATCCATGAATGCAAAACACGCAAATAAAATCAGATCACTTGTGACTCAGGAAAAAAGACAGCAAAGATGAAGCACTTTCATGTACCTTCTGGCTTAGAAAAAAATATCAAAATAATAAGAATAAAACACAAAGTAAAACAAAAATGATCATGGAAGAAATGTGACTATTTTTTAATGAATACTTAAAATGATACAGCACGGCATAAACTGTATCTCCAACCTGCATCCACATCTTCCGCTTCTATTGACAGCTAGGTTAAACTCTTACATGTAATAATTGTGCCTTCTGGACATGTGCTTTTAAATTATATTATAATAATTATTTATTTTTTAAATTAGAAATCGGTGTTAGCACATAAATATCCAATGCACAAGATGATACACACAATACATGCAGACAGTTTGGTATTGGCATTCCTTCATCCACTATTCCATATCAGTGATGCATTGTTAATTTCATGTAAAATTCTTGTTCGGAATTTTCTCTCATGATTTTTTAATCATATTCATACTGCTTATACAGCATCCTTGTATCCCTTCCCTCTGCATCTCACTCCTGTGTCTGCCTTTATAAATCATCATCCTTCTGAAGTCATACTGCTGCGATAATCGTGCCCCCTCTCTTCTGAAAATCTCTCTCATCCTCTTTCCCTCCCACACTGTTTCTCTGTGTCTCAAAACCCCATTTCTTGACGCCAACTGGCAGCAGCAAGCGAAGACAAGTTTCTCTTATGTCACCCTACGCACAGACTGCACGATAATGCTAATTCACCACGACAACAATTTAGCATCGTTACTATAAATGTTTAACATGTTCCCAAACAGTTCCCGTCATGATTGGCAACACAATTACTCAAAGAAAGGAGCTGACAAACTGAAATTTAATGCGAGCCAACGTTACCCTGGATTGCATCAGTGGTACAGAATCGACTGCAACAGACCTTTTTAACCAAATCTGGCGAAGCAGAATCAGCAGTCGATGTAGAAGCGCATATGTGCATTTTGGGACTCCTTGATACGCGTGATTGCAAGAAGGTGTAAGATTACTCAAAAACTTGATCGCTTGTCACCACTCTCTTATCCACATAGAGCAGGCTGATACTTTCTTGGAGTGCTAAAGCCACAGTTCTTCCTGCCTTTTGAAGTCTGATGAGTGCATGTTTCATTAGTGAGAATTGGATTTCAACTTTGTAGCATGCATTTTATCATTGACGAGCATGTGTGAGTCTCCTTTATTGCATGCCTGCTGTTTGGGTAAACTTGTGACAATCTGTTGGAAGCTTTTCATTTTCCATTTCACTCGACCACGAGGCTGTTTTTCTGGCTGCACTGCAGAGAGACCTTCACAAGGCCGAGCTTTTAATTGCTTCTTTGCAGGGGGCTCGTCTTGACAGTGCCTCACATCCTTTCTTCTGTGAAAAAAAAAAAAAAGGAACGAAATCTTAGAAATAGTGGCAAAAGGATTTCTGCCTACGCTTGATCTCCCCTGTGGAGTTTGTCAAACAAAAGAAGATCCTTTAATTTGGTCGCAACAGGAGCTTTCCACTATACTCGGCACGCACAAATTCGAGCAAGAAAAGTCAGTGCCCCCCCCAAATGTCCCAGGAGAGTTGGCCGACCTCACAAAGTTGATGAACATGTGTGTGACTGGAAATGTCTTATAACCAACATATATTTTTTGCAACACTGTAATCACTTACTTATTTATATATATATATATATTAAGCATCTTATGTAAGGAAGGTTCATATAATGTATTTCTTCAATGTATTGACAATGAGGTGTGTGTTTCATCAGGCTTACCAAACCATCTGAGTATTGCAGTGTATAACTTTTTTTTCTTAACACTGTGTATTTGCACTTGCACCATGGTCTCAGCAAGTCTCCATGGGAACTGGCACAGGGGAAATTGTTTCTCATAACCAAGCACCTAAGGTGAGAGGGGTTTAAGAATTCAGAAAAAAAACCCACAGCAGACAACAGTGCTGGTTTAAACAGGAGCTAGTGACTTGCTCTAACAAAACATATGCTGTGTATGTGTTTTGCCCCTAAAGTGGTGAGTTGTAAATCAATCCATGATCCTCACATGTGGCTCCGCTGCATCTCAAGCTTCAGTATATCATCAGAGTGTGAAAAAGAGTTGTAACGCTTTTAGGAAAATTGGATTTGAGAGAGCTTGAGTTTAAATTTCAGTGTAAGGAGAACAACGTGACAGGTAATTTAATATACAATATAACACAGCAAAGTAAGTTTGAGGACCTTGAGACAAGATTGTTGTGAACAGAAATACACAGCATTGAACAAAATGCATTGTTTTAGTATTTAATTCATATTCCCCTTCTGACTGGATCCATCCACTTTATATCACAACAAAATACTTTCAGATATGCTACATACAATAGGATATTCCACATCTATATTCCTTTAGCTGATTCCTTTAAGCACAACTTAAAGACAGTTTTAGTAAGATCTTGGGTCACCACGGACAGAACACCAGAACAGTTTCAGTGTCATTGAAAACTTTCCTTTTTTGGATAGACTCTTGGTTAGACACCATTCTTCCAAACGATATTTCCTCTTTGATGTTTTATGATAGTGGTGGGCACGTGTCCAAACTTAACTTCAGTTCTGGGAGCTCAGTCTAACTGGGAAGTGTGGAGTAAATATGATACATATTATCATATTTGTAATCATATAAAATATCTAATTTTCACTTTGATTCCTTTCTTTTTCAGCCATTCTGTTGTAGAGTTGTTGGTGTTCTTGGGGATAACTGTCCTGTAACATGTGAGTTTCAGCTATTTGATGGCCTCAAATTTCACTTTAGAGTATTTTGGTAATGAGGTTTTGCAGACATGTGACCATAAGCAATGGGAAGTTAACTTCTCCATCATTGTAGACATGTTACAATCATGATAACAACGTAGTAAATAAGTGAATAAGGCTCAGTCACACGGACCTATAGAGGTCATCTGGTACCCACCAGTGATGAGGGAAAAATTAGCATTCCCCAACTGGTTGTGAGTGGTTGAGTGTCGCTGGGAAATTATTGCTAAAGCTCCCCTCCAGCATCCTACAGACTGGCCTAGCAACCACTCTGTCACTAGGGAAAAACATGTACTCTCCAACAGGTTGTCAAAAACCTCTTTGAAATTGCTTTGGTCTCTAACATATTGCTACAGTCATAGTTTGAATGGAATTGTTCAAACTTCTCTATAAATACTTTCCAGCTACTCTGAACTTTAATGAAACTTGTCACAAACCAGAGAGGGTGAAGGTTTGTCTTCAAAATAAAAGTTGCACCTTTTGACACATCCTATCGGCAGTGCTACTGGCAACTTACTTTGAAGGGGAACTTTTTTCCATTTCTGGCTTGCTTTGACTTGCTACCTACTGCTTCCTAGTAGTTAGCATGTACGAAAATATACAGGCAACCATAACAATCAATTAGCAATTAGTGTAAACACTTGGAGATCTTTGATGTAGCACCTTCTTCGTGACTGCTTTCATTCATGGTCGATTCAGGAACAAATTAGCTACTCAGGTTCTCTTGCGACAAAACCAGTCCAAATCATCAACCGTCCCTTAAAAAACGGAATCGTCCCGTATTTAGAAACAAAAGTACACGTCCCGTGTTGAGCTAATAAAAACATAATTCCCAGCCCCTCTCCTGCTTTGTGACCAATGAGCTGACAGCACACTTATGACAATTCGAGTATGACAATTCAGATTACCGCTCATCTCATTGGTCGAGGAAAGGTCGCTTACGGAGAAAATACCGGAAGACAACGGATGACCACAACAAGAAGCATGGCCAACAGGGAAACAAACGCCGACACTGCGGTGCAAGTCTCGGATGACAGTACACCTAAAGCTGGACAAACACTGTGCGATTTTTTTCAGTCACGTTATTCAGCTCCTGCTCAAACTGCACGATTGACTCGCAGGGGTTAGAAGTTGGTAGGTCACGATGCAGGGTCTCACACTATACCTCCCGATGCTCTGATGTGACCTGAGTGCGCACACTGTGCCTCCATAAAATGAAGGTTATAACAGAAAATCTGTCGCTCTCCCTCTCTGTCTTTCACTCACACAGACACACCACCACCATCAACTTTGCTAAATTGCTAATGAAAAACATTGATCAGGCAGCTGTGATTGAGCAGCAATGTAAATCCAACTATTTTCACGGTTGTTGTGGTCGTGATAATTTTGTGATGCCACATCGAAAAGGCTCGGATGAGCTTTCCAAAGTTCTACAAGTTGTGCCTCCATCGCTTGTGTCCAGATCACAGGCTGCACAGCCGCGTGAGCAGTGTGAGCGGCTGTGGTGACACCCTCACGAGCGATTGATGATCGGGAGCTGGTCGTGAGGTGTTAATCGCTTCTCGTTACCCCACGTATACTACACGATGCACAATGAAGGCCAAAATCGGGCCGATCACCAAATCGGTCCCACGACTCAAAAATCGTCTCAAAATGGGCCAAAAATCGCACAGTGTAAGCCCAGCATTAGAGCAGCAATGTTTGTTCCCCTCAGAGAAAGAAAAAAAAAGGCTGCAAAAGTACTGGGAGGAATGGGAAAAGGGAAACACCTGGCTGGGAAAATGCACGATAACACCTTTAAAGCGCACTGCACTGTGTGCCGGCGCACTTTTTCCATAGGCATGCTTCTAATGGTGGGCACATGCAGAACATGAGGGGTGTGAAAGCTCGGGGAACCCTTAACCAATTTCTTGTCCACCAGGCCACAGCAGAAGCAGATATGGTATGTAAACACTGGTTTGTTTTTTTAAACCCTCTGGTTAAGGTTAATATGGACATGTGCAGTGAATATTAGCGCTATGTGGCCAGAAGTGTGATAATATAATTTATTTTGTGTAATAAACAACTGCAAGGATAGATGATTACAACAAATAGATGACTAATACATAAAAGTAATACATAGATGAATAATGATGATGAGTTAAGATACGTAATCATGGGAACAAGTGGGTTTACAAACAGGAGCAGCTGATTAGCTTTAGAAAAGCTGGAATAATACCTCAACTGAAGCCAATTGTACTAAATGCACTATATGTGCACAGTTACAAGAATATTTTTGTTCTATTGCTTTCTATTAATTTATATAATTTTAAGTTAAGCAGGACAGAGTTCTTTTAAAGAAAGATTTACTTATATTCTCAAAAGTTAAGCATGACAGGCTTCTGTTTAAGAAAGAGACCTGTTTTACTGTGTTAATGTTGTCATTTTGAGCTAAAAATAAATGGCTAAATGATTATTTGTTTCCCATATGGTCATATCACAAAGAACATGCATCTGCTTAAATCAAATTCAAGTCAAATGGTTAAAAAATAATTTCACACACAAAAAAAAGAGCTACCACACTGGGAAGGGTGAAGACAACTGGGTTGCCCAGCCCTGGCCACGAGGTGTCCCTTATTTATTTTTCAGGGAGTTGGCAACCCTACACTTCTGCCACTGTGCTTGATAACTGGTAGGAGCTTTCTGCACTGACATGCTATGTTTAGTTTTTGCTAAATATGCAAAACTAACTTTCCACTTTGGTCTCTTCTGGTAGAGAATACTGTTCCAGTAGTCTTGTTTTTTGTTCAGATGGTATACCGCAAACCTAAGCTGCTGCGTTCTTCTTAGAGAGAAAAGGCTTTCTCCTGGTAATCCTTCCAAACAAGAAATTCAGTCTTTTTACTAATTGAACTGCCATGAACTTTGACATTTAACATGCTAGCTGAGACCAGTACAGTCTGAAATGAAGCTTCTTCTTCTTCTTCTTTTTTTTTTTTTTTTTTTTTTTGCTATTTCGTTGAGCAGTGGATGGTCCGACCTTGGAGTGAATTTTCTGGGATGTCCACTACTGGGTGGTTTATTGCATTATATTAACATACGCCTGAATACTCAAGAACATGAAACTTCCAAAACCTTTACTTTTATATGGATGGTCACACTTGCTAAGATCAGATAATCAATAATTAAGCACATTTGATTAGCATTATCCAGCTGTTATTTCCTTACTTTATGTAAGTGGTAAGGGTTTACTGAGTACAGTGAAAACTTTCTTTTCACATGACTATTTAAATGCACAAATCTTGAATTTAAACATACTTTATAAGTATGTGTGGGTGTATGTCTGAGGATTTTCTTTAAACTCTTTATTTAAGAGAAAAGTATGCCCTCACAATCTGCCACTGTGTATAAATCTTGAGTAAAGTAGATTTGTTGTGCTCTCGTTTGCCCTTTCTTCCTTTTAAAGAGGTCTAACATGTTGTGAAAGAACCAGTGATCCATTTGCCCAGCAGGATCTGCTGCTCTGTGGGGAGCTGGAGGTCTGGCTGTCCCTGGAGTACCTTGATCCCTTTCATCTATTTCCAGGTGAACCTGTGTGCCATCTTATTGAAACCCCTTTCCTTACTGTGCTCAAAGCCACGTAGTCCAACCTCGACGCATGCCTTTGCCATGTAAGGATTAAGGCTTAATATGGTGTCAGCTTCAGCTGGGTTCAGCTAGATAATTGAACCCATGTGAACTAGTGTAAGTATTTCACAGTAAGAGAAAAGCTCAGGATTAAAACTTCATTCTCTCATTTATTTCACATCTACATTCCTTTATTCAGTAGTCACCAGTAGTGAATACAGTAATTTATTAGGTTAGAATGAGATGTAAAATACTTAGATTTAGCTTCTTTGCTGAATTCGCTCATGTTTTATATCTATTTCCTGTGCACTTTCCCATTTCAGTATAATCTAACATCTAAATAATATAAAATCCACGTGTTTTCTTTTCCACTATTTTGAAATTAACTGAATTTAGTAGCCTAGTTGGGAACAGCTCTTGCCGTGTGTATCTCACACATGAGTATGCTAGTATCTTTATGTGTGCATAATGTTTAACATATTGCAGCAGAAATACAACAAAGGAACTGAGCAGCTAGATCTATGACAGTAGCATTAATCATAAAAAATAATGTGTATGGTTGTTCTTTATATGAAACACATCACCTAATATGCATTTTAGAATCTACAACAAGAGTCTGAGCTGGCTGGTGGTGTAAGTTTCCAAAGCAGCTGGGGGGATTATGATCTTATAACAATGAAAATGTATGAGGATTGGAGATGCAATGAACAATCTGGTGTGATGTGTGCTGTAGCTGACAATTTGTGGGGCATCAGATGATGGTTGCCTGTTGATTTCTGTGGGCTGGACGACTGCGGGAATCAGCCTGAGCACTGCTCAGTCAGTCTGTCGTCTCTGGCAATGAGAATGAATGTCAGGCATTATGCTTGATCAGCTATGACCACTATATTCGCCCTCAGGAAATGTTGACAAATACTTGAATCACACACTTTGACTGACTCTGCAGCTCTGCGCCCCAAAATCTCTCTTTTTTTCTATCTCTCATCCCTCCTGTCCCTCCTTTTTCACAGTTCTCCTTTTCTCCTCTTTTCTCTCCTCATCTGAGACTATGATTTGTCATGGTGACTGAAAGAGGAGATAGAAAAAAAAATGTTTACTTCAGGAAAAAAAAAAATGTCTCTAACGTGTCTTAATGTATTCTTTTAAAAGAATTGACGCAGTGGCACGGAAAAAGATTAATTTATCACGCCATCAAGCACAGGAACAGCTGCAGAGAAGGATGGGTGTAAATTGCAAGTCGCTGACAATGCCTGCGTTACAGATGGATTTCTCTGTCTGCGTTTCATATTGAGATGCCGGGTGTATGAGAGGAGAAGAAGGGAGCGATGGGAGAGAAAGGGGGTTAGCGAAAAAAAGCAATTTTGTCAGCTTTCATCCAAACTTTGTGACGGGGTAATTTTGATCCATTAGCTCTAAGCTCCTTGCCTTGGCCAATTTTCCATCTTTCTCACTTTCACAAGATCTGCTCTGCGGGAAAAATACCTTTGGCCTTAATGGAATCTGTTTTCAATGCAAAAAATGTGCACGAATACATATCTGTTGGATGCATCCGCTTCCTGCTAACACATACTGTTGTTTAAGTCAGTGTGAAATTGTATGCAGGTGTCTAAATTGTTAACAGAATATCAGTCTGCTCTTTCTTTAAGTGGAATTAGAAGTTTCATGACAGTTTAAGAAGTTTTAGGAATTGCTCCAGTAGTGAGACTGCCTAGAAAAGCCTGGGAGATGGGCAAGGGGCCAAGAAGCCACCCCCTCAAAACTGGGATTGTGAGATGACAATAACAGGCGAGATCAAAGGCAAAATGGGGAGAAGGGGGTGAAATTCTAGAGAGCCACCTTCAAAATCGCATCACTGGCTGAGCGAGCGTGGCAGCATTTAAGGTGCTATTTGTAATATCTTTGTCCCCTGGCCCACATAATGGAAAATAGAAGCAAAGGCGGCTACAATCCAGCAAAAGCGTTTATTTAAGAAATACATTTTTATGGTTCTGTTTTCTATTAAGATGTCTTTTTCAGTCTAGATGAAACAGTGCGAGCACGGGCAACACAATGCAAATGCTGCATCCGCGAAAGGCACATTGTTCAAGCTTGAAATTATCAGCATAATAAAGGATCAGAGATTGAACCATTGCAGTACGCTTTTACCAGATTTGTACGATTAAAAAAAAAAGGGTGCCATTTATTCTATATCAGACTTAAAATGGCTCTTCCCCTCCAGCACTGTTGTTGGAGGAGCTTCTCCTGCCAAACATCTTCAAAGAGCAAGAATTACTGTATATACACAAACAGAGAGCCTTCTGTCTTAGACTACAGCTCAGGGCTAACTTCCTGTTGCACATTCTGTGGGGAGAAGTGTTAACACAAACATGTTTTCAGAAAGACGGATTACTCTACTGTGTATTGGTCCACTTCTCCTTCCCCGTTCCCTCTCTAGGTTCTTGGATTGACCACCAGTGTAGTGGGGCACTGAATTGTGGACCTGTTTGGAGATTTTTTTTTTTTTTACGTCAGATTAGAAATGCCAGTTATGCCTTATCAAGATGGAGGGTCAATAAAATATTGAAGCAACAGTGTTTACTCAGATTAAACCTGCAAGTGCCAGATGGTGATTATGGGACAGTTCAAATTCAAGTTTGGTGAGAAATAGGGTACATGTTGAATTATGGATCACACGGCAAGCCTCTGGGAATGCAAAGAATAGATAGGGAGGTAATCCCAGAATGCTGAGGAACCTGTGAGAGGTAGGAGGACAAGAGCTGATAAAAGAAGTAGGGGGAGAAATTGTGGATGGAGGAGTTTGGTATCTAGGTTGGTTTATTTTCTATCTGTAAAGTAACATCTCCTTCAGAGGCCCTGTTTTAATTTACAAAATGAAATATACGGTGCATTCAGTTTCAATTTCATTTTAAACTGCCGGCAAATATCCTATTTACTTATTAAACATACAAAATCGTATCACGAAAAAAAGAAAATGGACAAAAAGTAGTGGCACTGCACTGGAGTCAAAATGAATTCACATTGGGATTATTTTCAGGTAGCTGTAAAAGGTAAACTAAAAGGTAAAGAACCTGATTTAATAAAGAAAGCATATTGTCAACTTGCAATCTCTTCTACTTCAAACATAATTCAATTTCACTTGTGAAAGGAGATACCACTTTTAATTAAATTTGTTTTAGTTTTCTTTGAAGGTGCAATAGGTGACAGACCTCAATTATAATGTACTAATTAAAAAAACATAAATAGATAAATAAATAATTTAATATACGAGGGGAGGAAGTAGAGAATGTGTAACTCATGAAGCTTGTGAAGTTCCTGCTATCTCATCATTCCCATTAAAAGAAGGGAGAGCAGCTAAAATTGAAAGTGACGGTGGAGTCTTTAGGAGGCGGCCTGTGATTTCCAAATTATCATATTTTCCGAGTCAATAATAAAATGCTTATGATAGTGCTAGCTATGCTGACAGGCTTTAATAAGATAGGGTTGCTGGAGCGCGGCAGAGCGAGGGACCGAGTGGTTGTGTGTTTTTTGCATATGTATCACAATGTGTCTATACCGCGCACCTGAGCGACACTTCACTCGAGTGTGTGTCTCCGTCCAGCTGTGTGTATATGTTTGCGTGCTGTGAGCGTGCACTTTGTTGCATTCATGCGTCTTATACGGCATGTGTGAGTCATCAGCGGGCAGCACTGTCTGCCAAAAACCATCAGTTCAAACGTACAAAATGTAAAACCAACAGAAATATAAATCAGGCCTGTGTCTCAGAGCCAACCCTGGGATCCTTGCATCTATATTTTGGTTCTGTCTTTGTTTGCGCGGTTTGTGAGATGTTTATCATGCATAACATCGCAAAACCCGTTTGAATTTACAAGAGCTTCTGCTCAGTGGCAAAGTATCATTGTTTATTAGGTTACTTCAGCAGAGATCATTTAAACAAGCGAAACTCTCGCCACCATAAAACACTAATGGTGTTCTCTGGCAACACTGTCAAAGTTGTCTTGCTTTTGTTGACACAACACATCCTAATTTAAAGCGGGACTGTAATGTAGCCCTCTTGGCTTGCAGAAACCTGTTTAGCTTGATTGCTAATGAAAGCGAGCCTGCTGCTTGATGTGTTGTGAACTAAACCTTGAGTGTGGTTAAAAGTATTTTTTTTTAAACCTTTTGTCACAGTTTGAAAATAGCACGCCCGCTCCCATCACTATATGACTATGTGCTATCACATACCAGTGCCACATACTGTATGATACATGAGCCACAGTATCTGGGGACATCATTGATACCATATTAGGAGAAAAGATAAAAACTAACAGGCCCATTGGGCACAAGTGTAGATCCTTCATTAGGGCACTGCTCATTGATTTCCCTGTTGGTAATTTCACACTGATGAAGTGAGTGGGTACAAATATGCATGGCCCAGTGATTACCTTGACCCCATCCTACCCACAACCATTAGCAAGTGGGTGGAGAGGGGGGCTGCTGGGTAGAGATAATTGTCTCTGGGGAGGTCAAGAGGGAAGGTTAGGCCTGGGTCCCAAAGATGTGCATGCTTTTAGTATGCTGTCATTGTGGTGGGAAAGTGCCAGGGGGACCATACGGGATGTAATCACCACTCACTTAAAAAGACACACTTTAAAGATGTTTGTGTCGACAATTTCAAATTCTTACACCTATATTTTTAATGGAAAAGATCACAGGTTTAAATGAGGTAGGGGCCACTCAGTAACAAATATCAAGTTGAAGCACATGTTCATGTTGCACAGTTATACACCAGCAGCTTTGAACTCCTGGTCCATTTTCACCAGTAAGTTATGACTATATCTATTTTCATGTGTTTGATCATTTTATCAACATAACCATGACTGACTCTGTGTAACGATTATATTTGTATATAAGAGAGGCTTATAATAATGGCCTTGCCACTCCTTGGACTGCCATAGGAGGCTGTTATGAAAAGTGGGCACTGGCCTGTCCTTTCCAATAACCTTTCCTTGGGAGGGAGAAGACAAGGAGAGACAAAACAGGTAAAGGAAAGAGAAAGACAGCTGGGGACACAGAGAGAAACCAGTTACGGTAACGGTTGGTGGCATTATCGTCTAGATGGCTGACAGGGAGGTCTGAGTCTAAAGCCCTCTCTCATTAGATATGCGAGCACATTAGTGGGGACGGCTGTCTTGCTAAAGGTCAGGGATGGAGGATGCTGGGACGGCGGCAAAGCGGGAAGCGATGAGCATCCAACCTTCGGGCTCACCTCTTTGAACTTCAATCATTTTGGCCTGGACTTAATAGGTCCCTGGAGAGGATCAGAAGCAGAAAAGGAATAGAGAAGGGAGGGGAGCCTTAATGGGACATCACGCCACCTTGACATTTTAATTAAGACTCCCAGCCATTAGCATGCCAGAAGTTGGACTGTTAGAATGGAGCCTATGTAAAAGCAAATGACAGCATGTCATTTTCTTTCGTTTGTGTGCGTAGCAGGACACCGTGATGGTGATCAGTGGCTGATTTGCCAAAACGCTGACGCAGATCATTACTGTACACATTATGCAATTAAGTGCAGTGTTTGTGTGAAGATGCATCATCAAGTGACATGGCTTTATATTAAGATTTAACACCAATAATAATCGTATTCTTAATAGTGCATCGCTGCTGTGCTGTTTCCAGTTCGATTTTTCACCATTAAACTAAGTTCATGAATTTTTTATGAGAGCACAGATTAAAACATTACAGAAATATGCTGCAGCTTCAACATACAGCGATAGAAGCAGAGCGATACACTGTTGTTCAGATGGTACAAGTTGTTGTAATAGGAAAACACTTTTTTTAAAGGAAATTAAATGAAACTTTTTTAATCGTTGCCACAGGTAAGTGTGGGCAATAAATTTAGCAAACACTAAAATGCAGACAGAATTTTAAAGTACTGAGACATAGCAGTACCCCAGAATCATGAATGCATTATGATTGTTATAATTATTGTAATTATGAAAGAACAATATAAAAATTTTTCCTTTTGTGAACATTTATGTTTATTTGCTTTAGCTGTTTCATAATTGTTGGCTACTGGGTCACTGAACCCAATTAACATCTGCTAATATTCAGCAATGAAATTGTTCAGGCAAAAGCAAAATTTAAAACTAAAACCCAAAAGAATGGTGTATGACATAATGTATGGCCTTATTAGAATTATATTCATCAAAAAGAATAAATCAGAAGAAGTATTCTGCAAGAACTTGATTTGAAGAGCTAAATCTGAATAAGGATAAAATGCAAACACCATACCGACCTCAGCAAAAACCTGCACACATGTTGCTACCTTCAACATACAGCCAGTCAGTGTGATGAACTTAATGGACTTTAGCCCCAAATTTGACAAATCCAATCTCAAGCTATGAAGAAAGGAGGCACTATTGATTTACAGAGCCACCTAATTTATCACACCGCCTGAAGTTCCTCAAAAAAAAAAAAAAAAAAATTAAAAAAAAATTGACCAACGGGGGTTATTCAATACAATTTTCTTCATTGGTTTGTGGAATGAAACTGCTCTTCTTCTGCAAAAACAGTAAATGATGACAGGTGCCAGGATAAGAAATGTGACAGGAATTCTTTGTTGCCTTTCACTTCAGGAAGCTTCATTGACCACATTAATAGTCTCTGTGATCTCCAACCAATGATTTACTGACCAGATCTGTACAGATGTGTCTTGTCTTGTCTCCTTTTACTTACCTACCAAACTGAAATACAGCTCTCTACAGAGGTGCTCCAGCTTCTGAAAATGTGGACATCTGAACACTGTACAGGCCTATAGTGATACTGAGAACAGCTATAATAGTGCATGTCTGCCATACTATCATCCTGGTTTGAAGTCTGTCTCAGACCTCCAAATGGTACAACACATGTTTAATTGCATTTTGTTGCATCCATTTCATACAGGGTCTTCTCCTCTGAAAGGGTGCAGGTCTCTCTATACTCCCACAAGAGACCAGACAAACATAGCAATCTTTATAAGTGCAGAGGGAAACCATTGTAAAGGCACTGACCCTGCTGAGAACAGGGCACTAATAGCAGTACCTCTTAAGCCAAATGTGATAGCAACTGACAAGCCTCATCCGAAAGTGCACAGCGAACAAACTCCTGTACAGCTTGTCCCCAGCGCACACCAGAACAAGAAAAGGAATGGAAACCTATACATAATGTGCCATGCATGTGCCCTGATTTTTGATGTGGTATAGCAAGGAAAGGGCAGGACCTCTCTCATGACTTCTACTAAGCTATAGATAAGTCCCTACATTGTAAAAATTTTAACCCCTATAAGCTGTTTACATTAAGATGTAGCTCCAAGCCCTCCTGGGTTTTAAATGCACCTTAGAACACACATGCATCAACATTACAATGAGCGGGTGGAGGGAGGTTCGGAGTCTTCTCTCACCCCCGTTCTCTGCGACCTGCTGGAGCAGGGGGGCTAGGACTAGGAGGAGGAATTGGCCGTCCGACTGCGGTCTGGAGTGTGGAGCCTTCCTGCTGCTGCGGAGTCGGGGCGGTCTGCCTCCCCCCACCGCAGGGAAAAGGGTAACACCACCTGGGTCTGGGTGCAGTTCCCCCCTCCAGGGGCGGGGGCACCTAGACCCGGTTTGTAGAGTACGCTTGGGGAGTGTGATCGTGTGTACAGCGTCTCTTTATGTCTGTCTCCACGTTGGTTGAGTGTGGAGTAAGTGCATATGAGAGCATGAGGGTGGGAATGAATGTTTGTATCTGTGTGTGCCTGTATGTCTGTGTCTATATGTCAGGTTGGGTGTCAGGCGTCACCTCTCTGGGGACATCTCAGGCCCTCCAAGGTTTGGAGGCCTATCTCCCCCTACCACCACTTCCCCTGCCAGTGGCGGACCCCCTCAGACATCGGTGCGTTGGTGGTTCTTTGTGTCCGGGGATGGGCGTCCAGGTACACACCGGCTCACTCCTTGGCGGCCGCTTATCGGGGCCTGGAGCCTGGGGCTCGCTCGGGCCACTTCGGAGGTGGGGTGCCCCCGGCCTCTCGGCCTGGGGCTCGGTCACTCAGGCACAGCTGGCTGCCGGCGGAGCTCACGGGCGCGTCACTGCAACTCCCCCTGGCTTCTGCTCCGCGGCTGCTGAGTGAACCCTCATCTGGGACTCTCCTCAGCTCTTTCCGGGACAGTGGCGCAGCTGCCCCTCTGTTGGTCTTCCTTGGTCTCTTGTGTTCTGGGGGCCTCTGGATGTCTGGAGTTTTGATCTCCTCCACACCTGCTTCACGCCCTGGAGGACGGGGCTGTGGCCCCCCCACACCCTCTAGCAGATTATTACATGAAGGAACCTTTTAAAAAAACAAAAAACAAGCGCGTCCATGCTCACAGGTGATCACACCCACAAACTACACCCTTTTTGGCTCCTACCTCAAAGCACACTGTGTTCTGTTGATCTTATGTGCTGCACAATAATGTTTAATATTTAGTATTTACTGTCATATTCCCATATATCATTGTGATGTTGTTTATTCTATTACTCTTGTTCTCTTCTGCTTGCTTTCTTTTTTCTTTCTCAGCAGGTGATCCAGGTGATTGATATATGCATTTTTTTTCTCTGCCCGTTCTGTTGGTTTTTGTCTTTTGCCCTTCTCCCCCGTCCCTCTTCTCAGCTGTTTCTCTTTCCCTCTTTCTTTCTCCCCTTCTTTCCCCCAGTCAAGTCTGTCCCGTATTCATTAAGTGAAAATAAAATAAACAATAAAAGGTGAATCAAATGGACCATTACGGCAAGGCTGGGATGGTCAGTTTGGTAAAGTAAATCCGTTGGGCATCTTTCTTTGCCTTTAGACAACAATTCTGATGGCAAAAGAGCCAAACGGGACAGGCCAAAAGAGAAAAAAAAAAAAAAAAAAAGATGTGGCGGTTATGTCTACTTCATTTCCCAGGTTCATTTCCTGACCACTGACATCTCAAAACATTTGATTCTCATGACTGTAAAATAGGGTGTGAGCTTACCTGATACAACACCAGGGGTTAAGGTGGGATTTGAAAGGTGAGGCACACTAAAATCTGGTATACACATTATACTGACATTTCCATGCCAGCTAACTGTATGGACTAGCCAATTTGCACAAAACACCCTTTGTCTTTCCTGTTTCTTGAGTTGACTTTGAAATTACCTTCTACCTGGGAAAACGAAAACAGCATTTTATCACACCTTCTTTCTCTTGTTCGATGCTCGAGATGAATACAGCAACCATAAATTTAGTGACATCTGCATAACAGGGATGAAGATGCAAAAAGGATGTGTGCACTGTTGGGTGACATCACTTTGTGATTACTTTCTTATTTATTGAGTATGTTTCTCCCTACCATCAGGTGGAAAGAACAGCAGGCTGAAGCATGTAAAAAAAAGAAAAAGAACTTTCCTGGAAATATTATGTATAACCTGACAATTAGATTTATTCACTTATTAATCAAAGGTGCTGGAGTATAATTCTGGCAAGCTTTAACCTCTACAACAAAGATGCCTAGTGGACTAGATGAATAAACACACACACACACAAATTCAGGAATTCTTTTCTTCAGATTTATAAAGTCCTGATGGTCCTATACATCACAGTCACTGTGAAATTGTCCACATGTGCACAAGCTGGATTCCCACTCTCATCTGTAGCCATTAATATATATGAAGGCATTCCCTTAGTTTATTATTCACAGATAAAACCACAAGTCATGAAAAGAGCATACTCTGTTGTGACATACAGCATAGTTAAGTCCACAGATATTTGGACAATGACAACATTTTTCTATTTTTTTCTACAGCAGGGTTGAAATCAAACTGTCGCGGTGTAACTGAAGTGTTGACTTTCAGCTTTAATTCGGGGCTTTAACAAAATATATCATTAACTGTTTTGAAATCGCATTCTTATACAGAGGGTTTTGTTTTTTAAAGTAATCAGACACTTGACTGAACAGTGGTTTTCCAGGCCAGATGAGACCTGTTCTCCTGTTATTCCATGACAAATTAAGCAGATAAAGGATCTGGAGTTGATTCCAAGTAAATACATAAAATATTGATCTGTGCAGAAAGTGAGCAGGAAATCCAACAGCACAGTCAGTCAATAACTGTAATTACTGTATCTGCCAAAAGAAGGTAAAATGTAATAATGTCAAATGAAACCAGATATGGATTCATTTAAAATCAGCCAGAAAAAACATCAGTATTTGTTTAAGGCACTTTATTAGTGCCACAGTCCCCTGTTCTCTCAGTGGATTGTATTTATGCTGTGGATGTACATTCGGTGTTTTTCCTGGTGTCAGGGGAATGATCTACACCAGTGGGAGGCTACTTTGTTTCCTTGCAGAGTGTTTAGCTATCAGCGTAATGATGAACCTGTGACAGAAGCCAAAGCAAACAGCCTCTGCAGAGAGAGTTATGATGCCAGACATTAACAGATCGGCAACACTGCACAGGAGATAAGCCCTCAGGGTTAGGTCCAGTGGCACACATAAAGGGAACCCTCTTTTTATACCTCCTGCTTTTTCATTGACATTACCCGTTGCGTCTGTTTTTTTTTCTTTATTTGCCTTTTCTCCAGAAATTTGGAATGAAATATGTGAAACCCTGTAAACCATGCCCACAGAAGGAGAAACGAATGGTGCCACAATATGCAGCCAACAGTTTAAGCTTTAACAAATGGCTGTAGCTGACTGAAATTATTAGATTTTACTATGTCAGAAGATTTTTTTAGAACCATATCTCCAGTTAAAGTAAGGTTCATTAATATTTAGACAATGTAATTGGACAACCGGCTGACAAGCAGCTTCATGGCCAGATGCAGCCCGTTCCCTTATTTAATGACAAATTAAACGCATAAAAGATCTCGAGTTTATTCCAAGTGTTTAACTTGTATTTAGTATTTTTTTACTGGAAATGTCAAAGAGATATTGATGCAAGTCAAAGAGACCATCATTAAGCTAAAAAAAAATAAACCTATTAGAGAGATTGCAAAAACTTAAGGACTGGCAAATTCTACAGTCTACATTATTAGAAAAAAGGCCAGCTCAGCACCAAAGGCCTGAACCACCACTAAGAAGACAACTAAAGTTGATGAAGACAAAATTATTTCCATGATTAAGAAAAAAATCCTAAATAACCGCTTCTGTTAGGAAACCGTTGTATTGAAATTCTGCTCATTAGCATAAATACAAGACAGCAGGTTTACAAGGTGGAAACCACTGGTTACATTAGAAAACAAGAAGCCGAGATTAGACTCAGAAAATATCTGAAAGATACTGAACAGCTAGGAAAGGAACAGCTCATGATGCAAAACATACCTGCCATCTATTAAACACGATGGAGTATATGTTACGGGCATGTATGGCTGCCAGAGGAACGGGCCAGTAATGTTTTTTCATGATGTGACGGCTACTGGAAGTAGTAGGAAGAACTCAGACGTTTACAGAGCTATAATCTCTCCTCACACAAATGATGTGAAAAAACTGATCAGACAGAACCAATGGATAATGACCCTTCAAGGCAAAGAAATGGGTTATTCTTCCATAGTCAAATCAGTCACCTGATCTCAAACCGACAGATCGTATTCTTCTGTGACTAAAGACTTAAGGCCATCATTTTTACTCCAAGTATTAAAAAAAACAATCCTTACATTAAAATTCTATTGTCCACATACTCTTGAGCCTAAGTAGATGAAATTGACAAGAAGGCACAATTACCGAAGAGTCTACAATTCAATGGAGAGTGATTAATTGGTTTTCCCTTTTTTGTCTAACTGACACCTAATTGCTCTCAGACTCTGTGGAATAATTTGTTTTCTAGCTGAGAAAATGAGAACAGATGTGTGATTATAGATGTCTGTTCATAAATATGAACAAGATCAAAATGACAAAAAAAAAACTGTAAAAAAAATTAATAATGAACGCTTAAATGTGTAGAAAAAAGTGTAGAATAGTCAAGAAAATGTTTTGTAAGTGTGCATACCATGGACATGAAATGTAAGATGTATGATAAGTGAAACTGTACTTTTGTTTTCTTTTATAGGATGCATCAACCCAAGACTATAATTTTGCTGCCTAAACCAAACGAAAGAATTAAAAAAAAAGTAAATGAAAATGCAACAGTTTTGGGTGTAAAACTAATTCAAAGAAATGATAAAAAGCATTTTTTTTCATGGGTGGTTTGAACTACATACATTGTACATTGTGCCACATAATACGTGCCACAATAACTCAAACCTTCCTCCAGCCTTGTGTTGCAAACCTTTTACTTCTTAAACCTAGACATGAATCAATAGAGTGAACCTGTTTTGGATAGCTTGCTGAATTTACTTTATATTTTGCTATTGCGGGGCATTTACCTTGCAATATCACCTCACAACTTGAGACGACTGTTCGTACCCAGAAAACACACAAAAGTGACTTTCTCTAGTGGCTTGATTGGCTGCTTCTTATTTAGCACTGATTAGAGATATATAGATATCTTTTGTCTTTGTAAAGTAAGCAAAATAAACACTCTTTGCAAAAGATATTGAGGCTTTGTTTCATGTTTGACTTAACAAAATCGCATCTAATTTAAATTACAACATAGAAAATGGCCAGATGTTTCAATCGTTTGCATTTTGTTGCTATTTGACGACAGGTTTTATTTATCATCCTCAGATGGTTTTCGCTGATTCTCTCGTGACGGATTTACATTTTACATGGACATAGTTTATGAGGACAGTGAGCATTCATTGGAAAATTTGTTGTGAAAAGGGTCAACAGGACTTTTTGACTCACACTGATACAGAGTTTAGTGTATTACTCATAACATTTATGGATTTGTGCAGTCATCCACTAGAGCGGCTAATTGTGTTGTTTTATCCCAAACTTAAGGACCAAAATACGGAGCTAATAAAGTACATCCACACTTCTTCTGCCAAGTCAATTTCAGTTTTTAAATAAAGAGCTTATGTTTGAAGTAGTTCATATTAATAACTGTCTGAGAAACTTAAATGTGCAAGTGATAGATTCAGAGTTTTGTATGAAAATTGTTCTGTCGGAAACATAAACTTAAGTAAATCTATCATCTCAAGGCTTCATCAAAGTTTAGGGAGAGTTTTAGTGTTCACAGTGAAAGCAATTTGGAAAAGCAGTCCACCTACGGCAAAACAGAATGGGACTTATAATCCTGAGCATCAGAGCTGAACCTCTCAACTAGTGCAGACTCCATGTAAATGGGCTTAATCAAAAGCTTTACATCTGCTGGTGTCATAATTCCGATGGAAGGTCATTACTAGTTTGGGGAGCAGCTGAGCATTTCTCCATTAAAAAAGGAGAAAAAAAACTAATTAGTTTGCACAACAAAAAAACAAAAGGGCTAAAACATGGCTGCACTGCGGGCTATCTTGCAGATAACTCTCTTAGCCAGACACGTTTCGTAATTAGTTTTTCCCCTCCACTGGGATATTCAATAACCTGCAGTTGGAGTGATGGAAGAAGAGATAGTGATACTTATCTCAAATGTTTTCTCGCCACAAAAAATAATCCTGTCATTCAAAAGGAGAGGATTAAAACTAGAAAGAGTGCTCATGTTTTTGCTGGTAAACAGGTTTTGAAGGAGGGACATTTCCTCATGGGTTTAGCAGGGAAGCATATTTATTCCACTCGAGCTCATTTTTCGGGTCCCTGCAGTCTTCTCTCGTACTTTTTACTTGTTTGGAGGTAAACAAAATTGCATAAAGAACCTAAAACAATTGCATTGAAACGATAAGTAACTTAAATAAGGCCAAGGACAGTGTTTCTCGCATTGCAGTGTACGCCTAACAAGAAAAACTTTAATTCAAAGACTCAACTTTTCTTAAGCAATAGTCTTTTCAGCTTTATATAACAACAATTCTGATGGTCCATATAGGGTACATTCAAATAAGACAAATTATGAAAATGGACTGATTATCTTTCTCTGGAGCTGTCTGTGATGTGGTCTGGGAGTGACCACTGGCTCTGGGTGCTGATGGATAGATATGTTGGTGCATTCGCATGTCCAGAGTCTGGGAGATGGGATTACTTCTGACAGCTTGTTTGCTCTTATTCCACCTGGCTGGAGCCAACCCCTGAGCATCACCACAGGACAAAGACACTTCTATGGAAGCAGTAAAACATACAGCTTTATAAACCATTCAGGTACTAAGTCAGCTTATCATGCTGTCCAGTCTAAAGACTGGCAAACACTGTTTAGATTTTACACTGCAGCTCATTAAGTAAATGACTAAGATATTTTTGCAGTATATTTTCAAGAAGCAAGAGACTAAAATAACAATATGTATTCATTATGAATTATAATAGCTAGCAGTGCAGGGCATTGAAGTGATTGAAGTGATTTTGATTAAGTATTGTTCTTCATATTTGATAATATTTTTGCTAAACCTCTCTGTTTGATCTGCCTTTTGAATTACTCACTCCTTTTACCGTCTGCATCAGTGCAAACATCACACTTCTTCCATTTTTATCTGTTGTCATGAAATGACATTAAGAAAAAGCTGCATTTGCACAGCTATATCCATCAGTGCGGCAACAGTGGCCACCACAGCAGGTCATTATTTGTGGTTTTGAGTGAAATGTTTCAGCAACTATTGGATAGATTAATATTAAATGTGCTTCAGACAGTCGTGTTCAATCATGCAGAAAAATCCCATAACTTTATCTATCACCATCATCAGGTTTATTTATTATTTATTATTTTACTTGCAAACCTGCCTCATCTATGCATATCTATGTATAAATATTGTTAGCATGCTAGCATTGTAATCTAAGATTGTGAACAATGTTTATAATAATGTTGCGACTTGGGGGGAGGGGCCTGTTCAAGTCTTTGTGCGTGTTCAAGTTCAAGTTGTTATTGCAGTTATGTGGTGTTGCTCCATTATTGTTGTTAAATTATAATGTGACTTCTAGTTTTTTCATGACTAAGAGCACTGCTGAGATCAGTTAACAGCAGGTCACCATGACTGAGGCCACCGTGGTGATTACTCACCTCTGGCCACTGTTAACACACTGTTTTTTTGTGCATGTTAATGTTAATAAAACTGCATTATTGTATCTGTGGGGTGTAAGAAACCAGAGGAGTCTTAAGGCTTTTTCTTCTCTATGAGCTTCCCACAGTAATTAAATTATATAATTTAGTAATTTACTTAATGAGACTATATAATTATTTTCGTCATTATAGTTTTAGGGGTTTTTTTTTCCGTCTCTGGAGATCAATTCCCATTCCCACTGAATGCATCATTCTTTGTGCATTAAAATGAATAACGACTCCAACCAGTACTGCAACTGATATCATTGCATGACTGACTGTGGAGGCTATTCGAGTGAACTCATTGTCATCTACAAGAAACCACTTTGATATGATTTGAGCTTTATGACATCATGCATTATCCTGCAGCCATCAGAAGATGGGTACATTGTGCTTATAAAGGAATCGGCTTGGTCAGCTGTGGTCAGGTTGTAGTGCTTAAATTATGTTCAACTGCTGCTAAGGGGCTCAAAGTGTACTAAGAAAATATCCCCCACACCCGTGCACCACCAACAGCCTGAACCTTTGATGCAAGGCATGATGGAACAATACTTTCATTTTTCATTTTGACCCTAATATCCAAATTTTGCAGCAGCAATCGGGATTACTAAGACTAAGCAACATTTTTGCAATCTTCTGTTATCAAGCTATCGTGAACCAATGCAGATTTTAGACTCAGTTCCCTATTCATATTTGGAAGAAGTAGCCCATTTGCTTCGAGGTTTGGCTGTTTGACTGTTTGACTGCTGTTCTGCGTATTTGGTTTCATTGAGTGATTATTTATGTTACTGTTGCCTTCCTATTAGCTTGAAGCAGTTCGGCCATTCTCCTTTGACCTTTGGCATCTACAAGACATTTTCACCCAGAGATCTGCCGCTCTCTGCATGTTTTCTCTGTTTCTGACCATTCTCTCCATACCCTGGGGATGATTGGGATAATGCCAGTAGATCAGCAACTTTTTAAATACTAGCCTTAGTAGTCTAATAGTGTTTTAAAAAGTCTTTTTCTTGTATACTTTTATCATTTTAGTTGAAGAGGTCAAAAGGTAATAAACGTGACTGGAAGAGAGGCAAATCCAAAGAAACAGAGGAAAATCATCCCGGGAAATGAGCATGCAGTAAAACTGAAAACCAGGTGTATACTCATTAATTCCATGTCATTATTTTTGGACTGGTAAATCATTAATAAATATTCGCATACACTCCCCCTGTTGGCTTACTTATAACAGTAAATAGCCAAGTCAACTGTATGGTTTCTGATAGTGGTGGAACATGAATCTTTCGGAAAGCACTGCAAACTGCAGCTAGTGTTACTTTACAACGAAGTGAACAGTTTTTAAGAAATGGACTTGGTGCTTGTGTGCAGCCATGTGGCTCTGTAATTAGCATATTTGTATCATGACTGATGCATCTGGGTTTTTTTTTTCAATACTGCCAGCTTTGCATCTCCACAAAGTGCTAGATCAATCAGCTGTGAATGGACAGGTCACTGAATACTCACTTCCTCATTAGGAAAACCAGCCGGCATTTTAGAAAGCTCGGCGTTCTTTTTGGAAAGGCAAATTAAAAATCGCCTTAAACGAAACACCAACCGTTCGTCTTCCCTTACACCTCCAAGTATAGGACATCTCGCTCAATAAACGAATTCAAAGAACTATTTCAATGCCCTGTTGCTGAAGCATGACATATATGAACGATTGCGCTCCAGGAGATCTCACAGAGAATCATAAAAACCTGAAAAATAAAAGTTTGTGAAGGCCGCAAGTTCAGCGGCGCTATTCAGAACTGTATTGTGAGACTTTCATGTAATCCTTGAAACCTTTTGGTAAGCCGGAAAAAAAATATAAAAACAAAATAAATAAATAATTTAAGATGTTTCTTTAGCAGGAAACTATTAAAGCAGCAAGTACTTCCAATTTCATCAACACGATAACATGCACATATGCACACGTGCACACACCTACGCTGAGATCAAAGCCACCGTAGACAGGGTTTGCCCGAGTTGCAGGCCACTCTCCATGGATGTACATTCACAAAGCATACCATTAAATATAATAGGGGTTTTATCATCGACTGTCAAGAAATATTGCTTCATTTGCATTCAGATTTAATTTACCATGCAGAAGCTGGTGCATCCAAGAAATGTTCCTGTATGCCCTCCCACTTGTGTCACACACATATGCACACATGGACATGCTCATGATTTTTAATACGGTCGTAAAGACAGGATCTTGCATAAAGTCGCTACATTTTAGTTTCCAGTTATTAAGTGATGCCGGGTATATTTGCTACTATTAATTCACGTTATTGTGTGAATAAAAATAAAACATAAAAATCTCATGCAAAGTTGTTGAACTTATATTTGCCGACACATACAAAGATTGTTATTCTCTAGCTGCTAAAAAGAAGATTTTTTTCAACACTACGCAATTCTACTCCTGGTAATCTAACAGTAAGCTGGACAATAAGTGAAACAAAACACGGTGCTGTCAAAACAATTAATGGTAAAAATGTTTGACAACTACATCGATTAGCTTGCAGTTGCATTTTACATACTCCAATTTAAAACAAACGCAGTCCCTCACGCTGGAGAAAAAGAGCTATTGTAAAAGAGTGAGACTCCTTGCTCGTCTGCCTCTCTATCTCTTTTCCTGTCTCTTTTCACCTGGAGTAATGCAGACTCTATTTCACAGACAAAATATCCTCTGTAGAAGCTGTCAAAGTGTTTACCCACAGGCCCGAGTCTCTATCTGAGGCCTGACATCTAATATAGAGAACTGGCCTGCAGCACCCACCGCCTTCCCTTCCAAACGTCCACTCCAAGAATGAGAGAGGAAGGGGAGATGAGGTGCAACGTGGAGACGAGGAGTGGTGGTGGTGGTGAGCGAGTAGGTGGGTGGGGGTGAGGGGCTGGACAGGAGGTTAGAGGACAGGAAGTGCAGAGAGATGAGTCACTGAGTTTAAATTCTCAGTGGTGCTTTCGGAGAATAAAGGAATAAATTAACTAAATACACATACTATATTCTCATAGAACAAAAGTAAGATGGATGCTTAACACAGCTTTGACTTTGTACCATAGTGGGGGGAGGGGGGGGGGGGGGGAGTTACAAAAATAATCGCACAGACGCAATGAAACACACAGCTCCACCAAGTGGTTCTGATGAACTTTGTTAATTTCTTTGTAACCTCTAAACCGTAATATGAAATCAACTTTCTAGGTGTTTTGTTTTTCCTAAGGTGTTTATGAAATACAGTAAATGCTATAAATGTGCTAGTTTATCACTTCATTGTACCTTCGGAGTGTGGAGGGTAGCGAGAGGTACACGTTTTATAACCTACCAGGAAGACATTTCTATAAAATCAGAGCTGCCTCTTGAGCACCATCAAGTTTTACTATCATCTTTAGCTTGCATAAGGAGGGCAGAATCTAAAGGGTTGCTAACTCTGAGCTCACATGCGCACACACTGAGAGTCGCAAAACAAAATTAAATATGCTGTTTAATGCAGCCAAATGTGCTCATGTTATACATACTGTGTGCACACATGCCACACACATCCTCTGCACAATGGGGGATCTCAATCCAATTAGCTTGATTATTAATTAAAGCGTGCACTCAGAGGAAAGCTGCCACTGGTGGAGGCGGCCCAAAGGGGGGTGTCTGCTGAGTGGGCTCTGGACCCTGGACTCACTGTAGCAAAAGGTGATTAGGCTGCATGGCCGACACACCTATCTATGCTCTCTGAACAATACGCAATGACAGAGTCGCTTGCATCCTGCGCATAATGCACTGATACAGCTAACGAGTGCAGACACAACTCAGCTGCATTCAAAGTGTTTTTTTCTTTTCTTCTATCCTGTTTCTTTATCATGCAACTCAAAGAAACACTTCAAATGGTCTTTCCTCATTGTCATAGTTATGCAGTGACCCTGTACATCCACATAGACACGCCATTTCTATCCATTTAACATGTATATGTGGTATCTTTTTCTCTTTGTGCCTCATGTAATGTTGGCTATAAACCACCAACTGCACAGGAATTAAGAGGATAGAGATGACTTCAAAGCACAGATTTGTGTAGATATTTCATTGATTCACTGACCTGTTCCTTCAGTCTGGCATTTCTAAAATAGAATATCAGCATGGACAAAATCTTCCCTGAGATGTACATGAGACATCTACTTCCTGAATTCCTTAGTTTTTACTTCTGTTCTTACCTTTTGATTGCCGAATTCTTTCTAAGCGAGCTGTGGTCGGCTCCACGGTTATTTGATGTATTATTTGTCATATAAATCCTTATAAATAATATATGCCGCATATATTTGTAGTACAATTGCATTTATGCAGGATATATATATAGAAGACATGCAATTTTTAGGCCTTTTCATCTAAAGACTGTATGAGCCACTATTTTTGTTCCTGTGACTCCCTTAAATTTGTGGCTAAATCTATAGTCATAGTCCATAGTCTCATTTGCATGTTTATCACCTATATATTTTCATTTTCTTGTTTAGATATGGTAGAAAATTCCACAGCATTCTCCATGACTGTGGGTATTTATGGGAGAATGTTATGCATTGTTCAACACCTAGAGTGCATTTTCTTGCTTTTGAAACTTTGATTTACACAATTATTATGTACTTTTGTTTGTGATAGAAGTAAATGACCCTTAACTGATGGCTGAAGAAAATCACAAAGGCTCTACTTCAGTCAGCTCTGTGGCTGTGCAGCGCTTACAGTGGGGCAAAAAAGTATTTAGTCAGCCACCGATTGTGCAAGTTCCCCCACTTAAAATGATGACAGAGGTCAGTAATTTGCACCAGAGGTACACTTGAACTGTGAGAGACAGAATGTGGGAAAAAAAAAAAAAGAAAAGAAAAAAAATCCATGAATCCACATGGTAGGATTTGTAAAGAATTTATTCGTAAATTAGGGTGGAAAATAAGTATTTGGTCACCTCAAACAAGGAAAATCTCTGGCTCTCACAGACCTGTAACGTCTTCTGTAAGAAGCTTTTCTGTCCCCCACTCGTTACCTGTATGAATGGAACCTGTTTGAACTCATCATCTGTATAAAAGACACCTGTCCACAGCCTCAAAGAGTGAATCTACAATAGGCAAGCAGCTTGGTGTGAAAAAATCAACTGTGGGAGCAATCATCAGAAAATGGAAGACGTACAAGACCACTGATAATCTCCCTCGATAAGATAAGATAAGATAACCTTTCTGGGGCTCCACGCAAGATCTCATCCCGTGGGGTCAAAATGATCATGAGAACGGTGAGCAAAGATCCCAGAACCACACGGGGGGACCTGGTGAATGACCTGCAGAGAGCTGGGACCAAAGTAACAAAGGTCACCATCAGTAACACACTACAACGGCAGGGAATCAAATCCCGCAGTGCCAGATGTGTTCCGCTGCTGAAGCCAGTGCATGTCCAGGCCCGTCTGAAGTTTGCCAGAGAGCACATGGATGATACAGCAGAGGATTGGGAGAATGTCATGTGGTCAGATGAAACCAAAGTAGAACTTTTTGGTATAAACTCAACTCGTCGTGTTTGGAGGAAGAAGAATACTGAGTTGCATCCCAAGAACACCATACCTACTGTGAAGCATGGGGGTGGAAACATCATGCTATGGGGCTGTTTTTCTGCCAAGGGGACAGGACGACTGATCCGTGTTAAGGACAGAATGAATGGGGCCATGTATCGTGAGATTTTGAGCCAAAACCTCCTTCCATCAGTGAGAACTTTTGAAGATGAAACAAGGCTGGGTCTTCCAACATGACAATGATCCAAAACACACCGCCCGGGCAACAAAGGAGTGGCTCCGTAAGAAGCATTTGAAAGTCCTGGAGTGGCCTAGCCAGTCTCCAGACCTCAACCCCATAGAAAATCTGTGGCGGGAGTTGAAAGTCCGTTTTGCTCGGCGACAGCCCCAAAACATCACTGCTCTCGAGAAGATCTGCATGGAGGAATGGGCCAAAATACCAGCTACTGTGTGTGCAAACCTGGTAAAGACCTATAGTAAACGTTTGACCTCTGTTATTGCCAACAAAGGTTATGTTACAAAGTATTGAGTTGTATTTTTGTGTTAAGAGAATTTTTATTTTAGTTAAATCATTAAAGTATAATCAAGTAGAAACAAGTATGCCTTATAATCAAGTGTTTATATATTTTCACACGGTAAAGCTTACTGTTGAAAAGAACACAATGTATTCCTTGCTTAAGTGTGTGAGATGTTTGACAAAGACAGGATATACATGCATTCTTTACTTCAGTGTCTGCGATGTCAGATAAGCATGAATACTGCTGTGTCGTTGTTTTTCAGTTTGTGTGCAGAAGTTAGATAGCTAAGACAATGCCTGAGCTCTCCCCTCTTCAGTTGAAAGAGGAAGTACTATGTAACCCATTTTGCCTTATAAATAAAGCGAGTAAACGGTGCTCGGTGTGTTAGTCTGCTCAGAGACTCTCACCCGTGCGCACGTCTTTGAAACTCTGAGTTGGTCTGCCAGTGTCTCATTTCTCTCTTACTGTGCTTTTACAAATGTCAACCCCTGACATTTAATTGGTCCTTCGTAGCCGGAGAACTGACTGTTATTTTTAACGTCTAGTTTTCCATAGACGGTCTCCATCGGATCCTGACGTCGTGACGCCTGCGCTGGAAGAAATCTGATCAGTAAAACGAAAAACCCGGACACGTGAATTCGATCTCCGGTCAGCGTTCGGCCTTCACGGCTCCAGGACCCGATGAGCACCGATCTTAAAACGCAGCGCCACAGTAGAGGTGAATATGACACGCATTCCACCAAGCGCTAAAATACGTTGATATTGAGATTTTCCTTTAAGTAGTGTGTAAACCTAGGTACGCCGACAGATCTCAGTGTCCATGCGGGACTAGGAAGACGACAGGCAAGAGCGAAATTCTAGAAAAATCGCTATTAAAAGTTCCGGTCGCTCTGGGAGTGGCTGTAACGGAACAGGTTTCCGGTCACTCAAGAAGAGTGGCTGAAGGTGAAGGTGTTACACAAATAAATAGGCCTACGGAAAATCTCAATAAAAATCATAGAAACGCGCTTTGTTTGTGAGGAGTGAGTTGTTTTTACGACCCAATACGCGGTCAAACCACTTCTCAAACTGTTTTCCTGTGTACACTCACGTATTGGTAAAGGTGGAAAAAAGGGTTGTGCTTCATCACGTAAAATTGATAACCGCTCTCTCAATTAGTGGGAGAGTAGAAGGCTGTTATCGAAAACCCATTCTCACTTTTTCATGCCAAAGAAGGTGTCACAGTTCTGACGTAATTAGTTCAAAATGGGTAACTCTAAAACTAAAGTAAAATTAACAGCAGACGAAGAGTGGTTAGAAAAAACTGTTCAAATGCAGGAATAGTCAGTGCAAAAAGGTGGAGAAATCCACATAAAATATATTGTCCAGCTTGGCAAGGCAAATGCACCCCTGATTCAATAAATGCTTTAAAAACCGCTTTGCAAAAAGAGTTATATGTGGAAAAAAGTCAAAAGCCAAACCAGCAGTTGTAATATATGTGAAAGGTGTGCCGTTAAAAATGTTTTGAGACACAGGAGCTTGTAGAACTGTCTTAACTGTAGAAGTCCCAAATGTAACATTCTCAAAAAACACTATAATTGTGAAATCAGCCTCAGGACATGTGACAAAACAGCATCTAACCGATCCCCTTTTTATGTCACATAGAGATAGTGGCCGTGGCTGCAAAAATCAGTGCATTTATGACCCATCATGCCCAGATTGTATGAAATAAATAAAAGGAAATCATTCATATGAAGACCTTTTCTATAAAAAAGAGAGATGCATAAGGTAGATTAAGGCTGTGTCATTGTTCAGCCAAGGAAAGTGTGTGAAAAGATAATGTTTCCATCCTGGAGGGTGAGTGAGACTGCAGCTCACTCACGGTCCCTGATGGATACAAAATAAAATATAATAATCTGAAGGTTGGATCTGAGATGAGGCAAACAGAAGACCAGTCTAAAAGTAGGCACAAACCTGTTAAGAGAAAAAAGCAAATCTTGTACAGATTGGATGAACTATAAATTATCTGTTTGCCGAGTAAGATGATCCTAACTATTAAATTGGCTCAGTAATAATATAGTGATATACACTAATAAAATATTGTAATACACTATTGTTATTATATAGAGAGAAAAAGATGATAATAATTAATAAAAATATAATATTAATATTGACAAGAAGTATCTTAGCCAGTATGATGTGAGATGGACAATTGTTATGAAGAAGTCTGCATCAAGCTTAAAGGTTTGCTCAAACTCAGTATAATGACATATGAGATGAAGAAAATAAAAGCAATATCTAAACCAATTAGGTGCATAGAGGCACTTAACCTGCTTGAAAACCTGTCATTTATCCTAGATAAATATTACTGAGATACAGAGCACATCTATAATAACAACTAATAAGCCAAACCCTGTAGATAATAACTAAACCTACAGGATTATGAAGCTGAATTAAATGTGTGGACACCGCTAAGTTGATAAGCATGTTACACATTTTCTTTTATTTTTATTGGTTTAGAGCAGAGGCTGCATGCTGTTAAAAGCGAACACATACAGCTGTCTGTGAGCTCAGTTTCCCCTCACACTTCTGCTTTGTTTCTGGCAGCATTTTTCTTTGTCTCTTTGTATCCTGACTCATGTACGTTTTTGTTTTGTTTGATTATTTTGTTAGTTTGGAAACAAATTTGTGCCAATACTTGTGGATTATGGTGACACATAGTGATTAGACATATGATTTACAAATGCCCAGTTTTAGAACTGTGAGCTATGAACAATGCAAAGTTTAGGAAATAATATATATACAAAACAAAAAACTTCAAAGTTTGAAATATGTAAGATGTGTGAATTCTTTGAAAAACTAGAAGGTATCTAAAATTGCCTCAAGTGAAAATGAAATTCTCTAATGACACTCTGATAGTTAGGTCAGCATAAGGGCCAGAAGGCCTGTGAAACCACAATATCCTTTGAGTGCAGAAGCAAAGGAAAGAATTAGGCCAGTAATTGCAGACATGCAGAAAGCAGGTATTCTCGTGAAAACTAATAAAGCCACGTGTAATACACCACTAGCAGTAAAAAAGACAAAGTACAATGGACTCCAGAAGCAGAAAAAGCTTTCGTTGATTTGAAAATAGCACTGCAGACATGTACCGTCTTAGCATTACCAGACTATGGAAAACCTTTCGTTCTCCATGTTGATGGTGCAGGAGGGTATATGAAAGCAGTCTTAACTCAAGCTTTTGGAGAAAAACAACGTCCATTAGCTTTCTACTCATGCAAACTTGACTCTGTAGCTGCTGGATTACCTACCTGTGTTCAGGCATGCGCAGCAGCAGCAGAGGCAGTTAAAAAAGGTGCAGACATTGTTCTAGGACATAAATTGATCATCAAAGTCCCACATGCAGTGACCTCTATTTTGCTCCAAGCGAACCTCTCTTTCCTCACGCATGCAAGACAACTTTCTTATGTGGGGATTCTACTTACACAATCACACATAAAAATAGAGAAGTGTGGCCAGCTAAACCCAAGTACACTTTTGCCGATTTCTCTGGACGGAGAACAACACTGTTGCATTCAAAAATTAGAGGAAGATACAAAACCTCGCACTGATATATACAGCTCCCCCCAGAGCAGTTTCAGTAATGTTTTTGTGGACGGCTCAGCGTCAAAAGACATTCACGGTAGAAATTGTGTGGATTATGCGGTCACAACTGTTGATAAAGTGATAGAAGCAAAAGCTCTCAGCTCCTCAAACTCTGCTCAAAGCGCAGAACTAACCGCAGTCATCAGAGCATGTACTTTGTATAAGGGTCAAAGTGTTAATGTTTACACAGACAGTCAATATGTCTATTCAGCAGTTCATCATTTCGCTAAAATATGGCATAACAGAGGAATGACAACTTCCTCAGGCAACACAGTTCAACATGCAAACCTTCTAAAAAAGCTATTAGAAGTAATAACGTTGCCAAAAGAATTAGCACTATGCAAATGTGCAGCTCATCAAAAGGATGACACAGAAATTACGAGAGGAAATAACTTTGCTGACAAAGCAGCAAAAGCAGCTGCAGAAAAACAAATTGATGTTTTAACAACAGAAACCATAGATCTAATACCTTTAGAAATACTAGCAGATGCACAGAAAACAGCATCGCTGAGTGAACAAAAATCTTGGGTGAAAGATGGAGCAGAATTAAAAGACAACCTCATGATGTGTAATGGCAAACCAGTGCTTCCAAAATCTTTGCATAGAACTGCTGCTTTAGTGACACATGGGAAAACTCATGTGTCATCAGGAGGGATGATTAATATTCTTAATAAACAATTCTATACAAAAATTTTGAAAGTTCAGCACAAGAGTTTATCAGAACATGTATGATTTGCCAAAGACACAACGCACAGGGAAATCTACGTCCAAAGCGAGGGCATTTCCCTATACCACCGCATCCATTTCACACTGTCCACATGGATTTCATAGAATTAAATGAATCAAAATCCTCCAAATATGCACTTGTGATAATTGATGTATTTTCCAAGTGGCCAGAAATATACCCAGTGAAAAAAGCAGATGCAATATCAGTAGCAAAATGTCTATGTAATCATTTTATTCCAACGTACGGTATTCCATCTCTGATAAGATCAGACAATGGCACACATTTTGTAAATGAAGTAATAAGTAAAGTTTCTGAAGCTTTAGGCTTCAGCATAAAACATCACTGTTCTTATCATCCACAAAGTGCAGGATTAGTCGAGAGAACTAACGGCACAATTAAACAAAGGTTGAGGAAATGTATGGAAGAGACTAAAAAACCTTGGCCTGAATGTCTAAGCTTGGTTAAATTATGGATGAGAATAACTCAAGGAACAGGTGGTCTAACGCCATTTGAAATCGTACATGGCAGACATTTTCCACTCCCCATAATGAGTGAGCCAATTAATAAATCTATTGCAGAAACAACAATGGCAGAATGGATGACAAAACTATTTGAGAATAAAGAAGTGAGATTAAGCAATCAACTGCCGAGTGACTTTTCTTCAGTTTCTTGCAGGTTGAACCCCGGTGATTGGATTCTGATTAAAAGTCCTCCAGCGGAAAAACTGGAGTGCTCCAAAGTGGGAAGGTCCCTTCCAGGTGCTACTTACCACACCCACAGCGTGTAAGATAGCCGAACGAGTTTCGTGGATTCATCAATCCCACGTGAAGAAAGTGTTTGCACCACAATAAGACGCCGGTTCCCCTGACTCTTACGTGAACCCCTGCTGGAGGACAGGGCTGAACGGGTTTCCCGCCCTGTGCTTCCTCGGCAGTGCTACTCACGTGGGAGCTCGGGTGTGCCTGGTCGCCCTGAAGATCAGACTGACCTATCCCACCGAAGAGCAGAACCAATAATAACACCAGGGACGCCTGAATAAAATCTCAACAGGAGCAACCGGACAAACAGGTACGCCCCAGGGTCTGAAGAAATTAGGACAAAACCGAAACTGCTCCATGATCCTGGCGGCACCAGATTGGGATGGCATCGGCTCATCAACAGGTACATACTGGGTACAGGGCGCAGCTTGGGCGTGTGGCCTGAAAGTCTATTTCATGCTGCCACCAAACAGCACCGGACTCTGTGCCCCTGTTCTGGTATCTGACCACACCTTTAAGATGTCAGTGAACAGCAACACCAGAGCTAAACGTAACACAGGCCTCAAGCCCCATGATCCATATCTTGGTTCTGATGTACCAGATGACTTCAAACTCTGGACCAAGAGCCAGAAGGTAATACACGCTTTGTTTCCATGGATAGGAGTAGGGAAACACGCACTACAGATAGAAACCCTGGACTATCGTTTTGGATTATTTTTAAATGCTTCAACCCGCATTAATCAAGGACAGAATGAAGAAATTGATGCAATTCGCATCACTGTCATGCAGCACCGAGTGGCTTTAGACATCATTCTCGCAGAGAAAGGTGGTCTCTGCGTATTGTTTAACACTACATGTTGTACCTACATACCTGATAACATCCATTCATTAAACATGACAAATGCTTTGAATGTTTTGAAACAACTGAGAGACGCTCAGCAGCAGGACTACGTTACCGATACTCAAGGTTGGTGGGACTGGCTGCTGAGCGGCTCTTGGAAATCTCTACTGATTAAAGGCCTGTTGGCCCTTTTCAGTGTGATGTTACTATTTTGCCTTTTCATTGCTTGTATTATCCCATGTCTGAGAAGCATAATGACAAACATGTTCAAGCGTATGTTAGGAAACCATGTCTTGGCTCAGTCAGTTATGGAGGATCCCTATCGTCAGTATGATATGCTGAGTGTGAGAGAGAGAGAAGAAAATCTCTATGACAATCTTGACAAGCTTGTTGTTTAATTATTTCACTGAATGACGTGCAAGTTGAAAATGTGACTAACAAGTGACTATGCATTGAGTAAAACATGTGAAATATATTAACATCAGGAGGGAATGTTAAGAGAATTTTTATTTTAGTTAAATCATTAAAGTATAATCAAGTAGAAACAAGTATGCCTTATAATCAAGTGTTTATATATTTTCACACGGTAAAGCTTACTGTTGAAAAGAACACAATGTATTCCTTGCTTAAGTGTGTGAGATGTTTGACAAAGACAGGATATACATGCATTCTTTACTTCAGTGTCTGCGATGTCAGATAAGCATGAATACTGCTGTGTCGTTGTTTTTCAGTTTGTGTGCAGAAGTTAGATAGCTAAGACAATGCCTGAGCTCTCCCCTCTTCAGTTGAAAGAGGAAGTACTATGTAACCCATTTTGCCTTATAAATAAAGCGAGTAAACGGTGCTCGGTGTGTTAGTCTGCTCAGAGACTCTCACCCGTGCGCACGTCTTTGAAACTCTGAGTTGGTCTGCCAGTGTCTCATTTCTCTCTTACTGTGCTTTTACAAATGTCAACCCCTGACATTTTGTTATTGACCAAATACTTATTTTCCACCCTAATTTACGAATAAATTCTTTACAAATCCTACCATGTGGATTCATGGATTTTTTTTTCACATTCTGTCTCTCACAGTTGAAGTGTACCTCTGGTGCAAATTACTGACCTCTGTCATCATTTTAGGTGGGGGAACTTGCACAATCGGTGGCTGACTAAATACTTTTTTGCCCCACTGTATGCTTTTAAAAGCATGATTGGTGAAGATGTAAGATGTATTGTTCTTATTTTATTATGTTTTGTGATTGGCAAAACACTTTTGTAGGACAAGTTTTGTAAAGTGCTTCATAAGCCGACCTCATGATGATAATAGTTGGGTTGCGGTCACGTGGTTCTGATGACGTGCGGAGGCAGCGCGATTTTTGAGTGGAGGGCGGAAGTAAACATGGAGGACACTGTGGAGAGTCAGGAGAGCAGCTATTGTGCAACTTTAGACCCCGTTTCTTGGGAGAGATATAAACAGATAGTTAAAAAATATATCGGACGTGATCCGTATTCTTTGAAAATGTCCGAATACACCACAGAAGTAAAGGATTTGCCTACTATCGAGGCTGTGGATATCACCAACTACTTGGTCCTCCAGACTTCTTACTACACTAGGCAGCAAATGAAAGCTTTCAAGAGTCTGGAGGCGTACAATTTTTTTGTCAGCGGGTGGGTCCACAACCTTGGAACAAAACGTCTCCGTGATGGATACAGTTTGGTGTTTGCAAGGGTGAGTGTTTGTTCTTATATTGCTTTTTAAACACGCTAACAGTTAGCGGTAGCGGCTTTAACGTCAACAAACATGCCACATCCTTAGGACTTCGTTAGAGTGACAGTTGTTTGTTTCAAGGTAAACCATTCTCAGCGGTCTAACGAGACACCTCTGAAGACTTGGGTAATTGCAAAGGAGGATGGAGAAGTGATTGCAGACTCTGCTCCTCCCGACTGTAAACGTAAATTTAAAATCCATTTTTTCCTACGTTTTTCGGTTAGAATTTTCCATTTTTCTCCTCTTCGTTGGGCTATTTTTGGTACCCTAAAATACCGTTTATCAGTTTCTCTGGTCGACCTACTGGAGCATCCGTAAACACAACAGGACATAGGCATTTTGCGTACTGTCTGTCTGTGATTTTGCGCTTATCTTTTTCACTTCCGACCGCCAGTCAAATTTCGCGCTTTACGTCGACGTCACGTCTACGTCAAATGAAACCTAGCTATTGGTAGTTGTAGTTTTGTCACTAAAAAAATATTATCTGGGCCTTTAACGCCTCTAACTCTAGACAGGACTGTAACTCTGTGTATTTTAGGTTTTTCTACTCTTTCTCAACTGTAGCTGGTTCAAAATTGAGCTGCTTTTTAAGTGATACAAAAAACGTTGACACATCAGTCCTATTTTAGCTCAATTCCACTGGCGACTTGTGAAAGAGGGAGTTTTATTGCGCGTTTATTGCGCGTTTTAAAGTCCCTCTGTGGATCAGCTCTAAAATATATTGCAGATGTTCTAACTCAAACTATATTTTGCCTCGTGGTCACTGAAATCAGCATTCCAACAAGTTCTCTTATGGGCATCTGGGCTTTCTGTGCTACTGTCATACTAAATTCGAAATGTATAACCCAGGATTTTTATATTAGTTATTTATTTTCATCTTAATCATGCTGCTTGTTTATGTGGGGTTTTGTATGTTGTATGTGGTCTTTTTGGAGACAGGGAATATGTCTGTATATGCCTTTGGGTCAACTTCTGTTGTTTGACGGCTCCATCACACTAGTAGAAATTGGCCAGAACTTCCTTGCCACTAGGAAAAATCTGTGACTACGCAGTGATTAAATTAAATTGAATCATTTAAGCTGCATGCAAGTACAGTTGCAAGTACAAATTGCAGCCAACTTGTTGCCCAGCAGGGGTTGAGCTTGCAACACCATCGGCCTCTGAATGACCACTTTTGATCACACGAGTCTCATGGTGGCAACCAGTTGGGATCCAACTCAGGTTGACTGCAGTGAATGAATGTCTGTTTTATGACCATTTCTGTGTTTGTAAATGGCAGTAGATTTTCACCACTTTAGTGCAATCTGTGTTTGGATATACAGATGTAATGCATGTAATTGCCAACTTGACCACATTCAATTGTAAGCTGATAGCAGACTGACCCTGTCTTTTATTAGGGGTCTATTAGGGGTTCAAGTTTATTGCACACTTTTATAATAAAGGTATATTTGGCCATGCCGCAGTTGCCAAATCAATCTTTCCCAGAGTGTGACTGTAGCATAAATCAAAATGACCTGACTTGACTCGATAAGTTTTTACCACATTTTTAAAGTTTTGGGCGGGTTTTTTTGGGTTTTTTTTTTGGTCTCACATTTGAAAATCTGTAGCATGACCAAAATTATCAACCCTATGCTTTGATTATACATATATGTGTGCTTAAAGAAACATATCCAAGTTAATTAACCAAGAAATGTTTTGTTTTAGCTTTCTGTATCTCTGTCCTACTGCTTAATGTCAGAGGTATAATGTTTGAAATTCATTTCATGTATTTTTTTGAAAAGGTCCTGGTTCAGTGTTAGATATTGTTGCATGTGATGAGGATGGGCAATGTAACACAGCCTTGGAGGCAAGGCTTCTCCCATCGTTTCATTCACAGGATTGAATTAATGTGTTCTGCTGACCCCCTGACCTGCTGATTTACATTGCATCTCAAAGACACGATGTAATAAAATGCCGGCAAAATGTATCTGCTCTCTCTTGGCTAACCGGCTAATGCAATGCACGGTGTGCGGAGCTCCAACAGGGACATTTAATGAAAATGAGGAAGTTTGGAGAAAAAATTGGAAAAAGCCTTTCTGAAATTAATCGAGGACCTCTATTAAAGCAACAAAGGTGGAGGGAAAAAAAGATCATAATTGAAATCCCACACAGAGGGCTTGTCTTTCTTTTACCCTTTCTAAGACAGAACTTCTTTATTCAATAACTTTTTGATGCCGTGCTCCACCAGTGAGCCGAGACGCAGCTCAACATTACACAGGTACATTTTCCTTTAGGTGGTTTTAAACAAAGTGAGTTATTTTGACAAGACACACAGTGGAGGTGACATATGTTCATCTGCAAGCATATGATAAACATCTCAAATGGGATCAAAACCAAAGAGACCAAAATACAGCTGGAAGGAAACTCAAACTTTAAAGTAAACAGATTTTTGTAAAACTCTCATATGGGTGTATGCGATGCCTAAACTTAAGAAGTAAAAATAAGAGGGAGAGAGAGAGAGAGATCTTAACAGTGAGTAAAACAGAACATCAACCACAGTTTCTGGATTATCTTGTGTATTCTGATTTATACCACCAAATCTACTCACATGTTTTTTACAGTTGCAACATCATAATAGTCATCACTTCTTTCTGGGTACATTGCCATGGTAACTTATGCTGCTAACATCACCAGCTCCAGAGCAAGTTAGGTTGTAGATTAGAGATCACAAGGCATGAAATCACCACCCACTGACCCATCAAGTGTCACCATCCCTGGAAGATCCAGGAATACAGACAGTGATAGGGCCAAGTGTGTTTCCCTAATAAGCATTATTAATATATTTATTATTAATATATATACATACAACATACATGCAGCTTAAATTTTGGCTGCGAACAATTTAAATACACTTTTATTGTTCTATAAGGATTCATATCTGATCCTAAACCCTGTACAGTGCTTTTCCTCTCACCCAGTCACACTCAGCAACTGTGTTATGTGTTTATCTTCCATTGTAAAATCAGCCGCTCTGCTGCAAGTACACTTACCCATGTTTGTGATTGGTCAGATACTGTCACTCCCACCATTTTTATGTGAATGCGCAAAACCTGAATTAACTTAGCCAATAACAAGCTTCTTTGGACTTCTTATCCTGATTGCCATTTTTAGAGTAAGTAAATCGAGAGAACGGAAAGATGCCTAGGGTATGTTGAAGATGGTTCATGGTAGAGGTTTGATTGCAAAGGTATTTTTATATTTGCATTGTTTTTGTCTTTTTTGTCTTTTGGCCAATAGATGCTCCAGCAACAATCATTGGCAGTCTGTTAGTGGCCCAATAGGCAAAATTCAGAGCAAAACCTACATGTAAAGCAATGCCTGCAGCACCATTGGTAGGCGTAAGTGTGTTGGTCAGTGGGAGGTTAATAAGGCTCGATAAAAGCACCTGTGTCTCTTTCACTTTGTTAGTGATGTGACTGAGGCCTGGGCAGGACCCCAAATCCCAAGGTTGAAGGGGATGTCTGCTGATTGGTGTAGACACTTCCCAAATAAGGGCCTCCACCTGCTCCATTCTCTCACACCCTATATTTACCAGTTCACACAAATATAGAGGCATGCACACAGACACACTGTAGTTGTATAGACACAGACAGCGGTTACAAACACTCCTCTGGGAACAGGTGGCACAGACCATGCGTGGGTGATGCAGCGACCACAGAAGTGATTCTTTTCTGCTACCATCCTATCTGATTCTACAGGATAACCTTTGTAAAGCAAGGACACAGGAAGACAGAGACACTGTCTGACAACATCAACCTCTTCAGATGCTGAGGTGAATAGAGGAGTTTTTCAGTGCACCTGGGCTCAGTTTTGTTTCCTAAAAGGAGCATTTAGCTTTGTTTTTTTTTAATCCCTAGTTTATATCTTTTATCTCATTCTGTTTTTTGTTTTTTATGGCGTGGAAGGGGGTGCTTTCTGTGAAATCATATGAGGAAGTCTGTGTGTAAGAAGTTACATGTGTAAGAAACAAAAAAAGTAATTACTGGATCATTTCACACTCCCCCCCCCCCCCCCCCCCCCCCACCCAAAAGAAAAAAAAAAAATTAAGGAATGCTTTTAATACACATCAGTGGGGAAAACATGCTGGATATCTATACTGGTGTGGACTGAGTAATGTGTTAGGAATGAAAGGATGCCACACTGTCTGATGGAAATAAAAATTATCAACCTACAAAGAGCTGAATTCATAGGCACCCTAGGAATCTAAGTGGAAAAAAATGATGCTGCAGGCTAGTCTATTTCACCCAAATTTCATTGCAGCGACTCAAAATGTTGCTCAGTAGTTTGTGTGGCCCCCATGTACTTGTATGCACAGCTGACAACATCAGGGCAGGCTCCCAATGAGGCTCCCTGGGGGATCTCCTACCAGATTTTTACCAGCATATCACTGACTCGTGGACAATCTGGGGTGCAACCTGGGGGCACCGGGCGAACCAAAACATAATGCTTTCCATGTACATCAGGTGGGATCCAGGACCCACTGCACCAAGTCTGATAGTGGGTCCAAGAATTTTATCCCAATGTCTAATGGCAGTTAGGGTGCTGTGTCCTAGCCTGTCTGTGGGTTCCTCCATGGATATGCCTCCCCAGAGTATCACTGCCTCACCATCAGACTGGTCATGCTGAAATATGTTACACATCATTCTCCACAGCTTCCTCAGACCCTTTCACATCTGTCACATGTGGTCAGGGTAAACCTACTCTCATCTGTGAAAAGCATAGGGCAACTCTGGTGGACTTGCTGACTCTGGTATGCTATGGGAAATAAGAATAGGGCTCCATGGTACTGGGTAGTGAACAACACACAGCCCACTAGAGGACGTCAGGTCTCAGGCCACCCTCATGATATCTGATTCTGATTGTTTGATCAGAGACATTCACACCAGTGGCCTGTTCGAGGTCATTTTGCAAGGCCCTGGCAGTGCTCATCTTGTTCCTCCTTGCACAAATGAACAGATACCAGTCCTGTTGATAGGTTAAGGACCTTCTACAGCCCTGTTCAGCTCTCCTAGAGTAACTACCTGTCTGCTTGAATCATCTTCATGCTCTTAAGGCTGAAGAAAATCTCCTAACAATGGCACATATTGATGCGCCATCCTGGAGGAGCTGGACTACCTATGCTCCAAATGTAATGCTACCAGCAACGACTGACCCTAGCGAAATACAAATCTAGTGAAAAAACATTCAGAAAAGATGAGGAAGAAAAAAAATGACAGTGGCCTCCACCTTTGCATATGCTTCCACACCCCGTCAAACTGGAATGTCTTGAGACTGTAATAATCAAAGTGTAAGATGAAGACTTCAAATTTCCGGCATTTAAATGGCCAAGGCTGATAACTGAGATTTTCAAAGCACATAATTTGGAAATCTGTTAGGAAGGAATCAGAGTGGGCAGAGGAGAATGCCATACTGGAAGAAAAATATCACCTATGATGTGACATTTGAATAAGAATGGAACACATTAAACAATTTCTGAAATATCTCAAACTTTAAATAAAGGAAAAGTGACATGACCTGAACCTGTCGACAGATTGCGCACCTGCAAGTGATCAATACTTACATTGTACTTCGCTGAAGCCTGAAATTATTGCATATGCTGTAAAAGGCCAAGATGTAGAGGTGGGGTTTTTGGAAGAACAAACATTTGAAAAGGAACAAATGTCAGTGAAATTTACATAAGTTAAAATGAGCCGCAGGAATTTTTTTCTTTGCCATTTTCTTTTATAACTTCTGCATTCTTATTTCCACAGAACACACATTCACTCGAAATGAAACTATAAATTGCTGTATAGTGATGAACTCAATCTTGGCAAAAGAGACACGTAGAGGGATAAGGATAATGAAAGAATTAAAATACAACACAAGTCTTTATGATGATTGCAGCACACACTCACTAGTTCTGCAATGTGACAATAATACATAACAGAATTGCCAGTAGCATTTATTTCATGCTGTGTTTAATTCTGCAGGAATAATGATAAAAGGAAACAATCAAAATGTGTGTGAACACAATAAAGAGAGTGACGGAATGGGCTATTGCTCTCCCACAGGGAATAATTGAGCCCTAACCGGGGGTCGGCGGAATAAATCACCCTCCTATCTACAGTAGCTTATGACCTCCAGTACACCCACCAGTTTCTCCTCTGAGGTTCTATCCTTACATGTGTGAGGGGCTGCTTCTAGTTCTGGATATTTCTATGCCCAGGATTATTACCAAAAGACCTTGTTCTGCATTAGGATGTAAAATTCAGATGAAAAGTCAATGAGCTTTATCTATATAGTGCAACTAAACCGGTGAAAGTTTTTGCAATAAAACGTGTAAGTAGTCCCCTGAATGTGACTGCTATAAATCTTCATTACTAACATTAATTTGTGTCCCCCCTCCATGTTTAAAGTTGAGTGTTTCTTTGTGGGTGCCGTGTGCATGTTCTCGCTGAAAAGTTGTCTGCTTTTGAATTATCGTGTGCCTCTGCATGCCATTGTGTTGTTATGCTCACATCAACCTGTTTGTGTGTGTAAGCGTTCATTTACGCACGCCTGTGTTTGCGCGTATGCATTTGTCTATGTATTTGCATGTGTCTGAGCTTGTGTCACCTACTCCATTTCTATGGAAATCAAATGCGGCAGCAGCCACAAGTTTACACATTCCCCCTGTTTTGACTCCATTCAATCAACTGTGTGCATAATTACCCTGGTGCCGTATGGTAATCTATTGGGACCCAAATATTGCAGTTTGACAAATCCTTCATTTGTATTCAGTCGCTACACAAAGCATCAATCGTGCTTTAGCACACATGCTGCCCACCAACCCCCAGACTCTCTCTCCACACTCACACACGCACACCACACACTACACAATACACACTACACCAACCACGCCCCTCCCCTTTTCCCCAGAAACACAGAGCGGTGTGGAACCAAAAGCTGGCTGATTAGAACAGCGAGACACGCTGGGATCTGGGTTTGTCATTAATATTTCTCTCTTTCAGATGGTACCTCCTACAATGCAAAAAGATACCACCACTGGGCCAGAGACAGGGATGGGCCTTTTTATTGGGGGAGAAGGACAAACAGACAAGAACAGCACAGAGGTGAAATAAACATCTTTTTTCATCCTGAAGCTGGAGGGTTAGTTGACAGCTGTTGAATACTGCCTCTTGTTTCAAACGCTTATAATATTAAAGCAGTTTTCTCTTCACTTTATTTATTGTTCACCCTTGCTATTTTTGACAAAAGATGCTCATTATGTGACAGTTATATTATATAAGTGGTTTTCATCTGTTCTTATCTCAACAACAAAGAAATAAAGAGATCCTTCCAACAAACTCCGGAGTGATTCAGCTCTTTTAAACCTCCAAAATTATGTGTACATCTCATCAATGCACAAACGTAAATCCCCACAATCCCACGCTGCCTGGGGGTGCCTGATTGAACTAGTGACATTTTGAGCCTTATTACATGCTCACAACACAACAAGGCACAACAAACAAGAAGACCAATTTCAGTTTTCTCTCTCTCTCCCTCCCGCTTCAACCCCCTCACTGTCATTTTCTTTCCTCTTTCATTCTGTTTGGGATTGAGGATGAGGGTTTGGGAGGAGAGCTGCGGTAAACAAGGGCGGAGAGAGAAAGAGAGATTAGCACCAGCTAATAATCCTCTCTTTCAACACGTGCAGCTTCATATTTCCAAATTAAAGTGGAGTGCAAGGAAAGGGGCTTATTAAACATTAAACGTCATCTAGCTCCGTCGCACTGTTCACATTCATCCCCTTCCAGCTCTGCCCTGGAGGTTTGCAGAAAACTGTGCAGTGCTGGATTTGCAGTGCTGAAGTAAACTAAAGCCATACATCACCCAACTGATCAGGCCTTGGGAGAGGGGCCTGGGCCAATCATTTTGAGGTTAAACAATGTAATTTGGATCTTGTAAGTGCAATTTATTTTGCCCGTCAGACAGAGGCATTGAAACATTTTCTCTTTTTTTCTCCTCCTCCATTAGATAAAAGGAGGATGGTATTTGGAAGAGAGTGAGGAGGTCCCACAGAGGTGAGACATCAGCGGTCATTTGCTCATTGGTGAGAAAAGAGTAGATAAGGCAATGGCTCACTAGCTCAAACAAACATAAGAAATATTTGTCTGGGAACAATTACAAAAGATCTGTCCTTTTACACGGATTTCAAAAGCAAAATACAACAATACTTCCATCATTACGGTAAATATGCAGGAATTAAGATTACCTACATATTCTACATAAGACGTACATAAAGTTAAACTTGACTTCTTTACCTAATTTACCTAATTTTAAGACTTTCAAAGGACCAAACGATTTTGTATCATGTCCTGTGCTGTGCTTTCTTTTCACCTGGTTTCAAGGCTGTAGGTATATTTCCAAAAATCGTTATGTGGTTTTATCTATAGCTTCTATAGATAAAACCACTAAGTACTGCATGTTCTCTTCATATACTGACTTTAAGCATAGTAACACAGCACATGCATACTCTTTATGTAACAGGTAAATGCAACTGAAAGCTTGTCAAGTTTAAGCCATCCTTGTTGTAAAATGCTTTTTTCTCCTTTTACTAGCACTAAAACTTTTCCAAGGTCAAAAACTAAAAGAACATATCTGTCTAGTACCCACTACCACAGTATATCACTCCTAATGACAAAATATCACCAATTATCTCCACTGAGACATCGCTGGTTGTCTCAACAAGAATGGGATTATACATACTCTCTGAATCCCTGCTGGAGATTTGCTGACCAGAAGCCCAGTTTAATGTCCCCTCCAGTGAGAGCTGTTATCCTCTCCTTGTGAACATATTGTGGTTATGTCTCTTAATGTGTGCTGGGGTTGGTGCCGGTCAGAAAATCTCCTGCAGTTTAGAGGATTAGAGCTACAAAGTGCCGCTGGTGGAAAGAATGAGCTAGCCATTTGAGTGATACAAGTGAATTAAGAGATTAAAATGGTTTAGAAAGACTGATTACAAAACCATAGGGGTTTAGAAATGGAAAGACAAGCCTTGAGATGGGAAAAATCCCTTGTACTTTTCTTGTAGGTGGTGGCTATTATTTTGCTCTTTTGCAAATACCAGCGCTCGATCTTCACCAAATCCTTTTGAATTCATCGAGTCGCTAGACTGAACAGACTGATCTCAATGAAATATGCACAAGGACTGCAACCTCTTACAAACACATTGTCAAGAACATCGTATGTTAAAATTACTTTCTGGCTCTTTATTTCATATTTAATCTGCAGTAACTGCAATAATTGTAAAGCTTGTGAGCAGATATTACTATAAGTGTAAAAGTCACTAAAACACTTTAATGCTCACTGAAGTATCTCAGGAACTACTGCACGGACTGACATGAAATTCAGTGCTGCCCGCAATGAATCCCATTAATCCTTTAAGACCTACCATAGAACCAAGTCCGCAAGTGCCATTTTTGGGAGCATTTCAAGTTGTTATACAACAACAACCGTTATAGCCCAAATTTTAATAATATGTGTGCATTAAGTCCATAATAACTACATAAATTGCAAAAAAGTGCTATAAAAAAATTATTGCGCTAGCTTACGTGTTTCCGGTTCTACAGGGATTTAAAAATAGTTACGCAAAACGGAGCATGCCCACTTTAAAGGGTTAACTCCGGTGATCATCTGGGTGGCCTTTCAGTTTGTGGCTTACAGTTAAACGTGTAAAAAAGTTTTTAGATGTAATTTAGATGTAAATTGGTGGATATCAGAGGAGGCCCTGATATCTATAGGGTGTTCATAGGTTGCAGCTTCTCTATTTTGAGAGGCACAGGGGATTTCATAATATAAAACAAGGCTAATTGGTTGAAACACACCAGAATAATTCATAATTAACTGTTTCTCTTCTTTGAAACAAATCCAGGTCCAGTACTGAAATTGTGATTTAAACGATGGATATATTATAACATTTAAAGCGACTGACTTTTTATGCGAATAAAAACCACATAAATATTATGCACCGATGGATGAAATTCTCTCTAATCAATCAACAATCAATACTGATGTGCATTAGTCTAATGATCATTTTCAGATATTTGTTTAAGTTAGCTAATGCAAGAATTTGTTGAATCAGCCTTACAGGACTGTTTAGTTAATGGAGAGCATGGATTTGGATAGGGGATGTAGCAGAATGTGACAGCCTGGCTCCTGGCATAGTACTGGAAAAGAGCTGATGCACAGGAAGTATATCCTGGAGGATGTTCAAGTGACTCCAAGACATCAGATGAGATTTATAAGTGTAAACAGATATTTTAATGAATTTGGGATCGAGCTACTATAAAAGTACGATGTTTACCATGTTGTTTCCAGGGAATACTATTGCCAGGTTCCATTAACAAGTGCTCCATGAAGTACAACCAACCTCTTGGATGACTGGATATAACAAGACTCACAGCATCTATGAAAATGTAAACTACTGGAGTACTGTCACAGGCACAAATCAAAACACACTACATGTTTCATTTAAATTGATTTCAATATTTTTAGAATTTTATGTTTTGTTTTGTTTTTCTTATTATTATTATTATTATTAGCCTTTATTGGATCATACAACATGTAGCAGCTTCTAGTGCTGCAATGTGTGCACACAAGGTTGTAAGTTGCACCAGTACAGGTAGAGCTGTACTGGTGTTTTGTGCTATTAAGTGTTAGCATGCTAACACAGTAGATACTACTTGCTAAATCCAGTCCATCCATACAAAATAATAGTAACCAAAGTAGAGCCAGGAATTCCCCAGCACCCAGAAAGCAGGAGAGATCCCTCCTGTACATTACACTGATTTCTTCTATCAACACTGTTATGCTAAAATGGATCTATTATAGTTCTGGAAGTATATTACTGGTTCCTCATGACCTTGCTCGCTGTCATTTTTTACAAAATTTCCATGACCCTGGTGATGTCTTCTACTCAGCAATTCTTTTTCTGGTGAGTGTTTTATTGTGTCAAGCTTTAGCACAGCACATACGGTGGCCCTGAGAGGCCAAATGGACTGCAACTTAAGAAAACGCCAGCAATAAGAAAAATGCTGCAAAAGCACACAAAACACATTCAAAACAAATAGGAAAAATGAAAACAAACAGGAAAGAACACAAGGGATGTTTTTCTGGGGAGACAATAACCCGACAGACCAGTTCCCAGAACCGAAAAAATGGTTGGTGTGTTTTATCATGATTCATACTGATGATTGATTTTTAGGCTAATAGTTAGGCTAACACACTTACCTGTCATCTCTTCTTTCCTCACAAAACCGATAGATCCTCCACTTCTTTTAAATGTCTCCCAGTGCAATTCTTAGCATATTTTGGTTCCTGCAACTGGCCGTCGGGTTATTGTCTCCCCAGAAACACTTCCCTTGTGCTTTTGGAAATCTGTTTTTTCCTATTTCCGTTGTGTTTTGTTTGCTGTTGCAGCATTTTTCTTATTGCTGATGTTTTCTTAAGTTGCAGTCCATTTGGCCTCTCAGGGCCACCGTAAGCACAGGAGTTAAATGATCACAAAATTAAATCTATTTCAGAATGAAATAGATGAAAGGGCAAAGGTTGTCATTCATAATGTTAGTGCAAAGGTGTACATTTCCCATGTGTTACAAGGTACCTAAATTACTATGACTTTAAATAAAGATCATATTGGACAAATTAATATTAGTCTTAAAGGAAGAGATATAATTATCCTGAAAATCTAAATGAATCAATGTTACAAAGTTACATTCTGTTTCTCTGAACCTTAATTAGGAGAGGTCACATGTCAGTGTTGTTGCAAAAGAACTTTAATAAATCAAACACATGGCAGTAGGGTCCTTTTGTGTGAGATGAAACACTCTCCTCGTGAAGAAAGAAAAAACAAAAACAGATTTTCCAGTTCCAAACAATGGCCACATTCCAGCAGTGAAACACTTCTAATACAAAGAGCAACAGTAAACTTTAGCCAAAGCTATACTGCCAGAGATTATTCTGGAACAAATCGATCCAAAAGTAGCCTGCCAGGCGTTGCAACTGTGTCCCAGGAAAGTGTTGAGGAGAAGAAGAACAAACAGAATGAATAAGAAAATGAAAAAAAAATGGAGAACAGATAGGGGGGGAGATAGAAAGTGCTGGCCACTGCAAAGTCTCCAAACAAAGAGGATATGTGAGGCGTGTACCTCAAGCCTTTCTCCTTTACAAGAAGAGCCAGTAAGCACTTTTCTCTGCGCTGAAAAGCTAGCTCTCGCTCTTCGTGTCACATCAGCAGTTTTTTAGCGAAGCTCACAAGCACCATATCCAGGTGAGGGGTGTACGTTAAGGATTTCTTCCTTTCCCCTATCAGTCTTTTTCACTCTTACAGTCCTCTTCCTCAACCCGCCCCCGCCTCTCAGTTTCTCTCATCCTCTGCCAATATGTCTCTTCCCCGTGCTCCCCCTCTCCTTCTTGCACTTTACAATTCTCTTTCTGTCTCCCTCAAGATGTTTCAAAGCTCATATCACTCCTTTCAATCTCTTCATGTGTGCTTATGTGTAAGCAGATTTCTTTACATTTAATGTCCATGTTTGCTCTTTAGCATCTCCTGCTATCTGATCAGTTTCTTTGAAATAAAGAAAAGAAAAATGAAATCGATAAACTGCATATTTGAAGCACTTAAAAGTTATGCTATCCTATCCTTCTCTTATTATTTGCAGGAAAATTAGTATTTGTTAAAAATTATTATTTTGCTTATGATGTATATTCATAGCTATTTTTTTTTTATTTCTTTTTAAAAATGTTTCTTTGATGTGTAAAGGGTAATCACATTGTGAAATGTTGTGTACTGAGGAACGACAAACAAAATATATGAAATGACTCACACTCGGACACAAAAAAATTGGCATACAAGCTTACATACGCACACATGCATGAAAGGGTCCCTGGGTGGCTGAATAGCAAAGCTATTCACGCGACTGGAACACCCCTGACTGTGAACACCACTTTCCCTAGAAAGTGAGGCTGGGGCACAAATCACATTTTCTGCACAATTAAAGCAGGGCTGTGGCTAAGTGTATCAGAGCCTTGCTCTCTGCAGGAGCCCAGGGAGTCAGCAGGCCCGTCCCCTCTCCCCTTGTAATGGCAATGTGATGAAGATGGTTTCCCTGTAATTAGTTTCTGAAAGTTTTCATTCAGTGAGTGAGGCCACAGACTGTGCAGCACAGAAAAGACCAGTTCGTTCTGCAACCCAGCGCTTACAGCACAGACCAACTATAAAAGGAGGCTGACGATTAATCATATTGGCCAGTTGTGACTGTAAAAAAAATCTGTTTTTTTTAACTGAGTAGTGTTTTAACTAAAAGTATTTCTATTCTTTAATAAGTCATCTGTGCGCTTGTAACAAGGTCGGTATATTTCTCCTGTTTATTTTCCAGCATGCTTAACATAATAGACTGTTAAAAAAAACAACTGTAACAAAACCCTAAGTAATAAAAGACTGCCAACTGCAGACTATTTCCTGATTTAAGCAACATAAATAGCTATTAGCTTCTCTATCTAAGGACATAGAGCACAATAGTCCCCTAGAACGCCGTAGATTTGAAACCTGTCACTTTACTGTAAGTGTAAAACATGAACAAGGGCTTTGGGCTTTGAGATCACTTGCAGCAATAAAAGCCAGGTAGTTAATATTATATTACCCCATTACACCATCTCCTACTATTACAGTGGTCTTATAAGGAGAGAGTTTTTATGAATTGAAACTTTCATAGTTATAACGTACTTGTAAAGCAAAGTTTGGTGTAGACTCTGTTTTAAGCTTAACATGTAATCATGGGGAAGAAAGTCCAAAGTCAGTCAGCAAAACAGAGCCTTTTACATTTATGTGGATCCTTTTAATTTATGGTTAGGAATGCATTGTGCATACAAAGGATGTGACCAGGGTCTGGAGTGTGTCTCTGGAGTCCTGTTAAGGTTCAGGCAACAAAAGCACTTGAGGTTAGCGAAGGGTTGTGGCTTTGATTTGATGTAAATAAGCATGGTGGACTATTTCTGTATTCAAACTAGACCTAACTTTAACCACTGCTTCCTAAACACAGTAATAAAAATTATGAATACAGTAATGCTTTGTTACTAGAAGTGAAAAGTGCACAGAGAGATCAGACACTTTGGAGAAGTAAATAAATTTATTTCTTATACATTCAGAATTAGGATATTTGTGTTTCCAGCACAATGTTAACTCTATATATTAATAGAAAAGACATTTCTGTCACATTTTAATTTCCTTCAAAGCATATTTACTGGCTGAGATCAACCTTCTGCGATTCAGTCTGGACTTTTGGTGAGGATTGAGGTTCTGAGTATCTTCTGCATGGATTCATTTTATAGTAAGTTTATTTTATTAGGTGATGTGAGGACACTGGAGGATCACACTTTAGCAATCATTTTAGGGTCACTGGAAGAACAACAACATTTCCAATCTACATTTTTGTGAGTGTGGACAAATTTTCAAACTTTATAAGATTTTATTCTGATAAAAATGAAGAATTTTTTAAGGAGGTTTCCTACTTTGTTTATTAAATCTCATCCTGATTTGGCTATTAAAGTAATAGTTGGTGTGTTGCTGATAGCTGTGCACTCTAAAGATTGTCCGACTGGTTGATGAGCAGCATTTGAGCACCCACAGCCAACATGTATGATGAGTGTAAGTACTGAAGATGATAAATGTAGCTGAGCACTTTGCAAATGGGAATGGGAGAAGTTTCTGGTATAAAAGAATGGAACTCATTGATAGAAAAACAATAGTATAGTGCAATGAAGCCATAAGTATGAAAAGTCAATGTTTCTTGCTGACAAGGACTTTCCAATATTGTGACACCCCTTGAAAAGGGAGTGCTACAGATCTAACTCAGCTGTGAATCACAGCCGGATAACTGGGTTCTGGGTGAATTGGGACCATACTTCTTCCTTTGTGAATGTCAGAGCAAAGGTGCAGTCTATCTAGCGACAGAGGCAGAATGTGCAAGAATTATTTTCTATACAGAGACATCTTAAGTGTGACAGAAGCCCAGATGAACAGAAGATGCTCATTTCATAAAATAAAAGTGCCTTTATTAGCACCTGTGTGGGTAAACGACAGGGAGTGGAAATTTTTTATCTTACGTGATTGCATGATTCAAAAACAAAAGCGAGTTGCTGCTTGATTTTTAAAACGACTGGCAATGTGAGACACAGAGGAATTTATGGGGAGAAGCCGAGAGGTGTGGCTTTACTGATTGGAGAATAAAACGGTGAGCATGAAAGATTTAAGAGGGAAGTCTTTCTGATTGAACTACTGCGAACTCCATAAAGTGATGCTATATTTCACTGCAAGCAAAACCTCAATGGAATCAATAGAAAACAGGTTTATAGTGACTGTTCTGTTGTTAACTGCTGTCATTATTAACATTGTCGTTATTGTTTTCTATTATTAGAAAATGAAATAATTTCAACACATTTTTTCTCCACAGTGGATATTTAAATTTGAAGCTCTGAGTTTATTGTACACCCATGATGACACACGGTTTGTGAGGTAAAGAGGTAAAGTTACCGCCAAGGATCCGTCGTTGAAAGCTACATCCATAAATGCTTGACTCCAATTCGGTTCTCAATATGACATCTGTGAAGGGGGAGATTAGAGCATGAATCACAAATACTTCCTGCTGCCGCCTGGGATAGCCCAGAGGAAAATGCATGTGACCCAAGCATGAGGAATTCTCAGGAGCTGTCAGCCGAGATCAAACTCATTTGCCGACCACAGGCTTCAGTGTGCAAATATCCCGCTACCGTGGACAAAATGTCGGATTGCTGTTCCCCGTTTTCCTCCCCCCTCTTATTCTCTCAGTTTCCATTTAGAATCTGCACTTGTGAAAGCAAAGAAGACGGCAATTATAGGGCGAGGATTTGCACTTTTCAAGAGCTAAAAATAAAATATAAAAAAGATATTTCACGTCACATTTAACGAGTATAGAATATATGAAAGTTTACCTTTTTGTTTTAAATTGATATTTGAGATTTTTCAGATGCACAAGTGGATTGTCATAAACAAAAACACACAAAGTGAGCACTTTGTCTATGTTTTTCACCCAAGGGCAACCTTGAAAACAAGCAAATAAAAAAAACTTGAACAATGAAAAAAAGAAATTGGACTGGATTGTCTGAATGGTACGTTAGTCTCCATTCCTGTTGTTATGCTTTATTACTCTACTCAGTTTTTATGCGTGTGTTTGCATGATTCTGCAATTACAATGCAATTCTTGAAACATCACAGAGGTGCAATCATTTCTCATCTTTTAGGTTTTAATATTCTCCCACTCCTTCCTGGCTAAATCATGCCCTGTATCTACCTATTCCAAATACAGATAGCAGCTACAAGACACAAGCTGCCTGGAGAGGATACACAACATACAGCTGTGATGGATGGTGTCGTACAGGTGTGACTGAGGCTGTTCTTTTCTGTAACCAAGCCCGGAGTAGAGGAGATGAGAAGAATGTATGTGACCGGCGAAACTATGATGGCAACATGTTGAGCGAGACAGAGCGGCAGCAGGGTTGAACAGGTGAAGCCCGCAGGTTCGGTGATAATCTCGACGCACACCTAGCCCAGAGCTTGGGGCTGGCGGCCTTCGGTTTGCGGTGATGCTGCGCCTGTCACGTTTCTGCAAGCTCCCAGCAGAAATAACCAGCGTTGGCAGAGCTGGTGGCCGGATGCAAGGAGGTGCCAGTGGCTATAACAGCAGATATATCGCTTATGAGATCAGATGTCTGCGGGGCTGGAGAAGCCATGAGAGACTGTGAATGAGAGAGAGACAAAGGGAGACGGTGAGAGAGAGACATACAGCATTCACATCAGGAGGAAATTGCTTTGCTGCCACCAGCCCCTTGGTGGTAAACACAGCAAGTTAGTGTGTGCGGCAGCGAGTGGTTATAATTGTCTTGACGTGAACATTGTTTCGATGGACAGAGTGAGGAGTGAGAAAGGAAGAAAGGTGGTGGCGGGGAGGGGGAGCAAGGGGGTGCATGTGAAGTATGGATTCAGGAAATTGGCATGGCGTTCACACAGTGCCCGGGTAAAAGTGGCTCAACGGCAAAGGGAGAAAATTGTTTATGAAGCTTTCCATCCCCGAATCTAAACTGAACAGCAAGGGGTAGGAGGGGAGGGGCAGATGGGAGAGAAAGGGAGAAAATTGGATGGGAAAGTGTCTTGGGGAGAGAGCTTTGAATAAGGAGGCAGCAAGAGGAATATATGGATTACAAATCAGATATAGCCCAGTATGGACTGTGAATCTACTGCAGCCTATAGGCTACAACTATTCCAGCATAGGAATATTTCCTCTATCCCTTTTCTTTCTTCAGAACCTATGGTTATGCACATTACATTATACACTCTCGTAATAATTACTACTATAAGTCACAAGCTCAACCATTGAGGCTAAATTTATGGCACCGTCATTTACGGTTACACAAAAATGACGCTGTATAAAAAAGCAATTGCGCAGTATAGAGGCCATTTTGCAATGTGAGAACCACATTACCTCGGTGACAAACATAATGCTTCTGTGTGGCTTTGATATCATTAAATATTGAAACATTCAGTACTGATGAACATGATATTATCATCATTACTGTTATTATATTTATATTATGGGTTTTTATACTCTGTATATCACAAACAGGACTTCCGACTGTCAAAATCCCCAAACTTACATTTGACTTTCAATCTGAACGCGTTTATTTATCAAGTAACAAGATTGTTGTTTGCATTACTTACAATCTATTGTATGAAACTGCACATTGCCCGTATGAAAAGAAAAATAGATCACATTTGTAAACCAAATATTGTGCATCAGTAAACAAAACATGCCTTTGGAACATTTTTGGTGGAAGACTTTGTTGGAGTCGATTTGTTCACCTGCAAACACTTTATTCTAAATAACGTCATCAGCCGCTTGTCAATCACAACCTCAAAGAAAACATACTGTGGCATATCACTGCATGTGTGCTTCAGCGTGGGCCCTCTGTTTCTCTCCCTCGTCACGATCCCATCTGCACAGACAGTAAAACACAAACAGCCGTGCCAGCTTTGACTCACTTGGTGGGACCTAGCTAACCAGCCTTAGCAGTTTGTGTGCTGGGTTTCTCTTTAGCTGTGGCACTGGGCCGTGGGGGCTGTGGGGAGATAATCCCGGGCACTGCTGAGTGGAGCAGGCATCAGACACATAGGGAGAAGTGGATTACCCCGACTGGTAGAGATAGCAACAAGCTGGAAGGGTGGAGTGTGGGGAGTAGGAGCTCCAGCCCAGATAAGAGTGCAGGAGAAGGAGCAGGGCTACAGGAGGGGATAAGAAAGGAGAGGAGGAGGAGGAGACTAATATTGAAGTAGCAAGCAGAAAGTGGGAGATGAGGATCTTATGAAAAGACTCTAAGGGGGGAAGGATGGATTTAGCGAGACTGTCCGTGTGTCTGCACTTTCACTTTTAATAAATGTTTTGATACTTGATATTTTTTTCTTATTGAAAAAAAGAAGAATGCATTGCACTATATGCACCTTATCTCAGGAGTAATTTCACTTTGCTACCACTAATAAAAAAAAAAGGGGGGGATTAGTAATTCTGATAGACAAAAAAAGGAATAACGTCAGTGGTAGTAATGACAGATCATAGCAGACCTCAGTTCAGTGGAACCTCAGACACACTGAATTTATTTGAGCTCTTAGATTGGTCAGTATTCTTTATATAATTCACAGCAATCCAACTATTGATCATCTCCATTGTGTGGCTAGCTATAGTCATTGACTCATTGATTCACTTTGTTTTATAGATGCAAACAGTGTGCTTTAAGTGGCCTATGTAGTTGACAGACAGTGATTATATGTATAACGTGACACTTATTTTTTACTCTCCCTTGCAAATTTCGTTAGCATCTTTCATTTTCCCTGCTATTATTAACAAGTTTAAAGCATCAGGATTCTCCCTTATTAGAGCTACATTTGTCTTTTCTTTTTATATTCTCTTGTACCAGTCCTAGATATGCAGCATTTGAAATCTCCTCATAGAGCTATGAGTCACTGTCTAGTTATCACTAATGCTACCTTCAGGCACTGAACTATAAATGTTCAAAAACTAGGATCAGTACTGTATTTCAGATAATCAAATAAGATTGTGCAGTTGATGTAGTCTTAAAAGATTTTTCAAAATACTAAAACAATTTACAAGGTTAATGAGGAAAAGCTGGACAATCATTCTTTCTTAATTTAAGGGATACTGAGCTTGAATGGACAGTAAAGAGTTAACCTAACACCATTTCCCTCCTTTATACATCATTGATCTTTTCACACTAATTAAAGCATAGCCAGGACTATTTAACCAAGCTAACGAGAACAGGCAAATTCGGCCTTCATAGTGCTGGGAGATCATAGCAATGGAGTGCGCTCTACCTGCAATTTAAGACAGAGAGAAAGAGAGTGTATTTGTGTGGTCTGTGAGTGTGTGTGTGTGTGTGTGTGTGTGTGTGTGTGTGTGTGTGTGTGTGTGTGTGTGTGTGTGTGTGTGTGTAATAGCAAACTGAAGATAATTCACCAAAACTCCAACCTAGCTGCAAAAAAACTGAGAGAGCAAAAAAACAAAAAAACAAAAACAAAGAAAGACAAGCAAATATATGAAACACGACATTTTGGAAACATCCATATTTGCTTTATTTAATGCCAAGATTATAAAAAGAAGAGGACTCTCGGTATAATGAGAATGTGTTCCAAGCAGCTCAGTGACTTTGATAAAATTAACTTTCTGTGAGATACCGCCTTGCAAGTTTACGTATTTTGAAGAATAGCTATATGTGCAAAATCTACATAGTTTCACCATTACCGTCTTCTACTCATTAATTGTTTATTCAGTATAGGTAACCTGCTCAATGAGACACAGTAGCTCATCTGGTGGTGCGCACAAAGAGGCATCTAGCAGCTCGGGTAAAATCCCCATACTATGAGAAGTCATGATCAATAATGCATCGGCGTAGATGTGAGGGATGCTGCTCAAAGGCATTTGCTTATCTCAGATGCCAGTTACCGCTTTCATCCCAGGGACACGCAGCAGTTGTGTGTGCATGAAAGTGTGTGTGCGGGGAGGTCGAGAGGATGCAGTATTTACACACTTCCCATCATGTGTTATTTATTTCACACCTTGATGTGTTCATCTAGCCTATGCCTCTGAGGAAATCAGCACTCATAATGCAAGAATCAACACAGAGCTTTTAAGCCACTATGCAACTGTCTGTTTTTTTATCTATTCTCCTAGTTAGAGAATCTAATTGCACCGAGTGTTTATTTAACTGTGTTTAACTTAGCCTAAAGAGGCATGGAAAGACTATAAAACACTAGTTTTGAAAAAAAAAACCAAGTATAGTAAATTTTACTCTGTGGAACAAACAGGCCGCAAGAGTCTGCAGCCACTATTTGACTTTGCGTTATTTATGGGAACTGCTCTAGTGCTGTTGCATTGGATGAAACAACACTTTATATGTGTTTTTCCTTAGAGCCGTCAACAAATTTTTGACAGCGTCATGGAATACTGATTATATACATCACACATCAAAATCTCAGTGATTAGTATAACTGAGATGTGGGTAAATCTAGAGACAGCCATACCACAGAGCCCAGTACCACGGGGAATTGAGAAGTCAGATAATCTGATAGGTTGCTTTGCCATATTGTCTAAACCCTATGAAAACTAGCATATGAAATATCCATTAATATATGCTTTATATATGTGTGTGTGTGGGTACAACACTCATCTTGTGACTGAAATGGGATCGTAACTATAGGAAGGATGAAAACCTACAAAAGCAAGCCCGAGTTGCTGATAGAGGTTTCTGCAGAGTCCTTGTGAATGTGGCTTAAGTGAACCTCCCCCAACAATTTCTCTATGCTTGTTTGTGAATCACACAGAAAAAACAAATCACATGGCCAGCCGCTGAGAGAAGTAGTAGGGGAGCAATCAAAGAACAGATGCTGAAACTCTTCAGGCTACATTTTCAATAGAGTAAGGAAATTGCTCTTGTGGTGTGGTTGTACCGCTGTATGAGTTGCCAGCATGCATGAGGAACGCCAAACTGATAGGTGCATATGTAAAGATATTGAGAAACAATGTCTAATCAAGTATATTTCTTTTTCCTATATAATTATCCTGCTTTCAGAAAATGCTTTTGTGTTGGCTATTCATGAGGAGTCAAACACTATAATTTTTTTCTTTCAAAACAATCTGTGTGCTACACTGTTGGGTCCCTGATTAACAAAATATTGACCAATAAAAATGGTAATTAGAAAGGAAGCTCAAGACTGCATGCATTTCAGGCTAAGAAACTAGCTGGAGGTGACTATACCTAATTAAACTACCCCGTATCTTCTGTTTAATAAATTAAACAAAACTTCCCTTTAAAAAATGTTGTTTAACAAGCTTGAAGTCAGTCGTTGCAGTAATGATTATTGTATCAATTTGTACATAGACTGGTTTACCAGAACTAACTGTACAACTGGGCAGTCGGGGAGAGGGGGAGGAGTAGCAGGAGAGGTGGACAATGTCGACCCAGTGAAATAACTAACTAAACAACACACTGAGACTTTGCCACTGTATTACACTTACACTTTAATCCCTGGACTTTCTTTGATTATTACCTTTTAAATTCTGTTGCTGCTGATATTTAGTTCTTAATATTCTATTCGTAATTATTTGTACCTGCTTGGTATTTTTTTTTTTCTTAATTGTGTTTCAGGTGTTGAGCTGCTGAAACCATAATTTCCCTAAATTCTATGTTAACTACTGCGACCTCCCTAATCAGCACTATTACTAATAAAATAGGGCAACAGACAGTGAGATATGGATGAAAATAAATGTTGGTAGCACTTTTTTTTATTACAGCTTGGTAAAAATGTGGTTATAGTATGGTTTTAAACTAGGAACAAAAGGTTATAACACTGACATAGATGTTAGTGCTACTTTATTTTCTAAAAATGAAGACATTTCAAAAGTGATTTAAGCTGAGTAATATTACACTGGAACATATTAATTGGATAATGATCAGTCTGAGACAAAAGAAACATATTTCTATGTGGCAAAACCATTTGTAATATTATTGTAAGACCCTGATAATAATAAGATAACTTAGCAATAAAATAGTGACATCTGTGCATTAAGATTTTGAAGTACTGACTTTAAAATGATAGTAAGGTCATAATAACAATAAGGTAATACTGCTTCATGTTTTCATAACCTACTACCGTGTTATAATGCTGGGATTAGTCCTAGCTTGTGTCCATTAATATGTGTTTGAGGGTAAAAGTGTTACCGTCAAACACAGAACAAAATGCTAAATGCTGTGGCTTATTACCTAGAAACACCTGCGGTACTTTCCATGTTATAACCAGGTATCAGTTTGCCAAAATGCAAAAGTAAACGTTTGTACTAAATTCAATAAACCAGAAAACCATATCTGTATATGCTGAATGTAAATGTTATAATCATGAATCAAACATTGCTTTTCTTGCCATTTTACATTGTACCAGTGGGGAGTAAATTGTTTATATGTAGCTATATAGGCAAAATGATGATCTAACTCTTGAAATCATAGTACACAAAAGATTTATTGATGAACAAGTACCAGATGCTGTGGCTCCATAAACACATTGTGAAAGGCCTGCTGTGCAGCAGTTTTGCCAGCTTACACAGTCTGACTTAGAGCACTGAAAATCTATGGAAAAACAAAATAATAACCAACCTTGTTCCATGTGCTCATAAAACCAAAACTGTCCCTTCGTTTTGAAGACCCGCCTGCCTAACATAACATGTGATTAGCATTCTGTGGTTGAATTAATCTTGTAAGCTATGTTGTTCAAGCATGTTTTACAGAAAACAAAGCATGTATAATATCAAGAATCTTTAAATTAAATGAGAAAAACCTGCATTTTACACATTATGATACAGCATGATTATTTTTAGTTAACAGCAACTGTACATTAATGAATTTTCATTTCATTATTTTTTGTTAAATTGGATAGATTTCCCAATAACACTTACCCAAAGATTGCCATTGTTGATTAAAATAGCGTTTAAAGCAGAATATTGTTATTGTTTTCATTATTTTATGAGTATATAGCAACTAAACTGAACTGCCATATGATCAGGATGTATAAAGTATACTAATGTTTTGCTTTTTTCTCTCTTTACATGTCTTAGGGTATGATTAGAATTTTTTTTGAAGCCACAGAATTTTATATTTGCTCATCAATAAATGTTTTGCAGTCTATGGTTTAAGGAGTAAAGCCTGGATTAAGAAACGGCTGGAGATCTGCCAGCCAAGTAGTCATTCCTGTTACACCTCTTCGAAACTCACTTGAAGTCCGCTGCATGGACGCATGCGTAGTTTATGTGATGCAATTCTAATTCTCCTCAGATGAGTCTGCGCAAGGACCCAGACATCTGCACGGACCCTCATCCTTACCGTCTGAAGGGTGGACTGACAATGTATAATCCCTGGCATTAGACTATCATTTAGCCTGTATTAACATTAACATAATTTATATACAGCCACTCAAAACTGCCTCTATGTAGTAAAGAGACTGAAATAATTTGTGCATGCTTCTCATCTTATCTGCTTTGCCACAAATGGTTCTTTAATTTATTTAATGACTTAGTCTTTGCCTCTGGATTGATAATTAAAGGCTCCACCCTAAAACAGGCTGAATATTTTAAAATCTCTGATTATTCGTTTTGAATTATTCTTAGACGCTACAATAGGTCATCCAATTAATTAGGTTGTTTTTGAAGGTTTCATTGTAATGTTTATCCAATTGAATTGAGGTTTGCAAATGTGAAAAGGGTTGATTACATTTGGAAACAGCATACTCCATTAATATTAATTACAAGGAACTGCATGCATGACATTATCATTGGGAGCTGAGCCCCCCTAAAAGTTTAAACCTAGAATTGCCCCTAGCCCTTAAAAAAATCATATTCTGTGAGTGCAGGGTGTTCGTATAGTCGCTCATTAAGACCAGGTGAATGCTAATGACTGTTAATTCTCACCTACCTGTAATCTCACATTTAGTTTTTGCATCTATAACTAACTAACTAACTAAATGAATAAATACTGCGGGTTGGACACTTGTTGGCAGGACATAGACCCGTTGTTGCATTTGGAGTGTCTCTTTTACAGCTCAAAATTTTTCAACCAGGGTATTAAAATGAATCGCAAAAGTGAAATAATAAGTGGCAGACTACTTCAGTAAGCAGTCTGCCACAGACCAACGCGTTTTGGCTTGTGACCTGACCCTGATGAAGGCCACAAGCTGAAACGCGTTGGTCTGTTAATAGTTGTTCCCTAGTGTTTCAAGTGTTGCTGGAGTCTTTACCTCACCAGAAATACACACACATGCATATTGTTGTGCAACTGAAGCGCAAATGTGTAGCAAGCCTGTAAATGAATGAGCCTCCACACTGCTCCCTGTGGTGGATACACGGATCTGCTTAGAGGGGTTACTGCTCATGGTTGCCTCGCCCATGTCACTGATCGGGGATATCATTACCGTAAACCAATTGGCCAGTATTTGGTCAGGCTTCTACCAGGCATCCATCATGGTCCTTTCACTGATGACGCAGGCATTTTAAGTGACTGTATCTATAAATGGTTTGCTTCCTGCTGGTGTAAAACAAAGTAGGCAGATATTTCAGTATAGTTATAGTTTTATTACCTTGAAGTGAAACTTTATCAAAGATACCCACTGGGTCCATTGTTAGTTCTTACTGTTCGAATGAGTTTGACCCAAAGGAAAGACGGTACAGTCAGTTTGCAAGGGTGATACAAAATACACAAAACCAGAATTATAAACCAAAGCACAAGCTATAGGCAAGAAGCAACAGCAACAAAGGAAAGATAATACAGAGGTAACAAAAAATAACAAGGAGCATTGGCATACTGAAAGCTTCAAGGAGATGTACTAGACCATAAATATAAAGGGACTATTACAATAAACAGTCACAGAAGGCAGAAAAGATCTGAACACAGGAAACAAAGCCACAGCAACAGACAAGGTGAGTGTGTAATAAAACAAAAACAGGAAATAAAGGGTCTGAAACAGTTTTATGATGTAGATGCAGTTTTATGTAAAATGTTACCATTTAATCGCTGTTAGAAACTTAAAATGCTTACATTGTTTTACATTTTCCAGATGTATGCAAAATAATCCTCGTTCCTTCAGAACTATTTATTTCTAACACAGACCACAGAATGAGGAACCATCATTGATCACTTGGTCATATACAACTGATTAGCCTTGTGTGATATATATATATATTTTTTTTAATCAGAGAGACAGTTGAGAAGTGATGGACACAAACTGTATATATTTACTGATATTAATCTTATTTTCTTTTTGTACAAATCAAAACAGAAGGCAGGACACATAAAATAGGTCAAGAGCTCAGAGGGGTATAAGAAAGATGACAAATATATTTGAATAAATTACTGCACGCAGAATATAGGTCAGTGTTCAGCTTGCTGATTCAGTTAGACTCGGTCGTGTCAAAGTAGCTTGCACCATATTTCCATGGGCCGAAATCAAACGCCTACAGTTCTGTTCCTGTATTTGTTTGGGGGTTTTTTTGAAAATGTTTATAGCGATCTTTTAAATTGTACATGGACTGCAGTCTGCATTTCAGCAGGACCGTTTATGAAATCCCTTATGGATCTGTAAAGTACAATCTCTTTTGGGTAATGCTCCTGTTGGACCAGTTCCCTGCAGCACCCCTCCTGCTTCCCTCTCAACTCCCTCTGAACTGGTTAATCACATCTCCTAAATCTGGGCCCAATGGGCCCAGCAGACAGCCTCCGGGGTTTTGCACACAGTTCAGAGAATACACACAGGCCTTCAAAGTGTGTTTGCAGGTGCTGGTGTGTATATGTTGAGTTGCTCTGGACAGGGTGTGTTTCTAGATGTCATATTTGGTTTTCCTTAGCCAATGGATAACCTTGCACTCAACCACACATGCATTCACACTTGCACTTACACACACAGACACATGCACATGAATTCATTGCATCCCCTTGGCAATGTTTGGTGAAAAACCAAGGTCAAACAGAGTTCATTGTACACACACACACACACACACACACACACACACACACACACACACACACACACACAAATTCAACAAATTCAGACAAATGTACACTGACAAACACATTTCTTGATTATTATTTCTTTTTGGTATAAGAGCATGTGGCCCCTGCAGTCAAATTTCTTAGATCTTATGCAGCCACTGAGAATAGTTTTCTCTCTGTTAACTGGATTTGGTATTCAAAGAAATTCATGGCGTGGAGATGGCTGCTCAAGTAATGCTCACATGCACCATAAACAAAAAGGACATAAAATATTCATGCAGCTAAAACAAGGATGGGAAGTACAGTGTAAGCAAATCAACTAACTTTGTTTGCTTTTGGGCTCGCCTCTGCAGAGGTTTAGTTTGATTAGTTGTCTCTATATGCTTAATTGTGTGGATTAAGTTGTGTTCGGTATAAGCAAACTTTTTTGCGTGTTGAAAAATGCAGCACGGCAGAGAAGACAATTTGTACCACAAAGTAAGAAAAATGCAAAGTTGGCAAAGTAGAAACAAAAGGAGACTTAAAATGCTTGAAGAAATCATAGAAAAAAGAAACTTTTTTCAGAAAATGCAGCACAGCCAGGCAGAATGAAGGAGGGAGGATGTGAAGGCACATTGATCAGTGCAGATTCGGGAACAACTTGGCTCGCTGGCTCAGTGTGATGCGGGCCTGGGCCCAAATCAGTCAGACGACACCTTTGAAATTCTCAATAGCTTCCTTGTGAATCAGCTGTCTCCTTTCACGGCTGCCTTGGGGAGATAACAGGCTCAACTCTGTTAATGATCTCACCTAATAGACTTCTCCCTTGTCAATCACATTTCAAAATACCAATACAGCCCAGAAGCCCATTCACTCATTCACACACATGCATTCACACGCTCACGTTTGTGCGCCTCACTTTCAATGAACGTCTTCTTCCTTACGTCAGTCAACATCTGCATTAACACAATGAATGCCTCACTGGAAATGTTGTGTAACCTTTGTATCTCAAATGTGTCTTGATTGTTCCTTTGTTTTTAACAGGTGCTATATGCCATGATCTCACAATGTGCCCGTATGCTTTACATGCAATAACGAAACAAAAACAAATATACGATGAAATGCAACATAGTAACAGGATATGACACAGTGTGATACAATATGATAGATCTAAATACAAATGTGATGCAGTTAATTGTGGAACACAGCACAATAGAATTTGATTACTGGTCTATAGTATCCATAAGCAAAATCAGCAATCTAATTTCTTTTGATTAAATGTAAGTCTCCCACAGTGGAAAAAAAAGAATTTGCAATTGTTCTGCTTTTGTATCTATGTGTATTTATATGTGTATGTCAGTGTGTGAGTGTGTGTGTGTGTGTGTGTGTGTGTGGGGGGGGGGGGGGGGGGGGTTAGTTACAGTTCATATTGTCTCAAATAGCATAAAGCCCCCAAGGTGACACCCCCCACACGCCTTTCTATCAGCTGGCACATTTCTACAGGATGCATACTGCTACAACAGACGGGCTCCTGACTTCAAACTGTGAAGGATCCACATGCTATGTCTTCTCCTGCCCTATCAAACTGTATCCCAGTGTCGCGGGTGTGCATCAAGTGGAACTTAAATGAAGAGCATCTTTTAGGTAGCAAGGAACCCCTAAATCCCTGTCGTGATGAACCTCTTGCATTTATGTTTTATTTTATAATTATTATGTTGCCTATTATTAAATGCGCTACTTTGAGGATCGTTAGACTGCTTAGTATGAAAGAAAATGCTCATTAGCCTTATCTAATATCATGACCATTGTAGCACACTGATGAATTATAAGAAACCCAATGAATGAGCCTGTCCCATGCTTCTAAAGATGTGAATGGTTACAGGAATATTACTTGTTGCCATTTCTTGTTCTGTTATATGACTTTACAAGAGAAAGTAAGAACTAGGTTATTCTTGAGCTCCCTTCTTGCAAAGCACATGAGGTCATCACATTGATTGTAAGGCTGTTTTTTGTAGTCAGCGAAGCTTGAATGAAAGGCTTTGAAAATGTGTCTTTCTACTTTTAAAACCTATTCTTGAAGAGAAAACTTCACCTTGATATTTCAAAACGAATAAGTCTTTTGCAGCTGGTTTATTTTGCAGCACACTAAACTCTGGCCCTTTCCATTTATGATCTAGAACTGCGTGAAACAACAGTTTGAAAGCAGCTTAAGCCCCAAAACATGTACTTTTCCAAATACTTAACTTCACAGGAGTAAGAAGAGTAAGCACAATGGTTTGATAACTAAAATTAATATTATACATGATATGGGACATACAATGCTAATTATTACATGTAATACAATAATCTAAATTGAAAGCTCAAACAGCCCCTTTAGAATCTAATTCTTTAAAATTATTGACTATCATTTTTCTATACTGTAATGATGAGAAGTAAAAGAGTAAGGTGTATCAGTCTGAATGAAATAAAGAAGTTTTATTGTTGGTACGCTTTAACCTGTAATGGGTATAGGTCTGAGAATGGTAAGAATGCAGTAAATACTGGTCCAAGCACTGACAGACATTTTCTTTTTTGCTGACAATGTCTAAAAGTATGCTGATGTGTTCATTTTATTTTTGTTTTTGTGTGATATTTAAAGTTTGTGTGTAACAGGCTTTATAGAACAACAATGGAGGCAAAATTTCTTCTCTGAGTTTGTCTCAAAGGCAACGCTTCTCCACAGACGTCTTGAAGTTTTAGCACTTGTATTTGTGTTGCCCTGTAACAGACAGTGCTTAAAGGGTAATGTACATCTCAATTTTCCTCAGTGGGTCATACTTTAGCCTTTAGGTACCAAAATACCTTCAATAAGCTCTTTGTAGTTTGTAGTTTGAAGGCTTTACTTGTCAGGACATAATAAAGATCTTCTGGTCCTTAGTGGGTCTTAAAATGAGGTAAATACAACCTCAGATGAGCAACAACACATTACACAGCACCTAGTACCATTATTTATTTAACAAATAATAAGCCAAAGTGCAGAAGCAGTATGTGAAGCAGTAGTAATCATTACTACTACTTCCAAAAGAATCAAGAGGGAACGTAGCAGGAAGGTGCTGATAGCCAAATGAGCTTGACTGACTGACTGATCATCAGCAAGTATGACCACCTTTATAAAAGCTGACATTTTGGCAGATTTCTGGCCTGGAGCATTCAGGTGTGTGTTAATGCAAAGGAAGAAAGCCTTCAGCAGAGATCTTAGAGAAGCAACTGTTGGTGCCCATTAATCTCCAGAAGGTTATAAGGTAATTTCCAAACAATATGAAGTTCATCCTTCCACAGTGTATAAGCTTATTCACAAGTAGAAAATAAAACTTGTTCAAAAGTTAGCTCTGTAGTTACCATGCTGAATGTTAAAGTTCAATTAGAAGTATGGCATGATTCGAAGGATTTCCAGCCTCTTCTCTCTCTAAAAAAAAAAGACACATGGCAGCATGGCTTAGGTTTGGAAGTTGTGTCTGAACAAACCACAAAATATCTGGAAAACAACAGAGGAAATCTTTGGCCATAATGTGTACACAGACCCACAAGCACAGCATGTCAGCACAGACAACCCATTATAACTGGCAGGCATGGTGGTGGAAGGGTGATGATTGGGGCTTGTTTTTCAGCCACAGGAGTTGCATAACAAAGTATTCTAGAGTCAGATGGGAGGCCAGCTGTCCGACAGCTAAAGCTAAAAAAGAAGTTGTGCACAAGTGAATGCCAATAAAGCTCAAAGAATTCAAGCAGCATTTTAAAGAACAGTGGGCAAAAATAATTACACAATGATGTAAGAGACAGCTAAATTCATATATCTAAATGTGACTCTACAAGCTATTGAATCATGGGGTGTACTTTATTTTTAATGTACCACTTCTGCATTTTGGCTTAGTCTTTACAAAATAAATGATGCCATATAATATGTCATCATTTAATCTTCATATGAGAGTTATTAAAATATTTTTAGAACCTAACAAAAACTGGATGATTCTTTTCTTATAAGGGCCAGATACATAACGTTTTAGAGAGAGGGTTTACTTTACCATGACTGCAGAATTTGTGTGGATAAAGTGTGATTAGATGACCTGCTGCTGTTGGTTCTAAAGTGTAATGACTGTGGATTTAGCCAACTATACTCTACAGAATATAAGCAGATGTTATATAAGCTACAGTATTATGGCTGATTTCTACATCTTAGCCAGCAAAAAATAGCTAAGTGTTATTAAAGTCAGCAGCATACTGAAACACATCTGGGCACTTATTATGAAAAGTTATATAAGTTAGCTTTTATTTTCAGTGACCAAACCAAAATTGCATCTACTGTGTTGAACATCCAATCAAATCTGCTAAAAAAATTTTTTAAGTTTGCTGACTTTGTACACAAATAAGCAGTTTTAAAAGTTTCTTCACCCAGAAGTTAAGCTTCTACCACCATTTTTGCTGTTCTCCATTGTATTTTCATTTAGAAGTCTTTGAGTGCCATAATATCTCTGTTGCTACTCTGGACCCAACTTAACAGCAATCATGGATATCACAGTCTACCCTGCACCATTGCAACATAGTTCATCATTGTGCAATAATATAAAAAAGAGGTTTTGTCTGCATTTACTGTCTGGTGTAACCACAGAATACCATGAAATGATCTTTTACAATATGATAGATAACCAAATAAGAACAAAACAACATAAACAGATCCTCTGTTTAAAATGGAATACATTAAACTTCATTGGCATATAACATGTAAGCTTCGAATTTCCAGATTATCAACTGCTACATGTTGAATAGCTTATAAACTGCAACTAATAAAAATGTTACTTGTTTAAAGCTTTTCTCTCTCCAGCTGAGCAAGATGCTGAAATAGTGCAACTTAACTGACATTTGTGTGCATGGAGACAAAATAGGGAAGGGAAGGAAAAATGATGAGTAGAGTGTGCAAGCAGGACCATGTGGTGACTTAACTGTCTCCATGGCATCAGCTGCAAGAAAGTGAAAAATTGATTGATTGATTGATTGATTGATTGATTGATTGATTGATAATACTTTATTGATCTCGAGGGAAATTGTTTTATAAATGGGTTGCTTGATGGTATTTTGTATTTAACCATCAGATATACTTCTTTAATTCCAATACTATTGCATGTTCAATAGTTGGACATCACAAAAATAATTCTAAACTGGAAAGAATTACACTGCGATCTAAATAATTGACCATGGAACATTTAATCATTGAAAGAAAAGATACACACGCTCAAAAAAGTTGGTGGAATGTCTTGTATAAACCCTAGACAGTATAAAACATGCACACAGCCTCCGGGTCGGAAAAACTAAACCAATGTTAAAATGCCTTAAACCTGCATTCTGACTGAAAGCCCCCAGATGACGAAAGCTGAAGTCACAAAAGACTTTCTATCCTGTAGAGGTCTATTGGAAAATGGCTTTCTGACCTCACCTCTGTAAACAGCTTCCTGTTGGGTTTAATGGTTCAGGAACGCAATCTAAGTCGTACTGAATTAATTCTATTTTGTAAACTTTGTTCCTACCATGTTTGAAAATGAAAAATTATCTCTGCCACAAAACCACACGCTTTCTGACAAGTGAGATGTCATTCATAGGTCTTTAGCGAGTGAGCGTGTTTACACCAAGACCCGCCCCTTATCTATCCTCACAATCAGGTTCATGCAACCAAAATGGTGATGACAGGAACATTCATCTAAAGGTTTCAAAGCTCAGAAACCAACGGCTGATATCACATTAGCTAATCCTTTATTTCATTTATTGGATAAACTTAAAACATCAGCGAAACATCAGCATTATCTATGAAATTTGGAATCAAATTTTGTCATCTCAAATACTATTTAAGGATCAACCTCTGTGTGACTCACATCATCTGGCAGTCACTGAAGAAGGTAGAAGGTGTGACTTTCAAATCCTGGAAATATTTTGACATTCAGATAGTGCCCATATGCTTGTGTTTCTTATGCAGGATTTAATTGGATATATGATTTGTATGAATGGTGGAAGTTGCATGCTACATTTATTGCTGCTGTGAGTTCGGCAGCTGCAGTTCAGCACCTGCCCCACATGCAAAATTATTCCCATTCACAACCTCGTGGAAGAGCATCATTATCAGGACAATGTAAAAGCATCAACACCATCATACCTCATGCCTTGCACGCCATTTCACACATCAGTCATATGACTGTAATGACTCTATCTCTGACTGCTATGCAACTTCCCTGACATAGTGGAAGTGATGATGCATCAGCTATGTGAGATGATTTCTTTTTGTAATCTGACCAGATGAATGACTGATAGGAATCTCAAAGAGTGCAAGCTTCGTTTCTCTTATGCTCTTGTGCTCTCGCCTGCCACGCCTGCTAGTGATGCATTTTTCTCTCATTGACACAAAGAACACCCCCCCCCCCCCCCCCCTGCAAGATTAACACACACACACTGTCACACATTCACTCACACATGCAAACTCTTTCTTTCTCTCCCTTTTCTGGCAGTTTTGCGTCAGTGCTAAGACCACAGGGACGGTTGACATTTCACTCTGGCTCCGTTTCCATTCCCTGTGATCACAGCCATGCTGCCTCGCCTCCCTTAAAGGTCACTGTTGTTGTTTGTCAAAATCCCAACAAAAACACACCACGCGATGCTCTTTGTGTGTGCGTGTGTGTGTATGAGACAAACAAATAAATTGAGAAAGAGGGAAAGTTTGTGTGTTTAACCTGAAGGACTGTAAAACAAGAGCTGTCAGTCAAATCATATCAATTTTATCCAGACCTAACCATGGTGCGGTGTGTGTGTGTGCCAGCAGTAGGTGTGATTTCTTCCTTGTCTGGTTGGTCACTGGTTAAGTCTCAGTTGTTGTTGCAGTTTTTTTTTAAAATCTGTCCCAATCCTACCAGGAGTGCCAGTCTAGCACAAATTTAGCACAGAAATGTCATCTGGGAAAAAGATCATCTTATATCTTGTGAATTACAAGAATAACTCTGTAGCTCTAACACAATTTTACCAGTTTTTCTTAATATCGACTAATATCTAGTAATAATCAATAAAAAATACCATAGATTTTTTTTTAATTCTAAAATGTATACAGATCAGCCACAACTGTGATTTAATTGGTGAAAAAAATCAAATCTATCTAGTGCAATAATTTGCTCAACTGGCATTAATGAGGATGTAACTTTGAAACACATGACTCACCCAACCATTGTTGGAGACCAAGCACAACCGCTCAAGGCAATGGCACTGCAAAAAAACAACAACAACAAAAAGAAAACAAAACAAAACAAAACAAAAAACTGAGTAGGAACTGCTTGAAGATCATGTTAAACTCTAAACTGTGCAGGATGTTCTGGAAGAAGCCACAGCAAAGGAGGTCAAGAGGATGTTTTCTATTAGGAAGGTAGCTATTGAACCACAGCTCTGAGTGAAGTAGGTAATAACAGACTTTTTTGGACATTAAAATTCAAAGAAAAAAAATACCTCTTGTATTAAAATCAGTGTTGTTTATTTTCTTTTGCATTGTTTTGTTGTTTTTTCATTCCCATGTTAATCCGGTCTTTAAGTCTGATGCCATTAGCTGTTTCCAAGTCCAAACTCCGCTTCAGGTCCCAAAGTCAAATGAACACTGCAGCATCACTGAGCGTTACAAACTGTCTAAATTCTTTCATCTTAATAAAATGATCAGTGTTGCTGCTTTACCAGGTGTAACAATTAAATTTAACATACAGGCATCCGTGAAAACGGAAGTTTAACAGAGTTAGAAGTTAGCAGGGCGTTAGCTGGCTAGTTTCTACCAGAACATAATATACCATGTTCTGACTGAGGGATTTCTGAAAAAACATAAACGTATAGCTCTGCTATCACTACTGACAGGAATGAAGACCGAAAACCAAACAGCAGTGCCTTTTTTAGCGTTACTGAAGTTGGACTACCTGATGTGCTGCGTGGTGGCTAGCTACATAGCTATGGTTAGCATAATATAAACACATTAGCACAGTGAAGCTAGAGGATGAACGCTAACTTTTTTCCATTCAATAATTGTTAACATGAGGGTTCCTGATGGTTGGAGACATATGCAGTCACATGGCAGTATCCTGTAAACAGACCAAACTTCAGTCAGGAGAACAACTGAGACAATACATCCACAATATGAGGTTAGGTTATTCATTTACTACTGCATGGGCTGGGCTGTAGTTACATCATATGGTTTTAAAAACTGAGCTTTAAACTAAATAGTGGTGATAAAAACTGAGAGAAGCCGACAGTGATCACTGCGTTTTTTAGAGGCTAATGAAAAGCTATATATAATAAATAATGGGTGTTTCTTATGCTATCAGTAATTAAATTTTATGCATTGGAAGGTAACTATTTTTAATTACTGAGCCAAAAACTTTTCTTTGAAATCCAACAGCATCATCACAGTTATTGGAGGGAGGAAGATTATTTTCATATGAGGGAACTGCCTGAGAGATGTTGCATGCCCAGCTACAAATTCTTGGATGTTTCCAAAATCAGCCTCAGGGAATCGGTAGCACATCTGCCAATGCTGTTCCTCCAAGACACGGATGGAAGAAAGGGAGAGGAATCCAGACCGAGGTTGGTCCTGATTGTCTGCCTTGCTCATCTTACCCCACGGCAACTGTAGCTGTCCCTGAATAATGTGTTTTGAGTCCTGTCTGGTAAAAGTAAAGTAAAAGTCTTAATCACACAGCTTATGTGTTACACATTAATGTACTGGACTAACGTAACAGACTTATCTTACCTAATAGCCTTATAGGTATATTAACAAGCACAATATTTTTAATAAATGCAGTACTGTGCTCAATTCAGTAACTATGTTACATTTGTTGCCTTTACAAACACGCCATTGCTTGCATTTATCTATCCAATCCACACTGAGTGGATAGAAAGAAAGAAAAACATTAAGCATTTATTTTCCCTCCTGGAAATGTACACTATCACTAGCTGATGTGGCAGGGACCAAAATGGTGGAGTGTTTCTAAGAGGAGTGTTTTTTAAGAGTGGCGATATGGACATAGAGCAGGGCAATATGGCCAAAAATATTTATCACGATATATATTTGAAAATTTGCGATAACGATATAACTGACGATATAATTGATGCGAGACAAAATACAACTCCACAACATTACTAGCGCAAAAAGACAACCTTCCATTTATTTTCACTTAAACAAGAAGCTGGTTTTTATGTACATTAAAGCTTTATAAAAATGTAACAGTGCAAATGCAAATTCCTTGCTGAAAGTTTAACCAAAAGGTATTTCCAGTAGAAATGGGCTGACATATCCTAAGCATAACCATGTATAATATCCACTGAAGTTAAAAAGAGGTGCTTTGCAACATTAAACTGCAGTGTGCAGTACGTATTTTTTGTACCATAAGGTGCACGGGATTATAAGGCACATTAAGCGAAACAAAGCAGTCAGATAAGTCAAACTTTATTAAACTCATTCTTCTTGCTTCCTCCACTTCTGTACCATTGATTCATTAATGTTGAATTCTCTGGCAGCTGCTCTATTCCCATGTTGTTGCAGTATATTAATGACTAACCTCATATTGTGGATGGATTATCTCAGTTGTTCTCCTGACTGAAGTTTGGTCCGTTTACAGCATCCTGCCATGCGATTGCATTTGTCTCTAACTATCAGGAACCTTAACTTTAACTTTTATAAGTGGGGCCTGGAGCCTGGGGCTCGCTCGGGCCACTTCGGAGGTGGGGTGCCCCCGGCCTCTCGGCCTGGGGCTCGGTCACTCAGGCACAGCTGGCTGCCGGCGGAGCTCACGAGCGCGTCACTGCAACTCCCCCTGGCTTCTGCTCCGCGGCTGCTGAGTGAGCCCTCATCTGGGACTCTCCTCAGCTCTTTCTGGGACAGTGGCGCAGCTGCCCCTCTGTTGGTCTTCCTTGGTCTCTTGTGTTCTGGGGGCCTCTGGATGTCTGGAGTCTTGATCTCCTCCATACCTACTTCATGCCCTGGAGGACGGGGCTGTGGCCCCCCCACACCCTCTAGCAGATCATTACATGAAGGAACCTTTTAAAAAAACAAGCGCGTCCATGCTCACAGGTGTACACACGGGTGATCACACCCACAAACTACACCCTTTTTGGCTCCTACCTCAAAGCACACTGTGTTCTGTTGATCTTATGTGCTGCGCAATAATGTTTAATATTTAGTATTTACTGTCATATTCCCATATATCATTGTGATGTTGTTTATTCTATTACTCTTGTTCTCTTCTGCTTGTTTTCTTTTTTCTTTCTCAGCAGGTGATCCAGGTGATCGATATATGCATTTTTTTTCTTTTTCTTTTTTTCTACCCGTTCTGTTGGTTTTTGGTTTTTGCCCTTCTCCCCCGTCCCTCTTCTCAGCTGTTTCTCTTTCCCTCTTTCTTTCTCCCCTTCTTTCCCCCAGTCAAGTCTGTCCCGTATTCAGTAAGTGAAAATAAAATAAACAATAAAAGGTGAATCAAATGGACCATTACGGCAAGGCTGGGATGGTCAATTTGGTAAAGTAAATCCGTTGGGCATCTTTCTTTGCCTTTAGACAACAATTCTGATGGCAAAAGAGCCAAACGGGACAGGCAAAAACAAAACAAAACAACAAAACCTTTTATAAGTGGAAAAGTGTTAGTGTTCGTCCTCCAGCTTCACTGTTTATGTTATGCTAACATAGCTGTATCGCTAGCGATCGCGTAGCCCAACTTCAGTAACCCCACAAACGTCACTGCTGTTTAGTTTCCTGTCTTCATTTATGTTGGAAGTGATAGCAGAGCTGTACGTTTGAATTTTTTCAGAAATCTCTCAGTCAGAATATGCTATATCATGCTTAGGTCACTAGCGAAACTAGCGAGCTAACTTCCGCTAGCTTCCTGCTAACTTCTAACTCTGTTAAATGTAATACATTTTTTTTCATGGATGCCTGGAAGTTATACTTCATAGTTACACCTGGTAAAGCAGCAATGCTGATCGTTTTATTAAAGATGAAAGAATTTAGACAGTTTTTAACTCTCAGTGATGCTGCAGTGTTCGTTTGACCTGAAGCATTAGGACCCAGATTACTCCCAGATTTAAGAGCATCTTAGTCTGACAAATATGACAATAACGACGGCCGCTTGCATGTTCTGCAAAAAAATGTGCTTTGTCGTGTATCTGACGGACAAACACCAAACCAGTTCCACATCACTGAAGTTGGACCATTTTTACAAACCAATTCTGGTTCATCTGTTTCACTCAACAATCGGCCATGTGCGTATGAAAACAAAGGCACTGCGCATGCGCGTTTTACTCATATTCTATCGTGATATTTCATTTTCCTATCGTTGCCTAACATTATACCGGTATTACCGTGAACGGTATAATATGGCCCAGCCCTATATGGACATTCCTTTTATTTTCATGTACAACACAGTATACAGTGGGGCAAAAAAGTATTTAGTCAGCCACCGATTGTGCAAGTTCCCCCACTTAAAATGATGACAGAGGTCAGTAATTTGCACCAGAGGTACACTTCAACTGTGAGAGACGGAATGTGAAAAAAAAATCCATGAATCCACATGGTAGGATTTGTAAAGAATTTATTCGTAAATCAGGGTGGAAAATAAGTATTTGGTCAATAACAAAAATACAACTCAATACTTTGTAACATAACCTTTGTTGGCAATAACAGAGGTCAAACGTTTACTATAGGTCTTTACCAGTTTTGCACACACAGTAGCTGGTATTTTGGCCCATTCCTCCATGCAGATCTTCTCGAGAGTAGTGATGTTTTGGGGCTGTCGCCGAGCAACACGGACTTTCAACTCCCGCCACAGATTTTCTATGGGGTTGAGGTCTGCAGACTGGCTAGGCCACTCCAGGACTTTCAAATGCTTCTTACGGAGCCACTCCTTTGTTGCCCGGGCGGTGTGTTTTGGATCATTGTCATGTTGGAAGACCCAGCCTCGTTTCATCTTCAAAGTTCTCACTGATGGAAGGAGGTTTTGGCTCAAAATCTCACGATACATGGCCCCATTCATTCTGTCCTTACCACGGATCAGTCGTCCTGTCCCCTTGGCAGAAAAACAGCCCCATAGGGCTTTGGAGTTGACGTCACGCCGCAATGCATTGTGGGAGCGCAGCTCCATTTTCGGGGTCTACGAATCAAAACAAACACACTGTGTTGGAACGACGACGACAAGCAACATGCTTAAAAGCAGCTCAAAAGAAAACGGACGGTATAGAGACCGATTGCGTCCAGAGGCGAAGCAGCGGTACTTGAAAAAAAAATAGAGTGCATCGCAAATCTGGACCCATATGAAATACGGCAGTGGAGTAAAGACCCAGACGACTTACCGCCACTGTCCTACCCCGATATCTTCACGTATCTTGTTTGTGGAGTAAGCGAACACACAGCGAACCAGTTTCGTAATTACAAGTCACTGGAGGCGCACATCCAATTTACAAATGGCTGGGTGCAAGATTTGGCTATTTTCAAGCCGCCAAACTCTGAGTACGTCGTCAAAGGAAGTCAGCTGGAGTGCATCGAGTGAAATAGCCATTTTCCACCCCGCACCATAATTAATGTTACACATTTATCATTGAACTGCTAAAATATCGTTATCATATTATATGCCCATAATTGTAAAGTACATGCAAATTAACACATTGATAATCGGGTAAATTATTAACGCCAATTTGTGTCCTTCCTGTCTCATTTCATTTATTGTCTTTACATCAACCAATCAAGTCACTCCATTCTATGTTTGATCGCAATTTCTATAACTTCCGAGACCACCAACGATGATATTATTCAGCTATAAAGTGTGATGTGAACATATTTAGAACTTACCGGAATGAAAATGTCTTGAGCACACCAACTGATATCTGGAGACGTAACAGAACTTGATATCAGCTCGTCTCACGGCTGCTATCCAGGCTAGACGCCTTCGTTTGGTAATATCCGATACATGAGCTCCTTCATGTTGCTTCCAGGTTGGGAAAGCACAAAAAGACAATCGAAACTTATTCCCGTGCCGGTCGTAAGATCGAACATTGCAGCCGACCACACAGCAAGTACGAACCATGACTATGCTTTCGCTCCTTACTTAGACCCCCAAAATGGCGGATCGGGCCAAAATCCTTTCCACGCCCACCCCCGTGGGGTTCTACTTTGGTTTCATCTGACCACATGACATTCTCCCAATCCTCTGCTGTATCATCCATGTGCTCTCTGGCAAACTTCAGACGGGCCTGGACATGCACTGGCTTCAGCAGCGGAACACGTCTGGCACTGCGGGATGTGATTCCCTGCCGTTGTAGTGTGTTACTGATGGTGACCTTTGTTACTTTGGTCCCAGCTCTCTGCAAGTCATTCACCAGGTCCCCCCGTGTGGTTCTGGGATCTTTGCTCACCGTTCTCATGATCATTTTGACCCCACGGGATGAGATCTTGCATGGAGCCCCAGATCGTGGGAGATTATCAGTGGTCTTGTATGTCTTCCATTTTCTGATGATTGCTCCCACAGTTGATTTTTTCACACCAAGCTGCTTGCCTATTGTAGATTCACTCTTCCCAGTCTGGTGCAGGTCTACAATACTGTTCCTGGTGTCCTTCAAAAGCTCTTTGGTCTTGGCCATGGCGGAGTTTGGAGTCTGACTGTTTGAGGCTGTGGACAGGTGTCTTTTATACAGATGATGAGTTCAAACAGGTGCCATTCATACAGGTAACGAGTGGGGGACAGAAAAGCGCCTTACAGAAGACGTTACAGGTCTGTGAGAGCCAGAGATTTTCCATCTTTGAGGTGACCAAATACTTATTTTCCACCCTAATTTACGAATAAATTCTTTACAAATCCTACCATGTGAATTCATGGATTTTTTTTTTCACATTCTGTCTCTCACAGTTGAAGTGTACCTCTGGTGCAAATTACTGACCTCTGTCATCATTTTAAGTGGGGGAACTTGCACAATCGGTGGCTGACTAAATACTTTTTTGCCCCACTGTAATTGTAAAGTGCAAACTACATCCAGGACTGAACTAACTGCATGCTAGCAGAACATCGGCTCTTTGCAAACATCTGAATAGGGAACATGCTAACACAAAGCTAGCAAAGAACGCAAAGTCATGGCCAGCACCCAGAGCCTGATCTTCAACAGGTAACAACAGGAGTAATGAACAATCAGAAATGCAGCACTGTAGCCTCAGTGTTTCTACAGATAAACTGCAGTAATAGTTGCTTTGAAGTTTATGAGGTGGTTTTCAATTTTGCTTTGTGTTGTTAGCTTTGTGTTCATGTCTCAACTCTAAAAGAAAGACCGTTTGTTTATTTCCTTATTAGGGTAGGGATTTGTGTGATGTTGTGGGACTGTAGCTTCAGGTTTATGTTGTTAAATGGTAATTATGTGACAATGTGTGTCATGCCACATTATAAAGTATAGTAATGAGTAGTGTAACAGGGAGTAATTAAGTAACGTAACACATTACTTTTCTTAACTAATGTATATCTTTTTGTATTTTTTATTTTTCAGCACAGTGTTAGCTGTGGATTCTGGACTTACATTGATGATGAAAAAAAATAAATTTGTTGATTTCGTGAAGTAATTAAAATCAAAATAGGATGCATTTGGTTTTCAGGTTTTATACTAATGAAGACAAAAATGATTACTAACAATTGCTTTACACAGATAAAACCAAGGTAAAGAGTGGGCTGTATGAACAAGAGATAGAAGACTATTATCTAATGTTAATTATTAAAAACATGATGTTAGGTACACATATAAATTTGTTGTCTATTAGAGTTTTTAAATAATCCTATGTGGGTAGTTGTGGTATTGACATTATTATTAGAGCCAGGGTAAAATTTAGATTGGTATGACTAATTCATGCAAGTGCATGGGCTGATTTTTGCTGTGTACAGTCCGGCACCAAATTGTGTTGTTAGCACAAGATGGCAACGTCCACATCAGCAATGGGTGGTGGCTGATTGGATCAAGCAACAGTAGGTGGATGTTCTATTTTATTTCGGTGTTATGCGATGTGAAGGCTGCTCGGTCGTAATCAGTTATGACATAACTATTAACAGCCTGACCATCTGTAGGCACAGGCAATGATCCCAACGAAAAAAATTTTTTTTCCAGGAGTTTCCCCTCTATATGCACAATTTGACTAAAATGAACAATGGTTTTCAGCCATTTCAGTAGTAACCAATCACCAGTCACAAGTCAACATAGTATTCTTTTCGGTAGCACTAACTTTTTATTTTCATGTGTATTCAAACTTTCATGTGCTTATGATATTGTAATGCTTTAATCTACAAGCAGTATTAATGTAATACATAATATTATATGTAATATAATTAACTTCATACCTGATGTGTTCCACTTGTAGAAGATTTTGCATTAATTGCTTTTTTTAGGTGTGTTAAGGGGGCATGCATTATGTACAGCAATATCTTAATTCTGTCAATCTAGTATCCAGACAGGATAACATAAGCAGAGCACTGTTAAAGACTTTTGAACTAGCATTTAATAACATTTTTACACATTATATTGTATTTTCTGTTATAATCATGGAAATAGAAATCAGTAGTGATCAGTGTTAGAGCATTTGCATCTTGCACAATTTGAACTAGAGCTGCATGTTCTTGTGAAAGACTCTGAAGCTCTACGGTACCCATTTTAATTGTCTCTCACATAATAAATAGAATGCAAATAAGGCACAATAACTCATCACATCAAATTCATATTCAGGAGTTGGACTTTTTTGTTCTCACATGCACATCAGGCAGATAATGTCTAGGAAAGTTCAGGAGTGCAGTGCATGTGTAAATCCAGCTCAAGTTATGTAATCCTCCTGACTGGGCATGGGTGCATAACAGGGTACTTTTTTGGATTTTAAAAATGTTGTTTTGTTTTGTTTGAGCACTACTAAAAGAACTCTTAACCAAAAATACATTTAGTATTCAAGATTCCTCATTTTTTGCTAAACAGGTCAAAGTTTAAATTGGCAGTCGGTTTGTGCAAACCTTTTAAAAAAGCAATGAATATTTTCTTGAAAAAATATTGGATATTGTTTTAAAAAATAGTTTCCTTTTAATTTTCCCACAATGAATTCAAATTATCATCATTAAATAACAGCATTTAGTTGAATTCTGAAGAAACATTTCTACTCATTTCTGCCTAATTGCTAACATTGAATGAAGAATAATTACAGTAATTGGTAGCCAGCATTCCAAGTGTATTTGCATTTGCCAAGTTATGACTCACCAAGTCTTTATATTCATATTTAACTGTTTTATTTACCCTTTTTATGTCATTTTAGTTAAAAGGATCTTTGAAAGAAAAATGTCCACAAAAAACAGGAGCACATTATTAAGTATAAATCATAGGGGTTTAGAAAATTTATGAACTGAAGCATTAATTTAGTTTGGGGGTCTAATGCTACTCTTTGTGCATGGGCTGCTGTTGTACACACAGCAGCAGTAGCCTTAGGCGGTTAAGATTTGGGTAGCACTGTACTGTTTTGTTCCTGTTCACTCTCTCTACACACCCGAGGGGGAAATAAATTTAATCTGGTGTTTTTCTTATCAAACAGATAGAGCAATGTTACCTGTAAAAAAGGGTTTCTATTAAAATTACGGTAAGCTGACAACAATGCGCACATGTGTGTGTAACTGCCACGTATAGGCACATTTTCTTTCAACACATTGATTTAAACCCTATGATGATTTCTTATGGATGTTTCTTGTACAGAGACAGCAAGACTGAGAGAAAGGGGGAGAGAGAGAAATGGAGAGTGAACACAACTCAGCCCAAAGTGCCTTGAAAAAAAGAAGAAGGGGGAAAAAAAACAATTCAGATGACTGATTGACACAGCACCCAATTCATCACAATGAGAGATGGTGGAAAGTATCTGACAACCAAAAACCACAGTTGGAAGGTAAACATGCACACACTGCGCTTGCACACAGAAACCAACATAATCGGGTGCATGAATGCACACACACACGCGAACGCACGCGCTCATGCGCGAACGTCAAAATAGTTCAATAGCTATTACACTGTAGCTTTGTACAAATCTGGTATCAATGATTTGCTGCAAACAAAAAAAGTGTCCGCACTGTTATGCCTGTGTATGCGTGTGTGATTTGTGTGTGCACGTGCAGCAGCAGGCTTGTGTGTCTCTCCCCACCTCTCCCTACCCCTCTGTCGCTCACGTCCATAGCCATTAGTGAGGCGGCCGTTGAGGCTGCCTTGTTTTGACAGATGCTCACTGTGTCCAAATGCATCTCAGAGGACGTTATGGCGCTTGTCACACTCATCCACCCTCTCTCACTCTTTCTCTCTATTTCTTCCCTCGTCTTCTTTACTCTTACTTTTCCTGCTGTTCCTTGACCCATTCATGGGTTCAAATACAGTATTCTTGGTCCACTCTTGGTAGTAATGCTGATATATTATTCAGTGTACCCTGCACTCATTTTCCTAACCCCAGTACATATCTGTGTCTTCCTATATGATCTTACTGTGATATATCCATATAACTCATAAGTCAAGGTTAGCACTGTGTGTGCACTCAGGCGCTCCGAGCCCCTCAAGGCCTAGATGTGGATGAACTGTAGTGAACTGAGTGGCAGGTCAGCCTTTCATTGTTTCTTTCGTGGAGGTTGGGTTTTGAAGAAGGAGGGGGAGGGTGAACAGAGTATGAGGCAGAGACGGTCTCTTGGTCATTCAAGGAGCACCCTGCCACAGTGCTGTCTCAATGCTAATCTACCTGGACACAATGAGGCTAATGCTAAACCAGACATCCTATTGGCTTTAGGACAGAAAAAGAAGCTAGTCTGGGATTTAGAAAGAAATATAAGCCGATATATAGTAACCAGTAGTTCAGTAATGTAATGCATGTATTATTAATGTATAAAAAAAAAGTGTATAATTTGAACTGATTACTTTTTTTAAATAAGGGCCCCAACACTGGCAGTGACATGCTTAATGAAAACTTGACAAGATGAACCACAATAAACTCACCAGGATTATGACCTTTTGGTGCTAAATGTGAAGTAAAATGTAACACGAGCACACATTCAGTAGACTGACTGAATAGACTTTGAAGCTGAAGAATGTGACATGAGTTATTAGGTCCTGTGAAGTGGGAGCACCTGCACGTGGTAAACAAAGCTGCTTGTCATCAAGTCGAGTGCTAGTGGCATGTCAGACTGCTACCGCAAGAACTGCTGAATCCAGGCCATACGAATATTTGAAGATTTATGTATTTATTTGCTTTATGAGCAAATCAGTCAATATTGTGAAAGGAAAAAATCTTGCTCCTTAATGCAACTTGTTATGATACCTTATGTGAGAAAAGAATAATGCGTAATAGAAATCTGTCCATAATATTAATCTAGCATTTGGAATTTGGAAATAATTCTTTATTTAGCTTGGGATTGGCTGCATGGGTGGGTTAAGAGTGTTAGGGTACCTGGGTCATTGACCCAGTGTTTTCAGTTTTGTACCTTTATTTGTGTTCTCATCTTGGTTTATTACTGTGAATGTTCTGGTTTCTGTTTTGCATTTCTATTTTCCCCGGTTCTTCTTGGTTTGTGATTTTGTAGTTCTTAAGTTTGGGTTTCCATACTCCCTCTGTTCTGTGTCCAGTCGGCGTCTGTGTCTGCCCTGGTCCCACGTCTCTGTTCCTTTTGTTGCACTGTCTGCTTGTGAGTCTGTGACTGTAAGCCCAGTCTGTGTTTCCTGTTTTACTTTGAAAGTCTGTGTCTCATGTTAATGTGTCTGGTTTTACATCCTTTGTCTTGTCAGCCCTGATTTGCCCAAGCTGTGCCCCTCCTGTCTCCCATTCCCCGATTGCTTCCTCTGTGTATTTAAGCTCTGTGTTTTCCTTTGTGTTGTGATCTACCCTCGTTCTGTACTGTGTGTTCTGTTTGCTAGCCTGGTTAGTTTTTGTATTTTTTCAGTTTAGTTTTTGGTCCGGTTCACCATTAAAGCTGTTTTCGAGTTCACCTTTTTCGTCTCTGAGAGTCTGCACTTTGGGTCCACCATTCCATTTCTGCCTGCACACAGCCTTCACTTAACAAAAATGAGTTTCTAGTGAAGGAAAACACTCAGAGGAGCTCATTTAAAAGGAATAAGAAAATCATTAGATGCAAAACAACCTTCATTTTACATCCAAAGAAATTCTGAGTGAGAACTGCTCTATGGCACCCACTGCTAACAAACCGCAAAAAATGTCCATGCCAAAGTCCCCATGGCTTACAGATTCGTGCTTATCAGCTGTCAGTCAGTTAGGTCTTTCTCCCCCAAACCATGCATTCAAATCTAGAAAGATGACAGTTCCTCATGCTTGTAGATCAATATATGTGTTTGCCCTAGAGGGAGTCAAATCTGTCTGTAACAAGTCATGCTGAAACAAAAAAATTCCAATATTTTTTAAACCTGGTGGTATTTTTCAAACTTTATGGGGTCTAGATTGTTAATAAGGACAAAAAATGTTTGGAAGAAGTCCAATACTGAGAAAGATACCTACAACTGGCTACGGTGAAGCGGCTCCAATGTAATCCCACAGGGCAATTGTCATTCAAGAAAAGTGCTTGTTTTCCCAGGTTCCCAGTTGAGCAAAACGTTAACAAAAGATCCCAACAGGGACAGACCAGTACCTTGCAAAAGTCTCTAGTTACATAGTTACAGAAAATGTAGATATTGTTATTGAAAAAAACAACAAAGGCAAACAAATGGTTTATGGGTGCAGATTTCTGAGTTGTGGCAACACAATGACACACTACCCTTCACAAAGCTTTTGCAGAGTAACTTTGGGCAATGGGGACATGCCTAAGATGTGACCAGCTGTGCTACAAATTAACAAAAACACTCCTGTTCGGGCACTGCACCTTGGAAACCATCTGGTTTTGTGTGACCATTTTATCTGAGATTACTGGGGTCAATCACAGAGAACAGCAAAGCACATTTTCTACAAGAAAAATGCAAATGTACTGGAGTTAATGTTATTGCTCAAGCTATTTTGTTGACATGGCATCACTGCAATGCAAAATGCTTCCAAAAAAGGTACGTTATGGAAATAGGTTGATTTTTATGATTACTTTTTACTGCTCCTTATTCAGGTACTTATTACCTGCACACTATCACTGTCTTAATATGTATTGGAACTAAATAAAATCATTCAATCAATCAAAACCGTGGCAGGATAACTTGAAGATTACAGACATTTACGGTAAAGTATCAAATATAAACATTGTGATGTTGGGCAATAGCCCCGTAGGATTATTTTGCAGTTGCTTCAACACTGCTGGTTATTGCTCTGTAGTGAGCTGACTCCAAACATCTTTGTCCCTATTAAAAATTTAAACCCCAAAAGATGGGAAAACAGGGCCCAAGTTTTAAAAAGACCAGAATCTTTTCTTTTACCTGTATCCTCCTCAGTGCTTCTATCACTTATGCGTGCTTTTAGCCAGGCAAAAGTGACCTTGCCTTGAGGATTGAGATCTGCAGAGCTACCCCTCCACACCTCTTCTTTGTGCCTCTCCTCCAGTGCAGCCTCACTGTGGTGACTTAAGAGAGGAAAAAGGATGTCTGTGACTTTCTCACCGAGTGCCTTGTGTGTGTGTAACTGCGTGTGTTTGTGTGAGTATGAGTTGGCCGGGCTTCAGGAGGGCTGAATCACACCGTCTGGGCTCTCCGTTGGATGGACAGGACTTGGCTTAGGGCTGAGAGGGTCCTTTACGCCTCAACACACGCTCTCCCACCTAAACTCTCCTCGATCCTGCTCACAAGTGGTGGGGTGATGAGAGGAGACATGCCAATACATCCAAGATTTCAACCACTGCTGGAAAGAAGAAGGATAGAAGGGAAACGTAGGAGAGCAGACAGAGTAGATGGAAGTGAAAAGGGTGTGAGACTTCATGTGTGCATGCACATGCAAGTGCTCGCGCAAAAAAGATGGAAGTGCAAGCACTGTACTCAAGACACGTAGTGCAGGGGAACAATGAATCACAGCAAATACAAGTGGATGAAAATAAAGAGACAGAGGCTGAAGTGACTACATGCTCACAGTTAACAGCATATTTTCTCCCACCTTGCCAAGCAGCCCGCTAGTCTCAGCTCTAAACGGCAGGAGGGTGAAAAAAAGGTTGGGGTCAACTTCATCTCTCTGCTCATATTCTCCACTCTATCTCACCTCAATCTGGCCGGTGCAGACTCAGCCCTGGCCTGGAAAGTTTTCAATTCAGATTCCAAAAAAACAATCTGGTGAACTTCATTTCCTTTTCCCGAAGCTGAGCACAAACAGCCCTCGAGGGCAGTCCAGTGTTCAGTGTGTGGCATCAGTATAGAGAATCCTTAGAAAGGTTTTCTTTTCTTTTCGTCCTTATTCCCATCTATTAGCAGTAGGTATATTACATATCATATCAGCATTGTGATAACAACACAGAGCTGTTAAATTACATCATCAGAGGTATTATACTATTATTATAGTCACATATTTCCTTCTCTTTCCATTTTTAGGAAAATATGATCATTTATTGGAGTTCTTTTTATTTTATTCTCTTCAGTTTTTATTTTTAGTGCCAAGGGATGAGGGCTTGTCTGATTATTATGATTGCCATATAACTACAAACACCTTTAAGTCCCACCTATAAACATTTTATCTTGTTATAGCGATGACCAATGTTTGAAAATGACAGATTGTGATTTTCCACAGGTTTATGTCCTTGACTTTACTTGGTTCTATCAACATATTAAACTGCTTAAGGTTTCCAAACATGGCAAAAACAGCAACTTAACCTCCTGTTCAAAAACCTAAACAGGCTGACGTTGGTGTTAATTGAATGAGACTGTTCTCTTACAGGCAAATACTCATCAGATTACTGAAATGAATTTATTAAACGCATGTTTTTTTTAAACTAATTTGTTGATGTACCCATCCAGCCAACAACAAACTTATGTCCCCAACACTGGTACATCTTTCATTTCTGAGCTATTGGCCTAGACGACAAGAAAAAGAAAATTAGCCAACGGTTATTCCTCTGTGAAATATTTAAGCAAATAGCCAAACAGAGAAATTACATGTTTATTAGTGAGGTTTGTAGAAGCTGAAAACGTGCTAACCAGGAGCTGGCTGCAGAGTCATTTCACCATAGCCTACAGAAATGTTGATGGTGGTTTAAATTTTCTCTTGTAAGTGTTGGAAGCAGAAACCTAATAAGCTTATTTCCCCAAATGCTGAATTATTTATTTCACTGGGTAATCCCTTTAAGGTCAGAGTTAAAAAAAAATGGCGGGGGAACAAAGAAAGGAACATTAAAACAGACACACACAGACAAACTGCAACAGACAAAAATACAACAGCGCACAACAAACATAAGCATCAAGCATGCCAAAGAAAAAAGATATTAAAAAAAGATAAAAGATATACTCTAACTTACAGGTATAGGCAGACAGATTTTCTACCTCTTGGCCTTTCCCTGCATGCTTCGCTGTGATGGGTGACTTGATCCTTGTTCCAATCCGAGCACACTCCTCTCGGAGGAGAGGCGATGTCACTGGAACATAGAGGAATAGAAATCAAATCTGTTTGAACTGAGAGCAAGCGAAGGAGAGTGTGCCAGAGGACAAGGCAGTGATAACAGATAAAAGAGGAGGGGGAGTATAAGAATGATATTTGAATTATGTAACTCAGCTCAGGGATGATTTGGACGATTCCACCATTGACACCAACATCATTTCTCATTACCTGAGAGCCGTGTGTGCCCGGCGCTTTGCCTCGTCCCGTGAGTCATCTCACACCCGGCTATCAGAGAAGGAGAGAGAGTGAAAGAGGAGGGGGAAAGGAGCAGAAGGAGGTGAGATGTTTGCGAGATTAGAGACAAAAAAGCTGAAAGCACACATTTGTGTATACTAGAAATATAAGAAGCAGGATGTTCACACATTTAAATCACAGTGGAACACTGACTCTGTTCGTGGGTATTTTACATACTGTAGCCGGCCTCATATACACTTCAATCTGCTGCAGACAAAAGCCTGAATATTATGTATGCATGCGTAACATGCGCGTCAGCACAGAACTGACAAGGTACTTAAAATAAATCACAGTGATACTTGCTGTGTTCATTGCAGATCAAAAGAGGAATAAAACCTTTTGCCCGTGTACCTGTGTCAGCATATTACATGTTCAATATGATGTTTTAAAATCAATAGCTTATAGATCGTGCATATTTTGTATGGGGTCTATTACTGTATATAAATTTGAGGGGCTAGTGATAACATGTGAAAGACTTCTTCAAAGTAACAACCATGTAAATGAAACATTACTAAGTTATTAAAACACCCAACCTATCAAGCTGTCCTACTTGTTGTTACTGCGCATGCGTACAACTCAAAACGCACATGTTTTTGGTGTTAATAGTACACGCCTATTATTTGATTCTACCCCGATCTCGTGCGTGCGAAAAACAGTTAGTATTATATGTTTTACTGCTTTATTACAGTTGATACTTGTTTTCCTTAAGCTTTTGTCAATTTGTTAACTTTTCAAGCTAACGTCTTGTTTTTTGTGCAAATACTCCAATTTGGAGTCTCAATTGAAGTCATATTTCAAGTCTTGATTTAGTACATCTTAACTTCTGTAAACTGGCATACAACGTAAACCTTGTCAATTAATGTTAGTCCTCCTGCCTAAATAAATCCATGCAGGAAGCACGTTTTGATAAGTGTGATTTGGCCATCAGAACATCCTACCTATAGATATGTACGATGGAGGCAAAAAAAAAAACACGTAAGGTAGTATATTGTGATAAGGTAGCACAGACTGATAGACATGACTATAAATTTACGCTACGCTAGGATGTTTTGACAAAGTAGGACGTTTTGTCAGAACACTGGAACACAAAAAGAAATAGGAATTAACATTTTTTAGATGGGTTATTGTGTAAAAAAAAGGGGATATTAATATCGTAAAAGTGAGGTCAGTTGAAGCAATTAAAAAATGATCCATTTTGCATCTAATGGAGAAGGTGTGCCACACTCAATCAGAGATCTCATTTAAAGAAAAATGTACTTTTTGATGTACAACATGAATAAATGTATATCCAATATCAAATGAGAGATGCATGTATGTGATACATTATTAGATATGGTATTAAATGCCAGCTACTGAATGAGTTTATAATACTATCAAGCGGAATTTTATAAGATTCTAATATTTGATATAACAAGTGTTTTCCCATGATTCCTGACTACTGAGTTGTCAAATTTCATACATTTTTTGCCATTTCTAACCAAAGTAACTGCTCCTAGTGGATCCTTAGTTGGGCTTAGAAGCATGTAAAAGCACTTATATTTTACAGCCTGTGAGTACTCAGTTGTATGTTTAATTTAAAGCATGTATAATAAACATATCAGAAACCGTGACATCACCAATGCTTCTTGTGACCCTTTTGTAGGCTGTGTTTTGTTAAAGTTATGGGAAAAAAAGGGAGCATGATCTTCCCAGCACAGGGTGCACGAGCACCCAGATACTTACACACAACATGCTTGAGTTGTGCCAGTCTTCTCCTCTGCGCTGTGTCTGTGTGGGGGTGGCTGGTGCATGACACATTGCTTAAAATAGACATTCGCTCTCTTTACAAGAGGAGGTTGACAAAGAAGTGAGAGGGAATGAAAGCTCATAAGGGAGCGAGAGAGTGTGACAGACAGAGGAAGACAAAGGGAGGAGAAAGAAGGAAAGTCAGGGAGGAAGAAAGAAAATCCTTCCACTGCACCAAACTAGAAGTCAGAGGAAACAAACACATGCAAGTTTGAAATGGAGATGGATGGAAAAGGAAATGAATATTTCAGGTGAAGGGAATGAGCCAGATATCCAAGAATGTAAATGGGGACAGATGTGCGCAGCAGAGATGCAACACATTTAGAAGACACATAGAGAACCCAGCATGATTTCTGCATTTCGTAATAACTGGAAAAAAATCTGCGCAGTATGTATTAATTCACTGTATTGATTCACTGTAGCTCCATCAGTATGTCCTGAGTCAAAGTTGTGATAAAATAGTTTAATCATTTCAGCTAATCATCACTGACATCTACCTAGCAAAGGCTATTTAAGCCTTTTATATAAGAGAAAAGGTATGTACGCAAAGACTGCACAAGATGTATTAATAATGATACAGTACGCAGTACATGAGCATCAAAGACCTGACAGCTCTATGTCAGAAGAGACTTAACTTAAGATGACTTTGGATCTAGAAGATGAAAAAAGTTCAAGTGAATCACAGTTTACGGTGGATGGATGTTAGTACCTTCCGTCATTGTTAATCTGTACTCACCAACACCTAAAGTTGAGCAGTCAGCAGAATGAAGCTGGCTCGTGTGTCATCTTTCTCTCTCTCCTCCCCCTTCCCCCACGTCTTCCCAGTGCTTAAGATAAGTGACAAGGCATCAGAGCCAAAGAAGTGCTTTAATACCAAGAGAAAACTCTGTGCCCATACGTGGGCGGATGCCTCCATCTGCGTGTGCAGTTAAAAATGTGGGTCTGTGTGTGTGCGAGCCTACATCGGTTACAGCGAGAGCTTAATATTGCGATGTGCGTGCGCACTTTACTCTTTCTCTCTGTAAGAGTGCACAAGTTTGCTTCTACTGTAAATATTTGTGTAGAAATGCCTATATGCGTTTGTGTGTTTATGTTATCCATCACTCCAAGCATCAGATGACATCACCACCGACCCCCATCCTGCAACTCTTACCCTTCCACCCACCACACACTCTCCACTCTAAAGGCTTGGCTGGATTCCACCACGCACCTTCCTCCTCCCCCTCCTCCTCCGTTCCTCATGCATTGCATTTAACTGAACTCTGGTTCTGTGGTGAAAGTGCTGAATCATCACTGCTGGCCTCACTATATACAAGGCTGACATGGGTCAGGTGTAGGGTGTGTTCGTGTGTGCCTGCGCGTGTCTATTTTTCTATATGGGGTGGCGGTTTTGTAATCAATACAGTGTCACCTCTCAGCCCTTATACTCTTGTAAGGCTGTAACTGCATTAATGAACTGTGATCCACAGAGGGTACATTATGATGGCTGCTAACTTTATTATTAAACCTCATGGTATGGCCCTGGGAGAGAACTGCAGCTTCAACTGAACCCTTAATGGACGGGCTTTTTTTTTTCCCATTCTCCTAGTAATATAGACTTTGGACAGTGGGTCTTAATTGCCAATCAATGTAAGGGGAGGTGTTGTTAACACTAGGAGGGATTTTTTTTTTTTATCCTGAACTGAGTTCAGCATGCCATCGTTGGACCTTAATGGATCAGCTAACCTTCGAGAGTAAAAACATTATTGCTTTCATTCTATTTGAGACATAAAACACTTTCAGATACAACTTGAGCCGAGGGTGGTGATAACGTAGATGTTTTAAAACATCCCCATGGCCTGAAATCAAACCTAATGTGTCACAATTAGACTGACATGATGGGAAACCCATTTCAGAGACAATGTTCCTTTAAATCTCGGTAACATGAGGTGACACAAGTGCTGCAAAGTGATTGGTATTGTGGTGAAGCACAAGTGAGGCCAGTCTTGATTACTAGTACTTCTAGCTACTTCCTGACTGGTATAAATGAATAACGCACGTCTATTTTCATCTTTACTTATAACCCAGACTTCACCTGAAGTATCGCTTAAGCCCATAAATATTCTTAAAGAGAAATCCTCCAGCAGGTTGATTAAGCTGACTTTGAACTCAGTATAAATGTTTATATAGTGTTGAGACAGACCCATTCCTGTCGCTCAGTGTCTCTTGCAAATATTACCAAATACAAAACACTTTAATTTAAATCATGTAACTAATGCTTCTCTTTTTGTGAAATATTAAAACATGTATTTGCATTTTGCCCTCCACACATGGTGTGTGGGATTTTATAAATTCAAATAGAGTTGCTGGATTTTTTTCAGCTTTTGCAAAGACCTTTTCATTATGGAGCAGATGTGGTGATTTTCACAGTACTGTATACTATTATGCATATCTGATGCTGAAGGCACTCTCTCTTCTTAAATACCCAAGCATATAAATGAATGTATTTATCAAAGCAGTGCGGGGCTGCTCTGTTTAGCTGTTGTTTGAAATGAATATGTTAAGTGGTAGAAAGCACACAGTGGGTTATGACATTTCATTTACATTCGGCAGTATGAATTTAAATGCTTTTTCACCCAAAACATAATGCATTTTAAATTCACCCACAATGCTCCCACAACGGAGACTGTATATTATGAAGTTTCTGACCTTATAGAGATGCTAGATAGATTTCTTTCTTTCTAATTCGGTATTCAGCAGCCTCGTTCATAATGTTCAGGTTCAAAATTTTAATTTGATGAGCGGCGACAAGGTGCTAACACCTTGCTGAAATCGGCTGCTCAAACAAGGTTTAAAATATCAAGCGGCATACATGATTGCTTACTGATTCCCATGTGTCCCCAGTGATAATGGGGTGGTTGCATTTGATATTATGTTTATAATTACAACCGTCACGGCACATTAACTAAGTCATTGTTGATGAAATTAATATCAGAATAAGAGTGTGGCCAGTTTAAAAATAGCATGTGGTGTTTGCATATGGTTCATCGTATAGTGTAGCTCTGACTTTGCTATGATTTGTATTTCACTGGATTTGTCGTAGTACTTTAATCGCCTATGCTCACCAAATTATCCGAGATTACACGTGAAGTAAACACCAGAACAAAACAAAATGCCTTGTACAGTGTGTGATTACAAATCAGATCTACATATCAAATTTGTTTAAGCTGCATAAAAAATTGATCCCTTCCCCACTTACAGGAAATAAACACAGGAATAGAAACCAGGACTGAGGCTGAAGTTGACTTGCTGATAGAGGTGTTTGTCTTTCCAGCCCATTACAGGAGAACCTGTTTGGAGAAATCTACTAGAAGCAAAACAATTTGTGAAGAACCTCATTTCATAACTTAATGGGCCATATCATTACATTGATTCTTGATTTGCTCACACACTGAACTGTTTCCTCATGGTTCAGCTGACATGATTGCACACAACAAAGAGAAAAATGTGGATTGTGTAAATGGTTTGCACTTGTCTTGTCTACAGAAACGAGCGGCTGTCTCTTCTTCCAACAATTTGTATTTCCATGTGTAAACTTCATCTGCCGGCCACCCGGTTACTCGCAGTACAGTGAATTAGAAAAAGGCCACTGGTAATGCGCTCTTGCGGGTGCGTCTGTTCTACAGTGTCTGGCTTTGTGCATGCATGCATGCATGCACGAGTTTCTGCATAAAATACACTGTGTGCAATATGACCTTAGTCAGTGTACTCCAGCTGCCCCTGCAGCATGTTGCATGATTGGTGTGTTGAGTTAGTCTGGTCAGGAGAGCAGCAGCTGTTTGGCGGTCTGGTCGGCTTCTTGAGAGGAAGGCATATGTGGGTCTGACTGGCCAAGCTGTTCAAGAGGCACACCAGAATGAACCTTTGATAAGGTTAGACACAAACAGGAATTGCAGTCACCAAGGCACAAGATGTATACCGTGTGTGAAGAGAAAAAAGATAATTAGAAGTGTTTTGGAATATATTGTCAAGTTATTTTGGGCCACGCTAATAGGAAACAATTAAAACAATGTTTGTTTGTTTTTTAGCATTTTAAGCACACACTGCAATGCACTGCAAAGACATCTCAAAGTTCAGTGAAGGTTTTAAGGGCCATGAAAGGCCTCAATAGCTGCAAATTTGTTCAAATTACATACAAATCTTATTAGTTAAAAGAATAGCAGTCATCTCCAGCTGTTATCCCAACAGTACGGCAATAAAAAGAAACTGACTTTAAAGTTTGCTCATTAAAAATGCATTTTTTTCTGTTAGCATCGGAAATGCCAAAACACAACAGTAAGTAAAGTCAACCGGACATGGAAAAAAGAAAAAAAAATACCACGTACAGCAATTTAACATTTCAGAAAAATGAAAACCTCGGTATCGAAGAGTCACAGCTCATTTGTGGAGGAGCCGTTTTTTTTGTTCTCAAAGGAATCAGGCAAATCCACACTACAGGAAATAAAAAGTCCTATAGTAGGAATGATTTATTACTAGAAAAATATGTGACAGCCTTGCTCACCTAAAAAGTCGGAGCCCCTATTGTGGTGCAGTATTAAGATGCACTTCATAAAAGCAACCACTCTAAAATACTCAGAGACAGAAGAAGAACGCTCCGGACCCCCAACATTCCAGCATCAAAACCATCTCCTGCCTCAAGTCATTTCATAAAATGGCAGCGATAAAGAGATAGACTGCTCTTTATTGTTTTTAGATTGCGGGCACTTTGCGAACTCTGCTCGCCTGTGTCTAGAATAATGTAAATATTTCACAGCTATATGCCTGCTAATACATAAAACAGATATATAAGTCCAATAAAGCTGCATAACTGTTTGCGCCTGACTTCCCCGGAGGGTCCAGACACTTTAGCAGGAGGGGATATTCCCCACTCAGCTGACAGTGGGGACACTGAGACTTCCCTGATGAATGGTACACACCTGCTGCAGTTCCATGGCCGTCTTTTTGATAAGTAGCTTAAAGCATATAGCAGAAGCTCATAGCCTTTAATAAAAGAACAACTGACACATGAATATATGACTGTGTTTGGATCTTTTTATGAGCAACTTAATAAGGTGCTGCTTATACTATATGTTAAAGATCTTCTTTGGATTAGAATAGAGAAGACGTGTGAACTAAAATCCTTTTTGCTTCTTGGTCAGCTGTCACGTAGGTACAGCTGGTATGCATGCAAGCTCATGCTTGTAAACAAAGAGAAAAGGAAATGAGTTTGTTCAACTCATGCTTTGTGGCGCTCACTCCAGCTCATAACCAATAAGGCACAGAACAGAGGAGTATATTGTTGCTTACTGCAATGCAATTGCCAAGGACATCAAAAAACAAAATGTGGCAGTCAGAGTGGATGACATCTCTTGGAATTACTATAAATACCAGCAGCAGACAAATCACTCATTAGGAAGATGATGATGGGGGGCGGGATTGAGGGGTATTCAGATGGACTTGTGGTGGGAACACAGACAAAACAATGGGCTTGAATAGAAGAAGAAGATTAGCATCATTACCAGTGTCATTCACTTTGTTTTGCTTTGAAAATATGACAAGGAGAATGAAATATGAATTTTCTGAACTGTTCTGAGAAATGTTAGGCATACATTAAACCGCACTTGAATGCAAGGGTAAAAAAAAAGTGACAGGAAGCTAAATTTGTGCTCATGATGCATTTTGTTTTTATAATTAGTTCTGTCATTTTGAGAGTTTCAGAAATTTCCATAAACTTATAAACTTATTTTAAAAATTGCCCACAAAGGTGTTAAATCTGGACTTTGGACAGGATTTGTAGTGAAAAATCAGAAGTGTACTACTCATCCCACCACGTGTCTACGCATGCTGCACAGTGATGTGAATGCTATTGTGATCTACAATATCTATTATCTACTTTCCATCAAATGGGTTGGAGATGAAAAAGCACAGAATTGTAGAAAAATGAACCCATTGGTCACCTCATCTTTAAATCTAAGCCATTGTTTTCTGTCTTTGTCAATTACATCAAAATGAAAACACACGTGGGGATTTACAGGCATACGGTCTGACCTCTCATCCATTTTACCTACCACTGGGGCCTATTGTGACCCTAAAATTGCCAATATTGAAGCTCAGTGGGGTGAGTAAGAATCAAGGGCGGGAGGCTAAAAGACGAGACAGCTACAGCTGTGCTCTGTTCTTGCCTCACAGAGACAGAAGAAGAGGGGAAAAATCATAATCTCACGCTGTCTGATGCAAGCTTAAATGCTCTATTGCTTTGCCGATCACGTTGCGCTCCTATCATCTTTCCCTGGCGTCTCCAAGACAAATCTGGGCTGCTGCCATACACACACGTAAACTACTATGCACAGCAACAACAGCAGCTGAGGCGTGATGAATGACGCTCTCGTCCCGACGGATCCCTGTCGATGCATGTTCAAGTGGATGGGATTGAATTTAACCATAGAAATGACAGGCCATTCTTTTTTGGGGCATGGTGCAGGCTACATGAATGGTTTGTGGCGATGAGGGGCTTGGTGATTGATGCCCCATGAGGAAGAGCCGGGGAATCTGCGGCGAAAGACGAGGGAAAACCACCCTTGTCGTAAATGTGAGCGTCTGGAGGATCCATGGGTTGTGGCACTTTTCTTGAACCAAGCCACTTCTTATCCTCTTTACCACCTGATCCCTGTTTGAAGGAGCTTACACCTCTCCTCATCCAACCAAAAATGGTCCTATTTATCACACGCTGACGTTTCTATCATCAGTGGCCAACAATGTTGTTGGATGAGACACTTGCGCTAAGCTCTAGAGAGCTGCTGGAGAAGATGCAGTCTGTTTTGTTCGTGTACTGTGGTCAAAGGCAGTATACAATTTAAACTATATTGTCGTTGATAGTTTCCGTTGTCTGCTGATTAAGCCCCGCCCACTTAGAGTATGTTGATTAGATTACAAATGTATAGTCGATCTCTGGCTAGCCTGTACCTTTTAATTTGTCACAAAATGCACTTTATGGCGGCAAACCGACATTATTATATTGAAAAAGGAAAAAAGACATTTGGGAGTGGGTTGAATAGACACGTATGTCCACTGTGTCCATTACACGCTTTGCCTCTCCAAAACATGTAAAGGACACGCATGCAGATGTTGCAGAACCAGCTGAGGGGAGATAACATATTTAAAGCCATGAAGTCACTACTGACCAAGGAAGGTATGAAGTACGTTCCAGGGTCCTTCTGTGCCAGAAATGATTAAGCTATCTTGCTAATCTGTATTTACGTGTAAATGTGTTAATAATGTCTTTTTAAATGTTTTCCCGTGATTATTTTATTTGTTAGCTTAAATTAAAATAGCTCCCTCTGCTGGTACTGCAGCTTACTGCAACTTCTGCATGCGTGTCCATTTCACGCTGTGGAGAGGCAAAGTGTGTCCAGCTTGTGTATTACATGTTTGTCGTGATATCGGTTGGACGATTGCACCACTTTGCAAAATGTGCTGTAATACTTGCTCAGAACATAGTAACTCTTGCTCCTGACACCACAGATATATGTAAACAAAAAGAAAAATGATAAGAATCTGTAAGTGCATCCTCCCTATGAAGTTTTTCTTAATTCTTTTATTTTTATGTATTCTTTTATTTCTTTTGCTATTTTATTTTCAAATAGTACATTCTCCTGTATTGCTTAAGATTTTTTTTTACGTGTAAACCATTTTTGGCCTCTAGAATCTATCTTTCATTTGCAGCTCAGTGGGAAAATAAAAAGTAGCTGTTTGACCCATGGTGCACTGAAGTAACAACCAAAATATTGGAAATGAAAATTAATCAATAAATTATGAAGTAAGTTATTTCTGATGGCTGCTTCTTCTGAATTTTGTGGTTTTTGTTTTTCTTACATCACTGCAGTTATGCTGTGCTGTGGGGAGGCTGTCCTTGTGGAGTATAGCAATACTCAGGTGGTGAGTATCAACCTAACATCTTCATGAAACCCAAGACCCAAGATTTCCCAAGAGTGGCTGATCAGCATGTACCCAGTGCCTTCTTTTTGCAGGTACAGAAATACAAAGTCTGCTTGTTTTTCAGGAAATGTACATTTGTTATGTAAAACATAACAAATCTATTTCTCACCTATCTTCCACAGTTAAATATTAACATCTAGACAGCTTAAATACATTTATGTTAATGTTTAAAGCCTGAGTTTAACCATCAGTGTTTTAGTTCATGACTGAAACTGGCTAGTCAAACTCAAGAGCCTGACATTCCAGAAATGTCTCTTAACATATAATCGTTGCAAACAGTTACAAGTGGATCTGGTATCCCAGAACAGGGACTTCAGTGCTTGCAAGAAAATGCTGAAGCCTTCAGAACAGTGGAGGGGTTAAGAGGGTGAGACCCTGGGAAGAATTAGGAGCATGTTTTCCACTATCCTCACTTCCGCAGGCATCTCCACAGACTTCTCTCGAGCCCTGTAGCCCGTCTACCGGGGCTTCATTTTCTCATCTACTGAAGTTATGGAAGCAGAAAAAACATTCAGAGATCCTGTCTCCACATCAGCTGGTTTAACTGACTCCAAATGCATGAACATAAACAAAGAAAGAAAGACTCTCGCTAATTCGGAAACATCATCGCAGTGACGAAGAATGCAATTAAAACTGCTCTTGATAATTAACCCATATCCATCTCCAACCCCATCCCCGCTGATTATATAAACGGCCATTACCAAAGAGCTATGAATATTCATCACTGATGAGCAGTCTTCACATGGTAGTCATTTTACCTTTTTTGGGGTGGGTGGAAATGGGGGTGCGGACGGGAGGGGGGTGAAGTGGGGTGCTATTTGGCTGTGATTATAACGCAGTTAGAGAGAATTTAATCTGTGACTGCAACTTCAAAGCCATTTTACTGTTAATAAGTAGTTTGTTGTTGTCTGTTTCTTGCTAAGTAGCGCATTACTTTATCCTGTTATTTGTTGATTCTGGTGGAGATCTTAAGTGTTTCATCGCTGGCAGTTCATTATTAAATTCATTACATTAAATTTCATTTATGCAAATTCAATTCACGCATATTTGCTGTTGCTTTAGAAGACTATGTATTGTTGACATTCATCAAACAGGACCTACAGATATTACAGAAAACAAGACAAATCTATCAGGCTCAAAGTTTGGGTGAAGGAACTGACAGAAATAGATTTCAGTACATTATAAATGGGGAGGGGGGGTTAATCAGTCTTGTGAATTGTGACCACATTGTGTCACCGCTGTGATCTTGCCATAAGACTTCAGCAGCGGCAAACAGAGCAGAACAGAGAGGGGAGAGAACGACTGTGGGAGCAAAGGAGCAGAGAGTGAAAGAGGCGGAGAGAAACCTTTCATGATAAAAACTGCCCGCTCACAGTGCGATAAATTGGGAGATGACACAAGTCACAGCACAACAAAAGGGGAGAACATTGGATGGGGACCCTTCACTGAGAAATTGATGAGATCGAGCTGGAAAGAATTGTCTCCGTGAGCCAACATTGGGGCTTATCCCCCAAAACACTCCAGGATTAGGACAACATCCCGCTGGAGGTGGAGTTGGCATGAGCCCATTAGTCCCTCATGATTTCTCTGACATGTTTCTCACTTCTTTGAAGTCACTAATACCTTGTCTCATACTTGGCATAGCTTTCTTTTTGTGAAAAGAAGATAAATACATTAACACAGATGCAACTGCAGCCACGTCCCAAAATAGTTGCAAAATTGAATGTGGTTCGGTGACGGATTGTGTGAGCGAATGCAGGATTTGTGATGAATGGCTCACCTGGCTTTGCATCTGAATAGAAGATTGTCAGATGCTCGGTAGCTCATCAGATGAATTCAACAGTCCTCATCTTTTAAAAAGTCTGACGTATTTGAGATCAGTACACTTCCCCAGCAGGTCAGTGCAGACAATGACACTTGAATACCTCATGGATGCTACATGAGCTCTCACATTAGCTTTTCTATCGGGATTTTTATACACAGCAAATACATAAATACACATGAAACGGTAACATTGTGCTAGCAGGATAGTAGCATGCTAGGAAAAAAGTGATAAACTTTGTTTTAAAGTTAATGACACCAGTTGCTCACATCTTACTGGTTCTGTTGTTAAGCGTGACAACGTTACATTATAGCTGCAGGGCTCATTCAGGCTTAATTAAGATAGTAATTCATCAAGTGAGATACTAACCTACATCTTTCATTTGAATTCTACTCAAGATCTCAGATATTACAAAGATACAGAAAATGACAGGCTCAGTTACAGAGGAATAATGCGTGAAATGATGCAATGTCACCTTGAAGGTATCTGTTCAGTGGGATTTCACTACTCAGTGAAAGCATGTTATGCAGTAGCTTAAACAGAGTGATGCAATGTGTGGAGATGAAAAGTGATTTGCATTAAAAACACTAAAGAGCAGATATTTTTTGTTATTATTCTATCAAACCTCCTTTAGCTTCAGTTAAAAAAAATATGTTGAATATTCTCTGACTGATATTTTAAATGAAAGAACAATTTAATCAAGTGGTCGTGTTGGGGTCGGGGTTAAACTTTGGTGTTTTTGTGTGCATGGTTGGGGATTGGTGCTTGCGAATTTGTGTGTCTACATTAGCCCGCTTGGGTGTGTGTCTCCATGTGGGCAAGAACGGAGCATAGACTCTCATGTTTTATGCTTTACTATAAATGTCAGGGTCTTGAGACGATACGCTGACTTATGATGATGCGTTCAGGTTTCATACACATGCGCTTAAGCGCTCTCTGAAAACAACACAGTGCTCTTCATACGCAGCTTTCACTGAACTGCCAGTGAATCCAAGGATCTGGTTATGGAAACGTTTTGAAAATCAATGGAGCATTTGATTCACAGCTGTGTGCAGAGAGACACTGTCAAGAGTTCAGTGTCTCTACCACATCATGTAGTCTCACACGTACTGTATGAATGAATGGAACACCATCTGGAGTTAGCAGTAAAAAAGGTTGAGCCCTTACAGTTTTTTCAGCTTTACTATGAACTAACTCTAATTGTAATCAGTGCAGAAAATATACATTTTCCACTTATGCCAAGTTTGATTATGCGTTTCTCCATTTATAGCTGTCTAATGTTCAAGCTATTAAGCTATGCACTTGTCGAGATTTAAACGAAAACATCTCTCATGTACTCCAGATCTGACACGATGACAGTACAATAAGTGGCCTGTAGTAGTGTTCACGGGTGGGTTTGTACCATATACTTCCTACAACGTTAGAAAGGCTTGAATCAGCATAAAACACCAGGCCCTGTTAATGTGTTGGCTGATTTATGATCCATCAGACAGTTAATTAATTTGATGAGACACAGCAGAGTGTCACTATCAAGGAGGGTCATTCGAAACAGAGGTCTACATTTTTTTCCTTTCCTAAGGATAAAATTGTCAAATGGTTCTGTGCAGGAATGTGCTTTATTTTGGTCAAACATAAGTGGAGAAAAGGGGCAACAGGGAGGACATCTTTTGAAAACAAAACTAGATGGATGGAATACTCTGTCAAGAGTTCCCATTTTCATTCTCACACAGCACTTCAATACAATTAATCAGCAGAAGAAGACAGTTGTATTACACAGCATCCCTAACATTTCTGGGCTGAGTGACAGTTTCAAAGATGTAGATTAATTTTGTCAAAAATATGATGGGGGTCTTGAAGCCATTGGGAGAGGAAATGAGGATGTCGGAGTCAATTTTTCCGCCAAATGGAGTGGCCATCATCGCAACTTTCAATCTTGTTTCTCTCCACATACATCAGTCATCTTTTTCTTTTTCTTAATGAAATGAGAGGGGGGGGGGGGGGGGGGGATAAGTTGAGGGGTGAGCTTCTTTTTTTTGTATTCAGTTAGTACACAAGTGATGAATGGGAAAATGTGGAAAAAAAGTACCCACAACCCCTCCTACAGCCAGTTACTCTACATGCACCTTTAGCCCTCTATCTGCCCCTCTCTGTATGTGATTTATCTATCAGTGTATGGTAGGATTGACTCTCTGCTGTACAGCAGGCCATTAATGCCTGGGGGAGATTCACCTTGCCAGGCAGCTGGCTCAAATGAAAAGCTAAAAGAACACATTAACTCATCAATATGAGGGCATGAGATGAAAACAGTTGTCAAAAGCCTGCCAGAAATAACTGATCGCATAATGGCGCTCTATTGTATGTAAGTGAGGTCATGGGAGTCAAACAGCAGCTAAAGACACAAGGAAGTGAGAACACAGAGTCCTCTGAGGCTTTGATAGGCTCCCAAAAAACAAACAAACGGTGTGTCATCTTCAAAACACGCTATTAATATGTCGTGCAGCAAGCTGAGATTAGAGCAGTGCTTTTACTTAGTGTTGTCAATGCTTTTGAAAAGCCATTAGGCAGCACTTTCAATAACCATTCAGGCAGTTCTAATTTGTGGTTAAAATACATTTTTATTCATTCACTACTCTTCATCAGTGTTTGAAGCCAGATAATGTGGCTCATCCTTATTTTTATCTGTGGCTATTTTGCACAGCACAGATGGTATGAAGCCAGAATAGAAATGATTTCAAACATTTTTTTTGTGGCTTTTTTGTGGTTTTGTGCACACACAAAGACATTTTCTGAATGATACTCTGTCGCTATGCAGCATGAAACACTGTGTGCAGAACACATTATCGTTGGGTATCCTAGAGCGGGTGCATCACTCAATACCAGTCACAAACCATTTACCACATGGTGGGGGAAGCTGCTTCCATCGCAGAGAGTCCCTCACACCGTCGTGAGTATCACTGCACGCCTCGACACAAACTGCTGGAAAGGCGTGCGTACGTCTTCAAGCATAATTTTTGTTGATTTCGTTCTTTTACATTTTCCTCATTATCGTTTGCGCTGAAAGCTATTCCAGCATCAATCAATTTGGTTAATTGGGCTTCAGTTGGAAAGCGCATATTTGCAACACTTGAAAATTTAATTTTATACCAGGACATATTAAGCTATGTCAGTTATAGCTGCAATTACATGTATCACTAGGCAACAAACCCTGCAAACCTGGAGAAATGCCCGTATTCACTCAGTATGTCAGCAGTTTATTTTCTTTCTTGTACTTCATCCCCTGACTAGTTAAGCGCTGAACAGTTTCCTGAAGAGTTTATCACTCTTGTACACCAATAACAATCGGATCTTTAGATTTGTTACTTTTCTAGGAGATCATGTCTGGGTCTACGTTTTAGCACTTGAGCATGGAATATATTTGCATATCGTATTACACGCACGCTTTCATTTTCCAGTCTTAATACAGATAAAACAGCTTCATAGTGTTTCACTTTTTTGCAGCTCAACGTGTACAGGCAGATCCTGGGAGACAAGCGGTTCCATCACATGCCTTAAACTTTTGTCTTTTTCTATTCTTCATCTGAAAAACTGTCAAATTAATTCTCATAATGTACCTACCAAGGCTTATCCCTCTGTGCTTTGAGCGGAGGTCATTTCTGCACGCAGTTACGTCAGAAATGAAGTAGACAGAGGAAAGAAATTTATTCGTAATGTAAATCACTCTCCCACTTCCAGCTGAATGTATAATGGATAGTGTAACCTCGGTAATAATCCTGTTAAACAATTCCTAAGAACTTGGGGACAAAGGAGACTTCAGATAAGGGCTGTTTTAGGAATCTCTTCCTCCAGAAAAGCCTCTGTGGGACTGAGGTGCGAGGGGGAATCTTAATGAGTTGATAAATAAATAAGAAGACTTGAAATTTTGCCAGTGCCCGCACTCAAAGAGACAGAGGGTAGAAAGACAGAGACAAAGAGAGGAGAAAGAGAGAGAAAGGGCAAAAGAATGGGAGAGAGCGAATTGGAGGCAGAAGGAAGCCTGAGGCTAGGATTCGTCTTGTCAAAGTGAGACCTTTAACTGGGTCCTGAATTCTGTCAACAAGATTCTTTCACAGTCTTACACCATTTCCATCTGGGGCCTGTTTCAGTGAGGAGGATAGCTTATGGTTGGAGGAGGTTGATGGGAGACCTGCCGCCTTCCGATGCTGAGTCTGACACTGGCTCCAGACCTGCGAATCTGAGCCAAGGATATGAAGCAGCAGATGTGGGAAAACCAAATAAGCCTGGTAGTTGGTCTATTTTGAATTTTGCCAGACAGGAAGACGGCTTGTAAACGATGGGGGGCAAAAAAAGGCTTATAAAAAAAGGCTATAAGGACACATTAAAGAACCACCAGCAATTTGGGGGGGGGGGTTTCTTCTTCCCCCAAAGGAAACCTGACTTCATTTTGTACACTTTAATATGGAACGCTTCCAGTTTAAAAGTCGCCATTTTGTGGAGCAAAGCACGCATGGGGAGAAATGTTGTGGAGCAAACAGATGAAAAAAAAAAAAAGAAATCTTAAAGCATAAACAATTATATCGTGCACTCGACTCCCTGTGTCTTAAAGAAGGAGGGGAGAGAAGAGCCTGGCAAGGTCTGATAAGGTCCTGTAACAATTATAATAACATTTTCATAAAGCTCATTAATTGAGAGTCTAGAGGTAATTGCTACGTTTGCTGCAGGCTGACTATGTTGTTAATGCTGACGACTGTCAAAATGACAAACAACAAGTTGTAGAATATGGATTTTCTTCCCTCTCAGCATGTGTTAATAACCTACCATCTGAGCATTGCCAAGGGAGACTGTCAAGATGGCATCAGTGATAAAATGTTCACATGTGACAAAACGCACCTGCCCGCAAGAAGAACAATTCAATTTGAAATTGAATTTGTACGACTATCACGAAAACCTTTTTCTTAATCCTCCCCTGAGGGAAAGTAATATTGATTAAGAAGAAAGGAACAGAGGGAAAGTTTTTTTTCTTCATTTGGTTTCTGTCTGTGAGCTGCCACACACATTCAAAGTGAGCAGACTGACATCAGTTAAAACAAACGCTTGTACAGTAATACCCAGAGTTAATGAATCTTCCTGAAAGGATGGCAGTAGCCATGTGTCCAGGAGGTGATGTTGTCTTTTATGCCTTCAGAAACTAGAAGTCCTAATTCGTTACATTCATTACACGTTTACGGGAGTCCCAGAAATGAACGCGGCACAAACCTGCAGTTTGACAGGGTAGTTTGTTTTCAGTATATTTAAAGTTCACAAAATTAAGCTTTTCAGTCAATTATCTCGAGCAAATTTGACTGATTTCACATTAAATGATCACAATGATAAGGGGGAGAGTTACAGGGCCGTTTTTTATATATATATTGCTATCGTCCTTCTTCAAACATTTCTTCTTTCTTTCCAGTCACATCTCTACTGTTACACAACAGGGTTGTTCAGGCTGAGTTCTTGTTTAGCAGAGATTTGTCATATCTATGTAGGCATACGTTATAGACACAGTGTGAAAGGCTGCTGGGCTATGAATCAAATGTCCCATGGAGTAAACATGTGCTGTGATTCTGGCAGCCTTACAAACTACCTCTATGTTGCCTTTTGCAACAACAACAAAAAAACAACACCCAGAAACAATAGGCTTGCCAATGTATGTACTATTTCGAATTCAGCCATAGGAGACACCTAACAGAAAATAAATCAAACGCAGCAAATCCTTGACTCTTGTCCTGATCAGTCAGAACAGTACATGCTACAACTGGCCTATGATTAGATGCCTAACATTCAAAAATTCATACATTGTGCTCTTCTACTACTTTCCTCCAGTGCAGTGCTGTCAAACACTTTACTAATTAGGTCATCATCAGGGTCATCATTGCTATCTCAAACAGAGCTCCTGTCATCTCTATCATCCTGCAAACACCGGCTGTCACCAGTTGATGCGGCGGGAACCAGGCAATGGGCAGCGGCGCTGGTGTGTTCATGATGTGTGATGTGTGTTGATGAGTGATGCTGTCTGACGGTTGATGTTGGGTGAAGCGTACAGTAATGGGGAGACAGAGGTCAGAGAAACCATTACCACGGTGAGGGAGGAGGAAGGGGTAGGGGAAGTGAAAGTGGGACGTACGCTGTTGTCTTCAGCAAGTGTAAGGCAGGGCTGTTGTCCTTCTGTCATGTCTGAACGTCTGCTCGCTGGATTCGCATTCATTATGGCGGGAGACTGCTCATCATAAATACATGACAGGGGTGGTGTGGCATAAAATGTTGCCGTGTCTGCTCTTGAAGCGAAGGGAAAGGATAGTTATGAAGCGATTCGGTTTTGTTTGTGTCTTTGTCCTTTCTCTCCTTCGGTATTTGGTCTGTGCTACCAGAGGTGACAAATCTGCCAAAAAAGCATGAGGTGGGTCTGCAACAGTGGCTGAGCACCGTACACCAGCACAAAAACACAAGAATATGATCTCTCTCACACACTGCAGTCCTGCCTTCACTCCAAAGATCTGCTTAAATAACATTTTACATTTGCATTCATTTTCTGAACTGACTCAACTGAGACATAAGTTGACCCTAATCCTGTCATGCAAATAACTCTAGCGTGGAATAATAATAGCTCCTCATATGAAGTGGCGTAATTACTATGTCTGACCTCCCCTAGCAGTTACTGACTAGTCACCACATGCATAAAACCATTTAGTGCGTTCTATCTATCAACGTGTGTCACTTTGTTGTCCTCACGACAAGGTTACCATGGCATCACACTGACGCCCCTCCGCCAAGATGCCACGTATTGTTGCAAGGTTATAACTCAATGACTGTTGACGCCAATGGATCCCTCTTATTATGAGTTGGAACACCTTGATATCCACCGCAACATTAGCGCACCATCTGGAAGGGTAATGTGACGTCCTCTGGAGCCATGGTTTGGGCCCTTGCTGCGCACAGCTTTGTTGACTAATATTTCTTTGTGAAAAAATAAAGAACAGAAGCGTGGAGATATGAAGGACACGGAGGAGCAAAGGGGGGAGGAAAGGGGAGGAAGGAGACCCTTCGATCTGAAACAGGGGATGACAAGGCAGGCGGCGAGGGGGATTCATCACACAGCCGGGATGTCTTGTACCGACACTAATTTTGGGCCCAAAGCTGTGGGTAATGAACATATCCTGTGACAAATGGGCGAATCGTAACAGTTCAGGCGTTGTTGAGAACACATTTGCATTCCGGCAGACTGTCATGACACCACCTGGTGTCTGGAGACGGAGGAAGGTGCCAGGGGAGAGAGCATGTCACCAGAAGCGTGAATCACCACTGCCCTCCCAGTTGAAACTCGCCAGTCGGAGGTTTGTGGTTTCACATGCAAGGCTTCCTCGATTGCTCATGACAAATGCACCCTTGATTTATGAATCAGTTCCCCCGAGAGCATAAGTGTGGACTGATATGATTAGAAGGCATTCAGACATAATCAGACCTGGTTGTCACTTTCATCATTGTGATTTTGTCACAACCCTTTTCTTTCATGCACTATGACAAATCCTGACCCGCCCACTTCGAATTAGCTTAATTTTTCTTTATCCTCAATGACAGTGTGAATTGTTACAGATCTGTTCTTTTGTGGCTGATCTTTACAGAGGCTCCAAACAATTCATCCTGAGACTTATGAATGATGGAAGCACTGAATCTTCAGGAGCTTAAGACTTTAGATACGTAGTCAGTTGTTTCCTGACAGTGGACTTTTTGTGGCTGAGAAACAGACATTGTCAAATTATATCATAACAGTTTGTGCAGCATGGTGACATGGTGGTTAGTACCTTTGCCTCACAGCAGAAAGGTCCTGAGCTCAATTCCACAATCATGCCAGTGTCTTTGTGGGTGGATTTTGCATGTTCTCCTCATGTTTGCGTGGGTTCTCTCTGGGTACTTCGGCCTCCTCCCACAGTCCAAAGGCATGCAGTTAGTGGGGATAGGTTAAATGGAAACTCTAAATTGCCCATAGGCGTGAATGTGAGTGCGAATGGTTGTCTGTGTCTACGTGTTATCTCTGCAGCAGACTGGCGACCTGTCCAGGGTGTACCCTGCCTCTCACCCTAAGACAGCCGGGATAGGCTCCCCGCAACCCTGATAACGATAGGCGGAAGAGAATGAATGGATCCTGAGAGTTTGCTCTGCTCTTTCTTGCATAGTTTACACTATGATGAAATGAAAACAAGAAGCCTTGATGGTTAATGTTCTTTGATGAAGATCTTTTAAATTCATCTTCAGGTTGACGCAGTGGTCAAATCCAGCATTTAAGTTTGTTTCAAATCTGATGACAAGGCCAACAACAACCAAAAAACAGAATAACTATCTTTTCACAAGACTTAAACTGGTTGAAAGTCCAATGATTTATTGTAAATGTAAATACAATATAATAGTGTGGCCTGGTGCAGAGAGACCACAGGCTTTCTTCATAATTCACCATTATACGTTCTCAAGAAAGGTCCTGAGTCAATGTGATTGCCCTTGTAAACTGAAAGCATCTGCTACTTGTTTCTTATTAGTATGTGTCGACAGCGAGCTCATCGGTGCCATAAGTTAAAACTAATGGTCTGAAGTGGAGGTTCACCGCAGGAAGTAAAGAGCAATCGAACAAACATTGTTGAGACAACGATATTGTGTAATAAAAGGTCATGGATACCCAAATCTGCATCGCAGTTATGCGGCAGACTGCCAGAGGGGACCTTGTTTTGTGACTAATATTGATCCAGAGAGACTTTCTCTTATAAATCAAGAAAATAAAAAACATGCCTCCACAAACTGGCAGTTTACACGTTCAGTTGTAATCACTTCGTCTTAAAGTCCAAGTGAAATTTTGTGCCAGATTTAAAGAAATTCCCATGTTATATTCAGGACATATCGCATCCACAGGAATAAAAGTAACATCTGCCTGACAACCTGAAAACAGTACCCGTGCTGAGGCGTACTCAAATCTGGGGCCAAAAAAATATTGGCAAACGCAAACGAGACACTGTTCACTGGAGCGAAAAAGGCGTTCCCAGAGTTATCTGAGCTAGACCAGTGCATCTGTGCTATTTGCACAGCGCTCTTTGGTGTGCCATCAGCTGAGCATTTGAACCTGTCCTATGAAGCAGAAACTGTGCTGTAGAGCGCATGTGCGTGCAGTCTGTTGCGCAGATGGTGTTAGGTTGACCGGCAATGGCGTCTTCTCTTGACTGGGACCTGTTCTTGTGCTTTATGGGAGAATGTTTTATACTGTTTGGCCAGCTGAGTTCTTTCATCACCAGCTCATGGGAGTGTACTGCTTATGAATTCCTTTGATATTCCGATCCCAGATCCTAGCTCCCTTTTAAATTTAATTTAAAGCACAAAGCAGACACTAGTAGGCGCATATTTGTGGTACAGGTTCAGAATTTCCAGGGTGGCTCCACAGTGCTGGCTGTAAAACATTGCAAAGTCTGGTATTGCATTGCTGTGGAAGATGCTTTTCTTTCTTGGGTCAATCTGCAACATCTTTACGCAGTAGCAAATATACAGGGTAAAGCACAGAATGTGGAAATAGACCTACTTTGGGCCTATAAATAATGTGATTAATTCCACAGATTATTGCGTGATATGTTCCTAATTTATACTGAACACATAAAAATTTCTTTTTTAAAAAGCAAGTCTGCATGATCTGTTTGAAATGAAGATATATCATTTCTTCTCCCAATGTTTTCAGTATGGCAAGTATAGGCAAAACACAGTTTTTCAATGAAATGATTAGTTTTGTGAGCTACTAAAATAGGGCCAATACAGCTGTTTCTGTTCTGCACCCTTTCTGCTTTGTGATTACACGGTTGCTGGTGGTCACATGTTGAGATTACCTCCATACAAGGTGCTGTCATTTCATTCTATTGAGACCAATGGCATGCTTGATCCAGGCCCTTTTCATTTACTCCCACAGATCCCCTTTTCTCACCCATTCAACCTTGATGGCTCCTTTCACACCACTGTCTGCACCCTCCCATGGTAGCACAATGAACACCAGTCTGTCGCTCTCTCCCAGACAGACTTTTATCTGTGAAGAAGCCCACAGCTCGTGGAAGCCCTTTTGTTACCTATCCCCGAGGTGGCTGAATGGCTTTTTCCTTTGATTTGTACTTTGCCATTTTCCCCCCGCACACTGGATATTTCTCTCTCGCACTTTTCAGATGTGACAAAGTAGTCCTATGTCTTGGCTGTTGGATACCATTCTTTTTTTATGATGTGGTCCCAGCCTCTAAAATTTTGTCTGGGGCATCTTTATAGCAGTCAGTCACGGACAGAATAAGTATATAATGTGTGGCATCATATTCATTGCAAAGACATTTCGATGAGAAAACGTATTACAGAAACTATGCTACTGGTATAAAAGAATAAGGCTGATACGGCTTGGTGTTTATAAGATTCAAGTCTTTTAAAGCAAAACTCGTAACTAAATTGGATCAACTGTTTTACAGGTAGTAAAACAGTGGGCTGCCTTAAAAAAGTCTTCTGCCCTCATGCCTTATAAAAGAAAAAGAGTCTCTTTTTCTTAACTCTACTGTTAAGAGAAAGCCGACAACAATCTTCTCTCAGCAGTGTGAGTGGCGGTGTCGGACAGGAATCAGCCTTTATATAGATTGTAATTGTTTCTCCCTGGTCATGCGTCTCTCTACCCATCCATCTCTCTTTTTTTTCCTGTTTCAGGCAGGTTTCAACCGCACAAGGTCATTGCTCTTAGGCAGCCGCAACTCGGCTTTATTGTTCCAGCGGGTCAGCGGGTCCGACACACATCACAGCTATTATTCCTCAGGAACAAATGGCCGTCCCACGCTTTGATCTATGGCCTTCCTTCTCAGACACTTCCATAATACCCTTGACAGGATTTCTTTTTTGCCCTGTTCCTGTTTTTGGTTATGATCCATCTCTTTTTACCACCTCTTCCTCTCAAAGTGCCATATTATTGGTAAAGGTGATTTATAATTGAAGATTTGATGCAATGTTTGACATATTTTTACATGACGAATGTTGGCTATATGACTCGGAGAAGAAATTTAAACAATACTGAGGTAAGATGCTTTTTTTTTTTTTTATCTCTGGGATGCAGACAACATGGCAATGAGATCGCAACTTCTATGTAACAAAACTTTTGGCTAAAAACAGTAAAGATGTCTCAGCTTTGTTAGAGATTTATGGAGGTGGTGCAGTGTCCAGTCCATCCTGACTTTCTGTGATAGTAAACTTGACCATCGTCTGAAAGAAACTACATGTCAAACTTTTAAAAAGCATATTTAACCTCCATCCGGGACTTTTGCTGCATTCACCTACAACTGCAACATCAACTTGTCCCTGATTAATGAGTTTCATGTGGCATTTTAAGCCCCTCTCGTCAGAAGTCCAGCAGTAAGATCATTTGGTTGACCCCACAGCTCCTGCTTTACATATGAATAAGAAGCTTATCATGTGTGGCATTGCAGGCTGGGGATGGTCAAAGGCGGGTGTATGAGCGGGGGCAGCATGGCACTGCTCAGTAGTGTGATTTCTCTTTTTTTTTTTAAATTTCACATCCTCCGATGTTGACGCCAGGGCTGGAACCCTGCTTTAAAACACCAGGGTCCTCCAAAGCAAGCTTTGAGCTCATTACTGAAAGCCCCTGAAAAATACCTACAGCATGCATAATGCATGACAGTTGGGGGTCTCTCACGTAACACTAGCGTGCGTAAAGTTTAATAACGCAGAACTGCCCGGCATCAGTGATGGATGCACTGACAGGCTGGCTGGGTGATTCACGCTGAAAAAAGAAACACACCCCTTCTTTGAGTCGCCTGCAGGAGTATCGCTTACATTTCAACAATAAGCAAGGAAAAGTATGAAAACTGTACACAACTCATAACAAGAAAGAGTGAAACTGTGTTGTGAAAATATTTCAGGGCATGTACATGTAGGTTGTGTCACAGGAAGGCCGTGAATATTGAAGATGAACAAATCTAAGTTCCCCCGTGCCATATGGGCATTTGTGTTTTTGTAAGATGTACAAACCCACTATTATACCTCAAGTATTATCTAGTTGCACCTGAATTCCCTGCAGCCTATCCACATGCATAATAAATCTAGGAAATGTCAGCTGTGAGGCCTGAGGGAGACGCGTGCCATTTGTTTAAGCTCTAGCTGGTGATACAGCCTTGTGCCATTGATGTTTGGATAGAAGTGAATGAATAAAGAATGCCGGCACTTGCATGTCAATCAGGTCTTTACAGCGGCCTGAACACGGCGAGCCTTAAGCCAACATATGTTCCTGATATACAATAAGCCATCAGAAATCAATAAATAATGCGGGTGGTTATTGGGTATTTTGATCAATGCTTCTGCCATCACCAGCTTGCTCGCATCAGGCTTTTTTCGGACGTCTGTCAAATCAACATGTCACAGCAGAAAGTGATTAGCAATTTCATTAACAGGAGCAAATATCATTACCAAGATGTCCATGTACAAAAGGACAAGTAGTTTGAATATAAATCTGCTTTAAACTGTGTGCTGAATCTCGCAAGCATGTTTAAAAGAGTACCTTGGAGCTTTTCCTCTCTGTCCGACTGACTGACTGTGGGTTTTTGGTTGCTGACTCCTGGAGGCCCAGAAGTTTCCACTGGCTTGTTTTTCATTCCCACAATCCCTTTCCCTGCTAGCCAAATCACTGAGCTATGACTACAGGCCTGGTTGGGAGTCCTTATCTGCTATCATTACAGATGCATTTATTCCATTGCCTCAGGTGCTTGTGGGTGTATGTGTGTGTGTGCATGTGCGCGCTTGTGCGCTTTCAGATGCCTTTTCCTTGTTTGCATGTGTGCACATGGTTGATGTATGTGTGTGAAAAGAGAGAAGGTGCAAAATAGATGAAGGGGGTATAAATGTTTGCGTGTGTACGTGTGGGCGACTTCAGGGGGGGTCCTGTGTGCGGACGTGGATAAGGCTTTGTGTTTTTCTGTGCATCTGCCTGTGATTTGTGTCTATTCTCCAAGGTTAACACAGTCCTCCCACACTAGGCTGATCTAAATAGAGACAGAGCAGGGTAAATGGGGATCAGAAGTCAAGCGCTGGCAACCATGCTAAATTATCGGTGGAAATCAACGCTGTCCTCATTAATTACACAAAAGGCCGTTAGTCATTTCCACCCTCCCCCAATAGCCCGCCCTCCCAACGCCTCTCAAACTAACTGATGCTTCTCCAGTGATTTCTCTCATTTTGCACACACATACAGCATACCCACAAATTTCCGCATATTTTATTCTCCCGCACAGACGCAAAAACAGAACAAGGGCAGAGATGAAAGGAGAATCTGTCTTTGCAGCTGACATTGAAACAGAGCAACCAAAAGATAATGTAGTCTGCGAGTCACCTTGAGTCCCCCCCCCTTTCATTACAGCTTTCGTCTTTCACTAAAGGTAGCTGTGTTGTTGTTCTCTTCCCAACAATCACCTCAATAATTTATGACAATGAAACTAAGAGAGCTGTGCTCTGCATAAAACTGTTGATAAGGCACAAAGTGTCTTCATTCGCCACAATGAAGAGCCATGACTTTGTTTTAACGTGGATGCTCTTTTGCCTTTTGTGAAAAGTACGAACAGGCTCACAGCAACTTGGTTTGTTGTTCAGAATGATTTATTTGAATTTCACAGAAGCAGTTTGACGCTTAATAAAATGGAAAACCCAAGTATCTATTCCCATAAGTTTGTTTATGGTTTGATGTTGCAGATCCTGTCTGCAAGTGTTGGCTGCATGTCAGTCAGCACAGAGCCTAGGTTTGACATTCTGTGAAATACACTTATTTGTTTTTGGGGTGTGGTTGTTTTGTTTTTTGACACTAAGTTGACTGATACCACTGTCTAGCCTTTGTGCTAAGAATGATGCTCAGACCAGCAGGTAGTTAGCTTTGCATAAACAGCGGGGTGAAGCAGCCACCTTTTTATTTTTTTAAAGTTTCAGAATAGGCCTACAGGTGCCTCTCCAACTCACTAGTCAACACATTGCAGTTTGTTTTTAATCCGCGCACAAACAGAATGTCAAGTTGTGCTTTCACAAGGATTTACTGTTTCTTGCCTTGTAGGAATTTTGTTGTTACTATGAGCCAAGCAAACATCAGAGGCTCGGGGAACTCGCTGCACCTTTGGCTGCTGGTTGCCAAGATATATTTACAGCATTTAACACCCTACAAACACCTAAATGGTTCTTCTTGCATTTCAGTGTGTGTGCACTGTGAACTAACAAGAATCAACATGTTGAGTGGAGATATTTAGCATTAGAAGTGCTGCTAGCTGTAGCAGTTTTTGTACTTTAGACAGAGCCAGGTGAACTGTTTCCAGCTGCGACGAGTTTTTGATGTAAGTTGGCTAGAAAGAGTCTTCCTTTTTCTAGTTGGGGAAATGTTTGCTTAATAAAAGATACCGAGTATAATGAATCTACACTTTTAAGGGAAGAGGTTGGATATGCTTGCATCTTAGAATAAAGATTATCCTCTGGGATTTCTCAGTGTTTGTTTATTCTGTATATAAACATATAAGGGTACATTAAAGATACAAAATGCACTGCTTGTAAATAGGATATTGATGCACTATTACATCCAGAACTGTGTGCTGTTCTGTAACTGTGGGTATTTTAGAACACACTATAAAATAAACCTACACCGGGGTTGTGAAGGTTAAGAATTCTGCTCTGTTTCTCTAAGTGTGCAAATTTCATTTTTAAAATCAGCCTACAGTTATGGTTTTACTGCACTTCATATCACACGTGTTAAACTTGAAGCCACAAACCCGAGTGTAAGACACAGAAAAGGCTGGTTGTGCCTAAACATAATTCAACTGCATGCTGATTTCTCCGTTCGAAGGAGTTAGTTGGGGTCTTAAAGAAAGCCATTCATTATTTCCCAGAGGAGGTGGATTACTCGTCAACGGGTGCTGTTTGACATTTACCGTATGCATTTCATTATTGGAACTGACCTGGAAATTAACGGCAGCTTCCCGGAGCCTCAGCTCCAACCCCCCCATGTGCAACTCGTCAAAGGACTGACCCTCTCCCCATCTCGTTCCTGACCTTTCAGTACTGCATTATTTAACGCACACAAATCCCAAACAGACCGCCACTGAATGCTAGGAAAAGGTATTGACAGAGACATATGGGTGCTCTTGGATAACATGCATAATTGAGGGATGGAAAAACAGGTTATATCCCTGGCCACGATGTGTGTGAGTCAAAGACACCGACCTTGGTCCTCTGTGCCCACGGCAATGGGAGTAGACTTCTGTTTAAACGCCTACTGCTAATTATTCAATACTGTCGAACTGCGCACTGAAAAAAATGCTGCGCGCTGACCAGAGTTCTGTCTTTCAGCACACAAAGATGCAACGTCTGCAGATTTTTATACTTTTCCAAAACTTCTGATTCAAATGCATTTTGCTTCATGTCTTTTTCATGTTGTTAGATATGTGGTTTTAATAGAACCCTTCCCTTATGGTCGGTTGCAGTGCACTCTCCTAGAGGACAGTTTCCTCTCGGTGGCAGCATTCGGATGAATATCTGAAAATTGTCACAAGGGGTCCAAAAAAGCTATTTAATAATTAACAAGAGTTTACAAGAAAACCAAAGAAAATAAATGATAGCGTGGTGGAGGAGGACAATGAGTCGACATTAACAATCAGGTCTGCCAGTGAATAACGAGCTCGCCCCCAACATTTTAATTAGCAGCGCGCCGGACGGCACAGTGATTAATGAACACTATTTGATTTCAGCGTTGCTCTGAATTAATAACAAATTGACATTTAATGAAAATTACTTACTGCAATTGGAATTAAAGCGGTTTCTTGCCCCTTTATGCACATCAGAATAATAATAAATACAAATGTTGTTATCCCCAATTGATCATAAACATGCTAAAAGAGATATCAAAGGTGATGGGATTGAATTATGGCAGGATTTCGCAAACAGCATTAACAGCCCCAATTATAATTTCATAGCCTTCACTCAACTGTTTATGAACATCTTCCATCATTTCGTGCCTCAACTGAGAGCGTTTTACAGGGGTGATAACAAGAAGCTAACAGATTAAAACCTCACAATTCTGCAGCTAAAGTACTTATCAGATCATCTAAAAGTGTCTAAGCTGCCCTGTTTCAAAACGTACATCACAAATTTAACAGTTATATCCCACTGTGGACAGTCAAATCCACTATGCAGTGCAACTGCAGGGTGTAGCTGCTGTCACAATGTGTTCAACTGCAGCATTGTACAAGTGCAAAATCCACCTAAATATATGAAGGGTTACTTCTATTTATATGATTAATTGGCACCAAAAATAGTATAAAAGCAGTTACCACAGACATCAGCCACTGGTATCTGAAGGCTCCTTTTGAAGCCTCAAGATTAACATTTGTGCTGTTGCCATCTTGGTTTCAAAATTGCAAATCATCATCTAATGAGCGTACCACGGATAATCTATGGAAACATGGTATGACCAAGATTTACAAAACAGACTTAATTTTATATTCTATATGAACCAAAGTGACTAAGACCATAAACTTGTCAGGAAGTCAAAAAGCTGTTTTCTCATAGATTTGGATGGAACTGAAAGTCTTTTTGTTATAACCACAATTATCTGGTGCCCTTCAGTCTTCCACACTGGCCTTTTCCCAAACCAGAAGCTACATCCATGTTACATTATATACTATCTTTGACTGAGACCGCAAACGGTCCAAATACCTAATCATTATAAGGCGATGAACAGTTTGTAGTTTTCTTTGTTTTCCTTTTAACAAGTGAGTTATAATAAATACGTTTTACTAATCATCAATAGTGAAGTTTTATCATCATTTCACTAGTGATCAATGAGAGCATTGTTTCAGTTTAGCCACACTAGTTATGCTTGCCCTGCACTGTGCCCAAGCACGATTCTGCCCCCTCCCCTCTTGGCCTGCACACACACTGCTCTTAATGATCCAGGACTGAGTGAACTACAGCATCAACTGCTCTCTCCCTCTCTCACTTGCTTTCACTTTTACACACATGCGTGGCCTTGAAAAGCAATCTTGCAGAGAACAGAGGCTTCGTGATTTTATGCATTTTGTAGGTTAATCATGAAAGAAGTGACACAGTGTCTTCTCACATGCCTTTTAGAGTAGTTAATTACCTAAACTCAGTTTTATGAAGCCTCCTGTCATCAGTGAAGAGTTGGATTTCTTTGATGAAAGTATAACAAGGTACAGTTTACTTTATCACACCAAGGCACACAAGTCAAACAAATTGTGCTTTTCAGGTCAAACAGGGCAGGTCACTGATCCACTGATGTTAGCACATCCTGAATTGAACCCAAACCATTTTTTTTAAACTTCAGTCTAGCTAAAAACAAGAACCAACATCTCCAGAATTGCAATTTTAACCTACACCTCTACCTGCAGAAATAATAATAACAAAAAACCTCAGTAGGTAAAAATATTGCTAAATCTAGCCAGCTGGTAAAAATGAGGTGAACACCAATACCTACACCAAATATGCAGCTGCATAACACAATTCTACCTTTTCGTTCAAATCATAATAAAGCTGATCTGGCATGTAATGCCTTCTACAACGTTTTCTTTTAGACATTAAAATATTCTCCAGTACACAAAAATGATCAATTAAGTTAGTCAGGGAACAGAGTGTACTGAAAATATCAACTTTAAACTTGTAACACTGTATTTGTGTGTTTGCTCTGAGCCACTAAATTCTCCCCTCATAGCCTCTTGCTGGAGATCAAACACTTCATTTTTCTTTGTAGGGGTTGTGGCTCAGCATCCACCAGGTGAGTCTGTACCCTGAAGCATGGTGGCCACCTGTTGGCTCTTCAGCCCATGATGCCTTCGACACAGACACATTAGCCTGAGGTTCTCTTTGCCTCAGCTGCTTCCCTCGCCTACCCACCGCCAAGCTCAACTTTATTTCTGAATGCAGAGCCTAACTGACCACATAGAGCTCCAATCAATATTTTTGCTTCTCTGAAGATCAAAAAGGGCTTTGTTTATGTGTATTTTCGTTTGCTCGGTCCTCCAGTTGAGTAGCACCCCCTGTGATTACTGCTCCATGCAGAGTCCACCCGTCTTCATTTGTCTGTATGAATTTCTGCTCTCCTCTTTATTACTACGCCCTAACTTTCATGCTCTCCTTTTGTCTGAGAAGAAGGATGATTTATTCTGTGTATAGCAAGCTGATATAAGTGTGTTGGTGTTTTTTTTTTATTTTGTTGTCGTTGTTGTATATTACTGATTGCTTTTGTCCATTTCAAATAAGACTTGTTTCACCTTCACAGTGTACTCCAAGGAATCACACTGTTAGTACAGCCCAAACATGGCACCTACAAACTCTTTATGTTCCTATTTTTTGTTTTTCTTTCTTTTTTATCAGTGTTTGATAAATTCCCCAAACTCCGCACCCGAAGAATCTGTGCTTCAGTTTAGCTCAAGTTGTCCTGCTCTTCTCATCCTTTTGCTCTGTTTTCTCCTGCTCCAGATGATTTATAGGGAATATCATTGTCATGAATTTATTTTGGCTTGGGTTTTTGGTATACCTGCCAGTTTATGAAATTACCAGAGATGTTGACTGAGTTGGTATAATGATGATACATCCACCAATAATGCCTCTATCTAGAAGAGTAATAGTGGCGACGGTGGGTCTGCCACAGCTGTTTAATACTGAGATCTAACTTGCAGATCTTCCATCCAAATTATTGTGATTTACATGTTAATGTTTCACATTGAATTCTCCGCTTATCAAGGTTAATTAATTCGTTGATGCTTAAGGTGTATGTTTATCTGTGACCAACAAAAAAAATAGAGAAAATAGAAAAAGCTTCAATCACTTAGTACGTGACAATATGTAAACCTACACTGAGCACAACCCCAAGGTGGCCCTTTAATCTTGCTTATTTACACACTGCATCTAACACCATGGCCTCTATTTCCGATCACACCATAATTTATATTTACATTGAATAATCAGGAACAATTTCAGAGAAAACTCGCACAACGCAATGTATGATCAGAAAATCCCTAAGACATTTATAGAAGGCTTTATCAGCCAACTGGCAATGGCTCACAATAAGATGCTTCAAATCGCCCTGGGAAGCGAGGTGTTTGGCACAATTACAAACAGACAGTGGAATAAGAGGCACAACTGACAAACTGCCTGATATGGGCAGTTCTCATTAATTCTGACTATGCGTTTCTTTACCACACTCTGCATATCTTCTGTATATTCCACTGAACTGTGAAAGAATGAATGTTTTGATATGAAGAGGGCATTTGGACTTACCTTTTTACATAACACAGAGGTTGTCAATGAATATAATAATAAAGAAAGTGGGCATTTACCACAACCCAGCAGATCTATTTTTCTTTGCCACGAGCTCAGATGGTGTGAAATCATTCACACATGCTGTTCTATTTCACATCCTTTTTAAACAAGACAAAAAGTGTAAAAAATAATGGTGGCTTTTTTTTATGCCCAAACATGTCCACTATCATCAGATGTAACCACAAAATAATGATTGCAGATAGAGTAAGTGGAACACAGCACAGTCAGCTTTCACTAACTTAATAGAAAGTTATATCAAGATGTTGCTGTGTGCAAGAGAGAAATTTATGATCATTCAGTGCTGATGACAGCAATCAGAAGCAAAGCTCTCTGGTTGCTGTGGGGTTTGGGTAATGGTAGTGGAGTACATATCTAACTACCATTGGGAACAGGAGACCTGGCGAGATTTAACAACTCACAATTCACCATTAGCCTCTATAGAAACAAAGTTCTGACCTCAAACCTTGTGTGCTGAAGAAATGCAGTTTGAAAATCTACTCTAGGTGCAGTAAAAGAAGAAGTAGCTGCTGCTATGACATCCTGACTTTACAGTGAGCCATACACAGTCCAGACTGCATAAAGGAAATGGACGTTAGTTATGAATGAGAAAAAATATTTATTTTTTCATAATGTATCATCATTTTATACATTTTATTGGAAATGTGCCTAAAGAAAACATTCAAATAAGTTGTGTTGGCAGAGGATTATAACTCCAGTGAAGACTTTAGCTCTGAGTTGAGTGCAGAGGATGAGATAGCTGTTACTATCTGACGAAAACAAAATGTGCCAAACAATGACCTATACTGTAGGTATGCCACATGGCTAAACTAAAAACATTAGTTGGACTAATGAATAAACATATATTAGCTATTGGTACCTTTTTTGTACAGGGGTATTGCTTATCCTTAGATAAGCACCCACGCATCTATATCAAGAACAGGCTGAACTGTATGACACAGAAGCTGTAAGACATGGATGAGCAGGCTCGTCTTAGGAAACTGAGATCCTTTGACATGTATAGGAAGATACAGCAGATGTGGTGACACCAACAACGTGAATAAAGGCCTGCTCTGCGATTGGCTGCAAACTGAGCACTTGAAGCTGCGGTGGAGTGGAGGTCATGGAACAAATTGTTATCCATTAAGGATAATTTTAACCATACTCTGCACCATTTACTGGACAGGCAGCAGAGCATCTTCTCCAGCAGACTGATTCAGCTCCACTGCCACAAGGGCAGATAATGGAAAGCTCTTCTACCTCATGCAGTGATTCTCTACAAGGCAACACATCGGTCGAGCAGAGAATTAGCCATTCTCTCATTTTAACATTTGCACACATTTGCACCTTTTCTACACACTAAAACACTTTATTACACTATTACACTTTCCACTGTTGTACTTAAGCGCCTCGTGTCATCTGTTTTTATATACATTTAGTAAGCTTTTTAGATTATCGTCTTGCTTTGTTGATTTTGAAATAGTTCACTTGTCACCTCCACCAAGGAGACTGTGTTTTTGTTAGTGTTTGGATGCGTGTCATTCTGTCTGTCAACATGACAGCTCGAAAAGTTTGAAATGAATTCTGATGAAACTAGAATCTGTGACTCTTACAAGTGTGTATTGTCAACACAGAGAAAGTACAGTATAAAAATGTAAAAATATCAGGTCACACTTTGACCTCTGACCTATCCTTAAATGTTAATAGTTTGATCATTTTGCCATTTTTGTCATTTCTTTAAGCAGTCTTCTGGAATACTTCTCCAGGCTTCTTGAAGGACCTTCAAAGCTCTTCTTTGGCTTTGGCTTTTGTTGTGTTCACTGTCAATATGATCCCACGTGGCTTCATAATGTTGACATCCAAGCTCTGGGGAAGACAGTCTATGTCTGATCGTCTTCCACTGTGTGTTTTTCTACCCAGGTATGCTTTTACTGGACTGACAGTGTGTTTGGGATCATCGTCATGTGGAAAATCAGGACATTTGGATTCATCACTCTGTCAGAACCTGTGGCCACTGATTTGCAGTCCAGTTCTTGTGTATTTTACCTCAGCCTTTTCTCCCTGTTTCCTTTCCTTTCCTGGTGTGAAATGTGTGTGTTTAGTTAGTTAGTTTGTTTGCTTGTTTTAATCAATTTTAAATCATGCTTTTTATTTGTTTTTGTTTCTAATGTCTCTGTAAAGCACTTTGAATCACCTTGTTGTTGAATTGTGCTATACAAATAAATTTGCCTTGCCTTGCCTTGCCTTGCCTTTCCTTAAGAATGACTTCTTAGACTAATTCTGATGAGGCTTCACTGAATAGAAGATGGTTTCATATTAATGGGTCAGATGCATCTATCAGGTCCATGGGCAGGTCTTCAAATTTCTTAACACTTTAATGCATGAAAATTTAAAAGAAAAGTGTTTTAGTGAACCTTCTAACAAAATTATAAATTAAAAAAGGAATGAATTAAATTTTAATTTGGATATGTGAGTATTAATTAGTTTCATATTTGCTACATCGGGCACTTCTTGTAATTTGTTTTTTGAAAATGTATCATGCAATTTATTTTAGTTTTTCTGACTGATGATGCAGAAGTCTCAAAAAGTCACGTATCAAATACGATACACTTGGCTTTAAAGGGTTAAGGATATGATTTTCAGATACTGTTTTGTGTGTTTGTTCATTTCTAAGCCTGCCACTTGTTCTTTTGTCCTCCACTTGTCCAGTTTCTCAAATTTATTTAGCACACCTAAGAAAAACTGCCCAGAGAAACACTTTAAAAGACCTTTAGAAAGTCTGAAGAACTTTTGCTTAAGACCAGTTTTAAAAATTACAAGTCTGTCTCACTGGAAGTAAAAAAATAAAAAAGAGAGGAGTGGCTTGAGACCGTATTTAATTTGTAAAAAGTTTCTTGTGTTTAAGTTTTTTTATAGTTTAACAATAGAAATTTCAAAATCTGGATACATTTCTTATCTTAAAAGGATTTCCCAGTCCTCATGGGTTTGCTTGTTCGATGTTGTAGAAGTAGTTTTATGGAGAGTTGGTATCAGTTTTGGTTAATGGGCAGACTGGGTGTATTAGCCTGCTGCAGGGGTTGGTGCCATGAGGAATCTTGTTTAAGAATCAATGAGAAGAAACGAAAGGTAACTTAAATATTTGTTCTTTGTTGTGTGTTCTTACATGCTCACATTGCCCACTGGTATGTTTACATTGAAGACACGATGATCATCGAGACTGATCACTAATAATCACTAATAATCCCAGGTGATTACCTGGGCACAGTGTTTGTTTCTTTGGCCACAATGTCTGAGGGGTTCTGATAACATTGTGTTCACCAAAATAACTTCAGGGATAGAAACATGTAATCCAAAAGGGCAAGCAGCATGACAACTCTGATAATCCACAAACACAGTAAAGTGACATTTTTGCTAGATCACTTAACCTTTGTTTTTCTTCAGAGATGCAGTCATTGTGCAGGACATCTCTGTGCACCACATGATAATGCAAACAGTAGATCACTGGAAGTTGTAAATTGTGATAAACTGTCTGTATAATTGCTTTAATGTTTATGCCTATTTTTTTCTTGAAAAATAATTTTCATTAATAATAATAATGATAATAATAATATTTATTCATATTGCATTATGCATCAGCAATGGCAAATGTACGAGACTCTATGTAATGTAAGCAAACTGATCAAACAAACAAAATCTGCAACAACAAACTTTAGAATGTTTTAGGGATAAACTTATGTGAAGAGTGTGGACTACATTACTCCCACAGTGTGGACGTTGGGTGCTATAGGGGCTTGTATGGCTATGCAGTCATGCGTGTACAAGGCAGATGGCAACAGTATGGAAGACTTCCAGGTTGTTTGAATTTCCCTGATGACCCATTTTTCTGACAAATAGACAAAAAAGGGTAGAGAGCAGATGGAATAGTGAGAATAAGAAAGAAGTGGATGGGATGACCACCTCACAGGGGAAAACAAAAAGGTGCCAAAGGTGAACAGGAATGACAAGCAGGTTGAGCATGGAGGTATGTTGTCCTGTTTCTGTACATATAGAGGTAAGCATGAGATGGGTTTACATGTTCTTTATGTTCTTTTTTGTATTTTGTTTTGATTTTAAGTCTTTAAAACTCCCATCTGTTTTTTCTGTTTTAACAAATTAGCATGCTCCGCGCTACCACTGCATAATTCATTCAAGTACACGGAAAGGTTGAAGGAGCATAAAAGAGTAAGTCGCTAAGTAAGAGAACATATAAGAATTTGATAATATGGGATTATTCCTCCTCCTGTTGCTCAAACTCTAAAATATTCTATATTCATCTCACACTTTTCCACAGTCTCTCTTTCTTTATTCCTTTATTTTGTTTGTCTTTTCTTTTTTTTTAATCATTCAGTAAGTTTTAGCTGTACATTTAGCCTTTGCTCTTAAATACTAAATCCAAGTCTGCTAATGGCTGATTACTTTAGGCTGTGTTCAGCAATTTGAATAGTACAAATGAAACACCGCAAAGTGAATAGAATGATAATGACTTTGGTAACCATCAGGTTTAAGTAAACCAAGCCATTCCACTGCTCATGCAATGCAAACATCAACTCCATATCGATTCATTGGCACAAGCAATAATTAGTGGGGCAGCGGTTGCTACAGAAGAGCTATGATGTGTTGAATTTGTAACTATACAATTGTCATGTTATGGGGAAAAAAAAGGTTGATGCAGTTTCATTCCCCAAGGGCAAAATCAGTTGTAGCTGAAATTAAGTTGCAAACAGTCATTTTAAATGAGGAATATAAATGATGCTAACAAGCTGTGACAGTAAAGTATTAACATTACCAGAGCAATCTTTTCCCTGAGTCTTCCAGCCACTGGATCTGTCCATGGTCCTGACATGCTGCAGTATTGAGAGACAGAAAGCAGGAAATTGCTCAGTAAGTATTCTGTGTCCTGAAAGGTACAAGGATAGCTAGAAGAGCAAGTAACAATCAGCGGTCCAGATGTTTCCATAAAGAGGGGCTTTAAGGAAAGCTAGAACTGTCTAGACTTGGGGTGACTTTTGCTGTTAGAGAAGTTGGAGCTGATAAAGTAGAAGTCTGGTATTTCTTTTCTCCTATTCAGGTAAATAAAGTGGTGCATTTGTACTGAAGCTTCATATCAATATAGTTGTTTGTATCCTGCTTCAAATGCTATCAGTCTACTTAATACCTGTTATCAGTTGTAGTCACATACTTTGTAAGCACCACTCTTTATCTACTGGTTAAGCAGACAAATGCATGCAGTTATCAAGATAACATAGGGGTGTATTTAAGCCCCAAAATGTTTGGGGTGATTTATGAAGTACGCTTTTATGACACCGTGCCAAGTCCACCTTTTCCCTGGGAAAACAGCAACTAAATTGTGCCAAAACAGCCTGCATTTGGTAAAAACAACAACAACAACAACAAAAACAAAACAATAACTAAAACAAGAAAGTTGTTCACTGGCAAGAACTATTTCATTTGGGGAAAATAAGTTGTTAAAATTTACAAGATGGCTTTAACAATTTTAATTAATTAGGGATATAACTAACTTTTTTTAGGTTATCTTTGGAACTTGCTTTTGTTTTTGTTTCATGGCATTTAATTTTCTTGTATTGTTTGCTCATTTTGTATTTTGTGTACAGCAGTTTGTGACCACAGGTAAATGTAAATGAAAAATATTAAATGTTATTTACTTTATCTTAAATACTTGCAGAGACGATGTCGGCAATGTCATTCGTTTGTTGCTTTGTTCCTATTTGTTTTAATCATTGATGTTACAGGCTACAGTTGCTTGGATTTTTAATACACTAGCCACAATCCAACTGTAGTTAGAGAGCAGCAAAAGTTGACTTTCTCACTTACTTTTTGTTAATCAAGTTACAAAAAGGTTCCTGTTACATTTGCACATGCACGTCAGATCCAGAGATGGGCAGTAACGCGTTACGCGTTACTGTAATCTGATTACTTTTTTCAAGTAACAAGTAAGGGATTACTATTGCAAAAACAGTAATTAGATTACTGTTACTTTCCCGTAGGAACGCTGCGTTACTGCGTTACTAAAACCGTGATTTTTTGCGAGAATGTCTCACGACAGTGACGTAAGCGAGTGCGACGTTAGTGACAACAGCTGTGTGCAGATCAACAATGGATCAAGTATCGAGTGCAGGAGACAGTATGAGCGTGCAGCGTTTAAAGTGTGGAAGTACTGACCTTACTTTGAGCTTGATTCCATAAAAAGTGACAAAAACATTAGCGTCCGTTGTGCGTGGGAAGAAAACTTCTTTTTACAGCGAAAAAAACCCTAAACTTCCAAGCAAGCACCGAGTGGCAACGACGTAATTGGAAATTCACAGAGAAACTCGCGGATTCTTCAACTGACCGCGGCACACCTGCACCAGGGTAAACCTCCGCCTACCGTAGTCCTGCTTAACAGGTGAAAATAGAGCAACAGGACCGCTAAGTCTTTGACTTTATTTATTTTCTGCTGTTTTTTTTCTTGCATCTATTTGAAAGAGTGAGTGTAAACACAAAAAATATTTTCTTTTATGTGCTGGAATGTGTAGAAAAAATGTTAAACTAATTTATTCAAGTCAGAGAATGTTGCATATAATTACATTTTTGCTTGATGCATAAAGTTAAAAGATTAAAACTGATAAAACAAGTTAAAAAAAGATGACATTACATTTTGTATGATGGATTATGTAGAAAAAGTAGAATTGGGCTGAAAGATTTATCGCTTTATCACCTCTTGTAAATCGTGTTTTTAAAAAGTAACTAAGTAACTAAGTAACTAAGTAATTAATTACTTTTGAAAATAAGTAATTAGTAAAGTAACGGGATTACTTTTTTGGGGAAGTAATCAATAATTAGTTACTGATTACTTTTTTCAAGTAACTTGACCAACACTGCTCAGATCTTTAAGGATCCTTACAATTAAGCCTGCAGACAGAAATCTGATTCCTTCTTCTAAATGATGAAAATCTGCATTTAATTACCAGAAGGGAAAAGTCCCAACATTTGACATGCACTTCCAGCAGACAGTTACTGTCAAAGAGTTATCGTTTATTATAAATGATGGGAAAGTTTCTGCTCTCAAGGGAGCTCCTTAAAGGATCTAAGCTGCCCACAAGAGATTCTGCTGGGAACACTAAATCCCTCAGGGCATACAGACAAATCAAATGAGAGCATAAGCCTGAAACTTTTAAACAAAACATCAGCGCAGAGGATCTTTTTTACATGCTCAGTGTGGCTGGATATCTCTAGTCATTAAAAGGGCATATCCGCTGATATTTTATTCACCAATCAGCCATACGAGAACAAATAAGCTCCTGATCAATAATGCATCTATGACTTTAGTGTCTGAGCTAAAGTGAGGTTTTATTTGTATATAACGTTATTTGTAGGTGTTGTCCGTGCATTTAAATGACCAAAAAGTCTCTTTTTAAATTTTTAATTTAATGAGTAGTTAAATAGTAGCAGATGAAAAATTCAACGCAGATTGCAGGGAGGCAAATTCAGAATAAGTGAAAAGAGCCCGTGTAATTTGAAAGAGAGTGCTAAGGCCACAGCTATTGCCCTGCATGTAAGAGATGCTCATTTACTGGCAGAAATGAAGCTTTTATTAATGTGCACGGGTCACAAAAACAACACAAATGCAGACAAAAAAAGAATACTTGTTCATAATATCAATATCATATCATTAATGTATTTGATAGTAGTGAATAAAAGATATGAAACACAAACACAGTAAATTCTTACTGTGCAGGAAAAATAACATTTTCTGGACAATTTTTAGTATGAATTTTGGACTCTTTACAGCTAATTTCAGCAACTTCATTAGTCCCGTTGGAATGCATGTTACAATGCATCCAGCTGCTAAAAACATTACTCCTCAGCAGCTCTCAACTTTTCACCCATCCCTAGAGCCAGGTTAGTTAAGTTAGTTAGTAAAGATCCACAAAAGTAATGGGACATCTCAGGGGAATGTAAAGAGGGTGTTAAAAATGGACCACCAAATGCAGAAGGAGAGGAAACCTATAGGTGCTTTTCATTATGCTAACTTGTGCTTCCTCGTATTTTATCCCGTATTTTATTCCGTGACTCAGAAATTGTTCCTCAACTGGTATCATAAAGGATTTCCCAACTCCTTAATTAAACATGACTCTTCCGTGTGAACAGCATGAGGAGAGAGGAGCCTTCTCGAAAAGATAAACCTCATCAGTACAAAGCCATTTGGTCTCTTTGCATGGCTTAGCTGATGATTTGTTGCTCTTAGACGTTGGTAGTCATTTCAGGCCCAGCCCATCAACTAAGTCCCTCATGTTATTTTCTCATCACTACAAGTTTCTGAATTTCACTGACATTCCACAGTTTGGGTGGTTGCCACATTGCTGCTAGCCTCCTGTGTTTACATTCATTAAGGGCAATAAAGCACAGGTAAATCCTATGCAAAACCTTTCATTGTATCACATGATGGATATATTCTGCACCTCCATGTGTAAGCATATACTGTAGACAATTCATTCTCATAGTGCTTAATTTATTTTGTCGTTAGAGTATAATAGATCACAGTTATATTCTCAGGTGCAATATAATGCATAATCAGGCAAATGTAAATCAAACACAGTAGATTACAAAGAGTAATTTGCTTGCAAAGCATCGCGCATTTCTGTTTTTTAAGCTTCTACAGCTCATGCAGATGTTGTGTCATAATTTGAAACTAACAAATATTCAAATAAAGAAATAGTTTCATAAAAATCAAAATCATTTACAGTGACCATGTAACAAGTGAGTCTAATGTAAGCTTTGTTTAGCATGTCATATCATAAGAAGCTGGCTTTGCTTAAGTGCTTAAGCTGACTTTGCTCTGGAAGCAAGCGTTTGTCATTTAACAGCTTCAGCCCCTCCATCCTTTCACCACTCTGTCACATCAGTGCAAGGAAGAGCTGAGACATGAAGGAAGCAAGGGGGCATGTTAGCATAATGAGACATAGCCTAGATATACATATAGTTGAGACAACAGGGTGGGGTAGTGGAAAAACAGAGGAGAGAAGAAGAAAAAAAAAGATACTTTCAAAATAAAATGCTAAACTAAACCAAGCAAACCAGGGCCCTATTTCAGGAAGCCGGTTTAGAAAACTCAGAGTGAAAAACGATACTCAGGGTTGAGTAACCCCGAACTGTCCAACTCGGAATATTCGGTTTCAGAAAGGCTGATAACAATTAGTTCAATCAACGCGGAGTTGCTTTAACCCCAAATTAAGCGCGCGCACGAGGATACATAAAGCCCTGATTAGTGGAGCACAGATTAAGCGAGTCACCATGGAGACGGAGGGAAAGAAGGCGCGGTCAATGTATTTTACAGCGCTTGAGGCCGAAATTCTGATGGCAGTATATGCCGATAACATGCAAATTTTGCAGAAAAAAAGTAACACAGCCTCAGCTGCAAAAGAAAGTGAGCATGCATGGCAAAACATAGCCGACAGAGTCAATGCGTGAGTGTTAATTTAAACATTGATCTAGGGATTTCCACCCATTTAACACGTTATTTTCCATCCATCCATCCATCGTCATCCGCTTTGTCCGGGGCCGGGTTGCGGGGGCAGCAGCCTAAGCAAAGAGGCCCAGACCTCCCTCTCCCCAGCCACCTCCTCCAGCTTATCCGGGGGAACACCAAGGCGTTCCCAGGCCAGCCGAGAGACACGTTATTTTATTATATTTTATTTTATTTTATTTTATTTTATTTTTTATTTTATACATTTTATTTTGTGATGTGATGTGAGCGCAGGTGCAACCCAACAGGCCCCAAATGTTCCTGGCAGCAAGTAAAAATGAAATATAAAAATATAGTCCAAACAGGTAAGGTGTAATTGTATTATGAGCCATAGTGCTTGGTCTGTTTGTCCGATGTAAATCAATTGCAGTTAGAGGCTACATTAATTTCCCCTCTGTAAGCACTTATTGAAATTATCTGAGCACATTACAAGTACATATTTGCTTACTCTGTATGCTCAAATGTGACCCGTTATGGCCACTAGAAAAAAAGCAGAGGCCCGAAAAACAGGTGGGGGTCCTCCACCACCACCACTCACAGAGCCTGGCCACTTGGCTTCCACATTTGTGATAATGTTGGCAGCATCATATATGATCTTCACAGTGCAGAGAACACAAATTAGCATCCATTACTAATAATGAAATAATTTGTTAGTTTGAAATGCTACAGGGAACTATGTACCTGTACATTAATGCTGTGGAAAGACTTCCTGTTCACATAGTCTCCTTCATTTACTGAAGGAGCAATGATTGGAATGTGAGTGCCATCTGTACAGCCAATCACGCCTGGGAACCGTGAAAATAAATGTAACATTTAAGTAGTAGTTCAAGTATCACCACATCATGAATTAAGTTTTGTTCATCCTGCTACCTGCAATTTTGTGGCATCCCTCTTTGATAAATCTTGTGGGTCTATGACCGGGGAACACCACAAACGAGTACAGGAGACGTTTCAGTGCAACTGTAACATTCCTGACTGCCCGACAGACGGTAGCCTTGGAAACGTGCTCAGCGTCACCAATATTATACAGAAAGCTCTCGTTTGCAAAAAACCGAAGTGCGATACAAATAATATGTACAGAACTGAGAGGATGTCCACGATGTGTCACATGAGCAATATTAGGCCTGAGGATGTTATTCAAATAAATTATAGATTGTGCTGAAAAACGGTAACGTTCACACAGGAAATCATCAGGAAATGATAAGATGTCCAAACGCGCTCTAATCACTCTCTCCCGGCGGAGAGCTCTGCAGAGAATTTGGGCTTCACGATCTACTGGCTCTTCAAGGAAGGAGCACGCCATGTCTGACACTTCCTACAGTCAGGTTTCCGACAAAGAGGCGGAGAAGGTCAGGGTTAGTTGTAGTAAACCTGCTAGGGGGCAGGTTAGCTTCACGGAGTGTGTCGTCATAGTAACTCACTCAGAATTAATCTAAACTCGCTTTGTGAAACCGAAAACCCAGAGTTTTCGTTAACTCAGGGTATACTTACTCAGAGTTTGCACTAAACCGGCTTCCTGAAATAGGGCCCAGAAGTCTAAATGTTAGCAAACTCCAAATAAAATCAGAGATTACCTGGCTGCAATAGCGCACACTTAGCAAAAAAAATGTGGCAATAAAGGAAATGTTAAGCAAAAAAAAAAAGTTAAATCACACGTTAAATCTTAGCAATGTTGTTTACTCTATGTTTTTAGAAGATAAAGTAGAGTTTATATATCTAATAAGCTTGTAAGACAAACTGTTAAACACTCAGGGAGAAACTAGAAGAAAAAAGCAGTAATAAAATGCAATAGTTTTAAGATCCGACCAGTGCGCTGGGTTTCCACTTTGGGCAATCCAATTTCTAGCCTAACCAAGGTGAGTTTTCTGCTTCACTAGCATGAACAGCCCTGGCCACTCACCTGCAGTGTAATTAAAGCAAAACAAACTCCATCAATCAGCTGCCATTACCACAAAAAGGGGAGGAGGGTGGAAAGGGAAGTGGGGAAAAAACTGGTGGAAGGAGGTAAAGAAACACAGGAGGTATGCACAGGGGTGGGGGTGGGTAGGTGGGGGTTAAGAAAAGGATGAAGAGACAGGACAGAAAAAGAAGAGGGAGGGTAAAAAAGATAGGTTGCAAGCAGAAACCGGGAGGATTGGGGGCAGGAGCCAGGAAAAAGAAAATGAAACAATCTGGCCAAATCAGGTTTGGAGTGGAAGGTAGTGAGCAGAGTGATTACAGCAACTAGACTGACTCACACAGGGAGAGGGCCCCAGGGACACGAACACACACACACACACACACACACACACACACACACACACACACACACACACACACACACGTGGAAAAGCGACCATTCTGTGGAAAACTTATACACAAACCCTGGTCGCATGTGGTCTCTGTAAAATTCAGAGCACACTACTATTGTCAAAAGGACTTCACATTTGAAGTGGCGTTTTCATGTTGGACCTCATAAACACATGCACACCGTGCAGACACAAACGGTTATTGCTCAGTTTAGCGCGTTTGATATTTTCTAGTCCCCCCTTTCTGGAGCATCTGTCGCTGATGTGATGGGTGGGGGGCACGTCACTAACTCTGTCAACGGTCCTAGCCTCGTTTCCTCTGAAGTGTCGAGCATCATCTGTGCCGAGGTGCTCCACAGTTTATCTTCTGCCTCTTCTCGGCACCCTGCTGATAGATGCTATCTGCGCTGTTATTACCCCTCTGGTAATAAAACAACACTTCTCTCTTCCTGGTTCAGGCTGTCAGGCATTACTTTCCTGCGGTGTTTTTTTTGTTTTGTTTTTTTTCCCTCAAACAATCACCAACAGTGACTCATATTCACCCAAACAGATAGCGTGGGATGGAGGTTTCTGCATCAAGAATAGCTTTGGATGGAACCGGAAAATTGTAGAAGATTTTTAAAAAAGACCAACATCTTGGACTTCCAAAGACCTCACCGAAGCATTCACAGCTGACTCTTTTTCTATTTGTTAAATGCTGTTTTATATTTGATATGACTTGTATTATTATTTATTTCTCAGTTCAGCTAGAATGTAGGGTCAATCCTTAGCTTTTTAGAAAGAGCTGTTAAGATAGGGTTACAGTAGCTGTCTTAATGGTGACTAATCTCAGTTCAAGTGGAAGCAAAAAGTGAGATTATTAAACACGACTCTAAATAAGATCTCCAAAAAGTATACATGACTTCTTAGATGACAGTAGAAGTAACTTGCATTTCTCTGCCTTTCATCGTACACTAGTTAAATAAGTTGACTTCTCTCACATTGGTGCTCAGTGTGTCAGTGAGGTGGGTGAGAAGATGGATGCTATGTTTGTACTGGGAACAAGCCTAGCTCGTCAGGACACGAGGACAGTGACGCTAGCATCCTGGGCCATGTGACAGTTAGCTGTGACAGTTTGCTGTAATGACCTGAGCTCCTGCACTCTCGGCAGGGTGAAGCTTTTGGAGACGGGAAAGAGTGAACGAGGGGTGAGGGGTGGTGGCTGTGGGTGAGGCGCACAAGGGAGACAGATGCCAGCTGAAACTGTGGGAGGGGAACGAGTTTCTCTCCAGCCCTCAGGCAGCTAACACTCCAACCACATTACTGTCATATAGGAGTCCATTCTGGCCAAACATTGGCCCGTCACCCACTTTGACTCCCCACTGTCTGTTCAGTCAGCCAGTGACAGCAGTTAAACAGCTTCTACTTGAGGCACTTTTCCAGACTTTAATGTGGCAACTTTTGACTTAAACTTATACTGCCACACACAGCCCTAATGCATCTGAGTGTGTGAGCACTCGCAATTTCAAAAAAAAAGAAGTGTTGGCATATTTTTATTGATTGTGAACAGAAGAAAAGAAAGACGAGCGACATTTCCGTAAAACAGTACATTAGGATGATGCCCCTCTCTTTCAGGCACCCAGCATTAGGTCTGTGCAGTCGTTAGAGGCCGACACAGAGTGACAGAGAAACAAAGTGAGAGGAGGGGAGGGAAATGGCTGAACAAGACGGGAGGACGAGGACTATGCAAGCCAAAGAGGAAACAGCGAGAAAATGAGAGAGAGGAAAAAGAGAGAGAAAGGAATCAATGGCGGGGCGCCTGATAGATGCTGTCTACGGGGTCATTATTGGCCATTGTGTGTCTTTGGCATGGGATAGGAGAAAATGTGACAGATAATTAGGAGGTGGTGATTTAAAGGGAGAAAAGCGAGGCTTGGCTACGGGGAACACAGTCAATGGACAGAACAAATAAGTCAATAGAATAAACAAAGCCAGCGTGCTCAGTGTACATATGCACCACTAACTCAGCAGCACAGCAAGGGTAGTGTCCAGCCTTGTGAGTCAACCCTGCATATGCATGCACCACTTATGAGCTAAGAGCTGTTGGGATTGCACACAATGAATCATTCTACCTATGTGTGAAAATGCTTTGCATTTGTAAAAAGCTTTTCGATTGTTTCATGTATTCACAACAGTAACTGCATTTGTTTTAGCGCCGATACGATAGATCATTGCATTCTGACTGATATTTAAAACTATTCACCTGATATTTTTATGGGTACTTCTACTTTGGCCTTGGAACAGAAGTTTTCCAATATTCAGAATACACCAGACTAGATAGTGGAATAAATTTGTATACCAAAACAGAGTGCAAATATTGTTGAGGCAGAAATGGTTGAGTGCCTGTCATTTCAGATCAACCTCCTCCATATCTAGCCCAGTGCAGGTTTGGGATGTTTGTCTGTCTATCTGCTTATCTGTCTGTGTGACTGGGTGTCTGTTTGCCTCTGTGTCTGTCTGTCTTTTCCTCTATCCAGACAGACTTGGCACATTGCCTGCCCTCTGCCACATGATTAGCCTGGAAGCGGCTGGGGTGAAATTGATTTGAAGTGGCCTCAAAGCATATGAAAGATTGATGCTTCGCATCAACTGCAGCCACTTGAATAGTCCCTTCCCACCTCTCAAATGTCCCTCTTGTCCCTGTTCTGCTCAAAACATCCTGATTTAACCAATGACAAACAAAACTGAAAAGAAATGTTATATATGCTTTGGAAAGTGAGCATAAAACCAAGACTGCATTTCAGAGAGACAGAATACAGATGAATGGCACTGTTAGATGTGTCAGTCAGCATTGATTTTTACACATCGTTTATTAATACGTAGGTTTTTGGAAACTTTATATCATTTAAATGTGGATTATACTCGCACATTTATAAAGATATCGATGGATAATATTGTTTATGACAGTAAATATTTATTGGCATCGGACAGAATTACCTAATGACTGAAAAGAGTGCCAGTTATTTTGGTAATTAAAAAACCTTCAACCTACAAGACAGCAGCAATCGTGTGATAATTTTAGACTATGTTTTCTTATTTCATTGGGCTGTTTTTATGCACAGGGAGATGTGCTGCGCAGTATTTTAGAGAAGTAAAGAGTGGTGTTCTTTCATTATGCATCAACGTTGATGTAGATAGGCTGTACACTAATAATACCTATTGAATCAGGCTCCGGTCCATGGCTGCAATTCCTCTGCTATTTCTTTTCATGCACAGTCATGATAATAGCTGCAGGAAATATCACAGGAACAAGGCTGTTGCTGCCACTGTTAGATTTACATCCTAAACTGGAACTAAAAAATATTTTGTTTTGCTCATTTTACCTCAACCTATTCCTACTGGAATTTCACTGGGGGACCAGTTCTGCATCGATAGGTGCATCATTTCATGCTGCATTCTTATTGCTTGGTAAGCAGATGCAAGTCATAACAGCTGTCACATTCTGACACTATTGGATGTGTTAGAAAATGCTAAATCAAGAACTATTCTATTTTTTTCACAATACCATTACAGTTTTCATATGGACACTGTGTGTGGGGGGTTTACTGTTATGGAACCATAACTAAAAGCTACTTCTGTAATTCTTTAACATTCGTCATCTTCCTTTAGCCATAAAAAGTCAGGAGGATGCAACAATGTTTAATGTTACTATCATTAAAAAATATGAGGGCAAATGAGTGAGTACCATTTTTGTCTCTCAGTTTCTTTGCAACCTAAAAAAGTGAGCTGCATGCACAAATTTCACTTATTAGCTTTTAAGCTAATGACACATATGAACAGTTGTACTTTTCATGTCTTTATTGATCTGGCTAAGTAGCCACTTTCAGTGCAGGGTGGAAAAAGTAAGTCAGTCTCTTTGCTAATGACTTCTTCAAAAGCTACTTGGAATCAGATGCTCCAATTAAGGACGCGTATGTGAAATGTGGGTTTGCACTAACAAAGTCGGCTCTTCTCAAGAAAGACTGGCTGGCGTGCACCATGCCTTGATCACAGCAGCTTTCACAGGGCAATGGAGAAAGGAGTATAGACGTGCATAAAGGTGGAAAAAAGACTCCAAGGAATTTCTCAACACCTGGCTGTTCACTGAACAAAAAAGGCAAATTGAGTACAAATGAAGACATTTAGAATTGTTGCAACTCTCACTAAAAGTGGATGTTCTGCAATGATAACACCAAACGTGTTATGCAACTGCAATGTACAGTCCTGAAAGAGATTAAAAAGAACCCAAGAGCAATGGTAACTGCTACAATTTACACATATTTTTGGCTGTGTGCAGTGTGCAGTGTTGGGAAGGTTACTTTTAAAATGTATCCCACTACAAATTACAGAATACATGTTCCAAAATGTATTTTGTAACGTATTCCGTTACGTTACTCAATGAGAGTAATGTATTCTGAATACTTTGGATTACTTAATATATTATCAAGCTTTTTACACCTACATGAATGTACTATTGCTGTGTGATTTATTACTGTTACTGAAGGTTACTCGCCATACCAATACCAAGTAGATTTTTAAATCTTAATATAAAATGAGTAACAGTAGGTGGACATTGGGTAAGTCTGCACTTTTTGCAGCGATCTTGTATAGAAAACTATTCCGAGCATATATAAAACAGGTCCGTGGCTCCGAACCGTACTAAGGGGACCTCTGGCTAATACGTCGAGTTCCGTGTCGGGCTCGTAGCTGAAAACTAGCTTTACTTTGTTGTCTGGGTCAACTTTGCTAACGAGAGACAGAGAGAGGCGTTGAAAGGCTGCTCCAACGGAACTTATTGTTTCGGAGGAAAACAGGAACACAGTGTACAGTCGAGTCTTAATAGCTTATTTTAAAACTAGGCTACAATGCCCATGAGGCTACATTCTTTAGGGCTATGCCTGTAACACTCTGCCTTCATATTAAATAATTTTTTGAACAATAATTTAAAAAAAAATTTCTTCACGTCATTATGCGGGTCGCAAGTAGAGGTGACATAGGCCGCGAGATTGAGACACAGGCATTAGAGCCTCTTAATGCGTGTTTTGTTTGGGTTTCCACCGGTGTGGAATTACCAACAAGAGAGAGGGCATAGCATAACATATGAAACAGGAAAATACCGCCGTGTAATCCATTTATTTCAACAAAGTAACTGTATTCTGAAAGACTTTTTTAGATGGTAACTGTAACGGAATACAGTTACTCATATTTTGTATTTTACATACATAATGCTGGTACATGTATTCCGTTACTCCCCAACACTGGCTGTGTGTTTACAATAAGTAAAGTTTTTACCCCTTTTCAGGTACTACTATGTTTCAGTGGTTAGCCTCCAGCTCCTTCTTCAACTCAAATTTGAAATTCCACAGGATTTCAGTGTTGCTGGGCTAAACAATGTTTTAGATGGGTCAGTTCAAGATTTGCGATTCTTGTAGCACTTCATCTTGGAGGACTGTCTTCCTGATGGCTGTGAAATGATTTAGCTGTCACTAATCCTCACCATGGTTCCTGTTGGCCTGCAGGATACCCAGGTACTTATAGCTCTCTTTTATGTCTTCTGTATAGCTTCTGGCACCCTAACCTCTAAGGGTGACATGGCTCAATGACTTTCACTCGTACAGGTTGATATCATCAGGAGGTGGCTAATCACTCCGCTTAAGAATTCATTCTTTATGATGCGTTTGATAGGCGAGTTAATGCTTATGCAAAGGTGGCTTCCAGTGTTGCGTTTTTCACAGCTGCATTGCAATCTCGATAAAATTTTTCAGTAGCTTGCCATCAGTCTAGTCACTGCTCAGAATGGTCTGCCAAAAGTCTTGGTATACTTGGTATACTTCTCTAATAGCCAGTAGCTCGTGCATCCGTCATGATCAGGATTATTCTGCCCTTCGCTAGCCAGTCTGTTGTTAGTATGTATATGTTAGTATGTTGGTGTTACCAGGTTGCATATAATTGCATTAATTGGGTCTACTGTTATGTTTGCATGACATCAATTCTGTGTTCTAGGTCATTGCTCATTTGGACCTTGCAGAAGGAGGGACATTGGTTCAGTCTAACACTTACTGAAAAGGCTTACTGGTAAGCTTTCATTAGACTACATAAGGTGTAAGATAACTCACTGTTGTCCATGCAAGTAAATATTATTCCACTTAAGCTGTCTCCTGTCAGCAAAACATGTATGAGAATTACAAAGAAGAAACTACTGTGACTGTAAATGTCAGAAGTGTACACAAAATGATTCATTTTGATCCAAAATAAGACTTGTGCAAATAGATTAGATGAATAACATTTTTTATTGTATTTATCCTTGGCTTGTTTCCCTTTATTATTTCACTAAAATAACACAGGTAATTTTTACTCCTGAATGTAGTTCTTTATTATTATTTAAAAATTTAGAAAAGTTGTTTAAGTTGAGCCTGCTGTTAGTTTACAGATCATTAATTTAACACGACCAATATACTGGTATTGGAAAGGAAAAAGCTGGACCTGGCAATCCCTGACATGTATCTGTTTTGGGGCAGGTTTACAGATTGTTCTTTGGAGATCCGGTCCTAAACTTTTGATCAGCTGTAAAACAGCCTGTTTCAGTTTAAGTGTTGTGCTCAATAAATTGCATGCTCAAAAAAGTATTTTGTGTCACTCACATTTCTTATTGTTGCATGCTGAAGCTCTCCTTGGAACATTGTTAACATGCAAAATGTGATTTTTTTGCCTTTTTTTCAAGTGGTCTTACACTTTTGATCGAGACTGTATGATTGTGTGTGTGTGTGTGTGTGTGTGTGTGTGTGTGTGTGTGTGTGTGTGTGTGTGTGTGTGTGTGTGTGTGTGTGTGTGTGTGTGTGTGTGTGTGTGTGTGCGATGACAGGGTGGACAGTCACCACCATGGCCAAAAGGGCTATCAGCACATATCAGCAGATGCTCCCATTCATTCCATTCACTCCCAGTTTAATGTCTGACTGCAAATAAATACGAACATTTAGCCGTGTCCCAGCCACTCTGGGCCTCAACAGTAAGTTATTGCCAACCTCCAGATGGGCTGCAGAGCTGTAGAGTTGAAAGATGAGATGGAGGAGGGGAATAGGTGTAATTTATCACTCTGTTCAGCTAATAAATGCTAGTATGTTAGTAACACGTCAGCTGGTGCGTTCATAATTCCAAAGTATCAGTTTAAGTGTTTGGGGTGTCTTTGCCATCAAGATGCCTTTTTTTGGTCCCATAAAGTTCCACAATTCTTTCCCATTTAAATCAGAGAAAATCTTCATGCTGCCTTTTATCAGTCATAGTAAAAAGTGTGTCTTTGAAGAGTTTCTATAAATCTTGCAAGAAAATGTAGTGCTTCAAATTCACTTTGGTAAACTGTCACTTAACTGCGCAGAAGCGTTCACACACACACACACACACACACACACACACACACACACACACACACACACACACACACACACACACACACACACACAACGGCATGTTGGCATTCGGGGAATGTTTGTCAAAGATTTCCAGCTAATCTCAGTGTGATTATTGCATTAGGAAAAGTCACAGATTCCTGCTTTGCCACAATGCAATCAGACCCACTCAGAAATGACATTTTGATCCAGGGCCCAATCTTCGCCTCAATCATCTCACCCTTATTATACCAATCAACATGCCTTGTTTCAGTGCCAACTAAAGGGATTCAGTCAAATTATTGCCAAGGGAATTTGACTTGGAATTGGAAAGGGAAAAAGAAACAAATAACAACAAATGCTGGTTATTTTTGACAAGGACACTGATTGTGCCAATTTACCAAATGTAACGATGCCTGTCAAAACTCAGATAAGAGCCGGCAAAAAAGGAGCTTTGTTGGAGCATTTGAGGAGCACTTTGCTGTGACACTTAGCACTGTCTTCCCATTAGCCAAAGAAATGCCCTTCACTGAAACTTTGAAGATAATTAAACACATAATGGATATCACTGTCACTCTCTGACTTGTTTGCTCATTTGTCTGAGTGTGGCTGCTGCAATTGAGACCCTATTAAAAGGGAATAAATCGCCTGGTTACTAAGTCATTTCACCATCTAGGAAATGATGTGTGTGTGTGGGTGTGGGTGTACGTGTTTATCTGACTATCGTGTATTAAGTGGCTCTCAGTATCATGAATAATTGATTCCTTTCCTTCTTCAGCTGTCATTGTTTGGACAACTTGCTAAAATGCCCATTTGATTTGACAAGACAAAACAATGGGGTGTGAGCCTCTATCATTCATTCGCTGAAATTCTCTGTATAAAAACTGTCATCGCAATTTTGCTCTCTTCCCACTTGTGTGCTCTGTGTCCATCAGGATTTACAATTCTCCCCCACTCCCGCTCTCTGTCACCACCCCTCTTGCTTTGTGTTTTAGTTCTTCCTTCCTTCTTTTTCCATTTGTGTGTTTAGCCATCAGTCGCTTTGCTTCAGTTTCTCTGTCTTTGTTCTGCATCTATAGGATTCCAGAGACTGTCAAGTTCATTTCTCAGAGGCAAATGGAAGAAATAAATCTTCAGGTTGTTCCACAACGACGCTGCATTTGCTGTTTCTATATCACAGAGTAGCTGGGTGCAAAAATGCATTTGTGTCTGCGTTTCGATGTTTTACAAGGACGTTCTTTATGACTGCTGTCCTCATTTGTTTAACATGTAACTGACAAGGAGACACTTTGGGCATGTTGTAATGATGTCCAAGCCAACCTGTAAAACTTTACTACTGCCATTATGTGCACTTAAACCGAGGAAGTTGTGGCTTGCAGCTCTACACCAGATTTTTTGTTGTTGTTGTTCCAGTTAGAGATATGTATCCACGGTATGTCCTTACAGTGCCATGTTGCTGCTCATGTCAGCATAATATTCTTTAAATCTAATTTTATTTTGGAGGGAAGTCTCCAATTAGCACAAGCACATAATGGACATTGCTGCTGTGCTGAGGTTTTACCTGTATCTACAGGGAAATGTTAGCAAAACATCCAGCTGAGTTTAAGCTGCAATGTAGCACAAAAGGCAACACTAAACACGAATCAACACCAAGCGCTTTTGTTTTGGCTTCTCTTTATTGGCGCTCTTTTAAAACCAGAATCAAATTTTCATATCCTGCTGCTCACATGCAAGGGGTTGAATATCAGACCCCATCACATCCTCGACCTCATACTGTACTACCATATCACCCCATCAGAGCACTTCACTGTCACACACCTGGTTTGTGATTCTTACAATATTTAAAACTAGAATGGGGAGCAGAGACTTCATCTTTCAGGCCCCTATTTTTTGAACCAGCAACCTGTTTGAATTTGGGTCAGACTCTCTACTTTTAATAAGTCTTAAAACTTTCCTTTTTTATAAAGCATATAGTTAGGGCTGGATCAGGAGACCCTGCATCCTCCCTTAGTTATGCTGCAGTAGGTCTCGGCTGCTCGGGGCTTCCCATGATGCACTGTTTTTTCTTTACTGCCTTTTTTCCACTCACTATGTGAGTTTATACTTCGCTCTGTATTTAATCATTAGTTATTATTTATAGTTTTCAGTCACATGACTGACTCACTACCCTAGCGGGAAAAACATTATTCCATCGTACCGCCAATAATGGACAGTTGGTCGTACTGATGAAAGGTGTTTGGGGTTTTTTCACCTGTCTTGAGCCAAGGAGGAAAACCAAAGGTATGAAGAAAAATTATACATTTTAGGGACTTGTGATCCATATTCTGCTCCGCCAGCTTTATTTAAATCCCTGAAAGTGGCGACGTCCCTCCCAGAGCTCCAGTTCAGTGACATCTACGTGTATCTTGTAGAGAATCTCTCACCTCACAGTGCTGCCGGGATAAAAGCTTTCAAAGTATGGACAGCTACATGTGTTTTTGATCTGGATGAGTAAATAATGCTGCCATGTGGGAGGTGATGAACAATAAATTGTTCATTGTTAAAGCAAAAGTAAGCTCTACATAGCCAGCTTAAATGAATTGCCAAACATTAATCGTTTTGTTGACTGGGACTTGTAAGGCCAGAAAAGTTCTGGTAGTATTAATCTGTCACATTAATGTGGTGTGATAATAGTAAAGTTGAGCTAGTATTTCTCCAGTGTCAAAATAAAAAATCATTCCTACAGTTTAAATGATCCACCACTGATAGCCTGAGTTGCTGTGGAGAAGTAGGAATTGGTGCAATTTAGCCTGTAAGGCAGGGTTAGAAGAGGTGTGCGACATTTTTGTGCCATACTCTACACCATTCTGGCAGCTGTAAGAAATTTTTTTTTAATTTTTTAAAAAAAACCTTGCTTACTGCATCCAATAGCATAGCAACTATCTTGCATTTAAGCTAAGTTAAATTCTGACATTCAAGACATTCAAAGGAAAGCTGGGGGACAAAGGACCATATACTGTTTTGCCCGCCAGGTGGGAGCGTCCCAGTAGCTCTGATGTCGCATGAAAACTATGAATTAAACTCTGACTCTCTTCCATAGCGTGTCTTTGTCTAATCTCCCTCCCCTCATCCCCCCCGGTTGCAGCAGATGGCTGCCCCTCCCTGAGCCTGGTTTTGCCACAGCTTCCTGTTAAAAGAGAGTTTTTTCTTTCCACTGGTGCCATCTACTTATTTGGGCTTTCTCTGTTTTCTCTGTAATACTGTATGGTCTTTATCTCTCAGTATAAAGCATCTTGAGGCAACTATTATGATTTGGCATTATAATGTAATTTAATTAAATTGAAAAGATTTGAAATTCCAATCTTCTTAGAGTCCCAACACTTTCTGAGCTTGATTTTCAAAAGTTAGAATAGAATAGAATAGAACAGAATAGCCCTTTACTGTCATTGTGCAAGTACAACAAAACAGTAGGTGCTCCACAGCTACTGTGCATATAATTCTAAGCCATCAAATATTCCGGTTCTCAGATGGTGAAAGAGCATTTCATCTCTGTTTTTCACACTTACAGCCAGCAAGAAGACATAGCCTATGATTCACATCATTTTCATAGTCATCAAACCATTCAGTGACCCTCTAGCACTCAATGGATACATGGCACATTGTGTTTCTGAAAGAGACCACTCCTACCATAAAAGAAATGTGTCTTCATAGAGCAAGGGTGATCACTCAGAGCATTTTTGCATTGATTTGCTTTGACTCTTTATGGGGACAAGCGTACCCAAACCATGGCAACCAGCTGCTCTCCACAGCATCCTGTCACTTTAGGTAAGGGGTCAGATTTGTATCAGACTGCAGTGCTGTTAGGCACAAATACACAGTATAATAGCCATAGACAACTACAATGACTTTCAAACTTTGTTCTACATATGCGGGCAAACTGAGAGGTTAGCTAGGAATTTTAATGACTTCTTTTCTTTTCTGACCACATTATATCTCCCAATCTTCTTTGCAACCCACTGTATAAGCTCATGTCGATGCAGTCCAGTGGCCTTGGGATTTTGTTTCAAACATTTGTGTCAACTCCCCTTCATCACTTTCATCTCACCTTTATCTTTAGCACCCAACCCCCACCTACACAATCCCTTCTCTGGTCTTGGCCTTCCACGCTTGGAGGAACAGCATGAGGCGGCATGGCCTCCGTGCGGCTGACTGATTATTGTAATTCATACACTTTAATTAGCTGCACAAACCATTAGCCACAATTAGACTATTACAGAACGTTTTGTGGCAGGAGCCAGCCCCAAGATTGGCGTTATCTGCTGGAGGGAAAGAGAGAAAAAGAGGAAAAGAGAAACGGAGGAAGAGGCAGAAGGGCATAATCTATTTAGCTAAGCATTAGTGTGTGTGTGTGTGTGTGTGTGTGTGTGTGTGTGTGTGTGTGTGTGTGTGTGTGTGTGTGTGTGTGTGTGTGTGTGTTCAAATTGTGTTTTCGGTATTTTTTAATAATGCTACAACAACCAGGCATTGTTTATGTGCATGCTTAACAGTATTCTCAACCTTGGGTCTGAAATCAGTTTCACAGAAATATGTACACAATCTTTGATGAAATGCAGTTACAGACACATGCATTTCTTTGTTCTGAATCTTCTTCCCTTCTAGATGTAACTTATTTTTTCCTTTGCTGGCATGGCAGCAAGTGCAACCACGCATTTTCTGTCACTGTACTGTAAGTATGAATCACTAGATCATTTGTGCCACAAGTTTTGCCTGAAATGGCAGGGTGAGTTGGGTTATTAGACCTTTAAATCCATTAGAGCACGCTTGACATATCAACTTGATCCTGCAGTACAGATTAGAAAATATATACATCACCCGCATGACAGCTGACATTACATGGTTGAGTGGATTGAAGACTATACAAAAAATATGCACTGAGTGCTGATTTATATTTACATGCATTAAAACCATCGTATTGCTGAGAAAATGTATAGGTGGCTTACATTTGCTCTGCAGTAGTGTTGTTGAAGATGACAATATTAATATTGTTATGCTACTTATATGCTTCTAACTTCTATATGCACACATGGGGTTGTGTTTGGAAGTAAATTGAATGTGTAAAAGTAATTTTCCAAAAAGCTCCCAATAAAAATTGGCCTTTTATTCTTTTTAATGAATTATTTTTACTCTTGGTTGTCTTTGTCATAGTTTCACATGGCCCTCAGATATGTTCTGTGCACAAAGCTTGACCATAATCATAACAATTTCCACTCGGCATCCAATCCTTTTCAGCATACCTACCCGTGCTCTCCCTGTACATTGACTTTTTATGTTGTCATTAGGCCACACTGCAATTGCTGTAAGTGAAGGCACAAAGGTTGCACTGATGGCTATTAGACCTAATGCCACCAATAAGCTCTGCTGTGCGAGAGGAAGCAGCCCTTCAGCACTGACAGCATGGCTCAGTGCCTCCACATCGGATCTATATGTTTGAAAATGGCAGAAACCCTCAGGCACAAAATAACATTCCCAATTTTTTATTTTTTTTTACAGTAGAAATTCAGTGCATTAAAACTCTATAAGACACTGGAGAAGTATGACGTGTGGCTCAACAGTTTTCATCTGAAAACATATTTAAAAAATGTTTTCCAAACATGTAAGAAATTTATTATTTGTGAATATTTGTGGAGTGTTTGAAATATTTACTTTAAACCAGTACCAATCAGCAAAATGGCATTCAGGTCAGTTTACAGTTAATAGACAGTTCTGGTGATTAAGACGTGGCTTATTAACTATTAAAACAAGTAATAAAAGAGCCATCCATCCATACATGATTTAAAACATCATCTCAGAGCTGTGGATGGATGGGCTATAGAGAAAAGAGAGGTCCGAGAGAATCACCTTAAAGCACATGTTTGCCTCATGTCTGCACACACTCACTAAGGGGCATTTCAAACCAGTGTGTGGACACCAGTTTAGACAATTAGTTTTTGAATAGCACAAAGACAAAGAAGTTATTAGTTTGTCCAAACCATAAGGAAACAATCAAACACACCCTTAGGTTATTTAACCTTACTGCTATACCAAATATTAGTAATATGCCACTTAAAATTAAGTCAGCTGTACATGAAGAGAAAAGGTGAGTAAGATGTTAGCCAAGGCCCAGCAGATCAAAAGCAACACAAAAAGCAGCGCTCATGCACTGTTGGCCAGAGTAGCGGTTGCTGCTCCTCTATAAGAGCTGCCAAGTCCCTGTGACAGATAGTAAAATAATGTTAAGGCCAAAGATGAAAATAAAAAATATAAATCTAGCATTGCAGCAAGATAACATAACATACAGGTCAAATGTACCTGTGACAGCTTTTGCAAATTAGGTGATCAGGTGAAAGGTTGTGCACTACCCGCTATTTATAATGTAACCATATACCGTAAGGCAGTTGACTGATAATCAGGCAATTAAGCAAGGCAACGCTGCTTTTTCTCCAGAACATAAACACACATAAGCATGTCATGAACAAAGGTACAATACTACTTCTACTACAATATAAAACTAAGGCTGAAAAGGCCTTTTTAATGAGTAAGTCCAGTGTTTACATTTAACTCCATGCAACACCAAAAGAGGTTGGTTTATTTGCTACAACTTCTAACATAGTGCCGGTAAGATGATCATATCAATTTAGCAGTGAGCTTATTTCTCACTCACACTTATTAATGTTTATATGCACCCACTAACACCTATGCAGTGCGCACACATGTCAAAGCTCAGAGGATTAAGGAAATTCTAGCAGTGCACAGCATCCCCCACAGCAAGCAGCAGGAGGAAACCTTTGAGACTTCGTTAATGTTTGTCCAGCCTTTGGCATACTGTCTTCCTGTATCAAAATTGTTGGGTTTTCTATGAGCCGTCAGCAAAAGTGACTCCATCTTGCCCTGTTCTCACATGGCTACATTGCAATTGTCTGCTCCAGTGAAGCCTATTGCCGTGTGGGAAAGGTCTGCTCTTTCATGGACACACATACACATGCACTTACCCACACATACACTTTTGCATCTGGCTGATTCACTTTGCTGAAGCCCACAGACCCCCGACCGCATGATTTATCTAAGCCAGCGAATCGCACCATTCAGGTTGTTGCAAAATCATTCCAGCTCCTCCAGCACTCCAGTCTATAAACGTTTATTCTTTGCGCTAAGAGATTAGCGGTGCAGTTTTTTGGGGTTTTTGTGTGTGTGTGTGTGTGTGGGGGGGGGGGGGGGGGGGGTATTTTTTTATAACTCTCAGTTACATTTGTCAAAACATCAACATTTTAGGTATTTTGGCAACACTATTACCAAGACAAAAATCAATTATCATGGGTCACTGCATGATGAATTGCTTGAATTGACAAACGATCGGTCTTTCTTATAGCTATAAGACTTGAAAATCCAATAATTAAAAAGTTGGCAGACTGTTTAGATTTTAGGTGTACTCAAAATATCATTCTACAGTCAGTTAATGGAGAAACTTGATCAAAATCTCGGTTTGATTCATTTGGTGGAAATGGGAAAGCTTTCAGATGGACCTTATTTAACAATTAGCAATTATTTCATGGTTCAGGCTTTACAGGCTTAAGTACTTTCAGTACTGTAGTAATCAGTCATCATTCGATCATATTAGTAGGTATTTTAGCCATATTGATTATTGCCTTCCATCTTACTGTCAGCAGTGGTCAGCTTTTATCTACAGATTCCACCTCTTCTGTTTTCCAGTTGTAGATTCGGGTCAGTAAGTGTGGAACAAAATGAAGAATTACCTCTTTTGTAGTTTATGGATTCTGTGTGGGAAAAGCCATTTTTACAATTACACAATCAATTCTGTGGGATATTATTTGACAATGACATTTTAGATCATTACACTTCTATAAGCCCGAGTCACTTTGTAAAAGTTGGCTTGTCAGGTTTTTTTGTTGGTTTTTTGCAGAACTTCTGTTGATAGTTTGTTATGAGCAGCTTTGGGGGACAAGTCAGTGGACTGCTTCACTGCGTCTTACACAGAATTTTGCCCTGAGTTCAGAGTAAAAGTAGTGGTCACACTAACCACTGAAAACCACCTCCGTCCTTATGTGCCTGAATGTCCTGACGGGGCAAAAAAAATGCCTGTGATTGAATTGTGGCTTTTTGTAAAGAATCACGTCAAAATGGCCTCACAGAGGAGAATACTTCTTACAGCCCCACAGCGCTAACGGTACTGGATGTCAGAATATCAAAGGTTAGAGTTGTTAGTATTAGTAGCTATGATAAAACTGTGCCCCATTAAACTGCCAGACTAAACCCAAACCTTTGTCTCACCTTGAATTTCTCATCATCAGATATTGGGTAAATTCTGTCAGCTTACCATACATTAAGCTTCGAGTTTCCAACCCCAACAGTGGGCTGTCCACACATTAGCTTTGCAGTCATGTGAAGGGCAGATGCTACTGAAGGGGAGATAATTGGTGGCGATCTGTCTAAAATGCATAATTAGACGGGACAAGACACTCCCCCTCTTTTCTTTCTTCCCTCGTCACTCTGCCTTTTCACTCGGTGATCTGAGTGCCTTAGCATGAGCTTTAAAGTGGGCTAAAGTATCCTGAGCCTTTTCCAATAGGATCTATTTAATTCAACAGGCATCACCCTTTTGTTTTCTCATCTGGCACAGCGCAGCTGTTTGCGACACGTTCGAAATCACGCGTAACTCCAGGAAGTATTGTTTCTCTTTGTTTCTTTGTCTTTTTTTTCTTTCTCCCCTGCTCATGTATGTACCAAAGGGACTGTGTCTTTGTAGTCTCTGAACTACATTATGAATGATTATCCTTTTACATGATTATTATTCCTCAGCACACCATGGCACATCAACTCAGACACAGACAGAGCGCCTGGACTCCTCAGTTTTGCATTATGGCTTCATTATATCCACAGTTTCATGCCTTGAAATGTGCAGCAAACACAGAAGTTCATCCATTACAGTGAAAAGCTGAGATGTTAAACAGTTCATTTACCAAAGGTTTTATTGGTGACTGAAAAATGGCGTCTGTTGGTGATTGCTTTTCAGTTTCAAATATGTAAATGGGTTTCAAATATGCAAATGGTTTTCTGTTTATGATTTCTGGCTCGAACAGGCTCACAAGGGTTTGATCTGAGAGTTTAAAGTCATCAGTTGTGCCCCTTGTGCCATGGCACATTACCATCTCATCCTCTCCCCAGTCCAATAAAAGCAGCTTGAGTGTAATGAAGGAGAGTTAGGAGAACTAGAGGTCATTTGGCCTATTACTGATGGTCACAACAAGAGTGAAGGGACTGGTATGAGGAGGGTAAGGAAAAAGGTTAATTATTAAGATAACTGACTGTTAGCAGATTCTTAAGGGAACAGTTAAGGATTTGGGGACATATGTTTACTGGATTGTCTGATGAAAACATCAAAAGTGATCTTATCTGGGAAATAAATAGAAGCTACTACCAGAATAAATATGAGGCATATATTTAGGTTCATCAGTATTTGGACCATGAAACATTTTTTTGGCCTCACAGTGGATTTCAAATCAAATGGTTGAAGTCCTTAGCATTGAGCTTCCTTTTGGCAGATGTCCAGTGAAGAATATTCCAACCCTTTGACTTGAGAAACTATTTGGTGTCATTGTTGTTTACACATTAAAACTCCAGCCAATCGTTTTTGCTGAACCTGAGATTATAGCCCTGATCACTTCACAATTCAACTTGCTACTTTTATCAGCAGTCACATCACTAAAAGCACTTGTGACCTGATTCCACTATAGTGCCTCCACTATGTTTGACAGATGATGTGATATGCTTCATATCATGAGCTATTTCTCTGGTTTTCATACTTTTCTCTTCCTGTCATTCTGCCACAACTTAACCTTGAGTGCATTTTTTGTAGAACTGTGCAGATGTTTTCTCTCAAAATCTAATCTGGCCTTCTTGTTCTTGAGTGCAACCAGCAGTCATACCTTGTTGTGAACTATCTGAATTTCCATATTTCCATTCACAAAGGCATCTCTTGATTGTAGTCGATGACAATGGTCCTTGAAGGTGCTCTTGAAATGGCAAGATGCTGTGAATGGGGTTTCTCTTACCCAAGAAAAGACTACTGCAATCGTCGGCTTTAGTTGTTTTCAACACCTTTTTGTGTTGCTGAGCTGGCTAGTTCATTCCTTCTTTTTTAACAATATAAGAGAATGATGATTTAGCCCCTTTGAAGGTTTTGCTATCTCCCTGATAGGCCTATAATCTTTTTTTTCTACTTAATTGTGCTTAATCTATCATGAAATAATGAGGGAACAGGCCTTGCTAGGCCATGAAACTGCTTGTAAGTCAATTGTCCATATAATTTTGAGCCTGAAAATGGGGGACTACATATATAAAATGGCTGTAATAAACTGGCAGTACTTTTGTTAAACTCCTTGAAGGCTGAATGTCTGCACTTCAATCATATATTTATTTAATATCCACTATTGTGGAGGCAAAATTGTACTTATGTACCAGACTGAACAGTCTAATTATCCAAAAATCTAAGTTAATAATTTCAATAATTTGGAATTTGTACATTCAAAATTCAAAGGTTTATTGTGAGTTCTAGCTTCTGCTGTGTACTTAAAATTATATTTTATTTCTTAAAACCAATTTAATTCATCTAATTTGTGTGTGCCTGCATCAGTGCATGCATGGCACACATGCATGCACTGTGTATCTGTTTGAACTGTGAAAATCCTAATATAGTGTTTATACTGTAATCCTAATTCTGTGGAAAGAAAGGTTGTTAAATGTCCATCTTGCATGGAATTGTTAATTATCCACTACTTACTGACTATCACATGACTAGTAGTCAGTAAAGTCTTTTTGTATTGTGATGTACATTTAGTCTATGTTTTTTTTACCTAATTAAAGTGGTCACCAGTTTTTTGCAGGGCTAGCACAGCAAGGCAGACAACCATTCATACCTATGGGCAATTTAGAATGAAACTAACCCCAATGTGGAAGAAAGCCCCATTGGAACCCACGACTTTCTTGCTGTGCCACTGTACTGTCTAACAAACCTCACAGCTCATAGCTTATCTTATCATTCTCTATGGTTCTCTGTGGTGCTCTACACTGACAGGTGAAGTAACTAGCACTTATCATCTTGTCATAAGTCAGTTCTGCTGGGAAACTTTGAGTATTTGCATATATGTGGATGTTATTTGTACATTTAGCACCCACCTAAATATCTCTTCGTGGCAAGCACCCCACCTCCACCCCCATTGAATGATATTCCTGGATAGTAGCAGCCTCCCATAGCAGGTGAATCCTCTTGCCATATGGCAAAAATAATGCTTAGAAACTGTTGGATGTACACAAAGGAGAGCAAAAAGGTATTGCCCAGACCTCCAAGCTTCCCAGATTACAATCAGATTAAGCATCCAAAGTCTGCATCTGAGTCATGCATGTGCCACCTTGCAATGGACACAGGGAACAAAGGAGCCGCTGCCAAGTCCTGGTGCCAGACACCATAGAATATCCCCAGAGGTCTCGTGTCTGTCTGTGACAGAACAGAGCTTTTTCAGCCATCCGAGGGAGCACCTACAAAACATTAGACTGGTGGTTTTAATGTTTTAGCTCACCAGTGTTGTAATGTTACACAAAAATATCTAATATTATATTGTGATTAGGGCGCCCTAATTGTGGTGCAGATTTAAAGCATTTAATTTGAGTTGAATAAATTAGGTGAAGAAAATTCAGTAGCAGCATAAACAGCAAGCCTCCCAACCTGGTCTCAGACAGAGCAGCTGAAGTGGTCTAAGGAATAACACAGAGCATGTGTAAATATTGTGCATGTGCATCCCAAATCTTAAAGCTATTTGTTACATTATAAAGAGCAAATCCAAACAGTCTTATTGGACGTTGTCTTTCTCCTTTCTCATACTTTCTCACGTTGCATCAGCTGTAACACATCTGCACGAAGGCCACCAAACTAAACTCTGTTGGGCGTACAGTAAACTGACAGTACATACCCATAATGCTTGTGCCAGGCTCTGAAAAGGGAGCTATTTCCCTCCCTCTTCTCCTTCACTCTCCTCTCTCCATCTGTTCCTGGGCTGAGGCAGGGTAAGGAGCCAGGGAGGGCTACGAGCTGGAACAAGTCTATCTGCAGCAGCAGGCCTGGCCTCAGCAGCCACAGAGGGGCTCAGACTGAATGCTAGAGCCCCCTCTTCCTCCATCCAGATGCAGATGACTTCGCTTTTCCTCCGCCTCTCTGCCGCACAATAATACCCTTTTGTAGCACAAGGGCAGAATCCCAGCTTTGTCCAGTCAACCTTAATTTATGGCACACATATTCTGGACGCACATATTGTTGCACAAGCTACAAAGGCATAAGCTTTCAAAGAGGCAGAGAGGAAGTGCTGGCAAGAGGATTCTCGCACTTTCTCTGTTTGAGAAACGGTATAAATCATTCACTACAACATGGCATTTGCAGCTTCACCAGTGCATTGATTTTCACAACTTCAAAGAGGTGTAGTGAGTCAGAGGTGATTTTTTTTCTCCCCTCGCGGTCGTCTTATTACATTTCTATAACTTTCTATTTCAACGGTCACTGACTGCCAATCATGTTTCAGTGTGGCTTCAGATGTTACCATGACCCCTATTTACAGAATGTAAAAACACAGATCCTTTGTAATTTCTATCTAAAGCAATATTGCAGTGTTTGAAAAAAAAAAAACCCAACATAAATACTCAAATATATAATGTTGCAGTTTTTTTCTCCTCATTCATACAACCTTTCTCAGCATGTACGCAAAAATCTATCCACTTTCATTGAAAAGACGTTTGCCTGTGGCCCTTACGCATTTGGTTCTTTGGCCCGTCTCACCTTTTTCTCTCTCTCAGCTAAGACATGTGCGATGAAAGAGAACTGTATTCCTCTTTGTCTCCTGTAGAGACAGTTTTTGTTCTCCTTGACCTGCCATCCATAGTCTAATCTAAAGTGACTGACTGCTCCCTGATGCAGAGAGCACCAAGCTAGACCTTTCAGATTTCTGCTTTTACAATGAGCATGACAAGAGAAACAAAAGGGAGAAAGCAAAACCCGCTGATGAACTGATTGGCATCACCTGCGATACGTGAGTCAAAACTATGTCGGCACTTTGAAAAAGAAAAGTTTACTTTACTGAACTGGCACCACGTAACACCTTGGGTTTTGGAGGACATCTATACATGGCCTGCAAGGATTTGTGCGTGGGCGCCTGCACCTGCAAAACGTGGAGGCTTAAAATGGATGTGCAGCAAAATCACAAAGTAAAGACGCATATTACACATCTTTAAACATTTCTTCTGTAGAAATCCTCTTAATAAAGCTCCTTAGCTGAACCCCAGTCCACGTTTTTTTATTAAGAAAGCAGAATGTCACAAGGACTGTCTTTTTAAAGGGCAAAGATGACCAGCAAGTCTAACAAGGAGAATATGGTCTGACAGCAGGTGCACAGAGACGGCATTCAACATTAAACACAACCACAAGAGCAGCACGTTAAATACGTGAATTGAGTATCCTGATGTAGCTCAACACTGCTCGCTAAATTTCATTTTCAATCACATTTTGGCCTTTTGCTGGGAACTTAAAATCAATGTTAGCCTTCAAAGCAAAGTGCATACATTAAATGATTCATGTTAGATCAAGTAGCTCTGTCAGAGAGCTGCAAAAATATGCTTTTAGCCAAGCAAAAACATATTGGATTGCTGCACCAGTGGGGACCCTTATTCTGATCCACATCTAAGGAACATTACATTTATTTGGCAGACAGCTTCATCGTGATAGCCTTCTGTCAGAGACTAATACACACTAAGCAATAGTCTAAGCAAAACTCAATCATATTTGATCAAATAACAATATAAATCAGGAGCATATCCTCTGCACATCTACAGCAACCAACTGGATAATTAAAAGACCTCTATTAAAATGTCTTGATTAACAAATATGTGGCTGAAGCTCTTACCTAGTTGCTCCAAATTGTTCCATGTATATGATGGCTGGAAAAACAGCAACCTCCAAATTAGAATTTAAAGACACAGATAGCACGTGAATAATGGCATGCATTATCGTGTCTTCTCCATAGTGATCTAATGGCTATCTAGCATTAAATAAAGGGAGGGAATTAAACTGGAGCAGATGGTGAGAGTACATCACTGGCTCAGGAGCTATTTATTAAATGCATTATTAATTATTTTCAACATGATGAGCTCGGCTGGCTTCCTTCTGGATCGACTCTGAGAAAGAGTTCTCTAACCCCCAGTGTCATTAGGTAGGTCTTTCACACATCACCAACCCGCCATCAGGTTAGCAACTCGTACCTTTATTCACATGCAACATTCAGTGATTTCTACTATTTTGAGGAATTTTCTAGGTAATAGAAAATGTGTTTTTTTTTAACCTGTACTAAAAAAGTTGTATTTGTGCACTTTAGATTGAATTGTCTGGCCGCTTGTACTCTGTCCCCGTGTCACTGGACAAAGCTTATGCACTTTAAATGACACACAAACATTTATGCACACGGAGATGCCTTCTTTAATGCCTGAAATGCTTGTCCGAGGTAACAGTTTCCTCACTTGCCACAGGCAGCGAGCCACCTGCCATACCACTCCCTAACCCCAACAAACAGACACACAAATTGAAGCCTTTATCCACATTCAAAGAGGTGGCCGAGGACACGAATGTCACGACTGACAGACCCTAGTTCACGCTCTGCTGCTTCCACTAGCCAACTATCATTTCTAAACACCTTGCATGCCATATCCCCGCTGCCTGTGGGTGTTTTATAGAGCATAAATCTTTTGTTTTTGTTTAGACAGTTGGATAGGAAACATTATTTGACTTACAATCATGCAAAAAGGGCACGGGGATAAGATAACAGCGACAGTTTTAATTGTTACATGACATGTCGCGCTTACAATATAATTTCACGGTTGATCTTAAACAGCTGCTATTTATTACTCAAAGTCATTTTAAAAACAGAAATATTACGTTTAAGACTATTTTTCCTGCAAGTGTATTAATGCAGCAGAAGCCAAACAAAATTATAAGAGAGGTTCAAAAATACTGTACACACCTTCACTATGTCTCCCCCACTCTTTCGTTCTCTCACCCAGTCAAGGCCTGAACTGTAGTTGAACTGAGCCTCTTGGGATATTTAGTTGGCCAGATCGTTAGCTGGCTGACCCACCTGGAAAGAGGAAAGAAGTGAAGGGTTAGAGGAGAGAAGAAAAGAGGTATAAAGTTAGCAATGGGCGAAGTGGGAGGGAGAATTATCTGAGGTATGCTCTGGATCTATGGTGAGACCTGAGAACAACAAGGTAGCTTCAGAGCATGATAAACTATGCACTCAGTATTCCAACCTGGCTGTGGTATTGCATGTCAATAACTTAGAGGTGCAGAAAACTGTGACACCTCTGATGCGTATAAACTACACCTTTAGAAAAAAAAATACTCACTTAGGGCTTTACCTCATTCCTCTCTGGTCTGTACTTCTTCCTACTCATAAATAAAAAGCCGAGTGTCTATATCTAAACAGCCTTCATTAATATTGATGTTTTTCACGGTAGTTTGTGATCATGCTCAGATTATACAAGCAGCACATTTACAATGAATCATAGGCCTTTCCAGCCTGTCACTGAATCACGTCGAATTGATACATCTTCTACAATGGTAATATATCATCGATCAAATGTGTCTTTCATTGGTGCTTCTATAACAACAATTGAATGATTGGTGGAAAGCTGTCGAATAAGTCCTCAAAAAAGCTCATGTTTCAAGATTATTTTTTAGAGATGCTTCTACTATAACTTTTGATGATGCATTGCTTCATGGTGTTGAATATTTGAACAGGAATCTTCTATTACTTCAGACATTTCTACAATCATCCTAGAACTGGAGACCTTATTTAGACATTGACATTATGAAAAAAACTGAGTCTTATTTTATTATTTTTTGTCACACGTCTCATAGCAACAGCAGTGAATGTGATAGGGAAATTTGTAACTTAAGATCCTACTTACACACACAGATTTATAGCCCTGCAATTTCCCCTACAGCCAACATTTCTATTGCTTTTTCCAACACAGGTGGCTCTATAATACATTTCAATCTGATCTTATCTAGGAAAGTCTCAGTTTTGGATGCTTAAAATACAAAATGTCATTTGAATTTTCATTTTGTAGATTTTTCATTTTCGGTCAAATTCCCAAATTTAAAGCTAAAGTATCAGATGTTGACAAAAATGGGTACAATTTGATCTGAACAGCATGAAAGGTTATAATTTGTTAAATCATATCAAAGCAATTCTGCTAAAAACAAATGGTTGCTGGAAAACGGTGAAAAGAAAGGGTTATCTAACACTTCCCTAGTTCTTGTAATGAATCAGTGTTTGTTGCACTTTTGATTTTTCCGTTTGGTGTGTCTGCAATTATTTGTGACATTGCGGGTCAGTTCTCCCGGACAATTTGCAATCCGTATAATTGCTCGATCATTCGTGTTTCCACTTTCATTCATGCTTTTTCTGTGATTTCTCCATGTCAGCCAGTTATTTTCTTGGGTATAGTGTTATTGCAGCTGCCAGCACCGATGAAATGAGCTTTAAAATTAAAAATCTATGTTGTCATAAGTTTTAGATTTATTGTAGCGCACTGAAAAGACTTGCAAAATAGAGATTTTCTGTCTCCTTCTTATCAAGAGACGTTGTTTCTAACCCAGTTAAACATTCAAAGAAGAAATTTTGTTTTTTTTCCTCTGGCAATCTACTCACTGATATCTAAAGTTGCACATGCATGTGTAACCTTTCCACCTCACATGTGCGTGATATATAATAATCCAGTAATCAGACATGTGCATGCTATTTTATTTTCACATACAGATTGTGATCCCTTTGATCGTGGATCAAAAATTATTTGGACCAAGTATTGCAGAGACTTTTCATCATTTTTGTATATAAAATTTAGCGTCTGTTAATAGATTTTTCTGCTTTTTACTTTTTTTATGTGCGATCATATGCTTATCATGCTTCACTAAGAGTTTCACAGATGCCTTGCAGGGACTTGCATTTATTTGCCTTGTGTGGAAAAAAACATTCTGTTCATCTGTTCATGGTTTTGTCATGTAATTCCCAAATGCCAGCCAGCGGGGGTCTTTATTTTTTTTTATTTATTTTTTTTTCCCCCCAATGTTTGAACATTTTCCCAATGTGCAAATGTTCAAACTAACATTGCTGTTTCTTGATACTGCTCCCATCTCCTTAGCCATTTGGAGAAACAGATCTGGGGAATGAACCAGCCAAGAGGGTGTCGTAGCGAATTTCTCCAGGTCCTGGCATGGGGCCAAACTCTTCCTCAGATGTGACAGTTCTGGGTTTCAGTCTGAAAGAGCCCTAATTTTGCCATTTTCAGCATACTGCCTCAAGAGTTACAATGTTGCCACAGCATGAAGACATAACACTGAAGGGAAGTCAGTGTACTAAGTAAGTACTTGGAGATGAAAGCAGATGGCAGTGGTCATTAAAACATTTTTGGTGGTGTCAGTGAAAATGAAATAAAAATGTACTTATATGCAAAAAAGCTTGCATTTGTCTATAAGGCCTGTATTTTGTTCTTGGTTTACCTTTATGTGCATGTAAGCATATACTGCAGAGACAGCTGTTTACATAACAGCTGTTTGGATTGTTTGAATTAACAGTTAACAATATGTACAGTGATCCTTGTAGTTTAATTGAACAGTTTGGATCAAACTCTATCATCTGAGACATCTCCCGGTGTAAGCTGTATATAGTGTCCTCTCACCACACTTCATCTAGCTATTATCCAGCATTATCCCATCGAGGACTGAGCTTCTCCGGTCTACGAGGCAGAAAAAAATCCGTAGACATGTCGGCTGCTGGGGACAGATTTGTTCCTTTGTCAGCAAAGAAGGGGGGGCGGGGTAGCTGGAGGACAAAAAAGGGGAGAAAAGGGCTATGTTAAATAATACTGAAAGTTTACAGGGACAAACAATGAATGAACATAAAACTGTGGATAAACAAGTTATGGAAGTGAGGAAGACTTAACAGGCGAGGGGAGACAACAAGTTGTGAACAGTTATACGGGAGTTTCACAAGGAATGTGGACAAAGAATGTCCATTATAGCTCGATCGAGGGAGTGAGGGCAGGCGATACAGAAAGAACAGGAGGCGTGGGATCAATTAGGTTAACTACTGAAGATGCTGGAAGACTTTGAAAGCAGCCACCATTTTGCCGTTAGCTGTTGTATTCTTCCCTAGCTTTCTTTACAGTATCTGTTCTCCCTCGTTCCTTTTTTTCTTTCCCCACTGCCATTGTTCCCCACCCGCCTTCTCCTCCCCACCCTCTCCCTGGCAGAGTGCTCGGGGAACACAGTCCTCCTCTGTCAGCCCCCCACACCCCCCCGTCTTCTGCTTCACAGGTAATTAAATGGATTTCCTGTCTTGTAGTCGGCGAGAGAACATGACCCTGCACTCTGCCAGAGCGTGTCCAAAGGCACTCCAGGGCCGGCTCCCTGCACCATCTGCATCTCAGTGTCCGAGCAGAGCAGTGGCCCTAAACAAACACACTCCACCCTGGGGACTGTCAAGCCACAGGCTCCCCGGCTAAACACACTCCACAGATACAGTGAGTGGTAATGAACTATGGGGAAATAGAGCTGTAAATACCAAAGAGCTGAACTAGGGAAGCACGGTACAGTATAAGCATTAACAATAGCTCAGCTGCAGTTATTATCCAGTTCAGAGCAGTTAGTGCTGTACAGAACTACTGGCAAAAGGGTCTTTTTTTTTTTTAGAAGTCTGAAGTAAATGTTTAGAGAAAAATGCATAGTTTTTGTGTAGATTGACTAAGAATCAAAATAAAGATGAGGCGTGTTTCTAAAATGCACACTGAGTGCACACAGGTGTCAACACAAACTCTGTGTGGATGCTACTTTCTGGTGTTGTGCAAATGTGTCTCTTTTTTTCGTACCACCACGCTTTCTTCTGAAAGCAGTGAATGCAGAAGACAGGCAGTCAATAGTATGAAAGCTCTGCTATGAGTCGTGGCTCCCAAGGGCAGCAACTTACTGTCCTACACCCCCCCCCCCCCCCCACTCCCACCCCTCACCCCCCACTGTGATGAACTTACTCCATCAGCAGGGCCTGAGTGCACTTCAAATACAGGCCCGAAGATTAGCGGCGTGGGAGCAGATCTCTCTTTTAACCTGCTCTTCTTCAAGCATCTTGACACAAGACTTCATAGCTCTGTCACGAGGAAGAATTACACCTGACAAGTCTGCTTACGGGCATGAGAGAATGTGTACATGCGAGCAGGAGCCCGTCAAAAGCGATGGCATCAATGCAAGAGCTCAAAATGTCTGCTGATTTTTTTACTGCCAATTTAAATAGTGTTAGAAAATCTGAACTGGTAAAATGTTAAGAGTAAGTCTGAAAAATGCTAATACCCTTTCAGACTATTCTTACAATTTTCCATTTTCTTTGGGGTTTTCAATGGACAACATTCAATACAATTTATAGGAATAGACTCAGTTATTAAATCTAGGCAAATGTCCCTTACCTGAGACACAAAACTTGATGCAAGAGAATCTCAAAATACTATAAAGTCAGCATTTACCTAAAATATGAACGCTTAAATCTAAATATTTTTGTATTCTTGACGATTCTACTTCTTGCTGAGGAAACAGACAAGCGGTCGAGCTGAAATCATAGAATGAATATTAGAGTAAAATGACAAAAATCCACTATAGTTGCAATCAAAGCCAGTGCAATTCTGGGACCACATGTGCATATGTAAGAGAAGGCTTTAGTAACTGTACCACCGCCCAGGTAAAAAATAATCACCAGACACCACTGGTAGCCATTTCAACAGGTCACAGCTCAAGGCACTACCTTCCTGTAGTAAGCACCCCTGAGTCTGAAGGTGGACTTCGCTATTTCACTGGCCTTATGACCCTGCCATTAACAAGCAATTGAGATGAACCAATAGAAATCACAGCTCGCGCTCAGAATTCATTAACAGCAAAAGCGTGACGAGTCACAAGAAGCACATTGATGCGGAGCAGGGTAACACTGCTTGGCTTTTTTCTCCCCACCATGACTGCTGAACATAAATCAGACAACGAGACACTGTCATTGAGACAGAGGACCCCTGAAGTCTCTGTACTAGTCAGAAAGGAGTATGCAAATGAGGACCTTGACCCAAATCAAATTCCAGCGCCCGTTTGTTAATTGCAAATTACAGACCTTGGCACCCCAATCAACTGCCTTTTAAGGGAATGATTTCAGACTCATTTTTTGCCATCATCTGAAAAATATGAAAGGGCAATAAGAAAATGTAAATGTCCCGGTTTTGTGATGCACTCGCTAGCGTGAATGAAGTGGAAACCTCAGCCAAAATGCTGCCGTTCAATCCAGTTTGCCAATGAACACAGTGAATGCTATTAAGAGGACAGTTCATGCTTGTAAATCTGACCATCATAAAGATGTCTTCCCTGGCTGGCAGAATGCTCAGAACTGTCATCTAATCCTCCTCCTCAGTTAGCCAGCAGACACAAGCACTGCTTTGTGGAGCCAGTTGTCTTATTACCCCATTAGCAAAGGCCAGAATGTGGCAATCTTCCTCCAACATTAATATAACATGACAGGCCAGGAGACATCAGTTTGTTAAATGCAAATCTCCCCAGCGTTCCTCAATGTCTCCATCACTGTTTTGTCAAGTACCCTGCAGGCCCAAAGACAGCAAATGAGTTCCAATTCATTTTTTTGTTTTCCAGTTTTTCACACCTCAGCTGTTTTCTTACAGACTGCGAATGGGGAAATAGAATATGCGCAATTTACATATTCCCTATGAATGTGGAATAGTGCATGTTGTTTCTTTCTATTTGGTATGTGCCCCTTGTCACCTAAGTGATTGTGACAGGTATTTTGCTTTCATTATTTTCTACTATCTGTTAAATCAGCAAAATCGTCTCTTGGTGCCTCATAATGCAACCGGTAAGAGGAAGAACTAATCATGTCACAGTGCCTATGGCAACTCAACTTTTCTGTATTACCCTGAGCAGAGAGGTGCACAGACCGCACACAAACTCATGCTGACACACCCACATGCACACACATCCACTTATCTCTGAACAAACTCACAAACACACACACACACAAACACATACATTGCTCGAAATCAGGCGGTTGGAAGCTGTGAATGAAGCGATATTGTAACCTCAACCTATATGGCGCTTTCCCACTGTGGGTTCAGCCAATGAATTATCCCCTCCAATAAATCCTGTTTGGAGGATAATCCTTTTCCCATCTTCTGGACAGACACTTTCTGTAATGAAATGGCCCCGGGTCCTTCCCTGTAACCCAGTCCCATCCTGGCCCTCTAACTCTGCCTGTCTCAGGGGAAAGAACGGCTTACAGTGTGGCTTCAACCCCACTCAACCTCTGCTCGGCTTCAATGGCTTTCCCACCTCCCAACTGCCCCCACACCTAACCCATCTTCACGTTACTTCTTCCTTTTCTTGCTCCAGGTGCAACTTCATTTCCCGCAGAGCCATACTACAGTGCCTCTTCTGCAGATCTCTCTGTCTGCTCTCATTCAAACAAGTTTTTCCTCTTTTTTCTCTTCATTTCATTCTTTCCTCTTGTTCAGCAAAAAAAAAAAAAGATGCAGCAAAGCTCTAGCAATCTTTCCACGTCTGATGATGTGATTCGAGCCAAACACCAGGCGAAAACCGCCCGTAATGACATGTCTTGATGTGTCGTATTTGCTGTCCCCAAGAACCCAGTTTCACTTGTGTATTGTGTGTTCCTGGTCGGCAGGGGGGCTGTTACACGGCAGCCTCAAACCAACGTAAACCAGGGTGGAGTGGGAGGTGTAAATGACATTGGTGGAGAGCTGAGCGGAAGCTCTCTGGGGTCTGAGATGGATGCAGGATGCAGTGGAGAACTCTGGGAAGACTAAGCCAGGGTTTTACCTGGTAATTGGGTTGTTGGCACAGCAGGCAAGCTGGCCAAGAAAAGATTCGTAAGCAATAATACATGCTGTAGAAAATGTTCTTCATCAAAGCAAATTGGCTTGTTTTACTGTGTATCAGAGCAAAATATAAAAAAATACATTATGTGAGTCCCAGATTGATAGAGCATCCTTTTGTCAGGAGATACATACACTCACCCAACATTTCATAAACCACACTTTGGTTCGTAATTTAAGTCCATTTGCTCCATGTTAATGACCACTAATAATAACTACACTCTAAGAAATAAAATGTTGCATTTACTCCACCCAGTTATGTCAACCGGTTCCACATAACTGGGTTAGTGAAATATAAAATGTATGATACACTTAATTTGAACAACAAATTTTAAGTACATCTGTCAAGCTTTGGCTAATTAAATGCAAATCACAAGAATGGTGTTGTATTAACTAAATATCATAATGTTGATCTAACTAACATGTTGAGTTAAATTGACAACACTAAATAAAATCTACTCAACCAAAACAAGCCCTACTTACTCTATAAAATAAGATGTTGCATTTACTCCACCCAGTTATGTCAACCGGTTCCACACAACTGGGTTAGTGAAATCTAAAATGTATGACACATTTAATTTGAACAACAAATTTTAAGTACATCTGATAAATTGACTAACCCTAAACGAGCTCTACTGAAACTATAGGATTAAATTACTTACTCTATTTAAAGTAAATTGAATAAATCAAACAATTTTATTCAGTTAACCCAACTTTAATAACACTTTGTGTAAAATGTGCTGAAGCAAACTTTGAGCTGTTCAAAATTCTAGATCAATGCCTTTTTCCTAAACAAAAATATCTTCACATATATGCAAGTGCATATTAAGTTCAGGAAGACATAATACAGAATGTTAAAATCAAGTTATTAAAACTGGAAAGTGTTGTGATTCCAACATTTTTAACATTAACATGACTTAATTTAAACTTGCTTCGGGTACAATGGAAAACTCACAATACAGTCCTATAAACAACAAGTAGAAATGACTTTAGTGGCATTTTTGTCCATATTTAAAAAACCTTTTTTTTTTTCAAAACTTAAAATGAAGTCCAAACTTAGGAGCAGTCTTGTTCAATGTAGCTGGAGGGTGGTAAAAGTTCAACATGAACAAAAAGTATGAGGCCTTGCAGAAGTTCTTGCGGAATTCAAACTGAACAGTTTATAAAGTGCAAGGAGATGGGTTTGAGAATCTTGTAACCAGTTCAGTGTCCTCTATAGTTCAGTGCAGGCTGTTTCACTCAAGCAGTTTGTTTTTCAGAACTTGCACCTTCATGGATAGGTTGTTCCCATCCAACTCCATCAGCACCTTCTGAAGAAATTCAAATGTGTATTTCAGGTGCTTTGGGTAGCTCAGATTTAGACTGTAGATTAGTCCAAGCAGGAGGGCACACCCCTTTGCCACATCACTAAGAGCTTTCAGCACAGTGTATCCTTCTATGATGAAACCAATGTCCTCAGGTGTATCTGCAGAGTCTGCTCCTTCATGTCTGACAACACAGACTCCTAAAGTCAGCTGCTCCGTTTCTCTTCTTGCACAAAGATCCACATCCTTAAAATGAAAACAAGGGGGGAAAAAGCTAATTGCATATAGATACATATGAATAAATGAGCCCACATTCAATTTACTATCCCAAATTAAAAAACAAACAAACAAACAAACTGATCTTTCCCCTTTTCTAACTTACCAAGAATTCCTTGAACAGGTCATCTGGCTTTTTATTTAAGTAGACACAGATAGTTTTTAGAACGCATTCCCGTCGAACATCAATGCTGATATTCTGGTGGAGATAAGAACTCAATGTGAGACAAGATTTTGGTTCTTTTCCACCTCTTCCCAAACCAAAGTCAAAAATATTAACAGATGAGTGATTAGCGATGAGTAATTAAACAATGTTTGACAACTCACATTAGTGACATTCAGTGAGGTTAATGATTGGTTAGGCACTGACTCTTCTGAGTCAGATCAACAAATATATGAACACAAAACTAGAAGCTTTTCAATTTTGACAATACATGAAAGCTTTCACTTTTGCTTTAATCAATTCTAGACTGTTCAACAATATAATTATTAATTGTACCCCTAAAAATGTTAAAAAGAAATAGAAGATTAGAACTCAGCAATATGGATTCAAAATCCTATCATAATATTTTCTGGTATTTATTACGATAACAAGAGTTACAATAAAAGATAACAGTAACCACAATCACATCTGAGCCACTTTTGTTGCATCTACTGACAGACAGAACTAGCTGACCAACGTAAAATGAAGGGGGGAACACACAAATTGTCACTTTGATAATCAATGGAACTGATACAAGGAGTTAAATGCATTACATATAGCTGTATTACACATAATGCTGCATTTTAATGACACAAGATAAATGCATGTCTTACACTTTAATCACTGATATTAACACTAAACCAGATATCAACACGGGTAGAATTCCTTCAAACAATGTAGCAACTTATTTGATGCATGTTTCTAAAATACACTATACATATATTTCATTCTTCAAACGGATCGGATCGCTGGCGCTCCTGGTGCCGATTACTGACACCAGGGAGCATGCGCAGTAGATGTTGGGAATAATTTTAAATCTGCAGTTCTTAGTAGGCAAGTTGCAGCTTAACATGAATCGTAAAACATTTTGGGAAATTACACCGAAGTGGGCCCGATAATATTTGTTAAATGCCTGACTACTAACACCTGTGAGAGGCATACAAGCTAGAATGCTAAAAAAAAATTACCAGACATCATTTGTTTTAAAATAAAACATACAGAAGTACTCCTGAAAATGTCGGATGTTTATCATTTAGTACACATTAACCAAAGTTGTCATCCTTAAATGGTTGTACTTACCAAATAATCCTCAAATGGCAATGGATTTTATCCAGGCTTCTGAGCATGATGCAAGTTTCGGTTGAAAATGGCGGTTGTTCAAACTTCCACACTGCACATGTGCAAACTGAGAAGTACGGAGAGCCTGTTAGGACAATCCTCTTCAAATTAAAGTGCTGTTCATTTTAAATGAACTTTTTACGTTGGATTTAATGTACTGGATTTTGTTGTATTGAAATATTGTGTTATTAATTAAAATCAAAACAATATCCTTGTGTTTAGAGTTAAAAATCAATTGGTGACATTAATTTTAACATAAAACGTTTACATAATGCTAGCAACATCAATGTATCATTTCTTAGAGTGTAATAACTAATAATATTAACTAATCTAACATTACTGCTTACTTTTCTTAAAAGTAATGTAGTTTAATTGTCAGAGAAAATAACTCAATACACTTCTCGTTACATTACTCCATAACATGACCTGAAACACACTGTCATATAATCATTAGTTAACTTTACAAACCTGAGGCTACAGTGACAGACACTGACAAAACTCACCATCCTAAAAATATACACATACAGTCTTTCTTTTAGTGTTGTATGCCCACAAAACCAACAACAAAATGCAAAGCTGAAATCCAGCCCAAAGAGACTTAAAAGCAATCGGCACAGTGATTCCACTTTAAAAACACAAAGGTACAAATGGATGCTACAATCATGTAAGCCTGACTGCTCATCACTGCCTTTGCTACCTGTTGAAGATCACGCTCTGGCAGCTGAGCTGGGGTCAGCATGCCTTCAGCTTGAACATCACTCCCTGTTCTTCACTAGCTCTGTGTTAGCATGTTGCCGGTGCAGATATTTGTAAAGAGACCAAGTTGTGTTCGCAGTATAATGTTGTTGTTCCTGTTCTAGATGCAGTCTGCACTTAATTAACGTGCTCTTGTTGTTTTGTGCAATAAAAATAAAAGCAACCATTCCACTATTTTCCTCCTATCTGCACATGAATAGAAATCAGCTGATTGTAGCACAAGTGCACATTAAGAAAAATGAACATATCGATTTTTTTTTTTGTTCTAGTTGCACAGTTGTACAGAAAACCTTTTACATTCGTAACCCAAGCAACAACACATTTGTAATTGCAATGTGATTACTGAATTTAGTACAATGTGCTACATTACTGTTCAGTAATGTCTAATCCTAAAAGCAGACAGGGTGTCTGAAGGAAATTGCCTTCCCGGGTTTCCTCCGTGGCGTGAGCGATAAGCAGAGTTCTGTCCTTTCCTTCTAAGATTCCTAATTATTTAAAGTAACACTCAGGTATGCCATTCAGCGTGTTAGTACGAGCTCGGGAGCAGCTTGGGAGAACAAGAAAACAGAGACTGCTTTAGGTTGCCTTCCCAATCGACTCAAAGGTTTATTTGATACACAGCAGTTTATATAGATGAAAAAAAAGGTTCGTGTGTCAGCTTTCCCAGTTCAAACCGGTACAGACCAAATAAGGAAACGTCTTCCTGCCTTCTGAGCAAAGTATCCCTTGTGTAGTTTATCAGTTCAGCTACAATTTATGATCATCCCAGCAAAATACACTCCTAGACATAAAATACAGAGTTCTTTCATCAGTGAATTCTGAAACAAACCACCTAGCCTTTAACGAGCCTTTTCCAGGAGATAAAGAAAAAGGGAGGATGGGAGTAAGGAAGTGGTCTCATCTCTGTGGTGTTTTCGACCTTGAGGTACCAGCCTGTAAGTCTTACACATTAATTCTTGGGTCACAGAGAAAGAGAAAAACAACTAGTAGATCGGCCTTATTGAGTAACAGTTTTCCTGTATAAAACAATATCCTGTAAATGCTACTATGGTATCAAAATATCATAACAGTGTCTGTCTCCAAACTGGGAGCAGATTCCACTGAAGATGGCAGTCTCTGCCTCCCATTCTACTTTTAAATACTCTGGGAGCCACAAGTTCACTCTGAGAGGGAAGTGCTCTATTGGGGTGATACGGTGCAATGATGTCTGTAAGATAAGATGGTGCCTGATGATTCAAGCCTTTGTATGTGAGGAGAAGGATTTAAATTCAATTTTTAAATTACAGGGAACCAATGAAGAGAAGCTAATATGGGATAAGCGATGGACATAGCCATGTTGTTTTGTTGTTGTTGTTTTTTTAGTTACTTTTGCTTTCCTGTCAGCTCAAAGCAGGCCAGCCATTCTTCTTTAAACTCTGGCATGAACAAGACATTATTGCTCAGGGAACTGCCACTCACTGGACATTTTCTCTCTTTTGGACCATTGTCTCTGTAAAGCACTTTGAATCACCTTGTTGTTGAATTGTGCTATACAAATAAACTTGCCTTGCCTTGCCTTGCCATTCTCTGTAAACCCTAAACATGGCAGCCTTGTTTTTCCACACTTGCTGCAAGAAACCAGAGCTCAGAAGAGATTTTTATTAAACACAAATCTGATCTTGAGACATTAAAGGGTTAAATCTTTCTCACTGTCCTCAATATAAGTTACCCTTTATGAAGCAGCGCCCCAAAGATGGGCGTCCTTTTACATCTTATCAGTAGTAAACTCAAGTTTAATGAAAAGGTAACTCTACATCACTGCAATGGATAACATTTGATATTAAGAAGCCTACTTATATAGAACGTAACTACAGAATATTTAAATATTGCTCAACATGTAGTACCTCAAACTCCTTAAGGTAGCCCTTTCAACATGAACACTGTCCAGGTAACAACTAAACCTCCCAAACTATATCTTCCACATACCCTGAGAAAGATATGGCACTCATGTGAACAGAATTGGATGAAGAAAGAAAATATTTTCTTGAAACACCAACTTCAATTTAATTCTAAAGACTGAATTACATCCTAGTTTAGAATAGGGATGATAAAGTGCTTTTTATGCAACACTGAGTTTGTTTGTGTAACAACAGCTAGAAGGTCTCCAGTGCTGTCCTCCTGTCAAACTGACACATCCAGGACTCGGCCTTACCCTTTCTTATCACGTGGCTTAGACATCTGGAAGTTTTTGGCAGCCATTTTTTGTTAATTCAGTTTTCAGAGCATTAAATAACTTCTCTGTTTAAATGCAGTTCCGAATTTAATACTGCATTTATCAGCTCCTTTCAAGGTGATAGTTACTGCTTCTTCATTTTGTTTATATGTTGCATATTTTAATATATTGGTTCAACAATCATTCGCCCATCCATGGCCTGAAAAAGTTTAAGAAACTCTGTTTTAAGCAGCATTATTAAGGACTGATTTCACAGCCTGTACAAAAGCTGCTCATCTGAATCCAGTAGCAGCCTACTTGCCTCATGTCTGTGTCTGTAAGTGCTGTCTCCACACTCCAGTATCCTCTCTCAGAGCTGACAGTCCCCCTCCCTCCGCTGCCTCAGTCTCACTATATCTCCTCCATGGACACCTGGCTGATATGGAGGCTAGGAGGCTGGAAGCTTCCTCCACTATCATCATCTCTGTCTGCCAGGCTTTTGCCACACCACCAAGTCTGGTAGTGAGCCTGCTCTCTCGCACTCTGTCTCTGTAACGCTGTGTGTGCATTTAGAATAAGCAATCGTCTGACTATAATTTGAGGTAATCTTCACAAATGCTAGATCTTGAGAATTTTAGGGTGACTTAAGGCTCAGTTTCAGAACGGCATTGCAATTTATACATTGGAGAAACATGACAAATCCAAAGTACTTAAAAAGAAAAGAAAAACACAGTTGCACATACAGACACATCAATGTACGTCTTCAATTTCTGAGCGCTATATTTATAACATACGTTCCTTTGCAAGTGTCTGGTGTCTTTGATCATATCACTGACAGCTGTGATTCCCTCTATGTTTAACCTATGTTCCCTGTTAATCACATAAAGCCAAACAGTGCATCACTTGTGTAGGCTCTGATATCCCCTCCCCTAAATACTTTCCCTTACCAGGAAATGCTACTCTTTGAGATGCACTAATGTTTTCAATTAATTGGCATCATTAGCGAAGCGGTCGACCCACAGTGCAGGGAGACATGATAAATGGGCAGACTGAAGGGTGCATACAAGACTGAACCCTTGTTGTTTGGCAGGTGGATGTGTGTCAGAACATGCAAGGTATCATTATCCAATGTTTACCAAATCCAACAGTGTAACGTGTTTACCATCCAAAGAACAGGCTGCACATATTTCAAACTCTGAAACAGGTAGAGAATTTCTATATTTCTCCCATTATAGGCTGTCAAGTTTCCTTCTTCAAAGATCATTGACCTAAATGAAATATGTGAAGAACACAGTATGAGTGCACAAGGTTATTTGTGGTTGTCTGATTTTCTGAAAGCTCGTCCATGCAGGAGTGTTCGTGTGTGCGTGCATGCGGGGGATATATCGTGGCATTGTACCTTCAGTCTCTATTAAAATAATGAGGTTGTAATGGATCTCACGCTCCTCTGTCATGTATCTAGTGTATATGCTTATTTATCTGCCCATCCCCATTATTCTTTTAACAACACACGTCTCTCACTTTTCTGTGCTCAAAGGTCATGTGTGGAGCAGTCTATCTCAGCATCATCACAGCCCTCAGGCTCCCACTGCATCTCAGGAGTTTTGCTTAGAAGAAGATAAGGTGTAGGCAGGAAAACAGTGAAACTGAGTGTTATTTAGTATATGAAAGCTTTAGGGTCAAAAGCTTATTGAAGTCTTTGCATTACATACAAGCGCTTATTTATATATGCACTCTGTTGGGCCATGGCAGGAGCACGATGGTAAAACACAGCTGCCTTGTTTGCGGACGTCATTAACACTCTAGTCATTTCCCATGGTGTTTCTGCTGAGGTCAGAGGTGAGTGGTAGCCAAAGGGTAGAGAAAAAGATGTGAAAGGCCAAAAAATATATAAGCTCTGCACCTCTAAAGGTGGCCTATAAAGGCACTGCCAATCCAATAAACAGGGCATGTTGAATAAGGACTTAGAAGCCAGTATTTTAAAAGGTCAACAGAGTAGTCTTCAGTGATAGCCCTATTAGCAGTTTTAAGGGATTGGACACCTTGTTTGGTGCGTGTCTCATCTGAACTACGTGAAATACTGTGGCGCCATAGTCCAGCAGCAGTTCTACAGCACTGTGACATTTTTTTATCTTGATAAATGAAACACTAGTTCTACTGAGATTTCACCGTTTTAGCTGATGCATTTGATTTGCAAAACAATCAATGCTCAGAGAATCAAGGAGACCAAACGGAGTAAGCTAGCAGAAAATCTGCTTTTTTTAGTAACTTAGCTAAGCTAACAAGCTAACAGATATTTAACACCATTACAGTTTTGTCATAATTAACGAGGGGTTGCATGAGGATAAATAAAATATGAGAGGACCTAACTGAACAGCAGATAGAAAACAAAAGGACTGGAAAGCTTTTCTAGAGAGTTAACCATTCACTTACCTGGCGCTGTACTGAATAGTCGTTTGCTGCAGCACCTCTGGTTGTTGTTTTATTTTATTTTAGCTGCTTATTTTATTTTAGCCGCTTTATTACCTGATAAATTTGATCATTCTTGTGGCTTCCTTTGTTTCGCAATTCTAGTTTTATAACTCAATTAGAGGTTTTTCTTAACAATAAACTCATTCAATGGAGAATCTTCATTGGCTGATCTCGCTAACAGCTACTTCTTGGAGCTAGGCCTGTAATCATGTTTGAATCGAGTTTGATTCAACACACTGTTTGGATTCCTCCATCAGGTCACACGAGTCATCCAAAGGACTGTGGCTGGTTATGGTTAATGGCTTTGGATAATAACCACCCTCAGCACCACTTATTGGGCACGGAGCTGATACATTGTAGTATCTTTCTGAGGTCATCTCCCACAAGAATAGATACAGATTATCTTCTTTTTCAAAATTTGAATGCTTCAACACAGTAATTTTAAAAGAAAATGTATTTTTTTTTCTTATCCAAAAACTAGTTCTGAACATCACCAAGCTTCAAGCTCCATATATTTGCACGACACAGATTGATTTCACTTTACTGCTTTATGATAAGAGGAGGACTTTATATTCCTAATATATTGATAATACGTTCCCATGTCAAATTAGTATACATAGTAAAGGATATAAAAAGGTGATAGTAACAAAACACACTGCGTGTTTTTATAACAGGTTTGAACACTAAACCTGTACAAACATGTTAACATTAATTAGTAGGGAATATCATTAAATGAGATTAGGATTCACAGAGCTGAGCTTCCTGTTGATTTTCCTCCACATCAATGATTTAACTAATTAATTTTATCTATTAATATTTATGCATGGGGAAAATTATTCATTAATGAAACGTCAGAATTGAATAGATATCTTTTCTCTGTTTCATCTTGACGTGAGGGTGTTTTGACAGTTCTCCTCCCATCTGGAGATCTTATAAGAACAAGAACAGACTGCTTATGAATATTGACATTTCTCCAGTCCAGAAAATGGGCAATTTGTGTTGAATTATTTTAGCCTATCAAGTATTTATAATTCTGAATTGATTAAGTAAACTTTAAAGATTGATTATCTTCCAAGTCCATATCTTTTGGCAAATATTCCTTCCATGATCTGAACCCTGTGTTTTTTTCTTTTAGTCCCACTTCAATGAACTGTGCGGTGACGGCTTGCTGATTATTGTAGGACAGATGGTTCTCCTCATCAAATTCCAGCTACAGGTTTTTTTCTGCTTATCTAGCTCCAAATTAAAACCCACAGTGGTATCAGTTTTATAAATATGCTATTATTCAAGCACCTCTGAGTTAGCGGGGACCCACCAATACCCTTCAGTAGACCTACAAACATTCTTTTTGATCCCGTTTTGAGCCTCATCACAGTTTGTAAGAGGGCATATTCTAATTAATCTCTTCTACTATCTGACTGTCAGATCTTTCCTTGCTAATGTTGTCCTGCTGGCCTGATCTGGGAAACATTAGTTGTTTTGTTTTGAAATGTGTCAAGCATGAAGAAACCATTAACAGTTAAGCCCCACTGGCTGCCCTCCGGCACACTGTTTCACATTGCTGCTATATCTATGTGATCTTTTTGTCTATTGTATTTCTAATATTGTCTTCCCAAGGATAAATTCCTTTTGATATGCACTTCTTAGCTCACTTGAACCCCGTGTGTGCATCAGGTAATTCTGTGGCCTTTGTAATCATTTCAAAGCAATTGACAGCAACATTAGTATGGAGTGCAGAAAAGTACTGTAGTTAAATATGTTCATCTTTGTTTCACAAAAATCCCAAAATTCAAATTAGTAACATTCTCTATTAGTCTTGTATAAGAAAAACACATCAATTAGATTATTACTAATCATGATAGGACAGCCTCTGCTGTAATGTGACACTTTTATTTTTATTAAACATGTAATCAGAGATTATTGACACAACAATAATATCTCACTGCCTAATGATATTCATGTTTCTGTGTGTGTATGTGTGGGCAGGTGTGTGTGTGCCAGTGTGTATGTGCTTTCTTTGTTTTCCCCACTGCTAATGAGTTGACCTCAACCCCACGCAGCCAGGAAAAAATATCTTTAAAGCACTAAGCACTGTTTATTATTTAAGTGTCACCACCGCTGTCCAGGGTATTGGTGGAATGCGTTTGTGAGTTTTTTTATTCATCTTTCTGCCACCCCGGTGCTGAGTCCGCAGGCCATTAGTTCTGTAGAAGCAAAGAGGGACCAACCGTGGAGTCGGTGAGGTACTGTAGGACTTCAACGGCACAATATCTCACTTTCTAAAGAATATTACTGTCGGTGGGGGGAAAAAAGAGCTAGTAATGAGAGAAAATTCTGTCATGGAGGCAGAAGCTATACCGCTGTGTGAGGATTATTTCCACAGAGTAAGGTAAAGGAAAAGGACAACCTGCATTTCACTTGTTAGATCCATTTCAGAAAGGCAAAAAAGGTAAAGAACAAAAGCTTCAGGGCAAGGTCATCATTTTTGTGCACGTGGCACACAGAGAGAATATCTGTGTAATAGTCTCTGCTGGCAACTGGTGTGTGTCTTTGTATGTGAGCCTGAATGATGTGTGTGTGTATGAGAGAGAGAGAGATGTGTAGAAAAAAAAAGCAAGTGTACAAGTAAGTACAAAGGAGAAAGAAAGAGAAAGATTCTTGGAGTCATTTATAACGTGGCAGCCGTGCTCCTTCCATCTCCCTGGGTGTGTGGCTCCACAGCGGTGTGTGTAGCCTTGAGGGAAACACCAGACAAGGACAGAGCTGGGATAGCTGCTGACGCTTTGGCAGGGGAGATACATCTTGTAACACAGCATGCTAAATGACAAAATGATATCTCATCAGAGGGCCACCCCGTGTGTGTGTGTTTGTCTGTATATGTGTGTGCATCTCAGAGAGAAAGTCCGCAGACACCTCAGTGTGTATATGCTTTCATGGTGTTTGTAGAGTAAGCTTTGAAAAAGAGTGCCGGGCTGCTCCCGTTGTACTCCACTGGCAGACTGGAAACATCGCAGGGTTCCTGCACTGCAGTGACTAACTGTCACATATCACAACATCTGGATAAGTGCTAAAAATTGTTTCGAAATTATGCAGTCACACTGGATGCAGAAGAAATGTTTATCAGCCCGTATCAAAGAATCCACAGAATATCCACAAAAGAAAATACACTATAGATTGAAGCCAAGCAAACTGCAAGCCTGTTAGATTCCACGCCAGCAGCATAATACAAGCACGATGGTCATGCCGCCTTCTCACCTTTCGAAGAAGCCATCGTGGTGGTACCAGTGGGATCCACAGAGCAACCAGGGCAAAGGTACTCAAGGGGCGGACAAAGCCCAAATAAAGCTTTTAATGCGCTAGCTATTGATCCCTTCACTGAAATAAACTCAGGAGTATTGGCAGGCCCAGAATCCCACTTTGAAGGGACTCCATAATGAAGCTAGTCAATGCTAAGCTGTCCTCAATCAATCCCCCACATAACAGTTAATTACAAGTGAGGCTGCCATCAAGCAAAGAGGGGAGAGAGGTGGGCTGAAGCCAAAGAGAGAGAGGGAGAGAGAGGCAGATAGATGTAGGATGAGCTTTGTTAAGGTGAGGGGGTGGAGGAAGAATATTGAGCGGTTCAGGGCAGGAGATATGAAAATGAAATGCACCAAGTAGAGTGTTTGGGTGTGTGCGTGTGATTCTCTAATATTTTCCCTATGTAGGCTATATAATGGGTCTTTCTGATTAGGCTCTATTTTTAAGGCAGAGTTAGTTTCTTGCTAATAACACTAGAACAGGTACAGCAGCCTCAGACCACGCATCCACACATGGATTAATCACTGAGGCTAAAAACATATTTGTTCTCTCATCATTTGTGTGACAGGAGTACAGCTAATCTGAATGCTACTGAGCAGTCTTTCTATTTATATATCACTTATTTAGAGTATTGAAGGGTGAGACTTTTGAATATATACAAAATATATAATTTTTAAGTATAAACCAGAAGCAGTCTGTTATGTAGCTCTGGTAAATAATGGTCGTCTCAAGTGGACTGATGCATTTGTATATGTCTTTTAAATTCAAGCTGTTGACCTTTATTGAATCAGGTATTTTTTTTTGTTCCATTTCTGAGTCTCTCCTCTGCATCTTTCCTTATACAAAAAGTAGTTTTATAACACTGTGTGTGCTTTGAATGTGTAATGCGACTGTAAACATTGCAGACAATGCAAACAGCTGATGTCACTGGTAGCACAGCACTGAACTATCTGCAAAACCGGGGGTCCAAACACTTTATGGCTGTTGCCCTATTTGTGAGTGTGTGCGCACGTGTTGTGTGTGTCTCCCAGGCTAATGGATTTACTGGAGATGGTGTCGGGTATTTATTACCACGTGTAATTGAATGCAATGATTATCGTTGTTGTGTAATGTGATTTTAATGTGGCAGCGATGGTTATGTATAAGGCCTAATGACTTTGCCTCCAAGGGGGTATGGCTCCCCAATAAAAAAAAATAAAATTAAAAAAAAATGTAAAAAGTGGAAAAATTAATCAGAGTGTGATTTTAATTCCTCTGTCTTTCCCTTTTATTCTCAGGACAAATACATTTAATAATTTAATCAGTGTGCTGCTCATTTAATCAGACTGTTTCCTCAATAACGAGCTTGCCCTTTTTGAGCCTTTGTTTACATGGCCGGTCATTAAGTCAAAGGTCTGCGCACATCTTTGTGTTTGTATTCTGAAGGTATGCATGCTGACATCAAGGCAAAGCGAGAATCATAATTGCTAACATATTTCTGCAGAAACTGAATTAGGATCTAATTTTTGATCGGACAGCTGCAGAGTAAATGCATTACCCGAAAGTCTGAATAACTGATAACTACAAACAGAACAGCAGGTTTTCCCAGGTTTTACATAAACAGTGCAACTTATGGAAACTGTTTGCTAGACTGTATAGTAGTTATGGCCATAATCCACAGCATAAACCATCAGCTGTTAGTACACTCTTACTTTTTGACCGCTTAGTTAAGTTTGCACCACGCCAACGGAAAATTAAAGCACCTCCAAATGAGAAGTTCTTGTAAGCAGCTGCCGCAGAAATTGAATTCACAAAACGTTTTGTGACACTATAGTGTGAGTACAAGCTCATAGACTACACACAAGTCCGCGTTACACAAAGCTGGGGCTTTGCCTGATATTATTAGTTTTGCATTTGGGCTCTGTGCCCAGAGTAACAGTATGGATTTTTGCCTTGGCTCTCTATAATTGGATGAGTTAAATTTCTCCATTCATTATATGTGCATCTGACCTCCGGACCACTGCAGCTCCTGTGTTTTATTAGCACTCTCATCCCCTGATAATAGGGAACCCGATCACTCTCAAACACATTCTCTCCTCCGAAACAAAATCAACTCTTTCTGTTGACTGTCCACATCAGACACAGAGAGACCGAGGCACAAAAACATCAGTTTTAAACCTTCAAAACCTTCAAATTCAAATTTTAAGGATTTTGCTGTAAAGTCCTGCAGAAACCAAGAATAGAAAAATTCAAGTTCTCTTGAATTTTTGTTTTTAACAATAATTTGCAGGCAAGCAACCTTTGTAATCAATGAATCGTCCATTATAAGGCTGGCAGCTCACCTAAAATTGACTTCTTCTTTTTTTTTTTTTTAGTAAAATCACTATTTAAATCAATTTATACAAATGGTGACCCTTTTTCAACAAAAGGTGAGTCAAATAAATCAAGACAGTCACAGATGTTTTCCTCATGGTTCTGTAGGACAAAGGTGAATTGCAGCTTAAGCTTTCTAATCCTGTTACAGCCACGGGCTTTGCATGCTCACTGTGGTCATGTATATTTCATGGAGGCATATATATCTAACAGAGCCATGTATACCATATGTGGGTATGATCTATGGATACTGACAACAGTCCTTGACATTATATGCACAATTACTCTTTGCCCCAGCAGTAAATCCTCGGGTTGAGCATAATAAACAAAAAAAGAGGGGAATCTGCCTGGGGGTGGATTCAGCATGACACAAGGTCAAAGCCATTGTTGACTTCATCTGCAGCTTTATACAAATAGCGCAGATTGAGAATCCATTTGTCACTGAATATTTCACAGATAATGTATGCCGCAACAAATGTCGACACCCAGCAGCAGTGGCGTAGATATCAAGGGAGGAGAAGCTTTTTATTCCTCCATCCAGAAGTTCAGGCTTTCACATTCAGATCTCACTCCTCCCTAAACGACCAAGTGACACCTTATTGATCGCAGCCATCTTTCAAGGCCAAGATCTTAAAGCCTTGTGTGGCACATTCAATGACCTGTGTAGACAGTAATGTTGTTGGCAATGGCTCTCCGAGGATCTGATGAACAAGTATCTTCCTGACTACTAGCTATTGGATAAGAGTTTCCGACAGCTGCAGAACAATGCTAATGGCTGCTCTCTTATAGCAGCCAAAGTGTAATCAGCTCGGCACTCTGCTATTAAAACTTCACAGCAGCAATGTATGCAAACACGAATTCCATTTATTCCCCACCAGGTCCCAACAGTTAGGCCTTAAAGTTGCAAACTGTCTTACATCAAAAACTACTCTGCTGACACTTGATACACTTTAGATTACTCATATAATCCTGATTTCCACATTAATTAGTCTGATTTGCCAGCACATTTATTATTTAGTGGCATTAAACTCTTTCTACCCACTTTCAACACTCAGGGGTGGAAATCAGTTTTTACAGGTCATTTTTCTTTCTTCTAGTCGAATAATCTGCTACCACATAGTCGTGAGTACTGGCAGGAATCATTTTTTAACAGACTGTATGAATATCCTTGTCGATTGCCTGTTTTCAGAGATAATTCAGTTTACCGGTATCTAAACAGACTTTGAATTCTTGTAAGGCTTCTCGTCCACATAAAAATCCACCTTAAAAGTAAAGTCTAATGTAAATATCAGTATAGCAGTGATAAAGTGCACTGTCAATGCAACGAGAATGTGAATGAGGTGGGAGATTTTTTTCCGCTTGACAGAGAGTTTCCAAAAGGAGTTTTATTTGAGTGTATGCCGTCCAGCTGTGTACCAGAAAATGTCCCTATCTTCCAGTAAAATCACAGTGGGTGCTGTCATACTGTCCTAGAAGTTTTCCCATTAGTCACTATCTGTGGACACAGTGTGAGATTTTTTATTTATTTATTTAATTTTTTTTTTAGACACATCATCACAAGTCACCCCATCATCACTGCGGTTTGTCTCACTGCTGTTTGGTTCAAGAAGAAATGTTCTGACTTAATGAGCTGCACAGTATCGCAGAAGAAAAAAAGAGTACTGAGCATGCTGTAGTCTATGGAGCCTACTTCTTCTTTGATTAGTTTAGTTGTGTTTCCATTCAGTGCATTACATCCATCACTTTGCATTGCTTACTGTTAAATGGTGTAATTAAATCACCTCACTTTATCTTCTGAATGATCGGATCATGCGGTTTTATGGTGCTCTGTTCTAATGGTGAGGATGTAAAGTATTTACATTCAGAGTTACTAATATTAGAAATCAACATCACATGTGCTGATAGCTGGTTACTTTTCAGGTTATTAACGTGTCCACTGGCTACAGTTAAGAGTGGTAATCAACCCCATAATCTACAGTTTTGGATTAGTCTCTTAACACATGTTGATTTGAAATGGTAGGTGTAAAAAGGTAACAGTTTGTCCCTACACAGAGTTCAAAGGCAGAGTCTAGCTTTAAATCACCTTGGTTACAGCAGATTACAATTGTGATTGGATGTCATTGCATAAAACACATCATCAACTGCTGGCAGAATACAACCATAGAGATTTATGATCAGTTCCTTTGAGTTCATAAGTGGATGTTGGTCTGCAAACCTTAGTGTATTTCATCCCAGCAAACAGTATTGCACAGGTTGGGCTGTATGTCTGACTGAAAAGGGGTCCTGGTTGGATACCCAGGAGCTATGATCATAGACTGAACGGATCAAATGTAAATGTTATTAAAGTGATGTGTTCATGTCTTGTATGTTTTATACAGTAGGTTAATGGAAAGTGTTGATATAAATTAGATCTCTCTTAGAATTAGATTAATTGTAATGGCTGTAAATCATCTTCAAAATCCCGCAGGCAATTTTCGCCAAAAGAAAGAGTGAAAAACATTACTACATCTTCGTCAACTCTGTAAATCAAAGGCAAGTGAGTGGGCGATCGTTGATTCAGAGGTGTCTTGTTTGACTGACAGAAACAAATATTTGGGGGATGTCATTGATCTTGCTTCAAAAAAAAGAAGAAGAAGAAGAAGAAGAAGAAGTGCTTGATGGATGCACACAACTGAACTAGTGCTGATTCAGACTGACCTTGGAGATGCTGTGGATGTCAGGATGTCTCACGCATTCTCATTGACATGCAGCTTATACCACCAACAGCACAAACATGATATGTGATGAGAATGGCAACACACACAATATCAATAACTGAAATATGCCTGTGTGTATCAGCTCGCGCATGTGTTCACATCTGTTTATTTGAATTAATGGCAATGCACGCTGCTCTGCAGTAAACACCGAAATAGTTTGAATAGTTTTCTGCGTATTACACTCCTGGAATGCACTTTTTTTTCTTAGTGGACTGTGATTTGCATGGCAAAATGCCTCTTATACTGCTGCTAATAAGGAGCTGTTTAACTGGAAAAAAAACCCAAAACATATTCATGTAATCCTAATTCTGGTTGTGATTTCAAGGCTTCTGTCTCCAGGACCTACATTCTAACCCCAAACAAAATAAGTGTATATTCATGGGAGTAAAGAAAACACTGAAAAGAAATCTGATGAGAAAGAAACATTTTTTCAGAGCAGAGCTGTTTGCAGTTACACATTTCCAAGGACTGAGCAATTTAACAATCACTTGCTTTTCAAGTACACTTGGCGGACAGTGCAATTAAGTTTTTCTTTCTTGTTGTGAAGTTGTTGTTTTTTTCCTTCTTCTTTTTTGGGACTGTCATTTTGAAAACACAGTTTGATCGATGCATCAAATAATGTCCCGTTACTATAAAGTGTTTGAGCATATTGATTTCTTTTTTACTGACTACAGAAAACCGGGGTCATTAGTGGAAAAAATATCATTGAGTGGCCACCAGATATTACTGCATGGCCACAAGATCAATAACTCGTTTCTTGGAGTTTGTAATGCGTGGGAATGAGATAATTAAGTTCTGGCTAAGAGTTAATAAGGCATGGTAACATGATGACTAAATTGTAGCCACATCTTTGCAATGTGCACCAAAGAAAAGGAAATCTGCTGTGGGGCTAGTATCAAATGAAAACGGGATACATTTTATTTTTTATTAATTTTGAGATGACTAATAGCACTAATCTGCAATATTCAGGCATTTCAATTTCATGTTCTGTTTTTTTGTTTTTTGTCACACTTTTTAATCTGCCATAAGGACATGAAAGACACAGAGGGTACTGCTCAGGTACAGGATAGAGAAAAAGTAATGGAATGGATAAAAACAAACACCTAAGTGCTACCTTTAAATAATCAAAACTGTCATCACAAGTACAACATTGTTTATTCACATTTAATAACTACGGTATTTACAATAATTTACTTGCTGTCAGTAAATGTTGCATTAAAACAACTGTTTATGTAGTGATGGGGTTGACAGGATGTGCTTTTATTTTGGAGGGCAAGGCAGTAGCCCGTTAAGTGCATTACTGCTGGTGTTACTGTAGTAATTTTATGAATGATACACTTGAGAGGGCCGTACTCTGCAGCGAGCTTAATGGGTTAGCAAGGTATGTCAAGCTTAAAGACCAAAGGCAGCACTTTTTTTTAATCTGGCTACATCACCGTGGTAGCTAATTATGTACCAAGTTACTGAACAGGTAACTTGATACGTAATTGTCCTGTTGACTATGTCGTGTACAGGTGCGAGACAAAAGTAAAGCTAGCTAATTGTAACCTCAAAAAATATGCGCCATCAGAGGTACTATTTATTCTAATGAGTATGATGCTTGTTCCTAATATCTAAGTCTATGTTACGTGGCTAGAACTGAAGCTAATCACAGCCTATTTATCAGTGAGAATATTCAGTCTGTAGAAATTATTTCACTTTGATCAAAAACTAATGTGATTTCCAAATATAACTCTCGCCCTGTCTGCCTGATGTACAATAGCACCAAATGGAATTTCTGCTACTGTAACAAAGCATTTTATTCTATTTTGTACAGTTTTTTATTCTATTTTGTATAGTACTTTATTCTATTGTATACTGTATTTTATTCTTGTTGTATAGTATGTTATTCTTTTTTTTCTTATCCTATTCAATTGTGTTTTTCTTCATTTTTACTGCTCCTAAACTTTCTACCGTGACCAAAGATTTCCCATGTGTGGGTCTAATAAACGTTTCTCTTATCTCTTATTTCTCTTATCTTAAATTCAGTGCTTCAGTTTCAGAAAAGTTATAAAATGTATCAAAGCAAGTCAGAACCGCCTTGCAGGGGTCAGTAAACTACGATTCTGTATCACCAATTGAGCTGACACATTTCTTCACAGTAAAAATATAACATATTTCGAATTTCAATTCATCACTCCAACAGACCTGTTACCAATGATTTTTATTCTAGTTTTTCTGTCATTTCAAATCCCTCACTCAGCTTTTTCTTCTTGTTTTTAGTGAACAGTAGATGGATCACCTGAAGGGAGAGATGCATCTCTCGGGCCCTGTATCAGGTCTTTGCTGTATTTTTTCCTATTTCTTAAGGACATGACTGTCAGATGCTGCTCATCTCTGTAGATAGCTTTTTTATAAGGTTTTATAAGGACACACCATGCAGAGATTCACCACGTTTTAGCTAATAGCTTTCTTATTTTGGATAATTCTTTGTAGATTTAACTAAAGAACAAATTGTGTGGTTTTATGACAGGCAAATAGTAACAAAGATATAATTAGTCAAAGTAAAAAAAAAAATGACAAAGAAATGTCCAAAAAAAATTCTGATAGGCCTTCAGGAGTTTTGAAGAATTAGCACTCAAAACCAATTTAAAAAGAAAATGGAAAAAAAAAGTCTGGCTTCTTGGAAGGAAAATATAAAGAACTTTGGGATGGCTCAAGAGTTTTGCATTAACATTCAGTATAATCAGATCACAAACTATGAGACGGGGACAATTTAACTAAAATCAAGTTTTTAATAAGCCTAAACTGACTTGGTTTTTCCAGAAACTATGTTGTGTGTCAGTGTGACTCATGTTGCAAATTAAATAATTCAAATGAAAATAACTGCACATAACTGTATATGTCATATACAGACTATTCAGCAGGAGAACTATTCATTCTAATTGCACTACAGGAACAGACACATCATGCAATCATTTGTTCTAATACGCACAAGAAATAAGAAGTAAACATTTGACAACCTGCAGGTTGGCCGGGTTTTCCAGTGAGTGTCTCACATTCTGTGGAAGGAGTAACACTGCTTTGTCTTGGACTCCAACTGGCAACAGTTGTCCATGTTCTGCTCTTTGGAGATGGTGGTGAGCTAGAGGGCCACTCCATTCAGAGCCTGCAGCAGAGCAGTTTCATGCACCACTACAACAAGTTAAGGGAGGTTGTAGAGCAGGAAAAGGACTACAGTCATTGTATGCAGATGCTGGAGCCTGTCAGCGTGACAACAGAATCACTGGTAAAGCAGCTGAATGACTCTGAGGCCTACCATAACAGCAGTCTGCCTAGCCTGCAGACAGGGAGCTTAAGACAGGACAGGAAAAGCTGTTTAGCAGCTTATTTTTATTAACTTATTTGATTTGATACTTAAATATAGTATTAACAATAGCAATCTCAGGTTTTGCATTTTAAGTCATTCATCAAACAGTGAAAAAGACACACTGATTGGATCCACTGTAGCAAAACATTTGCTATGTTTTTACCTGCTTAAGCAGATCTTTTAGTCAAATGAGTGAAGTCCAGGTTGAGGACCTGAAGTAAGCAACAACTGACATTTTATAGAAACTACACCTTTTTTGACACATCTGAATTTAGCGCATGAGTTATGTGACTAAGCACCAGACCAGAATTGGAATCCAAATGTCTTGACATTTAATTGCCACCTGTAGGTCATGGGCTTAGCAATCCAAAACCCAGCAGTAGATCAGCTAATCAGACTGCTGACAGATTCCCAGCTTCTCCCTCCCTTCAAGTTCTCTCTCTCGCTTTCTCTCTCTCTCTCTCCCCCCTGGCACCTGATGTCAGTGTGAGGTGCCATGCAGGCGGTGATGACCTGGTCAATAATCAGTAATAAAGATGGTGTGCTGAGCATGATTGTGGAATGATTGGTCTGTCGATAGCGTATTGAGCAGACACACCGAGGGCCAGACAGATGCACATTTTGGAAGCAACTGAAAGGCAGCGCTACATGGCTTGAAATGTGTGAGTTATATTAGAGCAATAAAAACACTAAAACACTGCAGGATTGAGGCTCTAGGCAGGAGCCTCAAACACTTTGCTCATGAACTTCCCAGTTGATTTTTTTGTGGTAGATCATCTAATATAAAATGAATACACGCGATGTGCAATCCATAGATATATACGGCACGAACACGAAGCACCAAAATTTAACCCAATACACCTGCAGTGGTAATCCAGACATCCCACTGCCCTCCGATGCCAAATGCTTACTTGCCAATTGGGTGACAATAAAATGAGTTACAGTTCTGTCAGGTTTGTTTACATCAGTCATGGCGTAGGTGATGTGCAGTGATGTTAAGAGAAATCTAATCACGCCCAGCTGGTGTCAGACTGCTCAGTGTCACTCCTGCAGAGATGAAGCATAAACCTCAAAGTGACAACCACAAATTTCAAAAGCCATCACAACATTTCAGTTGGACCCGGAGAGCTTCAATTAATTATAGACACTAGACACCTTAAGCAGCAACCTTTTTATCATAAAGCCCGAATTTTGTGGAAAGTGTGTTTCACTCCGTACTTGTGAACCTACCTGGATACACCTCAACACACAGCTCTCTCGTTGGAGCCAAGAAGTAAAAATCAACTCACTAACTGTAGGAAGGGCTAAATCAGCAACAAAAGTGATTTATTTATCACATTAATCACAAAAATGTAAAGTGATGAGACTCTAACTTATGAAGTGAGGAAAAAGTGTTTAGCGATGTAAAAAAATTCAATAACAATATTGTTTTGCTACAGTCTGACTGAAATTTCACGCTATCTTAAAAGAAAGTACCTCTTGAAATTTAAATTTGATTTAAACTAACAAAAAATGGATGATATTTTTATTTGAAAATGTTAGATTTTTTCCTACAATATAGATAGTTGGCTATAATGCTGATTGTATGAAGTGAGATTATGTGTTTGACTGAGTTAGACGTTAATTTTTATCTATTGGTTTTTTTCTTTCTGGGACTTAATTGTAACTAGGAAGAACCAAAAATGATTTGAAAACCGTTATGCATCAAACTCCACGTATACGAAACCAAGAGTGTCCCTACTTATATTACATTTCAAAGAATAAAAAGTGTAAGAAAAGCAAAGTGTAGCTACATTTGGCTGACGCTGTTAGAATATGAAAGTTAATCACTCCATTACCTCTGAAATCAAAATGTACAATTTACACAAATTCGCACTGTCTTGTCAGCTGTGGTCTGGTTTTCTGGCCTGTATCATTTTTAAAAAAATGTCTGTAACATAAGATTGTATCACAGCATTGCCTGATTTCTAAATTGAAACACTCAATTCAAATGAGACAGACAAAGCTCAGGCTCTGAGGGATGTGGGCACTGTGTTAATGCTACTTAGATGGGCCATGGGGTTGCAAATTTTCACCACTGCACTCCATATTCCCCAGAGGAAATTGAACATTGTCATGGATGGATTAGCTCTGTAATGGTGAGACACATAGCTTGAGCAGAGGAGACCAGCTAAAAAACGTTGGGCAAATGAGGGAGGGAAAAGGTATGAAATTCATTTCATACCTCTTCAGACACACTCACTTGAGGAGTGCCTTTCTGCAATGCTAAGCCAATACATAAGCAACTTTTGAGCAGTTTTAGGTTATATAATGCTACTTTTAGAAGTTAGAACTCACTAACTTCAATCTGTGGTTGCACAGGGGCATATTCCAATCATTATCTAGAATATTGTACATAATGGTCTGTTTTATAGGCATGTGGCTATCTATCAGTTATTACAGTAGATAAATAGATTTAAAATATATCAATTTAGATGAAGTGCTTTTTATGCCACTTAGAATTAATCTACATATTTAAAAAATCTAAACTTTAGACTAATCCATGTAGCTGTTATCTCTCTAATGCAAACTGTGTATTGTTTCATGTCTCACATAACGGAGTGATTTGGGCTGTGACAGGCTTGCCTTTTTAAAAATGCAAGAGGTAAGACTACACTTAAAACGCATGAACAGTGCGTTGAAGGTATCTGTTGCACAGATGACATGCTATATAGACAAAGATCAACTCTGTGCAAGTGCTTTTAAGTTTTTTGAAGATAAGAAAAAAGATGCCCACTTAGAAAATCCATCTGTATACTGTAAACACTGCTGTAAAAATGTGAAAGTTTTAAAACACACAGATATTATGCTTTCATAAATAATTATATTCAATATGTAAACCTTAGCCTGGGATTTCAAAAAAATTATAATCTATGTGTTTTTATACACCACTGTTACGGCTGCCGTCGTGGGTTGGGATTATGACATGCAAATGTGAGTGTGCAGGTGCGCCTCCAGGAGTGGTGACTGGATGCTGCACTGGAGGCGGAGTATAAGACGGCGCGGTTGAGGACGGCAATCATCCATCCTCGGTTTACCCCAACCGGCTGGGGCTGCGACTTGCCCTGTGTTGTAGTGATGTGCGATACCACTGATTTCCTTTCCGATCCAATACCAAGTAAAATTCAGGGTGGTATCAACGATACTGATCCGATACCGATACTTTGTACAAAAACTTATTTTATTTACTGTATCTCAAATTTAAGTGCCATAATGATTAAAGGACAACAGATTACTTGTTCTTATCACTTAATAATGCAGAGTTCATCATATAGAAATAAAAAAACTGAAGTTGTGCGCTATTTGAACACCTTGCTTGCCTGCAGCACTAAAGGACTCCATGAGAGACGTCTGTCTCGCCCTAGCAGCACCTGTCCCTCTCCTCCTCTTCAGTTCGCCTCAACATAGGCTTTTCGTATTCTGTGATATGATTGACTCTGAGGTGTTTGACAAGGTTAGTGGTGTTGCCACAACACCTCACTTTTTTGCCACATGTATCGCAAACCAGCTCAGCTGTTTGTGGAGGTAAAATACATGACTCCAATTACGCTCAGCCATTGTTGTGAGTGCGCATGCCAAGGGGCTGCAGACATTTATGCAGCCGTATTTCGCACATTACTATGAAAGGCGGAAGAGGAAGTAGTTCCTTCGAATGTAGACAATCTGAATGATATGGTTACTTTCCACTGTGTTCATGTTAATGGTAAACTACAAATTTACCCTAAATTACTAAAATATCGATATTTTAATGTGAGAATCAATTCTAAAACATAAATGACTGGTATCGGAGGAATCGATATTTCAGGATCGATCCGCACATCACTACTGTGTTGCTTTGCTGGTCCAGGAGGAAGTAGGGGTGGATCGCCTTTTCAGTTGGGTACAGTTTTCTCATGTTTAGTTAGTCAGGGAGGTAAGTGATTGTTGTTTGGTTATGTTTCTTTGGGGCTAGGTAAGCTCCTCTGAGTTAGTTTCCCTTTTTGTTTGTTATTTTGGCGTGGGTCCACCCCGAAGCCCAAGTGACTCCTGTGAGCCCATTTTTCGTTTCGTGTTTGTAAATAAACCATTTCATGTTTTAACTTATGGTGTGATGTGCTGCTTGGGGTCGAGCAGGGGATGGATCGTTCTTCTTGTTGCGGTCGGGTTTTCCTTGATCGGCCGTAACACCACTCAGGTATAACATTATGGCCACCTGCCCAATACTGTCTTGAGTTGGTTCCCCTTTTACGGTGGCCCCTAGAGACAAAGCACGTACAAACTCCAAAACACTTGCAAACTCCAAAACACGTACAAACTCCAAAACACGTACAAACTCCAAAACACGTACAAACTCCAAAACACGTGCAAAATCCAAAACACTTGCAAACTAAAAAACACATGCAAACTCCAAAACACGTACAAACTCCAAAACACTTGCAAAATCCAAAACACTTGCAAACTAAAAAACACATGCAAACTCCAAAACACGTACAAACTCCAAAACACTTGCAAACTCCAAAACACGTACAAACTCCAAAACACGTGCAAACTCCAAAACACGTACAAACTCCAAAACACTTGCAAACTCCAAAACACGTACAAACTCCAAAACACTTGCAAACTCCAAAACACAACGGAAGTGCTCCAGGACGCTAGGAGCAGTGTTGAGCTCGATTTGCAAAATAAACGGCAAGTTTGTCTGTATGGGACGGTCTAGTCTCCGTCGCGCTTCCCAGGTTGCCTAGCAACCATGATACTAACCGCTGGAAACGTGTCATACAACTTGGTTTGACAGAAATGAAGGAGAACATATTTTGTTCATTTGTTTGTTTGTTTCTACAAGAGCTTTGTGTGATTTGATAAGTATCTGAGGCTGAGACCACAGGACAGTAAAACATGATTTTTGGGCTTCATTTCTGTACTGAACAGTTATTTCTAGATTAGTTAGTAAATAAGAATTAGCTGATGTTGTTCATGAGACTAAAGTCATATCACTTTGGTAATGTAAATATAATATGGCCAATATTATAGTTATTATATTAATCATTATTAGCTATTACAGCAGTGAACATGAACTCTGTGTCAAATACTGAGCTTCAGTACAGATTCAAGTTGCAGTTATTTATATGTCTTATCACCTTAAATCTTCACTCAAAGACAAGTATCTTTGACAGTGCATATATAGGTGTATCATATATAAGAGACAAATGTTGTTCCTTCATGCTGGCATTACTAAATTTGGCTCATTGCTTACATATATTTATAAAAAGAAAATGTACAAGCTGTGATAACTGTTTCTGATAAAATGAAGAGTAGACTGATATATGAAATATTCCTTTATTGGGTGAGAAAATCAGACCATGTCATAACTGCTTTAAGTCATACAGAATAGATATCAGAGCCTTAAACAGGCTGACTTCTGCTAAATGGGTCAAACTGGGCAGAAAGTATACAAACACATAACATCCTTATAGAATCTGATGTAACACTATAGATCAACTTAGCTCAGAATATATAAAGCATATAAACAATTACAGTAATATGATGCAACAAACACAGCAGTGCTACTGATCCAAAAATAGTCAAAGCTTCATAGAACTGGAACAAACATTTATTTTTAGGTCCATTCTGCTGCTGATACATACTTTAAGTTTCTGAATATTACACTTGTTGCTGCCTTTCATAGTGTGTAACATGAAGGCCCTGAGTACTTTCTCCCACACTGAAAACACTGGAATGATCAAATTATTTGAACATTACCTAACAAGACTGATTCAGGACAGACAATTAGTTATTTTAAACTTTCCTAGCAGTCCTTCACAAACAGGGAACAGTCTGTCTATTCTCTCCATCTGTCAGCTGCTGCTGGCTCTTCCTCCTCCTCTTCCTCACACACTGTTGAGTTTGTCCTGGTGGATCATCAGGGGTGCAAAGCCTCACAGATGATGTGCAGCAGTGTGTCCCTCAGTCTGTCCTCACTCTGGACACTTGCAGTTGTCACACATGGAAATCAAATGTGTGATAAGCTGCAGGATTCAAACACAAGTGTAACTTATTAACACATGTTCATATTTTTATTACACAATCAGAGAGAAAGAAAAAGAGAGAGAGTGCAGGACAGACAGACAGGTGGCAGTCTCAGGTGTATACACTGCTACAAAACAGCACAAGAGAAGGAGGATTTAGTGTTTGTGTTATTACGAAACAAGAAGAGTTCCCAGATGGTACAGTGAACACATGTGTGACTCCTGTGATTAAAGCATCTTTCTTTCAGCGTAACGAGTGAACCGTCAGCTCGTTCAAACACACGTTAAAGTCCGTTTGGCTCGACACCACCGAACAGAGGCAGCAATATAACATAGCTAACATTAACAGTGCAGTGGATCCTGCTTGTGCCGTGATATTCAGGACCGCAAACCGAGCAGCATCACTGACTTTCAGCTTGTTGTGTTTGTGGATATATGACTGACTTTAATTATCCACAAAATCATCACAATCTCTGTAAGATTAAAGTCGACTATATATATTTTTTTTAAAGTAAAGGCTTTAAAACCAAGTTAATTCTGAAAGTACAGACATCGCTAATGTCACATAACTTTCCCGACATGTGGCCAACAATAATGGTTTAATCTTCTTCATTAAAAAAAATATTTGCGCATAAATAAGTGACATAATATTCAGTACTTACTTCTGAAAGTTTACTCTTCCTCCGCTCCGCTTTCTCCGTTTTTTTTCGGCAAAATTATCCACACCACCACCGCACTATGAAGTCTGGGATATGCTGGGCCATGAAGGCTACACCGACCCATCCTTAAAATTCAGGGAAATTAAGGACGCATTTGAGGGCCGCATTTCGAGCAGCCTTTGAATTGGGAAAGCCTTCTCTTGTCGCTGTGACGTAATCGGCCTTAAAATGCGGCCTTTAAGGCTGCAAACCCCAAATCCGGTCATTGGTACTTCCTGGCTTGTGTACTTACTAGGTAACAAAAGCTCAACACTGCCCCAAGCATCCTGGAGCACTTCCGTTGTGTTTTGGAATTTGCATGTGTTTTTTAGTTTGCAAGTGTTTTGGATTTTGCAAGTGTTTTGGAGTTTGCATGTGTTTTTTAGTTTGCAAGTGTTTTGGATTTTGCAAGTGTTTTGGAGTTTGTACGTGTTTTGGAGTTTGCATGTGTTTTTTAGTTTGCAAGTGTTTTGGATTTTGCAAGTGTTTTGGAGTTTGTACGTGTTTTGGAGTTTGCATGTGTTTTTTAGTTTGCAAGTGTTTTGGATTTTGCATGTGCTTTGGAGTTTGTACGTGCTTTGTCTCTAGGGGCCACCGTACCCTTTTGCTGACCTGTCAAGGTGTGGACTCCATAGACCCCTGATAGCAACAGAGTCCTTAAATCCTGTAAGTTGCAAGCTGGGGCTTCCATAGATGGGAATTTGGAGGTGAAGTCAATCCTTCAAACTTTTCCTGAACCATTTTTTCTTTGTGACAGGGCGAATTATCCTGCCGAAAGAGGCCACAGCCATCAAGGAGTACCATTTCCACGAGAGGGTGTGGCTGGTCTGTAACAATGCTTAGGTAGGGTATACGTGTCAAAGTAACATTCACATGGATGGCAGGACCCAAGGATTCCCAGCAGAACATTGTTCAAAGCATCACACACATTACACAACAAACTGTGATGCATTGCGTTTTCTGACACCTTTCGATCAGAACCAACATTAACATTTTTATCATTATTAGCTCCAGTAGGTAATCTGTTGGATCGGACCACACAAGCCAACCTTTGGGAAGCAAAGGTTGGCTTGTGTGGTCACATGCATCAATGAACCTTGGCCGCCCATGACCCTGTTGCTGGTTCACCTGTGTTCCTTCCGTGGACTAATTTTGATAGATGCTGACCACTGCAGACTGCTCACTCTCTTATCATATATAAATCGAAAAGAATTTTAGTTAATAATATTGGCATAAACCCGAGCTACGAGCAAATCACTGGGGATTGAGGTAAACAAACCCAGTATGCCACATAAAAGTAAAACTACAACACTACTACAAAAACAACCTTACAATTTTTCTTAATGCGGGAATGGATTTTAGCACAAAGGGTTAAAAAAGAACAAGAAAGCATTTTTATAGTAAGCGACGACTCTCCTCTACAAGGACAGTTGCAGACACACACTTTATTTACTAGCTTTGTCTGTGTGATGGCTCATATGTGTGCCTAAGATGTGTGCATAAGATACAAAGATAATTAAAATGGCAAGCCTGAGAATGTAACAGACAGTAAGGTGCCAAAAGTTTTACTTTTTCTGTCTTGCCTCTATCTAATTCATTTACTACAGTGTCTGGTTTTCTGGCAGGGTGGTCAGAGATAATGTTAATCTTGGTCAGCAGCAGTGGGAAGTCATGCAGCTCCACACAACACAACGGATTGGAATGATAACGAAATATAGTCAGAGGCAGACACAGGGAACTTATCTTGGTGCTGAAAAGTTTGCAAGTGGCCATGTGTGACAATACAATCCTTGAGTCATTCTGTTATGTTGATTTTATTGCATATTACAATCTGATGCTAAACACTAAAACCTGACAACACGACAAACCCTACGCCAATGTTTTAATGTCATGCTCACATGTTTTCCATGTGTATAATAATATAAAATAATATAAAGTAGGTTCAGAATGAAAAGGCAAACCCAGGTAAGAATGGGTGAGAGCTGACAAGTGCTAGTTACCAGTGAGTTAAATAGAGCAGGTGAATAAATAACCTTTTCTCTTTTTTAATTTCAGTACAGGGATCATTCAAGTTTCTAATTGACAACTCATCAGACTCCCCGCTATTATGACTTCATTATATCTGAAGAGATAAAAATTAATGAGTAGCAGAGGCCCTGGATGGATATGCCAAACTTAGCATTCATTTACATTAAAGAGGGAAACTTTCAGTTGGCCAGAAGCATATCTGTAATGACTTTAATCTACGAGAACTTCTAATTTAATGCCATAGTTCATTCATTGTTATTATTCTTTATGACCTTGTATATTTATTACTTTAAGCTCCCGTGTTCCAATTCCGCTTGATGATCCCTCATTACGCACATTTATTCTTAATGTTTACTTTTTCTAAACCCATTCTTCTGTAATTTCTTGACCCCCTTTTAGTGCTGCAGTTCCATTTCCACTCTCTCCTTTCTCTCCTTCTCCTCCGACAGGGATAGGTTTCATTACTGTAGTCAATCTGGGCCCAGTGGACAGCTCCTCGGCGGCACTCTGCACCTCAATATAATCCTTTTAATTAAAGGCCTGCCCCCCCCCACCGCTGCCGCCCTGCTCCCGCCTCTGCCCTTTTCTCACATGGCGCCAGCCTTTTGTTCACCCAAGCACTCACCAGCTCGCTTCATGTCAAGCCACGCTCTTGCCATTTCAAAAGAGGAGACGTCACCTTTGTCTCTACCCCTTTCATGTGGCTTTAATCTCTGCCGCAATATTGCAAAAAGTGTTTTGTGTCCGTGTGGGTGTGTGTGTCAGAGTGACTGGTGCTGTCTGTGTGTGAGGTTCATCTAGCTTAGGGCTCATCAGGGTTAAATCAGCCTTTAAAAGAGCCTGATTGCCTGTGATTGGGTGCTGATAAGAGGCCAAAAGGTGGGGTGGCATTTAGGCTGAACTGTGCTGTAGATTCTCTATATTGATTCGCCATTATAAAAGCCCTTCCCACCTGTTATTCTTCTCTGGTTTTGTTAATAGAAGGCATCTTCTTCAAACTTGTTGAATTTGGCGATTTATGTCTTTCCTTTTATTTACTGTGTGTTATCGGGCTGTGATGCCTTTTGTCTGTCTGTCAAAAAGAAATAATAGCGAAATCTGTCCATACAACCCTACGCTAAGCAACAGCAGCAGTTTATTGTTACCTATATGCAAAAAAAGGAAACTGAGTTAATCAGTTGACTTGAGTCAGACAGGCTCATTACTTGGATTACATATCACCAGCCATAATGTTTTTTCCTCTTCTGTGCATCTGTTTTGTTTTGGGTCGTTTTTTTTGTTTTTGTTTTTTCATTCCAGGGCCATTAGAGGAGCTTTATCATGCCATCGTCACCACCCCAGCCCCCAACAAGCCCAGCTTGGTTCTTGTCTTCTCCTATTCCCCCGATGACTCCCTGATTGATAAGAAAAACTTCTTAGCCCTCCCTCCACCCGTCTTGCCCTTGACCCGTCTCCATGCACTATTCATTGAGGTTGTTAAAAGTCACATCGGGCTTGCTTGGATTGTCTGCTGTTTGAAGCAGGGGGGGCGTTATCAATCACACTGCAGAGGATCTCTCCACTTCCTGGCCCCCAACCTCTAGGGTTTTATGCATGCGTGCTGGTTTGCGAGAGTGAGTGCACTCTGTCCCGAGTAGACAGGGCATTTATTCACTCAACTTGCAAGTCTGTTGGTGGTTGGCGGCCATAGCTAAAATGGTCTCCACCTCAGTCTGTCTCGCTTGCTCTCTGTCCCATCTTTCAGACTGGGATGTTAGCATGCGCAACAAGCAGCCAAAGCCTTGGCCCCTTTGACAGGCAGACTGTGGGGAATAAGACAAGTTGGAAAAGAGGAAGATGAAGGAGAAAAAGGACCGAGTCACAGTGGTGCCCTAGAAGGGTCAGCTCGGGTGTTGGCGCTGCCTCATTAAGAATCATGCAGCGCTGAGTTTAATGACCATGCACGGATGAACGACGCAGGCCGGAGCTGTGCTGCATAGAGGACGCTATCATGAAGACAGAAATTGGAGACTGGAATGTCTGTTTGTGGAATCAAAAGTACAATTAGAGAGATATGGCAAAGCATGCACACAGCACTGCACACGTGCTTTGACCTTTCGTGTCACTCACAAATCATGCCAGCCTTCCTTCCATGTTGTCTCTCATTATGTTGTGATCGATTGAAGGAGACAACGGGTTATTCACGAGCAACACTTGCAGGTCAATACGGTTCTCCCTATCTGCCTTCAGTGGGTGACTGTTTTATTCTCTCATTAAATGGGATTCGACACTGCCATCCTGTTTGCATTTGGCCGTATCTCTCCATGACAACCAATTAATGCATGTTCAGGCACCCCTACAGTAACCCAGTTAAAGGATACAGAGTAATTCAGCTAAACACGGGATGGCAGCTTGGTGTCTCTTTTTACCACCACCTCCTTGAAGCATAAAGGGTTAACTTCCTATGGCCACATTTTCATTTCCTGTAGTGGGCTGTTCATATTGGTTGGAGGTGTTTATGTGGAACTCTCTTTCTCTGTTTATTACACTGCCAATGACAGATCAGGCTCTCTGACCCCTCTGGCTAGCTTTAAATAAAAGGAGTTTATTCCAAGGCAGCAGCCTCACTGTAGACCGCTGACATGAAAGCGCCTGAAGAGTGCCAGGAAAGCAAACGGCCTGTTAAAGGGAAATTATATTCCTAAACAAGGTTTGACAATAAACGCATGAGGGGGACAGATAAACAAAAGGTACTGTACCTCCTCTTATTGCTTTTCAACAGAGTGTATGAAAAGGCACAGGGGATTTGGTGTGCTTACTGTGCTGTGTTTACTGGTTCTACTAAATATTTTTGCTCACCTTTGGCTTTCCTCTGCTACATCTGACTCTACCATATGCTGTTTATTGGCTGGCTTTTCGCAGATCTCTAATTCAAAGTCACATTAACCTCACTTTGTGATGGAAGACTATTAAAGTTAAATACGCTATAACCAGACATCCCTGTCAGTTTGAGGACATAATCAATCAGTCAAACTGTCAGTTTCCATTTTGTTTTAGAAATGGCTTCTTTCAACTTTGAGAACGGGAGCCAGAGTTTCTTAAAAACACAGCATAGGCATGCTGACGACATTATAATTTGCAATATATCCAGACACAATTCATGTAAAACTACTCCATCCATGTGTATCAACTGAGAATTTCTAAATTAGCCATAATTTTGCAAGAAATCATGAGTGGATGTGGCCATAGGTCATGTCCTTAACAACGTCTATTTAATGGATCTGATTCAAATTACAGTAGCAGAGCAGCAAATTGCCCAAGGATAATGTGAGGAGAAAAAAATGATGCAATAAATGATCCAAGAAGTATAAACACTGGCATTTTTCTTTTAATAAAACATTAAGATTTATTAGATTGGCAACGGGAATAACCTTGAAGCGAAAACGCTCGGTAGCCTTTCGAATCCTATGGAGTAGCGCATGAGAAGGGGGGAAAGCATCCTTGTACGCTGAGATGTTTTGTATCATTACATGCAGCCATTATGTCAGGCACTACTGAGCATGCTCTGAGCTGTCCAGCAGTCCATCGGGGGGCGTTGTTATCTCTTCACAGAGTCGTTTCAGTCTCTGTGTTCCCCCCAAAGAGTCAATGTTGCAGCACATCAGAAAGAGCCCTCGCCTCATTAAGCCATTGATATTCTGTGATGCTGGCGCCCTGCTGAACACCATATATAGGGACGGCAGTGCCAGGAGAAGGACACAGTGTGTGTTTTATGACGAGAGTCTACTAATACGGAGGAAAATGATATTATCATGTGGATATGGGCACTGTCTAGTATGTGGATGTGTGTCTGTGTGGAGTTGTGCGATTAGTGTGTTCACTGGAAACTGTGTGACGGAGAGTGAGAGTGCAAGTATGTAAGTGTGTGTGTGTGTGTGTGTGTGTGTGTGTGTGTGTGTGTGTGTGTGTGTGTGTGTGTGTGTGTGTGTGTGTGTGAGCGTGAGCGCGTGAGAGAGAGAGAAACTCAGTATTGCATCCACAGCCCTGGGCAAACCCACTGTTATAAATACTGCATTCTAATGGTGACTTTATGGTGTTGCCTGTGTGAGACTATGGCCCCCGGGGGACCACTTCCCCACAGATATTCTCCTCCCTCATCTTCCTCCCCCTTCTCCCCTTTTCTTTTCTCCCCCGCTATATTCTCCCGTTTCCCCTCACTCAGAATTTACAGCCTGACTGGGTAAGACGGGAGCTGTAAATCCCCTCCACCCCACCCCCACCTTCACTGAATTATTTATCTGTAGGCCGCGTGACACAAGCAGCAGATGAGGACCCTGGTTAAGGAGATAAAAGGTGGAGAAAGTTGGGGCCTAATTGACCATGATGGTGAGGTAATGGAGAAATATTCGACGCATGTTAGGGCGGAGCGATTTTACTACATTAAGAAGTGTTATGTGCGGTGGTGTTTTAGTAAATAAAAGGAGACTGGCAACGCGTTCGGGCGCTCGGGTTTGTTCGTGTGTCTGTATGCGCTGCACAACAGGATTACTGTATGAATGCTATCGGTGTTAGGAGCTTAAGACATCTTGAGCTATGTGTGAGTCAGCAGCAATGTCAATGAGTCATTTGTTTCATTTTGCATCTCCAAACAAAACGCAGACCTGAAAACAGCGGGAAGGAAAACTCTTTAATTAAATCATCCAGGCTTTCAGCAACACGCTCATCTCGCTGTGCAACGTCTCTATCTTTCCTCTGTTTTCCCACACTGATGCAACCACTTCCTATATATTGTACTGTTCAAATGATAAATGGTGATAAGAGCGGGCCATTAATACACTGCACCACAAAAGTCAAAGGGGACGGGACGGAAAAGTGAATGTGATGTTCTCTCAATGCCTCCACCCCCTCTTCCCCGACTTCAGTTCTAATAGCGCTGCAGCCTCTGTGAGTGCAGCCCGATTTTTCTCCCTTTCATGCACTGTATTAAGCAATGACATGGCAGGATTGCGCCGACCCCAGGATGTCAACCACCTCATTCTGATGACCTCCAAGTTTCCTTCTAACAAATGCCTCTGGCTCAGGGCCAGGGGCTTCTATAGAGTTAGGGTGTCTGACAAGAAAAGCGAGGGACAGGGGTGGTTGGGCAGGAGAGAGAGAGAGGAGGTAAGGAGGAGGATATCTGCAACACTAATAGATCGTTATCGCTCCCCCTCACCATTGGCCTGGAAGAACACCAGGAGCAGCATGTCTACTGAGATAAATAAAAGAAAGCCTCCAGATCGATCCTCCCCACCCCTCTGGTTTTCAAGGGGCCTTGGTGTGACCTTTCCACATGATAACGTGGTCACAAAGGTCACCTCCCACCCCACCCCCACAGAGGCGAGCCGAGGGTGGGTGGTGGAGAATCGGGATGGAGGGGAAATTATTCTCCCCACCCACCACTCCAACTCCAAAGGAGTCCCAAGGAAGATTGACAGAGTCACAGCAGCGGATTGATCAGATGACGATTGTCAGGTTGACCTTTTCTGAAATGCATCAGGAGGTCAAAAGATGGCACGTCCTCCCCCTGCTCAATGCCGAGGTAAGCGGTGCCACATCCCTCGCGTCACTGTCTTATTTGTGTCAAGTGACAGCAAGGGAGCAATCTAAAGAGCAGTGGTGCTGGGATCACATCTCTGTTATTCCTCAGTTGAGAAAGGTTACAGAAACAATCTATAGGAATTTAGATTCACTGCCTGTCATCAGCATTCTCCATAACAAACCGTTGTCTCCTGAGGAGAAATCCACATTCATTCTCAGAAGACAATGAGACAATGTTTTCCTTAGGCCATTTGGTAAATGTGTATCGTTACCTGGTAGAATATATATTTCTGCTGACAGTTGTTCCCTTGATGGTTGTTTATTGTGTCAAGGCAAACACAGGATATACACGGATGATAATATGGTGTTTGAACAAAGACTCATAAAAAGCGTCTTTGCTGATGTCTTTCTCATCCTGTCTTCCAGAAAATATACGTTTCATTTGCATTACTTTCACTGGGAGGATTTGGCTCTCACTGCATGTCTTTATTAACGTGCAGCTGAATTACTCCTTTTTTCACTTTGCAAAAGTCAATAACCTGAATTCGCAAGGTTCTTTGAAACCAAACAGCATGTTGGTGGTTTACTTTTTCTATTTTGAATAGGAACCTTATTATACACTCGCACGATACACAAAAATGCATCCAATTTATTTCCTCCTTTCATCCAGCTCAGTGTCGTCAGTTTTGATTGAATAGGGACAGCCTGTTCTGCAGCTCATAACCTTGACACAGGTAAATAAAGACGTAAGCAAGAGTCCAGATTAGGTCTTATCTTGAGTAAAGGTACTGCTTGGTGTCAGGTGCAGGGGCGAGGTGATGAAGATAATAAGCCTTTTTTCAGATGGGAGAGGACACCTTTAATTCCCTCTGTGCTCCACTGAAGAGAAAGTATTCCTCAATGTCTTATCTCTGCATCATCTCCTCTCGCTGAGCGAAGAGCCTGGACACATCTTAGAGATAGCAAAGCAGCACCTATAGATTGCAGGCTAGCACTTCATATCCAATCACAGCTGTAATCACAGCTACTAACAAATTCATAGAGAGGGGAAAAAAAGTTTCAGTGTGTCCCAGAATTTATTTCAAAATGGTGGCAAAACTGGCTTGTATTTCCTATTTTCATGCATAATGTACTGTGCATAATGTACGGTGCGCGCCACTATCCCCAGCGACGGTCTGTGCATGCCCAGGTTGCTGGTGACTAGAGCTAAACACTTAGTGTAATTGAAGAAGGCAATGTGCAGAAATCAAGACGGATTGGTGCTGCAAACGAGGGCCACCTCCCTGGAGCCTCAGTCTATTAACACTGTCACTCTGCTCATCAGCCCAGCACCTGCTTGCTCCCCCTCTTGGCTGACTTTAATCATGCTCACTAATAAAAGCCAATATATCACAAAACTACTGTAAATGATGTAGCATAGGACCTGCTGTTAACATGGTAGACACACAGGTAACTTAAACAGACAAAAAAAAGAGTTCACTATAAACCCATGTGGTTTAGTTTGACATACTAACACACTGTGGGCCAGTGGGATCACTCAGGTAAAATGATGAACCCGAGTCACAACAGGAAAGGTGTGGATGGGAAAGGGGGGTATTATTTGGCTACCACACTACCTGTCTTAGAGGGCCAGATAGCCCATGTGGATGTTTAGAATGACTGCGTGCAATAAAGATGAATTGCTCCTCCTCTGTGTTTATGACTTGGCGTCGGTGTGTTGTCAGAGGCAATATAGCAGAGATGGTAAACAGAAACAGGTGCATTTGTTTACTGCTAATGGGAACTAGTAAAGCTACAATGCTAATGTCCTCTTCAGTAGCAGACTCTGGGCATCTGCTTGGTGGGAAGTCATTATTGTCAATATGCATCAGTAATCAAACAAAGCAGTTAAAGCAACTGATATGTATCTTTGAGCACGGCAAATGTGGAAACACCAGAATCAAGAGCTTGCTTGGGATAAACTATGGCGGGGGGGAGCAAATGCAATGGCGTGGTACTCAAATTACCTTTGATTTGCTATTCAAAAGTTATGTTCACGTTGGTTACTGATACAGATCGCTGGCTAATAATGCAAAACCTCTCGGGTAATGACAGTGAATTTTAATTGGAAGGGGAAAAGAACAAGCAAGCTTAAAATTGTAATATCCTTCCCATTTTAAAATTGCCCACTTTATTTCATCCAATATATTACAGTGGATGGAAAACTCCCTGGCCACCCTATTCCAGCTTCTTGGAGCCATCTTATGCCAAGGAAGTTGTTCCTTAATATGTTGGATTAAGGTAATAGTCAATATAGAGGTACTTTAAATTTCTCAGAAATTGTCTGGCACTGGCAAACTGAACACCAGACTTGAGAAGACATACATAGAAATCAGGATATTCTCACACAACCATTTCTATGGTTTATAGTTCATGGTTCAAAAAAGAAAAAATGTCCAGCGAGCAGCAGTTTTGTGTGATAATGTCTTGATGAGGTCAGAGAAGAGCAGCCAGAATGCTTCAAACTGATATATAAACTAATATAAGCAGACATACTACAATAGCCACTCCTGTAGAATAATAAAGTGAAAGAAACTAAGGCGTATTCATAGAGGGTCAGCCTGGGCAGATGTGTCTAAAAGAATTTTTGCTCCAACATTTAGATAGCAGGGTCAGAATTTGGTGCAAACAACATGGAAGCACGGATCCATTCAGCCTTGTGTGGTTTAGGCTGCTGGAACTGTAATGATGTGAGAGATGTTTTCTTGGCATACTTTGAGCCCCTTAGTACTAACAGAGCATCATTTAAATGCCACAGCCTACATGATTATTGTCGTGGAGCATGTCCACCCCTTTGTTTGCCATTTTCTGGTGGCTTCTTTCAGCAGGATAACTTGTTACTTCACAAAGCTTAGATCATCTCAAACTGGATTCTTGAACATGGCAGTTCACAGTAGTCAAATGGCTTTCACAGTCACTGGATCACAATCCAGTGGAGCGTCTATGGGATCTGTGCAAATATCCAGTACTGTAAGCTTTCCAATATATCAATTAATTAAATACTAGTGAAAACAGGCTTGTGAAATAATTTCCACCTGATTGAGCCATTATAAAATCGGATCTGTCCCATGAATAAATATTAAAAGGAAGCTACAGTGTATTTGGCAGTGGAGATAAAATCTTACAGTACAGGATGCCCTACAGTTGCACCTGCAGGCGCCAAACACTGATAGTTTGTTTTGTAAAAATACTGTATTGTATATATTACTGTATTAATATAGAGTACCTTTATTCAGTTTGATAGGTTTGTAGCTTGAACCTATTCGCTGGAACGTTGAAGACAATATAATTACACAGCAAGCAAGACACGAAGTAGGCAAAGTTCTTCATGTTTCTCGTGCACGGGAGAGAACCGGACAAACGCCGTTCCTTCGCTTGAACCCAGTTGCTCTCGTCCGCTCCCCCGTAACACTGCTCTTTTATTGAGGTTACATGAATATGCATAGGTTCATTAACATATGACGTCTACATACAAACAAAGAGTACCTTGCCCGTGTGTGTGTGTGTGTGTGTGTGTGTGTGTGTGTGTGTGTGTGTGTGTGTGTGTGTGTGTGTGTGTGTGTGTGTGGGGTCAGAGTGTGACCCCATGAATGACTTCCCCAAACCTGCTGGTCTGGAAGTCCAACAGTTCATCTAAACAAAAGGCACTTAGCCTAAAACAGATATAGCCACGTTTGTCCTACCATAAAACAATAAGAGAACGTACGACCTCTCCCATGCTCCCAGAGTGCTCTCTAATGCACACAAAGTTTGCAGACTATCAAGGATCAAACCTCTACCAATCTACAACTAATTATAAAACTCTAAGCATATATAAGTAGATATTTCTAAGCATAAATGACAATCAACAATACAAAACCTAACACAGTTTCAAGGACTTACACTTCACCAGTGAAAATGCTTAAACTTTAAACTTTCTCTTTTCTTTTGGTTTTTCATTGTGGGGGGGGGGGGGGGGGGGTTACTGGTATTTTTTTTCTTATCAACATGTATCAACATGCTCTGCAAAAAGACATTTCACTTTGTGACCTCACTAATAGCAAAAGTTATTTGTGTGTTGTCAGGGGGAATGAGTTGTCAGTGCCTGAGGTCGACAAAGAGCCAAGTGCCTGAACACGGGCCTCTGCTGCCTTGACGGATGCAAGGAAGAATACAGTGAAGCAATGGCAGCAGAACACCCCCCCCCCCCCCCCTCCACACACACACACACACACACACACCGCTACACCTTCAGTTCTCAGCCACCCTATAATGGAGAGTGCTTTTAAAGACAGTGAAGCCACAACACAATGTCAGAATCAAGCTCGTGGAGGAAAAAAACATCAGGAGACAGAAGAGCAAAAAAAGGGAAGTGTGCAAAAGAACGAAGCAGGATGGGCAACCAGTAAAGCAGGCTGGTCATGCGTCAACATAAAGACTCAGATCCAACACAGGAAATGAAAAGGAGGTGGAGGGATTTAAGGAATTGGAAGGATTGGGGGGGGTAAAGGAAAAAAGGAAGGCAAGGAAGAAATCAATATTTCTGCAACGTGGCCACTCCAGCCACTTCCAATGACAGCAAACATCATGAAAAGATATGGGAGCAGGGAAAGGGAAAGAAATGAAAGAGATAAGAAGAGAACAGTAAAGTAAATGACATCTGAAGCTATTTCCTCCAGGGCCCTGCCTAGTGTCGAGCCCGGAGGTCTCAGCGGAGTTATAGGCAGAGTTAAATTTCTATTAGCTCTGAAAGGAAATTTAAGTTCTCTGTCTCTGGAGAAAGACTCAAGTAGAGACGCAAAGTACCCCCATTGTCATGTGACAGATGACAATAGCGTGACCTTAAAACTAGCCACAAGATTCACCTCCAAATAGTTACTGTCGGTGAAAATAGTTCAAAGTGGGAGGAAGACATTTATGATCATGATGTGTTAATTTAAGGTTACAAGCTTCCAGAGCTTTAAAGCAAGCAATTTGTGCTTCTAGGTCAGGAGATATCAGCTTTGATGGAGATTTTTTTTTCCTTTTTAGAAGCAATGGAGGACACTTGACAGTGGGCTCGATGATGATTGTAATGGTACTAATAATGACTGTGATTGTTCTTTTGCTTTTACAGCTTCCAGTTTCACAACTCACAATTAGATAAGTTTTCGTTGTCCTTTCTGACAGACGTCTCCCCCCACCCTCACACCACCACCACCAAAGCTATTAGTGTTATAGACCTCTCCAAACATCGTCATATATAGAGACACGTAAGTGAACTCTATATAGGAGGCTCAATCAAAAGAATTATTATGTGTGCTGAGCTTAGTTTGGTTCGATTCTTTCAAATGTGCTCAATTAAGTCATAAAAGGAGGGTTTTTTTTTCTCTTTTTTTTAAGCAGACTGCAGAAAGAATTTCTCCACCAGGATTTTAAGGAACATTTAATTTTGACCATAATTGATCTTTTTTTAAAAGTTTATAGTCGCCACCTGTGCATCCCTTTTCTTACATTTAGAGGTTCGGTTGTTAGCAAGACAGTTTTTTTTTCTTTAATTTCATTGTTGTTGACAGTGTAGTCTGCATGCATCTCCTTCCTCTTCTCCCTGCTGTGTTGCCCAAAGGCGTTCCCGAAAAAGATAAAACATCTTGACTTAAAAAAGAAGCAGGAAAAGAAGCTTATACATGTTGCATGACTGAGAACGTTCCTTCAAGCTTGATAATAACCGTGTACAGATTGTTTATGTTTAACACTTAAACCCCCACGGACTGTCTCAATACACATGAATGGCAGATATGCAAGTACTTACATGAATCTTTGTAGAATTTTTGTGTACCAGACCTTTGCACACTTCTATGAGCCACCTGGAATGTACTGATTTGACGCTTTCAGCTTTGGGATCACAGTCCTAGTCTTCAATTTTCATGGAGATCAGTGTGATCGGTATTCAAGTGGTGTCTGATGGTCAGTCCACTTCTGAATCTCTACCCATACCCACTCATTGCAGTGATCTAGTTCAGCAGGTTCAGGCCCTTGCAAAAGAGCAGGAGGGACAGTAAATCATCTTGGTATATGATACACATCGTGGAGACTTGAGCGATGGCCTTGGAATGATGTTTGTCACATGTGCATTGAATTCTTGATGAATTCCTGTCGGCCTTGTGGCAAGAACTCCAGTATTCATGTGGGGCTCTGAGGATTTTCCTACAGTCTGTCCAGGGAACCACTCAGGTTGGTCTGCCTAGCCTTAGAGCAGGGATGTCAAACTCGTTTTAAACTGTGGGCCATATACTAGCCTAGTTTGATCTTGTGGGCCAAACCAGTGAAACAGTGTAAAGAAGTTTAATCAGACATGTAATCCCTGAGATATTTTAATATAAAAAAGAATTCCAATTTCAACAATATATCTCAGTTTTTATAAAACAGGAGCTTTCCATCACTTAATGGTTTACCTATTATTCATTTACTTTAGTGTAGCATGAATGGTGTTTATCAGTAGGGAAAGCTGTAAAACCAATAAAAAAAACCCAGTTCAAAGTCTAAAATTTATGTCATCTTTCCAGTAGTTTGGCTTGGAGTCTTGGCCAGTATTGGTCCCCCAGCCTTATGTTTGAAACCTCTGCGTTAGAGTTTTGGTTATGTACACTCTTCAGTAGGTGGTGCTTTGGATCTGTAACACTGGTCCTAATGATGGGTCAGCACATGCGCATGATCAGCTTGCAGTGAGGGGCTTCATGTTCTGGAGGGGCAGATTATTGGATCTGCAATGTGTTAGCATAGCTGGGTGAGTACCTGTTGTTAGCAGTTCCCTCATTTGTGCTGTTGACTTATTTAAGAGTTCTGTGGTTCACGTCTGGCCCAGGCCCTTTCCAGCTTTTAAGGACTGAGGCTTCTTTTCTGGTGATTTTCTGTTGTTGAGAGCTGTTTTGCAATTCTTCTTCTACACATATTTCAAGTATTGTCCAGTCTCATCTCTGGGTGAGCCTTTTGCTGCTTCTCCACTGCAGACACAATATGGGTCTTTTGAGAACAAGCCTTTTATTCTTTTGACCTCTGCACCTCTGTTGTATGTCTTCAGCCTATAGCAACCAAAGCTTCTTTGTGGCAGGCTGTAGAGCCTTATTTATGTACATCTTGTTATATCTCGTATCCATCCAAGACCTGACTCTCAAGCCCCCTTCTGCATCTCGATTAGCAACCTCCAGGCCCTGTTGCACTGGCATAGCCATAAATATGTTTTTCATCACTAACAATTATGCAGAGAGTGGAAAAGAATAGGAAAAAATAAATAGCTAGAAATTGAATACATTGTTTTTTAATTGTTGAATATTCTGTTATTTGCATTATTTTTTACTATAACAGAGGTGGGCTTTGTGGAACCCAAAACAAAAGAAGCAGCCAATAGCAATAAAGCCAAGCAGGCTAAAACACATTCATATTACTATCACAAATGTGAAAAGACAGATTAATATGACATTTTAGAATTTCAATAAACTCAAAAAATACAGTACTTTCATAACCACTTGCTTTGCACTGAGCATCCCAATTCTCCTGCTAAATAAAGCAAATGCCTCCTCACAAAGTGTGCACTGCACACACACACAGTCTTATTGTTTTCCTTGCTGTTTTCCTGGTGCATTTTATGTTGTAGAGGGGGGCCTGACTTTGATGGAGCAGGTGATTTTAGGCTGTGCCGTTAGCAGCAGAGAGATAGAATATCTTCCTAAGGCCTATGGATAGCACTTTTTATGAGCTGCTCATTGCTGGAGCTACATCAACCTGTCCAAGGCCACCATTGCACTAGGGTCTTTAACTCCCTGCCTCCATTATCCACCTCCATCATTTCCTGTATCATACAAGCTTTTTTTTAGTTTGTGTTTAGTATGAAGAAAAATACAATTATTTAACTGGACAAATGAGATAAATTAAAAAGTGCTATTGCTATTTATTTAATACATTTAAGAGATGATCATAGCAAATACCATTTTTAAAGCAAATTAATTAATCCTAATGACAACCCAACCCTTACAAAATGTACTCCCAACAAGTAGATAAGGAAACTGCTTAAATAACCAATTACACTTTGTTCAGGTTGTGCAGATTTACACTCACACACACTTTCTGAACAACCCACTTATACACAAACAGCCACACATATGTTTTTTTCAGTCTTTTACCAGAGATCAGTGGTGTGTTTTGGCATTAAACATTACCACAAGCGCTTCCTGTTTCATATAATCCATCCTTAACCTCACAACCACCCACTTGCCATCATCGCTCTGCTCTGCTCACTGACCCTGGTTCACCATATTAGTAATATTTCACCCTTAGATCAACACATCTATGATAAGGCAAGGGGCTGGTGAGAGGATGGAAGGGGGGGAGAAGAAAAGACGTGGAGGATGGGATGCGATATCAACAGCAAAGCGAAATTATTGCCAATCAGATTTTATTCACAGCTCAACTGCTAGACAAATTGCGGCTCATGCCGTTTGCCATGGGTCAGGGCGCTGCGTAATTTCATTTTAATAAGTCATTTTCCAGGGAGGGATGACACTGCAACACACACAAGTACACATGCCTGGGCACACGCATATGCACTCACACATGGCCTCACACTCAGACGTATCACCGCCCTCTCATACAAACAAGACTATGGGACCATGTCTCGAGGGTTGATATTTTATGGAGTGAAAGAATTGGATACACCACCAGTGATCTTGAGAGTGACTTTAGTATGAGAGAAGGGCAATACATAAGAAAGAGAAACCTGATTGAAAAGGTCACCCAATACTGTGTTTGCGTTTATTCTATCTGTTTTTGTTTTTGTTTTTTTTAAATTGGCTGCAAGAAATGCAGCAAAAGGGGGCACGGACATGGAGAAAATTAGATAAATTAGAGAAAAAAAAATACGATCATTTTAGACCTTTATTTTTTGGTCCTGGACAACTTTAATTTTTCAAAATTATTTGTAAAATCATTTACATGTAACTCAGAAATAAATGACAGACCTATATATTTTGAAAAGAACCCAAATGTAGTTACGCCAATGCTCATTTTACTGCATATCTGAATAAACAACACTGAAAAGAAGATGAGTATCACATCACAGAACTGTAGGTGGGCAACTTTGAACGTGTAGATACCAAATTATAGATGTACATTAAATGTGCCAAAATATATGCCTTTTTTTTCTTTACTCTGTATCCATCTGCTCCATTACAATTCTCCACAAGGTGTGAGTTGAGCCAAATTGATTGGATTAATATATATCTGGGTAAATAAACAACTCGTGCCTTGGGGGGCTTTCTCTGCAGCATTTCTTCAGAACTCCTCAGGAATCAAAGGCGCTAATATCAACAGCTGCCATGTGGAATAACATCATGCACTCATGAAAATGCAAGTCCCATATATATCAACATCAAGAAGAAACCTGTGAGAGTTACCGTGTCAGCGAAGAAATGTACAGTCAAATCAAATTCCCGGTGCTGCAAAAAAAAAAAAAAAAAATCACTTCTAAATACACCATAAATTCTTGATAAAAATGTGCACTGGATTCAAAGGCTGTTGCACAGGCTGCCTGTCATGTTCATAACTGGGTCTTTGAAGTCAGCTGTCAGTGGTCGATGCTAAACCATCTTCAGAGGTGCGTCAGTGCTCCTGTTCTTTCAAGTTCCCCTCCAGCGGCCAGTTAGCGGGGTGATGTTCATTCTGAACGTGCAGTTGCTGCTCTGGAGATAGGCCTGGTCAATCCTCCTGTCAGAGATTTCATCCTCCTAGAAGACATGTTTGCGTAAAGTCTAGCCATCCTCAAAGAGAATGGAAGTCTGCAGGCGTATTCAGTGGGGTGCAAAATACAGGGTTTCCAGACACAGAATTTTAATGTACTGTATTTCTCTTTATGATTTCCATATTGAGGAGGACTTTGGGAAAAGAAAAAACTAAAATCATGTTATTTGGGGCAGAATGTAGTACGCCAAAGCTCATCAGACTCATTGTATGTAAACATATCTGTCGCGGCTTCCTGATTAAGGTCCCCATTTGCTACCAGAAGTATATTTTGAAGCTTATACGAGAAACTAAACAGGACATTCAGAAATACTGGGTCAGCACAGTCAAGCATGACAGCCAGCAGAAATACCACCAAGTCGGGAAGCTATAGTCTGAGGTGCGGAAATGGAGATAGCAGCACAACTAAAGATACAGCCTGCAAGAAGAGAGCAATAGTCCTCAACAGATAGGGAGCCCTAGGGCTAAAAGATAGGCCCATAGCAGCAGAAACATTTGTGACAAAATGGCTGACATTATCTTTTAATTAGATTCACGCTGTTTACTAGCTTGTTTGTACCCTCATTTATACATTACCTGATATGGCTTTTCTTTATCTCATGTAGGCTTGTAGGAGCTGATGGTGACGGTGGCGGCAATGATATACACAAGGTAAAGAAGCAATGTTCACGTAACGCTTTCTCCAATAAAACTGAATCTTTTTGCTTCACGTTTATATACCAACCAAGTAGGTGAATAACTTTTGCGTAACTCAAGTGATTTTTAACAATCTAACTGTTCCAAGAGGAAATGCCACGGACGGCCCAAGGCGGACGAATTTATCTTTCTGAGCAGTGGCTTATGTGGGAGGTAGAACTTCACAAATGTACTCCTCCAGCTCATATGTAATATTCTATAATGCGATGTATGCACACATACATCAGTTTAATGGAAGATGCAAATTTCCTCATTAAAGACAGAAGCACAAGTCCCTCTTACACAGAGTCAATCCATAATTAGCTTGTTCCCCTCACTGGCCCTGAAGCATTTGCTTTAGTACTGTGTGGGGCCAACAAGCTCAGTTAGCCTCCCTCTCGGTGCCCTGTGTCATATTATAAATGTTGCAAAGTTAGGCACTTATGGGTTAGTTTCAGGAATATCATGTGGCAATTTAAAGTATGAGATTCATAGGACAGATTAGGGGTAGTGGTATCTTAATTGTTCCAAGTAAAGGAAAAACAGATTTCTCCTTTTGTTTTTTAATTCATTTATTTTTGAAAACTAAATCAAAGACACAGCCGCTATCATTATAGTGGTGCCGTTTTACTCTTACTCCAAATTATAACATAATGTAAAGATATGAGAAAGGAGGAAGTTTCAAAGATGTCTAGAAAAAGAGCCAAAAGAACTTCCTGCACCCATCGTTTCAAAGTGGCCGTCACTACAGTGCAATAAAACATCCTTATTGCTCTGCTAGTTGTTACATCAACACATTAAGCAGTCTAATAGTTTGAGCAAACTTGGTGACCTGGGATGGATTCAAATCAGTTCATTTTTTTCAGACCCGTGATTTTCAGGCGTCCACCTTAACTTCAGTAACCTGAGATTCAGGCTTCTATATATACCCAGCTTTACACAGGTTTTCTTGTCAATATTTCACTTCGGGAAATAGCACATTCCTTTTCGGCCTCAGTCAACAGTAAGTGACCACCTAGGAAACAACAGTGGAACCAACCCACCAGAGAAATCAACTGCTAAAGCCTGAGTCCTTTGGCTAACACAGGGCCCCAGAGGAAATGTGTATTCTTTGACTGAGTGCCAAGTGGTTGCTTGAGGTACCAAAAGGTATACAGTGGTTCACTGGAAATTCTTTTCAATTGCTTTGGTTGCTACCAGTGCGACTTGAAATGAAGAAGATTTTAACTTTTTACCTTTATATTTTATACCTTGATGCAACACAGTCTCCATTTCCAATCTAAGTCAGAAGTTTTACTACCACATGGGTAGTAGTTAGCAAGTCAGTAGCTGTGTCCCAAAACCTAGGCTGCATCCTTTGGAGGACCCGGCCTTCGCAGTCTTTGTGGGCTAGGTCCTTCGAAAACCAAGAAGGCCGGAAGTGCGAGGCTGTGAAATGGGACGGCTTTCAGATTTGCGTCACCGCTGGACACTGCCGTAAATTCTCAACTATCTCATACTTCTGTTTAATCAGTTTTCTGTTTGGCGTTGATTCAGCTGTGTTAAAACCCCGGAGGAACCCAATAATAAAGTTTTATTTAATCTAATCTAATCTAATAACTTAGATCTGAAAATGATGAAGCTGGGAGTCCGCTGTTCTCGCCGGCTCTAGGGACCCTTGAACCCACGGCTAGCTATCGAACGGGTGGGTAACAGACGTCTCCGAAAACGTTGGAGCACTTTTTTCAAATATGTGATATCGTGATAAACCGAGCAGATATTTGAAGTTTGCACAGCTACATTCTCGCCTGAAAATATGTTAAAAGTTTATTTTATGACCCAGAAAGAATAATAAGAGTAATATTAAAACTAAGTAGCTGCCACCATATTTGGAAACTGGAATTGGCTGGGTCGCGCTATGAATTCTGGGATACGGTGGGCCATGAAGGATACACCCGACCCATCCTTCAAATCTGGGGAAAAGGAGGACGCATTTGTCGGCCGCATTTGGAGTCTACGAATTGGGACAGCCTTCGTCGCGTTGCTGTGACGTAATCGGTCTACAAATGCGGCCTCAGGAGGATGCAGCCTGCGTTTGGGGACACAGCTAGTGTCTTCCATGCAGACTACAGGAGACTATGGCAGTTTTCTAGCCATCAAAATGATCACAAGAATCTTTTCGTTGCAGCATCCTCTTTGCGACCATTTTCACTCGGCGACAGCCAGTATCTCCCAGCAATTGTTGGCCAATGGACCAATGTGGTTGAGATCTTACCTACCTGATTGTTGATAGCACTGCAGACCTCCGAAAGTGACGTTAAACTCTCCCCAAGGCATTAATCTCACATCTTGAATTGGACTGTCTAAAAAAAAAGAAAAAAGTAAAGAAAAAAACTGCAAGTGAGACAAAGTGCAAACAGATTGTTTTTATTAGAACTTTAAACAATGCGATTTCTATTATAAGCCATTATCACAGGCTTTTTAGATGTTTGTTTGTTTGTTTTGTTCAGGCTCATTGAATCCGTCACTGTTTACATCTGCCTTGCAGTCATCTGCTTAGTATGTATCCCCACAGGCTGCTGTGTGATTGGGGTGAATGCTCATCTTCTAAGACACTTTAGACCTTTCACTGACAATATCCTTGTTTACCTCTAGCGTTTTCTTGCTCAGTGCATTCCCCATTTAAACACCACAGTGGTCAACATTCACTTTCTTAGAGTATGTTAAACTATTCTTAGCCGGTGACCCAGTATCAACATTGGACCTGAAATGTATAGTATATCACGTCTCTGTCTTGTGCTGACTTTTCACTTTGTTATATTTAGTTTGTCTAGATTGCTAAAGTACTCTGGGCACTGTCATATGTCTTCATACCTGTCAAAGCATGAAGACACATGTTATCTGAAATAATGGTTTAGGATAAATGACAATGATGCAGGGTGTGCAGAACAGAGGTGATTTTCTTTCTAATGCATTTTATCACCAACTTAGTGAATGTCCGATATGCTGAGACATAACAATGTTCTCTAGTGTTTTTCCCTGTAGTGATGCATTTTAACTACTCTCTAATCAGCAAAAACACTGTTTTCATGCAGATGTTTTAGAGAATCCTTTTTTTCCCCCATGACAATTACGCAAGCACACAAGCATTCAATTAGGCACGCCAAGTGCCCTTGTTGAGGTCACTCCTTTCACAGCTTAAAGGTGGAGATTCCATTTGAATTTTCACCTCTTTTATTCCTCGGTCAATCTGGGATTCTTTAGTTCTCTTAAATAATGCATGTTTCTGCTTGTGGTGGAGGGATAAAGTGGCTCTTAACGTGAGCTCCCACCCAATACGAGGCTCTCCCTGTCAGGGGGCCAGGTGAGCCGCCTCTGAGCATGCCACCACTGCTGTGGAGGTAACTTTCATGCTCCACTGGGCAAACATTTTCCAGGTCACATTTTTCAATTACACTGAGAGGCAGGTCCCCCAGGCAACCCCCCCCCAGCAACAACCAGCGAAGCACACACACACACACACACACACACACACACACATAAACAGACTAACCTCCTCACCCTCCCCCTTCCACCCTGCCATTCCCACACTCATCCTGTGTTTAGCAGGATAGCATCTCCTCCTTCACCACCTATCTTGAAAAAACACAGTTTAGGTTTGGGGAGAAAACACTGTGTTTATAGGGGTGACAACAGATTAGGTTGCCATTTTATGAACTCGGCAAACAAAAAGCAAGGCATGCAAACTGATGAGCAAATTGAGTTATAGGCAAACTGTCCCTTAGCAGCCAGACAGAGGACTCTTTGTTCTGTTAAATCTGTCAAAGTTCCTCAAGTTCAGCATGAGGTGTTTATCTCCTTATCTGAATACTTTGAAGTTTCACCCTCTGTGTGTTGCCTCAGGCGTATGGTGAGATATGAGGAGAGTCTGCTTCATCTGCCTAATGCTGCTTGTGTAGCTAATAGTCCAGAAAACACTGCTCTGTGAGGCCACAAACGAGCACTTTAAATGATTCATCTTTGGCTGTCACATGAGAGCAACTTGCCACGCTCTGCCACTCTGTCACTCATGATTTCAAACAATCTGAAGGTGTTAGAGAAGTCAGAGGATACCAGCGTCTGTTAAGAGATATAGAGCACTCTCTGCTCAGTTACCTGCCCTATTTTTCAACGAAAAATGTTTGTGATATTGCAAGTATCTCAGAATTTCATAACTGTCAACTGATTACATTTAAAGAAAAAAAAAAACAGTGAGCAGAACTTTTAATTTATCATTCTCCCAAGTATTGGCTGTAAGGGCTTGTAGCTGTCCAGCAGCTACTGACAAGCCAGTATACGTACATGTTCTTACCACTCTGTCCTTCAGTTGTGCATAATACCCTCATGCTGCCATCCTCACACTTTCAATGTCATGTTTAGCAGGTAATCAATAAAGTTCCATTTTGACTTGCTCAAATCGTCCGAGTTATTACAATCTGCCCTGAATATTAAAACCCATCAAACTGCTGTCACAATTGCCTCTTTTCCACTAGTACCTACTCGGTTTCTGTAATTTTCCGTTACAACTGAGTACCACCTTAATGTGGGTGGGGTCGTTACAGCAACGCTGTCCTGTGGGGTAATGCGAAACTAACATAACACAACATTGGAGGCCATTGAGCCGATGGTAGACTTGTTGCTAAACCAATGGTATACCTATGTGCCTCGTCACTAGACGACGATGTTGGTTTGTGTGACCCTGTAATCATTTCCCACGTTTGCGGGTTTGATTCTTGAAGGAGTCATTCTCATGACTCATTCAGTAGTCCCGCTCTCTGTCCCATCAGTGACATGCAGTCTCTTGATACTCAACTCTTTGACCAACCCTTGATCGTGGCTCAAGAGTTGGCAGTTCGTCTTGTAATCGGACACTGGTGGCACCAGTGTCCGGCAGCCTCGCCTCTGTCAGTGTGCCCCAGGGCAGCTGTGGCTACAATGTAGCTTTCCATCACCAATGGGTGGATGACTGTAGTGTAAAGCGCTTTGGGGTCCTTAGGGACTAAGTAAACCGCCAGTCTATTTACCTGGTGGTTGTGGGTAACGCATCCTTATTTCAGTTTTCAGCTTTATTTGTCATATGCAAGTAAGCACACGGTCAACACTGCAATGAAATGTGTTTGACGAGCAGAAGACAAGTCTCTCAGCTGTAATAAACAATATAACACTATAAGTTAAAAAGTTGTATAGGTCAAAATTTCTGTAATGTGTTTCATTTTAAGCCAGTTCAAACTCCAAACTCCCATTAATCTGTGTCCTCAATCATGGCTACAACCTGACTGCTGATGCATGAGCTGTATCAGATATTACAGACTACACTCTGGTTCAGGCTAAATATTGCAGCAGATAGATTAAAAACAGCACTCAGATCAGATACCAAAAAACAATATTCGAGCATCCACTCAAAGCAAACCAGCACATACGAACAGAGCACATGGCAAACATTGTTGACTCCCTTGAACAAGATCTTATTTAAAAGCAAAATCAAAAAAGATCACATGGTGTGCCAGCTGATTTCATTATTTCATTCACTCAAACCTTAAGTTGTGGTTATGAGACATTAAGATCCTTTAACAAATTAAATGCTAATCCATATAATGGATTTGATAAGCCGAGAAACAAGTATGATACATAAGATACTAGCTATGCCTGTTACCACAAAACCACAACTGTGTGCAGTGCACCTGTCAATGCAACAGCAGAATTTGCTCTCATATAAATTGGTTCAACTATTGATTAGCTATTCGGGCACCGGTGCAAGACAAACACTATCTTTGGCATTTCTTAATTCTCTCATGGATTTTTACTCAAAATTATTTGCAAAACACATGTCTCTTTCATAATGTCTCTGAATTAAATTAGTTGACACATGGCAACAGTTCCTTGGTAACCCTTGCTAACAAACTTACATTTGCTAACAAACTCAGAAAATATGCAGAGGTGTATGGCAGCATCAACAAGAAAATAATTTAGAGCCTTTAAATGTTGTGGTAAGAAAATACATATAAATTTCAACTTCTCTGAAGTCTCAAAGCAGATTGGAAAACCTAGCACCTCCTGCTAGGTTTGCCAAAAAAATGATATAATTAGATGCTCATTTGCAATAGTAGCAATACAAAGGGTGCCATCGTTGCGTCTTCCAGTTAACACACAGCTTCACACAGCACCTGCCCTCACTCTCAGCTGATGTAGCTGGTGTTCACAACACTACAAGACACTTTATGAGGAATTTCAAGAGGTCAGTAAAGCTCCTGTTTCAACAATGGTTAAGTACTAAACAGTTATCATCAACTTTAGCTTCAGACCACGTGCGCACGGGCTAACGTTAGCACTCCATTATTAGCGAGTCACTCTTGATTCATCATCGTTAGTGGCTATGGCTAATAATAAAGCTATAAGATTATATCAGCTCAACATTATCAGTCCTGTAACACTGATAGATAGTGTTAATTTAAAAGTTTCTTTTAAAGTCGCAGATTTAAGATGAAAACGTCCAGCATCATCAAAACAGAAAAAGCAGTGGCCTACCTTACCAGCCGTATTTAATCCAGTGCCAAGTCAGCTGAAGTAACGCACTGCCTCAGAAAACCTAAAAACATAGTGGAAATGTTATCCAGTATCAGGTATTTTCCTGGGTATCAGTACTAAAGTCTAGCATCTTGACAACCTTACCGCCACAAGAAAAATAGTTCAATAAGTATTTAAAAGGGCTTCAAGTCACCAGTGCACATGGGAAAATGGGATTTTTGCAATAACCCGATGATGCACAAATTATAATAAATTACAACAAGTATAGATCAATCAGACTGAATATGTTCGGCACAAGAGTAAAGCTGAAAGTTGTGCTCATGATGATGATCATTGTGATGCCATGTAGGAATCTTCTGCTTTATAAAACTGTCTGGCTCTATTTCCCACAATACATACGTAATACCTGTGTTATATTGCAGAAATCCTCAAAACCGATGCCTTTTTTATGTTAGGGATTATTACTGTTGTAAACAAAAGATACCTTTCTTTTGAGTCACTAGAAGGTTTGACAAAGGATCACTAAGCCATTTTAGGAATGAAAACACATTGCGTATGCCTTCATTTAAGTGGTGATAACAGAAAAAAATGACCACAGCTGAGCAATGAGTCATGGAGTTGTGTGAGACTGTGCAGGCAGAGAGGATGGCACTGCAGGCGAGTTGGATGAGAGCCAGGGACACTGTGTCAGTGGGGTCAGAGCAAGCTGGCATGACTGGTGAAAGCACATAAGAGGGCACACGAGCATCCGCAAACATGCACACGAAAAAAACTACAATTAATAAAACATGAGTAAAAGCCACTCTAAGTGATAATAATTTAAGCTATTTACATGTTTACACATTCAGAATATCTCTGCCCTCCTCCCTTCGTTGCACACTCACAGTTAAACGTGTTCAGCAGCGTCTAAGTCTTTCTGTAAAATGTAAATGCAGATTCACAAGCATCTTTCCTGACAAACCTTTTGGCAAGAAAGCATCATTATACTGTTCCGGCAGACGGAGAGGAACATTTTTAAAAGAAAATACATTAAATCGCAGACAGACTATTTCATTTCTGTCATCTGCCAGACTTTGTCATGCTCTCATCCATCTGTTTATGCGTAATATTATGCATGTGGACCCACCAGCGCTAGCAACAACCCCTAGGCATGACTATGTCATACCTGCTGATTCTCCCTCAAACACCTGCTGCCTCTGATCTTAGCATCAACTAGTATTGCTTAGTTTTAAGGTTGTATCCCCCATGTAAAATGTGTGCTGACAATCACCTTCTCCAGTATGCTAAATGTGTCACAGGGCAGGTGTCTCAGAAAAGGTAGTGTGTAGCATCAGTACCACACAGGAGTGTTAATTAGACACACTGACAACAGAGTCAGGGCTGCTGCGATTGACGTACGAAGCTCCTATGACGGTTAGCACACACAAAAACGCTTGACTCTGACAGTGTGTCGGTGCAGTGATCACCATAGAAAGAGAGTTGACAGATTTCAAGCCAAAATTAACCAGCTCCAAGTAAAATACAGTGCAGAACAAAATTCAAGCAGATTTGGAAAGCAATGCTGTTCTGTCAATCTGAGACAAGGGGTTATTTAAACAGAAAGAGAATTTTTAATCACAACGAAAGCTGTGCCACAGTGAAAAATGACATCCCTGATCCAGGTGATAATGTATAATAAATGCAGGCAATATACTAATTCTTTCTTCTTCACAATGCACAGGGGGTAATCTGGACATGTTGTTGCTTTACTTTGTCTTAACAAAGAGCACTGGTAGCTTCCCACTAATTAAATATACAGCATATAAAGACTGCTGAAAGAAATCCCCCAAAAAATAAATAAGCTGTAATCTGAATGAAGGATAGCAGACTTAGGGTCACGTAACTTGCACTCAGTACAAAGCGACGGTCTATCACTCTGCTTTTTCCAGATCCTCACGTTCTCTGTCACGTGCATGTAAAAATACACACAAGAGCAAGCATACAACGTATGGCATTACAGCCTGCAACACTCGACATCAGTGCAGACAGATCCAACAGCTGCTAATTGACAGCAGTAAGGAGAGAGCCAGAGGAGGGGGAGATATTTTTAATTACACACCTCAATCTCCATGGCTGCAAAGGGCGGGAGGACAGAAGTCGCGCCAACAGGTTGAGATGGAGATGAAGTGAAACGGCGGCGGGGGAAAATCGCTGGGTGACATTTTCAGTGGCTTCTTTCTGCTGAATGATGTTTGCACGACAGTAAGCAATCTATCACATGCACACAAGATCAACCCAGAAACAGCCGCTGATTGATTGGAGATCAAATTGCAAATGTATATATATTGTTCAGTGGTTGTCTGTCTGTCTGTCTGTGTGTGTTAGCCCTGTGATAGACTGGTGACCTGTCCAGGGTGTACCCTGCCTCTGGCAGAGTGTTGGGCTGATACAACAGTATTCTCCACGACAGCTTAATCACAGAGTCATGTTTTGAACACTGTGATGGAATCTAAGGCACGACTGCCCTGCCCTGATGTTTTTGTGTGATTCTGCTCCCTTTTTCACAAAAGCTACAGATTAGAAGTCAGATGCAGCCACTGGCAACAAGAGCACTAATCCAGTCGGTACGTTCATCTACAGATCCTAATCCTTTAACGCCACGACCAAGCGTGTGTAATTTCCTGCTGTAAATGTACTTATTTTTCCTGTATGCCATCAGGCTTTTTTTCCTCTGCTACCCGTTCACATCAGAAGAAAACGGTACAGAAGGCAGGTTTGCTGTGATCTCTACACCATAGGCTATGTGATGAATTTTAAATTCCGCTTAGCCATAAAATTGAATCTATCAAGTCTCCAGTGCACCACCTGCCCCCTGTATTTCTCACTCCAAACCTCTCCTCCCTTGAGTTTTATCATTTTGTACAATCTGAGTCCTCCTGTTCAGCTCTGAGTTGGGACAGTTAGATTATCTATATGAGAGATTTAGATAAAGAAAAAATGACTGTGGCTTCACCTAAAATGACCCAAGATATTACTACTGTAGTTTGCTTTCCAGTTGTACAAATTCAAAACAAGTGAGGACTATTAAAGTGCAAGCATTATATTGCAAAGATGTGCTGTCTGAGATAAAAGCCCTGCCCTGCCTTGACAGATCGAGCTAAATATCTACCTAGACGCCACATAGACTAATCCCTATTCAAGATTGGAAGTTCTGTGCAAGGCTGTAACTGCCTTTCACTCACAGCGGGGCCAAGCACAACTTGCAAGGGTTAGTTCTAAATGCGAAGTCCACAGCGATATATTTTCTGCAAAACACTTTTCAAAGATGTTTCCTTGGAGGTATTGAAGGGAACGTGTTTGAATAGCATGTGCTCTCAGCACTTGGCACTGAAGTAAAATTATTTTGACTTCACATACCTGACATCGCCTGCCCAAACACACTGGACTCTGAGCTCAAAGGGAACAGGCTACAAAAGCACTTTTCCAGCCCTAGGAAACAGCTGTAGTAATAAACTAATTCCAAATCTAATATTTTAGGAAACTCTGAGCCATCAATCAGAAATTTGATGATAGTTATTTAGTAACAAAGAGAATAATATATATTTTTTTGTATAGCACTTTTAAAAACACATTAAAGATAAGTGCACACGCCCAATCACACAGTCAGACATACAACATTAGCATTTCTAACATTTATTCCTCATACACACTTCCATATCTGCATCAGAAGAAGCAAGGGCAGCTAAAAAATAATGGACAAAAGGTTTAGGAAAAGCTAACATAAAAAACAAATAGTTTAGGATTTAACATAACAGTCAAAACAGGGATGAACTGATCAGCTCATGATCAGATGAACGGAGCGGCTGGCTGTTGTTATAAGATCTCAGCTATACAATATATGCAGGAGCCTCGCCATGTAGGGTTTCATATGTTATTTGTCCTTTTTTAAAATTAATTCTGTATTTTACTGGAAGCCGGAGAAAAGAAAGAGAGTAGGTGTGATGTGTGAGCACTGGTTAGTGTTTGTTAGCAGCCTAGCTGCTGCATTCTGGACCAGCTGAAGATGGACAAGAGAGGACAGAGAGATGTACATGAAAATTGAGTTACAGTACTGAAAATGGTAGAAAATTCAAGTTTGTAATTAATGTTCCAGTATTGTTGGGAGTCGGTTTGATTTTTGCCAATTTTCCTAGTGAAGGAAGCATTAGTGTGCTCATTAGTTAACAATTCCACCTTTATGATTCTTTAAATTGCAATAACAATATTTACCTGTTGTGTTTTCCCCGAGCGCCAAAAAAGCTGCTTAGCTGGATGAAAGTACTTTGTTCTTGAAATGTGATATATGTGAAAAAAAATCCTGTTTTAGGTTGGTGAGTTTTTCGTTTTGGGGTTGTTGGGTTTGTTTTGATTTTTTTCCAGATTTATAGTTATTGCAAACATACAAAAGGCTCAACTCGGGCTCAACTCAACCGGCTGGGCCCTCTTTAAGTGTTTGCATATTCTCCCTGCGCCTGCATGTGTTCTCTCTGAGTACTCTGGCTTCCTTCCCACAGTCCAGAGACATGCATGTTAGGTTAAACTGTGATTCTAATTAGGCCCTAGGTGTGAGGTGAGTGGTCTGTGTCTCTGTGTTAGCAAAGCTGCAAACCAACAACAAAGTGTATCCCGCCTTTCATTCTATGACAGCTGGGACAGGCTCCAGCTCCCCATGACACTAAAATGAATAACAGGAAGAAAACAATTCAACATTTGGATGTATGGATGGCTGTATGGAATGACTATGAAAACTTTAGTTTAGTTAACTTTAGTTGTGTTCATATTTAGCTGACCTTATGTTGAGTAGCTACCTGTCTAGAAACCTTCATAATATTTATTCTGAATAAATAAAATCAAAATGTAACCTTTTACACCTTTGTGCTTGTACTCAGCCCTTCATAGCATGCAGAGAGTTCGAACATGGCTTTGATTGTAAAAGGCTATATTTTAACTTAAGCCATGATGTTTTCCTCATCCTTATCATGTTGGTTTACTGCCCAAAACTAACCAAATATGAAGTGAAAATGAAAGTAAACAGCAGGTCAAAACAACATTTAAATTCAAACACCACATACTCAAGTCTCCTGGGTGAAAGTCCTTTGATTTATGCCACTGGCATTCCCTTCGAGCTCCCTATGCAGACTTTTGATGCGCTTTCAAAGCACTCCTCCTATATGTCTTTTCAGCAAGGCATCGGCACCGTGATTATATGAGGTGATGTACTAAGCAAACCAGCTGGTAGAGGAGGCTGCTTGCTGGCAGTATCTATAGGAGTGATAACAACTGATAGCAGCTATTTAATCAGCTGATAACATTTATAACAGATGGGAAAACTTTCCCCTGCCAATCTTTGTCCAGAAATATTTCTTTGTTGCCTAGCAACATCACTGTGACTTAAGACTCCACAAAGTCACTGACCACCTAAAGAAATAGTCCTACACAAAGCCCCTGTCAGTTTTGCATCCCAGTTTTTGTATGGCTAAAGTAAATGAGATGTAGCACGTTAATTAGCTTTACACTGGATGGTACATTTAACTCTATATAAATAAGCATTTCAATTAATATAATCAATGTGAATGTACTTATTTATCTCGTTCACATGACTTAAAGCTATTCTAATGGAAATAGACTCAAGGAAGGGGACGTGGCTTAATAATTAGAAGGGAGCAAACCACTCATTTGTGCACTTAAATTAAAGTAAAAATAGCTCTCACATATCTGCTGGGACCTAATTTTAAATTCAAAATCAAAGAAAAGCATTTATGGTGAGCTGCAGGTCCTATTCTCTCATCGCAGCGTTCGTAAGAATATTTGAATTTTTTTGCATTATAACTTTGGTGACCTTGCAAATGACTTTCTGTCCGAGAGTGCCAGTAAACTGTTGATAAGTACGGCATTAAAGTGACTTTCAGGTTTCATTCAATTGCATTTATGTGCATCTGATGTGCCAAATTTAAATTTTACTGTATATTCCTCCCAGGCTAAAAGGGTTAAATTAAATAGGTTTCACCTTATGCAGCTGTGACCACGCTCAAATACATTTAAAGCTAAAAGTTAACATTTAACATTTTCATCATTATTTCATCTCAGATCCTGAGTTGTGTGAGCAACAAATCCTTGTAAAATGTGAGACTGCATGTTCCCTGACATCAATGCAAGAATGGCAAAAATATTAAGTTTATCACATTCAGAAATGAGAGGGACACAAGGCTGCTTGAATAATGAATGAATAAGCACCACATATCAACATACCCCCATTGCATCAAACCATTTCCCCTCTGCTTTCTCTACTTCATTTTTTCTCCCATTTATCACTAATTTGTAGCCATGGAAATCAGCATAAATCCACTAAACCCAGGAGAGAATTGGTAATGACATCTTTCACCAGAGAACATTTTGGTAAAAGGGAGACATGCTCGCGAGCCTGCAGGGTGAGGATTAGACAGCGTCTGTTATGCAATCCATACTTGTCATAAACTACAATCTCACTTGTGTTGCCTGGGATATTGAGATGTGCATTAGCACAGAGGAGAGGAGATTATCATCATGAAGGATGGCAAGCTGTTTCTCTCCTCTATTCTCATGCACACACATTCAAATCTTTTACTTGACAAATCACTTCTGTTGCATAAACAAGAAGTGTTGAGATGTTCTCCAAAAAAAAAAGGTGGTTCTGAACGAGTCTTTTCACTTCAGAATCAGTGTGAGACTTCAGCAAGCGCACTTTGGATTCTGTGTGCAACTACATGTTTACTATGCAAGTGGCGAAGTGACTCAGCTCTTTAAAGATAAATGACTCCACAGAGTTTTGTGTAGATGATCAGATTAAAACCGCACTAATGAACTTTTTTTTTCTAACAGTAGGTCAAATGGCTCCCTGTATGGTAAAAAAATAATGACGCTAATGACAAAAAAGAAAGATCACCCAGCTCTGCGGTTCCCTTCACCTCTGTGGAGAATGCCTGACCCCAGGTATTGTTTTGGCTCTTTCCCACAATTTCTCACAGCTCAAGTGTTGCTTTTGGTTGCAGCAAGCAAAAAATCCAATTAAAAACTAACTTTATACTAACTGCTCGACAGGAGACAAAGTTAGTGCCAAGCTACAGAGTTTAGCTTTTAGCAGTTACAGAACAGATATTTGCATCCTGATCTCATGTCAAAGACTTTATGGAGAGTAAATATTCAACTTTTGAGCACAGGTCTGAGGGACTGTGCTGTATCCATTTTCCATGCCTCAAACACTGCTCCATCCATTCATTGTCTTCTGATAAGCTGGAGTCTATCCCAGTTGCCCAACCTGTGAGAGGCAGGGTACACCCTGAACACGTTACCAATCTTAGCCCAAAATCTACACACTCATGCGCTGATGGATTCCTCAGAGGCAACTCTGGGTTTGGCATTTTCCACAAGGTTATTGATTGAACCAACAACCTTCTATTTAGCAGACAACCCACTCTAAGCCACAGCTGCCCATAGTAGCCCATTCAGACTCACCAGTTAATCTAACATTTATGTCTCTGGACTGTGGGAGGAAGCTCAAATCCCAGGAGACAACGTGCAAATCACTGCAACACCAACGTAAAAGTACATTTTAGGATTTTGAATTTAATGCATTTTGGCACCCCTTGCAAAATTACAGCCATAACTATTATTGCTTGTACTGTGCAAGTCTGAAAAGTAATGAAAGGCAGAGTCAACAGCAAATCGGTAAAAACTCCAACAGTATTTAACTCAAGCTAAAAAAAAAAAAGAAGAAGAAAGAAGTGGAAGCTAAAATGGCACCCCAGAGATACATATACAAATAGCTCGTGAGGAAAAGTTCTCACTCTGTCATTCTCCTTCTCACTTCTCTTCTTCCTCTCCAGTCTACATTTCTCCCACAGTCTCCAGCGTCTTTCGATATCCCTTCTCCTTCATGATTGTACAACTCACCCAGCGTCTTTAAACTCTTGCAATTCCTTTCTCTGTCTTGTAGGCATTGTTAGGCATTGCTCTGTAAACAGTGAGAAAGTGGAAACTTTCTGGCGAACACTGTCTTGGCAGTCAAGCATAGCAAAGCAATAGCAAAATATCCTTCCTTTTTCCACAGTGGCGGTCTGCGCTGTCTTTTAGCTGACATGTTCAAATCAATAATTCACTTTCAGTGAGTGCTGGTGTTTTTGCATGTGTGTGTGTGAGAGAGAGAGGGAGAGAGAGGAAGAGCTTGTCTACATGTGTGCGTTTGTTTTTGAGACTCGTATCGGCCATCAGGAAGGTCTCAGTGTTCTGTGTGTCTGACAGATCGACGTGTAGGTTTATCAGGCAGATCCTTGGCCTGATATCATTTTCACAGGCAATTAAAGTCTGCAGCAGGTGCTGGATCTCAGCTAATAAGGACTTACATACTGTCTGTCTTTAAGGTTGAGTGACAGAAAAATAGAGAGAACACCGAAGCGTTAGTTCATCACAAGCGAACGTCTGTGTGTTTCTGCAGGAGTAGCAGCGGGTTGTGTGTATCATTGCATGTGTGCGTATGATCTTGGAGACACGTGTAGGTGTGTGACAAGGCCATGGACATTAATATTCTTACTGCATAAGCAGGTTTGCCACTGGCACTATTATCTTTGTGGAAAAACAAAATGAACAGCACAATCCGTTTCCAAAATGGCCTCGGCACGGTGCAGAGGATAATCATATAATTTGCAGATTTAATTGGAAATATAAATCCCAATGCACACACCATTACGGGCAGCTTTGATATACACTTTGCCGATTGATGCATGATGACACCTCGCAAATGTGGAGGGTCACCCGTGTCACTTTTAAATATCACAGCACCCCAGGAAACCTGATTGGAGCACCAACAACACATTTAAATAGCTGTCCTCACATATTGCTGAGCGAAATTACCTTTTCGACTGTCTCTGCCTGCTGCAGATTAGATTGGCTATATTTTTTTTCTGTGGTCATTTTCTCCATTTGACAGAGCATGGCACAACTCAGGTTGTTGCTGTTGGGGGGGATTTTTGCATTAAATTTTACTAATACCGCCGGTGTGCTGTATTCCGACATTTCAGTCTTGTATTATATGGAGTATGTGATAGGGCTATTATAGCATTATGATATTTCATCTGGCAGTGAGCGAGGTTGTATGGTGGTCCACCTGAAAAGGCTGCAGGCTCCTTGTACATCGCCATACAGTATTGCAGCAGAGTGTAATGCTTTATCAATAAACCACTGGACCGTTTGCTGTTTTCATAATGGAGTCGTGAAAGCCAGCGCTGGCTCCTAATTACCAAGGCAAACAGGGCTTGGCAGCAATTCAGTGGAAAAAGTGCAGAGGAAAGGGATGGGAATAAGAGAAGGGAAAGGACACAAAAGGAAAGACCTAAAAAAGAACACAATTTCATTCCCAACTCAAAGCTAATTATATCTGTTGAAGCAGGAGGAAGGCCGTGTTATGCCCAGTGGACCAACCTCAGAGTTGGTATCAAGATCCCTATCGCCGCCTTATGTCTGCTGCTCTGATAAGACAAGTCCAATTCAAATGTGCCCTCTAAACTTTACCTTCTACACTGTAGTAACTTTATCAGAGACTAAGGTAATGCTGGTGGCAAGGAATGTATGTCATTAAGGAATCCAAGGCTGCTGTACACGGTACCACTGGCAAGATTTTAAAATGATAGGAAAATCAGACAAGAGAAAAAAAAACACCAGCACATCAGCAGGGGCTTTTAATCTATACTAAATAAGAAATAGTGGTTGTTAAAATTGGGAAAAAAGAACCAAACAAAACACAATTTAAAGGGGCTTTTAGTGAGGTTGTGGGCTGATGTGCACCTCTGCTAATTGGCCACAAGGATTGCTCTTTTGTGCTTCTGTTTGCATAAAAAGGGGGGTTTGAGCAAAGAGAAGATAAAGTAATTTTTTTTATTTGAAATTAAAGTGAAGTGGCAATGCTTCTACGATCCACTCTTTGACACCTTAAAAAAACAAGTACGCCATGGGTCAGGCCACTACTTACGTCCAAATTGACCAGCACTGACATTTCTTGAGTTTTGCCAGTTAAATAGTTGTTTGTTTGTTTGTTTGTCTGCTTTTTTGTTGTTTGAGAGAATGTGGGGTAGGTCTTAACCCAAAACCAAAGGGCATCACTTAGCATTAACAGCCTGAGCCTCTTTAATTTCAGCATAATTCACTGTTGGAAATAGGGATGAAGCTTAGCTTCAGCAACCACGCCTTGCATTCTGATTGAACCTATATCTGTGGTATGTTTGAGTAATGATGTTCAGTCTTTACCTTTTGGGATTTAGAAGTTGCCCCTGGTGTGAGGCAGTGGGCAAACAAGAGGGGTTGTTCCTTGCGTCTTCGGGTCAGGGAATGGGTCCTGACTGTCGTCTGCACTGATGCGCCAATGACAGTTTAAAGTACCGGGCCTTCTTGGAGTCCCTGGGTGGGGTGCTTAAGGGTGCTCTACGTGGGGATTCTGTCGCCTTACTGGGAGTCTTCATTGGTAAATGGTAAATGACCTGTCCCTAAGGATTAGTAAAGCGCTTTACACATCAGTCATCCGCCCAGTCACACACTGGTGATGGCAAGCTACATTGTAGCCACAGCTGCCCTAGGACGCACTGACAGAGGCAAGGCTGCCGGACACTGGCGCCACCGGGCCCTCTGACCACCACCAGTAGGCAACGGGTGAAGTGTCTTGCCCAAGAACGCAACAATCGAGACTGTCCAAGCCGTGGCCCGAACCGCAACCTGCCGATTACAAGACGAACGGCCAACTATTGAGCCACGATCGCCCCAAGATCAAGTGGGCAATGACAGTGAGACTATAGGGGGATGTGATTGGGAGGAAGTGCCTGCTAGCTCAGAACCCGAGCGGTGTTCTGTTACTGGACTTCTGTAACAGCCACAAGCTGCAATTTGTCCATAACAAACACCATGTTTGAACATAACATAAGTAGGCCACAGGTCAATGAGTGATTTTGTAATCATATCATCATATCTGTGTTCTGGATACTCGGGTGAAGAGAGGTTCTGAGCTGCCAAGTGATTACCACCTGGTGGTGGGTTGGATCAGGTGGCGGGGGAGGAGGCTGGACAGACCTGGGGCACCTAAACGTATTGTGAGGGTGTGCTGGGAATGCCTGGCAAAGATCTTCAACTCCCACCTCTTCAACTCTCACCTCCAGCAGAGCTTCAACATTCCCCTCAAGCAGATGGTGGACACCGGAGGTGCAGGGAACCATCAGGCTGAAGAAGGAGTCCTATCAGGCTTGATTAGCCTGTGGGACTTCGGAGGCAGCTGATATATGCCCACAGGCCAAGCAGAAGGCGACTTGGATGTGGTAGCCTCCAGCTCACACTGAGAATGAGAATCAGCACCTCCAATCCCCTGAACGGCTACCCTGAGGTACCCTTGAGCAAGGTACCATCCCCACACGCTGCTCCCCGGGCGCTGCACTGGTGGCTGCCCACTGCTTCACTGAGTGAATGGGTTAAATGCAGAGAAGAATTTCCCCACGGGGATCAATAAAAGTGTACATTATTATCATTATTATTATTAAGTCTTCGGCCATGGTCCTCAGCCGGAAAAAGGTGCAGTGCCCACTCTAGGTCACGGACGAGTTACTGCCCCAAGTAGAGGAATTTAAGTATCTTGTTGTCTTGTTCATGAGTGAGGGAAGCAGGAGATTGACAGACAGATTGGTGCTGCAGCTGCAGTGATGCAGACGCTGTACCGGTTCATCCTGGTAAAGAGAGAGCTGAGTGTAAAAGTAAAGCTCTTTACTGGTCAATCTACATAATCCCTCTCACCTGTGATCACGAGCTTTGGGTAGCGGCCAAAAGAACACGATCGTGGATACAAGCGGTTTCTCCAAAGGGTGGCTATCCTCTCCCTTGGAGATAGGGTGATGACTTCCAGCTGAAGGAAGTGGCCAGGGAAAGGGAGGTCTGGGCTTTTCTGCTTAGGCTGCTGCTCCTGCGACCCGGCCCGGGATAAGCAGTAGAAAGTTGATGGATGGATGGATTTAGAAGTCACACAGCTATCCACAAATGTCTTTTTGGCCTTTACTACTTCAGGAACACCTCCCTTAATCCTGCATCACCACCTCCACCACCCCACCCTGCTCTCGGGTGAAAATAGATATGGCGTTAAGAGCATATTGATCCAAGAGACTCTAACAACAGCACTTTACCATATGACAACAAAAAACTGCTGTACGTTTGTAATGTAAGCTGTTAGGCAAAATGACTTTGACAGTCTTTGATTAAAACCCTAAAGTCATTCCATTTATCACTGGCCTCACTGTTTGAGCAGGTGTTAAATCAATAAGTTAAATTTCTGAAGTTTAAAGATGTACATTGGAAAAATTCAAAAACAATCATATCTTATTATTGGTCATATTATGGAGTGGCTGAAATTATGTATTCTGTATTCTAGGGTGCCTTCACGTTTTTGTAGATAAATATAATTACATTGCGATTTTCAAATAAATTACATTGAAATTCCACTTAATTACAGAGGAGTTGCACCCTTAGTCACGAGCCATGCTATAAAGTGTTACTGAACATTTTTCCAGTTACAGAAACTTTGTGGTGGAATGAGTGCATGAAGAGAGGGAAAAAATAGAGGGGAATGCACAGCAGAGATCCTGGTACGTTGGATAATTAGGCAGAGATTGGAGAGTGGCAGACAGAATGGGAGACAGGCACACTGGCTGATTCACATGCTCACAGAAAGCAGCAGCCAGCAGCCATCTCACGACAAACATCTGAGAAACTCTTTTCCAGACAGATGAGATCAGAGTTTGGTCTCCTTCATAGCAAGGGGAGGTGGGGGCTTTACGACAGGCATAATTAAAGTCGCCTCAGACTGAGTACTTTCACTTTTCCTCAGTCTCTGATGAGCCCAATTCTCTGAAGTCTGTCCCTTTAGGTCAAACACTCTGAACACAGGCATGTTAAAGTAACCTCCTTTTATCCTAATGATCATAACCCATAGCTAATAGAGCACCAAAAGCCGGCTAAAATGATTCAGAAAGTGGCCTGAATATATTCAATTATAATGATAGAGTTAGCAATGGCACAGTGGAGGCAGTGGTGACTTTCCAAGCCCTAAATGTGCTGCGGTCATCAAGATCATTATTTTTTCATGTGTTGCAAGAGATGGAAAAAAGGACATGATCGGGATCAAAAGCACACAGGGAGCATTCCTAGTTTCTTTGTCAATTTACATTTTTACCAATGCTTTATAAGGCACATGGTAAACTTAATGTTCATGTTACTGTGGCGTTCTGCGTTCATAACCCTCTTAACGCTTAGATTTTATCTAAATCGAGAAGTGTATTTTAAAACTGTGCATCTCATTTATTTGCCTGGCATTCGACCATGAACCCCCGCCCCCCTCCCCAAAAGAAGCACACACAAAAAAACACCCAAAAGCAAAAGGGAACTGTGACAAAATTTAAATTAGCTTCGTTTTTTAAATCTTAATCGAAATGATAGCAATATGGATTTGGGAAGAGGGTGTGAATGCAGGAAATGAAAAGCTTCTTCGTGCCAAGGGAGAAAAAAAAACTTTGCATTGACAAAGTGGCACAGAAAGGAAATAAATGCTTGTTGAATTCTTCACTATCACTGCATACAACACCAGGCTGATGAAATTGTAACAAGCATGATTATTACAATTATTCGCGAGTCTAATAGGCTACGTTCACACTGAAGGTCTTAATGCTCAATACCGATTTTTTGATCAAATCTGATTTTTTTGTCTGCTTGTTCACACTACAAATAAAATGTGCCGCAAACGCGCTCTAGTGTGAACCCTCAAAGCGCAAAAGAAGACGTCACACACAACACGCTCTGTTTAGACCCAGACCAACCAGTTTTGTTTGACTTATGGCCCTTAATATAAAGACTTGTTTCGGACTCTACGTTTCCCAATTTTGCTTTAAGTTATAAAGTTATTTTGTTATTTACAAACGGCCTAATAATTATTCTTATTGCTGTTTTAGAGAGGAGCAGTGCTTCAAAGGATAGTTGCAGATTTCTGTCAGAATCTGCAGATTATACAGTACAAATAAAATGTTCACGTTGTCTTCCCAACAGTTTCACTAACATCTACACTGGATGGCCAGGAAGCGTTCACGATGTCTTCTCCGGCGCTGATAATTGGCGTCTGTCTTGTGTCAGTGACGTAAAAGACGGCTTTAATGCGACATGACCATTCAAACAGCAGTCGCTTTCTAAAACATCAGATATGTATCGGATTCAGTACCACATACGAAAGTGACCCAGATAGGATTTGAAAATATTGGATTTGTGCCGTTCACACTGTCATAGCATGATCGGATATGGGTCGCAAAAAAGTCGGAATTGATGCGCTTTCGCCTGCAGTGTGAACGTATAGTCTTGTAGGCCATGTAGCAGTTCCCCATTTTGCTGCAATATCATCTTTTCAGACTGCAGGGCTCTTTTTTCTTTTCTCTCTTTTTTTCAGAGATGCAAAAGTGGTGTTAGGAAATAAATAGTGAGAGAAGCTGATTTAGTTTTTGTCAATGAGTTTGAGTATATTCTAATGGCTGTTTGGTGAAGGAGCTTGTTCTTGTTCTTCTATTCATGTGAACATACACACACATATGTGAATGTGTGTGTGTGTGTGTGTGTGTGTGTGTGTGTGTGTGTGTGTGTGTGTGTGTGTGTGTGTGTGTGTGTGTGTGTGTGTGTGTGTTGTTTTGGTGGTGGTGAGGGGGGAGTTGTTTGTTTTGTTTTTTATTTCAAGGGCCAACACATCGGTGGGGTGATGAAGGATGACAGTTTCCCATTTTTAATTGCCATGGTTCCTGTTGCCTGGTTGCCTGGGGGGGACAGGAAGGGTGCAGACACAAATATTCTCTAATGAGTATTAATCTAATCACTGTCTGATATAAACAAGGATTCTGTAATGATGTCAGACCCCTACCGCCATCACTACCTAACTCTGGCATTTAGGCTCAGGGAATTAGCATTTCTTAAAAAAAAAAAAGTCTTGACAAATTGAAGGACATTCTTATGGCAGGGGGCTATAATGATGGCTAGAAAAATTGCCTCACCCATTTCTTTTCAAGAAAGTATTTGACTCTCAAAGGGGCAACTTTTCAGTTATTAATTATGGCACGGTGTTTCCTTGGGAACTGAATGTGCCTGGTGCCAGCGGCTTTGCCAGGTTCTGAAATTTGTCTTACCTGTGATGTAAAAACGATCAGGTTGATCAGAAGTGCACCGTAATAAAGGTAACTGCACATATAGCTCAAGGAAAATATGTGTCTGTGTTTCAAGAGCTCTTGGCGTTGAGGAGATTACTTATCTGCTGTTGTCATACACACTAGCAATGGCGCTCACTCCAGGGGGAAATATAGCTACTTGTGTACTCACCTTAACAAAGAAAACAGAGAAAACTGCACCCTTGTCTGCCTTGTTTACCTCACTAGATTGAGAGGGTTACCTCCAAGGGCAAGGGGACATGAATAATGCCTACCACCTGCACCTGTTTCCTCTGGATGCTGCGGCTTTAATTACCTCAATTAGCATTTGGGAGATTGTTTGTAAGGATCTGTATCTACAGTGATGGAGCATACGCTCAAAGGGGATGCTAACTCATTGGAAAACACAGACAAATTGTCTTCCACTGTAACCTTCTGCAGCAGTTGTGACTCCGAGCGTACTTAGAATGAGTTCTGTGCTCAGACAGAGAGATAACGATAATGTGTTGACACATGATCAAATAACATGCCATGCTGCTAAAACTTAGTGCAATGAAAAAGTAAGACGGAGATGTAATCTGTGATCTGCAGGAAAACAAAACGGCATAATTTAAAGATGCAAGATGACAGAAATGTGAACTAATAGAATTTCTCTCCTCGCTATGACAGTTTATTAGAAGTCTGCAGGGGGAACTGTGCAGGTTTCAGCCCTCTTTTGTTGAGTCTTCGAGTCCAAAGTATACCGCACCATGATTTTGTTCCTGCTTTACCCAGTGATCTGTAACATGTGATTTGTCCCCTTTCATTTCCATAATGGCTTCTTGAGCTCCCTCATGGAAACATACGGAGAACCCTTCTCACTGTATAGGATTTGTCCTGCACTAATGGAGCTGAGATTGGATTCTGGCACTTATGTGTGCCTAGATGATTCCTCCTTTTTAGCGCCGTTCTCCTTTGCCTCATACATAATACATAGGTTTAAAGCAGTATTGCTTTGCAGGAGATCTCATTTATTAACATGGGAGTCTCACGGGGATCAGAAAGCTCAGCATCAAAGTTTGCTTCAGCTCTGCTCTCATCATGACTAGGAACACTTGGGATTTCCACCAACAGGTTGGATTATCATCAGTATTATCAGTGACTGTGTTTTTAAACAAACTGCCTGTCTGCAGTTAATAAGGAAAGACCATTTGTTAAATGCTCACTGTATTTTTTTTCCTGATAAGATCAGTAGAAATCCAAAAGCTTGAACATTTCTTAGGAGGGAATGCTGCAGAAGGTGTAGACCTCAGTTTAGGAGCATCATCCATATTTAAAATAAGAATGGGGAACAGCTAAAAGACCTAGCTGAAAAGATCAGAGAAGTGAACCATGAATAGGTAAGGTGTTAGCGTTCAGCTATATAAGCAAAGCCTTGAATTCTGAATTTAACTAGAATGAAATAAATAGGGGTTATATTGTTGATATGGGATTGCTGAGGACGACTTACAGGAAACTGTGGGTTGCAGTGATTTGAAAGGCAAAGGGTTTAAAATAAAACTTACCTTTTAAGGCGCAACACTTACACAAATGTAATATTTAACAGAAAAAGGAAAGCATCTCTGCAAATCTGCATCCAACAGTCGGAAGCCCCGAAAAAGAACTCTTGCCCCAAGTCTGACCCGAACTTAAAATAGTGCTAGCCCAGAACAATTACCTCTCTCCCTTTTTATACCTCTCACTCGCTCGCTCACTCCAAGAGGGAGGCACATCTCCATAAGTTATTTCATTATCTCACAGCTCCGCTTTCTCCCTCTCTGCTTTGTTTTTCTATCTCCCTGCGTGTATTGCTTCCTTTGGGAGGTCACACAGAAGGGTATGGGATTATCTACTAAACAGAGGACATTCCAGAAATGATTTTGCAGTCAAAGTGTTGGATATAATAATCTGAGCTGTCACACGTCTGCAGCGTTTATTGGCTGTTTGGTAAATGGCTGCGTTCAAGTCATCACCTTTTACATTTCTTTTTCTATTTAGAAAAAAAAACACACTTTGACTTTCTTTTTTGTTTCTTTTACATACACTTAGATTTGGGCTGTTGAGAGTCAGAACATTAAATTTGTTGTTATGAACTTAATTCAAGGTTGTGCCGGTTAATGGCTTCTAAAAGAATGACTAAACACCAGCTGTGAAATAGTCAACAGCGAAATGCTTAAAGGTGTCGAAATGGTCAATGAAACAACTGGAGCTTTATACGACGAAGGAAAAAAATCATTTGATACTCCAGATATTTGGCTTCTTTGTTATTTCATAGCAAAATTATCCACAGTGCTCTTTGGTGGGTGATGGTTTTAATGACTGCTGAGTGTCATTAGGCAAACAGTAGAAATTATAGGAACTGTTCAGTGTGAGAAGATACACAAAATCATCTTTTGATTGTCTTCTAATGTTGCAGAGGCAGTTGCATTGTAATTAGCAGTACTTAGTAATCTGAGGTAGACGAAAACAGTTTTTTTTCAAAGCCCCTTTTGATACAGCCTCATCTTGAGGCAAACAACAGTTTCAGAGGTGTTACGAGGAGATTATTTTTGCGGTTGAAGCTTAACTCCGTGTTAGTGTTCAAAAAGAAGTTATACAAAAAGTAAGCCTTTAATTTATAAAAAGATTTTTTTTATTCGCTGGCTGTGTGTTTGCCTGTGTTACATGGATGGTCTTGTGACTTTGATCAAACGAGTTCAATTAAAGAGCGCGATGAGCACAAAGTCCCGCGCGTACGTGTGTTTGAGAGTGCGTGTGCATACAGTGTGACTATAAGTGTTTGAAGGTGTGGGTTCCCGCATGTCTCTGTCCTCTCCTGGTCTGACTCTGTAGTGCTTTGATTTGAGCGCGGTGATCCAGCTAAAACTCGGAGCAAATACGCGGATTAGGCCGCAGCAGTGCCGATAACACTCTGATCAAAGTGGCCCCGCTGCTCCGACAGGCACAGAGAGGAAAATATGTTAAAGGAAGAGGCACTGCACACACACATACACACACAGTCAAAGTCACACACTTTTTATCTCCACTAACAGACAGACAGACAGGAAGAGATTGTCCTGTTTTATTTTCCTATTTTCCAACGGCTCTGCTGTCAATAGCTCGGCAGAGAATTTATTCCAATCAGTCCGGGCAGAGTCCATCCCCAGGGTTGCCGAGACCAATAACAAATTTCTGTTCTTCCCTAATGGGGCGCATTCAATCACCCTCCTGCTTTTCTTTTATACTGTCTCCATTTTACAGTTGTATCATTAACTTCTAACAAACACACACAGTGAAAGGATCTTTGGGCAGCAACGATCAGTTTATTGTCTAAAGGTTTCAAACCTTATACTGATTCTTTTTTTTAATCATTGTTGTACCACAGCCTGCATGATCTACCCACACAGGTATTTTCACTTGTGTTATCTGGTTAAATCTGATTCTAAGACTCTAAGACTGAAGGGGGAACACAGCTGATTGTTATCTCCCTCTCTATTGTTTTTCTGTGTGTGTGTTTTCATCTGCCATTGTATGAAAAGCACAGGCTGTACTAATAAAGTTTAACACTTGCTTTGTTATATTCCTAGTAAGCCTTAGCAGTGTCACGATGACAGCACCAGCACATTAGCAGGCCACTGAAACATGGAATTCAGCCTTCATTCGTTCAATTATTTGCCACTGTGTGTTCACACGTTGTGTGAGATGTCAAAATGGTGTCTGTGAAAAAAAAAAAGCTGCTGTGCGCTTTTACACTTTAATTTCGCGTTGTGGTGACGTCATAGTGAACCATTAGTTTTTCACCCGTCTTCCATATAAGAAGTATCTTGAACAAAGTTAATGTTTTTACTGATAGTCATACTTATTTCATAGGAATGTAAGTGTCAGTACTGAGGATGAAACGGGTTCAGCTATCAGTCTAAAATCAGACATAAGATAAGATAAGATAAGATAAGATAAGATAAGATAAGATAAGATAAGATAAGATAAGACTTTATTGATCCCACAACGGGGAAATTTTTGCGTCACCTCAGCTCAGGTACAGATATGTGAAGGAAATACAAAAATACAAATAAGTACAATCAATGAAAAAAAGTAAGATAATACACTATATACAATGGTAGCATACACAGTATGTGATTATGGATATAGTTGGAAATATTTTAAGACATAAACTATATAGCTTGGAAGGTCATGGAAGGTCCATTATGCATGAAGTGGTGACCGTGGATGTTCATAAGATACAGAGTATGACTATGTAATGACATGCTTACTCACTGGTTTAGATCCCATTACTACACTAGGCTTAACACTGTTACTTAAATCAATAGAAAATGACCAAAAGGAATATTCCAGCTGATAACAGAAAACTCAAAATGCTGTAGCATCAATTTGGAAACCAAAATTGACCCTTTATGTTCACAAAACGGTATGTTTCATACTTGATTTATGCAGAATTTCTGCTTGTTCATAAAGCTTTAAACTTAATATTGTAATCATATAAGTGTTCATTATACATGTTTATGCACTAAAAATGTGACTCATTTGTTCCTCTTTGCACTAAATGGCCGTGTTATACGTTCTGTTCACTTTCCACCTTTAAGCAACAGCAGGTGCACATTTATCGGAGGGAAAATCAACTTGTCTGTAATATTGACGACCTAATTAATTTAGAGGACAATCTCTCCTATTAGTGTAAATCTTCCTCTGTCTTTACTGTACTCTGTGTACACAAATGCACAAATGGTAGTAATGAGTATTATCTATGCATTACATTTTAATAATTTTAACAGTTTAAGTTAAATGTGGTCACTCAGCCGCCTGGGAGAAGGTATTTCAGTTCATTACATTTACACTTATTTCGCTGCCATATACAGTAGATATCAGAGTCGAACCCCCTGAAGGAGTCTTGCTGCAGTCCAGCAGCAGAGCTGAGGAGTTTAAGGGTTGAAGTGCTTTCCCTTCTGCCGGCACCAGCTCATTACTTATCCATGAAGGACTGTTAACCACACTGAAATAGAATCAGATCTATTCACAACAATGGTTTTAATTAGATCTCCGTGTGTGCACCACAGTGCGTGTGGATCTGTGTGTGTATACGGAGTGTGTGCTTGTCAGTGGACAGCAGCAACCTTGAAACCTGGGAATCCCAGGTGAAACGTGACGATGCACTTCGTGTGTTTATCACCTAAGACTAATTGATTAATGTGTTTCACCGCTGATGTCGTCCAGAAAACAAATGGCCCTCACCACACACACACACACACACACACACACACACACACACACACACAAACACACACACATTGTTGAACTTTATGTAATTAACGCCTGAATGGACCATGTTTTTCAGATGCGCCAGAGCTGATGTGGAAAATAGGAGGGGATTAATGCAACCCTCTCTTAATTCCACAGTCTGCTTCAACACAAGAGGCTGACCCGATATAGTCAGTGAATCCTATGTAGTTAATAGGGTAATTAATACTTAAGTCGTCTTAACACTGTACCATTTTCTATGGTACCGTGACATCACACCTTGTGTCCACGAAGGGCGTCAAGGGATTTTGGAACAAATCTCTTCTCAACCATCCAATTAAAAAGCTCATCAACACGCATATTTTTTTTCCATTTGCCTGCTTGGTGTGGCAACATGCTGCTTGCAACACAAGCGGCTATTACCGAGATTATTATTCAAGATCACCTCAACACTGCAATCATATACTTTATTCAGCATGTGAAAGCACTATTATGGGATTAATTGAAGCTTGAAAATATTTCACATTAATCCTGTCATATATCATATTTCACAGTCTGATGTCTGGTCAGTCTGATCTTTGAGTAAGGTTAAGTGTGACATGTCAAGGACTCACGTGAGCCGGGAGGGGGGGTAGGAGAAGCAAAAGGAGTGCCTGATCGGAGCGATGGGTGACAAAGGAAAAGGGGAGTGGAGAAGATAGAAGAAGACTACGAGGAAGAAAAGGTGAACGAGAGAGAGAGAAAGTAGGGTGTGATTTCCTGTGCGACAGAGCCCCATAGCAGACACAGAAGGAACAGCAGGTAAGCAGCGCTGTGAAGAGAGATCCTACGCTGATATATTTTGTCATGTCACATCACTTCATCCATTGTGGCCGCTGAAAAGACTTGTTTTTGTTGTTGTTGTTGTTATTCTATGAAAATAGTTAATTAATTAAGGTAATGTATCCAGAGAAAAGCAGGTAAAGAGTCAACATGATATACTCTTCTTTTCTTCTTTCCACTGTCTTGGTCTACATGGAATTTATCAATCAGACTGAACAATGACTTTGCCTGCTGGGGTTCATCAAGCTTTTCAAGGACCAGACTCTGACAGAAAATGTTAAAGTAGAAATTAGTTCTAAGAAACTCTATTTATATGAGACTAAATCCACTGAGAAGGGGAAAACATGACTTCACTATTGTCTCCTAAAAGAAACACAGAAGGCTGGTGGGTAATAAAACTAAGCCTTTGGTAATATCTTAAATCCCATTTGATTTAAAACAAAACTCTGTTGGCAACCTCGCCTTTTTTTTTTCTTTCAACATTCTTTCCTCTGGAAGCTCAAAGTTCTTGATTGTATAATATATAAATACACTTCTTGAATTTCCTGTAGCGCCATACTATTGTATTGAGTGCAGTATTGTTCTTTTGCTTTTTATGCTCACATATCAGTGGATAAAAAAAAAATACTTACAATCAACACATAATAAATAAGAAATTAATTCTATTTAAGTCAAACTCCTTTCATTGCAATATCATGTGTATTTAATTTACTTGACAGTAGGCTTTTTGGTTGTAAGAGGTTAGTTGTTTGGTCCCAATCAATCACATAATCAGTAATCATCTAAAAAAAAAACCTTATTAGGAGGTAGTGAATAAACTAATGGTCATAATCAGAATCAGAGAAAAGGACACAAGTATTAACACTAATCCTTCTGGGATATTGCAGGTATTATAAGTGCACAGGTGTGAAAATATATGTTGTGGCGTACAAAACGTGATGGAGTACAGCGAGCTGGGTTCAGTCCGGTTCGGTGTGTGTCGGTCTGACCCAAGTAGATGAATTAAAGTGTCTGATAGCAGCAGGAAGGAACATTTGTAGTACAACTGATGGCTCAAATCCACCAATTTGACTTCCCCTCTCAAACAGTCCACTCTTTATTAATGTTTTACTGCTTTAATTAGGCTTAATTACACTTCTATTGGTGGCTGCAGAATGAAGACCATTAGAGAGTTGTTGGTGATGACCAAGTAGATGAAAGATACATTTTAGTACTAGCTTACTTTCTTTTGTCTGAGCGAGCTCAAATGAGGCAAACTGTGAAGTACTCTAAATGCAGGTATCCTGATTAATACATTCACTTTTTTTTTTTTTGCTTTTATTTCATTTTGTGAAACTTTAATCCAAAACCAGTGCTGAGAAAAGCAAACTAGTTCGATCAAAATGCAAATTATGACTGTATTATAAGCATTATGAATAGTCCTGCAAACATAAATTCCTCCTCACAAGATTTTTAAACTAAGGGACCCATTCAATGGAAGTTACAGTTTCTCTATCATAGTTTTATTTTTAACAGATTCTTAGGTTGTATTGGCTTAAAAAAAACGTTTAAAAGAAAAATGAAGGATAGCTCTGTTTAAACCCAACCACAATAGTTTTCTAAGCCCAGCTAAAATGTTTTTAGCCTTATACCAAACTCCTTGTAAAAGCAAAACAAAAAAACAAAGTAAGTCATATATTCCCATGTTGAAGTTGAACTACAGTGTCTTGAATTATTATTTTTCCATCACAGTAGTATATATATTGCAAACAAGCGTCCTTTGGTGTGTTTTTATGATATCTGGAACAACACTAAATGAGAACACCTTTGAACATTGCAGGAAGAAAATAAATAAGTACAGTATTCTTAAGCATGGACTGTGCAGCATGCACCTAGTTGCCATGCTTATACACTGATTATGCTAGTGTTTTGAAACCAAGCATGTTGAGCAAGGCTTAGGTCTACCTTAAAAAGCAAGGACACCGCATATAAAAAAGCACCACCCCAAAATACCACCCTCCATCGTCCTATCTATGCAGAGATTGAAAGCATAAAGTCACCTTAAAAGTCTTTAATGAGGTCATAGATCAAGTACCATAGACTTCTACGATCTAACTTCTTTTTACAAGCAGAGGTGTCGCCCCCTGCTGTCCATAAGAAATAATGGAGGCTTCAAGGACTTCCAAGTTGGCTTCACTTTTCAGCTCATGTCCATCTCTTATATACAGTCTAAGGATTCATCAACAGCCAAACCTTACAGGGCTTAGTTTAAACTTTTTACCTTTAAATATGTGTTACTGCGCACACTCATATGTGTTTCTGATGTTACGAGCTTTGATCAGTGAAGAAACAGCATGCTTTTTTTTGAAGGTAACATCCAAACTGTCAGACTAAAAACCACAGAATTCAGTGACATTATGAGTCAGACGTTTAATTGCACACTAAAAAAGAGATGAAAGGTCAGCGTGGTCAACAAAATGGCCACAATGCTCTGCGACTGTACTACATACTGTTTTCAAGCCTTAAATATGACACATCCAGGGAAAAGCCAATGAGACAAGTGTGACCACTCTCAATTGTGTGCCTCCTCTAAATGTGATGACTACACACAACGATGCGGCACAATAGTAAGTGGCATAGCAGGGTCCAAATAAGCAGCTGAATGAATGCATTTTTCAGACACCATTATTCGGATGTGGCGATGCGCGCACAACAAACGTACCCCACAACAAACGGAGGCATCTGGAGGAGAGAAAAAAAGTTCCTTTCACTGAGCTGGCATGATAAGAGCGTCTGTATTTCCACTCCCTTTATCACTTCCAGTCCCAGACAATGGATTGAATTTCAAAAGCCAATAAACAAGGGAGATGTCCATTCTGCATGGCAGTTATCACAAGCTAGCGTCCCACTCTCATTTGCTCACCCTCCCTCCCTCCTTCTCTTCCTTCCCCTTTTTTCTGAAATGAGCAGGAAAAAAGAGATGAAAATTAAAAGTGGGGAGGGAGAGCTGTGAGAGAAGAAAAGGAGCAGAGGAGATGAGACACCTTCATGCTCTGGCTCTTCTTTCATTGGACTGATAAAGGAAAGCATCAAGGCCAGGGGTGGATGTGGGTTTTTTCTTTTCTGTTAACTGAATGAGGCTTTTGAGGGTGATAGTGAGGAGCCGCTCCCCTGAGAGATGTTTGGAGGAACGGGGAGTGGTGAGCCAACATAATAAATATTCTTATCTGTTATTGTCATTGTAATGGGACAGGGCAGAGGGAGGGAGGATGCAACAGCGGATAGCTCTGTTGGTGCCAAGGGACCTGACTGTGTTGACATGCAGAGGAGAGAAAATCAAAGGGAGAGATGGAAAGTGAGAAGGGAAGGGGCGAGCATAAAAGATTTTAAGCCAGGGGGAGTTTGTGTGTAATTATTGATGGGTTGTCCTGGTAGGGAAAGAGGATATGGAACAAGAAAAGGTGACAGGCAAGCTTTTCTCCCACAGCCCATTTACTGTATCACTCACTGCCAGGTGTTCTCAACAGGTGAGAGGGAGTGCAGTTAAGTTCAAAGGCATTTCATAAATGAGCTATTATGTCGGCTTTCTTATATCTTCACTTTGAGGAAACATCAGTTGTGACACTGAATTAAATGCCTAAAAGACAAACGTACTTGGTATTAGGATTTTTGCACCAAAACCAGTTCATTCAGTTCATCTGATCACTTATGCTGTAGTTAAATGTTTGGTGAGCTTCAAGTGCAAAAGTGCCTTGATGAGGGAAATATGATCTGTATTGCAAATAGTGCTGCATTGAAGCTTTGTTAATATTAGGAAATGAGGTCGTAATTGAAAGGAACAAACACAGGCAATCAGTAGAAAACAGGAAATGAAGAGGAAACTTTAATGTTTTGTCTACTTCCACTTTCTACCTCTGTGAACTTGAACCCAGATCAAAGGCATTAGTGGGCTTTGTCGCTTGTAGTGAACAATGGGTCTTTGTGAAACATAAAAATGCTGCTGTTTTTCTTTTGTTGTTGTTGTTGTTTCATTAGGGCCCATCTCCACAAATTCCAGTTTCTGGGACATTATTTTTTCAGACATTCAGCTGTAAGGCCCAGGATTTTCCAAGACGGGAACATTTTTGGGGCCGGGAGCCTAGTTTCAAGTGAATATCGTATTTTCTGTGGTGCTAGAGGTTGTATATTAATCAAATATACTTCCTAAAGAAAAAAAAAACACCTTAGGCAGTTAACCCTAAGGAGTAATAAAGAGGCGATATTGAGTCAGGAGGGTTATATATAGACCACCAATCCATTTTAACAAATGCTGCCCGGTTTCTTCTCATGGGGGGAGCCTTCACTGCGAGCACCGTGTAATGAAAGTCTTCTTCATTACTCACATGACTAACTCATCACATTGATTTGCACTTTGGTAATTTATGAACACTAAAAGGGGAAATAACTAACCACAGATTGCCTGTGTTTTATCTAATCCTTGCTATATCATATGACGTTGATAGCTGCATCTCAGGTTAAGTGGATGACGGCCTGGCATCGGTGCCGCACTGGGTTTAGCTACGCCGACAGATACCATTTCTAATTGTAAAATTCCTGCTAAAGTCATTAAATGAAAGATTACCTCTTGTTGTGTCTGCTTTTTATAATTTGGACTAGTGTTTGCACATTGGTGTCCATCTGTGAAGCTCCATGGCTATGCAGAGAGAAAGATTATGGGAATTTCTTCTATGCAGAGGCTATGCACTCGCAAGGAATCGTCCAAAAAACAGTTGACTGTTTGGTGAGAGGTGAATGCTGATTGGCCGATACGCTGGCTGAAACAGGAGACATGACAAATGTAGTGGAGTTCACATTGAGGAGTAAGAAACACAAAAACTAAGAAAGATCAAAGAAACCTGTCAAAAGCAATGGCTCGATGTGGATCTGCAAACCTCTGCACTACAAATAGCCCTTTCTCACTCGAACCGTCCTGTGACGTCATCTGTATGCGGCATGAACGCCACAACAATGGAGGACGTCAAGGCGATGGTATACCTGCTGCTCAGTCTGTGGCTTTTCGTCAGACTTGGGAATCACATTGGTTTTTGTGTAGCTATTTCCCAAATTTCCAGGTTTCAAACAAGGCGGTTTTGATTTTTGTGAAGGAGATGCCTTAATGGCTCATCGAGTGATGCCACTGACTAGCCAATCGGTAATCGGTAGCATCCCTCAGATTACTTGGAAACCCGACCGAGCGGCAACTAAAAAAATACCTGGTACCAAGTGCTACCACCTAATGGAAAAACCTAAACCCTAACCTGAGCCGAGCAGTGCTGTGCTGAACCAGCCCAAGGAGGTATAGTAGGAAAGGACTATAATGCGTGGGCAGTCCATTACCAGTTCAAGGGCAGCTACAGACTGGCCATCCTTCTGAAGAGAGGGTCAGATGCGGGCAGCGTCAAAGATACGAGCTACAACTGGTCTACAACTGATCTGTCCACAAGCCAGCCACAGAGGAGAGTGAAGTTACAATATTCAAAGAGCAGAAGTAAAGCTAAGTGTTAAAAAATAATGAAAAGCATCCACTGCAGTCACTGTCTGTGCATTTTTTGCTGTATTTTTTTTTATCTTTAATGATTTTTTCATGCTTCTCCTATTCCTGGTTGATGATATAAATAATTGGCAAACTACGTGGTTACGTAAATAACAAAGTAGATGTAATCATGTTATACTATTCCTACATTGTTAAATAGCAGGGTCTAGAGGTGCGTCTGCAGGAAGTCCACACTGTAAAGTGTGGCCCGCTGAAGCTGCTAGCAATCTCATACAACCAGTGGCTAATGGTGCTTTTATGTGTTTCCCATCTATACAGTGGGGCAAAAAAGTATTTAGTCAGCCACCGATTGTGCAAGTTCCCCCACCTAAAATGATGACAGAGGTCAGTAATTTGCAGGGCAATTTCCTTTAATCTGACACAACTGATGTCAGATTCATATTCAACAAGTCATTGTTTTCTCTCATTTTTTCCTGCAGTCACGTACAAGCACAATTTCTTTACTTTTCCAGCTGACGACATCTTTCAAAAGGCAGAATGCAAAAACAGATCATCGAGTTGTCTTTAAAAAGATGACAAGTTACTATTTGGTCATCAGTTTGTTGTATTTATACATTTCTGCAGACTGCATGATATATTTGCACAAGAGATTTTCTCTCTGTCTGGCAATGTTTGTCTGTCTCTTGGTGCACCACTGTACTATCTAAATGTGCTAAATGCAGTAAACATAATTACTATTATACCATCTAAATCAAATTTTAGCATTGTCGTCATCCATCTTCACGTGCACACTGCAGCCCTGAAATTTTATAGACATTTACAGTGGGGCAAAAAAGTATTTAGTCAGCCACCGATTGTGCAAGTTCCCCCACTTAAAATGATGACAGAGGTCAGTAATTTGCACCAGAGGTACACTTCAACTGTGAGAGACAGAATGTGAAAAAAAAATCCATGAATCCACATGGTAGGATTTGTAAAGAATTTATTCATAAATTAGGGTGGAAAATAAGTATTTGGTCACCTCAAACAAGGAAAATCTCTGGCTCTCACAGACCTGTAACGTCTTCTGTAAGAAGCTTTTCTGTCCCCCACTCGTTACCTGTATGAATGGCACCTGTTTGAACTCATCATCTGTATAAAAGACACCTGTCCACAGCCTCAAACAGTCAGACTCCAAACTCCGCCATGGCCAAGACCAAAGAGCTTTCGAAGGACACCAGGAAAAGTATTGTAGACCTGCACCAGACTGGGAAGAGTGAATCTACAATAGGCAAGCAGCTTGGTGTGAAAAAATCAACTGTGGGAGCAATCATCAGAAAATGGAAGACATACAAGACCACTGATAATCTCCCACGATCTGGGGCTCCACGCAAGATCTCATCCCGTGGAGTCAAAATGATCATGAGAACGGTGAGCAAAGATCCCAGAACCACACGGGGGGACCTGGTGAATGACCTGCAGAGAGCTGGGACCAAAGTAACAAAGGTCACCATCTTTAACACACTACAACGGCAGGGAATCAAATCCCGCAGTGCCAGACGTGTTCCGCTGCTGAAGCCAGTGCATGTCCAGGCCCGTCTGAAGTTTGCCAGAGAGCACATGGATGATACAGCAGAGGATTGGGAGAATGTCATGTGGTCAGATGAAACCAAAGTAGAACTTTTTGGTATCAACTCAACTCGTCGTGTTTGGAGGAAGAAGAATACTGAGTTGCATCCCAAGAACACCATACCTACTGTGAAGCATGGGGGTGGAAACATCATGCTATGGGGCTGTTTTTCTGCCAAGGGGACAGGACGACTGATCCGTGTTAAGGACAGAATGAATGGGGCCATGTATCGTGAGATTTTGAGCCAAAACCTCCTTCCATCAGTGAGAACTTTGAAGATGAAACGAGGCTGGGTCTTCCAACATGACAATGATCCAAAACACACCACCCGGGCAACAAAGGAGTGGCTCCGTAAGAAGCATTTGAAAGTCCTGGAGTGGCCTAGCCAGTCTCCAGACCTCAACCCCATAGAAAATCTGTGGCGGGAGTTGAAAGTCCGTGTTGCTCGGCGATAGCCCCAAAACATCACTGCTCTCGAGAAGATCTGCATGGAGGAATGGGCCAAAATACCAGCTACTGTGTGTGCAAACCTGGTAAAGACCTATAGTAAACGTCTGACCTCTGTTATTGCCAACAAAGGTTATGTTACAAAGTATTGAGTTGTATTTTTGTTATTGACCAAATACTTATTTTCCACCCTGATTTACGAATAAATTCTTTACAAATCCTACCATGTGGATTCATGGATTTTTTTTTTCACATTCTGTCTCTCACAGTTGAAGTGTACCTCTGGTGCAAATTACTGACCTCTGTCATCATTTTAAGTGGGGGAACTTGCACAATCGGTGGCTGACTAAATACTTTTTTGCCCCACTGTATGTTGCATCTTCACTGTGTGTAAACAAACACCTGGTTATTCTCTGTGCCACCTATGAGTCCTGGTTACATCCAGCTGCTGCTTATCGTTCCAACACCACCTAACAGAGCATCTTTTTGCACACATCTGCTGAACTTCATATATCATCATTGGCTATATTGATTCATCATCTGTACACACCACACTCCAAGACCATGCGCCCCGTTAAATGGTCAGCTCTGGACATTTACTGTGAGTTATCATGGTAGGGTTCTACCTATAGACTCAACAGACTGGTCTCCAATGCCCAGTGGACAATTACAATGTCCAGCATGCAACAATGTATTTTCAGCTAAATGGACTTGCTGTAACATACCGCTTTAGCCCTGGGACTTATATATACATTCTCTTAACAAGTTCTTGATGTATGTGATGTATATTCCATTTAAAGCACACCCTAACTCTCCTCTTTATAGACAAGACGTCACACAGAGCTTTTAAAACATGAAATAGCCTGTGTTCTGCACGTCTCACAGCCTAATAGACTGACACGTCAAAGCTCCTCTAAGGGACTGGTTTGCTTTTACTCGTTTTCTGTAAAGATCACTGTAAAGTGAAGCGGGTGCTGATATTTGCTGTAAGGCAGATGTGGGTGGAAAAGTGTGATTCTTTTACTTTGGATGTCTTTTAAAGTGCACATGTTGCCAAAAGTTGTATTACCGAAATCCACCTGTGTTATTTATTTTGTGGTGAAGGCACACACAGAACAACCATGAACACAAGTCAAAGCTTCACAAGCAAACATGGACATAGTGTTCTCTGTCTTATTGTGATTTCCTTGTAGTTTAGGCAAGCTGGCTGCCAGCCTCCACGCTCAGTCTGATCAATTATTTAAGCTACCTTGAGCTCTCTGGGTTTTCCCGGGATTTATTAGGTCCAGCTGCTGGAAGTCTGGGACAATGAAAAACATGATGCATGGAGAGAGAGAGACAAAACCACAGAGACTCATCAGCCATGTGCCACTTAATGCCAAGCAGGGAGCATGAGTAGTGGAAGAGCTGCTTTTCAAAGCAGTGTATGCGATGATGTCTTTGCTTCCCAGCGGACTGCATGCTGGCGGGAAAGTTTGGCAAGTTGAGTGCCCATTCTGCGGTGGATGATGGTGCAAGTGACATGATAGCAGACTGCGCCTGAGATATGATGCTTTAAAGTGAAAGGAATGAGATATGGGGGAGAGGGGGAAAAAAGAAAGGCAGAGAAAAGAATGGTGTGTGTGTTGTTTGCCTGAGCAAGAGTTTATTTGTGCAGATGCTGCTTAGCATTTGTGTGTGCGCGTGTGTGCATGTTTTCTCCCACACAGTGGCAGCCTGCAGCAGTAATGAACAGGGCCTAGGGATAGCTGAGAGGATGGGAGGTGGCAGATCATAAATAATCATTTATCCCACCGTTTCCCCTGCTTCGCTGCCTGACAGACCAGTGGCTACACAGGCAGGGAGCAGCCAGCAGCGCGAGCTGAGACGCAGCTGCATCAGCCAGGATGCATATGTGGCCTCGGTGCTTTGGGGCAGATTTTCTTCCCAGCAGGTCCGTCTCGTTGATACTCCAGCGAAATAGGCGAGAGGAGAAACTACAAAATAGTGAAAATGATTTGTAACCCGTGCAAGAAACACAGAGAACATTTGCACAGAAGAGCCGCCACGGAGACAAAGCCGCTAACAAGAAAGGCTGCTATAAACTTTGAGAGAGTATCAAGTAATGAAAAGGTAAATGAAAATCAGAAGCTGGTCTGTATTGTTTTCGTGTTATTTATCTTAAAATCAATAGCCACCTCACCCATTAACTTTTAATGTGTACTTCCAATTGGAGCCTGAAATTAAACAGTGCTGGAGGAAATCAGCAGCACATAATGGCAGAGCCCTGGGGGGAAATTCACTCATAAACACAGGTTTGCCGTTCCTGCGGAGGAGGGGTATCCACTTGTGAGTGGCAAAAATTCATTTTGAGCACAGGGGTGATAAACCGAAGATCTATGCTGCACTTAAAACCATCGTCAAAAAGCTTAGTGCTATTAGTCAGGCAACAAGAAGCATTCGCGATCTTTCACAATAGTGGAGCCTATTGAAGTGCAATGGCTTGTGCATCCCAGCAGCAGGATACTGATGAAAGGAGATGCAGAGAAAGAGATATTGTACTTTCTTGGTATCCATAAGTCCCAGAGCTCCAAACTTTGTATTGCATTCACGCTTGATGAGAATTTTCTTAGCAAGCAAGGAGATGGGTATAAAACAGAATTTTCTAGAAAAGCACATTGTTCAGACTGTGCAGGAATAGTTTCACACTGTGAGATTTCCTTTGGAAATGCACTCGTTTTTAGAGAGAGAATAGAGATTTTTCCTCTTTTTTCCTTCCCTTCCTGTCTTTCTTAGCTGCTGCCTAACTACATAGAGGGACATGTGTGAGCTCTAACTAATACAAACTACAGTGACTGCACTCAACACTCAGAGAGCAACATTAATCAGTGCTCCAGCACCTCGGTCTTCTCCAGCCAAGCAGAGTAAATCAGGAAGAAGTTGGACAGAGAAAAAAGAGGAAATGGCTCTGATTTAATTTATGGTTTCCGCTTTCATGTCGCCACATGCCTGACTAAGTGTCAAAGTGGCATTTATGATGTATGAAATTAAATTACGGAGGAACACCGCCACACACAAAGCACAACACACCTGCAATGTGTTCTTATCTCAGCAGCTTTACTTGAAAAGGTTTCCTCAGTCCTCTCTTTTTGCCTGTCTACACATCACAGCAAGAAACCAAATTAAATCTATATTATGCTCGTAATCAAAAAGAAACTCTTTTCGGGACATTTTTAAAAAAAATTGGATTAACATTTTGTGCATTTTCACTCATATTGACATAAATTTGAGTAAACCTGCAGAGAAAATAAAAATGCCTTTTTTTAATGAACGCTTTGATGAGAAAGTACTGTTATGTTTTTCGTTAACTCTCTCAGAGCTTAGATTTGTACAGTTCCGCTTTGAATGTCTACAGTAGGCCCCAATATGCCGAGAGGCAGGAGTGTCATGGGCTGATTAATGACAGAGAAACGATGGATGTATATTGAACTTAGTCTTCCCAGTGCCCACTGGTCAGATGGTTACGTGCAGTAAGGACCAGAACTTATACACAACATAATGATGTAGCATTTTATGAATCCCTACTGAGAAATTGTCTTAATGTTCTCTCCTTCCAGGTGGTTTAGAGCAGGGGGTCAGATACAGTTCAGGGCTGCTACAGCTGGTAAACACTCAGTGAGTTGTAAGTCTATCAAATGCACACTAGGCAAGGTGAAAACACTAGAGCTGATTTGTGGTGAATCTGGAAGCTAAACTGTAATTTTGAGCATCATTTTCAGTCGACAATTTGCTTACAAATAATGGAGATATTTTATTGTAACTAAAAAAAAACAGGCAAATGTAGATGAGATTCTCTGGAGTAACAGAGCTTTACTAAATGAATTCTTATTGAAGTTTTGCCATCTTGGAGCAGTTATTTTGGCCTTTTTTAGCGTCTGTCTAGTTGCCAGTGGTCACCTGAAAATAACAGCAATGTATAAAAGCAGCATTAAAATATGATTTAAAAAATCCTTAAAAACTGCTCTAAAAATCTTGTGATTTCACACCCAAAAAAAATGAAGAGCACTTGAACAAAGCACTTACGTATATTTTTGCTGTGGTAACAGGTAGATACTCCTGTCACCGCACAGTTAAAACTGCAGTGAACCTCATCTGTGGACATGCATCAGTGCACCAATATGACTGCCTTATATGCATCCCTATTTGAAGATATATCTCAACAGTTTTCTACGTATGATTGTTTGCATGTCATGTCTATAATGGGCTGGGATCTTAAACTGATCGCGATCAGACTGGCCAAATACCAGCAAAACTGTTAACACTAACGACACCCTCAAACATTAGTTATCTGAGCTTAGAACCAGAGCACAAATGCTCCTGCCACCTCAAAATGTAGAAATTGTTTAGACCCAGTATGATGTTAAATCAACAAACATCATTGATAGAGTCCAGTTCCCACAAGAAGCTTGTCTTACAAAAATGAATTACTTCTTTTTTGTCCGTAGGTGAAGAGCAAAATATCTTGTACATTATTGCTCCTCTCCTCTCCGCAACATCAAAACATCTGCATCCATCTTTCTTCATCATTTTTCCATTATGCCACCTTTAAACAGTGCAATCCATGCACAGGCATAATTCCTACTACGAAGTCGCAGGTTTTGTGGATCCCATGAAGCCACAACTTGTCTTTTATTTTCGCAGCTGACGGTGACAGACTGCGTTTGCTGTGAATTAATTGTGACAGAGTCGCACTATAAAATTCACATTATTCTGCCTTCTGTTGGAAATGACAATTAGAATATATGCACGGGAGGAACTGAAAGACTCTGTGGACTTCCTATGTATTCCGGTTGTCTAAATAATGTACTGCAGGTGCTTTTACCCACTCCCCAAAAAGACAACACTTTGATATTGCACATAACCAGTCAACAACCAGAGTAGCTACAACTAATCAAAATGCAAAAAAAAAGAATGAAACTAACAGCTGTGTTGAGGTGGATCTGTTTGGATGACTGCAAAAACACAGGTGAAACCTGTCTAGTTTGTGTTAATAGTGGAGAACACAAAGGATGTTTTATTAGGAAATTTACTTAAATTTGCCTTTCCAATTATGCTTAATGAAAGAACATAAACTAGACCAGGATTTTTGTTGCCTTACCGTATATGATGTTCAAGGCTGCTGCAAAGCAGTCGGACGGCAAAAATATAGTTTTGTTTTTAAATGTTCTGCTGCAATTACCTGACACATTAGTGTCCCATTTTAAAGCCTTCACGCCCTCCTTTTTAAACCACTTTTGTCATGTCTTACCTTCTAATCTATCTTGCCTACCACCTGGCATACAAGCTACGGTCTGCTTTTCACTGTGGCTGAAAAACCACAACGCTCAAAAAAGCCTTTCTAGGCTTGTTGCTGTATAATGTTGTCTACCTCTAATATTATCTCAGCCTAAAGAAGCACAGTACATCTTTGCTTTATACAACTTTGAGATGTGATTCATGCATATTTATCACTTTGTATTATTGAAAAGCTTTTAGGGTTCCGACAGGTAACAGCAATCTAATTAAGTCAGTTTGACCTAGCATTTTAGATTTTATGCAGCTACTTAGCCGTGAGAGGCATTTATCTGTGGCTAAAATTCATTCTGGCCCTTCCAATCTGAATAATGAGGCTTTGTCTAATCCCCGACCTGGTAATGCTTCCTCCTCTTTTCCTCTGTGCTTAGATTCTTCCCACTTCAACTTACCTTCCTTAATCTTGTGTCGGCTTCTTCTCACAGGCAGTGGCCTCTGTTTTTTGCTTTTGTTTTTATACACGGGTGAAAATCTGCTGAGTAACTCCTACCGCCACCTCCTAACTCCTTCCTTCTCACCCCAGCCCCTCACGTAGACACACACTCATACACACACACCTACAGAAAGTGATGGGAGGAAGAGGGGAGGAGAAGGTGAAGGGGGGTTGCTGCTGCTGCTGACGTTATGCGGCTCACAGGACTTGCCCGTAAATGAACTCATTTTTCATCCTGCCTCTCTCCCTCCTCCCCCTCCTGTTAATGACTGGCACTTTCCTCATACGGAGCGCCGGCCCTCTGAAGAGCCTGGCGAGTGACAGAGCACCATTCATCTCCTCATGACGGAGGACAGGGGGGTAGGGTGAGAGCGGGAGGTAGGGCTGGCAGACGGACACGCGGACAGATGCAGGGGAAGAAAGAGACGAAGACAGGTTGCAAGCAAGGCTAGATTAAGGAACACTTCTAACAGTGGGAGCAGGTAAGAGATAAAAGCATATAGGGAAGGGGAACTGGCTGCCACAGATGGGACGGGCACATGTTCTTCTTTGCTGTGCCAAGCAGCTTAAATGCCAGATGAACCATCAAGTAAATCAATAATCAGCATATTTGATATTGATTTTTTTTTTTGCTTTGCTTTCTCTCTTTGATCAATACAGTGGAGTACAAGAGCCTTATCCCTGCTAATAAAAACTTTCTTCCTTGCTGTTTCATGAGATTAGCAACTTTATTATTTGACCAGTGTTTTCCAGCTTGTGGCCATTATCGGCACAAAACAAACACCTGGTAGAGTAGATATGATTTTCATTGTTGGGTAAAAACTCTTTCTTCTCAAGACCGAGCTAAATCAGAAAGATTGTCAGGAAAGCCAAAATAATCTGCACATAAAGCCAGACGACATGGCTACAAGTGAATTTAACAGGCAGCTGAATATGATGATTGTGTCTGATAGACCACTGAGAGAGAGCCCATTAAAGCAACAGCCTACTGCTGCAGATTCAGGCACAAATCTTGGATGCTCAGCACTACCTAACAATACAATATATTTTAAATATCAAAGTCTCCCCCTACCCTCTACTTGAAAGTCTAGTAAAAGTCAGAAACTTTGTTCTTCGGACTACAGCAGTGGTGATCAGCTTGATCTGGAAAGATGTGCACACTTCCTTTTCTCTTATAATACACAAATAAAGCTTAAGATACAAGTAAATATGAATTATTTTTGATCACCAGGAGAGTGTCAACTCATCATAAGGTCAAAAGGAAAAAGTGACATCAGATATTTTAGTCAATACCTTTTTTATTAATGCAGAAATGTCGTGTTTTATAAAAAAGAGTAAATTAACCAAATCCAATTCTGTAGGGCAGCAGTTTGATAGCCAGGCCTTACCACCCAGATACTTCCCTCCTCCATGGGACACCATGATGTTCCCAAGCCAGCCAAGAAGAATAATCTAAGTCTCCTGGGTCTTCCCCGGGGCCTCGTCTGACTGGAGCATGCGTAAAACACCTCAACTAGGTGTCATCCAGGAAGCATCACAGTGAGCCTGAACCACTTCCTTTACATGTGAAAGAGAATCAACACTGCTCTTAAGGTCTAGCAAATGAGCTGAGCTCGACCTCCTATTTTCAGGGATTTGTTGAGTGTTTTGCTTGCTGAAGGACAAACTGACACAAGAAGCCAGCAATTCAACTGTAACAGGTGACCCGTTCTCTACTTGAGACCCACAGCACCTACACTCACAGATAGTAGTGTTTTGTCTCTGAGCTCTTGTCCTATTCTAACACTGAAGTTTCACTTCAACACCTCAACATGACTTCTTCGAAAGTCATATTGATTTTCCAGTGTATTAAAAAAAGTATCATCACCATTCCAGGCCTTCCAGTCTTTGTTTCTATGCTCTTGAGCATGTTATGTTACTGATTTGTGCTAAAGCAACATGCATTTACCTTTATTAACCCAGAAGATTTACAATTTGTAAAAGACGATTTCACATAAAAACATGCACAGGTGGCAGCATGTACTTATATTGTCCTTTGGAGATTTCTAGTAAACACACACACTTGTACTGGCACAGATTTGAATTTAAAAAAGAAATGAAAGCAAAGATGTGATGTGAGATAATATTGCAGTTTGTTAATGCTTTAAAACTTTTAAATTAAAATTCAAATAGTAACATAATTGGTCATGTAAGCCTTAAACAAAGAAGATGAGCAGTTAGTCCCACAAAGACCCCAGAGTTCCTCGAGATATCAAATATCAAATTATCATAAGTGCTTAGAAGATGTCTGCCATTGGTGAAATCATCCCGAGCTCTTGATTAAGAGCACTGAGCAGATCAAATACACCCTCTCATTACATATAATTAGATAAAGTATAAATATGCATGAGCCACGGATGAGCATCTCCATCTCTTGATCGCTTTTAGGGGTCAACTTTCTTGCTCTTTCACAGACTGTGGAACACTGTGTCAACTCAGGTGTGCTCCAAAACAAGTCTGATTAAAAATTCAAGCAAGCAGTGGAGAAAAACACGCCCCACTGTTCAACACAAATCTAATTGCATCGCCTGTTTCCTCTGCTATCGCATTACCTGTTGGCGAGATGACGGATCGCTGAGCCCAAACAATGCTATTAGAAATTTGGTGCCACTGACTCAGATCGCAGGTTCAGTTTTGCAAGTAAACATTGTTGTGATACTGGAGAGTCTGATTAATTATGATAAAACAATTATGTTTATGACAGAAGCACTGGTAGACTAATGTCTCGGAAAACTCAAATCCATAATCATAAATAATTAAATTTTACAAAATGTCACCTTTTTAATGAATTCTGTGGGCTTAGAATTGAAGGAGTTTAGAGCTTGATTTTGCACGTTGGGATTACTGGGATTATGTTGTGGTGCTGACAAAGTGGTAAAGCTGCTACCCATAGTGTTTTTACCCTTTTTAACTTCCATGAAATAAAAAAAAAAGTTCTCAGGAACACAGGTTGCTGTCTTTTTTGGTTTTTTGGGTTGTTTTTTTTTGGGGGGGGGGGTTCAATCTTCACCAAAAACCCTGAAATAGACAGTGATTTGACATCGCAGACTGCCTTGACCTTGAATTGATCCAACGAATTCAATGGGACTTGATTTTTATTTGGCAGACACACACTTCCACAGTGGTTTGTACAAGAATCCAATCAGTGTGAGACTTTTTAAAACTTTCTGTCAATGGTTCTTTGCCACGTAAGAAAAAAGAAGAAAGAATACAATGAAGATGATGATGTGGAAAAAAGCAGATCACAAAATCAGCCTGCACCTGTGTTAAAAAATAAAAATAAAATGAACTACAAGGAATTTAGACTGACTGTACTTATACATACATATAATAGGCAAATGATTTTAAACCTCAGAATGCATATCATCAGCCATGAGTCAGTGTTTCTGTGTATTTGTGCATGTGCACATGCTGTGAAAAGCTGTTTGTTTTTAGATTTTTTTTCTCCCGCTGTGTGTGGCAGATGGAGTCAGGCTCAAAGTGACACAGCTATAAAGCAACACCTGGTGGAGATGGGCTGGTCAACCGCTACATCTGTGGCCATCGGGATTGAGTGCGTGTATGAGTGTGTAGATACATGTGTGTGCCTTACAGCCAGCAGAAGTGTTGGCACACCGCGACCAGTGTGGGTGATGGTGCCAGCCTGAATTATCGGTGAGATGTGCCAAAAAAAACGGGAAAACACATCAGCTAGAAGATGCAAAAATTTAAAAAAAGGTAGGTGTGGAAATATGGATTACCTGATTTTTATTTTTAGGCACTGTATGCATGTAGCATTTGATAAAATAAAAAGTATTTGCAACGCTTTGCAAATTGAGTGGCTTACAGTAAAACAGAGATATGACTTTTACAATGAAGAGTTTATTTTCCTCTTAAATTAAGGTAAGGCTGGGGTGCTAGCTCAATTTCCATTTCCCTAGGTCATTAACTGCCTTGCCCCCAGCTTTCCTGTCTTCTCTCCACTCACCTAAAACAATAAAGGTAAAGAAGCCCCAAAAAATAAATTAATCAACTTGATCTTCTAGCGTTTGTGAAATGCAGCAGTCATAGATAAAATGTTTCGCTCACAAACACATGTTTGGTTTGCCTTAATTTAGTTTGCATAAATTATTCCCTCAAACAGGGAAGAACAGATTTTACAGAATTTCCATACCATTCGTAACTACATGATCAAATAAAAAGTATCTGCTGCTATAGAAACATAAACCTTTAAACAATTATAAATGATAATCTAATGCACAAATGAAATGCCTGTGTTATGCTCTAAAGCTACGAAAAAAGAAACCTCGGAGATAAGTGCCTTTATAACTCATGCACATGAATTCCAGACAGCGTCAGTGAGAATCAGGTCGGGACATTGTCTGAATTTGCCCTTTTTCACAAGTAGCACACAGCAGGAGACAGTCCTCTTTAGATCCATTCTCACCAGAGGAACAGCCAAGCCCACTAACATCAAGTGTTGTCCAGAAGTGGCCACGGCCACCCGCAGGCATCTTATCGTCAAGCACATCCTCATACAGTAGGACCAAAGAAACATCCAGTAAGCTCTGCTTTTTCCAGGAGAGCTTTGTTTTTGGAGAGCCATTTCCCTGCAACACTTGTTCGCACTTGGACAACAGCATGCCAAATTTAAATAGTTGTTGCTTTTGAGCTTTATTAAGAATTAAATAAAAATGCAGCAAGTGTTGCTGATTTGTTAAATTAGTTGAAATTTATGTGCCACGTGGTGTACTTCTAAATGTCAATCATCTCATCCTATAACTGATAAGAATGAGTGATTAAAACCATGACAATGACTACTTGATGTGCAGTCATTTGCTACTGAAGAAACCAAGGTAGCTGTTTCAGCCTGGCTACCTCCATGTGCTCATAGGTGGTTGCTGCACTTTTTGCATTTCTCTCAGTAGAATGGAAATTCTTTTAATTAGACCGTTTAAAGATGCTGCAGCTGATCCGACCTCCTATGGGAACAGTTGAAAGATGGAGGAAGGACCTTTGCAGCATGTTCAGGAATAATTACACTTAAAACGCTAATTACTGTTTATATTTTTAAGCATAGTATTATTAGTATTTTTTTTTATTTGTCCTGTCCTACAATGAGTTGCTGTGATGATTTAGCAGCTATTCATGCTATTCAGCTCCTTTAGTTTCATGTGAGACAGGAAGGATGGCGCAATCTGCATTTCCATAAACATTTCCTAATATGGTAGTTACTGTGCAACATGAAAAAAAACAACAACAACAAAGACCAGCTGTTTTCACTGCTTTTTATTTCACAGGAAAGTAAATGCAACCAAAATTCTTCATATTCTTCAATTCAAATTTTCTTGCCCTTCAAATGTATTTGCCTGTGCTGTTCATCATAAACAGCAGATTATAACTGTACCTACTTTGATATATCTGCATGGTTAAGAGATTGATGCAGCCATCTCCACCCTATCAGCCATGACATAGCATGACAGAGACTAACATTATCATAAAAGAGCATCAATTTAACTCCAGTAACGTTTAGATAGCTGTGTTTTGTTTATTCACCTTTTGTTCATTACTTATCTGCTTTAATCATTTATGCATTCCTCCTGGCTATTTGTAGTAACAGCTGATTAGATCTTTCACATAGCCCATGGCTAGCACAGAAATACCCCCTAGGGTACTTCTGCCCCTGGTAGGGAATCAACAACTTGTAGAAAAATTCAGGCCTGTATTGCATATGTGAAAATATTTTACGCCAGAACGTGGCTATCAACTTCCCAACCACCACACAATACAAATATAGTCTCATAGACAATGATGGGGGGGAAGTGTCAACGTGCATCATACAGCAAATAATCTTGTTTAAGTCAGTTACAAGATCTGAATGTGAAAAAGATAACAGTCCTTTTCTGAAGTTGTAAAACACACAACAAAAGCTGGTACATAAACTTTACTTTCTTCTTCATATCACCAAACACATGCGGCAAAATTAAAAACTCATTACATTTGAAATGCTGACTAAAGTTTCTCAAGTTTGCATGTCGGGTGACTCCTGCTTCTTCTGCTGTGTCTCTACCTGCCTCTGCCCACCTTACTTCACAGTTAGCCATTCGGAGCCCTTTCTTGTACCAGCAGCCCACAGCCCAGCCAGTCAGAAGTCATTACACCCGCTATTAACTCCTGCTCAGCTTCATTAGGCATGCAAATTGAGGAGGGACAAAGACTTGAAAAACTTTACTCTGTTCCACACCCCCCTCCTCCTCCCTCTCTTTCTTTCCTTCCCATCCTCCCCGCTGCCAAACTCCCACCTGTGTTCAATTAAGCCTGGATCTGTATTGAATAGTCTGATGTGAGAATTTGTGTCGAGTCTCCATAGTATGGAGAATCTAATTGGCAAAATATCTGACAACTGCAGGTTCAGTAGCGTGACCTTAGAGGTTTGAAAAAAACAAAAAACAAATCTGGGCTTGCTGACTGCATTGCTGTCACAGGGTGATTATCAGTTTGCAACATGATGCACTCACAAAGTACACAACTTTACTGTCATCGTGCAGCCTTTCCTCCAGATTCCTCATTGTGTTAAATTTCACACTGTGGATAATGTGAAATTGTGAATGGCAGTTACCACAAATAGCTTCTTCAAATATTCACATGGATCACTATTATTTCAAAATTTCAGCAGTTTATTATGTGCAATCACGCACAACTGAAGGTGAATGTGGAGATCTACAATTTACCAATGTGCTAAGCTGGTCATAATTTTAAATGGTGTAGGTTTCACATTTCACTCCATGACCTCCATTCCTCTTTAGTAACCCTCTTTTTGTCTCTGCTGTCTAAAGCCACCAACATCAGAGGCAAGGCCAACATGGGTCAGGGCCAATCCCTTGCTCTGACGGAGCATAAATGTATTACCAGCGGGCTGAATTACCAAGGGATAACACGGCGTGTCGTGACATGCCACTGTGCATCACACAACAGGTTCAAACAGGTGGAAAATGTATTCAGAAGAGAGGAATAAAATCAGCCTCTGTCAGAGTCACACCTTTAACACAATCTGTATTCAACTGTATCTTATGCTGCGAGACAAGCTTTGAGCAGCAGATTGGATATTAGGGTTATGGATTTTAAATCAAATAATGACACTTATTTATCAATGAGAGAAATTAGCACAGAAACAATGACAAATTCTGCAAAGTCTTCCAACGTTAGTATCATTGTGCTTTAATGTGACAATACTGTGATCTTACCCAAAGCCAGTCAGTCTGCTCACCTTTGTCATCAATGCAGAAGGATCAAGACTTAGGAGCAGTCAGCAGTCAGCTGCGCTTTGGAGGTTTAGAGCAGATATTCTGTAGTAAACAGTGCCTTCCACTGATTCATATGAGAACTACACTGCTACGACAGCCATGTACAAAAGATGGAACTCCAGATAACAGGTGCTGAGATTATCATAGTTACCCAGGGTCCTTTATTTTTTGGCTAAACCTTCTCCTTGCCTTTGTCCGTCCATAAACCCAGCAGATCACGAGTGTTGCTGTACATCTCTGACACGAGATAAAATATAAATAACATGTAAAGGAAATGTGTGGTGAAAATTTGATTGTAAATTTTAAGCAGGTCTGTCTATATAATCGGTGTACTTCTATCCACGCACATGAACATGTAGGCCTTCTTACCATCAGAAGCAGGATGAAGTGTTGAAGCATGTCTCTGTGAAAATCTTGCCAGTGCTAAATGGTGTCGTGATGCGGACGGCCCAGAGACCAAGGGCCAGCCGGAGGACAGGTGGCAAGCTAATCATGTGGAAAATGAGAGCCTGGAAGGAAAGTGTAAGGGTGGGGATAGGAGCTGATGAGGGGTGTCCACCTTGTGCTCACAGGTCCTGGCCCGACTGGGAACACGACCAGCTCTGCGATCCTCCGTTCTGTATGCCAAGTTAGCCCCCATTTACACCCAACATTACCACAACTGTATTATCCATCCAGTGTTTCTCACTTGACCCCCCCGTGTGACCCTCATTAAACAATTTCACAAAAAATACCTCAGTAGGTCATTACACCAACATAAAGAGGATAGGTGATACATGGTTAGTGTACAAATGCAGAATTCACTGCATGTTCATTACACAAAAAAAACCTAAAAGCAATGTGAAAAGTTGTTGCGTCTCTGGCCTCAAACCTCAGCTAATAGCTGTGCAAGTAATGTCTTATAGAGATTTCTTATACTAGCAGCGATGTTAAAGGGAGACTGTAAATACGAGTGGATGGGAGTCATTCCAACCAGAAATGCCATTTATTAAGATACTGCAGCTTTTATTGACTACAGGGCACTGTAGTCACAATAGTATTAATTAAAGGTTAATGATGAATAGCAGGATGTAATACTGTGAAAAAAGCAGCACCAGAAGATAAGCTCTGAAAAATCAGTATATATAGATTCAAAGAAATAACAGTCCAAAGTTTAATCTTATTAGCAAACATTAACTAGACAGTATTAGCTAATCTGTTGATTTTTAATACTTTTGTAATTCAAAAGGTGCTTCTGATTTTGTGGTGTAATCGTATCATGTATACCTGATGTGCTAAACATTATTTTGTTACAGATTCAGCATCAGTTTGCCGAAAATTAGTCTGCAAATAGCTTTTATTAACTTTTAGTAAATAACAAAGGTTGTTTTGTTTTTTAGTCATACCCACCCATAATGGTGGACTCGAAATCAGAGGTGTCAGACTCGCACCAGCCGTGCTAGTAAAACTACTGCCTAATAACCCATTAAAAACCACCTCCAGATTGTTCCCCTGACTTTCAGAGATTTAAGTGCACATTCAATAGATGAGATGTGTTTTTTTAAGAGAAAGTGCTATTTAAACAAAATGTCTCACTTTTTTTCACATTACAAAGGAATGCTGCAGTAAAAAAAATAAAAATAAAATCTAAGAAACGCTTCAGTGCTGTTCACTGGGTTTACACTGTAAGAAATAAAGAAAGAAGGGACAGGAATTAACAGTAATTTCTAGATCAGTATTTCCCAACCTTTTGGAGCCATTTTTGCTTTCTTCGGACTACTGCTCATCTGGGTCGGAATTTTCTCCATGACCCAGGTCAGATTGACAATTTTTTATTTATTTATTTTTAATACTTATCTATTTCTCTATCAAATATTTATCGCTGCATTGTCTCACCCACAGCATGGCCATTATGTAATTTCTTCTTGGACTTCTTCTGTTTTACTGGCAGTTTTACTGGCCCATTTAATTAGAGCAGGCAGTTGTACTGCCCTCTAGTGGAAGAGCATGTAATTAATCTGCCCGTTACGCCGAACCAGATAAGCTTCAACGGCACACCCGATCATTTCTCACGGCACACCTATGTGCCGTGGCACAGTGGTTGGGAAACACTGTCCTGGATAATATGCTATTTTTTATATATGGTTACTTTTCCCATTGTTGTGTACTTTTTCAGTGTTTTCTCTGTAACGTTGCCGATCTCCGACTGTATTCCCATGTGATGTCTTTGTTGTGTGTGCAAGTCGGGGGGTCCTATTCCTCTGCGGGGCAACCTGCATATGGCCATTAAAGCATTCATTCAATTCAATTCAATACTGAAAAAGGGAACTTTTCTGTTAAATTGAATACTAACAACAAAAATCAATACATTTTCTTTCATTTAATAGTCTATCTCTTACTTGGTGTATGACTAGGCCATGGATTGCCTCCATATCAGCAGGAAGTCTGCAGAGCTAATAGATTACAGTTAAAGGTTATGATTTAAAGCCATCGTCGTTTTCAAATCTACACATTTTTCAATGTGGGCATTGTGTCATAACATCGGTTTTAGATACGGGCGACACGGGCGGTTGCCCGGGGCGGCATCACAGGCATCGGCAAAAAATAAATAAATAAATTACTCATGCTGCCCCGACATCATGCCAGCGCATATCGGGAATGTCGTAGGCACCGATTGGTTTTCTATCGCCCATTTGCTGGGAGTAAGGGCGCCCTCCGTTTGCGAGGTGCGCCTGCCGCTTGCTGCACAGGGAGGAGAGGGCGTCTAATAACCAACTCACAAAATAAAACAAAATTAAAACAAACCAACAAACACGAAAACACCAGACATTATGATACAGACTAATAATTAGCACCGATGTTTTTTCGAAATTCTATACGCGAAAAGTGAGCGCGAGAGCCCTCAGTGCGCCTGCTTGCTAGTGATGTGCGGATCGATCCTGAAATATCGATTCCTCCGATACCAGTCATTTATGTTTTAGAATCGATTCTCACATTAAAATATCGATATTTTAGTAATTTAGGGTAAATTTGTAGTTTACCATTAACATGAACACAGTGGAAAGTAACCATATCATTCAGATTGTCTACATTCGAAGGAACTACTTCCTCTTCCGCCTTTCATAGTAATGTGCGAAATACGACTGCATAAATGTCTGCAGCCCCTTGGCATGCGCACTCACAACAATGGCTGAGCGTAATTGGAGTCATGTATTTTACCTCCACAAACAGCTGAGCTGGTTTGCGATACATGTGGCAAAAAAGTGAGGTGTTGTGGCAACACCACTAACCTTGTCAAACACCTCAGAGTCAATCATATCACAGAATACGAAAAGCCTATGTTGAGGCGAACTGAAGAGGAGGAGAGGGACAGGTGCTGCTAGGGCGAGACAGACGTCTCTCATGGAGTCCTTTAGTGCTGCAGGCAAGCAAGGTGTTCAAATAGCGCACAACTTCAGTTTTTTTATTTCTATATGATGAACTCTGCATTATTAAGTGATAAGAACAAGTAATCTGTTGTCCTTTAATCATTATGGCACTTAAATTTGAGATACAGTAAATAAAATAAGTTTTTGTACAAAGTATCGGTATCGGATCAGTATCGTTGATACCACCCTGAATTTTACTTGGTATTGGATCGGAAAGGAAATCAGTGGTATCGCACATCACTACTGCTTGCTGCTGAAGTCAAAGTAAACTTTATTGTCATCTCCGCTACATACAGTCCAGTATATAGAGACACGAGACAACGTGGCTCCAGTTACAGCAGTGCAAGAAAACAAACAATAAATATAAGAAGAGTAAGAAAATAAATATAGACTTTAGGACTGGGGGTAAAGGATCAATAACAATTTAAAATTTATAATTTACAGTTTGATTATTTAAAGTCTCACACACAACCTGTCGACAGGGCAGGGGGGCGGCTGCTTCCAAATAGAGCACATTTCATTCATAATGTTGTAAATCCAAGCCCATTATGTATTATTATGTATTCATGATTTGAACCCTGGGTTGTGCGAAATCCCAGAAATAAACCCTAGACAAAGCATATCTGTGAACTAAGGTGTAGGTCTATTAGGTTATCTTGTGGTGATCCTCGGGTTGGGGGATGGGTGTTCATACTGGAGTGCAAAATTAAAACCAATGGAAGATGGACAAGAAAAGTTCAAAGCCATCAGGTGCTCAGTTTAGAAAAAATAGAAAAGAAGAGGAGGAGAAATGAGCAAAATATACAGGTAAGCGGACGTGTCATTGGATAATGGCAGGTCATCCTGAAACAATCAGAATCAGAATACTTTATTAATCCCTAAGAAAATTATTTGGGTTACAGTTGCTGAAATGGTAAAAATAGTAACAGTAACAGACTAAACTCCAAACAATACATCATGTTACAGATTTTACACATTTAAGAAATAGCACTAATATATACAGATCACTCAGTTATAAATATTAAGGATTAACAGAGGCGATTATAAATAAATATCAAGAAAATTGACAAGAATATTACAGAGTAGAAAAGTGCATGTGTTCAGCACAATATTACAGTTTTTTACAGACGCTAGGACACATTTCTCAATACTTACGTCACTTTTGCAGAACTCCTCACACAGTGAGCACAACAGAAGTCTATGTGGGCTAAACTGAGGATCAGTTATCATTGTTTTGGCACAAAATGCATTCAATGACTACATCTCTCAAATTTCATGAATTATTTTCTCACTCACAAAAACTGCCATAAATCTTTGTACGTACAGGACATTTTGCATGTACTTACATACTGTTTTCAAAACTGTTAAACTTATGGCCAAAACAATAACACAATGCAAAACTTGAAAAGACAGCAAAATCCAACAGCAATATTTTATTGAAACATATTTTAAATCTAAAAATGCAGTTTAACCAGCCACAGCTTATTCCCATTGTAGATGAACATCTACACAGGTGTTACTCCTTCAATTTTTCAACTCCTTCAATTCTGGCAGCCAGAAGATTCTTTCCTAGGTGTATTGCCCTAGATGACATAAGATGTGATGTGGATGAGAACCTGTGGCCAAATGGAGAAGACCGAGTAGAATAGCATTACTATTGTATGTGTATCAGTGGATGGTGTGTATACAAATTCTTGTATTTTGGGATTACTTAGTGCAAAAAAATAAAAACACATAAACAAATATTAACGAATTCTGCATGATGTCTGATTCATTCCAGTAACATATATTGAAATTATAAACAGAGATGTGTCCTTGTTTTACACAAGAAAACACTGTGTAATGCTACATGTTGTTAGTGTTTTTTAGGTCATTGTTTTGTGGGTGACAAAGTGTGTTTGTCGGCTGTCAACCTTTGCTAGTGTTCTGGAAGAATGAGTTTATTTGAGACCTGAATAAAGTGTTTTGGTACACTGAAAAAAAGGGACTGGCCATCTCTTGGATTTATGTAAGCATCTTGCATGCATTTAACACAATTGCCTCATGTTTTAAAGTTAAATGTAACTATATAGTGTAAAAACTACATGATATGCAGAAAGGGTGTATTAAATTGTTCATATCATGTTCAGGTGACGTAAGTCAATAAGATAGCAACGTTAAATCTCGTGAAACCACGCGTGATTTCATCTCGCGGGCTTTGGATCGTGGTTTAAAAAAGGCATCCATCTCAGTCAAGTCGAGCAGCCAACTCTACGTTTTTGGTATGTCTTGATTTTTTGAATTCATTTTTACCATAATTCAGCCAAATGTAGTTAAACGTCTAGAGTGTCGCCATGTAACATGCTAAAAAAGAGCCGTTAGCTTATTTGCTGTTTTATCTGTTGTCAAAGAATTGGCGCTTTTTCATTTGAATTTGTCTTTGGCACAAGAGCCGTAATATCACATTAAACCTAATTACGAGGCACTCATAACATAATTTGGTTTTCTGTGTGAATAGATTTGTCAACTGACTCTTCAGTTACATTGTGTATTTACTGCACCGTGGTGTTAGTGAGATTTTGGACATTGAACAGCTTTAGCTAATATCATCAGCGGCATTATGCTAGCTTACATCCCTACCCCTCCTGCCCTCACCTGCTGTCCTTTTGTTTTTGTTTTTTTTGCTGCACATTGAGAGATGACCTCTATTCTGCATTTCACCAGGAGTCAGCTGATGGATTGTGGGTTCAAGGTGTTATGGTAAGAAAGTATATTCTATTTTCGTTTCTGTAACTTAATTATAATAGGTTTTTTATAATTATTAGGTGCATGCATACTCACCCTATTAATACAACTGAGAGATCCAAAATCTGCCATAGGTTTAACTTATACCTGTATGTATTGCCAGAAAGGTGATTACTGGACTCGCATTAATGCACACTTGAACTGAAATGAGGTTGTAACTTGTGGGTTGTTGGGTTGCAAATCAGAAACAAACATCTTTGGATTTTTTTTAATCCCATAAGATCTGGAAACACAGTTTTTATTCAACAAAAAATTACTGATTAACCAAGCACAGTGCCTGCTGTTATTTCAAAATAATTTTATGTCATTTCAGATAAAATGCAGCATTCCAGTGCATCCCAACCTTGCCTTTACAGTCAAGGTTTCTGACGGAGCTGAGTTTTTCTCTGACAGTCTGCTGAAAGTGTTTGCAAAGTGATCGGGGGAACAGGGCACAAAGCTAAAGGATGTAGCGGCCATAATGACAGTAAGAACTTTAAAATTCTTTAACTACAAAGTGTATATGTATTGCATTAGGTCAGTAAAAGATTTTTATGCTACATCCATTGAAACAGTCAACTATTACCTGTGAGTAATGATTCCACTAAAAGGATGCCATAATTTTCGTCATGCATTTACTGGCCCACTGAGAAAAAATTATCTTTTTTTAAAAATAAATGTTCTGGAAACTATATATCCATAAAGTTGATGTCAAACAGGAACTTTTGATATTGCTTTGTAGATGCTGGTGTTGCATGTTGACTGGTTTAAAAAGTCAAGAGTTTTTGTCTGGGATCATTTTCTTCTGTGCTACTGAAAAGTTCACAAATCTCTGTTTTCTTTGTTATAATAGTCAAGGATGACATTAATGCTCGGAGTCCCTCATCAAAGTGCTCCGCATCTGTGTGAAAGACAATTGCAACATCTTGGTGCAGGAGTTCATGGTGAGTGTTTTATGAGTAGATTGTGGCTTTGCAACATTTAAAAATGCATTTAGTTATCCACTTGATCCTCATTGGACTGGTTAGGACCAGTAGTCCTCTTTAATAATTTGAAGTTCACATGAGGCCTGGTAGTGAACTCGGCCGCCGGCCCTTGAGGCCCCATCCCCACCCCTGTATTAGGGGTCACATCAGTGTGAAAAAACTTTAAATTTGTCATTCTAATGAACAAAGGAAAATCCCACCAATATTTATATTAGCTTTTGTTTGAAAAAATGACCAACTGACCAACAGCTAACCAAATTGTGGGGCTGAAAGTCTAAATTCTAACATCTTCTGAGTGACATAACCTGGATTTCTGATGGGCCGGTGTCTTTCTAACAAAAACTAATGTAAAGCATTTGAAATTATTATGTTTTTCACCCTCTCTTAGAAACTCTGTTAGACCATGAATGGCAGCATGGCAGGCCACTCTTTGGCTATAGCTATTTACTATGTTGCTTGCATTGGTTTAAATTACTCTAACATTAGAACTGGTAGATTCAAAAGAGATGAGTTTAAAAAGGAATCTTAAAGAAATGTTTTGTGTTTAACCAGGACTTGACTGAGGCCACTGCACAGATTGAGAAAACCACAATGAACATCTGTCTCCAGAGGATGCACCAGGCAATGACTTTTCTGATGTTGTTCTTCAAGATCTGGATAACGTGACCTTTGCAGTAGCCATGCTGTTTGGACCTTTTTTATTCCTTCAACATGAGTTACCCATCACAACTCTGCTACACTTTTGAGGTGATTCAATGGGTGGTAATGGAGTTGGATGCAACTCAGCTCTCAAGAAAAGCTCACAACTAAGACAAAACTGCTCCTGCAACGAAGCTCACTGTTATGCATGTGAGGTGACCAGCTCTAGGTGAGAGGACATTTAAATCTCACACTTGTTCTGCTGCATTTTTGAAGCTCAATTCCAGGAACGGATCGCAGGGTTCATTTTTATATACTCTGCAACTGCCATGAGGACGAGCCGTTTTTGTTGTTGTTTGTTTTTCCTTTTGCTCTGTACAAGTTCTGTTTGTCTGTTTGGCAGCATTTTTAAATTTCTCTTTGTATTTTTTCTTTCTTTTACTAGTGAAGAGATGTAGCGTGAACAGTTATACAGTCTAAATATCCCATATGGGTCGTGTGAAATGGTATTTTCAGTTTCATTCAGTTGAAGTAAAGAACGTTGAATATTTCTAAGTGTGCTGTTTTGAACCAAGATGTCACAGTATGATCAGTGCTGTAATTTTTGACAGTCACTGTATCAATGTTATTTTTGCGTCTCTTGAATAAAGGTTTTGACCTGCAAGTGCTAATTTCTTTAGTTATTGGGGTAAAATGGGTAGTGTTAATAGGAAGGTGTTTGCCAATTCAGTAACCTAATTTAATGTTAATGGAAACTAACATTACCTCAAATTGTTTAGTCATAATTGTTGTTTAACTGAATCTTGACGTTAGAGGCCTTAAATAGAATGTTTTGTATTGTTCTTTCCCAACATTTTTCAAAAGAAACAGTCCAATTTCTTTGCTGTGATTGATTCCAGAGAACACGGAAGAACTGACATTATTTAACTGTTGATTTATATAGATTCAGTAGAGGAGTAATGTCAGTTTAATTCTTTACCTACTGTCAATGCAGTGAAATTAGACATTTTGTTTTGAAAGGTTACTGGTGGATGCCAGCAACCATCTTGGAAGAGAACAATACAATCTGTTATAAGGCCTCCATTTGAAAATTGTGTATTTGATACTAGAATATAATAGCAAAATGTAATTTGAAGATAACATGTAGTATTTAAGTGACCAAGTAGTATTGGGTAAAAGTTATTGAATCGTGTTGGGATAACGTGAGAAAATTGTGAAGGATTAAAATATTCCAAGAGCTCAAATTACTTCATCAAAACATGTTTAAGTCACATTTTATCAACACAAATTGCACAAGTTTATTGAACATGAATAAATTGTGTTAATTTAACTCAATTGTTTAAGTTGCTGCCAAAGCAAAACATCTGTGTGCAACAAATGTCCACCATTGAATTAAGTAAATCCAACAACATATTTTTTTCAGTGTAGTTGTAGTGCATTTTGAATGTGAAATGAACTGCTTTGCCAAGGTGAGGGTCAGTTAGGAGAATTGTGTGAAGAGTTTTGCAAAAGTGACCTAAGTATTGAGAAATGTGTCCTAGCGGCTGTAAAAAACTGTAATTAGTCATTGTCAGTTCTTGATTTGTCCTGTTCTCATTGTATGGCGGATAATGATGGCTGTTTGGTAGCTGTTTGCATACCCTCTCTCTCTTCATGTATGTGTGTTTCTCTGGTGAAATTCAGTATGGTTCCAACAAGTTTTATGTTAATGTACAATCCATAATATGTTTTGTGTGTGTGTGTGTGTGTGTGTGTGTGTGTGTGTGTGTGTGTGTGTGTGTGTGTGTGTGTGTGTGTGTGTGTGTGTGTGTGTGTACAAATATATTTGATTTTGTTGTATTTTGTAATCCCGGATGTTGTGCACCTTTTCCAGCATGTGTTCGTGTGTCACTCTACTTGCAACCTTCGTCTTGTTCCTCCCATGTGCCAGATCATCACCATCGCCAGTACTGATTATTTCAATAAATTGCACTATTAATACAATGCAAGTCTTGTGAACTTTCAGTTTGGGTATGTGTCTTTTTAAATAATCTCATCTTGTGTGTGAAGTTATTTTACAACCTATTCGCTGGTAGTATTCATCTGTCATTGTAATGATTGTTTCATGCCACTTTATTGCAATACTTCTTTTTGGCCTCAGTGGGGCACTGTAGTGAGCTGTAAGGGCAGAATAGAGCAGACAAAGAAAAAGCATTACTTTAAAGTGAATAAACCCTTTCAGAAAAACAGAGAGTTTGTACCTAAATACTCCACTGTAAACAGCAATAGCTTTTTTGGTTGGAATCAGATTAAAGACAGTGGTGAGATTAAACAAAAACAGTAGTTTTAAAGTAGTTAAGTACTTTTAACACCCAAAGGAGCAACCTCCAAAGCGGAAAATTAAGCTAACGCTAAAGTGCCAAAAACTGCAGCTCCCCTAGGTGCCACTAGAGACTGGCTCAAAAGCGAAGTCAGTTCCCATAGATTCCCATATTAAATGGCCAGCTTTGCAACAATATTGACCTCTATGGATAGTTTCTGCCCTCATAACAACAGTATTGTCCTGTTTCTGATCTTTATTGTTAGGTAGTTGCTAGCCGACATGCATAAATCAACCTTTGTGGATATAGATAAGACATTATTACGGAAGAAATAAAATTGTTTTTCTAAGGTGCTGTAGGTGAAAAACACTACAACTGGCTCATTTCAGCCTGATCACAGGTGTTTGCTTGGATACACAATGTCATCATAAGATCATATATTGATTGATACAATCAAGCCTGATATGTACCTCTATGACAATTTTGGTTGATTAGCTCGTGATGTGTTAGAAGAGTTTGCAAACACATACACAGAGATATTTTACATCATATCAAAAGATAACTCATCCACCTGATACCTCAGTTAGGGATGTGGTTGATTGACAGGTGTCCTAACATAGGCAGCTGCAGGCCATTGGTGTTTGTGTTTTTGGTATTTTTTGGAGCACTTTAATTGCTTATCTAACTAATAGTATGGTATGCTGTGTGCTACAGACCTTTCAAGAAGTTTGTTTTTTGTTTTGGTGAGTCAAATTTTAGTTTTTTATTAGTCCATTACTTCGCACTTATGTGTCCATGTGTTGCAACCATACAGCTTCTGAATGCAGATTGCTAACCAAGCTTAATAGTGTTAGCTACTGCCCTATACCCATACCCATACATAATTTCAAATATATAATTTCATAGATAGATAGAGTCATGTATGAGTGCAACTTTATTTAAGCTAAAATAACATGCACAAAAGTACAGATTGAGCCAAGGTTGAATGTGGTAACTGAAACGTTAATTCTAGTATTAGAATGTGATACATAAGTTATTAAATGGCTTTAGGTAAGCCTGTATTGGTTTAATTTTAAATACCTCCAATGCATTAATTGTGTAGTCGTGAATGTGAAAACAGGATGTAATGTTGAAAATGTCATTTCTAAATAGATGTAGCTCGAAAAATCTCAGCTAGTAGTTTTCTCTCAAAACGATCTCAAATGTCAAGCATAGTGAATGCATTCCAGAGCCCACTTTGAAGAAAGTGCGACAGAGAGCCACGATGTTGGAGCCATAAAAGCTAAAACATCTTCACAGAGCAGAGGACCACAACAATGTCTGTCTCCTGGGCTAGCCCTTCTTTGAGAAAATAAAAAGGGCTGCAGGGAAGGAAAAACAGGTCAATATCACAGTGTTTTTCAGTGGGGAATATTGCTGTATGTGTTTGAATAACATCCTGAGGGGAAATATTGATCAACACTAGAGCATGAAAGAGAAAGCTCCCTAAATGCCTTCAAATTGTTCCTAAATTGCTGTCAAATTAATGCCATTCACATTATGTTATCGGCATTTGGTGGGAGGAAGTGAGATTCTTGGGTGAAATTGAGTGTGTTGCATTTGCAAGTATTGTTTTAAATATTTATTTTATTGTACACTTGAGTGCTTAAATTCAGACTATTACAATGTTAACCCAAATGGTTTTTATTATAACTCTGTAAATCACCAAGCATAATCCATATAAATCAAATCTGATCATACTTTTCCTCCTTTTTCAGTTCACCTTTTTCCATAGTGAAAAAATTAGCTACATTATTAAGGTTTTCTGATCCATATAAATAATAATGTTATCGCTTGTGTGATCGGTGAGAACAGCGGCGCTACCCCTTCTGCCCCACAGAAGAAAAAAAAACACTCTAGCGTGATGACACCAATTGCAATTTAGATGTAGTGTCACACCCCTCCAACCCCACACCCACCCCTCGACTTGGGAAGGCAGAGGAAAATTAAATCACGTAACTCAGGGGTTTCTTTTTTAGTGCAGAACCCCAAATTAGAAATTTAGTCTCTCATCCTACGATACAGACTCATTAATATTTATTGGTACTTTTACTTTGTGGGAACACACTAAAAGTAGAGCTGTGACCCACTTTGGGCCTGATCCACAGTTTAAGAATACAGATTATGCTCCATTTTAGATGCAACTGAATGCTAGTAATGGAGTGAGAAGACATTAAATGTAAAACAAATGACATTAAATCCCTTTAGTGAATATGACAAGTATATTATAAATGCCAGGAAACTAAGAGATGCACAGAGGAGAAAAAGACATTTCTTGCTTTAGAAAGAAATGTCTTATCAAAGTTGCCAGAAGGGGAATCAACTCCCTATCCATATGTTACATAAGGTGATGTTCCATGACATCCATCCTGACTCAGACACCTTTTAGCCAAACTGCAGTAACACTGTTCTGCTTGCACATCCATCTGGTCCAGTACTACCAGTGGCAGCCAGAAAACAGGACAGTAACATGAGTTAGCTGCAAAGGTTGCTAAATATAAAGAGAACAGTCAGCGCAGGTATTTTTACCCTTTTAGAGTTCAACACCACTCACATTGCCATAATATCAGGAGCTGCGTGGTTATAATGAAGCATGTAAAGTGTTCTTTCCGAAATAAGGTTTAATGGCATATGCATCACGCCAAGTTGAATGGAGTGTTTGGCTGTACTCTGAGCAGCTCCCTGTCTGTTAAAGATAGATCAGCAAGCAAGATGAGGAGAGAAAATAGCATGGGAAACAGGGGAAGAAGGCGAAAAGCCTTTTTGTCCCCGTCACCCTATTAATTTGAGGAGAACGAGGAAATGCCAGCAGGATTAAATGCATTACTCCGACGGCTTTTTCCCCACTTCTTTTTTTTTTTTTTTTTTTTTTTTACAAGTTCAAATTAAAGGATGGGGTGGAAGGAGGGGTGGGGTGGGCATGGAGGAGGGTGGAGTAAGAGAAGAAAGGTGTTAATTGCTTGCCAATCGATAATTCTATAATTACTTTGTGACAAATGGCTGGTTGGCGGTGCTAGGGTAGGTTCAAAGGAGGGTGGGGAGAAGGGTGGTCAGTGGGTGTGGATGTTAAAAGGGATCGGCCATGATCAGGAACGGAAATATTTGCTTTTGTGCCTGCAAGCCCGGCTGCCCCAGGGATTTGTGACAGAGAATTTATGCCAGGTTTAAGCGCGGAGCTGAATCCACCTGGGGCGGACGTCTTAGTGGGGGGAGTGCATGTACACACATGCATGTACTGACACTCAGGCTACGAGTCTCGGCACAGTTTACCTGATATTTCTCCTCAGGCTGAGTGAGTCTACACGAGACAATGGCCAAGGAGAGTATAAAAGCATATTAAAGACAGGCTGGCAGATTATCATTTTTGCACCATTAAACTGTCACGCCGATTCAAGAGGAGAGAGGGCTGTAAAAGGAAACCTGGAGAGAGGGGTTTGAATTTGGCTAGAAGACTTTGAGTCTTCTAATGCCTGTCACAGTTCACTATTTTCCAATCACAGTTTCATTATGCCAGCCAGGCTTGAAGTGATGGGAGTCTCTTCGAGCCGTAGGGGGAGCTTTAGGCAGACAGCAGGTGGGCTATCTGGAGACCTGTACAGGTCAGGGCACCATGACACCTGGCGCCCCCTAGCTGCTATGGCTGGGCGGGGGAGGGTCAGCAGGGCCAACAGGAGATTGATGGCCCACCTTCATTCATGTCGAATCACCTGTCAGCACGCCCCTGGCACTGAATCCATTTTGTTCCAAGCCACCATTAACCTTGGACCACTTGGATTCATTCCTCGTCTCCGTGGACCAGGCCCCAGCAACCTTTGTCTACTTCAGCTGCCAAACTAGTTACTGGCTTTAACTTTTATCATGTGCACTGAGCTTCCATCAATACGGTTGACTTTTAAACGGTAAACATTGAGATGTGTTTGCAGAGAAAAAGCAAGACTTTATTCATTCTCTGAATTTGGGAAGACTTCAAAAAGCCCAGTGATGCAGTAATTGATGACATCAATCTCAGGGCCGTTCACCCCACACCCCCTTACTCTACATAGTTTTGGATATATCTACTGTACTGTCATTGTTACATGCTGTTTTAGGATTTGATATTGTATGCATGATCCATCCATATATGAAGCATGGTTATGAGCAGATGTTTGATCATTTCACAGGCCTATAAAAGGGCGATTGGGCTGCCAGTGGCCGCTGTAATATTGATTGATGGTGGGCAGGTGGGGGCCACAGTGCTGCCCTCAGACAGACTCTGTTTATTTATACAGTCTGCCGTCTGCCCACCTTATCCACCACAGGGCTGCATTCAGTGAATTTACAGTCGTAGGGAGGAGAGAGAATATGCTAATGATGCCGCGCAGCCCTGAGAAGAAACAAAACATTTTCAATTCAAAGTTTTCCACACCATACTATCAGGTGTATCACATTCAATCTTGAATGCATGTTCAACACATAGTGTGGTGTATACAGTAACCCAGCTCTCCACAGTACCAAAGCAATATTTGCAACTCTGTTCCCTGGGGCATACATAAATTGGATCCAATAATGAGAGGCAGTAATGATTGTCTGCATATTTGGTGTTGATTTTCAATTATATATTGCTGATATTATTGTCCTGGGTGCTGTGCAGTGTGGTGTTAAACTGAACTATTGTGTAGAAATGGATTCAGTGTCATATGCAAAGGAAGCACTGTCTTTAGACAAAATTTTGCTGTAGCCAGCCTCTTGCCAAGCTTATTCAAATCAGTAATCCGCGTGACCGGTACGCATGCATTTGCAGCCTGCGAGGTGCCGCTAAAACTTCCACTGTTTGAACAGAAACTAAAACAGAAAAAGAAAATCAAAAGGTGCACATAGCAATAGCATAGCGCACTGTATATACCCTATTTCAGTGACAGAGAAAGATAAAATGAGAGAGAGGGAGATAGTCCTCTCCACACCATTAGGGATGCTGAATACTGAAGTCCTTCTTCAATTCTAATTTTCTAAGCTTTGAAGGAGCCGGTGGTTGGATGTGGGCTGCCTCTCAGAGCATGTCTTCGGTTCCACTGAGCACACAGTAGCTTAGGGATCAGCCTGTGTCTCTGACAGGAATGTGTGCCACTGAGTGTTGGCCTGTCCGCTGAACAGAGCTGCGAGCCTCAGATCAGTGGCATTGGCTGGCCTACGGGTTGTTCTTTATGGCTGTGTCGCTGAGTGGCTGGCTCTCTGCTGTGCACACGGCAGCCCTCCAGATGGATGCTGGGACAGCGGAGGCCACAGGGCTGAAAATCCCATCAAGCAGCAGTTCCAGCCCCTTGCACTGAGAAGATGAAGCGCACCGGCACACCAGGGGACACAGGCCAAACCCTTCTGCACCTCCATCACCCTCTCCCTCTCTCTCTCCCCCCCAACCCCAATCCCTTCATGTACCTCTTTCCTTCCTCCCTTCATCCCTCTGTTCCCCTTTTTTCTTCCTTTTACAGGAGAAGACTGCATGCCCAACCAGCCAGAATATGGAGTGTGGCCCTTGGGGTCTATGGCCCTTGCTTGTTAAATAAAGGAGCTGACTGGCTGATTGATAGACCCTCAGCAGTGCCTGCACCTCACATGTTTCCCAGTTCGCTGCCTCATATATGAATCCTTTGCTGGTCAGGCCTGCGTTAGCATTTGTTAAATGCAGTATTTGATGGATGGCACCAATTTTCCTCCAAAACCTAGATGAGCCACCTAAGCACCTTTCCCACTCCCCTGGTTTCTTCTCAGGTGAAGCCCATGAGCGTGAGGGGACATAAGTGTGCTAAAACAGTATCAATCAAACAAACTTGTGCAAGGCTGCAGCGGCAACTCAGTGTTTCAATAACGCATACGTTCTGCCATGCTAGACAATTCATTCCACCTCTTACCCCCACCGAGGCACAGAGGAGGTGCCCTGTCGGCTGTCTTCACCTAACTCCTTAATTAGACAATTCTGTCACTATTTTCTTACAGATATTACACAATAATTTATTACAGTATACTAAAACATAGGAATATTCCATTAAGAGCTTAATATATTTTTCAGAACACTGCTAAAGTGCTATTTATCAGTACTGTGAAGCTAAAGGTGTTGTCAGTTGTTTGTTTTATATGATCAATGGTTATTCGTCTATCAGCTATTGATTCAGTGCGTAACACAAATCCCAAAGAAAGCAGAAAAAAAGGAAGTGCCATGAAGTATATTAACTTATTAAAGTTATTCAATACATAATTGGTCTTGCACACTGTGCTCTACTATCACATCAACCCTCAAGCTGACAAATCTTGCTATCAGCACTGACTATGTCCCTGTAATGCCAGAGGCATGCTCTGAAATCGACAAAGGCTGCAGAGGAGTGTCAGCCTGATGCAGTGCATCGAACAGACAGGTGAAAAAGATAAACAGATGCGAGACCAGTCTCTGGGGTGTTGGGTTCATTTGTTACCTAGCGAGGACAGACATATTCCTGTCAGACAAGCCGTGGCAACACCAGATGCGAGGTCATTCTAGTTACGGAGAGAAAATCTTGGGTTAAGGACAAAGATTCTCACTTCACACAAGAGATGGCCATGAGGTTTTATTTCCCCTGTGGTCATCTACGATAAATGCTCATTCCACATTTAGCTCCAAGGAGCCAGAACGCTTTTTTAATAAAAGTGAGGCTTATTTGTCACTGTCACCTCCACAGTTCGGTTACTATGGGTGATCTGACAATAATTCAGACAAAGTACGTTCACTTAAAATTATTTTTGTGAATGAGTGACCTTATTTAGAAATGTATAAAACATACGATTCATTAATTACTTTTTTTTGTAGTGGTTAATTAACAGTAAGTCGAATAATAACATTTCAACAATATATGCAAACATTTCTGGGGGAAAAGACAATTTTCCAACTTAATTGTATTTCATGTAATGTCCTTTTTGCCAGATTTTCTCAACAACTGGATGTAATAAGCCAAGGAATGTCTAACATTTTATAAGTATTAGGTTTTTCTGTGAGAGAGATGTTTTTGATTTAATACACAGAGCGCAATCTATAATGAATAGTATGCGCTTTGCTGCGTAGGACAGAGAGCAGACACACTGAAGTCTTATAGAGGATATGGGAAGGTACTTGAGACACACTGGCTCCTAACCAGAACAACTGGCGTCTCTCCTCTGCAGATGGACACACAGGTGGGCTCACAGGTGGAGAAGGAAGAGGGGGAGGGCTCTGCCAGTTTTGTGTCCTTCTCGTTGTATGTGTGCGCGCACGTCTGCTCATGTGTGCAAACGCTTGTGTGTGTGTGCGTGTGTATAGGTGCAACATCTGGACCATGGTCCACTGACATGTCAGCAAAAGGTATCATCAGTGAAGCTACACTGCACCCTTCTGGACAACCGCAGCAGCACATGGCCTAAACAGTCTTCACGTCTAGGTTCGTTTTTACTGTCGGAAGAAACTTGATTAAAAGCTCTTAAGAGAGCTTGTTTTATTTAAATCTTTTTCCTTTTGTTTTTAACACATTAAAATACAGTGAACAACAACATTTAAGTATCTTTAAAAATATATAAACACACAGCTTTTGGAAACCTTAAAAGGTATGTTTCCATACACTGAACTAAGTCTTAAGATAATTCATTAAACTGGTATTTCTTCTGCATACAAGCATCTCCACTTCTAATCCTTTTCCAACCTTTCTCCCAGAAATCTCTCAGATGGTCCTAAAGCTCCTAAAGATCTTACATAAATTATTGTTCAGTCTATGAAAAGATAGGCACAGCCAAACAATATGATTGTAGAAAGAACACTGACAAATAATATTGATCCGGGGAGCGCACAGACAGCTAATCAATGAATGTATGTCCTCCCTGCACAGGCTGCAAGTCCAGATCAATTTTGAAGACAGATGAGACATTGGCAAATAAAGCGAAGTAGTTCTGAAGCATATCCCGCTGTTGTGAAATGGAATAAATTCCCAAAACATATGAAAGATCGACTCTAGCTATGAGGAATGGAGATGCCAGACTGTTTGAACTCAGAAAGAGCAGTCGTGTTTTATGCCGTAATTGTAATAAATATTGTGGCTTCTATCTCACAGTGTAGTAAGTTTATCTTTCTTATTCTTGGTGTCTAGTCATACACTTTTATATCACTTGCTCTCTGGCCTCACATCATGAACCACCTGATGATTTATTGATCTGAACACAGCCTCCAAATAACCCGCAGAATGGTTTCATCACCTTGTCATTATTGCCCCATGATGAGCAGGTTTCAAAAAGTTGGAAAAGTCCCTCAAGGGTGTCTCTTTCAATATTGAACTGATCAGCACATTAGTTTTCATGTATTGCAGACTTAAAAGAGGTTATAGGTTGTTACTGGCTTGCTGATTGCATGGTCAGCTTACTGACCTAAATTTCACATTATTTTTCTTCCATGCTTGTATCCTTAAGATTTTATTTATTTTGTGTGTAAAAAGTCAGACGGGCATTGTTGGGGGATTAAAAACAACTGTCAGGCATATCTAACAATTTAATATTGATTTTTTTTTTCATGCAAAAGGTCTTCAAGCACAAAATATGACAAGCCTGGATTCTTTAAAGCATTAATGTGCAAGTTTGCACCACCTTTCTTCAACACAGCCTGAATTCTTTCAGCTAAACTTTCTGGTAAGCAGTCTTCAGAAATAGTTCTCCATACTTCTCGAAGGACATTCAAAGCTCTTCTTTGGATGTCGGCTGCCTTTTGTTCTGTTTTATGTCAAAATTATTCCACACTGCGTCAAAATGTTGATGTTTGGGCTCTAGGGAGGACAATTTATCTATCCAGGTATGCTTTTACTGTACTGTCAGTGTGTTTGGGATCATTGTCAAGTTTTTAGCTGCTGCCAATTAGATACCTTCCAGATGGTGTTGCATGGTGGATCAAAATCTGGCAGTGCTTTTCTGCATCAGTTTTGCCAAGATCCTGAGACCACTGGATGAACTGCAGTCCAAAACCATGACAGAGCAGTTGTTCTGTTGTTGCTCTGCAGACACTAACTGTTGTACATCTTCTGACCTACTCCATACATACTGACAATTTGAACTGAAAATTTCATATTGTGATCCATCAGTGCATCAGACTCGCTGCCCCTGGTTTTCATCCCAGTTTTTGTGTAATTTACCATGCCTCGGCCTTTTCTCTGTGTTCCACTTGCTTAAGGATGGGTTCTTGACAACCCCCCTTAAACTGAGACCATTTCTGATGAGCCTTCAGAAAAAAGTAGATGGATCAATTGAAAGGCCAGATGCATCTCATGTTGTGTGTAAGGTCTGGATTCTTTTCCCATTTCTTAAGAACATGATTTTTAGACACTCTGCTGTAATTTTTTAGGCCAGTTGCTTCTTTTTTTTCTTGTTGCAAAAAATGTATTTTATGCCTGTCAGCCTGTGTTATCTTTGGCATTTTTCATACATTCAACAAATTCTGATTTTCTGCAACAAGCTGTAGCAACAAAGTGCCTAAAGATACAATTTAGAAAAAGGTTTTGTTTTTCGGTTCGTGCCAAGTTGTCTGTGTAGTGAACACTGGTGCATCCCTTGAGTTATGTGCTTTTATTGTGCTTGAATGATTATAAGTCAGAATTATAAGAATCAAGTGGCTTAACAAACAAAAATATATTCCAGTGAAAAACAGTCACAAGGACTGGACTGAAACCAAGTCTGACTCCTTGGAAGCAAAATATAAATAAATGAGGGATGGCTCAAGACTTTTACACAGTGCTGTACATTCATACAAACTGGCATTGGATATGCTGCCCTTTCACATTGGGGAAGAAGAAACCTTCAGTCAAAGATTCAGCTTTCAGTCTTGTTATGTGGCAAGGTGGTCTTAGACTGAAATAGCCTTAGAGATTGGCTTGGCCCAGATGCTAAGTGAGAACAGCTATAAATAGGTAGAACAGCTGTGATGTCAAAAGGCAAAAACAAAATTCAGTGGATGTCAACATAGAAGCTACATTTCAAATGGCAAAAGTTCAGCATGAACCCACAATAGGTCAAAAACAGAAACCATGAGAATATTTAAATTAATCCACAGGAAGTCAAAAAGGGACATCATTAAAGTTGATTTATCCATTTATTCAATTTTAAAAGGATTTTGAATTTATGTCAAAATTTAAAACAAATAACAATGAAACAGACAAAACCAATAACAAGGTTGGGTTCTTGGATAGCCTTTGATATGCCAGTCAGAGGAATATGTTACTTAACGTATTCTAGTTTGACGAGAAGATCAATATCTGTTGCACCTCTTGATAATAGCATACATGATATTACATACTGTACTTTGATCTATAACGGTGTTGGGGGAAAAAAATAAATAAATGGACATTTGTAGCTACATAGTGAAAAAAATGATAGAAAAGCCTGAGGAGCAAAGACATTGTGTTCTGCAACATTAACATTACACTTCAACCCATTTACACATCACAAATATTACCTCACAATCAATACATTCCCATTTCCAGAAAAGTTCAGATGTTGTGTAATATTTATATAACTGCAAGATACATTTATATAAAATTGCACCTTGTGAGTTGTATACATTGTTTGTTTGTTTTTAATTAACAGTTGAGCAATAGTTTTAAGCAACTTCTTTTATCAACCCCGTTTCTTGAACTCAGAAGACCAAATGATGATGCAAATTAAAAGCAAAATGTTTTGTCTTTGTTTTCCCCTGACACATAATTTCAGCTGCTCAAAACCTTGGTCTCCAGTATAGGCAGGCCAGTTTAGCACCAGGACTCTCCATGATCTTACTGAAATAGCCAAGGCCTTCCCTTAAAATAATATTAATAAAATTAAAATAAAAGCCATACATTGCCCAGAAAACTGTGTGCAGTGTTCAGCATTGAGTAAAATGTCATTTAAACTGTGCCCTGCTAATAGGCAAATGAGTACAATTTTGACTGGCAAGAACACAGGACAGGTTTCACTTGTCTTCATTCATTTTAAATGAAAAAAAGTAGTGATGTGTGTGGATCTTGCTTAATTTTTTTTTTCTTCCTTGAATAGCAGAGATAATGTGCATTAACTGATACAATAACAATGTTTTTGGTCCAGTTAGTTTAAAGAAGTGTCATTCTACCACCTCCAATTAAATATGGGCCTGAAGTAATTAGCAAATAGTAATATTCTCTTCTTTTATTCTCTTTACTCTGTATTGACATTTCTTTTAAAATAGGGCTGTGATAAATGCATTTAAAAAAAATCGAATAATCACTTTGCAAATAGTTATTAATAACAGGCACATCACTGCCGTTTAATTAATCAAACAAACCAAGATTACAAATAAAATCATTGTAGCATTACAAGTGATTATTAAATTACACTAAATTTACAAAACCTATCATTTTCATTTTTTTAAATTATACCAAAAAAATGCTACAGAACTGCTTATTATTTTGGACGTGGCAAACACTGCATAAGACATGAAAGTATTACTGCCTTTTTAGCTGCATACAAGCTTAGCCAAGATCATTAAAAGAACTGCGAGATACTTCAGACGGCCTGAGAAAACCATTACCTGAGTCAGAAAGGACAACTTTCAAAGCTTAATAAAAAGGAGTCTCGTTCTTGTCTAAGAGTAGTTACATGACTCGGTGTTGCATTAGTGAGAGCTGTGCACTTTGTAATGATTAAACCTCAAGCACTGATTCTAATGAATGAAGCATTAAAGATAACTTCCTGAGAAGTATCCAATAACGACACCCCTTCAGTCGTCCTCCCACCACAGTCTGTTTGGCTTAAGCTGAAATTCAAAGTGCTGCGAGGCTCAAATAACAACTTTATAGCATTCACTGGCAATTAAGCTTAACTTCTTTCACAGTTAGTAAATCCCCTTTTTAACAAATGTCTCAAGTATGTGGCTTAAAGCAGCACAGATAGTTTTAAAAATCTTACAGACACACAAAAATATGCTTAACTAATGAGTTTTAAAACATACCTTCGTTACTGTAAAATAATAAGTGGTTTGGCACATTAGTCTTGCTAGATCTGGTAAGACAAGTAGCTTATGGTGGCCATTGTTGGCTAATATTGCAAGCATACAAACATAAAAGATCGGTGTCTATCACATTTTACCATTTACAAGATTAATTCTGCCAGACACCAGAAGTTATACGATTTCAGTTTAAATCACACTAAGCTATGATTCATTATACCATAAAATACTAAAGACAATGTTGTAATTATTAGTTTAAATCAAATTGGGGAGAAAAAAAATCAGTGATGATGAGATTTTAAATGTTTTTGAGTGACAATGTTCACATTTGTAAAGTAATGTGCTGTTAAAATTTTAATTTCTATAAAAAATAAAAAAAAAACATTTTTTCCCCCACAAATCTGTCCATATAACATCCATCCACCCATCCATCAATAAAAGGACTTGTGAAGCTTGTCCCACAAGCAAATCGGAGCGTAAAATAATGAAGACTGTTATTTACCTCCTGCTACACCCAAAGAAAATAGGCAATTTCATCCAGGTCTACAGGATAGTCTGTGAGGTGCAATGGTTCCTTGATATCAAATCTCTCCCCCTTGTAGCTTCTCCAATGGCCAGCTGGGAGGTAGATGTCTCTCTCTTGCTTTCCAGGCTCTAAAACTGGGGCTACCATGAGGTCATCCCCAATCAGGAACTGGGAGTCAATTTTATAGGCTGTCTCATCACCTGTGGCAATCCACCACACTGGTCGTATGATTGGGTCCCCAGTGCTCAGCACCTCGCTGGCCAGCTCCAGGACCCTTGGTGCCACAAGACTTTCATGGAGGGCGGTGTATTTCCGAGCAATTTCAACTACATCATCGCCGTACTCCCACGGTGGAATAGAAAACTGCATAGAGGGCATGAAGGCTGACAGCTCCAACCAGCGGATATAAAGTTCTCGGTCAGGTAATCCACGATTTCCATATGTGCGGTTCACATGCGCATTCCCTCCAATCATATCTGGTAAAATGAACTGGTAGCCCAGAATGCTGATGGTAAGCACTGCAGGAATAACAGATTTGAGACCCAACTCATACCCCCAAACTGAGTCTCTGTCAATTGGTCTGAAAAAGCAGGATATGTTCTGGGACTGGTAACCACTGCGCGCCTCAGCTCTGTCATTGTACAGGCTTGCCATTTCTGTGTAACGTCTTGTGAAAATACTCGGGTCCCGAATGGATTCCAAAGTCTTAAATTTCCATGGTAAGTAGTTAGCCTCTCCTGCCTCAAATTTAAAAGAGGACACCCCATACCTGGATCGCAGTGAACGTAACTGGGAGGCAAACCAATCACGGGTTTCAGGGTTTGTGAAATCCAAGATGCCACCAATGCCATTCCACCAACGCACTAAGGCTGACAGTTGGCCTGTAGGTTCTCGGACAAACAATCCCCTCTCCACACAGGTATGGAAGTTTTCTGAATCATGATTAACAAAAGGGTGAATCCAGAGAGACACCATAAAATCATCTGACTTCAGCTTATGAAACATAGCAGAGGCATTGGGGAACTTAACTGGGTCAAACTCAAAGTCCCCATAGTGGCGGGAATAGCCATCATCCAGTTCCATTTGGCTACAATTGAAGTTATACTTGCGAATGTTCGCAGCATATGTCAATAGCTTTTCTTGGTCAATGTCAGTTTTATGTAATGCCCATGTTGACCAACTGGGATGGCGAAACATAACTTCGGCAGGCACTTTGTTTGGCTTGTTGAAGTATCTGCGGACCATGTACTTGTGTATGGATGTTACATCCGATCCCACACAAACTCTGTAGCTAAGTTCCGCACATGGCATCTCCCCTGGGTTTGGCTTAAAGGAACTATCATTATACCGTGCTTGGAAGTACATGGTCTTCTCTGTGTCATTCCAACCCAAATGGAAGGGCACAGAGTTATTGATCTTGATGGCAGTGGCATTAGATGAAATCCAGTAACTCTCTAAAATTCCACCAAACTCATCACGATTCGAGTAGATGTCACTAGTAACAAATGGTTTTGGAGCCTGTTGGCCAGAAATAGAAATAGGCCAGTGTTGAACTGCTGACACTGCGCCTCCATACCAGTGTGCAAACTTGTATGTCATTGCATGCTCTACGGGAATATCAGGAACCACTTCCTCCCAGCGCACACGGTAGCATTGGACAGTATCCTTGGGCCGTACTGTCTCAATGAAAAAAATCAGTTTTCTGTCTGTGGTGCGGACGCAGCTCAGAATCTCACCTTCTTTAGAGCAGGAGTCTAAATCAAGGGTCCCTGACCTGTCAAGATTCAAAAATAACTATAAGCATTATCTCTTTACACAAATCTCACATTTCTGTTAAATGACAAAAAGTTCAGCACATATTTAAAATAATGGATTTGTATATCTAAAGGTCTCATTTTTTCTGTATATGGAAACTTAAATAGCAAAAAAATAAATAAAATTAATTGAAATACCAACCTGAAATCCATTCTGAAAACGATAGACCCTCCCTGGTTTCGGATGATGTAGCCATCTTTATTCAGATCCAGCAGCTCAGTCTTAAGCAGTTCCGCTTTGCGTAAAGAGGCTATGTAGTAACACCACGCAGTCACAGCTGCAATCACCAGCACTAGCCCGATTACTCCAGCTCCAACTAAGGGTCGAGTGTCCTTGCTGAGTTTCTGCTTGGGGATAACATCTGTAATTGTGCCCCCCGCTCCACCTGGCACCACTTGGTACATGTTTGTGCTGTTCAATGTGCAAATCCCAAAGTAGCTTTTCCACAGATCATCAATATGTTTTACAGGAAACCTCTTCTGTTTGACACTTGGAAGCTTGTCACATCTGTTTTTCTTCCTGCCATGACAACGATATACCAGTCTTTTAAAAAAAATAAAAAATTGGTGACGATGCAATATTTGTAGATTTCATATTAACACAGTATTTTGAGGAAATCAAACTTCAATTACTATTTTGATTCTTTATAAGAAAAATGTGCAGGTGTTTTAGTGCATTCATGTTTCTTTCAGTAGCAAACAGTCAGAATATACCAATGAAACTATCAAAGGACCTCCAGGAAAACAACCCCAGCCCCATCGGTGCTCTCAGTCCTTCTTGTTTCCCTGTCAGTTCAAAGCCTCCACTACATTTCCTGGGTTGTCTTACATGCTCTGCATTGCTGAACAAAGTGATTTCACAGCACTTAAAGGTATTAGGCTGTCAGAATGTAAACTTTAAAGATGTGTTTGAGATTTAACCAAACAAATCTACTGCCAATTACCCATAAAAAAAATAAGTAGATGTTCCCAGCAGTAATTCTAACCTATGAGTTCAAAATTGAAAGAATACTCATTTGTATGTAAGGAGGCGCAGAAGCAGAAAAGGGGATTTGGGCCTTAAACCTCTGCCAATGTCAGGAAGGAAAGTAAAGAATACTAAACATTGTGTTCTATCAAGCCCAACAAACCAAAACTCCAAGTAACCCACACATCATTCGGTGCAAGTTTGACAGCAGAGTAAACAAGTCTAACAAAAAGAAAACAGACAGAGATCCATTTGTAGTGCACCTCCCAGCGAAGGGAAGGCAGAAACTCTTATGGGTAAACTAATTAATGGCTGATGTTAGTTATTGTGGCTTTAACTAATCAGAGGAGATCTGATAAGAATGCACAGCCGATCTAGCGGAGTTCAGTCCTCTCCAACTCAGCTACATGCTCACTAGTCCTAACTACACTTGATGCTCATGCTCTGCCCTGGCAGCAGGGGTCGATAATAAACAAATGCTGGCTATTAATTAGCAATCTAATTGACTGATTCTGTGTTCAACCAGCCCTGGTATAGATTTCCCCCAACAGCAGTAGTGATAACATAAGCCTATCATTAATTAACAGAGAACTAACTGCTGGTAGCTCTGAGATTCAATCAAGCTGCTGGACCCAGTTAGGAAATTTACCAAGAAAGTCAGAAGATCATTTACCATTTCTAGGAGTTATTTCTTCTTTATTGTAATGGAAAACTACAAGGGTGGGTTTAAGAAGTTAACCTATGACAGTTTGTGATTTGATATTGATCATATCAGGCTGAAACCAACACTTTGGTCAACATTAATAGGTTTTTTCCACCAAGAAGTACCTAATTGTTTCATCCACACAATCCTGGAAAACTGTGCAAGAGGCCACAGTGACATCTTTCCATTTCTTACAAATATGCACGTGTGTGTAGACCAAATGATTTTTGCTTAGTTTTATGGAGCTAAAATTTAAAAAATAAAAATAAAAATGTGGCCAATCCTTTCTGCTCCAGTTTCAACGGCTTCTCACAAACAAACTCAAAGTTTTCAAGTACAGCATGTTCTTCTTCTAAAAGCTTTACACTGCATTTTTTTTGTTTAAGGTATTATCAAGAGGGCTCATATGCACCATTTCAGCTGATTCACTATCTACCATCACATGGAGGAAAAACAAACAGTGAAGTGCTGATAAAATCAGAGTAGCCGTATGAGAAAGAAACCCTCCATCAGTCTAAATCTAAGCTCGTGCGTGTGTGCAAAATTGACTGTTGTGTGCTGTGGAGTTTTTGCTTATATATCTGTCTCTTATTAACTGCATAAATCGTGCACTACAGACAATAACAGCGCATTTCTAAGCATGTCTGTGTCTGTCGATGTATAGAGACCAGTCGTTGGTTTTGCGCCTTAGTAGGTGGTACGAGAAAGAAGAAAAATAACACGTAATCCATGTGCACTATAATTTTCGCTCACACTTGTTGCCCTTTTCTCTTCGGTTTGTTAGATTTTAAATTACATTTATAGTTTATTTTTGTGTTGTTTTTTTTGCCTACCGATCAGCAGCAGTCCCCCCGTCGACTCTAAGTACAACTTGTTTGCTTCTGTTCACACAAACAGCCCGTGAAAGGAATCAAAGCGTGCTGCTGGGTCTCCGCCCTGCACACGTCCATAAACGCCTGGGAAATGTAGTTCAGCAGAAAAGCAGCGCTCTGTGTTTTCTCATTCTGCTGCGCATGTGACAGTGTTGCATGCAAATTACGCAATACTTCACAAAGAACCCGATGAACCTAAAAGTCACCAAAAAAGTGCAGTGTATACAGAAGTGAGGAGTTGATCCTTAGCAAAGTGAGGGTAATGCTTCCTTTATTTGCATCGATAGTGACACTCTTTCACTGCATTTGCTCTGGTAGTTGAAGACGGCATCATACTGTATCATTGTACTGATTCCCTTTTAATTGACACACGTTTTCCTCAGAAGATTAAAATTACAAAACTTCACGTACAGCACCTTAGGGCCTCAGAGCCTCATTTGATCTTCAAAATCATCCCATGAGAAGATCTTTGGTACCGATTGAGCACTTAACTGCAAAAGTTTCCTTGCATTACACAATGAGATAACAGCTGCGCTTGTACACTCTACATGATTCACTCTTACACCTTGTCTCACTGGGTTAATTAACAGAGAATTAAGGAAAAGTTAACAATTGCTGGAGAGTAGCCTCAGGCTCTCCGTGGATCTTGGAAACCAGAGCTCTAATAATCCTAATAAAGGCTTTCAGACACAAACTCTGGGTGTATGATGTAGTGTCCAGCTTGGTAGGGCTTCACCACATGGAAACAGCTGTAGCAACCACTGCTGAGGAACCAAAAGAGAGAAAAAGGACTATCAGCAGCTATTATTAAATGCACCAAAACAAAAATGGGGATATATTTCAATATATCACATTCGACTAAATAATCACCTGTTATCCCGGCTGCTGTTAGAACAGCACCTCTGGTATTTTGTCTGTACAAAGCTGCAAGGAGCTGCAGGAGTTTGGGCTCTTGTTTGAAGCGGAGCAGCTGTATTTTGCCTGTTCGAAAGAAGAAAAAAAAAGTTTTTTAATAGAATTACTAGGTTATAAATCAATAATGTTCATCAACCCTGAGACCATAAGAACAGGCCAAAGGTTATTTGCCTACCTGAGCTGCTGTGTTGAATGTGGATGAACATGCTTTTGATAACCAAGTCTGCTGCAAAGAGAATCACTCTAAATCACTGAGTATTTATCTCTGGTCTGTTGATGGAATATACAGAATATATTTACCTTTGTGGGCTCTTCAAAGCAGTGCTGAGGTGGATGTCAGTGCTCGGGGAAGGCTCGGTCAGTTGTAGTTTCTGCAGTTTATCAGCAGAGGGCATGGCTTGTACTGTTGATGGGTTGACAGGGGGCATGTGTTGTGTTTTGTCGGTTGTATTTAGATAGCTGTCAGAACAAGTTGCAACAGGACCGTGAAATGAAAAATGTCTGACAGGGGGGAAAAGAGGGCGGCTGAAGTCCACAGGGGGCAAGGGATGAAGAAGTGCATGGGTTGACCTATTGTTTGACTGAAGGCTCCTGGGAAACAGAAAGTCCTTGGGAGGCAAAGAACAAATGGGACACATACATGTAAATTTTCTTAACTCTATTCATCCTTGCATGAATAAATAAGCACGGAGAAATTCCTGCATAATAGTAGGATACAGCTGTTATGATTCACAGAAAAATGTGCCCAACCAGTCAATTAGTAGGACACTTTTTTTTAATATAGCCAAACAAAATACAATGCATAGAGCAGTAGGTATAATTGCCTCAGATAATCCTGTCTGCCTGAAATGAGCTATATTTTTCATATTTTCTGAATCACCCAGGGTGATATAGTATAACTTCTCATTTTGGAGACAAATTTGAAAAAAAGAATAAAGAAATTCCAAAATTTCCAACAGTCACTCCGGCCTTTCATTCACACAGATCACGTAGGCAGTATTGAAAGCTGTGTGTCTTACCGCCCGGGGCTGAGGGTTGTTCCTACGGTGGGCAGAGGTTGGTCGAAGTTGAGCTCTTTTCACTGTGCCTGGAGATCTGAACTGTTCATTGTACACTGTGATGTATAGTTGGGGAACCATCTTCACTGACTGCCTTACTTACTTTTCCACGGCTTACATCCAGATCAGCCTGCCTGAATGGAGCATGCAGCATCACTCACCTCCCCCTGACACCTGCTAACTCCACCCCTTCCCCGAAAACAGTGTACCTCCTCTTTGTATTACCTTTGTCTGTGTGTTTGTTTGTTTGTTTGTTTGGAAATATTGTCTAATATTTATGGAGGTTTATTATTCCTGGAGTGTGAATACCACCTATTTCACTGTCATATTTATATATTATTTATTCTATATTTATATAACAACATGACATTTCTCTTGCATCAGTAGTTATAAATTCTGCATGAAACCCTGTCAACCTCCAAACTGATAAAACTTTTTGTTTAACCTGGAGCTATTCTGATTAATGTACTCTGTTGGAAGGAAAGCAGATTAAGGGCATCCTTGCTGAAGCAGAAAAACTCTTTGTGCTACCTGAGCACTCGGCCACTAATCCTCCTTAGCTGCAAGCCCCCTGCAGAGACACACATACCTGGGGTCACAGCCCATGACCTATTTCCCTCCCAGGGGCCTTTACAAATAAGCCAACACCAATCTCCAACACTTCTGGCCGTTCGGCTGCCTCGTAGTTAAAATAAACTCAGCGCTATCAGATCAGCAGAAAAGGAGTGAAACAGCAGAGAAATGGGGCTTCTAAAAATCTTCACCACCACCACAACCACCACCACCCAGTGTCACCTCTGTTCACTGTCAGCTTGCCACATAAGCATTAATAATTTACCAAGCGCTGTAGGGTGCCTTTGTGTCTCCAGCGCTCTCACTGACTTATCTGTGACAGGAACTGGCTGTTCATCTAGTGAAGCGGTTGGGGCCTCGCTTGACAGCCATGTTAAGCCCAGTCAAATCCACGCGAACAGATGCAGAGCAGAGGATATGGGGAATCATAGTAATGATCTGGCAGGAGTGTCCTTCACAGGAGCTCAAATCAGATCCAGGGCTGTGCGTTCCCAGCTTTGATACAGTTTTCATACAGCTTGAAACAACTTCTTTATTTCGTTTCATTTTGTTTCAAACGGCACACTCGGAGCCTGTTAATGTAAGTAATTTTCACAGTTAAGTGACTTCAAGTGTAATGAAAGGTACAAACATCTTTTTTTTTAAAAAACAAACAAACAAACAAAAAATTTACATTTCAAAGTAAATTCCCACTTTATATGAGATGCATGTGATCATGCAAAGAGGCTTCCTGCTGCACACCCGGCAAATGTCCAACATGTGCAGAGCTGACTTCAAAGCGCTTGTCATGGAGTCGGTGGTCGTAGTCGTAGTGGATTCAGTGGTGCTTAGTTTTAACTGCTGCTTTTAGTTTTGTGTAGAGAAAACCGAAATTCTGTTAAAAGAGAAAGAATAGGTTATTTTAAACTGGTAGTGCTTTTAGACTACGCAGAATGACGAATAAACAGTGCTGTAGCTGCACTGTCTACAGTTCCTTGTAAACAGTGCAGTTACATGGAAATATGGAATACAGTATGATTAGATAATATAATATGGACGTCAAAGAGTGCATTAACACACCTGGATTGCGTAGTAAACAATACCCAGGTAAGCAGCAATGCAGCCTCCCAGGAACAGATCAAAGGCTGCAGGCTTCACTCTGAATTAAAAAATGCACATTAGAGTTTTAATGGCTTATTAAATTTAACATATACACTAAAATTTAAAAACAGATATAATAATACCAATATCTACCTGTACATGACTATTGGTTGGCTCATTTGATCAAAGAAGGTAATATCAGGATCCCTGCAGGAAGAAATGTTGTTGATCATTATTATTGTTGTCGTGGTATGACCGATTGGATTGAAAAGATGTTCTTTCTACTCAGATAGCTGTATTTTTTTACCTCTTGTCCTGTCGGAAGGTGTGTCTGTGGACTTGCTGCAGATAGCGCTTGAATTCGTGCTCCAGTGAGTTGACCAGCAAGATATGACTGGGTTCCTTATCCAGCAGCTGAGTAGCCCGAGGGACTGATGTCAGGAAGGACATCAAACTGGAGATACGACTGTCCTGAATGTCCTGAATTACAGATTTGGATGTGGGTTTTGCAGAGGGGAAAAAAGAAATCACACAAAACTCAGCTTCTACTCTGCATGCATCAGTTCTTATGATTTAAAAAATAGACTCTGTTTAGACTTTTTCAGTTACATGTAGATATAAATCTTTAAGAAATGACATTAAAACATGTTTGAATAAATAACCTCAGTGATCCATCCCTAACCTTCAGATGATCATGAGGAATAAGCTGCTGAAAGACTCAAACACTGTGTCATGTCTCTAAACTAACACCAGAGGTCAGCACTTCTCTGTACATACCAATCAAAATAACTGGGAACTTACCAGCTGGCCCTTGAAAACTTGCACATCCTTTGGTGAACCCTTGTGAAAAATAAACACACAGTTATGACACATTAACATGGCTATTTTAAAGCAATGCTGACGTAATGAAAATTTTTTATTATATTTTCAGTATGCTGTGTTTTCATGCATTCAGTCACCTTGTCAGAGAGATTGTACATGTAGCGGGCCAGCGCTTCTGCTATGATGATGCCATTTCGCTTAAGTTTCCGGAAATCCACTTTTGACCTAGAGGTGATAGTCACATGAGTAAATATCTTTTAATGCCCTGTGAAAATACACTTGACTCAACAATCTGTTGGACAAAAACACAGTTTTGTATTTTTGCTTACGTACACCACCGCGGTGGATTTTAAATCAAACAATCAAGACGTGTTTGAAGTGCAGGCTTTCAACGTTGATTCAGAGGGTTTTACATGATAAAAATCTGCCTAGCTGAACTGTGAACAATGAGTTTTGCAGCATTTGGCTGAATCTAAGTAGAGAGTATAGCCCTGTACACTTCCAAATTCATCCTGCTGCTTACATAAGCAGTCAAATCATCAATAAACAATAGTGACCCAGTCCCAACGTCTCCCACACGTGCCTATGCTATAACATTGACTCCACAATGTTTAACAGATGCTTCAGATTACGAGCTGTTTCTATCCATCTCTGCACTTCTCTCTTCCCATAATTCTGGGACAAGTTCGACTTTCATTCATCTGTCAAAAGACTTTTTTCCCACACAACTGGGTAGGCTCAGATGTTTCAGATGTTTTCTGACAAAGAGTAATCTGGCCTCCCTTTTCTTTATTATAACCAATGATTTTCACCCTCTGTACTTCCATCCCAAAGGCTTCTTTAAATTGTAGATTGATCCATGATCTATCTCCTCAAAAGGGTTCTTGACTTGGTTAGATATTGTGAAGTTGTCTTAACCATGGAAATAATTCTGTGATCATGTACTTTAGCTGCCTTTTTTGGTCTAACCAAACCACAGACCCACGCCTTTTTAAGAATATACTTGCGTTCTCTCTATGATAGTTAGTTCTGAATTTTTCAGCCTAATGATGGCTCCCCTCACCTCCACTGATATCGCTCTGAGTCTTATATTAAAAATTACAGTGAAACACTATAAAACAAATTGAACGCTTTGAGTCAAACTGAGATATTATATCTGCTTCATTAGTCATGAAATGCAAGGGAACAGTCCTCAGCTGGCTATGAGACTGCTTGTCAGTGTATTGTCTAATTAATTTTGAGCCTCTGAAACTGAAGGACTGGATATATAAATAAATGTCTGTCGGTGTAAACCTTTTGTAAAAGCTGAAAAGCTGACTTTATTCACACATTAATTCTTTTACTTAAAATACACTATTGTGGTGTACAGGGACAAACAACCTGGGCCTCAATGCTCTCAAATACTACTAATAATAATATCCATAAACAAAACTTGCATGGTGTCTAGCATAGAGCCACGAAGTTCAGATTTAGGATCTTCCAGATGAGACAGAGTGAAGCCCAGGATCCTGCGTAGGCTGTAGCGCTCATGCTCCCAGGCTACAGTAGACTCCACAAGATTGATCTTTTTATGAACCAACCCCACCTTCACCCAGGGAAATCTGGAGGAAACCACCTGGAGGGCAATTAAATAAGATATTTGCACAAATGACTAAGACTGATGAGATCTGGTTGCTTTTCTTGCACGTGTAGAAACAGCTCCGCTGGTTACCTCCTCCAGTTGTTGGATGAAAGACTGCATTGGCGTGTCGGGTTTAGGAGGGCGGGAGACGTGCATGTACAGCTCATCGCCGTTGGCCAGTGTATCCAAGCACAGGACAAATGCCACATTGTCATGGAGAAGGCTGGACTCTGGATGGAAAATATTTAGCTTTAAAAACCTGACATTTTGTGTTTTAATTCACATTAGCACATACAGCACACAGCCCACTCATGTTCAGTGAGTGGCAAAGCTGAAAACTCACCAGCGTGGTCCAAATTCTCTTCAATCCACCTCTTTGTTCCAAGGAAATTGTATTTTCCTCCTCCGGTCAAGGAGAACATTAAATTAAATCTAAAACACACACATACACACACAAAAAAAACAAAATTATTCAACAGCTTAACTTATTAACTATAACTGACCTGCACTGGCTGTTAGTTTTCCTCAAGGGTATTTCCGATCACTATCAGTCACTCAAAGCAACATCATTAGAGCCATGCAATTACAAAAGCTTTCACAGTCCAGCTGAGGTTACAATGAAAGCTAAGTTTGAAGATAGGTGTGGTCCCTGAGTAGTGAGTAACGAGGCCCTAATTTTCCTTTCCTGTTTTACTTTTCAGTGTATACTTCCTCCATACAGAATACAGTATCTTTATCCAGCAGCATATTATCTTGTTCAAAGACAGGCACAGCGGGAAAATTCATTGGAATTGCTGCGTGTTCATCTGCTTTGTAGAGACATTTATTAACTTTGCCTTTGCTTTGTAATCTTACAATGAATTGGAACTTACTTTGGTCTGGTTCTGGGACTACTGTAGAGTTTTTGGAAGAGACGGGCCAACTCAATTAGGATTGTGACACCACCGGCATTTGAGTCTGCTCCATAAGACAACCACTGTAAAATGCACACAAGCACATATCCATTTATCTGCTAAAATTTACACCTAATTTTAGAGGTGTTTTACGATTTGACTCACAGGGGCAAGCCCATAAGAGTCATAGTGGGCTGCGATGACTATAGTGGGTGCATCCTCTACTGCTCCTAGAAGAACTCCCTGAAATAAACATCCCCAGGCATATATCACAGAACCAAAGTGCATTTGCAAGCAGATTGAAAATTATTTAACTGATATTGGATGATCGAATCAATTTTATTCCTCTATGGGGAATTATTGGGTCCCAAACGCACCTCCAGTGTGATTATAGCATTGTCAGTGGTGGCCTTAATTGGGGCATTGTTGATCACTAAAATCTGAAAAGCTGTAGCCGTGACCATACTGCGGAGGACTGTCAACAAAAGAAGAAATGCACCAGAACCGTTAGTAATACCATACCATAACTTTCTTTTTAGTTTTCCCCGGGCATTAGTCCAAACAACCACCATTAAGCATTTGCATGTATCTCGTTGTTGTATCACTTACCTCTGACAAAAATGGATGATGTCCGGGTGGCTGCAGCCTGTTTCACCTCCTCATACATGCAGAGCAGCTGTTCATCCTCAGGTGCCACATACACTGGCATGAGGGTCTCCTTAAGCAAGGTCTCGCTTTCACTCACCATAAATGACTGAGAGACAAAATGCTTTACTTCAACCAAAGGGCAGAGAAACAATTGTAATCTTGATTAAGAGATTCTTAATATCTTCCTTATAATCCTGTTTTCTTCTGATTTCCTTAGTAATTGAGTGATGTGTCAATAACAGAATGAATGCTTTTAAGTATTATAATACCTCTACTGCATTGTGAGGGATACTGGAGATATTTTGGGGCAGCAGGATCAGGATGGCAGCTGCATTTTGTCGTTGGGCCTCGGAGTATTTTTCTGTAGTGAAGTCTTCCACCTTCATTATCACACAGCGGCGGGTTAACGACGGCTCTTCTGCTGAGCGTGCCTCCGCAACAACAATGGCTCCACGACAGCCTCGGCGGACGAGACAAGAGAAGGCAAATGATACATAAATACCAACTTGGGCAACATAGAAACTCTACTTTAAACGCAGCTTCCTCTTCCTGTTTTTTTACACAGAAAAAAAGCCTTTAGCAAACCAATCTGTTTCCAGTGGCAGTGACCACAAGCTCTCAGTGGTCAAGAAATATTAGTTCCCTCAGTCAGCTGTAATTTTTAGGTTAAAAAAAATCCTGTTGGAAGACCTTGCCTCGGCTTTCCAGCTAATCTGCACATTTTAAAAAAAATACACTGAAAATGGTTTCCTTAGAATTTGAAACATAATTTATGCTCAGAATAGGTTCTATATAATTATCCAGTTTTTCCTATATTCCTATAAAATGCTCTAAAATTGGTTACCAGATTTGTAGTGGTTTCATGAGCACCCAGGTTAAACTATAATTTGAGTTTAGCACAGACAAACTCTCTTCCTGGAACATACTGATTTCAAAATATCCTTTCAGCACCAAAGCTTGAATATGCATCATGTGGCACATTTAAGGTCAAACAAAAAACAAGCAAGACTTTAAATTTAGAAGCAATTTTATGCTACAGATTTGTCATTTTTCTTTTTTTATAATATATAGGTGTGTCTGAACTTACCATACTTATGCTGTCCCAGGTTGTACTGTTGCATCCTATAGGCAGTGAACTCATAGGACGACACGGCAGGGAGAGCGGAGCCATGCAGAGACTGCACGCAAAGCAGCAGTGCAATGGCAGCTGTGCTCTGCAACATGATGTGGCATCCAGTTGTGATCTCAGGCTAGGGAGGATGGTTAATGTTAGACTTCATAAGAGACCAGACTTCCTTCAGTGCTGTACAAAAGTCTGGAGCCACCCTTCATTTATTGCTTCCACGAAGCCAGGCGTTCTTGGAATTTTTATTTAAAGTGGTCTTTAGCAATAATTCTTCATGCTTTCTGAAGATCGTTAGACAGGGGCTTGTTTTTACTTATACTGAAACCAGTCCTTGTACCTGATTATTTTAAGAGCTAAGCCACTTAACACTAACATACAAATTGAACAAGTGGAGGAAAAGTGGAAGGCCTAAAAACTATCTAGAGCAGATGAACGCTATTTGGAAGTCATGTTCTTAAGAGATAAGATAATAATAATAATAATAATAATGGATTGGATTTATATAGCGCTTTTCAAGGCACCCAAAGCGCTTTACAATTCCATTATTCAGTCACTCTCACATTCACACACACAAGATCCACTAAATCCACCTGACACAGAACTCAAGAGACGCATCAGTTGGCCTTCAGTTGGCCTACTGTTCACTGAATCCTCAACAGTGGAAGGATGGGTGTCAAGAAGCAATTTAGAATCCAGGGATGGGGAGAAAAGGCTGAGGTGTGCCAAATTATACAAGAACTGTGAGCAAAATCAGTGGCAATTGTAAATTTTTGGTTCAAATCATCATTAATATGTACAGATTTCTACCTGTAATTGGTACAACAAGCCTACAGCTTAAATGGTGGAGGCTCTGTCATGCTTTCGGGCTCTTGTCAAAACTGATGGAATTATCAGTGCCGAAAAGTGTCATCAGATTTTGATCCACCATGCAATACCATTTGAAAAGCATTATGAGAATGATCCCAAACATACTCCCAATGCAGTAAAAGCATACCTGGAAAGAAAAACACAAAATGGCTCACTATTAATCATGGATTGGTTTCCCCAGAGCTTTGACCTCAATATTAACAACATCCAAAAAGAGCTTTGATTGCACTTCTAGGCCTGGAGAACTATTCCTGAAGATAACTCAAAGAAGAAGCCTGAAGAAGAGAATTCAGGCTGTATTGAAGAATAAAGGTGGTCATACCAAATATTAACTTTCAAGCTGGTTAGAATTGTATAAACTGTTTTTGCCTTTTAAACCGTATTTCCATTTATGTTTCCACATGTTAGATATAAAGAAATGAGGGGTGACTCAAGACATTTGCACATTATATCTATTATAATATTTTGTGTTTAAATAAAGTCTTTGATAGGGCCAGCAGTGTAAGGCAGAACAGATAAGGGGACAGTAATCACCCTATTCACCACAGGTTTTACAAATACCATACAAGTTTCTAGATGGATGAAAATGAGGTATTCATCATCACCTACTAACCAGTATATGAATCTTAACCAGGAATTCCTTCGATAAGGAGCCCTTCTCTGTTCACAGTGACATTTCCGAACACAAAGTCAGTCACTAACAGAAAATGTTCCTTACCTGTCTTCCTGAAGTCTTTTCTCATGAGGCTTTCTTTCTTCCTTCCTCAACTTCGGTGTTACTCCTTCCACATGGACACATGCTACCGTTAACTCCTGGGATTCAAGGCATCTAGGTAAGCCACCATTCACCATCTGCTCCAGAGGGATCAACTCAAAGCTAATCACAAATGCCCAACCCCCTGCACTCACTACTCCATCAATCTATTGTTCCCTCCCTCCCCACCTTGCCCACCTTGGACGTAATGTCATATACTTCAGTAGGCAATCACCCATTACCAGCAGAGTCTCTGCAGGGAAGGCAAGGAAACTCTTCCAGCCAGTAGCTGTTTGTTTCATCTCCTGCAGGGAAAACTACCAGAGTCTAAAGAATATAACTGGATATTACAGAGTCACACGGCACCATCAAAGTTGAGATATCTAATATTTATTTTAATTTTTTTTTGATATGTTGTACTATACACAGAACTTTAACACTATTAAAATCTAAATGGAACCTGTTCACAATCATCATAACAACAAATAAAAAGCTTCAGTCTGTGTATGAATTATTTCCCACATGTGAAAGTAAACAAAAAACACACAACTGCAAATAAATAGCATCAATTACAAGAAATTACCCTAAACTCAAGTCAGTGAAGAAGTCAGCTACACCTTAATTTATACATCAGCCACAAGTATTGCAATCGGTAGAAGATAATTGTGATGACTTGTGTGAAAATCCATTAGGATGATGTTAATGGTGGAAAAAAAAATACAGCTCCACAGTCACACGCAATCACTTCCTCATCATATATGCTAACTGTGCATCCACCTACTAGCTACACTGGTGACATTTTAAATTACCTACTGTGCTGTTGATGGACTTTTCTACTTTTTGCACATGATTTTATTGTCTAAACACATGGCACCTTTTTGCAAAATGTAAACTATTTTTAGTGTGCACTTTTCTAAATCAAATGCTGCAGGAACACTGAGGTTCTATCAGGGATAAAAGGGAAATAAGCAATATTTTCTGAATTGTTAATTCAGATAAATAGTTTTTTAGTTATCTCTATCCAATCAACTTTTAGTTGTTTTATGCTATAAATACGGTACTACTTCCTTATATATAGTACAGTGCAAAGGTTCATCTCTTGATGACCACCACTACAAACTTAAACGTAAACAACAAAAAGCAAAAGCAAGATCACAAAGCAAGAGTCCTTTAGGAGGTAAACATTACACACTGTATCTCCAATCGCATCAATCTTTTAGATCTTGATTGTTACTGGTGCTTTTTGTAGTCTTTCATTATCATAACAGAAAAACATAAAAGAAATCAACACATTATCAGCTTTGACAGAACCCCCAGAAACACAGCCGCACATCTAACAAGAGACTCAAAATGAGGCTCTGCACCGTAGATGCGCAGTATTTGTAACTCCTTGAATATTCGTCAGTACTTCTTGTTACTATACACTGCAATTGAATGTAAAGTGCACACAGACTCACATGTACGTTATCAGCTACGTTTCATTCAAGCTGTAGAGCTCATCGATTTTGAAATTATTTTAAAGAGATGGTGTCTCTGAATGCTTCATGATCATGAACAGTGGTACACTTCTAAAAGCTCATTACTTGAATTTTTCTGAAGCAGCTGGCGCGACCTTACGTGATCATTTCTTTTGGAGTCGATTCACGTTCAAGTGACTTTTACCATCAACCAAAAAATAAATGTTGTCTGCAGAGTTCTGCCAATCTCAGAGTAATAAAATCATTAAAAAGAAAGAAGGAAAACAAAGAATGCTCTTTCAGTACATTTAAACAACAAATAATAATAATGGATTGCATTTATATAGCACTTTTCAGGACCCTCAAAGCGCTGTACAATTCTACTATTCATTCACTCTCACATTCATACACTGGTGGAGGCAAGCTACAGTTGTAGCCACAGCTGCCCTGGGGCAGACTGACAGAGGCGAGGCTGCCATATCGCGCCATCGGTCCCTCTGGCCATCACCAGCAGGCGGTAGGTGAAGTGTCTTCCCCAAGGACACAACGACCGAGACTGTCCGAGCCGGGGCTCGAACCGGCAACCTTCCGGTTACATGACGAACTGCCAACTCTTTGAGCCACGATCGCCCCACAAATAAACAGTTTCTATAGAACCTGAAAATAGTGAATGGCATAAAGCACTGTCAACATATGCTACACGTACAGATCCTGTCCCCACATCAATGAGTTCTATTGTTACTCAAGTAATATGCACTCGTTTCATACTTTACAAAAAAAACGTAAAAATGAAAAGGGATGGCATGTTAATGTTCCTATCTAAAAAAAGAAGAAGAATGACGGGAAAATATAAGATTAAAAAAAGAAAATCAGCATCCAAGCATTATGAGATCACTTCAACATGCTTCAGAACCCTGTATGTGTGACCAACACTACATCCCTACCAATGTATTTCCCATTTCCCACCCCTTTTCTTTCTACTACTTTCCTAAGTTTATGTGAACCGTCACCTAGGGAGGCTAATGCAGACAAACACACTTTAAGTACACATTTACTCGCTGAGCTGACACTATATGGTTTCACTAGATTTACTGATATTACAGTATGTGAACCTAAATGAGATTAACTATGTTTCTGAAAGTACATTAATGTCTCCTCAGCACAAGGATGTGCTAAGGGCTCAATAAAAACGGATAAATTATCTGCACAGGCTGGTCATCTGGGCACAGTGTTAACAGGCAACATGCATTTTTCTGCTTCTTTTTTTTTTTAAACTAAATATAAAACAACGGCCCAGTACAATCTTTGTGTTAAAGATAAACATGTAAAAGAAAAAATAAATAAAAAGAAAGGAATCTGGATTACTACTTTATTATAGCATTAGTGTTTTATCGGCAGCTGGATGATTTAGCACGGTGTTCCTGGGCTTAATCGCACACATCATGTTTGACACATATATACACAGGAAGACAAAGCAGACTGGCTGAAAGAAAAGAAAAAGAAAAACAATGGCCACTACAAAGCTTCCGATCTCTTCTTGTCCTTTGTGTACATCAGTAGAAGAAGTCATCTGCTTGGATGGGCAGATGACGCGGTAATAACAACCTGTCACCATCACACGTATTTGGTTGAGCTCCTGTCATTTTACAGTTTTTTTTCTTCACCAGCGTTGCACCATCGCGGTCTGTTTAAGCCAGAAAATCCACAAGCATGAGATGGAAGTTCAAACAAAGTCGTGTGTTTCTCTTAGAGGTAATGTTTCTGCCATCAGTCGAGTCCCTTTTGAACCAACAATGCAGAAGTAAGATGCACAGATCCTACCATAGGAGGAACATGCACAGATACTGTACATATTCAATTTTCGCATTTATAAACCCTTGGTTGTTGTTTTTTTCCCTTTGTGCCTTTGCCAGCCTTTAATTTTTCTTCCTCTGTTGCCACTCTGGTCAGTTGTTGGCCTCAGTACAGGTGGCATGGAGGAGACTGTGTAGGTGGGGTTAGTGCTACTGGATTTGACAGGCTGTGGAGGGAGCAGCCTGGCAGCACATACAAGTGGGGTTGACTGCTTTAGGAGGGATCAGATCCAGATCCTCATCATCAGGAATCTCATCAAGTCGGTAACCGTCCTTCAGGAGCTGGATGTTCAGGTCCTGGTTGATCTGCTGTGAAACCCGAAGAAACAAGTATCAGGCATCAACTTTCTATGCTGATTCTAGAAATATATAGCATAGATCAATAGAGAGAAAATAAATCTTTGTAGTCTAAATTAATAAAAAGACACACAAAGCAGAAATATAGCAGAGTACAGAGAACTTACTAATGTAATGGCTTGAGTCAAGAACCCCAAAAATATAAATAATTTATATATTTATTCTACTCTAAGTGGAAGAAATGAAAAGGAACAAATCTATCCGGATGACAATTATGGAGAAGTCATTACAGGTGAGTGTGAGTGAAAGATCTAAGACGCCAGTGTACACTTGAATGGACGCACATACGCACAGACATCTGGTGTGACAAAGGAAGTGTGTGATCACATGGCGGTTTTCGTGATTTCACCACACGATGCTGTGAAACAATATAATATGTGTATAAATACCTGGTCCCTCAGACATCTCACCTCGGCTGAGGAATATCCTGATGAGGAGTATCTGGACATGTCAAAGTCATCGTCACTGCAAGACACGACATCAGTGGTTAGACATTAAAAATGGGGTGGGGGGGCGTCGATGAAACAGTAAGTTGTAGTGATAATGAAATAGTGGGAATTGAAGCCGGTCGCAGCAGTTGCAGTAACAAAACAAAACTCAGTCTACTGATTCATGACTGCCCGTATCACATTTACAGCCTCTATTGGGGTTATTTATTCTCCAGATAAAGATATTTAAATTTTAAGACTTGCAAACCTCCACAGTTCCACTAGAAACTCAGAAGCTATTATCCAGCATAATGCATGCAGTTTACACTACCTGAGCAGCACTTCTCTTTGAAAAGGGATTATATTAATTAAAGGTGTTATATTCATCTTTCAAAGAAAATCTGAATGTAACCTTTGAAGGGAAACACAAAGTGGTGAAATTTCCAAACTACTGGACCTCACAGAAACATTTTTTCCTACCGTAGTTTCATGTTAAACACTCTTAGTTAAGACAAAGCTGTCGTAAATCGCTTATTACAGCCTGATGAATGTCACTCATGCACGATGAGATATGCGCTCATGAGATCTGATCATTAGCATAACCAACGCCTCCATAACTACTCTATATTTAGCAGAGTCAGTGGAGGCTTTAGAGGACCAGAAACTATTAAAAATGTGTGTTTGATCAGGGCTGTAGTGAGAAAAAGGAACTAAAAGTGTTAATTAGAATGTGATACAACATCTTTGGTAAGTGGTCCGTGACTAACATGAAATTTATCAAATGACGGAGATAAGAAATAACAGAATATTATAGCCTGCATTAGGTTGTGTTAAAGTGTTGAGTGATGCTGGACAAACAACAGCAGAACGACTGTGAGGCATTTGGCTGAGAGACTTTTAGGAAAAATGACTGTATCATGTATGTGGCAATGAAAAAATATGTAATTAAAAATAGTAAATTAAATTTTCTTTCATTTCTGTATCATATTTAAGCTCAAAATGTATTCAGACAAAGGTTTTGTCTATTTTTGTCCTGTTGCCTTCGTAGAGAAAGATGATATAGAGATATAGAGAGAGTAAAACAGGGAGACATTGAGTGAAGGACGTGTACATGAATCTAAAATGTGAACAATGAACAAATGGGCATCCCGCGAGGCTATGAGTCAGAGAAAGCTTGTCAGACAGAGTATATGATGCAATACATGATGTAAGCTTTGTTGGCTATCAGAGAGCTCGTTTTACAAGAGCGGGTTTGCCACATGTAGCAACACAAGGGGGTGCGAAGGGTGGGACTCATCTGTGTCAAATACTGTCCTGCTGGCACAGGGTGGATGTGAGCGCTCTCTTTGAGCTGCTTTTGCCTGTCCAAATCCTCACCCCGCTATCCTCTAATCCGGAGCCCTGGGAGAGGCTTTGCCCCTTTTTAGGATACCGGCTGTTAGGGACTCTCTCAAGTTACTCTTTGGATTAATATGCCGACGTGACAGAGAAAGGCCTACAAAAAATACAAGTTCTACAAGGCAGTTGTATTTTTAGCTCATCTGCACTCTTCCTAAAAATCTGTCTGTAAAAAAAAATGATTTTAATTAAGTCGACGTGACAACATGTACGGTACCTACCTGTCTGTGTCCAGCGCTACCAGAGGCTTCTCATCTGGGCTCTGGTCTAAGGAGGAGTAGCCTTTGTTTGGCACCACCAGCCTTCAAAAGAGAATGGAGAAGAGCACACTTCTATATTAGAAGTAAACTTAAAAAAGCAATCAGCACATGTCCTTCACATTTGTGAAGAAATCTAACACAACATTACCTGCAATACCTGCAAATGTAAAAGTCATAGAATCAAATAACAGCATTTGATATTTGTGATATGTATGCCATCCATCCACCATCCATTCCATTCATTTCCCCCTAAAAAGAGGCTAATCTGTAGCTTTCCAACTGCAGGCAGTGCCAGATTATCTTTCTGCCTGAGAGAATGTGGGTTAAGATCAGTGGGTAGCCTTTCTTATAGTTCCACTAATCCACCAGGGAGTGGGATTAAACAGATGCGACAGTAATACTGCGGGTTGCACTTGTTTCACTCACAATGTTTTAACACTTGTATCAGCCTTCCCACTCACAAACCACCAAATTTGCCTTTGCTAAAAAGCCCAATTGCATTCTGCTATAGCATTAAGGAGTCTGATGGCATCCAAAGCAGCCCTGCAGCAAATAAAGCCTTTTCAGAGGACGCACAGTCCTCATGTTTTGCATTTCAGGAGCTTTGAGCTTCAGACCTGAATGGGGAACTGAAGATAGAAAAAAATGCTAATGAGCGCAAAGTGTAACATTTGTGGCTGAGCGGGTCAGAATAACAGAGAAACAAACAGGCAGTGGAAGCCGCTACCTTGTCCTGGCATTCTTCTTGGGTTGTTGATTGACAGGACTTCCCACGGTGCCATTCTTCACCGATCCCTTCCTGGCAAGGTCCCTCTGTTTCTCTGGGCAACCACAGGATGCGAGGTCATCAGTAAATGCACCAATTAAGCTAAAAACACTGGCATTGTTCCTTGACTGTTTTTTTTTTTTTTTTAAATCGAGTTTCCTGTTTTCATGTCAAAATTGCTTTATCCAAATGCAGCCTATATAATACAGTATGCCACAGTGTAGCGAACCAAGGCTACTGTGCGGTGCAAGGTCATTTTAATATGGCATCTATTAGGACTGTCCCATATCAGCCAAGTTTTGATTGGTTGTTTAGCCACAAAAAAAGAAAAAAACATCAAGGTCAACAAGAAGAAGTGGCAACACACACAGCATCCGTTAGACAGCTGGTCTCTGAAGTTATTAGACAGTAAGAAAGACTGAAAATAATAAGGAAAATAATTTCATTGACATCCAGTATAGATAAGAAATATCACATGGTGCTTGATGTTTACGGCCTCATGTTGACTTTGGATGACACAGCAAAGCAAACCTGCATACTGTGGTATCCCACAGCAAAGGTAATTGATTTCTAAATGATAAACATGAAGACATGTCATGCATTGATTTGCGGTGTGTTGACTACAATACCTATTTGGACCTGCAGCGGCGAGGGCTTGTAGTTCATGGCCACACTTTCTCCCTTAGTGTCAGGCTCTGCCTCTGAGGTGGAAGATGCTGCGGGGTCCTAGAGAAAAAGAAAGATGTGTTAGGTTGTGTTTCTTTATTTATGACTGGCATTTAACTCTTTACTGTAGAGGTATGTGAGACTGAACAAAGTCCAGTCAACTCACTCAGACGAGAGTGATTGTCTGATTTATTACTAACCAACAAAGCTGGCAAATCAGCCTGCTTTAGAACCTACTCGGGTAAAGCACCCTGGAAAGTTTCCTGCAGCCTTCTATCGCTGCTTGGATTGCAGCATCAATAGGCTTGAGTGTTCGGCCTATGTTAGCAGCTCTCTCTTTCATGTGTGAGCAAGTGGTGATTGCATGGGGAGTTGGCTGTGGGAGAACAGAGGGGGTTGCTGTTGAAGCCACGCTTTCGCCAGATTGAGAGAGGGGAGGTAGGCCGCACTTGGCCTCCTCTCCTCACAGAGCTGCACATTATGTTGATCCCACAGGCCTCCCCTTGTTGCGCTGTGTGGGACTCAGTGGGCCACATGAACGAAGGCTACCAGGCATTTGGCTTTCGATAACTTTGAATACTCTCCAGAGAAACGGGTGCTATATTTAAAAAAGGCTTTAAGCAAATAAATATCTGGAGCTGAAATTTGACACTTTAAGTTAAAAAATTCATACCAGTGGTGTATCTGAAATAGCGTATGCTCCCTGTCTGAATATGCTATGACAATTTAAAATGAATAAGTAGTGGTGGATGGCTAAAACACTTACAGTACTATACCAGTTCAGGTCAATTCTAAAAGACAAATAGAGCTGATCTGTAATCATTTAGCAGAGACAGTAAATAGATTACTGTTCCTCTCGGAGAGGACATGATGCTGCGTTTTGCAATTGTAAAGAATGCAAACCAGAACCGCACCAAAATGTAATGGGTTAATATTTTTAGAATTGCTGAATAATAAAAGAGATGCTTTGCAGTTACATATCAGTCTGTTTATGGGTGAAAAAAGCTGAGTAAGCAGACAGTGCTGGCAATTATGTAACATTAGATAAGATAAACCTATTGTGCCTCATTTAAGGAGCACAGTATTCATCTACAAATTATATACAGCCAACAGTTTTGCATTTACAGTAAACACGTCTGCATTTTATTTATATATTATGCACTCTGTGCCAGTTGGACATGTAGAGCTCCAAGGACAGTAGAGCAAAGTCGATGATCTTCTGTGCTGTGTTGACGACTCTCTGGATTGCTGTCTTTTCCTGAGCAGTGCAGCTGGCAAACCTCACTGGGATGTAGCATGCCAGTGCACTTTCAATAGAGCATCTACAGAAAGACAAACAGCAGCTCTGTCCTCTGACAAGTTACAATTATGACCTCAAGAAAAAGATAAGCTGAAAGATAAAAAGCTATTTTCAACAAGTGACCCATAGCAGGTAGCTCTGCATGTTTGATTGAGGAGTTTTTACACTGGATGCCCTTCCTGACACAACTCCAAAGGGGATTTGTGTCTCCTCCCAGGATCAAACCAGGGATCTTTCACATATTAGACAAATGTGAAACAAGTGCAGCCCAATGTGCTATGGAGCCACCCGCAATGTATGTTAGATCCAAATTCCAAACAACTGTAAAACAGAGTAGTTTGTGTGTGCATTTTCAGCAGCGCAACCATTAAAACAAAAAACAAAAAATCATGAAAACTGCAATAGTGGATACGATACACACATTAAAGGAGGTTGTGAAATCACAGCACACAGATGAGGTATTCCCACCATAACAAGCACAAATGTCTTCTGTTCTGTGACAGGCCCATCCCTTAGAACCTCAGGCTTACCCACCGGATTTTTACTTTGCTTCTTCGTGCTTTCCTTCCACTACAGAAAGATGCTGTGATGTTGTACGGTCACACCGCCTGTCAAATAAATCCTTTTGAAATTTTTCAGCAGAGCCTGCCAGTGAATAATGAATAGGATTCGGTATTAAGCTGTTTGTGACAGAAATTCCTGCCACTTCTTAAAAAATAGGACAGCACAATTACAGACGGCAAGTAGCAGGTACCCACGATAAGCAAGTTAAAACAGGCCCTGGAATATGACAACCCAGAACACCTTGTATTAGGTAGAAAGTTGGCCCAAAGAATTGAATTTAACATTTCCAAACCCAAATGATAATCAAGCCATTGTGGAGGATATTAGGTGGCAATGAGATGCAATGAGATGAGATTAAATTGAACTAGATCTTATAAAACATGCATTAAGAGCATAGATATTCCCCAAAGACCCTGTATTGACTGCTGACAACTACTGATGAAAGATTAAAGGATGATCTATGACACTTGGGGCATTATATTTATTTATATGTATGACAATAAAACATGGGCCATCGGCCTGACCTTCATCGTGCATTCGCATACACATTCATCCACTCTGTCGTCCTGCTTGCAACCTCTTTTCTACCTGTGATGATGAAGTGCCACAAGGTTGCTGACACGGCATAAGCACCAAGCGATTGCTAGGATTATGCATCACGGCCATCCACTAGCCAATAGCAGCTAAGACTGATACATCAGGTGGCCTTTAAAACAACTGAATGCTTTCCTTATGCAAGGCAGTGATGACTATATTGCTGTCTCAGTGCGTTGCAGGGAAATCTTCCATAAATAGATGTAGCCTACAGTAATCACTGTCAGATGTTCTTGTGCTGAAGAGCATAAAAGGGAAGTTCTCAGGGAAGTTGCTTTTTTTTCCCACTGAAAGAAAAAATATCATATAGAAAAGGAATTAAACGGCTCAAACTTGAGTATTAATCTGATTTATTTGTGTGAAACAGAGTCCTGACAAAGAGGCAGGTGCCATGAGCATTCAAGCATCTCATTCACAATGAAGTTATTAGCATTAAAATGCACGGCCATATGTGGCTCAGTGGCTGAGATCGTGAGCTGAACTATAAAATAATATTTTTAAACCCACATCGCCTTTTACAGTTGAAAGATGAAAAGGAATACACAATGTGATTTCAAGACTTTTAGGGCACGTGCTGACCAACGCCACTGTATGCACAGCCTAAGCAGGGCCATCTCTGATTCAGCTTCACAAGGAAACCTCTCTGGATCAAACACGAGTGCAGACGGATCTGATCTTAACACAGCAAGGTGATCGCTGCTGCACAAAGCAAACGAGACTTTGTGAGGGAAGCCTGTTCTTGTGTGATTTCCTCAGGGGTAGTAAGGCTGGAAAAGCACGGGTATAATGTGAACAGTATGACTTGGAGCACTGCTTTTGCCTAACCCCCTGAGGCAAACGCTTAAAAAGAAAAAAAAAAGAAAAAAGGGCAGCTGTTTGAGGCTGCTTTGTTTCACATGTGAAGAAGAAGGCTTCTGTGTTAGTAATATCTGGCAGTGATGTCCTGTTGATATAAAAGCACTTAAAAATGAACGCAAAACTGAACGCAGGGAATGAGGCCAGTTGTTCAATTTGTCAATAGTGACCACGACTTATTTCAAATCTAGAGAGAGAGAAACATTATAAGCAGAAGGAAACGGTAATGACGTAAGTTGCTGGTGCTGAAGTAAATCCATTTCAATTTTTTCTGACAGGTCTCGAAACTTGTCAGTGGGTAAAATATGCAGGGACTATCCTCTTACTTTGGGCCTGCTCGAGCCAACTATTACCACACTTCAGTCCGCAGTATGGGTATTCACGCCATTTGGACTCACCCATCCCGACCCAAATAAGACGTCACCAAATGACGAAATGTGAAAACAGTGAGCTGTGTCAGCTATTGATGTAAACAAGCGCATACTGACGTGAATTTGAAAGAATCACGATTTCTGCAAAGTGCGCAGTTTAATTGCTTTGAGAAAAAAAAGTAACGGCTTGTTCATCTATCAGTTATTACATGTAATGCTAATATATTTATCGTACAGAGAAACCAACAGACGCGTTCCTTTCCTTTCCATCTATAGATGGTCGATTTACACCCATCCCACAGAGCCAGCTTGTCCCAGAGCTCCAAATTTTTATCAGCTAGCTCAGAGGCAGATTACATGACACGGCTATCACTATAAAACCACACAGGCGACACTAAAACTTGCCCTTTTGCCTACATTATAAACTGATTTGCATGAGATTTGTATTTTGTTTTTTGGGTGGGGGGATTTGTCTTTCGTCTCTTACCAGAGGCTGTGTCTCTCCGTTAACTGGAGGCACTTGGAACCTGTCGATTTCTTCCATCATTTTGCCAAAGCGTCGCAGAAAACGATGCAGGGGTTTAAGCTGTACGTCGAATGTACTCGAACTATGCCAGGTTTATGGTGGTCGGCAGTCGGCATCCTTCGTTAATCAGCATGATAGCTGCTCGTTTTCTTCCATCCTGACAGAGGTGACTCGACAGCAAAACAGCAGTACCGCCCCACTTCCGGGTCTATAAATTATTCAGGCAAAAACCGTCCAATCAGAGATGAGATCCCCACTGGAACTGCGCCGTGAACCAAATTCGTTTTTTCAGTTAGAATTGCAAAGGCAAGCATACGTGCGTTTTTGTGTTTTTTGTTTTGTTTTGGGGGGATTTTGGAGGGGGAAGGGTGTTTGTTTGATTTTTTTTTTAAATTTAATATAAAAATACACTTGTTTCCTTTCCATAATAAACTCTCCTTATTTAGTATAATTATGTCAAAAGCATTTAGACCACTTTTTTTTTCCTTTAGCTGATAAAATTAGAATAATACTGCTAAAATAGTTCACTAATAAAAATGTTCAAGTGTTGTCTGAGGGACTGAACACATCCAGCAGTCTCCGGCTCTGCGCCAACCAAAACTGGTTGTCTTGACAACCTATATACAGCAGCAGGCTACGAGCAGACAGCCCCTTGTTCTTTCTTTCTTTTCTATTCTTTTTTTTTTTTTAGCTTTTAACTAGTTTAATTTTGTTTTGTTTTTCCCTTTTTTCTTTCGAACTTTCTAAACTAGCTTTAAAAATCAAATTGAAAATGCCGGTGCCTAACAACAACGCAGCGTTTGCAAGGAAGGTAAACGTCAGCTCAGTTTAGCTGGCCTGAATTAGCTAACTAGAATATTCATGGTGTAGCTTCACGGATAAGTAAAGCAATTGTTAAGGACCTACTGTAATATAACCCACCGTATAGCTGATTGTTGGTTATTTTCGCACAGGGGTCAAACGTTCAGAAGGTACCTGGAGCAAAGTCAACGAAAGCTGCCACTAAGAAAAAGGTGGGTGTGTTTATTGGATAGGTTTTGGCGTTTGGGTGACGGAAAGAGAAGAGTGATGAATATACTATATCATAACATAATGTGATTTTTATTCATAAATGTCTTCTCTATGCAACGTTACAGGATGAGGAAGAGGCTGTGGAGACGGGGACTGGATGGGAAGAGTGGTCTCAGGGGAAAGCCCTTGTGAGGCCTCCAGATCAGATGGAGCTTACTGAGGCTGTAAGAGAAGGATGGAAATACTAATTTCTCAGGTTTAAGACAACCATGTGGGCTGAACTGAAGAAATTTGCGCAGACTTTGATGCTGTTCTTTATCATTCAGTGCCTATATTAAAATTGTTAGCTATAATTAAATTAATTGTCCTTGTGTTAAGGATCTCTCTATGTTGATAATGAATAGGAGCTGAAGGAGGACATCACAAGGATTCTGACTGCAAACAACCCACACGCCCCTCAAAATATTGTCCGCTACAGCGTCAAGGTAAAGAAGCTAGATCCAGATGGAAAAATCAAAATCACTGTTTATAGATGCAATGAAAGTATACAAAATACAGATTAAGATGTGGACTGTAGACTGATGATTGCTTCACTGTGAGCCTCTTACGTTTAGCATAAGAATAACTTGTTTGCCGCAAGTGTTATTTGTTTCATCTCAAATAATTTGATACAATCTATGCAGGTAGTCCCCATGCATTCGCTTCTCCTCTCTCTTTTAATTTATAACCAGACTAAACAAGCACATTTCGTTTCTCTCAGGAGCGTTCCTACAAGCCTATCAATGTTGTGGATCAGATGGCGGTTCACTGTGTTTTAGAGGGCAGCCTTGTGCATCAAGACTCTGAAGAGGCTCGTAAACTTAGAGTCAAGGAAGGCTTAGCTCAAGGTATTTACTGAAACATCCTACAACAGAGGATAATATGTATAGATTTTGCTCTACTTTATATATATGATGTATAAGATAAGTCAAAAAGTCTTTAACCACCCTGTATTTCTTTATATTTTGCAAGGGGGAAAAGACATTAATTGAACATTTATTGAAAAGGAAATGGAAATACATTATATACATATAGTAAATATAGCAGTAGTAGTAGTAGCTGTAGTAAAAACAATACTGTATTTAGTACAGTATAGTAATGGACTTCCTCCATACATAGTGTTGACGATGTCACCAAAAACTTTAAAACTGGGATTCATTACTCTATAAAACCTGTTTCCACTGATTTTTAATGCAGTTCTTGTATAAGTTGCTCCCCAGTTCCCTTGTGTTGTTAAAATGGCTTCTTGACACTTTCCACTTGTCCAGTTTTCTCTGATTTTTTTAAGGACACACTGCACACTATGCTGAGATATGGCAAGTTTTTAGCTCATACCTATTTTGGAAAATATTGCTTAAAACCACTTTAAAAACTTATGAGAAAGTCTGGCTCATTGAAAAACAAAATATAAAGAAATGACGGTTGCTTTCACTCTGTAGTCAAAAAAAGAAACAAACCCAAAAACTAATGATTTATTCTCAGAATTTGTTTTTGTTGCCTGTAGTGTTATATTTTCCCCTCTGTTGTAGTTGACACTTGATGCCTCAAGGTGTCGCTTTTGCCTTGCAACATAAAATGTGAGAAATACCCTGTTTCGCAAAAAGTGAGATCCCAATAGTGAGATATCAGAGATATAATAGATTTTTTTTATGTGTCTAGAGATTGCAACAGTTGATGCCACAGCAGAGTCTGAAGAGGAGAAAGCAGAAGCCTCGGTGAAAATTTTTTATAAAATAAATCTTTTCCTAAACTTAACTCTTTAAAGCGTAAATTAGTCAAAGTTTGACTTGCACTACAAATATCTGTTTGTTGGTTTTCCACAGGTTAATCCTATAGTGGATGGAGGGGATGTGGAGGAAGCTGCCGATGAGGACAGACCAGACAGTGCTGTCTCCAGAATCAACAAGAAAGAGCCAAAAGTGACTAACCAGTTTAACTTCAGTAATCGAGCCTCTCAGACTCTCAATAATCCAATGAGGGTAGGTAGGAGAGGCAAAGCCAGTATTTTGTGCAATGGTTGAAGTATTTGCTTTTAATAATAAAGTGCATTAAAAACAGTTTCAATGAGTAGATAGAGAGATTAACATAAACTCAAAAGTTTCAGTGAAGTCATTCTTAATTTCCTTGCAGGATAGAATCTGCCAGACTGAACCTCCTCCACGAAGCAGCTTCTCTGCTACTGCTAATCAGGTACTGGATTCCCTGATGTGATTAAAGGATATGTTTAGGCCACATTTGTTTTCTCTCTGTTGAGCATCAGCGAATATTTGTTCCCCTATCATTTGATGCTAATAACTCTGTTATTGGCAGTGGGAGATCTATGATGCATACGTGCAGGAGCTGCAGAAACAAGAGAAAAACAAAGAGAAGCAGAAAGGCATGCACTCACAAAAAGATAATGGCAAAAGCAAAAAGGTGATGCTGATGGAGACTCAGGTAAGTTGACGACTGAAAAACTTTACAGCCTAAACTCAACATGCATCTAATATTTGTATTTTAGCACATTTACATTTAATATGGTTTACACATTCATTTAACAATCAAAAAATCTGGGAGGTGACACAAGGTCCTTAGGGATTTTTTCAGGAAGGGCATCCGCTGCCACGGTAACCCTTTGGGAATAAAGGAGCAGACAAAAGTTGCTTTATCTTGCTGCCATACAAACCATGTATATAACACCATATTAATGCATTACTAAGGGTTTTCACTGAGCTACTCATAAAACAAAATCACTAAATGACACCATAATTTTTATGTTCTCATAATAGTCATGTTTATTGTTTATTGCATGCTTTTGCAATGTTTTCATCCAGTGTAATGTCACATTTCTGTTATAGAGTGAAGATGTCACCAAATGGACCATGGCATCAAAGATCCTTGAACGAACGATCAGTCAGAATACATTTGATGACATAGCACAAGGTTTGTTTTGTTATTGTACATAACAGATAAAGAACAATGAACTACAGCCTGATTTCATAATCAAGCAAGGACATTCTCATCTCTTTTCTTCTCCTCTAATTTCTCTCCTTCTATACCGTTTCAGATTTTAAATACTTTGAGGATGCCTCTGATGAGTTTAGGGAGCAGGAGGGAACCCTTCTCCCCTTGTGGAAGTTTCAATATGACAAAGCCAAGACACTGTCTGTCACTGCCCTCTGCTGGTAGGTTGACTCACTGGCTCTAGAACGTTACCTCAGAGAGATGACTGGATTTCAATGATTGTTTGTTTCCTCTGCTGGCATGATACTGAGTCACCTGTCCTTAACAGGAATAATAAATATCAGGACCTTTTTGCTGTGGGATTGGGATCATGTAAGTTCAAAGGCAGAGAGCTGTTAGTAAGCACCTCATCTGTCACCGTCTTAGACAACTTAAATTTATCTAAATTGTGTTTTCTTTCTTTTTTAAACAAATGCTGTAAATTAATAATCTATCTTTTTTTGCAAACCACTCACTTGTGTCCCTCTCTTGGCCAGACAACTTCAGTAGACAGGGATGTGGCATGCTTCTCTTCTACTCGCTGAAAAACCCTGCCTTCCCAGAGTACATCTACCCCACCAGTTCTGGTGTCATGTGCCTCGACATTCATGCACAGCATTCCCACCTGGTGGCAGTGGGCTTCTACGATGGCTGTGTGGCTGTCTACAGCTTGAAGGAGGAGGGACAGGAGCCTGTTTACAAGAGTACAGCCAAGACTGGCAAGCACACAGATCCTGTCTGGCAGGTGCGAGTGGATGGCATGACAGTGGTGGATAGGGTGACAGAAATTCAGGATGTGTGCACTGTTCAGTCTAATTTCTGTCACATCTTTGCTTACTTTGTGTCCACTTATGCATTTTGCCATTTTGAGAGCTGAAAATAGCACTAAGAACAGCCTACTTTCACTCATGTCATTCATGCTACTGCAACCCAATACAGTGTACTTTTTTTTTCTAGGTCCGCTGGCAGAGTGATGATATGGACAACAACCACAATTTCTATTCTGTGTCGTCTGATGGCCGAGTTGTGTCCTGGACACTCGTCAAGGTTAGCCGAGGAGATATACATTTTGTTGCCGTATTATATCTGTAGCTTGCACTCAAATTAGGTTCAAATTTCTCATGTGCACTGCACAAAAGCAGTTTGCTTTGGCTTTTGTATTTGTTTAAATCTAAGGAAGAATCACTGTGTGTTTACATGATTGCAGAATGAGCTGGTTTTCACAGACATCATCAGACTGACACTGAATGGTGCAGTTTCTGAGGGCACAGAAGGTGCACAGGCTCCCAGCATTGGTAAAGCTTCACTCAAATATAGTTGTTACTGTATTGATGGTAAAAGAATGCAACATTCTTTCAGTCTGGTATATCAGGGTGGTGTCTGTAATAACGTGTCTAAATAAGGTCCTTAACGTTCTTTTTTCACAGCGTCTGGTACATCATTCGACTCCCACAAACAGATTGACTACATGTTCCTAGTTGGAACAGAGGAGGGAAAAATACACAAGGTATGTATCAAGGATTTCATGCAGGTTTTGTAGCCACATGGCTAAATCCAAGAAAAAGGCCAGATTTTGTTCACTGGTAAATGTGACCTGCTTAAAACATTGTTTAGAGAGCTGTGTGCGTGCCAACCTTGTCAGTGCTCCAAGATAATGATTGTTGAATGAAAATGACACTTCCTTCCAGATTCTCACCAGAATCACACCAGAGAAGGACTTTGGTCACAGTTACTGGAGAGGTGTTGATGGGCGCACAAGCTAGTAAACAACGGTCTGGAAAAAGGTTGCGATGAAAACTAGAAAAGGGCAATTCTCCATTTTACAACCCACATAACATGTTTCAGTAAAACTACTTCAAGATAATAAGAGGTAAAAATCAAATTTCCATCTAACCGCCATATTAATAATAATCAGTGTATTATGTTTTGTAACGAATAAAAATAAATATATTCTTATTAACATTAATCTTTTATGGCAGTCCCTTGGTTTTTATGTTAAAAGGGTTACATATTAACTACAAAGCATCACCTTTTTGCATGGTTATTGTTTAGAAACACCATGCTTTGGAAATTGCGTATTGTTACATTGACCATAAAAGTAACACCTATTACTATAAAATTGTTCAGTTCTTACCACAAAGCAGATTCAGACACAGATATTAACCTAAAACTGACAAAATAGCTTTAGAATTATTCAGCTCATTTAACTATTTTAAAGAGCCATAGCAGTGGTTTTCATTAGGTATGAATCAGTAAACGTACACATTATAGCTGTGTGCGTCTATAATGCATACATTATAATTCATATGAAAATCAGATTATAAACCTTATTGCTAAACAAAGTTTATATGCATAGATGAAGGCATTCTAAGGTATTGTAATACGTGCTACACCCTGCTATCATTCTGATCAAAGGTTGCGGTAATTTAGTTTATCTTGCTGTTGTCTGTCTGTACAACTCTTAAGGATAATCATGGCTTTACACCATCTGCCCCTATCTGTTCTGAAGGATGGTTTCTCATTTTGTTCTTGGTACACTTGGTGCTCAGGAGTAAACAACTAGACATTTGAACATGCAATTTGTTTTGTGACGATTTGGGAACTTCATAGACTTAATTTTAAGCAGTTAATGTCTCTCCTTAAGAAGAGGCTCTCTGTCCTCTTCAGACAGTTTAAGTAGTTTTGGGCTAACTGCCTCTTTCTTCTGTCCTCTATGCTGTTCCCCTGCATGGTTTGGTTGCTATAGGACATTTGCCCCCCGAATGTGAGGTGAGCTCCACTGGCAGGGGTATAAACCACTGCAGGTGGTCAGTCATCCAGGTGAAAAATATAGTGTTAAATAAATTAAATGAATGATTCTTGTTGATTTTTGTAGGGAAAATAAATACAAGTTTTCTGATGCAATCTTTCTCATTATAATTTTATTCAGTTTAACTTTGGTTTCAAAGGTTTCTACCCATTGCCCGTAAAAGGCTGATGGAGTATTGTCATCACCCCACCAGGCGGGCAGGTGGCGTGGACACCTAAGTTTGTGAATGTGATAACTTGAGAACAAGGTGACATAATGTCGGAGCTTCAAACTGATATCATAGGTGCATCTACTAAAAATTATGAGTTTGAGAGGTCAGAGGTCACCTTTTTTGAAAATCTTGTGAATGCGATAATTTCAAAACCCATAACCCTGAAGGTGGGAGATGAACATTTTTTGGCTTGGAACCACAGTTTTAGGACATCAGTAAAATGTTTTCTCAGTTTGAAACTGTTTTTTCAGTTTTCCTGGACCCTGATATTCATTTATTAGCACAGAACTGTTTAAACACTTTAGATATTAATGCAAAGAGCAAAAGTTGATGAAAATTAACATAGTGGGAAGTATCTCACATTGCCATAAAGAGAATGCAGTGTGATCATGTATGAGGATAATTTGTCATTTCTCTGTAATTACTCACACAGGCTTGTTCCCATGTTGTTCAGAAGACAGCATTGTAAAATCAAATTATTTATGATAATAAATTATTAACATTTGATCCTGAGTTTGATCCTGATCCATAAGTAAAACCAGCCATTAATTTAATGTACTAGCTGGCTGTGTTGTACTTTGACTTGATTGAATTTTTTTTACAAATTATAACACGAACAATAAGTACATACATAATTATATCCTCTACATTTTGGTCTGTACACCATGTTTCTCACCTTCCTCTCTTTGCAGACTTGCCAAAAAAAAAACATGGCCTGTATGATAAAATATGTTCTGTCTCCTCAAGCTTCAAAGGTGCAGAGCCCCAGAAGAGGACAGATTACAAATCTTTCACTTAGCTGCAGGTCAACAAACAATCTACCAGCGCTCAGAAATTCAACAGTTTTACCAACACCCTATAAAGCTGGTTTTATCCCAGATTGTCTAACCTGTCCTGTCTATAAATCTGCTGCTATTCGGCTCTTTTTAAATTCTGTTCTGTCAATGCCAAACATTGAAAATCTAAAAGGTAATTCAAAGTTGAGCTAAAGTGAATTGTAATTATTACTCTAGATTAAAACAAGCTATTGTACTTGAAAGACTTTTTATATTAGCTGTCAGTGAAAAACTCTACCCAGATATGTAAAATATTCTCAAAGAAATATTCAATTTTAGGTTTTTCATAATTTCATTTTAGAAATGTAGCTCAAGTCATGGACATGTTGAAATATCTCGACAAACTTGACAAACATGGAGGTACAGACTCTTCACATGTTAAGTACATTGGAGACACCAATCAGGTATATGAATCCTTAAAACTACCACTTTTGAGTAAGGAAATGTTTACATTTTAACAAAATCAAAATATTGAAATTATTGGCTTTAATTAGATACCTTTATAGTAATGCAGTAAGTTGTTTTGTAGTTGTCTTCTGACTATTCAACAATCCTTCAGCACAGTCTTGTTATTCAAACTTTGGTATCTGAAGTTGGTGATGTCAGACAATGAAAATACTACATTTTATTTATACCGTATATGTGGCCCAAATTAAGACTTTGCCTTCTTTTCTCAGTGCTCTAAGACTTACTCAAGCCAGTTTCTGGAGACCTACGATGCCCACAGCATGGCGGTGGATACCGTAAAGTGGAACTACTTCCATCCAAAGGTTTTCGTCTCTTGTAGTTCAGACTGGACTGTCAAAATCTGGGACCATACCATCAAGTAAGACTCAAACAAAGTAATACTGTGAAAGATACTTGCACCAGCTGTAAATATGACATCATTTGCACTGTAGACACTTTACACACTGTGTCTGATCTACTGGGCTTTACGGACAATAATTTGAAAAATATCAAGTGATGCCTTGTTGATGCCAGAAGAACGAACAGTAACTCAAACAATCACTCACCCGTCACAACCAAGTTATTTGCAGTTGATGCAGATGGGCTACAGCAGCAGAAGAACACACCTCGTGACACTTCTGTCGCCTAACAGCAGGAAACTGAAGACGACATGATAATAATCTCATTCATCCTCATTCTTCTTCTAGCTGAAGGAAAATATATGAGACATTCTTTTGTTTAACAGGAAACATATGTTGCAGTTAGTTATAGAGTAGCAGTACAAGTAAAATCTTTATGTCATCATCCTTAGCAACTCTACTAATTCGCTTAAAAATATCTATCTGTGTCTATTCAGTGAAGAAGGAAAAGGTAATTATCAGTCCTACAAGCTTTTTGTATTGCATATTAGTCTTTATTACCTCCTTATAGCCATCATGGCCCAGCATCATTTCCTGACTTTATTTGACTAATCCAAAGTGCCTCCCACGACTTGCCAACACAGGCTGCTTGAATGAATAATGATAGTAATCATCAGCCCATTATTAGAGATAGGGCTTTCAAGTATGATTTGCAATAAAGTACCCTAAAGATACAAGGGACATTGTTTTCTGGAGAAAAAAGATATGGCTAAAACAACTTTTCGTAAACTCTACCACATAGGTGGGAGGTGTGGGAGCCCTGCTTTTGCTGAGGCTCATCTATCCTGTGAAACTGTCAGAGATGTCATTAGCTATTCCCAAATGAACTGAGGTCCTTGTCGCTATATAAATGTGATGCATCAAGTCTATTAATCACATAAAAAGTCTGCAAAATATGCACTTTTGTAATTAACAACTTGGATGAAAACCTTGAATCCTGGTAGCTCTGCCTCTTCATTTACAGGAGTGTGCAGTACTATTCAGCTGTAAACAAACATCTCATAAATGACTCTGTGTCAGATTTATTAACAATTTGCACCTTATTTTATACATATTCTACACCTAGCCATGTGCATGTTGTGCATCGAAGACTCACAACAGATTTAGACTCATTGTGTCTGTCACCTAGGTAAAGTAATCAGTTACAACGGCTTCTACAAACAATGGCGAGAGAGCATCCTTTTTAGTTCCACCAGCCACGCATATTACTTCCTGCCGTAGTAAATCAAACAACAGTTACCCACATGCTGCATGTGCAAATTGTTTTAACGTGTTAGCAAAGTTACAACCTATAAAAGTGTTACTTACTTTTTGCTCACTTTCACAGACACATGCACACGCTCTCTTTCTTCTCAATATTTAAACAAGACCTGCAGGTACCCAGTTCCAACTCTTAGAAATATCTCATTTCATGAGATATTCTTTTTTCCGGTAGTGTTCCACAAGTTAATAATGAGGAGAAATGGTGTGAAGCAACCTTCTGTTTGATGTCCATACATTTTCTCTGACTGGCCCTGATTAGGCATCGGTGTCTGGAAACAGGTGGATCATAGAAATAAAGTTCTGCTTTATGTTACGAAACCAATTTGTTCTTTATGGCAACAGGTCATACCTTTACACTGAGAGTCTTTCTCTCTGTAGACTCTAACAAGTAAGTGTTCTTGTTTAAATTTTATAGACATGTTGTGTCTCATGCGGTATACTGAAAATCATATTTCCCTCTCTGATATAATGTTTCGATGTTTTTCCAGCACTCCAATGTTCGTCTTTGACCTACAAGCAGCGGTTGGGGATGTTGCCTGGTCTCCATACTCGTCCACTGTATTTGCTGCTGTAACAACAGATGGAACAGTAAGAGTCTCTCTACATTATTTCCTAAATTTTGCAACCCGCAGCATGAGCGTAATAGATTTTGCATGTTTTGGCCCAAGAAATACTCGTCTAAACTACAGTGTGTGGATTATCCTCAGCTTTATCAAGAATGCTTAATTGATAGGACTAGAAAAATGTAGATATCACAACTGTGTCAAGCTAATTGATTAACAGTGTGGTTACATATGAAATATAATATATTCATAGTTTAGAGTTGCAGAGAATGAGAACACAACCAGTAACCAAAAGCTTGTCTGAAAACTGTGATTGCAGCCACCACACGTGCTGCTTACCTGAAGTCCCTTTTTAGACTTGCACTTCTTTCCTTTAATTCAATGGCATTTGAACCTGTCAGCTGTCATCAGGTAGATGTGAAGGTTACGTATGTTCGAAACAGATTGACAAAGCCAATAACGTTAGTTATCCCATGTCTTAAGCTTGACACTTTCCAAACTGAACATGTGAGATAACAAACAGCAGCACCAGCTACCACCTGCCACCCACTTTATTATTATCCTCATAATATAGTTATAGACTCAGTTGGCTAAGCCCTCGGCCTAGCCTCAGGCAATCAAGTTTGTTCAAACACAGCTTCATGTAGCAAAAGCGCTTCCTGCTCTCCCAGTAGTTATTGATTTCAGCCAAAAGTAATTTCACTGGATGCTGTGCTGCTTATCTCCACATATTTTCTTAGTATGGCTGCAAGCTGTCCCCATCTGTTTGTCTTCACAGCCTGCGCCACATTATAAAAGTCCAGAGTGTTGTGTCTGACACATTTCCTGTCCAGCGTGCCAGTGTGAAGTCGAGTGAGAGTGACAGGGAGGAAATGAGAGATGAGCAATTTGAGAGACACCTTATGTGGCAGTGTGTGCATGTGTGTCTCGTCCTCTCCAGTGCCAGGATTCGGTCACAATATGCCCTGTAGTATGCCCACTATCATAATTATGCAAATGATTTTACATCCAAGCCCAAGTCTTGATCAGACATTTACGTGAGAAACCATCCATTTTCACACCAAATTCACAATTTGTAATCTTAGTTATACATATTGCTACTTGTGGGAGCAATGCATATATCAACACTTTAATTGTTTAATTATAAATATCTTCTATGAACGAAGATATCTAGAACGTTTGTGATTCTTGGTTATTTTAGCCTTTAAAACTGGATCAAAGGCTATTTTTAACCATTTAAAAAACTCATTTTAAGTTCATGAGTTGGCATATATTTCACATAATATTTGTTCTTTAGAAACCAGAAGTGCCAAGATTGTAATTTACCATTTTTTCCCAGTGTGCTGAGCTCAAAATTGAATGGATCTGGTTAGACTGGTTTTAGGGATGCTTTGGCATAAACAGCTCTACATATTTGATGATTACTGAGTATGCAGGCACTAATAGTTCAAACTTTAAAGAATGACAAAATGACAGCAGAATCACATTCACTGTTGGGTTCTCAGCGCGTGATGTTAATCGGCATAATCTTCCCTAGGATACCAGTCTCCTTGCAGTACATTTGCAATTTTCTGTGACAAGTGTCTGATTAGCCTTGAGTGACTCAGCATGAGTTGTGTCCTCCCTGACGTGTATATACTGTTGATGACAACCTGACCTGCTGCTGTTGTCTCCACACTATAAAATGTCAGGCACTGTGTGTGTGTGTGTGTGTGTGTGTGTGTGTGTGTGTGTGTGTGTGTGTGTGTGTGTGTGTGTGTGTGTGTGTGTGTGTGTGTGTGTGTGTGTGTGTGTGAGAGAGAGAGAGAGAGAGAGCATGTATGCGTACTTGCTTGTGTGCATGGGTTCATAAGGATAATGACTTGCCTGGCGGGCTGAGGTGTAAGAATGACACAGACTTGTGTGGTGCAAACAAATATCTCTTCGCTCTATCTGTCCCTGCCTCTCCATCTGAGCCGACTGTCAGGGAAATAAAGTGTCAGCATGAAATAATAAAAAGTCCAGACTCATCTGCACATTATTAGCCTTCAAGTCCATATTTGCTTCCCGTGCATTTGCTGTTAACCTTTTGCACACAGACTGCTGCATCTTTTTATTTAGCATAACTTTTGTGGAACTTTTGGATTGCCATCAAAAATGTTGGATTGGATTGCCAAATGTTAAGGTCAAGTGAAAAAAAAAATTGATGTAATTGTCAATGCAACTTAAGTGAAGTTTGCTCTGAGGCATTTTAGTCCTTTGCACATTTGATTTCATTACCACCAAGTCTGCAATGAAATGATTACAGTGGTTAAACTATTAAACTATTAAAAATCCTTATTACATAAAGCTTTGTTCTCTCCAGTATAGGTTTGGCACTTTAGAAGTATAAATTCATCACAGTAAAATGTCTCTCTGCTTCAAGTTCTTGCATGAATTACAGATGTAGTCTGTGCCCTGCAATCAGGCATGACTAATGTTACATTAGTGCTTAAATGTGAACAGCAAAAACACCGTAGTTAATGGCTGCAGTGACAAGAGGTTGCAGAAAGTCACCATGCCCTGGTGGAGTATGATGATTGGTTACAAATTATGACTATGACACTTTGTGTGTAACTGATGCACACAGACAGTGTGAATCCAAGTGATCCACGCACAGTCATCTTTCTGATAAAAGGAGTGGGCTGCGCTTTGCAGTGGAATCGTCTAAAATGCACTCAAACAGAAAGAAATCTGTGATCTGGTTTCTTCTGGATAACAATGGCTGTAAACTCATTGGTATGTTGGACCTGCCAACACAGTGCACAAAACACACATGCTCATGTGGACAGCAATGCACACTCACTGAATTACTAGGAACACCCTTCCTTTCACCAGATGGTCAGTCTTGCCTCCCTGCAGAGAACTGTGCACCACCACAAAGAAGAAACACATGCAGGCCTTACTTACTTGAAATATCTGAATACTTCCTATTGTTGTTCTCAGTTTATGAGATGTGGGTTTGTTGCACATACAAACATTGTTGTTTTGGTCTACCACTGAAATGTAAGTCAATTAATCAGAGGGTCACAACTATTAAAAGATTGATAAATCTGTACCACTGGTATGATCGCTCCTCTTTTTCAGGTTCATGTTTTTGACCTGAGCGTCAACAAATACGAGGCGATCTGCCAGCAGCTGGTGGTGGACAAAAAGAAGACCAAGCTGACCCACGTCGAGTTTAATCCCATCCATCCTGTCATCATAGTGGGTGATGACCGAGGCTATGTCACCAGCTTCAAACTCTCTCCCAACCTCCGCAAGAAGCCGAAGGTTAGAGTCTTAACAAGCTTACCGCACCATTCGCGACTTCCACTTGTTCCACATCAATTAAAGCAAATCAAATGATTCATTCAGTCCAGTGTCCTGACCCCGAGCTAATTTTACTAAATAGCAAGTCTCTCCCACCCCCACCCTCCATTAGCATTACTAATTGCCTTTGTTGCTTTTTTCCCTTTATATTTATCCCAGTTAACAATTAGCCTCATTGTGTAGTGTTCTTAGTAAATGAATGAGTGTATGAAAAGCTACAATATAAAAGAAAGCTTACAGCATTTTTTTTCTGTGCTCTGAGTTTGGGATTTTAAAATGGTGAGGGCATAGAGTGCTAAAACATTACGGAGAAAATGAAGAGTAAAAAAGTATTTTTTGCTCTTCATTTTCGTATTTTTAAACTTGTAGCTATGAAATAAATCAAAAATTTACTTTGGTCAACTCACAATTTATAAGTCCCTGAAGACGCTGTTGCCACTTATGCTAATGGTTAATGGGCTGTGGAGTAATCACATCACTCTGTCTGAACATAAAAGAAACCGGGTGGCACGCTGAGTCACAACACTTTAATCAGGACACATTTAAAGTCAGCCCTACAGCCTCTCTATTCTTCCTGTGCATTGTTCACAATGGTGCATGTAAAATAGAATAAATTCTAATGACCAGTGTAATATGCATGCTGCATTATACATGGTATTGCCAAAACACAAACAGGTCCCTTTCACCTGCCCGCATAAACACGGTTTATAAAAGTACAGCATAATAAGGCATGTACACACATACACACACTCACAACACTGCCTCATTAGCGACCTAGGACCGTAGCCCTAAAGCATACAATTGGGGAATAATTGCTCAGTTCAGCACCAGTGACAGGGCTCAGAGCAATTTGGAAGCTACTGAAGCAAATAAGTATAAGACAGTAACACCCACAGTTAATATTATCAATAATATATCTTGTAAAATTCATATCTTAGCCTACCAAAACTATAAATATACCCAAAAGTGGTCTAGCCAAACTAGCCAATGTGTTGTACTTACCAATTGTAAGGGTTTCTATAAAGTAGATCATAGTCTTGGCGCTAGTACTATAAAAGAGTCCAACCCTTCTGTTATCTTTTAGTGCTCTTCTCTTCTCCCCAGTTTCTAAGTCATTGTTTGGACATTCCAGAATGAACTGCAGCTTTTAGTGTCCAAAATAGAAAATATGCAATGCACATCTCAGCAATAAACAGTCACTAACTAGACAGCATTACATACAATTGTTGTACTGTCCAGTAGATTCTGCCGTGTTACTCAGTGAGTCCATTAACATCAAATGACCCTGTGTATGTTCAGTACAACACACTGTTTAGCTGTTTTCAACATGAATGTGTTCATCTCATCTCAGCCTCCTACTTTCATGCCCACAAATCAGTGATGGGTCGATCATAAAAGTCGCATTATGAAGTATTTTATGACTTATCGTTATTGCCTCTTAAATAAAACTTCCATATTAAAATTTAGTTTTCTACATAATTTGTGTAGCATTGCCAAAAAATGAGAAGACATCAAATTGAAGGCCTTACAGTAAATGGAGAAAATTAGTACACATTCATATTATACACAGACAAGTCTGCCGTTTTATGTTTTTGGAAAATAACCAGAAAAATAAGTATTTGGAAAAATAAATCCGGATATATTCAATTTGAGACAAAACCTTTATGACTGAGATCAGTTTTGAAGCTTTATTCACTTTGAGTTTAGCCTTTCACTCTGCTCTGTGAAAACTCATCACTGCCCAGATATATTATCTTGAGATATGATGGTCTTTCTTCAGAGGAACACCTTTGACTATTTCAAATGTCAAAATAGCCACACCGAAATATACAGCAAATATATTTTTTCCAGGGTTAAATTGAGGCGTTAGCTGCTCAGCTGTCATTTTTCACTATGTTCAGTTATGACTAGTTCTAGAAATATTCACTGCATCCCACCTACATACAGATACGTTAAATAGTACAGCACATACATTTTTTTGCTTTTAATATTAACAGTGTTTGAGTTGGTAAACAAATTGTCAAACGTCTGACTGTTTTCTTTTAGTAAGATGAAAAGTTCACACGAGATGCTTCGCTTCAGAATTGATTACATAGTTATTTCCATAGGTTTTTGAAAAATGACACTTTTTAAATATAATTTTTATATAAATTTAATACAAAGTCCTCCATTTTCATCATTTCATACTCTTTTTTTTATTTAAAATACCACAGCACTTTAGAAGGCTTGAACTTCATCGCAACACAGAGGTTTGCAACAGGGTGTAGTCAATACCTGCAGGGGATGGCCTAATCAACAAATGTCCTTTTTTATTGAATATAATGATTTGGATGAAGTAATATCTAATGTGGATTGGTAGTTACAGTGTAACAGATGGATACACGTATATCATTGGTTAATACATACTGTTGCATCTGCTCATTAATGTGCCCACATGCCATTCTATTTTTACCTGTGGCTTTTTGAGGTTTATTCTGTTGGGCCTCTTAAATCAAAGCCGTATTAAGTATGAGTAAAGCCTGTAACAATTGTAGAGGAGCTTTGATAAGTTCTAATAAATATCCTCTCACAGAAGTGAAATTAACTCCTGCAGCAAAATAGAACTAAAGCTGTGCCATATTATATCGCTCTTAAGAGGCTGTGCTTTACTACACCCAGGAGGATTTAATGTCATCTCACCATAACTTTGGAAGATGGCTTTGAATTTGCCCTTTAGGCAGTAGCTCTGTGTCTCCATAGCAGATTTCACTATATTCAATAGACTAACATAAAATCTCTGCTACTTTTGACCCTGCATCCATTTCAATTTTTGTCTGCTTTTATTATCTTGCCCTCCTTTTTAACTCCCTGCTGGGTTTGTGGTTTCCCACAGTGCTTGGTAAGTATAAGGTCAAGTAATTTCTCATCTGTACGCGTGTGTGTGTGTGTGTGTGTGTGTGTGTGTGTGTGTGTGTGTGTGTGTGTGTGTGTGTGTAATGTCTATAGGCCAAGAAAGGTCATGAGCTGCCTAAGGGACCAGAAGTGGAGGTAGCGAAAATGGAGAAGCTCCTCAGCCTGCTAAGAGAACCAGACCAAAACTCAAGTTAAGGTGGTCACCTTGGTTTCTAAGCCAAACACAAATAGAGTGTTTCATTGCCGTTCATGAAAAACACTTATTTTGTTCACTCTATTCAGTAAACATCACATGACAACAAACCGATATGTATATGTTTATTAAAATGTGTTCTTCCAGCTTAAGTTAAGATGTCCATCATTTATTCATAATCACATCATATTTGTTGTTGAAATTGCTGTTCTTGGTGCACATTAACCAGGCATTATGATTTGTCTGACCTCCTCTGCAGGCATGTATAAAGCTCATTTCATATGTATGGTACAAGTTAATTAAGCTAAATAGCAAGGGGGAAAGTCACAGCATTGGACAGGGAGATAAATTACCCTACTAGACTGGGCACTTGTGGACCACATCCAAACAACTGGCACACATAGTCCTGGGCACCGTTCCAGGGATGGTAGCCTTTTAATGTTCCATCTACTGAATGGTTTCTGCCTTTATTTTTTGTTTTCATTCCTCTCATTCTTAATGATCTGCAGTAAAGCGCCGCCCAATGCTCTAATGCTCACCTAGAATAACATTTTGCTCTTTGTCTCCCAAGTTCTTTTTCTTTCTGTCTTTCTGCCATAGAGAGTTCCTTTATCCTTTGGGTCTAGATGTGATCACATCCAGCAATTTCTCCCTTATGAGTAATTCATTACATTACAATTTCTCCAAGTGTGGTTGGAGAACGCTGCCTGATCATCTCATGTTTGCAGATGTGTAATAAATGAGAGTGCCTGTGTTGTAGTAATGAGAATGTGGCTGCAGTTATACAGTTATGTTGTTATTGCAGTAATAGGAAGCATAAAGGGTGGAAGCTTGGCTAAAGCACTGCCAGGTTTGCTTATTTTCAGCTTTCTGGGTTCTTGCAGCTGCGTGTATAACACATGAGGATTATATGGAAGTGTGGTCAAGTCTTTAGGGAGAGCACTTCTACTACAAAGGTCATAAATTCACTGAATCTTCGCTAGCATGTCCAGAAAATAATTTTACCCTTAGGGCACTGACTTTTAAGCATCATTATTACGTGATATTCAGCAAGTTTCTGGAATATGTGGCAATTAATTGTTGATCAGTTAATCAGTGATTCATTCAACCTCAATATATTTATGTATTTATATAATATCTAATATATGTTTAAAGATATGAACTTCTTTGTTTTCTGACTTTCTCTAAACTTAATCCATTTACTCATATTGTGTTTCATATGAAAAAGAAAATGATGAAAAGGAGTATATTAGCAGTAGGTATATTTTCACGCATGGAGTAGGAATATATTTTGAGAACCTTTTCTTTCTTGCTCCTTTTTGATGTACGTGTGATCTCAGCTGTAATAGTGGAGAAGTGGTTGAGTCTTAATAATTTGCAATGGGATGTTGGTAAAACTGAAGATCTTTACGTGATCAGCGTGTGATTCTGTCCAAAGCGAGCTGCCTGTCACACATGGCTGCAGGCAGATGTCACTATGAGGGCTGCTATTTCAACTAAGCATCGCTAGTTCTTATACAACACCCATAGCAAAAGCACTGTGCCTCACAGTCCACTGATATTTATGAGTGACAGTGACACACACAGACTCCACACGGGCTCAAGTCCCTGTTCTGAGTAACATACTGTTTCTCTTTTTTTTCAGGCCAACATATGAAATAAGAGGATATATATTTAGAAACCTCCAACAAGTACTAGTCATTCTTCATGTACTGAACCCCCCTTTCTCTCAGTCTGTACGTAACCTGCAGACATCCTTGTGACCATGTGTTCCTCTCGAGGCTTTTTGTGTGTGCGTTAAACACAGATTCGCACCGGCACTCCCCCGTGTGTTTTGTCAAACCAGTTACCAGATTTGACAAGTGATCGCTGTTTAAAAATAGTTCTCTCACTCCACAACAACTCATCCTTTCTGTTTTTGTGAGGCATTTCTGATTTTAGAGCGACAGCTGATTTCTTTATTTTTTTTTAAATTTTTTATTTTTTTGACACTAGGAGAGGACAAGCTTCGTTATTGCTTGCAGTCAGGCTCAGTGCTCCTTCACTTCCCTCTCCTGTGGAGGAGTACGCTGAGGTCATAGCTTGTTGCTACACTTGACTCATTCTTCATCAGTCAGGAGGTTAACAGGTACTTGTGCTCGTTCATCTGCTGGGTTTCTGCTTCACTTGGAGCCAGCACAGGCTGCCTTTCTGGGCTAGAAGGAACCCTGCAGGCTCGGTAGAGGATTAGACAGAGGAGGAGAAGGAGGATGGCAACAAAGGTGTTGCAGGCGATGGCCACCAGTGCAGCTGTGGACAGTCCTGTGCTTCCTTCTGATTCCATATTTAAGACTGGACAGCAGTTCCCAGTGATGTTTAACCTAAATTTGAGCTTTTAAGTTGGCTCCTTGATGTCCTTAGTTCATTAGTAAGACCAAGCAGCAGCATATTTATTTAGAAAGCATGAATCTATAGGAGGTGATGTCCACAGAAGAACTTAACATATATCTCCATCATATAGTTAATTATGGTAATTATTGTGGGATAAAATTAATATGTAATATGAACATCAAAGTGGAGTGTTCCCTTCCACAAAGCGCACACTGTATTGTGCAGAATTTTTAGAGAAGACAAGCACAGGAAAGTTGGCTTGCATGTGTCACTTAAGATATGAATGTTTGCTCCTCAAGGTTCTGTTTTTCCTGATAGCTTCTTTAGGGTGACACACCAGTGCTCCGACATACAGAGGAGGCTCGCAGCACTTTCTCCCAGTGATGATTTCACAATAGTCTGTATTGTCAAAACACTGCTTATGATTCCAGTAAACGCCTGCAACTGTCTGTAAGAGAGAAACAAATAGAACAATTAGGAATAATTGAACACCTGTGGAGCATGAAATGGAAAGTGGAGCACAGTATGTCTCAGTTAACTCATCAATCTTTTCAATCAGTCTCCTTCTCCTTGCTGTTCATTGTTTTATATCAGTTTTATACTATATACTAATATATGTGTAACATTTGTACTATTTTTTAATGCCATCTCCGTCTAATTAATGTCTTTTATAATAGAAGTCAGCATTTGAGAGCACACACAGGCACAGAAGAACACAGGGATGAGGATCAAAACACTGGACACATAGGCAGGATGTATAAACAAAAGATTAATTTCAGTTTGACTTGCTGTAAACCCAAATAACCACGAACACGCTCAAAAACACACGAGGAACTGAACACAGGAACACGAGAACAGAGGAAGCAGATAGGAGGAAGCAGGCGTAAACACAGGCTGTGCAGGCAACCTGATAAACAACAGTGATAGGGACAGGATTAGAAACAAACAGGGAACTAATTGAATACAGGTTAAGCTAACATGGGAGGCACCAACAATTAAATAAAGAGGGAAAAAAACAAAGTCTGAAGACAAAACGATGGCATCACTCCTCCTCCTCACAGTGTAATGAATTCAGGTCAGACTCAGTGTCCTTCCATTTTGTGGACCGTTATTGTGATAATGCATCAGCTCATTTCCTTAGATGTCTCATTTAAAATGACACAAAAACTTTGTAAAAAGATAATTAGCTCATATCTGTACCTCAGTTTTTTATTTCTTCACTAAACTTGAATTATTATTTTCAGTAAAATATAGTCCTAGAGAGTGTATTTTAAAATAAAACTCATATATCTCAAAGGCTGGATCTTGTGATCTGTGTCAGGATAGGTAATGTGGATTCGAAGATCAGGTTCATGACTTTTTACTTGATGATCAATGATCCTTTTGAGCCATTTGAGAAAGAAAACTTGAGGAAAGCCTTTGCAAGAATACTGACTCCAAAAAATGCTTCATGACTGAACTGATGGCAATTTTGATTTGACTTTGATTTAAAAAAAAAAAAAAAAAAAAGCCATTCAAACTGTAATCCAGCATGCTAATTTTTTACTACTACACAATATGGTTTGTTTCTACTCTTTACACACTTATTAACCAAATTAATTATCATTTTTAGTAAACAGAAAAGCACACTGTATTGCCTGAACAGACAGAAATCCCCTACTTTGAGGAAGAAGTGAGAAAGAGTGTTCAGTAAGACTGTTGACTTAAAAAAAAAAGATTAAAAAATCACCAGAGTAAATTTTACTGTATCATATAATAAGTCACCTTGTTTCCCCGAGAACAGGCAACTAAACTTAGAAGGTGGATTCCAGATATCTTCTTTATTGTGAGTATTAATATATTATATATAAAGTACTATTACCAAGGATTTTCTCAGTTAACCATGCAGAACAATGGTACTGTAGTGGTATATTGAACTTACTTTCAAAACAAATGCTGAACCTCAACACTAGCTCATAAATGCTACTGGTAAACACTAAATCATTACTGGCCAGAGGATTCTTGGGCAAGGTAGCTAGGTAAACCTCACCACTGTTTTCAATCATGCAAACACTAAAAACAACACATCTACAAGGTCTAAACTCAAAATTACCGAAATAGCATTAAATCGGTCATGATGGTTAGCCACCCCTGGTATGAATGGAACATCTGTTTGGAGCTATATGAAAGCCTTCCCTTCCAGCTGAGTGGCTACGCAGGCAGCGAAAGGGAGCATATGCCCCATTTGTACACAATTATGCACACCATATCTACTGTGTTAAGCTTAAATTTTATACAGCCGCCGCTAGGTTGATGCAAATTGATCGCAGGCCACTGTAGCTTCACATGCACCAGCTCTGCTTGCACACGAGAATTCGATTTCATCTGGCTCCACAACCACAGCTAATAGAGTTAGCGCTGCTTTTGAAGCAATAATATCAGTTTGTGATTGTTACTAATCCAAATCAACCAATGGACTGTGCATTCCTACTAATCGCATCCTGTTTCCCTGCATAACTCACATGCTACAAACTCGCTGCACACTGTGCACTTTGATTCACCAAAATAAAGTTGTGGTAACCTACTCTCTCCCCCTCTCTCTCTCTCTTTCTCACACATACATGCATACATGGTTGCTGTGCTCATCTTTCTTGACAACTGAATATCTTTAATAAAGGTGGACCAGTTGCTAATGTAGATGCACATTAACCAGACAGAAATTCACTCCCATTATTTTCCCATTTGGAGGATTAGCATGTCAATATGTTTACACTGCAAAAGCACTTACCAGTGAACAGTGAACTTATGTTGCGTGTGAATAGTGTTGTCCCGAAGATCGCTTTTTGAATCTTGTTACTTTCTAAAAACATGAAAATTCATTTTATTTGTGAATATTTTATTGTAAATGAAACACGTCACTTCATTTTACTCATTGCTATCATCATTGCCATGTAAAAGCACAGAGGCATCTAGAGTTTAAGGCACTACAATCGTTGCTCATCACTGATCTTGGGATTTGAGGCCTGTCCTGATCTTTGCTCTGCATTCTCAAGTTAGTGCTGAATAGCATGAGTACAGCCACTTCCCGTGAGGAAAAAAACGCCTCTTCAAACCCAGTGAATCACATGGATATAACCCTCTATGTGTTATTCACGTGACTCAGTTGAATCTAGCATGATGTCTATCAGTCAGTCTTAAATCTGCTTGTCTCACCTAACTATTGAGAAGCCCTTCTAATTCCAATATCTGCATGGAAGTGACAGCGCTGTCACACCTAGACTCGCTATCACCTCTTATCAGTCTCATGTTAATCAGAGTCCCCTGCGTCAGTTGATTTCATACCCCCACATGTGCAGTTGGAGACCTGGCTGCCTGCAGAGTGTGACAGGTGGATCTGATAAAGTCACAGAACATTTGATCTGGATTTGGTGCAGCCTTCAATCCTCAGGTGGAAAGGAAGCTCCATTTTTTTCACTCTTTAGTGATTAAGGAGGATACCTCAGTCACAACTGGTGATCTCCCCCTGATCTCATAACTCGCTGCGTACTTAAATAGCACCAGCTGGCCCCAGTCCTATGGAAAACATAATTCTAATAACAATCTTAACTTCAAAACACTAAGAATGTTAAGACTTTCCAATTTGTTTTTATCACGCTATGTGTTGCTATGGAGCAAAGTCTTACATTCACAGTAGTTGCACACTTACCCGACACACTGAGGCATCAGTTTTTCTACTGTTCTTTGAATAAATATCCCAGCGTATAAGTCAGCCATCTTCCATTATTCACATGGATAACAGTTCCTTCTCCAGCTGTCTGCCATACTCTGCTCTCCCCTCTGTCTCCCCCGTTTCTTTTCCTTCTCCACCTGCTCCGCTGCACTACAGACAACTGAAGACGAGGCAGGACTGCGCACTGTCTGCCAGAGAGCTCTCCAACAGCAGAGATTCAGAGGGGCGAGAGGGAGAGAGAGAGCGAGAGCGCGAGAGGAGGGGCCGTGCAAGTGGATGTCAGTGGTGATATCAAGCGTAGGGAGAGGGGAATGGTTTGGATGTAATTACACAGGCCTCCTGCTGCAGACAGGAGGAGGGGGTGTGAAGGTTGTTACGGGGAACAAGCAAAGCTGCCTGTCAGACAAAACAATGACTTCTGCCTTGCATCGCAGTTCACAGTATGGCCAAACAAATAATTTCAGCTGTCAAAAGCAGGAAACTGGGAATCAAACAAGGAGAAGCTAAATTAAGACTCAATCATAGACATGGTTTGTGGAACTCCGAGCACAATGCTCATAACTAATCTTCTAATTGAGGGCCCGGTGGCGCCTGTGTCTGGCAGCCTCGCCTCTGTCAGTGTGCCCCAGGGCAGCTGTGGCTACAATGTAGCTTGCTATCGCCAGTGTGTGAATGTGTGTGTGAATGGGTGGATGACTGAATGTAGTGTAAAGCGCTTTGGGGTCCTATGGACTAGAAAAGCGCTATACAAATGCAGGCCATTTACCAAAGTGTCCAGCAGCACCTTGTCCACTTTGATCCTACAAGTGTCCCTGACCCCGTGGAGTGTAATAGTGATCCATTTATGTTTTTTTAATATGATTTACTCCAAGTGGAAAAAAAAAAAACTTTTAAGTCAGAACATATGTTCTCTTCTTTTGCAGCTTATCTCAATACTACAATCAAAGTGTCAACATATCACTGCGGTTGAAAGTTCCTGTAAGTAACAGTATCATATGAGCTGCATTAACACAGAGATGTAGTCAAGACTACTAAATATCTGAATAAGCAGAGTGAGACAATCAGTAATGCAGCATTTGTGGCGCACACAGCATACCCTCATGTAACAAGTCACCAAACGAGGAGATCGTGTTCTGTTGCAAAAACAGGTTTCTGCTGCAGATTCGGTCAAATTGTTCTGTCTCGTGATCTTTTATTGTTCAGGTTACTCCAAGTTTGACACGTTTGAGGTCAGTGTGGTGTATTAAGAAGTATTTATAGCAATGTATGATGGGTTTACTTGATTAAACTTGTCTGATTACAGCCAATTCTGGTCGATAGAATCGTAATGTTACAGTTTGCTGTGGATGACTAAGCGCACGTTAACGTTAACACATTTCAGTCAGACTAATATAAAAGAATCCGTCCTCTGTTTTCATGGCTCACTGTCAGAAGCTAGAGACACTAGAGCATTTAGCTTGAGGCCCCTCTGCAGGACAAAAGAATAATGACAGGGCAAACAAATGTGATTACTGCTGGCTTTAGGGTGCTGCTTTGGACCTGTGTTGCAAAAGGAATTGTGGAGTCATTGTCAGATTTTACCATGCTTACAAAAGCATCTGCATTGTGCAGTAACTGATTTCGTATCTATTTTCTGTTTGCTTTTCTGTATACTGTTGGTGATTCACCTGATTAGGACCCAGTATGTTGAAAATGTTATGGCTTTTCAGTCTACAAGGTGTTGTTTTCAGTGTGTGGACAATACGCACTTGTCCTATTATTGGCTTCTCTTTCAAACAACATGCCGCATATTGTCAGATTAAATATTTGTGCCTTGTAATTTACAGATCTAATTTTAGTCTTGCTGTTGCGCTTTTAAACATCACGACATGTAGTTCGTAAGGCTTTCAATTTCTGCTGACTGTTGTCCAGATAGCAGTGCGCTGTGCTGCACAATCTTGAGAACTGTTTAGGAGAGATAAGGTTGTATAACGTTCTCTGTGTCTTTCACGCTGACCTGCAGTGTGGCTTTTCCACCTCTGTTTAATGCGCATTTGTATTTCATGGTTCAGTGGGGTTACCGTTCTATTTTAAGTTTTCATTTAATTTAACGAAATACCCAAAAAAGCACAGTTATCCTTAAATAAGATGTTCATGAAGTCAATGTTTCAGTCGTATGCCGCTTCCTGAATGTACTGAAAGTTTGACTTTGTCTGTGGTGTGTCTCATTTTTTTCAGCAGTCAAGCAGTGTAAGATTTAAGTATTTTAAAATGTACTTCTATCACTTTGGTGTGCCACTTTTTATGTGTAATGTATGCAATACATCGTCGTGTTTGTCTCTGAATAGAAGTTACAGTCTTTATGGTTGCCTTTGCATGATAATTTTTGTAATTTCCTGGAGCACAGATACTTGGGGGCCGCTGTAGCAGCGCACCGAGCCGAAACACGCCCACACGTAGAGTTGATTAACATAACTTATCAGAATGGAACTGTAAGGCTGCAGGACGTGCAGTTCACACAAACAATCTGTTTTCAAACTGGCTGCACTTTTTAATTCAGTGAAGTCGTGCTAGTCTAAGCCTGCATTTGCCTTTGTGTAGAGTGTGATGACGTAGCAGAGATACAGGACAGCCAAGCACACCCAGTCAACTGTGCTGGCACAGTTTGTTCCCAGGTAGCGCTGTGATTAATACATACATTTATGTCATCACATGCAGCGATTCCACTTATATTTAACTGTGGTGATTGTAGTGTTGTGTGTGCTTTGGCCTTTTTAACATTGCAGGGTTTCCCTTAGAGCCCGTTTTACTAAATTCCACCTAGTTAGGTTCAAATATGCCCCTTCACAACTTTAACCCTGAATGTTAAAAAAATTATGCTTACCCAGTAGTACTGTACAATAGTACATTATAAATCTTTGCTTTGAGTAACAATTTGACTTCTCACACTCACACTTGGTTGTGATTCTGTTTTACGATGGAGACATATAACACTGGCTGCTTCATCAATATCACATTTACAGTAGTGATGGTGATTTTGAAAATAAAAACTTAAACTAGAAATGTTGCCAATGAGGTGCAATGTTGTGCTTTTCTACTTTATAATGGTGTTTAGTTCTCAAGATTAATCGTGACCTTGCCTGTATAGCTGCATGCAATTCATACGTCCAGCTGTGAAAGTAATATATATAAATGAATGAATTTGTTCTCGTTAGATTGCTGTGGGTGATCATACAGACATGAGGATGACAGACTAATTGGAGGGAGTTTGTGTCTAAAAATGGGCTATGTGCACAATATCCTTATAACAGGTGAACAATGGCTGCATGTTGATTTACTTGAACAAGCCTGTGGTGAGCGGATCAAATGTAAACACTGGTTCAGTCAAAGGATACAGTTCAAGGAAATCTGAACTTTTGTACAGGGGAGTTAATGTGCTAAAGACCACAAAGTTGTTTCATCTTAACTGCTTGCCCAGGTAATAAACACAGTTTAAATCTATTACTTGACCATTAGGTCGTACGGTTGCCATAAAAAGTTTTCCGTGTGGTGGAATTTAGCATCTAACTGCACGTACGTCACACATGGTAAATGTCAACAGCCATTGTTTGTGTTCTGTGTGATCACAGTTTTCATGCACAGGACAAATTGCAGCACGTCAGAAAAAAACTTTTTGGTTTGTGCTTAAAGTATTTTTTTTTTTTTAATTAGTCTCAGTTGGAAAAAAAATTGCAGGCCCATAAAAAATGAACAAAAAAATGACAATAGTATAAAAAAATGTTGACCCAAACATTTTTTTCAGCACCATTTCATAAGCCTGAGCGCATTACATTATTAAATTCTTACATAACAGGGTAATCATCTCTCTCAACAACCATCCACCTAAACTACCATTAGCATCTGTAATGATCAGGACTTGGGAGTGCTTCACGAGGCCAAAGTCATTGTCGGCATAAGCAGCATCATTGTTGACGTGGGTGTCTTTGAGCTCCCCTATTAACACAGCAGACTTCTACAAATACAGGCTGACATTTTCTCAAACGACTGCAAATGTATTTTATCAAATGTGCTGACCTTCAGCGTCAACAAATTCAATTTCATTGTTAGTCAGTTAGCATTAAATGTAACGACGATGGCGTTCAAGGTAGCACTCTTCAGATATTATGGATTGTATTCAGGGTAAAGATGAGTTCAGGCCCCCAACTTTACTCTTGTGTTTGATGCTCACACACTGTCCCCGACAACATTTCCAGAAGGTAAAACTATAGCTATAAAAACCCACTGGACCTTAAATAGAGCACAGCTAACAGGCAGTCTAAGCTGTCTGGTCAAACCAGTGGAGGGTTTCACAGTGAAAGCATCACAGCAAAAATAGAGCTGCGAGAGAAATGGATATTAAAGTTCATGATCCAAATGTATCTGAAATAGGCTACTGTGTCTATTTGTTATCTATCTAGCTTATGCCATTTACCCCAAAGCATGTGACCTAATGGAATTTTTTTTAAAATTGAGGCAAAAGTCTTTAATTCTGAGAAACAATATACATTTTGAAAATTAACAACAGTACCCATTTTTTCACCCATCCATCAGTCCCATTCTTTGGAACACAATAGAAATAATTAATTATAATCATAATTAATCAGATTTGACAGTCATTCACTGTCACTAAAAGGAAGAACTGATTTGGTTTTGGTTGTCAAGGGTCAACAAAACACTTTCTTGGTAATAACACAAGAATTAATTAATATCACAAATGTCCGATAGGATAAACATGGTGACATTTCATATTGAAAAGGCCATCAGTTCCATCATAATGTTTGTAAAAACTCTGTAACCCAGAAAACAGATGGAAATCTCCCATTTTACCTATCCTATAGATGCATGTGGTAAGCAGTAATATTTAGGTCAGCTGTGGTGTTTAAACAATGGTAATTGGCATTCAGGTGCCCCAGAAAGTAACCCCCACACAATTACATGACAGTACCAGCCTGAACTGTTGATACAAGCCATGATGGATCCATTGTCTCATGTTGTTTTACCCTAATTGTGAGCCTGCCATCCACATATTGTGGCAGAAATTGAGACTCATCAAGCTAGGAAACATTTTTCCAGTCTTCTGTTATTCAGTTCTGGTGAGCCTGTGTGAACTGTAGCTTCAGTTTCCTGTTCTTAGCTGACAGGAGTGGCACACAGTGTGCTCTTCTGCTGCTGTAGCTGATCTGCTTCGAGGTTCAACATGTTGTACATTCAGAGACGCTCTTCTGATTCTTTACTTTTGTGCTGATCCCAGCAGATCAGCACTTTCTGAAATAGTCAGACGATATTAAATTCCAGTCATCATTAAACTATATGTGACTAAGCGGACATGAATTCAACCTGACTGGCTGGCAGATGCATGGTAGAAATTCTAGTCTTAGTATGAAAAAAGAAGAAAGGACCTTTTCGTTTTTGAATATCAGGTATCTAAATGCATATCGCTCTTTCTCTGCTTGCACAGCATCATTCCCACAGTGATCCTATTTCATTTATTCCAACTAGATCAAACTGCTGCCGGATAGGAGGAATGTGTCATGCGATATGTACACATGAAGGGTCTATGCAGTGCTAATGGAAGCGACTTGTTTGAGTGGCCTATTTATGCGCACCTCGCATGAGTCATGGAGTGCTCTCCAAATTTACCGGCTGTAATGCGGCTAACAACACAACAGTACAGCTTCATGATGAATTATTGATGTGAATGCAAGCTGAAAAATAATATGATTCACTATTCTTGTGCTCACAAAGATGGAAGTCATAATCTCTTTTTGAGGCAACATGAAACATATAAATGGAAACTATTTTAATTAATTGTGCATGTGTGAAATTTTCTTCGGCACATATTATGGTCGTCATTTTCCTGTCACAAAGTCTGTCTTGATCCCTTGATAATCTTACAAAGTGCTTTTCAAGTCGCCTTATCCCCGCGCTCATTTTATCTTTTTTTTTTCCATCCCGTCCTTTCGCGTTTTGCTTTGGTGTGACATCAAAGAGGTTGCACTACAATCACGCTGCATTTCTCTTTCAAGTAAAGGGAGATAATAGAACAAGATTACTGCCAAAAGTGATTTGTTAAGTGCATTAGAATAACTGCTGAAACTTGGCAGCGGGCCTGTTACATCAGAGGGACTGCTATGAATTGCACCTGCAAGTAGGAGAGGTTTGAAAGAAGAAGAAGAAAAAACACTGCATAACTGCAAACCAAATTGCAAACTGCAGATTTTAGTTTCTCTATATGTGGAGCATGTATGTGTAATACGTCTCTCCCTGGGGACCAGGGAAAGCATCATTACCCTGCAGATAGCTGTGCAATATATGAAAACAGTCTGAAAGGCTTGTTTTTCAGTAGCAACAAGAAAACAGTTATGAGTCATGAGTTGAGACTGAAATGGACGTACAGGATCATGACTCTCCCGCTTAAACCCGTCTGAATCATCCCTTTATTCCCTCCCACCTTTAGGCCACTTTATGTTGCTTCATGAAAGGATGAGTTTTGTTTGACCATGTGAGAGGCTGAGCAATCTGCCACACAGAGGGCAGATCTGCTATATTTAGCTGGGCATATGCTGCGACATATCAAACTACAGGGAAAAGTCCCGGCATGGAAGGTCGTAGTTCAAGGCTCAAGTTGTGAACTTGAGGCTGTGCAGGTCTGTATAAATACTTTGAATTGTGTGTATTCAGGGTAAATTATTGAAAAGCGATAGGTCGTAGGGTCTAACAGGGTGCAGACATAGAGATCTCAAATGCATGTAACATGATGCTTGGTTTGAGTTTACTTTTATGTGATCGTAATGCCAAATTTTACTCAGTCGTGACAGACCACACAGGAAGGAACGCAACTGCAGCAATAGCTCTTCAGTCAACAAGACAGAATAATTAAAGTGGCAAGAAATGTCTGGAACTGATTTTAATACACATATATTTTTAAAAATGCATTTAGGCAGCAGGCTCGTGCGAACACAGCTGAAGAAAAAGAGTAAACACCAAATGCCAAATATTCTAACATCCAGTCCAAATATGGGGCAAGTCCCCCCAAAATATTACAAGATACTTTATTTCCCATTGTGTAGTATCTTCAGGAGTTCTCTCATCAGACCCTTGCTGTCTGGTAAATGCAAGCAACTTTTAAACCTCACAGCCTAAGTTTGTAACACATCTTTAAGTCTCATGAAAAAAAAAAATACAATAAAAAAACAGCAATTGTAGATAATCATAAACACGAGGCACAAAGTCAGGGATATAACTTGTAATATAATTTTTCCAGCATTGGTTTACATTTATATTAACTGCTGTGTTTATAATCAATCATCACACTAGGCAAATAAAGCTACAGAAGCAGAACTTGTGACTGGATTTGATTTCACAATTGTGTGTTTTAACATTTCTGTCATCAGAGGAAAAATTAATTTATTCTTCTTATGAATTATTTATTCTTCCAAAAGTCTCTGTGTGAACCATGGTGGCCGCCGATACGCTGCACTGCGATACACATATTTCACATGCTCTTTGTAACTGCTACAGGAATGAAAATAACATTTGTTTGTTTACACAATCATTTTCATAATAATTCCAGGTTTGATGCACAGCAGGGGATTATCTATAAATACAGTGAAGCTAATTAAGACACTCTGTGTTCTTGAAAAGGTCAATTGGGCTTCTACCTCGGAGAGATACATTTGTAAGTTATACTCTACACTCCTAAATTATTTTCATATTTCATTGTTATCAGTTGTTGTCTTTTCAGATTCTTTATCCACCATTGTGGTTTAACATAACTGGTTTTATTATCATTAAAGAAGGCATTACGTTCAGGATCTTTATCACTCGAGCTATGAGCAACAGTAAACAGTGGATTGTTTACACCTTTGTGGAAAGCTGCCTTTTGCAATCAAATCTGGAAAGACATTAGTCACTGAAGTCTACATGCCCACCAGATTTTACATTCACTGATTTTTTGTAAGGAACAACATAGACAGTAAAGTAAGCACTGTACAGGCTAAAGTAAACATGAGGTGAGTCTGAATCCTTTCGTTGGCACCTGAGCTCGTAATGAGTCTTCAACTCTCTGCTCTCTCTGCATCCACTGCACTAAAAATCCATCTGCAACACAAAGTACATTAAATGAATGACTAATTTTTCTATATTATATGTAGTGGTGAATAGTCAGTAGTGGCAAGTCTCCCATGTACAATTAAATCTATATATTATATTTATTCGATATGCATTACATGTTGTACACTGCTCCAAAAATTAAAGGTACACTCTGTAATCAGAGTATTGATCTGGTCAGTTAAGTAACAGAAGCTTTTGTTAATTAGTTTCAGCTGCTTTGATGTTAATTAAATTAACAGCAGGTACACAACAGGGACAACAGTCAAAACAGGATTTTTTTTATTACTAAACAAATATGTTGGACTGCGTTCTTCCATTTGCACAACATCTCTAAAATTAGAAATATCCCGTCTCAGAGTGACGCTGAAAAACTTCATGCATTTATTACTTCCAGGCTGGACTACTGTAATTTTTTATTATCAAGATGTCCTAAAAACTCCCTGAAAGCCTTCAGCTAATCCAAAATGCTGCAGTAAAAGTACTGACAGGGACTAGAAAGAGAGAGCAGATTTCTCCTGTTTTGGCTTCCCTTCATTGGCTTCCTGTTAAATCCAGAATTCAAAATCCTGCTCCTCACATACAAGGTCGTAAATATTTAGGCCCCATCTTGTCTTAATGACCTTGTAGTACCATATCACCCTATTAGAGCACTTCGCTCTCGCTCTGCAGGCCTACTTGTTGTTCCTAGAGTATTTAAAAGTAGAATGGGAGGGAGAGCCTTCAGTTTTCAAGCCCCTCTTCCGTGGAACCAGCTTCCAGTTTGGATTCGGGAGACAGACACTATCTCTACTTTTAAGATTAGGCTTAAAACTTTCCTTTTTGATAAAGCATATAGTTAGGGCTGGACCAGGTGACCCTGAATCCTCCCTTAGTTATGCTGCCATAGGTGTAGGCTGCTGGGGGATTCCCATGATGCACTGAGTATTTCTTCTTCAGTCACCTTTCTCACTCACTATGTGTTTATACACCTCTCTGCATTGAATCATACTTGTTATTAATTTCTGTCTTTCTTCCACAGCATGTCTTTTGTGCCCTCTTTCTCCCCTCACCTCAACCAGTCGGAGCAGATGGCCCCGCCCCTCCCTGAGCCTGGTTCTGCTAGAGGTTTCTTCCTGTTAAAAGGGAGTTTTTCCTTCCCACTGTGGCCAAAGCGCTTGCTCATAGGCGATCGTATAATTGTTGGGTTTTTCTCTGTATGTACTATTGTAGGGTCCACCTTACAATATAATGCACCTTTAGGCGCCTTCAGCATAGCCTCAAAAGCTTGGAGGAGAATCCAGGAGAGCTGGACCGGGCTGTAGAAGGTCCTTAGCCCGTCAGCAGGAGTAACTGCTCGATTGTGCAAGAAGAAACAGAATGAGGACTACAGAATGACCTCCAGCAGCCCACTGGTGTGAATATCTCTGACCAAACAATCAGAAACAGTTGTCATGAGGGTGGCTTGAGGGCCTGACGTCCTCTAGTGGGCCCTGTGCTCACTGCCCAATATCATGAAGCACACCTGGCATTTAGCCTAAAATACTGGAATTGCCAGGTTCACCACTGGCGCCGTGTGCTTTTCACAGATTAGAGCAGGTTTACCCTGAGCACATGTGACAGACATGAAAGGGTCTGGAGAAGCCTTGAAAAATGTTATGCTGCCTGTAACAATTTTCAGCATAAGTAGTTTGGTGGTGGGTCAGTGATGGAGGCATATCCATCAAGGGACACGCAGACTTCTACAGACTATGCAACGGCATCCTGACTGCCATTAGGTATCAGGATGAAATGCTTGGACACATTTCAGACCTTATATTGGTGCAGTGTTCTGGGTTCCTCCTGGTGTATGATAATGCCCAGGCTCATATGGTGAGAGTATGCAGGCAGTTCCCTGGAAGGAATTGATACCACTAACTGGCCACCACACTTGCCTGATCTAAATCCAACAGATCACCTCTGGGACATTATGTTTCAGACAATCCAGTGCCACCAGATTGCATCTCAGACTGTCCACAGTTTCAGTGATGTCCTAATCCAGATCTTCCAATCTCATTAGAAGCATGCCCTGATGTTATCAGGCACGCATACAAGCACATGAGGGGCTACACGAACTACTCAGTACCATCAAACGATGTGGCGTCCTTTTATTCCTAACACATTAGATCTAAGTGTTCCTTTAAATTTTTTTGAGCAGTGTATATTATATATATTTAATGTGACCTTTTACGCTGTAATATTAAGGTTCCAATAAAAGATTAGGCTTGTATTTGTCACCCTCATTCAAGTCAAGTCAAAAATCATTGACTTGACTTTCACTAATACGCATGACAATAATAATAGTACTAACATAACTCATGAAATTAGCTATGTGTAGGGTCATGTCTCAAGTTATAGTTGCAATATTCCAATATAAAGTTTTTAGAAATTCACTTGAGAAGTTTTTATGAGTGGCAACAGTGCTGAGGCTGTCTTACTGTGGTAAAATGAACAGTGCAGGAGATGGCGATGATGAGAAGCCCGATGATGACTGAGGCAATAGCCACGTAGAGCGCGTTCCTGCCCAGCCGCCTGGAGCCTTCGTAGTCTCCGCTGTAGTAACTGTTTCTAGACTGGAAGAGAGAAATCACTGTAAAGAGTAAAAACTCACCGGCAAATCTGCTAAAAACACAAAATGTGGTACGCAGAGCTCTCTGAAAAGTCTATGAAAAAAGTTTAATCAGTGGTTTTGTTTTTTGTTTTTTTTTTATTTGCCAAGTGAAAGTTTATTTCCATCAACAGGCAGCATGAAAATGTAATTTTCCAAAGCGGAAGATGAAGTAAGTTTGTTTGATGGGCAGAGCAGGTGTCTGTGTGACTGGGTTACATCTTAGGGTCCAGCACATCAGAACACTGTGTAAGCGTTACATTTAAAGCAGCCTGGACAAGAACATGTTTCATTTCTCTCTGACTCATTATTTCCTTAATATTAGAGCACAGAGCATGCATAGTCTAACACAGAGGCGTGGGCAATTCATTCTCCCAAGGGGCCACGTGACACACTGGAACTGTTGTGGAAGACCAGAGCAATAAGCTGAACTCTGCTCAGTATTTATCTCTTTATAAACTGCTACTGGTAAGAGTAGATGCTACTATCAGTCGTTAGCTGTGGGCTCTTGGGAAAATTAATTGCCCGCCCATGGTCTGACATGATATTAAAACCCCATCAAGTTTTATTGTTTAGACTTACCATGATAGAGAAGACCAAAGCCACAATGTTGACGGGATATGCAGGACAAAAGCATGTAAAAATGGTCAAACAAAGGTAGCTTTGAAGAGGAGGTGGTAGTTCCTCTACATAACCACTGTCGAAAAATTCGCTCCCACTTAAGGAGCTCTTTAACTGTGGATTTAGCACTCCAAGTGCCATCGAATCTGACAGCAAGAGGTGAAAAACCGAAATTTAAAAATGTTACAGAGAAAACAGAAGCTAAAAGAGTGTTCTAAATACAGCAGGAGAGCGTTTAAGTCTAACTTTTAACTTTGGAAAAAAATAATGAAACCAACAGCTTAAAACTCAGCTTGAAAAGTCTGGTCTTGTATACCGGGTCTAATCCTTCCTCAAAGCTGGGAAAAAATGAAGTTTGTAGGGAGAGAAGGCGAAGCAGAGCTGGGAGAGGATCACTAACCCTGCTGGCCTCCATCCAGAACTCTGACCCTGATAGAAGTGTGAGGGATCAGACTGTTTACCACTGCTGGCAGCCCACACAAACATAGTCACTGCACTGCAAGATGGATTCATGTTCTTAGCACAGCACGACACATGCATGGAACTTCTGATGAAACAATGCACCCTGTTTTTTAGTTTGTCGGGTTAAAGACTGTGAAAATTATGAATATGGGAACAAGTCCTTCAGGCATATTCACTGTATTTGTTTACTCTGTCAACTCTATCCATGCAGTTTTGGTGAAAGTTCTGTTGTTAAATTTGCTACCGAAGGGAAGTCTATGAATACTTCAACCCACCAAAATTGGGAGGACTTTCATAGACTACAGGTAAAAGTGGATGCAGACTTCTTGCAAGACTTCTTGTTGTTTCGTTCAGTACAGGAGTCTTTGTGGTGGGTCAAAATGTAACTTTATTATTCTGCACTTGTAGTTCTATCAAGTGTGACAAGATACCCAACACCACTGGCTGAAATGTAGCCCCAAACCATGACAGAGCCTCCACCATGCTTGACAGATTTTCATGCCAGTTGTTTTTTCTCTGTTTTCCTTCCTTAAAAATGGCTTCTTGACAGCTTTCCTTCTACTGAGACTATTTCTGATGAGGCTTCAGCTAACAGTAGATCAAGATCTGTATCTCTTAGGTCCTATGTCAGGTCTTGGCTGAATTGTTTTTTAAAGACATGACTTTCAGGTATTATTCATCTGCTGTAGATAGTTCTTTAGGCCACTTCCTTTTTTGTCCTCCACCGCTTTCAACAAATTTTTTACAGACATGCAGCACACCTTGCTGAGATATGCCAAGTTTTCAGATAATAGCGGCTTGGGAATCACGGTGTTGGTGCTAAAATATGTCTATGTCTGTCAATCTATGTTACCTTTGGTATTTTTTATAGTCAACTAAAAAATGGGAACGAATTATGTGTTTTTGTGACAGGCTGCTAGTAACAATGTGCCTAAAGATAGGATTCTCTGTCACTCATCACTGGAGTTAGGTGGAGTTTATATGTTGGAATGACTCACAGTCCAGCGTTTAGTAGTTTAAATTAACACAGACCAAAATGTTTTTCGCACCAGGCTGCAAACATGTTTATCCCTACTGTAAGGTTGTGCATTTGATTAAGGGAGCGAATCCAGCCTCAAATGGCCATTCTGTGAACTGCAACTTTTGGCACTCGTGTTTTGGCTTCATTTTTCAGCCTCAGCAGTTGAAGTTTGGCAGTTACATACGCCGACTATTTGTGCCAGTATACCAATTTAAGAGGTGGCATTTGCTCTTAAGATTTCAAACACGCAGGTCAGTTCACATGACTTCAGTGCGCATGTGAACAAATGTTGGGTTAAAAAAAAAAAGGAGTCACAAACACTTTAGAATAATTTATTAGGATTTTCAAATTGAAACTGTCAGGAAAAAAAACAAAGAAAAAAAAAGAAGAAAAAAAAAGAAAAGCATTGCTGTAAAGCTTGGCGGGGGACAGCCCAAATCTTAAACTTTAACCGAGCTCATGTAGAGCTACAAACTCCATTCAAAGCATTGGCCCTTTTCCTTACAACAGCACAACAAAAGACATCATTAAAATCAATATACAAGGGGAACAAGATCTCAAAACAGAAAAATATAGTTTCTTTTTTTTCTGAAAATAAGTCTTAATGCCGCAGAATTATCCACTTGTCGTCTGCTATTACCAATAATAGTACTATTTTCATTTGTAAGGTAAAAAATAACTTATTGCTTTATTGTAAGTTAAAAAGTTACAGTGTTGGTGTCCAGCAGTAGTTTGTTTTTTTTTTCTTTTATCATGTCCCAGCCCGTCTGACAGAGGAACTACTGGCTGGATCAGGAAGTTTTCTGCTGTGCTGAACATCAAACAGGCTGCAGCAAGAAGGCTGAACAAACAGGCTACTTGTTTTTGCAAAGGTTGAATTTGTTCCAGCTTTTTGACTTTTCCTGCCAGCCAGCGCCGTCTTGTACTGAGGCCCCCGTATCAGAGCCGACTGGGAGCGAGACCCTGTTCCATTTCTGGTTCCCTGCCCAAAACCCTGTCTGTTCACCACCACACTGAGCAGCAACTATATATAAACAGTTATCTGTTGGTTCCAGAGGTGCACAAATTTATTAAAACGAAGTGTGGAATGGGAGAGAGTCAGGGGGGAGAAGAGCAGATGAACCCAAATGGAGCAGGGCAAACGTTCTGTTTTTTTTTTTTTCAGTACCAAAGGAAAAAAAGGCAATCAAAACGCTCCTTCGCTGACGAAAGTAGTTCCATATTACACCTTGATGTATGCGCACAAACACTCACTCGCACGCACGCACGCACACACGCAGACGCAATCACATGCACCTTCAATAGTGATAAGAGGAAAGAACATGATCGTGATTTTTCTACAACTGCTTCTCTGAGAATGTCCTTCATTTGTTTGTCACGGTGGAGAACACCGCATAAAAGAATTTTCTTAAAAGAATTAAAATAAACAAAAACATTAAGAAGAGAAACGCGCAAAAAAAAAAATATATAATATTTTCAAAAATCAGGAAGTGAAGTCAAGTCCCGAATCGCCAGAAACCCCTTATTTCTCCTGTTTTAAAGTTGTTAATCATCCAAAGTCCCATCGTGGTTTCATAAACTGTTTTCCACGAAGACGCAAGAGACAAATTCGCTTATTTTTTTCTCTCTCTTTTTTTTTTGAAAGACTTAAATCAAACAAACAAAAATATGACCTGGTAACAAACAAACAAAAATGTGTCAACTGAAAAAAAATATGTCAGACAAGCTCGTGGAAGTTTATTCGCCAACAGCTATCCTGGATAGCGTTGCGCTGAAGTGACGCTAGAGTGGACTGCCCCACAGTGTACACATAATGGCGTATGCATACCCATAAAAGTAGTGAGATGACCGCAGAGAGTAGTAAATGACATCCAGTCAAATTGCTGTTAACCCTTTTCCAAACCAACCAATGACATGCCAGCCGGTTCAGTGACCCCTCCCTCCCACACCCATCCCACACCCACCCTACCTCACCCAATGTCTATTTACAATATTTTACAGGAAGACATAAAAACATTGCTTTAAAACCAATTACAGAATAAAATACCTTACAGATTATTATGTCAATATTAATAACAATATTACAAAGGTTTTTTTTTGTTTGTTTTTAGAGACTACCAAAATATACATTTAACTTTTGTTGTTGTTGTTGGTTGTTGTTTTTTTTCCCTCCATGTTTCTGTGAGACTCGAGTTAAAAAAAGGACTGTGTTGGATTTGTTCTTCCTTTGTTAAAAACGGCTTTGAGACCCATCTCATCTCGCACAGCTTTCTTTTTTTTGCCTTCTTTCTGCTTCTGTTAACATCAGCACGACAGCTGGGAAGGATTCACGATGGAAGTGAAGTTTAAAATGACGATAATAAAAACTCAAAATAGTTGTCTGTGTCTTTGTCAACGGTGACAAATGTTTCCTCGGAGATTTTTTTTTTTTTTTTTTTTTTTTTGCAGTTTCTTTTTCTCAGCTTCAAAAGGAAAAAAATGGATAACTGAGGGGGGAGAGGGGGTGGGCTCTAGTTATTAGACTACATGATGAGGACAAAAGAGGAGAAAACAGGGAAGTTATGTTGAAGTGAGATTAGTACAGCAGAAACAAGAGTTCTGGATTTAAAAAGATATTCAGTCGGTGGGCGGAGCCATATGGAGCCAGGAGAGCCCGGTAAAGAGCCGGTGGCCGGCCAATCAGGTTGTGCCATCAGTGGGCAGTCAGCATTGTGATTGGCTCATCAGCAGAGGAGACGCCCTCCCATCCCTCGGTGACCTGAGACTTCTCAGTGGTAGCCATTAGTGAAGGCAGTAGCAATCAGAGGACCCTGAGGACACACACATACACACACATAGAGGCAAAGATGAATACACTTCTAGCAGCTTTGTCAACACACGTGTGCATTCATGCATGCATGTAAGTCTGAGTTGGTGGGTGAGGAAGGGAGCATGTGACCTACCCCTATACCATGGCTGAACCCTGTGCTGGGGGCGGGGCTAGCTGCACTGATGTAGCTGCTGACTCCTGAGTCCTGATTGGCTGCAGCGTACAGGTCAGCCATTGGTCCAGGGCTGCTGGTGCCCAGGAAGCCAGCTGTGCGTGAAGGGGTGGAGCCTGAGAGCCAGGAGAGTCTTAAACACTGGAGGGTTTTCTCTCTCACACACACACACACATAGAAACATGCACATGTCTAAAAATATTCCTTTATTTCTCCAACCAGGCCATCACGCACGCGCTCATTGTGAGTAAGGCGAGCATGCAAATTTGTAAACATGCACACACTCCTGCTGTTCACACTCTTTCGCAGACAAACAGGGACATACCTCTAACTACCGCGGCGGCTGCTGCAGCTGCTGCCATTGGTCCGTATGCAGTCAGGGGAATGGCTGAGGATTACACAACAAACAAAACTGTCACACAACACGTATGTCATGATCTACAGCTCAGTGTGGCTGAACAGAGAGCTGACCCAGAGATCTGACATGTCATTTAAATACCACTGGTGTAAGGTTTAATGATCCAACATCCTATAGCATCTGGCTTGATGCATTAAATAAGATACAAAATGATGGCTAAAATCAAAGAGGATGGCGTTTCCAAGTAAAAATGTAAGTACAGCTCAGAGCCACTAGATGTCAGTGTAAAGGCGCAGCTGCTTGTAGATCGGCTGCATGCACAACACATCCAAAGGCTAAAAGTATTTACCGGCAGAGTTAGGAGCAACCTAAAAGCTTTTAGCCCAATATATCATCATATCTTGTCACCTCTGTCAGAAGTAGTCTTCAAAGAAAAATGGAACTCGTTAGATCGTTTAGTGTACATCCATAAATCGCTCCATCAATTTCCTTAACTGCTTATCCAGTTGAAGGTTGATGGGAGGCTGTAGCCCACCCAAGATGAGTTTAGGCAAGACGCATGGTAGACCCGGGGTAGGTCACTGGTCAGTGGGTTCGAAAAGAGAGACAGACAATCACACACTTTTACATTCACACCTATGGCCAATCACAGATTAACCTAACATGCATGTCTTTGGACTGTGGGAGGAGACAGCATGCAAACTCCGCACAGAATCCAGCCGGCCAGGAGGTCTGAGCCAGAAACCTTCTTACTATAACAGTGCTAACCAATACCTGGGGGTTCATATTTTATGGTGCTTAAGGGAAAAAGACATTTTAAGGCGACCTCCACAGTAGCTTCGCAAAAACAACCGATATGTTCACAGAAACTACTTAAAGTTTGATTCTTGAAAAGTCTTACAAGGTCGTTTGCATTACCTTTGAACCCTATTTCTACCTGCTGCTGGATTGCCTCACGTGTACATAGGCGGACTATTTCTTAAATCAAAAATTAAATCTAAATCTGATTTTAAAAGTAAAAGTAAACAGGTTTGTTTTTTGGGTTATGCTGCTTTTGTTTTTGAAGAAGTATCCCAGTGATTCAGGGTTACTGCATTTAGTAAAGATGGTCTTCGTGGTTTAACTTGGGTTTCTGCTGCTAAAGAGCTTCGGGTTTTCTTTTTAGGTTCTCAGAGGGGTTGCGGCAACACTCACCTGCCAGCTCAGGAGGGTGGGATGATGTCAGGAGGGGGGTCCTCTCTAAATGGAATTCTAGAAACAGAGAAGATCCAGAGAGAGAAAAATGTCTTTGTAAATAGTCGCCATCCACCAGCCATACTACAAAGGCACACACGCACACAGAGACAATGTCAACACAGATGCACGAGCACAGAAAGTAAAAACAAAAGAGAACAAAACAAAAAAAGAAAACCTACTGTAAGGACAGGCAGGAAGGTGGGAGCAAAGGAAAAGGAGGGGCGATACGGCCAATTGAATGGGGCTTACATAAGCAGATCAAATAAACAAAGAAGAATATAAGAGGAAGAAGGTCTAATATCACAAATGAAAGGCAAAAAACATCAGTAACTAACATTCGAAACAGAAGACAGTGTTTCAGAAAGTGCAGAGGGTTTAAGTTACAGACAAGAGCACTTTAAAATCACACTTGCTGCAGCTGAAATGAAGGCGGCATGACACGCGAATCTGAGCGCGCACATGAACCTCTAGCCACGTGGCCGTTGCTGTTCATACATGTTTCGCCTCGCACTGTTAAAAACTGTCAGCATGCTGCAGCCTGTAGCCTTTAGCCTTTACTCTGTCCCTGTCTGCAGGCCTAAAGAGAGTCAGTGAGCTGTGTGGCTTATGCAGACGTACCTGGGAACTGGTAGGTGTATCCGGGCGCGATACCAGAGTAACTGCGGCTGGTGTAGGTAGCAGTCTGAAAACCCGGGTAGCCTGTTGGAGAGAGAAAGAGAGAGAGGATTAATTGACTGTATAAAGGAGCATGATGGCGAACTCAGAAAATGAGTTTTAGGGGAGGCTGCTTGGTGTGTGAGCAGAAATCACGATGAGTACACACAGGCAGATCTAGCCATCTGATCTATCCAGGTTTATTTTTGGAACCACCTCAAGAGTGCAGTCATACATTCACCTGCTGCAGTGGCAGTTAGCTAAGCGATCTCCTATAAGCTAATTTCCTCTGCTCTTGTACAACAGAGTGCAGCTACGAAGGAGTTACAGTAAAGATGGCTATTATTAACTACTGAGTGATTTAAGGTCATTTATTTGATTTTGCTTTCCCTCATCCGGGGTTCATTTTAATCAACCTCGGAATATTTCGAAATTTAAGGCGACGCTCCGGACACTTGGTGATCCAGGCATACACATTAGCTTAACGTCTGCGGGAAATGGGGTCATTAGAGATGAATTACACATGAGCCAGACCTAGTAGTATGAGTCACTGACATTTACAGGCCCTTACTGAGATTATGTATTACGATCTGAAATTTGCCAGTAGAGGGCATCAAACAACCACAAACTACAGCTGATGTAGCTCTCGGTTTTGATTTCTCAATGAGGATCTCTTCATACTGTATTTTTACTCCAGCGTGTGGAGCCCTTCAGTCCGTGACCTCTAAACATTCGATACATCACAGAGAATAACGTCATTGAAAGCAGGCGTTTAGCTTACGTAGCCTAAATATTTCTGAACGGAGGGTGCACCTACAATATGACATTTCTTAATTTTTAAAGCAGCTCCTTCAGTGTGAATGAGGAAACCTAAGAAATGCGTTCAAATTGCTGAGCTATTCCCAGTTAAATTAATGCACAGAAGACATTTTCAAGGCACTACTGAAATTTGAGTCAATATTGTGATTTGGTTCCTTTTCTGTTATTTCTGATCAGCAACACATACAGAAATATGTCTCGTTTCGGTGTTTTTCCACATTCTAGATGTCTGAGTTTATTCTACTGTTACTTTTTTTGAGTATTTTTAGAATAAGTACAATCTAAAACTAAGCTACACACACATACTTGCATAATCTATTATTTCTGTCTTCGTAAAGAAAAATGGTGTCAGTCAGTGCTAGCACTTGATTAACAGTGATTTTTTCAGATACTGCATTTGCTGTTTGTTTAATACTTTACCTAACATGCCAATGCCCAGCATAAAAGCGTCCATCCCGTAGGGCATCACCCTGGAACGGCCTCTGGCTGAGCCTGTCGGCGTCATCACCTCCTTGGGCTGGGCTTTCTTGCACTCCACCTGAAGCAAAGAAAACAGGGAGTTAGTAAAAAAAAACTACTGAAATAAAGACACTCAACAGTTACGCCACATGATTCGGTCTGGCAGTTGGGACACTGGGAACAAATCCCTACACCACCGAGTAAACCACGCTCTAAATATTTTTTACAGCTCACGTCCGTACCATTTTGTTGTTGATCTCATGGAAGTGGATCTCACACACTTTCTCAACCACATCTTCATTCTCAAAGGTAACAAAACCAAAACCTGGAAAAGAGCGAGAGAAAAAAACTCTTAAAGAAACCCTTGTAACATTTGAGCAACATTTGAAAGCATGTTGAATTTTCCACCTTTACACGGGCTCTGGATATGAGTGGTTATAATGAGATGGAAGAACGAGCACAGTTATCAGAAAACATGTGATCACTTTAATGTCTCCCTTTTGTAACGTGCAACCCAAAGAGCTGAGGCCAACCTCACAGGTCTTGCTTGTCAATTAAGGTGTTAGCATCATGGAGGAGAGGGGGGATAGGGCGTGGCTAACTCCACCCTGCTCCTTTCTTTCTCCCCCCTTCCCCACTTGTCTTAACTTAGATCCTGACTTTGTATAAACAGAAGTAGGCGAGAGCGAGGAAAGACAACGTTAAGAAAAATTTGTTTGTTTGAATTTTTTTTTAGCTAGATCACCAGAGCTAATGACTCCATCGTGGTCCCACTTAAGCGTATCAACATAATGCGGGCGGGTGCACATTTGAGTATAACTCTGGGTACGCACCTCTATGTCTGTTGGTTGTTTTGTCAAACATGAGCATGGCATCATCGACCTGTGAGAACAAAGCACAGAATAGATGAGCTCGGACATCTTAACACGCGCGCGCGCGTGCACATCATTACACAGCATGGGGTGCCATTGTCCCTCTTTAGCATCGGAGTAAGAGGAGAAAACAGATGGAGAGGGTGGAGGGCAGAGACTTGGGCGGGGTGACAGGTGACAAAGGAGAGAAGAAAAAAAGAATGGAAGGGTGAGAGGGGAAGAGAGCGACGGGGAAAACAGGGGGAAAGAGGGCGCCGTGTAAAAAATTAAAATGAAATGCAATATATCAGCGGTAAAAAAGAGGCGCTGAATGTTTCCCATTCTTCGCTCTGCCTCCAGGACGGAGGCAGAGTTCTTACAAACTCTGTCCCGCTCTCGCCCTTCTTTTGCTTTCGTTTGTTCACCCTCGCTGTCTTTCTTTCCCTCTCTGCAAAGTTTACCATTCCCATGGAGACCATGCAAAGAATTTCAATTAGAAGAATTCACCCCCCCCCCCCCCCCCCCCCACAAGCACATACACCCACTCCAGCTCATTTCAATGGCTGGAGAGAAAAGAAGAAGGGCTGATAAATAATGCTGTGATGAATAACAGCAATAAGAAGATTGAAAAAAGTTAAAAGTCTTGATGGCAGGTAGGAAGCCTGCCAGTGAGCATTCTGGATTATAGAGTAGAGAACGAAGTGAGCTGAGGTTTTTGTCAACACGCTCTCCTTTTATTCTACTTCTCCCTCCACTTTCCTTTTTGCACTCACTCCACTGCCCTATTCATATTCCACCTCCTCCCCCCCTTTTTTTTTTATCCCATTCCCTCCCTCCCTGCTTCGTCCTTCACTGGCAGGAAAGTTAGCAGCTTCTGACGGCATAAGGAGACACACGGAGAAGCCAAGGCCTGGGATCAAGGTGGAAGTAAAAACTTTCACATTTTCAGTCTTTAGCAGCAAAACAACAGAGACACATGAGCGTGACTGCATGGACAGCTTCAACATTATATCATGATTATTTCAAGAAAACAACAATATATTTAAAAAGAAGACTGAACGTCGTATCGACGCTCGCAGCTTGCAGGCGGCAGCATTTGTAAGTGTAAGTAAATGAAGAGCATTTACCAACCTTCTTTTCCAATGAGCTGCTGTCACTGATGATACACTTCCTAATTACAAGTGTGAATCTATTGAAACAAGGTGCCAGCAGCAGCTGCAGGAGCGTTACAGTGCAATGGTAGTGAGTGACACAGCAGTATATACAGTGACACAGCAGAAATTCAAACGTGAGCACAAAACTAGCCCAGGTTGTGCTTTCCCTGGGACATTTAAGTAAAACTATAAAATAACTGCGTCGTGCTTTAGTTTAACAGTAACTACAGTAACTTAACCTTGCAACTTGTCAGCAGCCTGCACAGTATTGTCACACAATAAAGATGAAAGTGTTTTCTACCTGTTGTTTCTCAGGGTCGAGCTTTCTAATCAGCTGCTTAAAGCCCTGCTCTAACACCGTGTAACCGCATCAGTAATTTCCATCCGCCGTTCGCTCTTCCTGTCATATGGAGAGTGCTCTAGCATGCTCGGTTGAGTCATTTGTTTACTGTTGGGTCCCACATCACGGGCTGCTAGTATCTCCTGCTTCATAGCCTGCTTTGTACTCAAGGGTGTGTTTTTGCCATGTTTGTTATTTCCACCTTTAGTGGGTCAAATTTTCTCACATTTTTTCAAAGTACCGTGCTTTGCTTGGAGGGTGCTGCAGCAGCTGCTTTTCTAGCTACCACTCTTGCTGTCAGACATGCCTGGGCCTGTCTCCTTGCTGCTTGCACTGGGGACAATATGGCGTTGCTGTAGCATGTATGATATCGCGATATGATGTTTTTATATCAGTAAAAATAACCATATTATCGGGACGATGATATAATATGCCAAAGCCCTACCACATGGCTATTTTCATTAGGCAGCGCGTGCTGAAACCCAAACCAGTGTAACCTGAGTGCCTGAGGCCTCTGGGTAGGCAGGTCATTTGATTTCTAAAACGTATCTCAGATGAAAAACACACATGCACGCCTTCTCGTCTGATTGAGATCAAGCCTGTGCAAGTGTTTGCACCAACGAAAGTGAAAAATGATATATGCAAAGAGGATCAAGGTTGCGTCTACAGCCCTCCTCACTCTCATCCTTGTTAACATATAGCATGGGACACACACACGCAAACACACACAGAGCTCCCCCCTGTGCTCGTCTTGCTGTCCTTCATTCAGTTTTTATCCTGCAACCCCCTCCTCCTCCTCCCTTCCCCTCTCCTTTCCTCTCCCCCTCATGTCTTCCAGCCTTCCGGTCATCCAGACTCAATGACACAGCAGAGAGCCAGGGAAGAGGACAGCAAGTAGACAGCTGCAGGCCAACATGTTATCATAAGAGTAGAGTTACACTCACAGCTAGTCCTCCTGTTAGCATTAGCAACATCTATTCTGGAAGAGATTAGCAAACCCTGCCAGCCAGAGGAGATTTTAAGTATTGGAAACAGAAAAAAAATTACAGATAATAAGCAGTATAGTAGTGCAAACATGGTTCTGCTAATTGTCCTCCATGAGAACAGAAAGATCTGCAGACTGTGGCCACACACCAGCCCCCCTCGCCTTTGCCAAAACCAATAAGGAGAAGATCTCACGATGTCCACTGCCCAGGGTGCTGTAAGACAATCTGATTGGATAGCTGTGAGTTCTGAGATTGACTTAGCAGCAGCTCTATCGCTAACTACTCAGCATGCATGCAGAGCCGAAGTAAACTTAAGGTCATATTCTCATAGTTCTGACATTCTCAGATGTACAGAGAACGAGGGTCAGCCGAGATCTCGAGCTGCTTCCCGAGAGCGGCATTAAAAATAACCACTTTTTAGTGAAGCGTACCGCTATTGTACTGAAGAACAAGTGTTTGCTGACAAGTCCATTACACTTTTCTGCCAGATTATGAAAGGTGGCATTCACATTTTTTTCCCCGCCGTCTCCTCACATCTCCCTCCCTCGTTTCATTCTCGCTCGCTCTCTCCGGCCATCTCTCTCTAAACAGGCCAGCAGACAAAGTGTTCAGTCAAGCCTTCTAATCGCCAGCTCACATGGGTGAGTGGAGTCCCAACTTTTCCCGTCTGCCCTGTCCATGCTGCTTTTTTCATCCTATCCGCTCCTTCGTTTGCTTGCTAACCTACTCTCTGGGTTTACTCAAAAATGAAGATTTGAAATCATCGGGCTTTTCGTGTAGGATACAGAGAGGCAGGGTAAACAGGCATGAAAACAGAGATTTCCTTTGGATTAAACCTAATTGATTGTACGCCCAAAATGCCTGAAATGCTAATGCCTGAAATGTTAAACACACTTCTGTGTGTGGACAGATCTTATATTCAGCTTTGGCCAAAAAAAAAAAAAAAAAAAGAGCCACATGAGCTTGAGGGAAATTACAAGACCCTCATTTCAGACTTCTAATCGAAACATGGCTGCTGCAGTCTCATTGGCCTGGGAACATTTAGCAAGAGGCCCTCAGATTTTTTCAACTAGGAAATCACATGTAAACAAAAGCCTCTGACTCCTCAGGTTGGCCCAGAACACCTGACGCGTCAACAACCGAGCAGCCACCCTAGTCCAAGTAGTGAAGTTTATCTAGGTGTTCTTAGAGGCTTGCTAAAAAACAACAACAACTTCGGCACATATCAAAGACTTGCATAAGATGCAGAGTGCATTCTGTGTTTTCCTTGCAAGGCGGTACCACAGTATGAAAATAAACAGGACACTGAGTCCTGCTCCAACCAAACCTGCACCTTGTAACCAGGCTCAGATAATAAACAAGAAATACCTCCCGCTCAGCAGGAATGCACTGTGGGATCGCCGCTATCCACGATACAGCTTTGGTCTCACGTGTCCAAACAGTCCAAATATTCCCTCATCCTGCGGAGGGAGTGTTGTCTTAGATATGAGTGTCTGTAATCACCGGGGAGAAATGATTCGGCACACAGACTGCAAACAGCCATTTTAAGCGAGTGCACCGAGGAGAAACGTGTCACATGTCACAACAGCCACCTGAATCGGTGCCACGGGTCACACGCTCGCAAATCCAGGTCTTCCGTGAGCACGCGGGCCGGAATTAAACGGCGTTCTTTAAATTTGAACCAGTACCTGAAATACAGTAATACCTCAAGCATGAGTCAGAGGCCAACTGAGAGAAAACACAGGCAGACACGAGGCAGAAGGAGCTTCGTGCTGTTAATTTCTTCCAACCCATTAGGCCCACATCCTGAAGCAATGCTCATTTTCAGACTGTCCTGCTCACCAACGGCGGCAGAGGCGCACACTTAATGTTTGTGACAACTGGATTGCCGGCTGTGAGCCTCGCTCTCCGTCTGCATGGGCACAAATGCATGCAAGCTCACATCCACGACGATGCCACTGTCACACTTTCACGAGCACGCCCGTCTTTCCATTCATGCAAATACACACTTCTCGCACATTTTTTTTTAAAGGAAACGCACAAAAAAAGCACTGGATTATAGCGGGACAATGGGCGAAGGCAGGTCACCACGGCAACAAGCTGAGAGCGACTAGAGCAGGGTGTGTGTTTGTGTGTGTGAGATGGGAGGGTGTCTGAAGTACTGATTTTGGGTAAGGTGGGGGGGCTGTTACAGGAGCAGCTGTTGCATTTGATTAGTTAATACTGAAAAGGCTGATCTCCATTCGCGCACACAGTAGTTTGCTAAAAACTAACCCAACATGCCACGCTTTATGGATAATTTAACACACTTATTTCTCATCAGATTGGTCCTTTTTCCCCCCCTTTAATAATCACTTTTGCCCCTCACTACTATCTCAGCATTCCTCCTTCCCTCTGCCCTTCAACCTTTTTCTGAGTTCCCCTCCCACTCTCTCTCCACGGGGGGTTTCTTCTTCCCTTTCAGTCCCCTGCCATCTCCCTCTCCCTCTTCCCCTCCTGCTTTTTTTTTTTTAACCTCCCTCTACCCCCGGCCACTCATCTGTCTCCACAGCATGTGTTTGCCTTTCACCAAATTTCTTTCAAAAGAGCTAAGCAGGCCAAATGCAGAAGCCAGAAATGCTAATATGTGATCAGAAAAGAGCAAAAACAGCCAACAACAGAGATAAACTAACAAACTAAGTCATGCTAAAGCTGACGGAGCAGAACCACCGATGACCACACAGCATTTTCTTTGTTTCCCCTCTTTGATATTTGCACTCTTTAGAGAAACCCACTCTGAGGACTTCTGAAGAAGCTAGCTAAGGTTAAAAGGATGTATAACAGCGCAGCATTTGTTTCTTTCACTTTCACTGCGTGCCTTCGTTTCACTTTTTCTCCTAAAATAGGTCTGCTTTCTCTTTTTAAGGTGTCTCGACTTGAACCGAAAAACGGACATGCTTAAAACAAAAGCCATAAAAGTTTTTTTTTTCTCTGTGGAAAAAAAACGTTTAAAAGGAAAGTTAAAAAAAACTTTTAGCTGGACAGAGTCAGTAGATGAATATAATCTATCAAAGGCATGCAGTCCATTAGAGCAGCCAAGCCCAACCAGAGGTACCCCAGGGTGTGCTTATGCAGCTACCAGAAGGTACACGGACAGATTGCGGGCAAGCTGAAGTAATTTGATACAATTTTTATCAAGTAATTTGATCAAAGTACTGTAACACCTGAACACAACAATTCCCCACTTATAGTGTGAAAACTTGTTAGAAGCTAACAGTAAGCTTGAAAACCACTGAAAAATGATTCACTTCAAAAATAACTGATTGAAATGTTTCTGTACTTTATTAAATTGTGAACTAAAAGTAGATGAAACACCTTAACGCTCATAAATTGTAAAAAGTTTAAAGTGTTGGCTAATGGAATGGAATTGTTAGGCTAATCGAAAAGCTAATTCTTCCTTAAAACTAAGAGAGGAGCTGCAAGCAGCCAAATGCTGACAAAATATTAGCATCCACCTTAAGAAATCTGGGTTAAAAGTAGAAGATGTAAACACCACACACCCACACGATACAATACTATCACAATATCTCACTCATGATAAGATATTAAGCTTTTGTAGTAACATATATTGTGATTTATCACCCTTTTTTCAACTACAAATTATGTCCTCAAGACAGCCAATATCTGTTTTATCCAATAAGATAAAGTTATCTCACTTCAGTTATTAATGTCAAGCACACCAACACCGTCACTTAAACCTGCCACAAATGTTGCCATAAGTCATAATGTTGCAGTTATATACAATCTGTTTCTGATAAAACAGCAATAAACTGTGATAAATTTTAAAAAAAATCACATATCGTCTGCTGCCTGCACACACTTAACCATTACATTTGTGCTCAGCAGCCATCCTGTTCTGCAGAATACAAACAGCTGACAGCCAGTTGAGTCGACGCAATCTGTCTGTATTTATAAATTAAATAGCAATTATCTGCAAATGTCTAAAAACCTCTCTGAGAGTGATTCCAGTCAGTCCCAGTCAGAGTGCAACTGCTTGCAAAAAGGTCGCCCCCTATTATCAGGTGAGATGATAATGATTTATTAAAAAATTGATATGTGTTGTCCCTTTATTGATACAATATAGCTTTGCAACATATCTATCTATCAACTGCCACTTAAAAACCACTAAAATGCTCATATATCTAATATGATGGGTATTATCTGTGAAGGGTAAGTCAAGGTCAGACCAAGGTTGAGCAGCAGCAGTCCAGCTGAAAGACAGCTTTTCAGAGTGAAGGCTTAAGCATGATGGTTGCAAGTATTTAGTAGGTTTGTGCATTTTTTTTACCTTTCCAAACTGGTCAAAATATTGCTTCACATCTTCGATGGTGGTATTGACTGACAGTCCTCCGACAAAGATCTTCTTTGTCCTGGTCACCAGCTAACAGCGCAGAAGGAAAAGAAGAAGAAGGTATCTTTTATCACTAACAACATTAGGTCTGTGCTAGCTGCCTGCGATAAAGACACTTTGTGTTGGTTGGCGTTTGTCTAATCTCAAAGGTTGCTTAAAGCTCTTCTTGGAATTCAGACTAATTGATGTCAATTTAAGGCCTCTGAGGCGTGTGCATGCGAGCAGCATGTGTGCAGGTGAATAATCGGCGCAAGCATCCATTTAGGTGTGAGCCAGAAAATGCATGTGTGTGCGTGTGTGCACGTATACAGGCGGCAGTGCAGGAGCCTGTGTACACAGGGTCATGGTGTCAGGCTGGACAAGTGGATTGTAGCTCCAATTAGATCATGTGCCTGAGTCTAATCCCAGCCAACCAGGGCTCCCTTATTAGGGGTGACACATGACATCATCTCCACTCCTCCTTGCTGTTAACTCCTTCAGGGTGCACTCACCTTGGGCTGAGCCCGGCGGGGAAACGCCACCTTTGGGTCGATCTGTAGGGAAAAGATGAGTCATGATGAGTTTTTGTTGTCGTTTTTTAAGTGATAAATCAATACATTTGATTTGTTTATAAAAAATATATATATAGATATCAATGCTGTACTCTTTCTGTTGTAACAGAAACAGGCAGCAAATGCATAAATAATCTACGACTGGTCATCAGGAAACATATAATCAACTACATTTGCCAAAAAGACATTTACAAGCTGCACACCTTCTACACGTTACTACATGTTCTGCTCCGTACTATTATGTTTGGGGTCAATTAGACCACAGAGATGTCTAATTCACACTCTGTTCCAATAACAGACTTATTAAGGATTTGGGAGCAGTAAGGCTACAAAGGAAGTACCATCATACTAATAACAGACACGGCATAAGCAAGTTTGGATCGCTGGCAACCATAAACACAAGTTATCCAGCCTCAAACGTGTCATTGAATGGTTGGGGGACTGGAAATGCACATAATATATATATAGGAAAGCGATATTAAAATATATCTGACATTTGATTTTTTTTTTTCCCAGCAATGATACCGAATCTCTACCTGCTCTGGTTTTGTTGCTCAAAAGTTCCTGTTCAAAAAACCGCTGCGCACGTCAATGAATTATCACCCTGTTAACTAACTAGAATTTGTTACAACACAGAGCCTCTAAGTCTGGACTACAGGTCCAGAAATAGATCGTATGCTAATCCGCGAATATGTATAGTAGACCCTTGTTTATGCAAGCCCCCGAAAATCCAAACACGGCAGCTAAACAAACACGCATAGTTAACAAAATACACAGTGAGACAGGAATATGTACTTTCTCTGAATTGTGTGTTGAGACACGACTAAATGCATCTTCGCCACAAACTACACAGAGCGGGGCAGTCTTGAATCCAAAATGAGCATCTAAGATTCTGAATATATCACACATAGATTTTTTTTTTTCTAAATCTCACAAATCCTGACAAGCTCCATTTTGGATTAGCTCGATTTGACTGTATCCATATTCCTCCCCACTGGAATGTCTCAGCATTGGTCAAGGTTACAGATAAAATTAGAAGTAAATGAGCTTTGAATGAGCTGGCCTTTAATAATGCTAAATATGCAAAGCTCGGCCTGGCATTTTAAATTTGTGCGGAATCTCGTGTTATTCTCACTCAAACCGACGAGTGAGATGATTTTTAGGTCACAGGACCTTGTAGTGTATTATGGTCTTAGAGTTTCATCTTTGTTCTAATAATTGGATGTGTGAAGCGAAACCCCTCGTGTCTCCCACAGCCGCTATCAGAGGTATTGAATTGATATTGGCAGTAAAAAGTGCCCTGTGAAATAGCTTAAAATAATTAGTTCTAATGTGAACAATACGCACGACACAAAGGAGGGTGTTCGTTCAATATTCAAACAATCCTTTCATCTCGCCCCTGTGATAATTCCCTGCTTCTGATGACAAATCTACTGACACATATATCCTTCGAGGACCTTTAAGTGCTTCACATTTGCCGCCGCTTCGAGAGCACAGCGCTGTGTAACTAAGATGCAGCTGCAGCGTCCTTGGAAGGGATTGCAGAGGGACTTTACACCTTAAAGTGGGACACAAAGATGAGAAGAGCCATGTCACCTCCAGCTGGTCAGCGCACAAAGACTAAGGTGACAAGGACGCACGAAGCCACCAGCGACTATCCGCTACAACCGAGCGCGCTCACAAACAATGACAACACAGCATTTCTGTGTCAGTGTGGACCAAATGTGACATTACAGTGTTACAGATGTGTGCGTTTGCCCGCTACATGATTCAGCTTTTTTAGCCATTTTTATTTAAATGTGTCACAAATAATACTGACTTATAAACTGAACATCGGGTCACTGCCGTGATCAAGCACGATGAACATGAGTAAGAGAATTCATTTTACTCACACCGCGCATTCACACCCAGCATGGCAGCATTTGACCTTGTTCAATAAAAATGTTTTTAAAATAATTAAACATCTTTTTTGTGGCGTCTATGTTTGAAATGTATTTAATGAGAGAAGATATGTATAAACTTAGAGTTAATATCAAAGCTTTTCTTCACATCATTCCAGCCCAAATACTGCAAACTCAGATGCATCAATTTCTACACACTAGTTTCACTGTTTACTAAAAACAATAGAGTTATAGTACAACTGTACTACTGGAAAGAAACTCATTTATATTACAGCGCAATATAATTATCACAATTAAACAACTCCAAGCGTCTGTAACATCCTAATGACATCACCGGTTGGCGTACGTGGGCAAAATGTCCGTTGTTCCTCTTGGCACTGAAGTGCTGAGAGGTCACTGCCTCGGGCTTTCTGTTCAGCCCACCTGCCTTGTACTGTTTTAACACGACAAGAGGGCAGGAGCTGCCTTGAGGCGATCATGTGGCAGAGCATGAGCTGAGAATGACAGCGGTCAGACATCTAACACGAGCCACATTGTCCATTGTTATCACCATTGTAAACACACGAAGAAAAAAACATCAGTTTCTATAAGCTAGTTGTAAACAAGCACTAATGTCCAAGTCTTTTTTTTTATTCATCCAGCAGCATGTTGATTAGTTAAGTTTTCTCGGAAACCGCCTTTCTTTTAAGAAGTGTGAAATCAGTATGTTTGCATGACTCAATTCAATTCAACTGTATTTACATAGCACCAAATCACCATTACAGTCATCTCAAATTACTTTATGATGTAAAATAATAGAGAGAAATCGCCAAGAGGACCCTCGCACCTATGAGCAAGCACTTGTTGACAGTGGGAAGGAAAAACTCCCCTTTAACAGGAAGAAGCCTCCAGCAGAACCAGGCTCTAGAAGGGGCAATTATCTGACGCGACCAATTGGGGGTGAGGGGTTGAAGACGGGACACAAATTATGATTTTTTATGGGCTAATTAAATACCTAAGAAATCAAGATATGTGATCACACTGATGTAGCAGTCTTGCTAATAAATTTTAGGATCAGATTACCCATCATACTTCACATTTTTACAAATTAACAGTATTGTTACAGCTAGTAAATTATCAGAAGCTCTTCAAAATACTGAAGGTTACCAGCTAGGCTACGTTAGGCCTAATGTAATATCTGTAGCAGTGCTACTACAGCTACTGTCATGCCATGCTGTTAAAAAAAAATCGTTCCACTTCAGTGAAGTAACAGAATATATCTAACATGTAATTTCTACATCTGGCAGTACTCAGAGGGAGGCAATAATAAAAATGAAAACTAAAGCATCTATCAGAGTGGCGGATTAGCCTCAAGGAAGACAGATAGGCCACAAAGCAAAAAGTGAAATGACTTAGCCAGGTCACTGTTTGCAACACTCAGAAATAGCTCTTCGGTGGCTTGACATTTGAAAAGAAGCTCGGCCACGTAGCGTTCCCAATCATACTGGTGAAAGCGTAACTACTCAAGAAAAATGTGAAAACCTTTCTAGAAAGAAAAAAAAAGGTGCTTTTCCCAGACTTGACAGACAAGAGTTATAACTGAGTGTTCATGAACTGGTCTAACATCCTGCTTCATGACATCCAACCTCCGCTCATTCTAAGCAGCATAGTGACAGCAGAGCCTGCAGTATGATTTTAGTGGTTTTAGCTTTTAAGACTACTCTAATCTACGACCAATAGTCACCTCGCAGGGCGCGGCGTGTCCACCAGTGTTACAAACTGGAAAACAAAAATCAAAGCATAAATAAATTTTGAAAAAAAATTTAAAAAATGCCAAACCAGTAGATGCGTACGTGTAAAGGTGAGAGAGCACAGAGAGAAAGAGAAGGCATTCATTTGGAAAACAGAGTCAGCCCATGAGAAAGCGGGCCTGTCCAGTGTGGTGGTGCAGTGGGGCAGTCCCAGCAGGCAGCCCCTCTGATTTCATTAATTAACAGGACAAAGAGTACAAAACAGATGGGCCCGTAGAGGAACTGGGGCTCCCGTGCTACCCCCACAGGCACACATACATATACACTTACACACACACATTCACAAGCACCCAAACAATGCAGCGAGAGTGGAAACGCTAACACGAGGATACAAAGTGACATACGTGCAAAGTTCATAGGTGAAAACACAAGCATATACACACAGACATTCAAGCTCTGATACACTGGCCGAGTTTCCAAGACATTCTCGCAAGAAAAGGGCAACCACGTTGATAAAAAGACACCACGGGCTACCGTCATTATGACAAAATAATCAATATGAGCTTAACAAAAGCTATAAACACCCAAGGACACGAAAGGGGCTGACATGTCAATACATGCACACAGTGTAAGAGGGAGACTTGGTTTGGGCTCAGGCCAGCCGGGTCAATCTGCACAGCTGAAGAATGGCACAGTAATTAGTTAACGAAGCTCACTAATGAGGTCCTCCAACCTAACCCCGTCCCTACCGCTTGTAACCCTCTATGTGAGCGCCTAACCCGTGTGGCTGCTGTGCTCGGTTGTGTTTACTGTTGGGGTGGGGGTTTGTGTACATTTAACATGACAAGAGAGCTCTCTCGCTCCACCTTCAGAGCTGCTCCAAGCTTTATCCCGGATCTGATGTCGTGCACGGACCTCAGGAGCCCAATCCAGTTTGTTTCATTCAATCCGATTAGTTGCTTTACAGATCCATACTAATTACAGCACAGTGCCTTCCCTTCTCTCCTATTCTTCACCTTCTCCATCCCCCTTCTCCTTGTTTCGTGCACGTCAGCATTAACAGCTAATCTTCCAATCAGGAGCGAGCAGCCCATCCTGGCATTTAAACTCTCCACTAACCAGGTGTTAGACCACTAGCAACTGCAGACTATGGGGCCTGTGGCCCACAGTGGCTGCTGCTAACATATGTCATGGGCTACAGATGAAAGCGGCTATATTAGCACAATGCTGACGACTTCTTTAGCCTCGCAGACAAGTCGCGCTAAAAGCAGCAATTTCCACCTACTATATAAAACACCTTGAAAAGGACATTCCAGCTTACTTGCGCTAAAAACAAATCACATAAAATAAAAATAATCAGTGTGTTTCTTATCTGTCTGTGCCTTCTATTAAAAATGTTTTCAGTAACCTGTATTCAGCACTACACTGGGCTTTTTAGGGGGTCGTTTTGAGAGACAGAGTTCCCTGTGAAGAAATAGCAAATGCCAAATAATCACACTAATCACCAAAAACCATAATTCACCACCACAATTTTTAAAAAATCTGAAATCACCGCACAGAGGGAGCGAGAAGTGGTCTCTTTTCAGAGAATATCTGGCCTCGTCTTTTACTTCTTCCCGTAACCGGTTCCAGTGAAGCATTTTCTCCAAGAAAACAAATACCAGTTGTGCCCTTCTTCTCCGGCCAGGGAAATACAGCAGCACACCAATGCCCCGAGGCCACACTCTGCCCCCGACAGGAAATCTAACCTCGAACCAAAACAACAACCTCGACAGACCCTCTCACTGAACACAACAGACAGCCTTATTGCATTATAACTGAACAATTACAACAGTTCACTTCATATTTTAACCTGTGACTTTCATTTTCCGAGGGCAGCTAGCACGATGTAACAGGACTGTAAATGTTTAATACCGCTTCTAACCAAGCAGCGTGGACCTTGCACCGGTTAGTTTGCACCTGACTTCTCACCCTGTGCATTTTCTCCTTTTCACATCGCCCGTCCCCGCTTCATGCCTTTCACATATTTTCTCGCAAACCAAAGCTCAGCATAACAAGGCATACACATCACAGCATCAAATATTCTTCCTCGTGCCTGTGAGGAATGCCTCTTTCACGTCTCAGGCTGATCAAACAATACAGTGGAGAGGGAGACTCCAGGTGTGATGCAAAAACGTTCTCTCAAATATGTTTTGTGTAGCGTTTCGAGAATTAAGCTACAAGCAAGGCAAGAAAAAAGAAAATACATCCCAATTTGGCAAATATGAGATTTGCAACAAATAAATTCTGGGCTCAAATTTCCAAAAATGGAACAACAAAATGGCAACCATACCCCCCATTTAAAACGCCTTGTTGGATAAATGGTACCATGGCACGCTTCCCCCCGCAGACTGCTGCCACAACAACCTGAGCAACCCAGCCTTGCATTTGAGTCATTAACATTATTATTGTTTAGCCTTATGCCGTATTTTGGTTTATAATAGGGCAACGCCTAACCCCACCAGTGGCCTGCCAAGCTGAGCTACCAGAGGCGTCCAAAACCAGCGTTCACATCCCACACACACACAAATACAGAGGGTCTGGCTCTCAAAGGCTCTGGCAGCACCTAGTTTTAAGAGGTAACATGACTCACTGAGTAATATTTTGCAGCTTCTTAGAACCTACTTCCAAGCAAGGTGAAAAAGGAATAATAAAAAAATATATATGGAGAGATTACCAGCAGCAGCGCTCATTTTGTAATAAATATCAGGACCTCCAGCAGTGGTGCTTGAAGGTCTGATTATTTCACGAAACTGCATCTTTAAACTTTCTAAATTATGAAGAGTCTCACTTAAAAAAACAAACATGATATCATAATCTTGCGTACTTATAAATGCCCGACAAAACTTGACACCATCTTTGTGCCACCCAATCAACCAAACCTTAAGTCAATGCAAAATAGCTGAGAAGTTGTTATGGAGACATAAATCCCACTGGGCTGTGCAGTTACAGCACCGTCTCCTGAGGCTGGCGTCACCCCCAGCAACAGGCCTGCTCCAACAAACTAACCAACTCTACCTTTCCTCTGCCCCTGGGCCCTGCTGACTTTCTGTGCCACCGATTTTCACTCTCAAATGATCCTATTGTGTGTGTGGTTAGGAAAGACAACAAGCTGACAAAGACACACCCAGTCCCCAATCCTACAACCAATCTGCATTACCCAGACAGAGGCATTCACACTTTAATAGATATTCAAATGTGGGCCTCGGATTCTCACCAAAACAAACCAAAGAGATTCGCACTCGTGCCCAAGTCACTGTCTCTCGCAAAAATATGGATTACCTGAACACAAGGGTGCTGCCTGTCCTCTGGTTTGGTGAGTGGTTTGTGAAATTTGCCCACATTTGTTTTTTCATGTTTAAGCAGTGTAGGAGGGGGAAATCACAGAGACACACACTCACAAATCTCGGAGTTACATCACTATTTAAATTCAGCTGCTCTGACCCCACAGTCTTCCTTCTCCCTGCCATCAGTTTTGGAATCCACTCCCACAATTCTTGCCACCCCCCAAAAACTCTGAGAGCTGCCACTAAAAAAAACTTATCACTTGCTATTTCCTATGAAAAAAAGAAGAAGGGGAAAAACTTGTGAACTCTCTACTGTGCATAAAAACCTGTGAGGGTTTTTGCAAAGGGGCTCCCACCCCATTCAGGTCCCCAGGTAACCATGGCAATGAAGACCAAGAAAGAACGCTTTCATGTTGGCGCCCTGAACCAGGATTTGGAGGGGGAAATGAGCAAAAGAGGAGAGGAGGAGGAGGGGTGTGGGCTCCAAAATGCACTCCTCAACTTTACAAGCCATAGGGTTGGAGGTAAAATGCACCGAGAGAGAGAGAAGGGGTGGGGGGTGGGGGGGAAGAAACAGGCTACACACTCCCAGAGTAAGAAAAGTTGCCCAAGTTGTACCATCCACTTCAAAAGTTTAAGAACTCACCGTTTTAGAATCCAGCTCGTGTCTGTTTTGTGCCAAAACCTTTTCCACACCGGCTTGTTCTGTGTATGTTACAAAGCCGAACCCTCTGTAAAACGCGGGGGGGGAGAAAGCACACGCAAGTGACAAAATCAGAATGCAAACTCACGACAGCTCTCATGGAAAAGCATGGAAGAGCATGAGGCATCCGGTGATAGGACGGCGGAGCGCACACGCCTCCTTCTTACCTCGACCGCTTGGTAACGGGATCCCGCATCACCATGCACTCCTTCACCTCGCCGAATTTGCAGAAGTACTCCTTCAAGCCCTCTGCAAAGACACCGGGGAGACACTGTTAAAGGGGAAGGGAATGAGAGAAGGACTTCTCTCTAAACAGGGCCCTGGTGTGCTGTGCAGTGGCTGAAGCGAGACAATGGGGGTCGGGCGGACCACGTTGTGTTTGTGTGCGTGTGTCCTGCCGAGGTTTATACACCGGGCTCTCTTTGGCCATTCAGCACAACCAGCCCCATTAGGCCCTGCGGACCACAAACAAAGCTACACACTTGGTGACGCTCGCTGTTTTGACACAGCAGCAGCAGAAGCAGCAGCAGTGGAGATAATAACACGGGCCGTCGCAACAAGACTAAACTGTGCCCGTGCGTCAGCCTGCGCTCACGGCTCTTCGAATAAATGAATGAATTGAGCGGAGTGCTACCAATAAGGAAAACAACAACACTAGCGTGGCCCATGATGACGAGCCCAACTTCCAGCTTTAACGCTGATTAATCGATCACTTTTGTGTTTTTTTCCTTTTTTTCTACTCTGAATGCCCTCCTCGGGTTATTAAGAGTGTAACGAGTGCACAGGAAAGGAAGGCAGACAAGTCGTCGTGTGCGCACGATTAATCTTCTGCGTCTCCCGACTCTAAACCTAGAGCTTGATCCTTAATGAATAGGAGGCTTTGATTTGAACTGTTCACCGCGTTTCTCCTTAAAACTTCAAGAAGCCTCGCAGGTTATCGCCACAGCTATTATTAGAGCAAACGTTATATTTAAAAAGGAGTAAACAGGAGGCTTTCATCCAGACTTATTAAAGTAGCGTGCGGGACAGCTCACCTTGTGTTGTCTGCCAACTCAGACCCCCGATGAACATTTTGCTGAATGAGAGAAACAGAAGCTGTAAGTCACAGATTTTTTTTCTCAAAGCGTCTTTTAAGCACAACACATGCACATTCGTGGAGTGAAGGGGGGGATCTGGAGGATCTGTGCGTAATATAGCATCAATAAAGTAAGAAGAAAGCATCGGCCATGTTGCGAAGTCACCAATCGGCCAGTCGGGCCGTTATAATCCCCTAGAGGAGGAGGAGGAGGAAAAAAAGGAGAGGATTTTCCAGATGATGGAAGAGAAGTTACAATGTGGCCTTCTGGTGGAAAAGCGAGAAAAATAAACAAACAAGAGGAGGGGAGGGAGAGAGAAATAACAGGCGGAAAGCAAGCGGTGCGTCTGCGTCTCCTCCGCTGAGTCTATCCATCCCACACATAGAGAGAGAGACACACACACATAACACACACAGCGTGCTTGTCTTTTGTCTCGGCGCGGCTTCGCTCCCCGCACTGAACTCAACTTAAGTCCAAGGTGAACTCAAACCGGGCCGAGAGGCGAGCGAAACACGGGCGCACGGACTCGGGCTGTTACCAGGGGTCGTGGGGGGAGTTGTCCGTGCCGGAGGACAGGCTGCTCTGGCTCCCTTCCGTATCCATTCTGCTCTCCGCTGGTATATTCCCGCACTGTGAGGCGAGGAGAGGCAGTGAAGCTCCACTGCTGCTGCTGCTGCTGCTGCTCCAGACTCAGGGGCGGGCAAGCACGATGGGAGGAGGGGAGGAGGAGGAGGGGTCGGGGAGAGGGGAAGGGGGGAGGGGGCAGCAGAGGTGGGGGTGGGGTGGTTTAAAAAAGAAAAAAAGAGGAGGGGTGAGCGAGGAAGCGCACAGATGCATATACGCTCACAGACAGACTCCGCCTCTACCTCCTTTTCCCGTAGCCTACCCGGGGCCTCGGACCTCCCCTCCTGCGCGCATTGCCTGCCTTTTATTCATGCTGCCAGTGGCGCTCTCTGTGTAGTGTTTCCCCGCCGTTCTCGTCATTGGTTGAATCACAACAGCGTGGCCCATTAATACCCTCCTGGATGTCTTGAAATGTTCGGACGAGAGAACGATTCAATAAATAAACATTTCAAAGACAAGGATCTGATTTAGGACTCACAGGTTTTGTGTGCTAAAACTGTTTTTTTATTGTTGTTGTTTTTTTTTAATTTGCTTGTTAGGTCTCTGTTAGGTCTCTGTCACTCATTAGTAATCTCTTCATATCAGCAAGGTTTGGGCTGCTCTACAGGAAGACATAATGGAAAAAAATGGCTTCCTGTGGTGCCAGGTTAGGCCTCAGGTGACATGAAGCATCTGTAACCAGGATACAGTTTGTGAAACAGCCATCGCTGACTGGAAGCTGCTCTTTTATTTTCATATTGCATATGTCAGCGAGGTCCTGCTTTCTATCTGTGTTATATATTGGTTCTCACACGTGATCTCACTGAGTCATAATTAAATGTGATCATATATGATCTGATTTAAACTTGGGCCTACGATGTCAGGATGTTATTTGATCTTATATATAATGTAATCAGTGCCATAGTGATGTATCATGTGATATTATACAATGTAATGCAATTTTATTAATGTGATGTAATGTATACTGATTGATAGGTGAAGTGGATAACCTTCATCATGTCATTTCAGGCTGCTGAACCAACAGCACACTCCAACCATACTAATTGGACAGGAATGGCTCAGGGAACACTTAAGGCAGAGGTGTCAAAAATAAGGCCTGGGGACCAGAATCAGCCCGACAAAGAGTCCAGTCTGGTCCACTGGATGACTTTACAAATTGTGAAGGAGGGCTTAAATTTTGGGGTTTTTAAATGTATTTTTAATAAGTTTTCCAGCTTTTTCTGATGAAGTCCTCCCATTCATATCACACCTTATCATATCACTTCCTTATTTTTCAATTGGATAAAACAATCCTTTGAAGCGGAAGCCAGAAGTGCCGTTATAAAACTACAGAAATTTCTATATTTTTTTTACAATATGTCCAAAATAAAATGATATTGTCTGTTTCAGTTTTATAATTACAGGGCAGTTTGGTCAACGAGCTAACAACATTTATTTTTCTGGAATTTTACACATTTATTTCTTACAGTTTAAGCCCAAACAGTGACACATTTCTTTCATTGACTAGAGCAGCATTTCTAGTCTGGAATCCCTGACTTAAGGTATGAACTGACCCGACTCCTGAAACCTCTGAATTCAATCCCAAAATGCCACCACAGCAAACAAGGATGCCCTCCAAACATCCCAGCTCCAGACACCAGGGGATATTCCTCAGATCGATGACCGAACACTGCTTTTTTTATCAGCACGAGAAAAAATGAGACAATATTGGGCGAGTGGTTTTAATGTTGTGCGTCATCCGTGTGTGCATCTCTTTTATGCAATGTAATGTTGAATGTCTTGTCCTAGTTCATTTGTATTGTTGTCATTAACCTTGTCCTCACAATCATTAGTCTTTTAAACCATCATGAAGTCCCTCTTTTCGAATTACCCTCCATCCTCATTCACCCTTAGTCCACTTGTTCCCTTCAACCTAGCACCCACAGCCATCCCTCCCATCAAATCAAGCATTGCCTGTTTGCATTCTTCACCCTTCATCAATTCTTCATCCAGTTACCCAATCACAGTACTACCCTCATCTAAAGTTAACCCTACCTAACCACCTTCTCTCTGTCTTACTACATGACAGGCCACCCTAACCAGCTAAGTGGAAGATTAGCAGCTTTACTTCTAAGTCAGCCTTTCTCTTGGCCGCGGTCAGCCTGGTCAGCTGAGGCAGTTTCGTCACATACCTCAGCTGCTCCGGCCAAAGTGAAACAAGTGTAGCGCTCACAAAGGAGCGTGAAGTGCACTTGTTTTCACTCACCACATTAAAACTCAGACACTGGAAACTAAAAGTTAACAGCATGCTGCTGTCAAAGCTACGGACCCAGGTTGTTTTGTTGAGCTTTATTGGCCGAGATTAAAAATACTACAAACAATAATAATCCATAAATACTATTTTTTCTGTCAACTCCGATCACATCAGCAAGCAATCCCTTGTCTCTGTGTGTGTGCTGCAAGTTAGAGGACAGACTGAGCAATGATCAAACACAACCCTGCACCTGACTAAAAAGTGTTCAGTCATGAAGAGTTAACTTTTCCCACCACCGCATGATGATCTGTGCATGTGCTGGTTCTGAGATGGGCCGCGGGGGGTTTGTGTGTGTGTGGCAGTGGTTGTGGGTGGGGGGGTGGGGGGGGGGGGGTGTTGAGTCAGTGAGGAGAGGCAGGTCAGGGGGAGGGTGTGACTGGCCTGGCGGACCATAGCGAGGGAACAGTATGTAGGACAGGGCCTTGCACTAGCTAACCTATCCTGGCTGGAGCCGTGGTTGGGTGTACTGAATTTCTGCATGCATGATCAATGGCAGTGAATAAAAAAAAGAGAGAGAGAGGAGAAAGACAGCAGCGTGGGGGAGGGGAAGGAACAAGTTGGAGCAACATGAAAAGATATAGAGAGGTTAAAGGGAAAAAAGTTCTGGTTTTACCTGAACTGTTGTGATATTGAAGCGTGCTGTTTCTCTAAGCGATTATTATTTAAAGACAAGAAATACAATGAGAGAACTGTTGGGAAACAGATTTTTGTAGCCTGAGAAACTTTGACTAAGTTGTTTTATGGGCTTAAGCAACAGCTTTGGCAGATTTTAGTGTGTGTGAAAGCAAAATTTGCACAGTTATGTGTGTGAGTGTATGTGCCTGGGTAAGTGTATGAGAAAGGTTTTCAGTGCATTCATTCCACGTCTCATTTTGGCTTTTGCTCTATGCATCTTCATCCCTCTGTCTCCTTGTCACAGAAGTTTGTCCAATCCTTGGCCTTTGTTTCCTTGACTGCATCTGACCCAGAGTAAGATTCCATTGTTGGTGAGTGAACTTTGACCTCTCGGGGCCTGGGACCTACTCTACGCCACCCTCCAGGCAGCTCCAAAGGGCGAGGCGAGAAGTGGCGTCGAGAGAATGGTGCTAGAGAGCCAGGTTCTGATCATCTGAAAAGCTAGTGGGGGAGCCTCGGTGGACAGTTTTTCAGAGCCAGGAGCCGTCATTTGAATGTGACGCAAAATGTAAACAAGTAGTTCCAGGAAGACATCATTGAGTTAAACGTAGTCAATGGATAATGAAAAGGGATGAAAATGGAGTGTTTGTACAAGCAATAAGAAAAAAAAAAAAGAAAGAAAAAAAGAAAATCCTTTAAGGCGGAAGCCAGGAGGCCATTTTAAAGCGCTCCATTTGCTGTGGGTGTTTTTTCCACCTGGCAGGTGGCGAGCTGAAGAAATCATTACATGAGAGAGAGGAGAAGGGAGGAAACGAGCACACCTGTGCTTGTGCCAGGAGCCCCACCTCTTCTCCAATCACAATCCCTGCATCCCCCAGGGGAAGGTGTGGCAAAGGAAGAGACAAAGGGAGGAGTGAAAGGCAGAGGAAGGAAGAGATTGCGGGGGAGATTTACATGCCTCTCTTAACAGTTGACTGAGGGTTGAGTTAACCTTTTATTAATCAAACGCACACAAAACAAACTGGACTGGGGGTTCTGGGGAGACTTCCAAAGGTGGCTGCGGGCTTCCTGTAAGCACCAACACACCACAAACTATTTACCTTGATGACTATTTCTGTCTGACAGCCACATGAGTGTAAGCAGCGGCGGAAATCTGCACTGTAATACCACACAGACAGTTGGGCAGACGAATGCAGGAACAGTACACTCACACACACAAGCTGCACAAAGGCTTCTGCCTACACATCAGCAGAGACCTAACACTTAAAGACAGATTGTCAATACTGCACTCGCCACCATGGAAATTGGTCGGGGAATCACAGTTTGTTAAAGGACTGTCTATCCATCACTGCTGCCCTGAGTGCTTTATTAACTTGCGGATAACTAATTATCTGCTATCTCTTGTCACATCTACAAAGCCTTGCTCAGCATTGCATTAAATCACCACATCCGCTAGGTCAAAAATTAGATCTTTATTTAAATGCAATGCATAATACCTTTTTAAAAAATGCATTAAAGTAGGTTCTCACCTACAGGGAAACAACAGCGAGTGTTTACGAAGGTAGCTGTGATGATGAAGGTGTTTATTTATATTTACAGTACACGCTCCATCCTACATGTTTTCACCCTGACCTTTTTCAGGGGTTGAGATGATGTCACAGAGTAATTGCTGGAAATGACATAATGACACAGATGGAGTCACGACCATCTCTGAGAACATCGTTGTGCTGACCTAAACTAAGAGGACCGTGTGGTGACTCATCTCTTTTCTTTATAACATGGTGTTTAACACATGATGGATTTCGCACCAGGGCCTTGGAGAGCAACAACGGATGGAAAGATGGAAAAAAATCAAAACAAGAAAGGGAGAGTGAACATGAGAAATACAAATAAGATGGGTTAGAGGTAGTGTGTGTGTGTGTGTGTGTGTGTGTGTGTGTGTGTGTGTGTGTGTGTGTGTGTGTGTGTGTGTAGATTTGGAAGAGAGAGAGATGGATGGATGTAGCTGGATGTTGTTGTTGGGGGTGATGGGAGAGAACCAAGAAAGACTGTTTTGTATTGATGGCAAGAAATCCATGCTCTCTCCAAAGTACCTTACAGTCACAGTCACACACACACACACACACACACACACACACACACACACACACACACACACACACACACACACACACACACACTTACGAACAAGTGGAGTTATAGTGTGTCCCTGTATCTCTTTTAATCCTTTTTCCACTCCCCCCCTCCATTTCTTTTCACAGGACCTATCAACACCATTCCTAGCTGCTATTTATAGAAGACCACTGTCCCCCCCGTCCCCCTGCTTGCGTGTGTAGATCCGTATGTGTGAGTGAGTGTGTTTCAGGGGAACCTCGATAAACCTGTGCTTTTCACTCCTAATCTCAATGTGGCGCGATTCACTGAACAGGATACATGGGGAAGCCAGTTACAGAGATATATGTGTGCACGCGGGGGAGGGTGCGTGAATACGCTTGATTTATCCCACCTGTCCACTTGTTTCCGGTGTGTGTGTGTGTGTGTGTGTGTGTGTGTGTGTGTGTGTGTCAATCCACAACTGGCTGCTGAAATGTGTTCCACGAAGGCCTGGGAACACCCAATCATCCCTGGAAAGTGTGCTTATTTATTGCTGTGGATGTGTCTGTACGCACACGTGTATGGTAATTTTTGAGTCCTACTGGATATATCGAGATTCTTTTTATATCAACACATAGTTTAGTACAGTACAGCTGCGTTACTGCTGTGCTGCAGTGTGCAGGGCCTACAGCCTGATGGTGGTTATTGATTTATGAGCTCACAGTTAAATTGCACCCTGCTTTGTGGTCTAATCAGCAACTGACACACTGAGTCTTCACACCATCAGTTTGTATGTATTTTAAAGTAATACTTTACTTCGTTTCCGCTTCATGACCTAGGATCTGTAGGTTTATTAAATGTTTTCATGAGTGACATAGTTTATCGTTATGTATAGGATCAAGTAGGAGAGTATACCTTTAAATGTCTCCAGATGTAGTAAAGTAGTCCAACAAAACAGAAATATAAAATATATTTTTTATAACTTTGTTAACTCAACTACCAAAACGAGTTATTCACCGCCTACTGAAGTTCATCAGTGTGGAAGAAAGGCTGTTTAAGTAACTTTGAACGGCATGGATGTCAGTGCCAGACGAGCTGGTCAGAGTATTTCAGAAACTGCTGATGCGCTGGGAATTTTCACACAGAATCGTTTCTAGGGTTGAAAATGCCTCGTTGATGCCAGAGGTCACAGGAGCATGTCCAGACTGATGCAAGCTAATAAAACAGTAACTCAAATACAACAGTTACAAACAAGGTATGCAGAAGAGCTTTTGAACCTTGAAGTGGATAGGTTACAGTGGCAGAAGACCACACCGGGTGTCACTTTTGTCAGCTAAGAACAGGAAACTGAGACTGCAGTTGACACGGGCTCATCAAATTTAGATAACAGATATGAGGAAAATGTTGCCTGGTTTGATGAGTCTCAGTTTCTGCCTCAACATTTAGATGGCAGGGTCAGAATTTGGTATTAATGACATGGATGCATGGATCCATCTTGTCTTGCATCAGTGGTTCAGGCTTGTGGTGTAATAGGGGATATTTTCTTGGTACACTTGGGCATCTTAGTACCAACCATTGTTTAAACACCACAGCCTACCTGAGCATTGCTGATGACCTCGTCCATCCCTTGATGACCACAGTGTACCATCTTCCGATGGCAGCTTCCAGCAGGATAATGCACAACAAAGTCTAGCTCATCTCAAACTGGTTTCTTAAACGTTGCAGTGAGTTTGCTGTACTCAATCCAACAGAGCACCTCTGGGATGCGGTGGAACGGGAGATTCACGTCACGGATGTGCAGCAGACAAATCGGCAGCAGCTGGGTGACTACATGTCAATATGGACCAAAATCTCTGAGAAATGTTTGCAGCACCTCGTTGAATCTATGCCATAAAGAATTAAAACAGCTCTGAAAGCAAAAGGGCAACCAACCAAATACTAGCAATCTGTATCTAATAAAGTGGCCCTTTATGCAATTGTGGAGCTGCTAGAGATGAAAACAGATGAAAACACCAGACTCGCTATAATCAAATTATTTTCTCTTAGCAATAAAAAAAATTATCATCTTTCTCCTGATTATTTTCCATTTGCGAATTGTGTCCCCAGCTTTATTCTTTTTAATAATTTTCCTTCTTGCATAGTTTAGCTCGCATAGTCAGTCACCGTTAGCAAATGCTAGTAGCTAGCACTCTGTTAGTGGCTAAAGAGTGTTGTTGGAAAACAAAAAACAAAACAAAAAAAAACAGAAAATGAATGCTGCACCTAAACAGGTTTTTCCTCACACTTTAAAACCAACTCTCCTTGTGATGTCCATACTGTCTAAAACACTCTCATTACTGTAGCTAAATTAGATTTTTTTTTTTTTTTTTTTTTTAGCCACTTCCTAGCCAAAGTTGCAAAACAACGATTCAGGAAATCATTTTAGGGTGAGCTAAAATGGTTTTTATGTCACATCCCCAATCCCATGTGCTATTATAAGATATATTAAAGGTGTATTCAAGGATGGTGAAAATGTAGATTCTATGACAATGATTTAATGTGCCTGAACACCAGATCAAATAGGGTGATAATGAGCAAAGGATTTACTTTGAGAAACAATAGGAGAAAGCAGGTAGGACCTGAATGGGCAGTAAAAAAAAAAAAAAAAGATTTAAAAAATGGTGGGTGCATGTATTGTTACATATGCAGTGTGTGCTTCTGTGTGCATGTGTGTGTGCAGCTGTGCAGTGCCAGAGCAAAGGGAGGAGAGAGCAGAGGGGGTCCATTATAGGTCTTTGTGTGGCTCAGATTGTCCTCTTCTCTGGGAAAGTGGAAACTCAACACTCCAGTCCAGAGGTCTGGTTACCAGGTGAGAGAGAGGGAAAGAAAAGAAAAAAGGAAAAAAACACAGCGTGAGAGGGAGGCAATGAAAACTGCATAGGTGTGGAAAGAGAAAACACCATGAGACTTGCAGTCTAGGAACTGGAAACAGATGGAAACTGAGAGAGATGAACCCAGATACAAGACAAACAACGATCTGATTAAAATCACAAGAGTCCAAAATGGGATGATCAAAGTGGACTTATTTTTGAAATGTACTGCATGAAGTCCTGCCCTATTTTATGTAACTTTTGGTAAAATAGTGGTAGGAAGTTAACATGACGTAATCAGTTTCATGTCTCGTGTATAAATCAGTCATGCATGACTATAAGGAGTTCAGATCATGGCCTCATTTGAAGCCCTAACCAAACACAAGAAATGAATGCAAACTTGTCCCATCACAATGATTTTTTTAAAAAAAACAACAACAATAAGAAACAAAAACAAACTTAAAGCATAAAACAACTAAACTGGCACCGGTGGCACTAAATGTATTATGGTACAACTCCTCCTAGTGGCCATGTTTGGGATATTCTCATTTCAAACTTAACTTTTCCCATTCTGACAAATGAAACAAGCTTCACACATTTTCTACCTGAAAATGTACATTTATTTAATCATTTCACTTTTTACAAATTATGTATATTTATATATATGTATATACTTTACAAACACCACCTTAAACCCCGAACACCAAAGTTTACAAATTACCATGAGATAGTATGCTGTCCAGTTAGGATAAAGACAAACTCAAATATCAGATATAATCAAGCTTTTAAGACGTTTGTGATAAGGAATTGGAAGTACAGATAATCAAATCTAAATGTTCAAAAAGAAATCTTCATTTTTATTGACTGCTGTCACCAAGAAAAAGGGACGTAATTTGCTCATTTCCAGATTAAGAGTAGTGCTGTGTGATTCACATTTTCTAATAATCCACAATTACCTTACAGTGGGACGTCCTCTATCTAAAAAAAGCCATTTTAAGCTCCCTACCCCTGTTAAAACAATCTACATTTGATTGTTGTCTCTTGCAAAGACAAGGTTTGAATAGCAGGTGGGTGCTGCCGGTGTGCTCACAGTAAGAGATGACCATCTTAAGGATATCACAGCTCTGTGGCATCATACAGAGCCAAGAGCTTGTGGTGATAACTTGTACATATGCTGACCTTGTTATCTGAGACCTTGTTATAAATCAGCATCTGTTAGCGTAACGGTAAATGACAGAAAATAAGGACAAACATAACAGCTCCACTTTGAAATAAGGAAACCAGAACATATTTGGGACACTTCTGCCTCTCTTTGAAGATACCAGGGGGAAATTTCTACTTGACATGTCCTTTCTTAACGAGCCGTCACAGAACTGTAAAATAAAAAATAAATAAATAAATAAAAAACAGTGATAATGTCAGAAACCTTTGGTTGAATTCAGAGTCTTATACAGTACTACTATTGACGTGTCAGTTTGTGTGGGCGGAGAGGGAGATAGGGAGGGGGCTGCAGGAGTGACCATGTGCGTTTGACAGGAGTGTTTTTGTGGATGGCTCCTCTGTTTCTCCCCCGACATTGTCTGGAGTGGATTGTGGAGGCGGTAGCTCTGAGAACAGCTGCTTCTGACAAACCCTGTGTAAACACTATGTGTGTCACTCGGGGATTGAGTGTGCATGCGTGTGTATGCAAATGTGTGTGTGTGTGTGTGTGTGTGTGTTCACTCAATGGCTGTTAGGATACTTCTAAAACTGTAAAGAGAAGACTAATGTCCATCTGATCAATCTGAGCCACGTGTTATACACGGCTGCAAATTGCAAACTCTCTCGGATTTTAAAGATTTCTCTATTTTCAAAAGCCTATAAATGTAACCTCTGTCTCACACTAATGCAAAACACCTCCTGAAAGTGATTGCAACGAATGGTAATTCATCTTTACAAACACTGGAGGCAACTGAACCGTGTCTGCAGCAGCTCTCGGGCCAGGTATGAACCGTATGTATGTTCAGCAACATGCACGTGTGCCTATGTATATATCAATAAAAGTGAGCAGATGGACGTGTATGAGCATGTTCGTGTGTTTGTGTGTGTGGTTACACGCAAGCAGGCAGACATCACTGTCCTCCGTTGTAAGCATAATCTGCCTTGTTGTGCATGACCAGTCTGTTCTCGACAAAGTAGAAGCTGTCTGACCGAGTCTCATAAGGACACTCCACCATCTGATGGACTGCAAAACAGATGATAAATGCATGTCAGTGAAAACGTTTTAAATATCCATGTAAGTAAAACTTAAAAATAAAAACAAAACAAAAAAAAACCTTCAGTAACTATTGCTCCTTGAGAAAAGACTCAGCAACATCACAAGGTATAGTGTATGCATACAGATACCCAAGTAAATATAACTGTTTATTAAAACAGTAATGCTGTGTGTATTATACACTGTCATGTATGCTAACGTACTGGAAAAGCAATAAAAATTACATCTTTCAAAGTTTTTTTTTTGCTTTTTTTTTTTAAGTTCTTTGTGTTTTGCTTCATCTGATCCCTCTGTGATAGTCGAGTGTAGATTACCAGACAAAACTTTGGCAAGAAACCGACACAGACTGTCTGGATTTCGACTATGTTTAGCTAGCTCGTTACTGAAGCTTCATATTAGCTTTGGCTAAAGTTTGTTTTGTGTGTTGTTGCTTCAAGAAGGATTTCTTCCTGGCCAGAGTGAAGAGTAGCAACTATCACAGCAGCCAAAAACAGTTTCAAAGTACATATGGCATTTATGGTTAGTATTATAGTATTAAGGCAGGATTAAAAACCTAAACCATGGCCAAGTGTTGAAGAAAATGGCATAATGTCTCATACAGAGAATTTGTGTGATGTTCTGGATACAATTAGAGCCGCATTTCCAAAAACACAACACTCTGTAAAATTTATTTAAGAGTCTATCTAAAAAACATGCTGGGATGGGGGCAAACAAAAGCCTGGGAAAGGAAGTGGTACTAAAAAAAAAATTTTCTAACTGACCTGCTAAAGTGGCAGCAGGTCAGCAACAAGACTAGGCATAAAAAGAGAGGCAGAGGTTGGAAAGAAAAGCATCTGGACTTGTTTAACTTCCCTGAAGACCTTACACCTCTCATCCGAAAAGCTTCTTCAGTTCTAAGACCAAATGGTGGAGAGTCCCAGGTATTTAAGCCCTAATGGGAGCTGTCTTCAAGAAACCTAAAGACGTCCGGTCGCTTTTCCTTCCGAGCTCCTTAGATTACCATGGCCTGCATGACTACATGAGTGTCTCAAAAGTAAAGATTGTCAATTGTTCACCAATCTACAGAAAAACAGTGAACAATTGAACACTGAACAGTTTCAGAATAATTTTGCTCAATGTAAAGATGTGAAGACTTTAAATATATCATCATCTACAGTAAGGCAAGGCAAGGCAAGGCAAGGCAAGGCAAGGCAAGGCAAGTTTATTTGTATAGCACAATTCAACAACAAGGTGATTCAAAGTGCTTTACAGAGACATTAGAAACAAGAACAAATAAAAAGCATGATTTAAAATTGATTAAAACAAGCAAATAAACTAACTAACTAATTAACAAACAAACAAACAAACAAACAAACAAACAAAACAGTATATAAAATCAAAACAGATAAAATCAGAACAGTAGATAAAATCAGTAGTTAAATGTAAGTTTTGAAATTTAAGCTTAAAGTGTGGATTTGGTGCTTTATTCAAATGCTGCTGAGAACAGGTGAGTCTTCAACCTGGATTTAAATAAACTGAGTGTTTCAGCTGATCTGAGGCTTTCTGGGAGTTTGTTCCAGATATAAGGAGCATAAAAGCTGAATGCAGCTTCTCCGTGTCTGGTTCTGACTCTGGGAACTGATAAAAGACCGGATCCAGATGACCTGAGGGATCTGGATGGTTCATACTGGGTCAGGAGGTCATTGATGTATTTTGGTCCTAAACCATTCAGAGCTTTATAGGCCAGCATCAGAACTTTAAAGTCTATCCTCTGACGGACAGGCAGCCAGTGTAAGGACCTCAGAGCTGGACTGATGTGGTCCACTTTTTTGGTCTTAGTGAGGACTCGAGCAGCAGAGTTCTGAATGAGCTGTAGTTGTCTGACTGATTTTTTAGGTAGACCTGTAAAGATGCTGTTACAGTAATCAAGCCTACTAAAGATGAATGCATGGACTAGTTTTTCCAGGTCCTGTTGAGACATCAGATCTTTTATCCTTGATATATTCTTGAGGTGATAGTAAGCTGACTTTGTTATTGTCTTAATGTGTTTTTCTAAGTTTAGGTCTGCATCCATCACTACACCCAAATTTCTCGCCTGGTTTGTGGTTTTTAGATGTATAGATTGAAGTTCTCTGGTGACCTGTAATCGTTTTTCTTTGGCGCCAAAGACTATTACCTCAGTTTTGTTTTTGTTTAGCTGGAGAAAATTGTGGCACAACCAGTCATTGATTTCCTCAATGCATTTACCAAGAGCCTGTACAGGGCCTCGGTCTCCTGGTGACATTGTGATATATATTTGTGTGTCATCTGCATAGCTGTGATAGTTTATTTTGTTGTTGTTTATAATCTGTGCCAGTGGGAGCATGTAGATGTTAAACAGAAGGGGTCCCAAGATGGAACCTTGGGGAACTCCACATGTGATACTTGTCTGCTCAGATGTGAAGTTACCTATTGATACAAAGTATTTCCTGTTTTCTACGTATGTTTTGAACCAGTTTAGTACAGTTCCTGAAAGACCTGTCCAGTTCTCCAGTCGTTTGAGTAATATGTTGTGGTCAACTGTATCAAATGCTGCACTGAGATCCAGTAAAACTAGGACTGACATTTTTCCACTGTCTGTATTCAGACATATGTCATTAAACACTTTGGTCAGAGTGGTTTCAGTGCTGTGGTTCTGTCTAAAACCTGACTGGAAGGCATCGTAGCAATTATTCTGTTTTAAGAAGTAACTGAGCTGTTGAGAAACTGCTTTTTCAATGATCTTACTTAAAAACGGGAGATTTGAGATCGGCCTGTAGTTGTTCATTTGTGTCTTGTCAAGATTGTCCTTTTTCAGTATAGGTTTGATTACAGCAGTTTTTAGTGATTCTGGAAACACACCTGATAATAAAGAAAAGTTGACGATCTGTAACAGGTCTGACTCTAAAGTCTTTGAGACCTTTTTGAAAAAACTTGTTGGCAGGACATCTAAACAGCAGGAGGAGGAGTTCAGTTTACCTAAGATGTCCTCCAGGTCTTTGCTGTTAATAGGTTGAAACTGTTTCATGGTGTTTAAACAGTTTTTTGGTGGACACAGTACATATCCTGGATCTGCTGTTGATGTACCAATTGCTTGTCTAATTTTTTGGATTTTTTCAGTGAAGAATTTGGCAAAGTCATTGCAGGCCATGGTCGAATGAAGTTCAGCTGCCACTGACACAGGAGGGTTTGTTAGCCTGTCAACTGTAGAAAATAAGACCCGAGCATTATGGCTGTTTTTAGTGATGATGTCAGAGAAGTAGGACCTCCTTGCATTCCTCAGTTGTAAATTATAATTGTGAAGTTTCTCTTTATAAATGTCATAATGAACCTGGAGGTTTGTTTTTCTCCATCTGCGCTCAGCTTTCCTACACTCTCTTTTTTCTTTTTTCACCAGTGTGGAGTTTCTCCATGGAGACTTTTTCCTTCCAGAGATAACCTTCACCTTAATGGGAGCAATAGTGTCCATTACATTTAACATGTTAGCATTGAAGCTATTGACGAGCTCATTGACTGACCCTGACCCTCTGGGCAGGTCAGGTGTTAATGGGAAGACCTGGTTAAAAATTGCACTACTGTGTTCAGTTATACACCGTTTTGTGATCACTGCTGTTGATATATTTGTGAGGGCTGAGATTTTACTTTCAAAGAAAACACAGTAATGATCAGATAGGCCCACATCAGACACAGTAACCTTTGAAATGCTCAGGCCTTTGGAGATCAGTAGGTCAAGAGTGTGTCCTCTATTATGTGTGGCCTCTGTTACATGCTGAGTCAGCCCAAAGTTGCCCAGAGTGTTACTCAGGTCTTTAGTCCCTTTGTCCTGAGGGTTGTCCACATGAATGTTAAAATCCCCAGCAATAATTACACAGTCAAAATCAACACAGATCACAGACAGCAGTTCACTGAGGTCATTAAAAAAGTCTGTGCAGTATTTGGGAGGCCTGTAAACATTAAGAAACACAACTTTGGATGGGGCCTTCAGCTGTAAAGCCACATATTCAAAAGACTGAAAACTTCCAGGAGATAGCTGCTTACATTGAAATGATTCATTAAATAAGACAGCAACCCCTCCTCCTCTCCTGCTCGGCCTGACCTCACTGATAAAACTGTAGTTAGGAGGGGTCGTCTCGATGAGAACAGCTCCACTGTTACTTTGGTCCAACCAAGTTTCAGTTAAAAACATAAAATCAAGGCTGTGCTCAGTGATTAAATCATTAATTAAAAATGTTTTCCCAGCTAGAGATCTAATGTTTAATAAAGCCAACTTAAGTGTTTTAGAGGTATTACTTGTCCCCTCGTGTTTGGGAGCAGTCTGTGGCACACAAGGTATGTTTACTATGTTTAAAGATCTTTTAGAGTGCAGCTCTCTGTGTTTTGACCAGGCCACATGTCTCCTGTCACCTAAAAGTACAGAAATTTTAAAACCTTCTAGTAAACAGGGTCCCAGCTTCTCCTGGGAAAAGTCATCACTGCCATAATCCTCACAGCCCGGACCCTTCACACATCACGCATCAGACTGCGGAGACAGGGCATGAAGAGGAACTAAGGGGGGCGAGGCTGGGCAATGTGACTTCGATTGCTCTGTTGAGGGTGGGGCTCGATGGCGAACCTTTGGCCGCTCTGGTGGGAGGTTTATGGGGGACAAAAAGGGATTGGGACGGGGGGTAGATCTGAGCCCAGCATTGACCCGCTCCATCATCTCCTCAGTGAATTTCAGGTGTGGGGAGGAGGGAGAAAGGGAGGGGGAGGAGGGTGATGGCCTGTCAGGGGTTTGGGGGACTGGGGAAGGTCGTGGTCCCTTGTCCTGGTCGTTGGTGTTGTTGAGAGAGTTGGAGGCAAATAGGGACCCCTCTTCTTGCCTTAGATGTCTCTCCTTTCTGAGGCTCTTCCTCAGATGCCATGGATGTCTCTCCTTTCTGAGGCTCTTCCCGGGTGGGGGCAAATGGAGCTCCTCCTCAAGGTTTCTGCTGGGCTTTGTCTGTTCTTGGAGTACTGTTTGTTCCTCTTTATGAGATAACTCCTCGTTTATCTCAGCCTTGGCACCAAGCACGGATGGATGACGTATGGAATAAAACAAGTTGGAGGTGAACAGTTTCACCCCTGACTTGTTAAAATTAAATCCATTTGCTTTGAACAGATGCCTGCGTTCCCAAAAATTATTAAAGTTGTCGATAAAGTGCACTGAGTGGTCAGCACATGCTGATATAAGCCATTTATTCAGTGTAAACAACCTGCTGAATCTCTCGTCTCCTCCTCTGACCGGCGGTACAGGTCCACTGATGAATACAGCTGCATTCAGAGAGTTTACAGTATTTAATAATCCAGTAAAGTGCCGTTTCAGAACCTCCGACTGTTGTTTGGACACATCGTTTGACCCTGTATGCAGAACAATGTTTGGCACAGTTGGATATTCATCTGCAATTTGAAGAATTCTCTCCTTCAGGTTGTTGACCATATCGTTAGGAAAGCAGAGGACTTTAGTGTTCTTACCGCACATCCTTTGTACATCCTTTACGGCAGAGTCACCCACAATCAGAGTTTCAGGCCTAGCCTTTAGCTTTCCCTGTGGCCTTTCACTTTTCAACAGATTTTCAGACCTTATTTCGCTGCTTTTAGATGGATGGTTGTCCGATATAGATCCAGGGTCCTTTGATAGTGGAGCAAATCTGTTCTGCAGTTTCACATTCAGTTGTTTTGGAGGTTTGTTGTTAACCTTCCTATTCACGGTTGTCCAGTCCTGTTTCCTCCCGTATATAGGGGTAGAAGAGCTTCTCTGTCTCGTAGGAAGTGAAGGCCAGTCGGTTTCAGAGATTTCAGCTCGCTGTGCCCTGCCTGTGATACGTCCTCCCCCTTCCAGGAGACATGATTTATGTCTTGGTTTTGCACCAAGACAGTCTAAGGGGGGATTATCACTTGAGGATTTATAATAATGCACAGTCTACTTTCTTGGTCATGTTATCTGTGCTCCTTAGCTGTGTACTAGCTTGCTCATCGCCATTGTTTTGAATCAAAGGCAAGGTTGTTTCATTTCCACACAGTCCATTTACCTCCACGTTTACTTCTAAGCGATGAATTTTTGTCTCCAGTACTGCAATCTTCTGCAGGAGGCTGTGGTAGTCATCTGTGGAGAGGGAAGGCATCTTGTTGCTAGTTAGCCTAGCGGTTAGCACCTTTCCAGGCTATTGAGGCTGCTCGGTGCCCAGACGCTGTAATCAGGCTTCAGCTGTGTCTAGGCCACAGACACACGGAGCGCTGAGGACAAGGTAACCATAAAATGTTGCTGTTTCTGTTAAGAACACTCTAGTCCTAATGATCTACAAGTGTCCAGAAGTTATCGCAGGTAAGCTCACACGGAAAAAAGGGAAAAAATCAGCATAAAAATCAATATAAGAAGCAAAGCATTCAAGAGCAAAGAGATGAAGCGTCCACACTCACAAAGGGGAGGAGGGGAGGATATTACAGTAGGTAATATCATCAAGATTCAGAGAATCTGGAGAAATCTCTGTGCGCAGTGGACAATGGCCTTCAAGCCTTCAGGCAGCACTGCATTAAAAACAGGCATGATTCTATCCTGGAAATCATGGACTCAGGAATACTTCTAGAAATCACTGTCTGTGAACACAGTTCACTGTGCTATCCACAAATTCAGGTTAAAGTGCTATCAAGTGAAGAAAAAGCTATAATGTGCACATGATTGAGAAATGCTGAAGAGGGAACATCTGAATTGTTATCAGTTCCAAACCCTGCATCTCTGACGTGATGGGGGTGCATTAATGCCTACTGAATTAGCAGCTTGCACATTTGGAAAAAGACACCTTCAAAGCTAAAAGGTATATACAGGTTTTAGTGCAACGTATCCCCCCGTCCAGACGACGTCTTTTTCAGTGAAACCCTTGGATATCTCAGCAAGACAATGCTAAACTGTGTACTGTGTCTATTACAACAGCATGGCTTCATTGTCGAAGACTTCTCACCAACTGAAATTTTTAATTCATCATAAAATTAAAATCACAAAACGTTTCTAATTATAATTTAGTTATTTGGTACTGCTCAATAACTATATTCTTATATTAGATACGAATAGGATAACATTTAGGTCCAGCAGCTGGTTCCCAGAGATCATTTATGGACTGTCCATAAATGATCGTGTAACACATTTTAGAGATGTGCTGCTGCCATTAAATTTAAAAGGATCTCATTTTTTTTCTTAAAATTATATTTTTTTGATTGTAAATATTTGATATGCTTTCTATGTTCTCCTTTGAATAAAATATTGGTATAGGAGATTTGCAAATCATTCAAGCATTCTGTTTTTATTTACATTTGACAGTGTGACAACTCTTTTGGAATTGGGGTTGTACCTATGTAAGAGCAGAAATAGGTCAGGCTTAATAAAACTGCAAAAACCTTTTGGCTAGCTGCTGATATGTGTATCAGTGATGACGTCGCCAGCAAAAGTCCTGCTAAAATGTAACCAAATGTTTACTGTTGTGCTTAGATGCATGACAAATAGGGATTTAAAAATCCATTGAAGCAAATGTCAAGAATAGGAAATGCTGATGTATTCCTTTGGTATGTGCATGGTACAAAATACCAAAAGTTAGTCTTCTTCTAGACAATCAACATTTGATAAAACGCTATCACTTTTCCACAGTTTGCTGTTAAAATCTCCACGTGGGAAGGTTTCGGCATTTGTATGCTCTTGTTATGGTTATAAGTTTTAAAAAGGTGACTCACCCAGGCTCTCAGACAGCTGAGGGAACTCATAGATATGCTCACAGGTATTACGGCTGTTCGGGATGCAGAAGCCAAAGTCAAAATCAAAGCTCTTCAGCAGGTGATCACGGAAGTAGTGCCTTTCGATCATGCGAAAGTTGCTTAGAGGCCGGTTCCCAACCGTGAATTCCACCCTGAGTGAATGAAGTAAGAAAGAAAGAGGGAAGAAAGGAGATCAGGGTGTTAACAACTGCAGGTTTTGCGTTCTTATATAATTCGAAAATTAGAAGCTTATTACAGTCACATGGATAGTAGGCATGGGCGTGTAGCTGATAGAAGATAATGCTGTAATTGTTTTCACTGTTTGCGTACGGAGCAGGTGAGGTGTGCGTAGATTATGCGTGAGTCACTCACGTGGCTCCCACGGTCCGCAGCTGCAGGAATGCTGGGGTGAACTGGTAGCGTACAAACCGGCCTGTGCTAGCGTCTGACTCTCTGTTCTCCTCATCATCATCTGATACCAACAAGATTAGGCAGAGATGTTTTCTGTGATCCATACTGAAGACTATTTTTAATCAAAATAACAGGTGACAGATGTTTCCAAACCCAGCTTATTTAAAACCATTTAGGAACCCTTGTCAGGAGGGTCAAGCCCTTTGGAGGCAGCTACTTATGACTGTCATCTGCACCTGCATTACAGAAGCTACTTTTGATTGCTTCCTTATTCACAAGGGGTGACCTCCACAGAACCTTTCCTGATTTGTGTTTCCCCTCAGTTCCAGGTGTCTCTTCCTGGGCTTGAACCAGGGATTTCCCTCTTTTTTTCTTTTTTTTTTTGTTGCTTCTTAGGCAAATAAACAATAACAGCAACAGTAACAAAAAACACTACTATGGAGCTAATCTGCATCTACATTACCACATAAATAAAACACAAGCAGTGAGCTAATACACACTACCTGTATGTGGGGGTTTGGCAATCTCAAACAGGACCGTGTCTGTCTCCAGGTCTCTGATCTTGAAGCGGACAAATTCGATGTTGTAAATATTGTCCTCGGGTTTACAGAGGTACCCTGTAAATAATGAGAGAGACCAAAGGAGTTATTCCCCCCGGAATCATTCCCGAGCTATCGCTCTTAAAATATAAAAGCAGGCTGCTTTTGTATTTTTGCAAAATGTGTTACAGACAATGCTCAGACTCTGATTACACAGCTTTGCGTCCACATTTGCACATGCAACTTTGAATATATACACATACACTGTTTATTTTATGGCATACAACCATAAAATGAGTCGAACTGTGGAGCTTTTGCCTCAGTGCAGGTCTATCAGGGATCAAAATGCACAGCCACACTCTGTGTTCTTATATTAAAGGGTAGATCAATATAAGCATTGATCGTGCTTTTACAATTTAGTTGTCATAAACAAAGACATTATCACACAAAGCTTGTTATTTGGCTTCCACGATTTTAATTCTCTTTCTTAGATCATGTGCTCTCGACAGCTATACATGTAGGCCATAGCACATATCATAATCTACTCAGCTGTATTTTTTTTAATTTAACGAAGACCTTACCTAAGACCACCCAGATCAGCCCCACTGTGTACACAGCAGTGCTTTGTTTTGTTTGTCGGACATTTGTTAGGAGTTTAAAGTCCTAATATGATCTTTGGCACTAGCCAACTGTGACAATAGAAAACGTCTGCTATTTATTACAATTCAAGTGCCCATTAAGATGCTTAAAAATAGAAAGACTGGCTACTGCCGTGACAGTTGTTTGTGTTGTCAGGTATGTATTTCTCCTCTCCATCTCGAACAGCATGTTATTAGGGTATCGCTTGCTCTAGATTTATGTCAAAATTTAATCTGCTGTTTCAAAGACAGAGGCTCAAACCTCGAGTAGCTACTCGCAGTCCCAGCACGTCCTCCGGGGTCATGTGTCCAGTCCGTGCCCGGAGGTCTTCCTCCGTGACGGCCCTGCCGTCCACCTGCTGGCTCCTTCGGGACTTGAGCCTCTTCAGAACTCCTCCGCCTGGCTTGCGGTCCCGCGGAGGAGCCGCAGTGCCGTGCCCGCCGCTGGTGACATTTTCAGCAACAGGCAGGTCGCCGCGGGATTTGGCTCCGCTCATCCTCCCCCTACTCCTCAGCTTCCCTCCTATTTAAACGAGTGCTTATCTAAAGGCTTGAAAAAGAAGAAGAAGATGGCGCCGGGGATGTCGAATGTCGAAAGAGCTGTGGGTGAACGGTCAAGCGCTTGTTTTTGTAAGCGCATGCTGTACAGTTGCCATGACAACCTGCTTGGCGAGCCTAGAGCCCGGTGAACTGTGGAACTTCCCCGAGACTTCCACAAGGGGGGGTGGATGATGCATTAGCTCTTAAAATAAAATAAAATAAAATAAAATAAAATAAAATAAAATAAAATAAAATAAAATAAAATAAAATAGATAATAATTTCCATCATGTAGAATGAATTCTTTGCTTATCAGTACTCTTAAACTGCAGCTTTGTATTAAAAACTGTTATAACATTGAAACGCTGTACGTATCTGTAATGTAAAAATCTGTAAAGTATCACCTATAGACTCACCTATAGTTGGATAAAAGCAGCTGAGTATGAGTATAAACTAACACAGGCTAAAATAAAAATAAAAAATCCTACTTTGAGATCTTTACACCACTGCTGATTAATAAGGAAGTACCTTTTATTGGTTGTGATTGGTTCTGTGATGATGAAATGTATTTTTACCGTTCTGTATTGATATGTTCCCGCATCCGAAAACGTCACTAACACACACATAAACACATCTAGCACTGAAATAATTATTAAAAAGCCTTCTTAGTTTTCAAAGAAGTCACTCTTCTCAGATTTGCACAAAGTTCACTTGTGAGTTGTTTCTTGTTCTCGGCGCATGCAACGCAAATTAATGTCGTAAAGACTCAGGTGTTATGCAAATTCAGGTTTACTGTGTGAGTGCTGATGCCTGCTGTTAAAAAACCCAAGGTACCCTCGCTGCCATGAAGCAGTATGAGCTGGACGGATCTTATTCCTTTTCTCTCTGGGCAAAGTGGCTTTTCATCTCAGTTAGAACCTGTTAATCCAGTCCACTGAAAAGGAAACTACCGTCAAGTTAGATAAACTCACAGAGAACCTCCGGACTAAATTTTCAAAACAACAAGGAGTTGGAAGGGGTTTTGCTGTCGTTCAATTAATGGTAAGTGAGTTAAGTCATTTATTTATTTATTAAATTTTTCCAGGTATGTTCAAGCACTAGATACTGGTCCACCTTTTCAAACTGAGAATTTACCTTGCGCTAATGCAATAAACTAGCTGTTTTATTCCCGTTCCTTAAATCTCAGAGTCCTAAAACTTATCTTACCTGTTACAATTCTTAAGCCACACAGGAAGCTAACACTAGGTCAGAGTATTAAAAGGAAAAAATAGAGTACGAAAAATTATTCCACAGAAGCTTTAAGCAAAGAAATTTCCCATTTAACTCACGAGACGCTCCTTTTACAGGCTAGTAAAATGTCGCCTATTTAATTTAATACTAATACTAATTTAATTTAATAAGCTATTAGGCTGCAAAGCAGTGAAATATAAAATGATGTTAGCATATTATGTCACATAAAGATTTTTGTGGTTTTAATAATTTCAAAACTCGATAATATTTTTTCTTTGTGGATCCAAATGTGAAAGACTTTAACCAGCACTTCTTACTGTCAGCTCTGCTTTCATACTCAAACAAAAACATATATTTCAGCCAAACAACCTCTCCGGGCCCGACTCCTGTTAATGCACTTTTATTTTGAAGTGCACACACGCTTCTTCCGGTCTCCTGGTGTTTTCGCTGGAGGCAGCGTGGCTCGGACTGTGAGGCGGGTGGAGGGAGTGTCTGCTGGGTGTATGAGTTGGCTGACGTCTTGTTGGTGTGAATGAGCTGAAAACACACACACGTACACACACACACACACACACTTGGTCTGACAACAGCTCGGCAGGCGAGACGATCACGGGAAACGGAGGAACAGTTTTCTTTTATATCTTCTTCCCGCTTCCTTCCCCCCTTCCATCTTTATGACTTCGTGAAGACGAAAGGTAAACACACACTTGCACGCAAAAAGATTGAAAGAAAACTTTATAAAAAGCTAAGTGCTTATGTTGTTATCTTAATAATGGGAAGGGGTAAGTTTAGGGACAGGTGCACAACCTTTGTGACAGTGTAATGGGTGTTTTCCAAGCTTTGTGAAATAATTTGGCTGACCTACATCCTCATTATCAGTCCTCGCATCCTTACTTAAGAGCTGTGTCCAGAACACACAAGCTCGGATCACTCTTTCATTTCGCTTATATCGCCTTTCTTTGTCCACTTTGAGAGGACCCAGAGCCGGACACCGGCTCGGAGTTCACTATTGACGCGTCTACTAGTAACTTATTAACAACTCGAAATGAAACACAGGGATATAACGCTGGTTTAGCTGGTGAAGTCGTTTCGATTGGCTCTTTGAGACCAAACTGACGTCGAAGTAAGCGCGCTCTCACAGCATCACTGGGGAGAATAAATTGACCTAAACATAAAAACTAAAGGCAGCCAGTGTGGCCTTGACACGACAACGGGGGCACTAAAGGCAAACAGAGATAAAGAAAGTTAAAAGCCTGCAAGCAAAGTGCTACAGGAGACCGAGCTCTGCAGAAACCATCGAAAATAACTGACAAAAGCAAGGGCTGAAAGCCTTCTCTCCTCCAGAGTGTTTGTTTCTTAGGAATTTAGCTGCTGGGAAAATAGAGGAGGGGTAGAAACAAACTAGACACTTAAAAACAAAATTAAAAAAAATCATTGGGTGGTGCACACAGCTGTAGTCCAACCTGATTTCATTACACAATATCTTGCACACCTAGAGGTGTTGTGTTTAAGAAGTGTAGCAAAGAAGAAAAAAAGTAAATTGCATATCCCATGTAAAAATACCTAAGTGCACACATACTGAAAACTGCTGTTTGGAATCTAAACAGTTTATGCAAACCAGCTGCAGATTGATAACAATGCTCTATGAGCATTTTCTATTCTTTCTCAAGCTGTACTAGTTAGTGTTGAGAGTGTTAAAACTGCAGGGTGTGGAGTTACCGGTTTTAGTCTTACAGGACAAACCAGATGACATGCTGCACACAATGCCTGTGGTATTTAGTGTAGCAGATTTGGTCACATATTGTATTACTGTTATCTTTTTCACACGGTGTGTAAATTTGGCCCTTTTTTTGTGAGTGGGGAGGGAGGGAGGCCATTTCTGTTGGTCAAAGTGCTCATGTGACAGGTTGCTCAGGACAGTTGCAGTTTGTTTATCTTTTAGTGGTTTCAGATCAATGCCAGCTCCGGGTTTTGACTGTGCCAGAGTTGTAGATTGTATTATAGATGTATGGTACGGTTCACCAGGCCTGTTCCCTGCTTGCCTGTTTTGATCTTGATTACTTTTCCTTTCAGGTGTTCCCTCAATGCTTGGCACTTTCATCGTTGTGTAATACTTAACATTTGTAAATGTTATCACTTGGACCTGTTCAGAGCAGTTTATCTTGCTCATTCTCAATCAGTTAATTTTAGTTTCCCATTTTACGTACCACTAAACATCCTCAGTCAAGATGAGTCATCACACGCTGTCAGAGCTTCACTGTGTGTGAGAGTCTTACCATTTAACTATTTTAATTTTAGCTGGAGAAAAAGAGAAACAATCAAGGAAAGGTTCAGTGCATTTTATGTTATCAAAAGACCAAATCAAAGACTGAAACCTGAGGGAAAAAATATTAAAGCGAGTGGCAGGAAGACTTTTTTTTAAATAGTGGCTGATGTTTGTTCAGAATGATTGATTAGTTTCTCTTTGCTTCTGTAGTAGAGTAATGCACTTTAAAAAATCTAGACAAACCAGACCATTCCTGTCTTCTTTGTGACAACATAACCGACTGGCTTTTTCTGTTCTGAGTATGAAATGGGTTTTCATTAATGGAAATTTGGAGTTTGCTGTGGATAAACATGTTCTGTTCTTCACTCGTCCTGTTTCAGCAACTCGGCCATGGAGAGCTCCGTCGAGGCTTCCAAGACTAGGGTCATGTCGAAACCCAAGCCACCGCTGGCCCCCAAACCTGGCCTCGCTCCCAAGCCCTTCTCTTTGCAGAAGAATACCACCATCCGCTCCATTCATGCCCCAAAGACGCTCCCCGCTACGTCGAAAATTCAAAACTCAGAGCCTTTGACCCCTCGTGCTCAAAAAACATCTCAGCCGGCTGTCACCTCAAATGCCAAACCAGGCTCTCAAAGTGAGCTTCCCAAAAGTCACCCAACAACAACCAAAGCTAGTGAAGCAGGTAAAGAGGAAACTCGTGACTCTAGTGTAGGAAAAACAGCCTCACAAACCAGTCGGCCCGAAGAGACAAAGAAAACTGAGCTCGTCCAGAAAGACATCATCCAAACAAACGACAAAGCTTCTGGAGATGTTGCAACTAATTCAGAGCAGAACAACGGAAAAGCGAAGGAAGATGAAGCTCGAGCTTCTGTTGTCAAAATGCGGAATCACTCAGGTAGCGATGGAGCCTCTTCAACCGATGAAACATTTAGTTGGGGTGGTGCTAGGAAGCGTCTGTCCATGGAGCTCACCTCGAAGTTTGAGTCAGGCGGTCTTTCTCTGCCCCCCCAGCCTACCATAGCTATCTCCACACACAACACCAAACGTGATTCAAATAAGCCAGCATCTCCTGCTCCAGAGCAGAAGCAGGCATCTCCAGAGCCGAAGCAGGCATCTCCGGAGCCGAAGCAGGCATCGCCGGAGCAGAAGCAGGCATCTCCGGAGCCGAAGCAGGCATCGCCGGAGCAGAAGCAGGCATCGCCGGAGCCGAAGCAGGCATCTCCGGAGCCGAAGCAGGCATCTCCGGAGCCGAAGCAGGCATCGCCGGAGCAGAAGCAGGCATCTCCGGAGCAGAAGCAGGCATCGCCGGAGCCGAAGCAGGCATCTCCGGAGCCGAAGCAGGCATCGCCGGAGCAGAAACAGGCATCTCCGGAGCCGAAGCAGGCATCGCCGGAGCAGAAGCAGGCATCTCCGGAGCAGAAGCAGGCATCGCCGGAGCAGAAGCAGGCATCTCCGGAGCCGAAGCAGGCATCTCCGGAGCCGAAGCAGGCATCTCCGGAGCAGAAACAGGCATCTCCGGAGCAGAAGCAGGCATCTCCGGAGCAGAAGCAGGCATCTCCGGAGCAGAAACAGGCATCTCCGGAGCAGAAGCAGGCATCTCCGGAGCAGAAGCAGGCATCGCCGGAGCCGAAGCAGGCATCGCCGAAGCAGGCATCTCCGGAGCAGAAACAGGCATCTCCGGAGCCGAAGCAGGCATCTCCGGAGCAGAAGCAGGCATCTCCGGAGCAGAAGCAGGCATCTCCGGAGCCGAAGCAGGCATCTCCGGAGCCGAAGCAGGCATCGCCGGAGCCGAAGCAGGCATCTCCGGAGCCGAAGCAGGCATCGCCGGAGCCGAAGCAGGCATCGCCGGAGCCGAAGCAGGCATCGCCGGAGCCGAAGCAGGCATCGCCGGAGCCGAAGCAGGCATCTCCAGAGCCTTCAAACAGAGAGAGCGATGACGGTGGAGTGAAAGAGGACTACACCGGGGGAAACAGCATTAAAAACAGAATCAGTCAACTGTTTGACTCTGCGTCGAGGCCGGAGGCCATGCCGAAGAGGGATGAACCGGAAATCTTAACCGGTATAGGAGGGGTGAAGGAGCGCATCAAAAATTGGGCTGCAGAAACAACTTCTGAGGGTCCAAAGATGGAGAAGAAGCCTCCGGCTACATCCCGAGCACGCTCCAGAAGGTGAGTAAGGCTCTGCAGTTTGTGTGCAGTGACAAGATTAGACACAAAGAAAAGGAAGTGAGCATTCATTTGCAAGCACAGGTTCAAATCCCAAAGCCTATCTTCGTTGGTCAGATGTAGATGATTTATGACTTTGTGTCTAGGAAGCCTTAACCTTAAATGTGATTCATTTGTTGATTTGGGTGAGCAAATGTTGGATAAAAAACTTTTTATGTGGGTGTGTGATTGTATGTGGTTTCTCTTGATTTAGATTTTCTTTATGTTAGTGGTTTGGATTTACGAGGACATACAGGCATTTCTTATTTAGACAGAAAGCACGGCCCCAGTTTCTGGTTTCTGTGAGCAGCTGTAGCAAGAGTGCAAGTCTAGAACTGTTGAGGAAGGAAAGTTTGTGTTGCTCTCTTGATGCTCCTCCGTGTTCAGTGTGTTTGGAAAGTAATCCGGGCGTGGTAAATGAAAAATGCTGCTGCAGTATCGATGTTGCAGCCAGATTTATGTCCTTAAATAACCAAGGTTAGATAAGAAAGCAAACTAAGCTACCGAAGTGTGTGAGGTTTGAGATTAGACATCCAGCTGTCTGCACATAGCTTCAGGTATTTAGCCATTCCCTATAGTGGATGTTAATGGGATTTTAGTTGTGTTTGCTTACAGTTTCCTAAATAACATTTAGGGAAATGAATCTTTCAGAAAATCTGCATCTTGACTATATTTTTGAGAGTTTTCACTGTCAGAAGTTTTCAGTGGAACTACTACTCCATGTACTGAATACGCATTATTATCTCTGAAGCACTGCTGACTGTGTGGAAATGCCATCAAGACTATTTAAGTGACCAGTCACTGAGTGGATAAGTAAAAACCTTGTTTTTTTACTCATGTTGAAATCAGACCTTTTAAGTAAATGCTCACAATTTCCAGGTAATTTATGCTCTCACTGACAGCTGGATTAGATATATACCTCTCTTTGCCCTTATGCTGGGTGTCATAAATATGTCACATGCTTCCTGGATTCCTATGAGGCTGCCAGCAAACCAATGAAGACTCGTGGAAGTCACTGGTCTGAATAAGCATTAGATCCACTGCTCTCTGTAAAACTTTGTTAACATTAAAGTTGACTTTTTGTGTTGGTTAAAAGCGACGCGCAAGGTGTTATTTCGCGAACTTCCAGGGTGCAAATAGGCCGGTTCCCCCAGCGCTACACTAAGCTAAACATTTGCTTTGTATTTAATGTACAGACAGACGTACACACAGGGTGGTGTCAATCTTCTGTTGTAGGTCTAGGTCTAGTTGTTGTCTGTTACTTTCATGTTAATCTCTAGAAACAACCTACCAGAAGTTTTCTTGTTTGTGTTTGTAGTCATGTGGTATAGACCAATCACATTAGAGCAGGGTTTGCTGTTTTTTATCTGCCTACAAAATGACTGCTATATGTAACAGGACACCTAGCTATCAGCTCAGTGACTCTTGAATGTTGAGAACAAAAAGCCCCCAAAACAAAACAAGAACAAAACGTCATTAAAACTCTGTTGTTCACAATGAAAAGCTATGATTGCTCTCTCCTCCACAGCTTTGAGCCCGCAACTTCTCCAACAGAAGTGAAAACACCAAAAACTTCAAATCTCAGACTTTCTGCCGAAGAAATGCCGCAGAGTCCGACTGTGGACCTCCCGTCAAAGGTCTCTCCTGTTGAACAACCAACAAAGTCCCCAACAGAAATGCTAAAAGGTGTTCGAACTGAAAAGAAATCATCGGAAAGTGCTGCAGAGAGCCCACAAGAGGCGAACAAATCAACAGAGGTTGACGTCCAGTTGCGCACCCCTAACTTGAGTGAAGATGTACCAAAGAGGGACAATGTCAAACGTCGCTCTGTTCGCTTTGGCACCGTGCAGAGTGATGATGGTGGGCCTCCACTGATCCTAGGCTCGGATTCTGATTCTGACACTGAAGACGAAGAAGAAGGAGAAGAAGAAGAAGGAGAAGAAGAAGAAGGAGGAGAAGAAGAAGAAGAAGAAGAGGAGGAGGAGGAGGAGGAGGAGAGTCCTGGAGTTACAGCTGAAAAGAAAGTCCCTGATTTAGTGCCTGTCTATAAAAGAGTAGAAATTTTTCAGAAAAAACATGATGAGAGTCAACAGCAAGAAGAAGAAAGACTGAAACATCTGAAATTTGAAGAACAGCGGCGAGCAGAGGAGACGGAACAAGCAAGGCTTCAGCTAGAACAGGAGCAGAAAAGAGTGGAAGAAGAGAAGGAAAAAGAAAGGGAAAGACAGAGGGAAGAGCTCAGGCTTAAGGAAGAGGAGAGGGCAAGGCAGAAAGAGGAGCAAATTAAACAAGAGATGGAGGAGAAGGAAAGGGAGAGGCTAAAGGAAGAGGAGAGACTGAGGAAGGAAAGAGAAAGACAGAGACTAAAAGAAGCGCAAGAGAGAGATAAAGAGCTAAAGCTGAAACAGGAGGAGGATGAAGAGAGAAAAAGAAGGGAACAGGAGAGGAAAATCCAGCAGGAGAAAGAGGCAGAGATGGAGAGGAAGAGGCTGTTAGAAAAACAGAAAGAAGAGGAGAGAAAGGAAGAGGAAAGAAAGATGAAGATTGAGAAAGAAAAAATGGAGCTGGAAATGAAAATCCAGCAGGAGAAAGAGGCAGAGATGGAGAGGAAGAGGCTGTTAGAAAAACAGAAAGAAGAGGAGAGAAAGGAAGAGGAAAGGAGGCAGATTGAGAAAGAAAAACTGGAGTTGGAGATGAAAATCCAGCAGGAAAAAGAGGCAGAGATGGAGAGGAAGAGGCTGTTAGAAAAACAGAAAGAAGAGGAGAGAAGGGAAGAGGAAAGAAAGAGGAAGATTGAGAAAGAAAAACTGGAGCTGGAAATGAAAATCCAGCAGGAGAAAGAGGCAGAGATGGAGAGGAAGAGGCTGTTAGAAAAACAGAAAGAAGAGGAGAGAAAGGAAGAGGAAAGGAGGCAGATTGAGAAAGAAAAACTGGAGTTGGAGATGAAAATCCAGCAGGAAAAAGAGGCAGAGATGGAGAGGAAGAGGCTCATAGAAAAACAGAAAGAAGAGGAGAGAAGGGAAGAGGAAAGAAAGATGAAGATTGAGAAAGAAAGACTAGAGAAGCAGGAGCAGGAGAGAAAAATGCAAGAGGAACTGGAAAGAAGGCAGGCAGACCAACTCAAAGAAAAGCAAAGACTAGAGGACGAGAGAGAAACAAAGCAATCTGGGTTGAACAACATGCAAGAGGAGAGTTTGGTGCGCAGATCAAAGCCTCATCTAAACTATTTTGAATCTGAAGATTGGCCTCAGGAGTCAAAATCACCACATTCCCCCTCACCAAACACCTCTGGGCCCACAGAGAATCTGATGGATGTGGTTTATGATGACTTCTCGGTCAAACAGAATCCGATCAACATAGAATTTGATGATTTTTCAGTCAAACCGATAAAAGTGATCTCACGGCGTATAACAGAAAGCAGTCCAGTTTTCCGTAGTTGGGATGACTTTCTGGATATAGAGGAAGTGAAGGGACTGGTGCCTGTGGACGTCAAAACTGAGAGAGCCAAGGAAGACAAAATGGAAAAACCAGAGCAGTGTCCGAATACACCTCCTTTGCAGGAGAGAGAATGGGTGGAGGAGATAAAAGATGAGCCAGAAGAGGAGCAGCTCATCTCTCTAGACGTGAAGAAAGAGGAGCAGCTCATCTCTGTAGATGTAAAGAAAGAGGAGCAGCTCATCTCTCTAGACATGAAGAAAGAGGAGAAGCTCATCTCTGTAGATGTAAAGAAAGAGGAGCAGCTCATCTCTCTAGATGTGGAGGAGGAGGAAGAGGAGAAGGAGACAGAAACCGAGGATGAGGACGAGATGGAAGAAGACAACCAAGAGGTGAGCCCTATTTGGTTAGGTTCTAGCTATATTTGTATTTCTGTCACGCTTGATTAGATTTTTGTTTTGTGGACATCACTATGGTTATATGAAAGCTCCAACTGTTCACTTATGCAGAAAGGGTGAGGTTAGGAACAGAAGCAGGGGTGTGCACCACTAGTAAATGTGGTTATTTTGTCAATGAATCACATCAGCCAGGCAGCCATACACACCTCACCTGCACCAGCATTTTGCCATTCCTGTAAGACAAGGAGAGAAATATCTTGTCGTACTTGCTTCAGTGTGGTTAAGTCACAGCTTAAGAACTCATGACTGTGTTAGTGTGTGTGCGTGTACTTGTATTACTCATGTTAACACAGCTGGGGAGACTCCTTCATTTTAACTATCCTTATATAACTGCCTTATAAAGTAAGGCTGGGTCCAGGAAATGATACTGTTAATTCTCAGGGAAATTACTGTACTGTTTTCTGAAGGCAACATAAACATAAACATATCTCAATAGTACCCCCCCCCCCCCCCCGAAGTGATTACTTGTTTTATTACAGCGAGAAACATCAAAGAAGGCTAGGGCGAGGTAAACTGCTAATGTGCACGTTTCAATGTTTCTGCTCTTAAAATTACTGCCATTCATTGTGGTAAGCGCGAGATCAGAATAGAAGTGCGATGACAGTGCGAAGTTTTGACGGCAGAAAGATGGGTTACACTTCCTGTGTGTGTTTCCAGAAGCTGTCTATCTTCTGTGTCTTCTGCTTTCAGTTTGCAAGAAACATTTTTAAGTAGAAGCATCGCAAACATTTTAAAGACGCATGTTACGAGGAAGAAGGTTTGGTATGAATGTGTGGAGAGTGTAAGGCAGGTGTGTGTTACTTAAGAGTGTGCTGTGTGATGATGTGGGCCATAGGGCTATAACCCGTCAGATAATGGGTCATGTGTTTCTATTTCACACGTCTTGTCATATTACCACATTGCAAGCAAATTCGGTTGGTAGTGAAGATGTTAGTTTACACGATTATGTAATATGAAGTGCTGCCTAAAGGTGTAGTTCAGCGTTTTGCAAACAAAAGCATTTATATTCTCTTTTACTGAGAATTTTGTGAGGCAATTAACATTGAAGTTGTGTATGTAGCAAAAATAATGGCATCAGTTGCATAGTTTAACACAAAAGCTGGAAAGAAAGTTTTGTTTCTGCCTCCACTTTCCTGTCCACTCTGCACTACTGTGCTATCCATTAAAGAGAAGAGGCAAAGAAATGACAGTCATATCTTCTTCAGTCATAATGCTGAGTCATTATCAATAGATTTGGTATTGCACTTATCTAACCCTCAGTGTAAAAGTGATTAAAAGTGATTGAGTATTGAGTTGACATTCAGAGACAATGAAGTCGCAGAACAGCTGCAGTGCAAGACTGACGTCTGCAAATAAACATGATCACTTTACAGTTTGCAGTTTGAAGTTTTAGTTCGCCAAGTTTAGTTGTTCCAAAAATGCTTCGATGTGTTTGATTTCACATGTCTATGTGTCCTGTTTCACAACACGTGTGAGTTTGTCTTGCTGAAATAAGGTATATGATGCACTAATGCGTCACAGGTGCACAGACTGTCTCCTGATAAAATATCACATTTCGATTGGTCAGACCACAAACTGTTCCACTGCTCGTTAGTTCATAATAAGCGAGCTTGTGAACGCAGCTGCAATCTATGTTCGCTGACTGTTGGGTCATTCCATCTCAAATTTGCTCAGTCATCTCTGATTTACATAAAAGATTTATTGTCCAAAGTTTGAACATGTGTAATGAGTGCTGTGAAAGTTTAGTTTCATATATCAACTACTTTTCAGGATATATCTTTTGGAAAAAAAGGTTAGTCGACCCACTTTCAGGCACGTTTTTTGAAATCTGAGGCAGTGTTTGAACATGAATATTTGAAAAACTATTAAAGATGAAAGATTTTCTCAGTATCAAAATGAATCAGGATCTGTAATTTGGAATGGATACATTTGAAAAAAAGATAATTGGGTACTTAAAATATAAAGAGGCAATCTGTATGCTAACTGTGTGAATGAAGGCCGCAAGAATTGTAACTAATATGTATGAATATGCTACATTGTTGCGTTTTAATACCTGGAATAACCTGAATGATTAGCCTGCTTCAGAGCAGCAGGTCTTGAAATGGGTAGAGAAGGTCTCAGAGGTGAAAAATATGCACATATACCGGTACATTAAAATCATTTTTTTTGTATAATTTTGTTTTTGTTGTACAAATTATAATATTTGCTCAAGTCAGGATGAAAGTTGAGTGAAAGTAGCACTTTCTTTGTTTTTTTTCATGTTAAAAAGAGTTTTATATGTTTTATTTTACAGTATTATGATAAGTAACTATAAACCATTCAGACATTAGGACTACTTGTCTTTTGCAATGTGAGCTTTATTAGTGTGTGTGCTCAAATATAGGGCTTTACATATTTTCCATATTTTAACTACCTAATACTCACATTTTTGATGTATCTGGCCCAAATTACACATTGTAATTAATTTTCATGGTAAGATACATTTTCAGGCTTTTATCTTTTTAGATATTAGAATTTAAACATTGCTGCAAATTTCACTGGGCAAAAAAAATACATATTGAAAATATATTTCAATACGTATTTATAGCAATTATTACATATTCAAACGTTGTACCATGAAATTTTTATGCAAATCGGAGACTTTGGTTTGACATTGTTGTTTTCAGAGCTGCTCCTGAATCCATGTTGTGTTTTTCTCTAATGACTCATGAGAGAAACTTATTGTTATGCAATTTTATATTGTGAAATATTATTCTCACATAGCTGAACTGTTGCCTTAATAGTAGTGAACGGCTGCTATTCTTTGCACCTCACAGTTTTGTCTTAGATGGTCTTTTTTTAATCATTTATATTATTGCATACATTTTACCTGCATCAACCTTTTATGTTTTGTCTTTGTGTTACTTTTTGTTTGAATCTAAGTTTTTCTTTTCCTACTAACTTCTTAGACAGTGTCCAAACTTCTTCTTTTATAATTGAGATTGGAGGTGACAGGTCAAGTAGATAGCAAAGTGAACAGATGTTCAATTTTGACACAGCATTTAAAAAAAATAAAGGCAGCAAACCCAACAAATTCCAGGTGAACAGAGCAGAGCTGCACTTAATGAGAGCAGGGCTGCCAGAGATATGACATTTAAGACAGATGGGCTCACCGCCTGTTTGAACATGCAACATTTTTGCAGACTTAATGAAAACAGTGAACCAACCCTGGACTGTGAGTGTGTGTTTGCTCTGTCAGTGCTGTAGCAAGCAAACCTTACCATACATAACCTATGACATACAGGGCAATGTATGCAACCACTTGAGTGCTGTAAAGGGGCTTTGCTTGTCTGTCTGTGTGAGTACATTCTTATTTGCACCACTGAGTGGCGCTGCTGCTCTTTGACTTTGCACTTCCTCACTGTGTGCTGCAGAAATGGTGAACTTTATCTCATATAAGGCACCTGAAAATCAGCTAAAAGTAAAAGACCTCTGTAACACTAAACTATATGTTTTCATAAGTGTAATCGTTTGTTTTCTTCTTTTCTTTCCCTTTTGATGCAATAATGCCAACCTGAAAACTGACAAAAAGCTTTTCATTTTTAGACAAAGCATACTGGAGAAAATGTTTACTAGGCAAACACAAGGTGTGCAGCTGATCGTGCACCCTCAGTCAGGCTTCTGATTGAAAGAAAGATGAGCAGATGATGGCAGGATGTGATGGTAAGAAGAGCCTAGGTGCTGTGTGGTCAGCATGCCCTCTTTTGGGTCTCTCCAGCAGAGCAGGATGTGAGAATGACCATACATGGTGCCCCATGTCTGCTCTCATTTTCTGTCTCTGTCTCTCAATCTCTCCACCCTGTTTTGAGAGAGAGCCTGTCATCCCCCCTCCCTCACACACAAACACACTCTCTGGCACACAAAGAGGACGGTCTAATCCAGAGACAAGAAAGTTCACGTCTACTGTCTGTGTGTTTTCTGCTGCTTCATTTGCCTTTTCCTCTCACAAAAACCTGGCTCATTCATTGCCTGCATTTACCTACGGATGAGACCGGCAGAGGGAGGTACAGAAAGCACCTTGGCCCAGCCAGGCCGCACCTTTCCTACTTCCCTCGGGATTTTCCACATCCGAGCACAGACCTCCGCTTTGTGTTGACGTTCTGTGAAATCACTCAGGTCTGACGGTGATAAAGGGGTGATCTGTCTCTCTGTACTTGCCTTTGGATGTTTGGAGTGTCAGATGCTTCCCATGTGATTTTTTTTTTCTTCCTGTTTTTGTGAACTCGGAAGTACGTGGGTAGGTTTAGTCAAAGAGGTTTTAGTCAAAGAGATAAAAGGATGTAAATTGCCAACTTTAGACTGAAACCTTCGAAGCTCTTTTTGCTTCCCAAGTGACGACAGAGAGGAGTTTTTGAAGCAGGCTTCAGTCGGTTTGTCTTTTAAATCGATGCTTAATCAATGATGGGAAGCTCTTTCTTTAGGATGCCGCTGTCTCACATCAATCATAGTTAATGTGACAGTGGAATAGTGTCGTCACACTGCAAACACATGGCTGGCTGGACTATTTACTTCTTCACTGACGGCAAATTGTAGACTATTCCAGGAAGTTCGGGTAAGCTGAGTCGTAAAAATATGCAGAGAGAGGAAGCATCCATTTCAAATGACAGATGGACTACGTTTTGTCTTCTGTGATGTCAGAAAAGTTCTTTCTACAAAATATAACTTTTCCTGTGCATACCTTCTGAAATATCAACAGACAGCTGGATCGCAGAGCCAGCTTTCTGACTCACCCGCAAAATCCTTTCATCTCTAATAAAGTTGAACCTCAGTTTCTCTGTTGAACCGGTTCCCATGGTGACCCTGCTGTCAGTGCAGCCAGCTGTGTGAGCTTTTCAAGCATGCAGTACTTTGAAGGAAAACTGTCGGCCGCCCAGCTGCAGGTGGCGGGCTGGGTGGGCAGCCTACGTCGGTCCTTGCAAGGGGCTCTGGAGCTCGTGTGGGGCCAGGAGAAGCAGGAGGAGGAAGAGGATGATAAAGAAGATGAAGAAGAGGAAAGTGGAGATGAAGGAGGAAGGTTTCAGAGGGCCATGTCACCGCTCCGTAGCTTTGCCAGTCGCAGCAGGAGATCCCTGCATCGCTTCTCCATCAGAAGTCGCAAGACTTTGCAGAGGAAAGCCACTAAAACCTGTTCTGTAAGAGCTGACATACACAAAGCAGTAAAAATATACAGTTACAGTAACTATATTTAAAGGCTTTGCTGTCTAATTTCCATTATCATTGTGTGCAATGATCAAAGCCGAAGCTTTTAGGGCGAGTTTTGTTAGAAAATGCTTCAAAACTCCCTGTAACTTATTAGCCTGTTCAAAATTTCCATGGACATGGGTTAAAAGATAACCATGCAAATGTAAATAGGGAGTGCAGCACACAGTGGCAGTGTGTTTCAGGAAGGACAGAGATATCTGATGAAGTTTCCTGCTTGTATTTTCTTTTTTTTATCAGTGCGCAGTCACGGCCTTTCCCTCTCTGTCTGTGGTGTATGTGGGAGATAACGCGCCGGACAATAACAAAGTGTGACACACTTAGACAAGGTTTATCTAACTGTTGTTATTTATGGGTGTCAGCTCCATATCTGCATCTGCCTTTTGTTTGAGCTGGCCGCCTTTGGCTCACAGCCTAACCGTTCTTAGTTAATGCCTTTTTTTCTTCCTATTTCTATCATTGTATGTCATTACATCTCATTACATTATATTATAATAGATTATATTTGATTTTGCAAGCGATCCTTGCACATTTTTTGGAACCAAAAAACATTTTGTTTACACTATATTTAAGTATATAACATGTACATTTGTCTGTAACTTTATCATACATGTGGGTGCACAGGAGAAACAAAGATTATCTCTCCGGCTTAATTCCCTTAATCTGGTGATCTGTCGTTTTGATTCTTGTGGTGACACTCCTTCACAGTCGTTGTGAATCAGATTGTTCCTCATTAAGTTGTACTTTTATTCTCTCCACTTAGCTGCAAACAAGGTTCCTTATACATTCCAGTGACCATGACAAAAATGTTATGCAGGTAAACTATAATCAAGCAGACTCTGTCCTAACTTGTGCAGCACATCCTGCGCCCTCAGCAGCACATTTTATACTGGCAAACACAGAGGTAGTGCTTTTATCCTTTATAGTAGGTGTGCGTGCTACTTAGAAGTTCTTGTCCTAAATCTTCAAATGTTGCTAGATGAATTAAGCTGCACCCTCATGTTTTTAATATATTAGCAGTGGATCCAGTGAAAGATTTAGCTCATAAAAAAAATCCTCTTAATGTTAGGAAAGGGAGGATCGATGTCACTGCATCGCTTTTGCATCTAACAATGCAAATTTATGTTAGGCCGGATATTTATTGTAGAAACACACCTTTACAAAGTTAGTAAATGCTGAGAAAAACACTAGCTTGCCTGACCAATCAACAACAGGACTTGGTGGAAATTAAATTTCATCCCTGGTTCTTACAGTGCAAAAGTGCCCTTGTGCCCTAGATTCTACAGGCCCAGGGTTCCTTATTCACCAGATTTCTATAGCATATAACAAGAATCCGAAAAATGAATTCTGGATTTATTTAACCCTCAGAGATGTAAATCACTATAAGTGCTAAATCTTAATCTAACCCTGTGTTTTGTAGAAGGATAAAAGAGATTTCTTGGGTTTAAAAAAAAAAAAGAATATTCATTTAATTGATGATTGTCTAAGTTAGACTTAAGGTTAGGGTTGGAGTGATTGCTGAGTGCACCTCAGAGGGTTGATATGACATAGGTAAGGAATAAGACTGACCCAAGCATACCCAAGTTAAGTTACAGTGCCATGAAAAAATTTGCGACTTTTCTGACTCCTTCATTTTTTACACATTTGTGTAAAATGCTTAATTGTTTCATATTATCAAACAAATTAATTATTGGACAAAGATGAACTGAGTAAATGCAAAAGACCGTTTCCCAGGGGTGGGCAGCTTACCAAAATCACTCCAACACGCATCCAGGAGGTCACAAAAAAACCCCAGAACAACATCTACTTCACTTGCTGTAAATGATGGAGTCATGAACTCTGCTGTCTACCAGAAAATCCCAGAGGAGAATGTTCGGGTGTTAGTTTGTACCCTGGAGCTTAAACCGAGTTGAGTTATACACCAGGACGATGATCCGAATCACACCAGCACTTCTGAATGGCTTAAAAAACAAAAACAGAGTGAAGTATTTGGAGTGATGTAGTCAAAATTCAGACATAAAATGCGATTGAGATGCTTTGGCCTTAAAAACAACCTCAAAGAGGCTGTTCAAGCTTGAAAACCCTCCCTTGTGGCTGAATTAAAATAATTCTGCAGAGAAGAGTGGGGTAAAATTCCTCCACAGTGATGTGAAAGATTTATTGCCACTTATCATAAATGCTTGATTGCAGTTCTTTCTGCCAAGGGTGGCACAATCTGTTATTATGTTTGAGGGCAATGACTTTCTCATTGCACGGTATACAGAATATTGAACTGGGGAGCATAAAACAAAGAACAAAGAACCCTGAACGTAGGACATGGCAAATACTGGACTATAAATTTATGGCGTGGGGAACATCCCAGAAATTTCCCTTGGGAGTTGGTGGAGACCAAAGCAGAGATAAAAGGAGAGTACGGGAGTACTGGATACTTTTCCAGTTCACAAACGTATCTCTCATTTCTCTGCAATAGTTGCAATATCTTTGCTCAACTTCTAAACATGTTTCTAATATCTAATTTATTGAGCACTCCTTTAGCTATGGCCAAAGTAGGAAGACGAGGCCGTTCGTTTTGAATTTTTAAAACGGAGGAAACTGGCTCCATAGTGTGGCGGTTTACGCATTTGGTTGACAAGCTAAATTTTGCTGGTTCCGTTCCAGACAGAGATAAGAATCCCCTTTGGGGTTGCGGTCAAATCAAATGTGCAGAGCTACCCGCTGTGGTGCCCACTTGTGACGAGGGGTCATCCTAAAGTAACTTTTCTTTTTTGTCTCCAAATCACACGATACAATGCCTCACTGTTTCTTTTATCTCTTGCACAAATGTTTTTCTAACCTTTGCATACTTAAGATTCACCCAAACAGGAATAACTGCATATTTGAAAAATTCTTTTGTTTTCTTATTGAACTCAGCTGGGAAGCATTAGTCAACATTAGAACTTTGTGAGTGACAGCTGCAGCTCTGTGATAAAGGTGGCACAGACACGGGATAAATCGCATCGCAGAGGAAAGGCTTGTGTAAAAAAGCACTTTGTTTTTTCTCTGTATCTGAACATGGAGTGTAGTTATAGGAAAATCACTAGAAGCCTATTCATTTGTGCTGTGATGCTGCCAGATAACAGGCATTGTGCAAATGAAGCTGCCCTGAGCGTCCTGAGTAATAAATGGCCTCACAAAAGAGATGAGATGTTTACTCAACTGTTGTGTTGTATCCAGGTGACAGTGTCTGGCCATTCAGCACTGGGATGCGCCCCTCAACAAAATATGAAGCGAGCATACAGGAATGTTTTACGAGGAAGTGGTTGCTTTTGTTTGGAACATGTTTGCGTGCGTCCGTGTATGCTTGTGTGTGCGTGTGTAGTATAGCATGTGGGCGTGACATCATGAGTGTGCTTAGTTTGTCTCTGTTGAGGCATAAAGGTGTGTACGCCAGTGCGTGTGTGTCTGTGTGCGCATGTTCATGCCCCCGGTGTTCATTGAGGACAGCCCAGCCTCTGTGACCGGCTCATTAAAAGACGCATGCTTGGCTGGTCCTTTCTCTCTGTGTAGCTGGTGAGTTTTGGCTCAGCACACAGTTTAGTTTCTCCTTGTTTTAACTCTACAATTTAAAGTTCTTGTTCATAAATTTATATGACGTAGAGGATCATTTGGGTCGTTGAAAAAAAGGATTTTCAATCCATGAACAGAGCAATAGCTTAGAATTTAAGTTAAGGTATTCAGCCAAATATGTCATTTAGCAGGGAAGCATGATGGTGATCTGCCAGTTAGTACTGTTGACTCATAGAAGAAGGTCCTGGGTTCGAATCCACCATCTGGCCTTTCTGTGTGGAAGCTGCATGCGTTTCCCGTGTTTGTGCGGGTTTACTCCTTCCACAGTCCAAAGACATGCAGTTGGTGGGGTTAGGTTAATTGGTGATTCTAAATTACCCATGTTTCTCTGTCTTACTATAGGTTCTTTACTTTATATACTTGTTGTTTTGATTTTGGGTTATATGAATAAAATAGAATTGACGATTTCTCTGGTTTCTGCATGTGTTTTCCTTTTGAATTTGCCTGAAATTTTCTGTCCATCTCGCAGGATCAGACCAACAGTTTCTCCACAAAAAATGAAGACAAGGACACCGATGCTTTGATAGACTTTGGCCTTATTCATGACCAGCAGGATCCAGTCTGGGAACAAACACCTGAAAGAAACAGGTAGGAAATCATTTGCATTATTTAAAAAAATAAGTAGTTTGAGTTTTCGTTGTACTTGTATGACAATGTTAATCCTCAAGCCTTTAAAACGTTTCTATTTTTTTATTTGTTTGGCCAAATGTCATAATTTAGACTTCGGGAAAGTGTTTAGGAACAGAAATCTTGTGACAGCTTAACCGAATGCAGATGCACATTAAAATGTGCTGTCAGGCATTTGAAAGTTGAGCTCCCTGTGCCCCCTTGTGGTCAACAAAGTTAGGCACATATGCTTAATGGAGTGGTGAAATTAAAAACAAAAAAACAAATTGAAATGAGCCAAAAGCATTTTGGCAATGCCCTATGAACATTCTTCTTCAGCGTTGTTTACACTTTTGTTCTCTTCAGTCCACAGCCAGTCCCTGACGAAGTACCTGAAGTCTCATCTGAAGACACCGCCGATGATCTGAAAGAGCCAGAGTTTGCCCCTTTTCCCGAGGTTAGTGAGTTTTTAAATCTTCCCCTGTGCCATCAACCAAAAAAGGTGACATGGAATTCAGTTGTTACTTTTCAAACTTACTTTAGAAAATATCTGTTTGTGCTTGTGCCTTTCTGTAGTGTGAAGCATGGATAGATGGCAAGATAGATAGAAGCACAAAACAAAGATATCAATGACGTTTGTAACAGATAAACACTAACTCGTCATTGTGGAAATAATTTTATCAACTCCTGAAGAGAGTTATCAAGACAAAAACAAAACCAACTAAACTTTATACACGCTGCCTACATTCACATAGTTATAGATATGTACACGTAACATTGATAATGGAAAACAGTGGCATCCAGAAGACAAGAGTCAGAACTCAGCAAAACAGAAAACTTATTTACGGAGCCAATTCATCCTCATATTCACGTGATTTTTTCAATACAGTTGTGTGAACTTGTGCAGTGAGTCATTGGCTCTGTGCAGTCTTTCCACAGTGTTTTCTCTTCTCTCTCTCTTCTCCCAGCTTATTAAACATATAATTTTCTCTCTGTGCGTGACGTTTTTGTCTGGCTTGAAACAAATTCTGGGCGAAACTCCTGTCGTCTTGCTTTGTACACAATTTCGACTCAACCAGGTCACTAAATTGTTTTTTTTGTTTTTTTTGAGTGACGAAGAGTGACAGCTGATTGAAGCCAGTGTTATTAATTATTCTTATTGCTCTTTTATGTAATATTTATATTGGCTGTATATTTCTTTTGGATGTGTTTCCCCATACTTCTACACATTATGTCATAAAGGGAAGTTTGCAAGCACAGAGTGTGGTTTATGAAATCTTTGACTTTATACAGTGTCATAACTGATTTAAAATCTTTTTTTCTAATGTGTTCAATATGTGACTTCCAGAATATTATATAATTTATTATTTATTGTTACCTTAAGGAATTTAATTTCAGTTACTTTTTATATTTCTAATTATTTTCTAGTAATAAATAATGCACACTTGTGGCCAGTGCGTTTGCTTTTTATTGTTAGATTTTGTATATGTGTCTCTGTACAGAGCTCCACTCCTCTCCTTGACACCAGTGCACAAAGATCCAAGGCGGATCTGGGAAAGAGGCGTATTCGAACACGTCCGTCACGCAGGCTGACCGCAGGGTTAGCTCAGACGGAAACACAGGATTGGGGGACCCAGGACTCCACAGGTTATTAGAGTATCTGTAATGTTCTATGTGAAAGCGTCAGTGGTATAAAGACAGCTGACGATATCGAATTGTTTTGACTCGTGTCTGTGTTTTTCAGTTGAAAAAGAGACCGTTGCAAAAGAAAGGGAGTCAGATTCTGAGGAAGAACAGCCTAAACCCAAGGTAGTCTGTTCCCCGTCCCAGCGAGTGCCAGTGTTTCCTGGTATGAGTCCTGCAGGCTTGCTTGTAAGTTCTCAAAGCATTCAAGAACAACTTCAATTTATTTTAAATGTGTTTTTTTTATTAATAATATATGTAATATGATGCAAATGGGTCTTTCTTTTATTAAATTAAGTACTTATTTGTATTTATTTGCTTTTTTTAAGGCTCAACTTAAAAGGAAAACAGGTGGTGGAGGAACTGCAGTGAAAGAGGAAACCGTAGAAAGCAAAGCTAGCGAAGAGAAGGAACATCAAGATGAAGAAGTGGCACCATCTTCCGTGGAGCTCTCACATTCTCCTCGCACGCCTGCCCGTCTGGCTGGAGCTACACGGGTGCTGCCACTCATAGGCAACAAAGAAGAAGGGTAAGCAGAAAGAAGCGCTGCTCACCAAAACAAATATATATGTTGTGTAAATGATCCAGATATCTTTGGGGAAGATGACTGAAATATCGAAATATCGTCTGTGACATTCAGTGGTGCCTCCTCGCCTGCTTGGCTGAAAGAGCTGAAATCTAAGAAGCGTATGAGTCAGCACGGCAGTGACGCTTAGCCAGACTGAGGTGAGTGATTTAATATAATTAAAAAAGCTTGCCATGATTTTTGTATTTTACTTATATGCTAAAATATGATTCTGAGTATTATTTAAAAATGTAAAAACGTATTACTGTAGCTTTTAATATATAGATTTTTTTAGGTTACAGTACAGAAGTTCCTACATTGCTGTATGACTGTGGGGGAAATAATTATTTGATCACATGCAGAATTTGTAAGTTTGATCACTTGCAAAGACAAACACTTTTATGTTGGTTTAATTTTAGTGGAGAGAGACAGAGTATTAACCAATCAACCAATAATACAGAAAAAAAACCCTGCATTGCATAATAGTAACATGAAATGCTGAAATTTGGTAAAAGTAGTTGATCCCCCAAGCAAAACATGACTGAAGCCATTGCTAGCAAGCACACTGGTTAGATGTGTCTTGTAGTTGGTCACCAGGTTTGCACACATCTGAGGAGGGATTTCGGCCTACTCCCCTTTACAGAAACTTTAAAGAAAGACATGGCAAAGACATGCTCAGTTGGCTGTCTAGGCTGTTGCTTGGCAACTGGAAGCTTCAGCTTCCTCCACAGATTTACTGTCGCACTGGCGTCTGGAGATTGGCTAAACCACAAAATGACCTTAATGTGCTTCTTTTTTAGTCACTCCTTTGTTGCCTCGGCGGTATGTTTTGGGTCATTGTCATGCTTAAAGACCCATCCAAAACTCATCTTCAGTTTTCTGGCTGAAGAAAGGAAGTTTTCATCCAAGATTTTTCAGTACATGGCCCCATCCATTGGGCCTTCAGTGCAGTGAAATTGTCCTGTACTCTTAGCAGAAAAACAACCCCAAAGCATAATGTTTCCATCTCCATGCTTGACTGTGGGGATGGTGTTCTTTGGGTCAGTATTTCTCATGACAGGCCAAATGGCTCAATTTTAATTTCACATGACCACAGCACTTTCTCCCAAGCCTCTCTGAATCATTTAGATGTTCACTGGCAAACCTACGACAGGCCTGAACATGTGCCTTCTTGACCAGGTGGACCCCCACAGCCGCTACAGGATTGCAGTCCATTACGAGTATCTTACCACTGTGCTTGCTAAAGGGTTTCTCTACTAAGTAGAAGGACTAAGTCCTGTTTTTCTTGGTGATCAAATACTTATTTCATTCAGTGACATACATATGGGACTGCATGTTTGCGTGGGTTCTCTCCGGTTACTCCATCTTCCTCCCGCAGCCCTAAGACATGCAGTTAGTGAAGTTAGGTCTTTTTCTAGATTTTTGGTTGATATTCTGTCTCTCTCCATTAAAATGAAACTATCACAAAAAGTAGAGACTGTTGATTTCTTTGTGAGTAAAGTTAGTAATTAAGCAGGGGCTCAAATAATTATTTCCTTCAGTGTAGTTGTCAGTAGGGGGTAAAAGGGTTTTTTAATTACTTTTTCTTATCCAAAAAGTGATCTAATAGTCTTTTGTGCAAAAGGTTTCTTTGAATGACTTGTAGATTCATCAGCTGTTTTTCTGCTACTTCTAACCCTTTTATGACTGGTGCATTGCGTATAATTATAGGGCTTAACAGGATTGGCTGTAGATAAGCATGAACATTTTGACCTTTTTAACATTTGGCTTACTTTGCATTTTTTTCTAAGGCAGGCTATGACAAAACCGACAGCGAAGACAAAAAAAAACCCCAACGGGAAACAGGCCATTATCTTTGCTTTTTTTTTTTCTTCTATCACAATGAGAACCAGACACTGGGGGAAAACATTTTGTACCTAAATGTACTTTATTCTGCTTGATGTGCTTTTAACCTGCCTGTAAAATTAACCCTAACTCTCACAGGTTTTGACTAGCTTAGGGAGAATTATGGAAGTATAAAGGGCTTATGAACACACCAAACACACATTGTGTTACTGATGTTACCACATTATGAGTTTTATATATTCAATGCTTCCATTTGACCTTACTGCATCTTGTCCACCCTTTAGGAAACACCGTGCCATTGCCATTGAGCTCAGCTGCTGCTGCCGGCAGACATGACCGCTCCATCGTGTGCCCAGAGTGCCTTATTTTGTACCTTCACTGGGATGTTCACTTTTGCTGAACGCGCCTTTGAAATTGAATATAATGCCAAGTCTACGTGCCTGTGATGTTTTAATGCCAAGTACATGTTATATGAAATGTTGTTTAAGAAGCTCAGTGGAGAGCAAATACCCCAGTGTCATTTGGAGCAAAGTCATGGACTGTCTGCCTGGATTGTGTAAATTTGTAAGACTGTCATGTACTGACAGGGACTGATGACACTAGGCCTTTAGCAGGATATCTACATTCACACACACGCAGGCCTTTTTATAGTTGTGAGGACACTCGTTGATCACATTGCCTACCCGCTCTCCCAACCCAACTCTTGTCATGTTCTAAATCCAATTTTAACCGCATCATTATCATCAAGTGTGAACCCTCGAAGAGACCTTTGAGGCTCTGGATCCTCACAATGCAGAAGTTCCCTCACTGTGATTTAGAATTATTTTTTTTTTATCCTCATAAACACAGAAATACACGGATGAGGAAACACATGTGTACAGAATTACGAAATATAAATAATGCACCTTGTGTGTATTTAGTTTTAATTGTACAAAAATGCCTTTTATATTGTTTAACCGATCACAAAGCATCTCAAGTAAGGCTTGAAGCACTTTAAGAAAAGTTCTAGCAAATTACCGTCCAAACAGCAGTAGAGTAAAAACTGTAGTGACAGAATCCCGGGATTTTTTTGTGCCTTCTTCATTTTGTTACATCATTAGTGTCTATCTACTTTTTAAAACAAGATCTCACAAGGCTTAATTAAGTACTGCCTGATTTGTTTAACCCACCCACTAGCTGGTTAGAGCGTCAACAGTGGGCTGAGAGGATATTTCTGGGGTGCAATAACAGAGTCAGAAAAAAAACGTTTAAAGGAGAAAAATGCAATAATGTGCTGGAGGTTTTATGTGCCTTTTTAATGTTTAAGAATGAATGTCATCAAAATGGAATTCATTATTGATCAACTTACTGTATGTTAGTGGGAAATTGGGGGAATTTTATTAAAATGTTTTCTATGAAATGAAGTTGAGTGTATTATTTATTTGTTGGTTGATTGATTTATTTTGGACATTGAACTTCCTATTGCATGTATTCAGTGGCAGTAAAGCATAGATACATTAACTGGGCAATATATTAGGTACACCTTACTCATACTGGGTTGGACACCCTTTCCACCTTCAGAGCTACCTTAATCCTTTGTGGCATAGATTCAACCCAGGAGCTGGAAACATTCCTCAGAGATTTTGTCCATATTGTCATGATGGCATCAAACAGTTGCTAGATATTCAGCTGCTGCGCATCCATGATGTGAATCTCCCTTTCCACCACATCCCAAAGGAGCTCTATTGGAATGAGATGTGGTGATTGTGGAGGCCATTTGAGCACAATGAAATCACTGTCAGGTTCAAGAAATCACTTTGAGATAATCTGAGCTTTCTGTCACCTGTGTTATCCTGCTGGAAGCAGCCATCAGAAGATGGGTGTACTGTGATCATTAAGGGATAGACAGGGTCAACAACAATACTCAGGTGGACTGCGGTGTTTAAATAATTCTCTGTTGGTAGCAAAGGGTGCAGGAAAATATCCCTCCACATCATCACACCAGCAGCAGCCCAAACTATTGATATAAGCCCGGATGGATTCATGGTCTTATTTTGTTTATGCCAAATTCTCACTCTATGCTCTGAATGTTACTGCAGAAATCAAGACTGGGAAATGTTTTTCCAATTTTCCATTGTGCAATTCCAGTGAGCTTGTTTGAACTGTAGCCCCAGTTTCTTGTTCTTCGGTGATAGGAGTGGCACCCAGTGTGGTCCCGTCTGCTTTAAGGTTCAATGTGTCATTTGTTCAGAGATGGTCTTTTGTATACCTTGGTTGTAAAAAAATGGCTATTTAAGTTACTTTTTTCATCCTATCAGCTCAAAGCAGTTTGGTCATTGTCCTCTAACTTTTGGCATCAACCAGGAATTTTCACCCAGAGAACTGCAGCTCACTGGATATTTTCTTTTTTTTTTAAAACCATTCTCTGTAAACTCTAGAGATGGTTGTGTGTTAAATCCCAGTAGATCAGCACTTTCTGACATATTCAGACCAGCCCATCTGGTATTATGCCAGATTCAAAGTCAATTAAGTCATCCTTTATGCTCCATTCTGATTCTCAATTTGAACTTCAGGAGGCCGTCTTGACCACATGCCTAAATGCACTTTTTAATGCAGTTTCAGTGTCAATGTGATTGATTGCTTAGATAACAAGCAGTTGAATAGGTGTGCCTAAAAAGTGTTGAGTGACTTCTTCGATTGTGTTTTACAAATCCTTTTGCTCTTGTCGTTTTTTTGGAGTTATTCATAAAAATGTGCCTATTCTTTTGAAATTGCACATAAAGGGAAAATTTGGATGCAATTTCTGTTGGGAACTGGATGAAGAGAAAGGTAAAGAAAGGGGTAGAAGAGTGGAGAGTGGAGAGCAAGATAGCTGGGTGGGGCCAATAGTGCTGAGTGAGACTGATCTCTGTTCATTCTCTTGGCTGGCAGTCAGAGCTTGTACCCACTATAGGATCATGGTCAGGATGGCAGCACAGGCAGAGAGCTGGGCAGCGCTTGCCAGTGTGCCAGGGACAGAGGGCAATCCTATTGAGAAGCAGTGTGATGGACACAATGGGTGCGACAGACTTGCTGCATCAACAGGCTTTTTGCTGCTGTGGCTAGAAATAAACCATAAATACCCCCACTGGCATCCACCAACCGCTCACCAGGCCTCCACACAGATCCTCACTCAGTCACAGACAGAAAGGGCAAAGAAAAGAAAGAGGGAAGACAGAAAACGTGGCTTGTACGGGGTGCATTGAAGCACAAGCCATCAAGGTAAAGAAAAAAAAAGAAAAAGGGAAAAAGAACCAAGATAATTATTTTCCCTTTTTTTTGTTTTCTCTCAAGAACTTCTTCTGTGTGGATCCAGAGGGACTATTAGTGTGCTATTCTAACAGATACAAGTAAGATTTGTGTAAGCTAAACAAAAGTTTGCAGGTTACTTCCTGATTGATTTCTGAACAACAAGATTATGCTAATCTAAACTGTATTATGCAATCCAATCTTGCAGGAAAACCTTTTTCAAGTGCATAAAGTCAATAGCTCATATCTCATCATTTTTATTTGAATGTTTATTTTGTATATCAGGTGTATGTATTTAATCTGACACTAAGCAATGTGATTGTTGTGCTTTGTAGACTAAAAATGACAGACCAGCAGGGAACCCCAGACCAGCTGCCTGCAGAAAAGGGCCAAGGAGGGGCTGGAGCAACATATAAGGTACCAGATTTAACAAGAGGGACTTTTCTGTTAAACAAGCTCAAAAAGACCACGGGCTTATGGACTGCATCATTCAACTGCTCCACCTGTCCCTGTTTTGCAGCTGGTGGTTTTTGAGTATGAGAACTTTCGTGGAAAAAAGGTGGAGCTGTCTGGTGAATGTAAAGATGTGCTGGAGAAGACACAAAGGGTTGGTTCAGTCATTGTGGAGTCGGGACCGTGAGTGACTCAGTTACCCTTCCTTCATTTTCACTGCATGTAGATCCTATTTTGTAGCTGTTACCTTTGCTTTCAACAAATGTGTGCATTTATATGTCTTGCTTATTTTCCATGTTGTCAGATGGGTAGGGTTTGAGCGTCCAAGTTTTGCTGGAGAGCTGTTTGTGCTGGAGAAAGGAGAGTATCCTCGTTGGAGCACCTGGACCAACTGCCAGAGTAGCTACAGCCTGAGCTCCTTTAGGCCTCTGAAAGTGGTATGTACTTGAAATGAAATGAACCTCAGACATTTTGTGATTTTGCAAGGGTTGATGTTAAACATAGTGGAAATATACTGTTTTCTGCAGGACAGTGCAGATCACAAGTTACATCTGTTTGAGAATGCTGGCTTTGAAGGCAGAAAAATGGAGATTGTTGATGATGATGTCCCCAGTCTGTGGGCTCATGGTTTCCAAGACCGTGTGGCCAGTGCTAAGGCTGTCAATGGAACGTAAGTTTCACCATTCTCAGTCTCTCACTACAATGATTTCCACTTATCAGAACTGAAGCCATGAAATGTAAAATAGAAGTGCATTTGTGCAAAATGATACTAAATTTGTGTAAAAATCACTGTCCCAGAAATGTGATACTGTTTCTCTTTCTCGTGAAGGTGGGTAGGATACATGTATCCAGGTTACAGAGGGCGCCAGTATGTGTTTGAGCAAGGAGACTTCAAGCACTGGAATGATTGGGGAGCCACTGCACCTCAGATCCAGTCCGTCCGACGTGTGCGGGACATGCAGTGGCATAAGAGAGGGTGCTATATTGCCCCTGCCCCCGCCCCTGCCCCAGCTCCTGGTCCAGCCCCAGCTCCAGCCCCTGGCCCTACACCACCCAATCCTAACCCTATTCCCAACCCCAAATCCCAAACTCAGCCCGAAGCTTAAACTCCCACCTCTGACACCTTCCACAGAAACTGGTGAATGCTGAAGGCAGCTGGCCAGTCCTTAGTCTCTCATTATTAAAGCTCTTTATTGGTTTAGGCTTTTGGAAAACTGGAACTGAAAAAATTAACCATGCATCTCTGTTGGAAATAAAAGTTTTGGCCCTGATTCTGGTTATTTGTAAATTATTCCATGCCATTTAGTTTGCATAAATTAATACATGGGATTGGAGTGAGAGTGTTAAAACGATCTGTGCATTAGACAAACAACTTATAAGTATATTAAAATTAAGTAAACAATAATTCAGACCAGAAAGAAATAATTATCAACTATTAGTAATTGGCATTAGAAGGGTGCGTGATGTGAAAAAAAACAACTTTGTTTTTTTTGTGACACTAGAAATCCTTGCTACACTACCACTGATAACCTGATATTCTTTTTCAATTATTTAGTCACTGTCGACCTGATGTTTGGTTCTTCTGAGTCTTTGAATCTAGTCAGGCCCCGTTTCTTTTTAACTCTGGGGCATTGTAATTAATGCTCATAAAATTTTTGCTATTTTTATACATTTTTTTTTTTTTACTATTAGGCACTTGTTAGATTGTAAACTAACTGTGATATTCAGCCACTGTTTTGTTGATAAAAACACGATCAGCCCCCTCTTCAGAACCTTTCCCAGCGTTCCTTGGTGTGCTCAACTCTCATTGGTTAACAACTGCATTTATGCCCGCCCACATAAAATGGAACATCCAATCAGAACCAAGATTCATTCAGCAGGCTCGTGAGCTGGGCGGGCAACGCGCAAAATTTGAAAGTTGACCGGAAACAGGGTGGCTGTGTAGAAAATAGTGTGCTCTTAAGCACATAAATATGCCTATATAACTTAGAAAGAGTATAATAGCTACCTAAACGACTAGCTGGTGAGTAATTTCCTAACAGACCGCTTTAATTTTATTCATATGTCAAGAGTGTTTCGTCTTTAATGTTGTTTTATAAGCTAAGTTAGAAAGCGAACGTTACCCACCGTTAGCTTAGCGCGCTAAAGGGGGGCATGTTGTTGACACCAAGTGACAGCTTTTCCTTGGTCTGTAGGTATCAATATTTCGTTAATGCCCTGGATTTAAATCTCGACTTGCTACCTGCTTTTATGCTGTGAAGAGACCATGCTGAAGTTTAAATACGTGAGTCAGGGAAACCTGAAAACACCGTCTTCCTCTGCTGACCCTATCACTAGCCGCAGCTCACGACTCAACCAGCTGTTTCAGGTAAAGTAATGGATCAGTTTAGGTGTAGTTTCGATCTCTTAAAATTCAGTTTAAATACATCCCGAATAGCAGACTCCTGTGAATTCCACTTTTCTTGTTTGTGTATTGTTTTCAGGGACGACTGAGTCTGTGTGGGGAGCAGGGAGGATGCACTTTAGGTCGGGAAGAGTTTCTGGAGGCTTTGCTGCTTCTCTACCAAGAGTGCACTTCCCCAGAACTTATGAAAATACATCATGTGGCAAACTTCGTCAATAAATGTAAGCATACATTTTAAATATGAGCAAGATTTGTTTGTTTTATTTATCAGTCATATCCGTTTTAACAAAACCTGATTATATCAACTGATGAAATTGATTAAGAGCAGTTATATTTGTGATGCACAGTTTTAAAATGCTCTTAAGCATACTACAAGGCTTATGCCTTTTTTGTAATATCTGTAAGGTGGACTTTGATAATTGTACTAAGAGTATGTTGCTGTTGGTCTAGTTAGAATAAGGTGTTTAGCTCATAGTTCGCATTCATAAAAATGTCTTAAAGGTTTTACTTCAAATTTTGAAGCCATAAAGGGTGAAAAAGTTGTTTGTGCTGTGCTGAGCTGAGCTATTCGTGCTTTTTGAAACAGTTTCTGAAGTTGTCTCGGAGCTGCGGGCCCTACAGCCCAGGCTTCAAGACTTTGACCTGCATGCAGTGGTGGGTCGGGGTCGTTTTGCTGAAGTCCGAGTTGTCCGGGAGAAGGCTACTGGAGGTGTTTGTGCACTTAAAGTCATGAAGAAGACAGTTTTACGCACTCAAGAAAATGTAAGTTTCGTCCTCTAAGAACTACATCGTACCAGAGAGTTTTGATATCCATGTCTGGGACACAAAAAGGAAATTTTGGTAGTTTGCTATTTATTTGTTAATAGTTTTTTTTCCAGAAGGAAAACCAGAGGTGGGAGTAATAAAATAAATGTATGCTGGTTCCATTTAAAGTTGTGTGAAAAAGAAAGTTTTAAGGATTCCACTGTAGCAGTCTTGTGCACTTAACAGTTTTGTAGCTTTACAACGTTGCTTCTGTTTGCAGAGGTTTGTGAAAATTTGTTTATGCACAGCAAATAAATGTCTGGGTTCCTCTAGACACTTCAGTCTAGTTGAGGACTGGACCATTGCAACACCTTGATTCTTTTCTTTTTTAGTCATTCGGTTGTAGATTTGTTGCTTTGCTTGGTGTCATTGTTACGTTACATGACCTAGTTTGGGTGTAGCTTTAGCTTTTGGACAGATGTCCTTACTCTCAATCGTCAATACTTTGGCATACAGAGGAGTTCATAGCTACTTCCCACTGCACGCACCCCAGGTACTGTGGGTGAAATAAAAGCCCAAATCATCAGCCTCTAGAACTCCATTTGAGGCATTTTTGTTGATATGCTGTCTTTGATGTTCACCAGTTGTGGTGCTGTGCATTATAGCCAAGCATGTCCACTTTCGTCTTGTCTGTCTGAAGGATATTGCTCTTGAAATCTTGTGGTTTGTTCAGATTCAACTTTGCAAACCTAAACTGAGCTACCATCTTCTTTTTAGATGGGCATTTTCAAATAAGACATACTTCTTCACTCTTTTTTTTTTTAGTTGTGTTGTTACAAACTTTAACATGTTAACTCGAGCCTGAGATGTAGCCCTTTTGTTTTGTTTTTTGAAATTTCTTTGAATATTGGGCCATCTGACCTTTGGATTACTTTGTTGAACTTGTTTTTGCAGAGGTGGTCACATTTGCTGGTGATCAGCAGCATCTGCCTGCTACTTACCCTCTTAATTCCTACACAGTAAGGGTGTACTTCACTGAAAAAAACGTTCTTTTTCTCAAGACTGTAGCTTTTGTTTCAGGATTTCTTTGAATACACTGTCATAGATTAGTGGAACAAATGCCCATTATTAATGTTTAATTAATGTTTATAATACCACTTGTGGTTTGCTCACTACCACAAGTGGAAACCCTATAAAACGGGTAGATTTAGAGTCCGTCTAATGGGAGTGGAAAGGTTCATGTACTTGAGATGGATTTCTGTCAGAATGAAATTCACTGAGAACAATCATGTAATAATAGCATTTATTGAAAAGTATTTATTTAATTATTTTAACACAGAGACAACTATTCACTCTCATATTCAGACCGATGAGCAATTTAGAAACACCAGTTAACCTGGATGCATGGGATAATTATTTTATCTTTTTTTTTTTGTTATAATAGTCCTCTAATAAAATGATTTCCTCAGGAGTATTGAAGTGTATAAAGAATAAGGGGCTTGAATTTTTCACTTTCACATTTACTACACAAGTACTGTTAACTGTGTCTCAGCTACTTGGTGTTTCAAATTTGTACTCCTAAAAAAGTCCACTGGAGAGTGCTGTAGGGCTAAGCACAACAAATGTCACTTGGATCCAATATTTCACAGCTGTGCTCTCTGGCATATGACTAATCGGACAGATCTCCGTCAGAATAGTACATGAGCTGTGACACAAAGGGAGCTGAAGAATGAACAGTTTTAATGAACAAGAAATGTCTTCTTCGTGCCACCTGTGACAGTTTAGTGTAATTTAGTCTCATCTGTCGCTTATAAAAAGAGGGAACAAGAACTGAAGCTAGACGAGAAAGGCAAGAATTCTAATCACCAGAAAAAGTAGATTTTTTTCACAGTTTTATCTGAAATAAAATGCAATTACATTTAACCCACATTCAGTTTCTTAATATGGAAGTTTCTGTGTTTCAGGCACATCTGTTTATATGGCCATTATACTAATCACAGTGTATATTTGTATTGCTTACATTTCAAACAGTATAACTGCTCATTGCTCACCTTCTAACTCTTCAAAGGTGATTTTTCATGAAGAGGAGCGGAGGATCTTGGCTCTGAACAGTAGTCCCTGGATCCCACAGCTGCTGTATGCCTTCCAGGATAAAGATGATGTTTACCTGGTGAGACTGCGGCACATGTTTCTTTTTTTTCTTTTTTATCTTAATGATGAATTGAAATGACTAGTTTGCTAATTTTTTCTGAATCAAAAGAATATTTTAAGGATCTTTTGTAACACACAGAGAAAATGGCACACACACAACATACTGTACTTACTAATACAATATTTGTGCTATATTTGATGTATAAAGCAAAGGCCTTGTATTTTGTAGTGTAGGCCTCGATGTAGTGTTAGTCCCAGTGTTACAAAATAGTACTGACCGTATAGTGACTGGTCATAGTAGATAGCTGCCCTTCCCTAAGCCTGGTTCTGCCTGAGGTGTCTTCCTGTTAAAAGTGAGTTTTTCCTTCCTACTGTTCCATAGTGTTTGCTCAGAGGGGGTTGTTTGACTGTTGGGGGGTTTCTGTATATATATAGTAGGGTCTTTACCTTGCAATATAAAGGCCCTTGAGGCAACTCCTGTTGTGATTTGGTGCTATGAAACAAAAAATTGAGTTGGTATGACATATTAGCTTTCACTCAAAGTATCATAAGCACACTGTGTATTCCCCCAAACTCTAAAATTATACTGTGGGGAAAATGGCTAGACTCAGAAGTAAAACAAACACCCACACTATACATGAACCCTAGAAATACAATCATCAAAATTTGCCTATTGTTACCTGCTTTCTATCTTTGATTTTCAAAATTTGACCAACAAAACTGGCAGTCACTCAAAGTGGCATGTGAAGGAGGAATTATAAAATGACCAATCTGTTTGTACAAGAAAAATATTTTGTAGCAGGGGAAAAAAGGTTTCATCCTTAAGTCGTTATTTTTGCCATCAGTACGTTCCACAGTGACCAGGATTTTTTCATGATAAATCACATCATTCATTACTGACTCCTCCTGTGGCTTTTTAGATGCTGTGCTTGGTTTTAGTTTTTCTTGAAATTAAAAGCTTACTGCAACTAATAAAACAGTATCACATTTTTTTTAAGCTATCACTGTGAAAAATAAGGAGGGAAATCAGAAACTAAACTTAACTGTTTACCATTTAAAACACTCAGTGAATGTATACTCTTTATGCTGCATTATTGTATGAGTAACTAATTAAAGGGGGAAACGTATCCCTTTTAATAATGCAATCTTAGCACTTTGTCAGTTACAGTTAGCTGTTAAACTTACAATGAATCTGTATTTTTCCTTATGATCAAGGCTGTCTTAGGTAGTAGGAAAGAGTGCAGTCAGTTTCTTGTGCAGCTGGGCCTTATATTTTATCCTGCCCTTTTTGTTTTCTTTCTCTCACCATCTATATATGTTCCTTTATGTCCCCTGCATATCTGTTTCAATTCTTCCTCTTTTTTTCTCTCCCCCTCTGTCTCTCTGCTCCTTAACTGAGCATGGAGGAAAATACAAAGCATCCATCTTTATCCGTGTGTCAGAGAGGCACCCAGTCTCCCTGTTGCTAGGTAACACTGGAGAATGCTCCTGTTCATTGAGACTCGCTGACCATTCATGTGCATGGGCTTTGCCTGTTTATGGCTGTATGGCTTTAAACATATAGCTCAAATCAACTTGGCACAGCACCTTTTATTTCAGTGTGCAGACAGCAGGGGAAAAAAAAGAATTTTAGGCAACGTTAACCAAGGCTGATTTATTTTTCCAAACTTTCAAAACTACATGTCTTCAAATGGGCTATGTTATGGTTGCAGTATGTTGCTTTGAGTTAAATGTGTCTTCTTTCATCCTATGATCATTCATTCTAGGCTACACTGGGATTATGCATTTATTCTTGACATATTTTTAGCAATTGAACAGGAATACTTTGACTGCAGTATCATAGATAAATCAGCAATAGTACCCAGTGTTATATAACTGAATCTATAATGAGGAGAACCACCCTATAAGCTTATGCGGAGCAGAGCTTTGATGTAAGCTCAGACACATGGCCCTACACTTGTTGCTTTGTTTTTCCTTCTAAATATAGACACATTTAGAGGCGTTCTTAAAGCTTTTACAGCCTTCAACAACAACACACAATCCTTCAAATGCTATGTACTGGTTATAGTCTTATCCTGCCAGTTCCTCACTTTAAACACATATGCTTTCAGGCGATGGAGTACTTGCCAGGCGGTGACCTGATGTCTCTCCTAAACCGATATGAGGATCAGTTTGATGAGTCCATGGCTCGATTTTATTTGGCTGAGCTGGTAGAGGCCATTCATGCTGTCCACCAGTTGGGCTACGTCCACAGGTAAAATACCCGCTATGAAATCCAACCTGTTATTGATAGAGGATTAGCCAAGTAAGACTTAACAGTAAAACATGATCAATGAAGGAGTGGCAGTGTTCCCGTAGAATGGGTTTCTCGACTTCCAGGTCTATATTAAAAATGTTTTTCTTTCGTTTTCATTGAAAAGGCCACAATAACCGGATCCTGTACATGAGAATTGTTATCGCTTTAACTAATTTAATGTACAGTGTGATGGCAAATGTTATAAAAATGCTGTGGAGTTTGCAAATGTCTCTGTTATGCTTGGAGCAGTAGAGCATTTTACAGTACTCAGACAACAAACAGCTCTGTAAAAGCCGTATCAAATTTCTACTAAACTATCCACTTACAGAGATGTCAAACCAGAGAATATTCTCATTGATCGGACTGGTCATATTAAGCTGGCTGACTTTGGATCAGCTGCCAGGCTGACTGCTAACAAAACGGTAAGTCGAATATAGGCTTTGCTATATGTATTAACTTCACTGGTCTTCACAATGACATTACAGAGTTTCTGTTATGTTTTCCCAGGTGGCCACTTCCACAGTGCCTGTCGGAACCCAGGACTTTCTTTCCCCTGAAGTCCTGACAGCCATGAATGGGGGTTCTAACAGCACCTATGGAGTTGAGTGTGATTGGTGGTCGCTTGGGGTCATTGCCTATGAGATGATTTATGCCCGGTCACCTTTTTCTGAAGCCACTTCGACCAAGACTATCTACAACATCCTTAACTTCCAGGTGCTGACATTGTCATTGTTTATGTATTCAATATCTATAACAGATCAGACACAAACGGTGTAATCAGTATTCCTGTTACGGTCAGTAATATATGCAGTCTAATTTAGGCAATATTTAATCAGTCTATGAAATATTTATTCAATTCTTGTTCAATTTTTTTTTTTTTTGCCTACAGCGTTGCTTAAAGTTTCCAGAGGAGCCACGTACCAGTAAGCAGTTTGTAGACTTGGTACAGAGCTTACTTTGTGGTGCCAAGGAGCGACTGGGTTTCCAGGGACTCCACTGTCACTCTTTCTTCTCCAGCATTGACTGGAACAACTTGCGACAAGGTGAGGAGATTCCTCTCCCTTGAGACTCCTCTGCAATCTTTTTAGTGGACGTGCTCAATTTCACTTGAAATGACATATTCTTGTTGTAATTGTGTTACAACACAGTTGATATATTACTAGTTGTCAAATTCTAATGCTTGGGTTTTTATTCTTTTATATATATATATATATATATATATATATATATATATATATATATATATATATATATATATATATATATATATATATATATATATATATATATATATATATATATATATATATATATATATATATATATATATATATATATATATATATATGTGTGTGTATATATATACACATATACACACGTACGTATATATGTATACGTATATATACGTATGTGTGTGTATAAAAACAAAACCCCACCCAACAGCATCTAGTCTACGTCTGTGTGTGTTCAGGGGGTGAGCTCATAGACAACAATAGTGTTGGTGTTGTCTATAGTAAAATAATGAGATTCTGTGCGCTGTTGGCAGTAAGCCATGGTTTTTTTTTTTTTTGGTTTTTTTTTCCTGAGGAAGGGAAGGCAGACCGTTAAGATCTGCGACTCATCTGTTTCTCAACAGATGCAGCACGCATCGTTTACACAGGCAACACCAGACATGCTCTTTGTAGCGTTTGTTAAATGTTATTGTTGCCAGTGAGTTTCACAGTTTCCCCTGACTGGCCATTGGAAAACACACCCATAACACTCAAATTAATAGATAATTTCAGTGAAGCATGGTCACATTGAAGAGGCACATGCCTATAGTGCTACTGTAATTCACAAGTGTATCTGCAGGGGTGATTGGTGTTTGTTTTGGCTCTACCAAATAGGTATTTTCTGCAGATGACACCCCCCCATTATAAAGTAATTATATAACATTACTATGCCCATGGTTTCCTCTTAGCACTGATTTGTCTATGATAAAGTGTTTAGATTGATAGTTTTTCTTTATTTATTTTTCTCTTTGTTAATTGATTTTGTTTGAGTAGTAGCAAAAAAAACCCTCAAAATACATATTTGTACAAATGTCTGCATTAAAAATATCATCCTTGTTTATTCACAACTGAGCACGGATAGAGCTTTATGCATCAGCTTTGGGTCCAGCTGATTAGCTTGCTCTGCTGCAGTGAGAGAGTGAGTGAGCATGTGTGTATGAGAGAGCGCGAAAGAGAGGAGGGAGGGACAGAGGCAGCATGTGCATCAACGCGCGACTTACTGCTCTCTAGGCTCCCACCGCTCTCCGCTCTCTATTCCTCCTCCCTTCCTTTCTCTCCCCTTTCTCCTTGTGTTTTTTTTTTTTTAATTTTTTAATTTTAATTTTATTTTTTTTTACATTTTTTGTTTTTAAGTACCTTGTTCATAGCGGCTTCCTTTTTCCCTTGCCCTTTCTCTTATTCCCACCTCTCATGCTCTTCCCCTGCAGTTCTCCCGCCTTTCGTTCCTGCGTTGCATGCTGAAGATGACACCTCTAATTTTGAGGAACCGGAGCAGGCAGCCCCCTGGCCAGCCTCAGCAGCCCAGCAAGGAGCTCTGCCGGCGGGCTTCCAGGGCCAGGATCTGCCTTTTCTAGGCTGGTTCTTCAGCAGAGCGTTGATACTGTTGGCCAAAACTGAGTAAGTGGTACCTGTTTACTAGTCATTGTTGGGATCATTCAAAGTAGACTAAAGCCTGTTTTTCCTTTAGACGATGCAGAGACCTTTTGCATGCACCTTTCTAATACCTTTTGTTGGTAAAGACCCCATGCTAGTATTGAATGCTGTTCTGCCATTAGTCTCCTCATTACCACGGCAACAATTTCCAGGTAGCCTTGTTTCAGGTGACCTAGCATGGTGCCCAGGGCAGTTGGTATTGTCCCTGTCATTAGTGTTGTGCCTGTTGGGGCCAAAAAGGGTTTGGCTATATGCTGTGTCAGACAAGGAATGAGAAAAGGGAGGGATCCCCCTGTTCTGTGGTGCTCTCTCCTACTGACTTCTTGTTTTTGTACCTTCAGATCACACGTAAGTGATCCAGTGCGCAGATAGATCAAATGAATGGCTCAGAGGATGTTAGCTGGTGTTATCTTGCCATCGACTGATTGGTATGCGACTGAGTGTGCCGATGAGGTTTGCTGAGAAGTGGAACCCCACACATAGACACACTCCCACCCTCACTGCTGTTATTGTGCCTTCTCTGTTACTGTGAAGCGTAATAGGCTCCTGACTTTTACGGCATGGGTTTTGGGACTGTAATTATACCTAATTGTGTTTGGCTTCTTAACCCCTGATAATAAAGCAAGAGGATGGGTTTTTGTTCTTGCAGCCCCATGCTAGTGCTCTCGCAGGTTAATGGTGCTGGAGACTGCAGATCATGACAGCAGCGGCAACAGAAATGGAGAAAAAGCATTAGCAGATTAGACTAGGAAAAAGGATGAGAGCTCATATTGGGGGAGAGAATTATTTCTATGGTTACAACCGTGATGCTTTTTTTTGGGGTTTTTTTTGTGTGTGTGTGTGTGGGGGGGGTTTTTGTTGTTTTTTTTTTTCCCCTGTCCCCACCCCCCATCTTTACCCGTCTCATCTCCTCCTGTTATTTCTCCCTCTTCTAATGTCTAAGTCGCCTTGCTGTTACACCATCAGTCATCTGTTCAAGGTTTTTAACAGAAGCCAGTCATTTTCTATGCTGCATTTGATTAAGAGGAGCTCAGTGTTCATAAAATGTGTCAGAATTGTGTTGCGTGTGTGGGAGCATGCATATCCGTGTACACATTATTCATTACAATGCCAAATAGGAAAGAGAAATGAACCTAGAGCCAGGCATAATGAAATGCTAATCATCTGTTTTGGGGGTTCCTGCTATTGTTTGTTTTTTCTTCTCCTTTTTGAACTTGTCTGTCTCACTCCTCATTAGTAAAAACTTAACAGCAAAATCCTCTTAAAAACTTGCCTCAAATTTATAAGAAGCTGTCTGTGGTATAGTGTCGGAAAATCATACTAAACACCCATAAAAAATGACATTGTTAGGATTTTTGGCTGGATTAAGGAAATTCTGAGATGGTTAATACAACATGCGCAGTATTTACAGTTTATAAATATCTGTTTTTGCCTGTTTGGAGCTGGACATAAAACGGTGTTATTAGGTCAGTCTGTCTGGTCAGGCATCCAACGTCGTGCCAAATATCTACCGATACTGGGTAAAGGTATATGGGTGCCCATTGTTCCTTCGTTGGCGTCAAATGTAATCCTGTAATATAGGCTATGATTTTTGTCTTACAAGGTACCTTGGCAACACACACACACACACACACACACACACACACACACACACACACACACACACAGTATGTAGGAAATCCATTGAGGACATTCATGGGCTTTTGGAAAAGAAATTTGTGTTTGTACTGAATTCCCGCCATTTACAGTGGTGCCATCAGGGTCAAAGCTTTTCATGGGGGACCCTTTTTTTTTTTTTGAACAAACTGCCCCAGGACATGTACCACATGAATGACCAAAAGAATGTTGGCAATGGTAGGAGAAGAAGAGTCTTCTAGCACTTATATTAAAAACAGAGAAAAAAAATTATGTGTGTGTGTGTATATATATATATATATATATATATATATATATATATATATATATATATATATATATATATATATATATATATATATATATATATATATATTACACACACACACACACTAGTGTGTGTTATTTTATTTTAAGCACAAATTGAAAAAATAAATTGTTATTGGGAATTTTGCATGTCCTACAAAAGATTTCCCCAGAGGTTGCCTTGTTTTCATCACACTGCTTGTTAGTATTACGTGTGTTTGTTTCTTCCTTCAGTAGAGCTGGGCGATATGAGATTTTTTCATATCACGATATGTTTTTTTCATTTCAGGCGATAACGATATCTATCACGATATAAGCCAAATAACTATATTTGTAAGATTTAAATGTGCCGTTGCTCACAAGTAAAATGTGAAATAATCAGCAGCTTGTTTTTATTTAAATATTTATTTCCCATAATAAGTTCAACAGGGTAGATGTACTTAAGGAACATGAGACTTTTTCAGATAAATAAAGGCAAATATTGCAAACTACACAAAAGGCAGCCGCTAAAGCGTTTAAGTTTCAAAATAGAACAAACGAAACAGACTAAATTGTCAATTCCACTTAGAAACAAAATATTAATTCTAAAAATAAATCTTAGTTTGTTTTACAGAAGAACAGACAAAACTGACTAACCTTTGTCAATATCAAATAAACTGAGAACTAAAAGGAAATTCTCAATCTCTCCTTGTTGTATAGCTGAGCTTTTCAAACAGTTTTAACAGTTACTTTAGTCTGACAAAAGCCGAATGACGAATTAGCGCTTCCAGTCAGAGACTGAGGCTACGTCCACACGTACACGGGTATTTTTGAAAACGGAGATTTTCCGTTTTCGTTTTAAAAAATAATCCCGTCCACACATAAAGGCAGAAATGAAGGAAAACGCTGCTATGAACATGCCAAAGCAGCAGGTGGCGCTAGATTCCTAACCGTGCAGAAATGTTGGCCAATCAGAAGTCTAGAAGCCTCGGTGGGAAAAAGTAAACAAAGCTGGGGCATAGAAGCAGAACCGAGTCGTATGTGTGGAGGGACAGTAACTGTGTGTATATGTAAGCATTTAAACACTGCAGAGAGTAGAATTAACAGTAACAGTATTGTAGAAATTCATTTCACCGAAACAATAACGTGGCGCACAGTGTGACGCATGCACCAGTTTATTGTATTTCCAGACTTGCTTTCGGCACATTTACAGTGCACGCTACTCTGTTTTTGTCAGACTTGAAATAGCCGAAATACCTTCACACTACGGAACTTCTATGGCTCTTCCGTTCGACAATCTCTGGAACCATCATCTGTTTTCTCTTCGGTCACGCTCGGTTGATTTTTCTAGTCGGCACACTCATTTCCTCCATTACGCGCTGGCTCCATTACCCGCTGGCTGTTTCCCAAACAAACACACGTGCGGCTTGGCACTTGTGCTGTACGTAACAAGTCACGCGACGTGACGCTGCGGCTGTGATTGGTTCGGCTCTGCGCTGCTTAATTTGGATTGGCTGACCTTTTTTTTTTTTTTTAAGAGGACAAGAGCGGCGAGGTCTATCGCGATAGCTTAATTTCTCTATCGAGTAAAAGTTATATCGCGATACATATCGTTATCGTTCTATCGCCCAGCTCTATCCTTCAGTGTACATGACTGTTATTCATCCTTTTGCGTACCTGATGAGTGCTGCTAAGCCTTTTAACTTTCTTTGTGTCATTGTCTTTCTGAGTCTCTTCAATAATGCAGTTTGCACTGGTTACTCATTTCTTTTTCCTCCACAGTTCAAAAACATGACAGCTCTCCCATTCCTCAGTGGAAAGAGTGGTCTAACATTTTCTCTCTTTTAACCCTCATAATGTCCTCCCGATTTGCATACAATGTGAGCCATCAGGGGTCAAAAGTGTCCCCACTTCATTTGACTGTTTTTTAAAGTATAAAGTATAAATTGTCAATCAATTCAGTGTTACACCTTAGTTTTACTTAAGACCAACACATTAACACAAAATTTACTCAACATTTTACATTTTAGGGCCACCAGACCTTCTTTACAAAAAATAAACCCTGTTTTTTTAGCGAAAACAAATTGAGAAAATTAAATATTTAATTGTTTAGATAATTTTGACTATCTGAATAACTAGAGAGTGCTGTATGTTGAACTTTAGTGAGAATTTTTTTTTTCAAGCGTTTATAAATTTTTAATGGCAGCAAATAATCACACTGGTGGTCCTCAGGGGTCAAAAATGTCCCCACTTCATTTGACTGTTTTTTAAAGTAAAAAGTATAAATTGTCAATCAATTCAGTGTTACACCTTAGTTTTACTTAAGACCAACACATTAACACATAATTTACTCAACATTTTACATTTTAGGGCCACCAGACCTTGTTTACAAAAAATAAACCCTGTTTTTTAGCGAAAATAAAACAAGAAAATTAAATATTTAATTGTTTAGATAATTTTGACTATCTGAATAACTAGAGAGTGCTGTATGTTGAACTTTAGTGAGAATTTTTTTTTTGAACCATTTAAATTTTTTTAATGGCAGCAAATAATCACACTGGTGGTCCTCAGGGGTCAAAAATGTCCCCACTTCATTTGACTGTTTTTTAAAGTAAAAAGTATAAATTGTCAATCAATTCAGTGTTACACCTTAGTTTTACTTAAGACCAACACATTAACACAAAATTTACTCAACATTTTACATTTTAGGGCCACCAGACCTTCTTTACAAAAAATAAACCCTGTTTTTTAGCGAAAACAAATTGAGAAAATTAAATATTTAATTGTTTAGATAATTTTGACTATCTGAATAACTAGAGAGTGCTGTATGTTGAACTTTAGTGAGAAAGTTTTTTTTCAAGCGTTTGAAAATTTTTAATGGCAGCAAATAATCACACTGGTGGTCCTCAGGGGTCAAAAATGTCCCCACTTCATTTGACTGTTTTTTTTAAAGTAAAAAGTATAAATTGTCAATCAATTCAGTGTTACACCTTAGTTTTACTTAAGACCAACACATTAAAACAAAATTTACCCAACATTTTACATTTTAGGGCCACCAGACCTTGTTTACAAAAAATACACCCTGTTTTTTAGCGAAAATAAAACAAGAAAATTAAATATTTAATTAAATTAAATATTAAAAAAAAAATTTTTTTTTTAAAAAAATTCTCACTAAAGTTCAACATACAGAGTGCTGTATGTTGAACTTTAGTGAGAATTCTTTTTTTGAACCATTTATAAATTTTAAATGGCAGCACATAATCACACCTGTGGTCCTCAGGGCTCAAAAATGACCCCGTTTGCTTTGAAGCAACAAGTATAAAATATCATCCATCTCTGTGTTTCAAGGTTTTATTCAACTTTATTCCAACTCATTGCCTGACAGTTTTCTATATTTTGGCATGGTAGGAGGGCATGAGTCTGAGTGAAGGCAAACTTTCATGAGGACAAAGGCGTGTCCATATTTGACCCAAGTGCAGGAGGAAGCTCAGGTTTATTCCTCTGCACTGGTCCCATCATGGACAGCATTCTTTCTGCAGTTGCAGGCCAAGGGGCATATACAGTAAACAAGCTGTTACAGGTGATTGTTTTCTTTTGGAAACCTGCAATGTTAGGGACAACTCGTGTCCTGACTGCAGGACAGACGGTTTGCCATTGCACACGAGCATGTTCCATGTACAGCTGGACCTGCATCACATGCTGCCCATGTTTTTGTCTCAAAGTTCCCTGGTTTACTTGGATGTTCTGTTGGAGGGGACAGAGTCCTCTGAAGGGGACTTGGTGCTCATACAGTCACATCAGTACCAGGATCTTACATCACAGCAGGAGGAACACCCACTTGTGTTTCAAGTCAAGTCAACACCAACACACATCATACACCTCAAATGGGAGCACGTTTGTGTCATGAACGACGATCATCTATTGTGTCTTTATCAAGAAATTATGTCCTTTTTGTGCTTCTATGATTAATCTTGTGTCAGCATGAAAACTTCTCTACCAGACTCAGGATGTCATAAACTGGCCGTAGCGACTCTACTGGATGCACGGCAGTAAGAATCAACACACCCACATATGCCTACAGCTGCATTCGGTCCATTTTTCTTCCTCTCTTGTTGTCCCTCCTTGTTCATCATTGAGTTGGCTGTAGAGCAGGTCATCTGCTAATTGGATGGTTGTTGGTTCAATCTCTGTGTGCTCTAGTCTGGAGTTCTTACCAAGGTGTCCTTGGGCAAGTTACTGAACCCCAACTTGGTCTCTGATGCATCCATTGGCATGTGAACGTTAAAAAGCAGAATACAAGCAGAATACACTGTGTATAATGCTTTCAGTACTCGAGTAGAAAAGCCACTGAAGGAGTATGGGACCTGGCACATGTGCTTGGACTGTGGTAGATCATCTTTCTCTGAGGCACATGAGAGAGTCAGGCATCGTCTGTCACTGGGAAGGTTAGAAGACCAGATCAGTGTTTCCTCACGTTACTGCAAATATTCCTCTGTCTCAGCTGATTCCTCTTTCCTGCTTGATTCTTTGTCTTCATCATAATTGAAATGGATGATGTGTAGTCCTCTGACACATCTTCTATTTCAGTTTCACATTCTGAAACTTCAAGAAGCCCAGTCACTTTCTCTCCAAGCTCCTCAGACTACCATGTCCTGGATGCCTGAGAACCTACTTGAACATAGTTCAGATTCTTCATCACTTTTCTTCACTTCATAGCCTTCTTCCACTTCTGCAGGTGGCTGATGTGCTTTTTCAGAGAAAGGGTAGCATGTGCTCTAAATATTGACAATATTTTCTATATCTTCTAACCCTGGATCTTCCTGAACATTGATTCTCCCTCCTCATTATACTAGAGGACAATATGTGCTTTGTCCTACTGGTCATTGCTTTGCACAACATGGTAAAAAAAAAGTATGCTCATCAAAGTATGCAAATCTCCAGTGCAATGGAGGCTTTTGAGGATACTTTCTGTGTATGTATTATTGTAGAGTCTACCTTACAATACGAAACACTTTGATGCGGCTGTTGTTGTGATTTGGCGCTGTATAAATAAAATTTCATTGAATATAGAGCACCTGCCTCCTCATTGTGCTGCCTGTTGTGGTTGTTATGACCAGTGCTTGACCCCACACATCAGTGATCCAAGATCAAAGATGTTTGAAAACAGTATGGTGTGAAAATACGGCTCTTTGCAACACTTTGTACTTTGGGGTCATTTTTGTCCACGAGGGCCATCAACGTTATAAAATTCAATAAAAACCACATAAATAAATCAAATTACTTGAAACTTATTACAATCATTCATAGTATAGTAATGAATAACTTCTGTTATTTTCAGCCCATTTGATGAATAACAAATACATTTTTGATAGCAAAAGATTTCTTTAGAGGACAAAAATGACCCGTGGACCACATTAAATACTTAAATTCTTCATGGCCACATTATGTTTAGCGTTATTAAAGTATTACCTATGCTTCCTGAAACTCAAGCAAAAATCTCCAGCTAATTTCTTAAATGGCCACATTATCTGTACAAAAACCCACCCACCCCCCATCTCCCACTTGAATTTTGATGTCTAACATCAATTTTTAATTGGCATCTGGCTGAAATGCTTCTGTTTAATCTAGAGGCCTGTGAAAAAGAACTGCCTAGGGTGGTGCTGTTTTTGTTTCAGCAGTACAAGCCGTGTGTGTGTGTGTGTGTGTGTGTGTGTGTGTGTGTGTGTGTGTGTGTGTGTGTGTGTGTGTGTGTGTGTGTGTGTGTGTGTGTGTGTGTGTGTGTGTGTGTGTGTGTGTGTGTGTGTGTGTACACACTTTTCTGTATATTGTATATATGGTGTGTGTGTGTGTGTGTGTGTGTGTGTTTCAGGGGGATGCTTCTCGGTGCAGAGAGGCAAAGGGAGCAGTGCTTGCTTTTCTGATTATTTTTAACACTGTGACTCAGTCTGAGTCAACTTTATTAAAGATCCTTCTGCAGTGTTTGTGAACTCATTCATACAGATTCATTCATTTATTTAGAGGACCTCTATTCATAGTTGCCTTGTCTCTGGTCAGCAAAATGGGAAAAATTCACTTAGTGCTCTCGATTGCTGCAGAGAATGGAAACAAAATGGAACATTACCTTATACAAATAACAACAAAAAAAGAGTGTATTGTACTCACACTGAGTCTTCTGGAGACCAGCCCCACGCAACAGCATATCCCAAATTCTCCTGTCAAATTATTTTGTCAGGCTAACGGCAAACATTCCCGGGTCTGCAGGTCCATTTTGTTCATGCCGTCTGTTTTGTCCTAATCATACTGCAGCAGAAAGAAGAAGAGAAAAAAAAATATACACACACACACACACACACACACACACACACACACACACACACACACACACACACACACACACACACACACACAGTGGGGCAAAAAAGTATTTAGTCAGCCACCGATTGTGCAAGTTCCCCCACTTAAAATGATGACAGAGGTCAGTAATTTGCACCAGAGGTACACTCCAACTGTGAGAGACAGAATGTGAAAAAAAAATCCATGAATTCACATGGTAGGATTTGTAAAGAATTTATGCGTAAATCAGGGTGGAAAATAAGTATTTGGTCACCTCAAACAAGGAAAATCTCTGGCTCTCACAGACCTGTAACGTCTTCTGTAAGAAGCTTTTCTGTCCCCCACTCGTTACCTGTATGAATGGCACCTGTTTGAACTCATCATCTGTATAAAAGACACCTGTCCACAGCCTCAAACAGTCAGACTCCAAACTCCGCCATGGCCAAGACCAAAGAGCTTTCGAAGGACACCAGGAAAAGTATTGTAGACCTGCACCAGACTGGGAAGAGTGAATCTACAATAGGCAAGCAGCTTGGTGTGAAAAAATCAACTGTGGGAGCAATCATCAGAAAATGGAAGACGTACAAGACCACTGATAATCTCCCTCGATCTGGGGCTCCACGCAAGATCTCATCCCGTGGGGTCAAAATGATCATGAGAACGGTGAGCAAAGATCCCAGAACCACACGGGGGGACCTGGTGAATGACCTGCAGAGAGCTGGGACCAAAGTAACAAAGGTCACCATCAGTAACACACTACAACGGCAGGGAATCAAATCCCGCAGTGCCAGATGTGTTCCGCTGCTGAAGCCAGTGCATGTCCAGGCCCGTCTGAAGTTTGCCAGAGAGCACATGGATGATACAGCAGAGGATTGGGAGAATGTCATGTGGTCAGATGAAACCAAAGTAGAACTTTTTGGTATAAACTCAACTCGTCGTGTTTGGAGGAAGAAGAATACTGAGTTGCATCCCAAGAACACCATACCTACTGTGAAGCATGGGGGTGGAAACGTCATGCTATGGGGCTGTTTTTCTGCCAAGGGGACAGGACGACTGATCCGTGTTAAGGACAGAATGAATGGGGCCATGTATCGTGAGATTTTGAGCCAAAACCTCCTTCCATCAGTGAGAACTTTGAAGATGAAACGAGGCTGGGTCTTCCAACATGACAATGATCCAAAACACACCGCCCGGGCAACAAAGGAGTGGCTCCGTAAGAAGCATTTGAAAGTCCTGGAGTGGCCTAGCCAGTCTCCAGACCTCAACCCCATAGAAAATCTGTGGCGGGAGTTGAAGATCCGTGTTGCTAGGCGACAGCCCCAAAACATCACTGCTCTCGAGAAGATCTGCATGGAGGAATGGGCCAAAATACCAGCTACTGTGTGTGCAAACCTGGTAAAGACTTATAGTAAACGTTTGACCTCTGTTATTGCCAACAAAGGTTATGTTACAAAGTATTGAGTTGTATTTTTGTTATTGACCAAATACTTATTTTCCACCCTGATTTACGAATAAATTCTTTACAAATCCTACCATGTGGATTCATGGATTTTTTTTTTTTCTTCACATTCTGTCTCTCACAGTTGAAGTGTACCTCTGGTGCAAATTACTGACCTCTGTCATCATTTTAAGTGGGGGAACTTGCACAATCGGTGGCTGACTAAATACTTTTTTGCCCCACTGTGTGTGTATGTATGTATGTGTGTGTGTGTGTGTGTATGTATATGTATATATATATATATATATATATATATATATATATATATATATATATATATATATATATATATATATATATAAGAGAGAGAGATCTCAGCTGTTCTGTTGTCAAAAGAATAATTGTCATTACTAGATATTCTTCATTCGCCAACTCCAAAGGGAAGGTTGAGTCAGCTTTTATGCTCCTGGTTTCTGTTACTCGTTTATGATGTGTGGGTGTTGTGTCTGCGTTTTGACCGACTTCATTACAGATACAATGACTGTAGGCCTTGCTGTTATGTGTTGTGTCCTTATGTGGCAATATAAGACTGCCAGCCGAGTCCCATTCTTGTTCATTAGTCTGACTGATTATTCGAATCATTGGTTGCATTTTTAATTAATTTTTTTTTTTTTTTTTTTTTGTCATAGTTTGTTGCACAAAAGGAAGATTTTCGAAGCATTTTGTGCTCTCTGGTCTGTTGATTATAAAGAGGTTGACAGGAACTCGCTCGCCAGAGAGAAAACATTGCCCCTAGTTAGAGTGGATATGTCTCTGTGTTTAAATAAAAATTATTGCAATGCACATTTCAAATTATGTGCGCCAGTTTGATTGTTGAAATATTAATGTTTCAAGAATTTCTGTAAATGTTGTTGCCCCAGGTCAGTGTCTGCAGGCCTCAACTCTCCTGCTAAGACCAACTCAATGGAAAAGAAACTGCACCTTAAAAGCAAAGAATTACAAGAAACTCAAGACAAATGTCACAAGGTGAGCATTTACAGCCTGTTTTGGCTCTCATTCTTTGTTTTGTTTTTTTACAAACCTTTGTTAACAAAGCTTTCAGCTTTAACGTAATTTAGTAAATCCACAGTATATTTTGTCTTCTGTCTCTGTTATTTTGGCAAACTCAAAATGCTCCTTTGATAAGCAAATAAATAACATTAACATATTCTGGAAAGAAGGCTTTTTATTTTTAGACAAACTGTGAAATTGGACTTCCATAGTTTGAAACTTTGTTTTGAGCAACATCACTTCATTATTCTGGATTTTATTAGCAGATTTTTTGTGTTTATTCTGGCTGACTGGCCTAACACAGATCAAGGAAGCGTCTGTTGGTGCTGTTATGAGCCAAGTTCATTTTGTAGTGTGAAAAACATAGCAGCTTACTCGTTTTAAAGCATTCTTGGTTGGCCATTTGTTAGAAAAATAATTTACAGCTAATGGACCCCTTATTTATAGTGAAGTAAATAGCCACTTTAAGTACCTTATACTTCTGACGCAGGCAGAAGACAGCTGGGACACAAACCAGCAATGTTAATCAACCTTCAGGTGAAGATTTTAAATAAGTGATGTTTTCACTGCTGTGTTCAGATGGAGCAGGAAATCTCCAGGTTCCAGCGTAAGATGACTGACCTGGAGTCAGTGCTCCACCAGAAGGATGTGGAGCTGAAGGCCTCTGAGACTCAGCGGAGTATCCTGGAGCAAGACCTTGCCACCTACATTACTGAGTGCAGCGTGAGTCATACTGTACTACCAGCATGTCCATTTGTGTTTTATTGAATTAACCTCTTCTACCCTGGAGGCTTTCCATCTGTTATAAAAATGCATCTACCATTTCATGAAGACTGCAAGTGTAGTACAATCACTGAGGCATACAATAATGACTTAAGCATGACAATGCTATATGGGTTTAAGTTCTGTTGTACTAAGTATGGTAGAGTTGCAGTTGGCAACTTTTAGAACAGGTTAAACAAACAAAGTGTTTCCTTTCAAACTTGGGTTTTGATTTAGCAGAAATGTTGATGGCACTATTGGCCATAGTTTTTTTTGAAACTCCCTCTAGCCTTGTAATAAAAAAACTCTGTAAAAATTCCTGTTTAAGTGTCTGTTATACAACTTGAAGTTTTGCAGCTTTTACTGATGAAATTGTGGGTTGTTTTTTCAATTGGAAATGTCAGACAGTAGCCTAGAGCTTAAGTAGTTGAAAAAAAAGAAGGGTAGAATACTGTAAACTAACTTATTTTATTTTCTAAATCTTAGTGCACTTTGTGTTAGTCTGAAACACGTATTTGTTTGCAGAGCCTAAAGCGAAGCTTGGAGGAGGCACGAGTGGAAGTCTCTAGAGAGGATGACAAGGCCATGCAGCTGCTGCACGACATACGCGAACAGAGCAACAAGCTGCAAGAAATTAAGGAGCAAGTATGTAAATTTTCTCATTTAAATGATTCTGAATCCTCCTCCTCATCATGATAATGATGTGGGGCAGATGAAGAATTATTTCATGGACACTTCATGGTATTTATAATAAAACAGTCTAGTGAAATGGGGAAAAATGCCTTTAAACTGCATATGCATACTGTTTTTTGTTTTTTGGGGAAATTATTTGACATGGTGTTGTTTGTACCGTTGTAACTGATAGTGCAGTCCTTGAAAAAGGGATGAGATTACTTTTCCTCTCAGTGTGTCCCTGTCACACAGGGAGGGCTTTCCCTCTAAGGACTCCCTTGTCCTTAGCGCTCAAAGGTCATTCCTGCAGATGGCATAACTGCAAGGTACAAAAGTGGCGACTTGATCATTAATCTACAGATTCATTGACCCTTTAATTAGGGAGATGATACACAGTGTTTACACTTTTTAATATAAATTCATGATTTTAATTGAAAATTATAAATTGAACTGAGGTGAAAATTAAATCTGTACAAAAGAATTTTCGTTCTACCCAACTGAGGAGCTGGATCTGGTCATTATTTAGCTTGCATAACATGTGGTTGCTTTTACAGTAAATTTTATGTTTAATTTAATTAATTGTGTTAACCACTCTGTGCTTATTAACGTCAGGAGTACCATGCCCAGCTGGAGGAGATGCAGGTGACCATCAGGCAGCTGGAGGAGGATCTCTCCGCTGCCCGACGTCGCAGCGACCTCTATGAAGCTGAACTTAGAGACTCGAGACAAACAAGTGAGGAGCTCAAAAGAAAAGCTGTGGAATACCAACAAAGGATCCAGAAGGTATGTAAATGTGTATATGTTTTCACCATATATGTTTATAGTTCATGTCATGTCTAAATCTAAATTGAACCAAATAACAGGAACACTTTGTGCTTTGTATTTTTGATCTGCTCTAAAAAGCAAAGCACAAACCTGTTAAGAGGGATTGGAATGAAACTACAAGTTGCACAACTCATGAATTATGAACATGACTGTGTCACTTTACAGAGAAGATGATTTCTGTTTTGGCTTTTGATCATAAAATACAGTTGGATTCAAGTGAACTGCATTTCCTAGTTTGGGGGCATTTTACTTGGATATCAAGAGTTTAATATTTGACAGTTTTGTTGATGATTAAAAACTATTAGTCTCATTTGAATCGGTACAGTCGTGTGGTTTGGAAGGGCCCAGAATGCCTCCCTTTGGAAGTGATCTGGGCATGGCAGACTGTGAGGAGATCCCAGAGCAGACCCAGGGTGCACTGCTGTAGTGATTACATCTCCCTGCTGACCTAAAAACAGGGGAGGGATCCTTCAGAAGAAAAAATGTGTGAAAAGTGCTTTCTCTGCTGCTGTCCTTACCCTCTTGCAGAATAAATGAATGATAATATGCATACTATAAATCAGAGAAAGGGCCTCATACACTTTATTGTAGGATATTGCAGTAAATATCAAATAGGTTTTTATTCATTCTCTTTCCATCATTAGTAATTTCTGGATCCAAGCTGTTTTTACTCATGTGAATCAAATATTTCAGGATGAATTTATGCTCAATTCTTATCATATTGTTAATGTTTTTAGGCAAAAGAGCAGGGAAAAGCTGAAGTGGAGGAGCTTCTCTCCAAACTTGAAAAGGTTTTCTTCCTTTTTCAAAAATGTGTACAGAGCTTACAGAACTGTATTTACCCCAAAGTTTGATTTTTTTTTCTTCACTTTCTAAATTGTTTTTTATTCCCTTAAGACAAACTCTGAGCAGCAGGTGAAGATTCAGGAGCTCCAAGACAAACTGTCCAAGGTAGGTTTTTTCACAACTGTCTTTCATTGTGTTTTGTGTTGCTTGTTTTTTTTACCTACATTTAAATTACTAAAGACTTTGGATTTTGTAATCTTTCCTATTTATCTGAAAAAGGAAAAAACAACAACAAAAAAGACCACTATTATATGTGTATGTATCCAGGATGAAGCTGTGCAGCCATTTCTGCTGTTGTTCCTTATTTATTCAGCAGAATTGCTTTTGTTTTTTGTCTTTTTTTTGGTTTGTTATGTTTTCTCTTTGTCCTAGTGGGCAGAAATTGCACAAGCATATCAATATGTTTGTCTGGGGATCTACTAACAACCTTTGACCTCCTGATTTTTCCCCAGGCAGTGAAAGCGAGCACAGAAGCCACAGAGCTGCTGCAGAATGTTCGGCAGGCCAAAGAGCGGCTGGAACGAGATCTGGAGCGCCTGAAAGGCAAAACCGACTCTAGTGACACTTTAAAACGTCGTCTTAGGGAGACGGAGGTACCAGACTGACCTGCTAATGCTAATGCTTTCTAGTCCTATGTTAAATAACCTTTTTGACAGTTGGACTACCCTACAATTTTCTGTGTAATTAGCCTTGCTACGTTTTTGTTGTGTAAGCAGGAGGGCAGGAAGACACTTGAGAATCAGGTAAAAAGGCTGGAGATGGTTGAGCGTCGGGAAAATAAGCTGAAGGATGACATTCAGACCAAATCCCAACAGATTCAGCAGATGGCTGAAAAGATCCTGGTGAGAGCTACAGATAAGACTTGCTAATACTCTCCATCACTCCACCCCTAACTTCACCCCACTGCCTACTCAACCAGCCCTCTGTCCATTTATCCTCAACAGATATCGGAGAACATACATGTACACACTACATACTCTTCACTTAGATAGCTGAGCCATCACAAATGGCTACTAGTCATCCAGTATTGGTACATAAATAGGCTTTAACATATTCATGATTTTACCAGTGTCAGCATGAGCAGGCATCACTGCAGTCGACTTGTGGATTTCCAGCTTTTCCATGCAAGTTTCTTTTGTAATGTTTTTGGTGCAGTAGAGCATTTTGCCTAGTTTTTAATTCATCTGCTTCATCTGTGTTTTAGCATTTTTTTTTCTTTGTATGTAATACAGAATTTGTGTGTATATGCCTATAAATTATTATTTTTGTTAAAATGTAGTTGTTTTTTTTTATCTGTGGCCATCATGTTAGATTTATCCATTTACAACTGTAATTTGTCCAGGAACTGGAGGAAAACTTGAGGGATGCCCAGTCAACTGCCCAGAGGATGGAAACGCAACTGGTTCAAAAGGAAAGGCTTTATGAAGACAAGATCAAAGTGAGTCAGCTTAATGTTTCTCAGACTGTTGTAGATATTTTAAAGAAATATTAGCATATATGTTTGCTCCAGTCAGTTTTAGTCAGTCCTGACATTTCAAATAAGTGTAGCTTTGGATTAAATCAGAGCTGTCACATGTCTTACGGTGAGATGTGACACCACACTAATTAATATTTCCACGTCAGGTTATAAATTTACAACCATATCATTGAATGACTGCTTCACATGGGAGGCTGGAATCTAAATAGCAATGTGTCAAATTAAAACGGGATTTATTCACTGGTTCTCGCTCATCAAGGTTCTTGAGGCCCAGATGAAAGCAGACCTGGCTGACAAGGAGAGCCTTGAGGCCAGAAGGGCGCAGCAGGAGGAGGAGTCAAGGGAGAACTGTAAACTCATCAGTGAACAGAAAGCAGTAAGGCAACAAAACCTCATATCATCTCAGGCATTTGCTGTAAATTTTATACTCAGGTTGACACAAAGCCATATTTAAAACGAGTAAAGGTAACTTTAACTTTTGTGATATTAAAAGAAAAACAATATATGCAATTTATCGGCTGCTTAAAGTATTTTATTCCCTTTTACATATACTAAGCATTCCCAATCTAATCTCATTGGGTATAGGCTGTCTCTTATGCATTTATTTTAAGGATTAGACAAATATAATTTTTTGTTTTACACCATAATTTGTTATAGTACTATAGTAGTGATTTTTTTGTTTTGTTTTGAAATGTACAGGTTAAAAAGACAGATTAAATTAGAGTATCCTTCATGTTGCACTATAAAGGCTGGGCTCAAGTTCTAATCTGGTTAATATGGTAGACTTGAGGCAGTTAAGAAGCTTTTAGAGGTAGTCATCTGACATTGACAGTAGACGACTCAGGCAACACCTTAATAGTCTCTAATAGGATTTTTCTGAAGTAAAAGGTTTTTCTACCTTTAAAAAAAATGTGAATGTCCCATATTCTAGCCCGAATCTGGTTATCAGTCAGTGGAGAATATATCCTTGTGTTGGGATGTGATCTACAGCATGTTTTTGCACTTTCTTCTTTCCCAAAGACCATTAATGCTATGGATTCAAAGATGAAGAACCTGGAGCAGCGCATCGCCGAGTTGTCAGAGGCTAACAAGCTGGCTGCTAACAGCAGCATCTACACCCAGAAGAATATGTGAGTTAACTAGACCTTCTGCCCACACTGTGCTTTGATGAGTGTGTCCACACACATTGACTGCACTTACATCTTTGTGCAACATGGCTGATCTGTCCCCGCTGTGTGTATACAGTGTCATCTTTAAGATTAAGTACAGGAAATGCATTTTTCATGTAGTCTTAATAGAATATACAAACCTATTACCAAAGAAGTTAGTCTGCTCTACAAAAACAGAATTCAACAGCTTACTAACCATTTGAATGCTATTTAATTCAAAATGGTACAAAGATGACTTTAAACGCTAAAATATTTTCTTAGTTTCAATTATATACCAGTTACATATTTCAAATAACATACTGATATTAAGTAGCAGTAGGTAATAACTAAGTACAATACAAGCAATGCCAGAGTCTTTAGAAGGTAAAAAGTGAACAGAAAGAGCAAATTAATCAGCAATTCTCAATATAATGTCATCTACAATACATAATATTTTTAGATAATCCTGAGGAATTTCTCTATGCAGGCATCAACACTGAAATAAACATTATAGTTGTGAAACTAAGCTAAGGAGGACTTCAAATAAGCTTTTTAATCCATGAATGCACATTACAACTTTACCATTTGTTTGGAAAAGTAAATGCATATAAACAAGAAGCACTGCTTTTGGGTGTAAAATGGCAAGAATAATAACCATGCACGCTTTATTCTACTTAAGAGGAAAGATAAAGTTTTGGAGCAACATACAATGCCAGATTACATCTTTTTAAGGGAAGGCCTTGCTAACTTCAGCAAGAACATGGCAAACTACATTTTGTGTGCATTACTGCAGCATAGCTCTGCCATAAAATTATAAAACTCTGGCCTGCCTGCGCTTTTGCCTGCAGCGCGAATGGAATATTTTCCTGCACTGCGTTGTTGCAGCACGGGGGGAAAATATGCTTATTATATTATTAAATATGCTTCTCAGGTTCAACATTTGATAACTCGGCTTTGTAGTGTTTTCAAGGAAATATCAGGTTTACATTATTCACATTAATTTCAAATTTGAAAAAAAAATGCAATTAATGTAAATAATGTGAAATTAATTTGCACATTTAATAGAATGAAAATGATTGCATTGTGCTTTTCTTTATATTTTACATCGTATCACGCTTGTTTAATACAATTAGAGATGCACAGACTCTAAATTTCTGTCTAATATTGATTTTTAAGATAATAATTAGTCTAATGGCAGGTACCGATGTTTTAAATTGCTGCACTGTTCATTTTGTATTAGTGCAATTAAATTGTTTACACATTAAGCTCCAACTTTTGTTTTACGAATATAAATTCAAAACAGGAGATATAATTGGCATTTGTTTGTATTTTTGTCAGGAAAGCCCAGGAAGAAATGATCTCAGAGCTTCGACAGCAAAAGTTTTATTTGGAGTCTCAGGCAGGCAAGCTTGAGGCCCAAAATGCCAAACTAGAGGAACATCTGGAGAAGATGAGTCAACAGGAGCAAACCAAGAGAACCCGGCTGCTGGAGCTGGAGAGCAGGCTGCGGGAGGTGAGGCAACAGGAGGCCGAGAGACAGTACAAAATCTGTTCAAGCTCAAGATTAACTAATTCACTTTAGCCGACACACAGTGTAGCCTTACTATCCACAAAAGGGATTAGGGCAGCTGATCAGCAAGCGAGCTCAGATGCTTTTCAGATAAACGGCTAATTAAAAACAGATCTGTAATGGCACTCTTTACAAAATTGCAGTTCTCTTCCTGTATTATCTCTGGAGCAGTGCTGTTTATTAGCTAACAACTGATAAAATCCTAAACCATAAGAAAATGTAGCAGGACCAGAAGTTCTGGCATGGACAGTCAACATTTTACCCTCAAACTGGATGACTGATAATTGCTTGCAAGCATTAAACTCAAGTTATACTCGTATGTATGTAATGTTTTCAGTCACTGAGAAGCGCACCCCTCAATTTCATGATGTCTTTATGAACCCATTGCAAATCTGCTCAATAAAAAGAAGTCCCGGCTTAATTTTGAGGAACACAATGCCCCCTTTCTTCTGAACGCTCTCACCCCCCAGTGTGCTTGTCTGTCGACGCTCCTGGTCGACAGCCTGCTGACTGGATGTCATATTCTACCTCCACACGGTCTTCGCTACTGAGACATGATACACAGATTGGCACTAATTGCTGGCCTCTCTGCACCCTCGCTTAAACACATACACACTGTCCTCACACACACAAATATGTACTTCAGTTGTGATCGGCCGTTCCATCTGTCAAACACTTATGAAACAGCTAAATGAACCCTTGTGTATTTTTCAGCAGACTGAATTTCTGTATTTGCCAGTAAGAAGTGCAGAACCTGAGATTAACTAAAAGTGCATATTCATTCCAGCAGTCTTTCATTAGTAGCACTCTGCTTTCCTAACAATGTGATTAAGGTTAAAGTTATGCTGAAAATGATATTCAAATACAAAGTGTTAAAGGTTCGATTTGTTCAATATCAACGCAGTATTCACACTAACCCTCTCTGTGTTGTAGATGGGCCTAGAACATGAAGAGGAGAAACTGGAGATTAAGAGGCAGGTGTCAGAGTTGACCCTGTCCCTCCAGGAGCGTGAGTCCCAAATCAGCAGCCTACAGGCTGCACGTCTTGCATTAGAGAGTCAGCTGCAGCAAGCTAAGACTGAGCTGGAAGAGACAACTGCTGAGGCTGAGGAGGAGATCACGGCCCTCAGGGTAAGACGAGCAAGAGGAAGCACACATGTATGCAATCACAGTCACCCAAAGTAATGGTGGTATTCACCATTTCCTATATATGGATATAAGCCTGTATTATTAATACAATAATAACTTTTTTTTATAGTGCTGTTAGTATGAATGGCATTCTTTACGATTACACATTATGCATACTCAGATTTGCTTGTATTTTTTCTTTTCATTTGCTCTTCTTCCAGAACCACAGAGACGATATTCAGCGGAAGTTTGATGCCTTAAGAGACAGTTGTTCAGTAAGTGATTCCACAGCCTTTTGTCTGTGCTTTCAGCAGCAGGAGATAAAATTCTTCAAAGGTTTCACAAGACCCTTGAATATATAGTGATTCATGTGTAGCTGCAAAAGATTGTTCTAATGTAACAATGTAGTCTACTGAATCAATCTTTGGCAGCAAAATGCAGCTTGCTGTGCAGAGCACTCTGTTAGCATTTTACTGGTGAATTGTTTTTGTTTTATTTTTTATAAAAGGTGCCATTACAGTTGTCACAAAGACAAAAATCTTTTTGATGCGCAGCTAACACATTACTTCAGTTACCTCTGAGTAGTGCTGAGACCACTTTAATTCAACTGTTAGGTAGCTTCCAATTTGTGCAGTTCTTTTTAAAAATGTACTGTAAATGTAAGATGAACATGTCCATCTATCGTCTTCAACAAATTATCTTATTTGTCATTAGTGGTGCAACGGATCATGGTTGATCCGTAATCCGAACCGATCCCTATCCACAGAAGAAAAGAGAGAAAAAAGAGAGAAAAAAAAAGTATGTGTATGGTGCGCGTGGTGGGTCTGACAAGCATAGTTATGGCCAGCGCTAGTGGTCCAAGTGGAGGAGCAGAGGAGTTTGCGGTATTTAAGCAGCCCTTTGCTGCCCAATCCGACCGGGCTAAAGCTATTACAAAAGCTATTGGGGTGTTTAGCTGCAGACGGGAGGCCGTATTCCGTTGTGCAAAACAAGGGGTTTAAACTGATAAACGTGCTTGAGCCATGCTATGATATCCCGTTGCGCGTCCACTTTAGTGGCAAGATCGTTCCAAGCATGTATGAGCAGCAAAAGTTTAAAGTTATGGCTGAACTGTCCCAGGCACCTTCTGTTGCCCTAACTACTACAAATGGGTGGACCTCCAGGGCAACGGAAAGCTACGTGACCGTGACAGCTCATTATATCACAGCGGAGTGCGATAAGTAAATGTGTTACTTATTAGGCATCACATGTTAAATTTTTGTCTTTTTTCTTTTTTGCTGATCCGAAAATTGATCCGATCCGTGACTTAAAATCTCCTAACCGTGAGATTTTTGATCCGTTGCACCACTATTTGTCATGGAGTTAAAATAGAAACAAATTCTTATTATGTTACATTTAAAGTGAAACAACAGTTTTGTGGTTCATATGTGCCAAAAACATGTTTCCTATTTCTCTGACTGGAAATGACTTGCTGTCACTGTACTCATTACACCTGTAAATTATACTCACTACAGCTGTGCTATTACAATCCCACTTCCAAAGAAGTTGTGATGATATAAATTAAAAACAGAATGCAAAGATTTGGAAATCTCATAAATTTTCTATTTTATTCCTAACAGAATATAGAAAACTTTAAATCTTTAAACTGTAACATTTTACTCTGTCATGAAATATTTGAGGGATGTTTTGAAACTAAATCAGTTAATTAAGTGGCAGCAGATTGGGTAGCAAGAGAAGCAGAGTTTTTCAGAAGATGGACAGAGATTCACCAATTTGCCAAAACTCGCACCTACAAATAATATAATATAAGAATCTTTAATTAGTATTGAACTATGAATATCTTGTCATCTATGGTGCATAATGTCATCAAAATGTTCTGAGAATCTGGAGAAATTTCTGTGTGCAAGAGACAAGACTGAAGATAAAAATTCGATGCCTGTAATCTTTGTGCCATGAGGTAGCACTGCATTAGCAACAGATACAATTCCCTCCCAGAAATCTCTTCATGGACTCGGGAACATTTCTATAAATCACTGTCTATGATCATAGTTCACCGTGCCATCCACAAATGCAGGTTAAAGCTCTGTAACGCAAAGACGTCATATATGCACATGATCCAGAAACGCTGACGTCTTCTCTGGGCCAAAGTTCTTTTAAAATGCACTGAGGTTAAGTGGAAAGCTGTTCTGTGGTCAGATAAATCAAAATGTAAAATTCTTTTTGGGAAACATGGACTTCATGTCCTTTTGACTAAAGAGGAGAGGAACCATCTGGCTTGTTACCAGCGCTCAGTTCAAAAGGCTGCAGCTCTAATGGAATGAGAGTGCATCAGTGCTTGTAGAATTGGCACCATGCACATCTAGAAAGACACCTTCAGTACTGACAGGTGTATACAGGTTTTAGAAAATATATATGCTCCTATCCAGTCAATATCTTTTCCAGGGAAGGGCTTGCATATTTCAGCAAGACGATGCTAAACTGCATACTGCACATATTACAGAGTCGAGTTCTAAACTTCACCAATTGAAAACATTTTGAACATCATGAAATGAAAAAAATTGGAGTTAGAATTATTACAACACAGCCAGTTTTGTGCATAAAGCCTTAAAATGTGTTCTTGTTTGCACGTGTAAACCTTTACCTGTTTGTGCCTCCTCAGGTGATCACTGACCTAGAGGAACAGCTGACACAGCTTAGTCAGGAGAACGCCGAGTTGAATCGCCAGAACTTCTACCTGTCCAAACAGCTTGATGAGGCATCAGATGAGAGAGAGGATCGGCTGCAGCTCAGCCAGGAAGTGGACCGCCTGAGGAGGGAGGTGGCTGACCGTGAGATGCACCTCAACAACCAGAAACAGGTAACAAAAACCGTTTCCAGACAAATTGCTGGCTTCTCAGTGTGTTGAGTGTCATTCAGATGTAAATCATTTTCATGGTAATGTGCCTTGCTTCAGTGAGACATTGCCACAACACTTATTGAATGAGCCTGTTTTATGAACTTACAGGTGAGATTTGACAGTGACACATACCAAGTAACACTTAATATATTAGATCAGAGTTTTCTGCACAAGGCAATTCTATTTTTCTACTTGTTTTAATAACTAGAGGGGTTATATACTAGTATTTATGGGAACACTTCCATAAACATTACAACGCAGCACTGGTAAACAGATCAGACAATATTAAACTAGCTTATAAACTGTGCCTCTGTGTGGCTCAGCTGTTTGAACCGGTGCACACAGTGTAATTTGCTGTTCAATCTCGTCACCAGGTTTTATTAGAAGTAATTAATGAAGTTAGCACTTTTGCTACATGTCATGGATGGTTTTTGCTGCTGTCTAGTGCTGTATGGGGTGTTTAAGCTAAATGTCCTTCTGATAACTAAATGCATGCAGTCAGTGTCTTCTGTCAGCTTCGTGCCATTCACTTACGGTGCTGAGACCATCTCATACCAGCAGCTGAATAGGAAGGAGTGTATCTCTGAAACAGTCTAAACCTAAATTAAAAGATTAGATGCTTACCACAGGTTAGTAGATGGAGTAGAAAGATTCATTATTAATTGCTCAAATATTGCCAGCAGATTAAAAAAGCAACAATTTATAATCCTTTTTGAATTTAATTTACTTTTTTTAAAACACAATTTATTTGTATTTTTTGTCTGAAATATTCAAGGCCAGAGAACCTATTATGATGCATCATAGATCATTGAATAGAGACAACAATCACGTGGTATTGCCAAACGCTGAGAAAGATGTTCTCTTCAGTCTGTTATTTCATTTATGCTCTCAGAACATTGAGACACTGAAGACCACATGCAGCATGTTGGAGGAGCAGGTGGTGGAGCTGGAGTCCCTAAACGATGAGTTGCTGGAGAAGGAGAGGCAGTGGGAGGCTTGGAGAGCAGCTCTGGAAGATGAAAAAAGCCAAGCTGAGAGACGCTCCAGGGACATGCAAAGACTGCTGGACAATGAGAAGCAGAATAGGTGACATTCTTAAATTTATACTTGCGCTTATTACATAGAAAGTGGTCATTGTATGTCATTTCTATTTATAAATTAGTTTATTACAGTCATAACACTTTATTGTTGTGTTCAAAGGCTGCGTGCAGACCAGCGCAGCACTGAGTCTCGCCAGGCAGTAGAGCTGGCAGTCAAAGAGCATAAGGCTGAGATCTTGGCCTTACAACAGGCTTTGAAGGAGCAAAGACTAAAGGCTGAAAGTCTATCTGATACTGTGAGTCTGTTATCCATGAACTAACTTTAACCCCAGCTTCAATCTTTCAAAAATATGGTTTGACTTGTAGCTGGGATGAATTAGAGGTTAACAGGCACTCACATGTTCTCACAGCTCAATGATCTGGAGAAGAAACATGCCATGCTGGAGATGAATGCCCGTAGCTTACAGCAGAAGCTGGAGACTGAGAGAGAACTGAAACAAAGGCTGATGGAAGAGGTAGGAAGTGAAAGTCAATTAACCTGCATGATATTTCTACACATATATTTAAGAAACTTGGGTTTCTTGTTGTTACTTATTGTAACTATTGCTCTATTGCTGCTGTTAGCAAACTGTACCAAAAAGATTTGTGTGCTGGTGTTCATGCAGCAAGCAAAACTGCAGCAGCAGATGGACCTCCAGAAGAGCCACATTTTCCGTTTGACCCAGGGCCTGCAGGATGCTCTGGACCAAACCGACATGCTCAAGACAGAGAGGACCGATCTGGAGTACCAGCTGGAGAATATACAGGTGCTCAGTGCAAACCTCTGCAGTAAGATAAAATACTGTGGTCTCTGGGGAGGAGGAGTCCCAGCTGGATATTAAAATAGTGCCACTGATACCGGTGCATAAGAAGGATAAAGTAATCTTAAGTCATGCAATCCCAGTGGAAATTCTTCTCATAGCTGTCTTCAGAAGTATTTCCTTCTCTGAGCTTTTGTTTTCCTGCCTACAGGCGGTATATTCCCATGAGAAGGTGAAGATGGAGGGGACAATCTCCCAGCAGACTAAACTCATTGACTTCCTCCAGGCCAAAATGGACCAACCCACTAAAAAAAAGAAGGTGTGGGAAAATATTTACAAAATCTATGTACAAACCATGTTACATTAATAATCAGCTTCAAGGTAAAGCCAACTGAGTACTGTTTCCTCTCTGAGCAGGGTATATTTGGGCGGCGGCGGGAAGATGTAGGCACCACAACTAATGGGGCATTAGCTCCACAGGCCCAGCCAGCAGTTCCATTGCAGTACAGTGACATGAAACTAGCTTTGGAGAAGGAGCGCTCAAGGTGTGCAGAGCTGGAGGAGGCTCTGCAGAAGATGAGGATAGAGCTGCGGTCCCTCAGAGAAGAGGGTAAGGACGGAAATCTTGAGTGTTTTTAGTCTTTATAGTTTTTGTTTGTGTGGTGATTACTGAAGTGCCATGTAGCAAGACTAAAAATCTGTCAGAATATTTTATGTAGACAACACTGGATTGTGATCATCCCAGAAAAGGACAAAAGTTCAAATAAATACATCTACCCTCTAGTAAGCCCTTCAGTCTTTGCAAACAGTGTTCTTATAATTCCTTTTCCTCCCAAACTCCCAAAGCGGCTCATTTCAAGGACCATGTAGCCCCTTCCACACCAGCCCAGGCTCGACATCAAATCCTCATGTCAGCCATTGTCAAATCCCCAGAACATCAGCCCAACCCCAGCAGCCTGCTTAACCCCTCCACCCGCTGCAAGGAGACATCTACACCTGAAGGTTAGTCATTCACACACAGACCATAAACAAATATACAGCTCATCTAAATGCAGCCAAATTTGAACCTCAGATTCCCAAATTGAGGCTGTACAGTTTTCTTACAGGAGCATTCCACCTTATGCTAATAAATGGACTCCCCAATCACTTGTCTTGTTTACGTTGTGTTTTGTTTTGTTTTTTAAATGTGTGACCAGTTTCACAAAGCAGGATTATGAAGTGAAATAAAGTTGGATAACTGTTCTCAGAACATGTTAAGACTAGAACTCGCTCCAAACAGGAACATGGGCTGACACAAAGCAACAAAAATCATTGTTTTAGGTTTCATTCACGACATTTATCCAGCTGACTTTGTAATCCTGCTCGTGTCTGTCTCACAAAGCAAAGCAACAGTGGATTGGGCAGGTATCATTGGTTTTAGTCCAGGGTTTCCACCATCACAAAGCAAAATTATATCTTTTTATGCTGTTGATCACCATGGAAACTGAACATTTGCTGAATACTCTGTCATAGCTGTGTAGCTTGCTCAATAGATCACATCCAAAGGTATAAAGAAACAGTCTCCTAATAAACTTCTTTAGGAAAAACCTGAAATAACTATATTTGTATTTTCCAAATTATTGATGAGTCCATTAATACAGTGATTTTTATGATACAGAAGGTGCTTAGGGAGTACTTAGGGAATGTTGCTATACCCTATTTTAGTCTGTATTTACAGACCGGCCTAAAACAATGATTTGCCCAAATCCATAAGAGTGGTTAAGTTGGACTTGCTTTGTGTTTCAAGCTCCTTACTGTCCATGTTCTTTTGGTTTCACTTAGCTATTGTTAGATTCCTCTCCTTTCTTTCTTTTTCCTGTTGCTCCTCACAGAAAAGAGGAGGGTCACGTTTGAAAGTAAGTTAGCAGCCACTACAGTGTCTCTTCACACATGTGCTCATCTGCTGCTCGTGGTAAATTGTGCACCCACATGCTCATTGCTGTATTATACATCTGTCTTCTTGTCCACTGGCTAACTGTAGCTTGACCAAAGGCTTTTTTAGGAGTCAAGTCCCCCCCCCCTCATTTCTGGAGTCATGATTTAGATAGCATATGGTAGGATAGGTACCTTTTCACCTGGAAACATTTTAATACATCCCATGCACACTGGCATGCACAATCTGATTCCAGTCAACTACTTTGGTACTTGAGCTTTCATTTATATGCAATATCTGCATTGAAAAAAATCATTATTTGGATTGCCTCATACTGCTTTAAAGAGCTGGATCTCATTTAACTGTTGCTGACTCTTAAGTAATTAACACTGTAAGTGACTATGCCTATTTTCACTAACTCCTTACACTGCCTACTTGTACTGCTTTATAGAGTTTGGTCATCGTGTGAAAGAAAGAATGCATCACAACATCCCTCATCGTTTCACCGTGGGCCTCAACATGAGGGCTGCCAAGTGTGCCGTCTGCCTGGACACTGTGCATTTTGGACGGCAAGCTGCCACTTGTCTAGGTCTGTATCCTGTGCTGTAGCTGGGCAGACTGAATGTGAAAATATTTCAGAAGATACATTACTGGCCAGCTTTAACAAAAATACTGGAAATAGTTATTATAGCATCGCCATCACATGGTGGAATCAGTCTTGCCTTCCAAGTGTTGTGAGTCTTAGAAAATAAGTTGGATGTGTTCCCAAATCAGCATTTTAGAACAGTACCCTTCCATGTTTTATATGTACAGCTGTACAAATGAAATGTTGATAGATAGAATTTGGATATTTTTTTATGTGATGATCCCTACCATTCTGTATTCTTGCCTTCTTTATTGACAAGATTCAGCATGGTAAAGAACTTTTCACTAAATCCAATCAGATTTTTCATCCTTCTCTTTGTCTCATTGTAGAGTGCCACACTATTTGCCATCCCAAATGCTCGCCGTGTCTTCCGGCCACCTGTGGTCTGCCAGCTGAGTATGCCACTCACTTTTCAGAAGCCCTGTGCCGAGAAAAGGCAAACTCACCTGCACTGCAGGTTAAAGAAGCCAGTGGGCATGTTCGCTTGGAAGGATGGATGAAGCAGCCTAGGTAACTATTTAAGTCCTTACTGCCATCCTGAATGTATGCAGTATGTTATGTACACTGCATTGAATATAGTTTGCCTATTTGTATATTTACTCCTTTAGAAATGGCAAGCGTGGGCAACAAGGCTGGGAGAGGAAATATGTGGTTCTTGATGGAACCAAAGTGTCCATCTATGATACTGAGCCCAGAGAAGGTCAGTACTTCATTAAATTCTTTTTATTTATTTTATTATTTTTCAAGATGACTGATTCTGTCTTTGTTTTTGCTCATAATTCAACTGTATAGTGAATGTTACCATGTAGGTCAAATTGGAGAATCCTCTGTTTTTCTCTTCCCTTCTTTGTAGACTCTGTAAAGGCTGAGGAAGAGTTTGAGCTCTGTCTGCCTGATGGAGAGGTGACTGTCCATGGAGCTGTTGGAGCCTCTGAGCTCATCAACACTGCCAAGTCTGGTACTGGATCAATACTAGTTAATCCCAGTGTACTCAATCTGTTGTAGGATATTAAGTGTATCATCCTCTCTCCAAATTTTGATTTGGATTTACCTCTCCTGTCTAAAATGTTTAAACACAAAATACAGCAAAAATGTTGACGCTTCTGCTCAGCTGTGAAATTAAGCTGCTAGCAGAGGAACAAACTGATGCATTTTTTTTATGTCTGTGCGTAGACATCCCGTATGTGTTGAAGCTGGAATCGCATCCGCACACCACATGTTGGCCTGGCCAGTCCCTCTACTTCATGGCTCCTAGCTTTCCTGACAAGCAGCGCTGGGTGGCAGTACTGGAGTCTGTTGTGGGTGGTAGTCGTGGATCTAGAGAGAAAGTGGATTCTGATGCTGTAAGTATCATGCCTGCATATTACATACCTATGAATGTCCTTGTGTCAGGCTTGATAGCGTTCATAATTTAGGCTTACTGTATTTGGGGTGTTGCAAAAAGCCATTGCCTCCTTTACACAGCACAAGCTTTGTTGTTAGGCCCATATGAATGAGCAAATTAATACAAAGCTGGTTGTGTCATTTTGTGTGAAAATTGGGTAAAATATTGAGTACCTCCATTAAACATCAGCCAGTGCCTTCACTTCTTCTTCTCCCCCTCCCTCTTCTTTCTCTCTCTGCATGTTCTCAACATCCACGTCTTGTGTTTATTTGTTGTCATTGTCTTTTTTCTTTATATAACTATACTGTGTGTGTGTGTGTATCTCCATTCAACTCGGTTGTGTGAATCATATTATAGGCAGGTGTTTCTAAAAGACAGAAGAACCTGTCCCCTCTGGTTCAGGTACAGTAAGTAGCTGCACGAATGCTTGAGCTTCAGTCGACCGATCGACTGAGCATGCAGTAGCTGTACATACATATGACACTGATGCACTATAAGTACAGTCCTTGAATCAGTTCCTGAATATGGTGTGTGTATTCACACAGAAACATATGTAGTGCATGGATGTGAATAGACTGCTGTGCACCATTTATTTGGTGTCCTATGCTATGTCATGCATGATTCTGCAAAGCCCATGCACTGCTTAAGCCCCCCTTCTCAGAAATATGACGTCACACAAACAGACCTTGAGCAATTTAACTTCAGTGTGCAGCTATAGGCTGTTGGCGCTTCTGTGTTTCTTGCAGTTTTAGAAGAAACTGAAGAAATATTTTCTTCCATGTTCTCTGCAAAATGACCCTTAAATTAAAAGTGAAGTAGGAAGTCAAATGGTTCCACAAGTGTATTTCAGTATTCTCAAAAAGTTGCATTGCTGTGTTTTTCAGTTGTATCACTTACTAAATATGGAAAGTTGAACATGCAGCTTGATTACATCGTATCCTTACTGTATGTACAGCATACAGTAAGGATAGTGCAGGGTGTAAAATGTAAATAAGACCAATGACAATGCTTTGCTTATCATTTAACCCCATATTTATTTAAATACTTCAAAGATAACATATGAAATGCATAATCTGTGAAATTTTCGTTGACTCTGTTATTGCTTTTGTGAACATATTTTTTTTTTAAATTAATGCCAGCAGCTTTTCTCCCTTCTGTTCTTTAACCCATATGCAGCACCTTTTTTTCCTGTATCTAAAGGGATTTTTTTCCTCACCTGTTTTGCTTATTATTATTATTATTATTATTATCATCATTATTATCATTAATTCTTATGTTATTGAGCTGTTTTGGATTATTTAAATATTGTTGAGTGTGTGGGGTTTTCCTTCTTGCTAACAATCAACAACTATTTCAGACTTTTTTGCTGGCATCAAATTCAAAATAATACCCCCCCCCCCCCCCCCCCCCCCACAGACAGCATTTCTGTTCCATACTTTGATATGTTATCTGTCTAATATTCTAAATTAGATGAAGGGTCTAAATGATTTCCAAACCATTCCATTCTCATTTATGTGTATTTTACACAGCCTCTCATCTGGTTTTAGAGACTGGCTGTAAGTTGTTGAACTGTATCAGCTTTTTCGAAAAGGCTATGTAACTGCAGATCTAACGCTAAGATAGTTGAGGAGTTTTCTTCCCACTAAACCATAAGAACATTACTGAGGTCAGGCACTAATGTTCAGTGATAAAGCCTCAAGGCCAACATTACTGGAAAAATGGCACTGTGATATTTGCTGAGCTTGTGCTTCATCATTGATTTTAATGTATAAAGTGGAAACAAAGAGCCACTCTCCACAGAACCCATTACAGTCATGAAATGTATAAACTTGGAGGGTTTTATTCTGACCATTTGTCAACAAAAGGCAGTGTGTCCTCAAATTAAAAATATCATTTATTAATGGTCAGACATAGCTCATTTGTGCTTGTCTGTTTTAAACAACATAAAATGTATTTCTTGCTCTGTAGTTGTTCTGTTGTTAGCATTGCAAGTGAGCTTCAGTCTCAACAGGAAAGGCTCTCTCTTTCTCTCCCTGTCTTTCTCACTATCTTTTACTGTTAGCTCATTTAGACACCAGATTCACCTAAATTATGACACATCTTTAATGTTATGTTGCTGTGGTTATTTTGTGGCAGCTTTCCGGCTGGCATCCCTGCTGTGTTAGCTTGTCTTGCTAAAGCTCCCGATTTGCAGGAAGTCTTAATCCGCCTCCTTCCCCTGCTCCATTCTCTCCCTTTCTCTCTCTCTCTCTATAGAAACTTCTGGGCAATTCTCTGCTGAAGCTGGAGGGTGACGACCGTTTGGACATCAACTGCACTCTGCCTCTCACTGACCAGGTATAAAAACAAACATGTAAACAGAGTTAAAAACCTAATTGGTCAGCTTTCTAGTTAGACATCACCATGCTGGATGTTTCTTTCTTTCTTTTTGTTTTTTTAAAGCTCTGGTGATCTCGTCCTTTCTTGCAGATTGTCTTGGTTGGTTCTGAGGAGGGTTTGTATGCTCTGAATGTGATAAAGAACTCTTTGACTCACATCCCGGGCCTGACCTCAGTCTTCCAGATCCAGATCCTGAAGGAGCTTGATAAGCTGCTGATGATCACTGGTCAGTTAATGGAGGCCATTATATTGAAGTTATTTTATGATATTATCAGATTTATGTTTTCCTCGTACACTGTTTCAGCTGTAACATAATGCTTCTGGATAGTGTGCATTTATTGTAACACATTACATCACATTATGGTTATCTTTTAGAAGCCATAATGTGTGCTTTGAAGTAACAGCGAACGAAAGTGAAGTAAAGAGAAGATGATGCGCATCATCTCACACTTGGCATGTTTGATGTGTCATTCAGGGGAGGAGAGGGCACTGTGCCTGGTAGAGATCAAGAAGGTGAAACAGTCTTTGTCACAGTCCCATCTCCCAGCTCAGCCTGACCTCAACCCCTTCATCTTTGAGACAGTCAAAGGATGCCATCTCTTCTCCTCTGGAAAGGTGAGTCATGTTGTAACTTGCAGGGAGCAGAGTCCTTGTGGACTGTTATTGGGTCTGAGTTAAGGAGCTGAACATCACAGTAATGGCATCGTGTTGTGTGCTGCCTGATTGCAGAATTGTTCTTTCTTTACAGATTGATAATGGGCTCTGTATTTGTGCTGCAATGCCCAATAAGATTACAATCCTGCGGCATAATCAAGGCCTCAACAAGTTCTGCATCAGAAAGGTGAATGAGCATTAAAAGTGAACCGCTTACAGTGACGAGACCTTTATTGTGAACAATGGACTTTTTTTTTTTCTAGGAAATATAGATGCTCTGTTTTTCTTCTAGAAATAATGAGTTTAAAAAAAAAAAAATAAAAAATAATAATAATAATTTTGTGTGTGTGTGTTTGCAGGAGATTGAGACATCAGAGCCTTGCAGCTGTATTCACTTCACTGGCTACAGTATCATTATCGGCACCAACAAGTTCTATGAGATTGAGATGAAGCAGTATGTACTGGAAGGTCTGTCAAATGCAGCATTATTGTTTCTTTAGTATTATTTCTTTACAACCAGATGGTGCTCCAACAAAGTCCACTCAAGGGTGTTTCTGTCTCTGTTGGGTTCCAACATTCACACCTGAACAAGCTGAATGATACTAATGATTTCTCTCTGCAGAGTTCTTGGATAAAAACGATGTGACGCTAGCGTCAGCTGTCTTCGCGGCGTCCTCCCACAGCTTCCCCATCTCTATCATCCAGGTCACCACGGCTCCACAGAAGGATGAATACCTGCTCTGTTTCCATGGTTAGACAGTTACTTCTGCTGGCAAACCCTCTCAGTTGAATGTGTATACACACCCCCAAACTAGTGGATAAACAAAGTTGTGGAACAGTTTGTCTTAGAATCTGTATTTGACAAGCGATCTCTAAGCATTTCTAAAGTCATTGTTTTCTTTTTTGGTTACATATTCTATGCTAAATTTAAATAACTCATTTTGTTTATGTATTTATTTTTTGCAGAGTTTGGTGTGTTTGTGGATGCATATGGCCGCAGAAGTAGAAGTGAGGACATCAAATGGAGCCGTCTGCCTCTCTCATTTGGTAAGTGTAAATCTGCATGTTTACTAGAAGTGTAGTTTCTTTGGGCACCGGGTGGAGCAGGTGACCATATCCTGCAATGCAGTGGCCTGGGTTTGAGTCTGACTCTGGGCCTTTTGCTGCACGTCTTCACTCTCTCCCTGCTTTCCTGTCTGGTCTTCACTGTTCTCTCAAATAAAGGCCAAAAAGCCCAAAAATAGTTTTCGTGATTTAAGGATTTTTAGGTTTTTTAAAATAACAAGTTGTATTTCTGTATTTCAGCCTATAGAGAGCCTTACCTATTTGTGACCTACTTCAACTCTCTGGACGTCATTGAGATTCAGGGACATGCGGCTCTTGGGTAAGATTGTTCTCAGCTTTTTTAAATTGTTTATCAAGTTCTTTTTATTTTCCAACTTCGAATTCTGCCATGGCTGATTTTTCTTCTCTTTTTCCAGTCCTCACTCATACGCACATCTGGATATCCCTAACCCACGCTACCTTGGCCCCGCCATTTCCTCTGGAGCCATATACCTGGCTTCATCCTATCAGAACAAACTTCGGGTCATTTGCTGCAAGGGCAACCTTGTCCAAAGCCAAGACGGTGGAGATCTGCAGCGTAGTGGCTCTGGACGCAGGTAATGACACACAAATAGCATTAAATACCATCTGCCAGTCACCTTTATACATAGCATCCCAAATATTTGGAAACTGGTTTGTAGGTCAGCGATGTACATAGAGGGAGATTTCTAAGCACGCTCCATCCTTCTGTTCTGTGTACACTGGTGTTAATGAGTCACTGGGCCTAGCTGGCACTGAGGGGCACAGGTTGGCATCTATAGGTCGTAAGTTTGGCTTAAATGTTTGAACTAGTTAAAAAAACAAAAAAAACAAAACAGGAGAGTAATGCCATCATTTTGTCTTTTGCAGGAAGAAGAGTTCATTTTTTATCTGTAGCAGATTTTAAAAAATGTTGCCGTCATCATTCTTTATTTTACCTAAATTACTTTTTAAAGTTCTGTGTCAAATGTAGAAAGGAAATTTTTGAATAAAGACTGACATCTTCCCTTTTATGACTGGTCTGTTACTCATCGTGACGCTTACTGACTGTGCTTTGCAAGTCAAAGCTTTGTTCTACAGTAATTGTTGTCAGTGACAGAATCCACTCTTATTTAGGAAACCAAATTGAATTTATATGATCAGTCTGTTCTGATTACAAATAGCAGTGCTGTGTATTTATATATTAGCTTATTAAATCAGCTTAATTGCAAGTCCATCAATCTCACCAAATCTGCTGAGTGACCAGAGTCCCACAGTGCCAAACTAAGTCCAAGAACTGAGACAAATAAAAACATTGCCCAACATTTGCCCAATGCTCCTTTTTTCCCTTTTTTTTTTCTTCTTTATTTTAACCTTGGTTCCTCCCGACAGTCCCAACAAGCGTGGTCCTCCTTCCTACAATGAGCACATCTCTAAAAGGCTGGCAGCCAATCCTCTGGTCCATGGAGACCCAGGCACACCACACCGTTACAGAGAGGCTCGCACAGAGTTTCGGCGGGACAAGTCCCCAAGCCGTCCACTGGAGAGAGAGAAGTCTCCTGGCAGAATGCTGGAAAGCCGGATAGTGGGCTCGCCTGGTCGAGCCATGGCAGACCCCCGGTTGGAGCGATCACCAGGCAGGGCCATGGCCGACCCTCGCATGGACCGCTCCCCTGGCAGGATGATGGATGTTCGTAGGGAGAGATCCCCTGGACGTTTTGAAGAGCGTCAAAGGCTTCATACTGGCTCCGGACGCACACCCATAAACTCTGTTAACAAGGTTTGTCAAGAAATTCTGCATTACATTAACTTAATGTGTAACTGTTAGCAATTAGCTGAATATTTTTGTGTTTTATTGACATACATTGGAAACTGTTGGAGTATGGTAAAAGGTTCAGTACAAAACTTCGGCGTTTCCATCCAGGCGGTTGATTCAGTGGTTCGTGATGCACTTATGCTGCTTTTATGACAGTAGTGGGTTGTGATATCTTGTTTTGAGTGAAATACTATGACTATAGGATGGACTGTTACAGACCTTTAAGGAGTATAAATTTCTCCCCAGACTTTATAGTCTTGCAGTGTTCATGTGGTCTTTTACATTTGTTTAGTTTTGGCTTATACTGTGGATTTTCATGACACTACAGGTGTACTTAACATGGAAAGACCAGCTTTCAAGGCTGTGGACCCTTAGTCTAACTCTTGTGTTAGTGTACATTTTGACTCAAAATCTGTGTATTAACCTGACTTCATGTTGTTGGTTTTACCCTACAGGTGTGGGATCAGTCATCTGTTTGAAGGACAAAAGACCCTCGTGTCCGCTGTGGAAGAAGAAGTTCATGTTTGAAAAGAGAGAAGATGTAGCGGAGAACCAGTGAGAATGTTACCAACTCATGATGAAACACTGCCACACATCTGTTTTGCCCGATATCCAAAGTGAAAAACCCATGGAGGAAAACAACTGTAGCTGTCAGAACGTAGCGAGCACCAGATAAATAAAGAGATGTCATTAGTATCAGGTTATAGTTTTAAATAAAGGTCAACAAAATGCCATATTAACCACCTGAGCAGGGTTTTTTGCGATGCATTGGAGCATGTGTTCTCTACTCCGAGTAGGGATTAGTAATTATATATAATTTCTTCTTCCACAAAGAAAATCTGAGATGAGTTCTCAAGTTAAGACTACTGGGTTTGGCTTGCTTCATTTAACTCTAGCAGCATTAACTACAATGGATAAGCACAGCCATAGCAAGTGATGCCTATATATTTAGTCATTTTATTCAAAATGCCATTAACACATGTGGCTCATTTCCACATGTGCTGTCTACAGCAGCTACAGATCAGGGCAAATGTGTAGCAGATCACCTGTTGTGACACTGAGTATCACTTCTGGCTCCAGCCCTGTGCTCACATGTTAACACACAATCGTTATTGGCTAATTACAATCATTTTCAGCTCGGTCCTTGGTCAGTAATGCTGACCGGACTCGGCTGAAGCATGAATAAACTGAATCAAAATTAATTAATATATAATCCCTCCCAAAAAATACACTCTGTAGAACCACACACTAAAACTGCACTACCCACAATCCCCAGCAGCAATGGAGCAGGACCTTTCTAAATCTTCAGAACGCTATCTGACTGTAAATAGACGAGACATAATTTTATATATATTAAGAAGGAATTTCAAGGCTGGATAAGCCGTGTCTATTTTTGTTAAAGGAAAAAAAAAAAGTGACAGTGTGTCCTCTTGAATGTCCGATGAGTATTCTTTTAATGTCCAAACGTCCTTTATCAAGTGAGTGATTGTATCTCAAACAAACTTGTGTATGCACTTCCATCTGTCAAAGGCAAAACCTCAGTGCTGACCTAAACGACGGGAGGGAAAAAAGATCATGTTTGAAGCTTAAAACATAGTACTTGAGCATTTCTTTTTGTACAATGTCCCCTGCTGTTGTATATAACCCAAAATTGTTTAAAGTGAAGATGAAGAAAAAATCTTTTTGTTTTGTTTTTCTTTTCCCTGATCCGTTAATGGCATGGATATATATATATATCTCGAAAATGAAATGGGGTGTTGTCTTCTGCTTCTGCCTCATTTGGGTTATATTTTTAATCTACATTTTTAAAAACAAAGCACGTGAATAACACTTTCTATCTTTAAACTCTCATGTATTTGCACAGTAAATTCACACAACTATATTATATAACTTTTTTTTTTCTTTCTTTAAGGAATTCTTGGCAAGTTAAAACATCCAGTCCAATCACAACAAATGCTAAAGTCCATCCACGCTCATTCGGTTCACGTGGCTAAGATGGATGCATTTCTGTACATCATGATCTGATGTATAGAAATAGAATATTTTGTGGATTTTAGCAGTATTTTTTGAATGTAAACAAACGAGATGCCAAACTTTAACTTGCCCAGTTTGCCTGTCAACAGTTAGGCGCTCACTAGGAGGATTTCTTCGCCTTTAAGTCCCCTATGATTATTTTTAAGATGGTTAAAATCTTCCTGAATGTATTTTAAAGCCAATACAGCCGATTCGTTGGTCTCAATGTTCAACAACAACAAAAACAAAGCACCAAATGCTTTAAATTGCACATGTCTTCTTCTCTCTATAGGACTCTGTACAAAAGGGTTATCCATCGTATTTGATTTTATTTTTAGATTCTTTTAAATTTGTATTCTCATTCACATGATCTTTAATCATAATGCTGTAACGCTGGATATGATATTGATGTCTGCTAACAAATGTTTAATTAGCGTTCCCTGTAGAGATTTTGTCACAGAGTATTAAATATTATAATCATTGCATTTCACTTCGATTGTGCCTCCTTCTGTTGTGCTTGTGTGTCTCTTTACAAAGACATTTAAACTTATCTCTGAGTGGATAAGCATCATAAAACAGTCACCTCTGAAGCATTTACCCTCTCTGTTTCAAGACGGCCAGTGACACGGCCATTTGTCCACATCCATTGTGTTGGAGAAGGTTTCGTCTATTTATAGGTGTCTGATCCCAGCGCTCAGCCTGCCATTCCAGTCACAGTAGCTGCAGCGGCTGCTTGATCTGAGAGGAACTGAAGAAGAAGCCTTTTTTTTTTTTTTTTTTTTTCTTAACAATAGCATCTGCGTCCTGGGTTAACAATAACTCGTCTAATTGTGTCCTCTGCATGCACGCTGTACACGCTGCGAGACAACACAGACGGCATCTGCTGCTGGTTCGTCCATCGCAATTTATTTAGCAGTAAGACGATCGAGTGCGAGGAGGCTTTAAGTTTATTTAGACCACTCACCTCCCAACCTCGGCTCATTCAGCTCATTTTCACGCGCTGTCACTTTTCTTGACCTGGGAGCCCCGAGTGATGGGGGATGATTTGTTAATGGTGCTGAGAGACACATTGTAAGGACGTGTTCAGTGTCTCACGCAGTATGTCTCACCTAGAGCTGTTGACATCCATGAGCTTAGTACCGCAATCCCTGTGATGAATCTCAACAGTGTGAAGAAGACTGAAGATGCCACTTGATGCTCTGGCTTCTTTCAATTCCTATCTATCTATTAAATTAAGTTAACCATTTGTAGGGACCCAGAACCCACTAAACAACCTGAAAATCTGACATTTTGCCATAAATATCATCAATTTGAATTACCTTGATAGAATAAATTAAGTGATTTAATGTAAGAGCAATGCTGTAATGCACTGCTTTGTCTGGCCAAGGTAAGCAGAGCCAAAGATATTATGTGAAGAAGCATGTTAGAAAGGTTGGCGCCAACAAAGACCTGACAGGTCAGTAAATAACACATAATGAGCTGGTGCTTTTTCAGGCACTCTCATGCGTTTAATCAGATGGGGAACAAGAAATGATTGGCACACAGATCAGAGTTAGAAAGAGACAGTGAATTCAATCTGCAAATGCTTTGCTCTAATACACTGACGTAATCTTTCACAGATCAGGTTTTAGTTCTACATCTTTTGGGTATTTCAAATTCTCAAATTGATTTGTTTTATATTCATTCCCACTGGGTAAATACAGTTTATATTGTATATCTTAAGAAGTATGTTCTTATTTCTCTGCAGTACTTAAATACTTTTTGAATGTAAAGGCTCACAAGCCTGTCAGTGCTACTGCAAAAGAGGCGGGCAGAAGTTTATCGGTCACACAAACCTCTAATCATATCACTTATGCATTTTTGATTAACCTGTGGCTATCATAAAGATCGGTGTGTCACAGAGGTCGAGTTAGGTAGGCTAGTCCAATGTTCTCCTTTCATTTTGCTTTTATAAATAATGCTGTCTATGGAAAGACTATGGACCAACAGATTGACAGATCACACTCTTGCTTTTGTTTTTACTATACAGCACTCTCATTCACTTACAACAATTGCAGTCAGTAGTTCGTACAGACAAGACAATGCCCTGTGGATAGAGTCTTGTTTAAAGTGATTAAGTGCTTTCACCTTCAGTCTGCTCTTGATATTCTAGACCAGTTATTCCACTCTCTTTGTCGAATGCCAATCAGGACTCCACAGGGTGAGCGGCTATGTATGAGAGTGTGTGAGCATGCGATACTGTATATGCTGTATGAAGCATCATTTACCTGTCACTTCCTAAAGAGGGCATAGTTTATAAATATCATCCACTGGAGCGGAGGGCGGAGGGCTACAAAAGGCCACCCACAGCCTCCCTATTGTTCACTGGCATCATTGTTGGTCTGACCTCCCAGCTGCTCAGCCATGGTAAGTGTGTGTGTGTGTGTGCAGTGTTTGTTGGGAGGTGTGTCTTATGGCTTTGAGGATGCTGCAATTGTTTTGATGAGATAAGTAACAGTTTTTCACCTGCATATCATTTAAAAGCACAAATATTTAGCATTTTTGCGGGGGGGATGAAAAGATGACATAACTTTTATTTAATTGTTTGTCAGCAGCTGTTTTGCTGTTTAAACTGCTTTTTCTTACAAAGATGCTTAATCCTATTTATTCATCTCTTCTGACATGCAGTTTTATCTGAACAAACGTGTAGTTTCTGCTTCACCTCTCCTGTCTTTGTGCTAAAAAAAGGCCCCCAAGAAAGCCAAGAAGAGGGCAGCAGAGGGAGCCAACTCCAATGTGTTCTCCATGTTTGAGCAGGCCCAGATCCAGGAATTCAAAGAGGTGAATGCTGCTGAAACCACTTTCTATTTCACGGATTTCCGTTTGGCAGAGAACTGCCGAGAAATATCGCAACGGGTGAATTAATATGCGAGTCGGCTCACCAAGGTTCAGGCATTTCTGCATTAAAAAATAAACTGCACAACGCATTACACAGAAAGGTCTCCACTTTCTTTCTTTGTCTTTCTACTTGCATTGTTCATTGTGGCAGTATGCGCACCTGTCTGTTTGCCCGCTTGCTGGCTTGACAGCAGTAAGGCTTGCGGTATGCTGGTATGAGGGACAGTGGTGCCCAGACATCCAGACTTTGTCATCAGTGATTAGGCTGCAGATGAACTGCAGGGCATGCCCAGGATGCCAGACTAAATCCAAGGGGAGGGGGGAGGGTAACGCGTTATAAATACTAAACAGTGTTCATATATAAAGATGGCCTACCAAAAATTTAAGAGAACCCAAAAAAATAAAACTGTTTGATGTGACTCTGGATGCTTTTTTTTTTCCTGTGCTCTGATCTCAGGCCTTCACCATCATGGACCAGAACAGAGACGGCTTCATCGACAAGAACGATCTGAGGGACACTTTTGCTGCTTTAGGTATGTGGACACCATTCAAAGAAACACTCAAAGTGTTCATCTTCGCTCATGCCGTGCGTTTACATTGACTCTTTGGTGCTGCAGGACGTCTGAATGTGAAACAAGAAGAGATCGACGACATGCTCAAAGAAGCTCCTGGCCCAATCAACTTCACCGTCTTCCTCACCATGTTCGGTGAGAAGCTGAAAGGTAAAAACTGGCCGGCCAGTAAAAACTACATCTAAGTCATGAACACAGCATTGATGCGAATGTATCTCAGTGCTGTTTTGATGTTCCCAGGTGCCGATCCGGAAGAGACCATCCTCAATGCTTTTAAAGTCTTTGACCCTGAGGGTAAAGGGGTCCTGAGGAAGGACTAGTAAGTGGCTTCTCACATTTGTCACGCGGCATCAGCTTGCATATGCAAATTTATTGCAAGTGAGCAAGCTGCCGCTCACAGTTTGACTCAGTCTGACTGCAGTCATTCATCCTCACACAGCTCAGCTCCACAATGATTAAAAACCATTGTGACCTGTACAGTTCATTCACTTGTGAAAAGAAGTCTCGTCATCTCTACAGCGTTTTTTTTCCCCCTACCTTTTTTTCTCCTCTCCAGCGTGACACAGATGCTAACGACACAAGCCGACAGATTCTCAGCTGAAGAGGTACATTGCAGTCCCCCAGCCCATGCTAATTATCATCATTATAACAGTTTTGTGAGTGTGGGTGAGTTGAATTGGAAAAAAAAAAATACAAGGATGAACGTCATCATGACGACCACCTGCGTCCACGTCAGACACATTTTCATGCAAAAAAACAAAAACCCCTGAGTGAATCATCTTAAAACCCTTTTTATGCACACTGGGTTATGGGCTGTGTGGGGATAACATCTGATAAAAGTGGTGTTAATGTCTCCCTTTCTGTTGCTTAGATGGAGCAGATGTTTGCTGCCTTCCCCCCGGATGTGGCTGGAAACCTGGACTACAAAAACCTGGTTCACATCATTACTCATGGAGAGGAGAAGGACCAGGAGTGAACCTTCATTTAAATGCATTCGAGAAGTAGAAAGTCAGTTTGTGTACCCAGCTACGACTTGAAACTGACTCACTGCACATAAAGGAAATGTGGACTATTTACTCAGCTTTTATGACACCATTGCTTCTGTATTGTCCTCACTCGAGAGCAGGGGGAGGATCCTGACAAATAGTCTTTTTCCAGCCTGTAAAAATGGGAAGTTTACAGCATCAAACATCATCAAGTGTCGTGCTCTTTTTCTGCTTTATCCACAGCATATCCCCCACATTCACCTGAGACTGATTAAATTATTTTTCCTTATCATTTTCTATACTAATAACCACATGCCTGTTTTTACCATAGCCACTTGTTAGGTCTTTGCTTGACAGTCTAATAAAGATTTTTAAAGCTACGAGAGCTATGATTCTGCTGTTTTTGCTCAGATTATTGAATGCCAGTGTGGGGAAGATGGTACAGACTCGATAAAGCCTGATTTCCAGTGAATTGTCATTACCTATTCAAGGATCATACAATTACTGCCTGAACAGATGACTATACCAGATACTCCTTAAAATCCATGTTAGGTAGTGCATCTGAGTACTTAAGAATAGCGAGCATGTGCAGCTGGTGAGCCTGTAGAATCCAAAACATGCCTGCATCAGTGTCTGTGTGTGCGCAAAAAGTTGGGTGTGTGTTGGATGTGCATGGAAATGTTTGGCTACTGAAACAAAGGGCTTTACTAAGACAAAGCCCTGTTGTTATTTTAGTGTTGTGGTGATGTAAAGAGGGTAATGCTATACTGAGGAGTTGGGGGGGAGGTTGCTCACAAAAGGATGCCATCGAGTGATCCGCACCACCGTCGCCTTACCCGACTTGAGACCTTGGCAGGGTTAAGCAGGGGGTGTAAATCCTTGATTGTTCCAGTTGAAGTGTTAAGGGCAGGGAGGAGCCAGTTCTGACAGCATCAGGCAGGAGTACCGTGGATACTTCATACTGTGGATGAGACGAGACACGTGGGGAGTGGGGAGGGATGAGTGTTTGGATCGGCTTGGCTATTTCAGCTCCAGTTTTAACTGTCTGCAAGTGCAGCATGTGGTCAGTGAAGGGAAAACGTGCATTTCTCTTTCAATTTTTAGTTTTGTCTGGTAGAAATTACTACTGACAAAATCACTGTCACCTAAATTTGCAGATCCTACCTAGCTCTAAGACTGAGTGTTTGCTGCTCAGGTCCAGGGACAAATGAGAAACAAAGGTTACCAGGCTGCTGCTGAACATACTGAAGAGGCTGGAGTTTGAACAGCCAAGTGTATCCCTCATGACAGCATGGAGAGCAAGACAGAGCCAGAGAGACTGACAGTAGTTTTAGGACTGCCCAGAAAAATCACCCCATGTTACTGTGTTTAACATGTAAACTGGTGGGCAAAAGTCTTGAGCCACGCCTCATTTCTGTACATTTTCATAGAAAATAGGTGTAATGTTTTCTTACAATGTGTGCAAACAAATGGAAATACTCTATGAAAGTACTTTTTAAAAAAAGAGTTTGTACAATTTTACTGAGTTTGAAAGTGAATATTTAATGTGTTCAACTTTATTCTTCAACACGGCCTGAGTTCTCTTAGACAGGCTTTCTCGTCATTTCTTTAAGTAGTCTTCGGGAATAGTTCTCCGGGCTTCTAGAACGACATCCAAAGCTCTTCTTTGGAAGTTGGATGCCTTTTGTTCTCTTCACTGACAAGATGATGCCACACTGCTTCAAAAATGATGAGGTCTGGGCTCTGGGGGCCATGACTGATACTGTTTCATTGTGTGTGTTTTTTGTTTTTTGTTTTTTTCTTGGCCAGATATGCTTTTGCTGCATAGGCGGTGTGTTTGTGATCATTGTCATTGGAGTCAGAATACTTTTTTTAATCCACTGAGACAATGTTGTTAGAGATGCTCACTGAAAATATAAAGATGAAAGATAGAAAGCATAAAAAATATTTGGTCTTTGATCAATGGGTTTTGATCAGTAGCTGCTGATCAGTGGTCATGACAATTTGCATATTAATGATCAAGGAACTGACCTCAGTTCATTCAGTGGGCTGGTTTCAGGTATAAGGTTGGGGAAACCTGCAGTCAGCTGAGACTGAAGAAGTCACTTGAATGAGTGACGAAATATTCCTCCCATTGAAAATGTTACATCCAGATGAGCAGAATCAACCTTTTAGGGTTTACTTACCTGGATGATTGAGCATGCATCAAGACATAAAAAAGAAGTAAAACTACAGCACTTGGAGTGAAATCTGAAATTTAAAGGAAATATTCCAAAATGAAAACACTAGTATGTACCCTACAGACAAGATATAAATTTGAAAATAGTCCAGGTGTCATAACAAGGAGTTGTAAACTTTCATGGCCAAAGGTAGCGATGATTTCCCGTATCTCTTTTACTGAATGCGCTGCTGTAGCGATCCATCACAGGATGGAGAGGGTGTGAAGAGTTGTCCAATACTGACTTTAACGTGGGCAGCATCCTCTTTTCTGAAACCTTTGTCAGTTAATCGGGTTCCGCGCACACAGTGTCATTGGCCTTGCAGATCAGTTTGTTCAGTCTATTGATTGCTGCCTCCACACACTGCAGCATAGTGGATGGCACTGACTGGCCACCACAGACCCATAAAATATCCTGAGCATCGTCTGGCAGATGCAAAAGGACCTCAAGGCTTCAGTACTTTTTGTAGAGAGCTTTTAATGAACTTTTTGTCAGTGTGAACATTGAGGTGTTTTTAATACATATGGATGGAAGCAGGGGCCACTGTGTTCCTGTCCTCCTCATGCCCACAACCAGTTTCTTAGTCTTTGCCATGTTAGGCTGCAGATGGTTTTGCTCGTAGCCTGCAACAAAGCTGTCCACTACACCTTCTTATTATTATTAGTAGTAGTAGCTGTAGTATATTTTTAAAGACACACTGCACACTATGCTGAGATATGCAAAGTTTTCAGCTAATAGCTCTTTAAGAATCAAATTTTTGGCCAAAAATACTATTTCATGCCTGTTAAACTGTTTTTTTGGCATTTTTGGCCAAATTTGTAACAAATGATAACAAATCATTCAATGGCATTTGTTTCATTGCTAATTGTCTGTTATGTGTAGATACAACACTGGTTCATTCTTTGAGTTAGCTGTAGCTTTAAGCTTGAATGATTCACAGGTCACTTTTAAGTCGCTAACAAAATAACAATAATGTATACTAACAGTTCCTCTGAAAATGGTCAGGTACAAGGACTGGACTGGAAATAAGTGAAAAAGCAGCTAAAGTACAGAGAAAAACTTTGAAAGACCTTGGAAAGCCCAGAGTACTATTGATCAAGATCAACGGACTCAATAAACTGATCTGTAAGGCCAGTTACGTTGTGGGGATGGAGCTGTGCTCGCCCTAAGGTGGTATGAGAGAGGTGGATGTTCATCAAGATAAGGTCAATGCTGGACCAAACCTCCCACCCACTCCATAACATGCTGGCCAGTCACAGGACCACATTCAGTGAGAGACTGAGATTATCCACATGCATCACTGAACGACACACAAAATCATTCCTGCCTGTGGTTATTCACTGTAAAACTCCCTCTCAAAGCACAAGTACACACTGCAACAGTTGCACACCCCTAGTTCATGCAATGGGCGTCCCGATTGCTTTCACCACTATGAAAACATTGTCATTCTGAATGACACACAGTATGATGCTAAAATATACATAATCAGGTTTTACAGGCCCGTTAACTCTGAACTCTCAGGTAACAAAAGCAAACCTTTGTCTTACATGAAGTAAGATTAAAAGAAGAAAAATAACAGCACGTTCACGTGACATAAAATCCATGAAAACCAGCCATCATCTCACTGCTGAACACACACAGTGTAATTCTGTAACTCCCTGCAGGAATATTAAAGGAAAGTTACACCAATCATTTATCAGGGGAAGCGTTTTAGTGTGTGCTGAGGGTGCAATTAACACTCTCTCACAGAGGTTTATATTGAGATTTAACACTGTGCCTAAATGGCATTTAGTCTATTTCCACCTCTGAGAAATAATGGATGGATTTTCTGTGAGAACTGTCGATTTGTGCTGAGTGTGTCTGCTCAAAGAAAGCTGACTTAAGCTGTGCAGATAATGACTGTGGTCTGAGTTATCTCCTCGTTTTCTAGTGTAAGGGTAAAATCTTTGTTAACGCACAAGAAAAAGTCTTCTCTCACGTGTTTTTCTTTTAAGATGGACTTTTCTTCAAAGTAACAGAACACAAACGTCACATGTGACAAGTTATCAGTTCGTTATTTATAAGAAATGTTTTCTTAAGCCCTCTAGCACTTTATCCTGAAATCAGGAACTCGTGTTTTCTGAAACTGGCTTTAAAAATAACCGTCAAGAGCTCAGTAGCAGTGCATGTAAATAGCAACATAGTATCCCTAATAACTACTAAAAACCTTCTGTCAGTCGTCTCCTTCTACATGCAAGCTTCTCTTTAGTCACCAGCCATAAATTACCATTTAAAATACTCCATATTTTCCCATCTTTTCTCACAATTAGTCTCTTTCTCTGCTGAGAAGCTGCTTTGAGTCATTTTTTGTATGCATCAATGAGGCATGGGGGTGTATGGTGGGGCTTAGGCCAGAGACCAGTTAATGAAGGTCTGATAATGTGAAGCTACTGCCACCATGTGGCCATTTAAAAATGATGTTGCCTTTTAGCACATTACTCTTTACACGACATTACAGCTACATTTCTTCTTTTATAATTTTACTGTTTTTTAGTTATAAAAATAAATAAATAGAGTCAAAACTTATTTCACTGTCCGTATGTAATCCCAGAAGACACAGGCATTTTGACTAACTACTTACAGTAGTGCATATAACATGCAAGCAGACATAATAAAATCATCAATAATAAAATCTACAGTCCTCGTCATTCCAAACTCTTAAAGGAGGAACACTGGCTTGTGGTTGTCGTTTTCCTTCCTCACCTTCACATCTCCTACTTCCTTTGGAGATGAACAACTCTGACAAAACCTCTCCACAAGAAAGAGTACCTGCTGCACACCCAGAGTCCTCAAAACCTGAGCCCACCTTATTATGTTCTACAGGTGGTCTTAAAAAACACGTTTATTGCCTCACCTCATTTAAGTCATTCAGCCATTTAATTATTTTATTTATTTTGACATGTCTGACTCTCTCCCTGTTTTATTTTCCCCAGAGACCTCGGTCAGCTTCCTCTTTCTCTCTCCTTGCATTGTGAGGCTGAGGAGGATCTCTAGCTTGCCCGGTTAGTAATTTTAATTTTATAATTTTTCCCTGTTTTATTGTGAGCTTGCTCTGCTAACTGTAAACACTGCTATCAGCAAGAATGTACGACATTAAAGATTGAATTAACTAACTAAATTTAGCTGACATAAAAAAATACATTAATAACAAAAGAAATGTAAAAAGCTACATTTAAATCTTCTATGAATGTATAAAATCTAATACCTTTATACTACATAAAGTATTGAAACTCTGGAACAATATGACTTATTAGGGTCCCATATAGTTTTACTGTAGCGTCCCTTCAACACCACTCTCCGCCGCTAGATGTCGCTGGTCCCTGCGTGTTGTGGCTTGTAGGCTGGGGGGGTGGGCTGGCTGGATGTGGACTGCTGGGGGCAGCTGGGTATGTGTGTGTCTGTGAGTGTGTTTAAGACGCGTCGACTGGAGCAGGAGCAGCAGCAGCAGGAGGGGGACTTGAAAACTTCCCTGCGTCCAGTAAGAGCGGGGATTTGGCGATTTAGAGGCTTCCAGTCCAGCTGCGATCGTCGGAGAGGAGGACCGATCCGGTTCTCGGCACTGGAACCATTTCCGGCCAACATGGATGATTTAGGTAAGTTCGTTCGCCGCGGAGGCAACATTAAAGCAGAGTGTGTGCTTTTAGCGTAAACACACAATGCTAGCGCTGGAGGGCTGACCAGCCCGACGACGAAGAGGAGGGGGGCTTTTTCCGCAGGTGGTCAGTAGATGTAGTTGGCTTGTTTAAGTCGCAAGTGTTCCCCGTTGCCAGGTGGGCTGAGTTATCCAGGTTCTGCTGCGAGCAAGTGCGGGGTTAAATGTACAAAAGGGCCTCGCGTGCTGCTGGCACGGGGAGGCATCTCGTTACTACGATAATGAATGTAACAGTCGTCTTATTAGCTGGTAACGTGAAGATAGTCCGCTGGACGGTACGTTTGCACTGTCCTCCTCAACAATGGGTGACGGAGTCGTGCAGGACTGCCGGAACTTTTTCATGCGCACACCTGGGATGAATGCGTGAATCAAACCGCGGCCCCTTTGGCTTTTTTTTTTTTTTTACACTGGTACACTGACCTATGCAGCCCCTCCTGCTGGGTGTCAGGATTATATAAGTGCCGCAGCAGGTGGGAGAGAAACAGTCCCATTAGTGCAGACTCTGGTGACACGCGATCATTGACAGAGTAACACAGTTTGTTTGATCAGTTGGATTCAGCTGATTGTTGCCAAGCACGCGCAGACGAATCCAAGAGACCCGTGTTGCTTCTGCCGGTGGGGGGGGGGTCTAGGTTCTCTTGCTTTAGTAGTTTAACATTCTCACTATGAGCCAGTCAATCCTCAACTTACTTTAGATTGACAAGCTTACAACCGTGCATTTACAAAACTGGAAGAAGCAGCAAGAGGCTGGGAAAGTAAGAGGTACATAAAGGAACAGTTTAGGAACATTTTAAGTGGCAGCAGGTCAGATGATTGCTTATAGAAAAACATTTTAGAGAGGTAGAGTTTCTCTGATGGGCCGGGGTTTACAAATCTGGAGGGAATCTGTAGAAATCTCTGTGTGCAAGGGGACAAGGCCAAAAATTGGGAATTCTTCCAGAAATCATTGTCTGTGAACACGGTTTGTCATGCTATCTGCAAATGCAGGTTAAAGATCTATCGTGCAAAGAAGGAGCCAAACGTGAACATGATCCAGAAACGCTGCAGTTTAAAATGGGCTGAGGCAAAGTAGAAAGCTGTTCTGTGGTCACACGATTTGAAGTTTTAAATTGTTTTAGGAAAATATAAGGGAGACCATCCAGCTTCTTACCAACGCTCAGTTCAAAAGCCTGCATCTGTGCGCGTGGAATTGACACTTTGCACATCTGGAAAAGCAGATGCTGAAAGGGATATACAGATTTTAAAGCAACACATGCTCCCATCAAGGTGACGTATTTTTTAGGGAAGGCTTTATGTATTTTAGCAAGACAATGGTGAACAGCATACTGGATCAATTACAACCACATGGCCTGCCTGCAGTCCCGACCTTTCACCAGCTGAAAACATTTGGATACAGGACTGTTGAGCAGCTTATATCAGACAAGAATGGGACAACAATCCTCTCACAAACGTTCAGCAGCTGCTCTCCTCTGTTCCCAGATGTTTACAGATCGTTGTTAAAAAAAGATGGGATGCTAAACGGTGGTAAACATGATCCTGTCCCAGATTTTTTTTTAAATGTGTTGCTGCCATCAATTTCAGAATGACCTTTATTTATTCATTTTTTTTAATGTAAGATTTTCTCAATTTAAACTATATGTTTTCTATGTTCTACAGTGATTAAATTAGAGGCTTATGAGATTTTCAAGTCATTGCATTCTGTTTTTATTTACATTTTACACAGCATCCCAACTTTTTTGGGAACTGCGATTTATCTCCAGGGAGATAAAAGCATCCAGTGTAATTAAATACTAAATAGAAGTAACGAGGCTTGCACATGGCTATCGGATCAGCAGTTTCTTGTTAGTTTTTCCCCGGTGACTGCATGGTTAAGTTTAGCAGGACATCCACGAAATGCATAGGAGTCAGGTTCATTGGTTGCTATAAAAAACACAACCAGTGTGTTTTTGTGAAGTCAAAGATGATGAATGCCTTGCAAAAGCCATCCAAAGGGGATTAGCACCCTCCGAGAGCTGCAGGTGGACTTGCTGGGAAGAATGTTACAGGCACGGCTTCATCTTTCAGGTTCTGCATGTATAAAATATCAAAAAAGGAATGAAACAATGGTGTTCCTTTTTTTTCTGTTTTCACCTGGATGTAACCCTTTCGGGCCAAAACCCAGATCTCTGCTTTATGCGTTGGTAGTGGGAGTGTACCAAGAAGTCACTCTATATCCAGTCAGCGTTTATGGATACATTCTCAGCTTACACGGGCGAAGGGCTTTCCTTAAAGTAGCTATGTAAAAAAATCCAGCCAAGGGTAATTACCATGTCACAGGGCTGTAAATTCTGTCATCATTTTAGCACAGATATGTAAAAACTGTTGCACACATACGTAGCGAAACGTTGACACCAGATCCTCCCCGTGCGATTGATAGATCTCTGTTATCACGCTGGAGCTATGGAGCTACAGCAGGAAACTTTACCTCCACCTGCTTATGAAAATTGGATGCGCTGAAGGTTTAAAATGGCTTTAGAAGCAGTAGGGGATATAAAGAAGCACCACCGGTGGAGTTTGAGTGAGCCAGTCTGTCTAGTACACAACTCAAAGAGGACAACGAAGTCTAGGTGTATTTTTAGCCCGAGGAGAGTCCGTCTTCAAGAGCTGAGCCAGCAGGAGCACCAGGAAACCTTTCACCATCCTGCTCTCATCTCTCTCTGCCCTGTTTTTCTCACTTTCATTCATTTTTTTTCCTGTCAATTAACTGGCTTGTCTTTACTCCTAAGTCATTTTTTCCTGTGATCCACACATGTTCACACCCAGGGCTTTTGTTATATCACTGTGTTCCTTCCGCAGCGTCCGCGAGAGCAGAGCACTGCTGATCTCAGGCTGGATGTCAGGGTGAATCAGGCCCACATGCAGGGTTTGGGCCTCAGCCAAAATTTATCCTCTTTAAAAACGCTGCACTGCCCCACCCTCTCTCTTCCTACTCCCCACCATTCCTGTGGTGAGCCACATGGGAAACTGCAGGCTCCAATCTATTGACAGTTTTAAGCTGGCTGAGTTTGCAAGAGAGGAGGTTATTTGGCTCAAAGCAGATCGCAAAGCTTGATCGCTTGCAATTATCAGCTTTTTTTTGTTCCTCCCCCTCCTTTGTTTTTCTTATGCAAGACGTGTAATTGTGTTATTTGCATCTCCTTTTGTTTGTGCAGTCCTTGTGGTCTAGGTGCTGTGGCATGTTCTGAGGCAAACTTTCATTGACCTCCCCTCCTCAGCTATCAGTGCTGTAGAGCGTTGCTCCGTGCTTCACTGCCCTGGGCCTGCAACAACACGACATGAATGTCAAACAGCCTAAAAAGTTAACTTCCCTTTTACTGACTAATGCGCAGCACCTTTCAGTATTTCCTTTTTATGTCTGCAAATACAGTAACCGCTGCGTTTGTCTCTCACTCAGATTAATACGTTTCGCTGTCACTTTCTCGGCATCACTTCAAGTGGAACGATTCCTCAGAGCACTGGCGGCGCAGCAGCTGCAGTGTTGGAAATGTCACTCACCTAGTGGGCGTGGGCAAAGCAGTTCTTTTACAAAGTCCAAATGAGATGTGATGTAGCCTAGATACCCAGCAGAGTCTAAATTTAGGTTGGCTTATTGTTTGTAGACCAAAGGAAACATCAGACGCCGCTCACGTGAACATCTGTCATTTTTTTCCCCGCATGTTCTGTGTTACACTGCGACACAGATGTCATGTGTGCCTGAGCGATACTTTTTTATTCTGTCAGCGACGCAAAACGAGCTAGAAACTTTCCCCTTCTCTTTTTTGCACTCACTCGTTTCCAGCAATTGTTCTATTTCTAATTCCAGATTTAGCTAGAAGGCCGTTAATGTTGTCTGCCATCAACAAAGCAGTTGAAGGAAATATCACGAAACCTGCCCGGTAGTTTTTTGCATAATCTTGTGCAGTCTGACCTAAGAAATTATTTTGCAATTATACGTCAATAGATGGTGTAAGGGGAAGCAAACGAGATGAATTTGCAAATAGATGGAAGTACATACCTGAATTTCATGCTAACGTAATGACCTGAATTTCCTTTGATGTGTTATTAAGATTCTTTGAACGAATAGTGTGACAGTTACAGCTACATATGTCAACGGGGGATCTTTCTGAGGTGTCGGGAGGCAAATTTTGTGATCTTTGGACTAGCCATGATTTTGGAAAGGACAGCCACCAAGAGATGAGATGTTTCACTGTGTGACAGACTTCAGGCCAGGGTGAGCCTGATGCTGTCGAAAGCAAGGCAGGAAGTCTACGTTGTGACCGCCAAATTACACTTCCCAAGTGTACCATATTCAGATACAGAATATGTAGATTTACAATTACTTGTAAAAAAAAAAACAAAAAACAAAACATGGAAACATATTCAATTATTTTATGTAACTAAGTATTCAGTTATTAGGCTTAAAGCAGCGATGTCACACTGATTTTTTTTTGTTGTAGCCGATGTACAGCGCACTTGGAGAGAAGTTTAATCACACATTAATTCCCTGAGATATTTTTTATATTAATATATAAAAAAAAGTTTAGTTATACATCTCACTGTTTCTACATGATGAAGAAATAATACATTTTTATAGTGGATAGTGGCAAAACGGGACCTTTTTTTTCATTTAATGGTTTATTGATTACTTGATGGCTTTGGTGTAGTGAATGGTCATGGAGGAGGTCTTTATCAGTAGGAAAAGCTGTAAAACTTGTGGAAATACAGCTAAAAGCCTCAGATTTATTTCACATTTTCTTTGCGCGTTCTCTTTGTCGGGCTGATTCTGCCCCCTTAGCCTTATGCTTGACATCCCTTAAAGAAAAAGAAGACAGATTATCTTTACTGTTGAAGAAAACCTTCATTATCTTTACAAGGACACAATATATTTATTTCCTATTGGGCAAAGGTGTTGTTGCTCTTCCTTTTTTTTGCTCATCGATGTTGCATTGCAGCTTAAAAAATAATTTGAAAGTTATTTACCAGGAATTGAGATTTCTGCAGAAGATGACACTAAGTTGCGTTATTTGAAATAGTGAGTTCAGTACTTTTTGAGTTTAAGAGGAAAGTTGCAGTGTAGCTTTGTCTGCTTCTGTTACTGTTTTTGATTATGGTTGCTCATTGCTGTGCTGAGGTGCAGCTCTAAATCAGTACTGAGTACTGTGAAGTGTAAAAATGTGACTAAGCTTGAAAGTTCACATTATTCAAAATCCTCTGGGGGTTTTTTTTTTTCCAGTAGACCACAGAAAAACCCCTGCAACCACTTGTCTGTAGGGACTCTTGCCCACGCTCGATGATAAGTCTCTAGTGACACATGCATGCAAGTCAGACATTCAGTGTGGCAGCTAAAGGCTAGAGAGAATAGCTCACCTCCTCCTCGGTTTGTCCATCTCTTTGACTTTTAAAAATAACGATTCTGCAGGGCTTTGAAACATATGGTGCACTTACACACACACACTCACTTATATGCACTGAAAACAGAACTTATTCACGCTACTGATCACAGAGCGTTGGTGTGGACACACATCTCTGAATAGGAAGCTGACTAAGCAGCAGCAGCCGTCGCGTTATCTCTTATGGTCTCAGCACACGGTAACAGCAGCCTGCCAGACCGATACTCAAGCAGCTACTATAGAAAAAGCCCTCAAGTTAAAAACAAAAAAACATATTTAGAGTCACAAGATACAAGCGAAACCTCTCCATCTTTAGTATTTCTGGAGCTATAGTCTAACCACAAGCCAGACTGTTGTTACCACAATGTGCACTATTTTATTTTTTTTGGTCAGCTGATTTTTCTGCACTTTTTTTATTGGGCAGCTTCACATTCAGCTTGTAGCCATGATTCTATACTGTTGACTGACATCCTGGTGGGTTGTAGTTTTGGTCATTCTAAATGATGAAGCTGCCACATCTTGTTCCATATTGACTCTCCGAATGACTTCCTTGCTCGAGTTCTTGTCTTTGTTGCTTTTTTTCTGATGTTTCCATTATTTGTGTATACACTAGAAGCCATTGTCAGCCTTCCTCATCCCTGCTAAGCTCTGATGAGTTATGCTCCCTGCTGACTTTGCTGCAAGACTCTCATCCCTGCCAGTCCATCAGTGACTGACAGCTCAGTTGATGCGATGCTGCGGCTCCTTTGATGCGAGCCGGGGAACAGCTGGTGTAACAGTTTTGCATAGACGATGGTAATTGTGAAATTTTGTTTGGTCGCGGTAAGAGGAAGCACCATGTTTTTGTAACTATACTGGCGTTAAAAAAGTGGCCCAGTGCTTCCATTTAAAGCCTCTCCAGCTCCCGTGAATATCACATGGCCTTTCAGATGCTTTTAAGCCTCTCCCCTAATTGCTTCCTAAATGTCATTTTTCATAGAGGTGGCACGTTGATGTGGCTGCAGGCTGAGATAAGACATCACTGCGTTATTAGGAAATGTGTTTGTGCCTAGCAGGTTTCCTCTGCCCTTGGCACAGGTTTAAATAGTCATTAACGCGCTGCCGGTGCTGCCCTACTTTGGGGTATAGAGCTACCACAATGAAAGCTTTTGATGAAATTGGGAAGTTGGGAGAGTGGAGGAAAAATGAGTGTGTGCAAAAGTGTTTGTGTGCGCGAGCGTCTCAGCTGGACTGAGCATTAGCTCTGTTTACAATCAACATCTGGCTTGGTTAAAAGGGTCAGTGCGGACACTCCGATCAGCTCCCATTAATGTTAATGGCAACACTCATGTGAGGATTAGTGCTCCTCAGGTTTATACGGGTGTAGTATTAACATGAGAATACACAATTATAAGTGGCTTCTGGCACTTGGATGGAGTTGATTGTTTTCCAGTGAAATGATCTGGCCCACTTTGCAGACCTCGCTAACCCTCCTCTTCATCCCCTTTCCTTCTGTCCTTGTCTTGCCGGAGGGGACAAAGAGCTGCTTTTTTTTCTGGTGCTATGACCTACTTCAGCCCAGGAAAAGACAAACCCGAACGAGCTGATTAATAAAAGGAGAAAATTGCCCATCTTTTTTTATTTTATTTTGCATAGCAAGCTTTGCAAAGTAACATAAAAACTGAGAATCATTTTCAGCTTGAGATTGTAGTTTATTAAGAAATCTCCTCTTATCTACTTACATGCTTTCTCTGGAGATTTCTCAATTTCTATGATATGATATTATGCATGATGCATGAAGATTAAAGTACGTCAGTTCTTAAGCCAGATTTGTATTAATTCTACCCTGTAACGATTATCTGCAGTTTTATTCGCTTCATTTGAACTATAACAAAGAAAATAGCTGGTATTTGTGTTTTATAGTTACTGTTGTATCAGAAACCGAAGCCATATAACTCACTGGTCTATACTGTAGTTTGTATTTTTACATTTATCTAAAGAAGGAACAGTTAAATCTTAACAGTAAAGTGCAGTTTTGCACGCACACATGTATTGTATATATAGAATTGGGTCAGGGATAATGCACAAAATCTACAGACAGTGTGGCACTTCTGCTTCTCTCTAGATCGGTAACCTGTAGTTTGCCCTCAATTACTCCCTAAATCAGTAGATTCAGCAGCTGACAGCAAACACTAGCATTCTCTGTTTGGTGGTAGGGCTGAAAAAGGTTTGGGTTAATGGGGAAACGTCATCACAGCAGAGACTTCTTTGTAGTCCAGTGCAGACTTCCTGTTATAATTATAAAACCTCAGCATGGCTTTATGCAGATATTCAGGAAGCGCTTCTTTTGCTCGTGGCTCTGCAGTGTATTTTTGCTCTTACTTTCAGTGGAGAGTCATCCATTCAGTATAACAGTGAAAATGATCGTCTCTTTTAGTAGACGACCCCACCCTGCTCTCCCGCATGGTACTGCTGAAGTAATTTCAAGCGGCTTTCACTTCATTCACATGCACACAGTCTCTCAAAACAACCAGACTGGGCATCGGTTAAACCCCAAACTGCCTCAGCCTTTCTTTAAAAACCTTTGAGTTAACGGGGGTTTTGAGTGAGAATAGGATGGAAGTGAGAAAAAGCAAGAGGGGTTTTTTATTATGATTTTAGTTTTAGTTTATGCTATTTGTATATGTACAGCACTTTGTGAACCCTGGTTTAAATAAAGGTCGTATAGTATGGTAAGAGGACATGTTGTATCTTTTCCCTGGTTTTGTTTCAATTGCAGATACTCTCCTCGTTAGTCCCATGTATATTATTTGAACATTAAAATTGCTGCTTTCATTACCTTCCTCTTCCCTTTAAATGTAATAATTCCATTTAGTTGATAACAGGAGAGCAAGAGAGCAACAAAAACAGCAGAAGCCAAGTAAACCAAGCAGCAGCCGACATGTAAATAAGCGGCAGAGAGAAGAAGAAGCGGAACTATTAATAACAACAAATGTCTGTGTGATATTAATAATAACGATCGTACTGAAATGTGAATTGTGACTTTTTTTTAAAAGCATCTCAGCGATCTCTGTCACGTTCCCACCGTGCAGAGTGAAAAGAAAATATAAAAAATAATAACTAATAGTTAAGATCCAAAGTCTGATGTCCACTTTTTTGCTGCTTTCACTGTGACTGTTGTGAGGCAAGAGGACAAATGTGTAATCGTGTAAAAGCAAAGCTGAAATAATATCACTAATGGACTTGCTTTCTTGGATGAAAAGCTCCCAGAGATCTTACCAAGGAGCCACCTGGATATAAATGCTATAAATATGTTATAAAAGTTAAGATATGGCACAGTTTTTGTGTCGGTTGGGTTTTATTGGATGAACTTGCAGTGGCGGAGGCGTCGGGACGCTGGTTTGACACTTTGAAGTGGTACTTCCTCCGTGGAACTTGACAGAGATGAGGTGTCGTAGTAGTTCAGCAGTTAGCATGATGTGGTTCAACCTTTCTCAGAACAAACGTGTGATCAGTGTTAGAAGTGTTTTTTTTGTTTTTTTGTTTTTTTAAATCAAATAGCTGACCTAACTTTTCCTCTCGCCTCAAGTCACAGTAGACTAATCGCCTCTTTCTCAGACAAAGGAGTATGCATGTAACACAGAAAGAGAATCATTATGAGCTTTGAAGTTTATTTGGTGAATAGTTATCAATTTGATACCCAGCAGGATCAAAGTTTGCATTTATTTTTATTAGTAACTGGTGGAGTGAGTTTAATATTGGCTCTTCTATTAGCTTTTTTTTTTTTTTCTTTTTTGGTCATTAAATCCTGGGAAATATTACCTCCTCCTGTGTTAAATGCTTTAATTTGCTCAGCAAACATTCAGTGTCTTTGAAGCTCTGCTGTTAGTTGCTGGGGAGGTTTGTGTATAGTGGGTTTGTCATAGTGTTTTGCAGAAAATTAGCTGCCCGCTGGGGCAGAAAATTGTGAAATGAGAGCAGAGAGATTGAACCAAAACAGTGAAGTTATGCCCTGGGGTTCTGCTTTTTATGAAATTTCCACCATGCAAATTGCAAGTTGCAACATGAGATCATCCTGTCTGGTGGTAATTTTGGCACTTATGACTGTTAAAAAGAGGCCAAAACCTCCCACAAGGCTTTATAGAGCTGAAGGAACCGGAAGAGTCTTAGTCATTTTGTCCATTGTTAAAATAAACAAAGTGATAGCCTTGCAGGATTAGACTTAAAGGCACTAAAAAGGTTGATTCTTTTTAAAAAGAAATCTAAAGATAAACTGTAAAAGATGTCTGTTTACTTGTTTTTGCATTTGTCATTTAGATGTAGAAAGAAAATACTGGGCACAAGGCAGAAACACAGCTAGAACTACATCTAATGATAAATTCCTTAGTCATTAGATTATTTAATGTTATTGCTATGTTAATATTAAAATACTTGATGTTGATCTTCTCCTGCTTTGTGTTATGTTTTGTGTGTGCTCGCTTTGCATGCATCGATGTACTCTCTCACACTGGAGTGCATGTTGCTGTGTAAGCAGCTGCATTCTGTCTGCATAAAATAGCATCTGTAGCACTTAATTGATCTTAGAGTTACTGTGTAGTAAAATATGAAACTGCATTGATTCTAATGGTCTGCAGGAGGTGACAGGTGAGTTTGCCAAAAGAAAATGACTTGCATGTGAGAATGAGAAAATTACAGTACTGTTAATTGTTATATGACCTCATTAAAACACTTTCTTAATAAGTTTGTGGTCTCAGTCGCTTGTTTGAAGTCTAATTTGCCGCTACAATATATTCCGCTGATACCACCAGTAAAAGTAAAGTAGATAATAAAAGGTATTCTTCAGGGCTGTGGTGGCCTTTGCTTTCACAGTCAAATTCAGCTCTCACTCAGCACACCTGATGATGATCTGTCAAGATTGGTGACCTATCCAGGGTGTACCCTTCCTGCAGCAGCTAGGACATTGTAAGGTTTGGTTTTGGTGGTCATACACTCTGTGGTCATTAACAAGAAAGTTTTATTTTGAGCGTTACTCTGAGAACATTCAGATCAAAGAAATGACATCATATTTCTTTTTCTATAGAGTACAAGTGCATACATGTTAGAGCAGATGTACAAGTGCAGAACTTGCTGGGTGGTCTGTAACGCATGACTATTGCTTTGACCATCATGGTCATCCATCATCTGCTTCGTGTCTCCTCTCCCACAGGTCAGGGTCAGCAGGAAAGTATTTATAGCGTGCCTAGATGCCTCAGTGTGTCTCTCCGGTATGTGTAGTCAGCCATGCTGAAAGGCACCTGCGTTCAGTGTCGCCGTCCACTGTTGCACCCGTGTGTGCGTTAGTCTCCTGCGTGATTCAATTTTGTGCTCACGTAGCCGTCGAAGCGCTCCAAATGAACGCAGGCACAGGCCTTCTGCTATCTAACACGAGCCCGGAGGACTGTACGGCGCATGTTTTTTCTTCCTCTTCTGGTACAAGCAAAGAGAAGGATTCATCATTTCATGTGATGGTGTGTCAGGTTGTGTCACATTGAAAGGCTAGTCCTGTCTGAACGGCACATGAAAGGCTTCGTGTCACCACATGAGTCTCAGAACAGCAGAATACTAAGATTGTTCCACACATTTTATTGCATTTTGAAGCTTTGCTGTTTTTTTCCTCCCTCAAAGCGGATCTTAATCCAAAAGTCTGACTTTTTACCTTTTCTTTCTTGCCTTCAGTCCCTACTTTTCTGTCCTATCGCACTGTCTCGTTAAGCTGGCATGCACCTCGCATTTTTCTCCGCCTCTCCTTCTTTTTCTCTCACATGGAAGACGAGCTGTGGCACGCAAGAAATTTGTATCAGCCGGCGTGCACCTTGCACAATGACAGATGCACAGTAAAGAAATGAAAAGAATGAGGATAGAAAGATGTAGAAAGGGCAGAGAACATGGGTAAACTCGCTGCACAGCCAGGATCTTGCCGCTTAAATTTTCCTTGTAGTTTCACTTTGGTGTCAGCTCATATCTCAGTAAATGTCTTGGCATTTATGAACCTAGCAGATAAAGACTTTTCTGTATACCAGCCCTGAGAAGGGAAGGGGGGGAAAAAAGCTTGAGCTTGGCACTTGCACGTAGCTCAACATCATCCCCTGCAGGCTGATAAATGTACTGCGCTGTTGCGTTGAAATGAACTGCTACCAGCTGGGTTAAATAAACAGGAGTAGATGTGTTGAATAGTGAACAGCATTGATTCATTCCAAGCAGCGGTCAGCACTTATAGAAGCTCATGCAGTCAGTGCAGGGTCAAACAGACAGGACATCCTGTCAGGGATAATGGAGACTTGCCTTTGTTGACATTCAGGAGCACGAGTCTTCCTGTTTGTCTAATTGGATTCTGTTCATATTTTATGTGTTTTATGTTGAGTTTGACTGTGAAAAGTAGTGACTTACGTGCTGTCGACATAGTTGAGTCTTGAAATTGTTTCCTTCTCAAACCCTCCCTAACCTCTCCCTTCATTCCTCATTTTCCTGTCTTTTTCATCTCTTCTTCTTTCCACTCAAGTTTTCCTAGTCCCCCTTTTATCTTTCTCTTTCTCTTTCCTATAATGAGCCCCATGTGAAACTGTCTTCGTGTAATTAAAATGCACACCATTCATCTGGGAGGAAGGGAGTCTCCTTAATCTGCGTCAACCCACATTTTAGCCTCTGAGGATTGCCTGCTGCATGCCACACTCACACACACTTCCCAGTTTCACTCCTCTCTCTCTCGACACTCCTACCACCATTCCTCATTGTTTGAGCCCAGCTGTGCTCTGCCGTGTCACATTCAGTGTCGTGCACGCAGAAACCGACTGAATGCTGGTGTTTTTCTGTGTTCATTAGCTGCAAATTAAGAGGGATGACTGAGTTTAATTGATGTATTCAGGCTGTTAGCTCTACGTGCAGCCTGTTTTTTCTCCAGGTGCTGAAAAGCAGATTTGTCCCCCTTATAAAACCTCCTTCTTCCCAAGAACTCCGGGGAATTAACCTGCGCTCACTAACAAAATACAAAAACAAGCTCACCTTCACCTTTCAGTAGAAGACATGAAACCATGTTTCAGTAGATATTTAGCACAGGTTTTTATGTGTTCTTTATTTTATTCCTCTTTTCATTTTTGGCCTTTGGAGACCATGTGTGTGTTTTGCACTGGAGTCTGTGTCACGGTATGTTCTCTTGGCAGAGGAAGCTGACACACCTCAGTGTGCTTGTGTAGTTTGTGGATGGGTCAGAGCACGTCTAACATGCTGCATTTACTAAACAAACACAGCCCTAAAACTTAGCTAAATTATATTCTGTTCATTAGGACTGCGCGCTAATGACATTGCCGTGGGAAATGAGCTGTTGATTTCAATTAGCGTGCCTTATTTTGGTAAAGCCTCTCTCTTGTATTTGAAGTCAGTATTCTGGTGTAAGGCAGTGCCAAACAGAGTATGCGTATCTGTAGCCTGGAGGTTCATGTTTTAGCAGTAACTGTATTTTAGAGAAGCAGATTCTTTATTACCAGGGTTAAATCTAGTTCAGCTTGAGAGCTAAGTTGATTAACATCTCTTGTGTAAACCATCTGGACTAACATGTGTTCACTGAAGTCTCCACCAGCTGTAGTAAAACTTTGTTCTGACATCAGTAACAGATATGAGCCCTGCAGATATTTGTACCATTTATTTATGCAGTATTTCAAAAAAGTATCTGATGAAACCTAAATTATGTTCTGCTGTGATTTGCGTTAGTTCTGATTTATTCTCATCAGATTTTTTTAGGTTGTTCTTCTGAATGCTTTACATAGTTATGTGGTGTGGTGTAGTGTGGCTCAAATTAGGGTAAAAAATGTTGGACTAAAGTAAAGTGCTGTTCATAAATGATGTTTTGTAAGCTAAATGTACATGGAAAAATTCATTATTCATCACAATACAAAAACAAAAGTTGATCTGTGTATAAAAGATGGGACCCAACTTCAGCAGGGGCGAGCCCTGTGGTTGTCAAAAACTCAGATAAAAAATAGTTGTATGGCGCTCCGCAATGGGAATCTTAAAGTAAAAATCCCATTCATATTCTCCATAGGGATTTTGATTATGAGCCATAATGCTGTAGGCATTGAGAGTAGACTTTCAACGAGCTGTGACGCTAAAATGATGGTATGATATCAACCTTGTTTTAATAAAATCCTGTGTTATTCACGATGTCATGGAAAAGAAATTATTCTTCCCACAATCCTCAAAGACTGATGGATGGAGACCGTTGTTACTATGGAAGCGTTTAAACCACAAAATGTCAGGTCACTTGAAAACCCATGAGTAGTTACTTCACTGTTAAAAGTGAACAATCTTATACCTTTGGCTTTTCCATGTTCTGTTTTTTTGTGATGCAGATCAAATCTTTGTGTGTAGCTGCTTGGCTTGGTTCGGTTCAAGGCTTTAAACTCTTTATATAAGGATCTGATGAAATGGCAGTGGAGAAAGTGGATGGGAGGTTCACTTCCGAAACCGGACCTCTAAAAAAAAAAATAGGTCTTTTGGGAAATTATCCTACTGCTGTTTTTTATTTTAAAAACTTCCACGTGAATTTATGCTTAAAATCGCCGGTTTCAGATTTGATTGAATACAGCGTGGCGTTCGGTTCGGAAATTATGGCTCTCTGAGGATGAAGCCAGCTATGAGCCTACCTGGTGATTGAAAAGTCACGACCCCACATAAAAGTGCAGTGTCCCTCGCTTTTTAAGTCCCTCACGTGTGAGGGTTTTAAAACACCAAGATGGTGACAGCCACTAAACACTGGGTGACGTAATTGTGGTGGTATTTTGTAGACTGTGGAGTGGAGAAAGATGTGCTTTTGTGATCTTGTATACAGATACGAAGCACAAAACTCCATGTAGATCGACACAGATCAAAGCTCCCAGTATAAAATCTGACCCTCTGATCTGATTGGATTTCCTTGATCTTGAGATACATTGTAACGGTCCAATCAGAAGAGAGATAGTGATGGTCGCTTTACCAGTTATGTTTCTGGCCTAATTGCTGCTGCAGGTCCCAAAAGGAGAAGTAGATTTACAAAACGCACTGTTGCATAGGGCCTTCAGCAACCAGAGGATTTTGAAAACGCACTACACTTTTCAGGAAATGGAACCAGCTGCTCTCTGATTGGACACTTTAAGCCCATACAGAAAACAATTTTGTGTAGATTTGTTTTACAAATTTTCAGATGTTTAATTACAACTACAAACTTTAGACCTATCTATGAGCATCACATTACATGATCAAACTCACTGCTTGCTAAATGCAAAGGATCTAGTGGACTGTTTCCTAACAGTGCATCTCTGCCGCAGTTTCCTTGCGTGTTGTGCGTTATGTCACACTGTTAAAATCAGCTCTGGTGTAAGAAAAGTTGTAAGGAAGAAGTGTCAACTTCATTTAAGCAAGCAAGCTCACAGTCCTCCTGACTTTGCCTTCTTGTGGACCAGAAGTCGAGCCGCACTGTTGAGTGTTAGGTACACCTGTGTGTGTGTGTGCTGGCCCTGCCGCTGCTTCTAGCCATCTTTCAATGGAAGGTTTTATCACACACCATACTTGGTATTTACTTTAAAGTGACAGATGTGTTGTTTCTGCCTCTTTGCTTTTATGGGTGTGCTTGTTTGCTGCTACCAAGTAAGAGATGAAGGTGCACTCAGAGCTGGCTGCAGTAGTGTAAACAGTGTGCTGCTGTGTCCATAATGAAACTCTGTGGAATGTATCCGGGCGTCTGTGTCCAGAGAGGAGACTCTGCTGTGAAACCCTGTCAACTGGCATTTTAACCACGTTAATCGTGTTTATCACGGTAGCGCTAAGGTGCTCCAAGTGGATCTGGTATTGCTCTGGCTCAGTTTCTGCTGTGTCTCCTCTCTGTCTGGGAAACCTTGCAGACCGAATTACCACTGTACTCATGGTACTTCGTGGTACTTCGGTATACCCAGCATGAGTTAGTCTCCACCTAAACTGTGGCAAGAAAACACACTTGTATATTTACGATTATAATTAAAGGACTAAATATAATGCAACATGCAGCATTAAAAAGTAGTCATGAGTCATGAGTAACCTGAGCAGAGCTTACGCTACCAGTGTGAAGGAGGGGCTGATTACAGCCCCTTATATACCTTTGTGATACCACTCCCATAGTTGGGCATGTCTGTGTTGATAAGAGCTCCGATTGCTTTCAACTTTCCTCAGTTCACCACATTGTGCACTCGTTCAGTTGCTCAGACCCTGGACACTTTTTCAGAGGATTGTCGTGATCTGTGTGAGTAGTGTTTCTACTTACTTAAGCTTTCTTACTTAAGCTTTCAGGCAGCTAGTTGGAGCTGGCATAGCAATGAAGGGGTGAACCTTACCCCCCGGCATTATTTTTAACCCCTCCTTCCCCTCTCTCGGTGATCCTCTCCCCCTCCTCGTCTCTCGTTCTGCTGCACTGATGGTAGAGTTAAGAAGGGCAGTTCCTGCCTGGCAAACGTTGTGTTTAGGTTGCCCTCTTCCTCCTCTGATTCTTTTCGTCTCTGCATTTGTGCCTCTTCACTTCCTTGCGTGTACTGTCTTTGCCTTTCTCAGAGGTATGTCTCATGTGCTGGTTACTTTAGCTATGGGTTTGACTGCTGACCCAGTGTTTAATTTTAGGAAGTGGTTAAGCTTGCTAACCTATGTTGAATACTCCCTAGCTATATGTCAGACTTTGTCATAGAAGGTTAGAGAGTGCTGTGCGCTCTTTAAATATTTTTAGTCAGTGTTTTAGCGATACAGAATGAGACTTAATGCTGATCATTACAGTTTTGGTTATATACTTTAACTTTTGTTAGTTTTACTGCTTTAGATTGGCAGCAGTTGTGCCTTTACCTGTAACACACTGGTATCCTGACAGTGTGTTTAAACTGTAATTATTTCGAGTTGCTTTATTCATAAAACACATCTTATTGGATCAAGTTTGTTCTTCAATTTAGGGTCTTATTTTTTAGGACTTGTGAAATTCTGCAAGAGAAACTAAACCCTGCTCTGGTGGGTGAGTATGCTAAAATAAGCCTGAGTATTCAGTAATACAGCCTGTGCTCTTCATTAAATCCCCTTTAATGTTATATGTCCTTCTACCTACTTGCTGGGACTGCTTAATTAGTAGTTGTTTTCTTGGCCTGCATTCCTCTGGGGGACCTGTCTGCGTTTAGATGGTAAATATGTCCGTGTGTATACCTGTGTGCAGATTTGACAGCAACCCTTTAAACCATTTCACAATTGCAGGCAGGAGAGGGTCAATAAGTAACGACAGGAGTGGTCATGACTGCCTGCATGATTCAACTTTTACAACTCCACTCCCTCTGATGTCAGCGCTCTTGGGGGTTTTGACAGGTTGCGAAAGAAGCAGTAATTACTTGGTGTTCGTGTATGCAAGCAGCATATCATGAGTCGAATATTATTCACTAGAAGTTCATTGAAAGTACTAACTTTTCAGAAGTGCACCAACATGTCCGCTCAACATCGGTATAGGCCTTGTTTTATGCTTTTGGACTTTTAGCAGATTGGAGTGTTGGATAGATGGCGGTCGCTGACTTTCCCCCCCCCCCGTTCCATCACATTGGTTTTGTGCTGAATGCTCAAAGATCTTGTGATAGCACGCTCTGATTTCTTTCTTTCCCGTAGACAGTCATGAGAGCTATGGTGTTAGAGGTTAGTAATACATTTTTTAAAAATGGCAGCTATTAAAGCTCTCAAGGATACCTAATACATCAAAGTACAAGACCATAAATAATTGAACGACAAAAGTTAAAATTCAAGATAGGATATGGCATAACCAGATGCTAATCAATCTGTGCTTTTTTTTTTTTTGTTTTGTTTATGTAGATGCTTTGTTGGCGGACCTCGAGTCCACAACATCCCACATCTCGAAACACCCCCTTTTCCTGTCTGAAGAGGCCGCCTACTCTTTTCCTGTGCGGGGTCAGACCCAGCAAGACATCTGCTCTCCATCCCAAGTCCCACCTACTCCCTCAGACCAAGCTCTGAATGGAGTAGAAGAAATAGAGGTAAATGCATGCATGCTGTAAATGTTGGGGAATTAACCAAAGACTGTTTCGTTTCAAATGCTGCCTGATGAACTCATGGATGAGAAGTGAATTAGTTGCTGCATTGATCCTCTAAATTCACTATTGTTATTTTACTTCCTTATTTCAGTCTGTCGGCACAGCGCAGAGAAGTCCTTGGTCTAGAGATAGCAGCAGTCTAGGCCAACCCACTGGTGGAGAGGACCACGTGTACAGGTTAGAGGTCATGTTAAGTCTCAACGAAGCTCTTGAGACATCTTTCCAACAACAAAAACTCAGTACAGCTAAATTTTTTTAGAATATGTTTCTGAGTAGAAACTAATAAGTAAAAACATTTGATCAGAAATTTCCACTTGGTGCTAAGCTTGAAACAAGATGTTGTTGATGATAAATGTTGTTTCATGTCTCTGCCCTGTTCAGTCTCCCTAATAAACATAAGAGCAGTGACTCATCAGCTGGTGCAATGAACTCACTGGGCAGCAACCTGTCTGAGCTGGACCGCCTGCTGTTGGAGCTCAACGCTGTGCAGCAAAGCACTCCTGCCTTCGCCACAGAAGGTACAATTATGAGGGAGCATTTCAGTTTATGAAATGCTCCCTCATGTTTCTCTGAAGGAATGTCGATGTCACCGTCTAACTATGGTACTTCTGTTTCTGTGGTATTACACAATGGTGTCATTCTTTCCACTGTATTCTGTTACTGTTTCAGTGTTTGCACTTCACACTATGTATGCATTTTAGCAGGATATGCATTCATCTTTTTTCTTTTTTTCTTTATGCCGTAGAGGAAGCTGCTCCACCGCTGCCTGGCAGCAGCATTGTCCACCACGTACAGGAGAATGGAGTCTCCACTGCAGGTAAAGCCACTGTGGTGGAGAAGCCCAAACGTAGTGGACCCACTCGAGGAATCGAGGACGTTCGACCAAGTGTGGAGAGCCTTCTGAATGAATTGGAAAGCTCTGTCCCAGCACCACAGTAAGACCAAAAATTGTTACAGAAAAACTGGATTTGTACTACTGAGAAGTTTGTGCCCATGTATTTTATGCTGGCATGAACCACTTTTATACTGTACGTGGTTTATATTTGTATTTATTTTTTAAAAATCCAGTCATTTTGGTTGACGGTGGTGTTTTCCTCACTAGTCCCGCACCGTTGGTGGTGTCAGATGAGCAAACAGATGGACAAGAAACGCTGTCACAACAACAAGCCAGAATGTCTGCCTCCTCTGCCACACGAGAGCTGGATGAGCTAATGGCCTCCCTGTCTGACTTCAAAGTGCAAAGCAATGTGAGTGTGGTTCAGAAGTGGGTTGACTTTGGTTTGATTGAGGACAGTTATTTTTGGTATGTGTGGCTGTTTAGAATTTAGCTGTACTGGATGTTTTTGCATCTCTTAATTATAGAAAGTTGTTGTTTTGTTTTGTTTTTTTGGCATTTGCCTGTTTTTAGGTCTTATTTTTATGAGCTGCATTTCTTCAACATTGCAGTGACCAAGGTTTTTTTTTTTTTTTTTTAATTTGTTGTCAGTATTTGTGATGACATCATTCATTCGTGTTGAAACAACAATTTTTTTTGTATTACAGTAACTTTCCAGGTTTTGCTTTGTGATGCTCTTTACTGTCCTTTCTCTTTCACTCTCATCTCATTCTTTATTTTCCTGGTCTCTTTCTCTTTTCTCTACCACTGTGTATGTCTTGTCTTTGTATGTACATTGCACCCTTCACATAATTGCACCTGATTTAGTCTGGCTCTCAGGTGTCTGTCAATCAAGATGCAGTTGACCCATTATTAGTTGCTGGTTCACCGGTTATCCACCCAATAACTAACCCACCTATAACGCCTCAGATTGGTTCCCCTGATACTCCTCTACCCAATAGTTACACTGCTCCGTCCTGTACACCACTCCCGCTGGAACTCCACATAGATGAAGATGGTGGTTCAGCTCTTGCATCTTCACCTCTTTCTGCTGTAGTAATAGCATCATCTAAGAGCCTTCAGTACTCTCAGATCCAACAGAAGGCTGATGATGGCACTGTCACTTCTGAGATCTCACATGTTGAGAGCTTTAGTTTTTCCAGTACTGTAAAAACCTCCAGTGAAACTGAAGTTGACACCCCCACTCATATAATAACTAAAGAGTATGCTAATCCAGGTGCTGCTGCCACGAGCTCCAAACCCGTGGTTGTTTCTAAAAGTCCTGTTACAGTCTCTAAAAGCCCGAGTCCCACTGTTAAAGGCAAGAGTCCCAGTCCTCCTGATGTTGAATGTAAAAGCCCGGTCCTTAAAAGTCTCAGTCCTGCTCCTGTAAGTCACAGTCCACAAACAGCAATACAGAGGGATAGCCCAGTTACCGTGCCAACCACCATGGAAACAGTGCCCAAGTCAGCTAGTCCATTAACACTTCCGAGACTTTCAAGTCCAAAGATTTCAAGTCCTGTAACAATTCCTAATATCTCTAGTTCTCCAGCTGTATCTAAAAGCTCCAGTCCTGAAACAGTCCCAAAAGATACTTGTCCTAAGAGTCCTGCTCCAGTTAGGGGGAAAACATACACATTTCCAAGCAGCAGCAGTCCCACAGGGTCTCCAGTTTCGGTCGCCACTGTGCCGTCAAGTGGCTTTTATGCACCTCTTATAGAAAGTCAGGGAGGCGAAGTGCTGGGTTTAACGTGGCCATGCCGGAAGCCTTTTTTGGATGATACTTTAGAGAAACTTTTATCAACCGACTCCACTCGACTGGGTGAGAACCAGCCACCGACTGCTTTTGTGCCCGGGGAAGAAGACAGATCTTGGGAGGAGGAAGATGGATTTTATCCAGATCTCAGCCTAGAGGGAACCCTGACACCCATGACTGAGTCCAGCTGGATGGATGAGTGCTTTACCCCCTCCACCTGCCCTGGGACTCCAGATGCAACGCTGGACTTGCCCATACAGCAGCCCTCTGCTGTTGACCGTCTATCTGCTTCTGGTCAAGTAGGAGGCTCAGCTTGACTCTTCCAAAATAAGCTGCTGGCATGAAGCTATACAGGATTTAATACTTTGTGGCTCCCTTTTAATTGGCATGTGGCTAAGATATAAATTATATCTGGAAGTAATGGCAGCAGGGTTGTATTAATTGGTTGTTCAAGCAAAATGCTGAAAAGCTTATTTTGGGCAAGCAGCTCTACAAGTACTCGAGGAGCTGTGCAATAGTACAAACATGTCAAGATGAGGAGAAATTCCTCAGTCTCTGTGGTGTGATGCATGTAGTGTCATATAGCAATTTCAGAATGGCTTGAGGGAGAAGTCGCTGTGTGGAGATCAGTTGTGGCTGATGTTGAAAGCTTTGCTGAAAAGATGTCTCTGCACGCCCCCACTTGCTTCATTGACATTGCTGTGTTAGTCATAGCACCTGACATGTCATGTTCAAGCTTTTAATCACTGACACGGCCAATACGAAAAGACCCAGACTCCACAGTAAAAGGGATATCTTTTCCCTTCCCTTTTTTGCATTTGCAGATGAATTTAAAATGCACACTAGAGCTCTGTTGGTTTAATCTTTGGCTCTGCTTTGGCATGTGCAGAGTTTTATTTTATTTTGTTATAGACGGGTGTTTTCCATCGAGCATGCCTTGCCATGGATTTCCGGCAGGTTTTATGTTGATATTAAAGAATGAGCCTGTGCAGGAGGCTGATGCTCGGCTTCTGCAAACAAAATCAATTAAATATGCCTGACAGAAAAACTGCATAGCATTTTGACCCCAGCCGCTGCGTGTGGGTTTTTGCATTTGAGTGAGAAATCCACTTCTGAGCCCATCCTGCTTGTGATTGATTTTTTTTTTTTCCTTCGGCGTATGGCACAATTCCAGCTTCCCACACCAACTTGTTGTCTGCTCTCCAGCTCAAGTCAGTTATCCGCCGCACCAAAGAGACGTCCAACGTGCACCCAATGTACAGGGAGGGAATGTTGAGACGTAAAATGGGACCAATCATTATAAATAAAAGCAACTCGCAAGATCGACTTATTGAAGAGCTGCAGGGAAAACTGGGGATCGGGCGGTTGGAGCGCAGGCGTAAACAACAGCCCGATGACTGGTTGACGGAGGGAGTCATTGTTACATCCAACCCACAGCGGACACGAGAGGAAGGGATTCAGCCATCTGTGGATAAGGTAGCAGGATGAAGGTGGAGACGAAAAGCCTCACTGATGGTGTAGTTTATGCCTTTTTGGCTTTTGATCACAGAATTAACTGGCAGATATTAGATATTTATCATTTTTCAAACTTAACCATAAAATTTTACTTGTTATTGGCAAACAGTTTAAACAGTTTCACTTTTCGGGCCAATATAGTTTTCCTTTTTTGTGTCTGATGTTTCTTCTCCTTTCCTCGCTGCTTTGTTTCCTTCTTCCTCCCAGATCATCATCCCTCCTGAATCACCCGCCCCACAGAGAAAAGTCCTTCCCCCTCCACTGTCTCCCCCAGTTCTCAAAAAGCCACCCCCCATCAAGCAGACTCCTCCGCCACTACCTCCTCCCCCTCCAACCCCACCTCCTCCTCGAGAACCTACCCCTCCACCTCCCAAGGAACCTAGTCCTCCTCCTCTTCCTCCTCCTCCTCCCCCACCTCCTCCTCCTCCCAGGGAGCCCACACCTCCCCCTGTCCAACCTCCTCCATCACCTAGCCCTCCACCCAAGCCGGTCACGCCACCCCCGCCTGCCAAGCTCTTTGTATCAGTGGGTTGTCAGACAGAGTACGACCCCATCTTTCCACCGATTCAGGCACGGATCACCTTTCTTCCATCTTCCTCCTCTAACTTCATTCTTTCCACTTTCTGTCACACTTTGAATTGTTTTACTTGAGCTTGTTTGTTGGCTACTTGGATATGTATGGGCGTTAAGGAATTTGTCCAGACACTCGTTCTGTTTTTTGCCCTTGGTGTCAAACAGGTAACCTCATGAAGGCTTTGTCTGCAGTCCAGTCACAGGGGTGCTGACATTCAGGCTAGAAGGACTGAGCCCACATTCTAATTCTGACATCCAGTGGCGCCAAGAACAGTGTGTTAGAGAGGAGAATTTAAGAGCTTAGAGGAAAGCAGAGTGTAACTCCCTGATATTCCCGTTACACTAAGAGTCCTGCCATGCATAGGAATGGAAGGATTGCAGTGCCACTGAAACCTAATCTGCCGCATGACAGCACAGTTACCGTCACAATTATAGCATGTCTCACAAGACTTAAGTCAACATGTCCCATTATGTCAGACACCAACCAGTTGAAGCTGAATTTCTTATACAATCATGCTTTTAGGAAAAAAAAACTTTGTTAGAACCTGCTTTAGCAGAATAGCACAACCATGGTGAAATACCCAGGAAAAGGCTGTGTTTAATTTTATCAAATGTATGGAGGCCGTGGGTGTGGGTGGTGGGGGCATGCAGCATAGGTGCTATTTTCTCCTTCAGTGGAATGTAGGAGTCATGACGCTCCAATGACAACACCACCTGAGAAGGTCTGTGTTTGCTTGCATTAGTCACCAGACACATTTACACATACATGTTAATATTTGAGGCCTGTTAACATAGATTAGGGCTGATCTAGGTGGAACTGTTGGAGCTCAGACTTCATAGGCCATCAACTACAAAGACAGTAGAGACGTTGAGGTGACATATAGCACACAGGTAGCCATTGTAGCGTCCACTGTCTGCATCCACTTGTGGTCAAAGCAACTACACCTCTAATAATCCTTTAAAAAACTATGAACTTATAGTTCCTGCATTTTAGCGTTGAGTTTTCATTCCTGGAGGTTTCTAGGTTTCTTTGTAGTTTACATGTAAGTCTCACACCTCAAGGATCCCTGGTTCAAAGCCAGGAGGAGACACAAATCCCTTTGGGGCTGCATCAGGAAGGGCATCCAGTGTGAAAATTTGCCAAATCAAATATGCTGAGCCATCTGCTGTGGTGAGCCCTTGTGAATAAGAGGGCAGCCAAAGGAAGCTTTTTTTAAATTAATAAACTCTCAGAAATTTTTATGTTTATACTATATCGACTTCCGGAAAGCACCACTGCGACTTTAAAATTGTTCCTCTGAGTGCAATTTAAATCCCAGTTACAAAGACAGCTACATGAAGTCAAGTAAGTGTGCAAGAAAAATGAAAACACAAAATGTAGCAGTGGTGCGATTCACTCACACTAACTGATATTATACTGAGGTTGTTTATTGAAGCATCTGAATGGTGTAATTAAACACTTTGCTTTTCCATCTCTGTCAGATCCATTCACCGGGAATGACTTCTCCCTCTCCTGCCCCCAAACCAGCCAACAAGCTGGACAACATGCTGGGAAGCTTGCAGTCTGACCTCAACAAACTTGGCGTCCAGACAGTGGCTAAAGGGGTCTGCGGTGCTTGTAAGAAACCGATTGCTGGGCAGGTAACAGCACAGAAACATGTAAACATACATGTATGTTGAATGTGGCTCACATACTAAACTTTTAACTCGCCTATTTTTAGACACGTGTGCTCGCAGGCTGTTATTTTTATGCACGAATACCCAGTGGGATTTTGCACACATTAATGCAGTTTTCTGTTAATGGTATGGTGAAGAGAAGATTACACTTTAGATTTATTTGCACAATGAGTGCAGCGTTGGCTTATGTTTCACTTCAAAGCTGCTTAGTCTATCAATAGCTCACCTTTCATTTAGTTTACAGCCAATAAGTGGGGTAATAAATACAATGTGTGTTTCATTTTACCAAAGTGTAGCTTTAAGCTCAATATAAGTACATGATATCCAGATAAGTTAGTGAAACTAACTTATCTGGATTTCAGCAGCAGCTCCTCCTCCAGAAAAATGATATTTTGCGATACTTTGAATTTACAGAGGCTTAATGTTTTCACAGGATTATAAAGATGTTTTTACTTATGTGGAACAAGATGATTGTAAATATGGTTATTATTCCTTTTAAACTTTGAGTTGCAAACATCTGCTGCTGTTTGCAGGATTCCCTTTGCTGCTCTCATGCTCTGCTGCAGAGATTTTCTCTGCTGAGCCAGGTCTTTTCTCCTTGCAGCTCATTAATTTTTCATGCACCGTGTCTCCCCACACCAGGTGGTGACTGCCATGGGCAGAACGTGGCACCCCGAGCACTTCGTGTGCACCCACTGTCAGGACGAGATTGGCTCTAGGAACTTCTTTGAGCGCGATGGGCACCCTTACTGCGAGAAAGATTACCACAACCTGTTCTCACCGCGATGCCACTACTGCAATGGACCCATACTGGATGTCAGTAATGCAAACTTCAACACAAACACATACACACGTATACGCATACATGGTTGTATACAGAGACTGGGCAGATAATATTTATTTATTCATAACTTAATGGATGAGGGTCTTACTGGAAACAATGTGCTGGAAAGTGCTTTTCTTTCTCAATCACTTACGCTGATAGTCAGGCATATAAATATAGCATGCATGCACAAGGCCCTAGAAGAAGTTGGAGCAAAGTGACTTCTAGTTTCCTTGTGCATGTAGGAAGTAATGTATTATTCTGTAACATATGAACACATTACAAGTTAAGGTTACAGATGCTATTCATCCTCCTTCTTATCCATTCATAAAGCTGCTGTTGACTGAGTTCGATATAGGCTTGGTTAGTGGTTTAGTGTTTTGTGTTCACTGGTTGGGATCTAACTGAGTGCACAGTAGGTAGTGGCTTTTGCCAAAACAGTAGAAAGAGAATTTAAAGTGAAATTAGATTTTTGTTGTGCTGTTGGCTGGCTGTAGTGCACTGAGGCGATAGGAAATGCAGGTCTGTAAAGCTTTCCAAATTGTTGGGCTGCCTCCTTGTTAAACTGCAATGTGTTGTGTTATGTGGGGGTGTGTATGTGTGTGTGTGTGTGTGTGTGTGTGTGTGTGTATATATGTGTATATATGTGTGTGTATATATATATATATATATATATATATATATATATATATATATATATATATATATATATATATATATATATATATATATATATATATATATATATATATATATATATATATATATATATATATATATATATATATATATTAGGGGTGCAACGATACACAAAATTCACGGTTCGGTTCGATACTTTGGTGTCACGGTTCGATATTTTTTCGATACAAAAAAAAATGTTCATGCCTTTTTAATTTCCATCCATCCATTCGCTTCCGCTTATCCTTTTCAGGGTCGCGGGGGACGCTGGAGCCTATCCCAGCTGTCATAGGGCGAGAGGCGGGGTACACCCTGGACAGGTCGCCAGTCTGTCGCAGGGCTAACACACAGGGACAGACAACCATTCGCACTCACATTCATTCGCACATTCACACCTAGTGACAATTTGGATTATCCAATTAACCTATCCCCACAAGCTGCATGTCTTTGGACATTTATTAAAATTATAAATATATATTTTAACACAAAAGTACAGTTTTTAAATTTAACCCTAACCCTTGTGCGTGTTGTTTTTTAGCTCGTCATATTGCAGCCACAGAAATTCTTTTGTCCATGAAACCATAAAGCTGCACTTTCTTTTTGCCTTATAGTCTGATTTGTCATAACTTCTCCGTTTTGTGGTAAGCTTTTCTTTGGCTGTCACTTCTTCACCCTGACCTGTCTTATTTGGCTCAGCAGAACTAAAATATATATCTGTCTGTGAAGGTTCTCAATCATCCAGGTCATCGTAGTGAAATATATATCCTGCCGCACTCACATAAGCTCAGCGATTCTCTGCGCGATCAACCTCTCACATGTTTAAGCTGCGGGAGATTTCACTTGTCATGTTTGCATAGTAAGCTAACAATTAATAAGACGATGTCAGAGGAATTGGTGCACAAATTATCATCACTCACAGATCAGTGCTGTCGCTCTCTATACACAGTTCGCGCGATTGCAAAGTGAAAGCAAAAAAACAAGCGCAAATTCAAACACGATTTCAATATGTCACATATTGACAGTGGCTCACCCAATGACATAATTACCCAGCTACATTTCTGAAAGAATGCAAAAGCATTGACATATATTTTTCCTTCCTACAATAGCCCGACAGGCAGGGCAGAGATAGCCCCGGGACGTCGGGCTAGCGATATTGCGAGCCCTGTATCTGATTGAGGAATCACTCATCTTTGGAAAAGAGAGTTTATTACAGAGAAATGTCTCTTTCCAAAATAAAAGCTATACTATCCGTTTCTTCTGGGCTATATTCTCAGCAGCATATTAAACATATCAGGTCTCCATAAGGAGAATCCTGTGCTAACAGCTGTCTAAATGACTCGGCTAAAGTTTGTAGCATGCATGCTTGTTTTTGTCTTTGCACTAGGATGATGTCGGTGTAAATGTGCAGTCATATTCGTTGTGTTCCCACTAGTGCTTTCAGGTTAATCTCGTTGAAATAACCTTAACGCCACAACACGGCAAATCTCCGTTAATGAGCTACCCTATACAGAGGGGCTAGACGGCCAACACGTTAACGAGCTAACTGCGCTAACACACTAGCTCCCACCCATGTAATTGAGCATTGCATGGCACATCCAACATACTGTTTTACTTTAGTCCATGACTCGCTTACCTTCAGGGTCATACGTCACATGAAAACCAAAATAATTCCAAACGCCAGATCTGAATGAGGGTGGGGAGGTCCACTTCTGTCTCGCTAGCTTGCCCTGCGCTCTTCCTTCTGACCATCCTGTCTGTGTTGAGTGCTCAGTGAATCTGCGTTCGACTACTCCGCCTAGGCTGCACTCTCGAGCCTAGGCGGAGTAGTCAAATGCAGATTCACTGAGCGCTCAACACAGACAGCATCGTCAGAAGGAAAGTTGATAGTTGATTTTCTCCCCTTTGGTTTTCTTTCTTTCTCTCCCCCTCTTTCTTTCATTCTTTCCCCCTGTCCTATCCCACAGTCATGTCTGTCCCGTTTGCAACTGAAAATAAAATAAATTCATAATTATAATAAAGGTCAATCAAATGGACCAATATGATGATCCACTTAAAATAAATCCTCTTGGCATCTTTCTTGGCCTCAAGACAACAATTCTGATGGCTATAGATCCAAACGGGACACAAAAAAAAAAAAAAAAAAAAATTGAAAAAAAAAAATTGAAAAAAATTTTATTGTTCGATACATATGCGTACCGAACCGAAAGCACTGTATCGAACGGTTCAATATCGATACGAATATCGTTGCACCCCTAATAAATAAATAAATAAATATATATATATATGTATATATGCGTTTACATGCGTTGCTATGGGTTAACTGTCCGTTGCCATGCGTTTACATGCGTTGTTATGGGTTAACTGTCCGTTGCCATGGGTTACCGGTCCGTTGCCATGGGTTACCGGTCCGTTGCCATGGTAACCGGTCCGTTGCCACGGGTAACCGGTCCGTTGCCATGGGTTAACTGTCCGTTGCCATGCGTTTACATGTGTTGTTATGGGTTAACTGTCCGTTGCCATGCGTTTACATGCGTTGTTATGGGTTAACTGTCCGTTGCCATGGGTTACCGGTCCGTTGCCATGGTAACCGGTCCGTTGCCATGGGTTACCGGTCCGTTGCCATGGTAACCGGTCCGTTGCCATGGTAACCGGTCCGTTGCCATGGGTTACCTGACCGTTGCCATGGGTTAACTGTCCGTTGCCATGCGTTTACATGCGTTGTTATGGGTTAACTGTCCGTTGCCATGGTAACCGGTCCGTTGCCATGGTAACCGGTCCGTTGCCAGGGTTACCGGTCCGTTGCCATGGTAACCGGTCCGTTGCCATGGTAACCGGTCCGTTGCCATGGGTTAACTGTCCGTTGCCATGCGTTTACATGCGTTGTTATGGGTTAACTGTCCGTTGCCATGGGTTACCGGTCCGTTGCCATGGTAACCGGTCCGTTGCCATGGGTTACCTGACCGTTGCCATGGGTTAACTGTCCGTTGCCATGCGTTTACATGCGTTGTTATGGGTTAACTGTCCGTTGCCATGGTAACCGGTCCGTTGCCAGGGTAACCGGTCCGTTGCCATGGTAACCGGTCCGTTGCCATGGTAACCGGTCCGTTGCCATGGGTTAACTGTCCGTTGCCATGCGTTTACATGTGTTGTTATGGGTTAACTGTCCGTTGCCATGCGTTTACATGCGTTGTTATGGATTAACTGTCCGTTGCCATGGGTTACCGGTCCGTTGCCATGGGTTACCGGTCCGTTGCCATGGTAACCGGTCCGTTGCCATGGTAACCGGTCCGTTGCCATGGGTTACCTGACCGTTGCCATGGGTTAACTGTCCGTTGCCATGCGTTTACATGCGTTGTTATGGGTTAACTGTCCGTTGCCAGGGTAACCGGTCCGTTGCCATGGTAACCGGTCCGTTGCCATGGTAACCGGTCCGTTGCCATGGGTTAACTGTCCGTTGCCATGCGTTTACATGTGTTGTTATGGGTTAACTGTCCATTGCCATGCGTTTACATGCGTTGTTATGGATTAACTGTCCGTTGCCATGGGTTACCGGTCCGTTGCCATGGGTTACCGGTCCGTTGCCATGGGTTACCGGTCCGTTGCCATGGTAACCGGTCCGTTGCCATAGGTTACCGGTCCGTTGCCATGGGTTAACTGTCCGTTGCCATGCGTTAACATGCGTTGTTATGGGTTAACTGTCCGTTGCCATGCGTTTACATGCGTTGTTATGGGTTAACTGTCCGTTGCCATGGGTAACCGGTCCGTTGCCATGGTAACCGGTCCGTTGCCATGGGTAACCGATCCGTTGCCATGGTAACCGGTCCGTTGCCATGGGTTACCTGACCGTTGCCATGGGTTAACTGTCCGTTGCCATGCGTTAACTGTCCGTTGCCATGCGTTTACATGTGTTGTTATGGGTT